>NC_092719.1:180363485-182763485 GCF_047496885.1 Scyliorhinus torazame
GAACTCCTCCATATCCTCTCCCAACTCATCTTCCCACTTTGCTTTGCTCCCTTCTAGTGGCGCCTTCTCCAAAATAGCCCTGTAAATCGCCGATACTACCCCCTTCTCCAGTCCCCCTGTCGTCAGCACCTCTTCCAGCAATATGGAAGGAGGTTCTACTGGGAAGCTCTGTATCTCCTTTCTGGCAAAGTCTTGAACCTGCAGGTATCTAAATATTTCCCCCTGCTCCAGCCCATTCTTCGCTCCCAGCTGCTTCAATCCCGCAAAACGGCCCCCAAGAAATAAATCTTTTAGTGTCATAATTCTTTTCTCCCATTCTCCGAGAAACGTTTTTAAGACCCTAGGTTGAAATCCATTAGCGCTCGCAGCTCCAACAGTTTACACATAACCACTTGTCTGATGACTATAATTTTCCATCCCATCAATTTCCTGATTTATAGCTGCTTCTAGGATGTTACTTGTATCCTCTGCAGTGAAGACTGATGCAAAATACCTGTTCAATTAATCTGCCATCTCCTTGTTTTTCATTATCAATTCTCCAGACTCCCTTTCTGTGGGACCAAAACTCACTTTGTTAACTTTTTTCTTTTTTAAAACCTTATAAAAAGTCTTACTATCTGTTTTTATATTTCTCGATAGCTTTCATACTTTAATTATTCCATCCTTAGTAATCTTCTAATCATCCTTTGCTGTTCTTATATTATGTCCAATCTTCCGACTTACCACCTGCCTTTGTACAATTATATGCTTTTTCTATGTTTGATACTATTTTTAACCTCTCTAGTTAAACACGGAAGGTGGATCAGTTCCTTGGACTTTTGCTTACATATTAGAATGTATCTATTCTGTGCATTCTGCCACTATATCTCTATTGACTAATCTCTTAGCCTAATCTCTTAGCCTAATTTACCAAATCACTTTAGTCAGCTCAGCTTTCCTGCACTCTGTTATTGCCCTTTTTAAAGTTTAAAATACTGACTTGATGTTCAAATAAGTGAAATGCAGAACAAGGAAATTAATATGAAAGCGGATGCTAACTCTTCAGTGTGATGTGAGAATAATGTTTAAAAAGCTGAGGTTTTTTTAATTGTCTTTGATTTTCTGCAAATTTTAAAATATGTAGTGAGCATGAAGTTTAATCATTGACCATTCCTTAGATCTGGGTTTGATTCAAAGAACAAGAACAAAGAAATGTACAGCACAGGAACAGGCCCTTCGGCCCTCCAAGCCCGCGCCGACCATACTGCCCGACTAAACTACAATCTTCTACACTTCCTGGGTCCGTATCCTTCTATTCCCATCCTATTCATATATTTGTCAAGATGCCCCTTAAATGTCCCTATCGTCCCTGCTTCCACTACCTCCTCCGGTAGCGAGTTCCAGGCACCCACTACCCTCTGCGTAAAAAACTTGCCTCGTACATCTACTCTAAACCTTGCCCCTCTCACCTTAAACCTATGCCCCCTAGTAATTGACCCCTCTACCCTGGGGAAAAGCCTCTGACTATCCACTCTGTCTATGCCCCTCATAATTTTGTATACCTCTATCAGGTCGCCCCTCAACCTCCTTCGTTCCAGAGAGAACAAACCGAGTTTATTCAATCGCTCCTCATAGCTTATGCCCTCCATACCAGGCAACATTCTGGTAAATCTCTTCTGCACCCTCTCTAAAGCCTCCACATCCTTCTGGTAGTGTGGCGACCAGAATTGAACACTATACTCCAAGTGTGGCCTAACTAAGGTTCTATACAGCTGCAACATGACTTGCCAATTCTTATACTCAATGCCCCGGCCAATAAAGGCAAGCATGCCGTATGCCTTCTTGACTACCTTCTCCACCTGTGTTGCGTTTCCCTTTCAATGACCTGTGGACCTGTACTCCTAGATCTCTTTGACTTTCAATACTCTTGAGGGTTCTACCATTCACTGTATATTCCCTACCTGCATTAGCCCTTCCAAAATGCATTACCTCACATTTGTCCGGATTAAACTCCATCTGCCATCTCTCCGCCCAAGTCTCCAGACAATCTAAATCCTGCTGTATCCTCAGACAGTCCTCATCGCTATCCGCAATTCCACCAACCTTTGTGTCGTCTGCAAACTTACTAATCAGACCAGTTACATTTTCCTCCAAATCATTTATATATACTACAAAGAGCAAAGGTCCCAGCACTGATCCCTGTGGAACACCACTGGTCACAGCCCTCCAATTAGAAAAGCATCCCTCCATTGCTACCCTCTGCCTTCTATGGCCTAGCCAGTTCTGTATCCACCTTGCCAGTTCACCCCTGATCCCGTGTGACTTCACCTTTTGTACTAGTCTACCATGAGGGACCTTGTCAAAGGCCTTACTGAAGTCCATATAGACAACATCTACTGCCCTACCTGCATCAATCATCTTAGTGACCTCCTCGAAAAACTCTATCAAGTTAGTGAGACACGACCTCCCCTTCACAAAACCGTGCTGCCTCTCACTAATACGTCCATTTGCTTCCAAATGGGAGTAGATCCTGTCTCGAAGAATTCTCTCCAGTAATTTCCCTACCACTGAAGTAAGGCTCACCGGCCTGCAGTTCCCGGGATTATCCTTGCTACCCTTCTTAAACAGAGGAACAACATTGGCTATTCTCCAGTCCTCCGGGACATCCCCTGAAGACAGCGAGGATCCAAAGATTTCTGTCAAGGCCTCAGCAATTTCCTCTCCAGCCTCCTTCAGTATTCTGGGGTAGATCCCATCAGGCCCTGGGGACTTATCTACCTTAATATTTTTTAAGACACCCAACACCTCGTCTTTTTGGATCACAATGTGACCCAGGCTATCTACACCCCCTTCTCCAGACTCAACATCTACCAATTCCTTCTCTTTGGTGAATACTGATGCAAAGTATTCATTTAGTACCTCGCCCATTTCCTCTGGCTCCACACATAGATTCCCTTGCCTATCCTTCAGTGGGCCAACCCTTTCCCTGGCTACCCTCTTGCTTTTTATGTACGTGTAAAAAGCCTTGGGATTTTCCTTAACCCTATTTGCCAATGACTTTTCATGACCCCTTCTAGCCCTCCTGACTCCTTGCTTAAGTTCCTTCCTACTTTCCTTATATGCCACACAGGCTTCATCTGTTCCCAGCCTTTTAGCCCTGACAAATGCCTCCTTTTTCTTTTTGACGAGGCCTACAATATCACTCGTCATCCAAGGTTCCCGAAAATTGCCGTATTTATCTTTCTTCCTCACAGGAACATGCCTGTCCTGTATTCCCTTCAACTGACACTTGAAAGCCTCCCACATGTCAGATGTTGATTTGCCCTCAAACATCCGCCCCCAATCTATGTTCTTCAGTTCCCGCCTAATATTGTCATAATTAGCCTTCCCCCAATTTAGCACATTCATCCTCGGACCACTCTTATCCTTGTCCACCAGTACTTTAAAACTTACTGAATTGTGGTCACTGTTACCGAAATGCTCCCCTACTGAAACATCTACCACCTGGCCGGGCTCATTCCCCAATACCAGGTCCAGTACTGCCCCTTCCCTAGTTGGACTGTTTACATATTGTTTTAAGAAGCCCTCCTGGATGCTCCTTACAAACTCCGCCCCGTCTAAGCCCCTGGCACTAAGTGAGTCCCAGTCAATATTGGGGAAGTTGAAGTCTCCCATCACCACAACCCTGTTGTTTTTACTCTTTTCCAAAATCTGCCTACCTACCTGCTCCTCTATCTCCCGCTGGCTGTTGGGAGGCCTGTAGTATACCCCCAACATTGTGACTGCACCCTTCTTATTCCTGATCTCTACCCATATAGCCTCACTGCCCTCTGAGGTGTCCTCTCGCAGTATAGCTGTGATATTCTCCCGAACAAGTAGCGCAACTCCGCCTCCCCTTTTACATCCCCCTCTATCCCGCCTGAAACATCTAAATCCTGGAACGTTTAGCTGCCAATCCTGCCCTTCCCTCAACCAGGTCTCTGTAATGGCAATAACATCATAGTTCCAAGTAGTAATCCAAGCTCTAAGTTCATCTGCCTTACCCGTAATGCTCCTTGCATTAAAACACATGCACTTCAGGCCACCAGACCCGCTGTGTTCAGCAACTTTTCCCCGTCTGCTCTGACTCAGAGCCACACTGTCCCTATTCCCTAGTTCTCCCTCAATGCTCTCACCTTCTGACCTATTGCTCCCGTACCCACCCCCCTGCCATACTAGTTTAGACAGTAACATTTAAGTTTTTGATCAACTGAACAATAGTAAATTTGCCATTGGCACAACATTCTTTGCAGTTATGCTAAAAATTAAAATAACAACTTTTGAAACCCATCAAACAAAATGTTCTTTATTTTTTTTTTTATTAAATATTTTATTGAAAATTTTTGGTCAACCAACACAGTACATTGTGCATCCTTTACACAATATTATAACAACACAAATAACAATGACCTATTTTATAAACAAAAAATGAATAAATAATAAATAACAAAAATGAAAACTAGCCCTAATTGGCAACTGCCTTGTCACAAGTAACACTCTCCAAAAATATAATTTAACAGTCCAATATATAATTATCTGTAGCAACGACCTATACATGCTATACAGTATATATTAACAACCCTGAGAGTCCTTCTGGTTCTCCCCCCCCCCCCCCCGATCCTGGGCTGCTGCTGCTGCCTTCTTTTTCCCATTCCGTCTATCTTTCTGCGAGGTATTCGACGAACGGTTGCCACCGCCTGGTGAACCCTTGAGCCGACCCCCTTAGGACGAACTTAATCCGCTCTAGCTTTATAAACCCCGCCATGTCATTTATCCAGGTCTCCACCCCCGGGGGCTTGGCTTCTTTCCACATTAGCAATATCCTGCGCCGGGCTACTAGGGACGCAAAGGCCAAAACATCAGCCTCTCTTGCCTCCTGCACTCCCGGCTCTTGTGCAACCCCAAATATAGCCAACCCCCAGCTTGGTTCGACCCAGACTCCTACTACTTTTGAAAGCACCTTTGTCACCCCCATCCAAAACCCCTGTAGTGCCGGGCATGACCAAAACATATGGGTATGATTCGCTGGGCTTCTCGAGCACCTCGCACACCTATCCTCCACCCCAAAAAATTTACTGAGCCGTGCTCCAGTCATATGTGCCCTGTGTAATACCTTAAACTGAATCAGGCTTAGCCTGGCACACGAGGACGACGAGTTTACCCTGCTTAGGGCATCTGCCCACAGCCCCTCCTCGATCTCCTCCCCCAGCTCTTCTTCCCATTTCCCTTTTAGTTCATCTACCATAGTCTCCCCTTCGCCCCTCATTTCCCTATATATATCTGACACCTTACCATCCCCCACCCATGTCTTTGAGATCACTCTGTCCTGCACCTCTTGTGTCGGGAGCTGCGGGAATTCCCTCACCTGTTGCCTCGCAAAAGCCCTCAGTTGCATATACCTGAATGCATTCCCTTGGGGCAACCCATATTTCTCGGTCAGCGCTCCCAGACTCGCGAACTTCCCATCCACAAACAGATCTTTCAGTTGCGTTATTCCTGCTCTTTGCCACATTCCATATCCCCCATCCATTCCCCCCGGGGCAAACCTATGGTTGTTTCTTATCGGGGACCCCCCCAAGGCTCCAGTCTTTCCCCTATGCCGTCTCCACTGTCCCCAAATCTTCAGTGTAGCCACCACCACCGGGCTTGTGGTGTAGTTCCTCGGTGAGAACGGCAATGGGGCTGTCACCATAGCCTGTAGGCTAGTCCCCCTACAGGACGCCCTCTCTAATCTCTTCCACGCCGCTCCCTCCTCCTCTCCCATCCACTTACTCACCATTGAAATATTAGCGGCCCAATAATACTCACTTAGGCTCGGTAGTGCCAGCCCCCCCCTATCCCTGCTACGCTGTAAGAATCCCTTCCTCACTCTCGGGGTCTTCCCGGCCCACACAAAACCCATGATGCTCTTTTCAATCCTTTTTAAAAAAGCCTTCGTGATCACCACCGGGAGGCACTGAAACACAAAGAGGAATCTCGGGAGGACCACCATCTTAACCGCCTGCACCCTCCCTGCCATTGACAGGGATACCATATCCCATCTCTTGAAATCCTCCTCCATCTGTTCCACCAACCGCGTTAAATTTAACCTATGCAATGTGCCCCAATTCTTAGCTATCTGGATCCCCAGGTAACGAAAGTCCCTTGTTACCTTCCTCAACGGTAGGTCCTCTATTTCTCTACTCTGCTCCCCTGGATGCACCACAAACAACTCACTTTTCCCCATGTTCAATTTATACCCTGAAAAATCCCCAAACTCCCCAAGTATCCGCATTATTTCTGGCATCCCCTCCGCCGGGTCCGCCACGTATAGTAACAAATCGTCCGCATACAAAGATACCCGGTGCTCTTCTCCTCCTCTAAGTACTCCCCTCCACTTCTTGGAACCCCTCAACGCTATCGCCAGGGGCTCAATCGCCAGTGCAAACAATAATGGGGACAGAGGGCATCCCTGCCTTGTCCCTCTATGGAGCCGAAAATATGCAGATCCCCGTCCATTCGTGACCACGCTCGCCACTGGGGCCCTATACAACAGCTGCACCCATCTAACATACCCCTCTCCAAAACCAAATCTCCTCAACACCTCCCACAAATAATCCCACTCCACTCTATCAAATGCTTTCTCGGCATCCATCGCCACTACTATCTCCGTTTCTCCCTCTGGTGGGGCCATCATCATTACCCCTAACAACCTCCGTATATTCGTGTTCAGTGTTCTTTATTTATAACCACATGTCATTGGTCTACATTACTCATGTGACTTGAGTAAAAATGTTGGTTGATCATTTTATTCAAGAAGAAATGCTTGTATTAAGCAGCCAGTACTATTGACCCAAGGCAATTTGTTATGTTTGTTATTCTTCCTGAATGTATAATTAACAAATGTGTTGCTCGATAGAAAATACTATCATTCATTTTTTAGACATTCAGAAACATCATTCATTTTCACTTTTTAAGGAGCTAGGAATGTTTTTAAATGACGTGAACAATTTAGTGAAAACAATGTTCATAAGTAAAAGTCACGAGACGAAGAAAAAAACATCAAATTAACCTTTGGAACAGTAGGGTGGATTTATTTTTAGGTTCCATACAGGGCCACACAAAGAAGGCTGATGCGCAACCTTGCAATTACCTGCCCATGAGTGTCAATGGATGGAAAATGTTATGGGCCAGGGTTTAGAGAGTGTAAAGTGTATCATGGAGTTCACCTGATACAACTTTCAATAGATTGTGGTATGGGGAGCACACGGCCCACTCTACAGGTGTGGTACAGCAGAAATGGAAAAATATTTTTTAACGCTAAATAATTTTTATTCTATGAACTCAAGTTCACCTTTTTAAAACATGCAGTGAACATCTTAGCAGCCATTAATTCAAATACAACCCCCAAAGACTACAACACTAAGTAAACCTTTAAGCTTTCCTTTTTAACATCCGTACGACTTAAAAACAAAACCTTTATCAGAAGCACATCAGGTTAAAGTCACTACTGAAAACATTTATAATTCTGAATTCACCAAATGATCAAGAGATAGTCTTTTCATGGCAGAGAGATCAACAGTACAGCTGCTTTGTCTGGCTTCAGCTCCCACACTGAAAACAAAACTAAAACACGCCCTGCAGCAAACAGCCTAAAACAAAAGTAAAAAGCTGACACAGCCCAGCTCCACACACTGTCTGACATCACTGCAGTAGTAAACACCCATTTCTTAAAGGTACTCTCACTACAGATATTTATATACCCATCCATTTATAAACACCCATTTCTTAAAGGTACTCGCATGACAAAAATCATAGACATTTGCAAATTTATGCTGCTGAGTTAGAAGGCTTTGCCACTGGTTTGGTACTTGGGAAAATTCAGCTCGTAGAATGTCTATTGTCATTTAGGTATGCCCATCGGTTTCTACCCTCTGCATACTATGTGAACAAAAATACAATTCAGTTTTGTGACCATTCTACCCTTCCCAGACAAGATTGTCCTGACACTGTTATCCCAATCTATGGATGGAATTTTCCAGTCCTGCCTGCAGCGGATTTCATGGCACGCGGAAGCAGAACATTTGGAGACGGGCCAAAAGTCGGAATCCTGCCCGGCAGGAATTCAAATTGGAATTTTCCCCTCCCTTCATCACTTTCATGGCCGGTTGGATTTTGTGTTGTGTTAGCGTGGCACAAGAGGGATGGGTTGCACAGAGACTCGCGGGGGGAGGGAGACTGTATTGTGATCAGTTTTGGGAGGGGGTGGGGAGAGCTCTCTGCATGTGACCGTGCACATAACCTTGAAATGGGGAGGGGTACGGTTGACATGGGGGCAGGGTGACATCAACAGTGATGGGTTCAGAGGGGAAGGCTGGAATGTCTACCACAATGACAATGGGATCCAAAGGTTAATGGAGTAGGCTGGAGAATAACCAAAGGGAGATCTTCCTGCACATCATGAGGTTCCAGGAAGATTGGAGAAAACCAAACACTGACAGGGAGCGTCGAACCTGGTCTCGGGTACAAAATGTAGCACTACCACCTTGAAACCCCCCCCCCCCCAATACCTATTGTATAGGTTAAAATCGAAGCTGGAAAAGAATCTGCACCGGAGGGGTTACAGGCAGTGTGGGATGTGCCCATCACTAGACAAATGAGCCATTCAGGGAGCAGTCTTGAACTGCTAAGAATCACAAGATTAAAATAGAGTCAGAGCTGGGAGAAAAGGGGAAGGCTTCCTTGAGAAGATGCAGTTGGAGCAATTGCCTTTTTCCTTATCGAGAGACTGCAAGAGTTATTAGCTTTCACAATTCAGTTGCTCCATTTGAGCCATAACAGATGAATGTGAGAATGAAAATGCAGGCAAACGGTACGGAAGTACAGCTGCTGCATATCTGCACGATCATCAGTAAAAGCCTATGAAATGTAAATTGGGTTGAATCAGAATACTGGATCAGAGATTTTTGAAATGCCTTTAGTAAGGTGGCACATTTCATGAATGGGTCCAAACACCTTCCAAACTCTTTGGGATTGAGATGTTAAGTATCAGGGTTGGCATCTTGATCACCTAGACCTGTGAGTTTGCACCTCAGCTACAAGGCTGTATCAGCAAAAAGCTAGACTTGCAGACAGCCCTAGGGTATGATGGTTGCTTTCTGTTGGCGAGTGGGAGGTCTATATTTGCTCAGTATCCATTCATCTGTCGGTCTACAGGGAGAATGGAGCTTGCTCTCTGTGTTTCCTTCTTGATGGCAGTCATCCGATTGAGAGGGCAAAGGACCCGGGACCGCCTAGTGCAAATTCGAGAGCAGGCCTGGCCAGCGGTCCATGGTCCAGCGGAGCCTCGGCAAGACCCAAAGATGAGGAGGTTAAATCCATTTCATGGAGGCGACTTGCACCCACAAGGTTCTACTGAAGAAGACTTTCCTATCTGGAGATGAGCAAAAGACGATGCTGCGCACGACTGCACTTGCAAGTGATGTGGTGGATCAAAACTGCCACATTCTGCAGGAGAATCTAATGCCCCACGGACTAGGAAGACAGACCTGGCCAGTGCCTCTGAAGCTCACCAACATGCTCAATTTGTTTGCTTAAGGATTGTTCCAAGAATCCACAAGGGGGGCAGCACGGTGGCACAGTGGTTAGCACTGCTGCCTCACAACGCTGAGGACCCGGATTCGATCCCGGTCCTGCGTCACTGTTCGTGTGGAGTTTGCACATTCTCCCCGTGTCTGTGTGGGTCTCGTGCCCACAAGCCAAAATTATATGCACGGTAGGTGGATTGGCCACACTAAATTGCCCCTTAATTGTGAAAAATAGAATTGGGTATTCTAAATTTATATTTAAAAAAAAGAACCCACTCGGAACCTACGTGACATCGCACAATCCTCAACACATAAAGGTATCAAGGAGGTGAGAGATCACTTAAATAGTGGTTCATCACCATGTTAAGTTAGCACTCAATGAAACTTGTCAGGCTGCTAGGTTTCTGATGTTTGGATCCATCCCAGATTTCCCTATAGTACTGAGTGTAACTGAATACCCACATGTTGGCTTTGAGAGCTCCATAACAGCAACTCCTGATCAACAGGAAAGAGTTCCACTCCCGGAACGGTCAACTGGTGTGCAGTCATCAGAAGCACATCATGCACATTTGTGGCAGGTACCCTGGGAGTTCCCATGAGACGATGCACATATCATGAGTCACTCCCAGGTGCCTTACATATTCGACGAGCCTCCATGATTATGGGTCTGACTGCTTGGGGATAATACCCGCTCAGACAATTGCTCATGGCACCCATGCATCGTCCTCAGAGGAGAGCTACAACGTGGCGCATAGTTTGATGCAATCCATCATCAAGCGGACCATTGGCATAGTGAAGATGCGTTTCCAAGGTTTGGTCCGCTCAGGTGGGGCTCTTCAGTACTCTCCGCATAATCGTGGTCAGTTGTATCCGTCACAATCTGGCGTTTGAAACCGGGATCCCTTGCCAAAGGGAGACATGGAGGAGGCTGAGAGTTCCTCCGACAATGGAAATCAGCAAGGGCAGGAACCTGAAGAGGAACATGAGGATCAGCTTCCACGTGAGGATACCAATGAAGAAGCACAACATGGAAGATGTGCCCGTGCCACACTGATTTCCACAAGATTCTAGGAGTAAGATGCAGGCAAAGGGACCGGGCCAGTGCACTGAAAACCCTTTACAACCAGTAGCATCAAGAGCAAGCTCAGTATTCAGATTTGCACCTTCAACCCTCATGACTCACTAGGCCTTAATCTTTGGAAAGGTCAGTGGCAAACCTTGTATCTGTGCATCTGGGAGGAGAAAGTCAGTATAACAGTGCAAACACTTTTGTCAAAGGACTTGATGCAGTCATTACCACCTTAATGAGAAACTTAAGCGTGCATGGATGGAGAGACCATCATGGTTCCAGATCTTGTGCTTTGGAGCTACCAATGAAGGCAGCCTTGAAACAATTACAGCGAACTGTCCAAGGCTATTGAACGTACCTCACTCCATGTTGTCTTGTAAGGAGTATAGATTGCTAACATAATTTGTAAATACTTCCAGTAAATATGACTCAGCTACACATCACATGAATGTGAGGCTCTCACACACAGGCGATTACCGAGTGGGAGCATGGTCACCCTTCCAATAAGAGGCATATGCACAATGCTTTCAAATGATGAGACTGATCCCATGAACAGCGAATATATTTATAAAGGTGCATGATATATACAGTGATTGAACACCCGTGACCCCAAGGTGATGTCAAAGTTTCTTCATTTTTCTAACCTTACCGCTACAGCTTGGTGGTCCTGACCTCCACAGCAGAGTTGGAAGCAGCATGCTGATTGCTATGCCTGTTAGCTTTGATGACTGTAGAGTACATCCTCTAGAGGGTCGAAACCTGGAGGACCCTGGCCTGCTTTGGATCTCCTGCTGTGTGGCAAGTGGGCCCTCCTTGACCTGTCCAGCTGGAGGTGATGGGGTGGCAGGCAGAGCAGATTAGGATTTGCTAGACACACTTGAGTTACCTATGTGGATGGCTCTGGGGTCTCGAACTGCTTGTCCTCCTCCCTATGAGTGCCTGAAGGTCCCTGCCTTACCTACTCTCTGAAGAGTAGGGTCCCCTGGAGGGAGGTTGGTAAGATGCCCTGCCTCATCTTGCCACTGATTGATCTCATCAGGGTATCCAAGGCGGCCACCACCCTTCCCGTGAAGACCCCAGACCTCGAATATCAGAGCCACAGTGTCAGAGAGAACATGGACGGGCTGCCCCATCCTTTGCTGTAACCTTTTGTTTTCCTCTCATAGCTCTACCTTATTTTCCTTTGGCTATTGTTACATCTCCACCATAGAGTTGGCTGCTTGCAGAGACTCTTCATCTGACTCCATCATCTCCAACAGTCCTCCCAGTGCCAGAGATCTGGGTTTCACTGTTTCTGACTATTGCAGAGACCTGTCAACTAGCTGTTCTCCGGAAAGTGACCCATGCCTAATCTAGACCCATGAACCACTGAGATGTTTGTCTCTCTGCTTGTGGAGGGTGCAGGTGAACACAGTGACGAATCGTCGCCTTGCAGTTGTTTCTAAAAAGCTCTGTTACTTCATTAGAACAGACACAGAAGGCAGAATTGTCTGTTCTGGAGACCAAGTGCAGTGGTGGGCATGTTTCCCACTGGCCGACGTGGCGAGTCAGAAGTCCATTAATTGTGCATCGGCAAGTACTGCATTTTCAGTAAAGGGAGTGATTTCATTGTTATAGCCACCCATTAGTGGCTTGGCTACTGTGAAGGCCTTGACTTGGGGAGCTTAAAAGTCAAAACATTTTTTTTTTAAAAAGCAATTTTTCAATTAAGGGGCAATTTAGAGTGGCCAACTCACCTAGCCTGCACATCTTTGGATTGTGGGGATGAGACCCACGCAGACATGGGGAGAATGTGCAAAGAGTAGGGCCAGTCAAGGACAGTAGTGGGAAGTTGTGCTTGGAGTCCGAGGAGATAGGAGAGGTGCTAAATGAATATGTTTCGTCAGTATTCACACAGGAAAAAGACAATGTTGTTGAGGAGAATACTGAGATTCAGGCTACTAGACTAGAAGGGCTTGAGGTTCATAAGGAGGTGGTGTTAACAATTCTGGAAAGTGTGAAAATAGACGAGTCCCCTGGGCCAGATGGGATTTATCCTAGGATTCTCTAGGAAGCTAGGGAGGAGATTGCTGAGCCTTTGGCTTTGATCTTTAAGTCATCTTTGTCTACAGGAATAGTGCCAGAAGACTGGAGGATAGCAAATGTTGTCCCCTTGTTCAAGAAGGGGAGTAGAGACAACCCCGGTAACTATAGACCAGTGAGCCTTACTTCTATTGTGGGCAAAGTCTTGGAAAGACTTTATAAGAGATCGGGTGTATAATCATCTGGAAAGGAATAATTTGATTAGAGATAGTCAACACAGTTTTGTGATGGGTAGGTCGTGCCTCACAAACCTTATTGAGTTCTTTGAGAAGGTGACCAAACAGGTGGATGAGGGTAAAGCAGTTGATGTGTATATGGATTTCAGTAAAGCGTTTGATAAGGTTCCCCACGGTAGGCTACTGCAGAAAATACGGAAGCATGGGATTCAGGGAGATTTAGCAGTTTGGATCAGAAATTGGCTAGCTGGAAGAAGACAAAGGGTGGTGGTTGATGGGAAGTGTTCAGACTGGAGTCCAGTTACTAGTGGTGTGCCACAAGGATCTGTTTTGGGGCCACTGCTGTTTGTCATTTTTATAAATGACCTGGAGGAGGGCGTAGAAGGATGGGTGAGTAAATTTGCAGATGACACTAAAGTCGGTGGCGTTGTGGACAGTGCGGAAGGATGTTACAAGTTACAGAGGGACATAGATAAGCTGCTGGGCTGAGAGGTGGCAAATGGAGTTTAATGCAGAAAAGTGAGGTGATTCATTTTGGAAGGAATAACAGGAAGACAGAGTACTGGGCTAATGGTAAGATTCTTGGCAGTGTGGATGAGCAGAGAGATCTCGGTGTCCATGTACATAGATCCCTGAAAGTTGCCACTCAGGTTGAGAGGGTTGTTAAGAAGGCGTACGGTGTGTTAGCTTTTATTGGTAGAGGGATTGAGTTTCGGAGCCATGAGGTCATGTTGCAGCTGTACAAAGCTCTGGTGCGGCCGCATTTGGAGTATTGCGTGCAATTCTGGTCGCCGTATTATAGGAAGGATGTGGAAGCATTGGAAAGGGTGCAGAGGAGATTTACCAGAATGTTGCCTGGTATTGAGGGAAGATCTTATGAGGAAAGGCTGAGGGACATGAGGCTGTTTTCGTTAGAGAGAAGAAGGTTAAGAGGTGACTTAATTGAGGCATACAAGATGATCAGAGGATTGGATAGGGTGGACAGTGAGAGCCTTTTTCCTCGGATGGTGATGTCTAGCACGAGGGGACGTAGCTTTAAATTGAGGGGAGATAGATATAAGACAGATGTCAGAGGTAGGTTCTTTACTCAGAGAGTAGTAAGGGCGTGGAATGCCCTGCCTGCAACAGTAGTGGACTCGCCAACACTAAGGGTATTCAAATGGTCATTGGATAGACATATGGACGATAAGGAAATAGTGTAGATGGGCTTTAGAGTGGTTTCACAGGTCGGCGCAACATAGAGGGCCAAAGGGCCTGTACTGCGCTGTAATGTTCTATGTTCTCCACACGGACAGTGACCCGGGGCTGGGATCAAACCCAGGTCCTCCCCGTCGTGAGGCAACACTGCTAACCACTGTGCCACCGTGTCATCATAAAGTGAAAACATTAGGGACACCTCTCTTCTGTGCTTCGACAGCCAAGACCATACAAATATTCATTCCATGGAAATTGTTTGAGGGACTAGCCTAATTCAATAAAATTTGATTGGTGTATGAATCAGGGCAGTGGGAACATGTACAAGGCATTCTGAGAATAACATTAATTATTTATTTTTAAAAATATATATTTATTCAAATTTTTCAACAAATTTTCAACAACCCCCCCCCCCCAACAAGAAGAAAGAAACAAGAACACAACAAGCAGAAATTATACATTGGATTTCCCCCATATACAATAACCCCCCATATAACAGTAAAAAACACACATAGGGAAAAAAAAACACCTTAACCCAAACGCCACCCTAAAAGAACTGCACGCCCGCCCCTGGGCTGCTGCTGCTGACCTCCTAACGCTCTGCGAGATAGTCTAGGAATGGTTGCCACCGTTCTGTGCAACAGACCCTCGCAAGGCAAACATTATCCTCTCCAGCTTGATGAACCCTGCCATGTCATTGGTCCAAGCTTCCACACTAGGGGGCTTTGCATCTTTCCATCGTAGCAAAGTCCTCCGCCGGGCTACCAGGGACGCAAAGGCCAGAATACCGGCCTCTTTCGCCTCCTGCACTCGCGGCTCATCCGATACCCCAAATAATGCTAATCCCCAGTTCGGCTTGACCCGGGCGTTCACTACCTTGGACATAGTCCTCGCAAAACTTCTCCAAAACCCATCCAGCGACGGGCATGACCAGAACATATGGACGTGATGTGCTGGGCTCCCTGAGCACCTCCCACATCTGTCCTCCACCCCAAAGAACCTACTCAACCTCGCCCCTGTCATATGCGCTCTGTGAGTAACTTTGAACTGTATTAGGCTGAGCCTGGCGCAAGAGGAGGAAGAATTAACCCTACTCAGGGCATCAGCCCACAGACCCTCATCTATCTCCTCCCCAAGCTCCTCCTCCCACTTGCCCTTTAACTCCTCCACCGAGGCCTCCTCCTCTTCCTGCAGCTCCTGGTAAATCGCCGAAACCTTGCCTTCTCCAACCCATACACCCGAAATCACCCTGTCCTGAATCCCACGTGCTGGAAGCAGCGGGAATTCCCTCACCTGCCGCCTCACAAACACCCTCACTTGCATGTACCTGAAAGCGTTTCCCGGGGGTAGCCAAACTTCTCCCAACGCCCCGAGGCTCGCAAACGTCCCATCGATGAACAGGTCCCCCATTCTTCGAATCCCTGCCCGATGCCAGCTCCGAAAACCCCCATCCATCCTTCCCGGGACGAACCAATGGTTCTCCCGAATCGGGGACCAAACCGAGGCTCCCATCTCGCCCCTGTGTCGCCTCCACTGCCCCCAGATCTTCAGCGTCGCCGCCACCGCTGGACACGTGGTGTACCTTGTCGGCGAGAGCGGCAGCGGTGCCGTCACCAGCACCCTCAGGCTCGTGCCCACACAGGACGCCATCTCTTGCCTCTTCCACGCCGCCCCCTCTCCCTCCATTACCCACTTACGGATCATCGCCACATTGGTTGCCCAATAGCCACACAAATACGGCAGCGGCAGCCCCCCCCCCGTCCCTGCTACGCCCCAGAAACACCATCTTCACCTGTGTGGGTCTTATTCGCCCACACATATCCCATGATACTCCTGCTTACCCGTTTGAAAAAGGCCTTGGGGATCAAAATGGGAAGGCACTGGAACACAAAGAGAAACCTCGGAAGGACTGCACCCTACTCGCTAGTGAGAGTGGCAGCATATCCCATCTTTTAAAATGCTCCTCCATCTGCTCCACCAACCGCGTCAAATTGAGCTTGTGCAGGGCCCCCCAACTCCTAGCTACTTGGATCCCCAGTTACCGAAAGCTCCTTTCTGCCCTCTTCAGCGGTAGGTCGTCTATCCCCCTTCCCTGGTCCCCTGAATGCACCACAAAGAGCTCACTCTTCCCTACGTTGAGTTTATACCCCGAAAAGTCCCCAAACTCCCTAAAGATCCGCATGACCTCCGCCATCCTGGATCTGCAACATACAACAACAGGTCATCGGCATACACCGACACCCGGTGTTCCCCCCCCCCCCCCCCGCCCAAACCAATCCCCTCCATTTCCTGCACTCCCTCGGTGCCATGGCCAGCGGCTCAATTGCCAGTGCAAACAACAAGGGGGATAAGGGACACCCCTGCCTCGTCCCCCGGTACAGCCGAAAGTACTCCGACCTCCGCTGGTTCGTAGCCACACTCGCCACCGGGGCTCTATGTAGCAGCCTGACCCAACTGATGAACCCCTCCCCGAACCCAAACCTCCGCAAAACTTCCCAAAGATACTCCCACACTCCACCCGATCAAAGGCCTTCACATCCATAGCTGCCACTACCTCCGCTTCCCCCTCCACCGAGGGCATCATAATCATATTGAGGAGCCTCCGCACATTTGTATTTAGCTGCCTACCCTTCACAAATTCCGTCTGGTCCTCATGAATCACCCCCGGGACACAGTCCTCAATTCTCGGAGACAGCACCTTGGCCAGCAACTTAGCGTCAACATTGAGGAGCGAGATCGGTCTATACGACCCACATTGCAATGGATCCTTGTCCTGCTTCAAGATCAAAGAAATCAGTGTGCTGGACATTGTCGGGGGCAAGGTCCCCTCCTCCCTCACCTTATTAAAAGTCCTCACTAGCAACGGGCCCAGCAGGTCCACGTATTTCCTGTAAAATTCAACCGGGAACCCATCCGGCCCCGGGGCCTTTCCCGCCTGCATGTTCCCCAATCCTTTAACCAGCTCCTCCAGCCCAATCGGCGCCCCCAAACCTCCTCCACCCTTGGGAATCTCAGCTGCTCTAGAAATCCTCGCATCCCCTCCTGCCATGCTGGGAGCTCAGACCTGTACAGATCCCCATAAAAGTCCCTAAATACCTCGTTTATTCTCACCGCACTCCGCACCGTATTCCCTCCTCTAACTCCACCAATCTCCCTCGCTGCCTCCCACTTACGAAGCTGATGTGCCAGCATCCGACTCGCCTTCTCCCCATACTCATATGCCGCCCCTTGCGCTTTCCTCCACTGTGCCTCTGCTTTCCCCGTGGTGATCAGGTCGAATTCCGTCTGGAGGTTCCGTTGCTCCCTAAGTAGCCCCTCCTCGGGGGCCTCTGCAGAACTCCTGTCCACCCTTAAAATCTCCCCCACCAACCTCTTCCTCCTCTCTCCCTTCTCCCTGTGGGCCCTAATGGAGATGAGCTCTCCCCTTGCCACCGCCTTCAACGCCTCCCAGACTACCCCCACCTGCACCTCCCCGTTGTCATTGGCCTCCAAGTATCTTTCAATACAACCCCGCACCCGCCCGCACACCCCATCATCCGCCAACAGTCCCACATCGAGGCGCCACAGCGGGCGCTGGTCCCTCTCCTCCCCCAACTCCAGCTCCACCCAATGCGGGGCGTGGTCCGAGATGGCTATGGCCGAATATTCCGTTCCCTCCACTTTTGGGATTAGCGCCCTACTCAAAATGAAAAAATCTATCCGGGAGTAGGCTCTATGGACGTGGGAAAAGAAGGAAAATTCCCTGGCCTGCAGCCTGGCAAACCTCCATGGATCCACTCCCCCCATCTGGTCCATAAACCCCCTGAGCACGTTGGCCGCAGCCGGCCTCTTACCCGTCCTGGACCTAGAGCGGTCCAGTGCTGGGTCCAGCACCGTGTTGAAGTCTTACCCCCCCCCCCCATTATCAAGCTTCCTACCTCCAGATCCGGAATCCAACCCAGCATGCGTTTCATAAATCTGGCATCATCCCAATTCGGGGCATAGACGTTCACCAGTACCACCCGCACCCCCTGCAACCTACCACTCACCATCACATATCGACCTCCATTATTCGCTACAATATTCAGTGCCTCAAACGACACCCGCTTCCCCACCAGTATTGCAACCCCTCTGTTCTTCGCATCCAGCCCTGAATGAAAGACCTGCCCTACCCATCCCTTTCTCAGCCTAACCTGATCTGCCACCTTCAGATGTGTCTCCTGGAGCATAACCACGTCTGCCTTCAGTCCCTTTAAGTGCGCGAACACCCGGGCCCTCTTGACCGGCCCGTTCAGGCCCCTCACATTCCAGGTTATCAGCCGGATCAGGGGGCTACTAGCCCCCCGGCCGACTAGCCATCTCCTTTTCTAGGCCAGCCACGTGCCCGTGCCTCCCGCACCCTCCAGCCCCCCAGGTGGCGGACCCCGCCCAGACTACTTCTCCTACTTCCAGCTCCCCTTTGGCCAATGCAGCAGCAATCCAGTTCCCCCTCCCCCTCCTCCGTTAGATCCTCATCTAGCCATTTTACATAGGATTTACAGTACAGAAGGAGGCCATTCGGCCCATCGAGTCTGCACTGGCTCTTGGAAAGAGCACCCTACCCAAGGTCAACACCTCCACCCTATCCCCATAACCCAGTAACCCCACCCAACTCTAAGGGCAATTTTGGACACTAAGGGCAATTTATCATGGCCAATCCACCTAACCTGCACATCATTGGACTGTGGGAGGAAACCGGAGCACCCGGAGGAAACCCACGCGCACACGGGGAGGATGTGCAGACTCCGCACAGACAGTGACCCAAGCTGGAATCGAACCTGGGACCCTGGGGCTGTGAAGCAATTGTGCTATCCATAATGCTACCTTTGCTCCCCCAATGACACTCCCGTAAGTCAGCTGACTCCTGCTGACCCCGGCCTCTCCCGCCATTCCATCGACCCCCCAGTGTGAGAATCCCCCCCACCCCTTGGCCGTCTGTGCGCCCCTCTCCAGCACCGCCCGGCCCCGCCCCCATCCCTAACGCGGGAAAAAGCCTGTGCTTTCCGTCTGAGCCGGCCCCGCCCCTTCTGCCACAGCTCCTTTTTGCGGCCTTACCCCAACTCCCCATCCCCGGGCCTCCACCCCCCCTCTTCCTCCGTGGGGCCCTGCCCCTCCAACACCGATGCCCACACTCCCACAGCCCCCACATCAAATCCATTCACCCATCCCCACCCACCACCAAAACAAAAAGAACATTCCCCAAACGCAGTAAACACCGTAAACATCCCCCCCACGACAAACCCTCAGTTTTTTTTCAGACTGGATAAAGTTCCATGCCTCATCAGGCGTTTCAAAATAGTGGTGCCGATCTTGGAACGTGACCCACAATCGCGCTGGCTGCAGCATCCCGAACTTCACCCCCTTTCAATGGAGAACCACCTTAGCCCGGTTAAAACCAGCCCTTTTCTTAGCCACCTCCACACTCCAGTCCTGGTGAATTCGGATCTCCGTGTCCTCCCACCTGCTGCTCCGTTCTTTTTTGGCCCATCTCAGGACACACACTCTGTCCATAAAGCGGTGGAACCGCACCACTACAGCCCATGGTGGCTCGTAGGCTTGGAATAACATTAATCTTAACGACACATTTTCCCCAGCTGCGAAGGTTGTATCTCATTATGTTAAATCTTGCATGAATGCAGAATCAGAGATTTGGCTTAATCGACGGATTTGAGGTAACCAGTACCAGGTCAACTCAAAATGAAGAAAGCATAGCCCATTATTTTAACGTTCCACATAGAGCCATGGATAAACATGTGGATCATAATATTCAGGAGAAATATTGCACCTAAAGTGGAGTATTTTGCTTGTACAGGGTCTGCTGCGGGTGCTATGGGTTTGACTAATGTACAGTTTTGCCAAGTTTGGATCTGGTAAATAGTATTTAATAGGATCAATTTATTAAAACATTATGTAAGCAAACTTTTTAAAAATGTTCTTCTGATCCTGTCCCATAGTTATTAGAGTGCTTTTTCAAAGAAAGTTCATAAAGTTAAAAGAACTGGTGCTTTTTTTCTTTTTAAGGCGTGCAAGAGGAATTATCTCCAGCCCAGCTGCAAGTCGTTTCAGCAGAGGAGCGAAGTACTACACTAAAAGTGCTGCTGTCTGGAATGTCAGAAATCAGGGGGTGAGCCACAAGAGAATTTATAAGATCTTTTCATTCCTTTCAGAAATTGATCGAAAATGTATTGTTTTTGAGGTAATATTTGTTTGACATTATGTTGAATGTGACCCTAACATTTTTTTTAATAAACATTTTATTGAGGTATTTTTGGTATAGTGACAACAACAAAAGAAACAATATACATGAAACCATAAACATAGTGCAAAAGCCATTTACCTCTCGTACAGGTCCCACCCTTATTGACCCCCTACTCTAATCTAAACTACTCCCCTCCCCCGTCTGCTGACGATTAATTTCCCGCAAAGAAGTCGACGAACAGTTGCCACCTCCGGGTGAACCCTAACTGTGACCCTCAAGCCGAACCCTGAATCCCCCTTAGCGGTAGGAGCAGAAAGGTTGACACCTGTTTACGAAGGAAGTCCCGCACCTGCAGATACCTGAATTTGTTTCCCCTCGCCAACCCAAACTTTTCCTACAATGCCCTCATTCTCGGAAAGCTCCCCTCTATGAACATATCCCCCATCCTCTCAATCCCCGCTCTCCGCCATAACCGGAAACCCCCCTCGTCTTTACTCCCTGGGGCAAACCGGTGATTATCACAGATTGGGGCCCAGACCAATGCTCCCACATGCCGCCCTAAACTGGCCCCAAACTCTCAGGGCCACCACCACCACTGGACTGGTGGAGTACTGTGCCAGCGGGAACAGCAGAGGCGCCGTTACCAACGCCCCCAAACTGGTGCCCTTACATGAAGCTGCCTCCATACGCACCCATGCCGACCCCTCCCCCACCACTCACTTCCTGATCATGGCTATATTCGCTGCCCAGTAATAGTTACTGAAATTTGACAGCGCCAGCCCGCCCTCTCCCCGACTCTGCTCAGGCATTACCTTCCTTACTCGCGGGGTCTTGCCCACCCAGACGAAGCCCTTGAGCACTCTGTTGACCCGCTTAAAAAAGGACCGTGGAATAAAGATGGGGAGACGCTGAAATACAAATTGGAATCTCGGGAGGACCGTCATCTTCACCGTTTGCACCCTCCGAGACAGAGACAATGGAAGCGCGTCCCATCTCCGAAAATCGTCCTTCATTTGGTCCACCAGCCGGGCTCGATTCAATTTATGCAGCCGACCCCATTCCCGCGCCACTTGGATGCCTAGGTACCGAAAGCTTCCCTTTACTAACCTAAACGGCAGCTCTCCCAGTCGCCTCTCCTGTCCCCTCACCTGGACCACAAACATAGAACAAAAATATAGAAAATACAGCACAGAACAGGCCCTTCGGCCCACGATGTTGTGCCGAACCTTTGTCCTAGATTAATCATAGATTATCATTGAATTTACAGTGCAGAAGGAGGCCATTCGGCCCTTTGAGTCTGCACCGGCTCTTGGAAAGAGCACCCTACCCAAACTCAATACCTCCACCCAACACCAAGGGCAATTTGGACATTAAGGGCAATTTATCATTGGCCAATTCACCTAACCCGCACATCTTTGGACTGTAGGAGGAAACCGGAACACCCGGAGGAAACCCACGCAGACACGGGGAGGACGTGCAGACTCCGCACAGACAGTGACCCAAGCCGGAATCGAACCTGGGACCCTGGAGCTGTGAAGCAATTGTGCTATCCACAATGCTACCGTGCTGCCCTTGAGAACAAATAAATCTACACTATATCATTTTACCGTAAACCATGTACCTATCCAATAGCTGCTTGAAGGTCCCTAATGTTTCCGACTCAACTACTTCCACAGGCCGTGCATTCCATGCCCCCACTACTCTCTGGGTAAAGAACCTACCTCTGATATCCCTCCTATATCTTCCACCTTTCGCCTTAAATTTATGTCCCCTTGTAATGGTTTGTTCCACCCGGGGAAAAAGTCTCTGACTGTCTACTCTATCTATTCCCCTGATCATCTTATAAACCTCTATCAAGTCGCCCCCCATCCTTCTCCGTTCTAATGAGAAAAGGCCTAGCACCCTCAACCTCTCCTCGTAAGACCTACTCTCCATTCCAGGCAACATCCTGGTAAATCTTCTTTGCACCTTTTCCAAAGCTTCCACATCCTTCCTAAAATGAGGCGTCCAGAACTGTACACAGTACTCCAAATGTGGCCTTACCAAAGTTTTGTACAGCTGCATCATCACCTCACGGCTCTTAAATTCAATCCCTCTGTTAATGAACGCGAGCACACCATCGGCCTTCTTCACAACTCTATCCACTTGAGTGGCAACTTTCAAAGATGTATGAACATAGACCCCAAGATCTCTGCTCCTCCACATTGCCAAGAACTCTACTGTTAACCCTGTATTCCACATTCATATTTGTCCTTCCAAAATGGACAACCTCACACTTTTCAGGGTTAAACTCCATCTGCCACTTCTCAGCCCAGCTCTGCATCTTATCTATGTCTCTTTGCAGCCGACAACAGCCCTCCTTACTATCCACAACTCCACCAATCTTCGTATCGTCTGCAAATTTACTGACCCACCCTTCAACTCCCTCATCCAAGTCATTAATGAAAATCACAAACAGCAGAGGACCCAGAACTGATCCCTGCGGTACGCCACTTGTAACTGGGATTAAGGCTGAATATTTGCCATCCACCACCACTCTCTGACTTCTATCGGTTAGCCAGTTCGTTATCCAACTGGCCAAATTTCCCACTATCCCATGCTTCCTTACTTTCTGCTAAGCCTACCATGGGGAACCTTATCAAATGCCTTACTAAAATCCATGTACACTACATCCACTACTTTACCTTCATCCACATGCTTGGTCACCTCCTCAAAGAATTCAATAAGACTTGTAAGGCAAGACCTACCCCTCACAAATCCGTGCTGACTATCCCTAATCGAGCAGTGTCTTTCCAGATGCTCAGAAATCCTATCCTTCAGTACCCTTTCCATTACTTTGCCTACCACCAAAGTAAGACTAACTGGCCTGTAATTCCCAAGGTTATCCCTAGTCCCTTTTTTGAACAGGGGCACGACATTCGCCACTCTCCAATCCCCTGGTACCACCCCTGTTGACAGTGAGGACGAAAAGATCATTGTCAACGTCTCTGCAATTTCATCTCTTGCTTCCCATAGAATCCTTGGATATATCCCGTCAGGCCCAGGGGACTTGTCTATCCTCAAGTTTTTCAAAATGCCCAACACATCTTCCTTCCTAACAAGTATTTCCTCGAGCTTACCAATCTGTTTCACACTGTCCTCTCCAACAATATCGCCCCTCTCATTTGTAAATACAGAAGAAAAGTACTCGTTCAAGATGTCTCCTATCTCTTCAGACTCAATACACAATCTCCCGCTACTGTCCTTGATCGGACCTACCCTCGCTCTAGTCATTCTCATATTTCTCACATATGTGTAAAAGGCCTTGGGGTTTTCCTTGATCCTACCCGCCAAAGATTGTTTATGCCCTCTCTTAGCTCTCCTAATCCCTTTCTTCAGTTCCCTCCTGGCTATCTTGTATCCCTCCAATGCCCTGTCTGAACCTTGTTTCCTCAGCCTTACATAAGTCTCCTTTTTCCTCTTAACAAGACATTCAACCTCTCTTGTCAACCATGGTTCCCTCACTCGACCATCTCTTCCCTGCCTGACAGGGACATACATATCAAGGACACGTAGCACGTGTTCCTTGAACAAGTTCCACATTTCACTTGTGTCAAAGAACAAAGAAATGTACAGCACAGGAACAGGCCCTTCGGCCCTCCAAGCCCGTGCCGACCATGCTGCCCAACTAAGCTACAATCTTCTACACTTCCTGGGTCCGTATCCTTCTATTCCCATCCTATTCATATATTTGTCAAGATGCCCCTTAAATGTCCCTATCGTCCCTGCTTCCACTACCTCCTCCGGTAGCGAGTTCCAGGCACCCACTACCCTCTGCGTAAAAAACTTGCCTCGTACATCTACTCTAAACCTTGCCCCTCTCACCTTAAACCTATGCCCCCTAGTAATTGACACCTCTACCCTGGGGAAAAGCCTCTGACTATCCACTCTGTCTATGCCCTTCCCTGCCAGCCTATGTTCCCAACTTATGCACTTCAATTCTTGTCTGACAACATCGTATTTACCCTTCCCCCAATTGTATACCTTGCCCTGTTGCACGTACCTATCCCTCTCCATTACTAAAGTGAAAGTCACAGAATTGTGGTCACTATCTCCAAAATGCTCCCCCACTAACAAATCTATCACTTGCCCTGGTTCATTACCAAGTACTAAATCCAATATCGCCCCTCCTCTGGTCGGACAATCTACATACTGTGTTAGAAAAGCTTCCTGGACACACTGCACAAAAACCACCCCATCCAAACTATTTGATCTAAAGAGTTTCCACTCAATATTTGGGAAGTTAAAGTCGCCCATGACTACTACCCTATGACTTCTGCACCTTTCCAAAATCTGTTTCCCAATCTGTTCCTCCACATCTCTGCTGCTATTGGGGGGCCTATAGAAAACTCCTAACAAGGTGACTGCTCCTTTCCTATTTCTGACTTCAACCCATACTACCTCAATAGGATGATACTCCTCGAACTGCCTTTCTGCAGCTGTTATACTATCTCTAATTAATAATGCCACCCCCCCACCTCTTTTACCACCCTCCCTAATCTTATTGAAACATCTATAACCAGGGACCTCCAACAACCATTTCTGCCCCTCTTCTATCCAAGTTTCCATGATGGCCACCACATCGTAGTCCCAAGTACCGATCCATGCCTTAAGTTCACCCACCTTATTCCTGATGCTTCTTGCGTTGAAGTATACACACTTCAACCCATCTCCGTGCCTGCAAGTACTCTCCTTTGTCAGTGTTCCCTTCCCCACTGCCTCATTACACGCTTTGGCGTCCTGAATATTGGCTACCTTAGTTGCTGGACTACAAATCCGGTTCCCATTCCCCTGCCAAATTAGTTTAAACCCTCCCGAAGAGTACTAGAAAACCTCCCTCCCAGGATATCGGTGCCCCTCTGGTTCAGATGCAACCCGTCCTGCTTGTACAGGTCCCACCTTCCCCAGAATGCGCTCCAATTATCCAAATACCTGAAGCCCTCCCTCCTACACCATTCCTGCAGCCACGTGTTCAGCTGCACTCTCTCCCTATTCCTAGCCTCGCTATCACGTGGCACCGGCAACAAACCAGAGATGACAACTCTGTCTGTCCTGGCTTTTAACTTCCAGCCTAACTCCCTAAACTTGTTTATTACCTCCACACCCCTTTTCCTACCTATGTCGTTGGTACCAATGTGCACCACTACTTCTGGCTGTTCCCCCTCCCCCTTAAGGATCCTGAAGACACAATCTCACTCTTTCCCATATTAAGCTTATACCCCAATGAACCTAACATTTTGATGGTACTGTTGTACTACCAAAATTGAGGCAGGGCAAGACTTACACTTGCCATAATGTAGTGGCAATGACCCTGCTGTAAACTACATGGTCAGGTTATTTAACACTAAATCACCAGCAATGTCTCAGAAGCGCCAAGAGGCAGGATTTGATGTGGAGTTAAACCTGTGCCGATACTTGATGGTTGCCAGACATGCATGCATCTTCTTCTAGCACCCTGTTGCAGCTGAATTTAGCTTTTATTTTTGAATGGGTGTAACTAGCCAATCTGACGTGCCCAAATTCTGCTCCTCGCTTTCTCCCCCAAAATATTGAATTTCAGGCTTTTTGATAAACTTTGGGGCTGGATTTTACGCTCTTCCACCAACAGGTTTGAAGACAGGGAGGAATATTAGTTCATGTCCAACCCAGCAGTTGCCTTCCTGCAACCTGCCGTGACCTGTTTTGATATGTTACAGGAGGTGTGGGAGCGACAGGTGACCTGTCCACCCTTTGACCTATTGAGCCCCTTGACCCGCAGAGCTGCCAGCCGATCAGATGGCTAGCAGCTCTCTAAGGCAGGGCTTCCTCCTGAGGTAGGGACAGAGGTCTCCTCCAGGGATGAGATGTTTACCTCATTTATCAGAATTCTACCTTTTGCATAATGGAATTTTAACTTTTTTTTCTCGCCTCTCCCTCCAAAGTGGCCCAGGCCAGGAAGAGCGTCTTTCGGCCTGGAAAATTGGCGCCAGGAGCAGGACCCAGGGGAGCCACCACTCAGCCTTGCGCCAGCTCAGACTCAACTGTTATCACTCATTCCACCAGAAGGTTGCACTCTGCTGCTGGCCACTTGATGGAACTGCAGTGTTCAGCAGGGCCAGGAGGGTAAAGCAGTGAACCCTATGGGGATCAGCAGAGCAGGAATGGGGAGAATGGAGCCCAAGTCTCCACAGGGTTCAGCAAACTGAGGGTGGAAGGAGAGTTGGGAATAGGGTCTACTGTGTGAGTGAGGGGCAGAGAAGGTTTGGTTGGATAGAGTGGCTGCTTAGTGAGTAAGTGGAAGAGGAGAGTTGGGAAGAGGAGTAGGTGTGAGGTATGGGGGAGGGGGCTGACGCTTACATTACCAAGAAATATGGAGAGCTTGGCTGAAACCTACATGAGTATATAAAATAACACTTAAACATAGATCTTAATTATTTGGTGCATTATTATATATGATATGGCAACTTTAATAATCACATACTGAATGTAACTATGCTGTTTCAGTGTTTTTGTTTTTGCTGGCATCAGGGGTCATGTTAATTTTCAACAGTTTTTTGTAAATATATTTGTTGGAGATGTGAGTGTCACTGGCAAGGCAAGCCTTTGTTGCCCCTTGTTACCTTTGAGAAAGTTATGCTGAGATGACTTCCGGTTGCGGCTATGCGGAGCTAAGTCGCACATTCGGCAGCTCCCGCAAAAACGGGCTTTTGGGTTCTTTTCAGGGCCCCCAACGGCACTTTTTCGACGTTTCCCGGTTCGGGAAGGAGTCTATAACAGCTCCCCGTCAGTATATGGCTTCAACTAGGAGCGTGGCGACAAAAAAGGTGGTGGTGGATCTGAAGAAGGTGCGAGGGAAGAAGGACAAAATGGCGGTGGGCAGAGACCAGGCAGCGTGGATTCAGTGGGCGGAGGAGCAGCAGGAGGGTATTCAGCGCTGCTTCAGAGAGATTAAAACGGACCTACTAGAACCGATGAAGGCTTCTATTGATAAGCTGCTGGAGACACAGACGGCCCAGGGGGTGGCGATCCGTGAGGCTCGACAAAAGATCTCTGACAATGAGGACAAAATCTTAGGCCTGGCGGTAAAGGTGGAGGCGCACGAGGCGCTCCACAAGAAATGGCAGGAGCGGTTCGAGGAGATGGAGAATCGGTCGAGGCGGAAGAATCTGCGGATTCTGGGCCTCCTGGAGGGGCTGGACGTGGGGGCCTTTTTGGTCACCATGTTGAACTCGCTGATGGGAGCGGGGTCGTTCCAGGGGCCCCTGGAGCTGGAAGGGGCCCATAGAGCGCTGGCGAGGAGGCCCAAGGCTAACGAGCCTCCGCGGGTGGTGCTGGTGAGGTTCCATCGGTTCGTCGATCGGGAGTGTGTGCTCAGGTGGGCCAAGAAGGGGAGGAGCAGCAGGTGGGAGAACGCGGAAGTTCGGATATACCAGGACTGAAGTGGGGAGGTGGCGAAGAGGAGGGCCGGGTACAATCGAGCGAAGGCGGTGCTGCACAGGAAGGGGGTGAAGTTTGGCATGTTGCAGCCGGCGTGACTGTGGATTACCTACAAGGGCCGGCACCATTATTTTGAGTCTCCGGAGGAGGCGTGGGCCTTTGTTCAGGCCGAGAAGTTGGACACAGACTGAGGGTCGGGATGGGCGATTGGGGACTGCGGTTGATATGTTATGTTTATTATTGTTTCGAGGGGGGGAGCCTTTGTATTGCTCCGGGTTTCTTTTTCTCTGTGTTTTTCTCTTTCGGGTCGGTGAGGGTGGCTGGGGCAGGTTGGGCACTGTTTTGGTTGGGTTGGTCGGGGGGGGCTCTTGGAGGGGGGTAGGTAAACGGAACAGGGGGGGTGGACGGCAGTGAGATGGGGCCCCGCGGGGGAAGGGGAGGCCCGAGTCAGGGGTGAGGGGACCGGGCCTGTAAAAGGAGCTGCGTCAGAGGTGGCGGGGCCTGGTAGGTGGAAAGCGCGGGAAGACTGGAGGGTGCTGGGGCGGGGAAGCGAGGGTTGTTTCCCGCGCTTAGAACGGAAGTGGGAGGGGGAGAGCCTATGGATGGGGACGGGAGAGGAGGGTGTGCCACACAATAGGAGGAGTCGAAGGAGAGGCGGGAGTGGCCGGGGTCAGGCGGAAGTGTAGGATGGGTCCGAGCCGGGGGGGGGGCGGGGCGGGGGGGGTCGAGTTGCTGCTGCTATGGTCAAGGAGGAGCTGGAGCGAGTGGGGGGGGGTCGAGACGGGGTATGTCGCTGTGGGGAACGGGCCGGGTGTGGGGTGCGGGCGCGTGGCTGGCCGAGGAGGGGTCATGGCTAGTCGGCGGGGGATGGGGCGGGTAGTCCCCTGATACGGCTGATAACCTGGAATGTAAGGGCACTGAATGGGCCGGTTAAGCGGGCCTGCGTGTTCGCGCACCTGAAGGGGCTCAAGGCGGATGTGGTTATGCTTCAGGAGACACACCTGAAGGTGGCAGGCCAGGTAAGATTGAGGAAAGGGTGGGTAGGTCAGGTGTTTCACTCGGGGCTGCATGCCAAAAATCGAGGGGTGGCGATCTTGGTGGGAAAGAAGGTGTCATTCGAGGCGTCGAGCATTGTGGTAGATAATGGCGGTAGGTACATAATGGTAAGTGGTAAGTTGCAGGGAGAGAGGGTGGTACTGGTCAATGTATATGCCCCGAACTGGGACGATGCCGGTTTTATGCGGCGTATGTTGGGTCGGACCCCAGACTTGGAAGTGGGGGGCCTGATAATGGGGGGAGACTTTAACACGGTGCTGGATCCGGCACTGGATCGCTCCAGGTCTAGGACGGGTAGGAAGCCGGCGGCGGCTAGAGTGCTATGGGGGTTTATGAACCAGATGGGAGGGGTGGCCCCTTGGAGATTTGCAAGGCCGGGGGCTAGGGAATTTTCATTCTTCTCGCATGTCCATAAGGCTTATTCCAGAATCGACTTTATCATTTTGAGTAGGGCGCTGATAGCGAGAGTAGAGGATACTGAGTATTCGGCAATAGCCATTTCGGACCACGCCTCGCATTGGGTGGACTTGCAGATGGGGAGGACTTGCAGATGGGGGTGGAGAGGGACCAGCGCCCGCTGTGTTGCTTGGAGGTGGGGCTGCTGGCGGACAAGGAGGTGAGCGAGCGGGTCCGAGGAAGTATAGAGAGGTACTTGGAGACCAACGACAACGGGGAGGTCCGAGTGGTGATGTTATGGGAGGCACTGAAGGCGGTGGTGAGGGGAGAGCTGATCTCCATTAGGGCCCACAAGGAGCAGGGGGAGAGGGAGAGGCTGGTGGGGGAAATGGTGAGGGTAGACGGGAGCGTAGCCTCCAGGCCGAATTCGACCTGGTGACCACCAGGAAGGCGGAGGTGCAGTGGAGGAAGGCCCAGGGGGCGATTTACAAGTATAGGGAAAAGGCAAGCCGGATGCTGGCGCATCAGCTTCGGAAGCGGGACGCAGCTAGGGAGATCGGGGGAGTTGAGGACTGGGAGCAAGTGTGGTGCGGAGTGGGGTTGGCATCAATGGGGTCTTCAGGGACTTTTACGAGGAATTGTACCGATCCGAGCCCCCACGGGAGGAGGGAGGGATGGGCTGCTTCCTGGACCAATTGAGGTTTCCAAAGGTGGAAGAGGGACTGGTGGCGGGATTGTGGGCCCCAATTGGGCTGGAGGAGCTGATCAAAGGGATAGGGGGAAGGCACCGGGGCCGGATGGTTTCCCGGTCGAATTCTATAAAAAATATAAGGATCTGTTGGGCCCGCTGTTCGTCAGGACCTTTAATGAGGCAAGGGAGGGAGGGGCTTTGCCCTCCTTGATCCTGAAGCGGGACAAGGATCCCTTGCAATGTGGGTCTTACAGACCGATTTCCTTACTAAATGTAGATGCCAAGGTGCTGGCGAAGGTCGTAGCCACGAGGATTGAGGATTGTGTGCCGCAGATCATCCATGAAGACCAGACGGGGTTTGTGAAGAGGAGATAGTTGAACGCGAATGTGCGGAGGCTTTTGAATGTTATCATGATGCCGGAGAGGGAGGGGGAGGCGGAGATAGTGGTGGCGATGGACGCTGAGAAAGTCTTCGATAGGGTAGAGTGGGGGTACCTGTGGGAGGTGCTGAAGAGGTTCGGGTTTGAGGAGGGGTTTGTCAGGTGGGTTAGGCTGTTGTATGAGGTCCCGATGGCGAGTGTGGCCACAAACAGGAGGAGGTCTGAGTACTTTCGGTTGCACCGAGGGACGAGACAGGGGTGTCCCCTGTCCCCCCTGCTCTTCGCACTGGCGATTGAACCGCTGGCTATGGCACTGAGGGAGTCAAGGAACTGGAGGGGGTTGGTGCGGGGTGGGGAGGAGCATAGGGTGTCACTTTATGCGGACGACCTGCTGCTGTATGTGGCGGACCCGGTGGGAGGAATGCCGGAGGTAATGAGGATTCTTAGGGAATTCGGGGACTTTTCGGGGTACAAGCTCAACATGGGGAAGAGCGAGCTGTTCGTAGTTCATCCAGGGGACCAGGAGAGGGGGATTGGCGAGCTCCCACTAAAAAAGGCGGAGAGGAGCTTCAGGTATTTGGGGGTCCAGGTGGCCACGAGCTAGGGGGTCCTGCATAGGCTTAATTTTACAAGGCTGGTGGAACATTGGAGGAGGAGTTCATGAGGTGGGACGCGTTGCCGCTGTCCTTCGCGGGTAGGGTGCATTCAATCAAAATGACGGTGCTCCCAAGGTTTTTGTTCCTGTTCCAGTGCCTCCCCGTGTTTATCCCGAAGGCTTTTTTCAGGCGGGTTAACAGGAGTATAATGGGGTTTGTGTGGGCGCGAGGGACTCAGAGGGTGAGAAGGGTGTTCCTGGAGCGGAGTAGAGATAGGGGGGGACTGGCGCTGCCCAACCTCTGTGGATACTACTGGGCCACCAATGCGACGATGGTGCGCAAGTGGGTGATGGAGGGGGAGGGGGCTGCATGGAAGAGGCTGGAGACGGCGTCTTGTTGGGTTACGAGTCTGGGGGCGCTGGCAACGGCGCCGCTGCCGCTCCCTCCAAGGAGGTATACCACGGGCCTGGTGGTGGTGGCTGCCCTCAAAATATGGGGTCAGTTGAGGCGGCACAGGGGGGAAGTTGGGGCCTCGGCGTGGACCCCATTACGGGGGAACCACCGGTTCGCCCCAGGAAAAACAGGTGGAGGGTTTTCGGGGTGGCACAGGGCAGGGATACGAAAGTTGTGGGACCTGTTTGTGGACGGGAAGTTCGCGAACCTGGGTGAGCTGGAGGAGAAGTACGGACACCCCTGGGGAACACCTTCAGGTACTTACAGTTAAGGGCATTTGCCAGACAGCAGGTGGTGGAATTCCCGCGGCTACTGCCACACACGGGGGACAGGGTGCTCTCGGGGGGCGTGGGTGGGAGTGGGGAAGATCTCGGAAACTTACCAGGTGATGCAGGAGGAGGAGGAGGCCTTGGTGGTGGAGGTGAAAGGTAAGTGGGAGGAGGAGTTGGGAGAGGAGATCGAAGAGGGGATGTGGGCAGATGGGGGGTTGCTTTTCTGGATTGTGTTTTGTACTTAAACCTGTTGGGTTCCTTTTTTCATTTTGTTATTGATATTTTATGAAAACCTTTCATAAAAATTTTTTTTTAAAGAGAAAGTTATGCTGAGTTAAAATAGGGTCAGATTGTAAAATAGTTTGCAAAGCACTGCTATAATCCTTTGCTTCACTTTGCATGTACATAATCCAGCAGGTCATGTTCTGTTGTTAGTATGGACTTGATCTGGTATTTACATCCACTACCTATGATAAAATGCTGAGGTCACTTTGGTGATTTGACCAAATGCATTGGTCCACAGTCTTGACTGGTATAGAAGGTAAAGCAAAAATTACTGTTTCGACCCAGTTAAATTCTAATAATTTTTAGCTGTTTGAAGGGACCTAGTAGCATTTGCATTTCACTACAGATCATAAAAAGTGCTATAATGCATAATCTCTAGGGCAGCACGGTGGTACAGTGGGTTAGCACTGCGGCCTCATGGAGTCGAGGTCCCAGGTTCAATCCCGGCTCTGGGTAACTGTCCGTGTGGAGTTTGCAGTCTCCCTGTGTTTGCGTGGGTTTCGCCCCCACAACCCAAAAAAAGGTGGATTGGCCACGCTAAATTATCCCTCAATTGGAAAAAATGAATTGGGTACTCTAAATTTTTTTAAAAATAAATGCATAACCTCTTGGCCCCCAAAAATTCAGACCTTGTCTTTAGTCGCTCTCACCCCTGGTCTTGTCTTAAAGCAATTAATAATGCTCCCAGCTTTAAATTGTGAGCAGCCACAGGAATTTAGGCGGGCTTCCCCATGACTTTTAAACAAAGGGGTCAAGACCACGGAGCTCCGTAAGATCCCGCCCTTTGTTTCTTCATCTGTCAACACCCTCTGGGTGACACAGTTATTACCCCAGGCAGGAATGCCAGCATTCAGGTGATATCCTGGGTTTCTTTTCTATCTGTCACCCATAAGGTTACTTTCTCAATTACTTTGTAATGAAAACATGAGCACCGCAAGTTCATGAATCATCCTTTCTCTTCTGTGGCACCTCACAATGCAGCGGTACCTTTTTTTAAAAAAAATTTATTCTCCTTTTTCACATTTTCTCCCACATTTACATCCATCAACAATAAACAATAATCAGCAAGATATGTCAGTCCCCATAATAACAACGATCCCATCTACCCACCAACCCCCAAACCTCAACCAGCATGTTTACATAAACAAATGACAAAAAGGAATCGGGGATTACCCGTAGTCACCCTTAATCTTAAACAGCTCTCTCTCTCTCTCTCTTCTCTCCCCCCCCCCAGGTCCCCAGCTCCTCCCGTCCACTGCCTCTTGTAAAACTCCTCCCAACCTCGGTTCCTTCCCCCCAACTTTCCACCCCGGCTAGACCACTCGGACCCTGTTCTACCAGGCTCCGATGGCCGCAGCCCCTCCCCCCACCTCACTCCCGTTCACTGGACGGCTTAAACCGGCCAGCGTGAAGGCCCCCGCCCGGGTCCCTTTCCCACTTGCCCGGCCCTAGGAAAGCCCAAAGATTGGGGCAGCACAGTAGCATTGTGGATAGCACAATTCTTTACAGCTCCAGGGTCCCAGGTTCGATTCCGGCTTGGGTCACTGTCTGTGCGGAGTCTGCGCGTTCTCCCCGTGTGTGCGTGGGTTTCCTCCCACAGTCCAAAGATGTGCAGGTTAGGTGGATTGGCCATAATAAATTGCCCTTAGTGTCCAAAATTGCCCTTAGTGTTGGGTGGGGTTACTGGGTTATGGGGATAGGGTGGAGGTGTTGACCTTGGGTAGGGTGCTCTTTCCAAGAGCCGGTGCAGACTCGATGGGCCGAATGGCTTACTTCTGCACTGTAAATTCTATGATCTATGATCCCCTTTTAGCACACAAACCCCACATATCCACCTACACCCCAAAGAACCCTCATTTCAAGTGACAGTCCCGTCCCTTCCCTTGTCCAAATATATATCACATTGGCTCCTTTAGTCTCTACACCCGCGCGCAGTGGTACAAAAAAGAAGAAAATACAGTCATGAGGTTACATCGGCACATGGCCATTCCTCAATTTGTCAGTTCTGCCACAGTCCTTCTGCGTTCGCAAACTCCTCCGCTGCTTCCGCCGTTCCAAAATAAAAGTCCCTGAGCTTGAAAGTCACCCTCAGCTTCGCTGGATATACAATGCCGCACCGCACCTTGCTAATGTACAGTGCCCTCTTCACCCGGTTGAAGACAGCCCGCCTCCTTGCCAGCTCCACCGTAAAGTCCTGGTATACACGTATACCAGCTCCAGCCCACTGCACCACCCGCTCCTGCTTGGCCCAGCTCAGGACCTTCTCCTTCACACTGTACCTACGGAAGCACAGAGTCACTGCTCTTGGCGGCTCACTCGCCTTTGGTACAGGCCTCCACGACCGATGAGCCCGATCGAGTTCATATCGGGAGATATCGTCCCCCTCCCCCAATAGTTTTGCCAGCATCGCGGCAAAATACTCAGTCGGCTTCGGTCCTTCAACTCCTTCGGGCAGCACCACAATCCTCAAATTCTGTCGCCTGGATCTGTTTTCCAGGTCTTCCATTTTTCCTCGCAGATCCTTGTTAATGTCCATCACCTTCCGCATCTCTTTCCCCATCGAGGCAAGTTGATCACTGTGCTGCAATAACGTCTCCTCCACTTCCTTCAGCGCCTCCCCTTGCTCTCGCACCTCCGGCACTGCGCTCGCCACCTCCGTCCTCACCGGGGAAACCGCCTCCTCCACCAGCACACTCAAAACCTCCCTCATCTCCTTCCTCACCGTCTCCATGCATTTCACAATCTGCGCCAACTGCTTTTCAAATTCCGCAGCCATCACCTTAGTTATTTCTTCAGCTGTAAGCAGTGCGGCCTTTCCTGGTGCGCCAGCCTCCATTTTCCTCGGTGACCCCGCGGCGACCTTTCCACTCACCGACGGACCTTCAGCTGTTTTTTTTTTCGGCCATTTATTTGCTCACCCTCGACATTTTTCTTTGGGTTTTTTTTCCTCCTGTGTCTTCGCTGTGCCTCCTCCGTGCCTTCTCCTTGCTTCTGCCGCCTCCGTGGACCCTGGGACTGGGCTTAAAGCACCAAAAATGCCGTTCCCGAGCGGGAGCCCTCCATTGTGTGGCCGCCTCCCGCCCGCCGTCACCGGAAGTCATCGGTACCTTTTTAAACCAGGGCACGCACAAAACTGAACTTAACATTCCAAAGCTGACCTGCTCATTGCTAGAACAGCTTGTTTTGAGTTGCACTGAATTGCCCTTTAAATACAATATGCTGCTGTAGCCTGGTTCATGATAGGTTTGCACTGTTTTAGCAACTTAAGAGTAAGCAATCAGTATTACACCCAAGCTTCACTTCAGCCTGTCTTTGTACATATCAATATACTAGCAGAAACTCACGACTATTTCATGGATGGTATATGTGATGTTGATCAGTTCCTTTCCTTTAAGCAATGTCTTGATTTTAAAATCCTCACCCTTACTTTCAAATCTCTCCATAGCCTTGTCCCCTCTCCATCTCTTTAATCTCCTCCATCCCCTCAACCCTCTAAGATATCTGTGCTTATCTAATTCCTGATTTTAATCGCTCCACCATTGGTTGCCATGCTTTCAAATGATCAGGACCTGAGGTTCTGGAATACCATCCTTGCATCTCTCTACGTTGCTTTTCGCCTTTTGATCAAGCTTTTGGGCATTTGTCTCAATATCCTTAAATGGCTCAATGCCATATTTTCTTTTTATAATGCTCCTGTTAGGAAATCAAAGGTCGTTTTAAGGGATTTATATTTGTATGGGTAGACATTAGAAATAAGGTACAGTTTTAGGTGTGTTTAATTGAATATTCCTGTGCCTGGAAGGGATCCATAGTTAGAGTCACGCTGGCCAAAGGTGTTTATATGTGTGGGAGGTTGGTTAAGTTCCAACTGTAATAGCGAGAGCTACCATGAAGAATAAATATAGTTACTTTGCAACGAGGGGCCCTTGTAAGGGAAAAAACTTTACTCTGTTCTTTAGTTTTAACTGGAATCTGCAGTTGGTGACGGCAGCTAGAGAGGGAACATCTCTTTCAGCTTTGCTAGAAGGAAAGTCATACAATGGAGTAATGCTTAAGAAAGCCAGTGCCAGAAATCTAAACTACTTAAGGAAGCTAGAGAAATGAAGAGGAGTTTCCAGGGATCCTGAAGTTAAAGGAACAGAGGAACTGGGGGCAGAATGGGGTTATGTTCATTTCAAGTCACAACTGTAAATGAGCTGTTCAGTGAAAAGTCAGAAAGATATCTGAAGTGGTTCTAAGGTTTGTGATAGCTTACTACAGTTTGTGAGACGTTAATTGAAATAAGTGTGGAGCAATTGGTGACTGGATATCAGAATTTGTGTGTATAAAAGCAGTCCAGACAAAGAAATCCTAAAAGGGGCCAGTATAAAATTTGGAGTGGATTCACTAGTAGAAGTGGAGCAGAAGCTCTGTTCAAAAGTTTCCTTTGGAAAACATGGAGTGGATTTTGGAATGCAAATTTTTAATGGAAAGCATTAATATGAGAGAAGGTTTTAAAGCGTGTTTTGGGAGTGGAGTTTGGAAACTCTCATGTGACAATCATCTGGTGAAATTCTGCAGAGAAACCCACAGACACTAACTTGGGTTCAGAGTGGAGTGTGTATTGACCACAGCAAATCCGTTTTGTAAAAAAGGATTGTGCGCTGATGAGACCATTGTAGCTTCAAATGTACTGTTATTCGCCTTAATCTTAAAACCTGTACGTAATTGTTAGGGGGGGAGGGGTAAAGGAAATTTTTCCATCGTTAATTTAAAAAAATTGTTAAAGCTACTTCACGGTGGCACAGTGATTAGCACTGCTGTCTCACAGCGTCAGAGACACAGGTTCCATCCTGGCCTTGGGTGTCTATCTGTGTGGAGTTTGCACATTCTCCTGTGTCTATGTGGATTTCCTCCAGGTGCTTCAGTTTCCTTCCACAATCCCAAAGATGTGCAGGTTAGGTGGATTGGCCATGCTAAATGGCCCCTTGGTGTCTAAAGGTTAGGTGGGGTTACAGGGCGGAGAAGTGGAGGTAGGGTACTCTTTCAGAGGGCCGATGCAGACTTGATGGGCCGAAAGCCATCCTGTCTGTGACGCTGTTCCGCCACATTTGATTGAAAAAAAATGAAGTTAAAGTATTTTGAGCCAGGGTTCCATTATGGGATCTTCCTGTCCAGTTATAACATTAACTGAGAAGACTCCTGTGAAATGCTTTGGGATGTTTTATTACATTAAAGCACAGAGTGTTTAGTTTTGCAACAAGCTTGCAAAAGACACTAAGCTAGAAGCATAGTGATTTGTGTGAGAGCAGAAACTTTACAATGGGGCATAAAAAGGCTAAATCAGTGGCCAAAATTGGCAGGTAAGAGTTCAGTCTGGGGAAATGTGAGGTTATCCACTTTGGAGCCAAGAAAGACAAACATATTTTCTTGATGATGAGAAACTGTGGTGGAGCAAAGGGATATAGTTTCCATGTGCATGAAAGGATAATGCACAGATACAAAAGATCCAAAGGATGTGTGAATGTGGAAGCAGGAGTAGACCATTCAGCCCCTCGAGCAATTCAATTAGATCATCACTTATCAGCCTGAATGCCATTTTCCTGCACCATCCTCATATCCCTTGATGTCTTTAGGTGGGAATACTGGATGGGGCGGGAGAATGAGCCTGGGTAGGGTACTCTTTCAGAGGGTCGGTGTTGACTCAATGGGCCGAATGTCCTCCTGCACTGTAGGAATTCTATGATTCTTTAGTTTCCTGAAATCTATCAGTTTCTGTATTGAGCATACTCTGACTGATTCTCCACAATCCTCCACAACAAAAGAGGCGGCACGGTGGCACAGTGCTCAGTACTGCTGCCTCACAGCACCAGGAACTCTGGGTCAATTGTAGCCTTGGGTGACTGTCTGTGTGGAGTTTGCACGTTCTCCCTGTGTCTGCGTGGGTTTCCTCCTGGTGCTCTAATTTCCCCTCTCGGTCCAAAATGTGCAGGTTAGGTTGATTGGCCATGATCACATCACAGGGTTACGAAGATAGGGTGAGGGAGTGGGCCTAGGTAGAGTGCTCTTTCGGAAAGTAGATGCAGACTCGATGGGCCATGAGTTCTTCTGCACTGTAGGGATTCTTTGAACGCTCTGGGATGGAGAATGTACCACGCTGAGTAAAGAAATTCTTCCTCAGCTCAGTGCGAAATGGCCTACCTCTTATTCTGAGACTGTGTCGCCTCGTTCTAAACCCCCAGCCAGAAAACCATCCTTTCTGTATCTACCTTGTTGAGCTCTAAGAATTTTGCATGCTTCAATTAGATCACCTCTCATTCTTCTAAACTCTTGAGAATACTGGACCAGTCTCCTCAGGACAATCGCGCAATCCGAGGAATTAGTCTTGTGAACTTTTGTTGCACTCCCTCGATGACCAGTATATCTTTTCTTGAGTAAGGAAACCAAAACTGTGCAGGTGTGGTCTCATCAAGGTCGAATACAATTGCAGCAAGACATCTTTACTCCTGAACTCCTATTGCAATGAAGGCCAGCATTTGTCTTCCTAATTGCTTGCTGCACCTGCATGCTAGCTTTTAGTGGCTCATGAACAAGGGCACCTTGGGTCCCTTTGGGCAGCAACACTTTCCAATTTCACATCATTTAAAAAATACTCTGCATTTCTGTTTTTCCTACCAAAGTGGAACACTTCACATTTTCCACTTATATTCTAACTGCCATGTTCTTGCCCACTCACTTGTCTGGCTAAAACCCTTTGAGCCCTCTTTACATCCTCCTCACAATACTTATTCCCACCTAGTTTTGTGTCATCAGCAAATTTGGAAATATTACATTTGTCTCCAACTCATTGAAATAGATTGTGAATAGCTGGAGCCTAAGCACTAGTCCTTGGGTACCTCACCGGCCACAGCCTGCAGCCTATTTATTCCTATTCTCTTTTTTGTTCATTAACCAATTTTCAATCCATGCCAGTATATTCTCTTCCCCACCTTCCAATGTGCTCTGACTTTGTTTATTAACCTCATGTCTGGAACCTAATCAAAACCTTCTGAAAATCCAAATACAACACATCCACTAGTTCCCCTTGTATATTCTGCTAGTTACATACTCAAAAAGCTCCAACAAATTTACCAAACATGATCATCCTTTAATAAATCCATGTTGCCCTGCTCAATCCTATCATTATTTTCTAAATGTTCAGATGTCACATCCTTTATAATGGGTTCTAATATTTTTCCTGCCACTGATGTTAGGCTAACATGTCTGTAGTTCATTGTTTTCTCTCTCCCTCCTTCCTTAAAACAGTACAGTTACATTTGCTAACTTCCAATCTGCAGGAAACATTCCAGAATTTATAGAATTTGGGAAGATGATCACGAATGCATCAACTATCACTAAAGCCACCTCTTTCAACATTCTGGAATGTAGATCATCAGGCCCAAGGGATTTATCACCTTTCTGTCCCATTCATTTCTCCAGCAATACCATTTTACTAATACTAATTTCTTTCAGTTCCTCATTCCTGCTAGTCCCTTATTACTCTAGTATTTCTGGGAGTTTTTTTGTATCTTCTTCCATGAAGACAGACACACAGTATCCACGTACAAGCGGATACAAATACAATTCCATCTCCAAATTTACTGATGACATGAACGTAGGGGGTCAGATCTTGAACGATGAATCAGAGTACAGGAGGGAGATAGAGAACCTAGTGGTGTGCTGTAATGACAACAATCTCCCTCAACTAAGGAGCTGGTCATTGACTTCAGGAAGCAAAGCACTGTACACACCCCTGTGCATCAACAGGGCTGAGGTGGAGATGGTTGACAGCTTCAGATTCCTAGGTGTGCACATCACCAACAATCTGTCCTGGTCCACCCATGTTGACGCTACGACCAAGAAAGAACAGCTCTTGTACATCCTCAGGAAACTAAGGAAATTCGGCATGTCCACATTAATTCTTACCAATTTTTACAGATGCACCATAGAAAGCATCCTAACTGGCTGCATCACTGGTATGGCAACTGCTCGGCCCAAGACTGTACGAAACTACAGAGAGTCGTGAATACAGTCCAGTCCATCACACAAACTCGCCTCCTATCCGTTGACTGTCTACACCTCTCGCTGCCTTGAGAAAGCGGGCAGCATAATCAAAGACCCCTCCCATCTGGGTTATTCTCTCTTTCAAATTTTTCCATTGGCCAGGAGATACTAAAGCCAGAAAACACACACTAACAGGTTCAAAAACAGCTTCCTCCCCGCTGTTACCCGACTCCTGAATGACCCTCTTGTGGACAGAACTGATCTCTTCACACACCTTCTCTACTCCGTATGCTCACCCAATGCCTGTGCCTATGTATTTACATTGTGCATTAATGCATACCCTAAGATGTTTCTTGTATGAAACGATCTGTCTGGACTGTACGCAGAAAAATACATTTCACTGTACCTCAGTACACGTGGCAATAAATGAAATTCAATTCACATTTGTCTTTGCTATTTTCCTTTTTACGTACCTGTAGAAGCTTATACGGTGAGTTTTTACGTTTCTCACTAGCTTACACTCATTCTATTTTTCTTTTATTAGTTTCTTGTTCCTCCTTTGCTGAATATAAAAAGCTCCGAACCTCAGGTTTCCTACTTTTTGGCAACTTTATTAGCCTCTTCCTTTGATGGAAACAACCTTTAATTTCTCTTGTTAGCCACTATTGGATAACGTTTACTGTTGGGAGCTTGTGCCTCAAAGGAATGTATGTTATAAATCGTGTATTAATTCTTTAAATATTAGCCATTGCCTCTAAACCTTTCTCAGAATGTGGCCGGTCAACTGTTTGAGCTCCCTAGCTCTTTTGAACTCGTCCGAGGCTCTCTCTGCTCTTTTAAGCACGGATTTTGAGGTAGCTACTTACTTGAACGCCATCCCCTCCCTCACTACAAAATTCCCTCGCTCACCAAATTTCCACGTTCGCACTCTTGTCTAGTTGCACTCAGTTTCTTGCTGCTATCTTTGTTCTTGCTTACTTTGTGAACTTAGCAAGACCACCTCAGTTTTTACGAGCTCAATTTGTACAGTGATAAGTCAGCACTGCTAGCTAGAGAATTTAGTTCACGCTAACTACCTACTTGCGCTAACTACTAACTGTAGCTGCCTCTCCTCTTGGGAGCTTATTTTTCCCTGACTACAGCTGAAAGAAAATTAACTTTAACCATAAATTGTAGTTAATTCTAAGCTCAAACTAGGCTAGATTTTAAAAAGCGATTAACCCTGAATATTCCCTCACTTCCCAAATTCCCACGCTCACACCCTGTGACTATCTGCACTCCGTGACAAGCTGCTGTCTTCATCCTTTCTTACCTTGACTTTTGTCTTAAGGGGGTTGGAATACAAAAATGGCGATGTAACCATTCAGCCATTCAGAGCTTCAATGAAATCCCATCTGGTGTATTGCTTCCTGGTTGGGCACCGAAGCTCAGAAAAGTTACTTTGGAAAGATTATAGTGCAATGTACACCATAATCATACAAGGTTTTAAAGGATTAACAAATGAGGACAGGTTGTATAAATGTTAGATGTATTCCCATGAATTTAAAAGCTTGAGGACTTATAGAGGTTATTTAAAATGATAAAGGGGCTGGATAGGGTTGATAATATTTGCTCTGGTGGGGGAATATAGTAAAAAAGGAAATGGAACTCGACCTGGCCATTTAGGAGAGAAATCAGCAAGCATTGAAATGAAAATCGCTTATTGTCACAAGTAGGCTTCAATGAAGTTACTGTGAAAAGCCCCTAGTCGCCACATTCCGGCGCCTGTTCGGGGAGGCTGGTACAGGAATTGAACCGTGCTGCTGGCCTGCCTTGGTCTGCTTTAAAAGCCACGATTTAGTCCAGTGTGCTAAACCAGCCCCTGTACGTGCAAAGAAGCAGTGGAAATATGGAACGTGCTTCACCAAAGAGCTGTGTATGCTAGATCAATTGGAACATGGCACATAGATTTTGTTAGGTATCGAGGGATACGAACAGAGAAAGGTAAATTAAAAGTTGTGTACAATTCAACCATGGTTAATTGAATGGCAAAACAAGTTCAAGAGGCTAAATAGTCTACTCTTGTTTGTATGTTTCCAAAATGAGTATGCTAAGTGAGTGAATTGCACTTCAGGTCATTTTTACCTATATAAAAGTTATAGAACATAGAACGATACAGCGCAGTACAGGCCCTTCGGCCCACGATGTTGCACCGAAACAAAAGCCATCTAACCTACACTATGCCATTATCATCCATATGCTTATCCAATAAACTTTTAAATGCCCTCAATGTTGGTGAGTTCACTACTGTTGCAGGTGGGGCATTCCACGGCCTCACCACTCTTTGCGTAAAGAACCTACCTCTGACCTCTGTCCTATATCTATTACCCCTCAGTTTAATTGAACATAGAACGAATATGATCTTGGTTTACCGTTGCCATCAAAATACCAATTTCCTCATCTGCAAACAACACTTGGAAATGTTTGCAATTAAGTTGATTAAATAGCTACATGAACATGAGACAGTGCTGCATTACTTTGCAGGGGTCCATAGAAAATTGTTAGTCATAGAACTATATATTAGGTCAGTAAAATTATGGATCTGCTTAGCAACAAGGTTTGATGTATGCTTATTAATGTGTTCTTTTCTCTATGCGGCAGGGTCAACCAGCTTATGCTGCTTCAGCAGAAGAAATTGCTCAAGAATTGAAAGTGTCTGGGGATTCTGGAGACCATTGTTCAGAGGAACATGAGAAGCCTCAATCAGGCCTTGCAGAAGATTCTTCAGATAGCTCTCCTGCTGAAAATGGAGTTTCAGATGAAAGTAAACCTGTTTCTGAGCTAAATGGAAACAAAGGAGACATCAGGGCTTCCAACCAAACTGAAAGTGCCTTGAATAATGACTCTAAAATGTGCAATACAACTCCTCACTTAAATGCACTAACTACAGCTGGCAGTTGCAATAGAGATGAAAATCTTGGTACTGCTGTCTTGAAAAAGGAAGAGTAATGTGTATTTTTTGTTTTTTGTTGAGGGGGTGAAGGATGTTTGGAAGGTTACAGAATAGGAATATTTGAAAAGGAAGGCCTACAGTTGCATACAATATTTTCTTCTCCATAGAGAAACAAGGACATTGGAATTCGGATCCCTCTTTGATGTCAGCTGTTTAACAAGCAATCTTTTCTAGCCAGTTGCAGTTGAATGCTACCAAATGAAATGAAGAGCATTTGACTCCCACATTTGAAATGGTATTACAAGACATTCAAACTGGTTATGACGATTTACATTTTCTTTTTCAGAAGGTAAAGCAAATATGGCTTTAATTTGGCAGTCTTTAATACATAGGTTAAAATACAGTACAGTACTTGGCACCATAACTTTGCCATCTTAATTGATTTTATGTGTTGTGTCAGTTGCTTATTTTAAGATTTAAATTTCATAAGCCTGCAAAAGGCACAGAACCACAAAAAATTCTACTATTTCAATGTCATTAGTTTTGGTGTGGTTGTGTCAGCAAAAGATTTTTAAAAATAAAATAATTCAATGTTAAGTTACTAGAAAGTAATATCGCAGCTTCAGTTTTGGCAATCTTTAAGAAAAAGCAAATATGTGTAAGAAACAAATTACATGTCAAGAAACAACTGAAAACATTCATTGAAGATGCAGATGACCTTTAAAAATAGTTAAACATCACCATATAATACGTTTTGTGAATATGACAGCTCTTACCATGCATCCGTGAATCAATGAAATCAGTGGTTTTTGAATCAGATGTAGACATTAGTACTACTTCGGCTAAACTTCTGCATGGTTCATAATTTTTGAAGTGTGTAGTTAATATTATGCATGTTATCGTCCTCTTTCTTCCATCCTACAAGTACTGTGCCCATTTGCAAATTTTAAAACAGTTAGTCATAGTCCTATAAAAAGATGTTAAAATATGTTTAGTCATTAACTGAACTTGCTCTAACCTTAAATTTTGTGGTTATTGACCTCTGTTGCATTTATTCTAAAACCTACAAAACGTTATCTAGCCACTCTGAATGATTAATGTTAACCCTGGTGTACTCATCGCTACTGTATTCATATTGTTCTCTGTTGCTGTTTTATGCATTTGTATTAGCAAAGTGATCTTTCTACAAAATTCTTGAAAAGCTTCAATCTTCAAAAAAATTACCCCCTACGTAGCGGACAATTCAGCAAATTGCTTGTTTTTAAAACTTTCCCATCAAGAGTTTAGTATAAGCAAATATACTTGTATCGTTCTGCTGTTTTTGTTAGTGTTTCAAACCTGATGTACTTTGAATCAGATTCCTTACTTTATTATTATTTCATATAATTTTCCTGATGCTCTTCATCACACATTAGTGAACAGAAATAAAATGTAACAACTCTTCTCCCCCCCCCCCCCCCCCACCCCCACACCTCCCCCACCAAACCCCTGCCCGCAACAGCTACATAGTACCTTTTCTGTAAGTTGAAAGGAGTTCTACCTAAATATGGATTGTGCAAGAATGAACTACTGTTGGGTTTGCTCGGTTGTTGATGGATTATGGTGAGGTGTAATACTGGAAGGCTATTGAATGCAACTTACAATGCTTAATAAAAATCTTTATTCTTTTAGTATAAACCATTGGTTGTTCTCTTTTTCCATTGATTAACTGATCTGTCATGGATTGTGCTGGGAAGTTGGGAGTAACTTGTGTTTAAGTCTCTTAATAATTAAACAAGCAGTTTCATACCTTACTCCGTCTTACATCTTAGATCAAAAGTAATTAATAATGTGCTAATGATTTAATTTTTTTTTAATGATCTCGAGTGTTGAAAAATGCAGTGAATTAACATGATAAACTGAAATTATTTGCAGAATATCGGCCTCTGTTGCACTAAAAATGTTTACATTTGTCAGTCATTGGAATGCACCTTTGCCTGGAACTGTGTTGAAGTGTGTTGCTTTTCCCATATTAATAAGTTACCAATAGCTTATTAATGAAGAAAATATCCTGGAAATGTGGATGTTTAAAATAATTCATAAGCTGTGAATATATATCTTAGTAAGTTTTCATTTGCTGAAATCAGTTAAAACATTATTCATGAAAAGATGATTGAAGAAATGTCTAATTTAATATACATACATTTTTAATATTTAATATCTACTGTGATGCGGCTAATTTCCTTGACTCGGAAGGATATATTTTCAGTAGGTAGTCGGGCATCTTTCGCTGACTAGGAATTTGACTAGCTTTGATATATTTGACTATTACATGCTAAACAAACGTATGAAAATTTATCAACAGAGAGTGCCAGGCTGGTATCTGGTAATGTTAGATGTGCACTGAGAAATTAATTCACCATCACCCAACATTGAAACATTTTCTGCTCCTCATGTTGCAATTTTTTCACTTCTGGCAACAGGCCTGCATTTGTTAAAATTCTTACAGCAGAATAAATACATTGCTTCTGAGCTGTTTACTTTACACCCTCACAATATAGAACTACTCAGCACGCTTTACTTAAGCCTCCTGCTACAAACCTTCCCTCTGCTGTAGATTAAATATTACCGATCCTTGGGAGCACGATCAGACACTTATTCAGTTGTTTTTTCATGAGAAATGTTCTGACTGATTTTGGAAAATGGAGCCTCATAGTTTAAATTAATTTAAAACATACAGCACCTTCAGTATATTCTCTTCATTAATAAGCTAGTGGCAATTTATCAAATAATATAGGATGAATAACTCGCTATAAATAGTTATCTGGCAAAGGGATTTCCAAGGACTGACAAAATGAAGAATATTAGAACAAATATTAGCAACGCCTATTTTCTGGCAACCATTTGGGTTCAGTCCCTTATATATGATTCAGATCCAGTAAACAGTAGATTCAATTCTCTACTAAAAGAGAGAAACTTCCTTATAGCCAGGCATTGTTGAGACATAATCCAACCACACTCTGGTGATGAAACATAATACTGAAGCAGGAATTTTAAAATTCTTGCATCGTAATTGAGAGCACACAAGTATTTTCTGTCCATATTGCTGTTTTCCCTGTCTTTTCTGTTCCAAAAAAGTACTATGTATTTGGGGAAAGTGGAGGAGATATAAGAGAGTAGAGGGAGCATTGGTTTGGTCCCCGATTTATAATAATCATACCGGGTAGGCTGGATGGTGGGTTCCGGAGATGGCAAAGGGCAGGAATCAGGAGGATGGGGGAATCTATTTATAGACGGGAGATTCCCCAGCTTGAAAGCCTTGGAGGATAAATTTGAATTGCCAACAGGGAATGGATTTAGGTATTTGCAGGTGCGAGACTTCTTGAGAAGGCAGGTTCTGGCCTTCCCGCTGCTGCCGCCACGGGGGATACAGGACAGAGTAGTCTCCAGTACCTGGGCTGGAGAGGGGAAGGTATCAGATATTTACCAGGAACTTTTGGATGCGGAGAAAACTCCAGTGGAGGAGCTTAAGGGATAGTGGGAAGATGAGCTAGGAGGAGGGATAGAGGCGGGTCTGTGGGCAGATGCCTTAAGCAGGGTTAATACATCCTCATCATGTGCCAGGCTTAGCCTGATAGAATTCAAGGTAGTCCACCGGGCACACATGACGGTGACCCGAATGAGCAAGTCTTTTGGGGTAGAGGACAGGTGCGCGGGAAGCCCAGCAAATCATGTCCACATTTTTTGGGCATGCCCGAAGCTTGGAGGGTTTTGGCAGGGCTTTGCTAAGGCAATGTCCACGGTGCTCAAAACACAGGTGGTGCCAAGTCCGGAGGTGGCGATCTTTGGAGTGTTGAAAGAGCCGGGGGTTCAGGTGACAAAAGAGGCGGACGTCTTGGCCTTTGCCTCCCTGGTCGCCCGGAGACAGATCTTATTAATGTGGAGAGACTCGAAGCCCCCGATGTAGAGACCTGGGTTACTGACAGGGCTGGGTTTCTCAGTCTCGAAAAAATAAAGTTCGCCTTAAGAGGGTCAATGGTTGGGTTCACCCGGAGGTGGCAGCCATTCATCGACTTTCTCGGGGAAAATTAAAATGTCAGCAGAAGCAGAATTCCAAGAAGGGGGGGGGGGGCGGATTCTTGTTTTATGGTTGGGGTGTGTGAAGATTGAGATGGGGGTGGAAATTTTTATTGTACCATGTTTATGTTGCTGTTATTATAAAAATTTGCAAAGACCCTTATAAAAATACTTTTTAAAAAAAGAAGTACTATGTTTTAAGAGCAACAAAGAGGCAGAAATGACCATAAGACATAGGAGCGGAAGTAAGGCCATTCGGCCCATCGAGTCCACTCCACCATTCAATCATGGCGGATTTCAACTCCATTTACCCGCTCTCCATAGCCCTTAATTCCTCGAGAAATCAAGAATTTATCAACTTCTGTCTTAAAGACACAACGTCCCGGCCTCCACCGCCCTCTGTGGCAATGAATTCCACACACCCACCGCTCTCTGGCTGAAGAAATTTCTCCTCATCTCTGTTCTAAAGTGACTCCCTTTTATTCTAAGGCTGTGCCCCCGGGTCCTAGTCTCCCCTGCTAATGGAAACAACTTCCCTACATCCACCCTATCTAAGCCATTCATTATCTTGTCGGTTTCTATTAGATCTCCCCTCAACCTCCTAAACTCCAATGAATATAATCCCAGGATCCTCAGACGTTCATCGTATGTTAGGCCTACCATTCCTGGGATCATCCGTGTGAATCTCCGCTGGACCCGCTCCAGTGCCAGTATGTCCTTCCTGAGGTGTGGGGCCGAAAATTGCTCACAGTATTCTAAATGGGGCCTAACTAATGCTTTATAAAGCTTCAGAAGTACAATGCTCTTTTCAGCAGTGTAACAGATAGCATGTTTACACAAATGGACATGAGAATTGATTAAATTAGATTTCTCTTGCAGACAATTCTGTTCTTGCATTCAGTAAGAGCCATTAGTCTAAAACAGACTTATCAAAACATACCTAATTCATCACAGTTAGACATCAAAGCAGAAAATGAAAGACAGCTGTAAGTATTGGTAGCCTGAACATAATTTTAGTTCACGTAGTTCCTCTACACCTTTTGAGAAACAGTTATCAAGGCTAAAACACTGCTTCAGTCAACAGAGATGGCCATAAATTCCTAGAGAGTTATCAATCTTTCCTCAGGCAAGCAGTTGCAATCCAAGCCTGCCATGACAGATTACTTGGAACAGCCTTTGCATGATTCAGAATGATGAGGAAGATTTGGTTGAATCCCTCGTGAGGTATTTTAGATATATGGCTTCTGTAGTGCTGTGCTGTTTACCCTGAATTTCCACTCTGGATCACCTCATTGATATTTCATTTATTGCCCATCTGTTGAATAAATTCCAAGCGGAGTCTGTACGTTCTCTCCGTGTGTGCGTGGGTTTCCTCCGGGTGCTCCGCTTTCCTCCCACAGTCCAAAGACGTGCAGGTTAGGTGGATTGGCCGTGCTAAATTGCCCTTAGTTCAGAAAAGGTTAGGAGGGGTTCTTGGGTTACGGGGATAGGGTGGAAGTGAGGGATTAAGTGCAGACACGATGGGCCAAATGACCTCCTTCTGCACTGTATGTTCTATGTTCAAAAGTGCCCATGCCTGCTCCCTGAACCGGTGAAAGTGAAGGAACAGCAATTTCCAAGTCAGGGTGGTGAGTGGCTTGGAGGCGAATGTGCAGGTGGTTGTGTTCTCCCTGAGAAACTCTTGCAGTGATGTCCTGGAGTTGAGGTGGCTGACCTCCAGCAACCTCAGCCTCCTTTCTTCGTGCTAGATGAGTTTTCCCCCGATTCCCTTTGACTCCAGTTTTTCTAGGGCTCCTTAATGCCACACGCGGTCAAACACCGCATTGATATCAAGGGCATCATTCTTAGCTCGCCTCTGGATTTTGCCTCTTTTGAACCAAGGCTGTAATGAGGTCAGGAGCTAAGTGACCCTAGGCAGCGCAGTGGTTAGCACTGCTGCCACACGGCGCAGAGGTCCCTGGTTCACTGTCCATGTGGAGTTTTCACAATAATAATAATCTTCCATTGTCACAAGTATGAAGTTACTGTGAAAAGCCCCTAGTCGCTGCATTCCGGCACCTGTTCAGGTAAGCTGATACGGGAATTGAACCCGCGTTGCTGGGCTTGTTCTGCATTGCAAACCAGCTGTCTAGCCCACTGAGCTAAACAAGCCACATTCTCCCCTTGTTTGCTTTGGTAGGTTACACCCCCAAAACACACAAGATCTGCAGGGTAGGTGGATTAGCCATGCTAAATTGCCCCTTAATTGGAAAAAATGAATTGGGTACTCTAAATTTATTATTTGAAAAGAAGTGAAGTGACCCTGGTGGAACCCAAACAGCGGCAGAGCAGCTTTGTGCTAAGCAAGTGCCGCATGTTAGCACTGGTGATGACCCATTCCATCACTTTACTGTTGATTGAGAATGGACCAATGGGGGCAGTCCATTGACTGATGGGGCGGGTTGGATTTGTCCTGCTTGTGTACATTAATTTAATTTAGTATTCTTTATTGTCACAAGTAGGCTTACATTAACATTGCAATTAAGTTACTGTGAAAAGCTAGTCGCCACATTCCGGCGCCTGTTCAGGTACACCGAGGGAGAATTCAGAATGTCCAATTCACCTAACAGCACGTCTTTTGGGACTTGTTTGAAGAAACCGGAGCACCAGGAGGAAAGCCACATGGAGAACATGCAGACTCCGCACAGACAGTGACCCAAGCCGGGAATCGAAACTGGGACCTTGGTGCTGTGAAGCAACAGTGCTAACCACTGCATGTCACACCTGGACAATTTCCACATTGCTGTGTGGATGCCAGTTTTGTAGCTGTACTGGAACAGCTTGGCTAGAGGCACAGCAAGTTCTGGAGCACAAATCTTCAGTACTATTCGTGGACCATTATCAGGGCCCAAAGCCTTTGCAGTATCCAGTGACTTCAGTTGTTTTTGTTATCACATGGAGTGATTAAGACTGGCATCTGTGATGCAGGGAACCTCTGGAGGAGGCCAATATGGATCATCCGCTCGGCACTTCTGGCTGAAGATTGTTGCGAATGCTTCAACCTTTTCTTTTGCACTGATGTGCTGGGCTCTTCTGTCATTGAGGATGGGGATATTTATGGGGACAGCTTCCTCCTCCAGTTGTCCACCACCATTCACGGCTGGCTGTGGCAGGACTGCAAAGCTTAGATCTGATTGTTGGTTGGTGGATCACTTAGCTTGGCCTATCATTTGTTGATTAAGCTGTCTGGCAAGTCCTGTGTTGTAGAATCACCAGGTTGGCACCTTATCTTTTGGTATGCCCTCTTGCAGTTCATTGAACCAGGGTTGATCCCCCAGCTTTGTGGTAATGGTATAGGGGGAATATGCTGAGCATGAGGTTACAGGGTGTGATTGAGTACAATTCTACTACTGCTGATGACCCACAACGCCTCATGGTTGACCAGTCTTGAGTTGCTGGATCTGTTCTAAAGTCTGTCCTATTTAGCATGGTCATGCCACACCACAAAGATAATGAATTCAGAAGAGTATGAAGGATACAAATCTCCTGTCTCATTAGCAATGATTTCTGTCAGAAAAGATGAAGGCAATGACGGATTTCCTGACCCCACTACTAAACAGGAAATAAGGTGATTTTTGGAGACGGGGTCCTACCAGAGGTTCATCCCTCACCGCTGCACTGTAGCTGCCAAAGTTAATGTAACATAGACGTCACCCAGTGTTTCAAATTTGAAATTCTTCTCCAAATACTTAAATTCTTCCATGGATCATTCTTCCCTCTTTGTAACCTCCAGCTCGCCAAATCCACTGCTCATGCACACTTTCCACCACCCTACGTCTGATGACCATTCCATGTATTCCCTGCTTTGCCCCACAATTGGCTACTATGCCTTCAACTGCATAGGTCCCATATGCACTAGGATTAATTCTCTAATCTCCTGTGCTTCTTCACTTCTCATTTAAGATACAACTTTCTGTCACCCATTCGAATCATTCCTTCCTTTGGTTCAGCACCCATTTTTCCTTTTGCCTCTGTGAAGTAGCTTTGGGCACTTTTTCCAGAAATGTAAGTGGTCAAAATATATTGAATGCATTGGCGCATTCTGATAAGCAAATGCAAAGTTTTACTTGTATTTGGCATAATTGGATATATTGGATTTTACAAAACCAAACTTTTATGAAGGTTTACGAAGGAGCAGTGAAAATGAGGTTTGATTCATGCCAGTAATAACATTATAACGGGTCCTTTAATATCACCCTGAGTTAGTCTATAATGTTCAAATTATCAGAACAATTATTCAAAATTGAACAATTTAACATGAAACAAAATCAGTCTCGAGCTGTAGTCATTTGCAAAATAAACTGCAATTCAAGTCAATAACCAGCATCTTCCCTGCGCACCAAGCTCCCAAAGCATCTATCTGCTTAGCATTAATTGCAGACCAGTTGTCAGCAGCACTAAAAGTATTGATTGAACAGCCTCAGTAATTTCCTGAAAGATTTCTTGGGCAGAGAATTTATTTTCTTCCTTACGGGAAATACAGTTTTCCTGACGTATAAGCTTGTACCCACTTTCACCTCCATCACTATCCACTTTCTGAAGTTGTCTTTTGTTCCTCTGTTTCATAAACATTATTATGTAAACTAATAAGCCATCGCTTGCTTCCTTCAACCTCCTACTCTGTCCTAACAATGGCAATGCAATAAAGGCAGCAGCATGATTCCACATCCTAGCCCATCCTTGTGTATTAGTTTATCCACTTCCCATTGCTTTCCTCACTAACTGTTCAAATAAAATTGGCTTTTTCAACTATGAATTTGTAAAGGAGAGAAGATCATTTCTGTAATTTACTCTGAAGGGTTTTAAACCATGCGTTGCTGCATTGGGCAGAAAGCTGGCTGCCATTTTGGAGGCAGCATTGCTTCTGCATTGAATGCACGGAATGAAACTCTAATTTTACCCAGTCTGTTTTACACAGTTTCAGTTCCAAGTTAAAATATTAATCATTAAGTAAAGGCAAGATAGCACAGGTGCTGGAAATCTTATCAACCATTACTAAGCGCTCCATTCCATTTAAATTCACCTTAACTATCTAAATTCATGAATTATGTTGACTTGCCTGCTCTTCCTAGTGGCTATTAGGACAGCGTTAACAGATAATAATCCTTCCCACCCTAACCCGGCAATTAATTCATATTTTAGTGGTGTACCTAAAATTGGAGAAAAGTCAAGCAATTAAGATGAATGTATTGGATTTGTTTTTGAAACTTAAAAAGTAAATGCATCATTTAAAAGTCACAGCATGATATATTCTTGAGAGCAAAATGTGTTTTACAAGCATAAAAAAGACATACTTTATCGAGTTGGGACTTATACTTCAGCCCCAGTTATTTGCAATTGTAACAGAACAAAAACAAGTTGAAAGGTAGTGAGTCTCTTTTAAAATGTGTGTTCCTTAAATAAAAGATTGAACATAATCTTGCTTCTGTACATAAATTAGACCTTTCTCTAACAGTTCTTGCTATTAAGTGGCAGAGTGAATGGAAAAGGAAATTAGTTCACTTGTGCGATTTGCTGCTTTTTACAATCAGGTCCACGAAGAGTTACATGGAATAGGAATTGACTTTAAAATGTTTCCCCTCTGGGCAGCACGGTGGTTCAGTGGTTAGCACTGCTAGCTCACGGCGCCGAGGACCTGGGTTTGATCCCCGCCCCGAGGCACTATCCGTGTGGAGTTTGCACATTCTCCCCGTGTCTGCGTAGGTCTCACCCCCACAACCCAAGGATGTGCAGAGTAGGTGGATTGGCCACGCTAAATTGTCCCTGACAAAAAATGTTTCCCTCCCTACACAAAGAGATGACCACAGAATCACTGTGGAGATGTAATGTTGGGGGGGGTTCTAATAATATTTCCTACAATTTGTCTCCAGATGTTTAATTTGTGATTGGTTACTTTAAATTTTGTAATGGAGAGATAAATCTAACATAACAAAACTTCATATTTTGATGCTTAAGCATGTATTTTTTTAAATATTCATGAGCATAGTAGAGTAGCTGTTGGCAACAGAGCATCTTTACTGAAAGCTATCTGAAAGCATTCTGGTGTCGTTTTAAAATTCCCATTTGGTGTTATGAACATTGTGGTTCCTCAGCTTGGCTGCAGAACAATGTTCCTTCTAAACTGTGGCTGTGCAGCAGTCGGGAAACTGCCGTGCACAAGAAAAGTTCCCTTCAAATTGCTTGCACCAATCTTAAAGGGACTGTGCAGTGAAACAAGTGCGCACTCAACGAAGGTTGGACAGGACATTGCCAGGGGCCCAGGAGGCTTATTGAGACTTTCCAGGTTGCCTGCAAAATAACTGAACAGCAATTAGAGGTAGGAGACCATTCTGGCTGCCAAAAGTACAGCACAGAGTTGGCTGGTCGGGTCATCTAGGAGGAGAGCATGCATGGAGGAGTGCTAAGGCTGGCACAAAGATCACCAGGTAGTCTGTGGTAAGGGCACCAGGTAAGTTCCATCGTGTTCAATATTTAAATTCTACAATTAGGTAGTAAGAATCGTGTTTGACAACTCTATTAACCTTTTAACTAGTGGGGTAGGTAAAAGGGAACCAGGAGATGTCGCAGACTTGGATTTTAAAACGACATTGATAAAGTGTCATAAAAGATAAAGGCTCTTGGGTAATTTATGAGCATGGATAGAGAACTGGTTAATAGATGGCAAGCAAAAATGAGAGATAAATGGAGCATTTTCACACGCGGGTTGTGAATAGTGGAGTGCTGCAAGGATCATTGCCGGGCCTTAGCTATTTACAATCTATATTCCTGACTTACATTACTCTCAGTCTCTTACTTTATCTAAGTTTGCTGATGATACAAAGCTAAGTGGGAATGCAAGTTGAGTAGGGTACAAAGAGTCTGCAGAAATATATAGACGGTTAATGAATGGGCAGTATCTCCGAACAGGAGAGATGACAGGAATGCACGGTAGGGAGGAATTAACAACGGGTTTATTACGGTGTACACAAAACTATGAAAGACTAGAACTCCTCTCCCCAAAGGGCCAGGGTTTTTATCCCGTGTGGATTTCCCTTGTTGAGGGGCGATGCCACCCCCGATTACTGGGAGAGTTCATACTCAGCTGTGTAAGGGGGAAAACAAATGGAGCATGGTCCTTGGCACTTAAGAGGGTTTTAATTACACCCCCCCCCCCCCCCACCCAAAGACCGGAGAAACATCCATGTCCTCGGGCAGAGGCCCTCTTGTCCATTTTGGGAGCGGATGGTGGTCCGGTGTTGACGGGGCGGGTCCGGGAGTGTGTATCACACAGACGACCAATGTTTACGAGTGGATCGCCGAGACGCGGTGGTGTGGCCTACGTTGGTGTCGGCACTGCAGGCAGCTGGACGACCACGGCAGGCAGGCCGATGTCCATGGCTGAGTCAGCGTCCGATGAGGCGTCGGGCATCTCAGCTTGCCAGGCTTCAACAGATGGAGGTGACAGTGACCAGCACGGTGCTCTAGGTGACAACGGGGACCGCAGGCAAACCTGAACTGGTGCGTCCGGAGTCTGTTCTGGGGGCTCCTGGGTGTGCCGGTGGATGTGGTCCAGGTGGGGGCCTGCTTCATGTCTCTGCGCCCAGATCAAGTACGAAACCAGATCTATGACCTGGAGGACCATGTCACGCTGGCGCCAAAATTGGGCACTTATATTGCGACCCCAGTTTGACATCTAACTGCTGCGAGCGTCGACTTGCGCCGTCCTGGAGCAGTCCTGCCGCTGGTGGACCTGAACACACATGTCCAGGATGACCAGGCTGAGGCAGGTTTGCAGCACATGTCCCATCAGCACCTCTGCTAGTGGTGGCATGGGGACTGTCCAGTAGACAAATAGAAACTGGATTAATTGCGTCACCCAGGACCCTGTGGTCAGCTTTCCCATCACCCTCTTGAAAGTTTGGACTGCCGTCTCTGCCAAACCGCTCGATGCTAGATGATACGGGGCATTTTGTACCTGTCAAATTCTCTTTGCGGCCATAAATGCTTCGAACTCCCTGCTGGTGAACGTGGCTCCATTATCCAATATCAGTGACATCCCTGACCCTGGCACCAGGGAGGCAACGCACCATCCTGGAATCAAGTCTGTTTTTGCAGAAATGCCTGTCTGCTCCCCAATCTAATGAATCCCCTACCACTTCGCTCCTGCATTCTCATCCTCCCCTCCTGCACAGTCAGGCTGTTTGTGGTGCCAGAAGCTGATGGCGGAGCGGTTTCAAGACCTGTGTACTGAGTCAGCTTCCACGTGGGGTTATTCCCTGTGGCTCAGCTCCGTACAGAGAGGAACAAACACGATAACCTGAACAAATATGGCTTATTTAATCAAGCTTGTTACATGTACACGGAGAACAGACTGGATATCAACCAAGACCTGTTCTGCCGAACAAAGGCCAGAACATAGTACTTATACAACGTTCAAAAATCAATAGCCCACCCCAGTTGGATGCGATCCAATCCCTGAAGCTGTGTTTGAGCTTCACCCAATAGAATTGCAAGCAGCGCATGATTGATCCTCATCCTGACAGCTATGTACAATCCCAGCAGTTTGCTGATTGTGAGAAACAGAACAACTGAACCAGCACCCTGATTTGTTTCACAACGACTAGATGTCAGAAGTAATGTCCTTCCGGACAAGTTGGCTATCCTAAATACCATTTGATTACTTCTGCATTTTTAGGACATAGCAGTAATGTTTAATGGTTAATAATGATTATTCAGTCCTATAATTCATCTCAATCCTTAATAAAATAACTTATGTGAAACTACTCAAGTGGCATGCTAATGATTCAGTTTTAAGAGGTATCATCGCTGAGGCCCCCCCCCCCCCCTCCCCCCTCCTTCAGAAGCTTGGCTCTGTCTGCACCATCCTGCAGGCATCAGCTTCCAAAATGGAAAACTGATTTGTGGGTGGGACCGCAGGGGTCTCCTGCTCTATCGGACTGTTTCTTTTTCACTGCCTGGTGGTCACCCGTCCCCTTTGTCCTCAAGTCCCTTCAGCTGCAGTGTGACCACTTCTTAACGTGCTATCCACCTAACTCTCAGCCTCCCAGATGTTCCAAAGCATCCCCAGCCGCCGCTCGAGCTCCAAAACCGGGTGTTCACGTTTCTGCATTCGGGAGCATCTAGGGTGCCGGTGGGGTCCATGACTTCACACATATGACAGGTCACACATCCCACATTCAGCTGACCTCACCTGCCATGACTAAAGCTGGGCTTACTGAGTCACACGCGTTAACTTTGCTAACTACTTAATCTTAGAAATACTTCTTTTACTTCAACTTTTGCCTTCTTCTAGTCCCTGACTTTTTACTTACTCCTGCTTCTCAGTTAATTCCTTAATAATCTTCCAGTTTTTTGGACCTTGGTATGTAACTGCCCCTTCTGACCTGTAAACTTAGTTAGGAAAACAAAGACAGCAGAAAAGAAAGAGAAAAACTTCCCTCCCCCAATTCACTTGATTCCCCCTAAATACCAACTCCACTCACTGCTCTCTGCACTGGATGCACTGAGGCCTTCTGATTTAAACGCTGCCTCAGCTGTTTCAGGAACTGGTTTAAACCAGATTACCTGTTAGCCCCAGAAAACTACTCAAGCTACAGCAGCCCCACACTCTATGAGGGATGTTCCCACAGCCCCAATGATATTGAACTGTCTAGCCTTTAGAATTCACATGGGTAGACACAGAGATTGCTTCTCCATGGCTGGGAAATCTAAAACATAGGACACCGTCTCAGGATAAGGGGCCAATCATTTAGGATTGAGATGGGGAGCGATCTCTTCACTCAAAGAGTTGTGCATCTTCTCTACCCCAGACGGTTGTATATGCTCCAGGATTTAATGCATGTACGACTGAGATAAATAGAATTTTGGTGTCTCAGTTAACAAAGCAATGGGGACGAGACAGGAGATGGAGTTGAGGCCAAAAATTAGCCGTGGTAGTGTTGAATAGCGAAGCAGGCTCAAAGGTCTAATCCTGTTCCTATTTCTTTATTCTTATGTAAGGATACCCACCTCACTAAAACCTGTGGGTAAATATGTATTTTCTTTAAAGCATTATTAAAATTAATTATTTGAATATGGTACTTTCATATTGTAAGTATTATTTAGCATTATAATTTAGATAGGGGTGGTCCATGATTACCGATCTATTTGAAAAAGGATCCTTCAACCAAAATGTATTTATTGTAAATACTTTTAATCACTTTAGCGTACTGTAATAACCTGCACAGAGCGCCCGGGGCTGGCTTGTTTTCCCCGTGTGGCTCGAGGAGTATGTGCTGCCTGCTAACTACAGGGCATTACCATGTGTATGCAAGGTTAGCCAGATAGGATCCAGCCAACAGAGAGCGAGGACGCAGTGAAGTCTAACCTTTGTAAATAGTACGGATTATAAATAAACGTCGTCTTTATGGTACTCGTCTGACACCTTTATTAACTGGCGACGAAGATAAAATGGAACTGTGATGTGCTACTCTGCCATCTCTCCGTGACTAAGGTACAGTGTTAAATCTGAATTAAGTGGCCATTAACTCGTACTCGTACGTGCCTTTTTTTGGTCGATTGGATGCTTTTGACCCTACTGTTGAGTCATGGAACCAGTTCGCGAAATGTTTGCGATACTTTTTCCGTGGCAACAATATAACTGAAAACAACCACCAGACTGTGATTTTGTTAATGACCTGCGATGCACACAATTAGGCGTAAATAGGGGCCACGTTTCCGGCAACACCGACTACAGTAGCATTCGGCCAGATCATCGTGCTGGTGGGGAATTATTTCAACAAATTTAATACGGTGGAAAGGTCCGAGTGGGAGTCAGTTGCCGAGTATGTTTCCCGGCTGTGGGAAATTGCACAGTATTGTGAATATGGGGCTGTGTTGGCAGATATGCTTCGTGACCGCTTGGATTGCGGTATTAACAATCTCGACATGCACAAAAGACTTCTAGGAAAAGTTTCCCTAACGTTCCGGCAGACTTTGCAGCTTTCTCTTTCATGGAGAGTGCAGGAGCTTCAAAGAAATGGAGGCAAATGTCATTCAATGCCATCCCCACCTTGCCTTCTTTCTACTGCTAGAACGGATTGCCGTGAGGCAGCAGGCCCGAAGTCTTGGGGACCTAAGCCGACTCCGCCCCCTGTGAGAAGTGTGGATGTCGAAGCCGCTGGCAGCGCGAGGGCCCGCACCCAGGCCGCTCGAGATGGGGTAAGCGTTGGCTCTGGGCGCAGGTCCTTCATTTGGACGATCCCGAAGAAGCGGGATACGAGTCCATATATGAACAATGTGGCTGCCCAACGAGTGTCTCCAATCCACATCCCCCCGTACGAGTTAATGGCCACTTACTCCAGATGGAATTAGATACGGATGCCGTCGTCTTCGTGGTGCCGCATCGCGTGTTCAGCCAGACCGATACGGAGTTAGTACCCTGTCGTTAGCTGATTCAGCCGCCCACCTCCCTATGTATACCAGGGAGAATTAGTTGATTGTGGGCTTCAATACTTACTTCACATTTGGATCACTGCCCATTCATATCGAAGATCTACACGCCATGCTGGCAAATGGCTCCACCCTCTCAAAATTGGATATTTATTTGCAGCTCAAATTGCACAAAGCCTCGCAAAAATACCTTCCGGTCAACACCCATAAGGATTTATGCGAGAAACACCCGACTTCCATTCGGCGTCTCTTTGGCGCGTGTCGTATTTCAACAAGTCATGGAAGGTATATTCCGAGGTCTCCTCGCCAAAATGTGGATGGGTCACCGACTCTGCACTCGGTTGGGTTTGCCGCTACCCGACATAGGTACAAAGGTGCGCCACACACAGGATCTTCAAGGGCACTGCCCGAATAGACGTGGTCTTCTACGATATTTCACACCTGACCAGGTGGTCAATGTTTGTAACTTTGGTGAATGTCCACGTTGGTTTTCTGGGGCTGTCCATTTCGTACCAGATCTGTGTTTGGCGTCAGCTAATGAAGCGTCACTTTGACTATCTTCGTGCTCTGCAGTCTTCCATTCCGGAGTTTCCTCGGGGGAAATCTGTCCCACTCTGGCCTGCCTCTTGGAAGGTTCCTCGGAGGCACTCCGCCCCGGTCCTGCCGGTTGGTCCTCAGTTTGCACAACCGACTGCGTCGTTTTCCTTTTGTGATACTGAAGTGCCTGATGTCTGGTCACCTGATTCCAATATGGAGACACAAACCTCTGGGTCTCTGACTCGGACGTCGACATTCGTCCACCTTCGGAGGGTTCTCCACCTCAGAGGTCCAGCTGCCAGCGTCATTTTACAGATTGTTGTACTCTGGTTGATCCGGTCCCACTGCCAGCCAATGATGTACCAAGACCAAAGCGTCTGCGACACCCACCATCCGGGGGGGGATCCGCTGATTTCTTCTGAGTCTTCCTCACCTTTGGTGATTTAAAACATTTTAAGTGCCCAATTCTTTTTTGCAATTAGAGGGCAATTTAGCGTGGCCAATCTATGTACCCTACACATCTTTCAGTTGTGGGGGTGAGACCCACGCAGACAAGGGGAGAATCATTGGTGTTTTTAAATTCTTTGTCTTCGCCCACTCCTTGTCTTCATTGTCCTCATCGTTCCCTTTGGGCGTCTTCAGACGTGGGGGGGAGGGGGGAATAACCTGCATTGAGCACATGGGGCTTGATTGTTTTCCCTGTGTGGCTCGAGGAGTATGAGCTCCCCTGCTAACTACGGGGATATTACCATGTCTATAGATGGTCAGCTAGATAGGAACCAACCGACAGAGAGAAAGGACCCAACGGGGGGGGGGGAGACTACAGAGGTAATGGTATAAGGGCGAGGAAGAAGCCATTGCAAGAGATTTTATTGCTAGATAGGTAAAATTGGTAAAAATTCACAGTGGTAAATAGTGTCTGGGCGGCACGGTAGCACAGTGGTTAACACTGTTGTTTCACAGCTCCAGGGTCCCAGGTTTGATTCCCGGCTTGGGTCACTGTCTGTGCGGAGTCTGCACGTTCTCCCCGTGTCTGTGGGTTTCCTCCGGGTGCTCCGGCTTCCTCCCACAAGTCCCGAAAAACGTGCTGTTAGGTCATTTGGACATTCTGAATTCTCCCTCTGTGCACCTGAACTGGTGCCAGAATGTGGCGACTAGGGGCTTTTCATAGTAACTCATTGCAGTGTTAATGTAAGCCTGCTTGTGACAATAAAAATTATTATTATGGATTATAAATAAACGCCTTCTTTATGTTACTCGTCTGACTCCTCACGCCTTTATTAAACATTCAAAATTTAGTGTCCTCGCTTTCTTTGAATTGAGGAACTGATTGAAAGATTTTAGGTGATGGTATACGTCTACCATGTCTGAAAGATTTACGTGGCAAAACAAGGTGAATAGAGAATAAGCCTAAATCTGGTACTGTCAAGACTTGGAAATCGAACTTCACTTATCAGTTAAATTTAGTGTGGTGCCACCTGCTGGTTTGTCTGGGGAACACAGTACCGCTGGCTCCATGGCCAACGAACATTACAGCACAATAGTTTTATTTTTAAATCCTTATCAGACCACTGTGAATGTTAACTGATCATGTCAGTAAATCTGAATAATTTAAAATAGAAATAACAACACAATTGTTTTATTCTCTAATTGTCAAGCATCACCACAAGTTCACTATATCGGCAGTTGCTGTTTGTCTTCAGTTCATCACAGCCAGAGATTAATTACATTTTTCCGGTTGGAATAATTAAAAGTGGAAAAATAAATTGTCTCATTTGACTAATTCACTGCATGGTTTAGTATTAAATCAGACCAATAAGGAACATGCCAGGTATAGACTCTGGCTTAGCCAACTGGACAGCTGCCACAATTAGTCCCTATGTCCTAGAATTACAGAAAGGAAAACTCGATTGGCATCTCTGTTCCTGATCACTGCCGAGTGACCTCTACTGGAAAGTGACCATAGTTGGGCAAAAGGAGTTGTGTCGGAGAAAACATCAGTGATGTTTTTCTGTAATCGGAAATCCTGTTAGCCACTCACTGTGGACAGATACATGAAAAATTGTCATTGGAATCCTTGGATATGGGGTGTCACCTCCCAATTTCATGCCTATCTTTCCCCATATCGCTATTTTTTCACCTTCCCAATAACCTTTCCACAACACTGAAATGGGCCTTTTCAAAGTCACAAATGCACCGTCTGCGACAGTGACCACAATGCACTATCCTTTGACATGGCCAATCATGCCATTCATTTCATTCCTTACTTCTCCTTTGCCCATCTAAGTAGCGATATCTTCTTACCAATTTTACCTATCTAGCCATAGTATCTCTTGCAATGGCTTCTGCCTCGCCCTTATACTATTACCTCTGCAGTCCCCAAGGTTGTATTCTTGTTGTATTTCTCACCTGAATTCTGTCCGTGATGACACCGTACAAAGATGCAACATCAGGTACACATGTATGCTGAAGACTCTCCAGCTCTACCTCACCATGCACTTGCTATTTATTGGCAGGTACAATGTTGTGGGCATCACAGAGACGTGGCTGCAAGGGGATCAAGGCTGGGATTTAAATATCCATGGATATGTGGCCTATCAAAAGGACAGGCAGAGGGGTTGCCTTGTTAGTAGGAATGAAATTAAATCAATAGCAAGAAGCGATATTCGGTTGGAAGGCATAGAATCTCTGTGGGTAGAGTTGAGGAATCACAAAGATAAAAAGACCCTAATGGGCATTATGTACAGGCCCCCTAGCAGTAGTCAGGATGTGGAGCATAAAATAAATCAGGAGATAGAAATGGGCTTATAAGAAAGGCAATATTACAATAATCATGGGGGATTTCAATATGCAGGTGGACTGGGAAATTCAGGTTGGTAGCGGATCCCAAGGATGGGAATTTGTGGAATGTCTACAAGATGTATTTTTGGAACAGCTTCTGGTAGAGCCCACTAGGGAACAGGCAATTCTAGATGCGGTGATGTGTAATGAGGCAGACTTGATTAGGGAACTTGAGCATTAAGGAATGCTTAGGGGCACTGACCACAATATGATAGAATTTACCCTGCAGTTTGAGAGGGAGCAACTGGAATCAAATGTAACAGTATTACAACTGAATAAAGGTAACTACAAAGACATGAGGGAAGAGCTGGCCAGAGTTTATTGAAAGGGGAGCCTAGCAGGGAAGTCCGTGGAACAGCTATGGCAGGCGTTTTTGAGGGTTATTAGGGAGGCACAACAGAAATTAACTTCAAGGAGGAGGAAACATGCTAAGAGGAGGACAAGGCAACCGTGACTGACGAAGAAAGTCAAGGACAGCATAAAAGCAACAGAAAAAGCATACAAGGTGGCGAGGATTAGTGGAAAGCCAGAGGATTGGGAAGCCTTTAAAAGCAAGCAGAGGACAACTCAAAAACGCAATGGGGGGGGGGGGGGGGGGGGGGCAGAAGAGAGGTGATGAATTATGAGTGTAAGCTAGCTAGTAATATAAAAGAAAATTGCAAGAGATTTTTTTTTGATATATAAAAGGTAAGAGGGAGGCAAGAATGGACATTGGACCACTGGAAAATGAGCCTGGAGAAATAGTAATGGGGAACAAAGAATAAGTAGTTTGCATCAGACTTCACGGTGGGAGATACCAGTGGCATACCAGAACCTCAAGAGAGTCAGGGGACAGAGGTAAGTGTAGTGACCATCACTAAGGAGAAGGTGCTGGGGAAACTGAAAGATCTGAAGGTGGATAAATCACTGGATCGGATGAACCACACCCCAGGGTTTTAAAAGAGATCACTGAGGAGATTGTGGAGGCATTGGTGGTCATCTTTCAGGAATCACTGGAGTCAGGGAGAATCCCAGAGGACTGGAAAGTAGCTAATGTAACATCCCTGTTTAAGAAGGGAGGGAGGCAGAAGACGGGAAATTATAGACCGGTTAGCCTGACTTTGGTCGTTGGTAAGATTTTAGAGTCTATATTGAGGATAAGATTGCAGAGTGCATGATAGAATAGTGCTTGATGGAAGTGCATGATAGAATAGAGCTGAGTCAGCACGGCTTCATCAAGGGGGGGTTACACCTGACAAATCTGTTAGAATTCTTTGAGGAGGTAACGAGGAAGTTAGACAAAGGCGAACCAGTGGACGTGATTTATTTAGATTTCCTGAAGGCCTTTGACAATGTGACGTATAGGAGGCTGCTAAATAAGATAAGAGCCCTTGGTGTTAGAGGCAAGGTACTGGCATGGATAGAGGATTGACTGACTGGCAGAAGGCAGAGAGTGGGGATAAAGGGGTCTTTTTCAGGATGGCAGCCACTGACTAGTGGTCTGCAGGGGTCAGTGTTGGAACCACAGCTATTCATGATATACATTCATGATCCGGAAGAAAGAACTGAGATCATTGTTGCTAAGTTTGCAGATGATACAAAGATCTGTAGAGGGTCAGGTAGTATTGAGGAAGCAGGCGGGCTGCAGAAGGGTTTAGACAGACCAGGAGGGTGGGCAAAGAAGTGACAGATGGAATACAATGTGGAAAAGTGTGAGGTTATGCACTTTGGGAGTGTTGCTAACTTTTAGTTGGTTCAATTCGCTCTGTTTTATAACCTTTGCTCTCGAGTCGCCAGGTATCTTTATGATACCGCCATGAGGTTCAAGTCCAAGTAATGATCAATAACTCAACACACCGATTAGTAAGATTCAAATCAAAGCACATTTATTATACACAGTAATCGCTACTCATGCACAAATTCTACGTCTAAGCTACTTATACAACTAACAGGCCTATACTTAACTTTGGACTGGCCCACCAGGTCAGGGGAACAAATGGCCTTTTGTCCGGAATCTGAAACTGCGGGATTCAAAGCCGGTATGACTGGTAGCTAGGAGCGCCTATCTCGTAGCGAGCGTCGACTTGAGACTTCCTTCAGGGATGTGGCAGCTTGGACCGTTCACTCTCAGGGGTTGCTTCGCGTTGCTGAGTGACCTGGTCAAGGAGAACGATTTGAACTTGGGGCTTAACGTTTATAGTCCCCAGGGGCTTCCCGCCTTTCGGGGCGGATCCTGTACCTAGTTCTAGGTGATTGGACTTTGTTCCAATCGCTTGGTTCGATTTCTCCAATGCTGGAGCGGTTCCCTGATCGATGGGCGGCCTTGAGGTGTTCGTTAACCTCTTTTGTGTTGGCTCCTGCTGGCGCCGGGGAGTCTGGCTTAGTTTTGCGTGTCCCAAATGTTGCTATTGTTCCCGGGGATTGCTCATTAGTATGTAGATGGTTGCTACATTATTATGCTGATGGTCGCTGGTATCGATGCTGTCTGGGCTTTTGCAGAGTTAAATACACAGCAAACCAGCACCTGCTGGTTTCTGCCTGCGTTGGCTGAATTTCCCTTCAGCCTTTATCGTTCGCCATTTTAAATTGGGACTTGGCCAACCTAGGTGGCTACAGTAGGAAAAATAGAGCCATAGACTACAGGGAAATCTGAAGCACAAAGAGACTTAAGAGCCCTAGTTCAGAGTTCTCTTAAGGTTAATGTGCAGGTTCAGTTGGCAGTTAGGAAGGTAAATGCAATGTTAGCATTCATTTCGAGAGGGCTAGATACAAGAGCAGGGATGTACTTCTGAGGCTATATAAGACTCTAGTCAAGACCCCATTTGGAGTATTGTGAGCAGTTTTAGTCCCCGTATCTAAGGAAGGTTGGGCTGGCCTTGGAAAGGGTCCAGAGGATGTTCACAAGAATGATCACCAGAATGAAGAGCTTGTCATATGAGGAGTAGTTGAGGACTCTGGGCCTGTACACGATGGAGTTCAGAAGGATGAGGGGGGATCTCATTGAAACTTACTGAGAGGCCTAGAGAGAGTGGATGTGAAGAAGATATTTCTACTAGGAGGTGAGACTAGAACCCAAGGGCACTACATCAGACTGAAGGGACGATCCTTTAAAACTGAGATGAGGAGCAATTTCTTCAGCCAGAGGGTGGTGAATCTGGGGAACTCTTTGCCGCAGAAGGCTGTGGAGGCCAAATCACTGAGTGTCTTTGAGACCGAGATAGAAAGGTTCTTAATAATAAGGGGATCAGGGGTTACGGGGAGAATGTAGGAGAATAGGGATGAAACATATCAGCCATGATCGAATGGTAGAGCAGAAATGATGGGCTGAATGGCCTAATTCTTATGGTCTGACGGTCAGTTCACTTGTCTGACATCCAGTCCAGGCTGAGCTGACATTTTCTCCAATTAAGCATTTAGAAGAATGAAGCCATTCTTTAACCCCTCCCCCCAATCACAAGCATTGTTATCTCGACAGTCAGGCTAAGCCTTGTCATCCTATTTTACCCTGTACTTCACATCAACGTTGCTGGTTTCCACCTCTGTATCTCCACTCTTACCTTGTTCTATCTGTTCCTAAAACCTTCATCCAACATTTAGTTACTGTCAGACTTGACTATTCAGACACTTTCCTGGCCAATCTCTCAACTTCCATCCTCCAAAAATTTCTATTAATCCAAAATTCTCCTCCCCATAGCCTAACCTCATTTTCACATTATCCCTGTGCTCATTGATCTACTTTGGCTCCCTCCCTCAAACCCCTCAAGTTTAAAAATCCGGTCCACGTGTTTCTTCACTCTAGCCCTCCGCCACTATTGCACTTCCAGGACCTTCCTTTTTTTGATAAACAATTTCATTGAGGCATTTTGGCGTAGTAAACAACAACAATACAAAACAGTGTACAAAGAACAATCAACATAGTACAAAAACCAGCTCCCCTCCTACAAGGACCCACCTAACTACCCCCCTAATCTACGTTGCCCTACCCCCCCCCCCCCCCCACCCTGCTGACGATAAATTTTCCGCAAAGTAATCGATAAATGGTTGCCACCTCCGGGCGAACCCTGACTGTGAACTCCTCAGAGCGAACTTAATTTTCTCCAGACTGAGAAAGCTCGCCATATCCGATAGCCAGGCCTCCGACTTCGGGGACTTTGAGTCCCTCCATGCCAGCAGAATTCGTCGCCGGGCTTGTGGGTCCGGTGGATGACCTTAAATTGAATCAGGCTGAGCCTGGCGCATGTTGCCGTCACGTTTACCCTGCTCAACGCCTCCGCCCCTAAGCCCTCTTCTATCTCCCCTCCGAGCTCCTCTTCCCACTTAAGCTTCAGCTCCTCGGTCTGCGACTCCTCTGCCCCCATAAGTTCTTTGCATATATCTGAGACCCTCCCCCACCCATCCACTGGACACTACCCTGTCCTGGATCCCCCTAAGTGGCAGGCGTGGGAAGGATGGAATCTCTGCGTAGAAAGTCCCGCACCTGCAAGTACCTGAAATCATTCCCTTTCTCCAGGACCTTCCTTCTTCTTTGATCAAGATTTACTCACCTCTCCTACTTTTCTTTCATTGGTTTTCCATTCACTTTGTCTGTTTACACTTCCTGTGCAACGGCGTGAGATATTTCCCTCTGCAACTTCTTGTTATGAGGTTGATAATACTTTGTGGGCTATATTCCAGCAGAGTTTAGGGCAGAAGGGGAAATTTGTGATCCGGGTGAGAAGACGTTTAGTAATCACCGTATTTCTATTTTTTAAACTTTAAACATTGGAGGCTGAAACTCTCCCCATTCTAACACTGTATAAATAACAATGTGGTTCTCCATTTTTGCTCCGCCTTCTTTTTTCTCTATGGTGCCTTAATCACAGTCTGCCTTTTAATCGTTTTTGTCCATTTTTTAGCCTTTACATCTCTATATTTCCCAAAATTATGAATGTAACAGTTAAATCAGTAAGTACCACCTGCCTCTAATTAGGAAGGTTGTCATTCTTGTCATTCTTCAGAGAGACTGAGTTGGATCGGTTTTGTAGATGCTACATGGTCTCTTCAGAAACCAAAGTGATGGACAGAGGTAAACACAGACTTCAGACTACAGTACACTAGCCATCACATTGGGGGAAAAAGGTAGCATCCATTACCCACATCTGAACTGGGCTTTGGTTCAAAGGGGCCTTAAGCCAACGCATTCCTGGCTGGTCTCCAACCTTTGGTTCAAAGGGGCAGCACGGTAGCATAGTGGTTAGCACTATGGCTTCACAGCGGCGCGGTCCCAGGTTCGATTCCCGCTTGGGTCACTGTCTGTGCGGTGTCTGCACGGTCTCCACCGTGTGTGCGTGGGTTTCCTCCGGGTGCTCCGGTTTCCTCCCAAAGTCCAAAGATGTGCAGGTTAGGTGGATTGGCCATGCTAAATTAACCCTAGGTTAGGTGGGGTTGCTGGGTTACAGGGATAGGGTGGAGGTGTGGGCTTGGGTGGGGTGCTTTTTCGAAGAGGCGGTGCAGACTCGATGGGCCGAATGGCCTCCTTCTGCACTGTAAATTCTCTGATTCTCTGAAGCCTGATACTGGTCCCTGCTGCAATTCTGGATTAGCCTGAAGCAGCCATTGTTCGGTGCCCCATTGAAATCTAAAACACCTCCTCAGTAATTAAAATAGTAGTTTAAGCACTTACCAGAATTGCCACCATGCCTGGTCCCAAGATCTCTGACCTCTTCCTGACACCTGTATAGTATTTTCAATTCCTGCAACCTTCCCACCCAAACGCGATCACAGACTCCAAGGACAACCAATCCTCCTCCAGACCCCTGCAATAATACAACTTGATCACTTACCTAGAACTAAACTAGGTAACTAGGCCCCCACAGCAGCTCAATCTATGATGAAGTCGGAGGCCCAAAATCTGGCACTCCTCGGTCCCCACCATTTGCCAGCTGCTGTTAACACTGCGCGGATGAAGTTCCCAAAATTGGATGTGCATGTATTGGTCTGCTGACATTTAGTTGCTGTTGGACCACTGCACAAAATGTTGAGCCAAAAAAGACAATGTTGCATAGTTTTTTTTGTTAACATTAATGCTTTTTTACTTTTTGTTGGTTTACCGTTTCTGACAACTTTGGTAAAACTGCCAGCTTCATCCTGGAAAAATCAACTGCCTCCATTCACCAGTTGCTGAAACCTCATTCCAGCCTTTAGTATCTCTAGATTGGAATATTCCAATGCATTCCTGGCTGGTCTCCAACATTTCGTAAATGTGAGGCCTTACAAAACTCTGCTGCCTGTGTCCTAACTGGTACAGAATTCCATTCACTCCTTGGTTCACTGACCCACACTGGCTCCCAGTTAAGCAATGCCTTTATTTTAACATTCTCATCCTTGTTTTCAAAGCCCTCTATGATTTCACCCTTCTCTATTTCTTGAATCTCCTCCAGCTTCACAACCCTCCAACATATCTACCCTCATTCTGGCCTCTTGACATTCCTGTTTATAGTTGCTCCATCGTTGGTAGGTGTGCCTTGGTCCGAAACTGTGGATGTCATTCCCTAAATCTCTCTGTCTTCCTACCACTCGTTCCTCTTTTAGGAAACTGCTTAATACCTAAAGCAAACATTTGCTTGTCTGCTGCAAATTTTCTTACGTGGCCCAATGTCATATTGTGTTTTATAATGCTCCTGTGAAGAATTTTGGGACACGTTATTAGAATTCCTACAGAGCTGAAGGAGGCCATTAGGCCCATCGAGTCTGCACCTACCTAGGCCCACTGCCCCACCCTACCCCTGCAATCCTACAACCCCACCTAACCTGCACACCTTTGGAAACTAAGGGCAATTTAGCATGGCCAATCCACCTAACCTACACATCTTTGGACTGTGGGAGGAATCCGGAGCACCTCCCGGAGGAAACCCATGCAGACACGGGAAGAAAGTGCAAACTCCACATATACGGTCACCGCAGGCCAGAATTGAACCTGGCGCTGTGAAGCAGCAGTGCCATCCACTTGCCGCCATACCACCGTGCCGGTCATTACATTAAAGATTTATATGAGTGCAGGTCGTCTGCACATTACGGGTGCTGATGACTTCAATTTGACTGTTTGACTTCAATTTGGCTGTCAATTTCCATCAGACCAGACTAACAAGTGTCAGCAATACCACTAAAGCCACGGGGCAGGATTCTCTGTTCCTGAGACGAAGGACTAGATTCTCCGTACCCTCGCGCCAAAATCGTGGCCGGCGCGGGGTCGGAGAATCCATGTTCCAGCAAGAAATTGGGACCAGCACCGGTTCACCGATTCTGCGGGCCCCGAACGCCGCGCCGCCTGGGACCTACCTGGGGCCATTGCCAAAGGCCTGCTCAGCCATTCTCCGTCCCCAACCGGCCGAAGTTCCGACGGCGTGGAACTAATGTGCTGCAGCCGGTCGGGATACATGCGTGGCGGCTGCGGACAGGCGGATTGGAGGCCGGGGGGGGCGGGGGGGCCATATAGGCGACTGAGGAATGCTTTTGCAGGGGTTGAGGTTCGGGCACATGCCCGATCGGGGGGTCTCTTTTGTGGGTCTAGCTCCGCGGTCTGAATCCGCCATGGAGCACAGCGCGGCTGCTGGTGGCCACTGCCGTGCACATGCGCGGCCTCTGACCCGGACGTGTGGGGGTCCGCACCTGCGGCAAAAGCTGCGAGATCTACTCCGGGGCCCTGCTAGCCTCCTGTCGGGCTGGGAATTCATGTCTCTTTGATCCAAGTTTTTCTGGAGTTTTTCTACCGTTTTAATGCCGGCGTGGGGACATAGTCCCGATAATGGCGAATCTAGGCCTAAGTGTTGACGCCGTGGCAGGATTCGTGGACTTCCACGACAGCAAAACTGCGGCCGCAGCTGGACCGATTCCGCGACCGTTGAGGAGCTCGCACCACCGCTACGTGGAACACAATCGATTCCAGTGAGAAATGGTGCTGGATTCGCTGGGTTCATGATTGACACTCAGGAGGCTGACAAGCTGCAGCCGCATATTCACATTACACTCCCCCCACACACCATCCCAGCCAACAAGATGGCACTGGTTGCGCTGGAGTGCGCCCTCTCATTGATGGGTGGGCTGGGGCCAGAAGGCATCTGGTGGGGATGGACACCCACACAACTCATGGCTCTAAGTCCACAGTGTGCAGTCGACGGCCCTGCCAAATGTCCCCTAGCCAGCTGCACAACTGTCAGCACACGATGGCGATGTTGGACATTTTCCGTACCCCCCTCTCCCCCTCAGCAGCCACGGCGCCTGTTTGGTGATTTTTGAAAGCACAAGTGAACCTCACCGTCGGGAATACCCCTGGTGGAGGCGGAGCATCACGGAGGCCTCAGAGAATATCAGGTCAAGCCTGCTAATGATATGCAAATGGCGATTACGGTAAGAACGTTCTGGAACGCATTGACACCGCTGGCAAGGCAACGGAAAATTGTGATTTGATGTGAACCCAGCGCCCGCCAAGATTCGGCGTCAAAACCGATTCTCCGCCCAATCACCTTTCCCGATTTCAGCGTCGGCCGATAGAGAATCCCGCCCATTGTCTTTTGCTAGCACCAGATGCATTAGTTGTTGTTGAACCTGCATCATAGATTGGTGGCACTGTACGCAAATGTTAGCGAAGCTAGGAACATTTTCACTGGTTTGGTATCATGCTGCTCCTAAATGTTTTAAGGCGTGCTGTCTAATTTACATATAAATACTAGTTAAATGAAAATGTTACCACCTTAGAGTAATCGAAAGCTAAATAACAAGAAATGTGAAAACAAAAACAGCTGGATATATTCAGCAGATCAGACAACATCAGCGGTCACACACAAGCTGAGGATTCGAGTCTTAAATCCTTCCTTAGGTCTGATGTGATGAACAGCATTTATGAAGGAGCAGAAAAAGGAAGAGGGAGGGGAGGAAAACAATGATCCTCAAAGCACTCAGCTGGAGAACAGGAGAGGGTTAAATGCAGGAATCCAAAAATTGCATAATGCGAGCAGAACCGGACATGTATGAACCACAGGAAGTGTGTGAAGAGGTGAAGGAAAATAGTGAGTGGAACATGAAAAACCGGTATTGCAGAGAAGGCTCGGTAGCCCAGGAAGAAACAATTGCGCAGGTCAACACTGAAGATGAAACCATTCAGCACAGTAGTGTTTTGACAAGGGGTGGTACATCCCAGCCCAAATGTCAACCGGTTCCCTTCCCCCATCCCCGGAAAGGCCAGCACACCCATCTCACATTGCCAGCTTAACACCCAGTGTCAGAGAGAGAGTGGGAGCTTTGGTTAAGGGCTCAAGCTCTAAATTAATTGTTAAATCTGGCCCCGCTGTGAAGTGTTTGGTGAGAAAGTGAGGCATTGTTCCTCAGTGATTTTGGAACGACTGTTGTCATGTGAGAGTACCTTTTGGAAATGGGTGTTTAAGAAATGTACCTTTAAGAAATGGGTGTTTATCGGCGATGTCAGAGTGTGGGTGGAGCTGGGCTGTCTGTCAGCTTTTTACTTTCGTTTCTGAGCAGGCTGCAGGGGTGTTTTAGTGTTGTTTTTCAGTGTTGGAGCTGAAGCCAGACAGAGCAGGTATGCTGTTGATCTCTCTGCCATGAAAAGACTACCTCGTGATCATTTGGCGAATTCAGAATTATAAATGTTCTCAGCAGTGAATGTAAACCTAATGTGCTTCTGTTAAAAGGTGTTTCTTCTGTCTTCTGGATGTTGTTTGGGAAGTTAGTAAGGATTACTTAGTGTTGTATTCTTTAGGGGTTGTATTTGAATTAATGGTCGCTAAGATGTTCACTATGTTTTAAAAAGGTTAACTTGAGTTCATAGAATAAACATTGTTTTGCTTTAAAAAATACCTTTCCTTTTCTGCTGTACCACACCTGTAGAGTGGGCCGTGTGCTCCCCATACCACAATCTATTGAAAGTTGTGGGTCAGGTGAACTCCATGATACACTTTGGGGTTCTCTAAACCCTGGCCCATAACAAATTGGAGGCTCAAGGGGGATAAAAGTCTATCTATTGGATTGGCTTAGTGAACGTAAAGACAGTGAGGGGTGAGCATATTGTGGTTGCTTATCAGGTGTGGTATTTTAGTGTAAGTAGGGAGTGTGTTGTGGACTATGGCTCTTTCAGAGGCTCTGATGTTTTTGGGGGTTGAGATGGTCACACGCAGTACCTTACGGACCGAGACTAAAAGCAGACTGCTAGATTTGGCAAAAACATTGCAGTTAACATTACCTGACAAACTGCGAAAAGATGAGGTAATTATGGCGGTGGCTAAGCACTTAAGGTTGCCTGAGATACAGTTTGACTCATTGGAAATGGCAAAAATTACAACTTATACAAATGGAACATGAGAAAGAATTAAAGCAGCTTGATTACGAAAGAGATAGGGCGGAAAAAGAAAGAGAGAGAGAAGAAAGGAGAAAAGGAAGAATAACCCTAGCAGAACAAAAAGAAAGAGAAAGGGAGATCAGGGAAAAAGATAAAGAGAGAGAGTTTGAACTTCAGAAAATGGCCATGAAACATGACAGTCAGTTAAAATTGGCAGACGTAAAGGGAAAGTACAGTTGGATGATAGTGATGAGGATAGTGAGAAAGGGCGTCAAAGTCGAAGGCTTGGTGGGAACCTATTTAAATATGTCCAAGCATTGCCAAGGTTTGATGAGAAGGAGGTAGAAGCCTTTTTTCATTTCATTTGAGAAGGTGGCTAAACAAATGAAATGGCCACAGGACATGTGGGTATTACTGATTCAAACAAAGCTGGTAGGTAGGGCTAGTGAAGTGTTTGCATCACTACCGGAGTAGGTATCTGAGACGTATGAGGAGGTGAAAAAATTAATCTTAGCTGCATATGAACTAGTGCCTGAAGCCTACAGCCAAAGGTTTAGAAATTTAAGGAAAGAATTTGGTCAAACATACATGGAGTTTGAAAGGATCAAACAGAGTAATTTTGATAGGTGGATAAGGGCTTTGAAAATAGACCATACCTATGAAACTCTGAGAAATTATACTTTTGGAGGAGTTTAAAAATTCAATTCCTGATGTAGTGAGAACTCATGTGGAAGAACAGAGGGTTAAAACTGCGAGGTTAGCAGCAGAAATGGCAGATGATTATGAATTAGTTCATAAATCAAAGCTTGGTTTCCGACATGAGTTTCAGCCTGTGAGGGATAGAAACTGGGGACATGAGAAATACTCAAGTGGTAACGGTAAAGGTGATCTGATGGGAGATAATAAGGAGAGTGTACCTCAGATGAAAAAATAAATCCAGGAGGGTGGAAAAGAAATTAAAAGTTTCAAATGTTTTCACTGCAATAAACTAGGCCATGTAAAGTCACAGTGTTGGTGGTTGAAGAAAAGCACTGGGCAGGCTGATGTGGTAAAACAGGATAAGACAGTGGGGTTTGTTAAAGTGGTAAAGGATAGCTCAAGTGAAGCGAAGGAGGTGCAAAAGATTGTACAGCTTGATCAAGAGGTGATTGATAAGATGGTGCCAGATCTCTTTAAAGAATTTACTTGTGTGGGTAAAGTTTACTCATGTGTATCAGGAGGAGCAGGTAAAGAAGTCACAATTTTAAGAGATACGGGAGCTAGTCAATCTTTAATGGTAAGAGATGAGGAGTTATGTAGTTTGGGAAGAATGTTGCCAGAAAAGGTGATAATATGTGGAATTCAGGGTGCAAGGAGTAGTGTTCAATTATATAAGGTAAGGTTGGAAAGTCCAGTGAAGAGTGGTGAAGTGATAGTAGGAGTAATAGAGAAACTATCTTGTCCAGGAATACAGTTTATCTTGGGTAATGACATAGCTGGATCGCCGGTGGGAGTGATGCCTACTGTGGTTGATAAGCCAGTGGAAAATCAGACAACTGAAGTGTTGAAGGACGAATATCCTGGGATTTTTCCGGATTGTGTAGTAACAGGGTCGCAAAGTCACAGGTTAAGATGAGGCGAAATCAAAGAGTGAAGATGACATTGAAGTGCAATTATCAGAAACGATTTTTGATCAGATGGTTGAAAAAGAACAAGAACAGGTGGAGGATGAGGTGGATATTTTTAGTTCAGGAAAATTGGCGGAGTTACAACAGCAAGATACAGAAATAAAACGGATGTATCAGAAAGCATACAAGAAAGAGGAATCTGCGTGTATACCAGAGTGTTATTACTGTAAAAGTGATGTCTTGATGAGAAAATGGAGACCTGTACATATGCAGGCCGATGAAAAGTGGGCAGAAATTCATCAAGTAGTATTGCCGGTAGGGTATAGAAAGGAGGTGTTGCGAGTTGCACATGAGGTACCAGTGGGAGGTCATTTGGGGATAAGGAAAACTCAAGCTAAAATCCAAAAACATTTTTATTGGCCTGGCCTACATAAAGATGTAGTTAAATTTTGTCAATCATGTCACACATGTCAAGTGATAGGGAAACCTCTAGCAATGATAAAACCAGCACCCTTAATACCCATTTCAGCATTTGAGGAACCTTTTACAAGGGTCCTAATTGGTTGCGTAGGACCGCTTCCTAAAACGAAAAGTGGGAATCAATATCTTTTGACGATAATGGATGTGTCTCCTAGGTTTCCAGAGGCCATTCCAGTATGTAATATTACAGCTAAAAAGATTGTGAAGGAGTTACTTAAATTCTTTACTAGATATGGACTACCCACAGAAATTCAATCGGATCAAGGATCAAATTTTACTTCAAAGTTATTCAAAGAAGTTATGGATAGCTTAGGAATAAAACAATTTAAATCAACTGTGTACCATCCAGGATCGCAGGGAGCATTAGAAAGGTGGCATCAGACATTAAAGACAATGTTGAGGGCTTATTGTCAAGATTATCCAGAGGATTGGGATAAAGGAATTCCATTCGTACTGTTTGCAATTAGGGATGCACTTAATGAGTGAACCAAATTTAGTCCTTTTGAACTAAATTTTGGTCATGAGGTAAGAGGACCACTTAAATTGATTAAGGAAAAATTGGTGGGTGAGAAATCGGAAATTACATTATTGGATTAAGTGTCAAAGTTTAGGGAACGATTAAATAGAGCAGGCGATTTGGCTAGACAACATTTAAAAGTTGCACAACATGTGATGAAACGGGTAGCGGATAAGAAATCCAGTTTGTAGTTTTGCCAGTGGAAATAAAGTTTTAGTGTTGTTACCAGTGGTAGGTGAACCTTTAAAAGCTAGGTTTTGTGGACCTTATCAGATTGAAAGGAAATTAAGTGAGGTGAATTATGTGGTAAAAACACCAGATAGAAGTAAGACTCACCGAGTGTGTCATGTGAATATGCTTAAAAGGTACTTTGAAAGGGAAGGAGAGAAAAAGGAGGCGGTTTTAATGATTCTAACTCAAAGTGACGAACCAAATCCAGATGAGTGTGAATTTGACTTACCTCAAATTAAATTGGAAAACGAGGATGTTCTTAAAAATTGGGATAAATTGTTGAGTTACTTTAGAGGAAAAGCGGACTGACCTGAAAGAGTTATTGATATCACATGGGCAAGTTTGTAGAGATAAATTGGGAAGTACTAAAATGGCTATACATGATGTAGATGTGGGAAATGCTGTTCCAATCAAACAACATTCATACAGACTTAACCCTTTAAAATGGGCACAGGTTAACTAAGAGATTGAGACTATGCTTAAAAATGGCATAATTGAAGTGGGTTGCAGCCAATGGAGCTCACCCATAGTGATCGTACCTAATCCTGACGATACCCACCGGTTGTGTGTGGACTATAGAAAGGCTAATGCAGTTACAAGAACGGACTCTTATCCTATTCCACGTTTGGAGGATTGCATTGAGAAAGTGGGACAATCAGCTTTTATTTCCAAACTGGATTTACTTAAAGGTTACTGGCAGGTACCTTTATCCGAAAGGGCGAAGCAGATTTCAGCTTTTGTGACTCCAGATGATATATACCAATTCAAAGTTATGCCATTTGGCATGAAAAATGCCCCAGCCACATTTCAACGGTTAACTAACAAAGTCGTTTCAGGATTACCCAATTGTGCGGTATACATCGATGATCTGGTAATTTTCAGCCAGACATGGACAGAACATTTAAAACATCTGATGGAGTTATTCGATCGACTTCAGGAGGCGGGTTTGGTGATAAATCTAGCCAAAAGTGAATTTGGAAAGGCCCAATTCACTTTCCTTAGCCATACAATTGGACAGGGTCGAATGGTCCAACGGGATGTGAAAACAAAAGTTACTGGGGAGTTTCCGATACCCTCGACATGATGGGAAATAATGCGATTTCTTGGTATGAGTGGATTTTACTGGAAATTTGTACCCAATTTTAGCAGTGTGGTCGCTCCATTGATTGACTTGCTCACGAAGCATAACAAATTCCAGTGGACAGCGGAGTGTCAACAGGCATTTGACGGCCTGAAGGCTGTGTTAACCACTGCTCCTGTGTTAGCAATCCCAAATTATATGAACCCATTCAAAGTGGCTGTTGATGCGAGTGATGTGGGTGTAGGTGCGGTGCTTCTACAAGACGACGACGAAGGGCTAGAGCGGCCTATTGGTTATGTTTTAAAGAAATTGAATTCTCACCAGAAAAAGTATTCCACGATTGAGAAGGAGACTTTGAGTTTGGTGCTGGCTTTGCAACATTTTCACATTTATGAGACCAGCAATCCGTCTGACACTGTTATATATACTGATCATAATCCGTTGACGTTTCTGGAGCGATTCCGGAATAACAATGCAAGGCTGTTTCGCTGGAGTTTATTGTTCAGCCATTTCATTTAAAAATAGGCCATGTGGCAGGACGAGAAAACATGATAGCCGATGCTTTGTCACGAATGTGATGAACGGAAGCAGTTTCAGTTGGAGGAAGAATAACTAAAACAAAATGGACTATATTATTATACATGTTTGCGTGTGTTGATTTTTGAAACGACAAAGTATATTTACTGTGTGCATTTCTTAAAGAATGGTGAAAAGGTGAAAAATGAAACCATCTTGAAGTTGATGGTTTATTTATTTTTCTTGAGGGGAGATGTCATGTGAGAGTACCTTTAGGAAATGGGTGTTTAAGAAATGTGCCTTTAAGAAATGGGTATTATCAGTGATGTCAGAGTGTGGGTGGAGCTGGGCTGTCTGTCAGCTTTTTACTTTCGTTTTTGAGCAGGCTGCAGGGTGTGTTTTGTTTTTCAGTGTTGGAGCTGAAGCCAGACAGAGCAGGTGTACTGTTGATCTCTCTGCCATGAAAAGACTATCTCTTGATCATTTGGTGAATTCAGAATTATAAATGTTCTCAGTAGTGAATGTAAACCTAATGTGCTTCTGTTAAAAGCTGTTTCTTTTGTCTTCTGGATGTTGTTTGGGAAGTTATTAAGGATTACTTAGTGTTGTATTCTTTGGGGGTTGTATTTGAATTAATGGTCGCTAAGATGTTCACTATGTTTTAAAAAGGTTAACTTGAGTTCATAGAATAAACATTGTTTTGCTTTAAAAAATACTTTTCCATTTCTGCTGTACCACACCTGTAGAGTGGGCCGTATGCTCCCCATACCACAATCTATTAAAAGTTGTGGGAGAGGTGAATTCCGTGATATACTTTGGGGTTCTCTAAACCCTGGCGCATAATACTGTGTATGTGCTGCATATTTGACTGTAACCTCCTAAGGAGATCAGCTTGTTCGACAGTAAGCTGCTCTGTGAGAGGATATGAAGGGAAACTGATCATTTTATTAAATGGTGTCTTTTGAAACATTATGGGCAAAATGCAAAGATTTTGTCAGGTAATTTAGTTGAGTTTCAGATCAAGCTTATGTGGTTCTTTAGGGTTGTGCTTGAGGGTGGCACGGTAGCACAGTGGTTAGCACTGTTGCTTCACAGCTCCAGAGTCCCTGGTTCGATTCCTAGCTGGGTCACTGTCTGTGTGGAGTCTGCATGTTCTCCCCATGTCTGCCTGGGTTTCTTTCGGGTGCTCCCGTTTCCTCCCACAGTCCAAAGATGTGCAGGTTAGGTGGATTGGCCATGCTAAATTGCCCTTAGTGTCCAAAAAGGTTAGGTGGGGCTACTGGGTTACAGGGATAGGGTAGAGGTGCGGGCTTAAGTAGGGTGTTCCCTCCAAGGGCCGGTGCAGTCCCACTGGGCCAAATGGCCTCCTTCTGCACTGTAAATTCTATGATTCTATGATTGATTGATTGATATTTATTGTCACGTGTACCGAAGGACAGTGAGAAGTATTGTTCTGCGGACAAGTGAACGTACACAGTATGTACATAAAGAATAATCGACAGAGTACATTGACAGTGGTACATCAACAAATAGTGATTAGTTACAGTGCGGAACATGGCCAACCAAGAGCAGCATAGGGCGTCGTGAATAGTGTTCTTACAGGGAACAGATCAGTCCAAGGAAGAGTCGTTGAGGAGTCTAGTGATGAACTAGTGGGGAAGAAGCTGTTCTTATGTCTGGATTTGCTATGTCAGACTTCTGTATCTTCTGCCTGATGGAATGGTCTGGAAGAAGCCAAAGCCTGGAATTGAGGGGTCTCTGATAATGCTGTCTGCCATTCTGAGGCAGCGGGAGGTGCATACAGAATCAATGGGAGGATGGCAAGCTTGTGTGTTGTGCTGAGTTCACCACACTCTGTAGTTTCTTGCGTTGTTGGGCCAAGCAGTTGCCATACCAAGCTGTAATGCAGCTGGATAGGATGCTCTCTATGGCACATCTGTAGACGTTTGTGAGAGTCGATGCAGACATGCCGAATTTTTTTAGCTTCCGTAGGAAGTAGAGACATTGTTGGGCTTTCTTGACTGTTGCATCAACGTGAGTGGACCAGGACAGGATGTTGGTGATGGTGACCCCCAGGAACTTAAAGCTATCGACCACCTCTACTTCGGAGCCATTGATGTAGACTGTGGGGGGCAGGGGTGTGGGGTGTGGGGCTTCCTGAAGTCAATGATCAGTTCCTTAGTCTTTCCAGCATTTAGAGAGAGGTTGTTTTCGGTACACCATGCAACCAAATGATCTATCTCTCTTCTGCAGTCTGATTTGTCGTTGTTTGAGATATGACCCACCACAGTCGTACCGTCTGCAAACTTATAGATTGAATTGGAGTTGAATCTTGCCACACAGTCGTGTGTGTATAGGGAGTACAGTAGAGGACTGAGGACTGTTGTGGAGGAGGTGCTGTTGCCTATCCTGACAGATTGCGGTCTATTGGTGAGGAAGTCAAGGATCCAGCTGCACAGGGAGGGGTCAAGTCCAAGGCTGCAGAGTTTGGTTATTAGTCTTGTTGGGATAATGGTGCTGAAGGCAGAGCAGTAGTCTATGAACAGCAGTCTGACGTAGGTGTCCTTGTTGTCAAGATGTTCGAGAGTTGATTGTAGGGCCAGAGAGATAGCATCTGCTGTGGATCGGTTGCCGCAGTAGGCGAACTACAATGGATCGAGACCATCTGGGAGGCTGGCAGTGATACATCTCATGACTAACCACTCGAAGCCATTTCATGATAACAGATATCAGGGCCACTGGTCGGTAGTTGTTGAGGCACGCTACCTTGTTCTTTGGTACTGGTATTATGGTGGTATTCTTGAAGCAGGTAGGGACGTTGGAGAGCAGAAGTGAGGTGTTGAAGATATCTGCGAATACTTTCTGACGCTTTCAAATACTTTCCACCTACTAATTGGAAGGGGTACAGATGCCCAGTATAAGTAAATAAGTTTCAACAACCACGCCAGCAGAAGTGCATGAGACATTCTTCCTCGTGAATACGTGAAAGCTTCTTGATTACTCTGCTCGGTGCAATATTATCTTTTGAAACAAAATGCAAGATAAGTTAAATGCCATGCATTTTGCAGTTTCTCTAAAATCCCATTCTCAGTTAATTAGATTGTGTGTGTAAAAGTGAACATAAATGATTAAATCCTTGTACTTCCCCATACTTTAAAAAAAAAATGTTTATTCAGAATTTTTCAACAAAAATTTTCAACCATTCAAACCCCCCCCCACCGTAACAAAAAAGAAAAGAAAAGTAACAGAACAAGACATAAACATATCAATCCAACATAATACAGAACTTGTTCAACGGGTTCCTCCCGCACATATTGACTTTCCCATATGTTTATGTTTTTCCTTTCTCAAGTGCCCCTAGGAAAAAACCCTTTCCCCGCCCACTCTTATACCCGCCCCTCCACCCCCCCCCCCCGAAAGAGACGACCCCCCCCTCCCTCCCTAGGTTGCTGCTGCTGACCAACCTCCATCTGACGCTCCGCGAGATAATCTAGGAACGGTTGCCACCGCCTGAAGAACCCCTGCACAGACCTTCTCAAGGCAAACTTTATCCTCTCCAGCTTGATGAACCCTGCCATGTCATTTATCCAGGCTTCCACACTGGGGGCTTCGCGTCTTTCCACAATAGCAAGATCCTCCGCCGAACTACCAGGGACGCAAAGGCCAGGATACCTGCCTCTTTCGCCTCCTGCACTCCCGGCTCGTCCGTCACTCCAAATAGTGCTAGCCCCCAACTTGGCTTGACCTGGACTTTCACCACCTTGGATATAGTCCTCGTAACACCCCTCCAGAACCCATCAGTGCCGGGCACGACCAGAACATATGGCCGTGATTCGCCGGGCTTCCTGAGCACCTCCCACATCTGTCCTCCACCCCAAAGAATCTACTCAGCCTCGCCCCTGTCATATGCGCTCTGTGAATAACCTTAAACTGTATCAGGCTAAGCCTGGCACACGAGGAAGAGGAATTAACCCTACTTCAGCCCACAGACCCTCTTCAATCTCCTCCCCCAACTCCTCCTCCCATTTGCCCTTCAGCTCCTCTACCAAAGCCTCCTCCACTTCTTTCATCTCCTGATATATCGCCGACACCTTGCCCTCTCCGACCCATACACCCAAAATCACCCTGTCCTGAATCCCCTGTGCCGGGGGCAACGGGAATTCCCTCACCTGTCGCCTCACAAACGCCCTCACTTGCATGTACCTGAAAGCGTTTCCCGGGGGTAGCCCAAACTTCTCCTCCAGCGACCTTAGGCTCGTAAACGTCCCATCAATGAACAGGCCCCCCATTCTTCTAATCCCTGCCCGATGCCAGCTCTGAAACCCCCCCCCCGTCGATCCTTCCTGGGACAAACCGATGGTTATCTCTGATCGGGGACCACACCGAGGCTCCCATCGCACCCCTGTGTCGTCTCCACTGCCCCCAGATCTTTAGCGTTGCCGCCACCACCGGACTCGTGGTGTACCTTGTCGGCGAGAGCGGCAGTGGTGCCGTCACCAGCGCCCCCAGGCTCGTTTCTTTGCAGGATGCCATCTCCAACCTCTTCCATGCCGCCCCCTCTCCCTCCATCACCCACTTACGGATCATCGCCACGTTGGCTGCCCAATCGTAGCCACCCAGATTCGGCAACGCCAGCTCTCCTCTGTCCCTACTGCGCTCCAGAAACCCCCTCCTTACCCTCGGGGTCTTGTTTGCCCACACAAAACCCATGATGCTCCTGCCTACCCTCTTAAAAAAGGCCTTGGTGATCATTATAGGAAGGCACTGGAACACAAAAAGAAAACTCGGGAGGACCATCATTTTAATCGACTGTATCCTGCCCGCTAGCGAGAGTGGCAACATATCCCATCGTTTGAAGTCCTCCTCCATCTGCTCCACCAGCCGCGTCAAATTAAGTTTATGCAGGGCCCCCCAACTCCTAGCTCCTTGGATCCCCAAGTACCGAAAGCTCCTTTCCACCCTCCTCAACGGTAGGTCGTCTATCCCTCTTCCCTGGTCCCCTGGATGCACTACGAAGAGCTCACTTTTCCCTACATTGATCTTATAGCCCGAGAAGTCCCCAAACTCCCTTAGGATCTGCATGACCTCCACCATCCCCTCCACTGGATCCGCCACATACAGCAACAGGTCGTCTGCATACAATGACACTCGATGTTCCTCTCCTCCTCGGCCCACCCCCTTCCATTACCCCGACTTCCTTAACGCAATGGCCAAAGGTTCAATTGCTAATGCAAACAACAGGGGAGACGGGGCACCCCTGCCTCGTCCCTCGATACAGCCGGAAATACTCCGACCTCCGCCGATTCGTAACCACACTCGCCACCGGGGCTCTATATAGGAGCTTAACCCAACTGATAAACCCCTCCCCAAACCCAAACCTCCGCAACACTTCCCAGAGATACTCCCACTCTACTCGGTCAAAGGCCTTCTCCGCGTCCATAGCTGCCACTATCTCCGCCTCTCCCTCCACCGATGGCATCATAATCACGTTTAGGAGCCTCCGCATATTGGTGTTTAGCTGCCTGTCCTTTACAAATCCCGTCTGGTCCTCGTGAATCACCCCCGGGACACAGTTCTCAATCCTCGTAGCCAGCACTTTTGCCAGCAACTTAGCATCCACATTAAGGAGCGAAATCGGCCTATACGACCCACATTGCAGTGGGTCCTTATCCCGCTTCAGGATCAAAGAGATCATCGCCCCGGACATTGCCTCATTGAAAGTCCTCACCAGCAACGGGGCTAACAGGTCCGCGTACTTCCTGTAAAACTCAACCAGGAACCCATCTGGTCCCGGGGCCTTCCCCGCCTGCATGCTCCCCAGTCCTTTAATCAGCTCCTCCAACCCAATTGGCGCCCCCAAACCAGCCACCTCCTGCTCCTCCACCCTCAGGAACCTCAGTTGGTCCAGAAATCGTCGCATCCCCTCTTCCCCCGCTGGGGGCTGAGATCTGTACAGCTCCTCATAGAAGGCCTTAAATGCCTCATTTACTTTCACCGCACTCCGCACTGTAGTTCTCCTGCCATCCTTGATTCCACCTATCTCCCTCGCTGCCATCCTCTTACGGAGCTGATGTGCCAGCATCCGGCTCACCTTCTCCTCATACTTGTACGTCGCCCCCTGTGCTTTCCTCCACTGTGTCTCTGCCTTCCCTGTGGTCAACAGGTCGAATTCCGTCTGGAGACTTCGCCTCTCCCTAAGTAGTCCCTCTTCAGGGGGTCTCTGCATATCTCCTGTCCACCCTTAAAATCTCCCCCACCAACCTCTCCCTTTCCCTGCCCTCTCTCTTCTCCCTGTGAGCCCTGATGGAGTTTAACTCTCCCCTGACCACCACCTTCAGCGACTCCCATACTCCCCCCACCTGCACCTCCCCATTGTCGTTGGCCTCCAAATACCTTTCAATACACCCCCGCACCCTCCCGCACACCGCCTCATCTGCCAGTAATCCCACATCCAAACGCCACAGCGGGCGTTAGTCCCTCTCCTCTCCCAACTCCAGTTCCACCCAGTGCGGGGCGTGGTCTGAGATGGCTATGGCCGAATACTCCGTTCCCTCCACTTTCGGGATCAGCGCCCTGCTCAGAACAAAAAAATCTATCCGGGAGTAGGCTTTGTGTACTTGGGAGAAAAAAGCAAATTCCCTGGCCAGGGGCCTGGCAAATCTCCACGGATCCACTCCCCCCCCATCTGGTCCATAAACCCCCTAAGCACCTTGGCCGCAGCCGGCCTCTTCCCCGTCCTAGATCTGGAACGATCTAATGCTGGGTCCAACACAGTGTTAAAATCCCCCCCATTATCAAGCTTCCTACCTCAGAACGCGCCCCAACATACGCTTCATAAATCCAGCATCGTCCCAGTTCGGGGCGTATACGTTTACCAATACCACCCACGCCCCCTGCAACCTACCGCTCACCATCACGTATCGACCTCCATTGTCCACTACTATATTCTTGGCCTCAAACGACACCCGCTTCCCCACCAGTATTGCCACCCCTCTATTCTTCGCATCCAGCCCCGAATGGAATACCAGCCCTACCCATCCCTTTCTTAACCTGACCTGGTCTGCCACCTTCAAATGTGTCTCCTGAAGCATGACCACGTCTGCCTTCAGTCCCTTTAAGTGCGCGAACACTCGGGCCCTCTTAACCGGCCCATTCAGGCCCCTCACATTCCACGTTAACAGCCAGATTGGAAGGCTTTCTCCTTCTCCTCCCCCCCCCCCCCCCCCCCCCCCCCCAGGGGCTCCCCCCCCCTGCCCCCTGCCGACTAGCCATCTCCTGTTTTAGGCCAGTCCCGTGCCGGTGCCTCCCGCACCCTCCAGTCCCCCAGACGGGGGACCCCCGCCCTGTCCACCTCTTCTGTTTTCAGTTCCCCCTCGGCCAATGCAGCAGCAACCCTATTTCCCCCCCCTCTCTCCCTCTCCCCCTCCCCCCGCTAGATCCATATCAAGCTCTTTTGCTCCCCCCATAACACTCCCGTAAGTCAGCTGACACCTGCTGACCCCGGCTTCCCCCGCCTTCCCGTTGACTCCCCCGTGTGGAAATCCCCCCTCTTCCTCCTCCTCCCCAGCAATCGGTGTGCGCTCCTCCATCCCCCCCCCTCCGTCCTTCCCTAATGCGGGAAAAAGCCCGTGCTTTCCTGAGCCAGCCCCGCCCCCTCTGGCGCAGCTCCTGTTGCGGCCTTATCCCAATTCCCCCATCTCCGGGCCTCCCCTCCCTACAGCGCCGGCACCCACATTCCCCACAGTCTCCCCATCAGATCTCTTCCCCCATCCCCATCCATCGCCCAACCCGTGGAACATTCCTTACGCATAGTTAAAACCCTGTATACAACCGACATCCCCCCCCCCCCACAACCACAGACCCTCAGTTTGAGTCCAACTTTTCAGTTTGTATAAAGGTCCAAGCCTCTTCAGGCGTTTCAAAGTAGTGGTGTCGATCCTGAAATGTGACCCACAATCGCGCTGGCTGCAGCATTCCGAATCTCACCCCCTCCTATGCAGCACCGCCTTGGCCCGATTAAAACCAGCTCTCTTCTTTGCCACCTCCGTACTCCAGTCCTGATAGATTCGGATCACCGCATTCTCCCACCTGCTGCTCCGCTCCTTCGTGGCCCATCTCAGGACACACACTCTGTCCACGAAACAATGAAACCTCACCACTACCGCCCTTGGCGGCTCGTTGGCCTTGGGTCTCCTCGCCAGGACCCGATGAGCCCCATCTAGCTCCAGGGGACTGGGAGAGGCCTCCGCACCCATCAGCGAATGGAGCATCGTGCTCACATATGCCCCGGCATCGGCCCCCTCCACCCCTTCAGGGAGACCCAGAATCCGAAGATTCTTCCTCCTCGACCTGTTCTCCAGGTCCTCGAATCTTTCGGCCCACCTCTTGTGCAGCGCCTCATGCGCCTCCGTCTTCACCGCCAGGCCCAAGATCTCGTCCTCGTTCTCGGTGGCTTTTTCCCGCACCTAGAACATAGAACGTAGAACATCGATGCTGCGCCGACCTGTGAAACCACTCTAAAGCCCATCTACACTATTCCCTTATTGTCCATATGTCTATCCAATGACCATTTGAATGTCCTTAGTGTTGGCGAGTCCACTACTGTTGCAGGCAGGGCATTCCATGCCCTTACTACTCTCTGAGTAAAGAACCTACCTCTCACATCTGTCCTATATCTATCTCCCCTCAATTTAAAGATGTCCCCTCGTGCTAGACATCACCATCCGAGGAAAAAGGCTCTCACTGTCCACCCGAACCAATCCTCTGATCATCTTGTATGCCTCAATTAAGCCACCTCTTAACCTTCTTCTCTCTAATGAAAACAGCCTCAAGTCCCTCAGCCTTTCCTCATAAGATCTTCCCTCCGTACCAGGCAACATTCTGGTAAATCTCCTCTGCACCCTTTCCAATGCTTCCACGTCCTTCCTGTAATGCGGCGACCAGAATTGCACGCAATACTCCAAATGCGGCCACACCAGAGTGTTGTATAGCTGCAACATGACCTCATGGCTCCTCTCGGATCTCTACCCCTTGGGCCTTCTGGGTCTCCTTCAGCCCCTTGATCGCCGTCAGCAGTGGCGCCAGCACCTCTTTCTTAAGCTCCTCCATGCAGCGCCTGAGAAACCCCTATTGCTCCGGCCCCCATGCAACTCGATCTCCGCCCTCCGCCATCTTGTTTTTTCTCCCTTGTTTCTTTCGCTGCTCCAAAGCCGCTTTTTTTACCGCTCCACTTCTGGTCCACTCCATATACTATGGAAGGGGGACCTTGCTCTCACCTTCTCACACGGGAAGTCGTCGAAAAATTTCCATTGGGGCTCCTCTGGAGAGTCCAAAACTCCGTTCTAGCGGGAGCCGCCGAAATGTGCGGCTTAGCTCCGCATCGCCGCAACCGGAAGTGTCCCTTGGTAGATCTTTTCACAGTTGTTCCCTCTGCTGCTAGAATTCACCTTTAATAGAGGCCCTCAAGTCAGCTTGCAGCTTTAAGCTTGCCCTTCCCCCGCCTGCAAGCTGGAAGAGGCCCCTCTCTCCCCTGCACTTCCAGCCAAATCTTTTACTGTTTCTTCTGGGTCTGGTAACCAAAAGACATACCCTTCCTGGGGGACACTGTCAGGGGAATGTTGCAGTCTTCTTCCCACACCGGGAAATGTCAAACAAATGCCGTGGGGGCCCTGTAAAAGAGCCCAAAAGTCCGTTCCAAGCGGGAGCGTCCGAATATGTGACCTAGCTCTGCATAGCCGCACCCGGAAGTCCCGTACTTTCCCATACTTGACAGTATCCATGTTGCCTTCCTCCTTCTCCAGCTTAGTGTTTCTCAGGAGCCACTCACTAATGTCCGCTTTCGTTTTGTCAGAAAATGAGAACAATCTCAGCTTGTAAATATTGACACGACTGCTACAATTGTCATTCACAATGTTATGCCTTGCTGAAAAGACTGTCTTCCTCGTATGATTTTCTGATTCTTTTCCTTGTCAAAATTAAATAATTCTAAGAAAAACGGAACGGAGTCTCTTTTCGGAGGTTAACAATTATGAAACCCGCCTTTGTGGCTTCGTCAGTTATCACCGACATCAATGTAATTCCAATGTTTGTCTCCATCATGTGTTGCAATAAAATTAACATTCAGATTAAAGTGGTTAGACACTGTCATCAATATGTCGTACAAGTGACGTGCTGCATTTGAAATGTGCTTGCTTCCTCACCGTGTCGATGCTGTATTGCTATTTTTCTGTTAAAGTGGTGCTACTCAGCTGCTATGTGGTGATGGGGAGGGAAAAGTATGCACATGGAAAGGTTAGGAATTTAGTTCACATTTCATAATATACATTTCCATTTCGATAATTTGTTATGGGCAATCAACTGCAGAATCATTCTATTGTCTAGAGATTAATATGAAAACTGCCACGTGGTATTTTATAGCAAATAAGCCATTTAAAACATCAGCAAGTGTACTGCTAGGAGTCAGTTGGCACATGGGAAATTCCATTCAATTCAGTTTGTTAAAATGAAAACATCCTTGTGGACACAGCAAAATAAAATACCATACAGCATGCACAGACACATTTATATGTTCACCCTATTGATTCTGGAAGGCATGTTGAGCTCGCAAAATACAATTTTCTTCTTGGTACTGCTGAAACTTATTAGTCTGGTTTGATGAAAAATGACGGCTAAATTGAAGTCTAACAAATCATCAGCACCTACACTGTGCCAACAAAGAATACGAAGGCTTTGAATGCAAATTCACTTGGATTCCGCTTGATGTGAGGGAATATAAATAAGAAGAAAGATGTTGGAAAATTGGATTGTCTTTCATTAGAGGTTAAGGGGCAATGAATGAGATCAAAGAGTTTAAAATAAGGCATATAGCACCTCTAACAATAAAATGTCCAAAGGTGCCCCACAGGAGCATTATCAAACAAAGTTTGACATTGAGCCACACAGGGAGGTATTAGGACCAAACATTTTGTCAAAGAGGTAGGTTTTAATGAGAACCTTCAAGGAGATGAGACGTCTAGGGAGGGGATCTTCAGAACTTAAGAGTCTAGCAGCTCAAGGAATGGCCACTGATGGTGGGCAATGAAGATCAAGGATGCGCAAGATCAGGATTTGGAGGGATTCAGAGACCTTGAAAGGCCAAACGGCTGCAGGAGGTTAGGAAGCTAGGAAGAGGCGAAACCATCTTGGGATTTGAAAACAGGAATGTCTAACCAGAACCCAATGGAGGTGAACGAGCTGATTGTTTCCAGTGGTTTCCAGAAGGACCAAGGAGATACAAGATTAAATCTAAGAGGTTGAGAACAGTGGGGAAGAAATCTCATTCAGTAAAGAGATCCGAATCATTAGTTAGTGATTGAAGCAGAGTATGTGGACATTCAAGATTAGACTGATTAGTTGAGTGAGGGAAGGGAATTGAAGGCATATGGGAACTACGTAGGTAAATATGATTCAAATAATTTGTTTGCATGGAGGTTAAACAGCATGTGGGCTAGTTGTGCCCATTTCATGTTGTAACTTCTATGTATTTCATTGTATGGTTATGAAAGGTACTGGATTTAAAAAGAAACTAATAAAAATGAATGATCAGTCGCTAAAAAGAGATGTTGTGATGCAGATTCCCAGAAAAACAGTTAATGATATAACAATTAATTCCTTCAAAAGGAATTCGATAAAAAACTAGTTTTGACTGGAAAATAGATCAATGATAATGAAAACTCATTCATGAAATAAGATGGTTTCCATAAAGCAGCGTTCAATTTTATTTATTTTTTATTTTTCCAATTAAGGGGCAATTTAGTGTGGCCAATCCGCCTACCCTACACATCTTTGAGCTGTGGGGGTGAGACCCACACAGACACGGGAGAATGTGCAAACTCCACACGGACAGTGACCCGGGGCCGGGATCAAACCTGGGTCCTCGGCGGCGTGAGGCAGCAGTGCTAACCACTGCACCACCGTGCCGCCCAGCAGCATTCAAATGTTATCTGTGGAAAGCAACTGGCCAGAGTTGAATAATGAAAGTGGATGTTTCCTTAGATAATGGATCCGGCTGTGTGGAGTTTGCACATTCTCCTTGTGTCTGCGTGGGTTTCACCCCCACAACCCAAAGATGTGCAGGTTAGGTGGATTGGCCACATTAAAATTGCCCCTTAATTTGAAAAAAATAATTGGGTACTCTAAATTTATTTATTTTTAAAAATTCTTAGATAATGGGGAGTTTTGTTATATATAAAAGGGTTTTATTCGATATTGTGTGGCTTTTGCTTCACTATCTTTGGGGATCATGGCGAAGCTTTTAAAATTTCAGAATGTTTTCAGAACTATGGCACCAGTGTTTCATTCCTTTTACCTTCCAGAACAGCAACATAGCCAGACAGTGCATGAACATCAATAAAACAGCAATGATAAAGACACAACGTCACTTGATTTAGTTCTTACAGCCATAATACTGACACTGCACATATCTGAAAGGATTTGTTAGAGGCAGGCGGTGAGACACCAGATCCCACATACTACTGCGGCTAGAGTAGGGGCAAGGACAGCACAGGTACCAGCATGCCAGAGGGCAAGGGCACACATGGGTTCAGCTGCAGAAGGCTGAGATTGGCACTTGGGTGCAGTGAGCTCCTGAAGGAGGCATACATACACAATGAAATGCATGGTGCAATGGCAGGCCAGCCAGCCAGGCAGCCTGTGGTCAATGGCAAGGAATATGGTGGGGTCCTGCAGCAACTTTGCACAGGGCCGTGCGCAGAGCTTGGAGATCATCCTTTCCAGAATGGAAGTGGTAGCCAACTCCGTGAGCAGCATCCGATGGCTGATGTCTCCGCTTCCATTGCAGCACAAGCAGCTTTGATCAATAGTTTGAGTGCTGCAGAGGAAGCTCTGACTGTTGTAATGCAAGCTCAGATTGCTCTCATAGAAAATCAGCTTGATGCCATCATGGTTGTGAGTACAAGTATTCAAAGGGCCTTGCAGAATGTCAGAGCAGATCAACAATCTATCCTTCACTGCTAGCACTGGGGAAGATTGAGGTAGCTCCATTGAGCATGAACCTACTGCCTTCTGTCAGGATGACAGCATTCATGCTTCCACCTCTGCCACTCCACCAATGCCCTTGCCTGTCAGGCAGCCAGCCGACACTGCTCCCACCCATGCCAAGATGATGCCATCTAAGGCAAACCTTCTAAGCCCAAAGCTGTTCGAGGGTGTCTTCCACTGAAGGTCTGCACCGTTCCACCAGCCATACTGTGGCTTCTGAGATGCACTTTGTTGGGGTACTGGCAAAGGAAAATGGAAGACTGCACTGGGGAAATGCACAAGTGTGATTAATTTAATTGTTGAGAAACATAGCATGACATCACATATACATTTATTTTTATTTTTTTAATTTTAGAGTACCCAATACATGGGCAAATTGGCGTGGCCAATTCACCTACACTGTACATCTTTTTGGGTTATGGGGTGAGACCCACGCAGACACGGGGAGAATGTGCAAACTCCACATGGATTGTGGCCCAGGGTTGGGATCGAACCTGGGTCCTTGGCGCCATGAGGTAGCAGTGCTATCCACTGCACGCCCAGCCGCCAGGTAACGTTTCTTTTGTGATGGCTTTTATTTTTGCATTGTGGTCCAAAGGATAATGATTAGTCAGTGACTGGGCAAGGTGATGTTGCCAAATGAAGTTTTGGGATTCTGGTTACTGGCATCACACTCAGATTAGTTCTTGACAGATAGTCTGGTCCGGGTTGGTGCTTCCCTTTCTCTTCCTCCTCTTCAGCTGTCCACCTGGTAACTTGTATCAAGGTATGTCCCCTGATGGTGATACATTTCTCGAAGACACAGAAGCGCGACAGGAAAGGTGAATCAACTGCGGCAAACAAAATAAGTTAAAGATTGCATTAGATCAAACCTATAAGGTTTCCAGAAAAAGTGGTAAACCCAAAGAGCAATTAGGAATCTGGCAAAGGAGGACTAAGAAACTGAAAAGAGAAAATTAATGCAAGCTAGCGAGTACCATAAAGGCGGACTCTAAGATACGTGAAAAGGAAAAAATTAGCAAGCACAAATGTGGGCCCGTTGTTGTGTTGTTCACCCTGGGGTAACACGGACTGCAACACGATGCAGTTAAATGATCAAGCATACACCAAATGTAGGCGTTGGTTCAATAAGATTTATTGAACTTCAGTAACGAAGCACACAGCTGCCTGTGGGTTGACTCTCTACTACTCTAAGTAAACTAACATTAACTATCTAGACCAGGCTAGTTCTGATCCACGTATAGAAGGTGTTGAATGATTTGTACACCCTGACTGTCACTACAGTAGTCATTAGTGGAAAGAGGCAGAGTGTCGTGTGTTTTATAGTTGGAAGCCCCCCTCTGGTGTTCTGTTTGGTGATTGGTCATGTTCTGTTCTGTATATTGATTGGCTAACCTGGGTGTGTGTCACTGCCTGCTTTTACCTCATGATGTGCATGGGTGCATATTATGACATCCCCCCTTTTAAAAAAAATTTGTCGGCTGCTTAGAGCATATACGACATATTTACAAAAGTAACTATATACAGCAATTGGTGAGTGAATGGATATGTCATAGAATTTTCAGTGCAGAAGGAGGCCATTCAGCCCATCGAGTCTGCACTGGCTCTTGGAAAGAGCACCCTACCCAAGGTCAACACCTCCACCCTATCCCCATAACCCAGTAACCCCGTCCAACACTAAGGGCAATTTTGGACACTAAGGGCAATTTAGCATGGCCAATCCACCTAACCTGCACATCTTTGGACTGTGGGAGAAAACCGGAGCACCCGGAGGAAACCCACGCACACACGGGGAGGATGTGCAGACTCCGCACAGACAGTGACCCAAGCCGGAATCGAACCTGGGACCCTGGAGCAGTGAAGCAATTGTGCTATCCACAATGCTACCGTGCTGCACATATGTACATGTAAGGTGTCTAGCATGCAGAAACATAACAGTATATATACAAAGGAACTACTTGTAAGTCCAGTCGTTGGGGCTGTCGTCGGATTCTTGTGGACCACCTGAGAGGTGGAGGTGGAGATGATGGTGTCTTGACAGGTTGGCATGCAGCCAGATTGGTGTCCTCGTGGAGCAAGGTGTCCGGATAAGGCAGAACAACATCTGGGAATGTGAGATCCGGTGGTGGGCAGGCATGTTTGCATAGTGCCCTTCTGTTACGCCTGACAATAGATCTATCAGCCATGTGAACCACAAACGACCTGGGAGCAGCCTGTCGAACAACAACAGCTGGAGCTGACCAGCCTCCACCAGGCAACTTGACGCGAACAGCGTCCTTCGGAGAGAGCACGGGCAGATCAGTAGCATGAGCATCATATGTCAGCTTTTGGCGGGTTCTGATCTGCTGCATCTTTTGCAGCACTGGAAGGTGATCCAGGTCAGGTACATGAATGGCCGGAACAGTCGTCCGCAGATTACGATTCAAAAGGAGCTGTGCCGGAGACATACCGTTGGACAGAGGGGTTGCCCTGTACGCCAGAAGAGCAAGATTAAAGTCCGCAGCCTTACAGAGCATCTGCTTCATGATATGGACCCCTTTTTCGACCTTCGCATTAGATTGTGGGTAATACGGGCTCGAGGTGATGTGCTAGAAGTGGTATTGCTTTGCGAAGTTGGACCATTCTTGACTGTGGAAACAGGGACCGTTGGCGCTCATAACCGTGAGCGGGATTCCCTGCCTGGCAAATGCCTCCTTCCAGGCCTTTATGACAGTCCTGGATGTTGGGTCAGACAGTTTCACTACCTCGGGGTAACTGGAGAAGTACTCAATTATCAGGACGTAGTCACGCCCGTTGGCGTGAAAAAGATCAACTCCGACCTTAGACCACGGAGAGGTCACAATCTCGTGCTGCTGGAGCATTTCTTTGGGCTGAGTGGGCTGGAAGCGCTGGCAGGTCGTGCAATTGAGGACCACGTTTGATATGTCCTCATTGAAGCCGGGCCAATAGACAGCCTGCCGGGCCCTGCGCCTGCACTTCTCAATACCGAGGTGTCCCTCGTGTATTTGCATGAGCACCAAACTCTGGAGGCTGTGCGGAATGACGATGCGATCCAATTTCAGGAGGATCCCCTCGACAACAGTTAGGTCATCCTTTACATTATAGTATTGGGGGCATTGCCCTTTCTGCCAGCCATTCGTGAGGTGATGTATGACCCGCTGCAGAAGAGGGTCCTTGGCGGTCTCTTCTCGAATGATGACAAGTCGTTCGTCGGATGTCGGGAAGGTGCTGGCACACAGTTTCACCTGTGCCTCAATGTCGTGTATGAAGTCTACTGCTCACATGGTGAGGTGATGGCACGCGACAGGGCATCCGCGATGATTAGTTCCTTTCCAGGTGTATAAACCAGTTCAAAATCATAGCTGCGGAGTTGAAGGAGAATGCGCTGGAGCCTGGGTGTCATGTCATTTAAGTCCTTATGTATAATGTGCACTAGGATATGTTATTCTCTAAGTCTGAATAAAGATTGTAGACTTCCAGTTAACACAAATACTTTATTCAGTGGGTTTGTTCTGTTTCCAAAGCTTAACTAGAGATAATACAGTCAAGCGGTATGACCAGTGAAGCTAAGGTAAACTGCCAATGCTGAGCTGTCTCTGTCTGCTGCTGCTCACTAGCCCTGTGCTTCTGAAAGAGGCGGATCCTCCCTTAGGCTGGACCCTTTATCCCCGTCTCTGATGCTGCCCTCTAGTGATGCTGTGGCTGTTACATCTGTGGTGTAGTACCTGGTGTAAGTGCAGATGTACAGATCACTACATCCCCCCCCCCCTTTTATTTGACATGTTTCTTAGACTGGCCTCAAGAAAACTGTACATAACAAGTGGTGAGAATATGCAAATCTGCACACTGTGAAAATGATAAAAGTAATACAGAAACAATTAACTGTGTTATGAGTCCATCGTGAGAAATGTCCATATTCGTCTTGCGCGTGTGTCGAAGAGTCGTTACAAATCTAGCCGGTCGGGTGCCTTACAGCTTCTGCTGGAGCGTCTTAACGGTGGTAGTAGTGATGATGGTTTGATGTCATCAAGAGTACTGTCTGGCGTTGTGTGGCGAGGAACAGCTTGCGGACAAATGGACTCGGTCAAGTCCAGTGTGGGAAATAAGACCATAAGACCATAAGACATAGGAGCGGAAGTAAGGCCATTCGGCCAATCGAGTCCACTCCACCATTCAATCATGGCTGATTTCAACTCCATTTACCCGCTCTCTCTCCATGGCCCTTAATTCCTCGAGAAATCAAGAATTTATCAACTTCTGTCTTAAAGACACTCAACGTCCCGGCCTCCACCGCCCTCTGTGGCAATGAATTCCACAGACCCACCACTCTCTGGCTGAAGAAATTTCTCCTCATCTCTGTTCTAAAGTGACTCCCTTTTATTCTGAGGCTGTGCTCCCGGGCCCTAGTCTCCCCTGCTAATGGAAACAACTTCCCTACGTCCACCCTATCTAAGCCATTCATTGTCTTGTAAGTTTCTATTAGATCTCCCCTCAACCTCCTAAACTCCAATGAATATAATCCCAGGATCCTCAGACGTTCATCGTATGTTAGGCCTACCATTCCTGGGATCATCCGTGTGAATCTCCGCTGGACCCGTTCCAGTGCCAGTATGTCCTTCCTGAGGTGTGAGGCCCAAAATTGCGCACAGTATTCTAAATGGGGCCTAACTAATGCTTTATAAAGCTTCAGAAGTACATCCCTGCTTTTATATTCCAAGCCTCTTGAGATAAATGACAACATTGCATTTGCTTTCTTAATTACGGACTCAACCTGCAAGTTTACCTTTAGAGAATCCTGGACTAGGACTCCCAAGTCCCTTTGCACTTCAGCATTATGAATTTTGTCACCGTTTAGAAAATAGTCCATGCCTCTATTCTTTTTTCCAAAGTGCAAGACCTCGCACTTGCCCACGTTGAATTTCATCAGCCATTTCTTGGACCACCCTCCTAAACCGTCTAAATCTTTCTGCAGCCTCCCCACCTCCTCCATACTACCTGCCCCTCCACCTATCTTTGTATCATCGGCAAACTTAGCCAGAATGCCCCCAGTCCCGTCATCTAGATCGTTAATATATAAAGAGAACAGCTGTGGCCCCAACACTGAACCCTGCGGGACACCACTCGTCACCGGTTGCCATTCCGAAAAAGAACCTTTTATCCCAACTCTCTGCCTTCTGCCTGACAGCCAATCGTCAATCCATGTTAGTACCTTGCCCCGAATACCATAGGCCCTTATTTTACTCAGCAGTCTCCCGTGAGGCACCTTATCAAATGCCTTTTGGAAGTCAAGATAGATAACATCCATTGGCTCTCCTTGGTCTAACCTATTTGTTATCTCTTCAAAGAACTCTAACAGGTTTGTCAGGCACGACCTCCCCTTACTAAATCCATGCTGACTTGTCCTAATCCGACCCTGCACTTCCAAGAATTTAGAAATCTCATCCTTAACAATCGATTCTAGAATCTTGCCAACAACCGAGGTTAGGATAATTGGCCTATAATTTCCCATCTTTTTCCTTGTTCCCTTCTTGAACAGGGGGTTACAACAGCAATTTTCCAATCCTCTGGGACTTTCCCTGACTCCAGTGACTTTTGAAATACTGGCATTGTAGGTCGAATCTCTAATAGATCCCGGCGGTTACGGTGACGATTTGACAATGTAGGACTGCGGTGGCTCCTGCCTGATCACCGTGGCTGGCTCAGACCATCCACCTTCTGGGTCCCTGATTCTGATGATGTCACCTATTGTCAGTGGCTTGAGTGGGATCGCATGTTGATCGTAGTATCGTTTTTGTTTGGAGCGGAGTGCCCGCATTTTGTCGAGAACAAGTGAGTTGCGGGGTCTCGGAATTGCATTGCCAGTAGGGTTGTCCGGATGTCTCTGCCGAAGAGCATTTGCGCTGGCGACAGTCCTGAGCTCAATGGGGTTGCTCGGTACGATAACAGAGCTAGGTTGATGTTGGAACGTGACTCGGTTGCTTTGCTGATGAGTCGTTTAATGATGAGGATACCTTTTTCCCCTGTTCTATTTGATTGCGGGTAGCGATTCTGCGTCGCACCGTTGTCTGACCTCGACTTTTTCCTGTGTTTGTGGTATTGATTCTGTATGTCATCGTTCGTGAAAGCTTTTTTGCTTGTTTGTTCTGGAGCAGATGTGAATTCGTGAGATTCTTTATCATGCCATAGCATGTTTGTAATCTTGTCATTGTTTCGCAGTGTGCTGTGGCATTGTCCGTCACTTGCAGAGTTGTACCATGTTGTACAGGTCGTTGTTTCATTGTTGCTGTTTCTGTCGTTTCTGTCTTGGTTGTTTTCGTTGGCGTTCTTGTTGTTGTCGTTCTTGTTCTTTTTGTCGCGCTTGTTGATTCTGTTTTCATTGTTTTCGCTTTTATTCTTGTTCTTTTTCTTGTTGTTTCTGGGATGCTTCTTGTTGCTTTTGTCGTTCTTGTTGCGCTGCATGTTGTTTTTGTTGTTGCTGTTGTTGTTCTTGTTTCTGCTGTGCTTCTTGCGGTTTTTGTTCTTGTTGCGCTCAATGAGTGTTCCGTGTGGATGATTTGAGTCATTGTCACAGTTATTGGTGTCAGTGTCCTTTATGGTATCTGCTACATTGAACGTTTCTTCTTGAGAATTGTGAGAATGATCTGATGTTGCATTGATGTTGGTGACATCAGTCATTTGTGGTGGATTCAATTCCTCCTCTTTGCTTCCTTGGTACTCCTCTTCTAGAGTTATTTCTGGTTCATTTGAATCATCATTGATTTCTTGGTGCTCCACTGTTGGAGTCATTTCAGGTTCATTTGAATCATCATTGATCTCTTTGTGCTCCTTTTCTGGAGTCAAAATCTTCACAATTTCATTTTGTTGTGGGTCGTGGTGGTCCTCTTCTGGAGTCAAAATCTTCAGGATTTCTATTGACCTGGTCTCTCTGGACTCCTGGTGCTCCTCTTCTGGAGTCAAAATCTTCACGATTTCATTTGACGTGGTCTCTCTGGGCTCATGAGTAGCCATCCTCTGATTATTGAGTGCTTCTGTGCAGACGAGCTGAGATATGTCAGTCTCACTGTGATCCTGCACTTCCTGTATGGGAATTGTGATTTCTTCGTCACTTGTCTCACATACAGTGGGTAGACATACAGTGTCTTCTTGTTGGTTAAATGAGCTGGGTAGGCTTTCATATTCTTCTTCTGGTGGCTCAAATAAGCTTGATAGATCTTCATGGTCTTGTTCATGCATGGCATTCGCTATGGAGTGTTTGCATGCTTCCATTTTTGAGTCTGTCACAGAGCTGTCTGTGGAGGCTTGCATCGCTCCCTTTGTGGAGGCTTGCGTCGCTCTCTTTGTGGAGGCTTGTGTCACTCTCTTTGTGGAGGCTTGTGTCGCTTTCTTTGTGGAATCCTTCATCGCTCTCTCTGTGGAGTTTGTCATCACTCTCTTTGTGGAGTCGTGCAGTGTTCTCGCTGTAGAGTCGATCTGTGCTCTCTCAATGGAGTCGCTCTGTGCTCTCTGTGTGGTGCCGTCTTCGTCTTGGGTATTGCTGTCATCCAATGTATCGATGATCTGCCATGGTACCCTGGTATTGGATTCATCTACCATGAGAAGAGTCGTGTTGAGCTTTTCAACCGTGTTGTTGATGCTGTGATCAGGATCTCCGAATAACTCAGCCATGTCTGAGCAGTATTATGTGTATTGTTCGATAGACAAATCATCGCTTTTTGTTTTGGAGTTGTGATCGTTCTCTTCATGTTCAATGAACAAATCATCTCCTTGTGTGGAGGCTGGGACCCTTCATGGTGCGTGGACCACTCTCTGTTTGAATGAAATGAAAATTAATATCGCTTATTGTCACAAGTCGGCTTCAATGAAGTTACTGTGAAAAACCCCTAGTCGCCACATTCCGGCGCCTGTTCGGGGAGGCTGGTACGAGGCTGGTTTCTTGGCGTCAGGCCGCAGCATAATCCTGCACTCACGAGTTGGGATGTCATATATGCTGGGCTGAAGATTCCCCAATCCGAAGAACTCATCGTCGGGGTCTTCACGGTACAACACCTCTAGTTGGTACTGGGGTAGCCATCTCCCAAGATGAAATCTTCATCTGAGTCGTAGTCTACAAGGACCATATCATCTTCTAGGGTGGTGCTAACTGCTTGTTCCAGGGTGTTGTGAAAGTTATTTTCAACTGCTGGTGTAAGTTCAGGCATTGTTCTGTCTTTTGAGGCAAGAAAATTGGGTTTTAAATTTCTTTTTGTTCATTTTCGTGCATTTCCCTTTTAAGTGGGCTTGGTCCTGGTCCTCTGACGCCATGACGCTCATGACGTCATGCGTAGGACTCGATTGCCCATGCGCACTCCGGTTTCCTGTACTGTGCGCTCTTTTCGCAACTGCACATGTGCGGCTCCTTTCTCAAGCTGGCGGCCACTCAGAACCTCCGTCTTCTTCCGATTCAACCTTGCCTCCGCCTCGTGGTGAGTGTTCGCGCCATTTTTACCGATTTTGTTTTCTAAATGATGATTCTGTGTTTGTAGAGACTCAAAGTATTGATTTTGTTTTTGTTCATAAACAAGGCATTTTTGTATGACAAGAGTTAAATCTTTCCAGCATCTCACCAGGCTGACTGTTACAGCGTTCATCAAATTTTTTTGAGCATTACTTCTAGTTTGGTGTTGTCCTCACCTTCTAAGTAATTAAAGCAATTATAGATTTCTCTAGCTTCATGCCCTCCTGTTGAGAGTAGTAGGGCTATTTTTGTTGCGTCAGAGGCAGTGCTTAAATCATTAGCTGTGATAAATATTTGGAACAACTTTTCAAACATTTTCCAGTTATAACTTAAATTACCGGTTGTTTCCAGCTGCCATGGAGTTCCAACAAGTTCCATCGAATCAGTTAGTCGTCGAGGATCCATTTGCTGCGAAGTCTTCCACAGTCGAATATCCGGTTTAAGTTTTTCTTCGCTTGCTGGTGTCTAGCTAGCTTTCTGAAATCACTTCTGCTACCATATGTTATTCTCTAAGTCTGAATAAAGATTGTAGACTTCCAGTTAACTCAAATACTTTATGAAATGAAATGAAATGAAATCGCTTATTGTCACAAGTAGGCTTCAAATGAAGTTACTGTGAAAAGCCCCTAGTCGCCACATTCCGGCACCTGTTCGGGGAGGCTGTTACGGGAATTGAACCGGTCTGCTGGCCTGCCTTCGTCTGCTTTCAAAGCCAGCGATTTAGCCCTGTGAGTGGGTTTGTTCTGTTTCCAGAGCTTAATTAGATATAATACAGTCAAGAGGTATGACCAGTGAAGCTAAGGTAAACTGTCTGTTTACCTAACTGTCAGAAGCCACACGATGCATCCAGCTTTGTAAAGAATTTGGCATGTGCTATCTCATTCGTCAGCTCCTCCCGCTTCAGGATCGGGTAGTGTTCCCTCATAATGTTGCGGTTCAGATCCTTGGGATCGATACAAATGCGCAGTTCTCCAGAGGGCTTCTTGACACAGACCATCGAGCTGACCCAGTCAGTTGGTTCCGTCACCTTGGATATTATTCCCTGATCTTGGAGCTCCTGCAGCTGTGCCTTTAGACGGTCCTTTAGGGGCGCCGGCACCCGGCGCGGCACATGGATGACAGGCGTGGCATCAGGCCTGAGCAGAATTTTATAATGGTAGGGCAGCGTACCCATCCCACTGAACACATCCGGGTATTGCAATAGTAGCTCCTCAATGTCGGCTTGAAGAGTGCTGTTGGCAGAGGACATGGCATGTACACGCTGGACGAGATGGAGTAGATTGCATGCATGGGCACCAAGCAGAGAAGCCTTGCCGAGCTTGACGATCTCAAACCGCAAAGTGGCCTTGATGGCCTTGTTGGATACATGCAGGTGACAGGACCCTAACGCAGTGATGGCATTTCCATTGTAGTCGAGCAACTGGCAGGCCGGAGGAGGAATTGTTGGCTGCCTTTGGATACGAGCAAGATCTGCTTGGGATATTAGATTGGCTGAAGCACCGGTGTCCAGCTTGAACCGAATGCTACAATCGTTAACTTGTACTGTGGCACGCCACTCGTCCGCATAATCCACATTGAGGATGGGTGTGTGTGCTGCGAATGGAGGAGGCCTTGTCATGCATGGTGATGACGCCCACTCAATATGGGGGCTCCAAGCAGTCATCCTCTGGATCCGTGACAGGATCAGGTTCCAAATCAAGCAGCCCTTGCTGCACACTTCGAACGCGTCTGCGTTGGAACTGGGATCGCTGGCCCCCTATCGGAGGTGCAGACCTGCACAAAGCCGCATAATGGCCAAGCTTCTTGCAGTTGAGACATCGCCTGCCTCTTGCAGGGCATTGTCGCATTAAATGGGTGGTGCCGCAGTTGGGGCATGTCATCACGTCGACGTCGTGACACTCGGTGCGTTGTTGCACATGCGCAGTGCGGTCAGCCGCCGCTCGCACCTGCGCAGTGTAGTCTTCGGCCGTTTCGTTCTCCCGACCGTGGTGTGCATGCGTGGGAACCCTGGAAAAGCGCGCGAAATGGGCACCTTCATCGATGCTCAGGTGCCGCATTCGGGCGATGGCCTGTACCCTCGCAGCCTCGTGGGAGGCAAGTTGGTCCTGCTCTGCCGACTTAAGGCGGGAATAGCGACTTTTCGCATGTTCGTAGACTTTGCACGTCTCGATGGCCACTGGCAGGGTCATCTTTTTTATTTAATCGGAGCTGCTCCCGCAGGGCATCGGAATGGACACCAAACACAATCTGATCCCTGATGAGGGAGTCAGCAGTGTCACCGTAGTTGCAGGATTGCGCTAGAATGTGAAGATGAGTGAGAAAAGATTGGAAAGGCTCATCCTTACCCTAAAGGCGCTGCTGGAAGACATAACGCTCGAAGCTTTTGTTCGTCTCAACCTCACAGTGACTGTCGAATTTGGCTGAGATGGTCTGGAACTTGGTCTTGTCCTCACCATCGGCAAAAGTGAGTGATTTGAAGATTTGGATGGCCTGGTCCCCCGCAGTCGACAGTAGCAGCGCGGTTTTTCGGGCATCGGACGCACTTTCGAGGCCTGAGGCCTCAAGGTATAGACTGAATTTCTGCTTGAAGAACCGCCAGTTGGCGCCAAGGTTCCCGGAGATCCGGAGCTGTGGAGATGCCTGGATCTTTTCCATGTCGCTGGAAGGCAGTTGCTGGTCGTCGGTGAATTTTCAAAGGTAAATTACTTAGAAGCAGTAGCCACTCCTGGTATCATGTCATGTTGTTCAACCTGGGGTAACACGGACTGCAACACAATGCAGTTAAATGATCAAGCATACACCAAACGTAGGCGTTGGTTCAATAAGATTTATTGAACTTCAGTAATGAAGCACACAGCTGCCTGTGGGTTGACTCTCTACTACTCTAAGTAAACTAACATTAACTATCTAGACCAGGCTAGTTCTGATCCACGTATAGAAGGTGTTGAATGATTTGTACACCCTGACTGTCACTACAGTAGTCATTAGTGAAAAGAGGCAGAGTGCCGATGTCTCATGTGTTTTATAGTTGGAAGCCCCCCGCTGGTGATCTGTCTGGTGATTGGTAGTGTTCTGTTCTGTATGTTGATTGGCTCACCTGGGTGTCTGTTACTGCCTGCTTTTATCTCATGATGTGCATGGGTGCATATTATGACACCCATTACAGGCGAAGACAGGAGAATATATCATGGGAAATGGTGAAGGGTGTAAATAACTACTTTGTAGCTGTTTTCAGAAGATACAGAAAATCTCCCACTAAGGAACCAAGCGACTCGTGAAAATGAGGAGCTGAAAGAAATTAATGTTAATAAAGAGGTAGCACTCCAAAAATTAATTGGATTAAAGGTTGATAACTCCCCTGGACCTGATGAATGTTAATGGAGGTGGCTATAGAGATAATGGATGCATTCGTTGTTACCTATAAAAATTCCATAGATTGTGGAAAGGTTCCTGTAGACTGGAAAGTAGCAAATGCACCCCCAGTATTTACGAAGGGAGGGAGAGAGAAAACAGAACCACAGGCCTGTTAGGATGATGAACCCCTTAACCGGTGTCCCAAAATCCAGAAGGACCTGAAAACTGGCTACATTCGAAGCTGGTGCCCTGGTTAGCAATTTGAAAATGGCACGGAGAGTACTTCTTCAAGCTGCCATTGTGTTTTAGTGACCCAAAATTAATAAAAATCCAACATTCATTCGGTCCCAAGCTTCCTGGATATGAGGTAGAGAAAATATTAGAATCCATTTTGAAAAACTGTGAAAACTGGACACTTGGAAAATAATGATAAAATTGGGCAGAGTCAACATGGATTTATGAAAGGGAAATCATGTTTGACAACCTGTTGGAGTTTTTGAGGATGTTCTTGTACCATAGATAAAGGAGAACTAATGGAACTGATGGAAGTGGATTTTCAGAAGGCTTTCAATAAGGTTCTAGCCATGAGGTTAGTAAACAAATTTAGAACACATGGAATTGGTGGTAATATATTGGTATGGATTGAGAATTTATTAACAGATGGAAAGTAGAGAGTAGGAGTAAATGGATCATTCTCAGGATAGCAGGCTGCTCCTCGTGGAGCTCCGTAAGGATCAGTGTTAGGTCCATAACTCTTCGCAATCTATACAAATGATTTGGTTGTGGGGACCAAATGTACTTTTTCCAAATTTGCTGATGACACAAAACTAGGTAGGAATATGAGTTGTGGGAAGGATGCAAAGAGACTTCAAAGGGATGACAGGCTAAGTGAATGGACTAGAACATGGCAGATAGAATATAATGTGAATAAGTGTGAAGCTATTCACTTTGGTTCGAAAAACAGAAAGGCAGAGTATTTCTTAAATGGTGAGAGGTTGGGAAGTTTTGATGTCCAAAGGGTCTTCACAAAAAGGAGTTTTGAGTACAGGGGTAAAGCTCTCTTGCTGCAATTGTATAGAAACTTGGTGACACTGCGCCTGGAGTAATGTGTACAGGTTTAGCCTCCTTATCTAAGGAAGGATACACTAGCCATAGGGAGGGTGCAACACCGATTCACCAGACTAATCCATGGGATTAAGGAGACTTGGCCAGTATTCGCTTGAGTTTCAGGGAGAGATGATCTCATTGAGATCATGATGTCATTGAAATTTACATAATTCTTAGAGGAAGTGACAGGGCAGTGTAAGGATCCTTCCTTTTCCTTCTTGTTTATTCCCTTATTTCGCCTTATTTTTATTTCTGCTGTTACATGAGCTGTTTGAAGGGCTGGTTTAGCTCAGTGGGCTAGACAGCTGGTTTGTGATGCAGATCAAGGCCAGCAGCACGGATTCAATTTCCGTACCAGCTGACCCGAACAGGCGCTGGAATGTGGCGACTAGGGGCTTTTCGCAGTAACTTCATACTTGTGACAATAAAAGGTTGTTATTATTATTATTATTACATATTTGACCCATGGATGTTTAGTGGACCAGCGACTTGAAGGCAAAGCAGCCTGTAAGCAACATTTAATTATTTAGTGGCCGCAGAGGTGTCCAAACGAGAGGAGTAAAGAAAACTGGTTTATTGCAAAGTAAACTATATACACAGTACACTTCAGGTCCCAGCTGGGGCTACACATGCTCAGCTCTCATCTGGGTCGGCTTTTATGATAGAGTCCATTTACTCCGCTGATGGGACCCTACCTCTCAGTAGGGAAGCTCTTATTCAACGAGGCTCGTAGGGAGACAATTTGGTCCATCCCTGTAGGTCTCATGCAGGTTATAACAAATTCACACAAGTAGATTCCAGAAGGCTGTGCTATTTTAGACTGGTGATTGGAGATTGGCTGGTTCAGTAATGACTCGGTTTGATTGATGTGGCTGGTGGCCAATGATTAGGCCCAAAAGGCTGTGCTCTGCCCAGTAACAAGTGGTGATTGGCTCTGATCCCACTGGAATGTTCTCAGAGCCACGAATTTCAATTTTGGTCTCACTTTTGACTCTGCAGCTGGGATGGAGGGTTCTGATTATTTTTCTCTCAAAAGATCCAGCTAAAACTCTGTCTGTATGGCCACTGTGAGCTGAAGTGTGGAGTTTGCATCAAATCAATGTTATATGCCAGTTGATGATAATCTTTATTTATGTCACAAGTAGGCTTACATTGTAATGACGTTACTGTGAAAATCCCCTAGTCACCACACTCTGGCGCCTGTTCGGGTACACTGAGGGAGAATTCAGATTGTCCAATTCACCTAACATGTCTTTCGAGACTTGTGGGAGGAAACTGGAGCACCCGGAGGAAACCCACGCAGACTCCACACCAACAATTACCTAAGCCAGGAATCGAACTCGGGTCCCTGGTGCTGTGAAGCAACAGTGCTAACCACTGTGCTACTGTGCCACCCATGATCTATCTGCTCTGCATACTCCCAGCAGACGTTAGATGCACATGTGCTAATGCCTTCACCAATAAAGCATCTGTTACAATTCAAAGCAGAATTGTACATGTCACATCAGACATCATTTTGGTTCTCATGTTGCACAATGTAGAGTTCAAAGAACAGGTGCAACCAAATTTACATGCCTCTGTAGAGGCCTTACAAACAGCTCCAATCAGCAATTCAAGAAGAAGGCAGACAAAATTAACTAAAGATGGTCGATAACTGTGAGCCTTCCCAGTGATGCCCACCCCGACAATGAATTCTTAAAAGTATCTTGGACTATTCTTTTTAAGCATCTTGAATTAGGCACATCATGTTGGCAATGCTGCTTGATACCAAGAGCCCGTTTCTCTCAAAAACTTTGAGTTAAATTGTAGTGGGTTTTTCAGGCAGTTTCCTGCTGGCTCTGCCGGTGAGTTCCCCTTCGCTATTCAATGACACTTAGCCACTTTTTTGGGCCCTGGGGAGCTTCTCACTGGTTTAGCTCACACTTAGAATTTTTTTTAGCACTGGGGAGCTGAACTCCGAGATCGGGCAGCCGTTTTGAAAGGGTGCTCCAATCTCTTAAGTCAGCTTGTGTGTCCCCCACACTCCTCACCCATGGGCAACGTCACCTCCCACACACCTGGACACTATCCCACATCTCCCAAGTGAGGACACCCCACTTTGGGGTCCCTGGGGGTCCCCCCTCTTCAGGCCTCCCCAAACCTCCTTAGAGCACCCACTTCCTTCTACCACCCGCACCCAACCTCCCGGAGGCCCCTACTTACTTGCCCTGCACTCCCCCACCCTTCAAAAACCCCCTCCACCGTCATTTTATGGGTGTGATCCCTCTTGTCCCCTGACCCTTGGCAATGCCACCCTGGCACTCATGTACTGCCACGCTGGCAGTGATCCTGTTGGCTTGGCAGTTCCATCAAGGCACCTTGGCAGTGCCAAGGTGCCAGCTGGGCAGTGCCAAGGTGCCTGCATTCTTACCCTGACCACCCAGAGGTCTCCGATGGCCCAGGAGGCCCCCCCCCCGGTGTCGTTCTGCCTGTGTGGACTAACGCTAATCGGCGCCCGGGTGCAGCCTCCCTGGGAAGGCCGATGAATCGCGGGAGGCCACTGGATCCCGTGCTGGTAGGTCATAAGTCGGTTTACAACCTACTTCTGTGAGCGTCATTCGGTCCCACCCATTTTGGGCGGGCTTCCGACTCCAACATCTCGCGGGATTTCGGATAATCCCGGGAGAGCAGAACCTGTCGGGAGGTTCGCTGCAAGCCTCTCTCGGCATTCTCCGCCCGCATTACGCTCAAGCGAGAGCCCAACGTGGCCGGAGATTCCCGCCGCCGCTGAAGGAGATTGAAAAAGCTGTCCATGTCTGAGCTGGGTGATTTTTAAAAATTTCTCTTCGTACATTTCCGAGTGACATTGTAATTTTAATAATGGCAATCAATTCAACACTCTATTTTTTTTAATGTTATATTTTAATGACAGAGTGTACAGATACTCTGCCTATAATTTTGAACCCATTGTTCTCTTGCACCTGCTGCAACACATCATTATTGTTCTGTACTGTCAATTGCTGTCAATTGTACCTCCAGCTGTGTATTCACTTCACCCTGCTGTGTGCTTTGCATAAACCAAATGAACAAAATGGTAAGTAAACAGGTGAAAAGTTTTAGATATGTGTGTTTTTGCTCAACAGTTTGAGGTTTGCGTATCTGTTGTGGCTTTCGCTTTTATACAGGTACTGGCCCAAAAGACTTCTGCCTGCAAGTACTCATCTTGAAGTTCTGTCCTTCTCTCCGACAGGGTTTCTTTCTGTTTATCTCTTTTCCCTTGTTCATCTTCATTACTTTCTCATTTCCTTCTCATGCTCGATCAGGCATTGGCCAAAATCTGCTTTCACGGCCAAATTTACTTCCTCATCAACTGTCTCCAGTTTCAACTTATCCCACGCAGATCCCAACTCTAATCCCACCCTTGGCCTTTCTGGTCCACTGTGATTACAGCTAGCTCCTAGACATTCAACACCCCTTGAACTCGCCGCATCTTGCAATTCACATTCAGTGCCATGCACCACGACAAGAATATTCTCGGTCTCTCCAGCAGCACCGACTCACTCGATCTCAAAGCTGTCCTGCTCCACAGTTTTATTTCATTCTTTGATTCATCTGACTTGTTTAAATAAGTATTTTTATTAAACATTTTCCATTTCCACATTACCCGCAGCAGGTGTTACACAAAACTAACATAACAAAAACCCAACCAACCGTACACACCTCTTCCACAAAGAGAAAAGAGGAAACAAAACCAAAAGTCATCCCCCCAAGATGGCCGGATCTGTCGTCTCTTATATGGGACTCACAGGTCACATGACCTCGGTCTAGAGACTGCATGGTGTGTCTCTACCGCCACCTGCTGGTTGGAGGTCGCACACCATCCATCTATGATATAGCCCATAGGCATATCACCGCACTTGCCAGAAAAAATGGAAGCGAGGCAAATGGTTTGCTAGTGTCACACGGGAGGGTTTAAACTAGTATGGCAGGGGGGTGGGCACGGGAGCGATAGGTCAGAAGGTGAGAGCATTGAGGGAGAACTAGGGAATAGGGACAGTATGGCTCTGAGGCAGAGCAGACAGGGTGAAGTTGCTGAACACAGCGGGTCTGGTGGCCTGAAGTGCATATGTTTTAATGCAAGAAGTATTACGGGTAAGGCAGATGAACTTAGAGCTTGGATTAGTACTTGGAACTATGATGTTGTTGCCATTTCAGAGACCTGGTTGAGGGAAGGGCAGGATTGGCAGCTAAACGTTCCAGGATTTAGATTTTTCAGGCGGGATAGAGGGGGATGTAAAAGGGGTGGCGGAGTTGCGCTACTGGTTAGGGAGAATATCACAGCTGTACTACGGGAGGACACCTCAGAGGGCAGTGAGGCTATATGGATAGAGATCAGGAATAAGAAGGGTGCAGTCACAATGTTGGGAGTTTACTACAGGCTTCCCAACAGCCAGCGGGAGATAGAGGAGCAGATAGGTAGACAGATTTTGGAAAAGAGTAAAAACAACAGGGCTGTGGTGATGGGAGACTTCAACTTCCCCAATATTGACTGGGACTCACTTAGTACCAGGGGCTTAGACGGGGCAGAGTTTGTAAGGAGCATCCAGGAGGGCTTCTTAAAGCAATATGTAGACAGTCCAACTAGGGAAGGGGCGGTACTGGACCTGGTATTGGGGAATGAGCCCGGCCAGGTGGTAGAAGTTTCAGTCGGGGAGCTTTTCCGGAACAGTGACCACAATTCAGTAAGTTTTAAAGTGCTGGTGGACAAGGATAAGAGTGGTCCTAGGGTGAATGTGCTAAATTGGGAGAAGGCTAATTATAACAATATTAGGCGGGAACTGAAGAACCTAGATTGGGGGCGGATGTTTGAGGGTAAATCAACATCTGACAAGTGGGAGGCTTTCAAGTGTCAGTTGAAAGGAATTCAGGACCGGCATATTCCTGTGAGGAAGAAGGATAAATAAGGCAATTTTCGGGAACCTTGGATAACGAGAGATATTGTAGGCCTCGTCAAAAAGAAAAAGGAGGCATTTGTCAGGGCTAAAATGCTGGGAACAGACGAAGCCTGTGTGGAATATAAGGAAAGTAGGAAGGAACTTAAGCAAGGAGTCAGGAGGGCTAGAAGGGGTCACGAAAAGTCATTGGCAAATAGAGTTAAGGAAAATCCCAAGGCTTTTTACACGTACATAAAAAGCAAGAGGGTAGCCAGGGAAAGGGTTGGCCCACTGAAGGATAGGCAAGGGAATCTATGTGTGGAGCCAGAGGAAATGGATGAGGTACTAAATGAATACTTTGCATCAATATTCACCAAAGAGAAGGTAGATGTTGAGTCTGGAGAAGGGTGTGTAGGTAGCCTGGGTCACATTGAGATCCAAAAAGACGAGGTGTTGGGCGTCTTGAAAAATATTAAGGTAGATACGTCCCCCGGGCCTGATGGGATCTACCCCAGAATACTGAAGGAGGCTAGAGAGGAAATTGCTGAGGACTTGACAGAAATCTTTGGATCCTCACTGTCTTCAGGTGATGTCCCGGAGGACTGGAGAATAGCCAATGTTGTTCCTCTGTTTAGGAAGGGTAGCAAGGATAATCCAGGGAACTACAGGCCAGTGAGCCTTACGTCAGTGGTAGGGAAATTACTGGAGAGAATTCTTCGAGACAGATCTACTCCCATTTGGAAGCAAATGGACGTATTAGTGAGAGGCAGCATGGTTTTGTGAAGGGGAGGTCATGTCTCACTAACTTGATAGAGTTTTTCGAGGCGGTCACAAAGATGATTGATGCAGGTAGAGCAGTGGATGTTGTCTATATGGACTTCAGTAAGGCCTTTGACATGGTCCCTCATGGTAGACTAGTACAAAAGGTGAAGTCACACGGGATCAGAGGTGAGCTGGCAAGGTGGATACAGAACTGGCTAGGTCATAGAAGGCAGAGAGTAGCAATGGAAGGATGCTTTTCTAATTGGAGGGCTGTGACTAGTGGTGTTCCGCAGGGATCAGTGCTGGGACCTCTGCTGTTTGTAGTATATAAATGATTTGGAGGAAAATGTAACTGGTCTGATTAGTAAGTTTGCAGACGACACAAAGGTTGGTGGAATTGCGGATAGCGATGAGGACTGTCAGAGGATACAGCGGGATTTAGATTGTTTGGAGACTTGGGCGGAGAGATGGCAGATGGAGTTTAATCCGGACAAATGTGAGGTAATGCATTTTGGAAGGTCTAACGCAGGTAGGGAATATACAGTGAATGGTAGAACCCTCAAGAGTATTGAAAGTCAGAGAGATCTAGGTGTACAGGTCCTCAGGTCACTGAAAGGGGCAACACAGGTGGAGAAGGTAGTCAAGAAGGCATACGGCATGCTTGCCTTCATTGGCCGGGGCATTGAGTATAAGAATTGGCAAGTCATGTTGCAGCTGTATAGAACCTTAGTTAGGCCACACAAGGTGCGTGGGGCAAGGTATAGAGTAGATGAACGAGGCAAGTTTTTTACACAGAGGGTAGTGGGTGCCTGGAATTTGCTACCGGAGGAGGTGGTGGAAGCAGGGACGATAGTGACATTTAAGGGGCATCTTGACAAATACATGAATAGGATGGGAATAGAGGGATACGGACCCAGGAAGTGTAGAAGATTGTAGTTTAGTCGGGCAGCATGGTCGGCACGGGCTTGGAGGGCCGAAGGGCCTGTTCCTGTGCTGCACTTTTCTTTGTTCTTTGAGGCCGTCACCAGTGCACCCAGACTAGATCCCATAAACGACCTCACCTCTATTTATCCCCTGGAACCCGGGTCACTGCACCATCTTCTCACCATTGGCCGCCCTATAATAAAAAAGCAAATTTGGCTGTGCCAGTTCCCGACTGTCTGCCCCTTTGAAGAACTACCCTGTGGATTCTCGGGATCTTGCCCGCCCATATAAAGGATGAGATCAACCTATTAACCCTCGCAAAAAAGATTTAGGGGAAAAAACAGGAAAACATTGAAAAATACATTAATAGATTGAGCTCTACCGCCAAGGACAAGGGAAGGTTATCCCAGTTTTGCAAATCGGACTTACTCACCAGGCAGGCCCAATCGTGGGCCACCCAGATGCCTGAAGCTAGAGCTGGCTAGGTGAAAAGGCAACAGCCCCAAGTTGACTCCCCTCCCCGAGGAATTAGCCAGAAAGTACTTGCACTTTTCCAGATTCAGCTTGTATCCCGAAAAAGGACCAAAACTCCTCGGTAGCTCCATAGTGGTACGAACATTAGCCGATGGGCCCGATACAATAACCGTACCCAAAAAATCAATTTTGGCCCCAGACAGAACCTCTCCAGAACCTCAAAAAAGGTACTTCCACTCCACCCTATCAAATACCTTTCATTCAAAGTCTCAATCACCTCTGGCTTGGACCCAACGGACTGGGAGAGAACAACACTCAACAGCCTCCGAATATTGGATGACAATTACCAGCCTTTAACAAAGCCTGCCTTATCCCCCGCCATCACCTCAGGGAGATAGGGCTCCAGCCTTACCGCCAACACCTTAGCCAGTATCTTGCTGTCCACATTTAACAGCGAAATAGGCCATTATGACCTACACTCTGTGGGGTCCTTATCCTTCTTCAACAGAAGGGAAATAGAAGGCTGCGAGAGTGTAGCAGGCAGGGATTCCCGGGAAAAAGGATTATTAAACGTGTCTACCAGCAACGGGACCAACTGATCTGCAAAGGTCTTGTAGAATTCCACAGGCCAGACCCAGGAGCTTTACCTGTTTACATCGGCCCAACAACTGTTAAGATCTCCTCAGGGCCTACAGGGCCTCCAACTCTTCCCACCTCTCATCACCCGCCATTGGGAACTCCAACCCATCTAAAAATGTCAACATGTCCACACCCCACCAAGAGCCGGCCCGATCTATAAAGATTCTTGTGAAAAGCCTCAAACACAGCATTAACTTTATCTGGGGTGGAAACCAAGCTGCCACTCGAGTCCCTAATGTGAATAATCTCCCGGGAGGCTGCCTGCTGCCTCAGCTGATGAGCTAACAGATGGCTGGCCTTCTCTCCATACTCCTAAAAAATCCCCTTCGACCACTGCAACTGGCTCACCGCCTTTCCTATGGACAACAGATCGAACGGCGTCTGCAGCTTCTTCCTGCTTGCCAGGAGCTCCTGGCTAGGTTCACACCTCCAAGATATCATCCATCAACCTCTGCGTTCCACCCTTACCTCACTATCCACATGCATCTTATATGATATGGGGCTGGATTCTCCGATTCAGGGACTATATCCCCATGCCATCGTAAAAATTGTGCCCTTTCAGGCCAGAACAACTGGCGCGAAAAGGCCACATATTCATAGCCCTCCAGGGGGCTAGCAGGGACCCGTCTTGAATCTAGCAGCTTTTGCTGCAGATACGGATCCCCGCACTTCTGGGTCAGAGGCCGTGCATGCACACGCCGGCCGCATCCAGCGGCCACGCCATGCTCCATGGCGGACTCAGACTGCGGAGCTGGAACTCCCAAATAGTGCCCCCGATCGGCCGTGCGCCCGACCATGACTGCCTGCCCAAAATTAACCTGGTGCTGTATGAGGCCCCCCGCCCTCCGATTGGCCTGCCCCTGACCATGGCAGCCCTGGACTGAATCCGAAGCCGGCACGCTAGTATCCCGGCCGGCAGGACCATGTTAGATCCACACCGTTGGGACTTCGGCAGGTCGGGGGCGGAGAATGGCGGGCCGGGCCTCCAGCAATGGCTGCAGGTAAGGCATATGCGGCACGGCGTACTCTCCGAGCACGTTGCTTTTCGGGGCCCGGAGAATAGGGGAACCGGCACCAGTCCCGATTCCATGCGCGGAAATGGATTCTCCGCCCGGGCACTGGACGCGATTTTGGCGTCAGGGTCCGGAGAATCCAGCCCATGATCTCTCCTCTAATCCCCACTTTCAAGGCTTCCCAAAGCATAGAGGGCGAGACAAACTCATTCCTATTAAATTCTACATTCTCATCAATGGCCTTAGACATTTGATGACATAGATGACATAGAACATACAGTGCAGAAGGTGTTCCCACATAACCACATATCCACTAGTAACCCTGCATCTCACCTGCACGGTGGGCCCTGAGCGTGGGGCACGACTCCAAGACCAAATCCACCAGAGGCGAGGTATGATCCGAGATGACAATGGCCGAACACTCTGCCCGAGATGGCAATGGCCGAATACTCTGCCCGAGATGACAATGGCCGAACACTCTGCCCGAGATGACAATGGCTGAATACTCTGCCCGAGATCACAATGGCCGAACACTCTACCCGAGATGACAATGGCTGAATACTCTCTCCAAGGTGACAATGGCCGAATACTCTGCCCGACATGACAATGGCTGAATACTCTCTCCAAGGTGACAATGGCCGCATACTCTGCCCGAGATGATAATGGCCGAATATTCTGTCTTCCTCACCCAAGGGAGAAGGGACCTGCCGACCAGAAAAAAGTCAATCCTGGAATAAACTGTATGGACCAGAGAAAAGACGAGAATTCTTTACCCCCAAGAGCATAAACCGCCATGGATCTGCTCCCCCATCAGTTCCATAAATGCTAACAACATCTTCGCCACCCCCAAGGAGCCAACCACTTCGGCCTAGAATAATCCAACTTCGGATCAAGTATGCAATTTAAATCACCCCCCAAACATTTAATTCACCCTCCGAACATCAGTTGGTTTGTATGTAAATCTGGAATGGAAGCCAACAGCTTCCTAATAAATGCTGTATCGTCCCAATTTGGGGCATATACATTAACCAATGCCACCAATCTACCCACTAAAGACCCAGTGACCATCACGTACCTACCGTATGGGTCCGTCATGACCTTGTCCGCCAAAAAAAGATTATTTATTGATTAAAATTGTGCCTCCCACCCACCGCGTCGAATCTCACCCCTTCTGCAGTCTGGCCTGGTCCTCAGCTACAAATGAGTCTCCTGCAAAAACACCACACCAGCCCTCAGATTCTTTAGGTGAGAGAAAACCCTCGATCTTTTTACTGGGCCCCCCAATCCCTACATTCCAGGGACCACTGAATCGGGGCTTCCCACACAGCCTCAAACTGGAGTCAGCCATTACCACCGTGAAGGATTATCAATCGCCTACCTAGAGGATGTAGACCCAATGCCCAGCCAAGATGGCAGCCAAACCAATCCATAATGTGAAACAAAGAAAACCCCATAGTCACCATCAGAAAGCTAACCCTCACCCCAACCCTCCCCCTCCCCTGAACCCTCACCCACCCAAATGTACATGTTGGTCACATATCAAATAACAATACCCCCTCACCAACTCCACCCCGCAACAAAGCAAAAATGCTGGGTTCATTCAACCACGAAAAACAGGTCCAACATGCCGCAGCCCTCCCCCCCCCCCCCCCCCCCCCCCCCACCCCTCACTCCCATTCACTAGCTAAAATTTTACAGCTGGCGAGATAGCCCCTGCCCAGGGCAGAAAAAAGAGAAAGAAACACCCCTACCCGTCCCGGCTGCAAAAAGAAAAAACAAATTCAACACCCTTACAAAGTCAAAATCTCCCCAGGCGCCATATATTTCCAAAAATACTGCCATAAACAATACCCCACAGAACTGTTAACCACCCCCCACTATACAACTTATACAAAAATGCTCCCATCCCGAGAACAAACAAATAACACAATATACAAAATATCCCCAAACCCCTTCCCCTCAACAGCCATAAAAATCCACACACAGTCCATTCAACTTGATCCAGTCCATGTTTTGTAACAAAGGCCTCAGCCTCCTCCAAAGTGTCAAAATAATGGCCCTTCAACTCAAAAATAACCTGCAGCCTTGCCAGATACCACTCCAAACTGTACTCTACTCTTGTACAATGCTGCTTTAACCTTATTGAAGACTGCCTGCCTCCTCACCAGCTCCGCTCCAGCATCTTGATAAATTCTAACTATGCCCCCTTCCCACCTCGAATCATAATTCTCCTTGGCCCACTTCAGGCCCTGCTCCTTCTCCTGGAAGCTATGGAATCTTACGATAACTGCTCATTGTGGCTTATTCGGCCGAAGCTGCTGCCGGAGTGTTTGATGGGCCCTGTCCAACTCTGGAGGGGACACCAGTCCATCCTCCCCCATCATCTTACCGAACATCTACGAGAAATATGCAGAAGGTTTCGGGCCCTCCACACCTTCCGACAACCTCCTGCACCTGAGGTTTTGTCTCCTCGACCAATTCTCCAAGTCGTCCACCTTCGCCCTCAGACTCTTACTTTTCTCTGCCACCAATGAGATCTCAGCCACCAGCAAGGCAATTTGCCCACTGTTTTGTTATTCTCTAATTCTGAATAACAACTGTAGACTTACAGTTAACACAAACACTTTATTCAAAGGCTTTGTTCTGCTTCCAGAGCTCAACTAGATGTAAAACAGTCAAGAGGTATTAACAGTGAAACTAAGGTAAACTGCCTATGCTAAGCTATCCCTGTGTGCTGCTGCTCACTAGCTCTGTGCTTCTAAAAGAAGCAGATCCTACCTTGGGCTCGACCCTTTATACCCGCCTCTGATGCTCCCTCTAGTGATTCTTTGGCTATCACATCTGTGCTGCAGTCCCTGGTGTATGTGCAGATGTATGTACAGGTCACTATATTCCCCCCTCTTTTGACTTGATATGTTTTCAGACTGGCCTCAAGAAAACTGTACATAACAAGTGGTGAGAATAAGCAAAGCTGCACACTGCGAAAATGATAAAGTAATACAGAAACAATTAACTGTGTTATGAGTCCATCGTGAGAAAAGTTCATATTTGTATTGTGGGTATGTTGAAGAGTCGTTACAAGTCTAGCTGGTCGGGTGCCTTACGGCTTCTGCTGGAGCGTCTTAACGGTGGTGGTGGGGATGGCAGTTTGATGTCATCAAGAGTACTGTCTGGCGTTGTGTGGCGAGGAACACCGGCATTGTAGGCCGAAGCATTAACAGATCCTGGCGGTTACGGCGAAAGAATACTCCCGACTTGACAATGTAGGACCGCGGTGCCTCCTGCGTGAACACCGTGGCTGGCTCAGACCATTCGCCTTCTGGGTCCCTGATCCTGACGATATTGCTCATGTTCAGTGGCTTGACTGGGATCACATGTTGATCGGAGTATTGTTTTTGTTTGGACCGTAGTACCCGCATTTTGCCGAGAACCAGAGCATTGTTGGGGTCTCGGAATTGTATCGCCGGGAGGGTTGTCCGGATGTCTCTGCCGAAGAGCATCTGTGCTGGTGACAGTCGTGAGCTCAATGGGGTTGCTCGGTAGGACAACAGCACTAGGTTGATGTCCGAGCGTGAATCTGTTGCCTTGCTAATAAGTTGTTTAACAATATGGACACCCTTTTCCACTTTCCCATTTGACTGTGGGTAGCGCGGACTGGATATTACATGCCGAAAGCTGTAGCGGTCTGAGAACTCTTTCCATTCCCAGCTCGCGAAGCAGGGACCATAATCTGACATCACCACACACGGGATTCCATGTCGCGCGAATGTCTCCTGGCACGCCTTGATGACAGATGAAGACGTGAGATCATGGAGTTTCAGTATCTCTGGATAGTTTGAGTAATAGTCCATGATCAAGACATAATCATGCCCTGTGGCATGGAATAGGTCAATGCCCACGGTGCCATTGTGAGTTTGTGTTGCTGCAATGGTTCTTCACACTGTGCGGGTTGATGTCTTTGACAGGTGTCACATGTCATGACCATGTCCGTTAGGTCTTGATTCATGCCGGGCCAGTACGCAGCCTGTCGTGCTCACCTTTTGCATTTCTCAATTCCTAGGTGGCCTTCATGAATCTTACGTAGCATCTCGGCGCGGAGTGTGGCCGGAATCACAATCTGCGCATTGCATAGCAGCAGGCCGTCAACTTCAATCAGTTCTGACTTGACATTCTGAAATTGTGGACGTTGTCCCCCTCGTCCAACCGTGCTGGAGTAGGTGCAGCACCCTCTGTAAGGTTGCGTCTTTCTGCGTCTCCTGTCGGATTAGGTGAAGCTTCTCATTCGAAGCAGGCAAATTCTCCATGCATAACTGTGTTGGTGGGCGTCGATTTCTCTGATAGGGGCTGATGGTGCGTTGTCAGTGCCAATTGATCGGGACAGTGCGTCGGCAATGGCAAGATCTCTTGGAGTGTATACTAGGGTGAAATCATACCTTTGCAGCTTCATCATGATGCGCTGCAGACGAGGTGTCATGTCATTTAGATCCTTGTCTATGATATGGACCAACGGTCTGTGGTCGGTTTCCACTATGAACGTGGGTAGGCCGTACACATAGTCATGGAACTTCAGAATCCCAGTGAGGAGTCCGAGACATTCTTTTTCGATCTGTGCATATCTGCACACAGTTGGGGTCATGGCCCTGGACGCGTATGCCACCGGGACCCAGTCAGACTGGTCGGTCTGTTGGAGGAGAACGGCGCCAATTCCGTCCTGGCTGGCGTCAGTGGAGATCTTGGTGGGTCTGGTTGTGTCAAAGAAAGCAAGGGTCGGTGCCCTCGTTAGTTGCTGTTTGAGATCCACCCATTCAATTTGGTGATGTTGTGTCCACTCAAACGCAGTGGTCTTTCGCAGGAGATTGCGTGAAGCTACCGTCCGTGTGGACAGGTTTGGGATGAACCTGCCAAGGAAGTTGACAAAGCCCAGAAATCGTAGCACCGCCTTCTTGTCGTGTGGCGTCCTCATGGTCCGTATGGCAGCGATTTCCGCCTCATCAGGGCTGACACCCTGAGATGATATGGTGTCACCCAAAAAGGTTACAGACTTCTTCGCAAATGTGCATTTTGCCTGGTTCAGTTTCAAACCGTATTTATGAATCCTCTGAAACACCTTCTTCAGACGACAGAGGTGTTCTTCTTCAGTGGTGGACCAGACGATGATGTCATCCACATAGACTCTGACACCCTCGATGCCCTCGGTCATTTGCTCCATTATCCTGTGGGAGATCTCTGACGCAGAAATAATGCCAAAGGGCATGCGATTGAAGCAGAAACATCCGAATGGCGTGTTGAATGTACACAGTAATCTGCTCGAGTCTTTGAGCTGTGTTTGCCAAAATCCCTGCGAGGCGTCGAGTTTGGTGAAGATACGAGCATTCGCCATCTCAGATATGATCTCTTCATGCTTGGGTATGGGGTAGTGTTCCCAGTGGATGTTCTGGTTCAGGTCCTTCAGGTCTATGCATATTCGAAGATCTCCAGAAGGTTTCTTAACACAGACAATGGAGCTAACCCAGTCAGTTGGCTGTGTGACTCGCGATGTGACGCCTTGTGACTGCAGTCTGTTGAGTTCCGCTTTCAACTTCTCCCGCAGTGGAGTTGGAACCCTCCTGGGCGGCTGAATGACGGGTTTGGCATCTGTCTTCAGCATGATTTTGTATTGGCAGGGTAGGGTGCCCATGCCTTTGAATACGTCGGGGTATTCTTGTAGCATGCTGTGGATTTTAGCTTCCAGGCTTGATGGATCCTGGGTGTGCATGCAAATGCGTTGCAGCAGCCGCAAGTCTTTGCAGGCCTGAGCGCCTAACAGTGATGATTTATTGTCGTCTACAATCTCGAATTGTAGCTGCTTCCGTATCGTCTTGTTGTCCACCGGGAAATGGCACGATCCTTTTGAGGCGATCTGATGCCGTTGTAGTCCTTCAGCCGACCTGCAGCGGGTATTATTTCATGGTCTCCTGGAATTGAATGGAGATCCTTGCTAGTGAGAAAGTTAGCTGAGGCCCCAGTGTCAAGCCTGAAGACTAATGGAAAGTCATTGACTTGCACAGTTGCAGTCCACGCACTGCTGGAATCAATACTGTTGACCGGGTGAGGCGTGGCGATTGTTGCGTCATGTTCCTCAATTGTCTCGACTATATCCACGACAAACGAGTTGTCGCAAGCGAGGCTGTCCTCATCCGAGGAATACTCATCATTGTTTTTTTTGTGCTCCATTGTGTCTATGCTTTTTACGTTGAAGTTCATGTGTTTCTGTCTTGTTGTCTTCATTTGCAGTGCAGCTCTGTACTGTGAGGCAAAGTGGTTGTATTTGCCAAACTTTAAACATTGTTTTCCAGAAGCTGGACATTGCCCTTTTAAGTGGGCGTGTCCGCACCGGGGACACGTCATGACGCTGTCCCTCCACTCTCGCGCATGCGCAGTAGGCCTTTCTTCCATCTCAAATCTTCGGGAGAACTGCGCATGCGTGTGGCCTGCATCCAGGTTCGCACACGCGGGATTGCCGCTAGAGGAGCGCCTTCTGGACGCCTGGGCCACTATTTTGACGGGCTCGACCTCGTGGTGAAGGCCTTGGTCCCGGTAAGTGAACTCCTCATATTCTTCTTTACTTTTTTCATAAGTAGAGCATCTTTGCATGGCTGTTTCCAGGGTTAGGTCTTTTCGTTTTAATAAGGATTTTCTATGTCCCTCATCAGATATACCATTAACTATCTGGTCTCCGATTGAGCTAGTAATTTTAAATCAGTTACAAAACTGCTGAAAGATTCTCCCGGTTTTTGTAAACGCCTGGGGAACTTGAATCTTTCAAATATCTCATTGACTTCAGATTGACAGTGGGTTTCAAATTTTTTGATGATTATTTCCAGCTTGCCCTTGTCCTCCCCTTCCAGGTAGGTAAAGGAATTATATATTTCTAATGCCTGCGGACCTGCCAGGGATAAGAGCATGGCTATCTTCCTGGCATCAGACACTGACGTTAGATCCTTAGCTTCTAGATATATTTTGAACTGTTGTATGAAAAGTTTCTAATTGGCATGCATATTACCAGTGGTCTTGAGCAGGCGTGGAGGTTGGATTGGGTCCATCATGCTGATTGGTATCGGAAGGGCCCGAATGCTGCGAGGCCTTCCTTGGTCGAATGTCTAGTTTAAGTTCTCTTCTCTTGCTGGTGTCTAGCTGGCTTGCTGAAACCACTCCTGGTACTATATGTTATTCTCTAATTCTGAATAACGACTGTAGACTTACAGTTGACACAAACACTTTATTCAAAGGGTTCGTTCTGCTTCCAGAGCTCAACTAGATGCAAAACAGTCAAGAGGTATCACCAGTGAAACTAAGGTAAACTGCCTATGCTAAGCTCTCCCTGTGTGCTGCTGCTCACTAGCTCTGTGCGTCTAAAAGAGGCGGAACCTGCCTTGGGCTCGACCCTTTATACCCGTCTCTGATGCTCCCTCTAGTGATTCTGTGGCTATCACATCTGTGCTGCAGTCCCTGGTGTATGTGCAGATGTATGTACAGATGTACAGATCACTACTACTGTGTCTTGACAGAGCCATCTCCACCCCCTTCAGCACTTTACCATGTTTCTTCACAGCTTCTTCGATCATTTTACGGAGGGTCTCAAACATTGTTCTCCATTACTTCTCAAAATGTTTGTCAAATTCAGTAGCCAGTACCCCAGTTAGCAAGTCTTTTTAAAGGACCCAATTCATTTCTTTTCCAATTAAGGGGCAATTTAGCGTGGCCAATCCACCTACACTGCACATCTTTGGGTTGTGGGGGTGAGACCCACACAGACACAGGGAGAATGTGCAAACTCCACATGGACAGTGACCAGGGCCGGGATCGAACCCGGGTCCTCAGTGCCGTGAGGCAGCAGTGCTAACCACTGCGTCACCGCGCCGCCCCCCCAGTTAACATGTCTGCCGTGATTGGGGCAGCCGCAACCGCCGGAGCCGCCGCTTTCTCCGCTGAGGCGTCACGTGAAACCTCTATGTCAGTCGATGAATTTCCGCCTGCAGACATCTTACTTGCAGCCTTCATCGATATTCTTCAACAATAGGCTCCTTCTACTTTCATAGGGTAGAATGTGTCCACCAAAAAACTCTGGGAACCAGGCAAAAAAGGACAAAAAACAAGTACTCTGGCAGGAGCTACCTAATGCATGACCTCCTCCTAGATGCCGCCACCGGAAGCTCCCTCATCTGACATTTTAACAGAACCTTTTTCTCTTCTTTTCAGGTGTTAAGGATCGCAACATCTCCAACAACTCATGTGTACCAACTCCCCATTCAGATCTTTCCTCCTATTCATTTGCCTCTGACCCCATCCCTTTTAATTTTACCTCTTGTTTTGCATTCATGACACCCTCTGAATTTCCACACTGATGCTGAAGATTCATAGAAACCATAGAATCTCTACAGTGCAGAAGGAGGCCATTCGGCCCATCGAGGCTACACCAACCCTCTGAAAGAGCACTATGCCTAGGCCCACTCCCCCGCCCTGTCCCCGCAACCCCATGCATTGATTATGGCCAATCCACCTAATCTGCACATCTTTAGACACTAAGGGGTAATTTAGTGTGGCCATCCACCTAATCCTGTCCTTAACAGAGGATTCAGCTTTATCCCCTTATGCCCCCACTATAATGAATTTTAAGCTTAACATGGCGTTGAGCTTTTCTTCCATCATGTTCTCTTCAGTGCCCCTGCCGCCCTCCTCTCCCCCCTTACCCCCACCGCAGCAGCCTCTTTTAGCAGCCTCCAGTATTCTCCCTCGAGCTTATCCCCTCCTCCTGGTCTTCCACCCTCTCTTGATCTTTCGATTGAGAAATGCCAGCGTGACATCCACCAACTCAATTTCTTTGCTCCCCGAACTCACTCTAACCTGTCTTCCTCTGAACTTGCTTCACTCCATTCTCTGAGGTCGAACATTAATATTGTTATCAAACCTGCTGGGAAGGGTATTGTTCTTGTTGTCTGGTATATCAACTTCTACCTGGCAGAGGCAGTGTGCCAACTTCTGACACTTTCTCCTACCTCCCCTCTGAACCATATCCCCACCACTGAATATCAGGCCATTGTTTCCAGAACAGTCACTGACCCCCATCTCCTCCAGAGATCTACTTTCCCTGGCATCCCTTCTCATTGTTCCCCAAACCTGAACAGCCTGCTCCCACCTCCTTCCCAAAATCCTCACACTTCATGCACTCTCCCCTTATACCTGTTTATAGCCTCACTACTCACAACACTCCCCTCGGTGTGAACCAGTTCACATTCCTATAATCACTGTACTGCACTTGCAGCCAACTTGATCTCTTCCTACTTACTCACTCTGCACCTCCTACACCACCTTCCTATCTTCATTTCTCCTGCACACATCAACACTATTTGACCATGGCAAAAACATTCTCAATTCAGCTCGCAGGACTGTTAGTAACACAGCTCTCTTCTTTCCTGCAGAAGATCGCACACAACATGAGCTCAACTGGATAAGCCAATGGCCACCTGCCCACTTGAAGAGTTCACCCTTTCCCTATTCACCCTTTCCCTTCCTCCTTCTGTCTCAACAAATAGCTTCCGACTGACAAACTGCAGCTGCTTTTAGTTGCTACTTACCTCTCCCTGCTCTTCTTTCGCAATGAAAGCTAATCTTTACCCCCCTCTTTAGTTTCAGGTGCTTTTGATGTTAATACCCCTGTGCAGCTTTGGGAGGAAGAGAGCAACTTACATGAAGATGCAGGAGCTGGTTTAGCACACTGGGCTAAATAGCTGGCTTGTAATGCAGAACAAGGTAGCAGCGCGGGTTCAATTCCCGTATCAGCCTCCCCGAACAGGCGCCAGAATGTGACGACTAGGGGCTTTTCACAGTAACTTCATTGAAGCCTACTTGTGACAAGCGATTATTATTATTGTTGTTATTATTATTAATAAGATGCAGCATCGCTTAACCTGACCCTCACAAGTACCAGCTCAGAGATTGACGTCGTACAGAATTTAAAGAATAAACTAGAGGAGGGCATGCGAGTGGCTAGTCCCAAATGTGTAGATAGATAGCACACCACTTGTGACAATTTAATGGAGGATGCAATCACAGACTAGGTCTATTGCAGAGGACTCAGATTTGTTGGAAAACCAGCAGAAGAACGCTGCGAGGGTACACCAGGAAATGATAGGCGCATTGGGCAGCCTGCTAATGAGGTGTATACATTGGCAGAGGATGTGCAGGGGTTCAGCTCCAATTTCTATTGGGGTTTAACACCAAACATGGAAACCATTCTATTGAAAATGGAGTGAGTATTCAGTTCCATGAACATGACAGTGGAGCGCTCACTATAATGGAGCTTCAGGTGATGTCTCTGTCAGCTTCTGCACACACAATGCAGAAGGAGGCTATTCGGCCCATCGAGTCTGCACCTACCCACTTAAGCCCTCACTTCCACCCTATCCCTGTAACCCAATAACCCCTCCTAACCTTTTTTGATCACTAAGGGCAATTTATCATGGCCAATCCACCTAACCTACACGTCTTTGGACTGGAGGAAACCGGAGCACCCAGAGGAAACCCACGCAGACACGGGGAGAACGTGCAGACTCCGCACACAGTGACCCGGCAGGGAATCGAACCTGGGACCCTGGCGCTGTGAAGCCACACTGCCAATCACTTGTGTTACCGTGCTCCTTGTAAAAAACACATCCAAGTCTCTCTGAGTATCAAGATTTACAAATTTCACACTGTAATAACTCTGGGCGGCTTGGAAGGAAAGGCCAGTTTATTTTAAACTGAAAATAAAGCCACTACCACAGCACACAAAACAAACGTCCCAGCCCAGGACTATCGGGAGCTGTCAGTCTGGGAGCTACATTTAGAGGTCTTGCGAATGGGCCCCTGATGGACATGTCTCCGCCCGTTCACCACGAGAACTTGTATTCTATGAAGTCCATGGGGGAAAATTGTCGCTGCTGGAATGGGTTCCCTGCTTATCAGATGGTCCAGGTGCTTTTTCATGGCCTTCCCTTGGACTTTGATCTTGTAAGAAGCCGGACCAGTGTTTTCCAGCACAATTCTGGGATCCATTGGGAGCCATTTATAAAGTTCGCACATCGATGGCATCTCCTGTTCTGAAGGTCCTTTCAGGTCTTCTGGTGTCATCGTTCCTTTTTGGGTTTCCTGCTTTGACACCACCTTCCCCCCAAGTTGGGAAACAGCAGGCTGAGCCTGGAGCATAATCTCTGTCCCATTAACAATTCTACCTGTGCAACTCCTGTCGCCATGTGCAGTGTGGTTCTTTAATCAAAGAAGAACCAGGCCAATTTCATACCCAGGGAACCAGCAGGCTGTTTCTTCATTCCGATTTTGAATGTTTGAACTGCTCGTTCGCCAGGCCATCAGATGATGGAGGATCATATGGTGCAATTCTGTCAGTGTGGGGTTCTTCTAGGTCCACGCTTAAATCTGCTTTATGGATACTGGTACAGTATCCTGGAAGTTCAAGGTCATGATGACCTCTTCCAATTCTGACAGAGGGGCCAAGCTTGTAGGCAGCGGGCAGTGACTCAGGGCATCGACATTGAAATGTCTGTTCCTGGGTGGTGTTCAAGAGGGTATTTGTAGGCCACTAGCAATAATGCCCAATGTTGGGTCCGAGCCAAGGCAATGGGGGAAAATTGCTTTATCCTCTTTGAAAAGGCCCAGCAGGGATTTATAGTCTGTTAAGATTGTGAAATGTCGGCTATAGACATTAAGACATTTTCTTCACCCCAAAAATAACAGCCAATTTTTTCTTTTCAATCTGAGAATAGTGTCCTGCCGCGTCTGCCAAGGTTCTGGATGCCTATGATATAGGTCTCTTTGTGTCATCGTCCCATTGATGGGAAAGGACTGCCCCTACTCCACATGGAGAGGCATCACATGTTAATATCAGTTCTCTCTTGGGGTCCTGTTGAGTCAGGATGTTTGATTATAGTAACTGCTGCTTCACCTTCACAAAGGCTTCATCCTGCGGTGCTTGCCACGATCACGTCTGGTGTCTTTTAACAGCGTGTGTAGGGGGTGACGATAAAGTGGCCAGGTTTGGGATAAATTTCTCATAGTAGTTTACAAAGCCTGGGAAAGCTTTTAATTCTGTCGTATTTTGTGGAGTTGGGGCCTCTTTGATGGCCTTAGCTTTATCCTCCAAGGGGTGTCAGCCTTTTTTTGTCACCTAGCAGCCTCGGTAGATCATTTCACCTGGCTGGAACATACATTTTCTCATTTGAGACACACACCTGCATCAGCATATTGTCTCAAAACCTCCTCCAGATTAAGGGCAGCAAGGTGGCGCAATGGGTTCGATCCCGGCTGGGGGTCACTGGCTGTGTGGAGTTTGCACATTTCCCCGTGTTTGCATGGGTTTCGCCCCCACAACCCAAAGATGTGCAGGATAGGTGGATTGGTCATGCTAAATTGCTCCTTAATTGGAAAAAATGAATTGGATACTCTAAATTTATTTTTAAAAACTCCTCCAGGGTTACTAGGTGCTCTTTTTCCGTGGTTCCTGTGATTAGTATGCCATCTAAATATACTGCCACCTTAGGTAGCTCTTGGCGAATGTTTCCATCACACGTTGAAAAATGGCATGCCAACGAGACTCCGAAGGGCATGGGCGTGCATTCGTAGAACCCATTGTGGGTGTTAATCATCACATACTTCCTGGATGACCCATCTAATTCAAGCTGAAGGTAGGCATGGCTCACATCTAGTTTGGTGAAGATTTGACCCCTGCGCCAGTTTAGCATATAAATCTTCTATGCATCGCTTGGGGTACTGATCTAAATCTGAGGCTTTATTAACTGTTAGTTTACAGTCCCCGTGAAGCCAGATCTACTTTTTGGGCTTGAGGACAGGTACTACTGGTACAGCCCACTCTGTGAACTGCATTGGTCGTATTGACCCAAGGCTCTCTGACAGTTCAGGTTCAGTTTCTACTTTGGTAAGTAAACTGAAATATTTGGGTAGGGCATCAGGGTCCATATAAATCTTTTCCCTTGTTCCTTTTGTCGACTAAGGCCTTTTTGGAATATCTCAGGGTATTAACCAATGACCTCATACAGTGCACTGGTTCCTAGTTTAAACATTTGTAGCCAGTCCAGACGGATCCTCTGGAGCTAGTCTCTGCCCACATGGCTGGCTCCTGGTCCTCATACAACTATGAGCTTCCCGTAATTAACCGGGGTCATAGTGCTCCCCGTAATCTTCAAAGGTTCCCCTGTATACGTGGTCATCCTGGCCCTGGTGTCTCACAGTCCTAGGGGCAAGATGCCCATTGGAAGATGCCAGAAAGTCTATTCCACGGTGATGGAGTGGGCGGCTCCCGTACGCAGTCTGATTTCTAGGGAATATCATTGACCAAGGGTGTTATCTTTCTCGAGGCAACCTTAGGCGTGATGATGCAGTTTAGCTGCATTGTTGCATCCTCTATGGGCTGATAAACTGGCAAGACCCTGGCCTGAGGTTGCTTTTTGGTGCGTGTATTGCTGATTCTGGAAGCCATGCTTGGGTCGTATCCTTTGGCCACACTTACAGCAGTCTTGCGGCTGACACTTGTAGTCCTCCAGGGGAGGTTTCTTTGGTACTTCTAGAGTTATCCAGCCATCTTTTGACATGCCATAATGTCTTACCTGAATTTTGTGTTGGTGGTGAATGTGGCATGTGGGGGCTTCGCTGGGAATGCTGGCTTTTCTGTATCAGGGGCCCCCCAGCCTGAGAATGTTACTGTCCATCATCCTTAGGAGTTTTGGGCCACTTTCCCAGTGTTCTTCAAGGATAGTGCTAATTCTATAGCCCTTCAGTGGTCTAGGGTGGGTTCTGCCAACATTTTCTTTTGTATTGTGACATTATTGATCCCACACACTAGCCTAACGCATAGGATCATGGTCAGGGATGGCCCAAACTCACAATAGTTGGTCAACTTCCTTAATCTAGCCAGGCAATCTGTCATGAGTTCCCCAGGCATCCTCCCAGCCATGTTAAATCAGTAACGCTGGAGGATTACGGATAGATTTGGGTCATAATAGTTCTTTACTAGATCCACAGGCTCGTTGAACATTTTAGTGTCGGGGCTGCAGGATAAGTTAAACTCTTAATATTGTTGAACGTCGGGACCCCACATACTGTCAAAAGGATTACTTTATGTCTGTCATCCTCTTTTATGCCATTGGTACGGTAGAAGTAGTGCTTGCATTCGCCATACTGGGGCCAGACTTCCACGCCCACATCATAAGGCTTGAGCTCCCCAAACAAGGGCATTTCCGGGTTTTTCTTTTTGTCTTGTTTCTCACTGGAGTTGTCATCGGGGAGTTTCAAAAAGGCTGCTCAGAGTCTGTACTTGATCCTCATCGCCAATGTAGTAATTCCAAGGGGCGCGGAGAGAAAGGAGAAACTGGTTTAATTTAAACTGAAAATAAAGCCATTATCGTGGACACAAAACAAACATCCCAAACCAGGGTTATCGGGAACTGCTGGTCTGGGAGTTACATCAAAGGTCCCATTAATGAGCTTCAGTGAGCCTCTGTCCACGCACAACGGGAACTCATATTCTACGAAGTCCATGGGGAGATCAATCAGTGATAACCTGTAGTCCTCATGAGGTTATCATACACACCTTTCAAAAAATACTCTATTTTTCTATTCTTATGACCAAAGTGTGAAACACCTCACACTTACCCACTTTATACTCCATCTGCCAGCTTGTTGCCAACTCACATAACCTGTCCATATCTCCTTGCAGTCTCTCTGAATCCTCCTCACATCTTACATTTCTACCTATTTTTGTATTGTCAGCAAATCATTTAAATGTTATAATCAATTCCCTTAATTGTCTATAGAGCAGCCCAATCCAATATAGTGAGTCGTGCCCTTTTGGTTCTATTAGACCCTAAGGAGCTGGCTTTATATTTAGAAAGTGGGTGCCATGCAATAACATTTCCAGGCTAACACATTCTTTGTTAAAATGTTTCCAATTAAGGGGAAATTTAGCGTGGCCAATCCGCCTACCCTGCACATCTCTGGGTTGTGGGGCCGAGTGACACGCAGAAACAGGGAGAACGTTCAAACTCCACACGGACAGTGACCCGGGGCCAAGATTGAACCTGGGACCTCAGTGCCGTGAGACAGCAGTGCGAACCACTGCGCCATCGTGCCGCCCTCAGGCTAAAACATTCTAATCTAAAAAAGTTCTCAAATGATATCTTCTGTGATCAATTGTGAGTCAAAAATTCAGTTGGTCAGTCAACATTTGTGGAGAGAGAGACATTTCGTATTTCAGGTTGATGCACTTTTATCATAAATGTTGTCTGACCGGCTGAGCATTTCCAGCATGTTTATTTCAGATTTCCAACATCGACAGTATTTTGCTTTTGCAGAAATTCAGTTGAATGTGTTAATTGTTTATCTGAGTGATTGTCCTTGGAAGTTGTTTTGCCTTTCCCTTTTGGTTGCTGGTTGCCCTGGTGAGCCCTTTCAGCATTTTCTAAGTTTACATCAGATTTCTAGTATTTTCAGTTTTATCTTTTTGTTAATTCAGTTGAATGTTCCTGATCAATTTTAAAAATTAATTCAAAGGATGTGGGAGTTGCTGGTTAGGACAGCATTTATTGCCTATCACTAATTGCCCTTGCGAACGGTGTGGTGGCAAAGTGGTCAGCACTGCTGCCTCACAGCGTCAGGGACCCGCATTCGATTCGGGCCTTGACTGTGTGGAGTTTGCACGTTCTCCCCATGTCTGCATGGGTTCCTCCAGTTGCTCCAGTTTCCTCCTACAGTCCAAAGATGTACATGTTAGGTGGATTAGTCATGCTAAATTGCCCCTTAGTCTCACAGCACCTATACTTTCTCAGGAAACTAAGGAAATTCGGCATGTCCACATTAACTCTTACCAACTTTTACAGATGCACCATACAAAGCATCCTATCTGGCTGCATCACAGCCTGGTATGGCAACTGCTCGGCTCAAGACCGCAAGAAACTTCAGAGAATCGTGAATATAGCCCAGTCCATCACACAAACCTGCCTCCCATCAATTGACTCCATATACACCTCCCGCTGCCTGGGGAAAGCGGGCAGCATAATCAAAGACCCCTCCCACCTGGCTTACTCACTCTTCCAACTTCTTCCATCGGGCAGGAGATACAAAAGTCTGAGAACATGCAAGAACAGACTCAAAAACAGCTTCTTCTCCGCTGATACCAGACTCCTAAACAACTCTCTTATGGACTGACTTCATTAACTCTGCACCCCTGTATGCTTCACCTGATGCCAGTGTTATATAGTTACATTGTGTACCTTTTGTTGCCCTATTATGTATTTTCTTTTATTTCCTTTTCTTTTCATGTACTTAATGATCTGTTTGAGCTGCTCGCAGAAAAATACTTTTCACTGTACCTTGGTACATGTGACAATAAACAAAATCCAAACAAAAAAATCCAAATGATCAATACGTGGGATTATGGGGATAGAGTGGGGGAGTGAGCCTAGGTAGAGTGCTCTTTGGGAGGATTGGTGCAGATTCGATGGGCTGCATGGCCTCCTTCTGCACTGCAGGAATTCGATGGACATGCTTCCTTGAACTGCTGCAGTCACTGTGGTGTAGGAACACCATCTGTAACATACCAAAAGTTAATTTTAAGTTAGTGCTTTATTAACACTTCAATTTTAGCATTGGTGTGGAATAATTTCATTTCAAACAATTGTTCCAAAGTAAATCCAGAGTCAGGCCTGATCTGACTCAAGAGTGAAGCAGAGGGGACAGCACGGTGGCGCAGTAGCACTGCAGTCTCACGGCGCCGAGATCCCAGGTTCGATCCCGGCTCTGGGTCACTCTCCGTGTGGAGTTTGCACATTCTTCCTGTGTTTGCGTGGGTTTTGCCCCCACAACCCAAAAAGATGTGCAAGGTAGGTGGATTAGACATGCTAAATTGCCCCTTAATTGGAAAATATGAATTGGGTACTCTAAATTTATATAAAAAAAGAGTGAAGCAGAGTAAAATTCTTAAGATAATTCTACTTTGCTGGGATGCTACATGGAGTGTAAATTGGGTATGATATTGAACCTGTTTAATAAAATGCCCACAGGTCATCTTTTAAATCTAGCAAAACTTAATTTAAATCTTTAAAAAGTAGACATTCATACCTTCCCAATTTTTAAATCATTTTATCTCCAACTATTGGGAAAAGCCTTGTGCACAAGAATCCCTACACTCTCTCACTGTTGAAAGGAATAGTTCTTCCACACTTCCAACCAGACAGGAGCTAGGTAATGTAAACATACATCTGTCTCAGTGAAAACGGAATACTGTTGAATAGTGCAAATGCGCCTATAAACTTACAACCATTTGTTCTTTAGAATAAATATATCCATTAATCAATTAAATCACTGTTGTGCTGAATACTGGTGTGACATAGAATTTTTACAAGTTTATGTATGTAATTAAAATAATATGTTATACCTCCATTTCCTGTGTTACAATTTAATATTGGGCTCAGTTGTATGTATCTAAATTACTGTTATTTATTTTTCCAGATATGATTTGTTCCAGAGTGTGGATATAGAATTCATCTTTAAAATGTATTTGCCCACACGGTATAACGTGGCAACGTTCAATGTTATTTTGAACATAACTAACTTTCAATTTTAACCCCCCCACATATGCACTTGACAATATCCCCTAGTAACATGCAGTTAAGTAACAGCTTTTCCGGAGAGGGGCAGGGATTGTGGGTGTTAGCGCGGATACAGTTCCACGTTCATGGATAACTTTTAAGGGGACGCTGTCCCCATTTCTCTCCCTTTGAAGTTGGACGGGGAGCTGCCCAGGCAGGCAGGCTGTTTGCTCCATTGCAGCCGAGGCTCGCTGGGCTGCTCAGTGTGGACGCCGCTGGCTACAAATAGCATTGAAGCTCGGAGAGCCGGCGAGTGTGCCTGACGTAATTTAGCAATGAAAGGATACAGTCTGCTCCGTACAGTATATAACTGTCAGGCAGCGGCAGAGGGGGAGCGCATTGTGCTCGGAGCCGCAGCTTAGAGACGATGTGAGCAACTTCAGGAGGAGGGGTGTGTGTGTGTGTGTGAGAGAGAGAGAGAGAGAGAGAGTGTGAGTGTGTTGGAGGAAGGAAGGAGAGAGCCGGTTGGGGAGGGAGGAAAAAAAAAAATCCCCAAACTATAAACGTGCACCCAACATCGCAGAGACACGGGAGGGGAAACATTTGCAAGGATTGTGGTGTGCGGGAAGAAGGCGGCTTGGCTCTCGCTCTGGCGCCAGCTAACATGGCGACTGTACCAGTCTACTGCATCTGTCGGTTACCTTACGACGTAACTCGATTTATGATTGAATGCGATGCGTGCAAGGACTGGTTTCACGGCAGGTAAAAGGCAGTTTTTCTTTTCTTGTTGTTATTGTTGCCCCCCCCCCCCCCCCGGTGTCGTTGCATTTTCAGTTGCCGGGCTTGTGTGTTGGCGGGAGGGGGACTCAGCCTATTGACTGTGGCGACAGTTTTACAAGAAGCGAGGCCTGAGGAAGAAGGCGGCTCTCCAGACGGTTTCCCCCCTCTGGGTGACAGAAGCTATTTGTCATTGTGTAAATATTCGCCTTTCTGAGCGGCTCCCCTCTTCCGCCAGTTGTTTGCAGGATATATATTTGTATATTTTTTTTGTTGTTGTTGGGTGGGTAGGGGGGGTGTTGGTGGCCGTTGCTAACGTTATTGTACTCCTGTCGTTTAAGGTGTTTCCCGTGTTTTGTTTGTGATCAGTGGTCCTTAAACCCCCCCGAAATGTTTGTTTTAAATATTCTGTGGGATATCTCTTCCCCCCCCCCCCCCCCCGTTGCCCGATGTGAAAAATGTTTTACAAGTGAAAAGACCCCCCCCCCCCCCCCCCCGGGCCTTCGATGATATTTTGGAGCAGCGTTTTTTAAACGATCTATCTCCCCAGCTCTGCCCCAGGGACGATTCCCGCTTTTGTTTTAAATAGATTTAAAAAAAAAATAAGCGGGGCCTAATGTGGCGGACATAAATATTGACATCTTACTTGGCGTTTTATTTATAGTATTTCCACGTGCGATTTCTGTGTTTCTTTTTGTTTCTTCAATAAAAGTGTCAGAAGGCCGACGTTTCTTGATTCCTCAAGTTTGCAAGCCCTTGTGTTTTTTTAAACAAAACGGATTTCGGTTTTAAAAGTGTCGTTAAATTTCAAATTAAATGCCTCCCCCCCCCCCCCCCCCCCGGCTTTCGAAAGCTTTAGTGTTTTTGTTGTGTGTGTGTGTGAAACGCTAGGGATCTCATTCCGTCTGCAGCTACACTGCACAAAGAAAAATCTAATTTGAGTTTGGTCTGGCGGTTTGTACAGTGAGAGTTGAAATGGTTCGTCTTTAACTACCTTGCAGAAACCCAGGTCACCAGCAAAGAAAGTTTTTAGAAGTTTTGGGCGCTCGTCACATTGCGTGAAATAGAGGTTACACGCACTATTTAAATACTTTTTGGTCATTTTAAAATATTATTTCGGCCTAAGTATTCTCTATTCCACCCCCCCCCCCCCATTAAAAAAACCTTTGGCCTAGTACTTGACATATTAAGCTACTGCAGCTTTTGGAGAAATGTCGATTCTTTGGCTATACATTTGAGTAATTTTTGGTGGGTACACGCTGTTGGATGCAGCGTGGAGACATGTCAGCTCACTGTAGGCTGAAATTGGGGTGGTTCTTCTCCTCCACTAGTCCCACAATGAGTTCACTGTCAGGCAATAAGGGCTTCACTGGCTGAAAGGCACCCAGAGGATTATTCGACCTGTGGCTCACTCTTGCAACACGGAGCAGCCTGTTATGAACCGCTTCAGGAAAGGCTTGGAAGCCTTCCTCACTGGAGAATGATTAGAGAATAACGATTAAAAATAATAATCAGCGTTCATTTTCTTCATACTATGTCACTGTTGGCTCGTACTCCCTTTAAGTTCAGTTAAAGATATCACCAGATGTATTACAGTATTTAAATTTTTGAAATCTGTGTGTAGACATTTTGGGGGCCAGGTTAAAGTAACGCAGAGTTTACCATTGGTAGTCAAAATATGATTGCTAATATTCAAAGGCAAGTATGTGCCACAAAGTGCAACCACAAGCTGTTTTATTCTTCTTCTATCATTTGGTGCATCTATATATTTGCAATTAACTGATATGTGAAGGTCAACAAGTCTTAAACTGGTTTATTCTGTAATATCCCTGACGACAGCTGAATCTAACTACTACTTTTAAGCAAGGTTGACTTAAATGAGTTATAAACCTGTAAGTAGCACTCCCAAAATTAAAGTTGCTTATTTTAGGTGCAAGAATTTGAAAATTTTTGAATACATTTTTTAAATTCACTAAAATAAGTCCACCTGACCTCTAATATGACTAGAAATGTTTCTGTATAATTTTTAAAAAGTTATTTTCTGTTATTTAAAACTGGATTATTCACAGGTGGTGAATTGACACTGATTTTTTTTGTGATTAAACGTGTTTTCAGCCATACGTATCAAACTGCACGTAAGTACCACTCGCAAGCATATCAAGCAATATTTTAAAAACCAAACCATTAAAAAAAATTAAATTTAAAAATGCTGCTCGAATGCACTGGTGCTGGATTTTGCACCTGGTATATGTAAATTAATTTGAGTGAATCCTTGAGAAAATAAAAATGACTTTTCAAAAGTGTGCCCATTTTACTGATAAGTGTCCAAAGCTCAAACTGTACCTCCCAAGTGTTTTTTGATTTCAGTGCAAATTATGTCTTGTCAATGAGCACTTCCTCTAAAAGCTATTATCTTTTACACTTTTTCATCTTATAGGATTACAATAAAACACCCTTCATACTCAACATTGAAGTTCAGAAGTGCTGGTCTTAACGACAAGTGTACTCATGTCATAGTATCTCCAACACTCCATTGTTATGCCAGTGAGACAATTTAAAAATGTGCTCTGTGTTTACAACCATCCTAATATGTGGAGATGCCGGCGTTGGACTGGGGTGAGCACAGTAAGAAGTCTTACAACACCAGGTTAAAGTCCAACAAGTTTGTTTCGATGTCACTAGCTTTCGGAGCGCTGCTCCTTCCTCAGGTGAATCATACCTCTTCATTCACCCGAGGAAGGAGCAGCGCTCCGAAAGCTAGTGACATCGAAACAAACCTGTTGGACTTTAACCTGGTGTTTTAAGACTTACTATCCTAATATGTGCAATAGACATTGGACAAAATGCAATGGAATGAATTCTAAAACATTTTCTTTTAATAATGCATAAGTATATTAAATATAAATAGGTAAATTGCTGTGGGTGATATAAAAAAAATGTAAAATACCAACAAGTGAAGATGGTATTCAGCACATACCACTGTGTAAACTCAATGTTATTATAATTCTGCAGCTCTTCCTTGAGGCTTTTCCCTACCTGGTTGATGCTTTGTAGGGGCGGGATTTACCAGCTGTTCGTGCCGGCGGGAAATTCCGGTCCCATGCCAGTGCACGGGTTTCTCAGTGACAAAGAGTGCTGTCACTGGGAAATCCCGTTAACAGCGGCGGGTCGGTAGATCCGCTGGTGGACCACCTCTGCCTCCAAAAAACGTACGGTGGGTTGGTCGGTAAATCCCGCCGTTGAAAGCTGAAGGAAGAAATATTTTTTGTTAAGTGTATTCATCTCACTCATCTCATCAATCCACATCCAACATCTCGCTTTGAAGACTCTGCCCACATTTTACCAGCTGTGACAAATTGCACCACCTCAGCTGAAAAAGTCCACAGCCTTCTAGAAGAAAAATTTGATTCTCCCCATCTCCAAATGTTAACGGATCAGTTAAAAAAATTCCAGCATCCGGATCTTTGCCAAACTATCAGTTCTTCCTTTGACCATATCCTACTTATGTACAAAGTTTTGTGGATATCTGTCCATTTGATTTTGAGATGTATCGTTAACAGACGAACAAACAAAAGCAATGAAAACATTACAGTAACATAGGTGATACTGTTGGAAACTGTGGATGTTTTGTTATGGAAGAGGCTATTCGCATGCCTGGAACAAATCTTTGCTACAGAAATCCAAAACTAATTCTATTAGCCTGGTCCCTTCCAGTAGGCCTATATTATTGTCAGCTTTAGATATTTATTCATTTTGTCTATAAAGATGAACTTATATCTGCCTCAACTACACCCTGTGCAAAGCATTTAATTTTTCAACAAATTGTGTAAATAAATTCCTCTTTTTACTCTGAAGTTTTAAATTAATGGCACCCTCAACATTGACTTCAGAGGAAATAGTGTTTCTCTGTTTATCCTATCAAAATCGTTCATAATTCAAAAATGTCTGCTCTAAAGGGAGGAGGGATCATGTGATGTGAGCTCTGGATCTGTTTGTCTTTAATCCATCATTTCATCCTGTGCACATTTCATACTTGCTTTTTCTTTGGCAACATGACTTTTGCTATGTCCTTGGAAGTTCCTGATTGGTCATTTTGTGAGAAAGAGCAGAGATGAAATGCTAACAGCCTCGTTTATTCGTGGCGGTCGGAGTGGGCTGGGGTGAGGCACAGCTAGTAGTGGCGCAGTTACTGCTGAGCGGGCTCTTGTCTTGGCGGTGCTGTGTACATTGGATGATGGCTGCCATTGAAGATATTATCTTGTCTGAGAATTTCGGCTCTGCAGTGCAGGTCGTTAGAGTTCACTTCGAGGGACTGCTGGGTACATTTAGAAGAGTGGTGGAGGTGCATGAGAGGATTCTTGCACTGTCCATGGTTTGTGTTGTCAAAAGCCTGCTGCATGGTGTGTTTATTCTGACAGATTTGGGAGATCGGGGCTGGGTGGGTGTCCCCCTGTGCCCGGTCCCTGGTGATGGATGGGAGATGAGTTCCCAAGAGTTTGAGAGTTAGCTGCCACACTTTTGTAATCTTGATTTGGAGACTGGGTGCATCAGATTCGATGGAGCACAGTGTATTCTGTCTTTGAGGCCACGGGTGGTAAGGCTCACTGGCCTAATATCGTCCTATTCTTGATGCTCATTGTGGGGGTTGAAGGTGGTCCAGCGGGTTGAGTCATTTCCCTTGGCCAGGGACTAGGCTGTGAACTACCTGGGCATTGGAGAGACGGCATGGTAGAAGGAGTGGTGTCTTGTGCACTGTAACTTCTATGATTATTGTGCTTCAATCGTTGGAATCCTTGAGAGATCCTGAAGAGCACTCACTGATTCTGCCTTATCCTTTTACTTCTCGTGTGACATAGAAGATGTCTTTATCCTGCAATTTACCCTGTGGTTCATCGATTAAAAAAAATATATATATATTTTATTCAAATTTTTTGGCCAAACAGAACAATACAAAGTTTTTCCTTTTTAACAACAATAAAGCAATATAAATAAAGTGGCCAGTTTTTAACAAATAAATAAATAATATATAAACAAAAATTCTAAATGGCAACTGCCTTATCACATCCCTGAGAACCCGCCCGGGTCGTCCCCCCCCCCCCCCCCCCCCCCCGTTGCTGCTGTTGCCTTCCCATTCCCTCTATCGTTCTGCGAGGTAGTCAATGAACGGTTGCCGCCGCCTGGTGAACCCTTGAGCCGAACCCTTTAATGCAAACTTTATCCGTTCTAGCTTTATGAACCCTACCATGTCATTTATCCAGGTCTTCACGCCCGGGGGTTTGGCTTCCTTCCACATAAGCAATATCCTACGCCGGGCTACTAGGGACGCAAAGGCCAAAACATCAGCCTCTTTTGCCTCCTGCACTCCCGGCTCTTCTGCAACCCCGAATATAGCTAACCCCCAGCTTGGCTCGACCCGGACCCCCACCACCTTCGAAAGCACCTTCGCCACCCCCACCCAGAACCCCTGTAGTGTCGGACATGACCAGAACATGTGGGTGTGGTTCGCTGGGCTTCTCGAGCATCTCCCACACCTATGCTCTACCCCCAAAAATTTACTGAGCCATGCTCCAGTCATATGCGCCCTGTGTAGAACCTTGAATTGTATCAGGCTTAGCCTGGCACACGAGGACGACGAGTTTACCCTACGTAGGGCATCAGCCCACAGCCCCATCTCAATCTCTTCCCCCAGCTCTTCCCATTTCCCTTTCTGCTCATCTACCATGATCTCCCCCTCGTCCCTCATTTCCCTGTATATATCCGACACCCTACCATCCCCCACCCATGTCTCTGAGATCACTCTATCCTGCACCTCCTGCGTCGGGAGCTGCGGGAATTCCCTCACCTGTTGCCTCGCAAAAGCCCTCAGTTGCATATACCGAAATGCATTCCCTTGGGGCAACCCATATTTTTCCGTCAGCGCTCCCAGACTCGCAAACGTCCCATCTACGAACAGATCTCTCAGTTGTACTACCCCAGCTCTTTGCCATGCTCCAAATCCCCCATCCATTCTCCCCGGAACAAACCTATGGTTATTTCTTATCGGGGACCGCACCGAGGCTCCCGTCCTTCCCCTATGCCGTCTCCACTGCCCCCAAATTTTTAATGTTGCCACCACCACTGGGCTTGTGGTGTATTTCTTCGGGGAGAACGGCAACGGCGCCGTCACCATTGCTTGTAGGCTGGTCCCCTTGCAGGACACCATCTCCAATCTCTTCCACGCCGCTCCCTCCCCTTCTCCCATCCACTTACACACCATTGTGATATTGGCGGCCCAGTAATAATCACTTAGGCTCGGTAGTGCCAGCCCCCCCCCCCCCCTATCCCTACTACTCTGCAAGAACCCCTTCCTCACTCTCGGGGTCTTCCCGGCCCACACAAAACTCATAACACCTTTCTCAATTCTCTTGAAAAAAGCCTTCGTGACCATCACCGGGAGGCACTGAAACACAAAGAGGAATCTCGGGAGGACTACCATTTTAACCGCCTGCACCCTTCCTGCCAGTGACGGGGACACCATGTCCCATCTCTTGAAATCCTCCTCCATCTGTTCCACCAATCGTGTTAAATTAAGCCGGTGTAAGGTTCCCCAATTCCTGGCTATCTGAATCCCTAAGTACCGGAAATCTCTTGTTACCTTCCTCAGCGGTAAATCATCTATTCCCCTGCTCTGCTCCCCCGGATGCACCACAAACAACTCACTTTTCCCCATGTTCAATTTGTTTACCGAAAAATCCCCAAACTCCCTAAGTATCCGCATTATCTCTGGCATCCCCTCCACCGGGTCCGCAACATACAGCAATAAATCATCTGCATACAAAGATACCCGGTGTTCTTCTCCCCTAAGCACTCCCCTCCACTTCCTGGAACACCTCAGTGCTATGGCCAGGGGCTCAATCGCCAATGCAAACAGTAACGGAGACAGGGGACACCCCTGCCTCCTCCCTCTATGAAGACGGAAGTAATCAGACCTCTGTCTATTCATGACCACACTCGCCACCGGGGCCCTATACAGCAGCTGTACCCATCCGATATACCCTTCTCCAAAACCAAATCTCCTCAGCACCTCCCACAGATAATCCCACTCCACTCTGTCGAATGCTTTCTCGGCATCCATCGCCACCACTATCTCCGCCTCCCCATCATCATTACCCCTAGCAACCTCCGTATGTTCGTGTTCAGCTGTCTCCCCTTCACGAACCCGGTTTGGTCCTCATGGACCACCCCCGGGACACAGTCCTCTATCCTCGTCGCCATCACCTTGGCCAGAATCTTAGCATCTACATTTAAAAGGGAAATGGGCCTGTAGGACCCGCATTGCAGCGGGTCTTTTTCCTTCTTTAAAAGGAGCGATATCGTTGCCTCCGACATAGTCGGGGGCCAGCAAGTCCATATACTTCCTATAAAATTCCACCGGGAATCCGTCTGATCCCGGGGCCTTCCCCGCCTGCATGCTCCCAATCCCTTTCACTACCTCCTCCATCTCAATCTGTGCTCCCAGTCCCGCCCTCTCCTGCTCCTCCACTTTAGGGAATTCCAACTGATCCAAGAAACACATCATCCTCCTTCCCTTCCGGGGGCTGAGCTTTATATAACCTTACAGAAAATGCCTTGAACACCCCATTCACTCTCTCCGCTCCCCGTTCCATCTCTCCCTCCTCATCTCTCACCCCCCCTATCTCCCTCGCTGCTCCCCTCTTCCTCAGTTGGTGGGCCAGTAACCGACTCGCCTTCTCTCCATATTCATACTGTCCACCCTGTGCCCTCCTCCAATGTGCCTCTGCATTACCCGTGGTCAACAGGTCAAATTCTACGTGTAGCCTTTGTCTTTCCCTGTACAGTCCCTCCTCCGGTGCCTCCGCATATTGCCTGTCCACCCTCAAAAGTTCTTTCAGCAACCGCTCCCTTTCCTTACCCTCCTGCTTTCCTTTATGTGCCCTGATGGATATCAGTTCCCCTCTAACCACTGCCTTCAACGCCTCCCAGACCACTCCCACCTGAACCTCCCCATTGTCATTAAGCTCCAAGTACCTTTCAATGCACCCCCTCACCCTTAAACATACCCCCTCATCCGCCAATAATCCCATATCCGTTCTCCAGAGTTGGTGCTGTTCTTTTCCCTCTCCTACCTCCAGGTCCACCCAATGTGGAGCGTGGTCCGAGATAGCTATGGCCGTATATTCCGTCCCTGTCACCTTCGGAATCAGTGCCCTTCCCAAAACAAAAAAGTCTATCCGTGAGTATACTTTGTGGACATAGGAGAAAAACGAGAACTCCTTACTCCTAGGCCTGCTAAATCTCCAGGGGTCTACTCCTCCCATCCGCTCCATGAAGTCCTTGAGGACCCTAGCCGCTGCCGGCCTCCTCCCGGTCCTGGACCTTGATCTGTCCAGCCCTGGGTCCAGCACCGTATTAAAGTCTCCCCCCATTACCAACTTTCCCGCCTCCAGGTCCGGGATACGTCCCAACATACGCCTCATAAAATTTGCATCATCCCAGTTCGGGGCATATACGTTCACTAGAACCACCGCCTCCCCTTGCAATCTGCCACTCACCATCATGTATCTACCCCCACTATCCGCCACTATGGTCTTTGCCTCAAACAGTACCCGTTTCCCCACTAAAATAGCCACCCCCCTGTTCTTCGCATCTAAACCCGAATGAAACACCTGCCCCACCCATCCTTTACGTAGTCTGACCTGGTCTGTCAGTTTCAGATGCGTCTCCTGCAACATAACCACATCGGCCTTTAATTTCTTTAGGTGTGCGAGTACCCGTGCCCTTTTAATCGGCCCGTTCAGCCCTCTCACGTTCCACGTGATCAGCCGGGTTGGGGGGCTCTTTACCCCCCACCCCCCCTTGTCGACTAGCCATCCCCTTTTTTAACCCAGCTCCTCACCCGGTTCCCACGTACCCGTATATCCCCCCGACGGCGCCCCATACCAGCTCCCCCTTCTCCCCAGCAGCAGCAACCCAGTTAACCCACCTCCCCCCTCCGCTAGATCCCTTTCTAGCGTAGTTGCACCCCCCATGTTGCTCCCAGAAGTCAGCAAACTCTGGCTGACCTCGGCTTCCCCCCTTGTCCTCGGCCCCCACTGTGCGAGGCCCCCTCCTTCCTGCGCCCCTGTTCCCGCCATATTTACCATAGCGTGGGAACAAAGCCCGCATTTCCCACTTGGCCCCGCCCCTAATGACCGGCGCCCACAGATCCTCATCCCCCCCCCTCCCCCACAACATGGGGAAGAGAGAAAAGTTACAGGGTCGCAAGATTAACAACTTGAAAAATCATCCCCTCTCCCTTTTTCCTCCCCCTCACCCACATAATCACCCCACCACTTTTTCCCAAACGTTCTTTTTCTCGTCCGCCTATTCCAGCTTCTCGTCCACAATAAATGTCCACCCTCTTCTGCCGTCTCAAAGTAGTGGTGCTTTCCTTGGTGTGTGACCCACAGTCTTGCCGGCTGCAACATTCCGAATTTGACCTTTTTGTGAAGCACCACCTTAGCCCGATTAAAACTTGCCCTCCTTCTCGCCACCTCCGCACTCCAATCCTGGTATACGCGGATCACCGCGTTCTCCCACCTACTGCTCCGAGTTTTCTTCGCCCATCTGAGGACCATCTCTCTGTCATTATAGCGGAGAAACCTCACCACTATAGCTCGAGGTATTTCTCCAGCCCTCGGTCTTCGCGCCATAACTCGATAAGCTCCCTCCACCTCAAGGGCCCGCCGGGGCCTCCGATCCCATTAGCGAGTGAAGCATCGTGCTCACATATGCCCCGACGTCCGCCCCTTCTGCGCCTTCAGGAAGACCCAGAACCCTTAAATTCTTCCTCCTCGAATTATTCTCCAGCACCTCCAGCCTTTCCGCACACCTTTTGTGCTGTGCCTCGTGCATCTCTGTCTTCACCACCAGGCCCGGTATTTCGTCTTCATTTTCAGCAGCCTTTGCCTTCATGACCCGAAGCTCCTGCTCCTGGGTCTTTTGCTCCTCCTTTAGCCCTTCAATCGCCTGTAATATCGGGGCCAGCAGCTCCTTCTTCATCTCCTTTTTCAGTTCTTCCACACAGCGCCGCAGGAACTCTTGTTGGTCCGGGCCCCATACCAAACGGCCACCTTCCGACGCCATCTTGCTTTGAGCTTGCCTTCCTTGCCGCTGCTCTAGAGGATCCTCCGCAATCCGGCCGCTTTCCTCTCCTTTTTCCATACTTGTCCGGGGGCATTCCAGTCTGGTTTACCGCACTGTTTTTAGCCGTTAAAATTGCTGCTGGGGCTCCTATTAAGAGCCCAAAAGTCCGTTCCACTGGGAGCTGCTGAAACGTGCGACTCAGCTGGTCATCGCCGCACCCGGAAGTCCTGTGGTTCATCGATAATCCTGAACGTTACTCTTGTTGATCATGTTGACTTTTTATTGTTTTTTTCCTGTAGGGTGTATGAAATGTGAGCATGATGGCTGTGCCGTTGATTTTCCTGTTCTAGCAAAATCATTTTGTCAGTTATGGGAAGTGTGATTTGTGAACAGTTTTACTCCTTTGTGGTTTTTGTGCCTTATTAACCTTGCGGTTGGGGAAATTGGTGTTTTTTGTCACCCCCGGTCTCATTTGTGAAGAGGATGAGTGGAGCTGGGGCGAAGTGAAGGGTGGGTGGATATGGTTGGTAGGGTTAGTTCAGTCCTCATTGAGATTGCGGATACCCCTCCCCTTCCAGTTAGAGCTAATCCATTTCTGGTTTGCCTTTTCGATTACGTTATCCTATCCAGCTGTATTACTGCTTGGTATGGCAACTGCTCGGCCCAAGACCGCAAGAAATTACAGAGTGTGGTGAACTCAGCCCAACGCATCACACAAGTTTGCCATCCTCCCATTGAGTCTGAATAGACCTCCTGCTGCCTCAGAAAGGCAGAAAGCATTATCAGAGACCCCGCCCACTCAGGCTTTGCCTTCTTCCAGACCCTTCCCTCCCATCCAGGCTTTGCCTTCTTCCAGACCCTTCCATTCGGCAGAAGATACAAAGTCTGAAGAACCGCGCATCCAGACATAGGTACAGCTTCTTCCCGACAGTTGCTAGACTCCTCAACGACTCCCCCTTGGACTGATCTATTCACGACACCTTATGCTGCTCTTGTTTGACCTTGTTCTGCACTGGAACCAATCACTATTTGTTGATGCACCACTGTCAATGTACTGTGTCGATTATTCTTTTGTCTACTATGTACGTACTGTGTACATTTCCTTGACCGCAGAAAAATACTTTTCACCGTACTTCAGTACATGTGACAATAAATATCAATCAATCAATTTGAATTAAGAATATGTGTTTTTATTTTTCTTTGGCCTGGGCAGAGTTTGTATCCTCCTTGAGGTAAAGTTTTTCTTTCCTCTGTTTGGGTCTCTCTTCATGTTCCTCTCCTGAGCTGTTATGGTGGTTGGGTGTTGAAGAGGGAAGTTGCTCTGGATATGCTTTCTGCGAAGGTGGTCTCTTTTGAGATAGGGTGGGTGTCCCCTCTTTTCGGGTACTTTTCTCCTTTTACTCTTTGTCCGGGTGAGCATAGTGTTGGTTCTTGTCCTGATCTGGTCCGGGGGTTTGGAGGGGGGGCGGGGGGCGGGTCTACTTTTGTGCTCGGGAGGAGGGAATCGTTGGGTGCCCTGACGGGTGTCCTTCTCGGATGGGAGCCTCTCCTTGGCCGGGACTGGAATAATCATCCTCTTGTGGCGTGTTCCCCTGGATGGGGTAAGAAAAGTTCAAGCTCGATGGGGATGCATGTTTCTTGAGTGTGATTGAGGCCCTGGGGGTATAGCTTCTTGTGTGCTGGGCTTGGCCGGGCCTGGTGCTGTGACTGTTATCCTGTTGCCATTAGGGGCTTGAGTGTTGTGGGGACTTCCTGGGAGACTAGGGGTGGAGGGGGAAATTCTCCTCTCTCTCTCTCTCTCTCTCTCTCTCTCGCTGTCTCTCTCACTCTTTTCTACCTTGGAAGGCTTGACCACAGTCTGACCATGTTGTTGTTGCCAGTCCTCTCTTCACCTGCTCTCTTCATAATTGTTAGGAATGATTTTGGTTTTGACTTGGGCCTGTTTTTGGGTTTAAATAAATAATCTTTATTATTATCACAAGTAGGCTTACATTAATACTGCAATGAAATTACTGTGAAAATCCCCTAGTCGGCAGCATGGTAGCACAAGTGGCTAGCACAGAGTCAGGGTCTCGGGTTCGATTCCCCGCTGGGTCACTGTCTGCGGAGACTGCACGTTCTCCCTGTGTCTGCGTGGGTTTCCTCTGGGTGCTCCGGTTTCCTCCCACAGACGTGAAGGTTAGGTAGATTGGCCATGCTAAATTGCCCTTCGTGTCCAAAAAAAAAAGATTAGGAGGGGTTATTGAGTTACGGGGATAGGGTGGAGGTGAAGGCTTAAGTGGGTCGGTGCAGACTCGATGGGCCGAATGGCCTCCTTCTGCACTGTATGTTATATGTTCTAGTCGCCACACTATGGCGCCTGCTTGGGTACACTGAGGGAGAATTCAGAATGTCCAATTCACCGAACAGCATGTCTTTCGGGACCTGTGGGAGGAAACCGGAGCACCCGGAGGAAACCCACACAGACATGGGGAGAACATGCAGACAGTGACCCAAGCGGGAATCGAACCTGGGATCCTGGTGCTGTGAAGTAACAGTGCTAACCACTGCTACAGTGTTGCCTGGGTTTAGTTGCGTTGTGTAGAATGTATGTAACTCCCTTTAGATCTGGGGTTTCAGTGGACTTTGTTTTTGCAAGGGTGGGTATGCTGAATCCCCTCCTGCATGGGTTAGATTGTCTGGAATACGGTAAGAGAAGGCTGCGATGGGTCATTGGTGCCTTCGGCGCTGCTAGAGTTGAGGGGGATGTATGTTGGTGCGAGTCCAATCATAGCGGGAAGTGTATCCTGATTTCTTGTGATGATTGTGGGGTTGTGCGGAGTGGTAGGGTGTGTCATTTTTGTCGTGTGTTCATGATCGTATCCTGTTTCTCTCTCGGTCTCTGGCGGGGCGATATGAGAATTTGGCTCTGTCTAATGATTGTGTTCAGCCAGTTGTGATGACGTTCTGTTCCATTCTGTGCTCATGTTAAGTCGTTTCTGTTTTTTTCCCCCTTGCCTCTGGTGATGTATTATTTTGTAACTTTATTTTATAAAATGTGAAATCTCAATAAACATTTTTAAAAAAACTCCACTTAATTTTCCAGAGAAAATTATTTTAATAATTCCTTATAACTACCTTCCCACCCTTGGTATCATGCTGACAAATAGATGCTCTAAATTCTTTAAGGCATTCATACCTTTCCAAATAGGTGCCAATACTACATACTATAGTCTAACTGTAACCTAACTACCGCCTTGTAGAAATTTATCACTACCTCTTTGCTCTTGTGTACCCAATTTTAATCTCAGTAAAGGTGTTTATAAACATGTTTATAGTTTTATCCGCCGTAACTTGCATTTTTAAAGAATTGTGATTTAGACTCCTTTCTATTCATCCATACCTTTTGGTGTCTTTCAATTGAGAACATGCTCCTATATTCTTTCCTATATTTCCCCAAAATACCATACCTCACATTTCTCCAAACTTAATTTCATAAGATACCAGCTGACCCATTCTGCTAACCTATCTTATTGTAATTCTATAGCCATTTGCTTCGCCATGTCATAAAATTATGATATTTTCCTCATGCCCAAGTTAATGTCATCAATACATTGAGAAGAAATGTGTGGCCCAGCACCAACCCCTGAAGTATAATACTTCTAACTTTTCTCCAACTCAAGAAATTCTATTAAGATTAAAGCTTTGTTTCATGTCTGGCTGGTACTTTTCATTTTATATCTTCCAGTTGAATTTTCCTCCTAAAATTCTTTATATACTACACAAAAACATTTATCTGCTCATTATTTATAATAAATTTGTTGAAAAATAAACTAATTACGTTTACTTTCAGATGAAATGTTGAAGTCGGCCCGGATATCTCTTGCCCATTGACATTGTACTGTTATGTTAAATTTTAGTGATAATGAAAATATAATTTGAAATGCAAACCGTTTAATGGCAACATTGTCAATGTGTTAAAAGTTAAAGTTTCTTCCCTGGGAGCTCTTTTAGTACAGTGCTAGCATATAAACACATATGTCTGGATTAAAAAGATATTATGGCATAGATTTTGTGGCAAGAATAATGGTGAAACTTATTAAAGTGTAAATCAGACCGCACCTTCCAGAAACTCCGCGTGCAGTTAAACACAAAATCTCAGGAGCTGCTGTCAACGTCGACCTCCTCCAAAACTGTAAACTGATATCTTGCTAAGAGGCTTGCCGTTCAAAAGATATAGGAGCAGAATTAGGCCATTTGGCCTATCGAGTCTGCCCTGCCATTCGATCATGGCTGATCTCATCCTGGCCTTAACTCCACTGCCCTGCCCGTTCTTCATAACCCTTCAACCCATTACCAATTTAAAAACCTGTAACTCCTCCTTAAATGTACTCACTGTCCCAGCATCCACTGTACTCTGGGATAGCGAATTCCACAGATTCACAACCCTTTGGGAGAAATAGTTTCTCCTCCACTCTGTTTTAAATTTGCTAACTCTTGTCCTATGACCTTTTGTCCTAGAATGCCCCACAAGAGGAAGTATCTGTTCCAAGTCTACTTTATCCACACTTAATATAATTTTGTGTACTTCAATTTGATCTCCCTCCATTCTTCTAAACTCCAGAGAGTATCGGCCTGAACTGTTCAATCTCTCTTCACATGACAAACTCCTCATCTCTGGAATCAACCTAGTGAACCTCCTCTGAACTGCCTCCAATGCCACTACAAATAAGGTGACCAAAACTGCACAATATTCCAGGTGTGGTCTCACCAATGCCATATATGGTTGCAACAACGCTTTCTTACCTTTTATACTCTATTCCTTGAGCTATAAATACCAACATTCCATTTGCTTTCTTTATTATCTGCTGTACCTGCATGCTAGTTTTCCGTGACTCATGATCCCTTTGAATGGAGCACCCCGAAGTCTCTCCCCGTTTAGATAGTAAATTGCCATCTCATATTACCGACCAAAATGCATGACCTCGCACTTATCCACGTTAAACTCATTTGGCACATTTTGACCCACTCTCCTAATCTATCCAAAACCCATTTGTAAGGTTATTATTTCCTCATTGGAACTTACTGGCCCACCTATTTTTGTATCATCTGCAAATTTGGCTATAGAACCTTCTATCCCTACATCTAAGTTTTTTATATAGATTGTAAATAGCTGGGGCCCAAGGACCAAACCCTGTGGCAACCGACTAGTTCCATCCAAAAAAAGACTAATTTATCCCGACTGTCTTCTGTCCATCTACCAGTCTTCAATTCAAGCTAATAAATTACCCCTAATCCCTTGTGATCTAACCGTGTGAATGAACCTTCTGTGCGGCACCTTATCAAAAGCCTTCTGGAAGTTCAAATGTGTGAAAAGGTGTCAAATTGCTCTACTTCTATGGTAGATACCCACTAAAGTTGTCAGAAAAATTATGACTTGTCCATTCTCACATCAGCAAATTTTTGAAGGTGTGCAATGTCTTAGTCATTGTTAAATAGCCTCACTGGCATTGAAAATTAGCTTTGATAAATGTGGAGTACCATTCCATTCAGACATTAAAAATTATTTTTGGAGATTTTAACTTGCATCTTAAAAAGCTTTTTCTTTGTCTTCATCTCTCTATTAACCAACATCTTTCTTTTCCAATTCTTTAATTTACTTTCTGTGCATTATTTAACATGGAATTAACTATGGGGGCATTTCCTTTAGGTTCCTTTCGGTGCTAAAGAGCATCTGAGGTGTTCAAGATGGGAATCTTGAGCTGCAATATCAGTTTAGCTTGTACTTAGCACGCCTGTATTTAGTGTAAGATGCTAAGCTGGTAAAGGCGTTGAAGTGTGTGCTTGGAATGGCCACCTAAGCGATTGTTAAGGCAAGGCATGCTGGTTGACAATTTAAATTACCGGTTCGTAGGGAACATTAAAAAGACTGCACAGCATTTTGGATGGGTAATGCTGCAATTAATGACATCTCTCAACAGAGACCAGATAAACAGGAGTTAAAAGGTTGTTGCTGAGGATTTTGGTTTCTACTTAAACAGTATTCTGCTTTCAGTAATCGCCTTATTGCTGGAGCCTGACTGACTACGCTGTGTTTCAAGAGGGCTTTTGAGACACAAGGAAACATTCTGAAACACTTTGCAAAAACTTAGCCAACACTATCAATATTTTACCAGAAATTCTCTTCAGATTTACCCAAAGCAGTGCATGAGGGGGTTGTGATTTACCAAGGAGGTTGTCTCATGGAAGTAGGATTCCGACCGTATAGCACAGCCAGGCCTGCATTTCTGGAATTTCTGGGAAAACATTGATAAAGTTGGCAATATGTCAGATTATGGGGATCTTGGAGGAATTCGGCCGGTTTTCGGGTATAAATTGAACACTGGGAAGAGTGAGGTCTTTTCGATCCAGGCAGGGGGCAGGCGAAGAGACTGGGGAGATGCCGTTCAAGGTTGGGGGGGAGTTTTTGATATTTGGGCATTCAGGTGGCCCGGGGCGGGAACAGCTGCATAAATTAAATCTGACTCGGTGGAGCAGACGAGAGGGGACTTTAGGCAGGTGGGATTTGCTCCTGTTCTCATTGGCGGGAGGGTTCAGACGGTAAAGATGACGGTCCTCCCGAGGATCATGGTTGTGTTTCAGAGCCTCCCATCTTCATTCCCAAGGCTTTTTTCAGTAAAGTGAATGCGGTGATCTCTGGGTTTGTGTGGGTGGGTAAAGCACCGCGGGTGAAGAAGGTACTGCTGGAGTGGGATCGGGGGGGAGTAGGGGGGCTGGCTCTCCCGAACTTTATAAATTACTACTGTGCAGTGAATATAGCGATGGTCAGGAAATGGGTAGTGGTAGAGGGAGCGGATGGAGGCAGCCTCCTGTAAGGACACAACTTTAGGGGCACTGTTAACGGCGCCTCTACAGTTCTTGCCAGCCAGGTACTCCAGAAGCCCGGTAATGCTGGCGGTCCTGAGGGGTGTGGGGACAGTGGCAGCAGAGCAGCACATGGGGCTGGAGGGGACGATATGTGGCAACCACCGGTTTGCTCCGGGGGGCTGGATAGGGGGGTTTCGAGTGTGGTAGAGGGCGGGGGGTCGAGCGTTTTGGGATTTGTTTATAGACGGGGGCTTTCCATGTTTGGAGGGAGTTTGAGCTGCTCGGTGGGAATGGGTTCCATTACTTGCAGGTGAGGGAATTGTGCGGAAGTAGGTATCGATCTTCCTGCACCTAATGAGAGAGGCCGATGTCTTGGCCTTTGCCTCCCTGGTAGCCGGGAGACGGATCTTGCCAGCATGGAGGGACTCGGAAACCCCGACGTCTGGGGTGTGGGTTAGTGCGATGGCTGGGTTTCTCAGGCTTTGAGAAGATTAAGTTTGCCCTGAGGGGCTCGATGCTAGAGGTTTTCCCAGAGGTGACAGCCGTTTATCGACTTCTTTAGAAAGGGCTAAGCTGTCAGCAGGGGGGGGGGGGGGGGTGGGGGGGGGAGGAGAGGGTAAAAAAAGGGAGGCATGGGAGTTGGGTAAGGTGGGGGTAGGTTGGTGGGGAATTGTTGTTGGGGTGTTGTTTATGTAAGCCATGTTGGCTGGTTTTTGTTTTCTTGGTGTGTGGTTGCTTATTCTGTTAAAAATTTATATTATGAATGCCTCATAAAATATTTTTCAAAAAAGAAAGGTGACAAAATCTCTCAGTTGGACCAGTGAATTACAACTGTTTTTGAATGCTTGCATTGTTTTTGTGTTTCTAACCCCAGTTGGTGACAAGTAAAACTCATTGTTAATTACCGTTGTCTTGTTGTCCGACAGTGGTGTAAGAATCGTCAACACCCCAGTTCCTTGTTTAAGAATTAAATGTAATATGTTGCTGAATTTGATTCCCTTAGAGGTTTAATTATTAAAGGAATATAAAACACTCAAAAAAATATATAATATATATATATATTATGTATATGTTAGTTGGATTGTGTTGGGGACTGATTTGTACTCGTTCTCATAGGAGCACACTGGTCCTTTAAGTCATCTTTGTTAATTAATAGGGCGGCACAATGAGACCCACACACACTGGGAAAATGTGCAAACTCCATACGGAAAACTACCTGGGGTCCTGGATCGAACCCCGGGTCCATGGTGCCGTGAGGCAGTAGTGCTAACCATTGCGCCACCATGCAGCCCGACTTTGTGTTCTAACACATCGTGGAAGGACACTTGCTGCAATTGATTGGAAAGTTATTTTGATGAGGTCCTCCACCATTTAGATGTTGGTGCTTTGCTTTTCCTTCCACAACTGAGGATCCATTGGGAAGTCCATCACCTGATCTCAATTCTTTCAAAATTCATTCCCATGAAAACCACGGGAAAAATGACCACCAATTCTGATTGTGAATGTATACTGGCAGTTGTGTTGTCTATGTGTGATGCCTCACATGATTGAAGAGCTGTGATATGTGAGTACTGCCTGTGCAGAATGCAATAGTGTAGGTTGTGTGGATGTAATGTATGGAGGTTATGATGCAATTAATGCATCAAGTGCTGTGAAATGAGATCTTACTGTGACCAGATGTGTCAAGTTATTAGATCTTTTGTGGCATTGGAGCCATGAGCTTTGTTCAGGGCTCCTGGTTGTTTTCTCCTGGTTGACCATCTTCCATGTTTGTTAGCTGCCTCAATTCTCTTCCCCCCCCGCCCCCCCCCCCCCCCCCCCCCTGTGGTTACAAGATATCAATTCTCAATTAGACCGCCTCTACCATGATCTCTTGGGCCAAGTACAAGAATCTGTGAGCCTTTTGTCGTGGTCCCTTCCACATTCGCTTATCTGTTAGACAACTTTAGTGGCAGTGTGTGTATGGAGGCTATATTTACCATTCCAGGAAAATAGCTTCTAATCAGCGTTGAGTGCTAAATGTGCAGGTGCCTGTTTTAGATCCTGTGGGTGTGCGAAATCCAGGTATTTCTTATGAGCACGTCATCCATTTATTGCCTGTTCTCAATCTCATCATAATAATCTGTGTGCCTCAGTCAGGATTCCTCCATTTGATTGCATTGGTTTATGGCGGTAACAGTAGCTTGGCCTGTTCACACAGGCCTTGGGTCCGCAAGCGAGGGTACTGCCCCTGGCTTTTTAATCGGAGAAAGTTCCAAGTTCTTCCAGAGAATGTCTGTGGGCAAGCATGAATATAATGTACAGCTGGCGCCATTCATTCCCCACTGACTGCAAAGCCCAGGCCACTAAATCTGATCCCTCATCCTTCCTGAATTAACTGATCTTTGCTGGGGTACCTGTAAGGTGGTAGTTAGTCTTAATACTCTGGCTGAGGCAGTGAGGCAATCAGTGGATGTTTGAGTCTGATCTAATGATCACTGGTGGACATTGAGTGATGAGAGAATAGGGCTTTGCAATTACAAATTGGAAAAGGTCATTGGAATAACAGGAAATTCTTACCTTTTGTGAAGCATTTTCAAATGTTTAATTATATTAGAGCTTCCATCAAATTCAATTTGTTGTGAAACCATATCGCAAAATGAGTCAATTACTTTAGGAGATGAATGTAGAAAATTGTAGGCAAGGGGGGGGGGGGGGGGGGTGCTTAAATTCTGGATTATGTTGCTGTAAACTAGATTTACAAAAAATTAAATAATTTTTTTTCCAAATAAAGGGGCAATTTAATGTGGCCAATCCACCTACCCTGCACATCTTTAGTTTGTGGGGGTAGACCCACACAGACACGGGGAGAATGTGCAAACTCCATGTGGTTGTAAACCAGACTTGTCCAACCCTTTTATTCGGGGAAACCACATTTCCATTTTCTTCTCACTCGAGTTACATTTGCGCCACACAAGTGCCAGACAATCATAGAATCTACAGTGCAGAAGGAGGCCATTCGGCCCATCGAGTCTGCACCGGCTCTTGGAAAGAGCACCTTACTTAAGCCTATGCCTCCACCTTATCCCCGTAACCCAGTAACCCCCACTAGGACACTAAGGGCAATTTATCGTGGTCAATCCACCTAACCTGCACACCTTTGGACTGTGGGAAGAAACCGGAGCACCTTGAGGAAACCCCTGGGAACACGAGGAGAACGTACAGACTCCACACAGACAGTGACCCAAGCTGGGAATCTAACCTGGGACCCGGGAGCTGTGAAGCAACTCTGCTACCGTGCTGCCCATCTCCTACAAGAGAGGATCCAACCACTGGCCCCTTGATATTCAATGGCATTACCATTGCTGAATCCCCCACAATCACCATCCCGGGGGTTACCATTGATCAAAACCTGAACTGGACTAGCCATATTAATGCTGTGGCTACCAGGGCAGGTCAAAGGTTAGGGATCCTACAGCAAGTATCTCACCCCCTGACCCCTCCAAGCCAATCCACCATGACCAAGCCTGGTACTAAAGGACATAGGTGCTGGACATGGTCTGCAGCAGGTCATGATGAAACCAACAAGATGGAAAAACATACTTGACCTCATCCTCACCAACCTGCCTGCTGCAGGTTCATCTGTCCATGACCGCGTTGGTAAGGGTGACCACACATAGTCCTTGTGGCGGCAAAGTCCTATCTTCACATTGAGGATACCCTCCATGTGTGGCACTACCACCACTGTAAATAGGATAAGTTTCAAACAGATCCAGCAGCTCAAGACTGGTAAGGACCAGCTCAAGGTGCTGAGGACCATCAGCAGCAGAATTGTACATGACCACAATCTGTAACTTCATGGCCTGAAATATCCCTCACTACTGGTACCATAGTTCACCAGAGCAGCACCAGGCATACCTAAAATTTATGTGTCAACCTGGTGAAGTGACAATACAGGACTACTTGCGTGTCAAACGTCTTGAACAGCAAGCAAAATGCAGACCTAAGTGATTCCACAACCAGTGGATAAGATCTAATCTCTGCGTCCCTGCCACATCCAGTTGTGAATGACGGTGGTCAACTAACCAGCTTACTGGAGGAGAAGACTGCACAAATATCCCCATTCTCAATAATGTGTGAGCCCAGAACATCAGTGTAAATGTGCTGGAGCATTTGCAAAAATCTTCAGCCAGAAGTGCCGAGTGGATGATTCATCCCGGTCTCCTCTGGAGGCCCTTAGTATCACGGATGCCAGTCTTTAGCAAATTCGATTCATTCCAAGTGATAACAGGAAATGGCTGAAGGCACTGGATACTGCAAAGGCTCTGGGCCCTGACAATATTCCAGCGATAGTCCACTGGTTGGAGTAATACTGGCACAAAGGAAGATGGTTGTTGGTGTTCAATCAGCTCAGCTCCAGAACATCTCTGCAGGAGTTGCTCACGATAGTGACCTCGGTCCAACCACCTTCAGCTGCTTCATCAATGACCTCCCTTCCATCATCAGATCAGAAGTGTGGATGTTCACTGATGATTGCACAATGCTCAGCAACAATCGAGACTCTTCAGATACTGAAGCAGTCTGTATCCAAATGCAGCACGACCTGGACAATATCCAAGCTTGGGCTGACAGGTAACATTTGCAAGACCCAAGTGCCAGGAAATTACCATCTCCAACTAGAGAAATTCTAACCATCGACCCCTGATATTCAATGGCATTACCATTGCTGAATCCCCCACTGTCAACATCCTGAGTATTACCGTTGACCAGAAATTGAACTGGACTAGCCATATAAATACTGTGGCAACAAGAACTGGTCCTGCAGTGAGTAACTCCCCTCCTGACAACCCAAAGTATGACCACCATCCACAAGGTACAAGTCAGGAGTGTGATTGAATGCTCTCTACTTGCCTGGATGAGTGCAGTTGCAATAATACTGAACATCAAACCATCCAGCGCAAAGCAACTTGTTCGATTGCTACCTTTTCCACAAACATTCACTCTCTCCACCACCAAGTCAGAGTGGCAGTAGTTCTATCTACAACATGCACCTGTGGAACTCACAAAGCCGTCCAAATCTACAACCATTACTATCCAAAAGAACTAGGGCAGCAGATACAGGGGAATACCACCACCTGGAAGGTGCACTCCAAGCCACCCACCATCCTGACTTGGAAATATGTTGCCATTCCTTTACTGTCGCAGGGTCAAAATCCTGAAACACCTTCCCTTAAAGCACCATGTGTGGATCTACATCGTAGGAACTAAAGCAATTTACCACCACCGCCTCGAGGGCAATAAGAGATGGGCAATAAATGCTGGCCTAGCCAGCGACACCATCATCCCGTAAATTAATTTAGGAAAAAAAGGACCACCCTGTGATTAGAGGAGCAACTCCTTGCAGAACCTTCCACTCCCAACTTTATCATTTTGACCGACATTTTGAAAACTGGCCTCGAGCTGGATGCAACCCACGGGTTGGACAAGTTTGTTAATCTATCCATACGGTGCAGTGGTATTAGAGCTCACTTTCGGATATAATCAATTCGTATAAAACAGCACGATGAAAATCCATTGACACATGCTATCCAAAAATGTCATTCCTTTCTCTTATGATGCAGTTCTGCTGTGAAAACTTTTATTACAGTAGTTTCAATCGCCTGTTAAGATCTAAAGCATTAGCAAAAGATGGTGGCAATTTGGATAACCTAGGTAGCAGAAAAATAAACCTAAATTAAAATTAAGCTTGATTGATTTCTCAGACTTTGTAAAGTGGTAATCACACATGAAAGTAAATTTACCAACAGTGGTAACAAACAAAATGTGTTGATGCAATGTAATATAAGCTGTACTATTCCCATGCACATGATCATGAACAAAGGGGAAGTTAGTTGTCGCTGCATTCTGAATTAAATGGTTCAGTAGTATATTGTTCAAACAGTGATTCTATTGTAGAACCTCCATTATGTCTGCCATGGGTGTCCCTTTGCAAGAAGAATTTTGCTCTTCTCAGTCCGAGGTACTCCTCCGAACTGCCTCGCACCCAGTAAATGTTCTGGATGGTACAAACTTTAGACCCACCCCCCCCATCCCAGATCCATCTGCAGGCATAATGAATGAGCTGCAACAGTAGTAGCTGCAGAAGAGACTCTTGAGTAACCGAGTGGCGGCCACTGTGTCTCTGGCTGCGGGTATGCTTGGTAGGAGGTGCAGTGGGCTGCTTGGCAGTTGCCCCTAGGGTGAGCTGCGGCTCTAGCCGCGTCCCAGCAGCATCAACTGACAGGTTGCTGAGTAACGGGGAGAGAGCTGGATCCATGATGCCGGGTGTCAGTTCCACCTGCTCATCCCTTCCTTAAGGTTTCCATTTCTGGATGGACATAATTCAGGCGATGTCACATCATGGATAGATTGATTATAGAAAAGTAAGTCCGTTTCTTGATGGGGACCCACTTTCCAAAGGAAAGAAGACGCTGGACTGAGAGACAAGTAATTTGACTGCCTGTTGTAGTTTGTTTGAAAGCATTGACTGATTTCACGGTGAAATTTGAACTTTTTAAAATGGGAACTTTGAGGAAAAAGTTGAAAAGAATTAGGCAGATCTTTTCAGGCATGGTATTTTGCCTTCTTTAATTACCTGGTGATTCAGTGCCACTTTCTGAGTTGCAGTTCTAAGTTAATCCACAGAGACAGACAATTGGGGAGTCTGGCCCTATCCAATTTATTGTTGCACAACCAATATTCCGAAGATATTATTGTGATTTAGTGATCCTGGTTCCACATGGGGACAAATGGAAGTGAGCTCCTGCACTGCTTCTAGTCTTCGTGCAATCGTTACTGCATCATTGCCTTTTTCCCCCGGTGAGATTTTCCTTGAAACCAGTGGTGCTTTCCATCCTGAGTGTGTGGAAACAGTTCAGGCAACATTTCAAGCTTCAGTTCTTGTCTTGACTGGCCCCCATTAGCAATAACCATCTTTTCCACTAGCTGGTTTTGACTCGACGTTTACTTTGTGGAGATCTAGAGAGGTTTGTAGACCTGTTTGTGGAGGGGAGGTTTGCTAGTTTTAAGAAGTTGGCTGAGAAATTCCAACTTCCTGGTTCCAGTCTTTTCAGGTATTTTCAGATTCTTGATTTTTCACGCAAGGCTTTCTCTGCCTTTCCTTTGCCACCCTCTTCCTCGTTGAAGAAGATTTTTTTCTCTGGCTAGGTCTGACGGGGGGGGGGGGAGGGGGGGAGGTGTCGGAGATACTCAGTGTAGATTTGGATCCGCCATATTTGGGGTATCGGAGTTGCCGGTGCTTCAGTCAGGGGTGAAGGCAGATGTCCTCGCCTTTGCCTTGTTGGTAGCCCGGAGGAGAATTCTGCTTGGGTGGAGGTCTCCTGCACAGCCTCGTGCCTTGGCTTGGCTGGGTGACTTCATGTCGGTTCAACATTTGGAGAAGGTCATATAAACATTCTGGGGGTAGGTGGAGGGGTTCTACCTAAGATGGCAACCATTTATTTCCTTTTTTTAAGGTGTTGGTCACTGACAGCTGTTAGGGGGTTTAGTTTAGTTTTTGTGTTAAAGTTAATGTTTGTTTTTGCTTTCTTGTTTCTATTGTTTCGGGTGGTTTTGTTTTTATATGCACATTTTTGAATATATATTCAAGGCTGAGATAAAAATTTTAATTAGTAAGGCAATAAAGGGTTAGGGGGACAAGGCAGCTAAGTGGAATTGAGGATTATCAAATCAGATCAGTCATGATCTCATTGAATGGCAGAGCAAGCAATGATATTTGTGAGCGGAGTTCATATGTGTGACCCAGGTCAATACTGGTTTATATCTAATGTCATCACGTTATCAAGTATGCCATCAGATCACCATTCTACAATGAACCATGAGACTCTATACAAATTATTTTACAGCATAATCTATTTGCTTAAAATAACATTTTAAAATCTCTGGATTTCTCTAATAGTCACAGGGAGATTGATACTAATTCCTGGAGACACCCGGTCATTCTGGGAGGGTTGGCAACCCTAACCTTCTTGGGCAGCAGCCAGGAGTGAGTTCTGCTCCACTTCCATGGATGGGAGCTGCTGCCCCAGTGCTGTTGAGCTACAGCTGATGATCCCGGCGAGGGCAGGTAGGGTCCATCTCTGGAACCTGGCTCCAGCTCAGAAAGTGGCACTGAGTCAGCAGGTAATTAATCTAAATAAGGAAAAATCCCGTGCCTGCACTGATCTGTTAAATTGCAGAAAAAATAGCCTTTTTTTTCCAACGAAGTTTTTGGTTTTGTACTCATCCGGTCAATTCAGAAGAATAGCAAATGTAAAGGGAACAACAATTTATATTGTATGCGAAGAGAATGCTGATTGTTGGCAAGTGGATTCTGATTGGTTTAGGTGTTGCCAATTGGCCCCGTTTGTGTTGGGGATGTTTAATGATTCACTGGCGTGGGGTTCTCTCCTGGAGACATTGTTGGGCAGGCGTCCATCTCCCTCCTCCTGAAGAAGGATAAGACCTCACAGAGCGCGGGTCGTACTACCCGATTTTGCTGCTCCATGTGGATGCAAAGCCTTTGGCTAAGGTCTTAGCGTTGAGGTTGGAGTGCTGACTCCCGAAGGTAGTGGGGAAGGATCAGTCAGGCTTCGTGAAGGGCAGAAAACTGTCTAACGTGAGGATGCTACTCAATGTAGTTCTTACCACGGCAGTGGGACCGGAACCAGAGTTATCGTGTCTCTGAATGCAAAAAATGCGTTCGATGGGGTTAAGTGGCGTTATCTTTTTGCGGTTCTGGAGAGGTTTGGGCTGAGTCCTGGATTTGTGTCATGGGTGTGGCTGTTGTATGAAACTCTATCTGCTAGTGTGCGAGTGTGTGCCGAACAACATGACTTTGGGTCGTTTTGTCTGCATAAGGGACGAGGAAAGGGTGTCCTATGTCTCCACTACTGTTTGCATTGGTGATTGAGCCATTGGTTATTGCTTTGAAGGCCTCGGACTAGTGGAGAGGAATTGTGAGGGGCGAGGTAGAACATCGGGTGTCGTGCATGCGGATGACCTTTTGCTGTACGTAGGGGATCCGGGACCTCTTGGGTATATTGAAGAAGTTTGATTCCTTCTCTGGATATAAGTAAAATTTTGGGAACAGCGAGTATTTTGTGGTCAGCCCTTCGGGGCGAGGAGCTAGGTCATGGGTACTGCCATTCCGTCTGTCTGTGACTAGTTTTTTTTGTATCTGGGGATCCAGGTGCCACGGGATTGGGCGCGGCTTTGTAAATTGAATTACACCAGCCTGGTGAGCAAGGTCAGGGTGGATCTACAGAGGGTGGACAACTTTCTGTTGTCACTGGTGGGCCGGGTTCAATCCATTAAGATGAACATTTTGCTGTGATTCTTGGTTTTATTTCAATTCCTCCCTGTTTTTTCCCCAAGTCGTTCTCCTGGGGGATGGAGCGGCTCATGGTGGGTTTCATATGGGTGGGAAGAACTCCTTCGTTTCAGAGGGGGGTCCTGCAGAGTTATGGGCAGGTGGGGTGGGGGGGGGGGACTGGCATTGATGAATTTGATGTTTTATTATTGGGCGTCAATGTGGAAGTGATGTTGGAGTGGCCTGATGACCAGGAAACTCTTTGTGTGTGGATGGAGCAGTGGTCGTGCAAAGGGTCAAGCTTGGAGGCGCTGGTGACGTTGTCTCTGCCGTTTTCTCTGGTGAAATATTCTTTGAACTCGGTGGTTATCTCCACTGTGAAAATATGACAATTCCGTCAACATTTTAAGCTGGGGACAGTATCAAGATGCTTTCTGTAGCAATCATTTATTTGAGGCTGTGGAATTGGATGCCACATAATGGGGGAGTGGAAAGGTAAGTGGCTGGAGAGGGTGAGGGATTTGTTTACCAGCTTGGAGGAGTTGAAAGAGACAGCAGGACACCCAGGTGTGGAAATTTGTTCGACGGAAATTTCCGACATTCCCGGCAGTGCCACCATCCACTTCATTGGAGAGGAATCCCTCTTGTGCGGGTCAGAAGAGGGCAGCGCATCTGGGATATATGGACGGATCTTGGGGGAAGAGCAGGTCTCGGTAGAAGACGTGATGGTCAGGTGGGAGGAGGAGCTGTGACCTATATTGGAGGAGGAGGCGTAGAGTGAGTCCCTCTGCAGGGTGAATGCTACGTGATCCTGTGTGAGGTTGAGCATGATCCAGCTCAAGTGTAGCCACTTAAAATGGCCAACACCCGATTCAAAATGGCGAACGGCAAAGGCGGATGGGAAAGTCAGCCAACAGGACAAAAACGAGCAGCTGCAGGTTGGCTGTGTATTTACCTCTGGAAAGGCCAGACAAGATCGATACCAGCAACCGTCAGCATAACAAAGCACCAGCCATCTGCATACTAATGAGCAATCCCCGGGAACAATAAGCAACATTGAGACACACAAAGCAAAACCAGACTCTTCGGCGCCAGCAGAAGCCCACACAAAAGGAGGTGAACGACCACCTCAAGACCGCCCATCGATCAGGGAACCACTCCAGCATTTGAGAAAATCGAACCAAGTGATTGGGACAAAGTCCAATCACTTGGGACCAGGTACAGGGTCCGCCCCGAAAGGCGGGAAGCCCCTGAGGACTATAAGAATTGAGCCCCAAGTTCAAGGCGCTCTCTCTTCCAGCTCTCGTCACTCATCAGCAGCCGATCGAACCTGTAAGTCATACTTCAATGCTCGCTACGAGATAGGCGCTTCTAGCTATCAATCTGTACCAACTTCGAATCCCGCAGGCTCAGAACCCGAATGAAAGGCCATTTGTTTCCCTGACCTGGTGGGTCAGTTCCAAGTTAAGTATAGGCTTGTTAGTTGTAGAAGTAGCTTAGACATAGAATTTATGCATGAGTAGTGATTACTGTGTATAATAAATGTGCTTTGATTTAAATCTTACTAATCGGTGTATTGGATTATTGATCATTACTCGGGCTTGAACCATGTGGCGGTATCATAAAGATACCTGGCGACTCAAGAGCAAAGGTGATAAAACAGAGCAATTAAACTAAGGCAAAGTTAGCAACAGTAGTGTTTAGGGTGCACTTCACCAAGGCCAGAATGAGTAGATTTTTTGAGGAGATTTAAGATGGGTGCGAGCGGTGTTCGTCGCGAACCACACACATGTTCTGATTCTACCCCAAATGTGTGGGTTTTTGGGTGTCTTTCTTCAGCACCATATTGGCAATCCTAAACGTTGATTTAGAGCCCTGTCCCTTAGCAGCTATGTTTGGGGTGCCGGACCCGCCGGAGTTGAGGACCGTTGATTGCTCAGAGGTGAATTCTGCTGAGCTGGAGGTGGGCAAAGCCATCTAGTGCCTCAGCGTGACTAGATTACTTGATATTTTGTACCTCGAAGTTCAAGTTTACAGGAAGGGGGCGTCAGTTGATGGGTTCTACCGTAGATGGTGGCCTTTCATATTGTACTTAAAAAAAAAATTAAAAACATTTTTTCCCCAATTAAGAGGCAATTTAGCGTGCCCAATCCACCTACCCAGGTTATTGTTACTGTTGCTGTTTGTAATCTTTTGATACATGTGTTGGTTTTGCATTGTAAATATTTAATAGGAAATGTTAAAAGTTCAATAAAAATATTAAAAACAAACTATCAGCCACCATCAACCGATGCATTCTCCATGGCAATGCCTCTATGAATCAGAGTCCACTTGCCAAGCAATCAGCACTGTCCTCATACAGCATAAATTGTTATTCCCTTCATGTTTGGTATTCTTCATGACGCAAGATTAAAAATTTGGCCGAAAAATGTCTTTTCAAGTTCTGTACTCCCAAATGACTATCTGCTAAATTCTTTTAATTTTTTTTCAAAGTTCTTATTTTCAACCAGTTTCAATTTAACTGAGAAATCCTTCAGTGACTCTGAAGCAAACTGCATGGGGCAGTTTTTTTACTTATCCCTCTGTCCAATGGATACATTCTTCAGAAAACTGGGTTCCCATTGAGAAATGAACCAACTTTCCTTAAGTCAATCTTTCCGTGACATCACTTCCGCCTACATCTCCTGGAATATGACTAGCCAGAGTTGACAGCCCTACTAGTTCCACAAATGTCTATTGTATATACAATATCAAATTTCACCTGTATTTCAATGTAATAACACTCCTCAGGATCTAAATCATGCTGTTTATTACATGATCCAAATCCATTTAATGTGCCATACTGCTGCCTGTAAGACTCTACAAATTATTTGATGGTGTCCTTTGGACTTTTCTCTTAATATATACACTGCTCACACATCCTTTGCCTCTTCTGTAGTTTGGGTGTTTAATCCGCATTGTCACTTTAGTTGACCTTCTGAAGTTAGGGTGTCCCCACAGCAATAAAATGTCATGAATTATACTACAATTGAGATTATCCGCAAATACATGATTGCTCTGTGGTTCTTATGGTTTATCCTCCAGGCTGTGCACCATAAGATTTCATTTGCTTTTTCTATTACAGTCACAGGTGCTGATGGTTTTGACGAGTTAACTATTAGAACCTCCTGATTCTTTCCTGAGTGTATCCTGTTCTCTACTCCCATTCACCTTGCATTTCTACTGCTATTCCCTTGCCCTAATCTCATCATGATCTCGCACTGATCCATGCTAAAGTATCAGTTGCTTGTTCTCCCAATGCTGAACGGCATCCAGATCCATTTGTTGAATGATATTGCAGCTCCAGCAAAAATTAGCAAATTTAGTTTCATCTGAGCCCTCCTTTCTAAAACATCTCTGGACAATGAAACAAGTGCTGACTTCTGAGGCACCCTGCAGCTTGCTGTCTTCCATTCTGATGCTGTTCTTGTTACAACTTCTCTTTCTCTGAAGCACTTTCATGCCTTCTCTCTGCTTGGCTCAGTTCGTAGCACTCTTCCCTCTGAAGAGGCTGTGAATGTAACCCCCCATTATGAGTAAAAGATCCCTTAGCACTGATTAAAGAAAGGTACAAAATTCTCACTGGTCTGATCAACATTCCTCTTCCAACTAACATCACCCAAAAATCTCAATGGAATGTACAGTTACACAATGTGAAGTGAATGGCTGCCTCTTTGTTCCCCACGGGTGACTGAGGTTAAAATTACCCCCATAATGTTCACTGAGTTATCCTTATTCACTAGCTCCATTATTCCCTTGAAAATGTTTAATGGATATGTCATCATGACCTCTCCATAAAACCAATTGAGATGCTTCTTCATTTGCTCCTTCAGGATGCCTGTGGCGCTTCACGTGCTACAAATGTTAAATTTACTGGCCAATGATCCTTATTTTTTTTGAATGAATATTTATTCGTCTCTATTCTAGGGTGAATCTTAAAAATGTTCACCAAAATGTGAATGATTTTGTTTCGCTATTTCCTAAAGTATATTTTCCTTTTGGGCCAAAAAACTTTGTGCTTTCATTATACTGAGTGGAGAACATCAGAGCCTTTTCTAAGCCAAAGTTCCTCCCTTAATCAGCACTACTAAAGAACAACTCATTTGTTGTTCATCTTATTGCTGTTTGTAACATCCTGCTGTGTGCAAAATTGTTGTCGCGTTTGCTTGCATTACAGCGATTGCACTTCAAAGCAATTAATTATGTGAACCACATTGGAACATCTGAAGGAACATAAGGTGCTACATAAATGCAGTTTTTTTCCTTTTTGCAGCGTGTCAATTATGTTTGCAGTGAGAGCAGGTGTATCTCACTACTGAGTCATCACAGCTTGAACTGAACTCAACTTCAAGATGACTTGTGGTTGTCCTAAATGGACTATAACCCAATAGTGAAACAGCAGTTAAGTATTCAGCACAGTAAAAAAAAAGTTAACAATATTCAACACCTGTTTATACAGACACGTACATGTACATTAAAAAAACAAAGTTTTTAAAAGAGGTTTTCGGAGTATATCTGCGTGAAACGTAAAAAAAATATTGTTAAATTGTTTTATGATATGGGCAAAATTAATAATTTAAATTAAGCCATAATTTAATTGATTAGGTTATGGCAATGGCTTATGAGATGGAGAAAGCACACCGTGATATTACATTTATTTTTTAAGTAAGGTCTATCTGATTTGAATTTGTAGCTAGGATACAGTATTTTGGTGTAAATGAGCACATAGCCCTGCACACAAGTAATCTGAAAGCTGATACATTTGTACAGAAATAATACTGACAGTAAATAAAAATGGCACTGAATGTTGGATGTGGTGCACAAGAAAATAATTTAGTTGTTTGGTTTTACCCTTTACTATACCATCAGGGGAATCCCAATGGCCTTTTATAGTATAAAGAGGAAGCTAGTATGCTAAAGCTGTTGAAGCTTAATGAAGAAGTTATTTACAGAAATTATTCAAGCGTAAGGTAATAAAAATGTATCCCAGAGAATCAAGATAGAATTCATCCATCCATATTAGACCTGCATGCATTTCCTGTTTGCACAACGTGATTTCCTGTTGCCGTGTTTTTGTCGCACTTTTTGTGTTCTTTCTTCCATTATAAATCATTCTGTCCATTGTTAATAATAAAAATCAAGATAAACGTACACCATATTTGAGCTTTCAGCAGTTTGCCTTTCAGCTCTTCTGTCTGAGTTAAATTTACTTAGCACATTTTTGCTTTAAATTCAAGAAGCTGGATTCTCCTATCACTGCCACTAAGTTCAGGAATCCCGATCGGGCGTGGCCCACGTCGGCCTGATGCTCCTGGATTGGCGCCCGTCCTGAGTCTCGGCCCCATCCCGCCATCTATAGTAGACTTCCCGTCCCACGCCGGCAGGAACATTCAGACAGCTCATATGTAATAATTTATATGCGATTTATGGGTTGGAAGCCTTATTGAAACTTACAGGATACTGCGAGGCATGGATAGAGTGGACGTGGAGACGTAGCCCCACTAGTAGGAAAAACTAGAACCAGAGAGCAAAATCTCAGACTAAAAGGACCAATCTTTAAAACAGAGATGAGGAGGAATTTCTTCAGCCAGAGGGTGGTGAATCTGTGGAACTCTTTGCCACAGAAGGCTGTGGGGGCCAAATCACTGAATGTCTTTAAGACAGAGATAGATAGGTTCTTGATTAATAAGAGGATCAGGGGTTACGGGGAAAAGGAAGGAGAATGGGGATGAGAAAAATATCAGCCAAGATTGAATGGCGGAGCAGACTCGATGGGCCTAGTGGCCTAATTCTGCTCCTGTCTTTTGGTCTTGAGCCCAAATCTCTCTCTTTTCCCCCCCCCCCCCATCAAACAGAAACTCCCAATGAATGGGCTTTGCTGCAAGTATTGACAAGCGCTGTCCTGACGCGATGGACCCTGAGGGCGGCCAAGTGGGTTAGCCAGGCTGCAGAGGGAGAGTCCCCCAAGGGCCCTGGGGTTGGGTGGGCTCTGGTTTGGGTAAGGGTTTGACCCCGGGACCTTCCCCCGGATGGGGGCTCCATATCTGTACTGCCATGGGCAAACTGTAGATCGCTCTTGGCATGGTGATCTCAGCACTGTTCAAAATCAGCATCCTTGTCTACACTGTTTAAACTTTGAAGTAGCCGTCTCACTTTGAACTGCTCTGTCTGACTAACAGCTGATGAGCAGATCAGACAGTTAATTGAAGATGCAAGCCAGGAAGACTTTGCCATTCCTCACATCTGTACCTTCAGCCCTCTGCTTTTAAAACTGTTGTTTTTTGAAGTGTCTGAGCCCTCCTGGAATGCCCACTGCATTGGAAAGTGGTGAAATTCCCCAAGACTCTTTGAGATGCTTAGCAATCATTCAATTTCACACTGCAGTACCTTTAACCAGCTTTTTATAGACAGTTTAATGGTTTAAACACAGCAGGCAGGAGGTTTGTTTATTTATCTTTCCTTTCATGCTTGAATGCATCTGGTGCCCTCCATTTATCCCAACCACAATGTTTATAAACAACCTTGTTCTGATTGACAGCTGTTGGTCACTTCAGCAATACAAAGTTCTTTCTGCGCACTTCTGGAAAGAGAAAGTTTTCTTGGTTTGCATCATCAATAAACTATCTGATCTGGTCATCAGCTGTCAGGCTGGACAATTCAGAGTGAGAAGGCCACTTCAAAGTTTCAACAGGTCAGACCAGGATGATGGTTTTGAACAGAGGGCTGTCTGATATATCAGATGGAAGAGTGATCTTCAGGTTTCCCAGAGCTCGAAGGGGCAGTCAACACACACAACTTCCAACCCGGGAGAGGGCCCCCGAGTCAACCCTTTACCCACAGCCCAAGCCCAACCCACACCCAAGATTCTTGGGGGACCCTCCCTCTGTAGTCTCGCCGTGTCAGAGTGGCACATGAGTAATGGGCTCACCTCCTTGACTCCCTTGGGGTCCAATGCATCAAGCTATGGTGTCACCTGCTGGGGTGCAGATGTCGGGGCCTGAAGGAGAGGGCTTGGGAGGGGGATGGGTTTGCGGGGGTGTGGCTGGGGGAAGGGGGGAAGGGGGGTCAGGTCACCCTCAAGCGTGCATGGTGTGGGGGAGGGCAAGAAATACCCCTTATCGATGAGAGCTTGGGAGTGCTCCTGCACAGGGGGGCCTGAGGCAGGCTGCTAGGACCGGGGCGCCCGTTCAAAATGGTGGTCCAAGGTCATTAAGTGTACGGAAACTGGTGTGTTTGGCGTGATGCACAATTTAGCATAGCAAAGGTATGTGAATATCCCCTCTGTGATGCTCCGAATGCCAGCAGGCTACATCCCGATTCTCTGCTGGTGGGAGCACTTAACTGAACCAGAGAATCCTGTCCCTAGGTCTTTTGTTTTTATTTTGATTGATAATTATTGTATTCCTTCTATTTTATGGTTACTTTAATGGCACTGTTACTTGGATCCCCCACTCACAACCTGTTGAGATTCGCTTGAGTCTTTTCTTCTTTGCAAGCTCTGAGTGCAGTGCCTCTGTTTCACTAGCTCTGTGGGCTTAGGTTCATTGCCCCTCACTGTTTACCCATCGCAATACTTGTAAATGTTAATGCATCCCAACCCTATAGTCCCTCCTGTGCTTCTGAGGCCTATTTTGACCCACCTCCATTATCAGCTGCTCTGAGTTTTTCTGGCTGTTGCTATGGAGACTGGTCTCTGCGCTTGGTTCTTGACCTGTGTTCTCTGGCTCATTCAAGAAATGTCTCATCCCCTATTTATTTAACTCCACGTATAAAGCAGCAGAGTCCATCTGAATGTTAATTATATCTCAATTTAAATATATAGAGAAGCATATAAAACTTTTATCTATAAAACTGCGAATAAATCAACATTGAAATCTTCTGGCAAACAGGCAATGATCTTTCCACGTTCCTAATAATAATCTTTATTGTAACAAGTAGGCTTGTATTAATACCGCAATTAGGTACTGTGAAAAGCCCCTAGTCGCCACGTACCGGCGCCTGTTTGGGTACATAGAGGCAGAATTCAGAATATCCAATTCACCTAACAGCATGTCTTTCGGGACCTGTGGGAGGAAACTGGAGCACCCGGAGGAAACCCACGCAGACACAGGGCGAAAGTGCAGACTCCACACAGACAGTGACCCAAGCCGGGAATCAAACCTGGGACCCTGGAGCTGTGAAACAACAGTGCTATCCACTGTGCTACCGTGCATGTCTTACATTTAAAGAGCAAATTAGGAAACACTCGATTGTCCTTACGCAGCCTGAGTCAGGAGTTACGTTGTGTTTTTGATGCATCACCACTTCCTATTCCATTATCACATCTTGAAGCACATTTCAGTTGAGAAATGGTTGCGTCAACCTAGTTTGTAAGTGTAGGATAGGGTAGAATTCATAACTTGAGTTAAAATTAGCAAGGATTTAGAAATGGATGAACTATTAAAGACTGAAAGCATGGATTTGATAAAGGCAAATTGTACTTTGACAATTTTAATGCAGTTTTTGAAAAGGCACATTTTGATTTAATTAGTTTAGCTTGTTTGCTGTAACTTCCTCCTCTCACAATGATTTCTTGCATAAGCAGCAGAGGAACTTGGAACGCCCTGAAGCTTGACAGGGTGGCAGCTGACAAACAAATGCCAAACATAAAAAATGTCTACTATTACAGAGTTAGCTGTTCCTGAACTGCCTGGTTGTGTTGCTTATTGGGTTACTTAGAAGTGTTGTGCATACCAGCGAGATGTAAAATACTTTTCTGAAGACCTGTTTCTGTCAGAAATAGCTGGTGCTCTTAGCAAGTGATGACTTTGTAACGGACAAGAATGTAATGGGAATCGGTTAGTGCTATTTGTTTGAATTAAATGATTGTCCGGTTTTAAAATGGGTGATTTAAATGGTGGGAAATATTTAACAATTTATTTTACTGTCATTTCACTTTTGCCAAACATCTCCAATTTTATAAAAACTTCCTCATTTAGAATTTCATGCCAATTTTCAATAACTTACATTCACACATTCTCGGTTATTTGACTTATCCTGTTGTTACCAAGCAACGCAGCACTTGACTTTCCATGGCCAGTGCTATGATATAAAATCAGTTTATTATTTTTTGAAAAATTATCAATTTATGACTTTGAAATGAAAACAAAATTACATCTGCCTCCCTTGGTCGAATTATCCTCTGCCCTCATCGTACCGCATTGGAAGAATACACCTGATTGTGACTTTCCATATGCAATCCTTTGAGACGTCGACTAGTTCTATGCAGTATTGAAACTCTTATGTCCTGTGTTCTATGTCTGTATTTTGTCTACCCACTCTTAATTTTTATGTTTATATTGTTGTGAATATCTAGTTCATGGTTCATGTGTTTAGAATATACCTTTTTGGTTTCAGAATATCACTTGTAGTTTTAAGAATTGAAGTTCTAACTGTAGAAATGAGATGTAAACAAGCTGGGATGTTATTTAAAAAGTCAGAATAAAGAGATAGAGCTGTAAAACAACATGGAGGAGAAACATTGCATGACCTAACTGAAAATAGAAACTGAACTGATCGGGGTAGACCTACACTGTATGGTAAGTAAGAAACTTAACTTCATAATCTGCTGTGTGGCATTTCGAGTTAGACTTGCGGCCAGATTTACCCATGGGTGGTCGGAGATACGGCAAGGCAGCCCTGGCTCTCTGGCACCTTGGCACTGCCAAAAGGTGACTTGGTGACACTGACAGGCTGGCAGGGGCACTGCTGGGGTGCCTGGGTGGCACTGCCAAGAGTCTAGGCCTTTTGCGAGAATCACACCATTTAACCTCTGAGGAGGATTGAAGGCAGTTTCCAGTGTAGTATGTTTATGGTTATTCCCTTCGGAAGTAAATAACTAAGATATCTGACAAGAATTGTTGGGGCAGTAAGAGTGACAAATTATAAATTTCTTTACCCGTCAGTCTGGCCTCAATAAAACTCTAGATGGATTTGCAGGCATAGCATTAGTTATTTTATTTGACTTGCAAGTCTGACTCGTTTCACACAGGACACAGAACCAGTCTCCTGGACCCCTGGAAACGAATGACGAAGGAGACAAAGGGATTTCTGCAAATACATTCAAATGGCATCAAGTTTCACATACACTATTCCCATAGGTCATCCTATACCCCTCCTGACCTGGCCATACATCCTGATTGGCTCACTTCTCATCCCTTCCTCTGGCCTCCTATTACCCAGCATCTTTTTCTCCTCCTTAGCTGGACACCTCTCCCCCTTGCTTTGCCATGCGTTCTGAAATCCTTTGTCTGTGAACTAACAGAATCAGACCGCCCTATATCTACATTACAGTAACTAATATCTTTAAAGTAACTATTTTATATCACATTCGTCAAGAGTAAAGCCAAAGGCCTGATATATATAGGTAGAAGCTCTTGCGTCAACTTAATTATATTTGCTTTGTTTAATTTCCTTCTATATACAATACCATTTGTGTTATTTTTACAAACTGGAAGGGTCAGTTTCCTTTCTACATTTTCCTTTTTTTTGGGTTTCTGTTTTCGGTTCGGTGATGCATCGTCTTGCCTTCATGCTGATTTATAGCTCTTTATTCTGACCTTTTTTAATATCACCCCAGCTTGCTTACATTGCATTTACCCCACTTTCTTCAGTTTAAACATCAAATGTTAACGGTCCCAAACCGGATGATAACATTTATGAAGAAACCTTTGTAGGTATGTTCTACCATCATTGGGTACATGTACTGCAGTGCCATCACTGGTGGGATTGTGTAATTACAGCATGACTGATTGATAGAGGCTATTTCCATAATAAATGTAACATGGAATTTATAGTAGAAATATAAAAATAAGGGCATTTTATGAATTTTCAATGAAGACTATACATTGTCTCTGCCCTGGTCACATTAATTCCCATTCTCTCACCCTCTTTACTTTTTAACTGGACCTGGTTTGTTATGGGTAATTGACTAATAATTACTTGAAGTGCCATAACCTGCAGGACTATGGACCAAGAGCTGAAAAGTGGGATTAGGCTGGATAGCTATTTATCAATGGGCATGGACGTGATGGGCTGAATGGCCTGACCCTGTGTTTCTAAAGTCATGAAAATTCCCTAATTCCTTATTGTTACTCGTTTTATGGAAAGATTCGATACTTCGTAACATTTGGCTAATGCCATTGTAATGTGTGAGTAGTACCTGCTCATGTAACTTTTAATGGGTAAGGGTGTAGCTACTGCTGATATTGCTTTGAAACACTAGTAGTTCTGCTACTTACTAATTTCTGTCTCCCAGCTTCCTTCATTATAAATTCACACACTGATCTAAATGCATCCAAGATTTTATTTGTTCATACTTTGTGGCATTAAATTAATTAATTTATTTGCTACTCTTTTAACTAATTATTGAATTAATTCAACTTAATTGCAGCCATTATACCCTGCTCCTGACAGCCTAATACTTAGTTTGTGACTCCTTACTTTCTGGTTCTGTCCTGGCTCCTCTTCTGCTATCCAATTCCCCACACCTCCTCTACCTCTGCTCTTGCAATTTCTCTTCCAGCTGATCTTCATTTCTCTGACTCCAACCTTGGCCTTTGCTCTGTTGATAACTCATCTCACTCCCCGTTTCTTTACCTCTCCTGCCCACCATTTAATCTTTTGGAGGAGCTGTTGATGTTTGACCTGAAGCTATTCCCCCTTTAGCTTTCTCGGCCATGGACCATGGCTCCTTCTCCAGCTTCAACCTTGCCTTTGCACCACCGCACAAACTCTGTTGCAGTTCACATTTCTCTATGCCTACCTCTTCTAAATACCATTTAAAAGTTTTATGGTGGTGTCTTCCTTTCTGTCCCTATTCTTTTCAGCAGCTTTAGTTTAATCTCTGCCTCTTTTTACCCATTTTAATTTCTCTGTTGTTCATGCCTGTCCCAAACATTTATTAACCAGTTTATTTCAGTGTCTCTCTCACACACCAGAAGTATGGTCAGAACAGATTGGGAGTAGACCTCAAGCAAAGGAAGATAAACATTAGTGACACATGAACAGGGGGGGGAATAAATCCAGGGAAACAGATAATTCAGTAGGTTTGAAATTAGGCCATTGATGAGTCACAGCAGGCAAATAAATGTCAGGTGAAAAAAAAAATCACAGTTCAGTGGCAAAACATCAATGATGGCAGAAATCCTAGATCAAAGGAAAAAAGTTGCTTAAAGATAACATACAGTGAACAAAATCAGCAGTACAGAAGCAAAAAAACAACGATGGTAAGAAAATACCATTGGACTCTCGGACATTGACTATCCAGATACTGGAGATAGACAAAAGCATAGACGGGATAGATTGCTTTAGCAAGATACAGAGATAAACACATTATTGCAGTACGGGCAAAGAGACATCAGCTGAGAGATTGAAATATAACGGAAAAATCAGAGGTTCAGAATGAGAGACGGGCAAAATCACCAGGAGATTTGATTGAATGCGATGGAGACCTACTGCTTTCAATTCTGTTCCTGCACCTAGTGGTGCACTCAGGCAGACTTTCGTCTGATTCCATAGCTGGTAATTCCTGAAATAAGGCGCTAGTCTGTCGCCAGGGGCTTGTAGCTTGAGGGATGCCAGCCACTGGTGTGTTTGGAAGGATTTACAGGTTGATACTCAGCCTGTTTGAACCCGTGATGAATGCACCTTCCTTGGCCATCAAGTCCTGGGATAGAACTTAAACCCGGAGCTGCTAGCTCAGAGGCAGGGTTGCTACCCACTGCGCCACAAGACCTCCTAACCTACTACTTAGTAGTATTTAATAAATATATGTTATGACCGATGTCAAGGTAATTATGGTTCGCTTGTGGTGACTTTGTGTGCTGTTGTGATAATTCCACATACTTGTATTTTTCTCCCAAGATTTATATTGGTTTCTCTTGCATGGGAAGAATATTAAAGATTACAGATAGTATTAAATGTGAGTTGTAAAGTTATCCACATTACTTGACCAAGGAGCATCTTCCTTGTCAGGTGCCCTGTTTTACAATGTTGGTGATCATGGCTCTCCAATTTTCCTGACACTTGAGTCAATGGCTTGGGTTTCATTCTCAAATCGCATATATGCTCTTCTTAAACTATTGGTGTATTGTTTCCTTAGTTTTCCTCTTGCCCTGCCACCTTCAATTTTACCAGTCACGACCAGATGTTCTAATTTTTCTCTCTAAAGTACTTAAGAATTGGAGTTGTGTCTTGGTGATCATCTGAAAATATTTTTCTGTTGCATCATTTTATTTTAATCCGCTTTAAAAGCCGTTTGTAAATGGAAGTTCATCTTTATATAAAGCACAAAATCCATGCATTTTTAACATTAACTGGATAGTCACATTATTTGTCTGTAGACCGAGAACATTAATAGTGAGACAATGCCAGATGTAAATAGTTAAGCTGCTGAGCTGCAAGTGAACATACATAACGACGGATCCAACTCGGTTAATTCAATCAGTACAATGTGTCATCATTTAATAATAACAAAATAATGAAATTAAACTCTTCTTCCCACATTGTTAGTCATCTTAGTTGACTTTAAAGTAACTGTTAACTGTTCTTTTAGGGCAGCACTGTGGCACAGTAGGTAGCGCTGCTGCCTCATGGCGCCCGAGGACCTGGGTTTGATCCCGGTCCAGGTCACTGTCCGTGTGGAATTTGCACATTCTCCCGTGTCTGCGTGGGGTTCACCCCCACAACTCAAAGATATGCAGGTCAGGTGGATTGGCCATGCCAACTTGCCCCTTAATTGGGAAAAAAAAATAATTGGGTACTCTTAAATTTATTTCTAAAAATCTGTTGTTTTCTCCTTTTGAGCCTGGCTAAAGCTTTTCTTCGCAATTTTTAAATTTAAAACCGCCTGTGTTCTTATCGCCCTGTGTTCAAAGGCAGAAGGGAAGGTGTTGCAAAGTATCCTGTTAGGGTCCTGGATGAGAACCCAACTATTTGCAATTTGTAAAACTGAGGAAATGTTTGTGCACCACAGGAGTGATAACACTGACCCATGGCTATCTTTTATGTTGAAACAAACTTTAATTTAAACACAGAATTAACCACATTAGCAACAAAGAAATAGCTTTGCAGTTAAGAATTATAACCATTCTCTTTTTTAAAATTTAGAGTATCCAATTATTTTTTTTTTCCAATTAAGGGACAATTTAGCGTGGCCAATCCACCTACTCTGCACATCATTTTGGGTTGTGGGGGTGAGACCCAGGCAGGCACGGGGAGAATTTACAAACTCCACACGGACAGTACCCAGTGCCGGGATCAAATCTGGGACCTCGCCGCTATGAGGCAGTAGAGCTAACCACTGTGCCACCGTTCTGCCCATGAGTCACAACAATTCATAAGTAAAAGAGAAAACATTAACTTCCTTTACTCGCCACTATATTCCATACGTAAACCAATATATTTTAAATGCCACTCATGAATAAAGTTAACAACCAGGCTTCTATTTGCTTTTCTCTGTGCAGAATCTTTGAAGAGAGAACCTTTCAAGACCAAACTGAAACATCTCTGTTCAGATGAGAGTTCTAGGACCAACTATCTTTTCAGACAGACCTGACTCCTTCCATTAATGACATCAGTTGTACCCAAAGCATAAGGCATTCTTTTGTCTCTTCATACAAAATGTCCCTTGTTTAGTCGGAACCGAACACAATACCCCATATAAATTATCTACACCCCAGCAGTCAATCAAACATAAACAATATTCAAAGAGAAAATGCTGGAAAATCTCAGCAGGTCTGGCAGTATCTGTAGGGAGAGAAAAGACCTAACGTTTCGGGTCCAGATGACCCTTTGTCAAAGCTAAAAGACATAGAAAATGGGAAATATTTATACTGTGGATGAGAGAATGAAAGATGAGTCATACCCATAGAAACCAAGGGAACAGGGTGCTAATAGACAAAGAAACCAAGGGAAAGAGTGCTAATGGCAGACCCCAGACAGAACAAAAGGTGTGAAAAGTCAAACAGCAGAGAAACTAACATCAGAGGGTAAACTGTGACAGATGCAGATGGTGGGGGGAGGGGAAGGGGAAGCAAAGGGGAGAAAAGATAAGGAAAGGGGGGGATAAGATAGGGGGAGAAAATATATATAAAGAAAGACAGAAATGGTAAAAGACAGTTAAAATGAAATGGAATGAAAACAAAGTAGTCGAGGTGGGTTGGTCTAATCATCTGAATTCGATATTGAGATCGGAAGGCTGTAGCGTGCCTAACCGGAAGATGAGATGTTGTTCCTCCACAGTTTGCGTTGACATTCGTTACGATTCTGTCTTGTGTCTTGTTAAGGTACAGGGTTTAGAGCAGTGTTCTTCAAACTTTTTTTCCGGGGACCCATTTTTACCAACCGGCCAACCTTCGGGACCCAACCCGGTCGACCTTTGCGACCCACGCCGGCCGACCTGTGCGACCCACCATTTTCTCTTCGCTTGTTTGCTGCTGACAAAAATGGAGGAAATGGTTTTGGGTCCCTTTGGCCCTCGTACATGCTCCTCCAATGGGACCTGTTGGATGAAGCTGAAGCCTTCCGGTGTTGGAAAGTGTGGAGTATCCATCTGTCCAAAGTTCTGTATTTCTTTCCAGTAAAATTTTATCAAATAAAACACCCCCGAACTTATAAAAAATAAAAAAATAAAATGAATAAAATAAATGAAAAAAATAAGAATAAAATGAATAACCCCCCCCCCCCCCACCCCGAATTTGTAAAACAAAAAGCTGCGACTGTTTAAAAAAAAAAAAGCGGCCGCGCTGCGCATGCGTGCCCAATCATAGGTGCGCATAGTTTTGTGCATGTCGCCGATGATCAGGCACGCATGCGCAGTGCGGCAGCATTTTTCTTTACATGTTCGCGGCCATTTTGAAGGCCGCTTGCAGCCGGCATTATTAACAGCCGGCTGTTGCTACAGATTTGCGCAATCGGGAGCGCTGCAACGGATGGCACCGCGACCCTCCCGACATCCGCGGTCGCGCCCCCGAGTTTGACAATGCCTGGTTTAGAGAACCCCAAAGTATATCATGGAGTTCACCTGATCCTTGACTTTGAATTTATTGTGGTTATGGGGAACACACGGGCCTGCCTTTCAGGTGTGATTCAACAGAGAGTTACAGTACTTTTAAATTAAATCAATGTTTTATTTATGAAACCAGTTAACACTTTATAAACCCACAGTAAACATCTTAACAACTATCAATGCCAATAAATCCCCAAAGAATGCAGTGCTCTATAGACGACCCTTAATAAATTCCCAAACGACATCCGGAAGACAAAAGACCCTTTTAACACAGAGATCAGGTTTAAATTCTTGAATGAGAGCAGTCATCCCTTTGAAATCACCCAAATGAGATCCATGCACATCTGCTGGCTTTTACTGCAGCTCTTCACTCTGAAAATGAAACTAAAAACTCACTCTGTGTAGCAGTCTGCTCAAAAACGAAAGTAAAGCAGACAGACAGCCTACCTCCACCCACACTCTTTACATCACTGATAAACACCCATCTCTTAAAGACCCATTTCTTAAAGGTACTCTCACATGACAGTCTGGAATGAAAGATAATTCAACACAGTGAGTGAATGATGTGATGAGACAAATTAAAATTAATTGCTTATCATTCACTATCGAGAAGCAACATCATAACTTGGTTTATTGTTGTGACCAATGACCTTTTGTCTCCTTTATAAACTTGTATGAATGTAGCTCTGTTTCTGTGGAAAAATAATCAACAAATCTCAAAATATACAATATTCCAAATCTCCATGTATCTGCAGCTATATCTCATTGTCTTTTCTCTCATTGTGTATATGCATGCTCATATTTCAGGAGACACCAGTTTTGTGCAGTTCTTAATGGGTATACTTCCAATCCTTCAATCACCACCTGCCCCGCACGCAAATTCTGAGGTGCATAGTATCCAGTGGTGGGGCATTGGTGAGCCTGCCAGAGCAGAATGGGGGTTCAGCAGGAGGGCTGATGAACCGGAAATAGACAAACGCCTCAAATATGGGATGTCCTAGGAAATCCAAGATAGTGGGTTACCCAGCTTGCATAATGCAGGGTCTGCAGATCATGTATTAGACTTATCAGCCAGTTCAAAATCCATCAAATCAGAGTAGAAGGAAATTGTCCTTGATCCCAAGGGACAGCTTTGGAATAAGAAATGCAGCACAAACATATTTTTGTATTACAGGATTAATCTGAATAAACAATATAGAAAATGAGATTGTTATTCTGATATAGCAAGGAAGGATTGTTGGCAAATTGGCCACTCCTCCATAGAGGGCTCAACTGCATTGTCCTCAAAAGGTCCATTTTAGTTTTGTGTCCAATGAAGAACATATGGGAGGGAGGATTTTGCTTTTCTGTGATGAAGTAGATGAAGTTCTGGCAGAGGAAATGTTTCCTTTTTTTTATCTATTCACAATTGCTTGATACTTGGCCAATCATTGATTCACACAATTTAAATTAGGAAACTCTTTTGATTAATAAACTTATTCAATTCTGCAGTACTTGAATGAATTTACCTCTTTCTTCAGTAATGTCAATGATAATATCTGTAAAATCATAAACTTTGTGTCTTCTGGATGTGTATTGGTATGACCACCTGAGGAACGTTAAAAATATGATTTCCCCTCCCTGAGTCTGACCATAACCGGATTTGTGAAGGATTTAGAAGAATGAAAGTATTTACTTAATGTCTGTGTTTAACCATTTACATACTGATTTCAAAGGGATGAATCTGACTGGCTTGAGGTTTAAAACAAAACCAGGGGTTAGTTTTAATGAGTTAAAAACCCACCCAGGTAAAGAAAACAAAAGCTTTAAAGATAAACCCACGCTTCTTGAAATTTTGTGACCCACATTCATACGCGCACGCACACACACACACACACACACACACACACACACATACACACACAGGCATTCAGAAATTTCTAATTATACTGTAGGTAGTTCTATTCTTAGCTAGATTGAATCTTAATGTTGAAATGTAAAGAAATTGAAAATTCACTGTTTAAGAAACCTTGGATATATCACTATGGCTGCGGCAGAAATGTTTCCAAGTTATTTTAGGTTCCAGGGTTTCAGTTGAAGCCCATGTCACTGCAATTGCCAAAGACAGTAGGCAAGATCTTCCGCACTCCCCTTCCCTCCGCGGTATGTTTTGTGGCGGCAGAGATGGCCCGCCATTGGCTGGTGGCAAGATCTTCCAGTCCCGCCACTGTCAACAGGGTTTCCTGTTGTTCGCACTTTCCGCTGCTGGGGAGCTCACAGTTAGAGCTCATCATCAGCGGGACGCCATGATTTCTTTTTAATCCTTAATCTGCCCTTCCAGAAGTTGATGGGTTTTGCACCTGAGGTTCCTTCCAATGGAAAGTTTACTATCTCTGTGCTGGATGTTTAAACTGTAAGAGATAGGGTCTTAACTTGGGAGAGAGAAAAGGGAGCTCCTTTGCTACTCCATTGGCAACTCCATTTCTTGACTACTCATTGCTTGCAGCTTGCATGATGATTAAAGAGAGTTCAAAATGGTTACTTCAGTCACATGATCCCCATAATGATTTCAGAACGTGTTTATTTATCTGATGATAAACTAGAGAACCGAGTGGAGTGGTGTAACGACAACACTCTATCCCATAATCCTAGCTGGTCATTGACTTCAGGAAGCAAAGTACTGTATACATCCCTATCTGTATCAATGGGGCTAAAGTGGAGATGGTTGACAGCTTCAAATTCCTCGGTGTGCACATCACCAAAAATCTGTCCTGGTCCACCCACATCGTCGCTACCACCAAGAAAGCACAACAGCGCGTTTACCTCCTCCGGAAACTAAGGAAATTCGATATGTCCACACTGACTCTTACCAACCTCTACAGATGCATCATAGAAAGCATCCTATCTGGCTGCATCACAGCCTGGTATGGCAACTGCTCGTCCTAAGACTGCAAGAAACTTCAGAGAGTCATGAACACAGCCCAGTCCATCACACAAACCCGCCTCCCATCCATTGACTCTATCTACACCTCCCGCTGTCCTGGGAAAGTGGGCAGCATAATCAACGACCCCTCCCACGCGGCTTACTCACACTTCCAACTCCTTCCATCGGGCAGAAGATACAAAAGCCTGAGAACACGCACAAACAGATTCAAAAACGGCTTCTTCCCTGCTATTACCAGACTCCTAAACTACCCTCTTGTGGACTGACCTGATTAATACACTCCTGTATGCTTCACCCGATGCTGGTGTCTCTGTATTTACATTGTGTACCTTGTGTTGCCCTATTATGTATTTTTTTTCTTTTAATATACTAAATGATCTGAGCTGCTCGCAGAAAAATACTTTTCACTGTACCTCAGTACACGTGACAATAAACAACTCCAATCCATTGATGCCTAAACTGATGGTGTCTTTGTTTTTTGGACATTGTGGGTGGGGAAGAGAGGTGGATGAGTAGGTCCCGTAATGTGTCTACCATTAACCTCCCAAATGAATTATTATCCATCTTGATGAGATGGGAAGACATTTCTCCATATACCCATCTGTCTCTGCTGGAGACATAAGGCGTGATCTACCGGCCATGCTGCACCCCAATGGGAGAGCAACGTGGCCCGTAGATCCCAGGTGAAGCCTCCCGCGGGAGTCACAATGTCTTGCAGGAATCACAAACCCATCCACAATGGGAGGGGGAGGGGGGAAACAAAGCCACGCTCGTGTAAGTAGGCCGTAAACCTTCCTAAGGCCTAATTACCCAGAATCTACCGCCTCCCCAGGGAGGCTGAAGCCAGGTGCCATTAAGTACTGGTCCACGCAACCGCGGATCATGTGGAACGGCACCCGGGGGTCACACTTGCCATTTGAGGCCCACAGGTGGCCAGAGATAGGGTACAGTGGTCCCCTGGTCCTGCACCTGGAATGTGGGCACCTTGGCAAGGGTGCCCAGGTGGCACTGCCAAGGGTCAGGGCCCGAGGGCGGTCCATGCCTATAAATGGGGGGTGCAGGGCAAGTAAGAAGGGACATCTGGGAGGTTTGGGGGGGGGGATCCTGGAAAGAGGGGGCCTGTAAGGGGGAATGGGGAGGCCTGAAGTAGGGGACCCCATAGCGGGGTGTTTTCACTTGGGGGGGGGGGGGGGGGTGGTAATGCCCATCTGTGTGGGGGCGTGACGTTGTCCATGGGTGGGGTATGTAAGCTCACTTAAAGATTGGGGCACTCTTTCAAATGAAAATACGGTCCGATCTGTGTTCAGTTCCCCAGTGATGATGTGTGGGCTAAACTGGTGAGAAACTCCCCGAGGCCCAAAGAAGTGACTAAGTGTCGTTAGATAGCGGTGGGAAACTTGTCGGCAGAGCCGGCGGGAAACTCCCAGCAAAACCCGCCACACATGACACTTCGAAACAGTTCCATTAAATTGCACCCATAGTATTATAGAAATTCAAATGCTGTGCCCTGGGTGTTTCCGTACATCCCATTGATATTCTCAGATGTGAAGTTCTAGATAAGGATGTGCTGGCACGTCTGAATTGTATTCCATATTGGAACTTTCCAGAAACTGGTCACTGTCAATACCAGATGTCAGGTGACTTGTGCAACCATCCTTAGTCGGTGTCTTTTTTTATATTTAAAAAGTCCCTTTTAAACAGTTCAGTATATGTTTGGTCAGCTGGTGAAATTACAGATTAATATCACTTATTAACAAGTCACCTCATTGTGACAGTATGTGGCGTGGAGTGGCACATCATTCTGTATGCACAAAACAAAGTGCAACTCACATTGGAAGGAATGAGAAACATGCACAGTGGAACTTTCAGCAATAGTCCCTGGCATGATGTGAGGCCAACAGTATTATTTTCAATGGTATGTGTTGGACTTGGTCATGTGAAAAAATTGATTTCATTGCGAATTTGTTACCCTTCCTTTGGAATTAGGCATGTTTTCTGCCTTTGAACACCTAAAATAAAGCAATAGACCAACATTGCAACTATCCTGACTGAACCGTATCAATACAGACATATGAAATTCTACCAACATTAAAGCTCAACCACTCAACGTTCTATATTTCATCTGCTGATTATTTTCTCGGTTGCTGTAATTTCTGAAATTCAAAATGAGGTTTGTAATATGACAAAAATGAAAAATTATTGTGAATGTGTATATTGTTGTGAAGTATGTAACATGTAGAATTTTTGGGATGTTTGGAAATATTTATTAACTTTTTGATTTGGAGGCACTAGCATCTATTCGAAGTTGGGGTTAGTGTTCTTCTCATAGCTATGATTTTCAGCTGAAATCTATGATTGCACGTTCTAGAATACCACAATTTAAGTGTGGCGAATATCCCAACATGCATCTGCATCTGTATGGTTCCGTTCAGCTGCAGTGCTATAACAGGATAATTACAGGATGGCGTTGTTTCTATTTTGTAATGCATTCAAAGTGGTTGTGCCAGCTGCATTTTGTTTATTTATACTTTCCTTAGAACTGCAAAACAGCCAAATAAGTAGTGTAAGCTCTGGAACAACTGGACTGTTCAGGTTTGTAGGAAGTTTCTGAATTAAAATCTTGAATTTCACTTTTTCGAATTAAAAACCATTCATTTAAAAAAATAAATTTAGAGTACCCAATTCATTTTTTTTTTCCAATTAAGGGACAATTTAGCATGGCCAATCCACATAGCCTGCACATCTTTGCGTTGTGTGGGGTGCGACCCACGCAGACACGGGGAGAATGTGCAAACTCCACACGGACAGTGACCCGGGGCTGGGATCGAACCCGGGTCCTCAGAGCTGTGAGGCAGCAGTGCTAACCACTGGGCCACAATGCCACCTCAAATCAAAACCATTTATTAGCACCACATACTGTTGCAGAGATATTTAGTAAATGTTCTGTTTTCTTAACCATCATAAATTAAAATCTCGTATGTCAAGCTCATGAGCAGGAATAACAAAGCACCCCCATTTGTGTCACATACAGAAGTTTAATTATTTACTGCTCATGTTAAATCTCAAGAATAGGTTTATATATTTATCCATTTGCAGTGGGTAAGAAAAACATTATTCAATTTACATCAACCGATCAAAAATAATTAGTACATAATCTCTGAGGAGATTTCTTAAAACTTTCTAACTTCTTTCATTGGAGTTAGGCAATCCACACCCATATTCCTACCCCAGCAGTGAAACCTCTGATTTACTGTAAACTATAGCACAAGAAACTTGCTAATACAATGAAAAGCTTGATTGATAAAGCTAGTATAATAGCTTGTACTTTAATACTGTATTAGTTCAACCATGTGTTGGGAATACTGCAACCATTTCTCAGTTCATATGATTTTTGGAATTATATTATGGCATTTTAGCAGTTTGCAGGTTTCTGGTGGGAACGAACACTGATGAGTTCAGTTCCTGCCAACCTATGGTAGGAAGAGACTCAGCTGATCTGAAGTGTGTGTCTAATTAAAGTCCCGCTAATCAACTTCCACCCATTCCAGGCGTGAAGTTGGCATAAGACTGCATTGCCTGGTAGTTGCCCGCCTACTGCTCGGATGACTTGCAGGGAGCCCAAATCACTCTTGTTCTTCCTGGTCTCACAAGAAAACTAAAACAAAACTTGCCTTTTTTCACCTCTTCTGCCTCTGGTTTGGCCTGGCAAGAAGTTCAATGTTGCTTCTCGTTCTGGCACCTTGTATAATTGTATCTGGAATTGATGTCTTCAGGAACCAATATGCTGATGTTAAAAAGGAACCCATAGGCTCTGGGAAGATTCCCCTTGAGCAGGTTAAAATGCAAACCTGCCAGCTCTAGCTACCCTTTTGAGGTGTCGCTGGGTAAGTAAATGATGGTTTTAACTTGTCACATGCTGGTGTCTGCCAGGTGGGCAGGGTTAAAATGAACTAGCATGGATGATTGTGGATTCAAACTAGGCTGATGCTGAATGCAATATTTGAGGAAGTGCTGGAATGAAGTGTCAACCTTCTAGGTGGGGAATTAAACCAAAGTCAGTCTTCCAGTTCTGGGAGTTCTGCAATGTGTTAAAGATCCCTTGCTAACAGTTGATTGATGACCATCCTGTCTTGGCGAACAGTCATTCATCAGTACTGCTGGAGAGAAAATCATCTCATTGCTATTCATGGTCATAGTTAATGCAGAAATAACTACTATATTTGTCTACATTAGTTACTGTATTCCCAAATGTAATTCATTAAAGTGCTCCGAACTGTGAAAAATCACTATAACTTGAAGTGCTGCATTAGAGGGCGGCACGGTAGCCCAGTGGTTAGTACTGTTGCTTCACAGCTCAAGGGTCCCAGGTTCGATTCCCGGCTTGAGTCACTGTGCAGAGTCTGCACGTTCTCCCTGTGTCTGCGTGGGTTTCTTCCGGGTGCTCCAGTTTCCTCCCACAGTCCTGAAAGACGTGCTGTTAGGTAATTTGGACATTCTGAATTCTCCCTCTTGAGTACCCGAACAGGCATCGGAATGTGGCGACTAGGGGGTTTTCACAGTAACCTCATTGCAGTGCTAATGTAAGCCTACTTGTGACAAAGATTATTATTATAATTATTCAAAACAAGTACTAGATTAGAAAGGAAAGGTTGGATAATAATTACTTTCCTTCCAAGATATCTGGTCAATTTTGGGGTTGATCCTTTTGACACTCGGCAGCCAGTTCTAATGTCAGAATGAATAATAGAACAGATGCTATTCAATCAAGTCATGGGTCTCTGTGGCGATGAAACAGCATTGTGACAGATTGCTCTTTATCACTCAGGCCTGAGATATTTAAACTAAAACCTGTGGACTACATAAAGACCATCAGCTTTAGCAATGAAATCTTGAAGCTCAGGCAGCCATTTCTAACTGTTTTTATATTTATTATTCACTGGTTCTGAAGACAAAATACCTGGATGCTGACAGAGACGTAGTGCAAGTATATTTAAAAAGGATTACTGTTCTAATTTCTGTTACAAAGGCTATGGGTCCCAACTACATCCCAGTTGGACTGCTGATAACATGTACTTAAGACTAGCCCTGTCTCTGGCCAAACTACAACACTAGCATCTCCTGGACAAGTGGAAAATGCCCTGCCATGTCCTATCAACCAAACTCAGGACAAATCTAGTGTAGCCAATTCCTGCACCCTCGGTGTACTCTCAGTCTTCAACAAAGTGAAGGAAGATGTTGTCAGAACTATCTCTCCCTCAATGTCAGCAAAACTAAGGAGCTGGTCATCAACTTCAGGAAGCGAAATGTCATCCACGCCCCTGTCTGTATCAATGGTGCTGAGGTGGAGATGGTGAACAGCTTTAAATTCCTAGGTGGAAACATCACCAACAATCTGTCCCGATCCACCCACGTTGATGCTACGACCAAGAAAGTATAACAGTGCCTGTACTTCCTCAGGAAACTAAGGAAATCCGGCATGTCCACAATGACTCTAAACAATTTATATAGATGAACCATAGAAAGCATCCTATCTGGCTGCATCACAGCTTGGTATGGCAACTGCTCGGCCCAAGACTGAAGAAACTAAAGTAAGAAACTAAAGTGAACACAGACCAGTCCATCGCGCGAGCCCGCTTCCCATCCATTGACCCGTTTATACTTCTCTCTGCCTTGAGAAAGTGGCAGCATAATTAAAGACCCCTCCCACCCAGGTTATTCTCTCTTCCAACCTCTTCCATCGGGCAGAAATTACAAAAGTTTGCGAACTGCCCTCCTAGGGCCTGAACTAATCTCATAGACTGAACTGATCTTTCTACTCATCTTCTCTACAGTTGTAGCACTGTATACTTCACTCACTCAATGTTTGTGTATTTTCACTATGTATCCTCATATATTTATCATATATTCTATGTTTTCATGTATGGAGCGATCTGTCTGCACTGTACGCAGAACAATACTTTTCACTGTACCTCAGTACAAGTGACGAATCTAAATCTATCAAGTAGCACGTACTCACCAATGCCAAGTTTGGATTCTGCCAGAGGCACCTGACGCCAGACTTTATTGCAGCCTTGGTGTGAACATGGGCATAGGAACTGAATTCCTGATGTGAGAGTCACTGCCCTTGACATCAAGGCAGCATTTGACTCGGTGTGGCTGTTAGTTTTAGTCCCTCCAGCATCAACATCCTGCTGAATTCTCCAGGAACAGTATTCTGTGATTCACCATTGACCAGAAATTCAATTGGACCAGTCACATAATACAGTGGCTACTATAGCAGGTCTAGGCTGGGTAATCTGCAATGAGTAACACATCTCCTGACTGCCTAAAACTTGTCCATCATCTACAAAATGCAGGACAAGAGTGTGATGGAAAGGTGGCATGGTGACGCAGTGGTTAGCACTCCTGCCTCATGGTGCCCCAGGTCACTGTCAGTGTGGAGTTTTGCTCATTCTCCCCATGTCTGTGTAGGTCTCAAACCCACAACTCAAAGATGTGCAGGATAGGTCGATTGGCCATGCTAAATTGGAAAAGAAAATAAAGCAAAACAACTGGAAAATAAAAGGAGTGTGATGGAATACATTCTACTTGCCTGGATGAGTGGAGCTCCAACACATTATAAGAAGCTTGCGTCATCCAGGACAATATCCACTGGATTGGGATCCTATCCACCACCTATCCACATTCACTCCCTTCACCGCCAATGCACAATGGCAGCCAGCTACAAGTTGAAGTTGCACTGTAATAACAGATCAAGGTTTCTACAACATAACAGCAGTAGTTGATTGAGAATACCAACACCAGCTTTTCCAAGTTGCACACCACCTTGACTTCGACACATTGTCGTTCTTTCGCTGTCATTGGTTGAAGATTCTGAAACTCCCTCATGGTGAGTATCTGCAGCACACTGTTGCGGTTGAAGAAGGTGGCTCACCACCATCTTGTCTGGCACAATGAGAGATGAACAATAAGTGCTGACCATGCCAGTATTATACATCTCGCATATGAGGAAAAAACTAAGTTTCCCCATTTTTAATTTCAGCTGCTTTGAAAATGCTAATTTCTCAGGCATTGAAAAACATTGCAACTGCAATTGAATGTGAGCTCGGAATCAAAGGAGGGTATATTTGTTGCCTCTTATGTACCTGAAGCCACACTTTCAAATGGACCACATTCATTTGGTGGAGCTTTGATCACTACCATTCAATCACTGAAATACAGGCTGTTTCTGCTGTATTACAACCTCCGTATTCTTTTTTCTTTGACCTTTTCTGAGTTACAAAGCCAGGGCTCAAGAGTGTGGGTCAGGGGCAAACCCCTAATCCAGCTCCTCGCCTGCTCCAAAAAACTAATTCAAATTGAATCCAATTCATGGTCCCCACAAGAGAGACATACCAGATCTGAACCAAAGGCTCAATCTACATACACTTGATCTTCGCCAAAAGGCCGAGAAGCGATACCTCCATATTCTTGATAAGCTGCAGTATTATTGCAGCGTTTTGTTCTGCAGTTTGGGCGTTCCAGTGCTCCATGTCCCAACCGTTCTCCTCTGTTTCTTCTTTCCTCCCTGACTGTGACCCCCAGGTCTTAACATTCATATATTTCCCCTAGTTTGCTTGGATCTCTCTACCATCAAATTTTCCCAAGTCATTTTCCAGGTCCCAAATTTTCCTCCACGGTGTCAGTGGGTTGCAGGGTGTGTTCTGGGCTGCCTGAAGCCTAAATAAATATTTCTTACTATCATATCAAAAATTATTTTTACAGGCCAGGAAAAACAATTTCGGTGAAAGTTTATAAAGGCTAATGATTAACAGTTGTCTAAGATTTTAGTTATCTTATTAGTGGCGCTGAGGTCTTTTAAGTAGTCCTCCGGTCAGCCTATTATACTTGTGTTAGCTTTCTGAAAGAACTGCCCATTCCCTGGCACTTCATACCTTTCAGAATGTTTTCAAATATTCATCTACTTCCCTTTGAGAAGCTGTTTGGATTACGTGTCTCATGATCTTTTGGTATGAGATTCCAATTACCTTCTGAGTTATAGAATTTCTATTAACGTCTTCGGTTATCCTTTTTGACAATGATCTTAAATTTGTGATCTCCTGTTACTGATTCACCAACCAGTGGCGATAGCTGTTTTCTCTTTACCGTATCTCTTTACCCTTCATAATTATGAACAGGACTATCAGCTCTCATCTTAGCTTTCTTCATTTTAAAGAAAGGAACGGATATGTACAGATTTGTGCCTCTGGGGGGAGGGAGGGGGGGGGGGGGGAAGAGGAGAGGGGGGGGAGAGGAGGAGTGGAGTCCATGGTGTTGCGGTGTTCAGGCACCTCCCTTGCGGGAGTCACCAGCATGGGCCCCATCACCACCTCCCTCGGGGTGCCCGATGGCCCCGGGCTACTCCATGGTTGAGGGTGGGGTATGTCAGATTTGGGGGTGGGGGTAGCACACTTGTCTCAGGGAATTGCAACTAAACGGGGTCTCACTTCCTCGCTCGCTGCCAAGCTCTACCTCAGTGGCCTCTGTTCCTCCGGGCCGCCGACCACGTCCAAGGCTCTCTACTCGGCCACGGTGAGGGGCCGCAGGTCTAGTGGTCCTCCTGTCTTCTCCCATTCCCGGTGGCTGTTGACTGCCTTCTTCTGGGGGGGTGGGGGGGGGAGCGACAGAATTAGACAGTCTGCCGCTTGCAACCCAGGGGAGGCATGCATTAAAGGATTCTAAAAAAGCAGCTACTTGAATATGTCATTATGGAGTATTTGTTAGAGGGCACAATGCTTTCAGCAGGGAATGAGTAATTGGAGCGGGAAAACAAAAATAAATTAGTTCATTTGAATTTGAGATAATATTGCTTTCTGCATCTTAATAGTCGTGAAAATTCGAGGCATCACAGTTCCTCTGAATATTTGGAGTAATACTTACCCTCTGTTAGTCCAAACTCGGTCAGAATTCTTACTACCTGCTAGATGTTTTGAAATATTTGCCCTTATTAAATATTTACTCTTATTAGTTTATCTTTGCGAGGTCATTATACCAGCTATCTTGACTATTTGGATAACTTAAATTCTTTATTTTTTGCATTTTTCTTTTTGATTGATTTCAAAAGAATTTTGTTTGTACTAGTTAAAATGTAAATACCATTTCATTGTTTAATATTATAACGGTGAGCTACTAACGGCATGCCTATTCGTATTCAGCACTTTAATGTGTACCATGTGGCAAATTGACAGATGAAACACCCTGCATCCTTTCCATAACATGTAAAACGAATGAAATGTTAATTGGGCGGGCCTTGTAGATGGTGGATGATCCATTCCTTTAGGCTTCTGCCCATTAAGAAAAGTTGAAATTTATGCCCACTATTACCTGGGACTTGGTATAATTTTGCACACATCTGTATGCAACACCACTTGTAGCCAACTCTGTCAATAGTAATGAGCCGCTATCAATGGGTTGGGATAGGGCATGTGGGTGGATCAAGGATTAAAGGAAAAAATTGATTTAAATATCTAATTAAACTTTTCCCGGTATTGTTATGATTTAAAAAAAAAAAAACTTGAATCTGTTGTTAATCTACCTTCGTTAAAATTATTGCTTTATATAAGTTAAATATAATGAAAATCTACAAAAATTGTCATTCATAGACAACTAGTTGTTGCTGAATAAATTCAGCTTTTCATGATTATAACACATCTTTATATTTGGAATGATTACAGCTGTGTTGGTGTGGAAGAGGATGAGGCACCAGATATTGATGTCTATCACTGCCCAAATTGTGAGAAAACGCATGGCCAGTCAACAAGTAAGTTGTTACACAACTTGATTTTGTTCGATGACGAAAGAGTAATCAGCAGAGATATTCTCTTATACTTGTGCATTGTGCCATAGTACTTTTAAATCAATGTTTGCTGCTTGCTATGTCTAGGGTTTCATCAGCCTGTAGGTTTTGAAAAGTTGATCATGTAAATAATTTGACTATTTTGTCTCATTAGAGTTTTTGTATGACACTGGGATCTTGATTTTCAATAAATGGAATCCAGAGACTCTCAGAATCACAGATTAATACAGCACAGAAGAGGCCCATCGAGTCTGCACCGATGCATGAAAAGCACCTGACCTGCCTACCTAATCTCATTTGGCCCATAGCCTTGAATGTTATGATGTGCCAGGTACTTTTTAAAGGATGTGAGGCAACCGCCTCTACCACCCTCCCATGCAGTGCTTTCCAGACCATCAACACCCTCTGGGTAAAAGATTTTTCCTCCAACCACCCCCCCCCCAGATTTTTTCTCCAACCCCCCCCCCCCCCCAAACGCGCCAACCACCTGCCCTTGAACTTGTCTCTCCTTGTAACGGACCCTTCAACTAATGGGAACAGCTGCTCCCTATCCACATAATCTTGTATACCTCGATCAGGTCCCCTCTCAATCTTCTCTCCTCCAGCGAAGCCTATCCAACCTCTCATCATAACTGAAATGCTCCATCCCAGACAACATCCTGGTGAATCGCCTCTGCACCCCCTCCAGTGCAGTCACATCCTTCCTATAATATGGTGACCAGAATTGCACAGAGTATTCCAGCATGTACTCCAACGTGACCGCCCTGCTTTTGTAATCTATGCATCGATTGATAGAGGCAAGCGTCCCAAATGCCTTTTTCACAACCCTATTAACCTGCCCTTCTGCGTTCAGAGATCTATGGACAAACACGCCAAGGTCCCTTTATTCCTCAGAACTTCCCAGTGTCATGCCAGACATTGAATACTTCCTTGTCACGTTACTCCTTCGAAAGTACACCACCTAACACTTTTCAGGATTGAGCAATTTTTTTGCCCATTTGACCATCCTGTCTATATCTTCCTGTAACCCAAGACACTCAACCTCACTTAACCACCTGGCCAATCTTTGTGTCATCTGCAAACTTACTGATCCTACCCCCAACATAGTCATTCATCCCTATTGTTTGTCATTTATGTAAATGACAAACAATAGGGGACCCCGCACAGATCCCTGTGGTATGCTGTTGGACACTGGCTTCCAGTCACTAAAGCAGCCATCTGTCATCACGCTCTGTCTCCTACAGCAAAGCCAATTTTGAATCCACCTTATCAAGTTGCCCTGTATCCCATATGCATTTGCTTTCTTTATAAATCTCCCATGTGGGACCTTGTCAAAGGCTTTGCTGAAATCCATGTAAACTACATCAATTGCACCACCGACATCTACACACCTGTTCACATGCTCAAAAAATTCAATCAAATTTGTTAGGCATGCCCTTCCTCTGACAAGCCATGTGTTATAACCTGCCTGATTACTCCTGGCTGAGGACTAATGGCAATCCCACAATCCTTAGTGAGTATGAGCTTCCTCAATGAGGGGGAGCGGAGAAATCATTCGCAGAGTCACCTGCATAAATAGAGCTGACCAGTGTGGAACCAGCTAGAGAGGAGTAAGCAGTGGTGGTGAGAACTGCTGTTGTATATAATAAATTGTAAATAAAAGTTATTTCTTTTGATTCTACAAACTCGTGCTGGATTCTTTGTGGCCCTCACAAAACTGGTGAAGAGGATTAAAGTGGATAGCTGTCTACGCTGTTGAAGCCACCTACCTCGAATTTTGTTGGATACAAGTTGGAGGTTTTTTCCTGTTGCACCATGCCTCTTTATGGACATTTGGATGTCTTTGATGCTGCGCTGGAAAGTTGGAACCAGTACGCACAATTGATGCGTTACTATTTCCGGGTGAATAACATCACCAAAAACGAGCGGCAGGTGGTCATTTTGCTCACCGCCTGTGGCCCACATACGTTTGAGGTGATTAGGAGCCTTACATACCCAGCTGTGCTGAACACCCAAGACGTTTAATGAACTTGTGACCTTGGTGGGGCAACATTTTAACCCAACCCCGTCCACGATAGTCCAGTGTTACTGGTTTAATACTGCAGAGAGGACCTCGGGAGAATTCCTTGCTGAGTTTCTATCCAGGCTACACAGGATTGCAGAGTACTGTGACTATGGTGAGACTTTGTCAGAAATGTTACCCGACCGCTTGGTGTGTGGTATTAACAACGCGACCACCCAGGGAAAGTTGTTAGCCAAGCCAACGTTGACTTTTCAACGGGCCATTCAGATAGCATTGTCCCGAGAGAGCGCAGAACAGGGAGTGCAGGAGCTACAGGGAATGGAGGTGCATGCCTTGGGGCGCAACCCCTTCCATCCAAAGGCGTCTCCCCGCACCCCTGCTGTACCTTGGGCAGGGTGGGGTCCGGATCAACGCCAGTGGCTGCTGGACGTTCCTCCCTGAAGGGAGCCTTCTCCAGAACTGATAGATGAGGAACCATGTCAATGTCGGACTTGTGGGCGCCGACCCCGTCGCGGACGCCGGTCCTGGGGCCGCCAGAGGCGCCGTCATTCCGAAAGAAACTGGGGCCAGCCCAGAGGCCGTACCTTCTATTTGGATGAACCTGCGGGGACTACTCCCGAGGACGTGGAGACGGAGGACGACTGCCTGCAGCAGCATTCTGTGGCAGCTCCCCCTGAGGCCCCCATTAAGGTATCGGTACGGGGCAGTGGTCACCCGTTTGAGATGGAGTTGGACACCGGCGCAGCGGTCTCCGTGATTGCCCAGAGGACATTCAACCACATTAAGCAGGGTATGTAGACCCTTACATTAACCGACTCACAGGCCAAGTTGGCCAGCTATACGGGGGATCCATTGGACATTGCTGGAACTGCGCTGACCCCTGATGTTAATGGATGCCAGGGAGGCGTTTCCCACTTAGTGTGGTGCGCGGCCACGGGCCTACCCTGTTGGGTCGGAAATGGTTGCGATATTTGTGGCTGCAGTGGCAGCACATCCTTCAAACAGGTTCTGGAGGGTTGACGGGGTTACTAGGACGGTACCTGGATGTACCCCAGCCCGGTTTGGGGAAGATATAAGGAGCCGTAGCCCGTACTAAGTTGAACCAGGAGCTACGCTGCGCTATTTCCGGGTGCGCCTGGTGCCTTAAACCTTGTTCGAGAAGGTAGAAGTGGAGCTCACTCGTTTGGAGTCCACGGGTATTATCAGCCCGACCATTTCGCTGACTGGGCAGCGCCAATTGTACCTGTAATGAAGCCAGATGCCATAGTTCGCTTGTGCGACGACTATAAACTTACAGTGAATATAGTGCTTCCCGGCTCAACTGATATCCAAGGCACCGCATAGAAGATCTCTACGTGGAGCTTGGAGGCGGACTCTCGTTGACAAAATTAGATATGTGTCACGCCTACCTACAGTTGGAGCTGGACCCTGCCTCCCGGCCATATGTAACTATAAATACACCCTGTATAAATATACACGGTTGCCCTTTGGAGTATCCTCTGCATGTGCTATCTTTCAATGCGTCATGGAGGGCATCTTGAGAGGTTTACCACGTGGCGTTGTTTACTTAGTCGACGTTTTGATTACGGAGACGTCAGAGCAGGAACATTTGGAGGCTATCCGTGGAAACTTTTCAGCGGCTGGAGTCTGTTTACGTCGTAGAAAGTGCGTCTTTCAGGCGAAGGAAGTGGTCTACCTGAGTTATCGAGTGGACCGCAAAGGTTTGCACCCCGTTGCAGAGAAAGTGCGTGCAATTCAACAGGCCCCCACCCCGACTGACACTTCGTATCTTTGATCTTTTCTCGGCCTCGTAAACTATTACAGGAAGTTCCTCCCCAATCTGACAACTACGCTAGCCCCATTGCACCTTCTGTTAAAGAAGAACCGCACCTGGGTTTGGGGTCAGCTTTCTGGTGAGTGAAACAGCAATTGTCGTTGTCTGGGTTACTAACCCACTATGATCCTGAAAAGTCTTTGCTCATCATGTGTGGTGCATCCCCATATGGTATTGGGGCCGTCCTGTCCCACAAGATGGAGAACGGAGCCGAGCGGCCGATCGCTTTCACCTCCTGCACATTCACTGCAGCGGAAGAGAAGTACGCACGGATCGAGAAGGATGGCCTGGCGGTGGTCTTTGCAGTGAAACCAGTATGTTTATGACCGCCACTTCACTATCGTAACTGATCATAAGCCTCTGCTTGGATTTTTCCAAGAGGATAAGCCAATTCGTCCATTGCTTCCGCACGGATCCAGCGCTGGGCTTTGTTGCTCCCTGACTACGAGTATTCTCTAGAGCATAAACTAGGGACCCAGATAGAGAATGCCGATGCACTGAGCCGATTGTCTTTGTCGACTGGCCCCATGTCGACCCCCACGACCGGTGAGGTGGTCGCAACCCTAAATTTTCTGGACTCCTTGCCTGTCTAGGCATCGCAGATCCGTGAGTGGACCCAGATGGATCCAGTCCTGTCAAGATTCGGCACATAGTCCTCTATGGTGGGCTGCATAGACAGCTTCCAGGTCAGTTGCAGGCATTTTCCTCCAAGCTGTCAGAATTTAGCGTGGAAGACGGTCTCCTCTTGTGGGGATTTGTGTGGTCGCCCCGGAAAAAGGACAGGAACTGATACTAAAGGACTGGCGCAATGGGCATCCGGGTGTGACCAAAATGAAAATGTTGGCCTGGAGTTATGTCTGGTGGCCAGGCCTCGCCGCCGACATTGAGAAGGTGGCCCAAAACTGCTCCATTTGCCAGGAGCATCTGAAGCTTCCACTGGCATCACTGGGAATGGCCAGGGCAGCCTTGGGCGTGCTTGCATGTGGATTTCACCAGCCCTTTTCAAGGATCCATGTTCCTTCCATTAATCGATGCCCAATCTAATTGGCTGGAGGTGCATACGATGGTAGACACAACGTCCTGCGCAACGATCGAGCAGATGCGTTTGTCTTTCAGTGCGCATGGCCTCCCCGAGGTGCTCGTCACGGACATCGGCACTCCTTTCACAAGAAACGAGTTTGCGAGGTTCATGAAGACAAACGGCATACGCCATATCCGCACCACTCCATACCACCCGGCGGTGCTCGTCACGGACAACGACACTCCTTTCACAAAAGATGAGTTTGCGAGGTTCATGACGACGAACGGCATACGCCATATCTGCACCGCTCCATACCTCCCAGCTTCCAATGAGCTGGCAGAGCGTGCTGTGCAGACGTTCAAATGGGGCCTAAAGAAACAGTATTCCGGGTCTATGGACACTAGACTGGCTCGTGTTTTGTTTTCATATAGGACCGCTCCATATGCGGTGACTGGGGTCGTTCCCGCGGAACTCCTAATAGGCCGGAGACTTTGCAACCGCCTTAGCATGGTCTTCCCAGATATTGGCACAAAAGTACGCCGCATTCCAGAACGGCAGGGGCATGGCCTTTCTTGGCATCGGCCAATTCGGCAGTTTGCGCCTGGTGACTCGGTGTTCGTTCAAAATTTTGCTTGTGGTGCCCAGTGGGCCCCTGGCATTATCTTTTGACGAACGGGCCCTATCTCTCACCAGGTGCAAGCCCAGGGTCGTCTCCAGCGCAAGTATGTAGACCACGTTCGGTCCAGAAGGCCGCCTCTTCCAAAGATTTCCCACCCCCGGAACTCACTCCTACAACCACAGAGACCAGACACAGTGGAGGATCATCCTCACGATCTTCCTCTGGTGCCGCACTCAAAGTCTGCGCAGGTCGTTGCAGAACCGCGTGGCGATAGGGACGCCGAGATGAGGAAGGCAGTGAACTCTGACTCTGAGATGGAGACACAGGGCGCCTCCGAGGGGGGAGTCCTTGGTCCCACGGCCCGCGGATGTACAACCGTTACGCCTTTCATCGCGGAAGCGCCGTTCTCCTTATTACATGCCGCCCGATCCAGCGCCTCGTGCAAATGGCGTCCGGCCTGCGGCAAAACAAAACTGACACACTCCTTCGCCAGGGTCTTTGATGGATTCCTTGGGCTTGTGGGGGTGGGATGTTGTAACCTGCCTGATTACTCCTGGCTGGGGACTAATGGCAATCCCACAATCCTGAGTTGAGTATGAGCTTCCCCAATGAGGGGGGTGGAAAAATCATCAGCAGAGTCACCTGCATAAATAGAGCTGGCCAGTGAGGAGCCAGCTGGAGAGGAGTGAGCAGTGGTGGAGTACTGCTGCTGTTGTTTATATGTAATTGTAAATAAAGTTATTTCTTTTGATTCTACAAACATGTGCTGGATTCTTCGTGGCCCTCACAAAATCATGCTAACTATTCCTGATCAAACCTTGCCTATCCAAGTGGATATAGATTCTCTCCTTCAGAATTTTCTCCAGTAGTTTCCCTACCACTGACGTGAGACTCGCTAGTCTGTTCCGGCCACTGACGTGAGACTCACTGGTCTGTAGTTCCCTGGCTTATCTCTACAGCCTTTCTTGAATAGTGGGCCCACGTTAGCTGTTCTCCAGTCCTCTAGCATCTCCCCTGAGGCCAGAGAGAAATTAATTTGGGTCAGAACCCTTGCAACCTCCTCCCTCGTTTCCCACAGCATCCTGGGACACAATTCACCCGGGCCGAGAGATTTGTCCACTTCTAGGCTAACCAACGCCCCCAATACCTTGTCACTCCCTATGACAATTTGCTCAAGAACCTCAGTCTATATGTACCTCCTCATTTTCTTGAGAGAAGACAGATATTAAATATTCGTTCAACACCCTACCAATGTCTTCTGGCTCCACCCACAGATTTCCCTGTTGGTCTCTAATGGGCCTTACTCTATCCCTGGTTATTCTCTTCCATTAATGTACTTAATAGAATATCTTGGGATTTTCCTTGCTTTTACCAACCAAAGCGATCTCATATCCCCTCTTTGCTCTCCTAATTGCTTTCTTAAACTCCATCTTGCACTTTCTGTACTCCACTAATGCCTCCGTTAATTTACACCCCTTGAATTGCTAAAAGCCTCTCTTTTGCTTCTCATCGTATCCTGAATGTCTCTGGTTATCCATGGTTCTCTGGGCTTTTTACTCCTTCCTACTACCCTCTACTAGAGGGAACATGTTGGGCCTGTACCCTCCCCATTTTGTTTTTGAACATCCCTCACTGCTCCTGTAGATTTCCCCACAAAACTCTTTCCAGTCTACCTTGGCACGATGCTGCCTTATTTTTCTAAAATCCGCTCTCCTCCAATCCACAACCCTTTTTTGTAACTTGTCCATAACAAACTTTAATTGTACCATGTTGTGGTCGCTATCACCAAAATGCTCTCCCACCAACACATCAACCACCTGTCCGGTTTCATTCCCCAGAATTAGGTCCAGGACTGCATCATCCCTTGCTGGACCCTCTATATCGTAAGCTAAAAAGTTCTGTATACATTTTAAGAACTCCACTTCATTTAAGCCCTGAACACAGTGACTATCCCAATTAATGTTTGGAAAGTTGATATCACCTCATATAATTACTCTTATTATTTTTACACACCTCTGTGAATTGCGCACATATTTGCTCCTCAATTTCCCGCTGCCTATCTGGGGGTCTATAATAAACACCTAGCAATGAGGCTGTCGCTTTTTTGGTCCTTAGCTTCACCCACAAAGCTTCATTTGATGTCCCCTTCAAAATATAATCTCTCTTTACTGCAATAACTGACTCCTTAACTAGTGATGCAATGCATCCTCCTCTTTTACCCCTCCTCTGTTTCGCCTGAAGATTGTATATCCTGGGATGTTGAGCTGCCAATCCTTCCCCTCCCTCAACCATGTCTCCGTGGTGGCTACGATATCACAATTCCGCATGTCAATCCTCGCCCTTAACTCGTCGTTTTACCTGTAATACTCCTGGTATTAAAGTAGAATCCATCTAGCCTCGTCTTACTCCTTTGAAACTTACTACCACTGCATTCCCTCTGACTTGATTACTTTTCTGTGTTATGCTGTGTCCCCATTCTGCTAACAGTCTGTTTCTCCTCCCCCTGCCGAATTAGCTTAAACTCCTCCCAACAGCACTAGCAGACCTGGCAGCAAGGATGTTCGTCCCGCTCTGGTTCAGACGTCGACCATCCCGCTTGTACAGGTCCCACCTTCCCCAGAAACGATCCAAGTGGTCCAGGGATCTAAAAACGTCCCTCCTGCATCAGGTCTTAAGCCACGCATTCATCTGTGCTATTCTATTTCTGTACTCGCTAGCACATGGCACTAGGAGTAATCCAGAGACTACAATCCGAGAGGGCCTGCTTTTTGGTCTACTACCGAACTCCCTGAATTATTGATACAAGACCTCATCCCTCTTTCTACCTATGTCATTGGTACCAATGTGTACCATGACTTCTGCCTTATCACCCTCTCCCTAAAGAATGCCCTGTGCCTGTTCCGAGACACCCTTGACCCTGGCACCAGGGAGGCAACATACCATCCTGGAGTCTCTTTCATGTCCATAGAAGCGCCCATCTGTGCCCCTGACTATAGAATCTCCTTTAACTATTGCTCATCTGCACTTTGACTCTTCATGCTGAATAACAGAGCCAGCCTCTCAAATAATGCTACAAACGCTTAAGTGAGATTCTTAAGAAAAGAGTGGCTGCTCTGTCACTGATTAACTTCATAGCTCCCAATTTAATTGTTTTTGATCCTGCACTAACGTGGACGCATGTTGCCATTAATGTGCTTAATTTCTTCCTAATTTTTGTCTTTGGTGTCCTTGTTACCTATAAAGTCAATCACTGTTTCCTACCTCTTTTGCTAATCTTGGTGCAAGACCACACTGCTAGTCCTTTTGAGTCAGAAGGGTGCAAAGTCGAGCATATGTGGTGCACAATTAGCCAGTCATCCATTGACTACATCAAGCTTTTACTATGTTTGCTATCCTCAGACAGGCTGACATGGGAATCTTATAATTCTGAAATTAGTTATAGCAATCCCGCTGCCCCTGATTGAGCACAATTGAGACCAAGAATTGAATCTGGGACCTGTTCAGCGTCTCAGTCCCTCTGTAAATAGACTGTGAAGTTTCACAGCATAAATTTGAACTGTAATCATAATGCCATCGGATTACTTAAAACCTGGAATCTACAATCGCCGAACAGATTGACGTAGTATACAACAGAGGAACATGGGAAAGTGCAGAACTTAAAGAAAAATGTAGCACTTCATCTGGCTGGCCTCAAAAACCCCATTGTTTTCTTATTGACCCTCCACCACAAGGTATATTATTCAAGAAACTCCTACTGACTAGCAGATTTGACAATCCAAAATGTGTTATGACAACTGGGAAACTGCGATTTCCCAATTGATTGTCCCAGACGAGAGTATCCTATTTGCTAAAGGGAAGTGAATTTTGAATCCCTGAACTATAGAATCTGTTTGATGTCTTTTAAATGGAAATTGTCTATGAAGGGGTTTTAATTGACTGTTGTTCTTGACGAACTATCTTTAGAATGCCTATCACTTGAAACTATAAATAAAAATTTACATTTTAATTTTGGGGTCGGAATATAGATGAAAAATGAAAATCGCTTATTGTCACAAGTAGGCTTCAATGAAGTTACTGTGAAAAGCCCCTAGTCACCACATTCCGGCGCCTGTTCGGGGAGGCTGGTACGGGAATTGAACTGTGCTGCTGGCCTGCTTGGTCTGCTTTAAAAGCCAGCGATTTAGCCCAGTGTGCTAAACCAGCCCCACGTATAAAATTGTAACACGTATAAAATTCCTGAGGAGACCTCACATTTGATTAAGATTTAAAACTTGATTCCACTTTAAAAATTCAACAGCTATATCTTTAATGCATATGTTTAAGCTTGAAGGAAGATTTGTGGTATTTTCCACATTTCCAGAAAATCTTTCTGGAATTCATCATCTTTGTATCTTGAATTCAGCATTTTTGGATCTGAATCTGGCATTTCTTGAATTTATGCAGTCTCTTTTTTGAACCTTTGACTTGATGCGTTGTAGATTTCTTGATGTTCTAGTGACTCTTGGTAGCTAGTGGTGAAAATATGTTGAATTTGATGATAATTGTCACCTACCATGTCTGGCATGATAACATAATTGTGCATGATGTTCATCCTAAATTTATTAGGGAAGGTGACATCTGCATTCAATTGCAGTCAAACTATAAATTTCTATTTTTTGCGGGTGGGGGTTACTCACAAGCCTGAATGGAATCTTTTGGATTTAAAAAGGCCTTTTTGCTGGTGCAACTACTGTATATATTGGCATAAAAGTTGAATATCTGAGACACTCCTTAAAAACAGGCATTTTCTTTGTGGCTTGCTGTCAAATTTTATTTGATAATGCTCCTGTTAAGCGGCAAAGGGTAGTTCATTACAATTGGAGTGATTTATCAATGCAAGTTGCTGTTGGGCAGATACGGGGCTGGTTTAGCACAGTGGGCTAAACAGCTGGCTTGTAATGCAGAGCAATGCCAGCAGCGCGGGTTCAATTCCCTTACCAGCCTCCCCGAACAGGCGCTGGAATGTGGCGACTAGGGGCTTTTCACAGTAACTTCATTTAGCCTGTGTGTGACAATAAGCAATTATTATTATTATCATTATTAAAATGCTCTTACGTAGGCACATAGAAATTGGGAGCAGAAGTAGGCAATTCAGTCCTTCGAGCCTGCTCTGCCATTTAATCAAATCATGGCTGATCTCTTCCTGGCCTCAGATCCACCTCCCTGCCTGCTCCCCATATCCCTTTAACCCGTTTTAAATCAGAAATATATATCTCCTTCAAACCATGTAATGATTCAGACTCCATCGCACTATGGGGCAGCGAGTTCCACAAATTCACCATCCTTTGCAAGAAGTAGTTCCTCCCCATTCTCAGTTTTAAATCTACAGTCTCTCAACCGATATCTGTGACTTTTTCTAGATTTCCCCATAAGAGGAATGTTTGGTCTACGTTTACTTTATCAATCCCTCCTTGTATTTTATTGTATTTAAAAAATATATTTAGAGTACCCAATTATTTTTTCCAATTAAGGGGCAATTTAGCGTGGCCAATCCACCTACCCTGCACATCTTTGGGCTGTGGGGGTGAGACCCACACAGACACGGGGAGAATGTGCAAATTCCACAAGGAGTGGGCCAGGATCGGTGCTGTGATGCAGCAGTGCTAATCACTGCACGGCCTTGCCATCCTCCTCTTAATATTTTATATACCCCGATCAGATCCCCACTCATTCTTCTAAACTCCAAGGGTGGCACGGTAGTGCAGTGGTTAGCATTGCTGCCTCACGGCGCCGAGCACCCGGATTCAGTCCTGGCCCCGGGTCACTGCCCCAAACTGTTCAATCTCTCTTCATGCGCCAAACCTTTAATCTCTGGATCTGGTGTAGTATTTTGTCAGTTCAAACCACAGGTTCTAGGTTAGGAGGAGCATTTGCTTTCTGGGGTTGGTGATATAGTGAAGACTTTCTTTTACAAGTACAAACTGGTTGATTGTGTTGAACCTCAGCAACAAGTGCCATTATTTGTATATGCACATAGCATGTATTGCATTAAGAATACACGTTTTCAAGCCATGATTCCATGGCTTGCACATATCTCTTGACGATTAGTCAAGAATATTTACAGCTTTGGTGGATCAATGTCTGCATTGAGTGATAAGTTACTTCAAAGCATAGTCCATTGCTTTATAATAATAATGATCTTTATTGTCACAAGTAGGCTTACATTAACACTGCAATGAAGTTACTGTGAAAAGCTCCTAGTCGCCACATTCCGGTGCCTGTTTGGGTACACTGAGGGAGAATTCAGAATGTCCAAATGACCGAATAGCACGTCTTTCGAGGAAACCCACGCAGACACTGGGAGAAGGTGCAGACTCCGCACAGACAGTGGCCCAAGCCGGGAATCAAACCTGGGACCCTGGCGCTGTGAAGCCATAGTGCTAACTATTATGCTACCGTGCTGCCCTATAAAGATGCTTTCCTGTGATTTACAATAACCAATCAAATTATCTATCAGTTTAATGGCTACTTCAGATACTACTTGAAATGTTAGCCTAAAAGGGATTGTTTGCAGTGTTAGAATAAAAATACTTGTTTTAATTAATCTGTTTATTTTTAAAAGTTTATCATCTCGGATTGAGCATTATATGTCTTAATACTGCAGACTGTTGCTGGGGGATGGGGAATTCTCCCGACCCTTGGAGGTGGACAGGGCTCACAGAGGAAGCCGCGAACGGGATACCCCTCCGAGGCAAATGGTGGTGAGATTCCACAGGTACTTGGATAAGGAGCGCATTCTACAGTGGGCCAAGCAGACACGGAGCTGTAAGTGGGACAATAGTATCCTGCGGGTCTACCAAGACCTGATGTGGAGGTGGCCAGGATAAGAGCAGGCTTCAACCAGATTAGGTCGATCCTTTAAGTAAAAGATGAAGTTCGGGCTGTTGTATCCGGCCCGTCTCCGGGTCACGTATGAGGAACAGCATTTTTATTTCGAGTCGCCTGAGGACGCGCTGGACTTTGTGAAAACGGAAGGACTGGTGGTGGACTGAGAACTTTTGAACTTTGCTGCAACGTCCATGTTTTTTCTTTTTTCTTTTTGTTTCTCTTTTATAAAAAAAAAAGGTTTCTCATTTTTCATTTTGTGGAAGCTGTTTGTAATGCCTTCTGTATTGATTTGGGACCAGTGACAGAGCTCAGTGAGTTAAGGTTTTCATTTGCACTGTTGGGGGATGAAGGTGTGCTTGTTTAGATTTTGGTGTTTTTCTCTCTGGGGATTGGTGATGTTGGAGTATGTTTGTATGAGCGGGGCGGCGGGATTGGAGGGAACAATAGGTGGGAGACTATCCGGCGGCAGGGATGGGGGCCACCACGCAAGCTGGGCGGGCTTATCAAGGGGGTTGGATTACAGAGTGTTGTTACTGGGGGGGGGGGGGGGGGGGAGGAATGTTCTGCTGACGAGGGAGGGACTTGGGCCAAGGGACTGAGAGGAGGTTGGGCATGGAGGCTGCCTGGGGGCGGACCGGTGGAGGCGCGGAGCATGGGCTGGAAGCAGGCCCCAAAAAACGGGATGGCTGATCGCGAAAGGGGGGGGGGCCTTTGAGCCCCCCAGCTAGGCTGATCACCTGGAATGTTTGAGGATTAAATGGGCCGGTCAAGAGGGCACGTGTGTTCGCGCATCTTGGGGGACTGAAGGCGGATGTGATAATGTTGCAGGAGACGCACCTTAGAGTAACTGACCAAATTAGATTGAGGAAAGGCTGGGTCAGTCGGGTCTTTCATTCGGGACTGGATTTAAAGACTAGAGGGGTCGCGATCCTGATCAATAAGCGGGTGGTGTTTGAGGCGGGTGGGATAGTTTCGGATGTGAGAGGTCATTACATTATGGTCAGTGGGAAACTGGAGGGGGTGCAGATGGTATTAGTAAATGTGTATGTGCCAAATTGGGATGATGTGGAGTTCATAAAGAGGATGCTGGGGAAGATACCGGACCTGGACTTGCACATGATGGTCATGGGAGGGGACTTCAACACAGCTATTGACCCTGGCCTGGACCGGTCAAGCTCAAAAACGGGCAGGGTGCCAGCAATGGCAAAGGAACTAAAGGGGTTCATGGAGCAGATGGTCGGGGGTTGGATCCATGGAGATTTGGGCAGCCGAGGGTGAAGGAGTTCGCCTTCTACTCACGTGTGCATAAAGTGTACTCCCAGATCAATTTTCTCATTTTGAGCAGGGCCTTGCTGGTGGGGTGGGTACTTGGCGATCACAATCTCAGACCATGTCTTAGTAAAGACAGTAACCAGCGCCCGCACTGGAAGTTAGATGTGGGACTTTTGGCTGACGAAGGGATGTGCCAGCGGCTGAGGAAATGTATTCAGAACTACCTGCAGGTCAACGACACAAGGGAAATTTCAGCAGCCAGCGATGGTCTGGGAAGCACTGAAGGTGGTGGTCAGAAGGGAGCTGATCTTGATACGTGCCCATAGGGAGAAGGTGGACGGGGCAGAGACCGACCGACTGGTAAAGGAAATACTACAGATCGATAGGAGATATGCGGAGACTCCAGAGGCAGGGCTTTTAAAGGAATGGCGGAGGCGACAGGCAGAGTTCAGCTTGTTAACCACAGGGAGGGCGGTGGAGCAGCTGAGAAGGCGAGGGAGGCAATGTAGGAGTATGGAGAGAAGGCCAGCAGCTTAGAAAGAGGGAGGCAGCCAGGGAGATAGGGAAACTAATGACGGAGATGGGAACCAGGTTGGAGATTCAGCAGCGGTGAATAAGGCGTTTAGGGATTTCTACAGTAGGCTGTATAGGTCGGAACCCCCTTCGGGGCCGGAGGAGATGAAGCACTTCTTTGGGGGGCTGAATTTCCCAAGGTGGACAGGGAGCCCGTAGAAAGGCTGGGGGCCCCAATCGGGTTGGAAGCGATAGTGGAGGGTCTGAAGGCCATGAAGGCGTGTAAAGCCCCGGGGCCGGATGGGTACCCAGTGGAGTTTTATAAAAGATTCTCTGGGATATTGGGGCCGGTGTTGATGAGGATGTTTAATGAGGCAAGGGAAAGATAGGTGCTGCCCCCGACGATGTCACAGGCCACGATTTCGCTGATTCTGAAGCGGGACAAGAACCCGGAGCTGTGTGGGTCCTACAGGCCGATATCCCTTTTGAATGTGGACGCCAAACTGCTGGCCAAGCGTTTGTCCTCCAGGATTGAAGATTTTGTTCCGGACGTTATTGGGGAGGACCAGACGGGGTTTGTTAAGGGTAGGCAGTTGGTGGCCAATGTAAGAAGGTTGTTAAAAGTGATCATGATGCCCCGGAAGGTAGGGAGGTGGAGGTAGTGATCGCAATGGATGCAGAAAAGGCTTTTGATCGGGTAGAATGGGATTATTTGTGGGAGGTACTGGGACGGTTCGGATTTGGGCGGGGCTTTATTGACTGGGTCAGGTTGCTGTATCAGGCTCCTGTGGACGGGACAGGGATGCCCCCTCTCCTCACTGTTGTTCGCGCTAGGTATAGAGCCGTTGGTAATTGCTCTGAGAGCCTCAAGGGGCTGGTCCGGGGGGGGGGTTTGGAGTACGGAGTCTCGCTCTATGCAGACGACTTGCTTCTGTATGTATCAGACCCATTAGAGGGGATGGAAGAAATCATGAGGATTCTAGGGGAATTTGGCCGGTTTTTAGGGTATAAGCTAAATATGGGGAAAAGTGAGATGTTTGCGGTCCAGGAGAGGCGACTGGGGGAAGCTGACGTTTAGATTAGTAGGGGGAAGCTTTAGGTACCTAGGCATTCAAGTGGCGCGGGAATGGGACGACCTGCATAAATTAAATCTGGCCCGGCTAGTAGACCAAATGAAGGACGATATTCGGAGATGGGGCGCTCCCATTGCCATTAGCTGGGAGGGTGCAGATGGTGAAGATGACGGTCCTCCCGAGATTCTAGTTTGTGTTTCAATATCTCCCCATCTTTATTCCGCGGTCCTTTTTTAAACGGGTCAACAAATCGATCTCTGGCTTTGTTTGGGCTGGCAAGACCCCGCGGGAAAGGAAGGTAATGCTTGAGCGGAGTCGGGGAGAGGGCTGTCTGGCGCTGCCAAGTTTTAGTAACTATTACTGGGATACGAATATTGCCATTATCAGGAAGTGGGTGGTGGGGGAGGGGTCGCCATGGGAGCATATGGAAGCGGCTTAATGCAAGGGTACCAGTTTGGGGGCGTTGGTAACTGCGCCTCTGCCATTCCCGCCGGCACGGTACTCCACCAGCCCCGTGGTGGTGGCGGCCCTGAGAGTCTGGGGGCAATGGAGGAGACATTTGGGAGCAGAGGGAGCATCGGTCTGGTCCCTAATCTGTAATAATCACCGGTTTGCCCCGGGAGGTATGGATGGGGGGTTCCGGATATGACGGAGAGCAGGGATTGAGAGGATGGGGATATGGTTATAGAGTGGAGCTTTCCGAGTATGAGGGCACTGGAGGAGAAGTTTGGGTTGTCGAGGGGAAATGAATTCCGGTATCTGCAGGTGCGGGACTTCCTACGTAAGCAGGTGTCAACCTTCCCACTCCTACCGCTAAGGGGGATTCAGGACAGGGTAGTTTCCAGAGGGTGGGTAGGAGAAGGGAGCATCTCGGACATTTACAAGGAACTTATGGGGTCAGAGGAGACTCAGACCGAGGAGCTGAAGCGCAAGTGGGAGGAGGAGCTGGGAGGAGAGATAGAGGATGGTCTATGGGCAGACGCATTGAGTAGAGTCGATGCGTCCGCAACATGTGCCAGGCTCAGCCTGATACAATTTAAGGTCGTTCATCGGGCTCACATGACAGTGGCCTGGATGAGCAGATTCTTTGGGATAGAAGACGGGTGTGTAAAATATGCGGGATGACCAGCGAACCATGTCCACATGTTCTGGGCATGTCCGAAGCTTAGGGGATTTTGGCTGGGGTTTGCAGATGTCATGGCCACGGTGTTAAAAACCAGGGTGGTGCCGAGTCCAGAGGTGGCGATTTTCGGGGTGTCGGAAGACCTGGGAATCCAGGAGGCAGATGTTCTGGCCTTTGCTTCCCTCGTAGTCCAGAGACGGATACTATTAGCTTGGAGGGTCTCAAAGCCCCCAAAGTCGGAGACCTGGCTATCGGACATGGCTAACTTTCTCTGTTTGGAGAAAATCAAGTTCGCCTTGAGAGAGTCACTGTTAGGGTTCACCCGGAGGTGGCAACCATTCATCGACTTCTTTGTGGAAAATGAATCGTCAGCAGAAGGGGGGGGGGGGGGGGTTGGGGTTATTTTAGGTTAGAGTAGGGGGTTAATAAAGATGGCACCTGTAAGGGAGGGAGATGGCTTTTGTACTATGTTTATAGTTTCATGTACATTATTTATTGTGTTGTTATAATACCAAAAAAACCTCAATAAAATGTTTAATAAAAAAAAAAACTGCAGACTGTAATTTCCTGCGCATAAACTGATCTGCAAAGGTCAGCACAATTATTCAGACTATCTATTCATCAGCAGCTCTTTTGTCTGTCACTACTATAATAATTGCTCGTACCTGGAACATGCTGTGCACAACTTCAGATAGATAAGGCTAATGGAGAATAGATGCCTTTGGAATCACTAAGCCAAAAATAACTCCTCATCACTCTCATGGAAGACCCCAGATTTATATTGAAAAGCCCTGTATGTTGATGCCACCATTTGTTGATACTGTACTGTACAATCCCAAATTGCCAAAGCGTAAAATACATTTTTTATATTCACTCACTCATTGAGGTTGCCACAGTCCAAACAAGTAAGAACCAGGTCAGATAATAGATAAGCTAGTCCTCAATATATTTGCTGCTGAGTTTCAGTGGCGCAGGTTCCACCTTTTTTTCTGCTTACAAAGAATGTACTTGATAAATTGAAACACTGAATTGCTTAAGGCAGCACCTATAGGAATGAAATGACCTATTTATTAGTTTCGGACTATAACAGTTCACCTGCATAACTATAATGAAGAAGGCATAACACTCTTAAAAGATCAGTAATCCACTTTTAAACTAATTATTGGTATCAACCATGGTTCAGTGGTTGCACTTTCACCTCTGAGCCAGAAAGTCATGGCCTCGAGGCCTATTCTAGAAATGTTTCCACGTAGCTCAGGGTGATGCTTGCAGTTTGGTTTTGGGGGAGTGCTTAACTTTCCTGGAGGTGCTCGCTCAAATGAGATGTTAAACTAAGGTGGATGTAAAAGATCCTCGGGCACTATTTAAAGAAGAGCTGGAGAGTTGTACTGGTGTCCTGGCTGATATTTATCCCTTGGCTATACCTAAAACAGATGCTGTTTGTGGGATTTTGATTGTGTGCACATTTCCTGCTACCTTTCCTACATTACATCAGTGACTACACTTCAAAAGTATTTAATCAGCTGCTAAGTACTTTTGGGACATCCTAAGGCCACGAAAGGCACTGACTGAAAGCATTTGTGTCACACCCCTCTCCCGTGTGATATTAAAAGATGCTTTTCGAGAGCTGTAATATTTTATTAGACGTTTTAAGTAAAATATTTTCCTTTTTATATTTCCTAGTGAAAAAGAAAAGGCAAAAGTATGAGCCGATACATACTGTGGATATTATAAGACCAGTGCAGAATGGAAGCCAAGTGTTCATTAAAGAGCTTCGAAGCCGGACATTTCCCAGGTTGGTATTGTCACATGAAAGCCATTAGATTACGTTACTTATGAGGCTTTACTGAATACGCAAATTGCTTCAGATTTTCTTTGCTATGGGAGTCTACTCCTTAATTAAATTGGGAAATTTGAGTAATTGACATTCAAAAAATGAATAGGTTCAACAGCTAAAAAATGTATTTATCTGTGCAATTATTATTGAATTTGTGCTCATGTATAATGAGCAAATTGCCACAATTGTTATTGTAGATGCCTTACTTTGAATTGTTGATTAAGCAAACCACATATACTCTGGTTAAATAAGGTGCCATATCCCTTTTGAAAATTGCATTTGTACAATACATAAAAACTATCTTTAAAATTAGCAGTATAACACTTTTTTCCACAAGGTTTTGGTTTAAATGAATGTAAAATTAATGAATGCACTGTACATTTTTTTTCAAAAGCTGAATGTTGTTCAGAAGAACACGAGTTTTCTGTAAAATTCGGTCTTACAATGTAAACAGTTCATGTGCTGCAACAAATTTGTGGCAGATGGGCCTTTACTGCCTCTCATGGAACCCAATTTCATACATGCATATATGCTTTGCATGTAAGTATATCCATATAGTAATAAATCTTCCCCAGACTCATTTTTATTTGTGTTTTTCTGCTCGTAACAACCTCATTGTTTTTACTTGTACAGTTTGGTCATAGTTTTGTAGATTGGTGTATGCTGCATATTAGATTGTTTCTACTTTAGTATTAATTTATTTATACCAAGACCCTGTTTAGATTACTCGGCAAATCACTAAGTTATGAAAGTAGTGGGAAGAATAGAAGCGAACCACAGGGTGAGGTACATCTGACAACATGCATTTAAATCACAAAACAAGTGGCTTAAACAATGAAACAGTCTTGTTAACTGTATATTAATTGAGTGGTTGTTTATTTGTCGCCCAGTAGTGGGCATGAACTGGGGATTCACTTCTGTTCCTATATACAGGAGCAAACTCAATCGCTGGTAGTTGCGTTTAGAGGTACGTGTTTATAATTGTGTCTATGTAATTAAAAACTTGTAAAGAGTAAAGATTAGAAATAAAAAAGGAAAAGTGCTGGAAATACTCAACTGGGCAGGTAGCATTTGTGGAAGGAGAAACCGTGGTTTTCCCGTTCCCACTTTTCTCTGGCGATTTTGGCACCGGGAGTGAAAAATCTCTAAGTTCACATCGGATTTCACGTCGACCTAAATGTGTGATGTGATTGTCCCCTTCCCCATCGGTGATGTAGCGCGGGAACATCATTTGAAACATTAACATATAATTATCAGAGCGGGCCTGAATCATGGCACAGTGGTTAGCACTGTTGCCTCACAGTGTCAGGGACTCGGGTTCGAATTTGGCCTTGGGTGACTGTCTGTGGAGTGACAATCTCCTTGTGTCTGCGTGGATTTCCTCTGGGTGATTCGGTTTCGTTCCACAGTCCAAAGATATGCAGCTTGTGCGGGGTTACGGTGATAAGTTAGGGCAGTGGGTCTAGGTAGGTTTGGTGCAAACTTGATGGATCAAATGGCCTCCTTCTGCACTGTTGGGATTCTATGGAATCTACGCCATTCTCGTTGGCGTGAGGGTAGAATGTTTCGAAACCCAACCCATCTCCCAAGGCGTGCACCTGGGGAGCAGACCTCACAGGGGAACTGCGATGTGTGCATCACCCAGGAGAAAATGGTCATGCCCTGACACTACCCCCTGGGACTGTCTGGGGGGCTTTGTTCCTGGTGAACACTTGTGCACTGTGGCAGACTTTAAAAATGGCGGCCCTATCTTCACGGAACAAAGTTGCTAGCACGGCAGGCTCCTCCAGCGTTGTGTCGTGGAAGTCGCACCATGTGGTTTTCTGGCTGAGCCCCGAACAATACAGCGGAGAAGGCCACCATTTGAAGTAAAAAAACTCACCACTATTCTTAGAATTCCCCCTATACCAAAAAGGGTCAATAAGACATTCTAAATGGTGAAAAGAGATTCTCACTCCCTGACTCCTATGCAGACTTAGGTGGGTGCTATTCGGGTCAAACTATATTTTCAAGTTATCCCCCGGTATAACCCATATCTTCATAGAAGAATTTTATCTACTTGCCACTTAGTAGCATCGATCCTGGGTCCCGCATTGCTAAGTAAGTAAAGTAGACTTTGTAATGACCACTGTTTCGGGTTAAAACTTAAAGTTATTTTATTATTATATTTTTTCTTTTAAAGATGCAATCACTGTCTTTACAAAAAAGTAAAAAGATCTTGCTTCTGGATTCCCCTCGTTGGTTGAAAAGACCTTCAGGTCCACCTTGACAATCTCTGTTCTTTAGCTTTTGATCTTCCTCAGATGGATTTGCTGCTCCGCTTGGTTGCTATGCTCTATCTTTCCCATGACCGAGGGCAACTATGAGAGCTGACTCTTCTTTAGCTTTTGGTCTTCCTCAGATGGATTCGCTGTTCTGCTCGGTTGCTATGTTCAATTCTTCCCATGACCGAGCTATGAGAGCTGACTCTGCTGGCTTCTCCCCGTTTTAAGGCTTTATATTCTCCTTCTAGCAGTTATTAAGTTTATATGACATTATCGTAATTAACTTTATTTTACTCTTTTTAAAAAAATATATATATATTTTATTAACATTTTTCAAACAAAAACTTTTCCGTTTTTACAACTCAACAAGGGATTATACATTAACTGGTAAATAACATTATTTAAATAATATAGTGAACTAACAACAACTAAAGAGAAAAAAAACAATTAGCAAAAACACAAAATAGTGCTCCTTGTGAAATTACCCTTGCCACTTCCCCCCCAGAACTCATGCAGTGCCGGGCACGACCAGAACATGTGTGTGTGGTTCGCCGAGCTTCCCGAGCACCTCTCACACCTGTCCTCCACCCCGAAAAACCTGCTCAGTCTTGCTCCCGTCATATGTGCTCTATGTAGAACCTTAAATTGAATCAGGCTAAGCCTGGCACACGAGGACGAGGAATTTCCCCTACTTAGGGCATCAGCCCATAGCCCCTCCTCAATCCCTTCCCCCAGCTCTTCTTCCCATTTTCCCTTCAGCTCCTCTATCATCGCCTCGTCCCTCATCTCCCGGTATATTTCGGACACTTTGCCCTCTCCGACCCATACCCCAGAAATCACTCTATCTTGGATCCCCTGCGTCGGGAGCTGCGGAAATTCCCTCACCTGTTGCCTCGTAAATGCCCTCACTTGCATATACCGGAAGGCGTTCCCCGGGGGCAACGTACATTTTTCTTCTAGCGCTCCCAGGCTTGCAAACGTCCCGTCTATAAACAGGTCCCTCAACTTCCTAATTCTTGCTCGTTGCCAGCACTGGAACCCCCCCATCCATCCTCCCTGGGACAAACCTGTGGTTATTCCTTATCGGGGACCACACCGAGGCACCCGTCACTCCCCTGTGTCGCCTCCACTGCCCCCAGATCCTCAAGGTTGCCACCACCACTGGGTTTGTGGTGTACCTTTTCGGGGAGAACGGCAGCGGCGCCGTTACCAGCGCTTTTAGGCTCGTTCCCTTACAGGACGCCATCTCCAGCTTCTTCCACGCTGCTCCCTCTTCCTCCCTCATCCACTTACAGACCATCGACACATTGGCGGCCCAGTAGTAGTCGCTCAAACTCTGCAGCGCCAGTCCCCCTCTGCCCCTACTGTGCTGCAGGAACCCCCTCTTTACTCTCGGGGTCTTTCCTGCCCACACAAAGCTCGTAATGCTCCTGTCTATTTTTTTAAAAAAAGGCCTTTGTGATCAGAATGGGGAGGCACTGAAACACGAAAAGAAACCTCGGGAGGACTACCATTTTAACTGCCTGCACTCTGCCCGCCAGCGATAGCGGCACCATATCTCACCTCTTAAAGTCCTCCTCCATCTGCTCCACCAGCCGCGTCAGGTTAAGCCTATGCAGGGTTCCCCAGTTCCTGGCTACCTGGATCCCCAGGTATCGGAAGTTCCCCGGGGTGCATTACAAAAAGCTTGTATCCCGAGAACTCTCCAAACTCCCTAAGTATCTGCATTACTTCTGGCATCCCCTCTACCGGGTCCGCAAAGTATAGCAGTAGATTATCTGCATAGAGTGACACTCGGTGCTCCTCTCCCCCTCTAAGCACCCCCCTCCACTTCTTAGAATCCCTCAGCGCTATGGCTAGTGGTTCAATTGCCAACGCGAACAGTAACCGGGACAGGGGACACCATTGTCCTGTACCCCTATGTAGCCGAAAATACCCCGATCTTTGCCGGTTTGTGACTACGCTTGCCACCGGGGCCCCATATAAGAGTCTGACCCATCTAATAAACCCCTCGCCGAACCCAAACTCTTCAGCACCTCCCACAGATAGTCCCACTCCACCCTATCGAATGCCTTCTCTGCATCCATCGCCTCCACTATCTCTGCCTCCCCCTCCGGTGGGGGCGTCATCATCACCCCCAGCAACCTTCGTACATTAACATTCAGTTGTCTCCCCTTTACAAACCCTGTCTGGTCGTCATGCACCACCCCTGGGACGCAATCCTCTATCCTTGTCTCCATCACTTTTGCCAGCAGTTTGGCATCTACATTTAGGAGTGAGATAGGCCTGTATGACCCGCATTGCAGCGGGTCTTTATCCCGTTTCAGGATTAGCGATATCGTCGCCTCCGACATTGTCGGGGGTAGCATCCCCCTTTCCTTAGCCTCATTAAAGGTTCTCGCCAAGAGCGGGGCCAGCAGATCCATATACTTCCTGTAGAATTCCACCGGAAACCCGTTTGGTCCCGGGGCCTTCCCTGCCTGCATGTTTCCCAGTCCTTTAATCACCTCATCCACCTCGATTGGCGCCCCCAAACCTGCCACCTCCTGCCCCTTCACCTTCGGGAACCTTAGCTGGTCCAGAAAGTGTAACATTCCTTCTTTTCCCCCCGGGGGTTGGGACTTATATAGCCTCTCATAAAAGGTCTTGAACACCTCGTTCACTTTCCCTGCTCTCTGCTCCATATTTCCCGTTTCGTCCCTAACTCCCCCGATCTCTCTCGCCGCCATCCTCTTCCGAAGTTGGTGGGCCAACTGCCGGCTCGCCTTTTCCCCATACTCATATTGCATCCCCTGTGCCTTCCTCCACTGTGCCTCTGCCTTTCCCGTGGTCAGCAGGTCAAACTCCGTCTGTAGTCTTCGTCTTTCTCTGTATAGCCCTTTGTCTGGGGCCTCCGCATATTTTTTATCCACCTTCAAAATTTCCCCCCACTAATTTTTTTTGCCCTCTTGTTTCCCCTTGTGGGCTCTGATGGAGATCAGCTCTCCTCTAACCACCGCCTTCAGCGCTTCCCATACTACCCCCACCTGAACCTCCCCATCGTCGTTGACCTCCAGGTATTGCTCAATAGCCCCCTCACCCTTCCTCAGACCCCCTCGTCCGCCAGTAGTCCCATATCTAGTCGCCAGAGTGGGCGCTGCTTGCTCCCTTTCCTCTCCTAGTTCCAAATCCACCCAATGCGGGGCGTGGTCTGAAACGGCTATGGCCGAGTATTCCGTTCCTGCCACTTTCGGGATCTGTGCCCTTCCCAAAACGAAAAGGTCTATCCGGGAGTATACCTTATGGACGTGGGAGAAGAAAGAGAACTCTTTAGCCATTGGCCTGGCGAATCTCCACGGATCCACTCCCCCTATTTGTTCCATAAATCCCTTCAGCACCTTGGCCGCTGCTGGCCTTCTCCCAGTCCTGGATCTGGACCGGTCTAGCCCTGGATCCAGCACTGTGTTAAAATCATTCCCCCCCCCCCCCCCCCGCCATTACCAAGCTCCCCACCTCCAGGTCCGGGATACGTCCCAGCATTCACTTCATGAATCCCGCGTCATCCCAGTTCGGGGCATATACATTCACCAGTACAACCGCCTCTCCCTGCAGTCTGCCACTCGCCATCACATACCTGCCCCCACTGTTCACCACTATATTCTTAGCCTCGAATGATACCCGTTTCCCCACCAATATTGCCACCCCTCTGTTTTTCGCGTCCAACCCTGAGTGGAATACCTGTCCCACCCATCCTTTTCTTAATCTAACCTGATCCACCACCTTCAGGTGCGTCTCCTGGAGCATGACTACGTCCGCCTTCAGTCTCTTTAAGTGCGCAAACACCCGTGCCCTCTTAATCGGCCCATTTAAGCCTCTCACATTCCACGTGATCAGCCGGATTGGGGGGCCATTCACTCCTCGCCGACGAGCCATCCCCTTTTTTAGGCCATTTCCCCATCTTTATTTTACTCTTGATTGTACAAGGTACCTTTAATCTGAATTATTTCTAACACGACTGTGGATTCATATTGAGCATGACTTCAGCTCATCGAACTCTGATTACATTGTTTCCTTTGTGATGTTCAAAAGTGCTTTGATCCCAGAGCGGTGTTACATCTGGTTTCTGTGATTTCTAAAGTTGCTTTATTACCAAATAGTGCCCCCAGCTCAGAACTCTGACTCCGATTTGGGGCTAACGTGTGTTCCCGTTGTCACGTCGTCTCCAGCTTCCCATATTCACCTGGTCTCAGCAGAATTTCACACCTAAACATTTGTCACCCAATTCAACTGAATAAAAAAGCAAAATACTGAACTTCTGATGAAAGGTCATTGACCTGAAACACTAACTCCGAGCAAAGCTTTCCTGGATATTGGCAAAGATAGCGGGCGGGAAAAGTAACGTTGAAGCCGCCAGCTGCAATGTGTAAAAGGAAAAATGGGAAAGTATGTCATTTGAAACATGGAAGTCTGGCAATACCTGACCTAAGAGTACATGAGAGAATGTGCAATTCTTTTTTAGCAGCTTAATAAAATAATTTAACTTCAAAGAAGGTGCGAAATGTTGCTTTTTTTCCATATAACAAAGTTCAATTGCTGTGACTTAAAAGACATACATCAGTTTTACAGCTTGAATAGTCACAAGCTATTTTCTTAAAGCCTCTTTGAGAAAGGCTATCTGCATTTCAAAACTTTCTTTTGCAGCTGCTGTGAACCCTTCGTGGGATTTTCCCCTACATTCTCATGTACTCGTAGGTCAGGTATCCCCCCCCCCCTCCCCCCTTTGTCGGCCTCAGCCGTGTTGTTGTTTTTTTGGCTGGGTGTGCGTCCCTGGCGTTGCTCCTTGTGTTTTGTTTCTTTCCCTCAATTCCTTCAAGTTCCGCCCCTGCTGGCTGCTCTTGGCCTCAAACTGGTTTTGGAACAGACCAACAAATTGCCCCCATGCAGTAAGGAAGCCTTCCTCCGACCCTCGGATGGCGTATTTTATCTTCTCCAGGTGGAGAAATTCTGAAAGGTCAGCTAGCCCGGTCTGCAGCTGTCGGTGGTGTTGCTGATCGGCAGCCGAGCAATTCTCCGGCGTGCGATTAGGGACGAGAAAGCTAGGGCGTCGGCTCTCTTCCCCATGTGGAGCTCTGGCTGCTCTGATACCCTGAGATTGCCACATTTGGGCATGCTTCACCCTCACAACCTTGGATATTGCCTCGGAGAAGGCTGTCCGGAACGCAGCAAGCTTGGGGCATGCCCAGAACATGTGGATGTCGTTGTCCGGCCCCTCTGGCACCGTTCACATTTATCCTCCACGTCCGGGAAGAATCTGCTCATTCAGGTTCTGGTCAGGTGTGCTCTGTGCACCACTTTGAACTGCATGAAGCTGAGCCTTGCGCAGGAGGAGGTAGAGTTGGCCCTGCTCAGTGCTTCACTCCAGAGTCCCCACCCCACTTCTGTCCCCAGTTTGTTCTCCCATTTCCGTCTAGTTTCATCCAGTGGTGTTCGGGCTCTGTCCAGTAGCTGTCCGTATATGTTCCCACGAGCCCCCCTCCTTACAGTCCGTGTTCATCAGGTCCTCTAATAGTGTAGTCTCCGGGGCCATTTGGTATCCTACTGTCTCTTTGCGGAGGAAATGTTTTATTTGTAAGTGTCTCATTTCCTGTCCTGTCGACAATTCCCATTCCTCCGTCAGTTTGTTCAGCATCGCTAGTCTGTACCCTACGTCAGCATTCCTCTGCCCTGCCTCAATTTTTTTAACGTTGTGTCTAGCAAGGCTGCCGTGAATCTATGGTTACTGCAGATGGGGGTCATCCCGAAATGTTGTCTTAGCTGGCCCCACATTTTCAGTGTGGCCATTATCACTGGGTTCGATATGTATTTCGCCGAGGGGGGTGGGAGTGCTGCCGTGGCCCGGACCCGTAGGGTTGTTCCCTTGCAGGAGGCCTCTTCCATCTGTACCCACTCCGAGTTGGGCTTATGCACCCATCCCCTCACTCTTTCTGCTGTTGCTGCACAGTGGTAATATTGCCAGTTTAGCAGTGCCAGGCCTCCCTTAATTTTCCTCCTTTGCAGTGTTGATTTGGGGACTCTTAGACTCTTGCCCCCCACACAAATGCCATAATTAAGCTATCAAGGTTCTGGCAGAAGGCCTTGGGGATGAAGATTGGTATGGACCTAAACAGGAAGAGGAACCTCCGCTAGCACGTTGATTTTGATCGTCTGCACTTTCCCCACCAGTGAGAGTGGGAGTGCAACCTACCTCTGTAGGTCCTTTTTGACTTCCTCCACCAGGCTGGTCAGGTTCCATTTGTGGATCTGTGTCCAGTCTCTGGCTATTTGGACCCCCAGGTAACAGAATCTGTTTTGGGCTATTTTGAACGGGAGTCCTTCCAGCTCTGTCCCTCCCCCGTTTGGGTTCACTGGGAATGCCTCACTTTTTGCCCAGGTTGCGTTTGTAACCTGAGAAGGTTCCGAACTCTTTTAGGATCCGCATGATTGCTTTCAGTCCTTCCTGTGGCTTTGAGATGTAGAGGGTAGCATGGTGGTTAGCACAATTGCTTCACAGCTCCAGGGTCCCAGGTTCGATTCCGGCTTGGGTCACTGTCTGTGTGGAGTCTGTGTGTGCGTGGGTTTCCTCCGGGAGCTCCGGTTTCCTCCCACAGTCCAAAGATGTGCAGGTTAGGTGGATTGGCCATGATAAATTGCCCTTAGTATCCAAGATTGCCCTTAGTGTTGGGTGGGGTTACTGGGTTATGGGGTGATGGGGATGGGGTGGAAGTGTTGACCTTGGGTAGGGTGCTCTTTCTAAGAGCCGGTGCAGATTCGATGGGCCAAATGGCCTCCTTCTGCACTGTAAATTCTATCTATGATAGGAGCAGATCATTTGCATAGAGTGAAACTCTGAGCTCTGTCATGTGAGAGTACCTTTAGGAAATGGGTGTTTATCAAATAGCTGTAGTGGGTGTACCTTTAAGAAATGGGTGTTTGTCAAATAGCTTCAGTGATGTCAAGAGTGTGGGTGGAGCTGGGCTGTCTGTCTGCTTTTACTTTTGCTTTGAACAAAAGCTGGTGTGTGTCTGTGAGTTTTAGTTTCGTTTTGAGAGTGAAGAGCTGCAGTGAAAGCCAGCAGATGTGCATGGATATCTCTACAAGTTCAAGAGTATTCATTTGGGTGATTTCAAAGTGATAACTGCTCTCAGTAGAGAATTTAACCCTGATCTCTGTGTTAAAGAGGGTATTTGTCTTATGGATGTTGTAAGGAAAGATTAAGGGTTACTTATAGAATACTGTATTCTTTAGGGGGAGTATTTTAGTTGATGGTTGCTAAGATGTTTACTGTGTGTTTAAAAATGTTAAAGGGGAGACTTCCGGGTGCGGCGATGACCAGCTGAGTCGCACGTTTCGGCAGCTCCCTGTGAAACGGACTTTTGGGCTCTTGATAGGAGCCCCAACGGCAATTTTAACGGCTGAAAACACCGTGCGGTAAACCAGAAGGGTGTTCCCCCTGGACACGGATGGAAAAAGGAGAGGAAAGTGGCTGGATTGCAGCGGATCCTTTGGAACAACGGCAAGGAAGGCAAGCAGAAACCAAGATGGCGTCGGAAGGTGGCAGTTTCATATGGGGCCCTGAACAACAAGAGTTTTTGAAACGCTGCGTGGAGGAGATAAAAAAGGAAATGAAGAAAGAGTTGTTGGCCCCGATATTACAGGCGATTGAAGGGCTGAAAGAGGAACAAAAGACCCAGGAGCAGGAGCTTCGGGTCGTGAAGGCGAAAGCAGCAGAGAATGAAAACGACATACAGGGCCTGGTGGTGAAGTCGGAGATACAGGAGGCACACCAGAAACGATCTGTGGAGAGGTTGGAGGCACTGGAAAATAACGCAAGGAGGAACAACTTGAGGATTCTTGGCCTTCCTGAAGGTGTGGAGGGGGCGGACGTCGGGGCATATGTGAGCACGATGCTGCACTCGTTAATGGGAGTGGAGGCCCCGACGGGTCCGTTGGAGGTGGAGGGAGCATACCGAGTTATGGTGCGAGGACCGAGAGCAGGAGAAGCTCCCAGAGCCATAGTGGTGAGATTTCTCCGTTTTAAGGATAGAGAAATGGTCCTTAGATGGGCGAAGAAAACTCGGTGTAGTAAATGGGAGAACGCGGTGATCCGCGTCTATCAAGATTGGAGTGCGGACGGTGGCGAGAAGGAGGGCGAGCTTTAATCGGGCCAAAGCGGTACTTCACAAAAAAAAGGATAAAGTTTGGAATGCTGCAACCGGCAAGACTGTGGGTCACATATCAAGGGAGGCACCACTACTTTGAGACGGCGGATGAAGCGTGGACTTTTATTGTAGAAGAAAAATTGGAATGATTGGACTACGAAAATGAACGTTTGGACAAAGTGGTGGGACGAGTGGGGGGGGGGCGAAGAGGGATTGTATGATTAATCCTGCGGTATGGTAACTTTTCTTTCTCCCACAGGTGGTGATGGGGGGAGGTGGGGAGGGAGAGGAGATGGGGCGTTGGCCATGGGAGGCGGGGCCGAGGGAGAGGCGCGGGCTTGGTTCCCGCGCTATGATAATTATGGCGGGAATAGAGAAGCAGGAAGGAGGGGGCGCCGCACGGGGCGAGCCGTGATCACGGGGGGAAGCCGAGGTCAGCCAGAGTTTGCTGACTTCTGGGAGCAACATGGGGGGAGTAATTACGCTAGCGGGGGGTCTAGCGGGGGGGGGGGGGGGGAGGGGGGGAATTACTGGGTTGCTGCTGCTGGGGAAAGGGGGGAGTGGGTGCGGGAAAGGATGGGCGGGGGGGCACCGTCTGGGAGAAATACAGCCGCGTGGGAACTGGGCGAGAAGCTGGAAAAAGATGATGGCTAACCGGCAAGGGGGGGGGGGGGGTGGGAAGCCCCCCAACTCGGCTGATCACGTGGAACGTGAGGGGGCTTAACGGGCCGATAAAGAGGGCACGAGTACTCGCACACCTTAAGAAACTTAAAGCAGATGTGGTCATGTTACAGGAAACGCACCTGAAACTGATAGATCAGGTTAGGTTGCGCAAAGGATAGGTAGGGCAAGTGTTCCATTCGGGGCTGGATGCGAAAAACAGGGGGGTGGCTATATTAGTGGGGAAGCGGGTAATGTTCGAGGCAAAGACTATAGTGGCGGATAACGGGGGCAGATACGTGATGGTGAGTGGCAAATTACAGGGAGAGATGGTGGTGTTGGTAAACGTGTATGCCCCGAATTGGGACGATGCCAATTTTATGAGGCGAATGCTAGGACGCATCCCAGACCTAGAGACCGGAAAGCTGATAATGGGGGGAGACTTTAACACGGTGTTGGAACCAAGGCTGGATAGGTCGAAGTCCAGGACTGGTAGGAGGCCGGCAGCAGCCAAGGTGCTTAAGGATTTTATGGAGCAGATGGGAGGGGTGGACCCGTGGAGATTCAGTAGACCTAGGAGTAAGGAGTTCTCGTTTTTCTCCTATGTCCATAAAGTCTATTCACGCATAGACTTTTTTGTGTTGGGTAGGGCATTGATCCCTAGGGTGAGGGGAACGGAATATACGGCTATAGCCATTTCGGATCATGCCCCACACTGGGTAGACTTGGAGATAGGGGAGGAAACAAGAGGGCGTCCACCCTGGAGAATGGATATGGGACTAATGGCGGATGAGGGGGTGTGCTTAAGGGTGAGGGGATGCATTGAAAAGTACTTGGAACTCAATGACAATGGGGAGGTTCAGGTGGGAGTGGTCTGGGAGGCGTTGAAGGCGGTTGTTAGGGGGGAGCTGATATCAATAAGGACACATAAAGGGAAGCAGGAGAGTAAGGAACGGGAGCGGTTGTTGCAAGAACTTTTGAGGGTGGACAGACAGTATGCGGAAGCACCGGAGGAGGGACTGTTTAGGGAAAGGCAAAGGCTGCATGTGGAATTTGACTTGCTGACCACAGGCACTGCAGAGGCACAATGGAGGAAGGCGCAGGGTGTACAGTATGAATATGGAGAGAAGGCGAGCAGATTGCTGGCACACCAATTGAGGAAAAGGGGAGCAGCGAGGGAAATAGGGGGGGTGAGAGACGAAGATGGAGAGACGGAGCGGGGAGCGGAGAGAGTGAATGAAGTGTTTAAGACATTTTATAAAAAATTGTATGAAGCTCAACCCCCGGATGGGAGGGAGAGAATGATGGAGTTTTTGGATCGGCTGGAAATTCCCAAGGTGGAAGAGCAGGAAAGGATGGGATTGGGAGCACAGATCACGGTAGAAGAAGTGGTGAAAGGAATTAGGAACATGCAGACGGGAAAGGCCCCGGGACCGGACGGATTCCCAGTTGAATTTTACAGAAAATATTTGGACTTGCTCGCCCCGCTACTGACGAGGACCTTCAACGAGGCAAAGGAAAGGGGACAACTGCCCCCGACTATGTCAGAAGCAACGATATCGCTTCTTTTAAAGAAGGAAAAGGATCCGCTACAATGCGGGTCCTACAGACCAATCTCCCTCCTCAATGTAGATGCCAAGGTCTTGGCCAAGGTAATGGCAATGAGAATAGAGGAATGTGTCCCGGGGGTGGTTCATGAGGACCAAACTGGGTTTGTGAAGGGGAGACAGCTGAACACGAACATACGGAGGTTGTTAGGGGTAATGATGATGGCCCCACCAGAGGGTGAAACGGAGATAGTAGTGGCGATGGATGCCGAGAAAGCATTTGATAGAGTGGAGTGGGATTATCTGTGGGAGGTGTTGAGGAGATTTGGGTTCGGAGAGGGGTATGTTAGATGGGTGCAGCTGTTGTATAGGGCCCCAGTGGCGAGTGTGGTCACGAATGGACGGGGATCGGCATATTTTCGGCTCCATAGAGGGACAAGGCAGGGATGTCCTCTGTCCCCATTACTGTTTGCACTGACGATTGAGCCCCTGGCGATAGCGCTGAGAGGTTCCAAGGGATGGAGGGGAATACTTAGGGGAGGAGAAGAACACCGGGTATCTTTATATGCGGATGATCTGCTACTATATGTGGCGGATCCAGCGGAGGGGATGCCAGAAATAATGCGGATACTTGGGGAGTTTGGGGATTTTTCATGGTATAAATTGGACATGGGAAAGAGTGAGCTGTTTGTGGTGCATCCAGGGGAGCAGAGTAGAGAAATAGAAGACCTACCGTTGAGGAAGGTAACAAGAGACTTTCGTTACCTGGGGATCCAGATAGCTAAGAATTGGGGCACATTGCACAGGCTAAATTTGACGCGGTTGGTGGAACAGATGGAGGAAGATTTCAAGAGATGGGACATGGTAGCATTGTCAATGGCAGGGAGGGTGCAGGCAGTTAAGATGGTGGTCCTCCCGAGATTCCTTTTTGTGTTTCAGTGTCTCCCGGTGGTGATCACGAAGGCTTTTTTCAAAAGGATAGAAAAGAGTATTATGGGTTTTGTTTGGGCCGGGAAGACTCCGAGAGTGAGGAAGGGATTCTTACAGCGTAGTAGGGATAGGGGGGGGCTGGCACTACCGAGCCTAAGTGAGTATTATTGGGCCGCTAATATTTCAATGGTGAGTAAGTGGATGGGAGAGGAGGAAGGAGCGGCGTGGAAGAGATTAGAGAGGGCGTCCTGTAGGGGGACCAGCCTGCAGGCTATGGTGACAGCCCCATTGCCGTTCTCACCAAGGAACTATACCACGAGTCCGGTGGTGGTAGCTACACTGAAGATTTGGGGACAGTGGAGACGACATAGGGGAAAGACCGGAGCACTGGGGGGGTCCCCGATAAGAAACAACCATAGGTTTGCCCCGGGGGGAATGGATGGGGGATATGGAATGTGGCAAAGAGCAGGTATAACGCAATTGAAAGATCTATTTGTGGATGGGAAGTTTGCGAGTCTGGGAGCGCTGACCGAGAAATATGGGTTGCCCCAAGGGAATGCATTCAGGTATATGCAATTGAGGGCTTTTGCGAGGCAGCAGGTGAGGGAATTCCCGCAGCTCCCGACACAAGAGGTGCAGGACAGAGTCATCTCAAAGAAATGGGTGGGGGACGGTAAGGTGTCGGATATATATAGGGAAATGAGAGACGAAGGGGAGACTATGATGGACGAACTAAAAGGGAAATGGGAAGAAGAGCTAGGGGAGGAGATTGAGGAGGGGATGTGGGCAGATGCCCTAAACAGGGTAAACTCGTCGTCCTCGTGCGCCAGGCTAAGCCTGATTCAGTTTAAGGTATTACACAGGGCACATATGACTGGAACACGGCTCAGTAAATTTTTTGGGGTGGAGGATAGGTGTGCGAGGTGCTCGAGAAGCCCAGCGAATCATACCCATATGTTTTGGTCATGCCCGGCACTACAGGGGTTTTGGATGGGGGTGACAAAGGTGCTTTCGAAAGTAGTAGGAGTCCGGGTCGAACCAAGCTGGGGGTTGGCTATATTTGGGGTTGCACAAGAGCCGGGAGTGCAGGAGGCGAAAGAGGCCGATGTTTTGGCCTTTGCGTCCCTAGTAGCCCGGCGCAGAATATTGCTAATGTGGAAAGAAGCCAAGCCCCCGGGGGTGGAGACCTGGATAAATGATATGGCGGGGTTCATAAAGTTAGAGCGGATTAAGTTCGTCCTAAGGGGGTCGGCTCAAGGGTTTACTAGGCGGTGGCAAACCGTTCGTCGAATATCTTGCGGAAAGATAGATAGGGGAGAACAAAGAAGGCAGCAGCCCAGGACTTGGGGGGTGGGGGGTGGGGGGGGGGTGTGTGTGGCCTGAGACAAGGCAGTTGCCAATTAGGGCTAGTTTTTATTTTTTGTTATTTAATATTTATTTATTTGTTGTTGTTTTCTTTTGTTCTTGTTTAAATAAAAAAGGTCATTATTATCTGTATTGTTATAATGTTGTGTAAAGGATGCACAATGTACTGTGTTGGTTGACCAAAAATTTTCAATAAAATATTATTTAAAAAAAAAAAAATGTTAAAGGGATTCATAGAATAAACTTTGTTTTTTGTTTAAAATACTTTTAGATCTCTGTTGCACCACACCTGTAAAGTGGGCCCTTGTGCTCCCCATAACCAAAATCTATTCAAAGTTATGTGTCAGGTGAACTCCATGATACACTTTGGGGTTCTCTAAACTCTGGCCCGTAATAGCTCTCTGTCTCCTCTTTGGATGCCCTTCCTGGCGGACGCCGTAACGGAAGTGGTCGCTGAAGAGCAAACGGGCTTTGTTAGGGGTAGGCAACTCACTGCGAACGTAAGGCGGCTGATGCACCCCGTAGGGCTATCGCCAGGGGTTCGATTGCTAATGCAAACAGTGAGCGGGGACAGTGGGCATCCTTGCCTTGTGCCTCTTTGTAGCTGGAGGTTTTCAGAGGTGGTGGTGTTAGTTCGAACACTCGCCTTGGATGCGTTGTACAGGAGCCTCACCCTGGCAATGAATCCTGCTCCAAGCCCAAACAGTTCCAGTACCTCGAGTAGGTACTTCCATTCGACTCTGTCAAAGGCCTTTTCTGCGTCCATGGAGGCGATCACCTCTTTTTGGGGGGGGGGGGTGGGGATTGTGGCATGCGCTAATGTAGGAGGGAGGGGGGGCGCGGGTGGGGGGGGGGGGGGGGGGAATTGTGGCCTGCGCTAACGTAGGAGGCAAAGTGCCCCTTGCCAGCGAATCTGCGAACATGCTCCTTAGATGTGGGGCCATGGCCGGTGCAAATATTTTGTAGAAGTCCCCGCCTGCATGGAGCTGATGCGCTCCATGATTTCTCCCAGATCTATTTGTGCTTCCAGCTCCCCAGGTCTGTCCTCCCCCCACAACTGACATTTCCAGTCCGTCGCGAAACTGTTTCATCCCTGCGTCCCCATCGGGGGGTTTGGAGGTGTACAGTCCTCGGTAGGAGGTCTCAAATGCTGGATTGACCTCGCTTGGTTCCGCTACCAGTCTGCCTCTGCCATCCTTTACCTGCGCTATTTCCCTCGTGGCTGCCTGCTTTCTCAGCTGGTGACTCAGTAGGCGGCCAGCTTTTTCTCAGTGTTCGTAAAAGGTCCCCATATGTCTGGCGGAGTTGGTACACTGCTTTCCTGGTGGATAGCAGGTTAAAGTCCACCTGCAGCTGTTTCCTCTCGCGTGGCCTCGGAGTACTTTTTGTCTACCTCCAAGACAGCTGTTGCCTGGCCTCCTGTAGGCTATTATTTCTCCTCGGATCACATCTTTCAGTGCCTCCCAGAACGTGGAAGGTGAGCCTTCCACTTTCCGGTTGTTATGGTCTGCAACGTTTTCTGGCAGAAGCCCTTGTCGGCCAGGAGGTCGTGTCCAGCCTCTCTGTGGGGCGCTGGGCATGGCCCATCTTCAACCTCACATCCATGTAGTGCGGAGTGTGGTTGGAGATGACTATCGCGGAGTACTCCGCTCCTGAAATTCCTGGAAGCACCGATTTTCCCACTTCCAAGAAGTCGATATGGGTGTACCTTGTACACTAGCGAAAAAAAGGAGAATTATTTTTCTCCTGGGTGCAGAAACCTCCACGGCTCCAAAAATGCTCCAAGTTCCTTAGCCATGCCTGTCTTTTTCCCCGTTCTGGGGATTGATCGGTCGGTCACGGGTCCTGTATGCAGTTAAAGTCTCTCTCTCTCTCTCTCCCCCCCCCCCCCCCCCCCCCCCCCCCAAATAATCAATCGGTGCGTGTCAATGTCGGGGATTTCCACCATGGTCTTTTTTATAAAGTCTGTGTCGTCCCAGTTGGGAGCGTACTCATTTACCAGTACTACTGGTGCCCCTTGCAGGGACGCTGCTGACCATGACGTACCGTCCCCCTGGGTCCGTAACCGTCCTGGAGTCAGCAAATCTCGTCCTCTTGCTGATTGGTATGGCCACTCCCCTAGCCCTTGTCCCGTAGCCTGAATGGTATGTCTGTCCCACCCAGCCCTTCCTTACAAGTAACCTGTCCGTCTCCCTCGGGTGTGTTTCTTCAGACTTCTCAGGTGGACGAAGACTCTGGATCTTTTCACTGGGCCGTTAAGTTTCCCCTACGTTCCAGGTGACTATCCCGGTGGGAGGTTTCCGACCCCCTGGTCCTGCGGGATCAACCATACTTACCTGGTGGACGTGACCCTGCACTCTGGGGTTTCTCTTTGTTAGGGGGCTGTCCAGAATCGCCGTGGCTGCCGCTCTCACCATGAGGTCGGGCCCCTGCGCTCCGGGGTTTTCCTTTGTCCAGAGGGCACCCAACATGGCGCCAACAGTATGCACGCCACGTGGGTGCGCCCCTGCACTCTGGGGTCTCCCTTTGTTTAGGGACACCCCCCCGCCGCCCCCTCTCCCCCCAAAACCAGACTCTCCCCTGAGAGGTATGCCATGGCCCCCTATACTGCTCGTCTTCCCGTGCTACCCTCCCTGCTAGTACGGTGGCTCCCCTCCCTGGGCTGATCACGGACTGTCTCTGTTCTGTCTACCCGTCTCTGTTCCCTTCCTCGCCCCCTTGCCTGTTTCCCCTATCCTCGCTTCCCTCCCTCTGTCCTCCTACTTTAGTCTGAGAACGAAGCAGCACAGTCCCGCGCAAACAGAGTCCATACAGCAGATATTGGTTCCATTCTTTCCTCCACCTTCCGTCTTGTCCCCGCTGCCCTCATTGTTGCTGCGTCTGTTCCTTCTCTAGATTGTTAGTTTTCACAAACTCCTCGGCCTCCGCTGGGGTGCCGAAGTAATGTTCTTTCCCTTTATAAGTTACCCAGAGTTTGGCCGGGAGCAACATGCCGAACCTCATCCTGCTCTTCGCCTTATTAAATTCGGCCCTTTTTTTTTCGCGAGGTCAGCCCCAATGTCCTGATGGACCTTCATTCTGTGTCCTTCCCATGAGCATGACTTTGTTTGTCGGGCCCACCTCAGGATCCTTTCCCCGTCCTGGTACCTGTGCAGCTTCGCAATGATTGCTCTCGGCTGCTCCCCAGTCTTGGGTTTTGGCTGGAGCGATCTGTGTGCCCTGTCGAGTTCTAGGGGGTTTGGGAAGCTTTTCCTCCCGACCAGGTTGCCCAACATTTGGGCAATGAAGGCCATTGGGTCTCTTCCCTCTACCCCCTCTGGAAGTCCCACAATACAGACGTTCTGTTGCCTGGATCTGTTTTCCTGGTCCTCTACCTGTCCCCTCAGGTTCCTGTGGACTGCCACCAGCCTCTTCACCTCGGTCTCTAGGGCCACGATCCTATCACCCTGGTTGGTTGCCGCCCTTTCCAGGTTCAGGATCGTCCTTTTCTGGGCTTCCACCCTCTTTCCCAGGCAGTCTATCATGCGCTGGAGGGCGTCCATTGCTTCCATCACCACCTCCGTCACCACCTCTTTCATCACCTGGAGTTCCATTTTGATCGCCTCCTTCATGGCAGCCAGTTTTGTTTTTAAGAATGTCTGCCACCCATCCCCCGGTGTAGTGGGGGGCGTCGCTGCCTATTCATGTTCCTCTGTTTGGGTCACTGGTCGCCTCCCCTCTTGTGTCGCCGGGGCCTCCGCCTCGCCTTGTGTGTCTGCTGGTCCGTCTGATCGTTGCTCCTGCCCCTTGCTGCCGCTTCTGCCTTCTCGCCGGCTCTTTGAGCTACCGTTTGCCGGCATCTTCTCTTCTCATTCTTCGCTACTAGTTCCTTTTGGGTTTTTAGGAGTTTTGGGTGGCCTTTTGAGCCAAGAATCCTGGACAATTTGCTATTTTGGGTCCGATTGGGAGGAGAGCCACCTGATGTGCGTCCGCTCAGCATATCACCTCCATCGGAAGTCTCAGAGGAGCAGATATGTAGACAATTTACTGAAGTGTGCAAGAATAATAATTTGATAATTATACTAGGTGATTTCAACTTCCCCACCACAAATTGGGATAGTCATAGTGTAAAGGGCTTAGAGGGGGAGGGATTTCTCAATGTATTCAGGACAGTTTTTTTGTATCAATATGTGGAAGGCCCAACAAGTGATGGAGCAGTGCTGGATTTGGCTCTGGGGAACAAAGCCAGACAAGTGTTCAATGTGGCAGTGAGGGAGCATTTTATTGATAGCGGCCACAACACGGTACGGTTCAAGTTTGTTATGGACAAGGAAAACGATGACCTGAAAAAAACGGTTTTGGTTTGGGGCAAGGCAGATTTCACTAAAATAAGGCAGGATCTGGCCAAAGTTGACTGAGAACAGCTTTTTGCAGGAAAATCTACAGCAGAGCAGTGGAAGGCATTTAAAAAGGAAATGGGGAGAGTACAGGTGTAACATATTCTCTGTAGGAGGAAATGTAGGAACATAAGTTTCAGGGAACCCTGGATGTCTAGGACAATCTTGGACGAGAGAAGGAAGAAGAGAAAGTCCAAAGGGAGAAATTCAACTGCAGCCATAGAGGAATGTAGGAAGTGCAAGAGGGAACTTAGGAAAGCAATTAGAAGGGCAAAATGGGGGCATGAAAAAGGACTTGCGAATAAGATCAGGGAGAACCCCAAGATATTCTGTATAAATACATTAAGGGGAAGAGATTAATCAGAGAAAGAGTAGGGCCCTTTAGAGGTAAGGGGAAGTCTGTGTGTGAAGCCGCAGGACATTGCTATGGTGTTAAATGAGTACTTCTCATCGGTCTTCACTTGGGAGAAGGAGGACATAAACACAGAATTCAGGAAATGGGACTGTGAGGACTCATCAGCTTGACATAGAAACTGAGGTGATGTCGGAGGCTTTGACTCGCTTAAAATAGACAAATCTTCAAGCCCGGATGGATTGCATCCCAGGCTGCTGTGGCAGGAAATTTCAGGGACTCTGACGCAAGTTTATAATTCCTCTCTGGTCACAGGAGAAGTGCCAGAGGACTGGTGAACAGCTAATGTTGTTTCACTTTTCAAGAAGGATAGTAGAAATCAGGGAATTACAGACCAGTGAGTCTCACGTCAGTGGTAGGGAAACTATTCGAGAACGTTCTGAAGGAGAGATTTAATCTCCACTTGGAAAGACATGGATTGATTCAGGGTAGTCAGCATGGCTTTATTAGAGGGAGGTAATGCCTAACAAATTTGATAGAATTTTTTGATAAAGGATGTGTGTGGATGAAGGAAGTGCAGTTGATGTAGTTTATATGGATTTTAACAAAGTCATTGACAAGGTCCCAAATGGCAGACTGATTGAGAAGGGTGAAGCACATGGAATACAAGCAAAGTTGGCGAGATGGATCTGAAACAGGGTGGTGCTAGAAGGCTTTGAGTAACTGGAGGCTGGTGTCCAGCGGCGTACCACAGGGATCAGTGCTGGACCCCTTATTGTTTGTTGTATATAAATGATGTCGACAAGAACATAGGGGGGAATGATAAGCAAGTTTGCAGACCACACCAAGATTGGTAGGGTGGTTAACAGCGAAGAAAAGGGGACTTCCGGTGGCGGCCATGGAGGAGTAGGTCGCACATTTGATAGCTCCCGCCTGTAATGGACATTTGGACCTTTTCCCCCTGTTTTTTCCCGGATTTTATGGGATAAATCAATGAAGAGTGAGACAGTAAGGAGAAATCCCCTTCCGGTATATGGAGAATTGGACCAGAAGTGGCCGTGTGAGAAGACAGTATAAGGGAGATGCAAGTAGAGCTGATTACACGGGGCAGCAGGGCCATGGGGATCGACATGGTGGTCAATGGATCAGTTGGTGAGGTTTTCGAGGATTGCTTCGCCAAACTGAAGAAGGACACGCTGGACCCGATTAAGGCTTTGATTGATCAAGTGGTTCAGAATCAGGAAACCCACGGGAGAGCGATCCAGGAGGTGGAACAAAATTTGTCCGAGCACGAGGAATAAATACACAACTGTGCTGGAAAACAAGAAACAAGGTGGGGATGATGAACGACCGCCAGAAAAGAATGCAAGAGAAGCTGGAGGACCTGGAGAATAGGTCCGGGGGCAGAATCTCAGAATTGTTGGCCTCCCTGAAGGCAGTGAGGGATCGTATGCGAAGGCTTATGTGATGGACATGTTGGAGATGTTGATGGGGGCTGGAGCGTTCCCTCGGCCCCTGGAATTGGACAGAGTACCATGGTGGTACGTTTTCACCGTTTCATGGACAAGGAACACGTTTTGCGGTGGGCCAAGAAAGAACGGAGCAGCAAGCGGGAGAACTGTGAGTTGTGCATCTATCAGGACCTGGGAGCGGATTTGGCCAAGAGGCGAGCTGGGTTCAATCGGGCAAAAATGACCCTCTTTAAGAAAGGGGTGAAGTTTGGGATGCTGTACCCAGCCGGTCTGTGGGTCACACATGAGGAACAGGACTTCTACTTTGAAATGCCAGACGAAGTATGGACCTTTATTAAAGAAATGAAGCTGGAGGCAAATTAAAAGACACTGAATCCTTGGAGAAGTACTGTGGCGGCGATTTGTTGTGCTGGATTGTATAAATTTAAGTAGCACTATGTGAATTAATGTGGATGGTTAAAGGTTGCTTTGTCTTGCAGGGAGCTGTTTAGAAGGGGGAATGGGCTTTGAATTAGGTTCTGCTTTTTGGGTGATTATTTTTCTAAAGTGACTGTTTCTTCACCGTTTCTTTTCTGATGTTTGTTTACTGGTGAATGTGATGCTTTTAAAATGTTTATTCATGTGGGGGGAGAGGGGAGAGAACAATAGGGAGACAGACTGCTTGGTGCCAGGGCGGGCGCTATCAAGTCAGCATGGGTTAGCTGACTCTTGGAAGTGCAGTGGGGGGTGAGCAGGTGTTAAGCTGGAGCTTTACTTGGGGGATTGGGTTTCTAGTGTTGTTGCCAGGGGTGGAGGGAGTGGGGGGTGGGGAGCTGCTTTGCTGACAGGAGGAATTGTTACTAGGGGACAAATGGGAGGTCGGGAACGGCCCGAGTGGGGACTCGAGGAAGCGGAGGGCGCAAGCTCGAGGCTGGCCTAAAAAGGGTGATGGCTAGTCGGCAGGGGGGGAGGGGGTGTTGGAAGCCCCCCGTTCAGGCTGATCACATGGAACGTTGGAGGACTGAATGGGCCGGTCAAGAGGGCTCGCGTGTTCGCGCATTTGAGGGGGCTGAAGGCGGATGTGGCAATGCTCCAAGAGACACACCTAAAGGTTACAGACCAGACAAGATTGAGGAAGGGGTGGGTCAGCCAAGTGTTCTACTCAGGACTGGACTCAAAAGACCAGGTGGGTAGCGATATTGATCAGCAAACGAGTGCCATTCGAGGCAGGGAGAATCTTGTCAGACAAGGGGGGTAGGCACATAATGGTGAGTGGGAAGCTGGAGGGGGTACGAGTGGTAATTGTGAACATAGATGCTCCGAATTGGGACGACGTGGAATTTATGAGGCGGGTTTTATGTAAGATCCCAGACTTAGAGGCACATAACCTGATAATGGGAGGGGACTTCAATACAGTCATCGATCCGGAATTGGACCAGTCAAAATCCAGGACAGCGAGGAGGCCGGCTGCGGCAAAGGAATTGAAAGGTTTTATGGAACAGATGGGGGTAGTAGACCCATGGTGGTTTGCATGGCCGAGGACGAAGGAGTTTTCCTTTTTCTCACATGTCCACAAGGTATACTCTCGCATTGACTTTTTTGTTCTGAGCAGAGCGCTAATACCGAAGGTGGTGGACGCTTAGTACTCGGCAATCGCAGTGTCGGATCATGCCCCGTACTGGGTGAATCTACGGGTTAGTTTGGAGAGAGGTCAACGCCCGCTGTGGAGACTGGATGTGGGGTTGATAGCGGACAAAGCGAACTGTGGGTGGGTTAATAAGTCCATCCAGAACTACCTGGAAACAAATGATATGGGGGAGGTCTCTGCAGCGACGGTCTGGGAAGCTTTGAAGGCAGTAGTCAGAGGGGAATTAATCTCGATACGGGCCCACAGAGAAAAGGTGGAATGGGCTGAGAGGGACAGGTTAGTTGAGAAGATACTCCAGGTAGACAGGAGATACTCGGAGGCCCCGGACGCGGGGCTACTGAGGGAACGGCGGAGGTTACAGGTGGAGTTTGGACTGTTGATCACAGGGAAAGCGGTGGAACAGTTGAGGAAGCCAAGGGGAGCGATCTATGAGTATGGGGAAAAGGCAAGCAGAATGTTGGCGCACCAGCTCAGGAAAAGAGAGGCGGCTAGGGAGATGGGTAAAGTAAAGAGTAGAGACGGTAATACTGTCCTGGACCCAGCGGGGTAAATGAGGTGTTTAAGGACTTCTATAGTAAATTATGAGTCGGAACCCCCGGCTGGGGTGGAGGGGATGAGGCAGCTTTTGGATCAATTGAGATTCCCGAGGGTGGAGAGGACCTGGTGGAAGGGCTGGGAGCCCCAATTGAAATAATCAGGTGGCTGGAGGGCATTCAGCCGGGCAAGGACCCGGGGCCTGACGGCTACCAGGTGGAATTCTACAAGACGTTTTCAGAGATATTGAGCCCACTGCTGGTGAAGGCATTTAACAAAGCAAGAGCGAAGGGAGTCCCTTCTCCTCCTCCTCTCTCTTTCTCTCTCCCTCTCCCCCATGCAGGTCATATAGGTCAATTTCTCTACTGAATGTGGATGCCAAACTGCTGGCTAAGATACTGGCCACAAGGATAGAGGACTGTGTCCCGGGGCTGATAGGGGAAGACCAGACGGGATTTGCTAAGGGCAGGCAACTCAAGGCCAACGTTTGAAGGCTTCTCAATGTCATTATGGTGCCCTCAGAAGGAGAGGAAGTGGAGGTGGTGGTAGCGATGGATGCGGAGAAGGCTTTTGATCGGGTGGAGTGGAGTTACCTGTGGGAGGCGCTGGGAAGGTTTGTGTTTGGTGAGGACTTTATTGACTGGGTGCGGTTGCTCTATCATGCAACAGTATCGAGTGTACGTACGAACCGGCTGAGGTCGGGGTATTTTAAAAGACACCGAGGGACGAGGCAAGGGTGCCCCTCTTCCAGTTACTGTTTGCTCTGGCCATAGAGCCATTGGCCATGGCGCTAAGAGCCTCTAGGAACTGGAAAGGGCTGGTTCGGGGGTGGGAGGTGGAGCACCGGGTCTCGCTTTACACAGATGACCTGCTCTTGTATATTTCAGACCCATTGGAGGGGATGGGGGAAGTAATGCGAATCTTGGGGGAATTTGGCAATTTTTCGGGGTATAAATTGAACATGGGGAAAAGCGAGATGTTTGCGATCCAGGCAAGAGGACAGAAGAGACTGGGAGAGTTGCCGCTTAGAATGATAGGGAAGAGCTTCCGATATCTGGGAATCCAGTAGGCCCGGGAATGGGAGGTACTGCACAAGTTAAACCTATCCCGGTTGGTAGAACAAATGGAAGGGGACTTTAAGAGATGGGACATGCTTCCGCTATCACTGGCGGGGAGGGTACAGACCGTGAAAATGACAGTGCTCCCCAGATTTCTGTTCGTCTTTCAGTGCCTCCCCATCTTCATCCCTAAGGCCTTTTTGAAGCGGGTGAATAAGATTATTTTGGGCTTTGTGTGGGCAGGTAAAACCCCGCGAGTGAAGAAAGTGTTGCTGGAGCGCAGTCGCGAGGAGGGTGGGTTGGCGCTGGCAAACTTCTGCAATTACTACTGGGCGGCTAATATAGCCATGATCAGGAAGTGGGTAGTGGGGGAGCGGTCGGCATGGGAGTAGATGGAAACGGCATCATGTAAAGACACCAGTTTGGGGGCACTGGTAACGGTACCTCTGCCGTTCTCGCCGGCCCGATACTCCACAAGTCCAGTGGTATGGCGGCTCTGAGGATCTGGGGACAATGTAGGAGATATAAGAGAGTGGAGGGAGCATCGATTTGGAGCCCGAATTTATAATAACCACAGGTTTGTGCTGGGTTGGATAGATGGCGGGTTCCGGAGTTGGCAGAGGGCAGGAATTAGAAGGATGGGGGATCTATTTATAGATGGGAGCTTTCCCAGCTTGAAAGCTTTGGAGGATAAATTCAAATTGCCAGCAGGTAATGGTTTTAGGTATTTGCGAGACTTCCTGAGAAAACAGGTGCCGGCCTTTCCGCTGCTTCCACCATGGGGGATACAGGATACAGTAGTTTCCAGTACCTGGGTGGGAGAGGGGAAGGTATCGGATATTTACAAGGAGCTTTCGGAGGAGGAGGAAACTGCGGTGGAGGAGCTTAAGGGCAAGTGGGAGGAGAGATAGAGGTGGGTCTGTGGGAGGATGCCCTGAGCAGGGTTAATACATCCTCATCATGTGCCAGGCTTAGCCTGTTACAATTTAAGGTAGTCCACCGGGCACACATGACAGTGGCTCGGATGAGCAGGTTCTTTGGGGTAGAAGATAGGTGTGCGAGGTACGCGGGAAGCCCAGCAAATCATGTCTACATGTTTTGGGCATGACCGAAGCTTAAGAGGGTTTTGGCAGGATTTTGCTAAGGCAACGTCCACGGTACTCAAAACATGGGTGGTGCCGAGTCCGGAGGTCGCGATCTTTGGAGTGTTGGAAGAGCCTGGAGTTCAGGGGGCGAAAGTGGCTGACGTCTTGGCCTTTGCCTCACTGGTAGCCCGGAGACGGATCTTGTTAATGTGGAGGGACCCGAAACCCCCGAGTGTTGATATCTGGGTTAGTGACATGGCTGGGTTTCTCCGTCTCGGGAAAATTAAGTTCGCCTTAAGGGGGTCAATGTTGGGATTCCCCCGGAGGTGGCAGCCGTTCGTCGACTTTCTCGGGGAAAATTAAAATGTCATCAGATGCAGTATTCTGGGGGTGGTGGGGGGATTGTCGTTGTATGGTTGAGGTGCGTGAAGATTGGGCTGGGGGGGGGTGGGGGAAATGTTTATTTTATCATGTTGATATCATTGTTTATCTCACTGTTATGAAAAATTTTCAAATACCTCAAAATATTATTTAAAGAAAAAAACAGTGAAGAAGAGGGTCATAGGTTACAGGAAGATAGAGATGGGTTGGTCAGATGGGCAAAGCAGTGGCAGATGGTATTTAACCCTGATGAGTGGAAGGTGATGCATTTTGGAAGAAGAAGCAAGACAAGAGATCATGAATAGCAGGACTCTAGGAACAGATGGATCTTGGAATTGTTCAGAGATTCCTGAAGGCGGCAGAGCAGGTGAATAGGGTAGTTAAGAAGGCATGGGATACTTGCCTTTATCAGTTGTGATGTGGAGATGCCGGCGTTGGACTGGGGTGAGCACAGTACGAAGTCTTACAACACCAGGTTCAAGTCCAACAGGTTTGTTTCGATGTCACTAGCTTTCGGAGCGCCGCTCCTTCCTCGGGTGAATGAAGAGGTATGTTCCAGAAACACATATATAGACAAATTCAAAGATGCCAAACAATGCTTGGAATGCGACCATTAGCAGGTGATTAAATCTTTACAGATCCAGAGATGGGATAACCCCAGGTTAAAGAGGTGTGAATTGTATCAAGCCAGGACAGTTGGTAGGATTTTGCAGGCCAGATGGTGGGGGATGAATGTAATGCGACATGAATCCCAGGTCCCGGTTGAGGCCGCACTCGTGTGCGGAACTTGGCTATAAGTTTCTGCTCGGTGATTCTGCGTTGTCGCGCGTCCTGAAGGCCGCCTTGGAGAACGCTTACCCGGAGATCAGAGGCTGAACGCCCTTGACTGCTGAAGTGTCCCCCGACTGGAAGGGAACCTGGTGATTGTTACGCGATGTCCGTTCATTTGTTGTCGTAGCGTCTGCATGGTCTCGCCAATGTACCACGCTTCGGGACATCCTTTCCTGCAGCGCATGAGGTAGACAACGTTGGCCGAGTCGCACGAGTATGTACCGCGTACCTGGTGGGTGGTGTTCTCACGTGTAATAGTGGTATCCATTTTGATGATCTGGCATGTCTTGCAGAGATTGCCATGGCAGCGTTGTGTGGTGTCGTGGTCACTGTTCTGAAGACTGGGTAGTTTGCTGCAAACAATGGTTTGTTTGAGGTTGCGCGGTTGTTTGAAGGCAAGTAGTGGGGGTGTGGGGATGACCTTGACAAGATGTTCATCGTCGTGTTGATGGCTGTGAAGAAGATGACGTAGTTTCTCCGCTCCGGGGAAGTACCGGACGACGAAGGGTATTCTGTCGGTTGTGTCCCATGTTTGTCTTCTGAGGAGGTCGGTGCGGTTTTTCGCTGTGGCGCGTTGGAACTGTCGATCGATGAGTCGAATGCCATATCCCGTTCGTACGAGGGCTTCTTTCAACGTCTGTAGATGTCTGTTACGCTCCTCCTCGTCTGAGCAGATCCTGTGTATACGGAGAGCTTGTCCATAGGGGATGGCTTCTTTAATGTGTTTAGGGTGGAAGCTGGAGAAGTGGAGCATCGTGAGGTTATCCGTGGGTTTGCGGTAAAGCAAAGTGCTGAGGTGACCGTCCTTGATGGAGACGAGTGTGTCCAAGAATGCAACTGATTTTGGAGAGTAGTCCATGGTGAGTCTGATGGTTGGATGGAACTTATTAATGTCATCGTGTAGTCGTTTCAGTGATTCTTCGCCTTGGGTCCAAAGGTAAAAAATGTAATCGATGTATCTGGTGTATAACGTCGGTTGAAGGTCTTGTGCGGTGAGTAGGTCCTGTTCAAACTTGTGCATGAAGATGTTGGCGTATTGGGGTGCGAATTTGGTCCCCATGGCTGTTCCGTGCGTCTGGATGAAGAACTTGTTGTCGAAGGTGAAGACGTTGTGATCCAGAATGAAGCGGAAGAGTTGCAGAATTGCGTCTGGAGATTGGCAGTTGTCGGTGTTGAGTATTGAGGCTGTTGCAGCAATGCCGTCGTCATGGGGGATGCTGGTGTAGAGTGCCGAGACGTCCATTGTGACGAGGAATGTTCCTGGTTCAACTGGTCCATGGGTGCTGAGTTTCTGTAGGAAGTCCGTCGTGTCGCGACAGAAGCTGGGCGTACCTTGTACGATGGGTTTCAAGATACCCTCGATGTAGCCAGAGAGGTTCTCACACAAGGTCCCATTGCCTTAAACGATAGGGCGGCCTGGTGTGTTGGCCTTATGTATTTTCGGGAGGCAGTAGAGATCTCCAATGCGGGGAGTACGTGGGATGAGAGCACGTAGGGTGCTCTGAAGATCTGGATCCAAGGTCTTGATCAGTCTGTTAAGTTGGCGGATGTGTTCCTTGGTCGGATCTGCGGGTAACTCTGTAGTGTTCTTGGTTGTTCAGTTGTCGGTATACCTCTTTGCAGTAGTCCGTTCTGTTCAGTACGACAGTGGCCCCTCCTTTGTCTGCTGGTTTGATGACGATGCTGCGGTTGGTCTTGAGAGCGTGGATGGCATTGCGTTGTGCTTGGGTGACGTTCGGGGCTGTCTTGTGAATGCGACTGATGAATCTGACATTGTCGCGACTCCTGACGGCTTGAGCATACATGTCGAGTCTAAGGCAGCGGCCTTCCGGAGGGGTCCAATTCGACTCTTTCCTCTTCGGTTGCCGCACTGCACATCTCACGGTCTGCTGTTCCGGTTCATTGATAGTCTGCTTGGGTTCGCTGTTGGCCTCTTGGGGTCTGTGGAAGAATTCCCGGAGCCTCATTCGCCTGATGAATTCCTCCATGTCTGCCGCAAGACTGATGGGGTCCATTTTGGCGGTGGTGCAGAAATTGAGCCCTCTGCTGAGGACTTCGATTTCGTCTGGTTGAAGGGTGTAGTCTGACAAGTTGACAATAGATTTCCCTGTATTTTCTACTGTGGCACCGGGGATGGCTTGGTTGCTGCCGGTGGTGATGCCAAGTTTCTCAAGCTTTCTGTTCTTGGTGTGCATATATCAGTTTATCAGTTGTGGCATAGAATATAAGAGCAAGGAGGTTATTTTGGAGCTGTACAGGGCGGCATGTGGCTCAGTGGTTAGCACTGGGACTGCGGCGCTGAGGACCCGGGTTCGAATCCCAGCCCTGGGTCACTGTCCGTGTGGAGTTTCCACATTCTCCCCATATCTGCGTGGGTTTCACCCCCACAACCCAAAGATGAGCAGGTTAGGTGGATTGGCCACGCTAAATTGCCCCTTAATTGGGAAAAAAAATAATTGGGTACTCTAAATTTAAAAAAAAAAAAATGTTGTACAGAACCTTGATTAGACCACAGCTGGAGCATTGTGTGCAGTTCTGGTCACCTCACTATATGAAGAAGGTGATTGCACTGGAGAGGGTACAGAGAAGATTCACCAGGATGTTGCCTGAGATGGAAAATCTGAGCTATAAGGGGAGACTGCATAGGATTGGATTGTTTTTAGAGCAAAGGAGGCTGAGGGGGGGGGGGGGGGGGGAATATAATTTGAGGTGTATAAGATTGAGGCGTTTGTACAGGCTAAATAGGAAGCAGCTGTTTCCCTTGGTTGAGGGGTCAATCACAAGGGGGGGCATAGTTTTAGGATGGGGGCAGGAGATTCTGACGGGATTTGAGAAAAAACGATTTCACTGATGGTGGTGAGAATCTGGAATGCACTGTCTGGGAAGGTAGTGGAGGCTGAAAACCTCACAACCTTAAAAAACACTTGAAACACCATCACATTCAAGCATATGGGACAACTTCTGGTAAGTGGGATTAGCGCGACGTATGGGGTAGTTATTGTTGGTGCAGACCCGATGGGCCGCAGGGCATTTTCTGCACTGCAGGACTCTGACTATATAATAGTGGTGACCTTGAGGGTGTGGGGACAGTGGTGGAAGCACATGGGAGTGGAGGGGGAATCGGTATGGACACCTATTTGTGGTAATCACTGGTTTGCGCCGGAGAGGGGGAGTGCTGGATGGGGGGTTCCAGAGGTGGCAGCGAGCTGGATTTGAGCGGTTTGGGGACCTGTTTATTGACGGCAGTTTTCCGTGCTTGGAAGATTTGGAGGAGGAGTTTGAGCTGCCTGGTGGAAATGGGTTCCGATACCTGCAGGCGAGGAACTTTGCGCGGAGGCAGGTCTTGATCTTTCCGCACCTACATCCCCAGGGATACAGGACAAGGTAGTGTCGGAAACGGGAGTGGGGGAGGGGAATGTTTCGGAAATTTATAAAGACCTCATGGAATGGGACGGAGCCCCGACATGGGAGGTGAAGCGAAAGTGGGAGGAAGAATTGGGAAGGGAATTAGAGGTGGGGTTATGGGAGGCTGTCCTGAGTAGAATCAACACATCCTCGTTGTGTGCCAAGCTTAGCCTGCTACAATTCAAGGTGGTCCACAATGCGCATATGACTGTGGCCCGTATGAGCAGGTTCTTTGAAGGGGTAGAGGATAGGTGTGTGCGGGAGGGCCCGCAAATCATGTCTACATGTTTTGGGCATGTCTGAAGTTTAGGGGATTTGGGCAAGTGGGAAATAGTGGGAAAAGGGGATTGGGGAACTGTGTGTGTAAGCTATGTTGGCTAGGTTTGGTTGTTGGTTGGGTAGGTGTTATTTGTTTTGTTGTTTTCTCTTGAAAATTGTTAAAATTCTACATGCCTTCATAAAATATTTTCAAAAACAAAAATAATAGTGGTGACCTGTGACTAGAGCTGAGGCAAGAGGGCAGTGTTGGGCCCCCAGTCTGCAGCTGACCGTACACGTCCAGACAGCTGACCCAGTCTCTCTCACTTTAGGTGGCTCTGGAAAGTTCTGACAATAGGCATTTAATCAACCGTAATTAGCTACCTGCCAGCTGGAAAGCCCTGCTGACTCCAATCCTGGGGCTGAATGGAGCCAATAAACCAGCAATTTGGGGGCAATGTGAATACTGTGCTCGCCCCCACGAGTGTCTAAAATACTGCGCTAGCTTCAGTCTTTGGTCAGTACCTAGGCAGTTTGATGAAAAATGCTGTTCCATAGTAGATATGTAGGTAGTTTGGATCACATTGAGATCAAAAAGGAGGAGGTGTTGGGCGTCTTGAAAAATATTAAGGTAGATAAGTCCCCATGGCCTGATGGGATCTACTACATAATACTGAGGGAGGAAATTGCTGTGGCCTTGACTGAAATCTTTGTTTCCTTACAAAGGTCCCAGAGGATTGGAGAATAACTAATGTTCCTTTGTTTAAGAAAGATAGTAAGGATAATTCAGGAAATTACAGGCTGGTGAGCCTTACGTCAGTAATAGGGAAATTATTGGAGTGGATTCTTCGAGACAGGACTTACTCCCATTTGGAAGCGGGAGGCAGCATGGTTTTGTGAGGGGAGGTCGTGTCTCACTAACTTGATCGAGTTTTTCGAGGAAGTGACGAGGATGGTCGAAGGTAGGGCAGTGGATGTTGTCTACATGGACTTCAGTAAGGCCTTTGACAAGATCCCTCATGGAATACTGGTACAGAAGGTGAAGTCACATGGGATCAGCGGTGAGCTGGCAAGATGGATACAGAACTGGCTCGGTCATAGAAGGCACAGGGAGTAGTGGAAGGATGCTTTTCTGAATGGACTAGTGGTGTTCTGCCGGAATCAGTGAACATATAACATACAGTGCAGAAGGAGGCCATTCGGCCCATCGAGTCTGCACCGACCCACTTAAGCCCTCCCTTCCACCCTATCCCCGTAACCCAATAACCCCTCCTAACCTTTTTGGTCACTAAGGGCAATTTATCATGACCAATCCACCTAATCTGCTAGGACCATTGCTGTTTGTAGCGTATATATAAGCGATTTGGAGGAAAATGTAACTGGTCTGATTAGTAAGTTTGCGGACTACACAAAGGTTGGTGGAATTGCGGATAGCGATGATGACTATCAGGATATAGCAGGATATAGATCGGTTGGAGACTTGGGCGGAGAGATGGCAAATGGAGTTTAATCAGGACAAATGTGCGGTAATGCATTTTGAAATGTCTAATACAGGTGGGAAAAAGACAGCAAATGGCAGAACCCTTGAGAATATTGATAGGCAGAGGGACCTGGGTGTACAGGTCCGCAGGTCACTGAAAGTGGCAATGCAGATTGAGAAGGTATTCAAGAAGTCATATGGCATGCTTGCCTTCATCGGCCGGGACACTGAGTATAAAAATTGGCAAGTCATGCTGCAGCTGTATTGAATCTTAGTTAGTCCACACCTGGTTTATAGGGTGCGATCTTCTGGCCACGCTGCGCCGGAAAGGCTTCTTGCTGCGGTGCAACGTGGCCGGTGAAAGCCGGTAGACCCTGCTCCCAGGATCCATCCGGCTCGCAACGCTTCATGAGATTCAATGCAAACTCACGAGATGTTGCAAGGAGAATCCTGCCCACAACAGGCAGGATCACCTTTTGGCAAATAGATCGAGGCAGCTAGCCTAGTCAATGGCCAGTTCCTTAGTTTTGCTGACGTTGAGGGAGAGATTGTGGTCGTTGCACCATGCCACTAGGTTCTCTATCTCCCTCCTGTACTCTGACTCATCGTTGTTCGAGATCTGACCCACTATAGTCGTGTCGTCAGCAAACTTGTAGATGAAGGTGGAGCCAAATTTTGCCACACAGTTGTGTGTATCTAGGGAGTATAGTAGGGGACTAAGTACACAGCCTTGCAGGGCCCTGGTATTGACTATCGTGGAGGAGGTGTTGTTGTTTATCCTTACTGATTGTGGTCTATGGGTCAGGAAGTCGATGATCCAGTTGCAGAGAGTGGAGCCCAATCCTAGGTTTTGGAGTTTTCATACGAGCGTGGCTGGGATTGAGGTTGATACCTTCCATTATCTTGGGTCACTCACCACAGAACATGCAGAGTCTACTTAAGAAATTCCGGCTAAACTTACCAAGGGTCATGGTGTTGTGTACTCATTAAAAGAATATGGTGTAGCTACAGTATCTTGATTACAATGAGAATTTGTCTTCTGAAAGCTCTTGAGTGGTCCGTGATAATGTATGTCTGCAAAAGCTGGACCATCAAGTAGAACAATTAGGCTTGAATAAGAACATTGGACTTGAAAGGGCCCAGGCGGATAAAACTTGTGCCATGGACGGCTAAGTGGACAAATGGGTGGATGCTCGAGAAAGCTGGTGTTACGAAGCACTTGCTTGAGGCAGCGATATCAAGGAAGCTCACATATTTTGGACAAGTGATGTGAACAGGAGGGGAATGTTTGAAAAAAAAGAGGTAATGGAAGATAAAACACTTGGAAGATGGTCACATGGAAGACTCAAGATGGCATGGATGTATAATATTGGAGCATCTACTGGCCTCTCTTTGGGACAGGCAATGAGGACGGCAGAGATGAGAATAGAAATCAGTGGAGAAAGAGTGTTTATAGTGCAGTCAACCCACGGAACAAGGGCGGATGAAAGACAAGTCAGATGTGTACTTAAGGGGTACAGGGCAAGGCTCGAAATATAATAAATTCAATAAGTCTTTGTTTAACATTGTAATTCCTGAAAAGTGCCACTTTAAATGAAACAACATTAAATTAGTCAGATTTTCCCATTATATCCAATGTAAAGATGTAACTTGATTCTGCAGGACCTTCTCATCAGGAAATAAATATTAAACTGTATACCATGTAAGTTGAAATAGGTTACATTGTTAAATTATCGTTTTGCTAAATGAAATAACATTCACATTTTCATGAATACAAAATTTTAATAAAATCTTTGGTAAATATAAAAGAAATATGCTGGCTCTTTCTACTCATCTCCGACTCTCGCCCACCCTCCCACTTGCCGCTTTCTCTCCTGTACCCCTGTTGTGATTAAGGGCTTGCGAGATGAGCGGCTAGAGGCAGGGAGAGCCGCTTCAGGTTGTAGGATTGCAGAGATCACTGCAAGTTGGAAAGGTGGCGAGAGGGTGGTTCAGCAAGAAGGACTGTCGGCAGCGACCGTGAGAGTTGGCGTAAGGCAAGATTGGCAGTGACCAGGAAGTTGGTGAGAGGCAACTGGGATAGCCAGGTAGCAGAAGAGTATACTCCAATTGATACTGATTGGGCCATATAACCCTAGGTCAGACCCGGCGTGAAACAACATTAAAGCTAAGCTTTTGTTAATTGACCAACATTAAAGTGGGACAACTTAAAATGACGACTTGCAGCCTTTGTGTAGGTGGTGACTAAGGAAGAGGATGCTGACAAAATATTAGTAAAAGTAGAGAGGTGGTGGAGGTAATGGATGAGTGAAAATTGACATGCAGAATGTGCTGCAAAGACTGGCTATGCTTAGAATGAAAAAGTGTCCTGATCAGGATAGCTGGCATTTCATCCCAGGCTGCCAAACAAAGTTGGATGTAGATAGCGGAAAGTCATTTCTTAATTTTTCACTGTTGTGTGGGGAATGTGCTGGAGGAATGGAGAGTGCGAGTGGTACACAATTGTTCAAGAAAGAATGTAAGCACATTGCTAGTAACTCCATGCCAGTCATCTTTAACATCAGTGGTAGGTAACATTTTTCAAACCGTAATTGGGAGGGAAAAATTAATAGGCACCTGGAGAGCTTTGAGACGAGTCAGTATAGGTTTATAAAAGGCAAATCGTGTTTGACTATTGAACTGAATTTTTTGATTAAGTAGCAAAGAAGCTGGATGAAGGGAATGCAGTTAATTTTGTTTATATGGATTAAAAAAGCGTTCAACAAATACCGCATAAAATTCAGATTAACAAAATTGAGGCTCATGAAATAGGGTCAGTGTCATCCTAGACAGAAAGCAGTGTGGTGATGATTGGTTGTTTTTCCAGACTGGAGGATGGTACATAGTGATGTTCCCCACTGCTCAGCGCATTTTTGATACATACAAATACTTGGACATTGGAAAGCAGTATAAAATATCAAACTTTGAGAATGCAAGAGAAATTGGAGGTGTGGCAAACAGTGAGGATGATACCAATCTGGAACTATATGACAGGTCCTTCACCATCGCTAGGACAAAACCTGGAGCTAGGGGGAGGGATAGAGGCAGGTCTGTGGGCGGATGCCTCGAGTAGAGTCAATGCGTCCTCATCATGTGCCTGGCTCAGCCTGATACAATTTAAGGTAGTTCATCGGGCACACATGACGGTGGCCCGGATTAGCACGTTTTATCGGGTAGAGGTCAGGTGTGCGGGGGGGGCGGGGGCCAGCAAATCCTGTCCAGATGTTTTGGGCATGCCCGAAGCTTTGGGGATTCTGGCAGAATTTTGCCGATGTCATGTCCACGGTACTAAAAACACAGGTGGTGCCGAGTCCAGCGGTGGCGATTTTTGGAGTGTCGGACGATCCGGGAATCCAGGGAGCGAGAGAAGCTGACATCTTGGCCTTTGCCTCCCTCGTAGCCCAGAGACGGATATTGCTAGCGTGGAGCCCCCGAAATCGGAGACCTGGGTTAGCGACATGGCTGAGTTTCTCAGTCTTGGGAAAATCAAGTTCGCCCTAAGAGGGTCAATGCTAGGGTTCGTCCGGAGGTGACAGCCGTTTGTTGCCTTTTTCGGGGGGAAAATTGACTGTCAGCAGAGGCAAAAAAAAACTTGAGGGGAGTGGAGGTTAGGCTATTTTCTGTTTAGGGTAGGAGGGACTTGTTCGGGATGGAGATGATTTATGCAATATGTTTATATTTGGATTTGCATTATACGTTGACTTATAAAATTACAAATACCTTAATAAAATGTAAACCTGGTGCTCCCTCTTTAACAGCACTGAGTGTACCTACATCCTATAGACTGCAATGGTTCAAGAAAGTGGCTCACCGCCACCTCCTGAGGGGCAATTAGGGATGGACCATAAAAATGCTGGCCTAGCCAGTAATGTGCGCACAGCCTGTGAAATGATAGAAAAAAATCAACTGCAACAGGAGGTTCCTTGGATATGAGCACAATGGGCAGACAGGTGGACGGTGCAATTTAATATAGTGAAGTATGCATTTTGACAGATACAATAGTGAGAGGCAATCTACACTTAATGACAGTTTGAAAATGTCCGCGGGACAGAGGGGTGTGCAGGTTCTTGTGCATTATCTTTGAATGTAGCAGAACATATTGCGAGGGTTGTTCGCAAAGCATATGGGATCTTCGGCTTCATAAAGAGAGCTATAATGTACAAAGCAGGTAAGCTAGGCTGAACTTATGCATGGCTTTGGTTCGACCAAGGTATTGCTTCAGGTTGTGGTCATCGCACTTCAAGAAGGATATAAGGCTCCTTGAGGAGATTCACCAGAATGGTTCCAGGCTGAGGGATTTTAGCTACAAGATTACGTTGGAGAAGCTGGGATGGTTTTCCTTGGAGCAAAGGAGACTGAGGAGAATTTGATCTGAGGTGTACAAGATTGTGGCAGGTTTAAAGAAGGTAGACAAAGAAAAGCTGTTTCCATTAGCTGTCTAGGCAACAGAAATTTAAGGTTTTGGACAAGAGATGTAGGTCAGGTGATAAGAAGAACTTTATTACACCGTGATGATGACCTGGAACTTGTACAAGGGTGACAAAAACTTTGGCAATCAATGATTTCAAAAGTAAATTCGATGGACACTTGTAAGGAAATAAACAGGCTAAGGAGATAGAGTGGGGGAATGGGATTGATTGGATTTCCCTACAGGGAGCCAGCATGGACTTGTTAGGCCAAATGTGTTATTTTTGAACCAAAGGTGTTCTTTTTGCACCATAATGGCTCTCTGAATTTATGACATGCATTCCATCATTCCTCTTCTCTATTCCATTGAAATTTTAATAATTATCATTTAGAATTTTTATTTGCTGGCAGTTTCAGTTCTGAAACTGAATTAGGGATAATCATTTTGGTAGGCAGTGAGCGTTCATGAAATGACAGTATTTAAATCCCTAACTGGTGCCAAGTCAGAGGGGTTGTTCAGGCACCCAGCAGCAGTAATATCATCAACCAGGGTAAGCAATTTCATTTGAAGTATTCTCATGGACAGTAAGTCAGGAAGTTAACCATCATGGCATTCCTCCAATTTTATTTTTAGATTTTTAACTGTTAGCTAAATAAATGATTAAGATATACATATAGGATTAAGATAGAAGATAAAAGATCACAAGTAAACTTGAAAAGGTTATTTTCAAATATTTGGAATTTCTTACAATGGATACATTTGGCATAAAGATACAATACTCCTTTGTGGCCACTGAAAACATTTTCAAGGGTCTTTGCAGTAGAATTAACAGCATAAATGTGGATAATCTCACTTGCGAATGATTTCAGTCTGGGGTTTGCTGGGGTGGTATGGCACAACAGCATCTCCTCTGGAGAGGTATTTGAAGGCTGTCTGAAGTCCTGAGCAGCTTCTCCCATTTGCTTTGCCTAATTGGCCCATAATCCTATGAAAATTTGTGGTTAAGACTTAATTCAAAAGAGTGAGGATTAATTTAGCCTTTACCCTGATGAAAATATTACAAAGAACATGGCTACATTCAACTGGACCTCTATCTTTAAATGCACATGACAGTAATTTATATGAGATATAGAAAAATAAATAATGTAGTTAAAATTAACATTGTTACCAAAATTGTCATTCTTGCAGTGAGATAAATCTGCATTTATTTTATAGTGCGGAGGAGGTTATTCAAAGGCTCACTGGAACCCAACTGTCCTTGGGATTTCTGGAAGAAAATGGTTTTACTGGACCGATTTTGGTTGCAAAGAAGGATGGTTTGGGATTAAGTTTACCGCCACTCACGTTTTCTGTCAGTGACCTTGAAAATTATGTTGGTAAGTATTTAAAGGATCAACCAGTTGAATTGTACACAAAGAGAAGAAAGTGCAAATAATCATTTTTCATGATATTAAAAGTACCCTTCGCGGAGAAAATATTTGCGTTCTATGTATTTTACAGCACTTATTTATGACCATGCATTCCATGTAAAACCAATATTACTCTGAAAGCTGTGAGGCATGAAATGTGTTGAACAGTGAGGAATAGCATTATATCTTATATTCCATGTGTATGTGTTGTAATTGCGCTATATATGGAATGTACTCATCAGTGAAAACTGGTTTATGGAAGCTGTGACATTAAGAAATGCCACAATATGTAAGCAGTTAAAAATATAAGAAGAATTTAGTTTACAATCTACACTAATGTGAAATTGTAATCTCGATTTTGAATCTATAATGATCACATATGTCTTCTGTTTCAGATCAGCATTTGCTTTGAACAGCCAGAAATCAAAATGGGAGAATATAAGGCTCAGGCCATAAAATAATTAGGGTTTTCTGATAATTCAATTAAGGATAAAGTGCTATTGTTTATCTATATCTAAATAATAGAGATTCTCTCTTTTTCTTTAGCTTACAAAACCAAAGATCTGCCACTTGAAACATTAGTTCCAGTTTCAAAAGCTATCAGAGATACTGAACATTGAATAATTTTCATTTTGTTTTCAGATTTCCAACACTAGTTTTTCTTTTTATCTTTGATATATGGGCTGAAACTGTAGACATCAGAATGACATCTTGCTTCTCTTTAGTTAAGACTAAATACTGTTGTAACCATCATATTGTTAAAGCAGTTGCGCGACATCCAAGTGATGACCTATATTAGGTGATTTGAAAGTATTACACACTTTTACCGAGTGGTGTGCCGTGAAGGCTATGCAACGTTAAAATACATTCCGTGATGTCACAATTCAACTCTTGTGAATCAGCACGATATACATTTAATAGACATATTTAAAGCAGCTGTATATGTAGAATCAATGTATCATCTCTAGTCATCATATCTTTGATATGCCTTGAAAGAGAAAGATGCAGTGTGCCTGTGCTATCCTTCTGTAGTCAGGTGCAGTATCTTTTTAATGTTCAATTAGGTTTTGAGGTCAAGGCAAAGCAACGGCGCTTGCATTGACCTTGAGGAAAACAGGAAAGCTGTCCATGAATAATTAGCAATCTCTCTCTCTGGTGCAGACATGCCCTTTTTCAACATCAATTTGTTATTGGTGCCAAGTCAGGGGGGCTCTCCAGGAATCCAGCAGCAGTAATATCATCAGCCAGGTTAAAGAACCAATCTCATTGAAGCATTCTCATAGACAGTATATCCAGAAGTTAAAAAACACTGATTTCCTTCAATTCTATTGTTACTGACAGCAAGATAAATGTTTGGAATATACATGTTGGATTAAGGTAGAAGATAAAATATCACAAATAGAACCGTGAAAAAATTCCATGATAAATTTATTATAATGGATAAATTTGGCATTGAGCAAATATACTAATGGGCTGGTTTAGCTCAGTGGGCTAGACAGCTGATTTGTGATGCAGAACAAGGTCAGAAGCGCGGGATCAATTCCCGTGCCAGCTGAGAATTCTGAATTCTCTCTCTCTACCCGAACAGGCGCCGGAATGTGGCGAATGTAACTTCATACTTGTGATAACAAAGGGTATTATTATACACAATACTCCTTTAGGGCCAGTGAGGACTTTTTCAAGAGTCTTCACAATAGGACTACCATGTGGATCATCTCACTAACCAAAGATTTCATCTGCAGGTTGTGTGGGGTGGCGTCGGACTTCAACATCTGGAGAAGTATCGAATCACTGATGACCGCTTCCTGATTTTTGCGAGTGTGCAAACTCCAGAAGTTGCTGTCGGTTTCAGAGGGGAATAATAGTGAAAATAGTTTTCCCATCATTATCGGTGCAAAATCTAGGCCATTATTTTGTATAAAATAGGAGAGCTCAATTCCTTTCTCTTAGAATTGTCGATATCCTTACACTCTACCTACCATCTGCTTCTCCTTTGGCCTAGTGTTAAGTTGATGGTGTAATCACTATTTTCTTTAAATTTGTCTCCTGCGAAAACAAGATGGCCACATATGTCCGACTACACATATGCACTATTCCATGTGTGTGCAAAAATCCAATGATGTCATGCCTGTGGAACAATACAAGAATGATTCAGGATCAGGAAAATAGTGGCTTGGCATCTGTAGTGGAGTCTGTTCGGGAAGAAGATGCTTAATAATTGCCCTTAGCAGGGTTAAAACCGGGGATAAGAATGATGAGTTATAAATGGAAGGGGGAAAAAAATCAGTGTGTAAAGGGAGTGCGCAAGCTTAGATGGGATCCCTTGCAGTTTCACAAAACTCTCCGTTTGCCTGGGAAAACTGCCCCCCCCAACGAAGTCTGATCTGTGTGTCAGGTGGGGAAGTCCCTGGTAAAGGCTGTGATATTAAATATTGTAGCTCGAGGGAAGAGTGTGGTCAGGAACTTGACGACTGTCATAGAAATCCATTCTTCCTGATTTCCTGACCATAACCCTACCCCATGCTCCTAAATCCCTCTTGAGTAAAACTGCATATGGTTGGCAATAACCACAGTCATATTTTTTGTGATTTATTCTTATATTGACAATCCTTGCTGTTGTTGCAAATCCTTTTATGTGATTTTTATGGCAAATTTTGACCAGTGCTTTTAAAAAAGGGTTAATTAAATCAAAATGCATTCATTTGAAATAATTTACGCTTTGGTAGTTAGTGTTTTGCACAACTTCAATTTACACTTTTAACCACATAGAAACTACATTCCTTTACCAGTTGCCTATTTTACCCTATGGTAAGAGCTTCGACCTCGATAGACACTTTATGCAGTATTCTCACTTTATTTTCCAGGTCCAGACAGAGTCATTGATGTTGTAGATGTCACAAAACAGAAGACCTGCAAATTGACCATAAAGGAATTTGTTGATTACTACTACAGCGCAAACCGGAAGAGAGTTCTTAATGTGATTAATCTTGAGTTTTCCGATACCAAGTACGTTTTATAAATGTAACATTTCCATATTATTATAATGAAACCATTTCTCAATGTTGGTTGTGCTGTTTATAATCTTTAGCAAAAATATCTCAAATAAAGAGATCGTGACAGATGAAATTTAATGCAGAGAAGTGTGAAATGATAGATTTTGGTAGAAAAAATGAGGAAAGACAATATAAAATAAAGGATACAATTTGACAAGGGTGGCGCAGGAGCATCAAGACCTGGGCAAATATACTCACGGTTTGAGGTAGCAGGGCGGCTGAGAAAGTGGTTAATTAGACATATGGAATCATGGGTTTTTGAAATGGAAGCATAAAATACATAAGCAAGGAGGTTATGGTGAATCTTTTATAAAACACTGGTTTGTCCTCAACTGGAATATTCTGGCTAAAATTGGGCATCACAGTTTGGAAAAGATGTGTAGACAGGAAAGGCACAGAAAAGATTTACAAGGGTGATTTCTGGGACGAGGAACTTTCTTTATGAAGATAGGAGGTCTTCTCCTTAGAGAATTAAAGGTTGAGAGGAGATTTGGTTGAGGTGTTCAAAACCATAAGGGGTCTAGACAGAGCTGATGGGAATACACAGTTCTGGTTGTTGGAAGAGTTGAGAACCAGGGGACACCAATTTCATGGTAATAGCAAAAAAAATCAAAGGCGACATAAGGAAAAATGTATTTTGTGCAGCCTGATAAGGTGATGGAGGGAGATTCATTTGGGGCTTTCAGAGGTTTTGAGTATGATCTGAAAATAAAAAGATTGCAAGGCTATGTGGCAAAGGGCAGGGGAATGGGACTAGGTGAGTTACACTTGCATACAGCTGACACAGACGCAGCAGACTGAATGGCCTGTTTCTGTGCTGAAAAACCAAACTATAATTCTGCAATTTTATTATTGATAGCTAACTAAATATTATAAAAGCCAAATACTGTGGATGCTGGAAATCTGAAATAAGAACAATTATGCAGGAAAAATACAGACGGTTTTGCAGCATCGGTGGAGAGAAACAAAGTTAACGTTTCCGGTCAATAACCTTTGACCAGCACACTGAACTCAAAAATCAGAATTCTAATCAATGGTCATGGACCTGAAACGTTGGCCCGGATTTGGGGAAAACCCCACAAATGGTGGAAAATTCTAAGTCTCGCCCCAGAACCTGGCATTTCCATCTTAGAGGGGGAGGGACTGAAATTGGGCCTGTGTTTGAGCACAATGGGTGGAGGCAGCTTGCCATTTTAATCACCAGCTGCCTCCACTGAACTGGGATTTTGGAAGAACAGGAGTGTGAAATCCGGAATGTGCACATTAGAACATATAAGAGGAGGTCCAAACTTGCTGTATTTCTTTGGAGACATAAGGTACCCCTTTAGATATGGTCCCAGGACACCTTTGGGAGAGGGAAGGCACCCTTTGGGATTGTTAAGGGTGAACATGATTATGTACTTTTTGTGCGCAAACTCATTGGAACTGTTAAAGCTGTCAAACAGCAGTCCAGCTGTCAAGGTAAAGTCAATAAGTAAAGTTGTCGTAGTCTCAGATGACTAGATGACCGTAGGCTGCTTTCTACTTTGAAAGGGAGAACTGACTGGTGGTGGTTTAACCTGATGATCGCCACACCTCAGGCGAGAGGCAAGGTTGAAAAGGGCGGGGTCTTCATGAAGAACCTCAGCTGGTACAAGAAGGTGCTGTCAAGGAACCTGTCAAGGTACCCAAACCTGCCAGAGCTATGTAGGATATGTCGAAGCAGAAAAAGAGGTGTCAAACTTGCCAAAGCTATCCACGAAGTGTCAAACCTGTCAAAGTATATAGGAAGTGTCAAAGCTGTAAAATTTGTCAAGGAAATGCACAAGGATACGAGGTGAGTTGGCATAGAAGAGGGTAAGAACAAAGCGTGATGGGTGTGGGGCATGGGTTAGCAAGATTTGGCATTATTTAGGGGGCACGGTAGTACAGTGGTTAGCACTGTTGCTTCACAGTTCCAGGATCCCAGGTTCGATTCCCGGATTGGGTCAGTGTCTGTACGGAGTCTGAACGTTCTTCCCATGTCTGCGTGGGTTTCCTCCAGGTGCTCAGGTTTCCTCCCACAGCCCAAAGATGTGCAGGTTAGGTGGATTGGCCATGCTAAATTGCCCTTAGTGTCCAAAAAGGTTGAGGGGTTACTGGGTTACGGGTTTGTGGACGTGTGGGCTTATGCGGGGTGCCCTTTCCAAGGGCCAGTTCAGACTGAATGGGCCGAATGGCCTCCTCCTGCACTGTAACTTCTCTGATTCTATTATGGTGGCAGTGAGGCTCTGTGGATGGGTACTAAGTTGGCATGGGGGTATCTAGTCAATGGAGTTGGGTGGAGGGCATGTGTTGGCATGGATGGGACATAGGGAATGTGTGGGGAGGGGAGCAATGGATGAGGGCTGAAGGGATTTTAAAAAATGATACATTTTTATTTATTTAAACACTGCCTTGTGCCCAGTCCGCTTCTGCATCTGGTAGCTGGCATATTCATTCTGTGATTGCCTGTCCCAACTCTTGTGCTAACCTGCCCTGTCCCCGCGCAAAGATCTGACTTGCAGGTGAACGTTTTTGAAGGTCAGGTTGCATGAATCGGGTAATGTTCCGACTCAACAAATACGATCTGGGGAAAAATTCTTGGCCGCTAAGTTTCTTTATCTCCACAAATTCTGCCTGACTAACTGAAGTATTCGAGCATTTTATGTTCTTATTGCCAAAATATTATGTTGAGTGACCATCAAGCCGTCATATCGTTAATCATCAGTGAGCTAAACCTGCCACATGCTTGTTTCATTTCAAAGAAGCTCTTGTTCGGTTCTGAGAAAAATGTCATGAAGTATTGAGATTGCCCATTTATTTGGTTGGTGGAACAAGGATAAGGTGATTTGAGCTCGACTAGCTCAATTTGAATTGTTATTCACTTTGCAGTCATAAAGTAATATAATGCCTTTCTTTGTGATATCCTCAACAAAATTGCTGCTAATCTAGAATAAATGTGACAGCAATTGAAGCGAGAAAACATTTAGTTAAGTTATTAATTATGGGTTTTAATAGTGCAGTGTTCTTGCTCAAAATATCTGACTAAAGGATTATTTAGTTGAGAAGCAAACGAGTGCTGGTGAGAGTTTAAATAGCAAAAAAAAAGATAAATTTATGAATATCTTTTCACAAAAATCCTGAATTGCACTTTTATATTTTTTTTCTGCAGAATGTCTAGTTTGGTTGAAGCTCCTGAAGTTGTCAAGAAATTGTCCTGGGTTGACAATTTGTGGCACGATGATTCACTTTTTGATAAGCCAAAAGTCTCAAAGTATTGCCAAATTGGTGTAAAGGACAGTTACACAGACTTCCACATAGGCTCCGGGGGCTCTTCTGTTTGGTATCATCTCCTCCGTGTAAGTTGAAGTTGAATTTTTAAACAAGAACAATAACTCACATTCAAAAGTTGTTTACAAGTGGAAAAACCTTATACGGTACATAGCTAATATCTCTGTAGTATAGCACTTTGGAGTCACAGAGTGAAAGTGTCCCTTGTGAATCACTATATCAATTAATTCCTGATCTCATTCAGAGTATCATTGAGGAAACAACATTTCTTTTACTGGAGGGTAAGTCAGCCTGTACAGTTCTTATATGGTTTCTTCTGAATGGTTTTTGAAAAGCTTTAAGAAAGTTCTACCCATTTAAGCAGTTCTACCCATTCCCTTTCAGTTATGTTGTGTTGCATGGGATGCAGTGAGAAAACTCTTTAACAAAGAATTTTCTGAAAGCTGAGAAAAAGTTGAGTTCCATTCCAAACCGGTTCGCCACAACCTTCAAGAATGGCAGGCATGACCCCCCTATTGATGGGATACTCCCAATGAGTTCTGGAAATACAGGACTTGCTTTTCCATTCAATTAAATTAGCTAGTCAAGCTTTATGCTGTCTTGGCTCTTTGCTCTTTAAATCTCTCTGACTGACTATATGTGCTTTCCCTCTTTTAACATCATCTGTGATGAATGTAAGTTAATGGTAAATATATTGTAATATATGTATTTGTTGCAGTAATTTTTTTAAAGCCTGGGTTACGGTGTGTATACATCTGCTGTGGTAATTTTTTTAAATCCTGCTTTAAAAGACAGATAGACTTGTGGCTGCAAAATATGCAATTAAGATGTCGTAAAAGATCTCCATTCTTTCAAATCATGTTTATGTTACAAGGAGAGGCCGAATGGGATTTTGATTTCTGGGGTATAGATGAATGGAGATATTGTGTTTAAACTTAAGTAAGTAGATCATGGAATTTGAGAGGAATAAAGATGATGAGGTGACTTCGCCGGCGGCGGGATTCTCTGTTCTGCTGGCATCGCACTCCCGCCCACTGATTTCCCGGCGGCTTGGGGTGGCCATAATGGGAAATCCCACTGGCTGGCGGCAGGAATGGAGAATCCCGCTGCCGGCAATGATGTGCAGCCGAGGAACGTTGGGTTGGTGGGGCAGAGAATTCACCCCAATGTAAGTGAAGGGAGGGGCCAGGTCTGTAGCAGTAAGTTTTGTTTCTGGAAGCCGTGAGCTGAACAGCTTTAGCAGAAGGCTGTCAGCATTAATCTGACAGATGGGGAGCTACAGTTTGGAAAGGATCTCTCCCTCTCTTCAAGCAGCCATTTAAATATTTTCTACCCAGAGAATGGCAGGAAATCCTCTGTTTGGTAACTTAATTTGTGGCTTTTGACCTATGATGGGTTTTGCCCGATTGGAGATAGAGAAAGTTAAAATGTTTCCTTTTATTTTAATTTTAAGTATTGTTTAACTTGTAATTATAAGCTATATTTCTGGGATGTTAAAGTAGTTTAATACTATGTTAATAATAAAGTTTGTTTCGATATACCATACCCCTATTTGTGCGCGGATCACTCCTGGAGCAAAGTATCCTTTCCTCATAGTTTTACAAATTTAAAAAAATGTGATTGGGGTTCCGGTCTGGCATCCTAGAAAATGTTGGGGTCTGGTGCGGGATAGTAATACATCCCTGAAACTTAACTCTTTAGCCACATCTTCAGTCATCTATCTCCACTCATGTTCCTTTCATGTGTGCACAGTATTTGGTTAGCCCTGACTATGTTTTGGGATATTTATTGCATTAAAGTTCTTATAAGGACCAGTTACTGAAAATACCATATGCTAAATTATTTATGTAATTCAAAATGTATTTGTCATGTGGAAAAATAAATATTTTAGCATTAAATGTGCCATATCTTTGTTCTCTCCAGGGGGAGAAGATTTTCTATTTGATTAAGTCGACCTCTGCAAATCTTGCTTTATACGAAAGGTGGAGTTCATCATCCAATCAGAGTGAAATGTTTTTTGCAGATCAGGTGGACAAGTGCTACAAATGCACTCTGAAGCAAGGACAAAGCCTGCTTATCCCATCAGGTATAATGTTTCACTGTACATCTTTAAAAGTGGCACTCTTAGGCTGGAGATTAGGAAGAACCTGAAGGATTATGTGTTTTATTAAACTCAATGGTATGCACTAATCTTAGTTCTGTTATTATATCATTTGACCACCTTGGTGTTAAAAGAAAATGTACCTTTCCATGAGAACTGTGCCCTGTTGAAGCAGTATTCATTAGTCGGAATTGTGAGACAGCTACTAATAAATATTATACCTTCTAATCTGGAAAGAGGATTTGTACTTGATGTGTCAAAGATGTTAGAATCTACTTAGATAAAGAATATATTATAATCTTATTGTTACAATGTTACATGTTGCTAGTTTAGCTTCAGATGTAGAGTGATAAACTGGAAATAAGGCTCGGTTAATTATCAGGAATCTATAGATGGAGAAGGTTTAGCATAGTGTAGCACAACATGTGCTTCTATACCAATCTGCATTTCAAAAGTTAAATACAGTGTACCCTATCAGGAGTGACAGGAGAGCAGGTTAACATGGGAGTAGATTTTCTTTAATTCGTTAAATGTGGTTAAAATGTAATAAAGTTATAGGGTTATGTTCATTGCTTCTATTATTTGTTAGATCCTAAAAGTAGATTTCTGTCCCATTTGTTAGTGTTTATTGCATAGTGTACAGGTAGTGAGCATTAACTGGGTCACTTGTTAAAACTGTGATGGGTTGATTTAGGAGGTGTACGCTGCGGGCTGAGTACAGATTGGCTCCTGTAAAGCCCTGCACCAAATGGTTTTCCAGAATATAGGTTACAGCAGTAGTTGCCATGGATCTTTGTGTACGTGCTGCAGCTGTTTTGAACATTGAAATAAGTTATTTGTACTTCTTGCAAAGAGGATCATGTTTTGCAATTATGTGAAAGGATTCAATTTTGCAAAATTTCAGTTAATGGAAATTATCTCTGATATCCAAAGCAACACAAGGCTAACAGATTTCTGCCAGGAATGTCTTCTGATCAAATGGTAACAAATGTGCATTGCCTAATTAATAGGTTGGATTTATGCAACATTGACTCCAGTGGATTGCTTGGCTTTCGGTGGACACTTCTTGCACAGTCTGAATATTGAAATGCAGTTGAGGTATGGTGTTCTTCAATTTTTAAAAAACTATTTAGTGTATCCAGTTCATTTTTTCCAATTAAGGGGCAATTTAGTGTGGCCAATCCACCTATCCTGCACATCTTTTTGGGTTGTGGGGGCGAAACCCACGCAAACACAGGGAGAATGTGCAAACTCCACACGGACGGTGACCCAGAGCCGGGATCGAACCTGGGACCTCTGCGCGTGAGGCAACCGTGCTAACCACTTGCGCCACCGTGCTGCCCTTGGTGTTCTTCAATTTGACAGTGGCAAAGCTACTGTTTAAGAAGCAATTTGTGTTCTGGGAAAGAGACCAGGATGTCTGTTTTTAGTTAATTGAGACCAGAATATATCCAAATGTACCCTTATGTATAGAAAAAACACACAAAATTATAGGGTGGAATTTTCTCATTATTTGACAGAGTAGCGCAATGGGCAGGAAATTGGGGTGGAAGCCACTGGTCCCAAGAGCAGCTTCCTCTACCAACCCCCTGGGGTTTTATGGGGCGGGGGAGGGGAGGGGGGGTGTACTCGCTTATGTGCCACTAGCCGGTTCTGCTCGCCAGGGACCTGTTTTGATTGACACTGACCTAAATAGACAATTTAACATGGGTGGGGGGGGCATAATGACAGTTCAGTGTATTCAAATGTATTCAACGTCTAGATACCAGTTAAATAACTGGCAGGGCACAGAGTTGATCGATCAGGGTAATCCTGTCAGCGTGACAGTCGTTTTGGGATTCCCGCAGGATTTTCCACCTCTGTTCCCGCTGTCCAAAAATGGGAGCAGAAAATCCCTCCCATAGTTTCCATCTGCGCACACTTCCTGGTTAGAAACCCTGCACTTCTGGTCAGGGTGCGAAACCATAGGTCCTGGTGCTTCTCCTCTTTCTTGGCCCCTTATCCCCTCTCCCTCAATCATGCATAATATTTTCCCCTTTCAAGATTCACCAACCACAAAAAGATCCTAGTAACATGCTAATTCCCATTGTTGACATTTGACTGCAAATATCGTGCAATATATATGCAGCGTGGATCATTAATTTTAAGATAGCAACAATATAATGCAGCGTCGATTGCAAGTGGGATGTTTGAACAACATAGGCCTTCAAGGCCTTCACTGTTGGTGAGAAGCATTGGAGTTTTCAAACATCTCTGTGCGATACAACATTTCAGAGTCCAGAAGACACAAAGAATGGTTCACAATTGTATCTGTCATTTCTTGATCAGAAAACCTGAAGACTGCTGATTGTTGCTCCTCACTACAATACTATGCAACAGCACAACTTTTTCATGATATTTCAGCAGCTCAAAAATCTCATAAAAGCGACTTCCGTGGCGGCTATGAAGGAGTAAGTCGCACATTTGGTGGCTCCCGTTCGGGTTGGATTTTTGGACCTTTTCCCCCGATTTTCTATTGGACTTGAACTGTAAAACTGAAGTCAGAGGCAATTGTGTACTGAATTCCCACATCGGTGCATGGAGAGAAGGACTAGAAGTGATCATAAAGGCAGAAACAGAAAGACAGAGAAGGCTTGGGCTGAAGCTGCAGCAGAAGACAGCATGGCGGAAGACCGGACCTCTGGGTTGTCGACCCAGCGGTCACTGAGCAGCTGATGCATGTTATTCAGGAAGGCTTTGCGAAGCAGAAACGGGACTGCTTGGACCCGATAAAAGAGTCGATTGAGCGGCTGGAGCTTAGATTGGACGCCCAAGATCAGGCGATCCAGAAGGTGGAGAAGGCGCTGGTTGAGCAGGAGGAACATCAAACTGTGGTGGAGTTGGAGGTGGGGATGCTGAGAGACCAGCAGAAGAAGCTCCTGGAGAAGGTGGAGGACCTGGAGAATAGGTCCCGCCGGCAGAACTTAAGAATCGTTGGGCTCCCAGATGGGTCCGAAGGAGCGGACGCTGGAGCATACATCGCAGATATGTTTGAGAAGTTGCTGGGGGATGGGGCATTCTCCCAACCCTTGGAGGTGGACGGGGCTCACCGAGCTCTCGCGAGGAAGCCGCGAACAGGAGACCCCACCCTGAGGGCAATGGTGGTGAGATTCCACAGGTACTTGGATAAGGAGCGCATTCTACAGTGGGCCAAGCAGACACGGAGCTGTAAGTGGGACAGTAGTATCCTGCGGGTCTACCAAGACCTGAGTGTGGAGGTAGCCAGGAGGACAGCAGGCTTCAACCAGATTAGGTTGATCCTTTTTAAGAAAAAGGTGAAGTTCGGACTGTTGTATCCGTCCCGTCTCTGGGTCACGTACGAGGAATGACACTTTTATTTCGAGTCGCCTGAGGACGCGCTGGACTTTGTGAAAACGAAAGGACTGGTGGTGGACTGAGAGATTTTGAACTTTGCTGTAACGTTCATTTTTTTTTCTTTTTGTTCCTCTGTTCTTTAAAAAAAGAAAATAAATTCTCATTTTTTGTTTTGTGGAAGCTGTTTGTAATGCCTTCTGTATTGATTTGGGACCAGTGGCAGAGCTGAGTGAGTAAAGGTTTTCATTTGCACTGTTGGGAGATGGAGGTGTGCTTGTTTAGATTTTGGTGTTTTTCTGTCGGGCAATTGTGTGATGTTGGAGTATGTTTGTATGAGCGGGAAGGGAGGGAACAATAGGTGGGAGACTATCCGGCGCCAGGGATTGGGGCCACCAAGCTAGCTGGGCAGGCTAGCTCACTGAAGTGCAGTGGGGGGTGTGCATATGTTTGGTTTATCAAAGGGGTTGGGTTATAAAGTGTTGTTACTGGGGGGGGAAATGTTCTGCTGACGAGGGAGGAACTTGGGCCAAGGGACAGAGAGGAGATTGGGGGCGGAGGCTGCCTGGGGGCGGGCAGGTGGAGGCCAAAAAAAAGGGGATGGTTGATCGGCGAAGTGGGGGGGGGGGGCAGCAATGAGCCCCCCAACTAGGCTGATCACCTGGGATGTTCGAGGATTAAATGGGCCGGTCAAGTGGGCACGTATGTTCGCGCATCTTAGGGTACTGAAGGTGGACGTGGTAATTTTGCAGGAGACGCACCTTAAGTAACTGACCAGATTAGATTGAGGAAAGGCTGGGTCAGTCAGGTCTTTCACTCGGGACTGGATTCAAAGACTAGAGGGCTTGCGATCCTGATCAATAAGCGGGTGGTGTTTGAGGCAGGTAGAATAGTTTCGGATGTGGGAGATCGGTACATTATGGTCAGTGGGAAACTGGAAGTGGTGCAGGTGGTATTAGTAAATCTGTATGCGCCAAATTGGGATGATGTGGAGTTTATAAAGAGGATGCTGGGGAAGATACCGGACCTGGACTCGCACAGGTTGGTCATGGGAGGGGACTTCAACACAGTTATTGACCCTGGCTTGGACCGGTCAAGCTCGAAAATTGGCAGGGTGCCAGCAATGGCAAAGGAACTAAAAGGGTTCATGGAGCAGATGGGGGGTGGACCCATGGAGATTTGGGCGGCCGAGGGTGAAGGAGTTCTCCTTTTACTCACACGTGCATAAAGTGTACTCCCGGATTGATTTCTTCATTTTGAGCAGGGCCTTACTGGCAGGGGTGGTGGATACGGGGTACTCGGCGATCACAATCTCAGACCATGCTCCGCACTGGGTTGACCTGCAGGTTAGTAAAGACAGTAACCAGCGCTCGCACTGGAGGTTAGATGTGGGATGTTTGGCTGATGAAGGGGTGTGTGAGCGGCTGAGGAAATGTATTCAGAACTACCTGCAGGTCAATGACACGGGGAAATTTCAGTGGCCTGGGAAGCACTGAAGACTGTGGTCAGAGGGGAGCTGATCTCGATACGGGCCCACAGGGAGAAGGTGGACAGGGCAGAGACGGACCGACTGGTTAACAAAGAACAAAGAAATGTACAGCACAGGAACAGGCCCTTCGGCCCTCCAAGCCCGTGCCGACCATACTGCCCGACTAAACTACAATCTTCTACACTTCCTGGGTCCGTATCCTTCTATTCCCATCCTATTCATATATTTGTCAAGATGCCCCTTGAATGTCCCTATCGTCCCTGCTTCCACTACCTCCTCCGGTAGTGAGTTCCAGGCACCCACTACCCTCTGCGTAAAAAACTTGCCTCGTACATCTACTCTAAACCTTGCCCCTCTCACCTTAAACCTATGCCCCCTAGTAATTGACCCCTCTACCCTGGGGAAAAGCCTCTGACTATCCACTCTGTCTATGCCCTTCATAATTTTGTATACCTCTATTAGGTCGCCCCTCAACCTCCTTCGTTCCAGTGAGAACAAACCGAGTTTATTCAATCGCTCCTCATAGCTTATGCCCTCCATACCAGGCAACATTCTGGTAAATCTCTTCTGCACCCTCTCTAAAGCCTCCACATCCTTCTGGTAGTGTGGCGACCAGAATTGAACACTATACTCCAAGTGTGGCCTAACTAAGGTTCTATACAGCTGCAACATGACTTGCCAATTCTTATACTCAATGCCCCGGCCAATGAAGGCAAGCATGCCGTATGCCTTCTTGACTACCTTCTCCACCTGTGTTGCCCCTTTCAATGACCTGTGGACCTGTACTCCTAGATCTCTTTGACTTTCAATACTCTTGAGGGTTCTACCATTCACTGTATATTCCCTACCTGCATTAGCCCTTCCAAAATGCATTACCTCACATTTGTCCGGATTAAACTCCATCTGCCATCTCTCCGCCCAAGTCTCCAGACAATCTAAATCCTGCTGTATCCTCAGAGAGTCCTCATCGCTATCCGCAATTCCACCAACCTTTGTGTCGTCTGCAAACTTACTAATCAGACCAGTTACATTTTCCTCCAAATCATTTATATATACTACAAAGAGCAAAGGTCCCAGCACTGATCCCTGTGGAACACCACTGGTCACAGCCCTCCAATTAGAAAAGCATCCCTCCATTGCTACCCTCTGCCTTCTATGGCCTAGCCAGTTCTGTATCCACCTTGCCAGTTCACCCCTGATCCCGTGTGACTTCACCTTTTGTACTAGTCTACCATGAGGGACCTTGTCAAAGGCCTTACTGAAGTCCATATAGACAACATCTACTGCCCTACCTGCATCAATCATCTTAGTGACCTCCTCGAAAAACTCTATCAAGTTAGTGAGACAAGACCTCCCCTTCACAAAACCGTGCTGCCTCTCACTAATACGTCCATTTGCTTCCAAATGGGAGTAGATCCTGTCTCGAAGAATTCTCTCCAGTAATTTCCCTACCACTGAAGTAAGGCTCACCGGTCTGTAGTTCCCGGGATTATCCTTGCTACCCTTCTTAAACAGAGGAACAACATTGGCTATTCTCCAGTCCTCCGGGACATCCCCTGAAGACAGCGAGGATCCAAAGATTTCTGTCAAGGCCTCAGCAATTTCCTCTCCAGCCTCCTTCAGTATTCTGGGGTAGATCCCATCAGGCCCTGGGGACTTATCTACCTTAATATTTTTTAAGACACCCAACACCTCGTCTTTTTGGATCACAATGTGACCCAGGCTATCTACACCCCCTTCTCCAGACTCAACATCTACCAATTCCTTCTCTTTGGTGAATACTGATGCAAAGTATTCATTTAGTACCTCGCCCATTTCCTCTGGCTCCACACATAGATTCCCTTGCCTATCCTTCAGTGGGCCAACCCTTTCCCTGGCTACCCTCTTGCTTTTTATGTACGTGTAAAAAGCCTTGGGATTTTCCTTAACCCTATTTGCCAATGACTTTTCATGACCCCTTCTAGCCCTCCTGACTCCTTGCTTAAGTTCCTTCCTACTTTCCTTATATGCCACACAGGCTTCGTCTGTTCCCAACCTTTTAGCCCTGACAAATGCCTCCTTTTTCTTTTTGACGAGGCCTACAATATCACTCGTCATCCAAGGTTCCCGAAAATTGCCGTATTTATCTTTCTTCCTCACAGGAACATGCCTGTCCTGTATTCCTTTCAACTGACACTTGAAAGCCTCCCACATGTCAGATGTTAAGGAGATACTACAGATCGATAGGAGCTATGCGGAGACCTCAGACCAGGGCTTTTAAGGGAACGGCGGAGGCTACAGACGGAGTTCGGCTTGTTAACCACAGTGAGGGCAGTGGAGCAGCTGAGAAAAGCGAAGGGGGCGATCTATTGAGTATGGAGAGGCCAGCAGAATGCTTGCACAGCAGCTTAGAAAGAGGGAGGCAACCAGGGAGATAGGGAAAGTAAATGACGGAGATGGGAACCTGGTTGGAGATTCAGCAGGGGTGAATAAGGCATTTAGGGATTTCTACAGTAGGCTGTTTAGGTCGGAACCCCCTACGGGGCCGGAGGGGATGAGGCACTTCTTGAAGGGGGGGGGGGGGGGGCTGAATTTCCCAAAGGTGGATGGGGAGCTGGTAGAAGGGCTAGGGGCCCCGATAGGGTTGGAAGAGATAGTGGAGGGTCTGAAAGCCATGCAGGCGGGTAAAGCCCCGGGGCCGGATGGGTACCCAGTGGAGTTTTATAAAACGTTCTCTGGGATATTGGGGCTAGTGTTGATGAGGATGTTCAATGAGGCAAGGGAAAGAGGGGTGCTGCCCCCGACGATGTCACAGGCCACGTTTTCGTTGATTTTGAAGCGGACAAGAACCCAGAGCTGTGTGGGTCCTACAGGCCGATATCTCTGTTGAATGTGGTCGCCAAACTGCTGGCCAAAATTTTGTCCTCCAGGATTGTTGATTGTGTTCCGGATGTTATTGGGGAGGTCAGACGGGTTTGTTAAGGGTAGGCAGTTGGTGGCCAATGTAAGATGGTTGTTAAATGTGATCATGATGCCCCCGGAAGGTAGGGAGGTGGAGGTAGTGATCGCAATGATTGCAGAAAAGGCTTTTGATCGGGTAGAATGGGATTATCTGTGGGCGGGGCTTTATTGACTGGGTCAGGTTGCTGTATCAGGCTCCAGTGGCAAGTATATGGACGAATAGGACAACATCGGACTATTTTAGACTGCACCGGGGGACGAGACAGCGATGCCCCCTCCCCCCACTGTTGTTCGCGCTAGCTATAGAGCCTTGGCAATGCTCTGAGAGCCTAAAGGGGCTGTTCCCGGGGTGGGGTGGGTGTAGCACAGATTCTCGCTCTATGCAGATGACCTGCTCCTGTATGTATCGGACCCCTAAGAGGGGATGGAAGAAATCATGAGGATTCTAGCGGAATTTAGCTGGTTTTCGGGATATAAGCTAAATATGGGGGAAAGTGAGATGTTTGCGATCCAGGCGAGGGGACAGGAGAGGTGATTGGGGGAGCTGCCAGAGGGTGGGTAGGAGAAGGGAGCATCTCGGACATTTACAAGGAACTTATGGGGTCAGAGGAGACGCAGACCGGGGGAGCTGAAGCGCAAGTGGGTGGAGGAGCTGGGAGGAGAGATGGAGGATAATCTATGGGCGGACGCGTTGAGTAGAGTCAACTCGTCTGCAACATGTTCCAGGCTCAGCCTGATACAATTTAAGGTCGTTCACCGGGCTCACATGACTGGCCCGGATGAGCAGATTCTTTGGGGTGGAAGACAGGTGTGCAAAATGCGCGGGAGGACCAGCGAACCATGTCCACATGTTCTGGGCGTGTCCGAAGTTTGGGGGATTTTGGCAGGGGTTTGCAGATGTCATGTCCACGGTGTTAAAACAAGGGTGGTGCTGAGTCCAAAGGTGGCGATTTTCAGGGTGTCGGAAGACCCGGGAATCCAGGAGGAGAAAGAGGCAGACATTCTGGCCTTTGCTTCCCTGGTAGCCCGGAGACGGATATTATTAGCTTGGAGGGACCCAAAGCCCCCAAAGTCGGAGACCTGGCTATTGGACATGGCTAGCTTTCCCTGTTTGGAGAAAATCAAGTTCGCCTTGAGAGGGTCACTGTTGGTGTTTGCCCGGAGGTGGCAACCTTTCGCCGACCTCTTCGTGGAAAATTAATCGTCAGCAGAAGTGGGGGGGGGGGGGAGTTTAACTTAGAGTAGGGGGTTAATAAAGGTGGTACCTTTAAGGGAGGGAGACGGTTTTTGCACTATGTTTATAGATTCATGTACATTGTTTATTGTCTTGTTGTTATAATACCAAAAATACCTCAATAAAATGTTTATTTTTTTTTAAAAAATCTCATAAAAGCCTCATGAAAGAGTGGGACAATAGGCAAGGAGATAAAAGGACACTGTTTAAGTCAATGGAAAAACATTGATTCACTATGGGTCCATGGCACACTCATGTCTGGCAATTTCACCCCACGAAGCTTCCTCACTCTAAACTTCCATTAGCAACAGAGTAAACAGAACTCCAGCCATGATTCCACCTTATGTCCACAAGGTAATTATGGATGACAAAGGCCATCTAGCCTAGCTTATCTCGTCTATCCCAGGATCACATACAAACATATGTTTTAGGAGCTGGAGCAAGCCATTCGGCCTCTCGAGCCTCCACCATTTGGTAACATTGCTTTCATTATACCAGTGGCCACAACTCAAAGATATTTAATTGACTGTGAAGCAATTTAAGACATAATGAAAGGATGATTAATCACAGAACATTTACAAAACAATTCAATTCTGAAGCTAACACAACCGTACCATTCTGACTTCTCTGACACCAACCCATAATATAGCATAATTGGCACCTGCTCCTTTTACGTTAAGGACACTATCTCCAGGATTTGTCAGTCAGATATCTACCATCAACTTAAGAAAAATGTATAATAGATTGAATTGCTGATCTGAATTTTTCAGAGAAGAATGATACAAGGTGCATAAATTCAGTTTGGCCTTAACTCAAGAAATGGATTGTTTCCACTTCCCCGCAGAAACAGTCATACAAATTGTGTTGTGCACTATAAACTTACAGCCTAAAAGAGAAAAATGTAATTGGTAAATAAGAAATTCCAACAGCAAAAAAGGGACATCCCCACCCAACTCCTGCGACCCTCCCCTCCAACAGTTCCCAATCACCCCCACTCCTCCAACATTCCCTGACTTCCCCATATCCTTCCAACACCTTCAATTACACATTCACTCCTCCAATATTCCTCAATCTAATCCACCCCTCCAACACCCCCAGCTACCTTCCACCCCACCATTGCTAAAAATTCATTTTTGGGATGTGTGTGAGGCTGGCAACGGCAGCATTTATTGTCCATCCCTGGAGAATGTAAGAGTGGTGGGACAGGAAGTATGCGTGATTCAGAAAGGGGTTAAGAACAGAACCACCGACAGCTATGTTTTCCTCATATTCCCACCCTAAATGCAGCTTGCAGTCATTTGTGGCTCCTTTTCTCATCAAAAAACCTTTATGGCATGCAAAAGACAAATACAATGAGAGAAGCATAGGGAACAGAGAAAGAAGTACAAATAAATTATTACCCCCATTAAAATGCTGTCCTATTGCCAGTGCATCTTTCCAATGCAGCCATACCGGGCCAAGGCGGTGCTCCACCGAAAGGGGGTGAAGTTCGGGCTGTTGCAGCCAGCGCGACTGTGGGTCACTTTTCAAAATCGCCACCATTATTTTGATACGCCGGATGAGGCGTGGGCCTTTATACAAAACGAGAAGTTGGACTCGAACTAAGGGTTTGATGTGGGGTTGGGTTTGTTTTTTCTTTGTGTGGGAAAGCTGGGGAGTGGGAAGGGGTGAGTGGATGTGATATGTGGGTCTGTGGGCATCGGTACTGTTTTGTGGGGGGCGGTCCCCGTGTGTGAAAGGGGGAGGGGGGGGCTGGAGGCCCTGGGTCGTGGGGAACTGGGGTGAGGTTGTAGGAGAAAGGAGCTGTGCCATAGGGGGTGGGGCCGGCCCAGGTGGGAAACGCGGGCTTTTTCCCGTGCTGAGGTGGAGGGGTAGGGGCAGGGCTGGAGGGGTGCTCACATCGGCCTGAAGGGAGGGATGGGATGGAGATTCCACACGGGGGGGGGGGGGGGGGCCGTTGGCAAAGGCGGGAGCGGCCGGGGTCAGCAGGAGTCAGCTGACTTACGGGAGTGCAATGGGGAGAGCAAGGGGGCTAGATGGTGGTCTAGCTGGGGTGGGGGGGGGAGGGGGGGTGGGGGGGGGGGGGAGAATTGGGTTGCTGCTGTACTGACCAAAGGAGAGCTGGAGGTAAAAGGGAGAGTCGGGGCGGGGGTTCGCCGCCTGGGGGACTGGAGTGTGCGGGAGGCGTGGGCACGTGGCTTGCCTAAGAAAGGGGATGGCTAGTCGGCAGGGGAGGGGGATGAGTAGCCCCTTGATCCGGCCGTAAACATGGAATGTGAGGGGCCTAAATGGGCCAGTCAAGAGGGCCCGGGTGTTCACTCACTTAAAGGAACTGAAAGCAGACATTGTTATGCTTCAGGAGACGCATTTGAAGGTGGCAGATCAGATCAGGCTGAGAAAGGGATGGGTAGGGCATGTCTTTCATTCAGGGCTGGATGCGAAGAACAGAGGGGTTGCAATACTGGTGGGGAAGCGGGTGTCGTTCGAGGCGCCGAATAATGGGGGTCGATACGTGATGGTGAGTGGTAGGTTAGAGGGGACCTGGGTGGTACTGGTGAATGTGTATGCCCCGAATTGGGACGATGCAGGGTTTATGAAGCGCATGTTGAGTCGGATCCCGGATCTGGAAGTGGGGAGCTTGATAATGGGGGGGAACTTTAATACGGTACTGGACCCAGCATTGGATCGATCCAGGTCAAGGATGGGTAAGAGGCCAGTTGCGGCCAAGGTGCTAAGAGGTTTTATGGACCAGATGGGGGAGTGGATCCGTGGAGGTTTGCCAGGCCGGGGGCCAGAGAGTTCTCTTTTTTTCCCCCATGTACATAAGGCCTATTCACGGATAGACTTTGTGATGAGTAGGGCACTGATCCCAAGGGTGGAGGGAACGGAATATTCGGCTATAGCGATTTCGGACCACGCCCTGCACTGGTTGGGTTTGGGGGAGGAGAGGGACCAGCGCCCGCTGTGGCGCCTGGATGTGGGACTGTTGGCGGATGAGGAGGTTTGTAAGCGGGTCCGGGGGGTCCATCCAGAGATACATAAGGCCAATGATAATGGGGAGGTGCAGGTGGGTGTGGTTTGGGAGGCTCTGAAGGCGGTGGTTAGGGGAGAGCTAATTTCAATTAGGGCTCACAGAAAGAAGAGAGAGAGGATGGAGAGGGAGAGGTTGGTGGGGGAGATAGTAAGGCTGGACAGGTGCTATGCAGAGGCCCCCGAAGAGGGGCTGCTGAGGGAGCGATGGAACTTCTAAACAGAAATTGATTTATTGACCACGGGGAAGGCAGAGGCTCAGTGGAGGAAAATGCAGGGGGCAATGTATGAGTATGGGGAGAAGGCGAGTCGGGTGCTGGCGCATCAACTACGTAAGAGGGAGGTGGCGAGGGAGATTGGAGGAATCAGGGATGGGGGGGAATGGAGTGCGGTTAAAATAAATGAGGTATTTAGGGATTTCTATGGGGACCTGTACAAGTCAGCGCCTCAGGAGGGGGGAGAGGGGATGTGGCAGTTCTTAGATCAACTGAGGTTCCCGAGGGTGGAGGAATAGCAGGTGGCTGGCCTGGGGGCCCCGATGGGGCTGGAGGAGCTGGTTAAGGGATTGGGGAGCATGCAGGTGGGCAAGGTCCCGGGACCGGATGGGTTCCCGGTTGAATTTTATAGGAAGTTTGTGGAACTGTTGGGCCCGTTGCTGGAGAGAACCTTCAATGAGGCGAGGGAGGAAGGGACTCTGCCCCCGACAATGTCTCGGACGCTGGTCTCGCTGATTCTCGAGCGGGATAAGGACCCACTGCAGTGCGGTTCGTATAGGCCAATCTCACTCCTTAACGTAGATGCTACGAGGATTGACTATTGTGCCCTGGGAGTGATGCATGAGGACCAAACGGGGTTCGTGAAGGGCAGGCAGTTAAATGCAAATGTGCGGAGGCTTCTGAACGTGATTATGATGCCCTCGGTGGGAGGGGAAGCGGAGGTGGTGGCGGTTATGGACGCGGAGAAGGCCTTTGATCGGGTGGAGTAGGAGTACCAATGGGAACTGCTTAGCAGGTTCGGGGAAGGGTTCATAGGGTGGGTCAGGTTGTTATACAGGGCCCCGGTGACGAGCGTGTCTACGAACCGGCGGAGATCGGAATATTTCTGATTGTACCGGGGGACGAGACAGGGGTGTCCCCTGTCCCCTTAGCTGTTCACGCTGGCAATTGAGCCACTGGCCATGGCATTAAGGGAGTCTAGGAACTGGAGGGGGTTGGTCTGTGGAGGGGAGGAACACCGGGTGTCGTTGTATGCTGATGACCTGTTATATATTGCAGATCCAGTGGAGGGGATGGCGGAGATCATGCGGATCCTTAGGGAGTTTGGGGACTTCTCGGGCTAGCCTGGGGGCACTGGAGGAGAAATTTGGGTTGCCTCCCGGAAACGCTTTTAGATATATGCAAGTGAGGGCATTTGTGAGACGGCAGGTGAGGGAATTTCTGCTACTTCCAGCACGAAGGATTCAGGACAGGGTGATTTTGGGTGCATGGGTTGGAGAAGGCAAGGCCTCGGCGATTTATCAGGAGCTGGAGGAAGCGGAGGAGGCCTCGGTCGAGGAGTTGTAGGGCAAGTGGGAGGAGGAACTCGGGGAGGAGCTGGATGAGGCCCTGGGCAGGGTCAATTTCTCCTCCTGCGTCAGGCTCAGTCTAATACAGTTCAAAGTAGTACCTCGGGCGCATATGATAGGGGTGAGGATGAGTAGGTTTTTTGGGGTGGAGGACAGATGTGTGAGATGTTCGGGGAGCCCAGTGAATCATGCCCATATGTTCTGAACGTGCCCGGCGCTGGAGGGGTTCTGGAGGGGCTTTGCGAGGGCTATGTCCAAAGTTGTGAACACCCGAGTCAAGCTGAGCTGGGGGATAGCACTATTTGTAGTATCGGATGAGCCGGGAGTGCAGGAGCCGAAAGAGGCCGGAGTTCTGGCCTTTGCGTCCCTGGTAGCCCGGCAGAGGATCCTACCAATGTGGAGAGATGCAAAGCCCCCGAGCGTGGAAGCTTGGATCAATGACATCGCAGGGTTCATTAAGTTGGAGAGGATAAAGTTTGCCTTGCGAGGGTCTGTGCAGGGGTTCCCCAGGTGGTGGCAACCGTTCCCAGACACTTTCGCGGAACGCTAGGTGGAGGTCGAAACAGCAGCAACCCGGGGGGTTGGTTTATGTTTTTGTTAAAAGGGGGCGTTTTCCTCACTTTTGTATTTATTGGTTAAATGGGGTTAATGTATCCTCGTTTCATTTCCTATGTACAATTTTGTTTTTCTTTCTTTCTGGAGGTTTGGTTGAAAATTTTGAATAAGCTTATTAAAAAAAATAAAAAATGTAGAGCAGCAATCATTGGCACTCTCTGAAATTAGTGCTGCTGAGTGGGCACAATTGCTTGAACAGCCTGACTCCAAAAATGTCAATTGGGCTCAAGCTAAATGATATAATCTGCGAGTTTTCTTATTTGACATGCTTTTACATTTGCCTGGCCGTTTTATTCACCGGCTCTGCCGACATGACGCCTCCCCATCCCGCACATTCCTGCACTGTTGCCCATGACTCGAGGTTTGCATCTCTACCTTTTCTCCTGCACTGTTGCCTGTGCTACAGCACCACAAGATAGCCACGAAGAAGCTGTTGTGGAGATTTGAGCTGTAACCCCCCCCACCGAATCTGGAGCCTCTTCCTTGAATTTGGATCCTTGCGAACGTTGCACTAGATTGAGTGCACTCACCTCCCAGTTCCCCTCGGAGTTCAGTTTGCCAGGCATACGCGTTTTAAAATCAGATGTAAATTGTGCCGTCTGAAATCACTCTGATGTGGGATTTACATTTGATGTAGAGGAACGATTCTGGCATGTGGCTACTACAATCAGATGCAAATTTATTTTAATTATGTTCCTGACATTTGATGGTGGGAAATGCAGCCAGCCATTGACGGGAGGAGGGCCTGATCTTGTCCTGCATTTACACTGCCGGGAGGCGCATCTAGGGCCTTCTTGCAGTATTTGTCAGTCGTGCCACTGAACACACCGTCCCCAGAAATTCCCTGCCTAAATCTCTTTTTCTGAATTGACACAAAGTGTTGCTGTTTTATAGAAATAATATAAATTTAAGTGTGTATGTAGGTGTGTGTATTACATTTATTTGCGTGTACCATGGACCTGTTATCCTTTGATCACTATTTGAAGACCGCACTTAACCTTAGATTGCATCCCCATTCCCCTACCAATGAAACAACATGCCATGTAAAAACAAATCTGTTGTGCATTTCCTGTCCACAATCTTCATACCTCGTTACAAACTGATCACACTTTTTATTTCAACATTTAACATTAAAGATGTCTAGATAATCAGTTGTAATGGGAATGTCCTACAAATTCTGAAATTTCCTGAAAATGCAGTAATTGATATTGGGTAACCCAATTTGTTTATAGAAAGTTTTGTTTTCATTGATTGATTTCATTGAAAGGCAATGCCACACTTGACGTGTATTAAGCATCAAATAGTTCTTTGAAATCAAATATGACAGATTCTTCAACATGAGGGAGCCCATTGTGGGACAGATCTATCACAGCACCATTTGAATTTAAGGTGTTATGATCCAGACCTCCAGACCAGAGCCCCAAGTTTTTGGTAAGATCTGGTTATGGACCAACGACATTTTATTTAAAGTAGACAAAGGTTGAAATTCAAGACACTTGGTCAGAGAATAAAGCCACAAGATTTCACGAGTTTTGGACAAAATAAACTTTAAAAGGTCAGAAAGATCGAACAATTTACAATATCTATCTCCTATTCCAATATTCAGGGACAATATGAAGTAGATATGAATTAACATGCAAACTGTGGTCGAACATACTACACTGCACAATAAATGGCAGATAAGACCAAAACAGAGTCCATGGATTTCTCAACAACCTACACGGCAATCAATAAACACTGAGAGTCAACCAAACTCACTTAAACCCTGTCACTCTCATGAGTGATTCCAGTCTTCACCTTTGAGGATCTGAGCTGGGAATTCTCCCCAAGAGTGACTCCAACTCAGATGGCCTCAGTGACAGCCCACCTTCACAGGGTTTCAATCTTGTTCCCCGAGATTCGGTTCCCCTGTATTTCCGAGTATGTGTTGAAGCACCAACTCATCAACTTCACTCATCAGCCACACCGAGCAGAAAGCTATTGCTCGCAAAGGGGTATTTTTGCCCCAACAGCCTGCAGCATGGAGTCACTAACCTTCTGCTGGCCTCTTAGAATACTAAGGGTTCTCCTGAGCCCTCACCATTTACAGTCTGCTATCTGCAGCCCTGTTCTGGCTTGGAGCTTCTTTCACTGCTCCTTTTTCCCCCTCTTAACTGGGACCTCACCCTGTCCTCTCTCCTGTCCCCTGCCTGGGACGATTGTCTTGGTGCTTAGCTCCCGGTCACATGGCCCACCAGTCTTTTGCTTCTGCGCAGGTGCACTCGGCCTGTCCTCGGCCCAAAGAACTTAGAATGCTGAATTGCGCGTGTGCATGTCTACCCCCTTCCGTATGTGCGTGCATAGAAACTGAGGTCTGCGGGGACTTGGGATTCCCGATCTTGGATTTCAACTTTAAGTCTGGTTTTCATAACAAAGGTCATTGTACTTCAAAAAAAAGTATTTCACATTTGTAAACATCAAAACCACCAGAAGTGTCTAAGCGCTTTATAGCTAATGTAGCACTTTCTGAACTGTAGTCATTGTTGTAATGACATTCTGAATTCTCCCTCTGTGTACCCGAATAGGTGCTGGAATGTGGCGACTAGGGGTTTTCACAGTAACTTCATTGCCATGTTAATGTAAGCCTACTTGTGACAATAAAGATTGTTATTATTATGTCGGAAATGCGGCAGTCAGTTTGTACACACCAAGGTCCCATAATGTGATAACAACTAGATAAACTTCTTTTTGCTGTTGATTAAGGTATAATATTGGTCAGTTGGCTGGTTCGTGATGCGGCGCATTGCCAACAGCATGGGTTCAATTCTCGTACTGGCTGAGGTTATTCATGAAGGCCCCATCTTCTCAACCTTGCCCCTTGCCTGAGGTGCATTGACCCTCAATTTAAATCAGCTCTCTGTCTCAAAAGGGGAGAGCAGCCTATGGTCCTTGGGGACTATGGTGACTTTCATTTTAAATATTGGCCAGGATGCTGCTCTTCTTCGAACATGGTGACATAGGGCAGAATTCAAAAAGATTGGGGGGACTGCACTCCTGCTTCTGATGGTTACCCCACAACAAATTATTCTAAAGCACATTAAGTTGTTGTAGAGGGGCCTTCTGCCTCTATCTAGGGACAAAGTCCTGCCTCAGTTGCCAGTAACTTTCTAGTCCCAAGTCCCACAGAGAAAAATGCCAGGAGCATTTATCATGGTAGCATTGTGGATAGCACAATTGCTTCGCAGCTCCAGGGTCCCAGATTCGATTCCGGCTTGGGTCGCTGTCTGTGTGGAGTCTGCACGTCCTCCCCGTGTCTGCGTGGGTTTCCTCCGGGTGCTCCGGTTTCCTCCCACAGTCCAAAGATGTGCGGGTTAGGTGAATTGGCCAATGATAAATTGCCCTTAATGTCCAAATTGCCCTTGGTGTTGGGTGGAAGTGTTGAGTTTGGGTAGGGTGCTCTTTCCAAGAGCCGGTTCAGACTCAAAGGGCCGAATGGCCTCCTTCTGCACTGTAAATTCAATGATAATCTATGATTAATCTAGGACAAAGGTTCGGCACAACATCGTGGGCCGAAGGGCCTGTTCTGTGCTGTATTTTTCTATGTTCTATGAGCCCAGGATGTAGGTCAGTCTAGGGTTCTTGGCCAGAAGAGGAGCCCCAGGGACAGAGTGGATAAGGTTGTGGGGAGGCCAGGGGGAATGGACGCCCAGGAAGTTGGGGAAAACCTTGAGGGGTCAGGGGGAGGAGGGACCCCTGAGGAATGGCCCCTCGCTTCCCACATGAGGCAGAAGTAAGCTAGTTGTGGCCAGGTAGGGAGCAGCCTTGGGCAGGCCGGACTGGGCCTCACCTACCCTGCTCCCATAAAATCACTGTCCGGTTGGGATGGATGGGTAGGCAGTTGGAAGAATACATGCAGAATTATACCCGCTCCCCACCCAGAGCCTTGCAAGCCCACCAGCAGGGGATGGTAAAATTGTGCCCATGGTATCGTTTACACCCGCCTTCACAGACAAATGGAATCTCATCCACACCTCAGCACTGTAAAAGTGTGACCAACTGAACCACAACCAACACTGTTATTTATTTAAACACAACAGTTTTCAGAATTACAGATTGGCTTGGAATTTGCAATCAGCAGAAAAGGAAGGTGCTTGCAGTCAATTGTGCTTACAGCTGCCCACAGACCTTTTCCGGGTTTTTGACCTGCACCTTACAGTTCTCCGAGATAATTGAGCAGGATAAAGAACAAAGCTTCTTTTCAACCAATTAAATTGATAAATCCTCACTGACCGGTGGCCCTGACGTCTGTTATCATGAAATGCTTTGAGTGGCTAGTCATGAGATGTATCACTGCCAGCCTCTCAGACGGTCTCGATCCACTGCAGTCCTCTCAGACGGTCTCGATCCACTGCAGTTTGCCTATCACCGCAACCAGTCCACAGCAGATGCTATCTCCCTGGCTCTACAATCAACACTCGAACACCTCGACAACAAGGACACCTATGTAAGACTGCTGTTCATCGACTACAGCTTCGTCTTCAACACCAATATCCCAACAAGACTAATAACCAAACTCTGCAATCTTGGACTTGACCCCTCCCTGTGCAGCTGGATCCTTGATTTCCTCACCAACAGACCACAATCTGTCAGGATAGGCAACAGCACCTCCTCCACAATAGTCCTAAACACCGGGGCCCCGCAAGAATGCTCAATCCTCTACTGTACTCCCTACACACACAAGACTGTGTGGCAAGTTTTAACTCCAAGTCAATCTATAAGTTTGCAGGTAGGGCAGTAGATGTTGTCTATATGGACTTCAGTAAGGCCTTTACTGAAAGGCCTTCCACAGATGTGCCATAGAGAGCATAGGGACCTTGTAAGGCCTTTGACAAGGTCCCTCATGGTAGACTATTACAAAAGGTGAAGTCACACGGGATCAGGGGTGAGCTGGCAAGGTGGATACAGAACTGTCTAGGCCATAGAAGGCAGAGAGTAGCAATGGAGGGATGCTTTTCTAATTGGAGGGCTGTGACCAGTGGTGTTCCACAGGGATCAGTGCTGGGACCTTTGCTCTTTGTAGTATATATAAATGATTTGGAGGAAAATGTAACCGGTCTGATTAGTAAGTTTGCAGACGACACAAAGGTTGGTGGAATTGCGGATAGCGATGAGGACTGTCGGAGGATACAGCAGGATTTAGATTGTCTGGAGACTTGGGCGGAGAGATGGCAGATGGAGTTTAATCCGGACAAATGTGAGGTAATGCATTTTGGAAGGTCTAATGCAGGTAGGGAATATACAGTGAATGGTAGAACCCTCAAGAGTATTGAAAGTCAAAGAGTTCTAGGAGTACAGGTCCACAGGTCATTGAAAGGGGCAACACAGGTGGAGAAGGTAGTCAAGAAGGCATACGGCATGCTTGCCTTCATTGGCCGGGGCATTGAGTATAAGAATTGGCAAGTCATGTTGCAGCTGTATAGAACCTTAGTTAGGCCACACTTGGAGTATAGTGTTCAATTCTGGTCGACACACTACCAGAAGGATGTGGAGGCTTTAGAGAGGGTGCAGAAGAGATTTACCAGAATGTTGCCTGGTATGGAGGGCATTAGCTATGAGGAGCGGTTGAATAAACTCGGTTTGTTCTCACTGGAACGAAGGAGGTTGAGGGGAGACCTGATAGAGGTATACAAAATTATGAGGGGCATAGACAGAGTGGATAGTCAGAGGCTTTTCCCCAGGGTAGAGGGGTCAATTACTAGGGGGCACAGGTTTAAGGTGAGAGGGGCAAGGTTTAGAGTAGATGTACGAGGCAAGTTTTTTACGCAGAGGGTAGTGGGTGCCTGGAACTCGCTACCGGAGGAGGTAGTGGAAGCTGGGACGATAGGGACATTTAAGGGGCATCTTGACAAATATATGAATAGGATGGGAATAGAAGGATGCGGACCCAGGAAGTGTAGAAGATTGTAGTTTAGTCGGGCAGCATGGTCGGCACGGGCTTGGAGGGCCGAAGGGCCTGTTCCTGTGCTGTACATTTCTTTGTTCTTTTTGTTCTTTGATACGACTGTGGTGGGCAGTATTTCAAACAACGACGAATCAGACTACAGGAGGGAGATAAATCACTAAGTTGCGTGGTGTGCCGAAAACAACTTCTCTCTAAATGTCAGAAAGACCAAGCAACTGATCATTGACTTCAGGAAGCGTAGCACGACACACGCCCGTCTGCATCAGTGGCTCCGAAGTGGAAATGGTCGATAGCTTTAAGTTCCTAGGGGTCACTATCAACAACAGTCTGTCCTGGTCCACTCACGTTGATGCAACAGCCAAGAAAACCCAACAACGTCTCTACTTCCTACGGAAGCTAAAGAAATTTGGCATGTCTGCATCGACTCTCACAAACTTCCACAGATGTGCCATAGAGAGCATCCAATCCAGCTGCATCACAGCCTGGTATGGCAGCTGCTTGGTCCAAGATCACAAGAAACTGCAGAGCGTGGTGAACTCAACACAACACACAAGCTTGCCATCCTCCCATTGATTCTGTATACACCTCCTGCTGCCATAGGAAGGCAGACCGCATTATCAGAGACCCCTCCCACCCATGCATTGTCTTCTTCCAGACCCTCCCATTAGGCACAAGGTACAGAAGTCTGAAGACCCGCACATCCAAACATGGTAACAGCTTCTTCCCCACAGCTACAAGACTCCTCAACGACTCCCCCTCGGACTGATCTGTTCCCTGTAAGAACACTATTCACGATGCCCTATGCTGCTCTTGCTCATGTATTTGCTTTGTTTGGCCCCTTGTTCCGCACTGTAACCAATCACTGTTTGTCGATGTACCATTGGTCAATGTTCTCTGTTGATTATTCTTTTTGCCTACTGTGTACGTTCCCTCGGCTGCAGAACAATACTTTTCACTGTACTTCGGTTACATGTGACAATAAATCAAATCAAAATCATGAGACATGCAGGGCTGGATTTTCATTTGTGGGTCCTGATTCTGCCATCAAGAGAATATGTTGATAGGTTGTCTACATATACTGGCTGTGGCCATCTTACAATTGCAGCCATAGGGGGTGAAAAGTAATAGATGGATTACTGGTCTGTCACCGGAAGACCGAATCCATTCATTGGCTGGGATTTAACCTAAGCATTGGCTCGATTGCAGGTGACATTTGAATATTTTCTTTAATGGGCTCATTGAGGGCTTAATTCCTACCTGCCCCAAACCAAGCTTCCAAAAATGCTCTGGAACCAAAACCATGCTGGTAAACCTGCACATCAACTACTGGCGGACATTGCATATCCTTAGGGCCTCTGTTCACACCTCCTTTGCTATTTAAAAATTCAGCCCACCGGGTCTAAAATAGATAATATAAATTAGAATATTTAATTCATTGTGATACATACACAGGAAGCAAAGTAGAGGGAAAGAAAGTAGCGATAGCAAGAGAGATAAAAGGGACAGAAATAAAAAGTTTTTAAAAATCTCCAACAATAATTAACTTCTGAATCAACACTTACAAATTGTATTTCCACTGCCAGAGAAGTTGTTATGCGGTAATTACGATTTATCACAGTGTTAAATATTCATCTGTACCTTAATGCACCAGACCTAACCTTTTCTGGTGTGTTTATTGGATAACTTGTGGATAAGTACAGTAACTTACTGCTCTTGCATGGATTTCAGGTGCAAGTCTGTTGGTGAGGTTGCAGTGGCGAGGTACCAGTGTAGTGTAACATTTCGAAGAGCAGAGCAAACCTGACAGTAACACACACATTTCTGCAGATAACTGTCTATGTGTAGAACTCAAGAATTTGCTGTCTAATTGAGCACCTACAGCCCCACAACTATTGTCAATGCTAAATTTGGGCCATTGTATAATTCTTACTTATCTTGATTAGACTGGTTGCTCCTGTATCAACTACAATTTTGTTTTTTACAGGGCCTATGAAGTGGAAAAACGATTGAAAATTGGCAGTCCTATCAAATTTTCGAACTTTGAAGTCATATGTTGGTATGTCGGCAAATACCTGCTTGAGACATTGAAAGGTAATGTGGATCAAATGAACGAACTTTTCCCAACCCTGTTCTGTATCAGTTAATTCTTCAAAAGCTTTCAACTGATGCTTTATTTATAATTGATTTTAACTGATACTGATTATATTATTCCTTTCTTGATCTCCACTAGGTTTGCACAAATCTGGAAAGCAGCCTCCGAATTACCTGGTATTAGGAGCAAAAGCTCTAAATGGTGCTTTCAGGTCATGGACCAAGAAACAGGTAAAGAATGTTCCACTCTCTTGCAATCATGTAGGCAAATGCAGGAAAAAATGACTACATTTGCAGGTTTGTGATCTCTACCAATATAGCCGTGGATGATTTTCAGGTGTTCGGAGAGTTGTGTAAAACAGAAGTTAAGCCCTTTTGCCTATACTAAGGGACACCAGATATGTTTTTAGAACTACTTGGAAATTGGGGTGTTGTAGCATGATGAGCCCTAATAAGTGGTTGTAACAGAAAAGATAAGCAAACATTTTGTGACAACTTTTAATATGGAGTAAGGAAGAGCTCCTGCACATTGACAACTGCTGTCAATGACCATCCGCTCTGATCGTGCTGTCCTTCCAACTGGGACTTCACTGAAGTTGTTGCTAGCCCAAGATTCAGTCGGTTAACACTGCTGCCTCACAGTGCCAGGGACCCGGGTACAATTCTGGCCGTGGGTCACTATCTGTGTGGAATTTGCACATTCTCCCTATGTCTGTGGGTTTCCTCCGACTGCTCTGGTTTCCTCCCACAGTCCAAAAATGTGCAGGTTAGGGGATTGGCTATGCTAAATTTTCCCTTGGTGTCCAAAAAGATGTGTAAGTTAGGTTAAGGGGCTATTGGGATAAGGTGGGGGACTGGGCTTGGGCGGAGTGCTCTTTCAGAGGGTCGGTGCAGGCTCAATGGGCCAAATGACCTATTCTGCACTGTAGGGATTCTATGATTCTAATGAAGTGTGACAAGAGCATGACAGATCACACAGAATCTTTAGATAAAGCTCACAAGATAAATTTGGGCTATCGAAAGAAAATAAATTCTGGCCTTAAAAGCTGTTCTGGTCAAATTTCTACCCCATGGAATTAAAAGAGCAATTCAGTTTATCCCAGTGCCTTGCTCTTGCCCTATATATATATATATATATATATATAGCCTTGCAAAATTTTATTTTTATGTATATATCCAATAGGGGCTGGTTTAGCACAGGGCTAAATCGCTGGCTTTGAAAGCAGACCAAGGCAGGCCAGCAGCACGGATCAATTCCTGTATCAGCCTCCCCGAACAGGCGCCGGAATGTGGCGACTAGGGGCTTTTCACAGTAATTTCATTTGAAGCCTACTTGTGACAATAAGCAATTTTCATTCATTTCATTCCCTTCTTTTCAAGCTGCTAACAAAGGTCACTTTGAAGGCTATCTTCTGACACAAACCACAGAAGGAGGAAATAACCGTGCACATTCCTGGTCATTTGGATTCAGGCATTTTGTTGGTTATGATCATAATTAATGACTGGTGTCACTTTGTGGTCACCAGGTTTTATTGTCAAAGTCCTCGCCATTAGCTGCAGTTAATGTTGATATATTGTTGACCTATTCCATCATATTTTCATTTCAGGTTATAGCTGATCATGAAGATGAGATTCCAGAAACTATCAAAACAGCACAACTTATTAAAGAATTTGCCAAAGAGATACGACTAGCAGAGGTATGTTTCTTTCTATAATCTGATTGCAACATTTTATTTCTTAGTTACTTTTTATCCTAAGATTTTTTTTCGGCTCAGTAAATATAGTTTAAACATTTTTTTTACTAATAAAGTAAATGTGTTGGGAAATCTTTTAATGAAAATGAATGGCATTTCATGACATCATGTTTTTTTTTAACCAGCAAAGTCAAACTAATTTTCAGTTATGCCCATAATATAACGTTATAGGGTTTAAAGCTGCAGTATTTCATAGGAACGTCTAATATTTTAAATGTAAACAGTTTAATTTTTGTTAGGTGAAGTTTGTAACTGGCACAAAATTGTTAAAAAAATGTGCATATTTAAAAAAATAGGAGAAAAAAGAAAATTTGATTAAGCATCCCTCATTGTAGATCATCAGTGATGTCATTCTTTTTATACATTATTATCTGGAAGATTCAGACTCATCAGTTCCTGAGGATGTTTTCTGCAGCATCACTGGAACATCTAGACGTCCTTGCACTGCTAGACCCATACATGACACTGTACAGGGATGAGATATTTCATTGGCAAATGAAAAGTAGGTGGAGTCTCAGTAAATATTCTTAGTGTGTTCTGTAATGTTGCTGTATTTTCAGACTCTATATTTTTGCATGGTATTAAGATAAATGCCATTCCAACAAATAATGTGAAAACACTGATGCTTTCTATAAGGTACTGCAGCTTTATGTGAAACTCTCTCTCTCTGGTTGTATGTATTTATTATACATAAACAATTTGATTAAGGTGTGAGTAATTTTTTTATAATAATCATTATCGTTGGACTGAAAATTCAATAGATGCTACAGAAATAAATTTAGCAGTTAGCACTAATAACTATTTTTAATTGAAAGTATTTGAAGTTCATGTCCTCAGATTAAGCTTTACATGAAAGCAAATTTTCCTCTTTTTTTATTTGTTATATTTGCTAGAATATTAAAATGGAATTAGAAAAGCAGAACTGAACATTACATGTGAAAATCATGACATTTTAAGGAGCCAGCTTATTTGTGATTGGAATTTGTATTTTGCACCTTTGTTTGCTGTTAGATCTTCAGTAATAGCACATTTGGATAGGTTTTGGAGCAGAGTAATTGCTTATCAGTTTGGATGTCCAAATTAAATTCAGTGAATTACTGAATGTGTTATGTTTTCCAACCTTGATCTCCTCACAGAATGCACTTAAAACAAATGAAAGTGAGGTGAGTGATACTAGTACAGCCAAAAGCCCTACCGTACCTGCCAAACTTCCAGCACACACAGGAACAGTATCTACTGAAAAGTCAGAAAAAAAGAAAGTTTCACGGGCCAAAGAAGCAGGAAAGAAAAAAGGCAAGAAAGAAAAAGAAAGCACACCATTAGTTCCAAACCTTGACATTCTTGAGGCACATACGAAGGAGGCTTTGATTAAAACTGAAGTGCCAAAGAAAGGGGCAAAGGTAAGTTTTTTTCTTCACTAGTTAATCCATCTTTCTATCTATCACTCAATGTGATAATGCTTTGTAAATCGATATAATGCAAATTCCCATAGCATATGTAATGATAGAAATATATATATATATCTTTCATTTGTGCAACAGAGCTTAAAGTTAAGCAGATGTTCTGTATTATTAACAAATAATGTTGGTAACACTCAGCAGATCAGACAACATGTGCGGAGAGATTGTCTCGTTTTCCACAAATGCTGTCTGACCTGCTGAGTATTTCCAGCACTTTCTGTTTATATTTCAGTTGTCTAGCAATACTTAACGTTTTACGCTCTTTTATCATGACACCCAGTAAATTAGCAGTTGGCCATGAAGATGGTTGAAGCTTTTTTCATCTATTTTGATCATGAGGCATTATAGTTTTGCAGAGGCTGAATTTTACAGATTTTACCAATTATTGGCCACTTAAGGGTTGTTACCGACCTGGCCACAATTTTGCAGCTGGTGGGAGGAATGTAGGGATGGGGAGGTGGTGGAAAACCCACCAAATCACCCTGCTTAGGCCTCGGTTGCGAAAGGTGGGTGGTGGAGCCAGCCACATCTTTGGTTCCCCTTTCCAGATAGGGCACTTTGACTCCGGGTGCTCCTTCCAAGCCTGGCATCGCAACTCAAATCCCCTTTCCACTCCTGTCACTATTGCGAATCCCTGGATCTACCTGATGCTGGGGGACCGGTACTTTGCCTGGTGTTGCAGCTTACAGTCCCACCACTGGCCGCCACTTCCAGAAGCACTGCCGATGCTATAGAGTTACTGACCAATGCGATGGCATTTCAGGTGGGGCTTCCTCTCGTGAGGAGGTGGAAGTTCTGTCTTCAGCTAATTAATGTACCTCAGGTTGTCAAATGGCTGCGGGACAGAAGGCATTGGTGTGGATGCATTCACTGCCGACTCTTTGGGTTGTGGAATGACAAATTCTGTCATCCAAAAATTCCTGCTCCAGTTTGCGGAGAGAAATTGGATCTTACTCTGCTACCTGTGCCTTCCCCATTACTCAGTTAATGCTGGCATTCTTCTTCCACTCCACATGAAATGCTGCCCATAGATTTTGAGGGAGCGATTCTGCGGCTGCATTGTGCTCGCCGCAAATCCTGCTATGCCGGGAGAATTGCAGGAGTGCCCCAAAATAGGATTTGTGCCGGGCGCAAAACTATTTTTGATTCTCCTGGCCCATTCCACCTGGTCTGATCAGGGATCTCGCCCAGAAAGGGCGAGAAATTGATAACAGCTAATTTGCATTCACTTTCATCTTATTAATGCGATTAAAGTCGAAGGCAGTGGTCCCTCCGCTTTCTCTGGCTCCCCCCAACAGGAAGTCACCTGGCACAAGTCACTACTGGTCCTTAAAAGTGGGGACCAGGCCCCATGGATTCCAAGGGGGTTTAAAGAGCTGAGTACCCCTCTCCACTTACCTCCAGGAAGCATAAGGACACAGCAGCTGTTGGGCAGATGATGTGTGTGTGTGTGTCGGGGGGGTTCTCCTTCAAGGTAAATGGAGGTTGGGGGGAGACTCGGGCTGGGCTGGAGGGGGTGGTCCAGGGTACTCTCCCTTATGGGGATCGGTTTCAGTCTGTGATGCCTTGAAGCCTGTTTTCTTTCATGTCTTAACAACCCATAACAGGGCAAAGCAAAGCTGCAACTTCTCTGTCCTAAAATCCTCTCACAGCTCAGAGCTATTCTAAAGCTTGTTTCTTGGAGAAGCATTTCACTCCCCTTGAAGTTTCAAAAGGCTCTGCGATTTCAATAGGCTCTGTGGTTTCGAAGTTGTAGTATACCTTCATTTAGCCTTTGTACTTGGTTCCCTTTGTAATTGGTTGTTTATATACCATTTCATTCCCCTTGAAGTTTCAATAGGTTCTGTGGTTCAATGTTGCAGTATGTCTTCTTCTATCCCTTTGTACTTGGTTCCTTACATTGACTTTCACACCCCATTGCCTTTTCTGAGCCTATTGATTTGATAGCTGAAGGCTATCTCATAGGAGGGATTAGCTTTGACTGTTTGTATAACATTTCACTGTCCATAACTCTGAGGTACTTCCTAGAAGAAGCAGGTGCTCTGTTTGAAAGCAATATTTTTAGACTGGATCTTTTTCAACCACTGATGCCTGAAAAGCATGCCTGCACTGGAGCTACTTTTCCACCCTAGAAGCAGTTAGCACCACTCAGACATTAAAGTTCAAGGGTTCTTCAATGAGGACATTCTCGCAGCCACTGTTGCATTCTCTGGATAGACATGATGATCACAGTGTGTGTGTGTGTGTGTTTGGGGGGGGGGGGGGGGTTGTGGTGGGGGAGGTCTTGGACATGGTGGTCAGGGACATAGAATCATAGAATTTACAGTGCAGAAGGAGGCCATTTTGGCCCATCGAGTCTGCGCCGGCTCTTGGAAAGAGCACCCTACTTAAATCCACGCCTCTACCCTATCCCAGTAACCCTTGGACACTAAGAGCAATTTATCATGGCCAATCCACCTAACCTGCACATCTTTGGACTGTGGGAGGAACTGGAGCACCTGGAGGAAATCCACGCAGACAAGGGGAGAATGTGCAGACTCCGCACAGTGTCCCAAGCCGGGAATCGGAACCTGGGACCCTGAAGCTGTGAAGCAACTGTGCTACCGTGCTGCCCTGTGCCATGGCTGGCCAGTGCCTGGCAGAGGATATCTGGGTGCAATGCCGAGGGTCGGGGCCTGAGGGGTGACCCTACCCAATCTCTGACGATCTGGGCTTGGTGGTATCTCGGGTCCCACACATCACATTTTCCATGCAAATCACCCCGGTTCCAAAAAAATGACTAAATGTGGGAAGATCACGATTTGCACTGATGTTTCTGCCCGAAACAACAATTAGTCGTCTCTGATTTTTCTCTGTATTGTTATCCAGTTGCATCTCCTTTGTTTGGTCAGTATCTATCCACCATTGCAATCTGTTTTCTTTAAACACACATGCCTTCCTTTGCCATGGTGTTTCGCTCCTCTCCCTGCATTCTGAATCACTCCCTTTCCCTCCCCATGTCATTGTTGCATCTGTTTACCGGAGCCGATCACTCCAATTTGCAATTGTTACAGTGTTCTCAGCGAAAGGTCATACATTTGCCTGAATTGTTTTGATTTCCCATTTCCAGCAGCTGCGTTGAGCATCACACATCCAGGTCTGGGATAGTGTCGGTTCAAATGCTGAATACATTTTCATCTGATCACTCATCTTATTGCTGTATCCAGAAAACCCCACACCTTACACTTTCCTGGAGTTACAAGTCACACTGGCGATGAGAACTAGTACTAGTATTTTACACAACTGTACATGGTGGGAAATTCTTGCTTGTAGGTCTTCTTTGAAATGTCACAATTGCTCCCTCAACTGTTTTGTGTCTCTTCCCCCATCTCCGAAAAGTGATCACAATTACAATGTTGGGAAATTTTCTATTTTACACAACAGCCATCCATTCAGCCTTGAAGCGTGATTACACCTTGGGACCAAATTAACGATGGCTTGCTATATTTGTTGTCGAAGATGTGTGCTGAAATTGTCCCAACATATTTCAAGTAGAACCCTTATAGCCAGAGTGATATTTCCATTTTATTGTAAATTAAGCCAAGAAGTGAAAATAGTTCTTTTCACCTTCTTTTCAACATTGGAACCCATTATGAAATAGTAAATACAAGAGTTATAAACAAATTTAAAGCGGAGCATAGCTCAGGATCTCCTAGGTTCCAAATTGGAGGAAGCTTAGGCAGTCAGGACCTAACATTCTGATGAAGACAATAAACAAAGACATCTCAAAATAGTCCAACAAATAGACTTTGTGGGCTAAAGCTTCTATATGTCCTGTTTTTTGATCCCTGGGTCGTGATTCACAACCTGCCCGTTCCAGTTCTGTTGGAGATAGGCAGTGTGCAAACTTGATACTCTCACCTCCTTTTAATGATTGTAGCATCCGGTTAAGTAGGTTCTTCGCTGCTGAATTCCTCTACAGTCAGCATAGGTAGTCCGTCTCTCTGAAAGAGAAACTGCAGTGAATAATATTGCTGCAATTCAAAAGATGGAAAATGGAACACATGGAAAGAGAGGGTTCCAAGGTGATTGTTATGATGTTGGAAGCAGTGTAGTGGAGGTCGGAAGGTGGAGCGATGCTATGGTTCCACAGGGGAGTGAAGGCCTTCAATGACCACTCTCACAAGGAATTGGGAGCAGGGACCAAGGAGGTAAATTGTTGGCATCTGGCCCTGAGGACCTGACAGCAGTACCAAAAACAATCTGATGACCCCTCATGTTGGTCAAGGTCAGTGAAAGTGAATGCATCTTCACATGATATCTCCTCTCATCCATCACATCGCCAACCTCACACTGCTCAATGCACTTCCTGGAATTCTGGATACACCTAACCAGCAGATACCTCACTTCGCCTTCACACATCTACTACTGCTGCTTGCCTCGCACCCACCTCACTGTGTCCGTATAACCTCCAGCTATTTCGCAATGACATGCTTATCACTCAAATACAATGTTACACAATCATTGACATTCTACCCTTTCTCCTGCATGATAATGTGGCGCACAAAGAAGGTGTTGGTGGGAACACTGAGGATGATGGTACCTTCCTGCCTTATGCTCCTTCTGAACTCCCAGCATACATTAATCCAGCTAAGATGAGCAAGCTGCTGATGGTGTTACCATGAAACTCTTGCATCCTACCCCATCCCCATTTCCTCACACCAACCTTCCCCTTCTGATTTCCTATTTTCAGACATCAAAGAACTGTTGCCTGTTCATCCACAGCAGCCGAAAGAAGAAGAGGAACAGAACAACACAGCACAGCAGTAATGAAGAAGCCCCATCACTTGATTTGATACCCACAGTCACCAGCTCAGATATGGGCAATGCATCGTACCCAGGAGGCTAGTGTAGAGTTGGGATCAGCACATGGTGAGTCACTGGGCAAAAGTGGGCTTCAGCCAGGCCAGATGTAAGGCATGGTTCATTTGCTAGCTCACTGGAGGGTGAGGGGGCAGATGAATTCTGCCACAGAGGTCTCGGGTGAGTACCTAAATGGGGCAGCATACAGGAAAGCACAGATGCTGGCTCTGCTTTGGCTGGCTCAACCAACAGCTCCCTGTCACTGTTGAGGATCATGAAAGAATCCAGCTCCTAGTTGACTAAAGGCGCCATGCAAAGCTTACCCTCTCTGCAGCCTTTGCTCCATTACGTTGTCGTTCTGCACACCCAGCGGCTTTGATATTGCTGCCCTTATACCTGCTGCTCCCTTTATGTGGACAGGTCACCTACTCTTCCACCATCCAGTTACACAGAACTGACTGGCAAATCAAGGAACCCACCATAACACATCCAAAATTATTCCTGGGTCCATTCAGATGCTACATTAGCAGAAGTTACCATACTTGAAATTTCAGTGCCTGGCCTTTTGAGGATAGTTAGGGCAAGGACCATCTTGCAGTTTAATGATTGTTGTTCGAGAAGAGTGGCATTCTGATTTGTTGCCTGAATCAAAGTGGCTCAAGTAGAATATCCTGGAGATATATGAGATGCTTGGGCTGTGTAATGTACAAACATATGAATTAGGAGCAGGAGTAGGCTATTCAACCTCTTGAGTATACGTCGTCATTCAATTAGATCACTGATCTGACTGTGGCCTCAACTCCACATCCGCCTCCCGCCACCCTTAGACTCCTTTGTTACTGAAGAATCTAGCTAACTCTGCCTTTAAAATAATCAATGATTCTCCCTCCACCGCTCTCTGGAGAAGAGAGTTCCAGGGATTCATGACTCTCTGCTCCTCATCTCTGTCTTAATGGGGAGATCCCTGGTTTTTAAATTATCCCCTAGTTCAGATAAATCCCATAAGGGGAAATATCCTTTCAGCATTCCCCTTGTTGAGTCCCCTCAGGATCTTGTATGCTTCAATAAGATGAGACCCCCCCCCCTTCCCCCCCCATTCCAGACATCAGTCGAGTTAACTTTCTCTGAACTGCCTCTAAACCATTTGTATCCTTTCTTAAAGAAGGAGACTCCAGAACTCCAGAAGTAGTTTCACCAACTGCAGGAAATCGTCCTACTTTTACATTCCAGTCTTTCAATAAATGTCAACATTCCATTTGCCTTTGTAATCATTTGCTGTATCTGCATGCTAACTTTTTCAGGGGTCAGGATAGTACACCTTCACATCCTTCCGACATATGCTGGGGATGTTGGTGTGTCCGCCCCTCATTAGAGGATTTGCTGCACACATCGTGGCAGAAGCTCCTGGTTTGGTACAGCAGAATGGTGCTAGACCTCCATGGAGTTGAAATGTTTGCCTTTTGATCTTTAAAAAAATGTGCAGACAAGCACCACTTTAAACTGTAAACAAATCATAATAATTTCAAGATGTATATTTAGAAATGACACAAGTTGAGTATGAAATAGGGGACTGCAAACAGATTGCATACCCTTTAGTTTCAATGTTTTATGGTATTGAGTATCTGCAGCATTATTTTATCATGTTTTAAGACTGAGCAAGGGAAGTAATAACTTAACTGTTACCATTGGTGTTACATTATATACGTCTTTTGTTATGAACATACATTTTTGTGGAGGTCCGCCCGATCACCTTTGAGAAACGAGTCACAAAGACCCTGCACTGTCTTTTGGATGAGACGTTGTCTGTCTGACAGCCCTGTCTGTCCCCTCAGGTGGATTTAAGAGATCCCATGCCGAAGAAAAGGAGAGTCAAATCTGATGTCCTGGCAAATATTATCCCTCAATCAACATCCTCCTTTTTTAGGTACCATGCCCTTAGAGGTTTTGGTGACCATGGATTTCCATTGATTTGGTCCGGTCCGTGATTATGCTTGTCAAATACTGGTTTGCTGATGCCTTTTGCAGCATGGCTGACCAGGAAACCCTCCTGTTCTTGCTGCTGCCATCAGGTATATTGGAAGGATTTACAGGTTGATAATCAACCAGTTTGGTATGTTATGAAGTGGGACTAGAACCCAGTGCTTCTGACCCAGAGGTAGTGATGCTACCACTACACCTCTCCCAATTAACATCAGAAAACAGAATATCTGGTCATTATGAAGTTGCTGATTGTGGGAACTTGCTTTGTGCAAATTGTCTGCTGAGTTCTCTACGTTACAACGGTGACTTCAAAAGTACTTCATTGCTGTGAAGCATTTTTGGTCTTCTGGTAGATGTGAAAGGGACTATATAAATGCAAATCTTTCTTCCTTCTATATTCATGTGTATCCTCTATTTTCTTACAACCATTTCCAGTCCCCATTTGCACTATTTGTATGAGGGACATCAAAATGTTGCTTTGTTGAATTTTCCTCATAATCTAACTTACAGGCAGGGGTTATGGGGCACCTTCAGCAATCAGCTGCTTTGCTCGTGTCTGTACGAATGGTGCATATGGAACTTTAAAAAACTGACCCTCTGTGCCAAAAACACGCAACCAGGAACTGTGGAGACCGAGGAAAAACATTATTCTCAAAACAATTCTATTTTCCTCACTATAGTGAAGTCAGTGGTTGTACTTCTATTATTTTATTCACCTTTCAACCAGTGATATTTTTATTGTCTGACTAAAATATTTATTGGTGTCCCTTTGGAAACAGTCCCAAAATTAATGGAGCAATTCTTACAAAAACATGGACAAATGCCATGGCACCATTGGACATTTGGACTTGTACAGAACCACCATTATGTGCAAAATGTTCCTGTTTGTTATGTTGTCCTGTTGTATTAATACTCCAGTTCTTTCTTATTTTCCAGCATTTTAAGCTGTGTAAAAATGTTATTTTTTATAGGCTTCGAAGAATATGTTAAGTGTGGCTGGCAGAGAAAGTGTAACCAGTCAAAACGATGTAGCAAAATTTGGAATACAGGAGCAGAACAAAAGCAAAGCTGAAGTGAAGTGGAAATACAAGGTAGGATGATCCTGTGAAAATGTAACTGTGTTATGCATGCAATGTGTGACAATCCATGATGGAGGGTGTCATTGACAGTGCCATCAAGCGGCGCTTAATCAGAAATACTCTGCTCACTGACGGTCAGTTTGGATTCGACCGGGGCCACTTGGCCCCTGACTTTATGACAGCCTTTATGCAAACATGGACAAAAGAGCTGAACTTAAGAAGTAAGGTGCCTTTCATAGCAAGGTAGCATTTGACTGAATGTAGCATCAAGAATCCTTAGCAAAACTGAAGTCAGGATGAATCGGGAAAACTCTTCGCTGGTTGGAGTAATGCCAAGCACAAATGAAGATGGTTGTAGTTGTTGGAAGCCAAACAACGTTCTCAGTCCCAAGACATTACTACAGGAGTTCCTTGGGCCAACCACCTTCAACTGTTTCATCAAAGACTTCCCCTTCATTAGGATGAAAATGAAGACATTCGCTGATGATTGCACAAGCCAGGAGTGTGATGAAATACTCTCCACTTGCCTTGATGCAAGTTCCCCTCCCAGCCACTCACCATCCTGACTTGGAGCGACATTGCAGTTTCTTCCTTGTCTCTGCAGAGGTGGACGTACAATGAAACAGTGTGCCCAGGCACAGGGCCCTGACCAGTGGGAGGCCCCATGCTGGCCGGTGTCTGTGGGGAGTTCATGGGCACCAATCAGAGGCCCATTTAGCTATTGGGCTATCAGCAGACAATGAAGACCGACATCAGACTCTGATTGATTGAGTCTCTTTAGGGTGGGAAATCACAGATCTGAAGTCGTTGAAGTGACTAGGAGGGAGAGAGGCAGCAGTCAAGGTGAAGATCTCCTGTGTTTTTGTGAAAAAAGCAGTAGGTTTCTCAATCTCAACCCAGGGCTGAGGAGAGTAGGCCATAGCCAGGCAGCCAACAACGAGGCGAGGTCATCAAGCGAGATAAGGTGCCAGTCTTCGAGGGGAGCAGCAGGATGACTTGACCCTCAGGCCATGGCTGAGGAGGGCTGGGCAGGCGAAGCCATAACCAGACACACTGAGCCAGCAGCGAGTAAGGTCATCGAGGGGAGCAAGGGTGACTTGACATCCAGGCCATGATTGAGAAAGGCTGGGCAGGCGAGGCCATAGCCAAGCAGCCAGAAGTGAGGTGAGGTTGAGCGAGGGGAGGTGCAAGGTGCCTGTCGTCAATGGGAGCAGCGCGGTGGCTCAACCCCCAGGCTAGGGCTGAGGAGGGCTGGGCAGGCAAGACAGTCTGAGCCAGCACTGAGGCGAGGTTGTTGAGGGGAGCATGACCAAGGCTGAGGAGGGCTGGACATGCAAAGCCAGAGCCAAGCAACCTGACCCAACCGTGAGACGAGGTTGTCACGGGGAGCAGGGGTGCCTTGACCCCCAGGCCAGGGCTGAGGAAGGCTGCGGAGGCCAGAGCCAGGCAGCAAGCTGCAAGGCGAGGACATCTAGGTGAGCTTCGAGGTGGGGCATAACTGGAAGGGAACAAAACTGGAAGGTGTGATTTTAAGTTAAAATGCAATAAAGCAGTTCAGCAGTGATCAATTTGTATATTTTTGTGGCTTGTGCCTTTGCGTTTTCTGTGGGGCCAGGGTGGGCAGGGTCGGGAGGGGCGTGACATAATTGGTGGGGGACGTGGTGCCATTGGAGATGGGCGTGATGTCATTGCGGGGAAAGGTATGACCTCATTTGGGGTGGGGGTTGCTCAGGAATGAAGGTGAGCACGGGACTCCGCAAAGTGCAAGTCCGCCACTGTGTCTCTGGATCAAAATCCTGGAACTTCCTATCTAACAGCACTGTGGGTGTACCTACACCACATGGACCGCAGCAGTTCCAAGAAGGTGACTCAGGCAATTAGGGATGGATAACAAATCAGTTAGTCAGCTACACACACATCCTGTGAAAGAATGAGTAAAAATACAATTCCATAAATACCTTCGGTCTTCATGTATCAGAAATGGAGGTAAGAGATCAGGCTTTTTCATCATCAACATTCTGGTAGTCACCGTTGACTTTCAACTGGACTAGACCAGCCACAAAAAACTATGGTGGTTAGAATAGGCTGGGGAATCTGTCAACCTTATGATGCCCCAAAGCTTTACTGCCATCTACATAGCATAGGTCAAGAAGTAGTGTGCTGGAATTCTCTCTACTTGTATGGAATGGTACAATTCCAACAGCATTCAAGATTCTCAACAACAGCCAGGTCAAAGCTATCAGCTTGATTGGCACCCCTCCAATGGCCACCACAGCAGATGTATGGGAACATCACTTCCAAGTTCTCTCCAAATCACACTTGATCTTGACTTGGGCATTTATTGTCATTCCTTTTTGTCACTGCAACCAATTCCTTAAACTCTGAACCGAACACTGTTATGGGAACACCTTCATCACATGCTGTAGTGGTTCAGGAAGATGGCCTGCCACACCATTTCAAGTACATATAAGGACTGACCTAAATCTAAATTTTAGAATATCATATAGGGGGAAATCAGAAAGGTCGGGTCATTGCTAAGTTTTTAGATTTGTATTCCTGCTGAAAATTTTAGTTCCAGTAGCTAATGCAAATTATGTATGTTGTGTAATGATTTTAAAACCTACGTAAATGCTTGTTTAAAAAATAATTCTTGATAGGTTTCCCAATCAGTTATTGGCTATGTTTCTTTGGCGGAGATTGTTATACTGAAGTTTCATCGTTTAATACTCTAGCCAGATTCTGCTTGTACTGAAGGACCTACCATATAGCAGTTATCGGGATTGCTGTGGTGTTCTAGTTGCTAAATTGTACTTAATCCCTATTGTAAGACTATTATCTGCATTTTAAGGATACGTCCAAACCCTTTGGAGTCAGGTCTTTCGGTCTTAAATTGTCCATCCCTGGCACAGGCCAACCCACTGGCAGAGCTCTGTACCAGGAAGTGAAGGAGGAAGGTCAAAGAACTGGTTGACCTGCTGTAAACTAATTAATAGAGATTTATTGCTGTGATAGTCAACAATTCCATTATTATATCATGTGACGACCAGATGGACCGTGGCCTGTTTTGGTCCTGCAATTTGTGTTCCTATGAAAGCCAGCTCATATTACAAGTTTGAGATTGGTTATTGGCACTGGGACCTTTTGAGTGCTAGCCAAGAACAGCCAGAGGACTTCTAAAGTTGTCCACAATCCTCAGGGAGAAAAGAGAACCTATCTTTGTTTTACGAGTTTGCTTCCTGCCCGACGTCAATCCTCCAATCAGCAAGGAATTGGGCACAAAGTCTACTGCTCACTTCCAATGGGTATCTTTCCAGGATTAGGTACAAAGAATGGGGGTAGTTGGAAGTTTCTACCTCTTAAATTCATAATTGGTGGCCGAAGAATAAATATTCCTTGGATGCAAAGAAAATAAATTTGTCGTCTCTAATGTTTTTGCTATTATTGACAGTTCCTCACCGCATTAAAAGCAGCTACGTATTTTCTGCTGTGAAAAAGAGGAATTCAAAGCACTTAGCTGCTTTTGATTTGGTTAATCATAGCAAAGGTGGTTACATTGAGGTTAGTATCAAAGCAGGGTTATGGAGATGCATTTAAGCATAAAGGGAAAGATCGATCAACAATCCAACAAGCAGCTGTCTCGGAGTAATAAAACTATGAATCACTAGTTAATTTAGTGTATTGCTGTGTGAAATTGAATGGGCGAGTTGCATTTCAAAGACTGTCAAGCGATTTGAAGCCCTTTGAAATGGACTTGGTTTTGGAGGAAGCTGTTGCTTTAAAAGCATTTGTCTGAGGCAGCAGATGTTGGGGAAGGGAAAGTGAAAATGCAGTGATATTTCACTGCTCTTCAGCTTTCAGGCAGGGGTGACTGATGGGGGTCTCTGTTGGAGGGGATGATGGAGAGTAGCGGGGGAACGGATTTGCGATGTGGGGGGGGCTTCCGATGGACTTTGGGGGCTCCTCCGTCATGCATCGACCCCCTTGACCCAATGCAGGGTCCACCGCATCAGAGCCGCGCATGAAAATATTTGAACCAATTCACGCCTGTGTGAATCCTGGCGGAGCGGGCTTGAGCAGCATGGGAGCTGGAAAATTTGAGTGCCAGCACGTTAATCGGACGCAAATAGGTGCAAAGCGCAGGCTGTGTAGCTCTCTGCCACCACTGATGGGGGACAAGAGCATCGGAATGGGATTAGCGCCTGGCGCCAATCCCGCTTTCTGGCCGACGTTCCATACTCCGCCGGATCGGAAAACCTGCTACCAGCAGTGGGCAACGGAGAATGCACCCCAATATGTTTTAATGGCAGTGGTTGAGGGATAACTTCTCGCTAACACCGAGCGAACCCCTACTTTTCTTTGAATAGTACCATAGCAACTTGCAGACGTGACCTTGGTTTAATGTCCCACATGTAAGAAAGCATCTCTGACAATGCAACATTCTCCTAGTAGTGGACAAAAATGTTAGCCCAGATTATGTACCAAACTTTGGAGTGGGAATGGAATTCACAATCTTCTGACTCAGGCAAGAGTGCTTGCTACCAGTGTGCCAAGGTTGATGCGGAAAATTGGATGAGGTTTATTTACAGATCCTTAGTCAGTGAGTTCTTTTGTAATAATGCAAGTGCAACAGGAATGATAAATAGAATTGACACAGATGATACTGTGTTTAAGAACAGGTTAAACAACACTTCTTCAGAGATAAAAAGCTCATGCCTACATTTTTTTTACTTCCCAGAACAGTAAACCAGATTCTTTGCTCAAAATGGTAGATGGAAAATCAGACAAAACATTTTTGACAGGAAACAAAGACAACAGCAAGCTCAAGTTGGTCTTCACTAATAAAAAACTGTTGAGGTTTGTGGATAAAGTATTTTTTTTTTAATAAACATTTTATTGAGGTATTTTTTGGTATTATAACAGCACAATAAACAATGTACATGAAACTATAAACAAAGTGCAAAAGCCATCTTCCTCCCTTACAGGTCCCACCTTTATTAACCCCCTACTCTAAGCTAAATTCCCCCCCCCCCCCTCCACCTTCTGCTGACGATTAATTTTCCTCGAAGAGGTCGACAAATGTTTGCCATCTCCGGGTGAACCCTAACATTGACCCACTCAGGGCGAACTTGATTTTCGCTCAACAGAGAAAGCTAGTCATGTCCGATAGCCAGGTCTCCAACTTCGGGGGCTTTGAGTCCCTCCAAGCTAATAATATCCGTCTCCGGGCTACCAGGGAAGCAAAGGCCAGAACGTCTGCCTTCTCCTGGATTCCCGGGTCTTCCGACACCCTGAAAATTGCCACCTCTGGACTCATCGATCGCCACCCTTGTTTTTAACACCGTGGACGTGACATCTGTAAACCCCAGCCAAAATCCCCTAAACTTCGGACATGCCCAGAACATGTGGACATGGTTCGCTGGTCCTCCCGCACATTTTGCACACCTGTCTTCCACCCCAAAGAATCTGCTCATCCGGGCCACTGTCATGTGAGCCCGGTGAAAGACCTTAAATTGTATCAGGCTGAGCCTGGCACATGTTACGGACGCGTTGACTCTACTCAACGCGTCCGCCCATAAACCATCCTCTATCTCTCCTCCCATCTCCTCGTCCCACTTGCAGTTCAGCTCCTCAATCAGCGTCTCCTCCGACCCCATAAGTTCCTTGTAAATGTCCGAGACGCTCCCTTCTCCTACCCACCCTCTGGAAACTACCCCGCCCTGAATCCCCCTTCGCGGTAGGAGCGGGAAGGTTGACACCTGTTTACGAAGGCAGTCCCGCACCTGCAGATACCTGAATTTGTTTCCCCTCGCCAACTCAAACTTCTCCTCCAGCGCCCTCATACTCGGAAAGCTCCCCTCTATAAACATATCTCCCATCCTCTCAATCCCCGTTCTCCGCCATATCCCCCCATCCATACTTCCCGTGGCAAACTGGTGATTATTACAGATTGGGGACCAGACCGATGCTCCCTCTGCTTCCACATGTCTCCTCCATCGATCCCAGACTCTCAGGGCCGCCACCACCACGGGGCTGGTGGCATACCGTGCCGGTGGGAATGGCAGAGCCGCCAAACTGGTGCCCTTGCATGAAGCCACCTCCATACACTCATGCCGACCCCTCCCCCACCACCCACTCCCTGATCATGGCTATATTCGCCGCCCAGTAATAGTTACTAAAATTTGGCAGCACCAGCCGGCCCTCTACCCGACTCCGCTCAAGCATTACCTTCCTTACCCGCGGGATCTTGCCCGCCCAAACAAAGCCAGAGATCACTTTGTTGACCCGTTTTAAAAAAGGACCGCGGAATAAATGGGGAGACATTGAAACACAAACAGGAATCTCGGGAGGACCATCATCTTCACCGTCTGCACCCTCCCAGCTAATGGCATTGGGAGCGCGTCCCATCTCCGAAAATCGTCCTTTGTTTGGTCTACGAGCCGGGCCAAATTTAATTTATGCAGCTGGTCCCATTCCCGCGCCATTTGAATGCCTAGGTACCTAAAGCTTCCCCCTATTAATCTAAAGGGCAGCTCCGCCAGTCGCCTCTCCTGTCCCCTCGCCTGGACTGCAAACCTCTCACTTTCCCCCATATTTAGCTTATACCCCGAAAACCGGCCAAATTCCCCTAGAATCCTCATGATTTCTTCCACCTCCTCCAATGAGTCCTTCCGATACATACAGAGGCAGGTCGCCTGCATAGAGTGAGATTCTGTGCCAACACCCCCCCCCCCCCCCCCCCCCCCCCCCCGGACCAGCCCTATTCGTCAGCACACTTGCCACAGGAGCCTGATACAGCAATCTGACCCAGTCAGTAAAGCCCTGCCCGAATCCAAACCGTCCCAGTACCTCCCACAAATAATCCCATTCTACCCGATCAAAAGCCTTTTCTGCTTCCACTGCGATCACTACCTCCACCTCCCTACCTTCCGGGGGCATCATGATCACATTTAACAACCGTCTTACATTGGCCACCAACTGCCTACCCTTAACAAACCCCGTCTGGTCCTCCCCAATAACGTCCGGAACAAAATCTTCAATCCTGGAGGACAAACACTTGGCCAGCAGTTTGGCGTCCACATTCAACAGCGATATCGGCCTGTAAGACCCACACAGCTGCAGGTTCTTGTCCCGCTTCAGAATCAGCGAAATCGTGGCCTGTGACATCGTCGGGGGAAACACCCCTCTTCCCTTGCCTCATTGAACATCCTCATCAACACCGGCCCCAATATCCCAGAGAACATTTTATAAAACTCCACTGGGTACCCGTCCGGCTCCGGGGCTTTACCCGCCTGCATGGCCTTCAGACCCTCCACTATTTCTTCCAACCCGATCGGGGCCCCCAGCCCTTCTCCCAACTCCCCGTCCACCTTTGGGAAATTCAGCCCCCCCAAGAAGTGCCTCGGCCCCTCCGGCCCCATAGGGGGTTCCGACCTGTACAGCCTGCTGTAGAAATCCCTAAACGCCTTATTCACCCCTGGCCATCTCTCCATACTCATAACTCAGCTCCCCTCTGACCACAGTCTTCAGTGCTTCCCAGGCCACCGCTGCTGAAATTTCCCCCGTGTCGTTGACCTGCAGGTAGTTCTGAATACATTTCCTCAGCCGCTTGCACAGCCCTTCATCAGCCAAAAATCCCACATCTAACCTCCAGTGCGAGCGCTGGTTCCTGTCTTTACTAACCTGCAGGTCAACCCAGTGCGGAGCATGGTCTGAGATTGTGATCGCCGAGTACCCCGTGTCCACCACCCCTGCCAGTAAGGCCCTGTTCAAAATGAAGAAATCAATCCGGGAGTACACTTTATGCACGTGTGAGTAGAAGGAGAACTCCTTCACCCTCGGCCGCCCAAATCTCCATGGGTCCACCCCCCATCTGCTCCATGAACCCTTTTAGTTCCTTTGCCATTGCTGGCATCCTGCCCGTTTTTGAGCTTGACCGGTCCAGGGCAAGGTCCTATAACTGTTGAAGTCCCCTCTCATGACCAACCTGTGCAAGCCCAGGTCCGGTATCTTCCCCAGCATCCTCTTTATAAACTCCACATCATCCCAATTTTGCGTATACACATTTACTCGTACCACTTGCACCCCCTCCAGTTTCCCACTGACCATAATGTACCGACCTCCCACACCCAAAACTATTCTACCCGCCCCAAACACCATCCGCTTATTGATCAGGATCGCGATCCCGCTAGTCTTTGAATCCAGTCCCGAGTGAAACTGACCCAGCCTTTCCTCAATCTAATCTGGTCAGTTACTCTAAGGTGCGTCTCCTGCACGTTACCATGTCTGCCTTCAGTCCCCTAAGATGCGTGAACACACTTGCCCTCTTGACTGGCCCATTTAAATGGATAAAGTATTTAATCAAAAATATTTTCATCTGTATTTCACTGAACCTCATTTATCCAAAGGTTTGAAAGCATCAACTGGGTTGACAGAATAATTTGTACCAAAGAAATGACGAGTGTGGTGTAAAAACCAAACGTTCTCTGAAGCAGTGTGAAATAAACGTGTTACTATCAAAATTATACTATATCAGTAATCATGATGTGTGCTAGATGTAAGCCTGGATGCTAATGCAGTCAGAAGTCTTACAACACCAGGTTAAAGTCCAACAGATTTGTTTTGAATCACTAGCTTTCAGAGCGCAGCTCCTTCCTCAAGTGAATGAAGAGGTGGGTTCCACAAACGCATATATAGACAAATTCAATGATGCAAGATGATACTTTGAATGCGAGTCTTTGCAGGTAATTGAGTCTTTACAGATCCAGGCGGTGCAACTGGAGAGAGGGATAATCACAGGTTAAAGAGGTGTGAATTGTCTCGAGCAGGGTCAGTTGGTAGGATTTAATCATAATAATCGCTTATTGTTACAAATAGGTTTCAATGAAGTTACTGTGAAAAGCCCCTAGTCGCTAGTTTGGGGAGGCCGGTACGGGAATTGACCCCGCGCTGCTGGCATTGTTCTGCATTACAAGCCAGCTGTTTAGCCCACTGTGCTAAACCAGCCCCCCCCCCCAGGCCAGATGGTGGGGGGTGAATGTAATGCGACATGAATCCAAGGTCCCGGTCCAAGGTCCGTGGTAATGTTGCAGGAGACGCACCTGAGAGTAACTGACCAGATTAGATTAAGATACTCATGCTTGCGGAACTTGGCTATCAGTTTCTGCTTGGCATTTCTGCTTGTCGCTCGTCTTGAAGGCCGTCTTGGCGAGCGCATGCCCGAATATCAGAGGCTGAATGCCCTTGACTGCTGAAGTGTTCCCCGACTGGAAGGGAACATTCCTGCCTGGCGATTGTCGCCGATGTCCATTCATCTATTGTCGCAGTGCCTGCATGGTCTTAATAATATACCACGCCTCAGGACATCCTTTCCTGCAGCGTATGAGGTAGACAACGTTGACAGAGTCGCATGAGTATGTACCGCGTACCTGGTGGGTGGTGTTCTCACGTGTAATGGGGCTACCCATGTCGATGATCTGGCACGTCTTGCAGAGGTTGCCATGGCAGGGTTGTGTGGTGTCGCGGTCGGTGTTCTCCTGAAGGCTGGGTAGTTTGCTTCAAACAATGGTTTGTTTGAGTTTGCGCTGTTCTTTGAAGGCAAGTAGCGAGGGTATGGGGGATGTCCTTGGCAAGGTGTTCATCTTCATCGATGACATGTTGAAGGCTGCAAAGAAAATGTCGTAGTTTCTCCACTCCGGGGAAGTACTGGACGACGAAGTGTACTCTATCGGTTGTGTCCCGTGCTTGTCTTCCCAGAACGTCGGTGCGATTTTTTTGCTGTAGCATATTGGAACTGGCGGTCGATGAGTCGAGTGCCATATGCCGTTCTTACGAGGGCGTCTTTCAGCACCTGTAGATATCTGTTACGTTCCTTCTCATTTGAGCAGATCCTTTGTATACGGAGGGCTTGTCAATAGGGGATGGTTTTGAGGCGGCAAAACGTGGACTTCGACAGAGTGAGAGGGACCGACCCGCCGCATTAGAATTCCCCCCCCCCCCCCCCCCCCTCCCCAGGGGATGGACAGAGGACATTCCTCTCCAGAGAGTTGAGGGATCACTTGGATGAGACGCAATCAGACACGCAAGCTGCGATAAAGGTGGCCAAAGCTCGGGCAAACATGCAGATGGCCCTGGACAAAGACAAAAGGCAACAGGATGCCCAGGAGGCAATGGTTAAAGATCTGGAAAGGGCCGCAATGGACCAGAGTGACTGGATCGTTGCCCTGAAAAAGGAGATGGCAAGGCTGGCTGTGACACAAGGCAACCTGAGAGGAAAGGTGAAGGATCAGGAGAACCGGTCGATGCGGCAGAACCTATGAATCGTGGTCCTACTGGATGCCACAGACTACATGGCCATAATGCTGGGTTATCTGGAGGGAAGGGATAGTTTCCCCAATCCACCAGAAATTGACAAGGGCTCTGACCAAAGCCCAAAACCGGGGAACAGCCAAAGGCGATAATTGCAAAAATGCACCGGTACCAAGGCCGGGAGAGAATCCTACGTTGAATCAGGCAGTCCAAAAACTGCAGCTGGGTAGGTCACAATATCCGGATCTACCAGGACATTGGAGCTGACCTGGCCAAGCGCTGGGCTGAATTTAACAAAACGAAAGCCGTGCTGTACAGAAACGGCGTAGGATTTGGACTGTTGTACCCAGCCAAGCTCTGGATCATGTATCAAGGCAGGGAACACCATTTCACGGTCCCCACGGATGTTCACACATTTATCGCAGAGAACCGCCTGGAGAAGCCACAGCAGAGGCAGCGATGAAGAGCCCACAGAATGAGACTTTGATAACGCAATATTTTGACAAAAAGAAAGCTCTCTCACTTTTACAGTCTGTACAGGCAAAACTAGACCATTGCTACAGCAACCACTTTACGTGGGAGAACACTACTTTGTTTTGGAGATGAGAGCAGCAAGAGTGGGAAGGATGATCTGAGTACAGCTAAGCACAGGGTAAGGTGAGGGAAATGGTGGACAGAGAGCCCAGAGATCGGGCAACGGGAGGTAGCGCTCCAACTCCCGGAAGGGGGCTACCACACTAGTGAGGTAGCTCACACCGAGATACAGGAGGAAGAAAGAGGCCACAGCGCGTCCCCAGCAAGGGGGAGGGTGCCTGGGGGCGGGGGGGGGGGGGGGTGTCAGCAATCTACTAATCATGGGGCGACTTTAATTGTGTACAGGACCCACCGACAGACTGGTCGAATTCCAAAACTGGGAAGACCTCCACTTGGCAAAATAACTCAGCCTATTTGTGGAGCAGATGGCGGTGGACCCATGGCAATTCACCCGCCCAGGGGAGAAGGAGTTCTCCTTCTTCTCCCAAGTATATAACGTCTATTCATGGATCAATATCTTTGTAATGGAAAAATTGGTGCTTCCAGGGCCGGTAATGGCGGAATACTCCGTGATCGTAATCTCTGACCATGCTCCACATTACATAGCTGTGAGGTTGGAGATGGGCTGTGCCCAACGTCCCCCCCAATGGAGGTTGGACCTCCTGGCCGACGAGGCTTTTTGTGAAAAAATATCTCGGGCATAGAGGAGTATATTGCTAACAACTAGAATGGGGAGGTCTCTCCAATCAAGTTCTTGGTGGCGCTGAAAGCTGCGATCATGGGAGAAATGATTGTTTTCAAAGCACAATGGCACAGGGAAGAAAGGGCTGCTGGGCAATAGCGAGTCAACTCCATACTGCAGATAGACTGGCAATACTCTGAGGCCCCAGCTCTAGATCTCCTGGCGGAGAGGAAAAAGCTACAGAATAACTTTGATCTGCTCTCCACGAGGAAAGCAGCGCACCAACTCCACCAGACACAGGGGTCCCTGTACGAACATGGAGACGAGGCTAGCTGTCTGCTGGCTCACCAGCTGAGAAAGTAATTTCCCATGCAATAAAACTGACCATAGAATACTACAAGGCAGTATGGACCATTTGACCCATTGATTCAGAGTTTTGGTAGTACCATTCTCGCCAAAGCAGGAGCCGCCCATCAGGTTGAGGGCTCAGCCTCCAGGTTTCTGCACCTGGCTCAGAAAGAGTACTATGACTCGGGTTCCAACATGGGTTGCCAATTGAATCTAAGGATTCTCAACCAGTGTCTTCCAAGTAAGTTGGGACATGGGCCATGTATTACCACCAAGGGAAGGAGAACTGTCCTTGCGTCATCGGCATCACGGTGGTACCTACGATTTTCAACAGTTTCCCCCATATAGTTGCCCAACCTTGCTTTGGTATCCCACAAGTTAGCGGCATGATCCCCATACAAAGTCGTTGAAGGAGCTCTACAATGGAGACAAATTACCTAACATCTCCATCCGCACTGGGTGTCCATTAACCTGCAAAGTAATCTATATCAACGTGACCCTCGGCGCCGAGACACGGTTCAATTGTAACAAACAGTCGTCGTTTTCCGTGGTGTCCACTTGCAAGACCCTGACCGGGTGCGACCTCGCCTGTTGTCGCGGACGGCGCACTGGATGACCCTGATCGTCACAAAATATACGACTACAATGGCAGCATGGCGGCTGGCTCTCATCGTCCTCCTAGGGCGAAGTCATCCCACTGGCCTGCAGTAGCGTCTGAACCCCAATCTCTGCCATGAACTTGCCTCGTGGGCTGCTCTGTCCGGAGCCTCACCGTTCTGTGACCGATATGGAGTCCGAAAGGGAGGGTGTCCCAAGCTATGCACCTGATAATCAACAGGCCCTTGCAGTTCCTATACATCCTTCTATGTGTGTTCGCAAGAGAGGGAAAGCTCAATGGCCCGCTTTAAGTCCAACATAGTTTCCGCTAACATCTTTCTCTGCGTGGCCGTAATATTGATACCACAGACGGGCCGATCCCTCAAAATCTCCGAGAGAGATGGGCTGAACTGCAGTGTTCAGCCAAGTTCCGCAGGCGAGTTGAAAAAGTCCAAAACTGACTCTCACCACTGTGTTAAACCGATACCGTTGCATAATCATAGCCGGCTTCAGGTTGTAGTGGTCCGAAACGATTGCTACCAGTTCACAAAAAACCTGAAATCCGGTGCAGCCGGGTGCATCAAACTTTTGATGATCCCAAATGTGTGGGTCCCGCAGGCGGTCAGGAGGAGGACTTTTTGTCAGTCTTCCCTCAATATTCCGTTCGCCTGGAAGAAGTATCTCTTGCGTTCTACATATTGATTCCAATCCGCCAGACCTGCATTGAAGGTATCCAATTTTCCAAACAACGGCATTATTAAGCAATACAATGTAACACTCAAAATAAAGGAAAATCCAACGGCTAGGGGATTTGATGGGTGAGTACAGAGCTGCCATTATCCCCCATTTGAGTTGGGCCTGCTTTTATACCTTGCTCATAACAAGACCCAGGTGTTTGGCCTCTGTCCCCCCAGCCTGGGAGCTCGGACTCCACATGGCCCACAGGGAGATCAGTGATTGTTTCGCTGTGGTCCTTGTGGGGTTATGACAGAGAGGCAGAGTATTTCTTAAATGGTGAGATGTGGGTCTCCTTGTTCATGAGTAACTGAAAACAGGTGCAGCAAGCAATTAGGAAGGCAAATGGAATGTTGACATTCATCGCAAGGGGATTTGAGTGCAGGTGTAAAGATGTGTTGCTGCAATTGTATAAATCCATGAACAGACCGCATGTAGAATATTGTGTACAGTTTTGATCTCCTTATCTAAGGACGGGTATAGTTGCATGGAGGGAGTGCAATGGAAACTCGAGCCTTGGATGGTGGGATTGACTTATGACAATAATCTTTATTGTCACAAGTAGGCTTACATTAACACTGCAATGAAGTTTGTTGTGAAAAGCCCCTAGACGCCACATTCCGGCGCCTGTTCGGGTACATAGAGGGAGAATTCAGAATGTCCAAATTACCTAACAGCATGTCTTTCGGGACTTGCGGGAGGAAACTGGAGCACCCTGAGGAAACCCACGTAGACATGGGGAGAATGTGTAAATTCTGCACAGGCAGTGACCCAAGCCGGGAATCGACCCTGGCGCTGTGAAGCAACTGTGCTACTGTGCCACCTTTAATGAGGAGAGATTGAGGAAACAGTGCCTGTATTTGCTAGAGTTTCAAAGAATGAGAGATGATCTCATTGAAACTTGCAAAATTCTTACAGGGCATGAGATGGAGGTCGGATGTTGCCCCTGCCTCGAACCAAAGGGCAAAGTCGCAGAATAAGAGACAGGCCAGTTAGGACTGATTTGAGGTGGAACTTCCTCAGTCAGAGGGTGATGAATCTTTGGAATTATCTACCCCAGAGGGCTGTGGAAGCTGAATCATTGAGTATGATCAAGATAGAAATCAATAGATCTCTATATCTAATAACATCAAAGGATATGGGAAAGGACAGAAAAATGGCATTGAGGTAGATGTTCAGCCATGATCTAATTGAATGGCAGTGCTGGTTCAGTGAGCCGAATGGCCCACTACTGCTTCGGTAATCCTATGTTCAACCCTATTCCTGGTTTTGTTTTCTAGTTGGTTACAGTCTTCATTTAAAAAAAATCTATTAATCTACTTGTATTGTCATCTGAAATCTACTGTGTTTCTTCAAACCTATGCTAGTTTGCTCCTCTATTTTCTTTATTACCTGACCAAGTGGGGTGTTATTGCATTGGATTTTACATCTAAATTACTCTGTTTCAAAATTTTCTGCATCAAAATGCATTTCCCATCTATTTATTTACGTCCTTTCACAATTGTAATGATGATTTGTACCGTATATTGATCACTTGGTTAGTGAAATATTGGTGCCAATGTCTATGGGGAGTGCTCAGGGGATTATTGGAACAATTCAGCAAGGAGGTGCAGAGATAAAAACAGAAATACTCAGCAGGTCTGGTAGCATCTATGAAAAGAACAACAGACTTGACGTTTCAGGTCAAGAACCTTTCTTTTTTTTAAAAATATTTTTTATTCAGGTTTTTTAACAACACAATTTTTTCCCCTTACAAACAATAACCCCCCCCCCCCCCCCCGGTAACAAAATAACGCAAAATCTCCCTGAGCAAGATATATACATGGCAAGATGGTATAATTACATAGCTTTATACACTGGCTCTTGGCCGCACGTTCCGTTTCTTCCCACCCTCCATGCCATCTCCCGCTCGTCCATCCCCTCAAACAATCTCTCGTGTCCCCCCCCCAGGGTTGCTGCTGCTGCTGACTGACCTTCTAACGCTCCGCGAGATATTCTAGGAACAGTTGCCACCGCCTGTAAAACCCCTGTGCAGACCCTCTCAAAGCAAACTTAATTGTCTCCAATTTTATGAACCCCGCCATGTCATTAATCCAGGCCTCCAGGCTAGGGGGCTTCGCCTCCTTCCACAATAGCAAGACCCTTCGCCGGGCTACTAGGGACGCAAAGGCCAGAATTCCGGCCTCTTTCGCCTCCTGCACTCCCGGCTCATCCACTACTCCAAATATTGCTAGTCCCCAGCTTGGCTTGACCCGGATTTTCACCACCTGGGATATTACTCCCGCCACACCTCTCCAGAACCCCTCCAATGCCGGGCATGACCAAAACATATGAATATGGTTCGCCGGGCTCCCTGAACATCTTTCACATCTATCCTTTACCCCAAAGAACCTACTCAGCCTCGCCCTCGTCAAATGCGCTCTGTGAACCACCTTAAATTGTATCAGAATGAGCCTGGCACACAAGGAGGAGGTATTAACCCTACCCAGGGCATCAGCCCATAGCCCTTCCTCAATCTCCTCCCCCAGCTCCTCCTCCCATTTACCTTTCAATTCTTCTACTAGCGCTTCCCCCTCTTTCATCTCTTGGTATATTTCCGACACCTTGCCCTCCCCGACCCATACCCCCGAGATCACCCTATCTTGAACTTCTTGTGCCGGGAGCAACGGAAATTCCCTCACCTGTCGCCTCACAAAAGCCCTCACCTGCATATATCTAAATGCATTTCCCGGGGGTAACTCTAATTTCTCCTCCAGTGCCCCTAGGCTCGCAAATGTCCCGTCAATGAATCCCCACCCGATGCCAGCCTTGGAACCCCCCGTCCATCTTCCCCGGGACAAACCGGTGGTTACCCCTGATCGGGGACCACACCGATGCTCCCATTGCACCCCTGTGCCTTCTCCACTGGCCCCAGATCCTTAGTGTTGCCGCCACCACCGGGCTTGTGGTGTATTTTGTCAGCGTGAGCGGCTGCGGTGCCGTTACCAACGCCCCCAGGCTCGTTCCTTTACAGGACGCCATCTCCATCCTCTTCCATGCCGCCCCCTCTCCCTCCATGACCCACTTGCGGATCATCGCCACGTTTGCTGCCCAGTAGTAACTCCCTAGGTTTGACAAAGCCAACCCTCCTCGGTCCCTGTTGTGTTCCAAGAACCCTCTCCTAACCCTCGGGGTCTTATTTGCCCACACATACCCCATAATACTCCTACCTACTCTCTTGAAAAAGCCGTTGGTGATCACGATGGGGAGGCACTGAAACACGAACAAAAACCTCAGAAGGACCACCATTTTGACTGACTGCACCCTACCCGCCACCGAGAGCGGGAGCATGTCCCATCTTTTAAAATCCTCCTCCATTTGCTCCACCACCCTCGTCAAATTCAGTTTATGTAGGGCCCCCCAACTTCTGGCTATCTGGATCCCCAGATACCGAAAACTCCCCATCGCCCTCCTCAGCGGCAGGTCCCCTATCCCTCTTTCTTGGTCCCCTGCCTGTAATACAAAAAGCTCACTCTTCTCTACATTAAGCTTGTAGCCCGAGAACTCTCCAAACTCCTTCAGAGACTGCATGACCTCCACCATCCCCTCCATTGAGTCCGCCACGTACAGCAGCAGGTCATCCGCATATAGCTATACCCGATGCTCCTCTCCCCCGCGGACTATCCCCCTCCATTTCTTAGACTCCCTAAGTGATATGGCCAAGGGTTCGATCGCCAATGCAAACAACAGGGGGGACAGGGGACACCCCTGCCTCGTCCCTCGGTACAGCCGAAAGTACTCCGACCTCCGCCGGTTCGTCACTACACTCGCCACCGGGGCGCTGTAAAGGAGCTTAACCCATCTAATAAACCCTCCCCCGAGCCCAAACCTGCGCAATACCTCCCAGAGGTACTCCCACTCTACTCGGTCAAAGGCTTTTTCCGCGTCCATAGCTGCCACTATCTACGACTCTCCTCCTCCGATGTCATCATTATCACGTTTAAGAGCCGCCGCACATTGGTATTTAACTGCCTGCCCTTTACGAATCCCGTTTGGTCCTCGTGAATCACCCCCGGGACACAGTCCTCAATCCTAGTGGCCAGTACCTTCGCCAATAGCTTAGCATCCACATTGAGGAGCGAAATCGTCCTGTACGATCCACATTGTAGTGGATCCTTGTCTCGCTTTAGAATCAAGGAGATTGTCGCCTCCGGCATTGTCTGGGGCAGCGTTCCCTCTCTCTTGCCTCGTTGAAGGTCCTCACTAATAGCGGGGCCAGCAGGTCCACATATTTTCTATAGAACTCCACCGGGAACCCGTCTGGCCCCGGGGCCTTCCCCGCCTGCATGCTCCCCAAATCCTTACTCAACTCCTCCAAACCAATTGGTGCCCCCAAACCAACCGCCTCCTGCTCCTCCACCCTCGGGAACCCCAGCAGGTCCAGGAATCGCCTCATCCCCCCCTCCTCTCTCCCCCCCCCCCCCCCCCCCCCCCCCCGGGGGCTGGGATCTGTACAGCTCTTCATAGAAGTCCTTGAATACCTTATTTATTTTTGTTGCACTTCGAACCGTGGCTCCCCTTCCATCTTTGATTTCCCCCTATTTCCCTCGCTGCCGCCCTCTTACGGAGCTGGTGCGCCAGCATCCGACTAGCCTTTTCCCAGTACTCGTAAGTCGCCCCTTGCGCCTCCCTCCACTGTGCCTCCGCCTTGCCCGTGGTCAGCAGGTCAAACTCCGTCTGGAGCCGTCGCCTTTCCCCAAGTAATCTTTCCTCTGGGGCCTCTGCTTTTCTCCTGTCCACTCGCAAGCTCTCCCCCACTAACCTCTCCCTTTCCATTCCCTCTGTCTTCTCCCTATGAGCCCTGATGGAGATCAGCTCTCCCCTGATAACCGCCTTCGACGCCTCCCATACCACCCCCACTCGCACCTCCCTCTAAGTACCTTTCAATACACACCCTCACCTTCCCACACACCACCTCATCAGCCAGCAGTCCCACATCCAGCCGCCACAGCGGGCGTTGGTCCCTCTCCTCTCCCAGCTCCAGTTCCACCCAGTGCGGGGCATGGTCCAAAACGGCTATGGCGAATACTCCGTCCCCTCCACTCTCGGGATGAGCGCCCTGCCCAGAACAAAGAAATCTATCCGGGAGTAAGCCTTATGCACATGGGAGAAAAAAGAAAATTCCCTGGCCTGCGGTCTTGCAAACCTCCATGGGTCCACTCCCCCCATCTGATCCATAAAACCCCTGAGCACCTTGGCCGCCGCCGGCCTCCTTCCCGTCCTTGATCTGGAGCGGTCCAGTGCTGGGTCCAGCACCGTATTGAAGTCCCCTCCCATTATCAGTCCTCCTACCTCCAGGTCCGGAATGCGCCCTAACATGCGCTTCATAAATCCAGCATCATCCCAGTTCGGGGCGTATACATTTACCAACACCACCCACGTCCCTTGCAACCTACCACTCACCATCACATATCTCCCTCCATTATCCGCTACGATAGTCTTGGCCTCAAATGGCACATGCTTTCCCACCAGAATTGCCACCCCTCTATTTTTTGCGTCCAGTCCCGAGTGAAATACCTGTCCTACCCATCCCTTTCTTAACCTGACCTGGCCCGCTACCTTCAGGTGTGTCTCTTGGAGCATTGCCACGTCTGCCTTCAGTCCCTTCAAGTGCGCGAACATTTGAGCCCGCTTCACCGGCCCATTCAGGCCCCTCACGTTCCACGTTATCAGCCGGATTGGAGGGACTCTCACCCCACCCCCCGCCGACTAGCCATCTCCTTTTCTGGGCCAGTCCCTTGTCCGCGTCTCCCTCACTCTCCAGTCCCCCAGCCGGGGGACCCCCGTCCCAGCCACCTCTTCTGTGTCCCGTTCTCTTCCGGCCAGTGCAGCAGCAAACCCCCCCCCCCCCCCCCCCCCCCCCCCGCTAGATCCCCGTCTAGCTTTTTTGCTCCCCCCACATCCCTCCCGTAAGTCTGCTGACCCCGGCTTCCCCCGCCATCCCTTTGACCCCCCCCCCCGTGTGGGAATCTCCCAACCAATGTACATTCCTTTGTTCCCCTTCCCGCCTTTCATGCCACGCGCGGGAAAGACAACCCCGCGCTTTCCAAAGCCTGCCCCGCCCACCATGGCGCAGCTCCTGTCGTGGCCTTGTCCCTCTCCCCCAGCCCATATAGCATTTCCTGCGCGTGGTTGACCCCCTATGTACAACAACCATCATACTTCAACCCTCAAACACCCCCCTCCCACACAAACCCTCAATTAGAGTCCAATTTTTCAGCTAGTATAAAGGTCCACGCCTCTTCGGGCGTTTTGAAGTAGTGGTGTTGGCCATTATATGTAACCCACCGTCGCGCTGGCTGCAACATTCCAAATTTCACTCCTTTCCGATGCAGCACCGCTTTGGCCCGGTTGAAACCCGCTCTCCGCTTAGCGACCGCCGCGCTCCAGTCCGGGTATATTCTGATCTCCGCATTGTCCCACTTGCTGCTCCGTTCCTTCTTGGCCCATTTCAGGACCCTCTCTCTGTCCGTAAACCGGTGAAATCTCACCACCATCGCCCTTGGCGGCTCTTTTGCCTTGGGCTTCCTCGCTAGCACTCGGTGCGCCCCATCCAGCTCCAGCAATCCCAGGGGGGCCTCCTCACCCATCAGTGTCCCGATCATTATGCCCGCATATGCCGCGGCCTCGGCCCCCTCCACTCCTTCTGGGAGACCCAGGATCCTCAAGTTGTTTCTCCTTGATCTGTTCTCCAGGTCTTCGAGTCTTCCCGCCCACGTCTTGTGCAGCGCCTCGTGCCGCTCCACTCTCTCCGCCAGGCCCACGAGCTCGTTGTCGTTCTCACTCACTTTTTCCTGGATCTCCTGGATCTTCACCTCTTGGACTTTCTGGGTTGCTCCAAGTCTTTCAATCATTGCCAGTATAGGCGCCACCATCTCCTTACGCAGCTCCTCGAAGCAGCACTTGATGAACTCTTTCATCTCCTCTCTGTCCGTGGGCGCCGCCATTTTGCTTTTTTCTTCTTTCTTCTCCCGCTGCTCCAGGGCCGCTTTTTCGCCGTTTCGCTGCGGGTCCGATCCATGCAGGTTAGTAGGGCACCTTTCTCCTTCCTTCCCCACGGGTTGGTTTTTTAAAAAGTGCCGTTGGGGCTCTGTTGGCTGGCCCAAAAGTCCGTTTTCGCGGGAGCTGCCGAATCGCGCAGCTTAGCTCCGCATCGCCGCAACCGGAAGTGCAAGAACCTTTCTTAAGAACTGGAAGCAGGGCGGCACGGTGGCGTAGGGTTAGCACTGCTGCCTTATGGCGCTGAGGACCTGGGTTTGATCCCGGCCCCAGGTCACTGTCCATGTGGAGTTTGCGTATTCTCCCCGTGTCTGCATGGGTCTCACCCCCACACCCCAAAGATGTGCAGGGTAGGTGGATTGGCCACACAAATTGCCCCTTAATTGGAAAAAAATAATTGGGTACTCTAAATTTATATAAAAAAGAACTGGAAGCAGATGTCATGCTGAATCTAAAGGCAGAAATTCATATAGCTTCGGTCTATCATTTCTTGCTTGGCAGCTTCTCAAATGAATAACCCGTCCATGTACCAGGTGGGAAATCCAGTGGCGGGCAACTACAGCCATGGACCATATGGGTTGACCCCTGGCAATCAGAAGAGTTGAGGGAGCAAAAGCAGAAAATACTGGATAATCGCAGCAGGTCTGACGGCATCTGTGGGGAGAGAAGGGAACTAACGTTTCGAGTCTGGACGACTCTTTGTCAAAGATTGTCAAACAGTGGAAGTGACAAATTTGGTACTCACGAGAATTAGCGAGCTCAAGTATGTGGCTCGGGAGCTCATTGATGACTGGAGGTCTGGTTCTCATGGCTAGGCAGGTTGGTGACCACGAGGCAAAGTGGGGAACTGGTTTTCAGACTGTTGGAGGTTGGCAATCACTTGGCTTAAGAGTTAGAGACCAGGGCTTGGCAGATTGGCAATTGCAAGGATGGGGGCTGGATGATAGAGGCCACAGTCAGAGTTGTGGGAGGCTGAAGGCTACTTTGAGGCTGGTCCTGTTTGACCAAGAGTCCTGTAAAAGGCACTTAAACCCTTAAATCAGCAGTTCGCATCTACCTTTATCCTCTGTTGGAAATGTACACGTTAACGGTTAGGTTTAAATCAGGCTCCTAATTGTCCTGTGGGAGCCTGGCATAAATATGTTCAAGCTGTTTCCTGCCTCTCCATGGTAGAGCTTATTTCCATCTCCATAGCATCGCTTGACGTCATCCCTGTCTCAGCTTAATTGTTGCTGAAACTCTTATCCATGCCACACCTAGACTCAAATATTCCAATGCACCCCTGGCTATTCTCCCACATTCCTTTCTCTGTACACATGAGGTCAGCCACAACTGCTGCCCATGTCTTGATTTGCAGCAAATCCCATTCCCCTGTAATCGCTGACCTCCATTGGCTCTTGGTCAAGCAACCTCTTGACTTTAAAATTCTCATCCTTGTTCTCAAATCTCTTCATGGCCCTACCCCGCCCCATCGCTCTAATCTCCTCCAACCCTACATTTTTCCGGGGTATCTATGCTTCTGTTTCTGGCCTCTTTTTCATTCCCTATCATATTTGCAGCATAATTGGGGGCTGCGGCTTTAGTTGCCTGGGCCCACGCTCCCCCCACCTCTCTACCTCACTTTCCTCCTTTGAGCACTTGTTAAGTGGTACTCAGTAAAATTGTTGGAGCTGCCTGCTAACAAGTGCCCATTAGGTATTATTGGGTATTAATAGTTGATGCATTAGTTTTAATTGTCCAAAACTCCCTAGATTCGGGGAAGGTCCCACCAGGTTGGAAGGGAGGGCACAGAAAGTGGGAAACTACAGGCTAGTTAGCCTAATATCTGTCATAGGGCAAATGTTAGAAACTATTCTTAAAGACGTTATCGGATACTTCGATAAGTTCAAGGGAATCAGGCAGAGTCAAATTAACGTGGTTTTGTGAAAGTTGATCATGTTAGTCAACTTATTGGAGTTATTTGAGGGAGCAACATAGATCATAGAATTTACAGTGCAGAAGGAGGCCATTCGGCCCATCGAGTCTGCACCGGCTCTTGGAAAGAGCACCCCACCCAAGGTCAACACCTCCACCCCATCCCCATAACCCAGCAACCCCACCCAACACTAAGGGCAATTTTGGACACTAAGGGCAATTTAGCGTGGCCAATCCACCTAACCCGCACATCTTTGGACTGTGGGAGGAAACCGGAGCACCCGGAGGAAACCCACGCACACACGGCGAGGATGTGCAGACTCCGCACAGACAGTGACCCAAGCCGGGAATCGAACCTGGGACCCTGGAGCTGTGAAGCAATTGTGCTATCCACAATGCTACCGTGCTGCCCCACAATGCTACCGCACATGTGTTGTGGATAAAGGGGAACCAGTGGATGCAGTGTACTTGGGTTTCTAGAAAGCATTTAATAAAATGCCACATCAAAGATTATTCCAGAATTAAGAGCTCATGGTATAGTGGGTAACATTGGCATGGATAGAAGATTGGCTGGCTAACCGGAATCAGAGAGTAGGCATAAATTCGGTATTTATCAGGTTGGCAAGGTGGAACAAGTGGTGTGCCATAGGGATCAGTGCTGGGACCTCAACTGCTTACAGTTAATATGAATGACTTGGATTAAGGGGTGGGTGGCATGGTTGCTAAATTTGCTGATGACACAAAGATAAGTAGGAGAATAAGTTGTGAAGAGGACATAAGGAGGTTACAAAAAGATGTAGGGCACGATTTAACGAAAATGAAACAGAGCCCCGTGTCGAGCATATTTAGTCGGATGTTTCCCAGAGCTGGCAGCACCGAGAACTATTGAATGGGACCTCGGCAAGCCCCTCCGAGGCCGCAATTCCTGCACTAACCAGCTCTGCTCGCCAGCCTGATCTCTAGACACCCCCCACCCCCCAATATCACGACCTCCAGATCCCCCAAGGCCCCAACTCATCTATAAGGGAATCATCAAGTCGTCGTCGTCCCCCCCCCCCCCCCCCCCCCCAGCCCAGTCCCTGGCATGGGCATGATGCCACCTGGGCACCTTGGCACTGCCAGCTTGGCAGTAGCACCTGGACACCCTGAATTGCTTTGTGGGTGACAGAGTACCACCCTGCCCAAAACCCGACTACCAGGGACCCCCTCTCCCAAATGACAGTATACTTGGTCCACATTTGTGGAAACCAGTGCTAAATGCTGCCGGCTCGGGGTCTCTGAGGCGCTGGGTTGATCCGGCGTACACATATATAGGTTAGACTAAGTGCGCACTTGAATATGCAAATCTGGGTCCTGACCTCAATGGGCACGTTAAGATAGGTTAAACATTGATAGGTTAAGTGAGTGCGCAATTTTTGACCCATTAAGGGTTTGGGGGAGATTATGCAGATCTTAGGGGAATTTGGCCGGTTCTCAGGGTACAAATTGAATATGGGTAAAAGTGAGGTTTTTGTGATCCAGGCTAGGGGGCAGGAGAGGAGACTGTGGGAGTTGCCGTTTAAAGTGGTGGGAGTGAGTTTCCATTATTTGTGAATTCAGGTGGGATGGAATGGGAGCAGTTACATAAATTAAATTTGACCCGGCTAGTTGAACAAATGAAGGAGGACTTTCGGTGTGGGAGCGAGTAGAGATGGCATCATGTAAGGGCACAAGTTTGGGGGCATTGGTAACGGCTCCTTTGCTGTTCTCGACGGCCCGGCACTCCACAAGCCCGGTGGTAGTGGCGACCCCGAGAGTCTGGGGGCAGTGGCGGAAGCATGTGGGAGTGGAGGGAGCGTCGGTGTGAGCTCCAATTTGTGTTCACTGGTTTATCCCGGGGAAGCTAGATGGGGGGTTTCGGGGGTGGGAGAGAGCAGGGATCTATTTCTTGATGGGAGTTTTCCATGTTTAGAGGATTTGGAAGAGGAGTTTGAATTGCCGGGAGGGAATGGGTTTCGATATCTGCACGGTAAGGGATTTTGTGCGAAGGCAGGTTGCAACCTTTCTGCTTCTACCACCACAGGGGATACAGGACAAAGTACTTTCTAAAATGGGGGTGGGGAAGGTGAAGGTTTTGGATATCTCTAAAGAACTCATGGAGTGGGAGGAAACTCAGATAGTTGAGCTAAAGTGTAAATGGGAAGATGAGCTGAGAGGAGAGGTAGAGGCGGGTCTGTGAGAGGATGCTCTGGGCAGAGTCAACGCGTTCTCGTCATGTGCCAGGCTCAGCCTCATACAATTCAAGGTGGTACACTAGGCACACATGACGGTGGCCCGGATGAGCAAGTTTTTTGGGATAGAGGACAAGTGTGTGAGGTGTGCGGGAGGGCCAGCAAACCATGTCCATATGTTTTGGGCATGCCCGAAGCTTAGGGGATACTGGCAGGGATTTGCGGATGTCATGTGCACGGTACTAAAAACAAGGGTGGCGCCAAGTCCAAAGGTGGCGATTTTTGTTTGTCGGAAGATCTGGGAGCCCAGGGGGCAAGAGAGGCTGATGTTTTGGCCTTTGCCTCCTTGGTAGCCCGGATCCGGATGGATCTTATTAGCGTGGAGGGACTCGAAGCCCCCGAAATCAGGGGTTTGAGTTAGTGACATGGCTGGGTTTCTCAGACTTGAGAAAATTAAGTTCGCCTGAGATGATCAACTTTCGGGTTTGTCCGGAGGTGGCAAACGTTTATCGACTTCCTCGGAGAAAACTAAACCGTCAGCAGATTCAATAAGGGGGAGGGGGAGTGTTAGGTTATTTTGTGTTTAGAGCAGGCGGGAAAAATGGGAGATGGAGGGATGTGTTACGCACTGAACTATGTATATATTTGTATTGTTATAAAATCATAAATGCTTTAATAAAATGTTTTTTTTAAAAAAGAGAATGCGCAAATTGGAATATGGGGCGAAATTCTCCCCCTACAGCGCGATGTCCACCGACTGGCGCCAAAAATGGAGCCAATCAGACGGGCATCGCGCCGGCCCAAAGGTGCGGAATGTTCCGCATCTTTGGCGGCCTAGCCCCGACATTGAGGGGCTAGGCCAACGCCGGAGGGATTTCCGTCACGCCAGCTGGCGGAAATGGCGTTTGTTGCCCCGCCAGCTGGCGCGGAAATGCGGCGCATGCGCGGGAGCGTCAGCGGCCGCTGTCAGTTTCCCGGCGCATGCGCGGGAGTGTCAGCGGCCGCTGTCAGTTTCCCGCGCATGCACAGTGGGGAGAGTCACTTCCTCCTCCGCCATGGTGGAGACCGTAGCGGAGGCGGAAGGGAAAGAGTGCCCCCACGGCACAGGCCCGCCCGCGGATCGGTGGGCCCCGATCGCGGGCCAGGCCACGGTGGGGGCACCCCCCGGGGTCAGATCGCCCCGCGCCCCCCCCAGGACCCCGGAGCCCGCCCACGCCGCCTGGTCCCGCCGGTAAATACCAGGTTTGATTTACGCCGGCAGGACAGGCAATTTCTGGGTAGGACTTCGGCCCATCCGGGCCGGAGAATCCAGCGGGGGGTCCCGCCAACCGGCGCAGCCTGATTCCCGCCCCCGCCCAATCTCCGGTACCCGAGACTTCGGCGGGGGCGGGGGCGGGATTCACGGCGGCCAACGGCCATTCTCTGACCCGGCGGGGGGGTCGGAGAATGACGCCCCAGATGTGGGAAAATGTGAAATTGTCCCATTTGGCAGGAAGACTAAAGGAGGAACGTATCTGAATGGCGAGAGATTGCAGAGCTCTGAGATACAGAGGATCTGGGTGTCTTAATGCAAAAGGCTAGTATGTAGGTACAACAAGGAATTAGGAAAGCGAACAGAATATTCTAATTTATTGTGGGGGGAATTGACTACAAAAGAAGGTAGGTTTGCTTCAGTTATACAGAGCATGAGTGAGACACATCTGGAGTTCTATGTACAGAATTGGTCACCATATTCAGGAAGGCTATAAATGCATTGCAAAAAATTCCAAGAAGGCTTACCAAACAAATACCTGAAATGTGCTGGTTGTCTTATAGGAATGTTTGGACAGGCTAGGCGTGTGTCCACTGGAGTTTAGAAGAGTAAGAAGTGACTTGCTGAAACATGGAAATTCCTGAGGGGTCTCGACATGGTGGATGCGGAGGATGTTTCTTGCGGGCAAATCTACAACTAGGGTTCACTGTTTAAAAATAAGGGGTCGTCCATTTAAAGCAGAGATGAGGAGAATTTTTTTCTCTTGGAGGGTGGTGAGTCTTTGGAACTGTCTTTTTGAAAAGGTGGGGGAAGAAAGGTCTTTGAATATATTTATGGAAGAGTTGGACAGATTCTTAGTAAGCAAGGGGGTGGTAGGTTATCGGGGGTTGGCGGGATGCAGGTTTGAAGTTACTATCAAGTCAGCCATGATCTTGTTAAATAAATGATGGATCAGGCTCGAGGGGCCGAATGGCTGACTCCTGCTCCTTGTTCATATATTCATATCAGAAAAGTGAATATTTTTGCTTTCCATTGTTGATAATATAGGAAAACAATTTTTTGACACCTAAGCATTGTATTTCAACAGTTGTAAAGGAGTGAAAACTCACACCAAATCTGTCAAGCCTGATCACGTGTTTGGGTGTTTGCAAAATATTAAAGAAGACAAACCAAAACCAGTAAGAGATGAATACGAGTATGTTTCGGATGACGGCGAATTGCAGATTGATGAGTTTCCTATAAGAAGGAAGAAGACTGCTTCTAAAAGAAGTTTAACATGTAAGTAATTTTTCAAAAAAGTTTTATATTTTCACACAAGTATAAATCTGTATAATAGAACTAATGACAAGGAATGCATCATGTACATTCAAGAGGTTTGATATTCCTTCTTTTGAATGCTTTGCAAGGTATTGAACAAGTCGCAATTTGCCTTCTCGAACTAGAATCATAGAATTTACAGTGCAGAAGGAGGCCATTCCGCCCGTCGAGTTTGCACCAGCCCTTGGAAAGAGGAGCGTACCCAAGCCCATGCCTCCACCCTATCCCCGTAACCCAGTAACACCACCTAACCTTTTGGACTCTAAGGGGTAATTTAGCATGGCCAATCCTCCTAATCTGCACTTCTTTGGGCAGTGGGAGGAAACCTGAGCACCCAGAGGAAACCCATGCAGACACGGGAAGAATGTACAAACTTCACACAGGCATGGTCACCCGAGGCTGAAATTGAACCTGGGACCCTGGAGCTGTGAGATAGTGAAAGTAGCAAGAATTAGACAGGCTGGCGGCATAAGACAACTGATGTACAATTAAGGTGCAACGGGCTGGCAGGGGGTGGTAATGGGTATGCACAAAAGGATCTGTGAGAGTTGAATAGGTAGTAGAGAGTGGGGGAGGCAGGCTATTCGGATGGAGTGAACTTATGAAGGGATTTGAACATGGATAAGAATTTTAAATTTGAGCTCTTATGGTGTTGGTGCCAGTGTAGGCCGGCGAGGACAGGAGTGAGTGGAATCTGTGGTGGGTACAGACAGCTGCAGAAGTTTGGATGATCTAAAGTTTACAGATATTTGAGGATGGTAAACCAGCCAGCAGAGAATTGACATAGTCAAGGTATGATGAGGGTTTCATCAGGAGTTAAGCTGGAGCAGTGGCAGATGCAGGGGATGCTTCAGAAGCAGGAGATCTCTGTAATGGAGAGGACAATGGTGTTAGAAGCTGAACTTTGGGTCACTTAGGATGCCGAGGTTGCAGACTAACTGTTTTGGCCTGGGAGCGGAATGGAATTGGTGGTGAGCATGAAGTGAATGGAAATTAGTGCAGAGGACAGAGGCAGCAGAGATTGGGATAAACTCAAGCTTATCACAGGTTGAATGTCGGAGGCTGGTCATGAGTGTGCAGAATAGTGAAGTCGAGAAGTAATAAAGGAATCAGTGAGAGTTTCACAAATCTGAGACAGGACTAAGTCCAGCGATACGAATGAGATGGAAATTCATTCGAGGAGCTGGCAGAGATATGTGGTCTGAAACTCAGCTGGCGGCTCTGAAGATGTCAAATGGACTGAAACGTTAACTCTGTTTCTTTCTCCACATGCTGCCAAAACTATTGAGTTTTTTCCGCATTTTCTATTCTTATTTCAGATTTCGAGAATCTGGTAGCACAGTGGTGAGTACAGTTGCTTCACAGCTCCAGGGTCCCAGGTTCGATTCCCGGCTTGGGTCACTGTCTGTCTGAAGTTTGCACTTTCTCGCCGTGTGTGCGTGGGTTTCCTCCGGGTGCTCCGGTTTCCTCACACAGTCCAAAGATGTGCAGGTTAGGTGGATTGACCATGCAAATTTGCCCTTAGTGTCCAAAACGTTTAAGTAGGGTTACTGGCTTATGGGGATAGTGTGGAGGTGTTGTCTTAGGTAGGATGCTCTTTCCAAGGGCCGGTGCAGACTCGATGGGCCGAACGGCCTCTTTCTGCACTGTAAATTCTATGATTCTATGAAGCTTGTTGACACTGAAGATGACTGCTTCGGTCTTCCCAATACTTGACTCTTTTTAATCCATTAACCATCTTTTTTGACAGTTCTATCAAAGACCAAAGAGAGTGTTGGACATGCTGAAATGAAGGAACCTGTGATTCAACAAGGCTCTAACAAGGTATATCAACACATATTCACCACTTACTTGTGGAATTAATTTTTAAAACTCAAGCTTATAAAACTGACTGGTTATGCTGTTACTTGTCAGCTGAACACAAAGCTTTATTTGCAACAATGTGACAAATTGTCCTGATCACATGGCGAGGATGTGCTGACTCTCGTGGCGGGCTTTTCAGAGGCAGCACATCATTAGCTGTTGGTGGGGTCCACTGATCCCGCCGATGTCTACGGCGGTTAGAATGGTTTGCCCGTCTCATCGCAGGGGTGGGTGCTGCAGGAAGGACCGGAAAATCCCACTCCGGATGGTAGAGGCAAATCTCCCAGCTGTACTGTTTCAGACACCATTGTTTACGTTCGAGCCAGCAGCTGACATTGGTGATCTGGGATTCTACTGTTATATATGGGAGATTTGTAAACTTCTGGTTGAATTGAAGCAAAGGTCACTGAACTAAAAGGTTAATTAATAATTGCCTGTGTTGAATAAGGCAAATCGACTTATCATTTCTTGTTTTATATCCTTGTTATCAATTGCAATTCAATTTTATTCTGACAATTTTATTTATGGGTTCACCTGTAGGATAACAACTCATCTGATGAAGATTCACTTCATATTGATACTGAGGCGAAGCAAGATCCTAGTACTGACAAAAAGACTGAAACAGGCAGTTCTGCCGGGATACTAGATCTGCTACAAGCCAGCAAACAGGTTGGCGGACTTGAGTACAGTGGAAACAGGTACGGATCATGATTCCAAGGAATAGAATTTAGAGATTTAATAAGCTGCATTTGACCAGTAAATTTTAATAGCTATGATATTTAAAAAAGTTATCTATTTGTTAAGGAGTATTATATTAATATAAATTAATGTAATTCACTTAATCCAAACATTTGATCTGACAAAATCCTCTCGAATGTTTTTTTTACAGCAAGGTTGTTAAAGTAGTAAAAGTCACCAACTGTGACACCGCTGACTTCAGGTACCAATAATATCCTAAAAGAGTTAAATTCAGTAATTATAGATCAATGGAAAACAATTTGGGCTGAAAAGCAAATGAAAAAGTGAAAACATCAGGGGCAGTGTTCTCCGGCCTCCCAGCCACGTGTTTCTCGGCAGCGAGAGGTGGCACGTCGTTCACTGGTGGCAGGATTCTCTGTTCCCATTGAAGCCATCACACGCCGTTGGGAAACTGGCAAGCGGGGGTGCACTGCCGGCAAGGACCAGAGAATCCCGCCCCCTGTGAACGACTGGTGAATTCCGGCCCAGATATAAACTTACGAGGGGTGATGTGATACCTTAGTCCAAGATATTTGGTTCATTTCTTAAATACTCAGTTACACAAATTGTTTGCATATTTCCAAACTTTATTTCGATTATGGAAGCAACAAAGGGAAAATCCATTGTTTAAATCTTTAAATTACATGTACTTTGATATGAAATGTATGTCAGACTTCGCTAAACAATAGAGAGATAGTAATTTTTATGGTTTTCCAAAGTAAACTGCCATAAATATTCATAGTATAATAGAAACTTACAGTACATAAGGAGGCCATTTGGCAGCTTGCCTTTGTACCTCTAAGAAAGAGCAGCTGTGCATAGTCCCACCGTCTCACTTTTTACCTATAACCCTGTAAAAATATATCCAACACTGCTTTTAAATTATTGATGGAATCGACTTCCATCGCCGTTTCAGGTGGGACATTCCCAATCCTGACAACGCTCTTATTGGCATATGACTTTTATCGCTTTTGATTACAAAACTTTCTGGTGTTGCCCTGGGCACTTCCCATTTGAGGTTGCTTAGTATTTAAATTTTGATGGTCCGTTTGCATTGTTTGAGGTTTCAAATAAGCAAACAGAACATGAAAATGGATTTAAAAATAAATGTGAGTTTGTGCTGGATGTGCAGGTTCTATGTTTAAATCTGACAGGAAATTTATGTGGCCTGGTGTATAGCAAATTTTAAAAATGCATCTGGATATTTTTTAATTTTAGGAATTTATTGTAAGAACAAATGCCCCATAAATCTAATTTGCAAGATTGTGGATTGAGGAGATACTGAATAGCATAGGTCTCAACTTAAAACCTGATTGCTGTTTTCAGCTATAGAAATCCGAACAAACAAATTTTACTTCCTAATTTTTTTTCTTGCCTGTAACATGTGCAAATTTATAAGGATGGAAATTCTGAAGTTGAGTTAAGAACCCCAGGAATTTGGAAGTGCAACTAAGGAATGGTAGAACCCGGGTTCAGATCCATGATTCCCATGCACATTTTCACTGCAGTAAACAGAATAAAGGGCCTCTCCAGAGATTAAATGAGAATCCGAGTTCACTCAGTCTAACCATTATACATATAATGTGGACAGTTGTGAGCAGAGAGGTTAAGGCACAAAATGAAATATTTGCACGTAAAATATGAAAACATTTTTCAGGGTGCCATTTTGAAATAAAGTTACAATTTTGATCCATTTTTAATTTGTGTACAGTTGTTTTTTCAGTTATCTAGAGATTAATACAGAAACCGGCTAATTCACACTGTTGTGCAGTGTTTTAGCAGGTTGTGAGAATAAAAGTAAAGCTGTAAAATATGGTATCTTTGCTAGTCAGTTACTCGTTAACCCACTTTCTGTTAGAGAATCATAGGACTCTTTTCCTTCCATTTCAGCCAACCGCCAGCCTCACCCAGCACCCAAGAAGCCATCCAGGGCATGTTGTCCATGGCAAATCTTCAGTCCTCAGACTCCTGCTTGCAAACTTCATGGACCAGTAACCAAGTTAAAAATAACTCATCCATAATTCAAGGATCAAAGAAAACTAGTAGCAACGTTAATAAGCACACAGGGAAACGGTTAGTCAAAAGCACGATGCAGAGTATTATTGACTTTAATGATTATGAAGACCAGGACAGCTTGGGAGCATGTTTCAAAGATTCTGAATATGGTAAGAACGTTTGATTAGTGACCATGATGTAACTGATATATTTGAAGATGAGTGTTAATTTTTTTTAAAAATATATAAATTTAGAGTAGCCAATTATTTTTTTCCAATTAAGGGGCAATTTAGCATGACCAATCATCTAACCAGCACATCTTTGGGTTGTGGGGGGTGAAACCCACGCAGACATGGGGAGAATGTGCAAACTCCACACGGACAGTGACCCAGGGCTGGGATTCGAACCCGGGTCCTCAGCGCCGCAGTCCCAGTGCTAATCACTGCGCCACATGCCGCTCTAGTGTTAAAATATTTAGCAACGATTGTTGCACTTTTAACTGCTGAGTATTTTCAACTTTTACAGTCCATACAGTTGTATAACACACAATGGGCTGGACTTTCTATCTAGGGTTGGGAACCTGATGCACGGGTAACTGACAGGTCACAATCTTTCCCAGTGCATTGTCGTGATGCTCTTTTTAAAAATAAAATGTATAAATTGACCAGGGGTGAGTTTGGCATCCAGTGAATTTGACTGAAAGTGGCATTTTCTGACGCCAAGCCACAGGAGAGTGCTGATCAGGCTGATGCTAGCACAGGCAGGCGTCCATGGGCAACATCAAGGTTTATGATGCCTCTTTTGAGACCTGACGGGGTAATTGTTGACCAGAGCATAAATGTCTGAGACCAACTGTCTGGATTGGCATGGTCTCCTTTGGCACGGGAACTCTGCCATTTGTCACCAGCTGACTGGTGGGTGGTGCATCCGATGTCTCAGATAGCGCCTTCTTCACCTTGCAAGCTTTCTCTCTGCTCCTTTGGCCTCCCCCTTACCAGGAGGATTTAGCTGCTGAAAGCTCCTGCTCACTACTCTGTCCAATGTCAAAGTCTCCTGGAGCCACCGCCAGTCCATGAATGATGCTTATTTGTTCAGCAGGGCTTCCTTTGCCAACCTCTGCTGTCCTGGTGAAGCCACAGCCAGATGCCACTCTCCGGGCTTCAACCTCGTGCAGGTGAAAACACAAAAATCTCAGTGATGCTACCTCTGTCACATGTGGAGCAGCTGAACTTTGTAGTCCCTCTTAAATGATTTGACCAGTGTATCCATTAACCCTGATGGTCCCCCACACTATACATTGCCAGCTTCATCCACAGCGGTGTCCAGAAGCAATTCAGTACCCTATGCCAGCCAAATTTATGCCTGGTAGGATTTGCAAGGGATTCAGTGACTAATCCCATTATTAGGCCGCCACCTTGAAGTTTCTCAGACACGACGTACTTCCTGTGCCTGACAATTAAAAATTCAAAACTACTCCATGAGGCCTGTTAATGAGCTCATCAATTAGCTCAACAAATGCTTAATTGGAAGCATGTGGATTCCAGAGTTTGTCCTCATTGAAAATCGTACCGCATCCTGGAGGAGGCAGGACCTTCTGGACAACCGATTTTCAAACCGCATCCGCATTGGTTCTTACCCGCAGCATTTGAAAATTGAGACCAAGGTGTAGGGAACCTAAGTGCGTTGTCTTTTAATGCCTTTTAACCTTGTGCTGAGAATCACAAAATAGCAACAAAAGCTCTTTGGTTTTTAGAATTGTTCCTGAGACTTATTCATAATGTACAGCATTTCAAGATGGTTTACTTCCTCTGCTTCGTCCCCTACCCCATAAATTTATGTTGTCCAATGAGATTAGAGACACTGTAAGACATGACAGAACACTTTCTTAACATATCAGATCCAAATAATATAAAGTCATGGGCCCTGTAATTCTGACTGTGGCTATTGTAGTGACCTCCATCATTTTGACTTGTCTTTCTTCATTGTCTGAGTTGCATTTATTCTTTACATCTTTTGATTGGGAAGGAAGATTTCTTCCAATTACACTTAAGCAAATCCATAAGAAATGCACCAAAAGCATCCAGTGTGAATGCAAGCCGGTCTACCTACATTTCAAAGTAAAAAAGAAAATATAGGGCTGAATTCTCAGTTCAGGAGACTATGTTCTCCCGCTGCTGCTTGGTGTGGCATCCAGAAGTGATTTGGCGGTCTTTGCCATACAAATTTATGTATGGTAGGGATCGCAAGGGATTCTGCTGTGGTTCCTGCTATCGGGTCACTATTTTGAACGGGTGGCCCGATAGCGAGGTCCTTTGGCTACTGCCACACCCCCACTCCACACTGCACATTTTGTGTCACCCCCCCCCACATAACACACGCATGTGAATGACCTGACCCCCCCCCCCCCACCCTCCCCCACCCACCAGAGAACACTCCTCCATCAGGGAACCACCCCCTCCCACCAGAGACCACCATCCCCTCTGAGGACATTCTTACTGAAGCACAGATGTCTAACACACCAGTTTGCTGAAGTTCAACTGCTCTCTGAACAGACTAGAAGGATCTCTCCTCCTGATGGGAACCCTTTTCATCATCATGCTCCTCCCACTTTCAGCAGCTTGTTATGCTCAGCGTGACCTCTGTTAATTCTCATGACCCAAGTCATGCTTTATTACAAAGGAAATTCATACTAATGCCCTTATTTTCTGGGGGCAGCAGGTATGTGCAGAAACCTTAACAGTGGTTAGCACTGTTGCTTCACAGCGCCAGAGTCCCCGGTTCAATTGGGAGTACGGCGACTCGGGGCTTTTCACAGTAACTTCATTGCAGTTAATGTAAGCCAGCGCCGGGATTCAAACCCGGGTCCTCAACGCCGCAGTTCCAGTGCTAACCACTGTGCCACATGCCACCCTCTACTCATTACAGGTCTGGGATGCACAAAACATTTGTAAAATCATAGCAATAGAAATAGTAGAAATTAACTTGTAGGTAATTGAAGAAACCTGTAAATCATGCTTTGGTGGGTGGTGGGGTGCCTCCCTGCTGCTAAACACATGCTCAATCATGGAGTGTTGAGCTCTAAAATAGCTCAGCTGGAATCAGTGTGACATCTGGCGTGATCCACCCACAAGTTTTTGCATGCTATTGATTCCATTTTGGAGCTCTACAAGCACCCATGAAGCACAAATATTGGATGTAGACAAGCTCAATTCCTCACCCAAGCTTTGTTTTTAAACTATCAAACAAGGGCCACAGGAGTGTTCCAGTCTCAACAACCTCCTCGTGAAGAAATGTTTCGAACTTCTCTAGTAATTGCACATTGTTCTGATGAAAGGTCACAGGCCTGAAATATTAAAATGGTTTCTCTTTCCCCAGATGCTGCCAGACCAGCTGAGCATTTCTGTTTTCATTTCAGGTTTCCAGTATCTGCAGTGTTTTATTTTCCTATTATTTTGGGTTTAGCTACAAATTTTGGCGTGCTTTCCCAGTGAAAATTCTTTTAGTATTAAGTTAAAATTAAGACTGGATTGTAACTGCAGAGAGATTGTTTACCTTTTAGAGTAGAGGAAAGGAGAATGTGGGGATTGGAATTGGAATCCTGAGGTCACTGCAGATTTTATTTGCCTAAAACAATGAAACAAAGATTCCTTTTGTGTGTTTAGTTTATCCATCACTTGAATCTGATGATGATGATCCAGTTTTCAAATCCAGATCCAAAAAGAGAAAAAGTGCGGATGATACACCTTGGAATCCTACAGGTACCATTGCAACATGTGGGGTCTTTCGAGTTTGGAGCATTTTAACACGGTCATTCATCATATATACTGTTTGAAAAGAATTCACTATATTTTCTCCATCACTGATTTGAGATGGGACTACATTTTCAGTTTCAGTCTGCATTTTATCAGTATGGTTAGTAATATTCAAGAATGCTACAGTTAATCATTATTAATTGTATCATAACATATATTTAGAATTTTGAATTTGCAGCTGATTTTAAATGTATTTCTAATGAGGGGGTAATTATTTACTTGTGTCTCATTTGTAATTTAAGAAATGTGAGTAAGTTCACATGGCAGAATCATTTCCTGAACTGACCCTCATGGTAATCTCCATTAGCATCTATATTGGAAGTATAAACAAAGCCAGTTAGCTGCTTTCACAATAATTTAATGGTATAAATTAAATATATGATGGCTAATCATAATTTCTGATTTCTATGTTAAAATATACCATCATTTATAACTGGCTGTGACAGATCTAATTGGAAGAAGATGTGTTTTACAACATAATTCTGGTGGTAAAATGATGAAGTGTACACAGCTTAAAAATAACCTACAGATAGTGTCATTGAACAAAACCGAAATAAAGTGTATTTTTTATTGTGTGTCATTTTGTATTACATAGATATTCTATCAAAATACATACTTCGAATTACATTTTAAATTGCTGGAATAAATTGTTGTTCATGATCTTAATTGCTAAAGAAATTACCTTGAATAATTAAAAAATAGAGACTGTAGTATTTAGTAATGATATACGGAACAATGAAAAGAAAAAATTCTACTGCCAGGATCAGTCATGGTGAAATCCCTGTTATGTGAAGCGGATATACGAAAAGGGATAATCCCTGCCTAAACCAATTGCGGACACTTGATCGCCACACAAAATGGCTGATACGCAGATATACATTTTTAACTTGAGCATTCTTGTGTAAATTTTCTTTTTACTTAACTGCCAAGTTATCTATCCCTCTTATTTTTAAAATTTCAAAAGATCAATGTAATTTATCGAACATTTTAAATTATATTCTGATATACCGAATCAAATATGCGGTGTTGGCACACTGAAGGAAATAGTGTAACACTGCACAATATCCTTTTTACTCCCAATCACATTAACTGAGAACAGTTCAATTCAATTTGAAATGAGTAAGAACATTTTGGGGATGGTAATTCATTACTTTCAGTTTTGTGAAGCTTGTGCCTAACAAATCAAAAATGACATTTGATGAAATGTACTCCAAATCAGGCATATTGTCATAATCCATGTTAGACTATAGGATTTAAAATAATAAGTAAAATAACCCTTATGCACAGAATGCAACAATTGCAAATAAATATATTCTATTTCTTTAGCCAGAGTGACACCATCTGTTCCTCGACATGACAGACCGACACGAGAAGGGGCAAGAGTTGCCTCAGTAGAAACTGGATTAGCAGCAGCTGCTGCAAAATTATCCCAACAGGTCAGTTCCTTCAAAGGCTTCACCAACAAAATATGTAGAATGCAGGAAAGTTTTTTTTAAATATCAAATACATACTTCTGAAAAATCAGTTTTCTAAACTGATAAGATATTGACATTTTTACTTTTTGATAAGCGGGCAAATGGAATGCACTTCTGCAGTTTTAAAAATAAATAATAAACTTTGTATAGCGTTATTGGTGTATGGCTGTCTTTTATTTAGCAGTATTACTACCCATGAATCATGAATTGAAACAAGTTTAAGAACAGGTTTCTCAGATTGTTTGCTAACTGTCATGAATTTAAGTCTTAACAAATGGGTAAATCCATATATGTACACTTATTAATAAATAATAATTTATAATAATTACATTTAATTGTAGGAACAGCAGAAAGTCCAGAAGAGAAAATATACCAAAAGGAAGGTGTCATCAGATGACTCGATTAAAATCCCTCCGGAAACTGCTTCTACAGAAATGAAGACTGACAGCCATGCAGGTAATTTATTTACTGGATCATGAATGTACTGCTGCTACCAGCACATTTGGTACAGTGCAATTCAACAGAGGGGCCTCCGTTTGTGTCTCCAGATGTCATAGAAAAGACCACCAGTTACTGCAATTCAGTAGCTGAAGGTAATTTTAATGAATAGGCTGGGGATAGTGAACAGGTAATAAACAGATATGTTTGTTGAGGGAGACCATTATGATGCTTCACAAACACCACCGGTGAAACTAGAGCTCATTGCACCATGTTCCACTAGAAACTGGGGACAGAGAGGTTCAATTTGGAGGGATGGGGGAATCTGTGCCTGAACAGCATTGCATAGAGGCTGGTTTGGGCTTGGTGCAGGCATCCTTAGCTATGGTCTAAAGTAGGATTGAAGGTCCAAAGGGCCTAATGTGTTTCTAAGGAACATATAAATAAGAGTAGGCTATTCAGGTACTTGAGACTTTTTGACCACTTCATAACTGAACTTTACCTCAATCCCATTTCCCCACCTTTGAGTCATCGCCCTTGATGCCATTACCTAATAATAATCTGTCAAGTCTTGAAAGTTTGAATTGACTCAGCAGCCATAGCCTTTTTGGGGACCTACTCTTGAAATCAGCTAGTCCGGATTGAAGCAGGAGCAGGGGTGTTCCAGTTAGCATTACTTGAATAACATATGGCCTAACCAGTGGACCGTTAACGGTCAACTTGAAGGTACTACCAAGAAGGTATGTGTATTTTTAAAACAAACTTATCTTGATGTCTTCCTTCGAGTTAGTGGGACCAATTGCTGACTCATGTTAAGATCCCTGGGGATTACTTTCCACTTCCCCAGAGCATTGGAATAATTGATGGTGGAATGATTTGGCATGGTAGTTCTTTGTAATAAAGAGGATATGTAGTCAGAAACCGAGCTCAAGTTCAATTACAACATAATGTGCAACATCCAGACCTACCCAAGGATTGTTGTCCTCATTGCTTCCTTCACCCTCACTGCCATCATGCAGGCATTGCATCCTCTATTTTCCCCCACTCCTCCAGACATACCTGAAGACCATGGCCAGCACTTCAGCAATCCACCAATTACATCCATTTTGTCTGGAAGCTGCCTGGGAACACGCAGTCGGTGTTTGCAGCTCTGCAGTCCTATTGCAATACGTCTCAAGATCCAATTTTGATCTGCTCTCAGACCTACCTTGTTCCAGCACAGCCAGATTTTGGTGGGGTAAGGCCAATGCAGCTACCTGGAGGAAGTTTGACACAAGATCGAGTAGAAATCCATTGCAGTGCCAACATGCTTTGCATAGTGCAGACTGACTCTCACAGGCCCTCTGGATATTTGTAAATCTACTTGGTCTTAATTTAAATATTTATGGAACCTTCTATCACTAAATTCCAGTCACATGACAAATTCTAAACCTAATGTTTGTCTAACTCCATTTCACCACTGAATATTTGCAGTGATGTTCTAATTGAACCTGAGCTGAGTTTCTGACTGCATACCCTCTCTATCACAAAGGCGGCCTACTTCCAAAGTACATAGAATTCCTACAGTGCAAAAGGAGCAATTCCCCCATCGAGTCTGTACCAACCCTCTGAAAGGGAACCCTACCTAGGCCTACTCCCCTATCCCCCAAACCCCATGTCCCCACCTAATGTGCACATCTTTGGACGCTAAGGGCAATTTAGCATAGCCAATCCACCTAACTTGCACATCTTTGGACTGTGGTATGAAACTGGAACACCAGTGGGAAGATATGGGGAGAAAGTACAAACTCCACCCCCCCAGGATCTTGATGGCCTGTATGTGGGAGAATATGGCAGGAGGCCCAGAAATATGTTTCATACAAGCTTGAAATTTACATTGGGATCTTCCACTGGGGCATGTCATGGTGGGTTGGAAAACCCCACCATATTCTCTGCAATGCCGGCGGGAAAACATGCTGGTGTGAAACCTGTTCGGAATAAAGTGGTGTGCAGATGTTGGGACTCACCTGAACAATGTCTGGGGTTGCTTCTGGATGTAGGTGCCTCACAATACTGGATCCTAAAACACCACAGCAGTGGGTCGGGGGTGCATCTGCAGGTGAACCTTCCAGATTCGGAGTCCTGGAGGGGTGGGTACATCTTCCAGCCTCAAAATGTTCTTGGAAGTCCATCTTTATTTTCTGGAGGTCTGTCTTCGGGTCTCCGAGAGCTCCCGGAGATGTATCTTTATTTTCAGGAGGTCCACTTTGTTTCTTCTGTAGTGGGTTAGTGATGTTGGATGATTTTCAATATGGCACCCGGACACAACGGCGGACTATGCACTATCCAGGCCTGCCCCGCCACTGAATACGACGAAAAAACCCACAGGTGCATAATTAATAAGGTTGGGCTGGAAGATTTGGCGTGTTTTGCCACCAGTCTCTGCAGCAGGAAACTCACCACGTTCCCACTTTGGATGCGGCACTTAGTCTCAAAATGGGAAAATTCCACCCATTGTTTCTTACAATGCGGCACCTGTATTTCAGTTGCATCTTTTTCCTGTCCAGCCTGTCTTTTCAATCAGTAGAATATAGATCAGAAGCACAAGAGACTCTAAATCATAGTCCTTGAATGCACCTGTGGCATTTGCAGCCTGCACCATAGTGCTCATAACACTCTGGCATAATCAGTGCAATTGTAAGTTGTATTACCGTAAATACTGTTTACAATAAATATGAATTCATAGCTACATTCACTGTTCTGAGATTTTTGGAATTATGAATTCCGGGAGCAGGAATGTAATCAGTTTCAGCAGGTCTACTTTCTGTGATCAGATGCAAGGGGATAAAGTGAAGCTCAAGACTGCAGCACATGCAGACCTGAGAGGGACTCAACTAAACCACTCATTGCAAAGTGGGAGACAATTGTGTTATAAAAATACAATGATAGTGCCACAAGAGTTAATCTTTTAATATAGATATTAATCTAAATCAGCTGCATGACCATTTATGCTGGAAGAGAGGACCCAATATCAAATAACCCATTACATGAAATTCAATGTATTTATGTCATTTATATGGATAATCTTAAGTGACTACGAGGTTGCAATCTGGCTTAAGAATTCATGGTAGTCAAAAATTACTTGAACTTTGTTTAAAAGTGTACACTGCTGTCTAAATCTCCTAATTAGATTATTGTCTGGTATATCATCTTGTATGAGTACTCAAAATCTATTTTTTTTCAATTCAACTTTTCTAATTATGTGAAAATGTAACAAATGTGCCATCAGCGACCACTTGCATTTATATAGCACCATTAACAGGAAGGCACCTCACAGGAGTGTATTGAAACAAAATCTGACACTTGGTTGCTGAGGAGATATAAGGGCAGATGAACAAAAGCTTGGTCAAAGAGGTAGGTTTTAAGGAGCATTTCAAAGGAGGAAAGAGAGGTAAAGAAGAAGAGAGGTATAGTAAGGAAATACCAATGCTTAGGACCTCAGCAGCTGAAGATACGGCCACCAGAGCTGGAGTGATTAATGGAGCATGAGGCCAGAAATGAAGGAGCACAGTTATCTTAGATGATTGTAGGGCTGGAGTAAGCTCTATTTCTGCTTAAAAATGTTTGTGCAATGTAAAAGTTGAAATCGCAAGGTAAGGAAAAGACTACAGATGCTGGAAGTATGAAATAGAAACAGAAAATGATGATAACACTTAGCAAGCCAGCCAGCATTTATGGATAGAAGAAAGTTTGAATAATGTTTCTAGTCAATGTTTGTTGGAGTTGAGGGTCATTTGATCGGAACATTAACTCTTATCTTCTACAGATGCTACCTGACCCGCTGAGCATTTTCTGGTTTTATCTGAAATCGTATGAACTACTTTACAGGATTGAGTTTGCATTATTACAAAATTTGTGCTTATTTAAGTTAGTTTGTAAGTTATTTAAGTTAGGTTGTACTTTGTAAAGTCGGGTTGATGGCAGTTGATCAAATCTTCATACATGTTCATATATTAAGCACAATAATCATACATGTTTTTATTTTTCAGGAAAACGGTTAAAGAAGGGGATGGCAACTGCTAAACAAAGGCTTGGAAAGATACTAAAAATACATCGGAATGGAAAACTTCTTCTGTAAAATTAGGAATGAGAAATGTTTTCAGTTAAAATGTATTGGCCTGACACTAACGCTGTTACATGTGTGACGTAATGTTAACACATATTAGATCATTCCAGGTTAGAGACAGTGTCCATTTAAACTGTGTCTACAGACCTTTCTCAGTGAGAGTACAGTGCTTTTGTCTGGTACTCCAGTAGGTTGACTCCGATGGTCTGTTGCATAATTGGAAAGGCTTGTTAGTGGCATTTAATATCTACCAGAGGTGCCAGAGTAATTCAGCCGAATCATCTTTTAAGCATTAAATTACTGATGGTGAAAGAATAAATGAATCTGGAAGTACAACAATCTTTTGAAGAATGTCCAAAACAAATTTATAAGAAAGGATGTCATTACATGCACAGGAAAGAGTATTACAGAGCATATAAATAAACTGCTGCCTTTAGGCTGAGTAAATGGATACTGTTTCTATAAACTTGTTTCTCAGGCAATTCCACATTTCAGATTTAAAGGAACATTTAAAATGTTTTTTTCATACTATACAAATTCTGTAAATACGATTAAAATTCTAAGCTTTTATTGCAAAGTATCTTTTGAGTTACAACTCTATGTACCCATTGCTCTATTACCTTTTTAAAAATTTCATCTTTTATGATAGAATTATTGTTTCTTTTTGGTTTGCTCTTATGATAATGAAACTTATTTTTTATAAAAGGCATTGCCTGGTAAACAAAGACATTACTTTGTGTGGCCTTGCAAAAATAATCACTTTTAAGTAGTCACAGTACATCAACAAAAGTAACATATTATAGAGAGGCTTTGTAAATAAGGTAACACTTTTGTTCTATATGAGCTTATTATTTTCAATTTTGCATTATAATGCAATATGAAGTATTTTTGGTCTTAACTGGTGAAGTGTTTATGTCTATGTGACTTACCTGTAATTTATTAATATTTGTAGCTTTTTATATTTATACATTTCTTACACTTTTTTTTTACATTTTTCAACTACTTGTGATGTCTGCTCTCCTCAATTTGTTACATAAAATCTGGTCTTAAAGGGTCTTTTTTTCTCGAAATCATTGGTGAAACAAAGTTAGTTACACAATAGTTTGCCTCTTATGTAGTATAATAATCCTGCCATACAACCTGTGCTTTTATTCTATGTATATTTATAATTTAGATAGGTAACTAGGTAGTTCTTTATGAAAGCCATTCCTTTTTACCTAGTCTAGATGAGTTATAGCTACATCAGCATTTTTATTATATGCAAACTTTATTTTTTAAGAAAAAGTTTCTGTATAGGATTAGCTAAAAGCTTAAAAGAGTGTTTAGTTCATTTTGGTCACAAATGTGTGTTAACTATTTTGATTTTTATGTGTCATTTTAACGTTTGATATCTTTTTATGCTGCACATCCAAATCATCAGCTAGAATGATATCTCTTTATGTTGTAGAAAAACTCTCAAAGAGATTTATATCAATGAATGAAACATTGAGTGAGAAAGGCTGCAGTTAAAATTAACAGTGAACCTCAGGAATAAAGTAAAATAGGTTCCAGCTGTCACTGCACCTTTTGATTCTCACAATATCTTGTATATGGATTTTCTTGGATACTTGGCATTGTTTTTGATAAATACACCTTTCAATTTTAAAACAGAAGTCTGAATGCTTTTAGTAAAAGACATTAAATATATATTAATCATCTCAACATTTTTAACGGTTTTAAAGCTGCAGTGTGTATCGTATTGATGCTTAAGGCATCTTAGACTCAAGTCCAGTTAGTCTTTTTAATGTCTGAACATACTGCAACTTCATTTTGAAATCCTTTGTAGCTCATTAAGAAAATAAAGTATTTATGTTGCAAAGTAGCACTCTTGGCCTTCCGAAGAGGGGCATTATGATTTAATAAATTGCATTTCTTAGAAGTGCCACAGTTTTTGAGGTGAAAGCTGCAGTGTTGAAGTTCCAATTGATCCCAGAAATTAAAAGCCACCTGAATTCAAACTGATGGTGTGTGCATCAACATAAAATGAGACTGTGTGATGAAGTAGTTTAAACACACTGCCCTTTCACCACTTAAATTTAGCCTAATTTGAAGGAAATACAGATTCATCTGATTGTCAGTTCTAATGATCCTATGTGAAATAAGTTTAGATATTTTGACCTAAATCATAGTGGCTGTAGGCCCACAGCGAAAAAACGTCCTTTATTTGGTGCCAGTAGGCCACTTACCACACTTTCAGAACAGAACTCCTGACTGTACCAGTGTGACAGACAACTGGTGTGGGAAATGGAAACTTCATCCTGATACAATAAGATGTGCTATATTAACATTGGGGCAGAATGGAGATAGAGGTTTAAAAATATCCAATTTCCTGGCATTAACTTCCCTTGCTTTGATAAGTGCAAAACAAAAGGTGTGATGATAATTGTAAATGATCAGTTAATACATACGGACTACACAGTAGGAGAGGTGAATTAATTAAAAGGAGTAATATATAGATATACGGTGATTATTTTAATTCAGATCATACAAGCCGGAATGAAGAAATATCGTTTTAACCAAAATATATATGTATTATACTTCAGTAATGCAACTGAAAATACAAACTTGCAGATTTAACCATCCCTGTTGCTGCTGAAAGCAGCTGATCGTACTTGGTTATATATTTGATTGCATTTGGCCAAAGCCTGCAATCATTTATGTCGTCTACATACATGAGAAAGCTGGCCTGTGACAAGCACTGATTTTTCACAGCTCTTTTTCTATTTATATTTGATCCATTTTCCAATGACATAATATGCAGTAAACTGGAAATGAGGATCATAAAGGGAAAAAAAGTTGTTAAAGTATCCTGTTTATTACTGTGTAATACAGTAGCAAAACATACTTAGTGGATAATAAAGGTTGGATCAGTGATAGCCACTCTATACTTTGCTCCATCGTTCATGTTTTGTATTCAATTTTTAAAAGTTCCACTGCACTATAAATGACAACAGAAACACTTCTTACATTTTTATTTTAGCTACTATTATTGTGTACATTGTCAATAAAGTAAATAACCTGTATAGAATGTTTTAAAACTGTTAAAAATAAAATCTACATACCCTTCTGTTTCATGAGCGTCTTATCTATTCACTTTCAGACAATTCTTTGAAACACTAGCCAGCACTGCTCAATGATGTGCCTCTTTTAAAACATTTTTACAACATTTATGGTGAAACAATGCAGGATGTAGGCAGAACACTGCAGTATGGTTAAAAAGTAAGAGCTAAGGACAGTACTTCTTAAGCAGCAGATTAAAACTCTTTGGAAGGGTTTTTTCACCCCTCTCATGGTGTGCTTGGAGGTGGGATGGGCATCTAATCAAGCAGGAGAGTGGTGAGAGAGCACCCCACTATCTTCCACATCCAACAAAATTAATCCTGTGGTTGGACTTCCCACCCAGTTGTCACCTGAGACCCTTAACTGGCCAATTAAGGACCACTAGAGAGCCTCATTCCTCAGCCGCTGGTATTAACCCAGCTGCAGGCATACTTGTTGCCATGCAGCGTTCATGACCAGTAAAACTGCAGGCTGCTTGTGGTCTTGAGGTAGGGGGATGGAGGCTGTTCATCGTTCAAAAGCACGGAGTGCTTGATTGAGGGGCCCAACATTGGCACCATTAGATGCTGATGATTTTTTTTTTTTTTTAAAAAGCTGCTGGCCTCTGATTGGCTGGCAGCTGATGGTTAGGGTGGGTTGGGATTTCCACCGGCGGGTGTCCTTGATCCCAGGGAAAGCCCCGCCGGCGACCCTTCCTGAAGGAGGCAGCAAAGCTCCCTTTACAGCCCTCCAGCCAGGATGTTGGATGCCTCACTTATCTCGAGTCCCTGGTGTAGGATCAGAAGGACTACTTTGAAGTGAGCTCTCCCAAGGATGGGAGGAAGAGTACCATCCCTTCAATCAAGCAGGCATATGATCAAGGAAGTCAGCAGTAGGAATGTGATTCCTCCAACCTGGAGACGGGGGATTCAGGACCTCAAGAGGCTGGGAAAGATGAGTTGCACAACACTTCTAGTGCCAAGCCCACACTCTGACTTTCCCACATCAGGACAGCACTCTTTAGTCACCACAACTTGCAGCTTCACACGTCCCGGGGGCAGGCACCTCACATCCCCAGTTGAACAGCTAACACTCTGTCACCTTCAGCCAATTGCGGTTTTGCACCTATGATTCACAGCAGCCCTCTACAGGTGATATCCTTCCTTCACCCCCACAAAATCTATGATGCATTCATATCTCTCCTTGAGGGGGAATCAAGCACACAAGTTGGCAAGAGGCAGAGAGCTGATTGATGGTGGCCATACAGTGACAGGCACCTTGTAGCCATTGACAATGCATATCTACTTGCACAGAAAAGGAGGTCTTATCCCAGGAGGCTGCAGATCATAGAATCCCTAGAGTGTAGAAGAAGGTATTTTGGCCCATTGAGTCTGCACTAACCCTCTGAAAGAGCACCCTACCTACGCCCAGTCTCCCACCCTATCCCCATAAACCCACGGAGACACAGGGAGAATGTGCAAACCACACAGTCACCCAAGGCTGGAATTTAACCCAGGCCCGTGGTGCTGTGAGGCAGCAGTGCTAACCATTGTGCCACCGTGTCAGCAGTAACCTGTCATGAGACAATGCAGGCTTATGAATCCGGATCAAGTGTATGCCATTTGCCACTTTCGAGCTTGCTGCACCATTTAATAAGCTCATGGCTAATTTGATTGTGGGCAGCACGGTAACATAGTGGTTAGCACAGTTGCTTCACAGCTCCAGGGTCCCAGGTTCGATTCCCGGCTTGGGTCACTGTCTGTGTGGAGTCTGCACGTTCTCCCTGTGTCTGCGTGGGTTTCCTCCCACAGCCCAAAGATGTGCAGATTAGGTGCATTGGCCATGCTAAATTGCCCTCAGGGTCCAAAAATGTTGGGTGGGGTTACTGGGTTAAGGGGATAGAGTGATTGTGGGGGCTTGGGTAGGGTGCTCTTTCCAAGGGCCGGTGCAGACTCGATGGGCCGAATGCCTCCTTCTGCACTGTAAATTCTATGATTCTCAACTCCACATTCCTGCCTACCGCTGATAATCTTTGACTATCTTGGTCAAGAATATATCTGCCTTAAAAATATTCAATGCCCATCTCTGGGGAAAAGGGTTCCAAATACACTCAATCTTCTGGGAAAAAAATTCTCCTCATCTCCTTAAATATGTGACTACTTTGCCACGATTTTTCAGGCCCATTTGCTGCGGACACAAATCATTTAATGGCTGCTAACTCTCGAGAGGCTGAAAACATGGTTTAGACTGTCAAGAACCCAGAACACACTGTTCCCGGGTCCTTCCAGCTGGCGTGATCGGGGCGTGAACATAAACGGTTTAACACCGTTGCATCCATCACACTGGCGGAAATCACTAATGGTTTCCAAAAACAAAAACCAGTCATGAACATGCTGGGGGCTATGAGGTGCGTATTGCCCACGGGTGGCGAGGGACGTAGCTGGACATTACCCTGACACGGCAGTACCCTGGTAGGCACCACCACTCAAGAATGATCGCATAAAACACCACCCTGTTTTTCCTTGCCAAAGTGAATAAAGATCTGGAGAGAAAACCTGGTTGTTTCTCTCAGGATTTTTTTTCAATAAGATCACTTTCCCATTTTTTAAAATATAAATTTAGAGTACCCAATTATTTTTTTCCAGTTAAGGGGCACTTTAGAGTGGCCAATCCACCTACCGTACACATCTTTAGGTTGTGGGGGCAAACTCCACGCAAACATGGGGAAAATGTTCAAACTCCACACGGACAGTGGCCTGGGGCCAGGATCAAACACGGGTCCTTGGCGCCCTGAGGCAGCAGTGCTAACCACTAGGTCACTGTGTCGCCCTCAACCGCAGGGCAGCACGGTAGCACAAGTGGATAGCACTGTGGCTTCACAGCGCCAGGGTCCCAGGTTTGATTCCCTGCTGGGTCACTGTGTGGAGTCTACACCTTCTCCCTGTGTCTGCGTGGATTTCCTCCGGGTGCTCCCACAGTCCAAAGACATGCAGGTTAGGTGGATTGGCCATGATAAATTGCCCTTAGTGACCAAAAAGGTTAGGAGGGGTTATTGGGTTACGGTGATAGGATGGAAGTGAGGGTTTAAGTGGGTCAGTGCAGACTCGATAGGCCGAATGGCCTCCTGCACTGTATGCTCTATGTATTTCGAACCTACTAAACTCCAATGGATAAAGACCTAGCCTGTCGGATCTTGCTTCCGAAAGGCCTCGGCCTTTTAAGGCATTGGTGCTCAGAGTGTAGAGAGTTGATCCTCTGCCTATAAACCCTGTGCTGGGGGTCTTGCCTACCTCCAGATGAATCTTAGTGTCAAGGTGCTCTGCCTGGCTGAGGAGGGGCATAAGTCTGAGGTGAAGACAGCTGCTGACGCCGTTATTGGTGATAGTGTGGCGCTTCCCCATCTCCTGGTCCTGCTGGTCTCCCCACTGCAGCGCCAAGTTGTGGAGAGCACAGCTCCGACTGGTCCAGGCACCAGAATCACATCTTCATCAGTCCAACTGCCTGCTTGACCAGCGCACGCATTAATGCACGAGCCTCGTTACAATGGGCCTCAGCGGGTGTTGGGGTCTCCAAACTGGCATCATCAACCACATCCTGCGGGGATACCCACTGTCCTTGAGGAGCCTTTGCTCCAGGCCTTGATCTCCCTCAAAGACGACGGATCTGTAAGCACCCCAGGATGTAACTGTCATGGACGTTTCCTGGGAAACGGGCACACACCTGTCACAGACGAGCTAGACATCGAGGGAAACATTGAGGAACCTTGCGGTTCCTGAATGGCATCGCATTCTGCCGAGAAAACCATAGAGCCATGTGGGTGGGAGCCGATGATACCTTGCACCTGGGGCATTCCTGCTAAGCGAACAAATCCCCTGGCATCCTGGCTCACCTGGTTCTGGTCCAATTTGATGTACATGTGTGCCTCACTTGTGCATTTGTGTGTGGCAGACTGGGAGATGCTGCACAGGTCACCCTTGCAGCCCTGAAACAAGCTGTTGGCATAGAGATTCAGAGCGGCGGCGACTTTCAGGACCACAGGCAATCGGTGATTTCTCATTTAATGTGGTGCCAGCTCTTGTACAACCTGACAGCTAACCCAGACATAATTACCTCCTCTCAACGACTTTCCAGCTCCCACTCTGGAAGTGCATTCCCTCAGCACAACAGCGCCTATACTTCCTCAGGAAACTAAGGAAATTCGGCATGTCCACACCGACTCTTAACAACTTTTCTAGATGCACCATAGAAAGCATCCTATCTGGCTGCATCACAGCCTGGTATGGCAACTGCTCGACCCAAGCCCGCACGAAACTTCAGAGTGGTGAACACCGCCCAGTCCATCACATGAACCTGCCTCCCATCCATTTATTCTATCTACAGGGCATTAGCTGTGAGGAGAGGTTGGATAAACTTGGTTTGTTCTCACTGGAACGATGGAGGTTGAGGGGCGACCTGATAGAAGTCTACAAAATTATGAGGGGCATGGACAGAGTGGATAGTCAGAAGCTTTTTCCCAGGGTGTAAGTCAATTACTAGGGGATATAGGTTTACGGTGCGAAGGCAAAGTGTAGAGATGTGCGAGGGAAGATTTTTTACACAGAGGGTAGTTAGTGTCTGGAACTCACTTCCGGAGGAAGTGGTGGAAGCAGGTACGATAGTGATGTTTAAGGGACGTCTTGACAAATACATGGATAGGATGGGAATAGCGGGATACGGATCACGGAAGTGTAGAAGGTTTCAGGTCAGCGCAAGCTTGGAGGGCTGAAGGGCCTGTTCCTTTTCTCTATTCTTTGAAAGGAAGTTACAGACCGATTTTGAAATTATTAGAGTGTGGATAGCAGTCAGTGAGGATAGGTGAGAGGTAAGTGTCACCCTTTGGACAGGATGTAGGTTCAATTTGTCGAGGAAAGGTAAAATGGTTTGAGACTGACACCAATTTGGTTATAGTGGCTTTAAGATCAATACATGCAAGTATTTAAACTTATCAGAATAGCGCAATAATTGATATCATATGCTGCTATTCTGGGTAAGGCCCAATACTTCACTTCCCAGAAGCCCACCAAAATTGTTCTGTTCTCTTGACTCCATGTTCAATTGGCAAACTTGACTTTTCATTTAAACTCAAGGAAAAAGGAAACTGAAACTGCAACTTATCCCCTGGACAGTCAATGTCACTCATTCCAACCCCTGAATCATCACGACTATAGTTGGCACCTCCATCCAATAGATACTGACCATCCTGTTTGTTTGACTATTGCTCAATTTTACCTGGCCTTTCAAAAGAACACGAGAAGATTAAGACCATTCCACATTTTACAATGTGTTGATTCGGTGCTTCCATTTCTCTGACTAATTTGACACACGATCACTGTCTTTAAATTTAATAATCCCAAACCAAACATGGAATTATACTTCCCGGACGCGACCCCAATTTTATTCCAATCCCGGATGATCCCCCAATTGTCTTATAATCCCAGACCAGACCCCAACAGAAGCTAGGATACTAGACAGAAACCCCATTATTTTATTTTAGTTTTGTAAGACTGTGAGGAACGAATACCTCGCCACAGGCGTGATTTCACACGAAAAAGGGATATATAGACATAGACATAGATATGGTATATTAAAACAAAGTTTATCACTAACACAGTATTAAAATATCTTTAACATCACACAAGAAGATAGCTTACAATTGCCCCATAAACAATGCTGATCGATATAATGACACAATAATCCTTAACTGCTATCTTTACTTATACTCAAACAATAGAAACATATATCCCAATCCACTTTTAAATACAGTCAGCACTTTGGAATAGTTGCTGTATAGGAATGTTTTCTGCCTTTAGAGATCTATGGACAAACACGCCAAGGTCCCTTTGTTCTTCGGAACTTCCTAGTGTTAGACATTTCATAGACCTTGTTAAATTATTCCTTCCAAAGTGTATCACCTCACACTTTTCAGGGTTAAATTCCATCTGCCACTTATCCGCCCATTTGACCATCCCATCTATATCTTCCTGTAACCCAAGACACTCAACCTCACTGTTAACCACCCGGCCAATTTTTGTGTCATCCACAAAAATCTATTAGCCCAAGTTATTCCGAGGCTATAAATTGCACCCCTGGCTCCCAAAAAGTCTAGCTGTATTGCAAAGCAGAATTTTTAAAAAGCACTACTGCAGCAATCATACACACACTAACTCAGGCTTTTAACTCTTACTGCACCAAATACATATCGTATAATATCTTGAAATTCCTACACTCATCGCAAATGACCCTCCGTAAGGAACACACCACCTAGGCCCCCTCCCCCACCCTATCCATACAACTTCGTAACCCCACTTAACCTGAACATCTTGGGACACTAAGTGGTAATTTAGCATGGCTAATCAACCAAACCTGCACATTTTTGGATTGTGGGAGGAAACCGGAGCATCCTGAGGAAACCCACGCAGGCACGGGGAGAACGTGCAGACTCCACACAGACAGTCACTCAAGGCCTGAATTGAACCCGGGTAGCTTGCTAACCACTGTGCCACCATGCTGCCCAACTTGTGAACACTTTCAAACAAGATTCAAAATTCTTGATCAGGTTCCATTCAACTATTCAGATTTGGAACCTGGCTGCCAGGCCTGTAGCTATGCTCCTGATTCTGCTTCCTATTCCTGCCATTTAATCTGACCTTCAACAAGAGTGTGGCCCGCCATGTTAAACTTGAGACAACTAATCCTGGTGACATAACAGACTGGACAGGCATCCACTTGTCCTGTGCTCATGTGATAAGAGAGGATGACTATCAGGCAGTTTTCAGTCTTGTTCTCCACTATATAGAGTTTGAACATCTGGGTGTAGTTTCCTTTGCATTCCATGCCAACTGCTCCTGACTGATATCTAACAATTGCTGTTTTGTGGACAGGTTTCATGAAAAGAAGCCATAGTTAGTTATATTTTGGCATCATGTGAATACAGATAATGTGTTTTTTTCAATGCAGTTAACTTTTATTAACAATGTTGTTTGGATAGCCCATTGTGCAAAATATGCTGTTTTGATGCCATTAATGTTACTGCTTTTCTTCTGGTATTACTAAAGATTATAAGCAATGATGCTTATTTCCACTAGATGGAACCAATGTGATAGAATTCAGTTCAAATGGATTCTCAAAAAATGGATGACAATTCCTGGGGTTCACAGAGTGCTAAAAGCTTTTCACTTAAATATTATACTTAAATCTTCAATGTTTATATTATTTTCCCGCTTGGACAGGTCATTTGCTGTTACATTACAGATGGTTTTGTGTTGTTTCTTTGAATACTGATTTTTTTTTAACCTATGCACATGTTTTCCATCATAGCCATCTGCAGAAACTCTACATTTAGAAACACGATTTCTTGTGTCCTAAATTATATTTAAATTTTCCACCATTTGCTGATTATTTGTTGGAGGTCCTCAAATGTTCCAGGCCTTGAAGCAGTGACTGATAGTAACTATGGGACATACGAATTAGGCGCATGAGTAAGCCACTCGGCCCATTGAGCCTGCTCCGCTACTAAATAAGATCATTATGTTGCAAATCTGAAAGCTCTTGGTTTGTTTGTTAGGATATCCTATGAAGCAGTGAGATCAGAGCTGGGGCTACTTCTAGCCATTTACTTTTGTTCTCTGGGACAGCACGGTAGCACAGTGGTTAGCACTGTTGCTTCACAGCGCCAGGGTCATAGGTTCGATTCCCAGCTTGGGTCTCTGTGCGGAGTCTGCATGTTCTCCCCGTGGCTGCGTGGGTTTCCTCCGGATGCTCTGGTTTCCTCCCACAAGTCCCGAAAGACGTGCTGTTAGTGAATTGGACATTCTGAATTCTCCCTCGGTGTACCCGAACAGACGCCAGAATGTGGCGACTAGGGGCTTATCACAGTAACTTCATTGCACTGTTAATGTAAGCCTACTTGCATCAATAAAGATTATTATTATATAAAGTTTGCTATGTATTTAATTCAAAAATTAGAACGGGGGAGGCATACCTCACAGTTAATTTCCGAAGCAAATATATTAAGACAATTTTGAGGCTATTCAATTTGTGACCTTTTGAATCCATCAGTAAGAATGGCACTACCATTTATTATAAGGATGGTTTTGAAATGGTTGTGCTGTTAAGTTTATGGGTCAGTACTTTCCTGGTTCCGTCCCTTAGATTTGGCTTGTCTTCTCATTACAGGAAATTATTTTTCTACTCTTCCATAAACATACAATCCAATGCTGGAAGATTGATGATCCCAGGATTGCACAGTATGTCACCAAGTCAGATCATTAGCCTCACACGTTTTGAACTTAGTACACAATTGTAGCTGTTAACTGATCACAGATCCAACAAACATTTTGTCCATGGATTACAACTGAGCCACAGCCTCTCGGGCTGTCATGCCCCTTGCAGTTCTCAGGGCTGTTGTATACCACCGTTCCTTCAGCTGGAACCAGTGTTTATAAAATGTGCAACGGAGCTATGAATTTAGCCATCATGAACAACTTAGCACAGCTAATGCCACAATGATGAGGTTGTATATACATTTCCTGTAGTGTACTTGTTGAAAATATGGCTCGTTAAAATTTATAGTACTGGGAAAATAAACGTGCATGTGATCTATATTTGCGGAGAACAGCAACCAGAAACACTTAATAAATTCAGTGGTCTGTAAATAAAGGATGTCATTATTGAGAAGGTAATTTCTGCGTGGATTAAATGGTGTAAAACTGTCAGGCCAGAGTGACAAGTGAATAATTATAAATTCTTGTTCCTAAAATTGCTTTCAGAGCTTGGCCAATCAGAACCGTTTGAAAAGACACAAAGACATAATCTTATACAAATCATTTGGAAATTATATTCATCTCAGATAATTTTGTGATCTATATATATATTGAGGAAATCATGTTTGTTTTCAGTTTAAACAATGGCATTTTGCCATTCAGATCTAAAATGATGTTATTTCCATTAACATCTGACATGTATTTCTAGTGCAAAAATACCAGGATTCAAGGAATCAGGATAAACATTGGAATTTTGTTAAGGGCGATCAGTGACGTGGCTAAACTTTTTAAACAGTAGAGTCGGCAAGAGCTCGGAATATCTCTTTTTTGTTATGGTGGTTTAATTTTATCCCTGTATTAACTTGCAGACTGCCATTTCAAAATTTCTTTTAATTTAAAAAAGTGTTTAAAAGTAAAGAAGCACGTTCAAAACTAATTAATTAATAATAATAATCTGTATTGTCACAAGTAGGCTTAGATTAACACTGCAATGAAGTTACTGTGAAAAGCCCCTAATCGCCATATTCCGGCGCCTGTTCGGGTACACGGAGGGAGAATTCAGAATGTCCAAATTACCTAACAGCACGTCTTTCGGGACTTGTGGGAGGAAATCGGAGCACCCCCACGCAGACACGGGGAGAACGTGTAGACTCCATAAGGACAGTGACCCAAGCGGGAATTGAACGTGGGACCCTGGCACTGTGCTACCGTGCAGCCCTATTCAGTTCACTTATTATGTATTATTCAGCAAAGTAAGTTTTAGCACATTTACTGATAGTTATTTTATGTTATCTTTTTGTATGCAAAAGTTCCCTGATAATATCAACTGTTGCAATACCAATAATGAGTTTATTTATTTGGTGCTAGGCTACAGATACCATTAACTATTTGGCTTGCCCAACTAAAAATCCTTGGAGTTGATGAGCAAAAGAGATATGGGGTTAAAGATCAACCTGCCATATATATGCCTGCCACCATTTTTACATTGGCCAGTTGTGTGGTGTGCCCGCAACCTGCACACGAGAGGCAGGGCTTTTTATTCTCTCTCTCTCTCTCTCTCTCTCTCTTCCTGTGGCCTCTTCATTTGATGCCATGCTATCACAATGTGATAAACAGAGGAGATAGGCCTCAAGATTGACCTCAGCAGATTATGGGAAGTAAATTAAGCACCACACTCGAACCTTCAGAGCTAACTGGATCCCACATTCATTATAATATTTAAAATCAAGATCCCACACTGCTGTAAGAAACCTGATTTAAATTTAACAATGGCTGAAAAGGTCTTCTGTGGATCATCAAACACAATGTTGCTACAATCCGCATAGAAACTGGTAACCTCTAAACGGATATTTGAAATTGTCATGATATTCAAACACACACATCATGATAGACACACCAACAGACAAATCAGAACACACAACACCACAACCAATGACAGAAAGATATAAAAGCACAGACACGACCCCCGGTGGTCAGTATTAGCTGCAGAGGAGGACCAGGACACATCTGCTACCAAACACACTCAGGGAGACAGCACGTGCAGAGTATCCAGAATGAACTGTATTATAAGAGTTAAAATAAAATAGAGTTGTACCACATACAACTGTGTTGGCTCATCTGTGCACCAGAGCACCCAACACCACATGGTACAGGAGTGGATCGATACCTGCCGGCATACCTCAGTGTACAGAGACAACCAGCAGTGCCCAGGCAAAATGATAGAGCTCCCGGTTCCGCAGCCGCTCCAGTGCCACGGCGACCTCCGCGAAAACTGGCGGCGATTCCGGCAATGGTTCGAATTGTTCCTGGTGGCAGCTGAACTCCAAGACCTGGATGATAGCGAAAAAATTGAATTTCTCCTCACCATCGCCGGTGCAAGGGCAAGAGAAATATTCACAAGGTTCAGGTTCTTCAGGAGGCAGCAAAGGTACGATTACCAGGCAGTCCTGGACAAATTCTCCAAGTACTGTGAAGAAAACGCAATCCAATCGGCAAGTAAAGGTAAGAAAAGCTGCAGTACTCACCTCGTGGCTGGGATCCCGGAGCCCGAATTCCCAGAGGCCGAAATCCCGGGCCTGAGAGAGGGCTGGGTCGAGGTCGGCGGCCATCTTGCTAAAGGTATCACGCTAGCACAGTTGCGCGAGCAGTGCGCAGAACCGGAAGTATCGTTTGCGCATGCGCGAGATGCTGCGCATGCGCAGTCAAGAAAACGGCCATCGGTAAAGGAACAGCGATTTGAGCATGCGCAGTCGCTTCCTACGTGCTACATACCGAGCGTCAGGATGTCAGAGGCCCCAGACGACACCAATTTAAAGGGGAAACGTCCCAAATCCAATTTAAAAGGGAAACATCCCAAATCAAAAAAACAAAAATCTGTTAAAGCTGTAAAACAACCTTCCCTCACCTGGAATGACAGCACAGTGCCGCAAATTGACCCAGGAGATGAATTTGACCTCCGAAGAACCCTCCGACAAGCAGTTACCTACGCACAAGCCGATGATTCCGACCTCGAATACTTCGATGACGATCTTTACAGTGTTTCCGGACCTCGCGAGCCCAATGATAGCTCTGTGGTCCTATACGACTATGACTCGGACGAACCTTTCGTGTTGCACATTGGCGGCCCCCACATTGAATCCGACGCAGATGCGGATTCATTTTTCGGATTTGAGGATCTTCAATCCAGCAGATATGACGTTCCAACTTATCAGTACCGGATGATGCTGCAGCCTGACATTAACAGACAGGGAGCGGTGCAAGCACACGGAGAGCACCCTGCTGCCACACAGAGCGTGGTCCACGTCCCGCTCAACGTTCCCGACATTATGAAAGAAGACATGCAAGACTCCAGAGCGCAGTCCTCGCATGAACCAGAAGTGACTCCAGTGTCACAAGCCTCCACAGCAAGCTCGTGGACAGACTCCACAATTGCAGAAATGCAAGACTCCAGAGCGCAGTCCTTTCACGGACAAGAAGTGACTCCAGTGTCACAAGCCTCCACAGAGAGCTCGTGGACAGCCTCCACGATAGAAGCAACACAAGACTCCAGAGCGCAGTCCTTGCACGAACAAGAAGTGACTCTAGTGTCACAAGCCTCCACAGAGAGCTCGTGGACAGCCTCCACGATAGAAGCAACGCAAGACTCCAGAGCACAGTCCTTGCACGAACAAGAAGTGACTCCAGTGTCACAAGCCTCCACAGAGAGCTCGTGGACAGCCTCCACGATAGAAGCAACGCAAGACTCCAATGTGCAGTCCTTGCAGGAACAAGACCATGAGGGTCTAGCAACCTCTCCTGACCAACCAGCGGCAGATGATGCAAGTCTGCCATGCTCACGTGAACAGCAAGAAGGCTATAACAGCCTACCATGCTCCACTACACAGTAGCATGACCATGAAGGTCTCTCATGCTACAATGAAGGGCACAGCGCTGATGACTGTTCAAGCCCAACTGAAGACAAGCCAAAGGAATCGCCTCGTCCAAGCCCGAAGAAAAAAGGTTTATGCGCTGACCTTCAGGATCATTATAGCCGAACAGAGATTAATAATGCTGCACGGCCACAGAAGGATGCTGAGGATTTGCTAAAGAAATTTATTGAATGTTTAACTTGCAAGGAGCAGACTGAGAATTGGCAGTGTTTTAGTACGGATCGAAAAAATGGACAAGACATTGATCCTCAGGTAATGGAAATAACACAACCTGAATCATATCTACAGCAGGGACACACGTCTCCCTTCAACACAACGCCGCAAAATCCCAACTTCGGAGACCAGCAGTTAGTCAGTAATGACTCTTCAAACCTTGAGGGGAACATTAATTGCATTGAACCTATACACACTCCACTGATAAATGAGCAGAACATTGGAGCAAGAATCCTGAGGACACCGACATCGAGTAGCCAGATAACGAATTTAAAACCCACAGCAGTTTCAAGTGAACCAAGTGTGCTTTCCACTAATGGTGAAGATGCAGATAAGGTCGACCCGATTATCCATTGTACCACACTAACCCCAGTGATTAAGCAGTTATGTATGGGGAGTATAATGTGGGCAATTGAGAACAGTAAAAGAGAGACTGTGACCATGCCAGTCCCAGCAAAATCAGACCCAGAGACCATGAAGGCATGTACATTAGACAAAGATACATATGAGGTACCTGAGAAGAAAAGTGAAACGGAATGTTCTTTGGAAAATAGTACAATGTCGATAGAAACATTGGATCCTATATTCGAGACCATACATATGGGAGAATTTGGGGGTAATAAACAAGGTTCTGCAATGTCTGGGGGAAGATTTAAAATTCCAAAGAAGAAAAGCCCAAATGAAGGACAACGGCAAGACAATGACAGTCCACCGACATGGTGTGCACCACCAGATGAAAACTCTGACAATTTATCCAACCCTAGTGAACAGCAAGCTGCTAATGAGGATCTATCCACGGGATGTGAGACGAGTGACGACAGCATCCCACTTCCCATGCAAAAGGTGCAAGGTGACAGACCTCGCCTAGTGCGTACCGAGGCACTCGACGATCACGGTGGGACCACTGACGACTGCGGTGGCGGCGCACCGCTTCCACCCTCGATGGCTCGAGCCTCTCCACTGGTTGGTGCATTCCTGCATGTTCCGACTCCAGAAGTGCAGCTTCAGGGAATCTCGGCTGCCTCCAGTGAACCTGTTGGGACTCCGGACGGGGGGCATCGACGGAAGGCAGACCGGACTCCAGATGGGGAGCAGCCAAGCGCCGACTCTGATTTGCGCACGCCAGACCTTGCTCCGGACGGGCGGTGTCGCGGCCTCGGTGATGGCACGCTCAGGGTGACGGCGGATGCCACGGCGACAGGGAATGGATCGCGTGGCAGTCCCACTGGGTCGGCAGTGGCAACCAGCACCGGCGGTCCAAGATGGACACACCAATTCGCGCCATCGCCAGACGTTGATGCGAGCAACAATTCTCTCTCCAAGGCGACATGCTTCGACGTTTCTCTGCGGAGTCGCCCTTCCGGCACAGCAGGTGGCCGGAACCAGCGTGCACGGTCTCGGCCAACTTCCACATCTGGCACAGTCATCGCCTTGCATGATATTAGTGATGGTGCTACTTCGATGGCAACGACCCATCGGCTACAAGATGCCGTCCACCACAAACATAAAAAGAAAAAAGACTCCACCTTGTTCCTGGCATGCAGGGCGGATGGATTGGTGCGTAGGCGCAATCAGCGAGCTTTGCGCCGCCTTCCACGCTCGCAACTGAACCGTACGCACACGCCGGATCCTCCACTGGTTCCCAAGGATGACTTCGTGGAGATGCCACGGATCATGCCCCTTCCATCGCCACCAGAACCAAACCACAGCCAAGGCACCACTAACAAAGATGTTGAATGTTATATTTGCACGAATGAAAAAACCAAGCACTGCACGAAGTACAACAAATGGTAAAGTAGAGACTTCGGCAACAGCATCACCTCCAACAGTCCAAGGTGAACCAGTGTGACCCCAAATCTCCACAGCTGAACCGGCTTGAGGACCAGCCCATTCTTGAGGCGGTCACCCATTAGACTGGACTTATAACGCTGTTCATACGTTCAAAAAGTCAAACACTTCTGTATTATAACCTGTTGTTGTTTATTGTTCCAGATATCGTCTGACCGGACCAATGTTCAAGTTTTTTTTTTTCTCTCGCATCCAAGTTTTGTTATGGTACAACCTTGTTAGTGTGACGCACCCGACATCGCCCCATGTAAATAGTTACGTCATATACACACGCTGTACACAACACACACACACACTCTTAGATGCACTCACGACACAATTATATTTATAACCACGTAGGCACATATCTTTGTAAAAAGGTAGGATGTCATGATATTCAAACACACACATCATGATAGACACACCAACAGACAAATCAGAACACACAACACCACAACCAATGACAGAAAGATATAAAAGCACAGACACGACCCCCGGTGGTCAGTATTAGCTGCAGAGGAGGACCAGGACACATCTGCTACCAAACACACTCAGGGAGACAGCACGTGCAGAGTATCCAGAACGAACTGTATTATAAGAGTTAAAATAAAATAGAGTTGTACCACATACAACTGTGTTGGCTCATCTGTGCACCAGAGCACCCAACACCACAGAAATTCCATTGGAATTTCCATTGGCAGGGGCTGTTTAGCACAAGGCTAAATCACTGGCTTTGAAAGCAGACCAAGGCAGGCCAGCAGCACAGTTCAATTCCCGTAACAGCCTCCCCGAACAGGCGCCGGAATGTGGCGACTAGGGGCTTTTCACAGTAACTTCATTGAAGCCTACTTGTGACAATAAGCGATTTTCATTTCATTGACTGACTGGTAGGATCTTTGTACTGCAACAAACAACTTAAAAGCAACATTGACTGAACACTATTTCAGTAGGCAAGTTGTGCTCTGAATTACGGAAAGGTTTCCTTATTTTATTTATAAAATGACTGATAATCCACCTCCATGGTTACACTTTAGTCTGTCCTTCAAGGGACACTTCATTCTCTATGAACCAGCCCAAAGCTATTTTCAGCTCCCGTTGGAATGCTTCTTTTTCCTTTTTCCAGCTGGCTAACTTCTAATCCCCGAACAGATTTTCATAGTTAGGGCTGCTCTGGACATTCCCCCCTCTCGCCTAAGCTAGGCGAATCTTTTGGCCTTATTGAAATTCTCACAGGCTTTGATCTCTTCAAGTTGAGCCTGAGGTCCCACCTGCATTATGTATGGTGAACAATGGAGAATGGCTGCCTCTATCTCTCTGCTCTCTCTCATTGCCCTCTCTCGCTGCTCTCACCATGACAATGTCAATCACATGAGCCTTGTCTTCTGAACCCCCAATTCCATCCTAGCTTGTAAATAAAAAGACAGTTTAAAGTTTAACTATTTATAAAACCTAACAACTCCCTGTGAGATTAATAGTCTCCCCACAGTAAACACAGATGCAATTACTATTGTCCACAGGTGTGAACAACTTGAAACTTGTGTCAGCCTGGTCCCACTTCACCTTCAATAACCAAACCATTCAAGCTTCATTTCAGACTGAATTCAGAACAGATTACCCCTTTCATTTCTCCATTTTACCCAAAATTAAACAGACCACCCCAAAACAAACCAATCCTATGAACTTTGTAAATGTAACAATACTTAAATGGAGATAGGAGAAGTCGAATCAAGCTGTTCAGTGTTTTTTTATATCATTGCTTATGGGTGAGGAGAGCCTTTGGTCTGAATTATACTGCAGGTGTTGGGACCCCTTATCGGCTGCCTGTCAGCCCACCATCCTTTTAATATCAGCAAGCTCCTGATGCTGCTGTCCCAATCGAAGCAGCAGCAGCTCTGAAGCCTCAGCATCGACACCAGGGGAAATGGATACTGCTGAGACAGGTAAAAGACCTCAGGTACCAGTTGAGTCTGAAGAAAAAATAGAATCATGATGTTGAAGAAGAAGCTACACAGTGGAGATCACCAGGGCTGCGGGGACTGCCTTCCCTGCCCACAGACCCCTTTGGGTGATTGAGCCTCCAGTTCTGATGACCCCCCAGGCTGCCATAGGGAGGCCACCTCCATTTAGCTAGCTGCCTTCCCATGCAGTGGGGGGTGGAGGAATCACTTGGTCATCAGTAAAATGCTGATGGCCCTGTACAATGTCCCCTAATTGAGCATTTAGTCATGCTCCTCTGCTGCCCCCTCCTTGGAGCAGGCAGCCTCTTTGCATCAAGTCTTGCTGCAGGTAAAATGCCCCAGCGGGTAAAATGCCCCAGCAGGGAGCTGTCCTGCCAAAGCTCCTCGCGATTTTACCCGCCCAACCCTTGCCTGCCAGCTCGTCTCCCTGGGGTCAGTAAGATCCTGGCCTGCATGTGTAGATGTGAAGACATGCTAAAAATTCATTTGAGCTTAACTACCAAATTCAATGTTGGAAAAGGACCTGATATCTTTATCATAGAGATGTAACAAATGGGAATTTGGGATGGATTCTGTATGGTTAGGACTCTATAATTATTTCTATGGGGATGATTTTGAGCCGTGCTTGCCTTGAGCAGGTGAGATCTCGTTTTCCAATTTTCCCCGCTACTCACCGGTGACGTTCTGGGCGGGAACTTAATTCCCCGCCATATGTTCCCTCCACGTTACATAGGCGAGGTTTATAACAGCATCTGCAAAGTGTGAAGCTGTCGAGGGGGAACCTGACAGGGGCACAAATGTGAGCATAGCCCCTGGGGGGGTGAAGGACATGCACAGGCCCCTGTCACCCTGGCAGTGCCAACCTGCCGGGGGCAGTGCTGGCGCAGGCCCTCTGCGGAGCTCCATTTGGGAAGGTTTCCCTTGTGTGTGTGTGGGGGGGAGGTTGCCCTGGTGCTTATGGAGGGGGGGGGGGGGTTGTTCCCCTTTGTGCAGGGGACTTTCTTTTCATGCAGATTGAGGCAACCTGTTAAAATTGTGCCCAGATCCCTGTGGAACCGATATTGCTGGCTCTATCATGCCCCGTCCCACCAGAGTGATATGAAACTACACCCCCTGGATTTTCTGTGCACAGAGTGCCAGAGAATCTGGAGAAAAAACTCGGCTGTGCAGCTGGAGAGCTACATGCCGGTTTCCGCGCCTCAGCCTGCACGAACGCAAAATTAGGTCCTGTATGTGAGCGATTGGAAAGTATGTTGCTGCAGAAATAGATTCATCCAGTAAAATTCCTTGTTTATTCTTATGCTTTTGTGGGCAGGCTTGTTCAAAATGGTGTTAACGTCAGATTACTAATGCACTTTGTTTTGCAAGTGTTTCAGATTAAAGTGGTTGTAAAATTGACACTTAATTAACACTGCAGCCACAACAGTCCAGTCCTATTGTAAACTGTCCTGATGGTGCCGGGATGTTACTTAAATGGGATGTATGTCCTCCTCAAGGTTCCGTTTCATTAGTTCACACTCTTTCTTTCTTTTTAAAAATAAATTAATAGTACCCAATTTTTTTTTTCCAATTAAGGGGCAATTTAGTGTGGCCAATCCACCTAACCAGCATATCTTTGGGTTGTGGGGGTGAGACCCATGCAGACACGGGGAGAATGTGCAAACTCCACACGGACAGTGACCCAGGGCCGGGATTGGAACCCGGGTCCTCAGCGCTGTAGTCCCAGTGCTAACCACAGGGCCACGTGTCACCACGCTCTTTGTCTCTTGATTGGAAAATTAATCTCACCATTAGAATGATTTGCATGGACAACCAATTTAAGAGAAACTGACTAAAAGGGGAAATTTTTAATTTTCAGGCTAGCATATTTAGGTAAGTGGCTATCTCTGATTCGTTCATCTAATTATATGGTCCCTCTCGGGTAAAGCAGGGCTCCTGTAACAATATCTGAGTCGAGAACAAAATATTTTTTTAGCTGGTCTTAATTGTTTCAAGCAGGCAAAAATGCTGCTTTGATTGTTCAATTGCTGTTGTGAATTACATAATTTATGCTTTTACAGATTTTCTTTCTTCCCCAGTTTTGTTCCCTGTCATATCTTCTCCTGTAGGCTTTTCCCCCACTGGGTCGGTCTCCAGAGGCACAAAACTCTCGGTTGAGCCCAGGTGCCTTTTATTACGCGCTAGCACAGTGAGGGGTAAAATTCATTAACAATAAGCATGGTCTCCATTGGGACTAACTGGGTGTGCCATATTATTTACATACGAAACAACAATTATCACTGATTGCAAGGCAAATGAACAGGAGGAATTCAACTCAGCTAGGGACAGGACTTTAATTGTTTCCAATTTTTAAAAATACCAAATGTGCTTTGAGTGATGGTGAGCTCGTATTAACAGCGTGCCATAGCTTAATGCAGAAAATCGGAAAATAGCACCCACCTACCCCAGCTTACATGAATTTATCCTGTAAGGTTTGGCTTTTCTTAACTCTTTGAACCTTGTGGACGTCAGTGAAAACTGGTGTATGGATGACAGCATTTTATGGCCTGATTCTAATGGAGCTGCGAGTTCACCTCTTCATTTGATTTGTGAAATGTGAAAGCAGTGAAAGTTGCCATAGTCCCCGAGGACCGGAGGCTGCTCCCCACGTTTGAGAGAGAGCTGACTGGTGGTGATTTAACCCGAGGGCCACCACACCTCAGGCGAGGGGAAAGGCTGAGAGGCGGGACCGACATGGATAACCTCAACCTGTACGGGAATTGAACCCGCACTGTTGCTCCACATGACAAACCAAACGTCCAGCCAACTGAGCTAACTGACTCCCTAGTAATTTGATTTGTACTCATTGAATGGCTGGTGACTTGCCCCAGAGAACCATCTGTGCACAGAATTACTTCCAAGCATCCAGACTAACTTTATTCTTTCATATGACCACGAGTAGTAAAACAGAAAATACAGGAGATGTTCGCAATTCAAAATTTCCAAAATTGTTGAACTTAATGTTGGCAGTAAAGTTCCCAATTTTCTTTGCTGGTTCTGCCAAATCCCGCATAATGGCGCCAGCAAACTGAAATTCTCCTAACCTCTCCTGTTAGCATTCTGAAGGGAGTGATCCAGCCGTGACACCGTGTTCCACTCTTCAGCCACCCCCAACACTCCCTCCATTTCTTATGTCATCTTTTCATGCAAGTGTAGGAGCTGGTCCTCCTTTCTCACCATCCAAGGCACTAAACAATTCTGCCCAGTGAAACTATTTACTTGTACTTCTTTCAATCTCAATATGCTGCATTCGTTGCTCATGATATGGGGCGCTATTCTCCCCCCCACGCCGGGTGGGAGAATCGCCAGGGCGCCACTCGAATCACGCCATGCCGCCCTGACCCCCACACGCAATTCTCCCACCCCCTGGAAACCAGCGGCGCGCGATTCGCACCGGGCCGCTCGGAGAACCGGCGAGCGGCGATTCTCCGGCCCGGATGGGCCGAGCGGCCGCGAGGACACGACAGGTTCCCAACGGCGCCGTCCACCCCTGGTCGCTGCCGGCGGGAATGCTGGGGGGTGGGGGGGAAGGGCCTGTGGGGGAGGGAGGGGGGCTCCTTCACCGGGGTGGACTCTGATGGGGTCTGGCCTGCGATCGGGGCCCACCGATCGGCGGGCGGGCCTTTCCCGCCCCCCCAGGTCTACCTCCTTCCGTGCACAGCCCCAGAACACCACCGCCATGTTGGTGAGATGTCGGCGTGCGTAAGACGTTCCCCACGCATGCGCAGGATGGCGCGGCCCAACTGCGCATGCGCAGGATTGGGCAACCCCGACTGCACATGCACGGGTCAGCACGGCGCCCATTTGGCGCCGCGTAAGGACGCTGGAGCAGTTCACGCTGTGGGGGCCAGAATAGGTCGTGCCTGGGCCCTGTTCACGCCGCCGTGAAACGCGACGGCGTTCACGACGGCGCGAACACTTGGCCTCCATATCGGAGAATCGCCCCCTTGGTCTCACTCAAGGAACAGCACTTCATGCTGTCAAATGTTCACTTTTCCACGTATAAAAACCCAACTCTCTATCAAACTGCCATGATGAAGAAAACTGTACTTCAAATAATAGTCAAACAAAAATAGTCCAGGATTCTGGGGTTTGTCCCGTCTGTGGCGGGAATCGCTGAGGGCAGGACCAGAAGATTTGGAGAGCAGCCAGAAGTCTGTTGAATTTCCGTTCCTGTGCCGAGTTGGGACATTTCCTGGCGCTGTGAACCTAGCTCTGGAAAAAGTGCTCTGGAAGTTGGAATTTTCGTTCTGGGTAAGGGAAATGGGACGTGGAGGTGGGCTGGCTGGAAGGTCTGACTCTGTGTTCCGGTAATTTGTCAAAGATTGGAAAAAAAACACAATAAAAAGAAAAAACATCTCTCATCTCTCCTGCACCCCCCCCCCCCCCCCCACACACACACACACCCGCCCCCCCCCTCCCCCTCCCCACACACACACACACCCCATGCCTCATCCGTGTCAACCGATGCCCCATGGAAAGTATTTGTTTAACACCACAAATGTTTTTTGAAAATTTAATAGGCAAGGCTTTTAAATGCTTTAAATTCACCCTTTGACAGTTGGTTTAGACAGGTTCTCTTGACAGACTTGGCAGATCTTTTAACCAGTCTGACACTTCCATTTCAAATCCCTTTGCTTCTGACAGTTTTGCCTGTTGATTTTCACAGGTCTGTTGACAGGGCCAATGAGCTTGGCAGTAATGAGTTTCTGCTCTTTTTACGCATACTTTTCGTCTACTTTTAATTCCAAAAGGCACCTGACTGCCCCCAAAGGGCAAAGTGACCGGATCCAAAGACGCACCTCACCTCTCCAAAGTTCAGAGCTGCTCTTACCTAGTTTCATCTGCACACTCTCGGCAGAATTTTCCCCCAAATGGGCAAGTGTCAGGTTCCAATTGAACACTGTCATGTTTCTCCCCAGAGAAACAGGCAGGATTTCCGTCGAGATCTTCCCACACTTTGTCAATTTTTAGAAGGGTGGGTGCGTTTTGCGCTATCATTGTGAGGGGTGGGGCCTAAAGATGCCAGCAAGCTCAGCTCCAAAGGACATCCCAATCTCAAAATGAAGTTAAAGATGCCCCCCCCCCCCCCCCCCCCCCCACCCTCATGGACGTTGGGACCCCTACCATCAATGATTTCTCGCATCACCTCCCCTCCACGAATGGCTGGCATCAACCCCCTCCCAAGGATCACTGGAATCAGGGCCTTTCCAGTGAATCTCCCTTTAGACCCCACCTCTGGCCCTGCCTCTTCAGGCCACACCCCTCCAGGGTGCACACCTTGGCAGTGCCAACCTGGCACTGCTCCTGACACTGTGAGGTCGGCACTTTCAGGTCAATGCTGCCAGGTTCACACTGTCCGGGTGCCAGTGGGCAGTGCCAGGGCAATGCCTTGCCATGCCCCTGACCACCCAGGGGCTACACTGGCCTCCAGGCCTCCAGCATGGTCATCATGCCTGGTCTCCGTTTTTGGAGATTAGTAGTGATTTCCGCCAGCATTACATCATACCTGTGGGTGGGAGCATCTGACGTTGCTGGAAGATTCGGTGTTCAGCTCATTTGAATATTTAAATACATTAAAATCTATGGTAATCAGGACATTCCCTTGCTGGGCGCGAACCTGTTTACGTCGTCAGCGAGGGGGCAGGAAAGATCTCATTCTGAGATCTCCCTGTCACACATCCAGTTATGGCTTTCTCGCAAGAGTTTCCGGCCTTAATGGGATTTGTAACAGGCTGGAAAATTGCCCCCTCTGAGTTTCACATTACAGGGTTGCAACAATCAGAATTATGCAGAAACAGTTGATGATTTAAAGGTCCAGCCTCTGCAAACCGTGCATCACGATCCTGTCTGATCCTTGTTCTGACATTTCATCCTGTTTACAGCAAAACACACATTGCTATATTGTGTACAATATTCTGCATATTATATATTTCATACATACTTTCCTTCATCGCAGTGCCTTGGACAAACAATTTAATATTTCAATAGAAATGTTGAATAATTGTTTTTTCTGAATGAAAGGTCTTTTCAGCTGAACCTACATTAATAAAAGTGGCAAAATCCTGTGATTTGAACGACTCTTCAAAAAATACAAGAAAGTACATGGAATTGAACCTACTCATTCCCATGACCAAGGAAAACTGATAATTGGGCACTTAAGTTGGAAATCCTACTACGGCCATTACTGTACACACTATTTATGGGTTTGCCTTGCTGAATTTCTTTTCAAATATGGTTGTGCTTTTCTAAAGCTGTTTTGAAGAAATCAACCTTTTGACAGGACGAAGGTTCAAGGATCGGACAATTTACAGGGTTCTAAATGTAGTAAAAAAAATATGTTCAGTACTTTTTCCTCTAGCAATCTGACATCAGACATAAAACAATAACTCACACCAAATTGAGGAGTGGAGCTAATACAGAGGCGGATGTGGCAAAATGTGGAAGGCCTCAATAAACATGCAGAATGGATGCACAATTGGCACCTGAATGACAATGTAGATAAGTAGGAAGTAGTACATTTTGGTGGGGAAAAGAAGGAAGTCGCATACTCCTCGGAAAATAAGAGTCTAAATGGGGTAGAGGACCAAATGAACCTTGGGATATGGATACATAAATCATAAAAGTAGTGAAGCAGATTAATGACCCCATTTAAAAAACAAATGAAGCATTGGGGTTATTTTCGAGAGGGATAGAAATGTAAGCAGAGAAACTACCTTAAAGCTGTTTACAATCTTCGATAGACTACACTTCAGCCACAAAATTTGGTTGTGGAGCTCCTGTATTTAAAGAATTAAGGTGCTGTTTTAATCCAAAATGGCACAATTGTGATGCTAATTGTGCCGGACACTATTGTGGTAGGAGCTTTAGGGACTGTATTTGCAGATACCCAAGTACAAAGGGGCTTACAGAGGTATCGCAGCAGCCCAGAAATCTGTCCAAGAACACATTGCTGAGGTGCTGCCCAATGGGGGATCAGCAGCTCGGTGGAGCAAGAACCACTCAGGGTGATAGTAATCATCCTCCCACCAATGCTGCTCCTCCAGTGTCCTTTCCACTGTCTGCGACATCCTGCAAGCCTGATTTGCACACTGGGATCTGCAGCAATGATGGCCATGGTCTGAACTGACAAGCTGAGCTTCCATGACTCCAGCCTAAGTTTCCATTGCAGGACTCAGATACTGGGTGACTTCTGCTACAGCTGTAATAGAAGGTGAGACATTATTTATAAAACCCTGCATCACCTTTGTGCCCACATGTATTTTCTAGGAGTTGTCCACCGCTTGGAATGATGGACTCCAAGCTCCGTAGAAGGTCTTGTGCCAATTTGGTGCCAGACTCTTCCATGCTGTTTGAAATTGATTTCATGTTTTCTGGTAAGCCTGCCAATGCACCGGACATTTCATTGCACTTGCTCAGCAGCCCTCCCCCATATGTTGTCCCATCAAAGCCCTCATCTGATCCTCTACAGTTGAACTCATGAGTGTCCTCACGCTCTGGCAAGCTGCACCTGCACGATGCGTGTCCCCTACCCTAGCTGCAGGCTACGTGTGCCTGCTGTCTCCCCATATGCAAATTCTGTCTCTATCATAGAATTTACAGTGCAGAAGGAGGCCATTCGGCCCATCGAGTCTGCACCGGTCTTTGGAAAGAGCACCCTACTCAAGCCCACACCTCCACCCTATCCCTGTAACCCAGTAACCCCACCCAACCTTTTTTGGACACTAAGGGGCAATTTAGCATGGCCAATCCACCTAACCTGCACATCTTTGGACTGTGGGAGGAAACCGGAGCACCCGGAGGAAACCCACGCAGACACGGGGAGAATGTGCAGACTCCGCACAGACAGTGACCTAAGCCGGCAATCGAACCTGGGACCCTGGAGCTGTGAAGTAACTGTGCTAACCACTGTGCTATCGTACCGCCCAATGTTACCCTCTAAAGAATGCAGTGTGAATATCTGAGCTGGTGGATGCAAAAGTGATATTGAGTGACAGTGTTCCTTCATCATTAGAGTCTTGATGCTATTCCACCATTTTCTCTTGCAGAATTGCCTTGCAAGGTTGTAGTTCTTCGATATCTGAAAGTAGAAATGCACAAGTGGAGGGTTGCACTGAGAGGGGCGGGGGAATGGAACAGATGCATGCTGACATCATTTGCAGATTTAAAATCAGAGGAGACTCTGGAATGAAGGGGGATGTGGAAGAGGGATTAACTATGAGGCAACCGTCATCTTCAATGGTTTCAGCTTTGCTCCTGGCCATGGCCTCAGTAATGCTTCACCCTTTCTTCCATGGCGTAAGGACATGAATTTGTGCCTGTACCGGTTAGAGGCTGCTCTCTCCACCTTGCCCTACAAGAGGAAGAGAGGTAAGTGCGTCAGTGAGTGTGGTGTGATGTGTTCGGGTGATGTGCCTGCCATGGTTGAATAATTGGCAATGCGTGCATGCTGTGGATTGTGATCCTCACAGGAATGCTAAGTGTGTCAGAGTTAAGTAAATGTTGGGTATTAATCCTGATTGAAAGAGATTGTTAGTAGATGCGGGAGGGAGGGGTGGTGAATTGAGCAGTGTGTCAGGCTAGCAGTTCAGTTGTAAGGATATGACATTTGAAAATGTATTCATTGACCCTGACTACATGGCTGAATCCATGTTCTCAATACAGCACTGATCACATTGACCATCATGACTCTGATTCCACTGCCTTTGTCTGTCTAGAGGTCCTCCCAGCCTCTATGGTTACAAGGCATCTCTCCTCCTCTCCACCTCTGGTACCAAGGCAACTAATGTTCTGTCTTAGAATCTTGGAACCTGCTCTTTGTCTCATGTTGCACAATTAACAAATCTTTCTCCTGCTCAGAATGTCTCTCACTTGGTCTTCTGTCCACTCCTCCACATGACATACTGCTCGTTACCCTTGCATGACCTTGGTTTGCGGTTATTTACCGTAGAACAATGGAATCCCGACAGTGCAGAAGGAGACCAGTCGGCTCATCGAGTCTGCTTTGACCCTCCAAAAGAGCACCCCAACTATACCCACTACACTGCCCCTATCCACATAAGCCCTCCTAACCTGCACATTTTTGGACTGTGGAAGGAAACTGGAGCACCCAGAGGAAACCCACGCAGACATGGGGAGCATGTACAAACTCCACACTTCATTCCTGTCTGTATTGCCGATGGCCCATTAAGTGACTTTCCACTGCCTGGAACCATTACAACGGCAGTCAAATTGAAGGGAGCTTCTGCAGGTTTGCGTACTGCCTGGTGGTCATTGTTGGGGTCTCGGTAAACAACCACTTTCAGCACCAGCTCTTGCCAGAATTCACCTGCCTTTTAATAGTTGCAGACTGGCTTCATGTAGTGCAAGCTAGCTTTAAGTGATACTAGCCTTGCATGACCTTGAACACCCTGCTGAAGCATGTAGTCATTTAACAGCATGTTAAGTGCTGCACTGCATGCAGCTAGCATGTAGATGGGCAAATGGCACCATGTTCCCGTGCTGCCTGCCTCAGAAAGAATGGCAATGAGATAATCAATCATTGTGATCACCACAAAGATTTTCCAGGGCTTTTGGAGTACTCTGAACAGGTCTGGTCTACATATTCTAAATAAGATATAGAGGCACTGGAGAAGCTGCAGAAAATACTTACTAGAAGGGGACCAGAACTAAGGGGATGTACCTATCAGGAAAGAACATACTGGTGCTGTTTACTATACAACGGGGTCCCCGGCACCTTCCTGGCTCCACCCTGATTGAGTCAGTGGTCAGAAGACCCACGAATGGCTTTTCCGACTCACTGCCAATTGATAGAATCTATAGAATCCCTACAGTGTAGAAGAAGGCCAATCAGCCCTAAAAGAGCACCCAACCGAGGCCTTTCCCCCCGCCCTATCCCCGTAACCTGGTTACCACACCTAACCTGCACATCTTCAGGCCCTTAAGGGGTAACTAGTGCCCACTTAAGTGCCTCATCTCAGCACCTCAGGCATTCACCCAGCAGCAGGTGAGGGAGTCACCATGCACGGAAATCTGAAAAACAAACTCTATCTGGATTGTTTGCGGGCTCTTGGGGTGGGACTCCCTATTCAAAGGCACTAAGCTCCTGATCAAGGGACCCGGTTGTCATGTTGGGTGTTCCGATATACAAACGAACCAACACGGTTGTAGATGGTACAATTCTGTTTTATTATTCTGTACAATAACTACTGTTAACTTCTGGCTGTGGTTCGTACTTCACCAGTTAACCTGTGGACCCAGCCCTGGCACTAGCTTAGAGAGGCACTCAGCACATGGTGTATGTCTGAGTGGCACGCTGTGAGCTCTGTGCTCTGAGCTATCTCCTGGTGGAATGAGTGGGAACTGTGGTGTTCCCTGTTTTATAGTGCGTGTGCTCTCACTGGTGATTGGCTGTGATGTTGCGTGTGTGTTGATTGGTCCGTCTACCTGTCCATCAGTGTGTGTGTGTGATTGCACCATGATATGTTAATATGGATATCATGATATCCCCCCTTTTCACAAGAATATGTGCCTACATGGTAATAAATATTGGTGTGTACTGAGTTCGGCTGAGTATGTGCGCGCAATATTTACAACATGTACATGAGGCTAAACTATATACACAGGAAGGTGTCAGGTGCAACATAGCAACGAGGTTGTACCACAAACAAAACAAGTGCAATCATCAAATATCGAAAGTGAACTCCTGGAACGACAAAAAAAGAAACGCGTTAACATTGTTGCACAACAATTCAGTGAGTCCAATGTGCAAACAGGCTCTTAAGTCCAGCCTAGTAGGTGGGCGACAAATTCGGGTTGACCGTTAGGGTGGCACACCATTCATCGCCCGGATTAACGCTGTGCACTGGCATCAGCTTGTGGGTCCTACTTGGGGACACCTGTCTATAACCGCAACGCGGAAGGGTTCCCGGTCGTCGGTATCACCGGTCTGTACGTCGGCAGGGTGTGACTCGGTGTATGGAGGCTGAATGGCCCGCACGTCCCTGCGAGGCTGGCGGAATTGGGGAGCGTTGGCAGGTTGAGCTGCCCGACAGCAGGCAGCGTAGTGGCCCATCTTGCCACAGCGGAGGCATTGTCGAGTTTTGGCTGGACATTGCCGCTTTATGTGTGCGGATCCACAGTTGCTGCTCATCGTGACGTCATGCCATTTGTTGCGCCACCGCGCATGCGCGGTTCGGTCCTACGTAGAGCACGCCTGCACGTCACGTCCCTCTGCGTTGACGTCCCCTCTTTTGGCGCGTACAAGCGCGGGAGGCCTCGGAAAGCGCGCAAAATGGCCGCCCTCGTCTGGGCCGCGGGCCGGGAGGAACTCGAACGACTGTACCCGCTCGGCCTCGTAGGACCCCTGCCATGCCGATTCGGCCGCCTGGAATTGGGAGTACCGGCTGGTCGCGTTTTCGTGGAGGACGCAGGTTTCGATGGCGGTGGCTAGGGTGAGGCTCTTTATTTTGAGGAGCTGCTGGCGTAGGGTGTCCGAGGTGACCCCAAAAACTATCTGGTCCCGAGTCATGGAAACGGAGGTGGCCTCATAGCCGCAGGGCTGCGCGAGGATACGGAGGTGTGTCAAAAAAGATTGAAAAGGCTCATCCTTACCCTGCAGGCACTGCTGGAAGAGGTACCTCTCGAAGCTCTCGTTCACTTTGATGCTGAAGTGTTGCTCAAGTTTTAGAAGGACCGTCTTGTACTTCGTCTTGTCCTCACCTTCCGTGAATGCCAGGGAGTTGTAGAGGTGGATGGCGTGTTGCCCTGCCGTGGAGAGGAGGAGGGCGATCTTCCTGGTGTCTGATGCATTCTCCCTGACTGTGGCTTATAGGAAGAGCTGGAAACGCTGTTTAAACAGCTTCCAGTAGACGCCAAGATTTCCAGCGATTTGGAGCGGCTGCAGCGGGCTGATGGTGTCCATGGCGCAGGATGGCGGATCTCTGAAGAGGTGCAGGTAGGTCTCACAGTTGCTGGCGAGTTTCCAACCCTGGTATCATGTCGTGTTGGGTGTTCCGATGTACAAATGAACCAACACGATTGTAGATGGTACAACTCTGTTTTATTATTCTGTACAATAACTACTGTTAACCTCTGGCTGTGGTTCGTACTTCATCGGTTAACCTGTGGACCCAGCCCTGGCACTATCTAAGAGAAGGACTCAGCACATGGTGTATGTCTGAGTGGCACGCTGTGAGCTCTGTGCTCTGAGCTATCTCCTGGTGGAATGAGCGGGAACTGTGGTGTTTTATAGTGCATGTGCTCTCACTGATGATTGGCTATGATGTTGCGTGTGTGTTGATTGGTCCGTCTACCTGTCCATCAGTGTGTGTGTGTGATTGCACCATGATATGTTAATATGGATATCATGACACTGGTGTCAGGAAGGGGTATAAGTGGGGGACGGGGCTTCCTGCTGAGAGTCATCCTTCTGCACTTGCTGCTGAACCCCCTCCGCTGTCCCTGCGAACCCTTCTCCCGCCATTACTCACCAGTACCTGGCTCCATCAGTGATCCTGCCCCTTGGGTGGGTGTCATACCGGCAGCAGCCACCACCTGCCGGGTGGTAATGCTGAGTAATGAATATCCGGCAGCCTAATTGCACTTAATTCGACAGGTCTTCCGAAAGAGGTGGCACGGGACTCGTAGCAACCCTCCAGCTGGTTGGGTGAGACCCCAGTCGCATCCATTAAATATTGGCCTATGAAAGGGTTTGATAGGGTAGACATGAAGAAATTATTTCCAACTGAGGGTGAGACCAGAACTAGTGCTATAAATACATGATATTCACTAATACATTCAATTGGGTAGCCAAGAGAAACAAATTTACCCAGAGTGTGGAGTTCCACAACCACAAGGCGTTGTTGAGGTCAATAAATTGGATACATTTCAGGGAAAGTTGGATAAACACAAGAGAAGGATAGGTTGATGGGGTTGGATGAAGGGAGATGGAGAGGCCTGTGTGGTGTGTAAGCACTCTCGTGGATCTGTTACTCTGTTATAAATGCATTTTAATACTTTGCAGACACCTGGGGCGGGACTCTCTGTCCGGCGATGCTGGAATCGCGAAACACGATTGGGTGAAGATTCGCACAAGGCGAAAATTGTGGCAGGCGCCAGGTGCCTAACAGAATGCCATGCCCCGGTGCCTTGACAACGGCATCAATGCGTTCTACTCCCCATGAACAGTAAACGCCATTGGCATATCATTCAGAGACCTGGCCTGCCATTCTCCCTCCGGGGATTTTATGATGCTCCGCCTCCACCAGGAGGAATCACCGATGACGGGTTTCACTAGTGATTTTACAAATTGGTGGGCCACGTGCATGCTGAGGGAGAGAGAGGGCATAGGACATGTTCCCAGAAGTGCAACCGTGGGCTGCAGATCATGCCACTGGCTGGGGGGGAGCAGCAGGGAGCAACAGGGAGCCCCACCCCCACTTCCCACCCCCCACTCCACCCCACCCCCCACCCCACCATACCCCCCCCCCCCCCCGGGGACCAGGGTGTCCAGGCACGGACCGCCATTGTCGTGGCCTGCAAGGCAGCCATCCTGCTGTACCCCCCACTGACTGCCCCACGGGGCCCGTGATTGCCGTACACCGGCCATATGGGTGCCCCCCCCACCACCTCATCCTTCTACCTACACCCCAGCTACCATTGCACTCCACCCCATCCCCACCAGCGTCGTCCCCCCTCAACTGGGTGCTGCCTACCGGCGGGATGGCATGTGCCCCACCAAGGGCAATGCCCACAATAGCCCATACAGGAGGTAGCCAGATAAGGCTGTGGAGCATACTGCTGGCATGGGTATCGGCAACCATTGGTGCCCCTGTCAGCAGGGATGGGTGCTGGGCTCAGAGACTGCAGCAGCGCTGAGCCCACCCCTAACATCCACCCATCTCACCCCCCTGCACTCCAGCGCCCTTCCGCAGCCAGCCCAGCCCATTCCTAGCACCCTTCCGACAGACCACCGGGTCTGGTTGCAATGTTGTGAACAGCTGTGTATTGTGAAACAGCGAACATGTTACAGGCTTGTGCCCTCGCCCTGTCATGGGAGTGTCCCTTTAAGAAATGTTTTTGGCTTATCACATGGCTTCAAAGATGTCATTGTATGGGTGGAGCTGGGCTGTGGCTCTGTGAGTATGTTTTACTTTCGCTTTGAGTTTGGACTGGTTTTGAACTGCACAGGTTGAAACAAGTGTTTCTTTATCTTCATTTTAAAAGCTGTTTCCAGACTGCTTGGTAACTTAAAAGAGATGGTTGGTTTCTGGAAGGAATTCAAACCTGCTGTTTGAAAAGGAGAACAAAGTATCAATAACAACAGTCTTATACCAGTGAGAATGCCGTGTGCTGGGCCACACCTTTGAAAAGGGGTTTCTAATTTACTTGGATTTTGTTATTGAATTGGAACAGTTAAGGGGGAATTCATTAAGGGTTATACATAGATTACTGTAGCTGTGTGGTGTCTTTGTGTTTGTAGTTGATAAAAATTCTTGCATGTGTGTGTTTATACAAACATCAACTAAATTCATAGAATGAAGCTTGTTTTTTGATTAAAAGCACCTAAGAAGTCCGTTGAATAGCACCTGAAAGGCAGCCCTTGTGCTCATCCCAGCCCAAATCAATAAACAGTTATAGTTCAGGTGAACTCCATAATATACTTTGGAATTTTCTAAACCCTGGCCCGTAACAGCCCATAACACTCTACTGTGTGCTGCACCCATGCCAACTTAACTGGTGTCTGCCTTTCTGGCCTTACGGGCCCGAACGCTACCTCTAGGTGCATCCTCAGACATGACATCAGGAGTGGAAGCGGCCTGCCACAGTTCCCGCCCTGTGACATGAATCCCATTTGATGGCCGTCCTCTGGAGCGACGAAGCCTGGATAGACCTGGCAGTCGCTTGGGTGGCATGGTGCCATCCTGTTCTGCCCGCTTCCCATCAGATGCGCCAGGGTGTGGGGGGGGCGGGTGGGGAGGACAGTCCAAGGCAATGTGGTGTTCCGGAACTCCCCTATGGAAGTCACCAGCATGGGCCCCAACAGCTCCTCCTCCCTCAAGGTGCCCGATGACCCCTGGGCTACTCCTTGGGACAGGGGTGTGACTGGGACTAACCCCTAAGGCTCCCTCTGCACCGAGCACTGCCAGTTTGGGAGGCACACTCCCGTCTCGATGAGGGTCTCAATGCTCATTGCCATGGAGCACATGGAGTGGGCCACCTCCCTCTGAGATTGTGCCACATCACCAGTGACTGTGCCATGTCCTTCTGGGACTGGGCCACCCCCCTTGGGAAATGTGCCACATCACCCAGTGACTGTGCCACCTCTCTCTGTGACTGGCTAAGGTCGGCCAGTGCCCGGGCAATACCGCCGAAGCCCTCAGCTATGACCCGCTGTGACTGGGCCAAGCTCTGGACTGGCACTGCAATGTCCGGCTGTCTCAGCCACCATAGAGTGTGGCAGGCCTTGGACATCCTGGCCCATGGCCGATTTCTTCATCCAACGCCTCCACCATGGACGCCACCCGTGCGTTGTTGGCCTGCGTGGCACGCATGGTCGGCACCATTTCCTGCCTCCGCAGGACTCCTCCAACTGCACCTGCAGGCACTGGATGGTGGCTGACAGTCCCTCATGTAGTCCCTGGCTCTGTGGCTGCATCTCCATTATCGATGGGACTACCCTTTCCAGAAGTCCAAAATCCATCCGGACGGCAGCTAGTCCCTGGGGTTGGTCCGCCTTTCGGCTGTCCACCCTTCGTGGGTTCCTACCTCCACCACTCATGTGGTTCGCACCAGATAGTGCCGCAGGAGCCTCTTCACTATAGTGCCTGATGTGTTAGGCAGGTTGGTTCGGTGTGGACTGCACTTGATGCAGCGATGCGAGAAACAGACCTCTAACACTGTAGAAGATCCAACACGGTTTTATTGAACGATAGAACTGACATACATATTTAACTGTGGGTCGACACTATACTGAACTGACTGAAGACCTTGTACTAGCCTGACCAGACTTACTAGCTACCGCATGGTGTTTGCACTGTGCTAGCTCGGGGACTCTGATGTCTCAGTGGCTGGGTCCAGAGAGAGCGGGAAACCTAGTGCCCTCTGGCTTTATAGTGGTGGTGTCCTGTCTGGTGATTGGCTGCACTGTGCTGTATGCTTGCTGGTCATCCTGTGTGTCAATCACTGCCTGTCTGCACTTTATACATGCGTGGATATTATGACATCTCCCCCTTTTTAAAAATAAATAAATACTAAGGTGTGGATGCTTATAAATATAAATACATGTATGTGCCTGACTATATACAGAAAGATGTCTAAACGAACGTACATACATAGGAAGGTTGCAATAGTGCAGATACATGGCAAACGAAACGATATTTACAGAGGTCCAATTGGTGAAGTCACATAAATGTACAAACGCTCAGTCTATCGATTTAGTCTTTGTGGTGGGCGACAAATTCTTGTTGATCGCCGCAGAGGCGGATTCGGAGCCGCCTGCGCTTGGAGAGGCAGGATCGCTGGCATTGCGGTGGGCACGTGGACCGGCAGGATTGCTGGCAGATCGGTGGCCTCGTGGTTGGGTACGTCCGGAGGAGGCATCGTAGGCGGTGGGGCACTTCGCTCAGGTAGCGGGCGTGGAACTCTTCACAGTGCCCGTCTGTTGCGCCGTAGCAGGGAGCCATCAGCCATGCGGACAAAGAATGATCTTGGGGCCACTTGTTTGAGCACAACAGCTGTGGCTGACCAGCCGCCCTTAGGCAACTGTACGCGAACATGATCAGTTGGGGCCAGCTCGGGCAGATCCGTGGCATGGGCATCGTACGTGGCTTTCTGTTGGGCCCGTGACTGCTGCATTTTCTGTAGGACCGTGAGAACAAAGAACAAAGAAATGTACAGCACAGGAACAGGCCCTTCGGCCCTCCAAGCCCGTGCCGACCATACTGCCCGACTAAACTACAACCTTCTACACTTCCTGGGTCCGTATCCTTCTATTCCCATCCTATTCATATATTTGTCAAGATGCCCCTTAAATGTCCCTATCGTCCCTGCTTCCACTACCTCCTCCGGTAGTGAGTTCCAGGCACCCACTACCCTCTGCGTAAAAAACTTGCCTCGTACATCTACTCTAAACTTTGCTCCTCTCACCTTAAACCTATGCCCCCTAGTAATTGACCCCTCTACCTTGGGGAAAAGCCTCTGACTATCCACTCTGTCTATGCCCCTCATAATTTTGTATACCTCTATCAGGTCGCCCCTCAACCTCCTTCGTTCCAGTGAGAACAAACCGAGTTTATTCAATCGCTCCTCATAGCTTATGCCCTCCATACCAGGCAACATTCTGGTAAATCTCTTCTGCACCCTCTCTAAAGCCTCCACATCCTTCTGGTAGTGTGGCGACCAGAATTGAACACTATACTCCAAGTGTGGCCTAACTAAGGTTCTATACAGCTGCAACATGACTTGCCAATTCTTATACTCAATGCCCCGGCCAATGAAGGCAAGCATGCCGTATGCCTTCTTGACTACCTTCTCCACCTGTGTTGCCCCTTTCAATGACCTGTGGACCTGTACTCCTAGATCTCTTTGACTTTCAATACTCTTGAGGGTTCTACCATTCACTGTATATTCCCTACCTGCATTAGACCTTCCAAAATGCATTACCTCACATTTGTCCGGATTAAACTCCATCTGCCATCTCTCCGCCCAAGTCTCCAGACAATCTAAATCCTGCTGTATCCTCAGACAGTCCTCATCGCTATCCGCAATTCCACCAACCTTTGTGTCGTCTGCAAACTTACTAATCAGACCAGTTACATTTTCCTCCAAATCATTTATATATACTACAAAGAGCAAAGGTCCCAGCACTGATCCCTGTGGAACATCACTGGTCACAGCCCTCCAATTAGAAAAGCATCCCTCCATTGCTACCCTCTGCCTTCTATAGCCTAGCCAGTTCTGTATCCACCTTGCCAGTTCACCCCTGATCCCGTGTGACTTCACCTTTTGTACTAGTCTACCATGAGGGACCTTGTCAAAGGCCTTACTGAAGTCCATATAGACAACATCTACTGCCCTACCTGCATCAATCATCTTAGTGACCTCCTCGAAAAACTCTATCAAGTTAGTGAGACACGACCTCCCCTTCACAAAACCGTGCTGCCTCTCACTAATACGTCCATTTGCTTCCAAATGGGAGTAGATCCTGTCTCGAAGAATTCTCTCCAGTAATTTCCCTACCACTGAAGTAAGGCTCACCGGCCTGTAGTTCCCGGGATTATCCTTGCTACCCTTCTTAAACAAAGGAAAAACATTGGCTATTCTCCAGTCCTCCGGGACATCCCCTGAAGACAGCGAGGATACAAAGATTTCTGTCAAGGCCTCGGCAATTTCCTCTCCAGCCTCCTTCAGTATTCTGGGGTAGATCCCATCAGGCCCTGGGGACTTATCTACCTTAATATTTTTTAAGACACCCAACACCTCGTCTTTTTGGATCACAATGTGACCCAGGCTATCTACACCCCCTTCTCCAGACTCAACATCTACCAATTCCTTCTCTTTGGTGAATACTGATGCAAAGTATTCATTTAGTACCTCGCCCATTTCCTCTGGCTCCACACATAGATTCCCTTGCCTATCCTTCAGTGGGCCAACCCTTTCCCTGGCTATCCTCTTGCTTTTTATGTACGTGTAAAAAGCCTTGGGATTTTCCTTAACCCTATTTGCCAATGACTTTTCATGACCCCTTCTAGCCCTCCTGACTCCTTGCTTAAGTTCCTTCCTACTTTCCTTATATGCCACACAAGCTTCGTCTGTTCCCAGCCTTTTAGCCCTGACAAATGCCTCCTTTTTCTTTTTGACGAGGCCTACAATATCACTCGTCATCCAAGGTTCCCGAAAATTGCCGTATTTATCTTTCTTCCTCACAGGAACATGCCTGTCCTGTATTCCTTTCAACTGACACTTGAAAGCCTCCCACATGTCAGATGTTGATTTGCCCTCAAACATCCGCCCCCAATCTATGTTCTTCAGTTCCCGCCTAATATTGTTATAATTAGCCTTCCCCCAATTTAGCACATTCATCCTCGGACCACTCTTATCCTTGTCCACCAGTACTTTAAAACTTACTGAATTGTGGTCACTGTTACCGAAATGCTCCCCTACTGAAACATCTACCACCTGGCCGGGCTCATTCCCCAATACCAGGTCCAGTACCGCCCCTTCCCTAGTTGGACTGTTTACATATTGTTTTAAGAAGCCCTCCTGGATGCTCCTTACAAACTCCGCCCCGTCTAAGCCCCTGGCACTAAGTGAGTCCCAGTCAATATTGGGGAAGTTGAAGTCTCCCATCACCACAACCCTGTTGTTTTTACTCTTTTCCAAAATCTGTCTACCTATCTGCTCCTCTATCTCCCGCTGGCTGTTGGGAGGACTGTAGTATACCCCCAACATTGTGACTGCACCCTTCTTATTCCTGATCTCTACCCATATAGCCTCACTGCCCTCTGAGGTGTCCTCTCGCAGTATAGCTGTGATATTCTCCCGAACAAGTAGCGCAACTCCGCCTCCCCTTTTACATCCCCCTCTATCCCGCCTGAAACATCTAAATCCTGGAACGTTTAGCTGCCAATCCTGCCCTTCCCTCAACCAGGTCTCTGTAATGGCAACAACATCATAGTTCCAAGTAGTAATCCAAGCTCTAAGTTCATCTGCCTTACCCGTAATGCTCCTTGCATTAAAACATATGCACTTCAGGCCACCAGACCCGCTGTGTTCAGCAACTTCTCCCCGTCTGCTCTGCCTCAGAGCCACGCTGTCCCTATTCCCTAGTTCTCCCTCAATGCTCTCACCTTCTGACCTATTGCTCCCGTGCCCACCCCCCTGCCATACTAGTTTAAACCCTCCCGTGTGACACTAGCAAACCTCGCGGCCAGGATATTTATGCCTCTCCGGTTTAGATGCAACCCGTCCATCTTATACAGGTCACACCTGCCCCGGAAGAGCTCCCAGTGGTCCAGATAACGGAAACCCTCCCTCCTACACCAGCTGTTTAGCCACGTGTTTGTCTGCTCTATCTTCCTATTTCTAGCCTCACTGGCACGTGGCACAGGGAGTAATCCCGAGATTACAACCCTCGAGGTCCTGTCTTTTAACTTTCTGCCTAGCTCCCTGAACTCCTGCTGCAGGACCTCATGCCCCTTCCTGCCTATGTCGTTAGTACCAATATGTACAACGACCTCTGCCTGTTTGCCCTCCCCCTTCAGGATTCCCTCTACCCGTTCGGAGACATCCTGGACCCTGGCACCAGGGAGGCAACATACCATCCTGGAGTCTCTTTCAGGTGGTCAAGGTCGGGAACGTGGATGGCTGGAACTGTGGTCCTCAGAGTGCGATTCATGAGCATCGGGGCTGGAGACAATCCAGTGGACAGTGGGGTCGCCCTGTATGCCAGCATCGCCAGGTTAACATCGGAGCCTGAATCTGCAGCTTTGCACAGCAGCCGCTTTACAATGTGGGCCCCTTTTTCGGCCATCCCGTTTGACTGCGGGTAGTGGGGACTGGAGGTAACGTGACGGAAGTTGTAGGACTGTGCAAAGTCAGACCATTCCTGGCTGTAAAAGCAAGGACCGTTGTCGCTCATTACCGTGAGCGGTATCCCGTGCCTGGCGAACGTTTCTTTGCAGGCTTTGATTACCGCCTTCGATGTGAGGCCGGACAGTTTCACTACTTCTGGGTAACTGGAGAAGTAGTCGACCAGGAGTACGTAGTCATGCCCCTTGGCGTGGAAAAGGTCTACACCGACTTTGGACCACGGAGAGGCCACGATCTTGTGCTGCTGCAACATTTCTTTGGGCTGAGCTGGCTGAAACTTCCGACAGGTAGGGCAATTGAGGACTGTGTCGGCAATGTCCTGGCTGATGCCCGGCCAATAGACCACCTCCCGAGCTCTGCGTCGGCATTTCTCGACCCCATGGTGACCCTCATGGAGTTGGCCCAGCACCATAGCATGCATACTCTGAGGAATTACGATTCTGTCGAGTTTCAGAAGGATTCCCTCCACCACCATCAGGTCGTCTTTTACGCTATAGAACTGGGGACATTGTCCCTTCTGCCAGCCATTGCTGAGGTGCTGCATCACGCGCTGCAGCAGAGGATCCTTGGCTATCTCCTCACGAATTTGGACCACCCGTTCGTCGGAGGCCGGAAGGTTCGAGGCACACAACTTGGGGTTCTATGTGGCAGATGAAGTCACTTTGTTCATGCGGTGTGGTAATGGACCTGGACAGGGCATCTGCAATGATTAGCTCTTTACTTGGCGTGTGGACCAGTTCAAAGTCGTAGCTGCGTGGCTTTAGAAGAATACACTGTAACCAAGGTGTCATGTCGTTTAAACCCTTCTGGACTTTGTGGACTAGAGGCCTGTGGTCCGTCTCTACCGTGAATTTCGGCAGGCCATAAACATAATCATGGAACTTGACTATCCCTGTTAGGAGTCCCATACACTCCTTCACAATCTGAGTGTACCGTTGCTCAGTGGGCGTCATGGCTCTGGAGGCATACGCCACTGGAGCCGAGGATGCGGAGTCCTCCCGCTGAAGGAGCACCGTCCGAATGCCGTCCTGGCTTGCATCAGTTGATATCTTGGTTTCCTTGGTTGGGTCGAAGAACGCTAGGACCGGGGCTGTCATGAGTTTTGCTTTCAGCTCGCGCCATTCCTCTTCATGTGTGGGCAGCTACTGGAACCCTGTTGACTTTTTGACGAGATGGCGGAGGGCCGTGGTGTGGGATGCCATATTGGGAATGAATTTCCCGAGGAAGTCGACCATTCTGAGCAAGTGGAGGACCGCCTTTTTGTCCTCCGGGGTCTTCTTGGCGTTGATCACCGAGACCTTGTCGGCGTCTGGCCGTACACCCTGCTGCAAGATGTGGTCACCTAGGAATTTGATCTCCGATTGACCAAATGAGCACTTGGCCCTGTTGAGCTGAAGACCATGTTCATGGATTCTTTGGAATACCTGCTTGAAGCGAGCGATGTGTTCCTGGGGCGTTGCAGACCAGATAATGACATTGTCAACGTACACTCGCACCCCCTCGATGCCCGCCATCATCTGTTCCATGATGCGATGAAATACTTCGGAGGCAGATATGATGCCAAAAGGCATCCGGTTGTAGCAGTAACTACCAAACGGGGTGTTGAACGTGCACAACTTGCGACTGGACGCGTCCACTCATATTTGCCAAAATCCCTTGGAGGCGTCGAGCTTAGTAAAGAATTTGGCATGAGCCATCTCACTGGTCAACTCTTCACGTTTTGGTATTGGGTAATGTTCCCTCATGACGTTGCCGTTTAGATCCTTAGGGTCAATGCAGATGCGAAGCTCCCCTGACGGCTTCTTGACACAGACCATGGAGCTGACCCAGTCTGTGGGCTCTGTAACCTTTGATATGATGCCCTGGTCTTGGAGGTCCTGTAATTGCTCCCTCAGACGATCCTTGAGGGGCGCCGGCACCCGTCGAGGTGCATAAATTACAGGGGTGGTGTTCGGCTTGAGCAGGATTTTGTATCGGTATGGGAGCGTGCCCATTCCGTCGAACATGCTATGGTACTGCGTGATGATGTCACCTATGTCGGTTTGCAAGTTTCCTTCGGGCGAGGCCATCGCCGGTGATGATGTCGTGGTGTGGACGCGTTAAACAAGGTTCAGGAGTTTGCAGGCACGAGCACCGAGCAGAGATGCTCGGTCAGGCCCGACGATTTCAAACCGCAGCGTCGCCTTGATCGCCTTATTGGATCCCCCCAGTTGACATGAGCCACTGGCAGCTATGGCGTTGCCATTGTAGTCAAGGATCTGGCAGGCCGGTGGAAGAATACTTGGTTTCGCGCGGATGGTGTCGAGGTCAGATTTCGAGATGAGGTTCGCCGATGCTCCGGTGTCCAGTTTGAACCGGATGCGGGCCTTGTTCACTGTGAGGACAGCAGACCACTTGTCGTTGGGATCCACGCTGAGGATCGAGAGGCGTTGCGTAGGTGTGGTGGAAGGCAGCGCATGTGAAGTTATGATGCCCACCTGGTATGGGGACTTGAGGCACTCAGCATCAGGGTCCGTTGGGCTGTCGGGATCGTAATTTGGTATGCCTTGTATTGAGCGGACACTTCTGTGCCGCATCTGGGATCGCTGGCTGCTGAGCGGTGGAGCAGATCTGCAAAGGGCTGCATAGTGGCCAAGCTTGCCACACTGTAGACACCGGCGTCCTTTTGCAGGACATTGCCGCTTTAAATGGACGGAGCCACAATTCAGACACGTCATGACAACGACGTCAGCGCCATCGCGGAAGCGCAGTGCGGTCGGCCGACGTACGCACCTGCGCAGTCGGGTTGTCGGGCTCGTCGTCCACTCAGTCGTGGCGCGCATGTGCAGGGACCCGGGAAAAGCGTGCGAAACGGCCACTCTCCTCGATGCTCAGGCCCTGCATTTGTGCAATGGCCTGCACCCGTTCTGCCTCGTGGGAGGCCAGCTTCGCAGTTTCTGCCGCCCTGATGTGGGAGTAACGATTCTTAGCATGCTCATGAAGAATGCACATCTCGGTAGCGACAGAGAGGGTCAACTGTTTGACTTTCAGGAGCTGCTGCCGAAGGGACCCCAAAAACGATCTGATCCCGGATCATGGAATCAGCCGTCGAGTCATAGTTACATGACTGCGCTAGGATGTGGAGATGGGTGACGAAGGACTGAAAAGGTTCATCCTTACCCTGAAGCCTTTGCTGGTAAACGTACCATTCAAAGCTCTCATTCACCTCAATGTCGCAGTGGCTGTCAAACTTCAGCAGGACTGTTTTGAATTTTGTTTTGTCTTTGCCGTCAGCGAACATGAGGGAGTTGTAGATGTGGATGGCGTGGTCCCCCGCAGTGGAGTGAAATAGCGCAATCTTCCTGGCATCCGATGCTGCTTCGAGGTCGGAGGCCTCGATGTACCAGAGGAACCTTTGCTTGAAGAGCTTCCAATTTGCGCCGAGGTTGCCGGAGATGCGGAGCTGCGGAGGAGGCTGGATGTTTTCCATGTCACCGGATGGCTGCTTGCTGGTCAATGCTGATTAATTCGAGGGAGGTCCGTCAATTTTCAGTATCACTCCGTGGTACCATGATGTGTTAGGCAGCTCGGTTCGGTGTGGACTGCACTTGATGCAGCGATGCGAGAAACAGACCTCTAACACTGCAGAAGATCCAACACGGTTGTATTGAACGATAGAACTGACATACATATTTAACTGTGGGTCGACACTATACTGAACTGACTGGAGACCTTGTACTAGCCTGACCAGACTTACTAGCTACCGCATGGTGTTTGCACTGTGCTAGCTCGTGGACTCTGATTGTCTCAGTGACTGGGTCCAGAGAGAGCGGGAAACCTAGTGCCCTCAGGCTTTATAGTGGTGGTGTCCTGTCTGGTGATTGACTGCACTGTGCTGTGTGCTTATTGGTCATCCTGAGTGTCAATCACTGCCTGTCTGCACTTCATTATATACATGCATGGATATTATGATAGTGCCCAACTGAAGTGAGTGTCTCTGGGATGGTCGAGGGTGTTGGAGACAGCTGTGATGGGAAGTCAGTGTCATTCCCGGACTGGTGCTCCGGGTGTCCTGGGCGGAGGTTTGGGGGCTCTCTTCAGTGTCCGTGTCATCCTCGTCGCTTCTTGGGGTTGGGGGACACCAGAAGGTTCCGCCTCATTGCCAGGTGATCCTGCAAGACACACGACATGACGCATGATCGGATCGCACGTTTGGGTGGTGGTGTGGGGGGGATGTTTAGGTGATGGGGTGATGTGGGAGGTTGTGCCACACTTGCCATGGGGTACCACGACTCACTTGCTCGCCTGATGCTGACCTCTGCCTCGGCGATTACCCTGTCTCTGGGCCCACCAACCAGGTCCAGTCCCCACTGCTGCTGAGGTGAGAGGGGGGGACAATAAAGGCAAACTATTGGGCAGTCAGACACATGCAGCACAAGGGGTGGGCAGCTGGTGGACTCCGTGGCCAGAGCACCCGGCCATGACAGCCGGTATGGGTACTGGCATATGGTGCAGGGTGCGGAGCGTACACACTGCTGGCCGGTGAGGCCTGCTCACCCTCCAGTGGGGGAGGATTTACGGGTGTTTGGGACAGGGATTGGTGCCAGGGGAACAGTGCTGCTTACTCACCTTGACGGCCCTGAGGAGGTCGTGCAGCTTTTTACGGAACTGCTGTCTGGTCCTGGCGGTGGGGCCCACCGCTCACGACCTCTGCCACCTGTGCCAAGGCCCAATGTACGGCGGCAGCTGGCAACCTTCTTCCCACTCCGGGTACAGGGTAACCCGTCTCTCCACCACGGTGTCCAACAGGTTGTAGAGCTCCGCATCTGTGAAAAGGGGTGCCGCTCTCCATGCTGCCATCTTGTTGGTTGGGATGAGTGTGCGTGAGGGGTAGAGGGCTAATATGCAGCCGCCGATTGTCAGCCTCTTGAGTGTCAATCCCGACCCCGTCGAATCGGACACCGTTTTTCATTGGATTCGCCGCTGTTCCATGTGGCGCCGGTGTTAGCCCAGTAACGGTTGGTGATTTGGTCCAGACCGTCGCCAAATTTGTTGTCGTGGAATTCCACTGATTCAGTCCCAGTGTCAGCACTTAGTCTCCGAAACGGAGAATCCCGCACAAGGTTATTTGTGAGAACACAACGTAATTTATAATTAATAATGTAAAAGATTAATTATGTATGAAGATATTTCATAATTCAATTTTTATTTTATTAAGAAATTGGAATGACATTTATAAAACTTATTATTATTATTCAATAATTTGTACATTAAATCTGCTGTAGATTTCGATAAATGTAAGTTTTCGGAATAACGGAGGGTGAAACTCAACTTCAATGAGAGTGCAAACTGGGGGGTTGACCACCATAATAGACTCACCCAATTTTCCTCCTTGATTTCTACAATAACTGGTGGCTTGTTTGTGCTCTTAATAAAGTTGAATTTCACTCCCATTGTTGTTCAGCACTAGTGTGTTTAATGCTTATCTGTACACCCAAAATTCCACAGATGTATGTATAATACTTCCTGAAGTAATCGAGGTGAAAGCGGAACTTGGCAAATGATCAGTGGCTGATCTCTACATATGACAAATGGTTAACTCTAAATTAAATGCGTAACCACCTGTTCTTCACTTGAAAATTATACTCCTTTGTTTATTTTTGTTGATTTGGTTGAAAATCACTTGGCTTCCCTATAAAAGAAAACCACGCCGTGGGAAATATTACATTGAAGAGATTATGGGCTCCAAACTGAGCACAGCTTAAAAAATAAAGATTTCATTTTAATTTCCTTTAAACTCAAATCAACAAATGTTAAAAACAATTTTGCACTTTGACAGAATTTGTATACCTTGCCTGAAGTATTCTTTGGTTACTAAACATTATTTGAATACTTGGTGCTTACGTTTCATAAAAGAATTGGGATGGAAATGTTATATTAACTTTGTTACATTTTGCACCATTAGATGGTGCAAAAAGTTGATGTATTTTTTTTTACCAGAAGTCCTTGATTGCCAGAAGTTTGCACTATATTTTAAATTCTTCTGATTCTTTCTGGACACTTAAATAATGGCCTACATTTGCAATGAAAGAAGACTGTCATGGACAAATGTACCATACCCATTGAATATAACCCGTAAGCTGTATTTAAAGAAAGCTTGTTATCTCATAACAGTTTTTAACAGTGACTGCACCCTCATTCACTATTCAACTGTGATGAAAACATTTCAGCAGATGCTTGGAAAATGCTGTGACTTTTGACCAGCTGCACAGATTAACTCTGAGAAATGAAGCAACATTTTTTTACACTCAGGCGCCATGTGTAACAAGGTTAGCATGTTTCAGTTCTTCAACTAATCTTCTGAACGCTGGACTACAGTATACATTATCACCTTCAAAAATAACTTGCTTGGGTATCTTAAAAATATCATATAGTAACAATTGAATTCAATTCCTAACTGGAAAGGCAGAATATTTCATTGGCAGTATCACTTGGGTAGACTTTTTTCTGGTTGCCGGGAATCTATTGCTCAGAGAAATTAAAGTTGTACCATTTCATAATACTTTAAGTTGAAGGTGTGTTTGCACTTTTTTCTGCCAATAACCCGCAATGTGATACACAGAATATTTCAAGAGGTAGCGGGTGCGATTTAATGGCCTCGTGGTGCGTGACTCAGTGACTTGACGAGGATCTTGCGATATTCGTGACGCTCGGAACGCCTCTTGAGATCCAAAGAGATCTCGCGAGATGTCACGATTAACATATTTAAGTGAGCCTAATGGATCATTTAAATATTCCTACACCGGATTCTTCCAAGACCCGGAAATGTACGGCTTTGCCTGGCAGACCACGCCATTGCACCATTTAGCACTGGTCCACACAAACTTTGGAGGCTCCCCCAGCTGGCCGGGTTAGGGCAGGGTGGTATCTTGGCACTCCCACTGTCACCTGAGCATGTTGGCACTGCCAGTCTGGCACCGTGGCACTGCCACCTTGGCACCAGGCTAGCAGGGGCCGTGCCAGGCTGGCAGTGCCAAGGGGCCCAGGTGCCAGGTTTCCTGTGCCAGGGATTGAGCCCGAGGGTACGCTGTCCTTAGGTTGTGTAGGGGCTCAGGGACCTCCTAAGGGGAGCCCGCGTTTGGGATGCCAAGTGGGGTCGAAAGATTTGGGCGGGATTTTAAAATAGCGCCTAAGCGCGTCAGTGCCGGAAATGAGGTATGTATGGCCTCGGCGGGCCATTCCCCGCAGAGGCTAATAGAAACGGCAGTGTCCCGTTAGATAGTGGGGTTGTTCTCGGCACTGCAGGTGCCAAGAAACAACCCGCTATATGCGCCCAAAACAGGTCTCTGTTTTTTGTTAAATCGCGCCTATTGTGTTGTTTGACTGGAGAAGCTTTTAACAGCAAGACAACGTTAAAGCATTTGTACCTTGGATGAAATGACAGGTTGAATAAAGTAGAGCACAATTTATGCTCGTAACATTTATAGATAATTTTTTCTGGACTATTCACTTCCAAATGTATCTTCAAATTTCTATCTCTTGTTTAAATGCATTTGTTGGACTGAGAGTTGATATAAAATCTGAGAAATTGATATAAAGTCAAGTTACTTGGAACACAATGGCGTGACAATGAATTATGTGTAGGTTTAAAAAAATGATAATGCCCTTATTCATCCCTTACACTTCACCATTATGATATTACTTGATGTAGAGCCCACATCCATTGTGCACAGCTGCAATAACAGTGCCATCTGGCATTATTCTTGATCCAGGACTCCAGCTGAGATGTTGCCAGATTACGTATTTTAGTGTTGAATGAGTTAATGTTATTCTTTCTACATTAAGATTATAACATGGAAAATATTTTTTAGGATAGAATCTATAAAGCAAATAATAGCCAGAAGGATTAACTTGTTATTATACTTTGAAACTGAGGAAAAACATTTCAAAGAATAACAGTAGGGGGACACATTTTCTTGAAAGGGAAAGGTATTGACACCACTCCGTCCCCAATTGGCCAGAGCCCCACTTTTGAATCAATCCCAGAAGTCCTCATGATTGAGACATTCAGTCGAAGGATCTGTGAGATTTCAGTTATAGAAACTGTGAGGCAAACAGTATGTTGTGCAAAACTTGGAAAGTTCTTGTCATTAGGTATCATCAAATTTTGTAGAAATTTGCTTAGAAATGTACTTCCTTGATGCAATTATTTTATCCCCCCACCCCATCTGCCGGGCAGTAATTTCATTGGCAGTCGAATTTGAACCTTTTTCATTTCCGAACAAGTTTGTCAGTAAGCAGAAGTATTCCGAATGCATCCATCCAATCTGCCTGCACACAGGAGTGAACTAGCCCAGTACTTTTGACAGAAATGCATTTAGACTTTATAGGTTTTTCTTGTGAAATCAATTAAAGTTTCTAATATTTTTCAAAGGTTTATTAAAAAAAACTCCATTCCTCGAGGGTAAATTGGATTAAATTTTTGCCAGATGCGGGATTGATTTCTTTGGTAGGTGACTGTGGGGCCAGGAATAATGCAAAGGGAGGTTATCTCTTTTTTCATAACACTCTTAATTTACTCTGTGTTGGCTGCTTATTTAAAACATAATTTGTTGAAATTAAAAGGAATTTTAATTCTTTGTTATTAATAGTTGGTAGAACAGAACTTGGGTATTAGATCATAGAATTTACAGTGCAGAAGGAGGCCATTCGGCCCATCGAGTCTGCACTAGCCCTTACAAAGAGCATCCTACTCAAGCCCACGTATCTACCCTATCCCCGTAACCCAGTAATCCCCACTTAACCTTTCTGGATACTAAGGGCAATTTAGCATGGTCAATCCACCTAACCCGCACATCTTTGGACTGTGGGAGGAAACCGGAGCACCCGGAGGAAACCCACACAGACACGGGGAGAACGTGCAGACTCCACACAGACAGTGACTCAGCCAGGAATAGAACCTGGGACCTTGGAGCTGTGAAGCAACCGTGCTAACCACTATGCTACCGTGCTGCCCATTGCTGAGAGAAAACATTTTGTCGTTATTGTATATAGCTTCCAGAAATGTGCAACTTCCAATATATGTAGCTACTGAAAGCAAGATATATTAATACACAGAGCTCTGTTCTTTGCAGACAGAAATAACATGTACACACATTGTGCCTGTTTCAGCTAAACAAAATAAGTGGTAGACATTCACTGGTTTATTCCTCAGGACAATACCCTGACCAATCAGAGTCAAGTTGCCTGGTTTAAATTTTCAAACAATGCTTGGCAGTTAACTCTCAGTCATCATTAACTGGTGCATTCTCCATGGCAATGCCTTTCTCTACCATGCAGAGTTTACTTGCCAGCCACTAGCACTATCTTCTCATATAAGGTAGTTTTCCCCTGACATTGGTATTCTTACGATTGTCCTGATGAGGCCAAGACAAAAAGCTTTGACAAAATTTATTTTTTCAGCAATATTCGAGTTCTTTGTTATTGTTGACGAGATTTAATCATATCTTTTTTTAAAAAGTCCTGGACCAACAAAAGTCATATGAATAAACAACAGATAGTTGCAAACATACCTCATTTACATTTCTTCTATATAGTACCTTTTTAATAATTTTATTTGAAATTTTCATGATATAATGTATATATGGGTTCTAGGAACATATCAGCAGAAGTCATTTGCATTTCATAGGTCGCTTGGAAATCTGAACTTCTTTATTCCCATTTTGGGACACTCTTTAATGTTATAAGTGATGAAGCTGAGTCTAAAATTGACAGTAATCCACAAATGAAAATTAAAGGTCATTGACAGGACAGTGTAAGTGGCATGTTCCTGAAATTGATTTCCAATGTAAAATCGAAAGATCGTCATGACCATAAAAGTTATGGTTCAGAATTAGGCCACTCGGCCCATCGAGTCTGCTCCTCCATTCAATCATGGCTGATATGTTTCTCATCTCCATTCTCCTGCCTTCTCCCCTGATCCCCTTATTAATCAAGAACCTATCTATCTCTGAATTAAAGACACTCAGTTCTTTGGCCTGCACAGCCTTCTGCGGCAAAGAGTTCAACAGATTCACCACCCTCCGGCTGAAGAAATTCCTCCTCATCTCAGTTTTAAAGGGTGGTCCATTCAGCCTGAGGCTGTGCCCTCGGCTTCTAGTTTTTCCTACTGGTGGAAACGTCCCCTCCATGTCCACTCTATCTAAACTGACGGCTGACTGACGGAATGACAATAAGTCGGCTGCTTCAGCTTGTGCCTACATGTGGATTTGCTTTTGCCACAATTTTGGAGTGTTGCAACTTTAAAAGCTGTAATAAAACAGGCAATTATCAGCACTGGCTTGTTGCTAGTTCAATTATCATTTTGTTTTAATCCTTAACAGGTGTACTTGAATCGGTACAGCTTTCACCTTTAGCGAAACTACTTCAAACATATGGAAGGATTATTTTTAATGAGATTATGTCTCATGAATGTGAAAGACATGTGGAACCCAATGGCTCAGCAGCCTATGTCACTGTCTATCATCGCTGGAGATTCATTCCAGTGGCTAGTTTGTGAAGTCAATGTCCAAATCTTGCTGTTGGTTACACATTTTAGACTCTTATCACAATCCTGCTGTGGAGGATACAAAACAGGCCTTCTTAAGAGCTAGGAATGGCAGATTATAGTAATCGTGGTTTAAATTTTTTCAAGATGCGGAGAACTGAAGTCATTGTAAGTGAAGCATTCCATTTCGAGTCAAATGTTTCTCTAATTCATCTGCCCAAAGGTCGGTGGGCAAACTGTGTCTCTAGTGATGTCATTTTGATTAATTAATTTGTCAGTCCTGTTTTCACATACAAATCACCATCTGCAAAGTAAAATCGAGAAAGTTACAATTGTTTGCCTTTTTGCCATAGGAAATGAGACTAATCCTGCACATTTGTAAAAGGTCAGGAACCCTTCCATCATTAGTGAATAAAAACCTTTCACATAGTGTGAGTGTGGAAGGTGGTGCTATTTTATTTACATATAAACATTGTTAACAGTTCCTGAGCTGACCTACTAAGTGTTACACTATGTAGTAATTTTGAAAGGTCTCAGCTTTCGTTTGTGATGGATTCAAGACACTTGTTTTTAGTCTAAGTTACCGAACCTTTTAAAGAAATGGTAAACCACTTAATCAGACAGGGGCTCTGCAACATGATACCATTTTCAGCCAGTATGTTTTATAATGAATAAGCGACAGAATACAGACAAATAAAACTTGTGATGCAGTGAGCAGCTTAGAGAAACAATTTGTTTACCACTTTAACATACTTGTTTTCATTTGAATAGCCTGTAATGGAGCAACTAATAAAATACTTTCCACTTGGTGTCCAACCCCATACCACCACATCATAAATTAACATCTATGACTCCCTCCAAGAGAAGATGTTGGTCACAGAGAGAAGAGCATGGAGAAACAGTGGCAGCAATTAATGGACCGTACATCTTACAGGAGACACTTACTGACCACTGTCTGTACAGAACAGAAAGATTGCATTAGATAAGATTGGATTACATTAAAGATTGTATCCCAAAGGAAGAGGCTTATAAAGTTGCCGAAAAAGTAGTAAGCCTGAGGATTTGGGAGCAATTCAGAATTCAGCAAAGGAGGTGCAAGAAATTTGTAAAACAAGATTATGAATGTCAACAAGTGAGAAATATAAAAACGGAGTGTACAAGCTTCTCCAAAAGGAATAGATTCGCGAAGCCAAATATGGACCCAATGCAGGTAGAGGGCTCGATCGAACTTCCTTGTCACACCCGATCCAGTGATGTGGTGAGGCTGTTAAATCTCACTAGAGGCCTCTCTAAAGATTTGCTTCATTCAGAACGTCTCGCGAGATATAATGAGATCTCGCAAGATGCCGCAATCTAGACCTTACCCTCTAGATCTCACCTCACTGGCCAAGATCCAGCTTAACATATTTAAATGATCCATTAGTCTCATTTAAACATGTCGCCGCCTGATTTTCTTGGTGTTCGGAGACGAACGCCCGCTCGTGGGAGACCTCGCCATGGCACTGCTTAGCACTGGTCCACACAAACATTGACCAGACATAAAAGCACCTGGAGAAGTCTCCCAGGCTATCAGAGGCCCCTGGGTGTCTCCCAGGCCGTCGGAGGCCTGTTTAAATACCCGGATTAAGGATGAACCTGATGCCCGGGAGTCAAAGGTCGCACCTGTGAGACTTCGACAGGGCGCTGTTTCGCACTGGTTTCCACAAACTTGGACCAGGCGTGATGGCACCTCAGCGGGATCTCACAGGCTATTAGAGAGCCCGGGGTGCTTGGGGACAGGGCAGGGTGGTACCAGTGAGTACCCTGGCACCTGGGCACCTTGGAATTGCCAGCCTGGCACCCTAGCAGTAACACCCGGGTAAAATGGCGGTCGGACCCCAAGGAGCTGAGCTTGTCAGCAGGAAATTGACTGAAGTGCGGCCTCGGCAGGGAGAAACTCCCCGAGGCCCAAAAAACCGGCAAAGTGCCGGTGAAGAGCGGGGTGAATCTCGGCGCTCCAGCCGTCGAGAAACACCCTGCCAAACGTGACCAAAAGCAGATTTTAACTTTTGTCCCATGATAACTGGACACTTCGAAAATAATGGTCGGATTGTGCAGCATCAACATGGGTTCATGAAAGGGAAATCATGTTTGACAAACCTAGTAGAGCATTTTGAGGATGCAATTGCAGATCTTTAGAACCAAGGTCATCTCCCTCTCCTCCCTCATACTAATTAACGGAGCAACGCTCCACCCTTTCCTAGTTCCCCTCTTCATGAAGTCATGATGCGGAGATGCCGGCGTTGGACTGGGGTGAGCACAGTAAGAAGTCTTACAACGCCAGGTTAAAGTCCAACAGGTTGGTTTCGAATCACTAGCTTTCGGAGCGCAGCTCCTTCATCAGGTGAATCACGGTTCACCCGAGGAAGGAGCAGTGCTCCGAAAGCTAGTGAGCCTAACCTTAACCCTAACCTGTTGGACTTTAACCTGGTGTTGTAAGACTTCTTACTGTCTTCATGAAGTGTCAGGTACTCTTGAATATTCAGGCCCAGCCTTTGCATTCTTGGAACTGTGTCTCTGCAATGACATATTTATTTCTATTTGAGCTGCCAATTCAGCAGTTTTGTTATGAATGCGACAGGCATTTAGATACAGAGACTTTGCTTCTGCTCTTAAATCTGTATGCTCTGACCCTTCCTGACAGGCTCTGATGATCATTTTCCCTATTGCTACTTTTTTCTCTTGCCTCGCATTTAAAATTGATCACATCTTATCACATTTGATCCCTCTTCCACCCACGATTTAGTTTAGAGCCCTCTTGCGCAGCCTCGTTATATGAATCACCAGAATACAGGTGCCAGCACGGTTCAGTCAGGACGCTCCCAAAAGTACAGCTCTCATTTTCCCCAGTACGGAGGCCAGTGCCCCATGAATAAAAACCCATTTCTCCCATGCCAATCTGTGAACCAAACATTTACCTCTCTAAATTTATTAGGGGAACACAGAAAATAGGAGGAGTAGGCCCTTTGGCCCATTAAACCTGCTCCGCCATCCAATATGATCATAGCTGATCATCCAACTCAGTAACCTGTTCCCTCCATATCCTTTGATCCCTTTAACCCCAAGAGCTATATCTAACTCCTTCTTGAAAACATTCAGGCCAGGATTCTCCAACCTTGCCCACGGCTGGGATTCTGCGATCACGTTGCAGTGAATGGAGTTTTGGCTGAGTGTTAAAACCTCCGTTCTTGCTGGCAGCGGTGACGGGGCAAACAAGACCCTGAGAATTCCACCCACGTGCCGTGGCCTCAACTACTTTCTGTGGTGGAGAATTCCACAGGCTCACTATTCTCTGGGTGAATTCATTTCTCATCATCTCAATCCTAAATAGTTTACCCCATATCCTTAGATCTGACCCCTGGGGTGAAATTCTCCGGAAACGGCGCGATGTCCGCCGACTGGCGCCCAAAACGGCGCAAATCAGACGGGCATCGCGCCGCCCCAAAGGTGCGGAATGCTCCGCATCTTTGGGGGCCGAGCCCCAACCTTAAGGGGCTAGGTCGGCGCTGGATCAATTTCTGCCCCGCCAGCTGGCGGAAAAGGCCTTTGGTGCCCCGCCAGCTGGTGCGGAAATGACATCTCCGGGCGGCGCATGCACGGGAGCGTCAGCGGCCGCTGACGGCATTCCCGCGCATGCGCAGTGGAGGGAGTCTCTTCTGCCTCCGCCATGGTGGAGACCGTGGCGGAGGCGGAAGGGAAAGAGTGCCCCCACGGCACAGGCCCGCCCGCGGATCGGTGGGCCCTGATCGCGGGCCAGGCCACCGTGGGGGCACCCCCCGGGGCCAGATCGCCCCGCACCCCCCCAGGACCCCGGAGCCCGCCCGCGCCGCCTTGTCCCGCCGGTAAGGTAGGTGGTTTAATTTACGCCGGCGGGACAGGCATTTTAGCGGCGGGACTTCGGCCCATCCGGGCCGGAGAATCGCGCGGGGGGCCACCAACCGGCGCGGCGCGATTCCCGCCCCCGCCGAATCTCCGGTGCCGGAGACTTTGGCAACTGGCGGGGGAGGGATTCATTCCAGCCCCCGGCGATTCTCCGACCCGGCGGGGGGTCGGAGAATCTCGCCCCTGGTTCTGGACTCCCCAACCATTGGGAACATACTTCCTGACTCTACCCTGTCTAGTCCTGTTAGAATTTTACCGGTTTCCATGAAATCCCCCCTCATTCTTCTAAACTCCAGCTAATATAATCCTAACCGACTCAATGAACGCGATTCTCCCAAAAGAAAACAAAGACCCCTAGTGAGCGCATTTAGCCGTGTGTTTCCCGGCGCTCGCGTTGAATAGGGGGCCTGAATGGGGAACACGTGGCCGAGACCGCACATAGCCCCGTTTTGGACATTTTTAAAAAATGTATAAATTTAGAGTACCCAATTATTTTTTCCAATTAAGGAGCAATTTAGCGTGGCCAATCCACCAACCCTGCACATCTTTGGGTTGTGGGGATGAAACACAGACACGGGAGAATGTGCAAACTCCACACGGACAGTGATCCAGGGCTGGGATTCGAACCCGGGTCCACAGCGCCGTGAGGCAGCAGTGCTAACCACTGTGCCACCGTGCTGTCCACCCATTTTGTACATTGGGGAGCTCCGCTCGCTGGAACTCCCCATTGTAGAGAGAGATCGAGACCCCATTTTTAAATGGTGCCCCGATCTCCATGGCCCCCAAAACAATCCCCAACCTCCGCCCCCAGCCCGAATGCACTATGGGAGCATCCCTGGCCCCCTCTCCAACACCCCTATTGGGCCACACTGGTCCAATTGTATGTGTGCAGAAAATGCCAGCTTGGTACCTTGGCAGTGCCAACCTGGCACTCTGGCAGTGCCCATGCCAGCTGGCAATGCCACTTGTGCACCTTGGCAGTGCCAGACTGATGCCCAGATGGCACCAGCAGTGCCATGGCACCACCCTGCCCAAAGGACATGCAGCTGGGAACCTCCAATCCCCTTGGAGACCCCTGCAACGAGTGCCATTCTGTCTGGTGCCCGTTTGTGGGGACCAGTGCTGAATGGAGCTCGCCCGAGGTCTCTGAGGTGATGGGGTTGAATCCCGAAGCCTCAGGTACCTCGAGAATCTGCACTGTAGGTTACTGAATTGCTCTAATATGCAGATTTGCCACCCATTGTGGGCAGGATTCACATTGCAACATCCCGCATTGGATCTCGGGAGGCGTGGTGAGTTGGGTAGATTCTGGGAGCGGGGTCTCCGAGCTTTCATCGGCCATGCTGTGGCGCGGCAAGTTGCTTTTTGGGCGCAGCGAGGCCATTGGATTGCGACCAATATCTCCTCATATGCCAGTCCTGCCATCCCAGGAATCAGTACGGAGTCTTACAACACCAGGTTAAAGTCCAACAGGTTTGTTTCGATGTCACTAGCTTTCGGAGCGCTGCTCCTTCCTCAGGTGAATGAAGAGGTCTGTTCCAGAAACACATATATAGACAAATTCAAAGATGCCAAACAATGCTAGGAATGCGACCATTAGCAGGTGATTAAACCTTTACAGATCCAGAGATGGGGTAACCCCAGGTTAAAGAGGTGTGAATTGTACCAAGCCAGGACAGTTGGTAGGATTTTGCAGGCCAGATGGTGGGGGATGAATGTAATGCGACATGAATCCCAGGTCCCGGTTGAGGCCGCACTCATGTGTCCGGAACTTGGCTATAAGTTTCTGCTCGGCGATTCTGCGTTGTCGCGGGTCCTGAAGGCCGCCTTGGAGAACGCTTACCCGGAGATCAGAGGCTGAATGCCCTTGACTGCTGAAGTGTTCCCCGACTGGAAGGGAACATTCCTGCCTGGTGATTGTTGCGCGATGTCCGTTCATTCGTTGTCACAGCGTCTGCATGGTCTCGCCAATGTACCACGCTTCGGGACATCTGTTCCTGCAGCGTATGAGGTAGACAACGTTGGCCGAGTCGCACGAGTATGTGCCGCGTACCTGGTGGGTGGTGTTCTCACGTGTAATAGTGGTATCCATGTTGATGATCTTGCACGTCTTGCAGAGATTGCCATGACAGGGTTGTGTGGTGTCGTGGTCACTGTTCTGAAGACTGGGTAGTTTTCTGCAAACAATGGTTCGTTTGAGGTTGCGCGGTTGTTTGAAGGCAAGTAGTGGGGGTGTGGGGATGACCTTGGCAAGATGTTCATCATCATCAATGACGTGTTGAAGGCTGTGAAGAAGATGACGTAGTTTCTCCGCTCCGGGGAAGTACCCAGGAATCAGTCTGGTATACCTTTGCTGCGCTCCCTCTAGAGCAAGAATATTCATCCTCAGATAAGGAGATATTCCAGGTGTGGTCTCACCAAGGCCATGTATGCCTCCAGCAAGACATCCCTGCTCCTGTACTCATATTCTCTTTCCATAAAGGTCAACATACCATTTGCCTTCATTACCGCCTGCTGCTCTTGCGTGCTTACCTTCAGTGAATTGTGTACAAGGACACCTAGGTCTCGTTGCACATTCTCCCCTCTCAATCTATAATTATCTGCCTTTCTGTTTTGCTACTAAAGTGGATAACCGCATATTTATCCACCGTGTACTATTACCATCCCAGACCAGACTCCAACAATGGCTAGGATACTGGACAGAAACCCCAATATTTTACTTTAATTTTGTAAGACTGTGCGGAAAGGATACTTCACTCCAGGAGAGATTGTACAAAGAAATAGGGATATGGTATATTAAAACCAAACTTTATTACCAACAGTATTAAATCTTTAACATCACACCTGAAAATAGCTACAAGTACCCCTCAAACAAGTGAATAATTGCTACCTTTATTCCCACTTCAACCACAAGAAAATAGACCATCTCAACTCCTAATCCACGTTAAATACCAAAGGCACAGAGTATTACTTGCTTTACCGGGTTATTCTTTGAGAAAGAAATCTATTGACACTGCTTTACAGAACAGATCTGACTCTGGCCCGAACCTTTGCAGAAACTCTGGCTGAATGTCTTCAAACATTGTTTCAACTGGCTTGTTTCAGCTCCCCATGTCTTCAGACATTTCTGCACTGCTTCAAATGCAGTTAATCTTTTTTAAACTAACCTACAGTGAGAACAAACTGTCTTCCTTGGTCTCAGCTTCTGCCAGATCAGAACCCAACTGAAAACGCTTTCTCAAAATACATGATGCCTTAGCTCCACCCAGCAATGACATCATCTGACAAAACTGAAACCTAATTAACTCCCCAGGGAATCCCCTTAATCAAAACAAAATTGCATCAGCCAAGCTTTTATTGCATCTTTGGCTCCAAAAAGTTTTGGTGGGTGTCAAACCAAGATTCTTTTAAAAACATGACTTCAGCAGTCAAACACACTCTAACCCAAGCATTTAAATCTTACTTCACCAAATATTTATAACCCAATATAGCTTAAATACCTACATTCATTGCAATACTGTATCTGCCATGCATTTGCCCACTCACTCAACTTGTCCAAATCACACTGAAGATCTTTGCATCCTTCTCACAGCTCACCCCCCAACCCAGCTTTGTGTCATCTGCAAATTTGGAGATATTACATTTAATATTAATATAATAATGATCGCTTATTTTCACAAGTAGGCTTCAAATGAAGTTACTGTGAAAAACCCCTAGTAGCCACATTCCGGCGCCTGTTCGGGGAAGCGAGTACGGGAATTGAATCAGCACTGCTGCATTACAAGCCAACTGTTTAGCCCACTGTGCTAAACCAGCCCATTTTAGTTACCTCATCTAAATCATGGATATATATTGTGACTAGATGGGGGGCCTAGCACTAATCCCTGCAGTACCGTAGTAGTCACTACCTGCCACTTGAAAAAATATGCATTTATTCCTACTCCCTGTTTCCTGCCTGCACCCAAACAGTTCTCTATACATCTCAATACACTACCCCCAATCCCAGGAGCTTTACTTTTACACATTAATCTCTTATGTGGGACTTTGTGAAAAGCCTTCGGAAAGTCCAAATAAAACAAATCCGCAGGCTCACTCTCATCAACTCTACTAATTACATCCTCAAAGAAATTCTGTAGATTTGTCTTTTGTAAATAATAATATTATAATAATCTTTATTGTCACAAGTAGGCATACATTAGCACTGCAATGAAGTTACTGTGAAAACCCACTAGTCGCCACATTCTGACGCCTGTTCGGGTACACAGAGGGTGAATTCAGAATGTCCAAATTTCCTAACAGCACGTCTTTTGGGATTTGTGGGAGGAAACCGGAGCACCCGGAGGAAACCCATGCAGACACAGGGAGAACGTGCAGACTCCACACGGACAGTGACCCAAGCCCGGAATCGAACCTGGGACCCTGGCGCTGTGAAGCAACAGTGCTACCCACTGTGGTACCGTGCTTCCCATGCTGATCCATGCTGACTCTGTCTGATCCTGCCAGTATTTTCTAAGTGCTCCTAGAATCATAGAATTCCTACAGTGTAGAAGGAGGCCATTTGGCCCATCATGTCTGCCCTGAAAAAGCACCCCGCCCAAGCCCATTCCCCCACCGCATCCCCGTAACCCCATCTTAAATGCACAGTCAGGGGCAATTTAGCATGGCAAATCCACTTAACCTGCACATCTTTGGACTGTAGGAGGAACCTGGACCACCCGGAGGACACAAGGAGAAAGTTCAAATTCCACTAACCATTGTGCCACTGTGCTCTGCTGTTAAATCTCTTCTAATGAACTCTAGCATTTCCCCCACAACCGGTGTCAGGTTGACTGGTCTATAATACTCTCTCTTCCCTCTACCACCCTTTTGAAATAATGGGGCTATATTAGCTACCCTCCAGTCTGTTTCAGAGTCTAAGAATCTTTGAAGATGACCACCAATGGAACCACTATTTCCAGGACCACTTGCGTAAATACACTGGGATGTAGATTGTCAGTCCTTGGGGATTTATCGACCCTCAATCCCATCAATTTCCCCAACACCACTTCCCTACTAATATTGATTTCCTTCACTTCCTCCCTCTCATTAAACCCTGTGTTCCCCAACATTTCTGGTACATCGTTTGTGTCCTTTGTGAAGGCAGAACCAAAGTATCCATTTAGTTGGTCAGCCAATTCTTTGTTCCCCATTATAAATATCCCTGTTTCAGACTCACCAATCTTTCTCTCTTCACATACCTATAGGAGCTTTTACAGTCAGTTTTCATGTTCCCGCAAGCTTACTCTCACACTCTACTTTCCCCTTCTTAATCAACTCCTTTGTCCTCCTTTGTACAATTCCAAACTGCTCCCAATCTTCAGGTCTGCTGTTTTTTTCTGGCCAATTTGTATGTCTCTTCTTTGGATCTAATATTTCTATAATTTCTTTGTTAAACCATGGTTTGACCACCTTTCCCGTTTTATTTTTGCACCAGACAGGAATGAACAATGTAGTTCACCCATGCCATTGCCTACCCACTGTCATCCCTTCAAGTAATGTACCCCAATCCATCATGGACAACTTGCTCCACATACCATTGTAGTTTCCTCTATTTAGATTCAGACTCTAATCTCAGAATAAACTATGTCACTCTCCAGCTTGACGAAGAATTCTATCATATTGTGGTCACTCATCCCCAAGGGCCTCACACAATTGGATTGGCAATTATTCCGTTCTCATAACACAATATTCAGTCTAGGACGGCCTCTCCTCTTTGATTCCTCAACGTATGGTATTGGTCCAGAAAGCCATCCCGTACATGCTCCAGGAATTCCTCCTCTACAGTACTTTTACTAATTTGATTTGCGCAATCGATATGCAGATTAAAGTCACTCATAATTATAGATGTTCCTTTAATTCATACTTCTCTAATTTCCTGTTTAATGCCATTCCCAACATCACCACTACAATTTGGAGTCCTATGTACAATCCTCACTAATGATATTTGCTCCTTGGTGTTTCTCAGCTCGACCAGAAGGATTCCACATAGTTAGAGCTAATATCCTTCCTCACTATTGCGTTAATCTATTCTTTAATCAGCAATGCAACCCACCGCCTCTTCCTTTTTTTCTGTCCTTCCTAAATACTGAATACCCCGGGATGTTCAATTTCCATCCCTGGTCACCCTGCAGCCATGTCTCTGTAACCCCGACTATATCATACACATTTGCATCTATTTGCGCGATTAATTCATCCACTTTATTGCGAATGTTCCGCGCATTAAGGCTTGTCTTTTTAACATTCCTTATCCCGTTCCCATTATTTTTCACTGTGGCCAATTTGATTCTGGCCCTTGATTTCTCTGCCTATCACTTTTCTTCTCCCCAGTTCTGTCTTTTGCTCTTGCCTGTTTTTCCCCCTCTCTGACCCCTTACATAGGTTCCCATCCCCCTACCATTTTAGTTTAAAATCTCCAAACAGCTCTAGCAAAAACTCCCCGTTGGACATCAGTTCTGGTCCTTCCCAGGTGTAACCCATCGCACCTCCCCCAGATCTGATCCCAATGTCCAAGGAATCTAAAATTGAAACCCTCATACCATATCTTCAGGTTAATCTGCTATATCCTGCTATTTCTGCTCTGACTGGCACGTGGCACCAGTAGTAATCCTGAGATCACTATCTTTGAGTCCTACTTTTTTTTACTTACTTCCCAACTCTTAACGTTTAAGAACTCATCCCTTTTTTTAACCTATGCCATTTGTACCAATGTGTACAAATGTGAGGCTTTTCACCCTCCCCCTCCTGAATGTCCTGCAGCTGCTCCGAGACATCCTAGACCCTAGCACCACGAAGCAACATACCACCCTGTAGTCTTGTTTTCGGCCACAAAAAGCCAATATATTCCCTTTACAATTGAATGCCCTGTAACTATTGCATTCCCACACTTTTTACTCCTCCCTTTTGCAACAGAACCAACCATGGTGCAGTCAATTTAGCTGTTGCTGCTTTCCCCTGAGAGGCCATTCCCCCAACAGTATCCAAAGCGGTATATCTGTTTTGTAGAGGAATAGCCACAGGAGATTCCTGCATTGCCTGCCTCACACTGATTGGTGGTCACCCATTCCCTTCCTGCCTGTGCAGTCTTAGATTGTGGTGTGACCACCTCTCTATATGTGCCATCCACAATACTCTCCGCTCACGGAGGCTACATAGTATCCCCAGCCGCTGTTCCAGCTCTGAAACCTGGCCTTCCAAGTGCTGCAGCTGTAAGGATTCGACTGTTGCTCAATCTTGCCCTATATTCCAGCATCGAATACTTGAGGGCTGAAAGCATGGGCTGGAATATGTGGCGCGATATTGAAACCTCTCATCCAGTCGGAAATGAAGCAAAGTCGAAAGTTAGTTTTGTACGGAGAGAACAGCGAGTAAAAATCCCCGTGTTGATGGATCCTCCTTTCCAAGGGGGCTGGCAAAGAAAGATGGTTAAGTGTCTGTGACTGTGCGGCCGGTACAGTAAACAGCCTGAAGAAATTAGAATCTGTATCTGATTGGGAATCACGCTCTTCCCGTTCTCAACTATTAATCTGTAGCTGTGAGTGCACGGACCTGGATTGCATTTAACACTGATCTAATCGCTTCTCGGCCTTTTGGCTAAGATCAAGTGTAGTATTTGCTCTGCCTTTTGGCTCAGATCTGGTATGTCGCTCTTGTGGGGACCATGAATTGGATTCAATTTGAATTTGAATTGGTTTTTGGAGCAGGCAAGGAGCTGGATGAGGGATTTGCCCCTGTCCACACTCAGTAACTCAGAAAAAGTAATCAAAAAAAACACAGATCTAAAAGGGAGAGAATAAATTTGTGGACGTCTCATTGAGAAACTGGGAGTTATTCTGCTTTAAATTTTACCCCCGATTTTCTATCATTACTAGCCGTTCATTCCACTAACATTTGCTCACAGACTTCCTGTGGGCCTTTGCAAGGCAGATTGGTTATTAAAAATCAAAAACAGATGGTGTCCTCCACAGGGCATCTGGGTCCTCTGTGAACAGAGCAGGGAGTGACCTGGGGCGCGATTCTCCGACCCACCGCCGGGCCGGAGGATGGCCGTTGGCCGCCGTGAATCCCGCCCTCGCCGGTTGCCGAAGTCTCCGAAGGGAGAAAGGTCGGCGGGGCGTTAATGGTGCCGCAGACGTCGGAGAATGGCACGGGTGTGCGCAAGGCAGCCGATTTTGGGCCTGCCGATATTCTCCCGTCCGGATGGGCCGAAGTCCCGTCGACGTGATGACCGTTCACGTCGACGTAAATCAAACCTCCTTTTAATCAGCGTAAACCTGTGCTCCAGGTTCACGCCGACCAGCGTGGAGGTGAGTGACGGCCTGGGGGGTTGGCCGCTGGGCAGGCGATGGCGTGGCCGCAGTCTGAATGTGTGGGGAGAGGTGTGTCTAGGGTTGTGTCTGTGTGTGTGTGCGGCGGGGGGGGGGGGGGGTGGTTAGAGTGGGCTGGGCTCCGGGGGAGTGCCGGGAGGGGGGTCAGTGCTGGGGAGGAGGATGGGGGGTCCGTGCTGGGGAGGGGGATGGGGGGCCCGTGCCGGGGAGGAGGATGGGGGGTCTGTGCCGGGGAGGAGGATGGGGGGTCCGTGCCGGGGAGGGGGATGGGGGGCCCGTGCCGGGGAGGAGGATGGGGGGTCCGTGCCGGGGAGGGGGATGGGGGGGGGGGTCCGTGCCGGGGAGGAGGATGGGGGGTCCGTGCCGGGGAGGAGGATGGGGGGTCCGTGCCGGGGAGGGGGATGGTGGGGAGTTCCGTGCCGGGGAGGAGGATGGGGGGCCCGTGCCGGGGAGGAGGATGGGGGGTGCGTGCAGGGGAGGAGGATGGGGGGTCCGCGCCAGGGAGGGGGAGGGGGGGTATCCGTGCCGGGGAGGAGGATGGGGGGTCCGTGCCGGGGAGGGGGATGGGGGGGGGCGTCCGTGCCGGGGAGGGGGATGGGGGGAGGGGTCCGTACCGGGGAGGAGGATGGGGGGTCCGTGCCGGGGAGGAGGATGGGGGGCCCGTGCCGGGGAGGAGATGGGGGGGGGTGTCCGTGCCAGGGAGGAGGATGGGGGGCCCGTGCCGGGGAGGGGGATGCGAGGGCAAGTGAGTTGGTCCACCTGGCCAGGTGCCAGCCTCCAACAGTTGGACCCATGCGGTCCATACCACCTGGCTGGGGGGAGGAGGGGATATGGGCAATGATGACATGTCGTCATTCCCCACCCCCCCCACCAGGCCGTCATGTTTTCCGATCATCCAGTGATGTTGGCTGCCATGGCGGCAGCCGCTAATGTCTATGTTGCCCTGGATGAGGAGGAGGAGGAGCGTGCCAGAGAGGCCGCGCAGGCTGCCGCAGAGGGGCAGGCGGCAGCCGCCCAGGCTGGAGGGACACCTGACTGACAGGACAAGGAGGGGGAGGAGGACGTCGCGGCCCCACGGCAACGGAGGCACCCGAGGGCACCCCGTGTGTACCGGCCCCGGCAGTCATACCAGGACCTCACAGACCGGGAATGCAGGAGGAGACTCTGGATGAGGCGGGTAACCGTGGCACACATCTGCCACCTGCTGGCACACCTGTCACCGCGTGGCACTGGCGGGGGACACCCTCTCCCCGTGTCCGTCAAGGTTACGGTGGCCCTGAACCTTTATGCAACGGGGTCATTCCAGGCACCGAGTGGGGACCTGTCCGGCATATCGCAGACATCGGTGCATCCGGGCAGTGACAGATGCCCTATATGCCATGGCGCACCGCTACATCCACTTCCCTGTAGACCGGGCCAGCCAAGATGCCCGGGCCGTGGGCTTCTCTGCCGTGGCCGGGTTCCCCATGGTCCAGGGCGCGATTGATGGGATGCACGTCGCCGTGCGGCCACCTGCAGATAACAGAGCCGTGTTCACCAATAGGAAGGGGACCCATTCGATGAACATACAGGTGGTCTGTGACCACCGCATGATGATCCTGCATGTCTGCGCCCGTTACCCGGGCAGTGTACACGACTCATGTGACTTATGTAAGGCTGAGGAAACAAGGTTCAGACAGGGCATTGGAGGGATACAAGATAGCCAGGAGGGAACTGAAGAAAGGGATTAGGAGAGCTAAGAGAGGGCATGAACAATCTTTGGCGGGTAGGATCAAGGAAAACCCCAAGGCCTTTTACACATATGTGAGAAATATGAGAATGACTAGAGCGAGGGTAGGTCCGATCAAGGACAGTAGCGGGAGATTGTGTATTGAGTCTGAAGAGATAGGAGAGGTCTTGAACGAGTACTTTTCTTCAGTATTTACAAATGTGAGGGCCCATATTGTTGGAGAGGACAGTGTGAAACAGATTGGTAAGCTCGAGGAAATACTTGTTAGGAAGGAAGATGTGTTGGGCATTTTGAAAAACTTGAGGATAGACAAGTCCCCCGGGCCTGACGGGATATATCCAAGGATTCTATGGGAAGCAAGAGATGAAATTGCAGAGCCGTTGGCAATTATCTTTTCGTCCTCACTGTCAACAGGGGTGGTACCAGGGGATTGGAGAGTGGTGAATGTCGTGCCCCTGTTCAAAAAAGGAACTAGGGATAACCCTGGGAATTACAGGCCAGTTAGTCTTACTTCGGTGGTAGGCAAAGTAATGGAAAGGGTACTGAAGGATAGGATTTCTGAGCATCTGGAAAGACACTGCTTGATTAGGGATAGTCAGCACAGATTTGTGAGGGGTAGGTCTTGCCTTACAAGTCTTATTGAATTCTTTGAGGAGGTGACCAAGCATGTGGATGAAGGTAAAGCAGTGGATGTAGTGTACATGGATTTTAGTAAGGCATTTGATAAAGTTCCCCATGGTAGGCTTATGCAGAAAGTAAGGAGGCATGGGATAGTGGGAAATTTGGCCAGTTGGATAACGAACTGGCTAACCGATAGAAGTCAGAGAGTGGTGGTGGATGGCAAATATTCAGCCTGGATCCCAGTTACCAGTGGCGTACCGCAGCGATCAGTTCTGGGTCCTCTGCTGTTTGTGATTTTCATTAATGACTTGGAAGAAGGAGTTGAAGGGTGGGTCAGTAAATTTGCAGACGATACAAAGATTGATGGAGTTGTTGATAGTAAGGAGGGCTGTTGTCGGCTGCAAAGAGACATAGATAGGATGCAGAGCTGGGCTGAGAAGTGGCAGATGGAGTTTAACCCTGAAAAGTGTGAGGTTGTCCATTTTGGAAGGACAAATATGAATGTGGAATACAGGGTTAACGGTAGAGTTCTTGGCAATGTGGAGGAGCAGAGAGATCTTGGAGTCTATGTTCATACATCTTTGAAAGTTGCCACTCAAGTGGATAGAGCTGTGAAGAAGGCCTATGGTGTGCTCGCGTTCATTAACAGAGGGATTGAATTTAAGAGCCGTGAGGTGATGATGCAGCTGTACAAAACTTTGGTAAGGCCACATTTGGAGTACTGTGTACAGTTCTGGTCGCCTCATTTTAGGAAGGATGTGGAAGCTCTGGAAAAGGTGCAAAGAGGATTTACCAGGATGTTGCCTGGAATGGAGAGTAGGTCTTACGAGGAAAGGTTGAGGGTGCTAGGTCTTTTCTCATTAGAGCGGAGAAGGATGAGGGGTGACTTGATAGAGGTTTATAAGATGATCAGGGGAATAGATAGAGTAGACAGTCACAGACTTTTTCCCCGGGTGGAACAAACCATTACAAGGGGACATTGCCTCCACCGCGGACGCCACCCGTGCGGTGTCGGCCTGGGTGGCACGTATGACCGGCACCACTCCCAGCTCCTGGACGCGGGTGGACTCCTCCACCTGCGACTGCTGCCGCCGCAAGCCAGCCGTCACCCTCTTCGCTCGTCTCCGGGTCGGTGGTTGCATCGGATCTATGGGTGGGTGTGGTAACTCCAGGAACCCGGTGACAAATCCCAAATTTCTTTACCCGTCAGTCTGGCCTCAATAAAAGTCGAGATGGATTTGCAGGTACAGCATTAGTTATTTTATTTGACTTGCAAGCCTGACTCAGTGTCAGCGGTACAAAACACATCTTGCTTCGTACACCTCTGGAATCAAGTGAGTCTGTAGAATAAAGAAGTCTCTACTGATACATTCAAATGGCATCAAGTTTCACATACACGATTGCCATAGGTCATCCTATACCCCTCCTGACCTATCCATACACTCTAATTGGCTCACTTCCAATCCCTTCCTCTGGCCCCTATTACCCAGCATCCTTTTCTCCTCCTTTGGTGGACACACCTCTTCCTTTGCTTTGCCATGCGGTCTGAAATCCCTTGTCTGTGAACTCACCAGGATTAGACTGGCCTATCTCTACATTACATTAACTAATATCTCTAAAGTAACTATTTTATATCATTCGTCACCGGGATCCATCTGGGCGGCAGATGTTCGCTTGGGCTGGGCTGCCCTCCGACCGCCCGGCCCCTCTGCTGCTCCTACCTCCACCTGCTGTACCGGGACGGCTGTGTTGTGCGCACCAGTGAGTGTACCAGACGCCTCATCACTAAAGTGCCCAACCGAGGTGAGTGTTTCTGCGATGGTGGAGGGTGTTGGTGACAGCAGTGGCGTTGTGTCGTGCTCTTCGTCCCACTCTGAGTCCATGGCACTTTGGGGTGGGGGTTCGTCTCCACCCATCCACTCTGTGTCACTGTCCGGTATTTCGTCTTCCTGGGTAGTGCTGTCCCAGGTAGGGGTGTCCCGGGTAGGGGTGTCCTGGGTAGGGGTGTCCTGGGTAGTGGTGTCCTGGCTCGGTTGTGACGGGGGCCTGTGGCTGCCCCTCTCGTCGCTGGGTGGCACACGCCTGCGCCGTCGCACCCGCACATGATGGGGGCATCGTCTCCCTGTTGCTCCAGGTCTCTCCGCCTCCCGTGGTCTCCAAGGGCCATCCTGTGGGCGTCGCATACCGGAGGGTCCGGGTCTCTCCGTCTCCCGTGGTGTGCGAGGGGCATCCTGTGGGCGTCGCATGCCGGAGGGTCCGGGTCTCTCCGTTTCCCGTGGTGTGCGAGGGGCATCCTGTGGGCGTCGCATGCCGGAGGGTCCGGGTCTCTCCGTCTCCCGTGACCTCCGAGGGGTATCCTGCGGGCAGTCTGCATCTGCGGGGATGGGTGCCTCGACGTTTGCTCCTGCGATACACAATGAAGCATGCATGGTTAGACACGGAGGCAGTGATCAGGTGATATGGGGGAGGCGGATATAGGGGAGGGGGGATATGGGGACGGGCTGTCGGTGGCTCACTTGCTAGTACGCCCCCGACCTCTGCATCAGCAACCTCCCGGTCCTCAGGTCCGCCAGCCAGTTCCAGGGCCCTTTCCTCGTGTTCGGTCAGTGGCCTCTCATCAGCGGGGCCTCCTCCAGTCCTCACATGCTCCCTGGTGTTGTGTGCGCGTTTCTCCTGTGGCGGGGGGGGGCGAGGGTGGTGGCAGGGGTAAAATGCAACAGTGTTAGACAGGTATATGAATGCACGCCATCGGTTGTGCGTGTATTGCAGAGGTTAAGGTTAGGGCTGGATTCACTTGGGGATATGGGGGATATGGGGGAGGGGGGATATGGGGTATGGGGAGGGGGGATATGTGGGAGGGGGGTTATGGGGGATATGGGGGAGGGGGGATATGGGGGATATGGGGAAGGGAGGATATGGGGGATATGGGGGAGGGAGGATATGGGGGATGCGGATATGGGGGATATGGGGGAGGGAGGATATGGGGGAGGGGGATATGGGGGAGGGGGGATATGGGGGAGGGGGAATATGGGGGAGGGGGATATGGGGGAGGGGGGATATGGGGGAGGGGGGATATGGGGAGGGGGGATATGGGGGATATGGGGGAGGGAGGATATGGGGAGGGGGGATATGGGGGATATGGGGGAGGGGGGATATGGGGACATGGGGAGGGGGGATATGGGGGATATGGGCGAGGGGGGATATGGGGAGGGGGGATATGGGGAGGGGGATATGGGAAGGGGGATATGGGGATGGGGGATATGGGGAGGGGGATATGAGGGAGGGGGATATGGGGGAGGGGGGATATGGGAGATATGGGGGAGGGGGGATATGGGGGATATGGGGAGGGGGGATATGGGGGAGGGGGATATGGGGATATGGGGGAGGGGGGATATGGGGAGGGAGATATGGGGGATATGGGGAGGGGGATATGGGGGAGGGGGGATATGGGGGAGGGGGATATGGGGGAGGGGGGATATGGGGAATATGGGGGAGGGAGGATATGGGGGAGGGGGGATATGGGGGATATGGGGGAGGGGGGATATGGGCGATGGGGGATATGGATATCGGGCAGGGGGGGGGCTCACCCTCCCTGCTCTGACGAGGTCGTTCACCTTCTTGTGGCACTGAGTGCCTGTCCGTGGTGTCAGGGCCGCAGCGGTGACGGCCTCTGCCACCTCCCGCCACAGACGCCGGCTGTGGCGTGGGGCAACTCTGCGGCCGTGCCCGGGATACAGGGCCTCCCTCCTCTGCTCCACTGCGTCCAGGAGCGCCTCCACATCCCGGGACTGGAACCTCGGGGCTGAGCGGCGGCCGGCCATCCGGTCGGGTGATCCGGTCGGGTGTTCCGGTTGGGTGGGGGGGAGCAGCGCATCGATATGAGCCGTCACGCCGTGCGGCGTGTATGACGCTGCACGGCGTGAACCACGTGAGCAAGCGCGGATCCCGTCACGTCGCTGCTAGCCCATTTCAGGCCGGAGACTTTGCGACGATTTTTGCGGCGTGACGCAAGTCGGATTTGCGCCATTTTTTGCGCCCATCGGCGGGCCTTGCGCCGATAACGGAGAATTTTGCCCCTGATTCTTTAACCATTCACCCTGAAGAAACCTCACTGAGGCCAACAGTCTAAACCTGGCACTGTAAGTTAGTACATCCAATGTCAGTTATGGACAGAAAGAGAAAGAAACATAGCATTTAAGAGATATAAAAGATTTGTTTTAAATCTCCAATAATAATTCAAATATGAAGGAATGAGACTCCACACTTTCTGTCAGAACCCTGACTGTAAGATGCCAAGGACAGGGAGGCTAGCATGAAAGTGAGTCAGATGGAGCTAGGGCCATTCATACAGAACAGATATGTTCCCTAAATCCATCTTTGATCTCCCTGATGTTGAGAAAACCACAATGTGAGCAACAGGCACAGACTACTGGGTAGGGAGAAGTACAAGTAAATCCATGTCTCATCCACAAGGTATTTGGGGCACTGCAAGGTGGAGTAGCATGAGTTGAAAGGTCAGGGGATGTATCATCTGCAATCTTATGGGAAAGGATAGATGTTAGAGGTGATGGAGCAGTGGACTAGGGTGGCGTGGTGGGAATGATCAATTTGGAATGCTGAAAGGAAGTGGAGGGAAATATGTGTTTTAGAATCATAGCATCCTTACAGTGTAGAGAGGAGGCCATTCGGCCCATCGCGTCTGCACTGACCCACTGTAAAAGCACCCCACCGAGGCCCACTCCCCGTCCTATCCCTGTAACCCCACCTAACCTGCACATCCTGAGACACTAAGGAACAATTTTATCATGGCCAATCCACCTAACCTGCACATGTTTGGACTGTGGGAGGAAACCAGAGCACCCAAAGGAAACCCACACACACACACACATGGGGAGACAGTACAAACTCCACACAGACAGTCACCCAAGGCCAGAAATGAACTGGGTCTCTGGTGCTGTGAGGCAGCAGTGCTAACCACTGTGCCACCGTGCCATTGCTGGGCACATCTTTGTGAAAGTCCATCACAGGTAACATAAAATCATAGAAACGAGGCATAATATCCACGAGGTTATTTGTCCCATTGGGAAGTTTTTCAATTACAGCTCAATTTCATTATCACTTCCGTTTGATGGTGGAATTGCGATAAAGGTAGCAGAAGTGGCCGAGAATTATCTGTCAAATTCAGAAACGTAATCAGTGGAAGATAATAATAAGGCGACCCTCTGTATTAATTCTGGGAGGGAATTTTAAATATTTGTTGCCTAGTTGTGGATGCATTACTTACAATGGAGCTGTCTCAGGAACAAAATCCTTTTGAGGCAAGTTTCTACTCAAGTTGTGTTATTAGAAAACTATTTACTTTGGGGGAAAAATTCTCAAATTGTGCCATTGGGTCTGAGGAGCTTTCTTTGAGAGGCTGAATCTGAGGGAGTCTCTGAGAGAAAGGGTTAGAGGGGTCTTCTTTAGAACTGCTTTGCGGGATCTCATGTGAGTGATCTGGGAGAGAAAGATCTTAATAATAATAATAATTGCTTGTTGTCACAAGTAGGCTTCAATGAAGTTGCTGTGAAAAGCCCCTAGTCGCCACATTCCGGCGTCTGTTCGGGGAGGCTGGTATGGGAATTGAACCCGCGATGCTGGCCTTGTTCTGCATTACAAGCCAGCTGTTTAGCCCACTGTGCTGAGCCAGCGCCAGTGGCTTCCTCTTATTAAGAAAGTGATCAGAGGGATTCCATTCATTGAGTCAGTCTCAAGGATCTTATTGAGAAAACAGATGTAAGAGTACCCTACTGAGTGCTTGGGTTCATTAAGAGAATGAATGAGGAAAGTATATTGTGTTCAAAGAGATTACTTCGTGATGGATTATTGAGAAAGCTGGGCCATAACGATTTGATGGAAATGACTGAAGGAATCACTGTGAGCAGATTGGAGGGGATCATATTGACTGAATAGGTTTGAGGGGATCACATTCAGGCAACAAACCAAAGAAAAGGCACACACTGAATTCTGTTGGTTAATTGCATACAGTAATAACAATAATAATTTTTATTAGTGTCACCAATAGCTTACAATAACACTGCAATGAAGTTACTGTGAAAATCCTCTAGTCGCCACACTTTGGCACCTGTTCAGGTACACAGAGGTCGAATTCAGAATGTTCAATTCACCGAACAAGCACGTCTTTCGGGACTTGTGGGAGGAAACCGGAGCACCCGGAGGAAACCCACGCAGACACGGGGAGAACATGCAGACTCCACAAAGTTAGTGACCCAAGCAGGAATCGTACCCGGGACCCTGGAGCTGTGAAGCAACAGTGCTAACCACTGTGCGGCCTTGCAAGGGAACCTTTCTGTTTTCTTTAATATAAGGATGGGTCTAAAAAAAAACCTTCAAGCTTTAGATTAATTGCAGAAAACCAATGATCTTGTTCCATGCTGGACGAGTTGCACTGAATCTGTTCCCCAATTGGTGCGCTCTGATGAAACACTTCCTCAGGAATCCTTGTCATTAATCAATTCACCCCTCCTTCATTTAAAAAAAATATAAATTTAGAGTACCCAATTCATTTTTACCAATTAAGGGGCAATTTAGCGTGGCCAATCCACCTAGCCCTGCACATCTTTGGGTTGTGGGGGTGAAACCCACGCAAACAAGGGGAGAATGTGCAAACTCCACACGCACAATGACACAGAACCGGGATCGAACCTGGGAGCTCATCACCATGAGGCAGCAATGCTAACCACTGCTCCACCATGCCACCCTAAATCACACCTCCTTCATGATCCAGCATTTGTTTGGTCTTGGTTAAAAGGCTTGGAACATTTCTTTTTTTTAATATAAATTTAGAGTACCCAATTAATTTTTCCAATTAATGGGCAATTTAGCGTGGCCAATCCACCTAGCCTGCACATCTTTGGATTGTGGGGCGAAACCCACACAAACACGGGGAGAATGTGCAAACTCCACACGGATAGTGACCCAGAGTCGGGATCGAACCTGGGACCTCGGCGCCGTGAGGCAGCAGTGCTAACCCATTGCGTCACCGTGCTGCCCTATTGGAACATTTCTTAATTGTAAAGGTACTTTATAGGCGCAAGCTGCTTTTCGATAACTTACATGAAACTCCCCATATAATGATGCAGGAAAAAGATGCACGTTAAGGACTTGCAAAGACTATTTTTATCCCCTTCTTGTTTGAGCATTAAACATGTCCCTCTTTTCCAACCGAGTGAACAGGAATATATCCATTTCCCTACGAATTCTCAATTGAGAAAATGTTGACTGTACCGAGTGGGAAGTTGCTTTGATAGATAGCATGCATTGTTCTTAACCATTGTACCTTTAGTGTTCCACAGTTGACGAGGGATAACCTGACATTGGAGCCTAGCAGAGTAAGATTTTGCACTATTTGGCGTTGACACGGCATGGAATTTAAAGTCCAGTGTGGTGTCAAACCTGATTTAAAAGCTGTGTGAGCGAGGTGCCCTGGGTCCTATTGAGCAATTTAAAATTATCCACAGTTGATTTAAATGTTTAGAGTGTACAGGCACTCCCTCGCCTGCTTTCTAAAGATTTAAATGTTGACAGCTTGCAGGGGAGTTCTGTGCAGGCCCCCTCAATGGAGACACTTAATCCTTTTTGTTAATGAAAACTGGTTTGGGTCCTCTGGTCACTCTTCAACATTCTTTGCTGTGGCACAAGATCCAAAAGAGTATTTTGCACAGTTTTTGAATCCCTTACATCATGTTTCCTTTTTGTGAGGAGCAGCGTCTAAAATCAGACAAATTCAGAGTGGGCCCAGATTTTTGCTCCTGGGCTGGGTGAGCAGAGACAGGCTAATTTGGAATTTTGGTTTGGAACTTGGGCCCACCACTCCTAAAACGAGTGTGGGAGGGTGCCGGGTGCAGAGGCAGGCTGGGCGGATGGCCTGTCTCATTGTTACAGTACTTTCTTTAAGCTATTTAAAATAAGATTAAAACCAAAAAACAGCCGTCGCCCCCGCACGCTTCTCATGTCAACTCATGACAACCTGTATTCCCACCAGCCACTCTTAGCCCTTACCCCCTCCATGCTAAGTCACCCTGGTGTCCTTTGACAGCTTTGATGGTTGCTTGACAGTTCCTTGACTGCTTCGGCAAGTTCAGTGGGTTTATGCACAATCATACGGGGGGGGGGGGGGGGGGGGGGGGGGGGGGGGGGGGGGATTTTCTGCTCCTGTTTGTGGCAGGCGGGAATGACAGAGAGGGTGGAGAATCGAGCGGGAGACCCTAAACAGCTTTCACAGCTGTGAGATTTCCCCGTTCAATTATTCCCCCACCTCCAGCCAGACATGTAATGGGGTTCCTGTCATTCAATGACAGGAACTCCATTAGAACACGTTTAAATGTAATTAGCAGGCCTCCCACTGTAACCACCCTTCACCACCAGCGTGACATTGTGGGTCCCGCCTCCTTTAAGCCGACAGTGGAATCGGCGGGCTGCACCCCGCTTTGTCCACCTGAGTTGACACCTGAGTCGAAAATTGAGACAATTTGGCCCTTAGAATTTAAATTGAGACAATTTGGCCCTTAGAATTTCCAAACGTTTCTGGTATTTTGCCATGATGGAGAGCCTCGCCATTGTAGAGAAAATCTAGGCCCTAATATTGTATAATCCTGTGGTGACCACCAGATCGCTGGAGGTAGTGGCTGAGACTCAACTTGTAAAAGATGCAGCATAACGCCAAAAACCTGGACACCGCCTTGATTGTATGCTTCAGGAATCCCCCTGTGTGATCTAAACAGTGAAACCATCGCTTGTTTTGCAGTGTGGTTAGATGCTCCAAGGTACTCACTGAAGGCTGTCTGATCTTGGGTGGTGGCATTGCAGAAGGCACATGTATAGAGCAGTTAGTACTTGTCCCAAAGCAGGCGTTCTGTAGTACATCTTGGAGGCCTGAAGATGGTAGGCATTGCAGGATGGTGCCTTTTGGGTGCTGCCAGCATTCACTGAGAAGAACATCTTGTTCTGCTTCACACCAGTTGCACATTCAAAGAATGGTGGTCTCCGGCAATTCCTGCATCACTCCCCATTGACGTGGGGAACCTATGGAGCCACATGCATGCAGTCAATGGTGTTCTGCACTATCAGGAAGTATGCCATTCTTGGGGAATCTAGGTGTTCTGGCATCCTGCTGTTCTCTCCTCAGGGAGAAAAGGATTAAGTCTTCTTGAGGACAATGAATGCCTCTTTTGCACCTATTTCCAAAGAACTGCGAGATGTTACTGATGTCCACTGACATAGAATGTTAAGACCACGGTTACCCTTATGGTCACTGAGGCTGCATGTTGGTATGATGGAGGTGTTGTGTAGCCTCCTCAGGCTCTTGATTCATAGTTAAGTGGTACGACAGCTGGGAACAGGAGAATGGCAGCTTGCATGGAGTCTCAGGATTAGCAAGGGAGAGTTAGTGGTGAGGGGGGATTTGGATTGGGGCATGGAAGAGGGATCCAATGGAGGACAGAGTGTGGGTTCGGGGGCATTGAGGAGTGAAGTAGGATGGGCCTGGTTTTCCTGGGTGTGGTGCGCCCATTGAGAGTGATGTAGGACAATCCCCTTCACAAAGCATGGAAGGGAGGGCCAGCTGAGGCTGCAGGTTCAGCAAAGTTCCATAGAGAGGAGGATACAACACTGGACCCTAACATGAATATTCTTTTTAAAAATAAATTTAGAGTACCCAATTCATTTTTACCAATTAAGGGGCAATTTAGCGTGACCAATCCACCTACCCTGCACATCTTTGGTTGTGAGGGCGAAACCCATGCAAACACGGGGAGGATGTGTAAACTCCACATGGACAGTGACCCAGAGCAGGGATCAAACCTGGGACCTCGGCATCGTGAGACAGCAATGCTAATCATTAACATGAATATTCAATAAATAGTGAACACAAAAACAGAATGTGAATTGTTTCTTCCACAGTATGGGAAATATCTCTAATTGCCCTGTAATCATCAATAAGTGGCAACCATAAAGCCCTCCAGTAAACCTAGCTCTCTGACTGGGTTAGTCTCAACAAATAGCAGTGAACAAAGTGGAGCCAATGTTACCTGAAATATTGACAAGTGAAATTTAATTTTGAAAATTACCGGTACCGCCTTTGTTCTCTCAAGTCTTATATTAATGTCAATGGCGTAGGGCATGAAAGTTGCGGCTGTGATGTGGAGCATCCCTGTTTGACCAGAAAGCTCATTAAGCTGCCTCTAGATGCAGCATTGTCTGCTGGTGGCTGGTTTCACCAAAGGAATGCTTCCTCTGCCACTATATCTCAAGTGTTTTCCATGCACGCCGCTAGTACTTAATTGCAATCAGGTGGGAAATCACAGAAAGAGAGAAAGTTGAAGTTCCAGTTATGACGCTGCTGACAAAATCCTGAGGACAGAATTTTACAACCCCTCCTGCTGGCGGGGATTTTCAGTGCTGGTGAAGTCAATTGACTTTTCAACAGCTCACCACATTATCCAGTCCCACCCGCAGTGTGACATGGCCCTAAAATTCTTCCCCTAGTGTGTGGATCAGATTACTACCCAAAAGAGTGGGGTTAAATCCCTGTTCCAGTTGAGGCAATCTCGAGGCTGGCAGTTTGCCAACCTTATTTATCGCACTCTGAACTTGCCACATGTGCTCCAAACCCATCCTAGCCTGCCTTACATTTGCCCCTTGTCTGATCCCTCCTATTTCCTGGTGGTGATTGTCTCTCCCATCCTCTGCACACATCGGCCGCAATCTAACGGAAAACCTTCTAAGAAGTTTCTAACTTCTAGCATGTGGGAATTGCCGGGTGTTTCCCGATGGCCAAGTCGGCAAGCCGGCTACCGGTATCTAACGGCAATTAGGGCTAGTATTAATGCCCCACGGGCTTCATGTCGGAAGTGACCGTCTCGCCAGCTGATTCGCCTGGACCTCACTCGGCAATTCCTCGCTAACGAGGGGGAGCAGCAGTTAAACAGATCCCACAGAGCAAACCCCAGAAAGCCCGTAGCCATACCACTGCACAGACAAGCCCCACGATTCGGAGATGCCGACCTGGTCAGACTGTTGGGTGCAGTGGAGTCCAGGCGGGATACCCTGTTCCCCCAAGGGAGTCGGAGTGTCAGCCACAGAGCAGCAAGTGATTCCTGGGAGGCAGTGGCAGTGGCCATCAGCATGGGGAGTGCCACCATGAGGACCGCCACCCAGTGCCACAAGAAGCTCAACGACCTCCACAGGGCCACACGGTGAATTGGCATTGGTCCCCTGGCACCGATCCCGCCATTGTGCCCCCCACTGTGATGCATGGTGGGTGGCTAACAATGCCCTCTCTTGGTCCCTGCAGGAGAGGTTGGCCCACAACAGACGGGGAAGGGCCCAGACGGGCTGCAGGGTGCCGGACCTCAGAGCCCTCACCCCCCCACGAGGAACGGATCCTGGAGGTTCCGGGGGTGGCCGAGGTCAGATCAGTCACTGATGTTGAGATTGGCCTGCGCCACAGAGGTGATTATCCACCGGCCCCCATCCAGATGACCCGTCACATGTGTTGTTCATGCCAGACATAATGCTCCTTCCCTCCCACTGACCATATGTCCATTCTCCCACGGGATCTCCATCTGATGGTGCCCCCCCCCCCCCCCCCCCCCCCCCCCCCCCCCCGGCCTCCCAAGAGAACACCGCAGAGGAGAGTTCTGAGGATTTCACTATCGATGTGTCGTGGCTGTCAGCTTCCACCCACCACCAGCGCAGAGACACATACCTCTGTGGGCGAAGTTAGTGGACAGGCTTCTGGGGCACTATGTAGTGAGCACCCCTAGTTGCTGATGCTCATCAGGTGGAAGCGGGGGGGACAGCAATCGGAGGATCCCAGGATTCAGCGGAGTCCCAGTCAGATGCTGAAACTCTGGTTTCAGGTAATCTTGGAGCTAGGGTGAGGCCATGAGATTCAGAGCGGGATGTCAGCGACACTCCAGCAGGTCCATAGCTGATTGGAGGAGTCCCAAAGGTTACGGTACAGGGCATGGCGGTGGCAATGCGTGGTACCGAGGTCAACACTGCTAGGGTGGCGACTGCAGTGGAGAGCCTGGAACATGATGTCAGCAGCATGAGTGGAGGTGTCCAAGGCGTTGCTCAGTCAGTGATGGCCATGGCTGAGCACCTCAACAGCATGTCCCAGTCACTGGGGGACATGTCCCAATTGCAGGTTGACCTTGCCAAGGGGCTGTGGAGCATGTCCCAGACTCAGGTGGGCATTGCCGAGGCACTGCAGAGTACGTCCCAGTCGTTGAGGGCAGTGTCTGTAAAGATAATGGGAAGAATATAATTTGAAACATGGATATGATGATAACCCAAAGGAACATGAGAAAAAGCGAAGTTGGAGAGATGGAAAAAGATCCTACAAACGCAAATGCAATAAAATGCTTAAAAATGATAGAGGATTAAAAGGCTGAAATCCAGCACAGCAATCAGCAGGAAGCTTCCCTGCCAGTGTTCAGACAAGCCTCCTTGCTGATGTTCAGACAAGCCAAGGTCATGTTAACACACGCAGCGCCCTTATGTTGACACCACATCAACAAGAGGTGTTCTTACACTTTAGCAGAATTAAACATCAAGCCTTGATGATGTTAACAAATGGACAAAATGTATACATGGATAAGCAGAAGATATTACCTTAGGAGAAGGTCATGTAATCAGTAAGGCTTCTAGAAGGGTAATTAAAAAGCATAAAAACCCTGAATCGCTAGTTGCCAGCATGACCTCTCTGCAGCTACGCTACATGGGAACAGCCAGACTCAGAAGCCGAACAGAGATCCACTATTACTGAGAACACCAAGAGGAAGAGAGATTGTCAAGGAGGCCACAAAGGTCTGATCAACTCGATGGGACACCAGAAACAAGATCTATTTACTTGTTGTAAAACAATAATGTTATCTTTTGAAACAAATAAAGTAAACTAAAAATTTACTCTAACCTGAAATAGTGGTTATTACAAAATATCGAAAAGTCTACTATACTATTACCTCAGCAAAGCAGGACCCAGGACCAAAGCTACTGAGTGGTAAGTAGATAAAATCTTCTTTATAGATATAGGTTACACCAGGAATAACTTGAAATATTACTTTGACTGTGAGTAGCACCTACTTAAGTCTGCATTAAGGAGTTTAGGAGTGAATCCTAGCACCATAGAGAGTCTTTTTGACCCTTAGGTTTAAGGGAAATTTAAAAAAGAAGTTGGTGATAAAAATACATGTCCCAATTTTAGATGGGACAATTCAGCTCCGGTGGCAGATTTAATCTTGTTTGTTCCAGCTTTTAACAGAAGTGATTGCTAAAACAAAAAGTGAGATATCAGGAACAAATTCAAACTCAAATGATGTGGTTCGCGGAGTATTTTTGTTAAATAAGAAGGTAGCTCCTTTTCACTTTGTCCATCTCTGCTTGTGTTTTCATGATTTTTTGTCTCTCGAGTAAGAATGTAACCATTTTGTAAGATGTAGGGCAGATTCTAGATGTTGAGGCTAAGGGCGCGATTCTCCCAAAAGGGAGCAAAGTCCCCTAGCGAGCGCGCTTAGCCGTGTGTTTCCCGACACTCGCAGTGCCGAGAAACACATGGCTATTCAATGCAACTCGCACTGAATAAGGGGCCTGAATGGTGAACATGTGGCCGAGGCCGTACATAGGCCCATTTTGTACAGTGGGGAGCTCAGCTCGCTGGATCTCCCCATTGTAGCGAGAGAAAAGGCGTCCCAATCTCCGAGGCCCCCGAAACAATCCCCGACCTCAGCCCCCCAGCCTGAACGTACTATGGGAGGGTCCCTGGCCTCCCCACGCCCCCCCAACACCCACGCAGGGCAACTCTGGCCCAATCGCGTGCATGCAAATGCCAGCATGGCACCATGGCAGTGCCACCCTGGCACCGTGGCAGTGCCCTGAGGCAAAGGGGTTGAATCCCAAATTATAAGGCGTCTCGGGAATCTGCACATTAGAGTGCAGTTTACTGCCTCGCTCTAATATGCAGATTTGCCAAAAAGTGGGCTTGATTCACATTGCAACGTCTCGCGAGGTCGTGTTGGATCTTGCTAGGCTTTACGAGCCGAGTAGATCCTGTGATTGGGGTCTCCCGGCTTTCTTCGGTAACGCTGTGTGTGTGCTGCTTTTCCGGCACAGCGTGGCCATTGGATTGTGCCCAGAGTGCCGTGGTGGGTACAGGAACGTGGAGTATTTTCCACTACACACGCCAAATCTTCTGGCCCTGACCTAATTAATTCTACATCTGGGTATTTCACGCTGTACTCAGTGGCAGGACGGGTCTGGATGGCGTGCTGACCGCTGCCGTGACCGGGCACCATATTGATAAGGCAGCCAACATCACTGAGTCACTCTTTAAGAAAGGTGGACCACCTGAAATTGAAGGTGGATCTCTGGGAGCACGCTGAGGAGGGAAGATGGCTCCCTCTTCATGACACTGAATTTGGAAGGCCCACATGCAGATGCAGCCCCCACCCACTGTTCTGACAGTCAAGCCACAAGGTTTGCAGGGGGCTTCCATCCTGAACTCTGAACTTCCAACCCACCATGGTGACCCACAGAGGAAGATCCACTGCAAATTCAAGCCACGATGAAACTGATTTCTGGGCCTCCTGCCATATTCTCCCACCGTGCCCGCCATCGAAACATCGTCAAGGATTGGGAGAATTCTGCCCACACTATCACCAAAAGGATCAGTTTCAAAGAAAAAAACGCAAGTTTGCACCAAGCTTAGCTTTCGATGATCTAATTACTAATAAAACTAGAAAGAGAACAAAATATACTACACTTGACATAAGACTGATAATATTTATTTGTTCAGAAGAAATCACAATGCCAGTTCCTCCGATTTTCCACAAGAGGTCAGCTTCTTAATGTAGTCTGCATGTATTACTATAGTGAAGGCTCTGGAAAAATCAATGTTCTCCAGCACTGGAGTATGGGATGTAGTGCTCCACATGTAGACTGATTTACTCTGACTTGCATCTTGCAGGAAGTGCTCACCCAATATGGTTTCCCTGCACCTGACAATAAAAGGTGTTTGTTGGGGTCTTTGGCGTCAGCTGTTGGTCACTTTTGGGGTTAGACACGATGCTTTTCACTTCAGAAAAGGTAAATACAGGCTAACAGACAAAGCTGGAAACTGATGGGGGGTCAGGGCAAGGCTCATTGTTCTGGAAGAACTTTGAGTGCTTGATTGTCTTCACCAGCAACACTTGGGTTTTCCATGTTTCAGCTTCTGAGAAGAGATATGAATGAATGCGTTGGTATGTTTTGTTGGAACTTTGACTTCTGAACTGGACTTTCGGATCACTTTCAGCAAATATGATGTTCAAAAATCTCACTTAGCCACAGAGATCATTTTCACCATCTGAAGAACAAGTTTAATAGAATTGAGCCTAAATTGTGGAGGCAGTTTCGACAAAATTCCATCAATCTGCATTGTTCTGTATCTGAATCCTCTACCCCAGGGGGCTGTGGACGTTCTGCCATTGACTATATTTAAGACAGAGATCGATAGATTTCTAGATATTAAAGGTATCAATGGATTGTGGGGATGGTGAAGGAAAGTAGCATTATAGGCGATCAGGCAGGGAGGGGCCAAGTGACCTTCTCGGTTCCTATAAGAATTTTGCAGTTTGGATTTTAATGAATCTGATATTCGGATTTAGTCTGATGACACCGGGCGTGATCTAGATCAGCATGTTTAAATGAACCATTCGGCTCATAGCGTTCGGCAGATTTTCCCTGGGCCTGAGATTCACCAGCAGTGCCTGGGAGACCTTGCCAGGGCTCCATTTAGTACTGGTCCAATAATTAAGAAGGAAATGAGAGAAAACATGGAGAACTACAGACCTATTGGCTCTACATCAGGAGTAAGGAAAATGCTGGATTGTTATAACGGATGTGATAAATAGACACTTAGGTAACAATGATCTGACTAGGCATAGTCAACATGGATTTATGAATGGGAAATCATATTTGATGAACCTGTTGGTGCCTTTTGATGATGTTATCAACAGAATTCATGAAGGGGATGTCGTGTACTTGGATTTTCCGAAGCTGTTGATAAATTCCCCCACAGGATTGTGGTTAGCAAAATTAAAACACATGGGATGGGGGGCAATATACTGGCATGTGTTAAGGAAAAGCTAACAGACAGAAAACAGAGTAAGAATAAATGGGTCATTCTTGCGTTGGCAGGCCATAACAAATGTGATTTCGTAAGGATCAGTACTTGGGCCTTAGCTGTTCACAATATATACCAGTGATTTATATGTGGAGACCAAATCCAGTATTTCTGAGTTTGCAAATGATTAGAAACTAGGTGGGAATGTGCATTGAGGAAGACGGAAAGTGGCTTCAAGGAGATTTGGACAGACTAGTGAGTGGGCAACAACATGGCAGGTGGAATATAATGTGGAAAAATTAGAGATTATCCATTTTGTTGGTGGAATAGACGTACAGAGTATTTTGTAAATGGTAAGAAATTAGAAAGTAGGTGTACAAGGGGGCCTGGGTGTTCCTCATCAATAAGTCACTGGAAGCTAACATGCAGGTCATGAAAGGTGCTATAGAAATACCAGTCTTTTTTTTACACTGAATAAAAGTGCTAATTGCAGATCTTTATTTCTTTAGCTTTAAAGTGACAATCAAGAAAATATGTTTCTGATGAAAGCCAGTTGCAACAACTCCAGAAAGTTCAGCCCCAACTGGAAACTCGTTAATGGAAAATAGGTCCCATCAAAACCATTTAAACCCATTTACCACCATGTGTCACCTCTTAGTCAATTTAATCACAATGACCCTAGAGCACATGATTGAACATTCTTTAACCCAAAGCCTAAATAATAGGATGGTGGCAAAGTACTTCAAGTGAGTTTAGCGAACACTGATCCTTATAAATTCACTAAATCCAAAGGAGCTATATTGCAAGTAACAACTAAAATATATCACAAGTGTTATCTGAAATTGCCACTCATTAGAAAACACTAATGCATCATTAACATTTCATTGGTCTCCATATGCTAGTTGTTAGTCTCCTCTTCTATCCCCAAGGCATGCAAAGTGGACATTATTTGCAAGCAATGTGCAGGTTGCAGCGGTTTAGACCCCCAGGGAGCTCCTGTCCACAGTAATCCTGCCCTGGTGCCCTTTTCTTCTGAAGATTATATCTTGTACCAACAGTTAGTGTGTGGAAAAAATAAAATATATCAATAGCTTCTCCCAGGACTTTGTAAAATGCAATTCATTGACTCACTGATGCCACACATTTGACTCTTAACCTCTTAAGTATTATTAATCGCTGTCCATTTCTTTACTAATGGCTTTAAGCAATATTTGCTGCCATTAGGCAGCCAGAAGGTTTTTGTAATAATTATTTGTATACTGAGATGTGAAATGAAGGGTTGTTGGATCAGAAGAGTTGTTGCATTTAGTCCACTAATTACATGGCACCCAAATTTGATAACTCAAATAGGGGTGGTAGAAAAATTACTGTTACATGTCTCTCTGTACAATAACTAGGGATAGGAATTAGTAATATTTAGTCTTTTTCCTGTATTATCAAAGTAACGCTGCTTTTTTTTTTGTATCCTTGCCAAATTTCCTTTCTGCTAGTTATCAGGCGAATCTAAAGCTTTTTAAAAGGATTAACAGTTTGATTTTTATCAGGTAATGACTTTGAAAAACCTTTTATTCTTGATGAGAAAGTTGTCCAACCACATTATTGAACAAGTAATCCAACTTTGAAAACCTTACTCTAGTGATAGCTACTTAGGTACTCATTGAATTACAACACAGGAGAGACCATTCAGCCCATCGCACCTGCACCGAAGAGCTTTCTCTTTCATTTCACCCCTTGTCCTTTCCCCATCTTCTTTTTCAAATATTTATTCACTTATCTTTGAAAAACTACTATGGATTCTGCTTCCACCAATGTTTCTGATAAGACTTTCCATGTCTTAACCATCTATACTTAAAAAAAGAAAATTCTCCTTTCAAACCTACCAATTTATTGAACTTTTTTCCACCTGTCTCAATGTGGCTCGACATCACATTTTGTCTCTTAGTAGTCCTACTGAAGTGCCTTGGGATGTTTTACTGCAACAAGGCAGCATAAAAAATTTATTGCTGTGATTTTAAATTCATACCAATTGGTCGGACCGTAACCAAAGCTAATCCCACAAATCTATGCCCTCACCATCCAGTAGAGCTTTTGTTATTTATTTCATAATTTTGAGCACCTCCAGCACAGTTCTAGTGAAAAGGCCCTGGAGATGATTTTAACTCCTCCTGTTCAAGGGGTGCTGTTAATAAATCAATTGATTCGACCTATGCCTGTTGTAAATGCATGCCACTTTAATTTCTAACAGGTGGCTGAGATGTTTGCCTGAACCAAGAAGGTGCCTTATAAATATATGCAAATTTGGGTCCTATGATGTAGTTAAGACTCCAATGTGATTTTAGCTGGGTCTACCCTATTGAACCTTGGAAGAATTTTGTATGCTTCAAAGAGATTACCTCTCATTATTCTAAACTCTAAAGAATACCTGCCCAGTCTCCTCATAGGACAATTTCACCACACCAGGATCAGTCCAACAAACCTTTGAAGCATCCCGCTATAGCAAGAATTTCCAGCTTTGGGTAAGGAGACCAAAACTGAATGTAAATACTCAGGGTGTGGCCTCACCAAGACTCAATACAACTGCAGCAATACTCTATAGAATCATAGAATCCCTACAGTGCAGAAGGAGGCCATTCAGCCCATCAAGTCTGTGTCAACCCTCTGAAAGACTACTCCCTATCCCCTAACCAATTCATCCTTTTGGACACTAAGGGGCAATTTAGAATGGCCAATCCACCTAACCTGCAAATCTTTGAACTGTGGGAGGAAACCAGAGCACCCGGAGGAATCCCACGCAGACAACGAGAGACCATACAAACTCCACACAGTCATCCAAGGTCGGAATTGTACCCAGTTCCCTGGGGCTGTGAGGCAGTAGTGCTAACCACTGTGCCGCCCTTCTTTACTCCTGTACTCAAATCATCATACAATAACGGCAATACATTTGCTGAACTAATTGGTTGCTGAATTTGCATGCCAGCTTTCAATGACTTATGAACAAGGGTATCCAGGTTCCTTCAGGCACTTTCCAATCTCTCACCATTTAAGAAATATTCTGCATTTCTGTTTTTCCTACCAAAGTGGATAACTTCACATTTCCTCATGCTACATGCCATTTTCTTGCCCATTCTTAATAACAATCTTTATTTTATAAATCCATGAACAGACCGCATGTAGAATATTGTGTACAGTTTTGATCTCCTTATCTAAGGATGGGTATAGCTGCATGGAGGGAGTGCAATGGAAACTCGAGCCTTGGATGGTGGGATTGTCTTATGACAATAATAATCTTTATTGTCACAAGCAGGCTTATATTAACACTGCAATGAAGTTACTGTGAAAAGCCCCTAGTCACCACATTCTGGCCCCAGTTCGGATACACAGAGGGAGAATTCAGAATGTCCAAATTACCTAACAGTGCGTCTTTCGGGACTTGTGAGAGGAAACCGGAGCACCCGGAGGCAACCCATGCAGACACGGGGAGAATGTGCAGACTCTGCACAGTCAGTGACCCAAGCCGAGAATCGAACCTGGGACCCTGGCGCTGTGAAGGAACAGTGCTAACCACTGTGCTACCGTGCTGCTCACTTGAAGTCCTTTTGCATCCTCCTCACAACTGACATTCTCATCTAGTTTGGTGTCATCAGTAAACATGGAAATATTACATTTGGTCCCCACATCCAAATCATTGATATAGGTTGTGAATAGCTGGGGTTCCAACACTAGCTGGGTCTACCCTATTGAACCTTGGAAGAATTTTGTATGCTTCAAAGAGATTACCTCTCATTATTCTAAACTCTAAAGAATACCTGCCCAGTCTCCTCATAGGACAATTTCACCACACCAGGATCAGTCCAACAAACCTTTGAAGCATCCCGCTATAGCAAGAATTTGAACACAATAATGCTATACCCCATTAGTCACAGCCTGACAATTTGAGAATAACCCATATATTCCGAGTCTGTTCTGTCTGTTAGCCTATCCTCAATCCATGCCAGTACATCTTTCTAAATCCTATGTACTCTAATTCTGTTTACTGACCTCTTGTTTGGGACTTGTGAACATGCAAATACACTACTTCCCTAGTTCTCCCTTATCTATTCCGCTTGTTTCATCCTCCAAAACTCCATAAATCCGTGTTGTCACTGCTTAATCCTACCATTGTTTTCTAAATGTCCAGTTATCGCATGCTTTATAATAGATTCTAGCATCTTCCCTAATACTGATGTCACGTTATCAGGTCTACAGTACCTCATTTTCCCTATCGTTCCTTTCTTAACAGTACTGTTACATTTGCTAATTTCCAATCTGCAGGGATCGTTCCAGGATCTGTATGTTTTGGAAGATGAACTCAATGCTCTGGGATATAGATCATCAGGTCCAGGGGATTTTTTACCTTTCAGTTCCATTCATTTCTGCAGTACTACCTTTTAATTAATATTAATTTCTTTCAGTTCCTCATTCTTGCGAGTCCTTTGATTCTCTAGTATTCCTGAGAGTTTTTTTGTTTCTTCTTCCATGCAAAGTATTTGTTTAGTTTCTCTCCTATTTCCCATTATCAATTCTCCTGCCTCTGCTTGTAGTAGGCCCACTATTCTTCTCCTTTTTATTTAACTGTCTGTTTTTATAGTTCTCGTTAGCTTATGTTCATATTCTATTTTCTCTTTCTTTATCGGTTTCTTGGGTCTCCTTTGTTGAATTCGATAAAACTCCCAATCCTCAGGCTTACTACCATGTTGGCATCTTTATAAACCTCTTCTTTCGATGTAATAAAACCTTTAACTTCTCTTCTTAGTCATGATTTGTTTTCTTGCTGGGTTTTTGTGCTGTTATGACCACAGCAGATGTTAATTGCTTAGCAAACCAAATTCCAGGCACAAACTTGGGTTTATAGGCCATACTTTGTTTTATATTCTGAAAAGAAGAAGGAAACATAGCTGATCTTAGCCGTAAGGTGTCCAATAACAGTTTGGAGATTAAAAAAATTAAAAGTAAAAGATGTATTAACAAAAAGAAAAGAAAGCTTAAGCATACAAGATTATAGTTACACAGTTAAAACAATCTTAGAAAAGATTCCCTACTTGGTCAGACCAACAAGTAAACATATTCCAGGCAACACTCCCTTATGGTTGTTTAACTAAAACAAAATAAGGCAAAGTTGCTGTTGTTTTAGTCAAGGTATACCAAATGACCTCTCAAACTATCTTCCATTCCGCTATGAAAATCCAAGTAACTTCTGAACTTTTTTGCAGCACAAGACCTTTCTGGTTTGACTTGGTAGCTGATTCAAACTTTGCCTTTTTCCAGCCCAGAGCTGTTTCCAAAATATCTTCTCCACACAGCCAACGCCAAATCAGTTCAATATCTCTCCTCACATAGCCTTTTTCTCCTCTCACTTTTAATTCCATTTTTCTTTGCACCTCTTTAAACTTAACTTTTCAAAATATAAAAAATCTTTCATGTCTTTCATGTCTTTCCTATTGACCCCACTTTTGTCACCAAATATAATTTAATAGCCTTCCCTGGTTTATTTCTGAAACTTTTGCAAGCTGTAAAAGCTCATTACACCCCTTTGAAATTTAACAGCACAAAAAACTAAGTCCATATTTCTCCTAATGCAAATTTCGAAACTTTTTGACTTATTTACTTATAAAACCATTTGATCATAGCTTCATTACAAATGCATATATCAACTCTTTCATACAAGTGGTCTCCATCAACCTTTCCGCAGCTTAATTAAATCATTTACACACACAGCCTTCTTTACAGACTAACACAATATTGCTCAAAAATAATTTTTTAAAATCCATTCTCAGTGCCTTAAAGGAATGTAAATTTGTTTTAAACTATGTATTCATTCTTTAAATGTTAGCCATTGCCTGTCTACTGTTATACATTTTAATGCAGTTTCCCAATCTACCACTGCCAATTTGCCCCTGACACCTTCGTCGATTCCATTGTTTAGATTTAAGACCCTAGTTTTGAATTGAACGACATCACTTTCCAACTTTTTGTAAAATTCTAGCATATTATGCTCACTCTTCCCTAAAAGCTCCTTTACAACAAGATTATTAATCAGCTTTTTCTCGCTGCTCAATATTGGATCTAAAGTAGCCCATTCTCTCATTTGTTGCGCAACATACTATTCTAGCAAACCATCTTGAAAACCGTACGAAAATTCACCTTCTACAGCATTAGTGCCAATTAGGTTTACTCAGTCCATATGTAAATTGAAGTACCTTATGATTACTGTATTGCCCTTGTTACATGCAGTTCTGATTTATAGCATGCCCTACATTACCACTACTACCTGGTGAACTATAAATAAATGCTACCAATGTTTGCTGCCCTTTGCTGTTTCTTAGCTCCACCCAAACTGATTCTACATCTTGATTTTAAATCTAAGATCCTCGCTCACTAATGTACTGAGTTCCCATCCTTTCTTAACAGCCTTACCATGCCTCCTTTCTCTTTTTGCCTAAGCGTCTTAACTGTTGAATAACCTTCAATATTCAGTTCTCAGCACTGGTCACTCTGCAGGCATGTCTCCATTATGGCAATTAAGAAGTTACATCTGTTTCCTTCTATTTGTGCCGTCAGTTCATCTACCTTGTTACAAATGCTGTGGATTCAGACAGTGCATTTTTATTATTTTTGCAACTTCTAGTCTTATCAACTGGAGCACTCTTAAGTTTGTATGCCTTGCCCCTTCCTGACACACTCATATTATCAATTACCTTATTGCAACCTTGCTCCCTTGCTGTGTTCTCTCTTTTTAAATTTATCACATCTTCTCTCACATGATCCCTCGCCCTCTCTACCACTGTAGTTATACAACTCACCCGAAAACTGGTGCGGCATGGTAACACAGTGGTTAGCACTATTGCTTCACAGCGCCAGGGACCCGGGTTCAATTTCCAGTTTGGGTCATTGTCTGTGCGGAGTCTGCATGCTCTCCCTGTGTCTGTGTGGGTTTCCACCGGGTGCTCCAGTTTCCTTCCACAGTCCAAAGATGTGCGGGAAGGTGGATTGGTCACGGTAAATTTCCCCGTAGTGTCCAATAGTTAGGTGGGGTTGCAGGGTTACGGGGATAGGGGTGGAGGTGTGGGCGTAGGTAGGGTGCTCTTTCAGGGGGCTGGTGTGGAAGCGATGGGCCGAATGGCCTCCTTCTGCATTGTAAATTCTATGATTCGATGTAAACTAATCCCATCAGGTGAAGACGGTCCCAATGGTACAGCTCCCACTTACCCCAGTACTGATGCTAGTGCCCTAATAGTCAATACATTTCTCCCACACCAATCTTTGATCCATGTATTTAACTCTCTAATCTTACTTAGCCCACGCTAATTTGCTTGTCAGGTACAAATCCAGAGATTACTACCTTTTGAGGTTCTGCTGTTTAATATATCTCCTAGCTGCTTATATTCCCCAAGATGAACCTCTTTCCTAGTCTTCCCTATGTCATTGGTACCAATGTGGACCGTCCCACAGGATTGTCCCCCCTCACTGCATATTCCTCTTCAGTCCAGAGCAGCTGATGCCTGACACCAGGTAGTTAACACAGTCACCAGGGGTCCTACTTGCGGCTGCAGAGAATCGCGTTTAACCTGTTTACTATACTGCCCCCTACTATCATTGCATTACAATTAACTTCTCCAGCTTGAATAGTTTCCTGTATCATGGTGCCATGGTGAGCTTGCTATCTATGCTGCAGTCCCTGCTTTTGTCCTTACAGGCTACAAGTACCTAGAAACTGTTGGTCAATTTCAAAGGCTCAAGATATCCTACTTCTACCTTTTTATCTTCCTACATTCCTCAGCCGCAATCACAACCTCCTGTCTCTGATCATGGACCAAATAAGATGGCCTTATCTGAAGGGGTATGACTGCCACCTCAAACAAAATGTCCAGGTAGCTTTCCACCTCCCTGATTGTCCCTGTCTGCTACTCAGCCTCCAGCTCAATGATTCAGGTACCGTGCCCTAACGGGGCATTGACGACCATGGACTTCCATTGCATTGGCCCACGATTATACTTGGCAAAGTGCTGCAATGGTTTGCCATTGCCTTTTGCTGTATGGCTGACCAGGAAACTCTCCCACTTTTACCGCCTGCCATCAGGTGAATTGAAAGGATTTACAGGCTGATAATCAACTTTGTTTGGCCACATTATCAATGCATCTTCCATGGCCACCAAGTCCTGAAGTAGGACATTGAACCCTGAGCTTCTGACCCAGAAGTAGAGATGCAACAAGTGCACCACAAGACCTTGCTACTTTCCTCTTAGCCAGAGTGTTATTGGTGACATCAGAAGGTACCAGAAGTTGAGCTTGCCACTTTTATTAATAAAAATGGCTATCATTCAAACAGCTAGTTGAAGTGTGATTACCACAATGGGTTCATTCAGGTCTATGTTGGTTTTCCAGGCTGCTGGCATGATGCCTACATATTTTGGCATCCATCCACCCACTATTCCACCCACCCAGGAAATGCGTGCTCGGGGATAAGGACCACCATCTGATCACATGACTAACAACATCCATCCACAATCCCATCTTGCCTGAACAGCTTGGGTACAATCACAGCCAAGGGACCAGGCAGACATATCATTGAGCCCACTATGCAAACAAATATCCAGGTGTCTCTTTCAATGCTCTGGGTTTCTCTACATTGTGTGCCACATAAAGCCCATTGCATTATTGTAGTGTGCTACTTGGCAATACAAAGAGGATTGATTGAAGGGAGGAGGGCCACAGAATGTGAGCACAATGTGACCAGAGAGATCAGGGGTCAGTTGACAGAACAACGCTTCCAGTAACCTGTTCATTCCCCTTTTCTGAAAGGCGATGCGAGACCCCTGTGCATTAACAATCCTGATTATCATCATCAACTGCAAGTTTGCCTCCAAATCACACACCACTGTTGTCATGATATTCAGATAAACATCATAGTGCAAACACACATACACACTGATGGACAGATCAACGGACCAATCAACACACACGCAACATCACAGCCAATCACAAGCAAGAGCACACGCACTATAAAACGGGGAACACCACAGTTCCCGCTCATTCCAGCAGGAGACAGCTCAGGGCACAGAGCTCACAGCAAGCCACTCAGACATAAACCATATGCTGAGTGCCTCTCTAAGATCGTGTAAGGGCTGGGTCCACAGGTTAAAGGGTAAAGAACGAACCACAGTCATAAGTTTACAGATGTTGTTATTGATAGTAATAAAACAGAGTTGTACTATCTGCAACCATGTTGGTTCGTCTGTATAGCGGAACACCCAACACGACAACTGTGACTTGGAAATGTATCGCCATTCCTTCACTGTCGCTGATTCAAATGTCTGGAATTCACTCCCCGAAAACAGTACCTGCATCGCATGGATGACTTTATTACGGGGCTCAGCACCACCTTCTCAGAAATCAATGAGCAATGGGAAATAAGCTCGCCAGCAATGCTCACATCGCAAGAAAGAATAAAAAGAAACCCATTCCACTACTTCCTTAACATTGCATAAAGATCATTCAAACCACTCTGCGACATGTATATGAATGCCATATTTACAATGCAGACTCAGAAGCTGTTATACAAACAAAACGTCAAATGTGATCAAGATGATTAATTTAATGATGTATGCAAGTGTCAAATACTTGTTTCACTTCATTTCCTAGCATCAGCACACCCTCTCCTTCCTTGTTAGACTAAAAGCATACAATGCCAGGTGCATTATGCAAACAATATCCCGTCCAATCTATAGCATTAAAGTGTAAATAAATACGTTGTTGCACCACAGAAGCCAAAATGCAGTTAGATTATGCAAAAGACAGGAACTAAATGGCAAACCACAAATTGTGCAATCATTCTAGTTTTGCTTAGAAATTCTATGGCCTGTAGTTTACTGTAGGAGTAAAGTAATGGAATCTTCCATTAGTTAGACCTGCCCTTGCAGGTTTAGTTCTTTCAACTTTTTGCCTGGTCATTTGCTGGTTGTGTTATGGAGAGAAAACCTGGCATTTGGGATCTAAGTGACCAGGGCATTCAACTGTACATTTCTCTACTCAAATCAAATTGAAGGATTGTGAAATGAATAGCGCAAGGATTGAAATGTAAATCTGAGTGGGTGAATTCAGTGCCAAAGTCAATTGCAGAAAGAGAGATGGGCAGCACGGTAGCATTGTGGATAGCACAATTGCTTCACAGCTCCAGGGTCCCAGGTTCGATTCCGGCTTGGGTCACTGTCTGTGCGGAGTCTGCACATCCTCCCCGTGTGTGCGTGGGTTTCCTCCGGGTGCTCCGGTTTCCTCCCACAGTCCAAAGATGTGCAGGTTAGGTGGATTGGCCATGCTAAATTGCCCTTAGTGTCCAAAATTGCCCTTAGTGTTGGGTAGGATTACTGGGTTATGGGGATCGGATGGAGGTGTTGACCTTGGGTAGGGTGCTCTTTCCACGAGCCGGTGCAGTCTCGATGGGCTGAATGGCCTCCTTCTGCTCTGTAAATTCTATGTTAAGATTGGATTAAAGATGGGAAAAAATTATAAAACTTTAATTTACACTTTTAAAAAATATCTCCAACAAAACTTATGACTGAAGGAAGGAGACACCACCCTTTCAATAGTTACTTTTCAGTGCGAGAGAGGGTGATTGGCAGTCATTAATAATTATTGTGTTGTTAAAAGGACGCTTAGACTGGAATAGTTAAATTCATGTGGCTAGATTAATTCATATCTACTGTAAAAATACAGCAACTGCAGAGTATTCAATGCATTTCAATGGCGAGACAGACATCAAATTCCTGTATTTACAAAGCTAACAGCAGACTGGCACATCATTGGACAACATCTGAATATTTGCATTGAACCACACACCCCTAACTCCTTTGAAGTTGCAGTACCATTTACGCAAAAGCAATGAATGCCATCACCCACACTGACTGCTTGACAGCAAATCATGGCCCACTGAGCCACTCAGCTATGAGAAAGCAAGTGTGTGACATTGTTTCATTTCTTTTAAAAGCTTATTTGAGTGCTTACACTTTTTCTACCATTTGAATCTGGAAAATGAGAGGGGATCCTTTGATTTGTAACAAAAAAATTCCCAGTTGTTTAATAAATGTAAAAATGCTTGGCAGCTCGGTAGCATAATGGTTAACACTATGGCTTCACAGCGCCAGGTTCCCAGGTTCGATTCCAGGCTTGGGTCAATGTCTGTGTGGAGTCTGCACGTTCTCCCTGTGTTTGCACGGATTTTCTCCGGGTGCTCCGGTTTCCTCCCACAAGTCCCGAAAGACCTTACTTATATAAGGTGTGTATATAAGTATCAGTAGTGAGAGTACCTTTAAGAAATGGGTGTTTATTACTGCAGTGATGTCAGAGAGTGGGTGGAGCTGGACTGTCTGTCAGCCTTTTACTTTAGTTTTAGGCTGTTTGCTGCCGGGTGTGTTTTAGTTTCGCTTTCAGAGCTGCAGTCATAGCCAGAAGGTGTATGACTCTCTCTCTGTAATCTAAAGACTGTAAATTGATCCTGGTGATTTAAAACTAATAACAGTAGTGACTTTAACCTGATCTTCTTCTGGTAAAAGGTCTTTGGATCTTAAAAGGAAAGCTTAAAGGATTACTTAGTGTTGTATTCTTTGGGGGTTGTATTTGAATTAAGGTAATTTGGACATTCTGAATTCTCCCTCTCTGTACCTGAAAAGGCGCCGGAATGTGGTGACTAGGGGATTTTCACAGTAACTTGATTGCAGTGTAAATGTAAGCTTACTTGTGACAATAAAAAATTATTATATAAAAATTATTATTAATGTAGAAGAACAATAAGAAAGTATGGATTAATAGACATGTGGACTGAATGAATCAGACCATTCGACAGGGAAATGCAATTTCAGTGTCAATTGGTCAGTGCCCCTTGCACACCTGAAAGTCAAAGACCTGGGCTTGATCTTACTGCACTCCCCCCCCCCCCCCCCCCCCCCCCCCCCGCTCCCCCATGCCCAGCATATCTGACGGCCTTCCCACCATCTTCCCACATGCTCCCAGCCCGTATTCCATTTCACAGTGAGCGGGGGAGAGATCAGGACCGCCCTCTGGCTAGAGGCTCTTAAAGCGTAAAAAGGGACCTGGGTGTATATGTGAATAGATCAGTGAAGGTGGCAGGACAGATAGAGAGTGCAGATAATAATAAAGTCTTGGCTTTATTAATAGGGGCATAGAGTACAAGAGCAAGGAGGCTATGCTGAACTTGACACTAGTTAGACCTCAGCTGGAATATTGTGCCACACTATAGTGTTATGTGAGAGTACCTTTAAGAAATGGGTGTTTATAAATGGGTGTGTATATAAGTATCTGTAGTGAGAGTGCCTTTAAGAAATGGGTGTTTATAAATGGGTGTGTATATAAGTATCTGTAGTGAGAGTACCTTTAAGAAATGGGTGTTTATTACTGCAGTGATGCCAGAGAGTGGGTGGAGCTGGGCTGTCTGTCAGCTTTTTACTTTCGTTTTAGGCTGTTTGCTGCCGGGTGTGTTTTAGTTTCGTTTTCAGAGCTGCAGTCACAGCCAGAAGGTATATGACTCTCTCTCTGTAATCTAAAGACTGTAAATCGATCCTGGTGATTTAAAACTAATAACAGTAGTGACTTTAACCTGACGTGCTTCTGGTAAAAGGTGTTTTAAGTATTTGGATCTTAAAAGGAAAGCTTAAAGGATTACTTAGTGTTGTATTCTTTGGAGGTTGTATTTGAATTAATGGTTGCTAAGATATTCACTGTACGTTTTAAAAAGTTTAATTCATAGAATAAACATTGTTTTGCTTAAAAAAATACTTTTCCGCTTCTGCTGTACCACATCTGTAGAGTGGGCCATTTGCTCCCCATACCACAGTCTAGTAAAAGTTGTGGATCAGGTGAACTCCATGACACACTTTGGGGTTCTCTAAACCCTGGCCCTTAACAATAGGAAGGATGTGAACACATTGGAGTGAGTGCAGAGGTTTACAAGAATGGTTCCAGGGATAAGAAACTTTGGTTATGAATATAGATTGAAGAGATTGCGACAGTTTTGCCTTGGAGGGAAGAAGGCAAAGAAGAGATTTGTTAGAGATACTCAAAATCATTGGAAGAGCTGGACAGAGTAGATAGAGAGAAACTGTGAAAGGATCAAGAATGAGAGGGCACAGATTTAAAGTGATTTGCAAAAGAAGCAAATGTGCTACGAGAATCTTTTTTCCCACACAAGTGGTTTGGGTCTGGAATGCACTGACAGGAAGTGTGGTGGAGGCAGGTCCAATCGAGACATTCAAGGGGGAATTTGATGATTACTTGAATTGAAACAATGTGCCGGGGTACAGGGAACAGGCAGGGGTATGGCAATAAGCTTTGTTGCTCATTTAGAGAGCTTGTGCAGACAGGATGGGTGAAATAGCCTCCTTCTGCACTACAACAATAAGTGGCCAATTAATGGCCACGTAAAGTCCCTCATTCCAACTCCGCCGCTCTTTTACCTAGGGCAGGGGGAGGCCCATACCAGGTGGGTAGCCGAGCAGCTTCTACTGTGCAGGCTGGTGTCGTGTAAGAGTGGGGTGGGGGTGGATCCTTCTTCTTCCCTATGGCCATTGGAGGCCACCCACAAGGTCATCCCCCCCCCCCCATGTAATCTTCCCCAAGTGTCCATGAAACCCATCCCTCTCACTGGGGCCTATCAACTAGGGCCCGCCTGATACTCCTGGACATGCCTTGAAGTCTGGCTCTAAATCCTCCTCTTGTTAGGAGACTGCCTGTATTCACCGAAGTTGAAACTGGCACTGTTGGGATTACAGAGGTGACAATCAATCAGATCGGCTGGCAACTCTCAATGTGGTGGTCCCTCCCCAAATGGGGGAGGAATTCTTGGCCTTCGGCAATTAATTTTAGTTCCAGCATAAAATGACTGGGGGATGTCGGCCTTCGTGTGGGCGGGCTCCCTACAGACTTTCCAATAAAGTCAAGCCCATTGTGTTGGGAGAGGGTGAGCAAACATTTGGTGAGAAGGATGTGGAAGGCACAGAACCTGTTATCCCTTCACTGGATGAGTTCAGAAAGGCAATCACAGGTTAGCAGAACCTCACACACAGACATTAGCTGCAAAATGGATTCCTTTCGGGTGGTTAACAAGACAGAAACATACATTGAGAGAATCATAAATAATCAGAAGCAGTAAACACCATGGGCGAAGTTCTCCGTTTCAGAGATTAAGTGCTGACGGCGGGACTGAATTGTGAGTTTTCTACTTGGTGCCGGTCCCAGAGTGATACAGGTTCCATTTATGGGCTAGCAGCGGTGCCACGTAGAATTCGCCCAATTCCAATGCATGCTGACCCTCATCCCAGACAAGATGATGGCACTGGTCACGCTGGAGCACGCCCATCCTGTTGATAGGTTGGTTAGGGCCGGAGAGTACCTAGCGGGTTGTGGTCTGTTGGAGCACCCATACAACCCGTGACGCTAAGTTCCGAGTGGGCAGTCAGCGGCATGCGCAGCTGGATGGCTCCCTTTCCGGCTGCGGCAATGGTGGTCCGTGCCCGCCCACCCTGACACACAGCCCACCTCCTTGCCGCCCCCCACTACTCCCCCTGGCCCTGGCAGATGCCCATCGTCCAGCGGCACAACTGTCAGCACACAGTAGCGATGTTGGGCACTTTTCATACCCCCTCTCTCTCCCTCAGCAACCACAGTGCCTGTTTTCCCATTTTAAATAGCACAAGTGAACCTCGCTGTCGGTAATTCCATTTGGTGGAGGCGGAGCATTGCTGGCAGCCCAGAAATGGTGAGGTCGGGCCTGTGAATGATATGCCAAAGGTGTTTACTGTACAATGTGCATGCTCATGCCGGCGTGTGGTGTAGAATGTACTCACACCGCTTTCGAGGGACTGGAGCAAGGCATTCTGTTCGGCACCCGGTACCAAACTCGATTTTCGGCTGACGCGCGATTCTCCGCCCGATCGTGTTCCGCGATTCCGGTGTCGGCCGATGGAGGATCCCGCCCCGTATATTTGTTTCAACCGAATAAAATGATGCGCCATTCCAATTGGTAATTGCTTCATTTTTCTGATGTAGTAAATCTCCGGTGAGGACCATGGTAATAACAATCATTGCTGTCTGTCCCGAGGGACGTGCCAGATCATCGACATGGATACCACTATTACACGTGAGAACACCACCCACCAGGTACGCGGTACATACTCGTGCGACTCGGTAAGCGTTCTCCAAGGCGGCCTTCAGGACCCGCGACAACGCAGAATCGCCGAGCAGAAACTTATAGCCAAGTTCCGCACACATGAGTGCGGCCTCAACCGGGACCTGGGATTCATGTCACGTTACATTCATCCCCCACCATCTGGCCTGCGAAATCCTACCAACTGTCCTGGCTTGAGACAATTCACACCTCTTTAACCTGGGGTTACCCCATCTCTGGATCTGTAAAGATTTAATCACCTGCTAATGGTCGCATTCCAAGCATTGTTTGGCATCTTTGAATTTGTCTATATATGTGTTTCTGGAACAGACCTCTTCATTCACCTGAGGAAGGAGCAGCGCTCCGAAAGCTAGTGACATCGAAACAAACCTGTTGGACTTTAACCTGGTGTTGTAAGACTTCGTACTGTGCTCACCCCAGTCCAACGCCGGCATCTCCACATCATGTCCCGAGGGAGTTCAACATAGTGAAGATCAGCTGTATTTCATCCACGTTCATCCAGGATTTAATCTGTCATATAGTTTTAATGAGTTTGGTAATTCTAGGGTTTTGTCTTTTTAGAAGTTGGGAGTGATGAACAAGCTTGTGGCATGTCCAAATGTCAATTGGTAATTGTCCAATCAGATTACATTTCTTCCCTTGGCTTTAGTTTATTCAGTCATTCTTGTGGCTGATTAGCCAGATATTCTATTTCTTTGGAAGTTTTCAAGTCCAGCAAATTACCTTAATTATGTTACAATTATTTAAATATTCTTAAACTTATACTTGTGATGTTAGCGTTGAGTACAACCTTTGCTTTTTCAACGCAGATCCCTGGTTTAGAGTACTGTTGACTGTAAAGTGTTACATTTCACTGAACATTTCCCTCTTTGTTACAGATTATTTTCTTGGTAGAGATGGCAGACATTAAATAGAACTGCACTACAGTATGACACAATTGTTTCATTACTATGTGACACAATGGCCACAAGTCCCGACTCCGTTAAATCCATATTTTCAGCGCTATGGGTATTGCTTCAGTTCCACATCATCCATGGCGCACACTCACACTTCTGGTGCTTGAGCAGTCAAGGAGGTCATCCGTCCTGACTGTCTGCACCTTTTCCGCGTCTAAATTTGCTGCCGGGTGTCGCTGGAGGGGGAGCGCGCGGTGTCTGTCGGCACCATCAAACCTTTCCGTGCCTGGTGGGCACCGCAGGGTCTGGGGTGTTTTGTCAACAGCTTCAGTCATATTTTGTTTTGATGATTTAAGTTTCCTATGAGATTCTGTTTACTTTCCTCCAGTATCCCCTGAAGGAACAGTATTTTTAATTTATCTCACAGTTTGTTGATTTTAGTTTATTTGGTTAATGAAAAGAAGCACACTTCTGGTGTTGACTGCAACAGGTGACATTTTGGGCAGGGCACTGGATAATGGTGTTTCTTCTTCCTCACTGTCTTCCTGCTCTTCCACCTCTTGCTGTTCTATCACTGTCACATGTCACATTTCTTCAGAATCTAAAAGGGGAGGTGGTGGTGGTGGTGGGGGTAGGGGGTGGTGGTGGGGGGCAGAGATGCAAGAGATATACACTTATAGCTGGAGTGTGAGGGTTAATGTGGGACAAGGAAAATGTACCGCCCACTGTGTGATCTAAAGAAATACACAACCTGAGACTTGTGTACACTTGAAAGAGACCTGTGCAGAAACAAGCATGGAGTTAGTGCACAGCCTGGGCTATACCCTGTATATATGTACATAGTTATGTGTTGTCAATAAACAATTAATGTTCAAGCATATCAGACTCCGAGACCTATGGAAGATACAGCATGGTGGCAGTGTATGGAAAAACCCAGAACCTCCGGGAAGATGGAGCGGAAACCTCAAATGTTGGAAAACTAAAGGAACAGCATTCTGACCTGTTTAGTAGCACCCGAAGTGAAGACAGAGAGAGAGAAAGAGAGAGAGAGAGATCACTGAAAGAAACTCCATTTCAGAATTGGAAGCAGAAAGGCAGAAAAAAACCTCCAGCTGAGGACTCCACAAGATCTTATGGAGGGCCATTGTGAATGTGCACAGAGTGCAGAGTCAAAGGACTTAGCGGGAGTGAGTAAAATTTCAATCCAGGACTAGTTTAAAAAGCTTCAGTGCTGTAAAAAGAAAAATCAGAGCAGCCCACTCTTGAAAGAAGTGCAGCTAGCCCAGGTTCAGAATCAATGCCGTACCAGGAAGTGGATGAGCTCATTGTAAGAAAAAATAGGAAACTTAAAAACCTCAGTCAAAGCCAGCAATCGATTGTGAAATGCCTGGAAATCCTCCTGTATGACAGGGAAGAATCGTTGATTGAGTAAATTACTGCACAAAACTAAAGATAAAGAGGTCAGGACTGCCATCTCTGCAGGAGCTTGCCAAAATGGCTAAACTCTGAAAAAATGGTTACTGCAGTGCCAGCTTTATACATTTGAAAATTATACTACACCACTTCAACTTTAGAGCAACCATGGACAAGAAATCAATATTGCCTGGCCAATTTGGACCGATTCAAGGTCAAGACTAAACACAGCATTAGGGGACTTAGCCAAAAAGAATCTTAAGATACATGATTGCCTCAGGGTTAGATGAAAAGACAAGCAGAACAAGTGAGTACATTACTTTATTCAGTAGGTCAGATAGGCCTTTATTCAGTAGTTCATATGTTTGATGAAGTTCTAAAAAACTTGATACGTATTTTAATCTAAGAGGCGCAAAATTCAACAAAATAAGTCCAACAATCTGGAGTACCAATTGACTTTCTTTTCAGCACAAATCATAAAGATAGACTGAAGGCTGAGACTACAGAACTTGGAAGTACAGAATTGTTGTTGGAGTGGCTTTTTAGGCATGCTACAAGCCAAGGAAGTTTTGACTCTAGAAAAGGCCATCCAAATAGTCAGACAGGCTGAAATCCACCAACAGGACAGATCCATTTTATGTGGCAATAGGAAACAATGGTCCAGAGCAACCCCAACTGTCCAGCTAGTAAAGCAACAAAGGGACAGAGAGATTCCAGGAGAAGGGAGGCAATACCCAAACCTACCACAGGAGGACAGGAGGGCAGGAGACCATGTTAGCGCTGTGGAGCCACACGGCCTCACCGGCAAGGGCAATGTCCAGCAAATTTCCGTGCAGTGTTACAACTTCACCTGCCTGGGACAGTACGGAAAATTATGCAAGGCCAACGCATTCAGATGGGTGGAGAACCCAAAGACTCATGATATCCCATGTTATTGAGGTACTACACCAGGAAGGGATTCAACCGTGCTTCTTGGGCGAGATCAAGGATCCTGGATTCGCTTTTTGGAATGCATCTCAGTAAACAGTCACCTCACCAACTTCAAATTGGACATGAAAGCCAGTTCTATGGTACTCTCGGATAAGAAACTGTGGCTAAGAGGACTCTGGCTACAAATTACAGGCACGTCACTGTAAGGGCCTGGAGGAATCTGACTTCTGCTCAAAGACATGATCTTAGAACCATGAAGAAATGTCCAGGAGCAGATATTTGAAGTTGTGTACTGCATCTAAAATTAAGCTCTTTCTCTTTTGCGCAGAATAAGTATGTTCCTACTCTAAAGAAAGTTCTAAGGGTGTTTCAGGGAAGTATCAAACCTAAGGAAACCGCTTCAAAGTTCAGTGGCAAGTCGGAATATAATGGAGGAAGGGAATAACTAAAAGCTTAATCAGGAGAAATAAATTAGAGTATGAGCGGAAGCTAGATAAAAGTATAAAAAAAGATAGCAAGAGTTTCCAGAGGTATTTAAAAAGGGAGCGAATAAGTGAGAAATGAAAGTCACCCTATTAGTGAGTATTAGTATTAGTATTAGTATTAGTATTAGTATTATTGTATTAGTGAGAGGCAGCACGGTTTTGTGAAGGGGAGGTCGTGTCTCACTAACTTGATAGAGTTTTTCGAGGAGGTCACTAAGATGATTGATGCAGGTAGGGCAGTGGATGTTGTCTACATGGACTTCAGTAAGGCCTTTGACAAGGTCCCTCATGGTAGACTAGTACAAAAGGTGAAGTCACACGGGATCAGGGGTGAGCTGGCAAGGTGGATTCAGAACTGGCTAGGCCATAGAAGGCAGAGGGTAGCAATGGAGGGATGCTTTTCTAATTGGAGGGCTGTGACCAGTGGTGTTCCACAGGGATCAGTGCTGGGACCTTTGCTGTTTGTAGTATATATAAATGATTTGGAGGAAAATGTAACTGGTCTGATTAGTAAGTTTGCAGACGACACAAAGGTTGGTGGAATTGCGGATAGCGATGAGGACTGTCTGAGGATACAGCAGGATTTAGATTGTCTGGAGACTTGGGCGGAGAGATGGCAGATGGAGTTTAATCCGGACAAATGTGAGGTAATGCATTTTGGAAGGGCTAATGCAGGTAGGGAATATACAGTAAATGGTAGAACCCTCAAGAGTATTGAAAGTCAAAGAGATCTAGGAGTACAGGTCCACAGGTCATTGAAAGGGGCAACACAGGTGGAGAAGGTAGTCAAGAAGGCATACGGCATGCTTGCCTTCATTGGACGGGGCATTGAGTATAAGAATTGGCAAGTCATGTTGCAGCTGTATAGAACCTTAGTTAGGCCACACTTGGAGTATAGTGTTCAATTCTGGTCGCCACACTACCAGAAGGATGTGGAGGCTTTAGAGAGGGTGCAGAAGAGATTTACCAGAATGTTGCCTGGTATGGAGGGCATAAGCTATGAGGAGCGATTGAATAAACTCGGTTTGTTCTCTCTGGAACGAAGGAGGTTGAGGGGCGACCTGATAGAGGTCTACAAAATTATGAGGGGCATAGACAGAGTGGATAGTCAGAGGCTTTTCCCCAGGGTAGAGGGGTCAATTACTAGGGGGCATAGGTTTAAGGTGAGAGGGGCAAGGTTTAGAGTAGATGTACGAGGCAAGTTTTTTACGCAGAGGGTAGTGGGTGCCTGGAACTCGCTACCGGAGGAGGTAGTGGAAGCAGGGACGATAGGGACATTTAAGGGGCATCTTGACAAATATATGAATAGGATGGGAATAGAAGGATACGGACCCAGGAAGTGTAGAAGATTGTAGTTTAGTCGGGCAGTATGGTCGGCGCGGGCTTGGAGGGCCGAAGGGCCTGTTCCTGTGCTGTACATTTCTTTGTTCTTTGTTGTTCTTATTCCCCAAGGACCTTAGGCCGTTTCCCCCCCCCACTTTTTGAGACAAAGCTGAATGGTGGTGATTTAATCTGAGGGTCACCACACCAAGGCGGGGGGGGGGGCAAGTTTGCGAAGGTGGGACCTTCATGGATAACCTCAGCCGGTGGTGTCGCTCCACATCACAAACCAACCGTCCAGTCCAGCTAACTAATGCCGAAAAGAGATTAAGTGAAATTAATGTTGGTCTAGAGAGTGACAAAGGGGAATTAACAGCAGATCATAAGGAAATGGTAAAAATGAAAAACTATTTTGCTCTGTCTATAGAAGATACAAAAAACATTCTAGCAATAGCTGCAAATCAGGATGTGGAGGAGAGAGAGAGGAACTTAATGAAACTCCAATCACGAGGGAAACAAACTGATTGAGTCAATGAAGGCTGAGATAGATAGAGTTTTAATCAGTAAAGGAATCAAGGGCTATGGGGATAAGGTGGGAAAGTGGAGTTGAAAACTTTCATATCTGGGGCGAGATTCTCCGAACCCCGCCGGGTCGGAGAATCGCCGGGGGCTGGTGTGAATCCCGCCCCCGCTGGTTGCCGAATTCTCCACCACTGGATATTCGGCGGGGGCGGGAATCGCGCCGGTTGGTGGGCCCCCCCCCGCGATTCTCCTGCCCGGATGGGCCGAAGACCCGCCGCTAAAATGCCTGTCCCGCCGGCGTAGGTTAAACCACCTACCTTACCGGCGGGACAAGGCGGCGCGGGCGGGCTCCGGGGTCCTGGGGGGGGGGGGCGCGGGGCGATCTGGCCCCGGGGGGGTGCCCCCACAGTGGCCTGGCCCGCGATCGGGGCCCACAAATCCGCGGGCGGGCCTGTGCTGTGGGGGCACTCTTTTCCTTCCGCCTTTGTGGAGGCAGAAGAGACTCCCTCCACTGCGCATGTGCGGGAATGCCGTCAGCGGCCGCTGACGCTCCCGCGCATGCACCGCCCGGAGATGTCATTTCCGCGCCAGCTGGCGGGGCACCAAAGGCCTTTTCCGCCAGCTGACGGGGTGGAAATTCGTCCGGCGCAGACCTAGCCCCTTAAGGTTGGGGCTCGCCCCCCAAAAGATGCGGAGCATTCGGACTGATTTGCGCCGTTTTGGGCGCCAGTCGGCGGACATCGCGCCGTTTCCGGAGAATTTCGCCCCAGATCAGTCATGCATGGTTGCACAGTGGTTAGCACTGCTGCCTCAGCAACAGGGACCCGAGTTCAATTCCGTCCTTGTCTGTATATAGTTTATACGTTCTCCCCGTGTCTGCGTGTGTTTCCTCCAGGTGCTCCGGTTTCCTCCCACGGTCGTTTAGGTCGATTGGCCATTTTAAGTTGCCCCTTAGTGTCCAAATATGTGCAAGTTGGGTGAGGTCATGGGGGTAGGGCAGGGAATGGGGCTTGGGTGGAGTGCTCTTTGGGAGGGTCGGTGCAGACCTGTTGGGCCGAATGGCTTCCTTCTCCACTCTATGATTCTATGATCTCATAGAATGACAGGATGGGCCTACATCCTATGGAGCTGGAAATGTTCCATCAGACGCAATAGTAGCAAATGTGACCCCTCTCTTTCAAGAAAGGAGGGAGACAGAATACAGGAAACTTTAGGCCAGCCATCTTGATGTCTGTCGTGAGGAAGGTGCTAGAAATAATCATCATGGAGGTTACAGCTGAGCTCTTAGAAAAACTCAAGGTAAATGGGAAGAGGCGGCATGGTTTTGTGAAAAGAAAATCATGCTTAACCAATTTTTGGAATTCTTTGATGGAGTAACATGCACTGTGGAGAAAGAGGAGGACGTAGACGTACTGTACTTAGAAAGCATTTAATAAGCTGCCACATCAGAGGTTATTGTGGAAAGTTAAAACTCATGTGTCGGAGAAAGCATATTAGTCTGAGTAAAAGATTGGGCTGGCTGGCAGGGTATGTATAAATGGGTCATTTTCTGAAGGGTAGGATGTGACAAAGAACAAAGAAAAGTACAGCACAGCAACAGGCCCTTCGTCCCTCCAAACCTGTGCCGATCATTATGCCCTAACGAAATACAAAATCTTCTGCCCTTACCCGGTCCATACCCCTCTGCTTCCTCCCTATTCATGTACCAATCCAGATACTTCTTAAATGTTGCTTATGTGCCTGCTTACACCACATCCTCTGGCAGTGCGTTCTAGCATTCACCACTCTTTGAAAAACTTACCTGTCATGCAAGAGGGCCTTTCAGAAATGGATGTGTAAGCAATGTGCCTTTAAGAAAACAGTGATGTCAGAGAGTGGGTGGGGCTGGGCTTTAGGTCAGCCATTTTGCAGGTTTTTAGTTTCAGTTTAAAAGCAGTGTCTGTGTTTTTCCCGAGAGCTGCAAGTTTTGCAGTTTGGTTTGCTGAGAGCAGCTAAAAAGTGCCTGGCTGGTTTTGCTGAGACCAGTTTAAAAGTAGAAAGCCAGTTTGCGACAGTCTCTGCCATTTTACAAAAAAAAATATATCCTTTAAACTGATGTGATACTGTTTAAAGGTATTAAGTCTCTTGGAAGTTTGAAGGAACATTTTAAGGAATTATTTACTGTTGCAATATTTTCTGAGTTATCTTTGAAGTAAGGGGTGTTAAGAGATCCAATGTTTATTTAAGATGTTAAGTTGAGTTCATGGAATAAACAGTGTTTTGTGTTTAAAAACCCACGTGTCCATAATTGTAATCCCGCACCTAGGGAAAAAGCCGTGTGCTCAGAAAAGCAACAAATCCATTAAAGGGAGAGGTTGGTTGAACTCCATGATACATTTTGGGGTTCTGAAAAGCCTCGCCCATAACAACTGGGGGCTCGTCCGGGATAAAAGTCTATCTATTGGATTAGCTTTTGTGAACTTAAAGACAGTGAAGGATTGTTGCTTTTCCGGTGTGGTATTTTAGTTTAAGTGGGGAGAGTGTTGTGAACAATGGCTCTTTCAGAGGCTCAGAAGTTTTTGGGGGTGGAGAATGTCACACGTAGTACTTTACGGGCAGAAACGAAACGCAGATACTGTTAGATTTGGCAAAAACATTGCAGTTAACCTTGCCTGGTAAATGGGAAAAGATGAGGCAATTATGCAGTGGTTAAGCATTTAAAGTTGCCTGAGATAGAGTTTGACTCATTGGAAATGGCAAAAATTCAGTTGCAAATGAAACAAATGGAACATCAGAAAGAATTAAAGCGGCTGGAATACGAGAGTGAGAGAGAGGAAAAAGAAAGAGAAAGAGAGAGAGAGGAAAAAAAGAGAAAGAGAGAGAGAGGAAAAAGAAAAGGAGAGAGAAGAAAGGAGAAAAGAACAAATAGCCCTAGCAGAACAAAAAGATAAAGAGAGGGAGTTTGAACTTCAGAAAATGGCCATGAAATATGACAATCAGTTAAAATTGGCAGACGTAAAGGGAAACGTACAGTTGGATGATAGTGATGAGGATAGTGAGAAAGAGCGTCATAGTCGAAGGCTTGGTGGGAATCTATTTAAATATGTCCAAACATTGCCAAGGTTTGACGAGAAGGAAATGGAAGCCTTTTTCATTTCATTTGAGAAGGTAGCGAAACAAATGAAATGGCCACAGGACATGTGGGTGTTACTGATTCAAACAAAGCTGGTAGGTAGAGCTAGTGAAGTGTTTGCATCACTACCGGAGGAGGTATCTGGAACGTATGAGGAGGTGAAGAAATCCATCTTAAGTGCATATGAGCTAGTGCCTGAAGCTTACAGACAAAGGTTTAGAAATTTAAGGAACAAATTTGGTCAAACATGCATGGGGTTTGAAAGGCTCAAACAGAGTAATTTTGATAGGTGGATAAGGGCTTTGAAAATAGACCAAACGTATGAAGCTCTCAGAGAAATAATACTTTTGGAGAAGTTTAAAAATTCAATTCCTGATGTAGTGAGAACTCATGTGGAAGAACAGAGGGTTAAAACTGTGAGATCAGCAGCAGAAACGGCAGATGATTATGAATTAGTTCATGAATCAAAGATTGGTTTCCGACATCAGTTTCAGCCGGTGAGGGATAGAAACTGGGGACATGAGAAATACTCAAGGGGTAAAGGTAAAGGTGATCTGATGGGAGACAATAAAGAGAGTGTACCACAGATTAAAAATAAATCCAGGAGGGTGGAAAAGAAATAAAAAGTTTCAGATGTTTTCACTGTATTAAACAAGGCCATGAAGAAAAGCACTGGGAAGGCTGATGAAATGAAATGAAAATTGCTTATTGTCACAAGTAGGCTTCAAATGAAGTTACTGTGAAAAGCCCCTAGTCGCCACATTCCGGCGCCTGTTCGGGGAGGCTGGTATGGGAATTGAACCATGCTGCTGGCCTGCCTTGGCCTGCTTTATAAGACAACGATTTAGCCCAGTGTATAAGGTAAGGTTGGAAAGTCCAGTGAAGAGTGGTGAAGTGGTAGTAGGAGTAATAGATAAACCATCTTGTCCAGGAATACAGTTTATCTTGGGTAATAATATAGCTGGATCGCAGGTGGGAGTGATGCCTACTGTGGTTGATAAGCTAGTGGAAAATCAGTCAACTGAAGGGTTGAAGGACGAATATCCTGGGATTTTTCCGGATTGTGTAGTAACAAGGTCGTAAAGTCACAGGTTAAGACAAGAGGAGAAATCAAAGAGTAAAGATGAAGTTGAAGTGCAATTATCAGAAACGATTTTTGATCAGATGGTTGAAAAAGAACAAGAACAGGTGGAGGATGAGGCGGATATTTTTAGTTCAGGAAAATTGGCGGAGTTACAACAGAAAGATGTAGAAATAAAACGGATATATCAGAAAGCATATACGGAAGAGGAATCTGAGAGTATACCAGTGTTATTACCGTAAAAATGATGTCTTGATGAGAAAATGGAGACCTGTACATATGCAGGCGGATGAAAAGTGGGCAGAAGTTCAACAAGTAGTATTGCCGGTAGGGTATAGAAAGGAAGTGTTGCGAGTTGCACATGAGGTACCAGTGGGAGGTCATTTGGGAATAAGGAAAACTCAAGCTAAAATCCAGAAACATTTTTATTGGCCTGGACTACATAAAGATGTAGTTAAATTTTGTCAATCATGTCACACATGTCAAGTAATAGGGAAACCTCAAGCAGTGATAAAACCAGTGCCCTTAATACCCATTCCAGCATTTGAGGAACCTTTTACAAGGGTCCTCATCGATTGTGTAGGCCCGCTTCCTAAAACAAAAAGTGGGAATCAATATGTTTTAACTGTAATAGATGTGTCTACTAGGTTTCCAGAGGCCATTCCAGTACATAATATTACAGCTAAAAGGATTGTGGAGGAGTTACTTAAATTCTTTACTAGATATGGACTATTCACAGAAATTCAATCGGATCAAGGAACAAATTTTACTTCAAAGTTATTCAAAGAAGTTATGGATAGCTTAGGAATAAAACAATTTAAATCAACTGCGTACCATCCAGAATTGCAGGGAGCGTTAGAAAGGTGGCATCAGACATTAAAGACAATGTTGAGGGCGTATTGTCAAGATTATCCAGAGGATTGGGATAAAGGAATTCCATTCGTATTGTTTGCAATTAGGGATGCACCTAATGAGTCTCCTAAATTTAGTCCTTTTGAACAAATTTTTGGGCATGAGGTAAGAGGACCACTTAAATTGATTAAGGAAAAATTGGTGGGTGAGAAATCGGAAATTACACTATTGGATTACGTGTCAAATTTTAGGGAACAATTAAATAGAGCAGGTGAATTGGCTAGACAACATTTGAAAGTTGCACAAAATGTGATGAAACGGGTAGTGGACAAGAAATCCAAAGTTCGTAGGTTTGTCAGTGGGGATAAAGTTTTAGTGTTGTTACCAGTGGTAGGTGAGCCTTTAAAAGCTAGGTTTTGTGGACCGTATCAGATTGAAAGGAAATTAAGTGAGGTGAATTATGTGGTAAAAACACCAGGTAGAAGGAAGACTCACCGAGTGTGTCATGTGAATATGCTTAAAAGGTACTTTGAAAGGGAAGGAGAGGAAAAGGAGGTTTTAATGATTCTAACTCAAAGTGATGAACCAAATCCAGATGACTGTGAATTTGACATACCTCAAATTAATTTGGAACATGAGGATGTTCTTAAAAATTGGGATGAATTGTGAAATTACCTTCCAGAGGAAAAACAAACTGACCTGAAAGAGTTATTGATGTCACATGGGCAAGTTTGTAGAGATAAATTGGGAAGTACTAAAATGGCTATACATGATGTAGATGTGGGAAATGCTGTTCCTATTGTAGCCACCTGGATTGGCCACTTCCTGACTTAAAATGGAGAACCGCAAAGGCTGAAGGGAAATTCAGCAGACACAGGCAAAGACTAGCAAAAACAGAAATCATGTGTATTGTAACCTGTAAAGAACCAGACAGCACTGAAACCAACAGCCATCTACATAGTAATGTGCGATTCCAAGGCACAATGGCAACAGTTAAGGTAAACAAAGCCAAGCCAGACTCCTCGGCGCCAGCAGGAGACTAGACAAAGGAAGGCCAATGGACACTTAGGGACCGGCCAGCGATCAGGGAGCCACTCCAGCATTGGAGAAATCGATCCAAGTGATCGGAAAGTAGTCCAATCACTTGGAACCAGGTACGGGGTCCGCACCGAAGGGCGGGAATCCCCTGGGGACTATAAAATAGAGTCCCCAAGTTCAATTCGTCCTTCTTTGGCAGGGTCACTCAACAACTTGAACTAACCCTTGACAGTGACCTGCCTCACTGCCGCATCAACCAAGTAAGTCTCAAGTCAACGCTCGCTACGAGATAGGCGCTCCTTGCTACCAGTCCATACCAGCTTTTGAATCCTGCAGACTAAGGACATGAGCGAAAGGCCATTTGTTCCCCTGACCTGGTGGGCCAGTCCGAAGCTAAGTATAGGCCTTTTAGTGATAGGAATAGCCTAGAAAGTAGAGTTTATGCATGAGTAGTGATTTACTGTGTATAATAAATGTGTTTTGATTTGAATCTTACAAATTGGTGTGTTGAGTTATTGATCATTACTTGAACTTGAACCTCGTGGCGGTATCATAAAGATACCTGGCGACTCTAGAACAAAGGTTAAACAAACAGAGCAAATTACGAATTAAGAGCCAACCAAAAGTTAGCAACATATTACTGGCGACATCCTGACGGGATCCGACTTACAAGTGGCTTAACCACTCTGGGAGAACCCAAAATTTGAATTAGAAATCCAATTGGGAACAGAAAAACCACAAGTGTTCAAGCAGTTCTGACCAATCCTCATAATTCGGAAGTGTGTTAATGCATGCGTAACTAACAGGGCTATAAGGTAAACTGATAGATATTTGTTGCGACAAAACTGTTGGGAGTTTGTATTCCGGAAAATAGCGAAAGCCGTACCCGTAATTACAGCACCGCCTTAATACCCCTTGTTCCAAATTTTAAGAGAAGTATTCAGAGAGGAAAGATGGCAATGCAGGCAATGCAACGCCTCATGAACCCCAAAGAATTTGTGGTGGCAGCGACCAGCAGCAGAGTAGGACAGTGTCCTGTTTGGGAAGAGAAAATCAGAAAGTACCTCAAAGGGAAAGGATGGCCCCTTTGGAGCGAATTCTGTGAAAATGAGGAAACAGGTCCCGGGAGTATAGGACATACTTGGTGGGAGAACCTGAGCAAAATCCATAAGAAAAGCTTGGGAAAAGCACGTAAGCCGATGGCAATCGTGTCCTGTTTGGCACAATTGCGAGGCACAGAGGAGGTCGTTCGGACAGCTCCGTAAAGAGATAGAAGGAATACATCGAATGAGCAAGGTCAATGTAAGTGAGGATGAGAAAGAGAACATAGAGTTGAGAAGGAAGTTAGCAGCAAAGGACGGAGAGGTGGATGATGCCAAGTGGGCACACCAATCTTGTCTGGCGCACCTAAGCAGCTTCCAGACACAGTACGAAAAGGCCTATCAGGACACGCAACGTGCAGTCCTGGTAAGAGAGCAAACAGAGAAACAGGTAGATGCATTGCAAAGGCAGTGTAGCGACCTGAAAGCAGCATTACGAGCACTCCATACTACCACCACGGAGCACAGACAGAGCTCACTAGATCACGCAAAGTGCCGGAAGCAGATTGCAGAACTGCAATCTTTACTTTCAGTTCAGAATGGGTTCCAAGGCACCTTTGGATCCCAATTAGATGAGGAAGACGGCCCGGATTGGGAAGAATTGAATGAGACCGCACATAGATATGTTCAGGGAACATGTGCGCAAGGAAAGCCCCAGAAGAGAAAAGCGCCCCAACCCCCCACATCGCAGATAGCTCAGGCACCAATGAATCCAGTAACCAGTATCCAGTCACATCGGACGGAGATACAGAATTTCTTTATACCACCCCCTTAACCATGACCCAATTACGGGACGCGTGTGAGAAAATCACACCATTCCTCCCCACCTCAGACCCCCACTACTTCTTTGCTAGAGTAAAGCATCAGGCGACCATGTACGGCCTGGATGAGCGTGAGCACGTGAAGCTCACAGTTTTGAGTTTAGACCCTTCAGTAGCAGCAGCCCTTCCCGACCCACAGAATGTAGGAGGAGGCACCCTTACAGAAATACACGCAGCGATCCTAGACGCAATCGGCTACAACAGAGATGACCCAGTAGAATGCCTGAATAAGTGCAGGCAGAAAAAGACAGAACACCCCACACCGTTTGCTGGACGCCTGTGGATTCATTTCACAGCAGTTTTCGGCAATTTAGAACGCGCCCATTTGTCCCAAGACGGTATGGCCAAATGGACCCGCACCCTTATCTCCCATGCCACAGAGGCAGGACAAAAAGCTTGTACGAATTATGACCCCTCAGAGGAAGCCCACAATGAGAAATGGGTTTTAAAGAGATTGTCCCGCGCCTGGGAGCAGTCTGTACAAAACAAACCCGCAGTTAGGAAACCCGAGGAACAGCAGGCAGAAGCAGACATCCAAGCGGTGAAAACGCACCAGAACCCCGCATGGGTGAACGAAGGCAGGAACAGCCCCCCACAGAAACCACAGGAGTGTTACAACTGTGGACAGTTAGGACACTTTGCACGAGAATGCAATGCCCCACGAAAACCACAGAGAGCCCAGCAGGCAGGCACTCTGAATAAGAATAGGACAGAGCCCATACATAGTGTGAGCACCCGTTCAGACCAGACGGACCTGAACGGAACGGACTGACGGTGTTCGGGCTCCCCCAGTTGGGTCTGCGACACCCTTTAGGATAGGTCTGGCCGACCAGTAGTTGCAGCAAAGATACGGGGGCAGCCCATCGAATTTCTCTGGGACACAGGAGGGTCCCGCACCACAATCAATTCCTCCACCATATTCCAGAAAGACACGTGGCCCACTACAGTCACCATCACCCTTAGCGGTTTCACAGGCCACTCACAGCAGGGACACGTCACAGCCCCTGTACCCATTCAGATTGGCAATATAATGACAAAGCACCCCATAGTTTTAGTCGATCTACCCAACACAGCAGAACACATTTTGGGAATCGATTTTATGAATTCCCACAACCTGTCCGTTGATCCAGTCAACCAGTGTGTCTGGAGAATGGCAAAATCCGCAAGAGCCCCCGCAACGCTCACAATAGGGGAATACGCAAACAAGATTAACGCAGTCGGCAAATTTTGGTTTGACCCGACCACGATTAGCACAGACAAGCAGGTTAGGGCAGTTCTGCAGAAGCACAGGACAGCATTCGCGACCCACAAACACGACTGTGGCCGGATGACTGGTTCTGTTCAAATCACAGGACCTGACCCTAGACCCCAAAAGCAATACGGATTTCCCCAAGAGGCAGAGGGAGAAATCGCAAAAGTTATCGACAGCTTATTAGAGCAGGGAGTACTCAGATCAGTAGCCTCCACTAATAATGCCTCGATTTGGCCAGTGAGAAAGCCCGATGGATCATGGCGACTGACCATCGATTACCGGGAACTCAACAAAGTCACCCCCGCAGCAGCCCCCACGGTAGCCACAAGTCCCGAGACCATGCTCAAACAGGGACTCAACTCACAATACTTTACGGTTTTGGACATCAGTCATGGATTCTGGTCCATTCCATTGGCAAAAGCGTGCCAATACAAATTTGCCTTCACTTTTAAAAATCAGCAGGACACGTGGACATGCCTTCCACAAGGATTCCACAACGCCCCCTCCATTTTCCACCGACAGCTGGCAAATGGTTTGTCAAAATTTTCTCGCCCCGAATGTCTGGTCCAGTATGTGGACGACCTATTACTGCAGACAGACACCAAGGCTGAGCACATCGAGCTTCTGGCCGAACACCTGGAACTCTTACAGAAAATTGGTTGCAAAGTAAACCCCAAAAAGGCCCAGATTTTGGAAAACAAAGTGATATATTTGGGTACAATTATCACGCACGGTAAACGCGACATCGAGCACAAAAGAATGGACTCGATTGCCAAATTGCCCCTTCCCCAGAGTGTTTCAGCCCTCCGGTCGTTTTTAGGACTGGTTGGCTACTGCCGAAACCACACTGACGGTTTCGCCAGCAAGGCAGCACCCCTCTCGGAACTCCTAAAGAAAGGAGACCCTCGGGAATGGCTTCCGCAGCATACGGATGCTGTGGATGCTTTGAAAAGAGCCGTCATTGCAGCCCCCGCACTACAGGTTCCAGACCCGCTTCCCCCCTATGCTATAGAGATAGCTAGCACAGACCGCACCCTTTCGGCCGTGCTCCTCCAGGAACGGCACGAACAGTTAAGACCCGTGGCTTACGCCTCCAGAGTTTTAGATCCTGTGGAGCAGGGAATTTCGGCCTGTGAAAGGCACCTGCTCGCAGTTTTCTGGGCAGTCCAGTATTTTTCCTACATAACCGGACTAAACCCCATCACAATCCTCACAGAACACACCCCCACCCAACTTTTACTGGACGGACGACTTATGGACGGTACAGTCAGCCAAATTAGAGCAGCAAGATGGACCCTTCTTTAGCAGGGACGGGACATCACTGTTAAACGGACCAAGGCCGACACTTTCCTAACCGATAACCTTCAGTACCCAGGCACCCCCATGAATGTGAAATCATCTCACTGCACCACAGCACAGGCCCCTTTATTGCAAGAACACCCCCCAAAAAGATAGGTAGTTCACCCCAGAGCCCCCAGCACACAGACACGTGCGTCCTTTAAGGATTTATGTGGACGGTTCTTCCACAGTATTAGACAGGAAGCGCATTACAGGATGCGGCATTTATGTTGAGGATGCGCAGGGACGCACCCTAGAAGAGATCTCCTTAAAGCTACCAGGCCACTTAGGCGTGCAGGCGGCAGAACTAGCAGCCGTTGCGTACATTATAGATCACCCAGATTCCTTCCCCAGCCCAGCAGACATATACTCGGACAGCCTCTATGTCTGCAGCAGCCTTACAGAATTCCTACCCCTGTGGAAAGCAAGAGGATTTGTTTCCGCAGACAGAAAACCCCTCCCTTCAGCCCCATTGCTTCGCCACATTTTAGAGAAAGCACAGGACAGGACACTTGGAATTGTTAAAGTTCGCAGTCACCGCCGTTCCTCCCCCCCTGGAAATGTAAAGGCCGACGCACTGGCAAAAGCAGGTTCCAGGCAAGTATATTTTTGGACACCCCCTGAAAGCGCCCAGTGAATGAAGTTCAGGTCTCGCAGACTAATATCGAGGATTTAGTGCCGGCCCAGAAGCAGGATAGCAATCTCAGGGAGATTTTGAAAGGAAAATTTACAGCACCCGATGATAGATTTAAAAATGCACTGACCACACATGACGGTGTGGTGTTAAAAGACACCCTTTATGTGGTTCCTGAACAGGACAGGAATCAACTTATTTGTTTATTCCATGACAGTCATGGACATCAGGGAATTGATCCCACTACAGCCCACCTCAGGCAGCTCTGTTGGTGGCCAAGTTTAAAAGAAGACGTAACGCACTACGTAGAGAATTGCCTTATCTGTGCCCAGAACAATCCGGACAGGTACGCAAAGAAAGCTCAACTTAGTCACACACGCCCCATTAACGGCCCCTGGACTAACCTCCAGATTTATTTTATAGGACCATTGCCCCCTTGCAAGAATGGTTACAAGTACTTATTAGTCATCATAGACACTTTTACAAAATGGGTAGAGGCATTCCCATCCAGGACGAACACGGCAAAGACCACAGCAAAGATCTTAACCCACCACATCTTTACGAGATGGGGACTCCCCTGCAGCATTGAATCTGACCAAGGTTCCCATTTTATGGGACGTGTCATGAAGAACGACCTCACAATATTTGGCATCACCCATAAATTCCACATCGCCTACCGCCCCCAGTCAAGTGGTATCGTGGAGCGCATGAATCGGATCCTAAAATCAACCCTCAGAAAAATGGTCCAACTAAACAACACCACTTGGGATTCAGTCCTCCCTTTTGCGTTGATGTTTTTGAGAAATACTGTCCCAACTTCCACAGGTTACACCCCACACACTCTCATGACCAGACGCCTCATGAAAGGCACAGAATTTTTATTAGGATTAGACTTGACCAGCCCCGAAGTGACGGCTCTCATACACGAGAACGCAGTAAAGCAGTTAGTGGAAAATGTAAAAACGGCTCAGCTAGCAGCCGCAGTAAGATTAGGTAAACGGAAGAAACAGAGCAAGGCCTGTTTTGACAAGACAGTGCATGCGACTGAGTTTGAGGTAGGATAGCAGGTCATGCTCTCAATTTACAACCCCAGCACGTTCTTGTCACCGAAGTATTTGGGTCCGTACTCCATTGCGGACAAAGTAAGCCCCTCCGTCTATAAAATTAAGTACCCCAACGGAAAGACTGCGTGGTTCCATATTAACCAGCTTTAGGCATATGGCCCACAGTCCAACCACGCCCACCACGTCATGCTCGACGCAGCAGACCATGCCCCGCCCACAGCCAACGTATCACTACCCTCCCCCAACACGCCCACCACATCCACGGACTCGCCCTCGTCTCCACCCCCGACCTCTAGACTCCGCCCCGGACCGCCCACAGACAGCAGCAGCAGTGACAGCGACTGTGACTCAGACAATAGCCACAGCATGCCTCCCTACTATCCCCATGCAACAGGACCCATGCCCAGCGAATCTGACCATGGTTCGAGTGATTCCTTCCTCATCACATTCCTCAACAAAACCCACCAACACCACCGACCTACGATGACGATTCCGTCCCCACAGAACTAGACACCACCTTTTGGCACCGCGATAATTCATTCAGGCTCGTCCGGAATGACGAGATGGACCCCAAATCGCACCATGCAGCCCTATCAGCCCTTATACATTCGAGAGTATGGCATCCGGGAGAAGGTGACGACTTTGAGTCTGACTCCCAAAACGAGAACCCCTTTGTGACCCTGTTTGCAACTGATAACTGAGGTGTCCAGATGGTGTTTTAAAAAGGAACCGCTTGAGAGAACCGTGTCCTTTCTGATGGAACCTGCAGCATGTTGTTTAATGTTGTTTGTTACTGTTATTGTTATGTGTTGTTTGTAAGATCGGAAATTTTTTCCACGGCCCCACGCCTTATTTGTCTGCCGAAACCTATGAAAACTTGCCAGCACGCTCATCAGTAGAAACCGCTGAGAGCTTGCCAGACCCCCGTTCATAACTGCTCTTCTGGTTCAAAGGTAGAACCAATACGGCAGCCCCCCACGATGACTACATTTTTGCCCGTTCTTGCCGGTTGCTCAGGCAGTGGAGAAACGGCATTGGTCTCCGCCCTGCCTGAGGACCCCCCTCTGGTCAGCTACACTCGAGTAGAGCACACACGGCATTGGTCACCGTCCTACCCGGGGATTCCATCCAATTCTTACCCGTCGTGGCCCATACGCACCTCATTTCGGCACTCTTGGTTCAAAAAAAAAGTTTTTTTCCGGCAACCCTTAGTGTTGCCATCCCTATGCTATTTACATCCTCAAACATTTGGATGGTAAATCGCACAGCCTGCGAGACGGCTCGCACTATTTCAGTATTTTTTAAGTGTGTCTTGTCCTGAATATTCGGTTTAAAAAAAAATGAGGGAGTCACACATGGTGACAAATTGTATAGGGAGAATTGGCACTGAAGGACAGACATACTAACGCACGAGATATTAACCATGATAGTAACAGACACTCTGCTTGATCCCACAGAACCCCAGAAGCTCCAGGAAAAGAGACGAAACGGAAAGGAAGAGACAAAAAGGAAAGAAGACAACAATGAAGACATCATACGTGTATTTCGTCGTTATTGCAATTTGTACCCGGTTGCGCGCGAACGCAAACCCCCTGACCCCAACCCCCCCCCCCGGCCATCAATGATTCACTTCCCCATAGCACACAGAACCCCGAGATAGTTTCTGATACACCATCATGGTGTGATAAGCTCATAACATGGTACTCCCTTTCCTACGTAGTCGAATCCCTATTAGTGTTGGCGATATTCTGCAGCATCGTGCAGACTATCCGCATGAGGAAATGGAGAAGGAAAGCCTACCACTCTCGCACCCCTGTATACAGAATGAGATCCCCTATTTTCGGTTTTCACCAGGCTCCCGAACCCCTTGATCTACAATAAAGACCATTTGTGTTGCATCTTTTGTAAATAAAGAAATGGAAATATTGTACACCCCTGTGTTTGACTGTCAAGCCAGGAAAAATGTAAATGCTGCTATCATTTTGTATTGTTTAGGAAGTTAATATGACTGAATGTTTAGTGAGTGTAGTTTATTGAGGACAGTTAGAGGTACCGTTTTTATTTTGTAATGCATGTCCCTGTTTTGACACAGCGCCACATAGAAATTGTTAGTTAAAATTTTTCTTACATAGTTATGGTCAGTGTAGAGGCCATAGAAGAGTGCTCGCCGGGTCAGGGAATGAAGACAACGCAGTTATGTGATCCTTCACGCTTCGCGTTAGGGATCACAAGGAGGGGAAGTAGCCACCTGGGTTGGCCACTTCCCGACTTAAAATGGAGAACCGCAAAGGCTGAAGTGAAATTCAGCCAACACAGGCAAAGACTAGCAAATACAGAAATCATGTGTATTGAAACCTGTAAGGAACCAGACAGCACTGAAACCAGCAGCCATCTGCATAGTAATGCAGCAGCCATCTACATAGTAATGTGCGATTCCAAGGCACAATGGCAACAGTTAAGGTAAACAAAGCCAAGCCAGACTCCTCAGTGCCAGCAGGAGCCTAGACAAAGGAAGACCAATGGACACTTAAGGACCGCCCAGCGATCAAGGAGCCACTCCAGCATTGGAGAAATCGATCCAAGTGATCGGAAAGTAGTCCAATCACTTGGAACCAGGTACAGGGTCCGCCCCGAATAGAGTCCCCAAGTTCAATTTGTCCTTCTCTGGCAGGGTCACTCAACAACTTGAACCAACCCTTGACAGTGACCTGCCTCGCTGCCGCATCAACCAAGTAAGTCTCAAGTCAATGATCGCTACGAGATAGGCGCTCATAGCTACCAGTCCATACCAGTTTTTGAATCCTGCAGACTCAGGACCTGAACAAAAGGCCATTTGTTCCCCTGACCTGGTGGGCCAGTCCAAAGCTAAGTATAGGCCTTTTAGTGATAGGAATAGCCTAGAAAGTAGAGTTTATGCATGAGTAGTGATTTACTGTGTGTAATAAATGTGTTTTAATTTGAATCTTCCTAATTGGTGTGTTGAGGTATTGATCATTACTTGAACTTGAACCTCGTGGCGGTATCATAAAGATACCTGGCGACTCGAGAGCAAAGGTTAAACAAACAGAGCAAATTACGAATTAAGAGCCAACCAAAAGTTCGCAACACTATCAAACAACATCCATATAGACTTAACCCTTTAAAATTGGCCCAGGTTAACAGAGAGATTGAGAGTATGCTGAAGAATGGCATAATTGAAGTGGGTTGTAGCCAATGGAGCTCACCCATAGTGATGGTACCTAGACCAGATGGTACCCAACGGTTGTGTGTGGACTATAGAAAGGTGAATGCAGTTACAAGAACGGACTCTTATCCTGTCCCACCATTGAAGGATTGCATGGAGAAAGTGGGACAATCTGCTTTTATTTACAACTTCCAGACATGGAAAGAACATTTAAAACATCATATGGAGTTCTTCGATCGACTTCAGGTGGCGGGTTTGGCGATGAACCTAGCCGAAAGTGAATTTGGAGAATCCCGAATCACTTTCCTTGAGGAGTTTCCGATACCCTCAAGACGAAGGGAGGTAATGCGATCTCCGAGCATGAATGAATTTGATCGAACAGCTGTGCAAAGGTTTTGTGGCGTGATTACTCCACTGATGGAATTGCTGAAGAAACGTTAAAAATTTCAATGGACAGCGGACTTTCAACAGGCATTTGACTGCCTGAAAGCTGTGATCACCAATGCGCCTGTATTGGTGAATTGCAAGGGACTCTGTGGTCAGATTGAACTAAATTATCTGATTCTGAAGAGAAATGCCGAGGAGTAGAGGAATGGATGGATCGTGCAGAGACTTTAGTCAAAGAGACTGTCAATCGAGAAGGATTTCGGCTGGAGGAAGAAGAGCAAAGAAAAATGGACTATATTATTATACCTGTTTGCAGGCGTTGTTTTTTAAAAAAAACGAAAAGGTATATTTACTGTGTACATTTCTTAGTGGATGGTGCAAAAGTGAAAAATGAAACCATCTTGAAGTTTATGGTTTATATATTTTTCTTGGGGGGACGTGTCATGCAAGAGTGCCTTTAAGAAATGGATGTGTAAGCAATGTACTTTTAAGAAAACAGTGATGTCAGAGAGTGGGTGGGGCTGGGCTTTAGGTCAGCCATTTTGCAGGTTTTTAGTTTAGTTTAAAAGCAGTGTCTGTGTTTTTCCCGAGAGCTGCAAGTTTTGTAGTTTGGTTATGCTGAGAGCAGCTAAAAAGTGCCTGGCTGGTTTTGCTGAGTGCAATTTAAAAGTAGAAAGCCAGTTTGCGACAGTCTCTGCCATTTTACAAAAAAAAATATAACCTTTAAACTGATGTGACACTGTTTAAAGGTATTAAGTCTCTTGGAAGTTTGAAGGAACATTTTAAGGAATTATTTACTGTTGCAATATTTTCTGAGTTATCTTTGAAGTAAGGGGTGTTAAGAGATCCAATGTTTATTTAAGATGTTAAGTTGAGTTCATGGTATAAACTGTGTTTTGTGTTTAAAAACCCACGTGTCCATAATTGTAATCCCACACCTAGGGAAAAAGCCGTGTGCTCGGAAAAGCAACAAATCCATTAAAGGGAGAGGTTGATTGAACTCCATGATACATTTTGGGGTTCTGAAAAGCCTCGCCCATAACATACCCCACACATCTCCCTTAAAGGACATAAGGAGGTTGCAGACAGATTGTGCTCATATCCGCTGGAGTTTAGAAGAGAAAGGACGATTTGATTAAAGTGTATAAGATCCTGAATGGTCTTAACAAGGTGGACATGGAAAGGATGCTTCCTCTTGTGGGTGAGGCCAGAAATAGGGAGCACTGTTTTAAAATTATGGGTTGCCATTGTAGGACAGCGATGAGGAAAAATGTTTTCTCTGAGTGACTTTGGAACTCCCTGCCTCAGAAGGCAGGGTCCTTCAAATTTTTATCAGGTAGAGATAGTTTGGTTCCTTGCCTAACAAGAATCTTAAGTTATCAGGGGTAAGTGGGAATGTGGAATTTGAAACATAACCCGATCAGGCCATGATCTTATTGAATGGAGGACCAGACCTTTTTAAAAAAATATATTTATTAACATTTTTAACACAATTTTTCTCCCTTACAAACAATAACCCCGTAACAAAAAAAAGAAACGAGAAATAGTGCGGAGCAAGATATATACATGACAAAATAGTATATTTACATAGCTTTGTGCACTGGCTCTCTCCCGTACGTGCCAGTTTCCCTGACTCTTCATGTTATCTCTTGCTCATCCATCCCCCCAGGCAGCTCCGCCTCACCCCCCTCCCCGGACGTCCCCCCCCCCCAGGTTGCTGCTGCTGCTGACCGACATTACTCTAACGCTCCGCGAGATAGTCTAGGAACGGTTGCCACCGCCTGTAGAGCACCTGCGCAGACCCTCTCAAGGCGAACTTGGTCCTCTCCAACTTTATGAACCCAGCCATATCGTTTAGCCAGGCCTCCACGCTGGGGGGCTTCGCCTCCTTCCACATTAGCAAGATCCTTCGCCGGGCTACTAGGGAATACCGGCCTCTTTCGCCTCCTGCACTCCCGGTTCGTCCACTACTCCGAATATTGCTAGCCCCCAGCTTGGCTTGACCCGGACTTTCACCACCTGAGATATTGCTCCCGCCACTCCTCTCCAGAATCCCTCCAGTGCCGGGCATGACCAAAACATATGGACATGGTTCGCCGGGCTCCCTGAGCACCTTCCACATCTGTCCTCTACCCCAAAGAACCTGCTCAACCTCGCCCCCGTCAAGTGAGCTCTGTGAACCACCTTAAATTGTATCAGGCTGAGCCTGGCACACGAGGAGGAGGAATTAACCCTACCAAGGGCATCAGCCCACAGACCTTCCTCGATCTCCTCCTCCCATTTACCCTTCAACTCTTCTACCAGCGCTTCCCCCTCTTCTTTCATCTCCTGGTGTATTGCCGACACCTTGCCCTCCCCGACCCATGCACCCGAGATATGGGGGACCAGACCTAAGGGTCCAAATGGCCGACAGCTCTCCTATTTTGTACATTCACAAATGCCTGCATTGTCCTTTTCTTAAAATGGTAAAGGATGTCAGGACAACATGGAAATTCCAGTTCCTGAGAGGTGTACCAGTAAAGAGACTGCAGCTCTGAATTGTCTTCACTCTTCACAGAGCTGATTTTGTCCAATTACATTGCAGGCGTCAGATGTTCCCCTTTGGTCAGAGCAGCCAAATCTTCAGATAATTACCACCGTATCTCAAGTGGAAGACACACAGGCAAGTGATCAGCAACAGAAGATTGAGCCCCAACCCTCAAGCTCCGACAGTTGCTGTCACACTACCTATAAACACCATGGCATGGACACCACAACCTTCAGCCAACACTCAAAGCTGCAAGACAATCCTGGAGCAAGGAACTAGCGACCATCAACTCACCAAAGCACAGCTCAGTGAGGCACAGAGACACTTGGAAGAACATAGTGTCATGATAAAAGCCAAACCGCAAGGTGAGCTCACCAATGAGGAACATCCAAACGACAGGTTGAGGTACCTTCAACTCCCACAAAGATCATGGTGGATGACACAGAAAAAGTAAAACCGGTTTCATACCATAAATAAACGGGGTGAACAAGTTCTGCAGAATGAATGGGACAAGCCGTGTGGTCCCCAGGCAGAGCAGATAGGGAGTTGACAAAGAGAAGTTCACCTCTAAGGAGCGGAAACAGCAGATCAAAAGACTAACAAGTTCTAGAAACACAGACCACATAAACTCTGAATCAAAAAGTGTTGCCCAAATGACCAGAGCCTGTCACTTTTCTGAATGTGACCAGAACGAGATCTGAAGAATTGTCAAGCCTCCAGACCATCTGAATTCATAAAGGCAGAGATTTGGAGAGAGCACAGGGATAAGGGGTAACATCATTGAAATGTAAATACATTTGGTCTTCCTCTGCCACTGCACCCGCTCTAGTGCAACCACATCCCTCCTCCAATGCGGCGACCAGAACTGCACACAGTACTCCAGCTGTGGCCTCACCAATGTTCTATACAATTCCAACATGACTTCCTTGCCAGCTGAAAGGTCTCTAATTGGCACTCTTAGTGAGCCTGCCTGCTTCTCTTAATTGGTCAGTGAGGCATGATCAATTTGTCTGGAGACGAAGTTGAATTCAAACTGAGGCTTTATTAGTATCTGAAGTGTGGCCTCCTACAGCAGCTGACGAAATGGCTGCGAGCTGAAGGCCACGCATATTTATAACCCGGCTCCTGGGCGGAGCTAGCATGCAGGGGCCCAGGTGAACCTGTAGTGCAGGTTCTATCGTACAACCCTTAATATAGGAACACAGTGGTTTACCACAGTCAGTAAACCGGTTTCCAGGGGAACTAAGGAGATCAAAATCCCAATAAACGACTGCTACCCCTCCCCACCCCAACACCACCCCTCATCCCCCCGACTCGACCCAACCCTGGGGACAGATTCTGGTCCTGGAAACAGTCCCATCTTCTGTTTCCCACTCCAAAAGTGAAAATTCAGCACAGTGTGTGAAATCCTTTAGCAGTTATATAGGAATTGGCAAATTTGAGCTTGACACTTCGTTATGAGATGAGACATTGCATTTATATACAACTGAATTGCATTTACAGATCACAAAGAATGACATTCGATGTAAATGGGTGATGATATGAAAGCCTATTTTGCTATTCCCTCTACTATTTATGATGCTTGTCGTGGGTGTCTCAGCTTTCTAATGTGGAAACGTGGACAGCGGCCCAACCATGGATAACAAAATAAATTAGGAATTTGTTGCTAACTTTTGGTTTGTTCTTAATTTGGCTCAGACACAGCAGTAAATGTTGCTCGTTGTGTCTTTGCTTAATTTGCTCTGCTTCTATAACCTTTGCTCTAGAGTCCCAAGGTATCTTTATGATACTGCCACAAGGTTCAAGTTCAAGTACTGATCAATAACTCAATACACCAGTTATTAAGTTCCAAATCAAAACACATTTATTATACATAGTCAATCACTACTCATGCATAAAATTCTACTTACTAGACTATCTCTAACACTAAAAGGCCTATACTTAGCTTTGGAACTGGCCCACCAGGTCAGGGGAACAAATGGCTTTCCGTTCAGGTTCTGAGTCTGCAGGCTTCAAAGCTGGTATGGACTAGTAGCTAGGAGCGCCTATCTCGTACCGTGCGTTGACTGGAGACCTACTTGGTTGATGCAGCAACTTAGGCAGGTCAAGTTCAAGGGTTGTTTCGAGCTGCTGAGAGACCCTGCCAGGAAGGACGAATTGAACTTGAGGACTCTATTTTATAGTCCCCAGGGGCTTTGTGCCCTTTTGGGCGGACTCCGTACCTGGTTCCAAGTGATTGGACTACGTTCCGATCACTTGGATCGATTTCTCCAATACTGGAGCTGTTCCCTGATTGCTGGGCGGTCCCTAGGTGTCCGTTGGCCTTCCTTTGTCTTGGCTCCTGCTGGCGTCGAGGAGTCTGGCTTGGCCTCGTTTACCATAACTGTTTCCAATTATTCCCGGGGATCGGTCATTAATATGCAGATGACTGTTAGTTTCAGTGCTGTCTGGGTTTCTGTAAGTTCTGATACACAGGAAACTTTGCACCTGCTTGTTTTGCCTGTGTTGACTGAATTTCCCTGCAGTCTTTGCGGGTCACCATTTAATTATCCTGTCGGGATAATTAAAGTCGGGAAGTGGCCAACCCAGGTGGCTACAAATTGTATTAGATCCAAAGAGGAGTCATAAAAAGTAGCAAGCCAGAGGATTGGGAGCAGTTCAGAATTCAGCAAAGGTGGACCAAGGGCGCCATAGTGACACAGTGGTTAGCACTGCTGCTTCACAACACCAGGAACCCTAGTTCCATTCTAGCCTTGGGTCACTGTCTGTGTGGAGTTTGCACTTTCTCCCTGTATACTCCGGTTTCTTCCCACAGTCCAAACATGTGCAGGTTAGGTGGATTGGCCGTGCTAAATTGCCCCTTAGTGTCCAAAGGTGTGCAGGTTAGGTGGGGTTGTGGGGATAGGGTGGGACAGTGGGCTTGAGTAGGATGCAGGCTTGATGGGTTAAATTACCTCCTTCTGCACTGTAGGAATTCTACGGTACTGCAAAACAACAATTAGAACTTTAAAGCTGAGGTCTATAAAGTTGAGCCATATCAAGATTCAGAAGTGTTGGGAAGGACTGCAAAAGCCACAGTATTTTGTTCCATAATTGTTGACATAGCCATCCCTTCATTCACCCCCTATATCTATAGGTATGACTTGAAAAAGTACATACCAAAACCCAAGATGGCCCGAAGGCCTATGAAATGTGATATGTGCCTCTTTGACCGTTTAAGATTAAACATTTCTGAGATCTTGCAGCAATGTTTAATTTTTAATATTAAAAAAAGTGACTTCCTTTTTACAGGTTTACTCATGCTAACCCTTTGATCAGTTATTTGTTTCCATGGTTTGTGCAGGAGGAGCTAGTGACCTGTGAATGATCCACACATCTGATTAATGTTTGGTATCCTGCCTCTAATCAAGAAAACATCCTCAGGCATTAGCTGGTGTTAAATGGAGCGTAGCATTTGCACCCATATTTGAAAAAAACCAAGTCTGAAATGGATAACTGCCTTTCTCTGGATGATTATCACCCACAGCATTTCATTAAAGAGATGTTATCAGAATGTGAGTGAGAGAAGATATATTGCTGGCTGCGTGTTGCCAACAGTAGTTGATGACAGAATAAACAACAACCTTTTTGGATTTATAGGTTTTAACAACATCTGCTAACTTGGCCCAAACAAACACATTGTTGTAGATTTTGAATGAGTAGCTTAATTGCAATTATAATTTTGACAGCAAGGACAAAGTTATTACTTCTTTGTTACATTTGACAAGCACTCAAAGGCCGAGATTGCTTTTCGATAAAACAACCAGTCTGGCTTCCCTATGACTTAGTAAGTAGTGGGGCCACACAGTTAGGAAGGTCACAGGTTCGATCCCCCAGTCTTTGTCGAGTCAGCTGACCCCTGCCTGATCAGCAATAAGGCTGCTACATTAGGTCTTGATACGCTTACGATAGGGCATGGAAAAATGACCAGTGATTCAAGGCTGATCATTTCAAGTGAATATTTCTTGAAATGCACCCATGATTGTTGTCCTGACACCCTGGCTATCACGCAGTTAATTCCAGCCCCCCTTGACCCGGAGTTGCAACACAGGTGAAATTAGATTTTATTTACAATTCCCGAGGCCCTTGCTTGAGCCCAATAAACGACAGTCACCAGGTTTGTAACTTTAACGCAAGTAACCTTTTATTATGTACAGTATTATAATTAAATGGACAGAAAATTTAGCTGCCTATCTACTACACCTTTCCCAACCCCTCCTTCCTAACTTGCCCCATCCCAATCTCTGTACACGCACGTACAGACAAACAACACAGAGAGGAAAGAGTGGTGGAAAGATAAATAAAAATATTAATAAAAATAAAAGGATAAGGATCATTGGTGCACTGGGATGACTTCCAGTCAATGTCTTTCTGAAGTTCAGGCTTTCGTTTTGGTACTTCTTTCTTCTAGGCTTGAGATGGTTTTCTCTGGCAAGGTTGTCTACCTTCTCTGCAGACTCAGCATCATTTTAGGTTCACAGCAAAGGATGTGCCAGGCACTCACTGCTTTCAGAACATATATCAGTTCTCTCACTTCAGCAGGCAGGAGAGAGAGAGAGCATTACTTTCACTTCCAAGGTTTAAACACTTCAGCCCAGTTCCCTCAGAAAGCATCATGCAGGAATCAATCACTGACCATGTCAGGCAGACCACTGTCCCTGGCCAACCCAGTGGTTGCCAGATAATCAATCGAACCGACTCCCTCTAAACCTGGTCCCTAGGATCCACTAGGTGTCGAAGAGTCTGGATTCTCCTTCCCAAAATACATAATCCGGGAACACAGTGTCCTAGCAAGCAAAATGTTCCAACTGTGAGTCTTCTGCTTAAAAGCACATCCCAATTATGAGTCAATGGACCAAAAAAAATAGAAATAGGAACAAAGGAAATAAACAGGAAGGGCACTTTCATTGATTATTAGCGAAGTGCACAAATGAATAGCTACTTCTATGAAATATTAGAGGCTGGAATGGCATCTGTGAAGAAATAGTCACAGCATAAATCTAGGCTGTCGCCTTCTCGCTATCAAATGTATTATCCAGTCATCAGTGTGCCAGAGTTGTAGAGAGGAACAGTTCTTGCTTTGGTCCTTTCATCAACACCAACATCACTCCACGATGGGCAGCATGGTAGCACAGTGGTTAGCACAGTTGCTTCACAGCTCCAGGGTCCCAGGTTCGATTCCCGGCTTGGATCACTGTCTGCGCGGAGTCTGCACATTCTCCTCGTGTCTGCGTGGGTTTCCTTCGGGTGCTCCGGTTTCCTCCCACAGTCCAAAGATGTGCGGGTTAGGTGGATTGGCCATATTAAATTGCTCTTAGTGTCCAAAAAAAGGTTGTGTGGGCTTACTGGGTTACGGGAATAGGTTGGAAGTGTGGGCTTAATTGGGGAGCTCTTTCCAAGGGCTGGTGCAGACCCGATGGGCCGAATGGCCTCCTTCTGCACTTTAAATTCTATGATTCTATGATGATCAGATGAGAGTAGGTATAGGGATTTGAGAGAGTCCAGTAGTCCTGTTGAAGCAACCCCAACCTCTGCCACCAAAGATCTACGGCTGGACGGTGTTCTAAATAATAGCTCAGTTGAAAGTCACCCCAGTGAGGCAAATCTCAAATTACAGTTGATATTGCAATTTGAATTTGCAAAACCACGAGAGTTGTAAGGCCAAGATCATTAAAACCATTTGGGAAATGAGCAGCAATATTTTTCAAACTGTAAAGGAACTAAATATTCATGTTCATAGTTGCTACATTATTTAATAAATTGGGGAAAATGCTGGGGGTGGGGAGTCACTACATGTTATTAAAGCAAAATACATTAAAGCAATGTGCTTTGCTCCAGGAAACTCTGGTGCATAAACAATTACACTATATGTTAAAAAAACACTCTGGTTGTAGTAATTCACATGCAAGATGTTTTTACAGCATTTGTGGAAGAACTCTATGCTGGCTTCATTCCTGATTCAGCCTCTCTGGTTTTATTTCACAATGGACTCACTGATTGCTTCTATTTGCTGGTAGGTAATGCTTTTGTAGGCATTTGTGGTTAAGATCTTTAGCAAGCATTACCCACTGGGACAATACTTGGGTGACAGAAAAGGAATTATTTGCTTGAGGCAAAAAAAAGTTTAAAATAAACAGACCATTACTTGTCACAGAAGAAATTGGGAGGCAAAGCAGTTTTAGCAAGTCTGATTCAGGTGAATTGCTGACACATTTTTTCCTGTTGCCAGCAAGTACAGCTGCAACAGCATGCCGCACATAAAGGCGATATTTACCAGGTGAAATGCAAAAGAATGGACTCAAATGTGCTGTGATGTAGCCTGACAAATGTATATTTACTCATTTCATGTCTCCTTTCACGTGTAATACCTTAAAGGACTGTCCAAACTGGTTTTGTGAAAGGCATTCACAAAATAACTTCGGATTCTGTTCGCTGTGTTTTCATTACCAGAAGCAGTGTTTATTTTTCATTGCTTCAATTTCAAAGTCTGGGCAACAGACTCAAAAAGGAAACCAGAATAATTAAACCGCTTGCCTTTAATTTTTTTTAATGCCACATGGCAAAGTCTAGAGGTCTCATTTTCTGACCTCACCAGTAAGCTATTCGATTTTGTTCGACCCAAAATTATAACTCTTTTGCAGAAAGACTCTCCGAGAAACAAAAAACAGCTTCTTGCGTTCTGTGCAAAGGAAGCTACATTATTCTCGCACGCACACGATCTGAAAACAATTGCAGTCATATTGAGTGGTACAGTTCCCAGTCTGGCTGCTTTTGTATCATTCAGCTGGCTGTCATCAGCGCATGCCTTAACTAGCATTTGCAGGCCAGTTGTTGATTAAAAACTGAAAAGACCTGCATCCAATCAGACGTTCTGGAGTGTAAGCTGATTGAATGGAAATTCTCCAGTGTACGAAACTGACCATCAATACACATTACAATGACCAAAAGCAGTCTGCACAAACATATGCCTTGGGTCTTGCATGCGATGATTTACAAAATATTGACATAACTTCATACAAAGCTGACTGACAGACTTGAAATTCATTGATGAAAAACCAATCTAAGGATAGTTGTAAATTTAAAGAATTGATTAACTCTTTTCTTGCACTGTTCGATTTCCTGTGACATTGCACAGGGGCATCAAAAGCGCAGGATTTGGGGTCAAGGCGGGTTAGCAGGTCAGGGGACAATTGGACTGAGCGAAGCGAGGAATTGAGCGAAAGAGAAGGGAAGGCAGCAGAGCAGGGGGGTGAGGCAAGGTGAAAGAAAGAGAGAGGGAAATGGGCCAGGACTAGCAAACCATCTCATCCAATGTTGGGTGGAAGAAATGGGGTTGGCAAAGAATCTTGGGGTGGGGTGGCAAATTAGGCTGGAAATGAGGCTCAGTTGGTGAATGAAAATTACATAAAGGAGAGGAAAGTGCTGATTGCTTGGAAGTGATTAGTAGGTGCGTTGGCCTCTCTTCTCATGCAAAATAAATTGTTGTTCCCTTTACAGTTTGGCATTCTTGCAAATTGTCCTGATGAGTGCCAGACAGAAAGCTTCAACAGCATGTGTTTTGTTTAGCAATCTTCGTTCTGTACCAGCAAACAACTGTAAATTAAATAGAGTTGGGGAAGGGGCATGAACTTGGAAAAATAATAAAATGGAGAATGAAATAAATGTTACTAAATGTCTTGGATAGTCACAATATAAAGTTCTGTTGTGTATCTATTTTCTCCATTTTATATTTTGATAAAGTAATAAGTTAATAGCAGGTGGTCACCACATTGAAGATTAATGGGCAGGCTCATGAAGAATTGAAAAAGGGTTGGAGCGCAGGATAAAAGTTGTCCTAAAAGCTAGAAAAAAACGTGATGTGAAAGATTGGTCATCAATTCAGCATTTATAAAAGCTTGCAAATTACCTGTACTGATTTGACATCAAATGGTGCAATTCAGAATTAATCTTGAGATCATTGAAACACTCATTGCTTGCTTGTTAAATTTATAGAAGTGATCACTTGGGTTTGGAGGTGTTAATCAATCATTCAGTGCAATCATTAGGCATCAACATGATGCAGGAGGATATCATCGCAGCTTCCTACATGTTATGGTGGAAAAACAAATCTTAACGTTTATTTTCAAAATTTTCCCCAAGAACTTTCCTCACCCATTCCATTTCAGCAGGCATCCTTCTGATCCTTCTCTGGCCCTTCTGCTGTGCCAGCTCCACCAGGGTCACCAACTCTGGGGGAGAAACAACGGATATTTTCCAGAGGCTTAGGGAGGTGTCAGGTAAAGAAATAGTCAAAAATATAAGTAACAAAGTAAATGTGACACTATTGAGAAGTAACAGTGCATGGAATTAAATTTAAAAGTCTATAACAAAATAAGGAAGCTAGAAACTCACCAAGGCTCCTTGGCAGCACTTCTGTAGTGATATGTATATATGCTGGTATATAAAGAGTTAACAACTACATCATAGTGTAAGACCACCACTAGATAGCAGCACTAGATTCATGTATAAATATGTGGGGCGGGATTCTGTGATCCTAAGGCTAAGTGTTGACGTTGTCGGAAGCACGGTCGCGTTTCTCGATGGCGTCGACACAGCCTCAGGATCAGCAATTCTGGCCCCTACAGGGGGCCAGCACAGCACTGTAGTGGCTCACGCTGCTCCAGCTGCTGATCCCGGCGTGAGCTGGGCGGCGCGGGATCCGCACATGTGCAGTGGCACCAGCGCCAATGCGTGCATGCGCAGTAGCTTCCTTCAAAGTGCCGGCCCCGACGCAACATGGTGCAGGACTACAGGGGCCGGCGCGGAAGAAAGGAGGCCGCCAGCCAGAGAGGCTGGCCAACTGATCGGTGGGCCCCGATCGCGGGCCAGGCCACATCGGAGGCCCCCCCCCCGGGGTCGGACCCCCTCTCCCCGCCCACAGGCCACCCCCCGACCTTTCCACGACGAGTTCCAGCCGGCTGATAGCAGGTGTGGGCGGCGGCGGCGGGACTCGGCGTCTTTACAATGGCCGCTCGGCCCATCCCGGGCTGCGAATCGGCGGGCAGGCTGCGTAGAGCGGCCCCCGTCCGTCGCCCCGCGAACCACTCCCGTGCCAATGGCGCCGATTCTCCGCTCTGCGAAGAAGCGCATGCCGGCGTCGGGTTGGCGTGGCGCGATTCGCACCGGTCACGGGGATTCTCCGGCCTGGCCCCAGGCTGAGAGAATCCCGCCCGTGATCTCAAAGGATCTTGGCTCTCTTCGAACCAGGAGTGACTAAACAGCAGTTAGAGAGAGAGTTATAGCATAGTTGATACTTATAGTAAAACATGGTTAATTCCTATTCTGATTTACTTTATCACCAGTTATAGTTTTGTAAGAGTGAACAAACCCATTAGTATTACATTTGTTATTCATTAAACCTTTTTTGCTTTGAATTGAAGATTGGTAGTTTCTTTGAAATCTAGCCATCAGACCATTAGGAAGTAAAGCAAAGAGTAACGACACATTACAAACAAATAATATAACACCTTCCAACCCCACAACCTCTACCACCTGAAGGACAAGGGCAGCAGATTGGTAGTTTCCTCATTTGCAACTATACCGCCATTCCTTCACTGTCACTGAGTCAAAATCCTGGAACTCCCTTCCTAACAGCCCTTGTCTGCTTGGCCGCAATGCAGCACCTGATCTCCAAGATCCTCGGAGCTGGTGGCCAATGTGGCTCGGGACAAAAACAAGACATGCGTCATTCTTAATCACCCGCAGATTGCCATCTGCAAGAACGAGGAGCTAATGAAGCTGCTGGAAGAAGCTACCACAGCCCAGGGCGGTGTCCTCCCCAATGTCCAGGCCATGCTACTGCCCAAGCAAACCAGGCATCCCAGCATGATTTACGCTTGAAGAGGAAAGAACAGAAAAAGATAAAAACATAATGTTAACTAAAAAAATGTAAAGAAAAAATTCCACCACCCAATGCATGGCTAAGAACCACAATCTTGCTCTATACCCACCCCCTAGTTTATTTTTCCTGATCCCACTTTCCCTGCCATAAATTGGCAATACCCAGCTCTCAGGTTGGCCTGGACTCTCTCCGTCCCCCTCAGGCCTGCTGGAAACGTACCTACATGGGTCTGTCAGCCAGCTCCAGCCCAGTCTCGGGGCCTATCACTCACACCCCCCCAAACCTCTGCCCTCTCCCCCCCCCCCCCAACCTCAAGTCCCTTCCTCCACCAGCCTCTCCCCACTCCGTCACTTCCAATTCCCACTAGCCCCCTGACCTGGAAGAGGGTTGGGCAAGAGGGGGCTGGCTGGAATTGGAAATGATGGAGCATTTCCCTCCTGGTTCACTAATGTCCTTTAGGGAAGGAAATCTGTCGTCCTCTTCTGGTCTGGCCTACATGTGACTCCAGATCCACAGCAATGTGGCTGACTCTTTAATGTACTTGGGGATGAGCTATAAATGCTGGCTCAGCCAGCGACACCCATATCGTCAGCGACACCCATATCGTCAGCGACACCCATATCGCCAGCGACACCCATATCGTCAGCGACACCCATATCACCAGCGACACCCATATCGTCAGTGACACCCATATCGTCAGCGACACCCATATCGTCAGCGACACCCATATTGCCAGCGACACCCATATTGCCAGCGACACCCATATCACCAGCGACACCCATATTGCCAGCGACACCCATATTGCCAGCGACACCCATATCGTCAGCGACACCCATATTGCTAGCGACACCCATATCGTCAGCGACACCCATATCACCAGCGACACCCATACCGTCAGCGACACCCATATTGCCAGTGACACCCATATTGCCAGCGACACCCATATTGCTAGCGACACCCATATCGTCAGCGACACCCATATCGCCAGCGACACCCATATTGCCAGCGACCCCCGTATCACCAGCGACACCCATATCGTCAGCGACACCCATATCGCCAGCGACACCCATATTGCCAGCGACACCCATATTGCCAGCGACACCCATATTGCCAGCGACACCCATATTGCCAGTGACACCCATAGCGTCAGCGACACTCATATTGCCAGTGACACCCATATCATCAGCGACACCCATATTGCCAGCGTCATCCATATGGCCAGCGACACCCATATTGCCAGCGACACCCATATCGTCAGCGACACCCATATTGCCAGCGACACCCATATTGCCAGCGACACCCATATCGCCAGCGACACCCATATTGCCAGTGACACCCATAGCGTCAGCGACACCCATATTGCCAGCGACACCCATATCGCCAGCGACACCCATATTGCCAGTGACACCCATAGCGTCAGCGACACCCATATTGCCAGCGACACCCATATTGCCAGCGACACCCATATCGCCAGCGACACCCATATTGCCAGTGACACCCATAGCGTCAGCGACACCCATATTGCCAGTGACACCCATATCGCCAGCGACACCCATATCGTCAGCGACACCCATATTGCCAGCGACACCCATATTGCCAGCGACACCCATATTGCCAGCGACACCCATATTGCCAGTGACCCCCAAATCTCCAGCGACACCCATATTGCCAGCGACACCCATATCGTCAGCGACACGCATATTGCCAGCGACACCCCTATTGCCAGCGACACCCATATTGCTAGCGACACCCATATCGTCAGCGACACCCATATCGCCAGCGACACCCATATTGTCAGCGACACACATATTGCTAGCGACACCCATATTGCTAGCGGCACCCATATTGCCAGCAACACCCATATAGTCAGCGACACCCATATCATCAGCGACACCCATATCGCCCGCGCCACCTATATCGCCAGCGACACCCATATCATCAGCGACACCCATATCGCCCGCGCCACCTATATCGCCAGCGACACCCATATCGCCAGCGACACCCATATCGTCAGCGACACCCATATTGCTAGCGACACCCATATTGCTAGCGACACCCATATTGCCAGCAACACCCATATAGTCAGCGACACCCATATCATCAGCGATACCCATATCGCCCGCGACACCCATATCGCCAGCGACACCCATATCGTCAGCGACACCCATATCGCCAGCGACACCCATATCGCCAGCGACACCCATATTGCCAGCGACACCCATATCGTCAGCAACACCCATATCGCCAGCGACACCCATATTGTCAGCGACACCCATATTGCCAGCAACACCCATATCGTCAGCGACACCCATATCGCCAGCGACACCCATATTGCCAGCGACACCCATATCGCCAGCGACATCCATATCGTCAGCGACACCCATATTGCCAGCGACACCCATATTGCCAGTGACACCCATATCGTCAGCGACATCCATATTGCCAGCGACACCCATATCGCCAGCGACACCCATATTGCCAGTGACACCCATATCGTCAGCGACACCCATATCGCCAGCGACCCCCATATTGCCAGCGACCCCCATATCGCCAGCGACACCCATATCGTCAGCGACACCCATATTGCCAGCGACACCCATATTGCCAGTGACCCCCATATCCCAGGAATTTGTAATTTAAAACATATACAAGGCACACTGCAGCAATTTGGAAGGGTTTGGAAGTGCTTTCATAGGAACAGGAGTAGGCCATTCAGCCCCTCAAGCCTGCCCCGCTATTTAATACAATCATGGCTGATCGATGATCTAACTCCATATACCTGCCTTTGGCTCATATCCCTTAATATCCTTGCTCAACAAAAATCTAGCTCAGATTTAAAATTAACAATTGTTCTATCTTCAACTCCTGTTTGTGGGAGAGAGGTTCAAACCTCTACAACCCTTTGAGTGAAGAAGTACATCAGTCCAGAAAGTTCTAGCCCTAATTTTTAGACTATGCCCCCTAGATTTAGAATGTCCAATCAGTGGAAATAGTTTATCTTTATCTACCCTGTCTTTCCCTGTTGTTATATTGAATACTTTGATCAGATCACCCCTTAACCTTCTCATTTCTAGAGAAAGCAAGTCTAATTTGATTAATGTCTCCTTGTAACTTAATCACTATTGTCCAGGTATCACTTTTGTAAACCCGTGCTTTACTCCCTCCAAGACCAAAATATCCTTCCTAAAGTGTGGTGCCCAGAACTGCTCACAGTCCTCCAAGTGAGGTCTACCTAGGTTCTGCACTGCAGCATTATCTCTGTGTCTTTATACTCCAATCCTCTAGATATAAAGGCGAGCATTCCATTAGGAAACTGGAGCACCCAGAGGAAACCCATGCAGACTGGGGGAGAATGTACAAACTACACACAGTCACCCGAGGCAGGAATTGAACCCGGGTCCCTGGCACTGGGAGGCAGCAGTGCTAACCCCTATGCCACCGTGCTGACACTTGGACAATTACCCATTATCCCCACTCCCTGTCGCTTGCCACTCAATCAATTTCCTAACCATGTCAATAATTTGCCCTTAACACCGTGGATTTCCACCTTAGCTAACAGTCTCTTATGTGCAATTTGACAGGCTGACAATGGGGAGGGCGGTAGGGCAACTGCGTAGGGCAAGAGGGGTGCAATACGAGTATGAGGAGAAGGCGAGCCGTATGCTGGCACACCAGCTGCGGAGGCAGGCTGCATCCAGGGAAATATTGAAGATCCGGACTGGGGCTGGGGATGTGGTGTCAGAGCCAAGGAAGCTAAACGAGGCATTTAGAGAGTATTACCAGGGACTTTATGAGGCAGACCCAGGAGGAGAGGAGGGGGACATGGGGTGGTTTCTGGACGAGCTGGAATTTCCCCAGGTGGAGAAAGCAAAGAGGCAGGCTTTGGAGGAGCCCCTGGGGCTGAGGGAGGTGCTGGATAGTATCAGGGGTATGAAGTCGGCGAAGGCCCCTGGGCCGGATGGGTACCCGGCAGGATTTTATAAGGAATTGTGGCGGACCTGGCACCACATCTGTTGGGGGTGTTTAATGAAGCACTGGAGAAGGGGGAGTTGTCGGAGACGATGAAGCAGGCAGTAATCACGGCAGCTCGCGAGTAATATAAGACGGCTGTTGAATGTGGGGAGTTTGAGAAAAGGTGGGGGATGTTTGTGACCGTGTTTGAGGAGCTGTTCGGTGCAGGGGGAAGAATGTTTCCCGGGGTGTTTATTTACTGTAACCTACTTTGATACAAGTTTGAATAAAATGCGTTTAAACCCCCCCCCCCCCAAAAAAAGTCTCTTATGTGGGACTTTTTCAAATACCTTCAGAAGTCCATATAAATAATATCCATAGACATTCCCCTGTCCACTACCTTAGTCACCTCTTCAAAAAATTAAATAATATTAGTCAGTCGTGACCTTCCCTTCACAAATCCAGGCTGGCTCTCCCTGATTGATTAAAACACTTTTGGGGTGTTCAGTTACCTCATTCCTGATTAATGACTCCAGCAATTTCTCCACCACAGATGTTCGGCTAACCGGTCTATAATTCCCTGGTTTCCCCCTTTCCCCCTTCTTAAAAAGTGGAGTGACATGTGCAATTTTCCAATCCAGAGGGACTACTCCCGAGGGAACTCTGAAAGATTATATTCAGGGCATCTACAATGTGCTCCCTACTTCTTTTAACATTCTTGGATGTAAACCGTCAGGTCCTAGGGATTTGTCATTCTTTAGTTCCATTAATTTCCTAGTTACCGATGCTGTACTTACGTTCATTGTACTAAGTCCCTGTCCTCTATCGTCTATTAATTTTTTCAGGACTTCTGGAAAGTTAACCAACTTTTCAGATGTAAATACTGAGGCAAAGTAATTGTTCAACATGTCTGCCATGTCCCCATTATCACTGACAGAATCTCATTTTCAACTTCTGGTGGCCTGCATTATTCTTCACCACCCACTTTCCCTTTATACAACTATAAAATCTCTTCTTATTGATTTTGATGTCCCTTGCAAGTTTCCTTTCATAATCCCTTTTAGCAGCTCTTATAAGCTGCTTTGTGACCCTTTGCTGGTCTTTGTATCTATCCCATTCGTCAGGATGTGTGGTTTGTTTTGCATTTTTGTAAGCCCTTTCTTTTAGTTTTAGGTCCCTAAACTCTTTAATTGTCCCTGGCTGCTTTTTGTGTGAAGTGGAACCTTTTCCTCTCAGGGGTATATACTCACTCTATCTCGTTATATGTTCTATTTAAATATTCTCCAAGATTTTCAGTGTTTGACCCATTAACAAATCTTCCCGGTTTACCCTGGACAGTCTCTGCCTCATCCCGTTAATGTCGGCCTTACCCAACGCCAGAATTTTTGTATCTGAGTCGTGCTTTTCACTTTAAAATGCTACACTGAATTCAATCCATAAGGCCATAAGATATAGGAGCAGAATTCGGCAATTCGGACCACTGGGTCCGCTCCGCTATTCAATCATGGCTGATGTTTTCCTCATCCCAATTCTCCTGTCTTTTTCCCATAACCTCTGAGCCACTTCATTAATCAAGGTTTGTGCTTGAAATGTTGTTATCCACAGGGCTACAGACCAAGAGCTGGAAGGTGGAATTAGGCAGAATAGTTTTTTCTTAGAACATAAGAACCAGGAACTAGGAACTATATAGTTCCAATATAGTATTGGAACTATATTGCCAATAGTTGAGAGGCAATTTAACCTCTCAAACCTGTTCCACCGTTCACTACGATCATGGCTGATCTCCACTGTCCTGCCTGTTCTCCTTCAACCCTTCAACCCATTGCTAATTAAAATCTGTCCAACTCCTCCTTAAATTTACTCGCTGTCCCAGCATCCACCGCACTATGGGGTAGCGAATTCTACAGATTCTGAACCTTTTGGGAGAAGTAGTTTCTCCTCAGTTCTGTTTTAAATCATGCTGTGATCACTATAAATGTTCATGAACATTTAGGCGACGAATTAAATTTGGCTCATAAAAAATAAAAATAAACTTTATTGTCACAAGTAGGCTTACATTAGCACTGCAATGAAGTTACTGTGAAAAATCTAATGAACTAAATCTAATATTGCCTGCCCCCTTGTTGCACCGAGAACATATTGCTGCAGAAACTATCCCACACGCATTCCAGAAATTCACTATCTTTCTGACAGGTGCTTGTCTGCCTCTCCCAATCTATAAATTAAAATCCCCCGTTAACACTACTCTGTCTTTGCTACACACTTGCCTAATTTCTAAATTAATGCAATCTAACACCTCAAAACTCATACCAGGGGGTTGATACACAACACATTACAGTTTTAGATCCTTTTCTGTTCCTCAGTTCCACCCATTTGGTCTCCACTGGATGCTTTCCCCTCATTATAACCTCCCTCACCATGGAGGTGATAGTATTTCTAATCAGGAAGGCTACTCCACCCCCTCTGCTATTTTCCTGTCCTTCCTGTAAACTTTATAACCAGGTACATTTAGTTCCCAGTTCTGACCATCCTGCAGTCATGTCTCTGTCATAGCTACTACATCATAATCTTTAATTTGCATATGTGCCTACACTCCATGCATTAGTATATAGAACTCTTAATTGGGCTATACCCACTAACCTGTTCCTCAGCACTGAAGCTTTATTTGCTTGTTTATTGTTTTTCTCTCTTGGTTTAACCAGTATACTACTTGTAGTTTTGCAATTAGCTGCAGTCCCTGAAATTGGGCTCCTGACCATTTCTTTACTCTCTGCCCTGCTCCTTGTTTTTGGAGCTGCACTGAGCTCCCCTCAGAACTTCCCACTCCCCACATTTGCTAGTTTAAAGTCCTTGTGATCACCTTATTTATCCTTTCCGCTCGGTCACTGGTCCCAGATCATTGCAGGTGGAGACAGTCCCAATGGTACAGATCCCTCCTCTCCCAATACATATGCCAGTGCCCCATGAAATGGAACCCCTCTTTCCCACACCACTCCTCAAGGAGCTCCCACTCAATTAAATGCCCCCTCACCAAACTCGTCACGGGGTCACACTTTAAATTCCATTCCATGTAACATTCTAGTTTAGAGTACCCAATTCATTTTTCTTTCCAATTAAGGGGCAATTTAGCGTGACCAATCCACCCACCCTGCACATCTTTGGGTTGTGGGGGTGAGCCTCACGCAGACACGTGGAGAATGTGCAAACTCCACACGGACAGTGACCCAGGGCCGGGATCGAATCCGGGTCCTTGGCGCTGCCCTTGTAACATTCGGATCAGGAAAATGACTTTGGATTATTATTGCGAAGCAATTGGAAATCATCAGTTCACTGCACGATTACCATGAAAAAGATTTTAAAAATGGGACTGCATTAGCAAAAAGATAGAATTTTAATTGAAAAGATGCACGTTGTTACTGTATGAAAGGTTAGGAATTTTCTTTCAAAGGGTGTGAGCGTCACTGTGTCCATTCCTAATTGCCCTTCAGAGGGTGATGGTGAGCTGCCTTCTTGAACCATTGCAGTCCATGTGGTGTACGCCCACTGTAAGAAAATGAGTTCCAGGATTATGACCCAGCCACAGTGAAGGAACAGGGATATGGCTCCAAGTCAGGATTGTGTGTGGCTTGGAGGGAAAGGAAAAGCTGTTCCCTTGCATTTGCTGTCCTTGTCCTTCTAGGTGGTAGAGGTCACGGGTTTGGAAGGTGCTGTTGAAGGAGCCTTAGCAAATTGCTGCAGTGTGTCTTGCATATTTATAAAATTTATTCGTTCATGGGATTAACTTTTATTGCGCTTGCCTGAGTCAACTACATTGCTGTGGACCTTAAGTCACATATCGGGCAGGCCAGGTAACAACGACAGATTTCACCCGAAGGTCATTCGTGAGCAAGATGGGTTTTTGCAACAATCGACAATGGACATCATTAGACTTTTAAGTCCAGATTTTTATCTGCCGCGGTGGGATTACTAGAGTAATCTGGATTACTAGCCCAGCGACAATACCACTACGGCAATGCCACCCTTCATTGTATGCACTGCTGCCACTGAGTCAGTGCTGGAGGGAGCGAATGTTGAAGATGGTGGCGAGGATGCTGATCAAGCGGGCTGCCTTGTCTGCAGGGCGTCAAACTTCTTGTGTGGCATCTTTTAAAAATGAGTAAATATTAAATGACAGTAGACTTATTTAACATAGGGAATTAATGGGCAGGATTATCCGACATCTGAAATTTCAAGAGACAGCTAAAGTTACTTTTAGAGAAAGACGATGAGAAAGGAGGTGATGGTGCTGAAATTAGTCAAAAATGCATATTGGCTGGGCCAACAGTTGTATTTGTAGCCCCAGATTGTTCCAGTTATCTGAACTGAAAGAGTTTCTAATCTTAGAAGTTGCAAACATCAAGCAGAATTAGTTAACTGGTTGCATCTCAGCCTCTCATTTTTAACTAATGAATAAATGCCAGATACTGTTTTGGCAATGTTCTGCCTTTTAAAAGCAGTTGTAAGAAATTTGAATTGACATCGTAAAATATTTTTTAAATGGTTAAATTAAGCTAAGCACTTCTAATTTGAATGTTAAATAAGAAAGCATCTGTTGCTGGAATAATAACTTTTATAATGCAGGAACCCCTGGGCAGTATCACAAATGTGTCATCTTGAAGTTTAAATTACAGACACCCCCAGAAGTAACAGTCACAAACTTAAATGGGTTGTAACACAATTCAATCCCCACCTGAGTTGCCGACAGCACGCTGCAACAGTGCAGCCCTAATCAAATGTTACTCCCATACCACTATGTACAAAACCCTTGCAACATACCTGGTGTCAGATCTTGCTTTAAATGGTAAATGATTGACTTTGGCATACTTTGATCTGACCGAGCAGCAGAGAAAGGAACAGCTTTTAAGCATTCCTTATCCTTTGATAACTGGGAGTAAGGAATAGTTCTTGACTGTGAAACTGATGTCTTTTTTACAGTAACTTCATTGCCGTGTCAATGTAAGCCTACTTGTGACAATAAAGATTATTTATTATTATTTATTTATTCCGTCGTCTGTTGAGGTGTGATTTTCCCAAAGGCCTGCTAGTTCCACTTAGGTCATTCTCCTACTCATGCAAGTTCAGATACAATATTACTGGATTTCAGGCTCAATTAAATAAATCTGTGGCTTTTGTCCCCCCCGAAAACTGCTCTGCAATGTCCACATAATGGGAGTGACTCATTACCTAATCTGTGGGCCAGATTGACCTGAGATTGAAGCCCTGAATTTCTAATCCCTGTAAAACTGGGGCTGTGCAAAGCTAGTGGAGTGGCCAGCTGACCTGGCAGATTTTTCTGATTTGAATGGATTTCCTGTATGTGGCTAACGTGTGCAAATAAACTGGTTGGCTGCAACTCAGAAACCTGGGTCAACCAGCTTCTCTTAAAGGGTCGCTTTTTGCTTTGAGATGTTGATTTGTGGAGTGCTGCATTTGAGTGAGAATAGAAATGGCATTAGATGTGTGCAATCATGGCCAAAGGTATAATTGTTACTTTCAGTAATGATGCCTTATTTTAGGCTATGTGCTCATGGGGTTTGGGCCTTTTTTGGAGGAGAAAAATTCTCCTAAAGCAGTCTAACTACCCAGCAGATGAAAGCCTGTTATACCTAAGAGCAAACAGGAAAAAAGTTTCATTCAAGAGCACTCTGTCCAAAGGCAGATACTTGGCTTATTGTCAGCTGATGCTTCTTGTTAAAAATTGGGGAAAATTATTAAAAAATGAAATTGGGAGAAAATAAAATAAAAAGAGGAGTTGATAAGGGCAGCTGCCTGAAGGGGTGTTTGGTATGCAATTTAGCATACCAGTGAGAAAAGCAAGGATTTACCTGTATGATTAGGGGAGACCAATGGGTTGTAGAAGAGGTGACTTCAAAGTGGAGTTAAGGGAATTGACACTTATATGCTAAAAGCAGGGTCCACAGGATGGATAACACCAAAGGGAAAGAATGAAATATCCATAGCACAATAACTGGAGAAAGGGACATCCTAGAGACAGCTACCATCACAACCACAGCCAGCTGCAGGGAACAGTCTCCCCCAAAAACAAGTCATTGCTGAAAGGCTGCAGGTTAAAATCACAAAACTATAACAGACTAGATTAAGCCTGCGCTGAAACGGAAGACCGTTTTCCCAAATGTGGACAAATAACTTGTGCGTGGTAACTATCTGCTGGACTTTGCTTACAGAGTTATATAATATTAGATGTTGTTTAGGAAAAGGGGCATCTAAGTTCAGGACACATTGGTAGTTTGGAACAAAGGTGTACTTCATGAAATACTGTGGACTGGATTCTCCACACCCCATTGCCGAAATCGCAGCCGGTGCAGGGGCGGAGAATCCATTTTCCCCAGCGGACTCGGGACCGGCGGCGGTTCCCCGATTCTGCGGGTCCCAAAAAGCAGCCTACTTGGGGCGTATGCCGCGCCACCTAGGACCTACCTGGGGGCCATTGCCAGAGGCCTGCTCCGCCATTCTCTGTCCCCGACCGGCCGAAGTCCTGACGGTGTGGAGTTAATGCGCTCCAGCCGGTCGGGATACTCGCCTGGTGGCTGCGGACTCAGTCCACGGCCGCCCTGGTCGGGGGCGGGCCGATCGGAAAACAGGGGGGGCCTTACAGGCGGCTGGTAAATGTTTGTGCGGGCATAGAGGGTCGGGCGCGCGGCCGATCGGTGGGTTTATTTTTCGAGTCCAACTCCGCGGTCCGGAAGTCAGCTCTGGAGCACGGCGCGACTGCTGGAGGCCACCTCCATGTGCATGCGCGGCCTCCGATCCGGAAGTGCGGGGGCCTGTATCTGCAGCAAAAGCTGCTAGATCTACGCCGAGTCCCTCCTAGCCCCCTGCAGGGCTGGGAATTAGTGGTCCTTTTACTCCAGTTTTTCTGGTGTGGAACTCCACCGTTTTGATGCTGGAGTGGGGACATTGTCCCAATAATGGAGAATTGAGTCCATGGTGTGTGTGTAGCCAGTGTAGTCAAGTGCATTGTTATAGTGTATTGTAGTCCTTCTTGTCATATGCTTTTCTTTTAAGTTAATAAATATTCTTTATTAATTGATCACAAAATGACTGGACTATTCCTCCCTGGTTTGCATATCTTTTCTCACATTATTCCAAATTGAAAATATACACCACTAAGAATTGGTGTTCCAAGTTAACCTTCTGGATTTTGTGTTACCCTTACATCTAACTTCAATGGGATTCTAAACATGCATCCTAAGCTGTTTTCATTTATTTGTGGTTCGCCATTGCCTCCTACTCACAGGGACAGAGTGAGGAGGCAGGTTCCAAGACTACCTTAGTTGGAACAGGAATCAAACCCCATGCCCCTGGCATTATTCTGAACTGCATGCTAGGCAACTGAGCTAACCAGTCCCTGGATGAAGTAATATCTAAAGAAGTGTCGAGTATAGGCACCTTCCAGTACATTTATCATGAGGTGCAGACCTAATGCAGCTGACCATCAGGAAATTGCCTGCCAAATCAGGGCATCAAGTTGTTCCATTTTCCCAGCACACTTTCAATCGACAGAATGTATATGGCACATTGCCAGTAGTGGCCAATACTTCAATGCATAGAACTCTCTTATACATACACGACAAAAGAGCTGTGCCAAAGAAAACACTATGGAAAGAGTCAGGACTGGGAGGCAAATGTTTGGGCCCAGGTGCACTCTTTCATCTGTGCACACTGATAACACCTGAGGCAACTATTGACCTCTGCTCGTTTTCAGTATTAACCTGTTAGCTCAGCTGACACTGGAGCCAAGAAGGAGAAATCTCAAGTATGCTGTGATGTCTGCCCCTTGAACAGCACTTGAATCCATTCTCCTTCCACCACAGGCTGTAAGTCTGAAAATTGCTATGTGAATGCACCAAGTTACACTCTGGTTACACATGACTTCATCCCACCATAAGACCTCAAACTTTCATTTTAGATTCTTTCATATTATATCCTCCTGGTCCTCCCATTTATGACCAGGATTGATCTAGTGCAAAACTAGCTTAGCGCTTCATCAACTGATGAGGCTGGGTCACCTGAAGCATTATTGGGCATCGGTCTCCTCTGCCAACATACCAGCTGACCCAGGATCATCTTGGAGAACAAAGTTGATTCCAGGCTTCTGTTTTCAAACATCCCATTCAACCCTTTACATCTCACCCCTCTGTTCTCCTCTCCAAAATAAGTACTGTTACAAAAATGAGGTTTTAAGAGATGGTTATCTTTTGGGACTGCGACTGCAATTTAGGGTAAAATAAAGTGGGGTTAATGACCTGGTCTGAAGTCTGCCTAACAGCAGGGCTGGGTTACTTGTTAAAGGTTAAAGGAAAGCCCTGATTGTTTTGCTGGAAAACTGGTGCAAGGTGCTCACACTTGGAGACAATGGTAACAGCAACTGTGTTTATAGTGTTTGGACTGCTGGGGCGAGATTCTCCGACCCCCCGCTGGGTCGGAGAATCGCTGGGGGCTGGCGTGAATCCCGCCCCCACCGGTTGTCGAATTCTCCGGCACCGGATATTCGGCGGGGGCGGGAATCGCACCGCGCCGGTTGGCGGACACCCCCCCCCCCGCGATTCTCCGGCCCGAATGGGCCGAAGTCCCGCTGCTAAAATGCCTGTCCCGCCGGCGTAGATTAAACCACCTACCTTACCGGCGGGACAAGGGGGCGCGGGCGGGCTCCGGGGTCCTGGGGGGGTGGCGCAGGGCGATCTGGCCCCGGGGGGTGCCCCCACGGTGGCCTGGCCCGCGATCGGGGCCCACCGATCCGCGGGCAGGCCTGTGCCGTGGGGGCACCCTTTTCCTTCCGCCTTCGCCACGGTCTCCACCATGGCAGAGGCGGAAGAAACTCCCTGCACTGCGCATGCGCGGGAATGCCGTCAGCGGCCACTAACGCTCCCGCGCATGCGCCGCCCGGAGATGTTATTTCCGCGCCAGCTGGCGGGGCACCAAAGGCCTTTCCCGCCAGCTGGCGGGGCGGAATTTCGTCCGGCGCGGGCCTAGCCCCTTAAGGTTCGGGCTCGGCCCCCCAAGATGCGGAGCATTCCGCACCTTTGGGGCGGCGCGATGCCCGACTGATTTGCGCCATTTTGGGCGCCAGTCGGCGGACATCGCGCCGATACCGGAGAATTTCGCCCTTGTCTCCAAAATCCCTGACTGTTGAGTACGTCAGGTCATAAACAGTAGTGCTTTAAACTGTCTATTTACTACCAAGATTAAAGAGAGTTAGGTTCTCGTAGATAGTTAATCAGAATTTCTACCTGGATACCAAGCCCACGTGATTCATATTGCTACGGAGATGGGTTTTTAAGAGGGTAAATGTTTCTAAGATATCCCTGAAAGCTCTCAGACACAGACAGTCTGCCAGGAACTTGGAAAGAGGAAGAAGTTACAGGCCAAGAGCCTCGATGGTTCACCATGCAGGAATGTGGGCGGGAGCTCATGCTTGAATTGAAAAGGTCAATTCATGAGGAAATTAAACAAGGCTGGAAGATTTGCCAAGCTGGCACTAGGGGAGATGGAAGCATAGTGGTAATATCACAGAGGCCCAGGCTAATGATGGGGACAAGGGTTCAAATCCCACAATGGCAGCTGGTCAGATTTTAAATTCTGCCGATTAAAATATCCGGAACATAAAGCTAGACAATGGAAGTATCAATTGTTCTAAAATCCCATCTGGTTCACTAAATGCCCTTGAGCACAGAAATCTGCCGTTCTTACCTGGTCAGCTCTACATGTGATTACATACCCATTGCAATGATTCTTAAATGCCCTCTGAAATAGTCTAATAACTCACTTAGTTATACCAAACCTCTCCGAAATCTAAAAGGAATGAAACCAGATGGGTCATCCACCAATTGACCAATTTAAGATTATCAGTCGGGCTTGCAATGTGGCTGAATTTTGCATGCTATAAGCTACACACACTCACACATGATGCCTGCCCTTTGCCGACAGAATAAACACGTCCAGACAGAATGAACATGTCATGATAGAATGTGTATTATGCCTTTATCAACTAAATAAAAGCTGTGGGGACAGCCATTCTCTGGTTCATTTTCTATGTCAATGACTTGACTAATGTTGACTTGCCTGGTTTGAATTTAAACAAACGTTTGTTGTAAACTGGTCCTTGATGTATTCTTCATGGCAACACCTTTATTAGAGTCCACTTGCTAACCAATCTGCACCCTCTTCTCATGTAATATAAATTGTTGTTCCCTTTGAGATTTTGACCTGATGAGTGCAAGGTGAAAAGTGTTGACAGCATGGGCAGGATTCTCCGTTTGGGAGACTAAGTGTTGCCGCCTGTATTGAATTGCGTACACTTCACATTCCCACTGGGGGTGCTATTCAGGCCCTGCAAATAGGCCAGTAACTCTGCTCATGTGAACTTAGAGCAATTCCCTTCCCATTGGCATCTGTTTGCTGGGGCTAGAATTGGTGCTGGAGCTGCTTATAAGCACTTCACTCCCTAAAAAAACCTCATTCCAGCCAGGAAGATGGTTCATAGGATACCTGCTCCAGACTTTCTGAATCAGAACTTGATCGCATGCTGGATGGGGTGGAGGAGAGGAGGAACACCCTGTTCCGCAGGGTGGGCAGGAGACTGAAGCCCACCAATGTTAACAGGGCCTGGGAGGAGGTGGCAGAGGCGGTGAGTGCTGCCAGCCTCATCAGGGGGACAGGACCTCATGCAGGAAGAAGTTGAATGACCACCCAAGGGCATTATTCCTGTCCCCCACATCAACCCTCCAAATCCCCCTAAAAGCCAACCAAACCTCACCTGCCTGCATCTCCCTTACATCCCACCTTGCACCAAGTTGCAACACCTGTATTATTCTATTTGGCCAGGTGCATTGCATACACATGCCACCGCTTGCAGACTCCCGTGTAGAACTCCCCTCCATTTGTGTCACCATGTCCTTTATGTATCCCCGAGAACAAGGCGGCTGATAATTGCAGCAAGTGCAAGAAAACTGGAGGGGGAATCCCAAACCTGCAAGTACAAACCCCCGCAGAGCAAAGGGCGATGGAACTCGCGAGCGAGGCTGAAGAAAGGGGAGTCTCGGAAGTGGAGGCCTGAATACGGTAACCAAGTGAGATCCCAATGCAAATTTATGCCCCTACAGCAAGTGTGTCATCCCTCTCCCACAGACCACTCCTTCCCAAGATCTCACCATATCTCTTATCTTCCATCTTGCCATCACCATCGGACGAGGCCGGGCTGTCCGGGGTCGCTGCCTCCCAGCCAGATCCCCAGCGTACCCCCGGAGCACGAGTCCAGGGAAGACACTGACCTTTCATCGCTGCTGTCACCTGCATCCTCCACCATTGCACCTTGGTGGGTCATTTTAGTGAAGAGGCTCCTGGGTCACTTTCCGATGCGCACTTCACACGTAGCACATCAGGTGGAGGTGGGGGTAGCATTATTCCAGCCCCACTTGATCCTGAATCACAATACAGTTGAAATTAATAGATACACGTTAGAAAAATACCCTAAACCTTTGGCACATAGCTGCTCAATAACTACAATCACCTGGTTTGTAAATTAAAACACAATTAAGTTTATTAGTAACAGTAACTAGAATTAAATATGGTGTGGAGTTGCCAGCATTGGACTGGGGTGAGCACAGTAAGAAGTCTTAGAACACCAGGTTAAAGTCCAACAGGTTTGTTTCAAATCACTAGCTTTTGGAGCACTGTTCCTTACCTGAGGAAGGAGCAGTGCTCTGAAAGCTAGTGATTTGAAACAAACCTGTTGGACTTTAACCTGGTGTTGTAAGACTTCTTACTATAATTAAATATGCAGCAAATACAACAGATGAACTATTATCTAATTCCTAATCCTTCACTTAAACTCTCCCCACCCTCCACACACACACACACACACACACACAAAACAGACAAACACAGATGGGTGTAAAAAGATAAATGTCTTTGTCTCAGATGGTTGTTTCAAAACTTTCATTTCAAGATTTGTGTTTCTAGTCTGTAATGGTTTTCACTGTGGATTCATTCAGATCTCTGCAGTTTCTGAAATACAGCAGCTGTACAGCTTTTTCTGAGAAAACCTGAGGGAGGGAGAGGAGGTATCTTTCCTGGAGCGTCTAGGTCTTCAACTAACATCCTTGGCTCTCTGAAAAGTGTCCCATTCAGGCTGCATCCAATCACCGCCTGTTACCGAGCAGAATACAGTCTTTTGGTCATTTCATTGGCCACCAGCCAACCAATCGAACTGAGTCCCACCGATCTCTTGGGTGCTGAAAAGTCTAGGTTTTGCTGTCCATTGCTAGGTGATATTAAAGATAGGAGTCAGACTTTGTCAAAACGATGAGGAGCACCGGAACTCATCTCACAGCGAGTCGTCATCATCCTCATACTCTGTCTCATGGACAAGAGTCGTTTACTGCCAATACCCCGTGGTGGTGCTGGTAGGAGGGGGGCGGGGGAGCTGGGGTAATGGGATGGAGTGAATGGCTGTGGAACAGGGAAGGTGCAGTCAAGGGCTGTGGGACATGGAAGGTAGAGTCAAGGGCTGTGGGAGAGGAAAGGTCGAGTCAAGGGCTGTGGAAGAGGGAAGGTGTGAGTGGTTATGGGAAAGAGGGTTCCATTTTGAAGGCGGGGGAGGAAATGGAGAGGAGCGGGCAGCGGAGCTGCCGATGACCTGGCCGCTTAGTTAGCAACTTGGAATTTGCTGAGGTTGCCCTGTGTGCAGTGGCCCTGGAGCACATGTTGGGCGGCCTGCTGTGCCAGCCGGGGCTCCACACCCAGTGCTTCCTGGACACCATCCTCATCCTTGTAGTCAGGTGAGGCCTAAATTTCTTCCTCCTCCGCCAACATGCCATCCCTCTGCTGCGTGATGTTGTGCAGGATGCAGCAGGCCAGCACAATGCTTAAGGCTCGCCTGGGCTTTCTTGGAGAGCCCCACCAGTGTGGTCCAGGCTTCGGAAGTGCATCTTTAGTAAGCTGATGCACCGCTGAGTGATGCTCCTGGTTGCTGCATGGGCCTCATTATAATGGGTCTCCACGCCAATCTGCACATCCTCCCCGTGTGTGCGTGGGTTTCCTCCGGGTGCTCCGGTTTCCTCCCACAGTCCAAAGATGTGCAGGTTAGGTGGATTGGCCATGCTAAATTGCCCTTAGTGTCCAACATTGCCCTTAGTGTTGGGTGGGGTTACTGGATTATGGGGATAGGGTGGAGGTGTTGACCTTGGGTAGGGTGCTCTTTCCAAGAGCCGGTGCAGACCCGATGGGCCGAATTGCCTCCTTCTGCACTGTAAATCCTGTGATAATCTATGATAATCTGCTGTCATTAGCTATGAACTCAGCTGGTAACCTGTTAACCGAGGGAGAACTCGAAGATCCTGAGCACATCAGAGTGCGAGCTGCCTTGATATCGGGCACAGATATGCAAGATGTGCAGCTGGTGGCCACACACCAACTGCACATTCAGGGAGTGGAACCCTTTCCAATGATGAAGGGCACCTCCTGATCAGCCGGTGCTTGTAGAGGAACATGCATGCCATCAATCAGCCCCCCTGGACCTGTAGCATGCCAGCGATGGTGATGAATCCTGCTGCCGAGCATCCTGGTATGCCTGATCCAGATAGAAAGTCATATAGTCCGATGCCCAGGTGTATAGGGCTTCCATCACATCACGGATGCACTTGTGTGTGGATGTCTGAGAGATCCCGACCAACCAGCTGAAAGATCCATAGACATAAAGGTTCAGGGTGACCGTCACCTCGACAACCATTGGGAGCAGGTGTCCTCCTCCAAACTCCCATGGTGCCAGGTCAGCCACCACCTGGCACAAGTGACATACGGGCCGGGAGTCTCCGACCCCCCTGCCGAATCCTGCCCCGCCGTCCTGACGCCGGCTGCCCTATTCTCCGGTGCCATTTTTCGGGTGGTGGCGCGATTCTCCGATGGGCTGAGCGGTGTAGCCATCTAAAGTGGCCAACTCCCGATTTAAAATGGTGAACGGCAAAGGCTGATGGGAAAGTCAGCCAACAAGACAAAAACCAGCAGCTGCAGGTTTGCTGTGTATTTACCTCTGCAAAAACCAGACAACATCGATACCAGCAACCATCAGCATAACAAAGTAACAGCTATCTGCATACTGATGAGCAATCCCCGGGAACAATAAGTAACATTGTTGGCACACAAAGCAAAGCCAGTCTCCTCGGCGCCAGCAGGAGCCAACACAAAGGAGGTGAACGAGCACCTCAAGACCGCCCATCGATCAGGGAACCGCTCCAGTATTGGAGAAATTGAACCAAGCGATTGGGACAAAGTCCAATCACTTGGGACCAGGTACCGGGTCCGCCCCGAAAGGCGGGAAGCCCCTGGGGACTATAAGAGTTGAGTCCCAAGTTCAAATCGCTCTCTTCTCTCTTCACCGCTCTCTTCTTCTTGGGTCACCCAGCAAAAGGAACCAACATTGACCGTGACCGGTGCAGTGACTCCAGTGATCATCGAAATCGTAAGTCTTACTTCAACGCTCGCTACGAGATAGGCGCTCCTAGCTACCAATCCGTACCAACTTCGAATCCCGCAGACTCAGAACCCGAACGAAAGGCCATTTGTTCCCCTGACCTGGTGGGCGAGTCCGAAGTTAAGTATAGGCCTGTTAGTTGTAGAAGTAGCTTAGACGTAGAATTTGTGCATGAGTAGCGATTACTGTGTATAATAAATGTGCTTTGATTTAAATCTTACTAATCGGTGTATTGGGTTATTGATCATTACTCGGACTTGAACCTCGTGGCGGTATCATAAAGATACCTGGTGACTCGCGAGCAAAGGTAATAAAACAGAGCAATTGAACCAAGGAGAAAATCAGCAACAGCGGCCGTCCAGTTTTGGCCAGTCCCGCCGGCGTGAATTACTCACGGGGAAATGTAGAACGACAGAACAAATTCCTGTAACGATAAGAACAGAAACATATTAACACAGCGGTAGTATGCGTTCAATGTACAAACAGTCTCATAAGTCCAGTCTAGTAGGTGGGCAACGAATTTGGGTCGACCGCCTCAAGGGTGGGTCTGGAACTACCAGCTGAGGAATGGGCCTGGCCACGGGCGACGACAGAAGGGGCATGGTGGCAGGCAGCTCCCGAAGTCGATGTCAGGAATAACAGGAGGGCACGGTGTCGGTGTAAGTTCCCGTAGCGAGCGTAGAAGTAGGCGAAGAGCCCGGCGATTGCGCCTACGAATGGATCCATCAGGCATGCGAACCAGGAACGAGCAGGGAGCCACGCGTCGGAGAACTTCGGCAGGTGCTGACCAGCCACCTTTTGGTAGGTGGATGCGGCTTACTCTCCAGATGCCAAGGCGGGAAGATCAGTTGCCAGTGTGCCATATGCCCTCTTCTGGCGAACACGCTGCTGTTGCATGGTTGTGGGTACCAGAATGGAAAGCACAGTGGTCCTGAGGGCGCGACCCATTAACAGTTGGGCTGGTGAGAGGCCAGTGGCTAGTGGGATCGAGCGATAGGCCAGCAGGGCTAGGCAGAAATCCGATCCGGCAGCAGCAGCCTTGCAGAGGAGCCGCTTAACGATGTGAATGCCCTTCTCCGCCTTTCCATTGGACTGGGGATGCAGAGGGCTGGACGTGACATGTGTGAAGCCATACGATGCAGCAAAGGATGACCATTCCTGGCTGGCGAAACAGGGCCCATTGTCCGACATGACAGTCATCGGAATGCCGTGGCGAGCGAAGGTGTCTTTGCAGGCCCTTATGACAGCGGGTGATGTCAAGTCGTGCAGGCGTATGACCTCTGGATAGTTGGAAAAGTAGTCAACGATGACTACATAGTCCCTGCCGAGCGCGTGAAAGAGGTCCACACCCACCTTCGCCCAGGGGGACGTCACCAGCTCATGGGGCAGAAGCGTTTCAGGAGGTTGTGCCGGTTGAAACCTTTGGCAGGTGGGGCAGTTGAGCACCATATTGGCAATGTCATCACTGATGCCCGGCCAATACACCGCCTCTCGGGCCGTCCGTCTGCACTTCTCGACCCCCAGATGGCCTTCGTGTAGTTGGTCAAGGACCAGCTTGCGCATGCTGTGCGGAATCACAATCTGGTCCAGTTTTAGAAGGACACCATCAATGACGGCCAAGTCGTCTCGGACATTGTAGAACTGCGGGCACTGCCCTTTGAGCCACCCTCCCGTCATGTGGCGCATCACCCGTTGTAGAAGGGGGTCAACTGCAGTCTCCTGGTGAATACGGGCCAGACTGGAGTCATCGGCTGGCAGATTTGCCGATGTGAAAGCCACCTGCGCTTCGACCTGACAGACGAACCCCTCCGAATCTGGCGGTGTGCTCACTGCTCTAGATAGGGCATCCGCAATGATAAGGTCCTTACCCGGGGTGTAGACCAGTTGGATGTCATACCTCCTGAGTTTAAGTAGGATGCACTGGAGGCGAGGGGTCATCTTGTTCAGGTCATTATTAATGATGCTGACCAGGGGGCGGTGGTCAGTCTCAACGGTAAACCGGGGGGAGATCATACACGCAATCATGGAACTTGTCTAGCCCGGTTAGCAAGCCCAGGCAGTCCTTTTCGATCTGCGGGTAGCGCTGTTCTGTGGGGGTCATGGCCCACGAGGCATAGGCGACCGGGGCCCATGACGCAGTGTCATCCCGATGTAGGAGTACCGCCCCAATGCCGGACTGGCTGGCATCAGTCGACATTTTGGTGTCACGCGATGTGTCGAAAAACGCCAATATCAGTGCTGTGGTGAGCTTAAGTTTGAGCTCCTCCCATTGCTGCTGGAGTGTGGGCAGCCACTGGAACTCCGTGGACTTCTTGACGAGGTGGCGCAGAGCCGTCGTGTGGGAGGCAAGGTTGGGAATGAACTTCCCCAGGAAGTTGACCATGCCTAGGAAGCGTAGCACTGCTTTCTTGTCTGCCGGCTGCGGCATGGCTGTAATGGTGCTCACCTTGTCTGCATCAATACAGAATCCTGACCGGGAAATGTGGTCTCCCAGGAACTTCAGCTCGGTTTGGCCGAAAGAACACTTGGCTCGGTTGAGGCGCAGGCCGTTTTCGCATATGCGCGCAAAGACGCGCTGGAGACAATATATGTGCTCCTGTGGTGTGGTGGACCAGATGATGACGTCGTCCACGTAGACACGCACCCCTTCGATGCCCTCCATCATCTGTTCCATGATCCTATGAAAGACCTTGGATGCCGAGATGATGCCAAATGGCATTCGGTTGTAGCAGAACCTGCCGAACGGGGTGTTGAAGGTGCAGAGCTTTCAGCTGGACGGATCCAGTTGGATCTGCCAAAAACCCGTTGGTGGAAAGGGTGCACCTGCTCCACACAAACCCACAGTACGCCTACGTGGCGTTCCCCGACGGCCGCCAGGATACCGTCTCCCTCAGGGACCTGGCACCAGCAGGTTTCAGCCCCAAACCACCCCCGTTGCCCCTGGCACCACCCTCCCCTCCCCCGCCGGCCCCATGCCCCCCCCCCCCGCCCCCCCTAGGACGGTCCAATCTCCCCCTGCACCCCCCCCGTTGATGAAGAGGATTTTGGCATGCTCCCGGAGTCAACTTCGACCAGGGCAGCACCAACATCGCCGGCTCCACTTCGTCGATCCCAGAGGGCAATCAAGGCGCCGGACCGGATGAACCTCGGACCGGCCCACCGTATGACCAGAGACATTTTTTTTCCACTGTTCTGTAAATATTAAAGATTGCAAATTGTATATTGTTATCCACCACCCCCGGCGGACTCAATTTTAACAGGGGCTGAATGTGGTAAACCACTGTGTTCCTATATTAAGGGTTGTACGGTAGAACCTGCACTACAGGTTCACCTGGGCCCCTGCATGCTAGCTCCGCCCAGGAGCCGGGTTATAAATATGCGTGGTCTTCAGCTAGCAGCCATTTTGTCAGCTGCTGTAGGAGGCCACACTTCAGATACTAATAAAGCCTCAGTTTGAATTCAACTTCGTCTCCAGCCAAATTGATCATGCCTCACAGCACACAATCGTGATGTTGTTCTCTCTGACTGGGCTGTTATCACCAGACCGTGACCACACCTTAACAGAGGAATGGGTTTTGTACAGAGCAACACTTTTTCTGTTGAGTGTCCATTAACTTGGACTGCAAAGAGAGCCCGGAGGCGGGATTCTACGTTTCAGATACTGTTGACGTTGGGACTAAATCTGTGGACTTTTATGGCAACTAATTTGGCTCCAATCCTGGAGCAGTTCGTGGTCCCATAATGGGCTCGGCACCGGTGCCACGTGGAATTCAATCAATTCAATGAAAAACTGTGTCCGATTCGACGGGGTCAAGGTTGCTACTCTAGAGGCTAACAATCTGCAGCCTGCAGAGGCTAACAATCTATCAGCACTCCACTCCCCACACACACTCATCCCAACCAACAATCTGTCAGCACTCCACTCCCCACACACACTCATCCCAACCAACAAGATGGCAGCACGAAGAGTGGCACCCCGGTTTGCAGTCGCAGAGCTCGAGACCCTGCTTTATGCAGTGAAGGAGAGGCGTGCCCCGAGGTAGGAAGGAGGCTGCCGTCCGCTGCCATACACCAGGCCCGGGTGCATGTGACAAGAGGTTGCACAACCTCCTCAGGACGACCAGGGTGAGTCGGCTGCTCCGTGTCCCTGGCACCAACCCCTGTCCCCCACACCCGTAACCCTCCCCCCCCGCACCCGGAGGGTGACAAACTCCACTCGTCTGTTGTCTGCTCGCATGCCACCCTGCATCACATGCCAGCACCCAGACCGCCCGCCATGGCCTGGTGCCCTGGCTACAAAGGCCACCGGTCAACCCCAGGTGCTGCATTCGTTCAAGTGCTTAACATTGTGCGCTTTCTGTCTCCCCACCAGCACCCCCTGGAGAAGGTAGCGCAGAACCGCAGAGTGCGAGAGAGACAGAGAGAGAGAGAGAGAAAAAAAAGAGAGAACCACAGAGAGAACGAGAGAGAGAGAGCGATGACTGGTGGGGGACCGCCGGATCTGTGGCTCATCACCGTTGTGGAGCAGTGGGTACCGGACCTGATCGGTGGGCCCGGAGAGAAGGCAGTCGTCGAGGCAGAAGTCATCATCGGGCAATCAACTGAGCCCTCACTGATTTAGGTGTCCCTAAGGTACGCGTGGCTACCCACCCCACTCCCCCATCCCACACCCACCCACGATCCAATCATGTGTCATGTTTTGTGCCTTGCTAGATCGCCTGACGATGAGATGGGCCCTTCTGGCGTCCCCCGCCCCGACCCCAATCAGATTCCAGCGACGAGGCGGCAATTGATAGCGAAGAGAGACCCCATAGGCCTGCCCGAGACACCCTGGAGCACCAGTCCGGGGACGACACCAACTTTCCGTCACAGTTGTTTCCAACACCCTCCACCATCCCAGAGACACCTCGGTTGGGCAATTTAGTGAAGAGGCTCCTGGGGCACCATCTGGCGCACACCAGAGACAGCACATCAGGTGGGGGTAGGAAGCCCCGAGGGCGCAGACAGTTAAAGGGGGCGACCTGACTCCAAGGACTAGCTGCCGTGCAGACGGTTCTCAGGCTTCAGTAAAGGGCGGTCCCATCGATAATGGACAGAGACAGAGCCAGGGACTACACGAGGGGCAGATAGCAACCACCCAGTGCCTGCAGGTGCAGTTGGAGGAGTCCAACCACCTGCAGGGCCAGGAGGCGGTGTAGACCATGCCTGCTACCCAGGCAAATACCGCATGGGTGGTGCCTGCAGTGGAGGCCTTGGGGGTGAAGGTATCGGCTATGGGTCAGCAGGCCCAAGGCCTGGTGTTCTCTCCGCAGGCCGTGGCCAAAAGGACACGGCTGTCCTGTCACAGGCAGCTATGTACCAGGGCCACCTGGACATTATTGCGGCGCTCCAGGGCTTGGCCCAGTCACAACGGGTTGTGTCTGAGGTCGTCAAGGTCACTGACTGGGCGCTGGTTGGCCTGAGCCAGCCCCAGAGGGAGGTGGCCCAGTCACTGTGCTCCATGGCTGGGAGCATCGAAACCCTGGTCAAGTCAAGAGCGGGCCCCCAGGACTGGCAGCGCCAGGTGGCGGGGTAGCCCCAGGAGTTTGCTCCGGTTGCACCCGCGTTCGATGGATAAGCCCGGGGTCACCTCCAGGGAGCATGTGGTGATGGGGCCTGTGCCGGTGACCTCTGCAGGGGAGATGCCGGAACATCCCAGAGCCTCGGAACCCCCCCTACCCCTGTCCTGGCGCATCCGGCGGGCAGCGGGCACAACAGGATGTCACCTCACCACCTGGGATATCCAGGCCGGGTCACACCAAAGGGGACCCAGGTCACAGGGCCGAAAACGCAGAAGTCTGCCTCCACCCTTGATGGATGGATGGGGATTAATCTTGAAATAGAGTTTGGGCCCGTAAGGTCAGAAAGGCAGACACCAGTTATGTTTGCGCTTGTGTAACACACAGGGTCACGGTAGCGGTTAGGGTACAAACCGTTATACAGATGTACACCTTTTATGTGCAAAATAAACACATATGCACAAAAGTTCCAACCTGCCTCGGTGTTCTTTAAGAAGGGTGTGAGGGGTTGGGCTGGGCTGACGGTGGAGATGGGCACACGTCAGTGCCCCCAGGTCAGACACTGCACATTGGCACGGTACCCCGCCCCTCACTCTCAACCACAGCCCCCTCCTGGCCCGCACCCTGTCACCACCCCAAGGGCTGGGCGGGATTGTGTGATAGAATGGCCAGCTCGCATGCAGGGATCGCCCAGGTGGACGGTGGAAAGTGCTACCATGGGCAGGAGTCAAACGTGATCAAACAATGCGGAGCACCAGAGCTCATCGCAGAGCGTGTCGTCATCATCATCCATCCCATGGAAAAGACTCTCTGTTGCTACCAACCCAGGCCCAGACCCAGTAGTGAGGCAGGTAGGTATCACCGAGGGGGTTGAGGGGTGGTTGTGGTGGCGCAGGGTAAGTGGATATGGGAGGGGGTGGTCAGCATGGTGTGGCATGGGATGTGCGTGCCGTCGGCCAGGCTCCCTAGTCGGTGAACCTGGAGACGTCTTGTGTGCGCTGGCCTTGGCGCACACGTTGTGCGGCCTCTTGTGCCTGCCTGGGCTCCATGTCCTGTCCACCCTCTGCATCCTCCTCGTCAGGCGAGGTCTGGCATTCAACCCCCTCCTCCAGCATGTCGCCCCTCTGCTGCGCAATGTTGTGGAGGAAGCTGCAGTCAACACGATGTGGGAGACTCTCCTAGTGCTATATTGGAGGGCTCCTGCAAAGCGTTCCAGGCACCTGTAATGTATCTTTAGGATGGTCCCTGCATGAGCATCATTGTAGCGGGTCTCCGCTTCAGTCTGTGGCCTCCAGATAGGCGTCATCACCCAAGACCGCTGTGGATCACCTCTGTTTCTCAAGAGCCAACCCCTCACCCGGGGCTCAGACTGCCTTGAAGGTGTCAGGAACCATTGAGTGTGCCAGGATGAAGGCATCATGCACATCCCCAGGTATCAGGCACAGACGTGCATGATGTGCAGCTCATAGTCACGCACCAGCTGCACGTTCATCGAGTGGAACCCTTTCAGTGTTTTAAAATAAATTTAGAGTACCTAATTTATTTGTTTTCCAAACAAGTGGCAATTTAGCGTGGCCAATTCACCTACCCTGCACAGCTTTGGGTTGTGGGGGTGATGCCGGATCATGGCGTACCTGGAACCGCGGGGATATGGGAGAGAGCAGCCACTCCCGGTGACCGTTAAGGTGATGGTTGCCCTGAACCTTTATGCCACGGGGTTTTTCCAGGAGCTGAGTCGGGACCTTGCAGGCCATGGTGCACAGGTGCATCCACACCACATGGACACCCTCTATGTGAGTGTAGGCACGCCCAGATTGAAAAGGAGTGTCTTGGATTTGTGACTGGAATTCCCAAGTTCCATGAGTATGCTTATGGCTTACCCAGGTTTACTGTAGAGACAGACCATCGTGCACATCATTGAAAAGAATTTAAATGAGATGACACCAAGACTACAACGACTTATGATGAAATTGCGCAGATATGATTTTAATCTTATATATACTCCAGGTAAAGATTTAGTCACAGCTGACACTCTGTCCAGATCCATCAACACTGACGTTCTTCAAGAGGAATCGATCAATGACATTGTTACGTCACCATGGGTGAAAGTAGGTATCAATCTCTTTCATCCATTTGGTAAGGATTATATTTTAGTCATTGACTATTATTCAAATTTTCCAGAAGTCATGAAGTTGAATGATCTTACATCCAATACTGTAATCAAAGCATGCAGAGAAATATTTGCCAGGCTTGGTGGGCGGAATTCTCTCAGCCCGGGGCCGGGCCGGAGAATCCTCGCGACGCCACGCCGCCCCGACGTCGGCACGCGATTCTCCGCAGAGCGGCGCCAGTCACGGGCCGCTCCACGCGGCCAGCTCACCGATTCTCGGGCCAGGATGGGCCAAGTGGCCGTCGTGGAAACGCAGAGTCCTGCTGGCGCCGTCCACACCTGCTATCAGCCGGCGGGAACTCAGCATTGAAGGGTCAGGTGGTGGCCTGTGGGGGGAAGGGGGGGTCCGACCCCAGGGGGGGGGGGGGGGGGGGGGCTCCGATTTCTGTTTAGCACTACTTAATTATAGATCATCACCTTTATCGTCAGGATTATCTCCAGCTCAGATGTTATTTAACAGGAACATAAGAACAATTCTACCTCAGCTACATATTCCTGATCCTGAACAACATCTCGCTGTGAAGAAACTTCAGCAACAGAGACTGAAACAAAAGCATTATTTTGATCTACATGAAAAAGATTTGTCGATTCTAACAGAAAATGATACTGTTCGATTCAGACTTCCTGAAGGAGGTTGGTCTGACATTGCTCATTTCATTAGGCAATTCTCTCCCAGATCTTATCTGATTAAAACTTCAGATGGCAACATCTATAGAAGAAATTGTCATGATCTACTTCAAGTCAAAGATCAAACACAGATTTTTCCTTGCAACAAGGACATTAAAACTTCTTCATCACCTTTGAGATTAAGAGAATTCACAAGGAGAAGAAGAAGACCAAATCGACTGAATTTGTGAACTGTTACATAATTGCTGTACTATGTAACCACTGCATTTCAAATGTAAAATTTTCTTTTAATATTTGCAAGAAAATGTTTTAAAAAAGGGGGATGTAGTGATCTCTGTATATCAATATATTTAATGCTAGTACAGGCAATTGAACACTAGATGTCTCACTATCAGGATCTATATAAATAGCTTTCCCGCTCTTTCTGAAGGAGTGTGTACCTGGAGCGCAGAGAGAACAGACATAGGAAAGCTAGAGAGAGAAGAAGTTATCAGTTATCAAAGCATTGTATTATATAATTTAATTAGTTATCTCTACAATTGTTTCTTTGTTTTACTAGTTGAGTATTAATTAAACGGAATTCACAATATTTGTTTATATTACTCAATAAATTAGTTTATCTTTACAAGGAGACTACTGCTCATTTCAACAACTCGGCTGGCTGCCATGGGAGGCGGGGCCGAGGGAGAGGCGCGGGCTTGGTTCCCGCGCTATGATAATTATGGCGGGAATAGAGAAGCAGGAAGGAGGGGGCACCGCACGGGGCGAGCCGTGATCACGGGGGGAAGCCGAGGTCAGCCAGAGTTTGCTGACTTCTGGGAGCAACATGGGGGGAGTAATTACGCTAGCGGGGGGTCTAGCGGGGGGGGGGGGGGAGGGGGGAATTACTGGGTTGCTGCTGCTGGGGAAAGGGGGGAGTGGGTGCGGGAAAGGATGGGCGGGGGGGCACCGTCTGGGAGAAATACAGCCGCGTGGGAACTGGGCGAGAAGCTGGAAAAAGATGATGGCTAACCGGCAAGGGGGGGGGGGGGGAAGCCCCCCAACTCGGCTGATCACGTGGAACGTGAGGGGACTTAACGGGCCGATAAAGAGGGCACGAGTACTCGCACACCTTAAGAAACTTAAAGCAGATGTGGTCATGTTACAGGAAACGCACCTGAAACTGATAGATCAGGTTAGGTTGCGCAAAGGATGGGTAGGGCAGGTGTTCCATTCGGGGCTGGATGCGAAAAACAGGGGGGTGGCTATATTAGTGGGGAAGCGGGTAATGTTCGAGGCAAAGACTATAGTGGCGGATAACGGGGGCAGATACGTGATGGTGAGTGGCAAATTACAGGGAGAGATGGTGGTGTTGGTAAACGTGTATGCCCCGAATTGGGACGATGCCAATTTTATGAGGCGAATGCTAGGACGCATCCCAGACCTAGAGACCGGAAAGCTGATAATGGGGGGAGACTTTAACACGGTGTTGGAACCAAGGCTGGATAGGTCGAAGTCCAGGACTGGTAGGAGGCCGGCAGCAGCCAAGGTGCTTAAGGATTTTATGGAGCAGATGGGAGGGGTGGACCCGTGGAGATTCAGTAGACCTAGGAGTAAGGAGTTCTCGTTTTTCTCCTATGTCCATAAAGTCTATTCACGCATAGACTTTTTTGTGTTGGGTAGGGCATTGATCCCGAGGGTGAGGGGAACGGAATATACGGCTATAGCCATTTCGGATCATGCCCCACACTGGGTAGACTTGGAGATAGGGGAGGAAACAAGAGGGCGTCCACCCTGGAGAATGGATATGGGACTAATGGCGGATGAGGGGGTGTGCTTAAGGGTGAGGGGATGCATTGAAAAGTACTTGGAACTCAATGACAATGGGGAGGTTCAGGTGGGAGTGGTCTGGGAGGCGTTGAAGGCGGTGGTTAGGGGGGAGCTGATATCAATAAGGACACATAAAGGGAAGCAGGAGAGTAAGGAACGGGAGCGGTTGTTGCAAGAACTTTTGAGGGTGGACAGACAATATGCGGAAGCACCGGAGGAGGGACTGTATAGGGAAAGGCAAAGGCTGCATGTGGAATTTGACTTGCTGACCACAGGCACTGCAGAGGCACAATGGAGGAAGGCGCAGGGTGTACAGTATGAATATGGAGAGAAGGCGAGCAGATTGCTGGCACACCAATTGAGGAAAAGGGGAGCAGCGAGGGAAATAGGGGGGGTGAGAGACGAAGATGGAGAGACGGAGCGGGGAGCGGAGAGAGTGAATGAAGTGTTCAAGACATTTTATAAAAAATTGTATGAAGCTCAACCCCCGGATGGGAGGGAGAGAATGATGGAGTTTTTGGATCGGCTGGAAATTCCCAAGGTGGAAGAGCAGGAAAGGATGGGATTGGGAGCACAGATCACGGTAGAAGAAGTGGTGAAAGGAATTAGGAACATGCAGACGGGAAAGGCCCCGGGACCGGACGGATTCCCAGTTGAATTTTACAGAAAATATTTGGACTTGCTCGCTCCGCTACTGACGAGGACCTTCAACGAGGCAAAGGAAAGGGGACAACTGCCCCCGACTATGTCAGAAGCAACGATATCGCTTCTTTTAAAGAAGGAAAAGGATCCGCTACAATGCGGGTCCTACAGACCAATCTCCCTCCTCAATGTAGATGCCAAGGTCTTGGCCAAGGTAATGGCAATGAGAATAGAGGAATGTGTCCCGGGGGTGGTTCATGAAGACCAAACTGGGTTTGTGAAGGGGAGACAGCTGAACACGAACATACGGAGGTTGTTAGGCGTAATGATGATGGCCCCACCAGAGGGTGAAACGGAGATAGTAGTGGCGATGGATGCCGAGAAAGCATTTGATAGAGTGGAGTGGGATTATCTGTGGGAGGTGTTGAGGAGATTTGGGTTCGGAGAGGGGTATGTTAGATGGGTGCAGCTGTTGTATAGGGCCCCAGTGGCGAGTGTGGTCACGAATGGACGGGGATCGGCATATTTTCGGCTCCACAGAGGGACAAGGCAGGGATGTCCCCTGTCCCCATTACTGTTTGCACTGGCGATTGAGCCCCTGGCGATAGCGCTGAGAGGTTCCAAGGGATGGAGGGGAATACTTAGGGGAGGAGAAGAACACCGGGTATCTTTATATGCGGATGATCTGCTACTATATGTGGCGGATCCAGCGGAGGGGATGCCAGAAATAATGCGGATACTTGGGGAGTTTGGGGATTTTTCAGGGTATAAATTGAACATGGGAAAGAGTGAGCTGTTTGTGGTGCATCCAGGGGAGCAGAGTAGAGAAATAGAAGACCTACCGTTGAGGAAGGTAACAAGAGACTTTCGTTACCTGGGGATCCAGATAGCTAAGAATTGGGGCACATTGCACAGGCTAAATTTGACGCGGTTGGTGGAACAGATGGAGGAAGATTTCAAGAGATGGGACATGGTAGCATTGTCAATGGCAGGGAGGGTGCAGGCAGTTAAGATGGTGGTCCTCCCGAGATTCCTTTTTGTGTTTCAGTGTCTCCCGGTGGTGATCACGAAGGCTTTTTTCAAAAGGATAGAAAAGAGTATTATGGGTTTTGTTTGGGCCGGGAAGACTCCGAGAGTGAGGAAGGGATTCTTACAGCGTAGTAGGGATAGGGGGGGGCTGGCACTACCGAGCCTAAGTGAGTATTATTGGGCCGCTAATATTTCAATGGTGAGTAAGTGGATGGGAGAGGAGGAAGGAGCGGCGTGGAAGAGATTAGAGAGGGCGTCCTGTAGGGGGACCAGCCTGCAGGCTATGGTGACAGCCCCATTGCCGTTCTCACCAAGGAACTATACCACGAGTCCGGTGGTGGTAGCTACACTGAAGATTTGGGGACAGTGGAGACGACATAGGGGAAAGACCGGAGCACTGGGGGGGTCCCCGATAAGAAACAACCATAGGTTTGCCCCGGGGGGAATGGATGGGGGATATGGAATGTGGCAAAGAGCAGGTATAACGCAATTGAAAGATCTATTTGTGGATGGGAAGTTTGCGAGTCTGGGAGCGCTGACCGAGAAATATGGGTTGCCCCAAGGGAATGCATTCAGGTACATGCAATTGAGGGCTTTTGCGAGGCAGCAGGTGAGGGAATTCCCGCAGCTCCCGACACAAGAGGTGCAGGACAGAGTCATCTCAAAGAAATGGGTGGGGGACGGTAAGGTGTCGGATATATATAGGGAATTGAGAGACGAAGGGGAGACTATGATGGACGAACTAAAAGGGAAATGGGAAGAAGAGCTAGGGGAGGAGATTGAGGAGGGGATGTGGGCAGATGCCCTAAACAGGGTAAACTCGTCGTCCTCGTGCGCCAGGCTAAGCCTGATTCAGTTTAAGGTATTACACAGGGCACATATGACTGGAACACGGCTCAGTAAATTTTTTGGGGTGGAGGATAGGTGTGCGAGGTGCTCGAGAAGCCCAGCGAATCATACCCATATGTTTTGGTCATGCCCGGCACTACAGGGGTTTTGGATGGGGGTGACAAAGGTGCTTTCGAAAGTAGTAGGAGTCCAGGTCGAACCAAGCTGGGGGTTGGCTATATTTGGGGTTGCACAAGAGCCGGGAGTGCAGGAGGCGAAAGAGGCCGATGTTTTGGCCTTTGCGTCCCTAGTAGCCCGGCGCAGAATATTGCTAATGTGGAAAGAAGCCAAGCCCCCGGGGGTGGAGACCTGGATAAATGATATGGCGGGGTTCATAAAGTTAGAGCGGATTAAGTTCGTCCTAAGGGGGTCGGCTCAAGGGTTTACAAGGCGGTGGCAACCGTTCGTCGAATATCTTGCGGAAAGATAGATAGGGGAGAACAAAGAAGGCAGCAGCAGCAGCCCAGAACTTGGGGGGTGGGGGGGGGGGGGGGGGGGGTGTGGCCTGAGACAAGGCAGTTGCCAATTAGGGCTAGTTTTTATTTTTGTTATTTAATATTTATTTATTTGTTGTTGTTTTCTTTTGTTCTTGTTTAAATAAAAAAGGTCATTATTATCTGTATTGTTATAATGTTGTGTAAAGGATGCACAATGTACTGTGTTGGTTGACCAAAAATTTTCAATAAAATATTATTTAAAAAAAAAAAAAAAAAAAAACAACTCGGCTGGCTCAAAAGAGTAATATATATGTATATATATTACTCTTTAAAATCTATATTAATGATTTAATTCAAGAAAAGAGGTTCTATAGCCAAATTTGCAGTTGACACTAAAATAGGTGGGACAGTAAGTCACAATGAGGAAATAAGAACCTGACAAATGGATAAAGATAGTTTAGGTGTGTAGGCCAAAATGTGGCAGATGGAGTTTAATGTGGATAAATGTGAGGTCAGCCATTTTGGTCAGCAAAATGGAATGGCAATTTATTCTCTAAACACGGAGTGACTTTGGGGCGCTCTGGTGCAGAGGGGTCTGGGTGTCCTCATGCACGAGTCCCAGAAAACTAACACGCAGGTACAGCAGGTAATAAAGAAGGCAAATGTAACATTGGCATTTATAGCTAAAGGAATAAAGTATAAAGGTAAGGAAGTATTGATGCAACTGTACAAGGGATTGTGAGACCGCACTTGGTGTATTGTGTCCAGTTTTGGTCTCCTTATTTGAGGAAAGATGTAGTGGCTTTGGAGGCAGTTCAGAGGAGGTTCACTAGATTGATTCCAGAGATGAGGAGAGATTGAACAGTTTCGGCTTATACCCTTCATTTAAAAGAATGAAGGAAAGTCAAATTGAGGTATACAAGATGAAAAAAAGGTACGGATAAAGTAGAAGTGGAGCGGATGTTTCCTCTTGTGGGACATTCTAGAACGAGAGGTCACAGTCTCAGGATAAGAGGTACCAAATTTAAAACAGAGATGAGGAGAAACTACTTCTCCCAAAGGGTGGTGAATCTGTGTAATTTGCTACCCAGAGTACGGTGGATGCTGGGATAATAAGCAAATTTAAGCAGGAGTTGGACAGAGTTTTAATTAGTAATGGGTTGAAGGGTTATGGAGAACGGGTCGGAGTTGAGGCCATGATGAGATTAACCAGGACCGTATTGAATGGTAGATCAGGCTCGAGAGGTTAAATTGCCGACTCCTAGTTTGTATGTTCTAAGAAAAAACTATTCTGTCTCATTCCACCTCCTGGCTCTTGGTCTGTAGTCCTGTAGGTAACAGCTCCTCAAGCACAAATCTAGTGTTCTTGAGAAGGGATTTCTTGATTAATAGGGAATATGGGGTGATGGGGAGAAGGCCGGAGAGTGGGGATGAGGAACATATCAGCCATGATAGAATGGTGGAGCAGACTGATTGGCCAACTGGCCTAATTCTGCTCCTATACCTTATGGTTCTTTTTTTTTAAGAATACCTACAGTATAGAAAGAGGCCATTCAGCCCATCAAGTGCACCAACACTTCAAGAGACCAGCCTACCTAGGTCCAATCCCCCGCCCTGTAACCCCAGCCTAAGGGGCAATTTAGCATGGCCACTCCACCATGGCCAATGCACATCTTTGGACTGTGGGAGGAAACTGGAGTACTCGGAGGAAACCCATGCAGACGTGTGTGTGGGCCCCGGGGGCGGGGGGGGGGGAGATTGTGCAATCTCCACACAGACTGTTACCCGAGGTTGGATTCAAACCTGGGTCCCTGGCACTGTGAGGTGGTAGCACTAACCACTGTGCCACCGTGCCAGACTGTATGACCTGGAGCCAACAGACAGCATGGCCTCCCAAACCTTCCTATCGTCTATCACAGAGGTCTTAAACAACAGCGAGCAGGAGAACCTGGACAAACCGCTAACTCTGGATGAGCCAGCAAAGGCCGTCAACACCTTTGAGATGAGTAAAACTCCCCAAAGCGATGGCTTTTCAGCTGAGTTGTATTTGGCTCCTCGCCACACCCCCTGTAAACAAATAAAACTTGTTAAACTCTAGCAGAGACCAATTCTTTGAAATACACTATGAATGGTCGCCATCTTCGATAAAACCCCTCAAACGACCCTCTCAAGGTGTATCTGACCTTCTCGAGACACACACACTCCATCAAATCACCAGCCGAGCCGAAGCAGTGGTGCCGCTATGCTCCAGCTCAATAAGGTACGCCTCCGAGCCACCAACGAAGCAAAGGCCAGGACATCAGCCCCTGCTCCCATCCGCAGTTCCGACACTTTGGAGACTCCAGAAAATCACCACCAGTGGGCAGGGTTTCATCTCTACATTCAGGATCGCCAATATGGTGTCAAAAAAGCCCCCCCAAAACTCCACCAACCTGTGGCACGACCAGAACATGTGCATGTGATGAGCAGGCCACCCTCTTTACGACGGTTGCACCTATCTTCTATCCCTTCACAAAAAGCGGCTAATTCTCGCTTTAGTGAGGTGAGCACGGAAAACTGCCTTTAGCTGAATGAGGCTCAACCTCATGCAAGACGATGTAGTATTCACCCTCTTCAACACCTCACATCACACCCCTTCCTCTAGCATCGGCCCCAACTCCTCCATCCATTTTGCCTTTGTCCCCTCAAACGAACCGAACTCCTCCCCTGCTATACGCTGGTACATCCCGGATGTACTACCCTCCACTGATCCTGCGCAGGATAAGATCCGTTCCAACAAGGCTGAACCACCGGAAAGGCCGGAATAAATTGCTGAACCCAGCTCCACACCTGAAGGTATCTAAATCCGTCTGCGTCCAAAAGCCCATATTTGACCCACTTCACTGTTGAATGAGGATTACAAAGTTCTGCCAAGGTCATTGCCAACTGGGTCAAGTCTGCTCCAGTGTCGGTGATCCACCCTGACCAGACCTGTGCTGCACCTGACAGGATGATCTCTGACAACCTCACGCTACTCAGGGGTACAATTGACATTGTGCAGGATTAGAGGGTGGACGCCTTCCTCTTCAGCTTGGATCAGAAGAACGTGTTTGACTGGATATTGCACACACACACAGACAATGGATGTGCTCTCCAAAATCTGATTGGGGAGAGAGTCTGCCATTGAGTCCAAGTGGTCTACATAATCATCAACAGCGCAGTTTCAATCAAAGGGTGCAAAATCTTTCAGATTAAATCTGAAGTCAGGCAGGGCTGCCTTCTCTCCCCTATCATGTTTGTGTGTTGTATAGAATCTTTTGCTGTGTGCATGAGGAAGGATTCTGACATAAGATGAGTGACAATCCCAGGCAGCGGAGCCGTCTTCTGCTCAGATCCGATGTTGGTGCGCAGTCTGATGAACGTCTGAGGTCAGTTTGAAAACCATCGCAAGAGTGAAGCCATGTTCCATGGGAACTGGATGACCAATCCTTTGTCTCCTTCACCGTCGGGTCAGATTATCTCAAGGTGCTGGGCATATGGTTTGGGGAGGCCGGGGCACTTGCCAAAAACTGGGAGGAGTGTATTGTCAAGGTGAGGCAGAGACTGGGCATGCGGGAGAGACGCTCCTTCTCCATTGTGGGTAAGAACATGGCCATCAGGTGTGAGGTGCTCTTGGTGTTGCTGGTCTGGCCCAGACCCCAATCCTGCGCTGCAGCAGTCACCCGAGCCATCTTCAAGTTCATTAGGAGATCAAAGACGGATCATGTCCGAAGGGACACCAGAAACAACTCTCTGGATGAGGGAGAGAGAAACGTACCCAATGTCATCCTCATGGCTTTGTGTGCGGCTGCATCAAGCTGTGCTTATATCCTCGGTACGCAAACACCTCGGTACTGAGGTTTTATCTGTCCCCGGTGTTGCGAAGGATAGGCCTGGCCACATTGCCGTGGACCATGCCATAACACCTATCCTTTGTGAGAAATGTTTGTTCCAAAAACACCTTTGGCCACAAGTCCATCAAGCACTGGTCTGCAAATAATGCCCTCGAGGCCCTCTGGGAAAGGAGATGGTGGATCAAGTCAGATGGTTCCCTGAGCAGACTGTGAAGGTCATTTGGCGGAATACCTCATTGCCAGAACTTTCAAACAATCACCAAGACTGGCTGGTGGTGAGAAAGGCCCCCCTGTCAGATCCTTCATGAATGCCTGAAGTCTCTGCGCCACTGCACGCTGCCCTCGAAGCAGCAGCTGTGGGGAAGAGGTGGTCGCACACCTCCTTGTGGAATGTGCCTTTGCAAAGACAGTCTGGAGAGAGATGCAGTGGTATTTGTCGAAGTTCATCCCAAGGGCCATTCCCAGGGACGCACACCGAGTCAAACATCAACTGTAGCTGGAGGGTCATCAACTCGTACTGGTCTGCCCAAAACGTGTTGGACTTCGCGTGCAGCCAACCGAGTGTTGCAGACTGGCACATTCCAAGGTCCAGGACTACGTGCTGAGGGACGCACTAAAACTTGGGGCAGCAGGCGCCAAGACAGAATGAGCATGGGGAAATATCACCCTGTAAAAACTTTCAGAATATATACACTGAGGGGCTGGCATGTAAAACCCTTCGGATTGTGTCCTTTATCATAACTGTATGAAACTGTATTGAAACACCTGAGTGTAACATGACCAATGTGTATAGTTTGAACATAATTGTACCCTCTGCAACAAAAATATTTAAATGAATTGAAGCACCTCAGAGTGCGTCTTGATCTCAGGAGAAAATGTGATTATCATCACACTTTCCTGTTATGACAATGTTTTGCAATGTTTCTTCCAGATATTTTATGAATAAAAGCAAATTACTGCGGATGCTGGAATCTGAAACAAAAGAGAAAATGCTGGAAAATGTCAGCAGGTCTGGCAGCATCTGCAGAGAGAGAAAAGAGCTAACGTTTCGAGTCCGATGACTCTTTGTCAAAGCTAACAGACAGAGAAAGTGGGAAATATTTATACTGTGGAGTGAGAATGAAAGATGAGTCATAGCCACAGAAACCCAGAGAAACTGCTAATGGCCACAGAAACCAAGGGAAAGTGTGCTAATGGCAGTCCCCAGAGAGAACAAAAGGTGTGAAAGGCCAAACAGCAGAGAAACTAACATCAGAGGGTGAACTGTGACAGATGGAGATGTGAGGGGAGGGGAAAGGGGAAGCAAAGGGGAGAAGGGTAAGGAAAGGTGGATAAGATTGGGGGGGGGGGGTGGTAAATATATATTAAGAAAGACAAGAAAGAAATAAATGGTAAGAGACAGTTGAAATGAAATGGGATGAAAACAAATGGGTCTAGCTGGGGAGAGCTAATCATCGGAAGTTGTTGAATTCGATGTTGAGACCGGAAGGCTGTAGCGTGCCTAACCGGAAGATGAGATGTTGTTCCTCCAGTTTGCGTTGAGCTTCACTGGAACATTGCAGCAGGCCAAGGACAGACATGTGGGCATGGGAGCAGGGTCTTTTGTTAAAATGGCAAGCAACGGGAAGGTCAGGGTCCTGAATACGCACAGACCGAAGATGCTCAGCAAAGCGATCACCCAGTCTGCGTTTGGTCTCTCCAATATAGAGGAGACCACATTGGGAGCAGCGAATGCAATAGACCAGCTCCTGGCATAATTTTATGGCAATTTTATGAATAAAGTATATTTTTGCAAAAAACAGCATGATTTTAAACCCCAAACAGATTCCACTTCTTTGATTTGATTTTAACTGCAGTAGTACTGGCTCTATTTGGATGCAGTTAACTATCGCTAAATATCACAGACTATAGAATGAAATAAAAACACCTCAAGGAAACGAGATTCACTAAAAACTGCCTAAGTTTCTGGTCACCACACAGTTGTTGTAAGGACATGTGTAAAGCCCTAGACTCGTTTTTCAGAGGTACACTCAGGTTTGACTCGACAAAGAACATGATATTCTGCTAAATTGAAAAATTCATGATGTAACCTTATTCGAATAATTCTGTTTTATAAAGTGGTAATTTGCTTACCGGCATTGAGCTGTTCTTTGACATCCAGCTGTTGGAAAATTGGTCTGTGTGTGAAGGAAGTGTGTGACTCTGAAGGCCCCACCTCTGTACTCTTGCCTGCTATCAATGAGTCCCCGTGCTGCCTGTGGGGCCTCAGAAGATCATGGCTCTGGACTTATTCAGGATCACTGACTTCCCCCTGACACAATAGGTCACCTGTAGTGGCTTAATTGCCTTCCCCTGTACATGTGAGGCTCATTATGTTTTTGCAGTTCATATTAGTGAGCCTGCTGCAATGAATTCACATTAATCAGTAATTTGCTGTATGTCATTATGTTTGTGTGTTTAGCTGATAAATTATTGTAAAACATGGTGAAATTTAAATGGATAATCAAAATGAGTCCAAATTCTATGGAGCAGCAGTTTGTTTATGTTGAGCTGATTTGAGTGGAAGTTGGTGGATGTGGCTACGCAGTTTTTAAAACATTCACAATTAATATTATGTATGGATTTTCATTATTTCCATTATTTTTAGGAAGAGAGCATGGCAACGTATCAGTATGTATGTTCCTGTTGTGGAATTAGATTCACCACTGTATATTCGATAGCTACTGCAGACCAGGGGATTTCTAGAGAGGAGTGAGCAGAACTGTATTTACTGCTTGAGAGACTGAGAAGTTCACAGGAGCACCAATCAGATCTGCAGTGCAAATTAAGGCTTTTAAATCGATTTAACACTTTCTCTTTCGAAAAATGTGTGACATCGGTTTTTTTTTCACCTGTGTCCTGCACCCTATGCTGTGCTCATTTTGGTAATGTCAGGTTACCCCTCATTCAAATAAAATTAAAAATGGGTGGACATCAAAAATATCAAATACCAATCCCAGAGCAATTTAAGGCTTGAATTTTTACTATAACAGAGATAGGCAGACCACATCTATCCCCCGGGGAGCAGGCAGGGCCTTGTGATGCTACCTGCATGGTTCCTTAATGATATCAATGCAGAACCCCATGCGGACAGTGCAGGTTGCCTGCCCCTTGGGAATTGTGCCAGGAGCTGGGCTATGTGAACACATTTCTCACCCCCAGTCCCCGACCCAATTTTCGATTCATTTAACCAGCGCAGTGTGTTTAAGAACCTACAAACAGGAACGTTTCCCCATTTTTAATATGATTTATATTTATGTCACAACATTAATTCAAAGAAGCAGAAAATACAGAGCAGTGAGTATTTGAATTTAAAAATTGCAACTGAAAAAGAAATAAACCAACTTTGAAAGTCTGGTTGCAAAGTGGAGGCCCATGAATAAACACAATTGGTGGAGGCCCGTGTGTGACAGTCAGTGGCATGGCTGGTTTGATGGGCAGAAATTAATTTGGAGAGAAGGCTTGATCGCGGGATAGAAAAGATCAGGAGATTTGGATGCATTGTACTTACATGAGGAACTCACTTCCAAAATGCTGTCATCTTTTAACACATGTGATCTGTTTGCCCTAAGATTACAGGTGCACCAGAGTGCAAATGCAGAGAATTCTCCAGGGCATCAATTGATAACTAATATCAACATAATTATAGAATTAACTGTTGAGGGACATGGGAGCAAAGATTTTACAAGATCCTAATGGATAGGAAAACCTATCTGGCTGCCCTTAATTAACCTATTCAGACCAATCGTGCAATTTTCCCATTTATGCACTTAAATTATTTCTTAAATTATTCCAAGACTTTTGCCAAGCCATCCATTTGAAGTGTTGATCACTCTGTACAAGAATTAAAGACTTTCTTATATCTGTCATAAATTTATCTTCACTAGTTTGAATCTGTGTTCCATTGCCCAACTCCACTGTTTACTTAAAAGTAGTTTTGCAGATTAATATAAACCCAGAGAATTAGATGAGATCTTGTGCAGAAAAGTGCGTAGGCGCGCTCTAACGGCTGTGCTGGGCACAAATCCGGGTGGGCCGGTTAGATCGTGGGAAAGTCCAAAATCTGGAAGCATGCCAGGCGCCAATCGGTTTCCAATTGAACTGGCTCACTTCCGTTGGTGAGATCAAGATTCCACAGCGGCGTGGTGAGAAACCAATAATCACCAATTGCGGCCAATCCCATTAACGGGAAGGATCCCTGATCTAACAGCTCCCGTGATCTAACTGGCTTCCCAGCGAGTAGTCACACAGGTGCCGTTTAGCACACCTATTTAAAAATGTGAAGCTAGTGCATTGGAGGAGGTGAGTAGCCATCTTCTAGATCGGGAAATCAGCCTAATTGGGAGGGGAATGTGGGAACTCCCAGGGGGGTCGGGCCCTGTCAGCAGTGTCAGCCGCCACCTGTGGGGGGGGTCACTCCTGGGCTGGTGGGACGGTAGGGAACTCAGATCCGACATGCCACCCCCAGGATCGTGTATACCCATACCAGGGGCGACTTCAGCTTCTGCCTGTTCATCCCACCGAACACCCCCATGACAGAGCCCGATCTGTGTTAAAATGGTGCAGGTCACTTTAACCCTCACTGACCGTGGTGGACTGTGGCTACTAATAGAGAATTGGTAATATTAATAATATGAGCACTCCACAGCTCCCAAATGGATACCCCTGTAGACGTGCTATATCACAGGTGGGTATTACTGCCGGCATCCCGATCAGACTTTACGGCCCAGACACATTGCCTGAACACTGGAGGCTCCTCAACCGCAGGGGTAGCAGCCAGCAACCATACACACAAGAGCTGGGACGCAGCACTGGGGACGGGAGAGGGCCCAGACGGGCGGCTGGGTGACAGGGCATCTGGATGGGGGCTGGTGGAAACTCACCTCTACGGCGCAGGCCAATCTCAACATCGGTAACTCATCTGTCCTCAGCCACCCTCGCAACTTTCGGGGCCCGTTCCTAGTAGGGGGTGGATGAGGACTCTAATTCCAGCGCCCCGCCGCCTGTCTGAGTCCTCTCCTGTCTGTTGTGGGCCAACTTCTCCTGCAGGGACAGAGAGAGGGCATTGTGAGCCGACCACTTCATGCAGTGCTGGAGTGAGGATAGCCTGGCAGGGGACAGATGCGGGCACTGCCGCTGGGCGTGGGTGCGGTGTGTCAGGGTGTGCTGGGATACAGGCACGATATTGTGCTGGCGGGGGTGGTGCGGTGCCAACTACAGGGCCGTGGGGGGGGGGGGGAAGAGTGTTTGTGGTGTCAGGGGGCAGTGTGGCAGATGGGACCGTTTCCATGGGGCTAATGCCAACTCACCTGTCGGCCCGGTGGAGGATGTTGAGCTTCTTGTGACACCGGGTGGTGGTCCTCCTGGTGATACTCCTCACTCTGCCGCCCGCTACCACTGCCCCCCAGGAGGCACTGGCTGCCCTGTAGCTGACCCTCCAATCCCCTTGGGGGAATAAAGTATCCCGCCTTGACTCCACCATGTCCAAGAGTCATGCCAGGTAGACATACCCAAATCGTGGAGCTGGTCAGCTGGGTGGCATGGCTGCGTGCGGTCTGGGGTCTGCTCAGCAGGATCGGTTTAAGTGCTGCTCCTCCTCGTTAACAGGGAGCTGCCGAGAGTGGTCCAGGCGAATCAGCTGGGGGGGGTGGGGCAGTCTTTACAAGCGTGAAGCCCGTGGGACATCATTAAGTACCCTAATTAACGTCAGATACCGCTGACGACCTCGCCGGTCGGCCATCAGGAAACAGTTGCTGTTACCGCTCACTACCACACTTAGAAACCTTTCCAATAGATCCTGCCCTGTGTCTTCGTCGTTTTTTTCTACAATCACTAATGTTAGAGTTATAAAATGTAATTTCTAACTATTTACAAGATTTAATTATCCTTTATGAATGAATGAGCAGTTGTGGAATATGTAATCCAAAAGTACTTTGATTTACAGTCTGAGAAATGTTCCAGTAGAATAATACTGCCTGGCTAATAATTTTAATAACTGCAAATTAGGAAATGAAAATGGAGGCTTTGTGTACATAAATCGTGTGTTATTACTTGCGATTTAATGTTTGACAAATTATAAATTACAAATTGGTGTATGGAAGCAGCGTGGTACACTGGAGGATAATCCAGAGGCCAGGACTGAACAGCTGGGGACAAGGGTTCAAATCTGACCATCTGCAGCTGGGGAATTTAAATTTAATTCTTTCTATTCGTTTCTGAAATGTGGGCGTCGCCGGCTAGGCCAGCAGTAATTGCCCATCCCTAATTGCCCTTGAGAAGATGGCGGTGAGCTGCCTTCTTGAACCGCTGGGGCCTATGTGGTGTAGGTACACCCACAGTGCTCTTCAGGAAGGAGTTCTAGGATATGGGCCTTTACACATTCTCCCCATGTCTGCGTGGGTTTCGCCCCCACATCCCAAAGATGTGCAAGTTAGGTGGATTGGCCACACTAAATTGCCCCTTAATTGGAAAAAAATAAATTGGGTACTCTAAATTTATTTTTAAAATATTTTAAAAATGATATGGACCAAGTGCTGGGAAGTGGGATTAGTGTGGATTTGAGTTGTTTTCCTTTGCCGGTGCAGGCTTGGGATGGGATGAAGGGCCTACTCTGAACTCTATGATTCAATGATTTTTCACCCAGCGACAGTGAAGAACGGCGATATATTTACAAGTTCTGATGGTGTGTGATTTGGGGGGGAAACCTGGTGCTGTTCCCATGTAGCTGTAACACTTGTCCTTCTAGATGGTGGAGGTCACGGATTTGGAAGCTGCTGTTGAAGGACGAAAAGGCAGTAACAGTACATAATGTTCTGGGGATGTGTTTTTTTAAAGATGCAATTTCCAATGTTTCTTTTTCCCTGGCTGGATTTTTTAAGAACTGAAACCCTTTGAAGAGAATGGAGACTGCCCAGGCGTCTACAATCTGCAGCTTGTATGCCAACAAGTGGGATGGGAAAAAAAGACACTCAACTCCCTGGGGAGCATGAAAGACCCCATATCTTGTTGGCTTTACATTATCCTGAAACTTTGCAAATATTTCGGAGATGAGATATCAAAATTGCCTGTTATAAAGTGATGATTGCAGCATACATGGACCAATAGAATTTCTCTGGAATATCAAGCCAATAGGGCACTTTCCAGGACTGTTTATCAAACAGCAGAGAGATCAAAACCATGCTGTACTGAAACAGGCAGTAGAAGCTGTTTGCTCTCTCTATCTCAGAAATGTTGTGCTAGGATATGCAAAACAACCATCCTGATAAGAGAAGTCTACTGCAGATTGAGATCTTTTGGAGAAAAACATGGAAATCTGCTCCATACAACTACACCCAGGAAGACAGCAAAACAAAATGGCCACAAGGTGCAATCACCTCAGCAAAACCAACCAAAGACGAATGAACCCTATACTCCTTTGTTTTATCTTCTTCATAAGTTGCAAAACGCCTTGGGCAGGATTCTCTTGGAATGCAATGGTACGGGGAATCGGTCGTCGGGGAAAATCGGGATTGGCGCCGGGGGTACTGATCCGAACACGATGCTCCGACCCCCGCTGGCACTGTGAACGAGGTCCATGATGTGCGCCAGCAGGGGGATGTAAATAAGTGCAAATGGGTCTTAATGACTCATTTCCACCTATTTAGCAGGCCCGGTGTCCTAAGTTCCAGCCGCTCGTGAGTTTCTGGTCCCCGCGCCCGGGAATCACGTGGGTGCGGATCACTTGTGGTGTCTACCAACGTGGCCCTGGCATGGTTGACCTCGCTATGGGCCAAGGGTAAGTGCATTCCAAGCACAAAGCGCATTCCAATCACTCAAGCATATGATTTCACTGCACTTACCTCTCTTTGATGTGGTCAATGTTTACAAACATTGGAGTTTCACCACTTACGCCACTGAACTGTGAAGAGAGATGCATGAATCATAGCTGCAGATGGTTTGTAGAAGCTGTCAATCACAGAGCACTACTAGAAAGCTATGAATGGCTTGCAGCTAATGGATATGTGGGAACTATTAGCAGATCACAGCTGCTCTCCTTCCAGGAATGGATATGTGGAGCTGCAAGGTAGGTGTTCCATCTGTAATTCTTCTCACTGCCCTTGTGTGGACTGCTCACCAGCTTCCAGACAGGAGTCTCTTTTCTGGGGAGGGGGGTAGTCTGTGGGGGAGGAGGCCCTTTAGGCAAGGGGTCCCTGTGGGAGGTCACTGTGGGGGATCTCCCTATCTCAACTCCACCTTCCTGCACTGTCCTCATGTCCCTTAATACCCCAAAATCTATTAACTATTACGATCCTAGACCAGACCCCAACAATGGCTCGGAGACTGGACCGAAACACCAATATTTTAGTTTATTTGTAAGACTATGTGGAAAGAATGATTCTCTCCAGGAGTGACTGCATAAAGGAATAGGGCTGGGGTATTTTTAAAACAAAACTTCATTGTGAATAAAATTAAACTTTTTAAAATGCATTTTTATTTGTTTTACAATTATTTACAGTAACATTTTTTATGGATAACACAATAAAAAAAAGAAAAAAGAAAAATGGGAATCTACAAAATGGGTATAATGATGGACAAACAAACCTTTATACATTCAAGAACAGGAACCTGTGTAGTGGTATGTGGGCCCCTGTTATTCAGCCCCCGGAAGTCAGTTGCCGCAACCATACTGCCTTACTTATGTCCCTGATGCCCCCTGGTACTAGAACATGCCAGGCGTTGAATTTGGCATCGATTGTGCGTGCTTCAGCTTTGCTGCTGTGGTCGCTCCCATGTGTGCCCTTGCCTTTGTCCCTTCTGGCTCCCCTGCCCTGCTTGCCCTGTGTTTGCCTCGGTGTCTTCACCCCACCCCCCCATCTCCTATCCCCCCCCCTCCATATCCTCCCCCGCTCCCATCTTTCCCCTGTTCCCCCACCCTCTTTAAAGCACATGGGATTGTGGTCAGCATCAGAGATGGATAGAAAGCTGGTTAGCAGCCAAGAAACAAAAAGCTGGAAAAAATGGGTCTTTTCCAGTTTGGCAGGAAGTGACCAGTGGGATACCGTAGGGATCTGTGCTGGGACCCCAACTGTTCACATTATATATTTGTGATTTGGACGAGGAAACTAAATGTAGTATTTCCAAATTTGCAGATCATGCAAAATTGGGTGGGAGGGTGAACTGTGAGGAGGATGCAGAGATTCTTCAGCAGGATTTGGACAGGCTGAGTGAGTGGGCATATACATGGCAGATGCAGTACAATGTGGATAAATGTAAGGTTATCCACTTTGGTAGCAAAAATAGGAAGGCAGAGTATTATTTGAATGGGTGCAAATTGAGAGAGGTGGATACTCAGCGAAACCTTGGTGTCCTCATGCATCAGTTTCTGAAAGTAAGCACGCAGGTACAGCAGGCAGTAAAGAAAGCAAATGGTATGTTGGCCTTCGTAGCGAGAGGATTTGAGTATAGGAATAGAGATGTTTTACTGCATTGTATAGGGCATCGGTGAGGCTACACCTGGAGTATTGTGTGCAGTTTTGGTCCTTATCTGAGGAAGGATGTTCTTGCTCTGGAGGGAGTGCAGTGAAGGTTCACCAGGCTGATTCCTGGGATGACGGGACTGTCATATGAGGAGAGACTAAATCATTTAGGATTGTATTAATTGGAGTTTAGAAGAGTGAGGGGGGATCTCATAGAAATGTATAAAATTCAAACAGAATTAAACAGGGTAGATTCAGAAAGAATGTTCCTGATGGTGGGGGGATCCAGAACTAGGGGTCATAGTTTGAGGATAAGGGGTAAACCTTTTAGGACTGAGGTGAGGAGAAATTTCTTCACCCAGAGAGTGCTCAATCTGTGGAGTTCACTACCACAAAAGGTAGTTGAGGTGAAAACATTGTGTCATTTCAAGAAAGCATTAGCTATAGCTCTTGGGGCTTAAGGGATCAAGGGATATGGGGGGGAAGGCAGGATCAGGATATCGAACTCAATGATCAGCCATGATCATAACGAATGGCGGAGCAGACTCAAAGAGCCGAATTGCCTCCTCCTGCTTCTATTTTCTATGTATATTTCTATTTTTGTTTCATCACTCCTTCCAATGTCCAATTCGTTCCCACTCCGCCTCCCCTCCCTTACTTATTGGTTGCAGGTCACAAACAGGTCTTGGAACCAGGCTGATGAATAGCATCCACGTGTTGTGGAAGTCTTCCCCTGATCCCCAAATGAGGTATTTTATTTTCTCCAATTTGAGGAACTCTGCCAAGTTGGACAGCCACTCTGTGGCCTTGGGTGGCACTGCTGATCGCCAGCCGAGCAGGAGCCTTCGGCGGGCGATAAGGGAGACAACGGGCAGGTCGTCTGCGCCTCTCCCCGTAAAGAGCTTTGGCTGCTCTGAAACCCCGAAGACCGCCAGAGTGGGCATGGCTCCACCCTCACCCCCACAACCTTGGATATGGCCTCGAAGAAGGCTGTCCAGTACCCGACGAGTTTGGGGCAAGACCAGAACATGTGGGTATAGTTGGCCGGGCCTCCCTGGCACCGTTCACATTTGTACTCCAGGAAGAATCTGTTCATTTGCATTCTAGTTAAGTGCGTCATGTGCACCACCTTTAGCTGCGCATGGCTCAGCTCTGTGCATGAGGAGGTGGAGTTCGCCCTGTGCAGGGCTTCGATCCAGAGTCCTCCCCTATCTCTATGCTTAACACGTCCTCCCACTTCTCCCATGTCTTGTCCAGTGGTGACCGTACCTCCTCTAGTAGCTGAACATACATGTCCACACAGTTGCCATCCCCTAGCTCGCCTGCGGTCAGACATCTGTCCAGGAGAGAGTATCCTACTAGCCGGGGAACGTTGCTGACTTCATTTGGAGGAAGTTCCTTATTTGTATATATTGTAGCTCATTCCGTTTCGGGAGCTGGAGCTATCCGTACATTCCCCAAGAGTTGCGATTCTAACATCTATGTATAGGTCCTCTCCTGTCAGTGCCCCTTCATCTTGTCTCCACCTTTTATAGGAGGCATCAATCGTCTTGGTGGGGAGGGTGACAAAATTACAAATTCTTGCAGGTGGGGGCCATGGTGGACATTGTGGTCAAACCGAAGCGGTGTCTCAATTGGTTCCATGTTCTAAGTGTGCCCACTACCACTGGGCTTCTTGCGTCTCAGGCTGAGGCGAATGGGAGTGGGGCCATGTTCAATGGGATGTCCCCGTGCAGGAATTTTCCTCTGTTTTAACCTATTCCGCTCCCAACTTTCACCTATCCCTGTACCCTTCCTGCGGTACTGTCCAGTGGTAGAATGGGAGGTTTGGGAGGCAAGGCCTCCCGCATTCCTCCTTCTTTGAAGTACATTCTTTCTGATCCTGGAGTTATTCCCCCCCCCCTCCCCCCACCCCCCCCGCGCGCGCCACCCACCATGATTAGGTTCTCTATTTTAGTGAAGAAGGCCTTGGGGATGAAGATCGGGTGGGATCTGAACAGGAAGAGGAACCTAGGCAGTATGTCCATTTTGATTGTCTGCTCTCTCCCTACCAGGGAGAACAGAAGTGAGTCCCACCTCCGCAGGTCTTGCTTTACCTCCTGGTGGCTGGTGGCGTTAGTCCATGGGAGCGCTGTACAGTAGTTTCACTCATGAGGTGAACCCCGGTCCAAATCCAAACCGTTCCAGAGGTGCCTCCATTCGGCTGTGTCAAAGGCCTTCTCTGCGTCCAGGGAGATGATCACTTCTGGTGTCTCCTCCCCAGGTGGGGTCATTACCACCTTCAGCAGGCGACTGATGTTCAGCATTAGTTGTCTGCCCCTGACAAAGCCCGTCTTATCTTCCGCGACTACCTCTGGCAGGCAACTCTCCAGTCACCTCGCCAGGGCCTCCGCCAGAACTTTGGCATCAGTGTTTAGGAGTGAGATGAATCTGTATGACCTGCATCTCCGTCTGGTCTTTGTCCTTTTTAGAGATCAGTGATATTGAGGCCAGTGTGGGTGGCAGGGTTCCTCTCGATAGCGAGTCGTTGAACAGCTCCCGCAAGTGCTGGGCCATTGCTGTTGCAAATTTTTTATAGAAGTCCACCGGGTGGATGGCGAACAGGGTTGCAGGAAGGATGAGTCAGCTGACCAAGGCACCATGGTTCAGCAGGCCATTCAAGGGGAGGGAGTAAATAGGCAAGTTGTAGTTGTAGGGGATTCTATTATCAGGGGGATAGATAGTATCCTTTGTGAGCAGGATAAAGAGTCCCGCATGGTATGTTGCCTGCCCGGAGCTAGGGTGCGGGACATCTCTGACCTGCTTGAAAGGATACTGGAGAGGGAGGGAGAGGTCTAGTTGTTGTGGTCCATGTCGGTACCAACAACATAGGCAAGTCTAGGAAAGAGGACCTGTTTAGAGATTATAAAGAGCTAGGATTCAAATTAAAAAACAGGTCCTCAAGGGTCATAATCTCCGGATTACTGCCTGAACCACGTGCAAATTGGCATAGGGAGGCAAGAATAAGGGAAGTTAACACGTGGCTGAAAGAGTGGTGTGGGAATGAGGGGTTCCTTTTCATGGGACACTGGCATCAGTTTTGGGACAGGGGGGACCTATACCGTTGGGATGGTCTCCACCTGAACCGAGCTGGGACCAGTGTTCTGGCGAAAAGAGTAAATAGGGTGGTCAATAGGACTTTAAACTAAAGATTGGGGGGGAAGGGAAAGTCAGGGAACCAAGAGGTGAAGTAATCAGCGGGGAGCGTAGCTGCTTAGGAATACAAAAAAAACGCGAACAGACAAAACTCAAGAGTGGTTACGATTGTCCCCATCCCACAAAATATGACACAGTGTATGGAAAGGCTCAGTAAACCAAGGTCCACCACACTAAGAAAACAAAAAGGGACGGTCAATAGAGAATTAAAGGTGCTATATTTAAATGCGCGCAGTGTACGGAACAAGGTAGATGAGCTTGTGGCCCAGATTGTGACTGGCAGGTATGATGTGGTAGGCATCACAGAGACATGGTTGCAGGGGGTTCAGGACTGGCATTTAAACATCCAGGGATTCACAACCTATCGAAAAGACAGAGAGGTGGGCAGAGGGGGTGGGGTTGCCTTGTTAATTCGGAATGAAATTAAATCAATAGCACTAAACGACATAGGGTCAGATGATGTGGAGTCTGTGTGGGTAGAGTTGAGGAACCACAAAGGCAAAAAAACCATAATGTGAGTTATGTACAGGCCTCCTAACAGTGGTCAGGACCGGGGGCACAAAATGCACCACGAAATAGAAAGTGCATGTCAGAAAGGCAAGGTTACAGTGATCATGGGGGACTTCAATATGCAGGTGGACTGGGTAAATAATGCTGCCAGTGGACCCAAGGAAAGGGAATTCATTGAATGTTTACAGGAGGGCTTTTTGGAACAGCTTGTGATGGAGCCCACGAGGGAACAGGCCATTCTGGACTTAGTGTTATGTGATGAGCCAGACTTGATTAAAGATCTTAAAGTAAGGGAGCACTTAGGAGGCAGTGATCATAATATGGTCGAATTCAATCTCCAATTTGAAAGAAAGAAGGTAGAATCAGATGTAAAGGTGTTACAGTTAAATAAAGGTAACTACAGGGGCATGAGGGAGGAACTGACGAAAATTGACTGGGAGCAGAGCCTAGTGGGAAAGACAGTAGAACAGCAATGGCAGGAGTTTCTGGGGGTAATTGAGGACACAGTACAGAGGTTCATCCCAAAGAAAAGAAAGGTTATCAGAGGGGGGATTAGGCAGCCATGGCTGACAAAGGAAGTTAGGGAATGCATCAAAGCAAAAGAGAAAGCCGATAATGTGGCAAAGAGTAGTGGGAAGTCAGAAGATTGGGAAGGCTACAAAAACAAACAGAGCATAAGAAAGAGAGAAATAAGGAAAGAGAGGATCAAATTTGAAGGTAGGCTAGCCAGTAACATTAGGAATGATAGTAAAAGTTTATTTAAATACATTAAAAACAAACGGGAGGCAAAAGTTGACATTGGGCCGCTCCAAAACGACGCTGGTAATTTTGTGATGGGAGACAAGGAAATAGATGAGGAACTGAATAAGTACTTTGCGTCAGTCTTCACAGTAGAAGACATGAGTAATATCCCAACAATTCCGGAGAGTCAGGGGGCAGAGTTGAATATAGTAGCCATCACAAAGGAGAAAGTGCTAGAGAAACTAAGAGGTCTAAAAATTGATAAATTCCCGGGCCCAGATGGGCTACATCCTAGAGTTCTAAAGGAGATAGCTGAAGAAATAGTGGAGGCGTTAGTTATGATCTTTCAAAAGTCACTGGAGTCAGGGAAAGTCCCAGAGGATTGGAAAATCGCTGTTGTAACCCCCCTGTTCAAGAAGGGAACAAGGAAAAAGATGGAAAATGATATGTCAATTAGCCTAACCTCGGTTGTTGGCAAGATTCTAGAATCCATTGTTAAGGATGAGATTTCTAAATTCTTGGAAGTGCAGGGTCGGATTAGGACAAGTCAGCATGGATTTAGTAAGGGGAGGTCGTGCCTGACAAACCTGTTAGAGTTCTTTGAAGAGATAACAAATAGGTTAGACCAAGGAGAGCCAATGGATATTATCTATCTTGACTTCCAAAAGGCCTTTGATAAGGTGCCTCACGGGAGACTGTTGAGTAAAATAAGGGCCCATGGTATTCGAGGCAAGGTACTAACATGGATTGACGATTGGCTGTCAGGTAGAAGGCAGAGAGTTGGGATAAAAGGTTCTTTTTCGGAATGGCAACCGGTGACGAGTGGTGTCCCGCAGGGTTCAGTGTTGGGGCCACAGCTGTTCTCTTTATATATATTAACGATCTAGATGACGGGACTGAGGGCATTCTGGCTAAGTTTGCCGATGATACAAAGATAGGTGGAGGGGCAGGTAGTATGGAGGAGGTGGGGAGGCTGCAGAAAGATTTAGACAGTTTAGGAGAGTGGTCCAAGAAATGGCTGTTGAAATTCAACGTGGGCAAGTGCGAGGTCTTGCACTTTGGAAAAAAGAATAGAGGCGTGGACTATTTTCTAAACGGTGACAAAATTCATAATGCTGAAGTGCAAAGGGACTTGGGAGTCCTAGTCCAGGATTCTCTAAAGGTAAACTTGCAGGTTGAGTCCGTAATTAAGAAAGCAAATGCAATGTTGTCATTCATCTCAAGAGGCTTGGAATATAAAAGCAGGGATGTACTTCTGAAGCTTTATAAAGCATTAGTTAGGCCCCATTTAGTATACTGTGAGCAATTTTGGGCCCCATACCTCAGGAAGGACATACTGGCACTGGAGCGGGTCCAGCGGAGATTCACACGGATGATCCCAGGAATGGTAGGCCTAACATACAATGAACGTCTGAGGATCCTGGGATTATATTCATTGGAGTTTAGGAGGTTGAGGGGAGATCTAATAGAAACTTACAAGATAATGAATGGCTTAGATAGGGTGGATGTAGGGAAGTTGTTTCCATTAGCAGGGGAGACTAGGACCCGGGGGCACAGCCTTAGAATAAAAGGGAGTCACTTTAGAACAGAGATGAGGAGAAATTTCTTCAGCCAGAGAGTGGTGGGTATGTGGAATTCATTGCCACAGAGGGCGGTGGAGGCCGGGACGTTGAGTGTCTTTAAGACAGAAGTTGATAAATTCTTGATTTCTCAAGGAATTAAGGGCTATGGAGAGAGAGCGGGTAAATGGAGTTGAAATCAGCCATGATTGAATGGTGGAGTGGACTCGATGGGCCGAATGGCCTTACTTCCGCTCCTATGTCTGATGGTCTTATGGTCTTATGGGTATCCGTCTGGCCCCAGTGCCTTTCCCGACTATATGGAGTTGATACTCGCCATGACTTCCCGCAGTTCTAGTGGTGCTTCCTGTCCCTGCTTCTTTTCCTCCCCCATGACTGGTGTGCCCAGCCCATTGAGGAACCATTTCATCTTCGAGTCCCCCTCCGGGGGCTCGGACTGTGCAGCTCTCGGTAGTAAGTCACAAAGGCCTCATCAATCTCATGTGGCACTGCGACCATCTTGCTTCTCCCGTCCTTTACATAGATTACATAGAACATACAGTGCAGAAGGAGGCCATTCGGCTCATCGAGTTGCACCAACCCACATTAAGCCCTCTCTTCCACCCTATCCCCGTAACCCAATAACCCCTCCCAACCCTTATGGACACTACGGGCAATTTAGCATGGCCAATCCACCTAACCTGCACGTCTTTGGACTGTGGGAGGAAACCGGAGCACCCGGAGGAAACCCACGCAGACACGGGGAGAATGTGCAAACTCCGCACAGACAGTGACCCAGCGGGGAATCGAACCTTGGACCCTGGCGCTGTGAAGCCACAGTGCTATCCACTTGTGCTACCGTGCTGCCCTTTACTTTTGCTATTTCCCTTGTGGCAGCCTTCTTTCTCAGCTGGTTGCCAGGAGGCAACTGGCCTTGTCCCCATGCTCATTAAGATCCCCATGTTTGGCAAAGCTGGTTCCCTGCTTTCCCGGTGGAGAGAAGGTCCAATTCAATTTGTAATTTATTATTCTCCACCAGTAGTTCCGCGGTCAGGGCCATGGAGTACCGTCGGTCCACCTCCAATATGGAGTCAATCAGCTGCTGCCTAGCTGCCCTCTCCTTCCCGTCCCTGTGTGCACTGTACACAATTATTTTGCCTCTTATCACCGCTTTCAGTGCCTCCCAGAATGTGGAAGGTGAGACATCCTCGTTCTGGTTGCAGGATATGGACCGGTCGATGGCTTGTGACATTTTCTTACAGAACGCCCTTATCTGCGAGGAGGTCTCTGCCCAGCCGCCATGGGGAGGTGGGTGTTGGGCCCGGCCCGTCTCCAACCTCACATCCACACAGTGTGGAGCTTAGTTGGAGATTGCTATTGCGGAGTATTCCGCCTCTACCACCACTGGAAGCACCGATTTTCCCACTACAAAGAAATCAACTTGTGTGTAGACTTTGTGGACCTGGGAGAAGCAGGAGAACTCCGTCTCCCTCGGGTGTGTAAACGTCCATAGGTCCATCCTCCCATCTGCTCCATAAAGGCACTCCACTCTCTTGCCATGGCTGATGTTTCCCCTGCTTTGAGGCTGGATTTGTCCGTCCATGGGTCCTGTACACAGTTGAAGCCTCCCCTTCATGATCGGAGTCTAGGTCGGGATTTCTGTCATGGTCTTTTTGATAAAGTCTGCGCCATCCCAGTTAGGGGCATATATATTCACAACTTCCACCGGTGCCCCTCCCAAGACACCGCTGACCATTACATACCGTCCTCCCAGGTCCATTGAGGTAAATGTCGTCCTCTTACTGAATAGTATGGCCACTACTCTAACCCTTATACCATAGCATGCTTTGTAGGTCTGTCCTATCCAACTCTTTCTTGCCCTCAGTTGGTCCTTCTCATAGACATCATAGACACATCATAGAATTTACAGTGCAGAAGGAGGCCATTCGGCCCATCGAGTCCGCACCGGCTCTTGGAAAGAGCACCCTACCCAAGGTCAACACCTCCACCCTATCCCCATAACCCAGCAACCCCACCCAACACTAAGGTTCTCCCTCAGGTGTGTCTCTTGGAGGAAGACTATGTCAATCCTCAGGCTTTTCAGACGGGCGAAGACTCTGGATCTTTTCACCGGGTCGTTAAGTCCCCTGACATTCCAGGTGACTATCCTGATTGGGGTTTTCTCTTCCCCCCTCCTATCAGTCATACTCACCATATGGACGTGCCCCTGTACTCTGGGGTTTCCCTTTGTTTGAGGGACATCCAAGTTGGCCACCGTTGACTCCTTTACTCCTGCCATCCTCAAGGGCAACCTGTTGCAACCAGCATTCTACCCACTCCCTCCCCCCACATAATCCCCGATTCCCCCTGAGCCCCTCTGGCCCTGATGCCCACCTTCCCCTGTTTGTTACCCCACTAACTCCCCCCACCTTCCCTCCCTCTTGTCCTTTCCACCCATTCCCCTCGACCTAGTATTGTGCCCCCCTTCTGCCAGATGCTCCATCCCTTTGGGGAGCTGTGCCATGACACCCCCCCCCCCCTCCCAACCCCTCCTCTTACTCTCCTGTAGAATCATAGAGTAGAATCACACAATTTACAGTGCAGAAGGAGGCCATTCGGCCCACTGAGTCTGCGCCGGCCCTTGGAAAGAGCACCCTACCCAAGCCCACACCTCCACCCTATCCCCACACCTCCACCCTGTCCCTGTAACCCCACCTAACCCTTTTTTTTGGACACTAAGGGCAATTTATCATGGCCAATCCACCTAAACTGCAAATCTTTGGACTGAGGGAGGAAACCGGAGCACCCGGAGGAAACCCACACAGACACGGGGAGAATGTGCAGACTCCGCACAGACAGTCACCCAAGCCAGGAATCGAACCCGGGTCCCTGGAGCTGTGAAGCAACATTGCTAACCACTGTGCTACCATGCCGCCTGGTACCAGTGCGTTCACCAACGTGGTGGCTCCCCCCCCATCCCCCGGGAGCGACTCCCCCGCCCGTTCAGTTCCCTAACCCCCTCCCTTCTGATCTTGGTGCCAATTTGCTTTCTATCGCACCCCCCCTCCCCTCCCCTCCCCCCTGCTGCCGCCCCCAGGACGCACAGTGGTTAGAAATGAAGAAACATCATCATCATCAATGTGTCAGAATGTGTCCATTACTATTACTGTTTTCCCAGCCCGTTCTTGCAGATAAACCCCTCTGCTTCTCCCAGCGTGGTGATGTGGTGTTCTCTATTTCCATAAGTCACCCAAAGTCTTGTTGGGTACAGCATCCCGAATAATACCTTGCTCCTGAACCTGAATAAGCTGCCTTGGGTCCATTGAATTCGGCCCAGTGTTTGGCCAATGTATTGATAAATATGGATCGTATTCCTTTCCCATTTGCAGGACCGAGTGTTCCTAACCTGGGATCGGTGGAGCTTGGCAATCGTCACCCCTGGTATTGGGCCTCTAGCGGAGCGACCTGGAGGCCCTGTCCATCTCAGGGGGCTTGGGGAAGTTTTCTCTCCTGACCAACCTGTGGTAGTCACCACTGTTGTATTATATTGTATATATGGGTATTACAGTAAGGCCCCTGTACTACAGGTACGGGGGTAGGTCCCTGCCTGCTGGCTCCGCCCAGGAGGCGGAGTATAAATGTGTGTGCTCTCCGAACAGCAGCCATTTCGTCAGCTGCTGTCGGAGGCCACACAGCTCTGTGTAATAAAGCCTCGATTACATTCTACTCTCGTCTCGTCGTAATTGATAGTACATCACAACCAAGAACAGGGGGCATACCTCTGAGGTACTCCTGGGGCTCTGCGCACCATATAGTTGGGGCCAGAAACCAGAGACATTCCTAGGGATGTGCGCACTATACTACAAGACTGTCTGGCACACATCTGGCACACGTCTCTGTGCATCGGGCCTCAAGATTGGGCAGGATCAGGGGATGGTATACCTGCAATGAGGGAAGCCCAAGGGCTTCACAATGACTCCCTAGCTTGGTGATGGAAGGTGCACGATGCAGGGTAATGTTCATCGTGTGCATAACGGAGGCAACAAGCATCGTTGCATTTTTGATACCTCGCATAGAATTTAGGAGGAGAAGGGTCCATTGCCATCAGACAGGGCAAAGGGCAGAGTCTAGCCCTGAGGAACATGGGCCAGTGAGACCCCATGAAGACCCAGATGATGTTGAGGCAGGGAGTCCAACTCAACAGAGTGGTTTGGCGTGTCCCAGAATGTATTGACGATGGCTGTCATACTTTCAGCTGAGCGAGATAAAGTGCTGCAGGTGCCTTTGCTTGTCAACGGATGTGGTGGCTCGCATCTGCCGCATTCTTCGGGAGGATCGGATGCTGCACAGATTGGGAGGTCGTGCATTGTCAGTGGCTCTAAAGATAGATGACCGCTGCACTCAATCTTTTTGTGAGCGGCTCATTCTAGGGCTCTACTGGGAACCTTTGTGGAATGTCACAATCCTCCACTCATATGCATCGGAGGTTATCGATACCCTATTCAGGAAGGTACACAATTATATCCAGTTCTCCCTGGATGAAGCCGGCCAGGCTGCCAGAGCAGTGGGATTTGTAGTGATCTCTGGCTTCCCACAGGTGCAGGGTGCTATCGACAAGAGCTCCATGGCAGAGCCACAATGGTTCCTCAGTAGAAAAGGCTTCCACTCTTTCCAGTCGATCTGTAACGGCCAAAAGCAGATTATGCAGGCCTGTGCCTGGTACCCTGGGAGCTCGCACAACCTTGAGGCTTTTGCAAGTGCCCCAGGTCTTCCAGATCCCTCAACACATTCAGGATTGGTGATAAAGGCTACCCCCGAAAGACGTGGTTCATTGGAACATAGGAACTCGGTAGGCCATTCAGCCCTTCGAGCGTTTCCCACCATTCAATGAGATCATGTCTGATCTTTGACCTAACTCCATATACCTGCCTTTGACCCTTATCCCTTAATATCTTTGCTGAACAAAAATCTCTCTACCACAGATTTAAAATTAACAACAGTTCTAGCTTCAACTGTTGTTTGTGGAAGAGAGGTTCAAACCTCTATCACCCTTTGTATGAAGAAGTGCTTCCTGAATGGTCTAGCCCTAATTTTTAGACTATGCCCCTTAATTTTAGAATCTCCAAGCAATGAAAATCTACCCTGTCTTTTCCTGTTAATATCATGAAGACTTTGATCAGATCCACCCTTAACCTCCTAAATTCTAGCAAAGACAGGCCTTGTTTGTGTAATCTCTCCTCATAACTTAACCCCTGCAGTCCAGGTATCATTTCTTTAAACCTACATTGCATACTCTCCAAGGTCTTTATATCCTTCCTAAGGTGTGGCGCCTAGAGCGGCTCAGTATTCCAAATGGGGTCTAACCAGGGTTTTGCATAGCTGCAGCATAATGTCTAACTCTTTATACTCCAATCTTCTCGATATAAAGGCTAGCATTCCATTAGCCTTTAAAAAAATTATTTTCTGCACTGGTTCCTGGCATTTTAACGATCTATGCACCTGAACCCCCAAGTCTCTTTGGGCATCCATTGTACTTAACCTCTTCCCATTTAGAAAGTACTCTGCTCCATCCTTTTTTGGTCCAAAAGGTAACCTCACACTTGCTTACATTGAATTCCATCTGCCACAATTTTGCCCGTTCACCTAGTCTATCAATATCTCCTTGCAATTTTCTGCTACCATCTAGACTGTCTACAATGCCGCCTAACTTTGTATCATCAGCAAGTTTGAAGATATGACTTTCTATACCATCATCCAAAATGGTTCATGAATAATGTGGATAATCAAGGCTCCAACACAGAACCATGTGGTACACCACTAGTCACATCCTGTCAATTAGAGTACTTATACATTATCCCCACTCTCTGTCGCCTGTCAGTGAATCAATTTCCTAACCATGTCAATAATTTGCCCTCAACTCCATGGGCTTCCACCTTAGTTAACAATCTCTTATGTGGGACTTTATCAAATATCTTATGGAAATGCATATAAATAACATACATAGACATTCCCCTGCCCACTACCTTAGTCACCTCTTTAAAAATTCAATGAGATTTATCAGGCATAAACTTCCCTTCATGAATCTATGCTGGCTCGAGGTGTTCAGTTACCCTATCCCTGATTATAGACTCCAGCAATTTCCTCACCACAGATGTTAGGCCTACTCCTGCCCCCCGGTTTCCCTTTTCACCCTTCTTAAAAAGTGGAGGGACATATGCAATTTTCCAATCCAGAGGGACTACTCCGGAATCTAGGGAAGTCTGAAAGATTATAGTCAGGGCATCTACAATGTGCTCCCCTACTTCCTTTAACACCCTCAAATGGAAACCGTCAGGTCCTGGGGATTTGTCATTCATTAGTTGCATTAGTTTTCCTTATTTTCAATGTTTTACTTCAGTTAATTTTATTTAGTCCTTGTCCCCGATCCATTATTAATGTCTTTGGGACTTCCAGCAAGCTATGCCCCTTTTCAACTGTAATTATTCAATATGTCTGCCATTTCCCCATTGTCAGGGACAATATCCCCATTTCCAGTTTTTATCAGGCCGACATTGTTCCTGAACATCCGCTTTCCCTTTATGTAATTATTGATTTGGGCCCTCCTACCCCTTGGTAGACCCCCTCGAGCTACCTCAGGGAACTGCATATTAGAGTGAGACTAGCTGTCTCGCTCTAATATGCAGATTTGCCAAAAAGTGATTCTGCCCAAAATGGACAGGATTCATTCACTGGCCGCATTGCGCCGTGGCGCGCTGGGCCCCAGGCACAACATGGCTGATACAGCACACCCTAAGTGTGGGTGAATACCAGTGTGGATCTCATCCAAAAAGCCGTCGAGAAACCCCGCCAAACTTAGAAATGTTTTGATTAAATCATGGCCAGTATTTCTAATCAGTAAGTCTACTCCACCTCCTCTGCCATCTTTCCTGTCCCTCCTGTAAACTTTATAACCAGGTACATTTAGTTCCCAGTCACCTGGAGTGGCGGGGGGACCTGTTGGAATTCTTTAAGCTTGAGCAGGTCAAATTTGAACTGAGGGGATGGATGGAGGGGTTCTACAATTCAAGGTCGTTATTCATTATGCACTTTTGAGAATTGGATCACATCGAACATTAGTGGGGAGGGGGTTGGGAGGGTTGGGGGAGGGGGACTGTGTGTGTTAATGGTGACTATGGGTGATTCCTGATTCCTTTTTGTCATTTGTTTATGTTACATGAGGGCTAATGTTTGGGGGTTTGGTGGGAGGATGGGATCGTTGTTATTGATATGGGGATTGACATTGCATTTGTTACTGATTATTGTTTATTGTTGAGTGTAAATTTGGGAGAAAATTTGAAAAAGGAGGAGAATAAAAATATTTTTTAAAAAATAAAAATTTAGTTCCCAGTCCCGACCATCCTGCAGTCATGTCTCCGTCATAGCTACTACATCATAATCTTCAATTAGCATATGCGCCTGCAGCTCATCTAGTTTATTCCTTACACTCCATGCATTAGTATATAGAACTCTTAATTGGACTGTACCTCCTAACCTGACCCTCAGCACTGATGCTTCTATTCCTTGTATATTATTTTTCTCTTTTGGTTTAACCAGTATAATTGTTGTAGTTTTGCCATTAGCTGCAGTCCCTGAAGTTGAGCTCCTGACCATTTGTTTACACTTTGCCCTGTTACTAGTTTTTGGAACTGTATTGACTTCCCCTGAGGCCTCCCCCCCACTCCCCCCAAAGATGCTTTTTCAATCAAGAGCTTCAGAGGAGAGGTACAATGCAACTCATTCTGCAGAACATTCTTTGTTTGAGTAGATGGCATGCTGAAGATGTGTTTCAGAGACGTCTGGACCGTTCAGGCAGCACTCGCCCCCATAGGGTGTCCTGCACCATCGTGGGTTGTTGCTACACAACCTGGCACTCCAAAGAGGGTATGAGTTGCTAGATGGAAGATGGAGCAGCTGCACATCTCCAATGAGGAGATCATTGAGAGGAATGAGATCGGTGAGGGTAAGGATGTTGAGGCAACAGAGGAAGAAGCCTGCACAGACCTGGGGCGAAATTCTCCCCCAACGGCGCGATGTCCGCCGACTGGCGCCAAACACGGCGCCAATCAGACGGGCATCGCGTCGGCCCAAAGGTGCGGAATGCTCCACATCTTTGGCGGCCTAGCCCCAACATTGAGGGGCTAGGCCGACGCCGGAGGGATTTCCGCCCCGCCAGCTGGCGGAAATGGCGTTTGTTGCTCCGCCAGCTGGCACGGAAATGCGGCGCATGGGCGGGAAACTGACAGCGGCCGCTGACGCTCCCGCGCATGCGCCGGGAAACTGTCAGCGGCCGCTGTCAGTTTCCCGCGCATGCGCAGTGGGGAGAGTCTCTTCCGCCTCCGCCATGGTGGAGGCTGTAGCGGAGGCGGAAGGGAAAGAGTGCCCCCACGGCACAGGCCCACCCGCGGATCGGTGGGCCCCGATCGCGGGCCATGCCACCGTGGGGGCACCCCCCGGGGTCAGATCGCCCCGCGCCCCCCCCCCCCCAGGACCCCGGAGCCCGCCCACGCCGGCTGGTCCCGCCGGTAAATACCAGGTTTGATTTATGCCGGCGGGACAGGCAATTTCTGGGCGGGACTTCGGCCCATCCGGGCTGGAGAATCCAGCGGGGGGTCCCGCCAATCGGCGCGGCCCGATTCCCGCCCCCGCCCAATCTCCGGTACCGGAGACTTCGGCGGGGCGGGGGCGGGATTCACGGCGGCCTACGGCCATTCTCCGACCTGGCGGGGGTCGGAGAATGACGCCCTAGATGTGGCAGACACGCCTGTGATACCCTTATACCAAGGTTCCAGGATGATAATGAGGAATATCTCATATGAGCCTCATGCAGCTGTTCCTGCCATCCAGGCTCAATAATAAAACTTTCTTGGCCATCCTTATTTACATCAGCGAAGGCCATCAATCTCAGATTAACCAGTCACAATTTTGTGTGATGATCACCTCACATTTGGAAGGCTAGGCAGCCTCTGGAGCATGCTCTGGGATAGGAATTCCACCAGCGTCCACTGTGAAGTAAATAGACATGCTTTTCAAGCATCGCCCCACAACTTTTCACTGCCTGACTTCTTGAGAAGAAGGGGCTTCTGGAGGGAGATCAAAGTTCCCCGTCCCCCTCTGGCCTAATCACAGTGGTGGTGTGCGGGTCCAACTGCGTATCTGGCGCAAACTGCTGGACCAAGGTCTCCATGGCGAGCACCACCCTTCCAGTGGTGACCTCGATATACTGGCATATCGGTGCCACACCATTAAACTACATGAACTTTGTTTTACAACATCTGGTGATGGCCTCAGTTAACCCTGCCTGATATGCTCCTGCCTCTCTTTGGAGCTCCAGCATTTCTCTGAGGGACGATTCCTGAGCCTTGTTATTGGGGTTGGACTTAGCAGGAGTCTGACTGTCAGCAGTCCTCCAAGTGGACTTAGCTGGTCACCTTAGCGGTCACTGCCTCCGCCTTCTGTGGACCCAAATCGAAGCTGTGCTCACCAGCTGGGGACTTCGAGCCTGCTCTAAAACTAAGTCTCACCAAGGTGCATGTCTCTGCGATGGTGGAGGGTACGAGTGAATACAGTGACGGTTCGACATCTCGTGGGTCCTCAGGATCATCATTAAAAGTGGCATGGCAGCTGGGCCTGATGGGCTGGCTGGTAGCGGGTCTCCGCCTTTCCTTGCTGCCGGCTGTAGTAGAGAGAAGAGATAACTAGTGATTGGCTGGATTGTCACCTACATTAAAGAGCACTTGTCATATTGGGTGTTCTGATGCACAAATGATCCAACACGGCTGTAGATGGTACAACTCAGTTTTTTGTCTAAACAACTGTAACATTTAACCACTGGCTTGGGTACGTGCTTCACCAGCTAACCTGTTGACCCAGCCCTATCACTATCTTAGTGAGGCACTCAGCACATGGTCTATGTCTGAGTGGCGCGCTGTGAGCTCTGTGCTCGGAGCTATCTCCTGGTAGAATGAGCGGGAACTGTGGTGTTCCCTGTTTTATAGTGCGTGTGCTCTCACTGGTGATTGGCTGCGATGTTATGTGTGTGCTGGTTGGCCCAACTGCCTGTCCATCAGTGTGTGTGTGATTGCACCATGATATGCTGATGTGGATATCATGACAGCACTCAGTTTGGGAGGGTGGAGAAGGCTAGAGGACAGGACCTCACTGGTTTGTTGGGAGACACTGATCTTGCCTTCAGTGCAGGAACAGTCTCTATCCTCGCTGACCAGCTCTGCTGCCCTTCCCTCAAAGATGGTGAGTGGCATGTCCCCTCCGATCTGGAATCCGTCCCCCTGGTGTTGTGGGTGATCTTTTCCTGCTTAAAGACAAATGGACACACCGTGAATAGGACGGATGTCAAAACAGATGGTAAGCTTGCCTGCGTCCTGTGTGTGCTGAGTGGACCTGTGTAAGTGCTGAGGACATGACTTGTGTAGGATGTGACAAGAGATGAAGATGTAAAAGTGTGTGTGAAAGAATCAGTGATGCTGTCCCTTGTGCTGGTAATGTGTGAGATCCCTGTTGACAGTGACCCTGTGCATACCTGATGGCCTTGTTAGAGTGTGAGTTGAGAGTAAGGAGGGAGTTGACTTATCCTTTTGAAGTGGATGAGATCATTCATCCACTTCCTACACTGAGAGAGGTTCTCGCCTGAGGGGCGCAGGCACTTACCTGCAACCGCCTCCCAAGTCTTGGTGCTGAGGTTGGTGGACCCCTGCTGGTCCTCGACAGGCTGGCCGCCGGTGCCTTATCACTGAACTTCGGGGAACAGCGCTTGTCTTTTCGTGGGGCCATTCCGGTGCTTGCCAAGGCAATTCCTTTATAAAAAAAATATTTTTATTAAGGTATTTGCAAGTTTTTATAATAATAACAATGACATAAACATGGTACAATAAACATTCCCCCCCCCCCCCCATCCCAATCTTCACACATCCAAACCATAAAACAACAATCCGTCCCTCTCTCCCCATCCCCCCCGCTTTGGAATACTGCTTCTGCTGGCATTTTAATTTTCCCCGAGAAAGTCGACGAATGCTGCCACCTCTGGGCGAACCCGACCATTGACCCTCTTAAGGCGAACTTGATTTTCTTGAGGCTGAGAAACCCAGCCATGTCACTAACCCAGGTCTCTACACTCAGGGGCTTCGGGTCCCTCCACATTAACAAGAAAAGTCTCCGGGCTACCAGGAAGGCTAAGGCCAAGACGTTGGCCTCTTTCACCCCCTGAACTCCCGGCTCTTCCGACACTCCAAAGATCGCGCCTTTGGACTCGGCACCACCCGTGTTTTGAGCACCGTGGACATTGCCTTCGCAAAACCCTGCCAGAACCCTCTAAGCTTCAGGCATGCCCAAAATATGTGGACATGATTTGCTGGGCTTCCCGCGCACCTCTGTCCTCCACTCCAAAACAATTGCTCATCCGGGCCACTGTCATGTGAGCCCGTGGACTACCTTAAATTGTATCAGGCTAAGCCTGGCGCATGATGAGGAGGTATTAACCCTGCTTAGGGCATCCGCCCATAGACCCGCCTCTATCTCTCCTCCTAGCTCGTCCTCCCACTTGCCCTTAAGCTCCTCCACCGGAGTTTCCTCCGCATCCCAAAGCTCCTGGTTAATATCTGATACCTTCCCCTCTCCCACCCAGGTACTGGAGACAACTCTGTCCTGTATCCCCCATGGCGGCAGCAGCGGGAAGGCCAGAACCTGCTTTCTCAAGAAGTCTCGCACCTGCAAATACTTAAACCCGTTCCCTGCTGGCAATTCAAATTTATCCTCTTAGGCGTTCAAGCTGGGAAAGCTCCCATCTATAAAGAGATTCCCCATCCTTCTAATTCCTGCTCTTTACCATATCCGGAACCCACCATCCAGCCTACCCGGTACAAACCGATGATTATTATAAATCGGGATCCAAACCGATGCTCCCTCCACTCTTATATCTCCTCCACTTCCCCCAGATTCTCAGAGCCGCCACCACCACCGGACTTGTGGAGTATCGGGCCGGTGAGAACGGAAGAGGTGCCGTTATCAATGCTCCCAAATTTATGTCTTTACATGACGCCGCCTCCATCTGCTCCCATACCGACCCCTCCCCCACTACCCACTTCCTAATCATGGCTATATTAGCCGCCCAGTGGCAATTGCAGAAGTTCGGCAGCGCCAACCCACCCTCCCCCCGATTGCACTCCAGCAACACTTTCTCCACTCGCGGGGTTTTGTCAAGGCAATTCCTGGACTGCAGAGTGTGCGAATGGGTGTAGTTTAATGAAATGAAAATCGCTTATTGTCACAAGTAGGCTTCAAATAAAGTTACTGTGAAAAGCCCCTAGTCGCCACATTCCGGCGCCTGTTCGGGGAGGCTGGTACAGGAATTGAACTGTGCTGCTGGCCTGCCTTGGTCTGCTTCCAAAGTCATCGATTTAGCCCTGTGCTAAACAGCCCCAAAATATGGCAACTGGAGCTATGAGCCAATGAAGTAACGGCAGGGTGGATGTTCCCCTCGAGTATGCATACATAATGAGGTGAAAAGCGGATGATCTGGCATAGAAACCCGCCACTCAGACCAGTCTGATTTGTGTGGCCTTGCCCGTTCGCCACCGAACCTATTCTCCAGAGTGGTAAATTCCACCCTTAGAAACAATAAATAATTGAAAAATAAATGCAGCAATTCGTCGTAATCAACTTAATAGAAGACAAAAGAAAATGTTTTGCGTATTTTGTAAAGGGGATAATTCGTGTCATCATTATCGTCAAAGTGCCCAAGTGACATGGCAACCGTGCTCTTCATAGCAATGATGGATGGCCTGGTTGTTGAAATGTGGCAAACCAGTGTTTGATGTTGGTGGAAAGAAACAGCTGAAGGAGACCGTCAGACTGTAAGACGTAGGAGCAGAATTAGGTCACTCAGTCCATCGAATCTGCTCCGCTATTCAATGAGGTCATGGCTGATCTGACATATTCCTCAATTTACTTTCCCGCCTTACCTCCAGAACCCTTGATCCCCTTACTGATTAAAAATCTGTCCATCTCGGCCTTGATCATACTTAACAATCCAGTTTTTACAGCCCTCTGCGGTAAAGAATGCCGCAGATTCACTACCCTCTAAGAGAATGAATTTCTCCTCATCTCTGCCGTAAATGGAGCACCCCTTTGTCTTTGATTATGCTCTCTGATCCTATGCTCTCCCACAAGAGGAAACAACCTCTCAGCATCTACTCTGTCAAGTCCCCAGAGAATCCTATATGTCTCAATAAGGTCGCCTCTCATTCTCCGAAACTCTCTCTGTGCTGCAGCTTTCTGCAGTCTTTCTCCATTTAAATAATATTCAGCTCCTACAATAGGAGACTTTTCCACAGCAGAAAGCAGCAGCTTTATCAGCCTTAACAGTACAAGAGTTTCAAACCATAAACCAATGCATTTATAGTTACTTTCAAAATGATCACAAATTCAGGTCTTTGAATATCATTGTGACAAGAGGATGAGCTGCTCCAAGTCCAAGGAAAATAATCTGGGACATATCTTTTCCCTGGCATCAGGCTACATGAACTGTGTATAGTGCTGGCTCCAACCATTTCAGGCAAAAAATTGAAAATCGAACCCGAGAAGCAGATCGAAGAAACACAAGATTGTAGCTTGTAGAAACAAGACTGTACAAAGTATAAGACATGATTGCAGGCTTTAAAACCACACTCTTTATCACAAGATGCTAAAGGAAGAGGAACATCACTCTTCTCCTCCCACCAAAACAAAAAATCTGCTTGGCAAATAACATAGGTTGCATTTATTTTGTTGGCGCAGCAGACGTACTATACAGGCGTGCTTTTGAGTGGTTTGAAATTGCTGGTAAGAAGCTGCAGAACTCTATAGCAGGTGTGTAGTTGTATGCTGGTGGTATGGCTGCAGACAGTCAAATCCTAATTCCCAGAGGCTTACTCTGTTTGTAAACAGTCTGTACTTTCTCAAAACTGTCCCTGAGGGTTTCGTGGAGGAAGTCAAATTGCTCAAATCTACCCAATTTGGCACGATATATAGAGTGTATGCTTCAATGATCATAATTGCAGTGGGACTGATTTCATTTAGCGATCTCTGGACATAGCTTCTTCAATAACAACTGCAGGCTATAGGAACTCAATCCCTGTTTATTTTTCTCAGAGTGATTGGTTTGAGAAATTTTTGAAAGTGAAACATTTCCCGTTTGAATTATTTAATTACATTTATTTCTAAATTTTGAACGTTATGCTCAATATTTCCCCTTTTGTGCAGTTTGCAATCCATAATTACATCCAAACTCGGTTTGTGCACATATATATTTTTTTACTGCTTTCTCTTTCCTCTTTCCGCAAAGTCCAGACTCAAAATATTTGTATGAGTGATGCACTCACTTGAATTGGGAAGGTTCTTTGGAATCAACACTTAACAGTAGGAACGCACACCATGGTCACTGTCCGTGTGGAGTTTGCACATTCTCCCCGTGTTTGCGTGGGTTTCGCCCTCACAACCCAAAGATGTGCAGGTTAGGGGGATTGGCCATGCTAAATTGCCCCTTAATTATAAAAATAATTGGGTACTCTAAATTTATTAAAACAAAAAAAAAGGAACATTCTCCATGAAAATGCACACAAATGTCGCTCCAATTCTGTTTTCAGCTTTGGCCCATTTGAAGCTGATTTCTGCAATGCACAACTGCGTTTTAACCCCCAGTTTGCTGAAAGATCTACAGAGTGTAACCAAACGTTAATTCCCGTAGGTATAGGAATTCAGCCATCAAGCCATTTCTTGTTTCTTGGTTTAAAACAAACACTGGGTTTGTAGCAATTCCCCACGCCGTGGAGACCAAATGCTTGCCACAGGAAGGGAGAAAATACTCAAGGGGGTGAATCACCTCAGGCGCTTGTCAGTCACCTTAACCGTGCTCTGAACAAGGCCTGAGATCAGGTCACTTGCCCTTTAGACCAGCAGCAATGGTCCATGATGCCTACCGCAAGGGTGAGCATAATATTGATCTATTTTAAAAAGCACTGGGAGGGTGGGACATTTTAGAAATTTTGGATGAAATGACCATTTACTTGATATACTCACAGTGCCTGCCACTGTTAATTCAAAGACAGAAAAGTGAGCGCCACTGTTATAACATTACCTTCTGTATCAGTGAATCTGAAGTGCATAAGTCAAAATTATACAATTAATTCCCCTTTGGCACAACTCAAGTGTCAGTATTTGTACACTGGATAGGGAAAATATGAGCTCTTAAGGAAAGTGTTGCTTTTCCTCTGGAATTTATAAGCTCGAATAAAAGTTATAATAAAAGTTAATTTGTCCCTGCTTGAATTTTTGCAATGATTTTATTCTGGTCACTTGGCTTTTAAAAGTTGCTGACGCTCTATTTACAGTAATCGATTTATGAAGAGTTCCACTTCTCACTTAGATCAAATGACAAGTTATTTGGTTGAAAATAGATGTTCTTGTTTTCTTCCAGTTTCCATTTATTTTAGATTTTCCTGCCTTCAGACCTGGCGTACAGCATTTTCCCCTATATTCCATATCTATGCCAATCCCACTCTCTGACCAGCTAGGAGGTACCTTGGTTCAGGTGAACTTATATTCCCACTCTCCCTGTGTGGACTGTCTTCTTTCCCTTCCATTTGACTTGTGTCAGGAGCTTGGCATGTGGTGGTTTGCAGGCGTGGAGCTACATCTCATGATGCAGTGGATTAATAAAAACAATCCGAATTAATCAATCATGGGAAGTTGTAGCTTTAAAAGAAGCCACATATAGCGAAGGACTGGTACAACTTAGCATTGTTAGCAGCTGAATCAGCAATATTGTGACACACCCACAAGTTGTTGAAAAACCTAAAAGTCAAGATATTTTGGAGATGGGGCTGGTTTAACACAGTGGGCTAAACAGCTGGCTTGTAATGCAGAACAAGGCAGCAGCGTGGGTTCAATTCCCTTACCGGCCTCCCCGAACAGGTGCCGGAATGTGGCGACTAGGGGCTTTTCACAGTAACTTCACTGAAGCCTACTTGTGACAATAAGCAATTATTATTATTATGAAAGCAAGGTTTAATTTGCTTATTTTCCATTAACACAAGATTTTCAAGAAAAGATAGTTCCTGAAAATTCTCTACTAATTTATAATTTTAAAAAATAATCTTTATCTTTATTGTCACAAGTAGGCTTACATTAACACTGCAATGAAGTTACTGTGAAAATCCCCCAGTCGCCATACTCCAGTGCCTGTTTGGATACACTGAGGGAGAATTCAGAATGTCCAATTCGCCTAAGAAGCACCTCTTTTGGGATTTGTGGGAGGAAACCGGAGCACCCGGAGGAAACCCACGCAGACACAGGGAGAACGTACAGACTCCGCACAGTGACCCAAGCCGGGAATCGAACCCGGGACCCTGGCGCTGTGAAGCAACAGTGCTACCCACTATGCTACCGTGCCACCCTTACTATCTTTCTTAGGATGAGCATTGGAGATTTTGCAGCACAATTCAAAGAAGAGCAGGGGAAATTTTCTTCAATTCACTGATCAATACTTACCTCTCAGTCAAGAAATTGCATGGTCATTTATCTCCTGCTGATTGTAGGAGCTTTCTGTCCACAAACTGATTGCATTATTTCCTGCCTAACAATAAGTAGATAAAGTTTAAAAAATTTGGAACCAAGGTACCAAGATTGTGAAAGGTGCTTTATAAATGAAAATTATTTCTTTCTTTATTGTAGAATTAGGCTTAAAATAAAGTGGTTTCAAAAACACTTTTAGCTTCAGCTCACTGTGGTCCATTTGAATCCAGGTGGTTGCACACTTGAAGCAATCATACAGAACCATTCACGCACAGATCTCCATTTTGCCAAGTCACTTCCCATCCCATTCCTCCTCAGCCACAGCAGTTGATCACATAATCCTAACTTGAACATGAAGCATTCTCAATTATTTGTGGTTTAATTGCTCAATAAATCTAATCGTTTCAGATCAGCGTTTGCCTGTCACCACTTGTACGCTGACAACTTCAGATAAAAGTTTACATTTTGTACAGTAATATATTTTCATGTGTGTCGGTCGTGACACATTTGATTAAACAGGCCGCGGTACAAATATTACAAATTAGGCATTTTTTAACACACAATCAATAAAAATCCTCATCCAAGCATAACATTTCCTGGCAAAGTAATTGTGTGTTTGTCAGGATTCAACAGTGTTCCATACAAAAAGGGAGGATAGAGGTAATTTCTCCCTTTCTGGGTCTCCAAGGGTTATATGGTCAAACTAATAAAACCAAATCTGCACAGTGTTCCTATATAACATATTACAACCTTCTGATAAACTCCACTGAGCTTTTAATTCATTTTTTTAAAAGGCGTCTGTCTCCATGAAAATGCTGCAGTGGTGTTTGGCTATAATGTTAATTTATGGTCTTGTAATAGTACTTGAGAACAGAACTTTTTATGTTCAGTGAGCTGTTCTCTAAAGGCTGGCGTATGTTCTCAGCTCAGTTGTGCAGATTTGATTTTGTGCAATAATTTTAAAATACAGCCCATATCAGACAAAGATAAGGAGACTTTAGTTTTTAAATCTCCATACATATTTAATGACACAGCTTTATAACAAATGCTTTCCAAAAAAAAAAAAATAACTTGGGCAGTATTCATTAATGGGAAAGTTTGCCTGTCAACACTTGTGAAAGAAAGAGAGTGACTGAATGAAAATGTGTGCTGTTATTTCTGTCCATGTAATGGCTCCTTGTTTGCTTAATTTCTAAGCATCTGGTCTGGAGCACTTTCTGAATATGTTGAAAGAGAGAAGTGATTCATCTGGTGGTGGGGTCTCAGATACAGTGGGGCAACTCACCCATACAAGTAGATTGTTGTACTATGTCACACTTGTAGGCTTTGGCTGTCAAGAGTCATCCTCACTCTATCCGCCAAGGTGACTACAGTTGTCATCAAGAGAGACTGAAAAAGGAGTTTCATTTTGACCGTGAACTCTTTTATATTTCTGTCCGCATTTGATTGTCAGCTCTGGGCACAGCATGCTGGGAAAAGTCCACCAGCACCTGTGAAGTATAATGGCAATAACAAAACTGAAAAGGTTTTCCAACAAAAAGGCTTATCTTTGGAAGATATTTAACTGTCACGGGAAACTATACACTTAACAATTCCCAATTCATTGCTTGAGACAATTCCTTGTAAAAATGTGAATTTCCCTGTATGTACCTTCGCAGAGATTTGAATAGCAGTGCATGAAATGTGTTCCGAAGATAATTTTCATTTTTTCAAATATCTGTGAGAATTGATAGTTCTATAATACTTACATTTTTATTTAGAGCGCAGCAACGATGCATTTTCTGCTTGTACCAGTTCTAACGTCACTGATAAAATCATTTTCTGATAAAACCATGTGCTATTATGCGATCAGATGCCACGAGCAGCAACTTCGTCTCCTGAAGGTTTGCCAAATCCATCAAAATTGAACGCAATCCCCTGCAGTGAATTTGGTGCCAGGGTGATGATACATAATAGATTGTTCTACAAGGGGTTTGGCAAGCAAATGGTTAATTAGTAGCTGATAAATGACAGATCAGTCCAAGCTTTTTCTCCGAGTTAATTTTCAGCTGCTGCTCTTGAATCTCAGTGCAACAAGTGTTTATGTGCTTGTAACAAGTGTCTGAGTGGACTGTTATGTCTGCAGTTTGTCATGCATTTGGATTGCTCTCATATGTTCTCCTCCCACACTAGTGATCCAATCCCTCAACGACTCGCTGCATGACAGGACTGGCTGTATCAATCATTATCTAGCAGATAAAGCACTGGGGTAGTGTTTAAGAGATGGATTATTGCTTATGACATTACTCAGTTTTCAGACAGCAGTCAATTTGAAGCCTCTCCTGTAGACCAAGCCTTCAAATGTGCAGGAAGCAACTGGTGGTTACATTTAGGCAAGTAGTTTAGATTCCTAATTTGACTCAAGGAAGCAATAATGGTGGTTTTAATTGCAGAAATTACAACTGTTACTACGAGTTTGACATCTGCAAAATGACCAGGGAAATGGAAACACTAAACCTAATGTTGCTTGGCAGTCCGTTTCGGACCCATATTTAACTGATAATCACCCCCTAAATCCAATTGCTAGTAATCTTGATAATTAAAATCTCATTCACTCAGACAAACAGAATTGTTCGGTTTTTAAAACTTTGTAAAAATGTGAGAAAAAGTTTTTATTTAGAAAGTAGCATGGTCATTTGACATTTAAACTAAATCAAGAGCTGTCCATTTTGCAAATATAATGAAACAACTGGAGAGAAGTAATGCATGTGATATGGAAATATGAATGTCAACCAATAAATTAGAAAATGACAATATCATCACTTTTCATCTAAATCACTTCAGTTGAATTCATTATGTAGATACATTTTTAAAATAAATTTAGAGTACCCAATTCTTTTTGTTCCAATTAAGGGGCAATTTAGTGTGGCCAATTCACCTACCCTGCACATCTTTTTGGGTTGTGGGTGTGAGACCCATACAGGGACAGGGAGAATGTGCAAACTCCACACGGACAGTGACCCGGGGCCGGAATCGAACCCTGGTCCTCGGCGCCATGAGGCAGCAGTGCTAACCACTGCGCCACCATGTTGCCCACATGTAGATACATTTAACATCCACACGATCTTTGTAATCAACATCATGATTGAAACTTATCCTTTGTAAAAACAGGAGGCTTCTCTACACAGCAAGTTAATGTAAATCCCAAACTTGAAAAAGGCCCCTTCCTACAGTGTGAAGGATGGTTAGAAATCCTGCGCGCAAGATTCTTTTTGAGAAGGCAAGATCTGAATTCATTTGAAAAGAACTGAGTGGCATTTTATCAGCGCGCTCCCAAACTGTTCCTTTTCTTAAAAGCAAACCTGACGGAAATCAATCGATCATCACGTTTTCGGAGCACAAATTATTTCTCTTTTAAACTACGCAGGATTAATAATGGAATAGTGCTTATTTGCAACCCATTGTTTTGACTAATGTCAGTCATTTTTTTCTTTGTTTGTCCTGATTGATAGTCAAGGCATTGAAGTTAACCAGACAAATGTATGCATGCTGTGGGTCCCTTTCCAGTACAGCTGTGTTTTTTAGCCAAGCACTTTGTGTGGCAGTTATCACAAAGCAGCTGTGCTTGCTTATTAAACACTTTGCAATTTTTGCCATGGTACAGATTTGTTCAACTGACAAACAAAAAGGAAAATAAATGTTTGAACAGTAATACCCGTTTAACACACAAGCATTAAAACTCAACCTTCCACTAATGAAGCTGAAAGATTCAAATTTGCATTTCAGCGTGTCTTTATTGATTTCCTCTGCCTTCCTGCAATGTTTGACACAAAATTAAAATTTTAAAAAAACTGGTTTTAAATCTGCTGCATTTTTTACAGGCAGCCTGCCGCAGTTTTATCCTGTAAACTTAATTGTCCTTACTCCTATAATTCACATCTTAGAACCAGTACAACAATTACACTCAGTGACAAATCCATTTTGAAATGAGTGCCTGCTGTGCCAAAATGGAAGGCAAATTAGCAAACATTTTCTTTAATGTAAAATTTTTATTAAGGAACGGACGGGAAATAACCAGGTCAAAAACAATTTCTTTCTTCACAAACATATCTGACTTGTTGATCACAAGTCAAGTGCATTTACACAAGAATAATAGCACAGCCATACACTTTCAATTAAATGATTGTAAAGAATATATTCTGGCCTGAAATGCCCTGGCAATTTGCACCCACAAAGAGCCTAATTGCATCAAATTGCTGATTTCTATCACAAAAGATCGAGGAAAGTCGGGCGAAACTGAATACAAATTTGGGCCAGTTCATTGAGACTCCACTCTTACCATCAGCTTTTCATTAGTATAGCCCCACCAGTACAATTAAAACTTTACTTTCATTTCACTGTCACTGGGTCAAACTCCTGGAACTCTCTCCCCTCCAGCATTGTGGATGTACCTACACCACAGCGGTTCAAGAAGGCAGCTCACCAAAACCTTCTCAAGGGCAATTAGGGGTAGGCATTAATTATTGGCCATGCCAGCAATTCCCATATGCCATGGAAGAATAAATCAAACTTCCTGCATTTATGCAGGTTATGAATAGGTGTAAATTTGCATCCAGAATTTTATACACACATTGGTTCGGATTTCCATAGCTGCAACAGGGGCACACAGTGGGGCAATCTTCTACCCGCACCTGCCTTGGGAAAAAGTGCCCCATATGGTGGGATCTTTGTTCTGAGTGGACTGCTCAGGATAGAGTATAGCCCCCCACCCCCAGGCACAGATCTAAGGCAGACAAAGGGCTGCCGAGTGCCAAGATGGACTGTTTATGGGCCTTCCTCAGTGCTCTGTGACATTACCCTAATTGTTTTCTAAACAATAAGGCCCCCTAGCCCTCACTCCCCACATCACATCCATTTGCCATGCTTATACATGCTAACTCATACTAACCCATGCCCACATACACTCCATTGCCCCTTAAAACAGTGTTCTTTAAACTTTTTTTCCGGGGACCCATTTTTACCAACCGGCCAACCTTCGGGACCCAACACGGCCAACCTTCGCGACACACGCCGGCCGACCTTCGCGACCCACGCCGGCCGACCTTTGCGACCCACGCCAGCCGACCTGCGCGACCCACCATTTTCTCGTACCTTGTTTGCTGCTGACAAAAATGGCGGAAATGGTTTTTGGTCCCTTTGGCCCTCGTACACGCTCCTCCAATGGAACCTGTTGGATGAAGGTGAAGCCTTCCAGTGTCGGAAAGTATGGAGTCTCCAACTGTCCAAAGTTCTGCATTTTGTTCCTGCAAAGGTTTATCAAATAAAACTCCCCGACCTTGTAAAAAAAAAATGAATCAAATAAATGAAAAAAATAAAAATTAAATGAATAAAATAAATGAATAAAATGAATAAACCCCCCCCCCCCGAACTTGTAAATCAAAAAGCTGCGGCCGTTTAAAAAAAAAGTGGCTGCACTGCGCATGTGTGCCCGACCATCAGCGCGCATGTGAATAGTTTTGCGCATGCGCGCCAATAATCTGGCACGCAGCGCAGTGCGGCTGCATTTGTTTTACAAGTTCGTGGCCATTTTGAAGGCCGCTTGCAGCCAGCGTTCTTAACAGCCGGCTGCTGCGGCTGTTGCGCGCAGATTTGCGCGATCAGGAGCACCTTGACGGATGGCTCCGCGACCCACCCACGGGTCGCGCCCCCGAGTTTGACAATGCCTGGCTTAAAACACCCACACCAATTTAATGCTAACTCATGCCAAATCATATCCCACCACTATTTCCACTTACATCTTCCCCACCAACTCATCCAATATATACTATGCTCATACCCCTGGAACCACACTGAGACGAAATAAAATAAAGTAAAACATTTTATCATAGACTTTGTTATATATAAAATCTCTTTAATGAAAATCTATTCAATATATTTAAATACCCTCAAGTAAATTTGTATTCATAACCCCACATCAAAGACAGATAATCCTTTATAATCTCTTTGAGCTGTCAATCAAATTGTGAATTTACAGCCACCCACTGTAATAATGATAGGTTGTGGAATGCAGTCAAATATTAATAATGCAATAATGATAACATTTCGGGTTAATGTCTTCAAACAGCTATTGAAACTGCTGGAACAGCTTTTTTTCAACTTATAGACACAGGAAGGCAGTTATTTTCAATTTTTGAAGAATTGGTTGTTTAAATAATTTGACAGCTTGACAGTTCTACAACCCGTGTCCATCCTTCACATATATTTGCATCTACTTTAAAAGTTTGTAACGAATACTGTGGGAGAAGGCCCTGGCTCCAGCAAAACATCTTCATGCTTGAGATTGGCAAAAGCAAACCAATCAGCATCGTTTACCCCGTAATCGTTTGGAACTTGGCTTTCTTCCGCGTGATTTAATGGGAAAAAAAAAGTCCCGTTTTGGGCACGTATAGCGGGGTGTTTTTTGGCACCAGAAGTGGCAAGAACGACTCCACTATCTGACGGGACTGCGGGCAACACACCACCGAGACCGCATTTACCTCATTTACTGCACTGACAGCAGGGCCCATTCGCTGGTATGGGCAACCTGGTACCCAAGCACCTTTGCACTGCCAGTCTGGTACACTGGCTGTGCCCCTGCCAGCCTGGGAGTGCCATCCAAGCACTCTGGAAGTGCCAGGGTGGCACTATCATGGTGCCCAGCTGGCTGTGCCAAGGTGCCCGGGTGTCAGGGGGAGTGCCAGGATACTATCCATCCCAGAGTCCAAACACTCAGGGGGTCTCCAATGACCTGGGAGAACCCCAGGTGCCATTACGCTTGGTCCACGATTGTGGTCTCACAGGTGAGGCTGTTAGTTCCCAGGCTTCGGGAAAATCTGTAATAGACATATTTAAATGAGTAATATGTGCGCAAGTGATTTCTGGGAGGTAAGTTTTTCCTTTAAAAACACTTACCTTCACAGGAGCAGGCCTTTGGATTTCGGCGGGAGCGGTGCACAAGGCATCTCTGGGAGGTAGGTTTTTCCTTTAAAAAACACTTACCTTCACAGGAGCAGGCCTTTGGATTTCGGCGGAGTGGTGCGCAAGTGATTTCTGGGAGGTAAGGTTTTCCTTTAAAAAACACTTCTTTTCTGTTTTATTTTTTTCGACCCGCGGACTTCTGGGAAGGCCCCCCCCCCCAACCAATAAATTCTGGTGGAGAGGAAACCCGAGACACTACACGTGTAGTGTCTCCCACCCACCCTCCTCCTCTAACCTAATAATAAGATCCATTGGTGTGAGGTAAGTGCCATATTATATTATTATTATTAGCATTATTATATTATATTATTAGCATTGCGCAGGTCAAGGAGACACAGCCGGAGTGAGAGAGATACAGACAGTGAGAATTTGCTAGTTTGGTGCAGTGAGGTAACTAGGAAAGGTAAGTGGTTAATCTAATTGTGCGTTTTTCAGTTAAAAGTGCAGGGTAGTGTCTGATTGGCTGAAGCTGCCCCCACCATAAACTTAAATTAAACTAATTAATTAATTAGTGATGGCTGGTCAGGTGATGTGCTTGAGCTGCTTGATGTGGGAGCTGGCAGATCCCATTGCGAGCTGCAGCGACCACATCTGCAGTAAGTGTTGGCTGCTCGAAGAACTCCGGCTCAGAGTTGATGAGCTGGAGTCTGAGCTTCAAACACTGAGGCACATCCGGGAGGGGGAGACTTACCTGGACACTGTGTTTCAGGAGGCAGTCACACCTGTCAGAGTAAGTAGTTTAAATCCTGCCAGTGGCCAGGGACAGCAGGGTGTGACTGCAAGTCAGGCAGGTAAAGGGAACCAGCAGTCAGGAACTCAGGAGCCTCAGCCCTTGACTCTGTCCAACAGGTATGAGGCACTTGCTCCCTGTGTGGATGGCGAACAGGGTTGCAGGAAGGATGAGTCAGCTGACCAAGGCACCATGGTTCAGCAGGCCATTCAAGGGGAGGGAGTAAATAGGCAAGTTGTAGTTGTAGGGGATTCTATTATCAGGGGGATAGATAGTATCCTTTGTGAGCAGGATAAAGAGTCCCGCATGGTATGTTGCCTGCCCGGTGCTAGGGTGCGGGACATCTCTGACCGGCTTGAAAGGATACTGGAGAGGGAGGGGGAGGATCCAGTTGTTGTGGCCCATGTCGGTACCAACAACATAGGCAAGTCTAGGAAAGAGGACCTGTTTAGAGATTATAAAGAGCTAGGATTCAAATTAAAAAACAGGTCCTCAAGGGTCATAATCTCCGGATTACTGCCCGAGCCATGTGCAAATTGGCAGAGGGAGGCAAGAATAAGGGAAGTTAACACGTGGCTGAAAGAGTGGTGTGGGAATGGGGGGTTCCTTTTCATGGGACACTGGCATCAGTTTTGGGACAGGGGGGACCTATACCGTTGGGATGGTCTCCACCTGAACCGAGCTGGGACCAGTGTTCTGGCGAAAAGAGTAAATAGGGTGGTCAATAGGACTTTAAACTAAAGATTGGGGGGGAAGGGAAAGTCAGGGAACCAAGAGGTGAAGTAATCAGCGGGGAGCGTAGCTGCTTAGGAATACAAAAAAACGTGAACAGACAAAACTCAAGAGTGGTTACGATTGTCCCCATCCCACAAAATATGACACAGTGTATGGAAAGGCTCAGTAAACCAAGGTCCACCACACTAAGAAAACAAAAAGGGACGGTCAATAGAGAATTAAAGGTGCTATATTTAAATGCGCGCAGTGTACGGAACAAGGTAGATGGGCTTGTGGCCCAGATTGTGACTGGCAGGTATGATGTGGTAGGCATCACAGAGACATGGTTGCAGGGGGTTCAGGACTGGCATTTAAACATCCAGGGATTCACAACCTATCGAAAAGACAGAGAGGGCAGAGGGGGTGGGGTTGCCTTGTTAATTCGGAATGAAATTAAATCAATAGCACTAAACGACATAGGGTCAGATGATGTGGAGTCTGTGTGGGTAGAATTGAGGAACCACAAAGGCAAAAAAACCATAATGTGAGTTATGTACAGGCCTCCTAACAGTGGTCAGGACCGGGGGCACAAAATGCACCACGAAATAGAAAGTGCATGTCAGAAAGGCAAGGTCACAGTGATCATGGGGGACTTCAATATGCAGGTGGACTGGGTAAATAATGCTGCCAGTGGACCCAAGGAAAGGGAATTCATTGAATGTTTACAGGAGGGCTTTTTGGAACAGCTTGTGATGGAGCCCACGAGGGAACAGGCCATTCTGGACATAGTGTTATGTGATGAGCCAGACTTGATTAAAGATCTTAAAGTAAGGGAGCACTTAGGAGGCAGTGATCATAATATGGTCGAATTCAATCTCCAATTTGAATGAAAGAAGGTAGAATCAGATGTAAAGGTGTTACAGTTAAATAAAGGTAACTACAGGGGCATGAGGGAGGAACTGACGAAAATCGACTGGGAGCAGAGCCTAGTGGGAAAGACAGTAGAACAGCAATGGCAGGAGTTTCTGGGAGTAATTGAGGATACAGTACAGAGGTTCATCCCAAAGAAAAGAAAGGTTATCAGAGGGGGGATTAGGCAGCCATGGCTGACAAAGGAAGTTAGGGAATGCATCAAAGCAAAAGAGAAAGCCGATAATGTGGCAAAGAGTAGTGGGAAGTCAGAAGATTGGGAAGGCTACAAAAACAAACAGAGCATAACAAAGAGAGAAATAAGGAAAGAGAGGATCAAATTTGAAGGTAGGCTAGCCAGTAACATTAGGAATGATAGTAAAAGTTTCTTTAAATACATTAAAAACAAACCGGAGGCAAAAGTTGACATTGGGCCGCTCCAAAACGACGCTGGTAATTTTGTGATGGGAGACAAGGAAATAGATGAGGAACTGAATAAGTACTTTGCGTCAGTCTTCACAGTAGAAGACATGAGTAATATCCCAACAATTCCGGAGAGTCAGGGGGCAGAGTTGAATATAGTAGCCATCACAAAGGAGAAAGTGCTAGAGAAACTAAGAGGTCTAAAAATTGATAAATCCCCGGGCCCAGATGGGCTACATCCTAGAGTTCTAAAGGAGATAGCTGAAGAAATAGTGGAGGCGTTAGTTATGATCTTTCAAAAGTCACTGGAGTCAGGGAAAGTCCCAGAGGATTGGAAAATCGCTGTTGTAACCCCCCTGTTCAAGAAGGGAACAAGGAAAAAGATGGAAAATGATATGTCAATTAGCCTAACCTCGGTTGTTGGCAAGATTCTAGAATCCATTGTTAAGGATGAGATTTCTAAATACTTGGAAGTGCAGGGTCGGATTAGGACAAGTCAGCATGGATTTAGTAAGGGGAGGTCGTGCCTGACAAACCTGTTAGAGTTCTTTGAAGAGATAACAAATAGGTTAGACCAAGGAGAGCCAATGGATATTATCTATCTTGACTTCCAAAAGGCCTTTGATAAGGTGCCTCACGGGAGACTGTTGAGTAAAATAAGGGCCCATGGTATTCGAGGCAAGGTACTAACATGGATTGACGATTGGCTGTCAGGCAGAAGGCAGAGAGTTGGGATAAAAGGTTCTTTTTCGGAATGGCAACCGGTGACGAGTGGTGTCCCGCAGGGTTCAGTGTTGGGGCCACAGCTGTTCTCTTTATATATATTAACGATCTAGATGACGGGACTGAGGGCATTCTGGCTAAGTTTGCCGATGATACAAAGATAGGTGGAGGGGCAGGTAGTATGGAGGAGGTGGGGAGGCTGCAGAAAGATTTAGACAGTTTAGGAGAGTGGTCCAAGAAATGGCTGTTGAAATTCAACGTGGGCAAGTGCGAGGTCTTGCACTTTGGAAAAAAGAATAGAGGCGTGGACTATTTTCTAAACGGTGACAAAATTCATAATGCTGAAGTGCAAAGGGACTTGGGAGTCCTAGTCCAGGATTCTCTAAAGGTAAACTTGCAGGTTGAGTCCGTAATTAAGAAAGCAAATGCGATGTTGTCATTCATCTCAAGAGGCTTGGAATATAAAAGCAGGGATGTACTTCTGAAGCTTTATAAAGCATTAGTTAGGCCCCATTTAGAATACTGTGAGCAATTTTGGGCCCCACACCTCAGGAAGGACATACTGGCACTGGAGCGGGTCCAGCGGAGATTCACACGGATGATCCCAGGAATGGTAGGCCTAACATACAATGAACGTCTGAGGATCCTGGGATTATATTCATTGGAGTTTAGGAGGTTGAGGGGAGATCTAATAGAAACTTACAAGATAATGAATGGCTTAGATAGGGTGGATGTAGGGAAGTTGTTTCCATTAGCAGGGGAGACTAGGACCCAGGGGCACAGCCTTAGAATAAAAGGGAGTCACTTTAGAACAGAGATGAGGAGAAATTTCTTCAGCCAGAGAGTGGTGGGTCTGTGGAATTCATTGCCACAGAGGGAGGTGGAGGCCGGGACGTTGAGTGTCTTTAAGACAGAAGTTGATAAATTCTTGATTTCTCGAGGAATTAAGGGCTATGGAGGGAGAGCGGGTAAATGGAGTTGAAATCAGCCATGATTGAATGGTGGAGTGGACTCGATGGGCCGAATGGCCTTACTTCCGCTCCTATGTCTTATGGTCTTATGGTCTTATGTTAATCTGGATCTTGCCCAGTGGGGAGAGGTCAGATCTCAATGTCTTGTGAGATCTCATTAAATCTCGCGTTGTGAATCTCACGAGAGGATTCTTGCGAGATTTAACGACCTTGTCGCATCACCGAGTCAGGTGCTATGAGGCCCTTAAATTGCGCCCCTTGTGATTGTCCAATTGAGTGTAAGATGAAAACCTTCAGCAACATGTTTCTCTTTTCAGCAATAAAAAACAAGTAAAATTACGACTGTGATCTGAAAAGGTGTTTCTTTCAATTTGATTGATAAAATACAGCTTTATCGGTTCAATTACGAAATATTAAAACTGATTTTTAGGTATTGCTGTGTTAAATCAGTTTTCATTGCTTTGCACGAAACACTATCAAAGGTCATAGTCATCAGAGAACTCCAATAAATATTACCAAAAATATAGTTGCTTATATGGCAAATATTTTTGAAGAAACTCAAATTATAACCTGGATTCTAATTTACTTGTAATCCCGATTCCTAACTGTCTTTGGTAGTGATAGAATTGTGCACAGGCTTATTGGATTGTGTAAATCTGCAAATTGCACTCACAGAGTAAAATGTACAAATGACTCTCAGTTGAAAAAGAGCAAATACAAGTGCTTTATTTTAATGGATGTGCTCGCTTATTAGTAAACTAAAGTTCTCAGTCAACATGAAAAGTCTAAATGTGAAGATGCACTTTGTGAGATGCCATTAAAGAACACGGAAAGGATTTATTAATAAGAATTGTTCAGCAGCCTTATGGCTGCAGCTTGCTCTTTCTGTGCCTCCTGCCTAAGAAATCTCTACTCCCTCGGGTGATTTCCTCATCCAAGGTTTTTTCACTGCGGATCATGACCCACAGGTGGGTCACAGGTGGGTGTCAGGAGGGTCGCGGTATTCCCGATCACGGGAGAAGCGGCCAACGTCCGCGATTGGCTTTTCAATTGAGAGTGCTGGCCACGACTGGTTTTAAATAGAACGATGCAGTCTTCCGTCCAGAAGCGGCAGCAGAGAGCAGGTCATGCACCCGGCACATAGACTGATATCACGCGCCCTGTACGTCTGTGCTTTGGCATAAAACCACGGAAGAGAGATTCCTCCATTTTCTAGCTGCGAGCAAGCAAGGCAACAGAACTGTGAAGAACTGAAGAAGAATCATTTTAAACAAAGAAAAAAATGAAATTGGGAACAAAGCAGGGTAAAGATGATTTATTGAGGGATGGCTTTGTTAATTGTACCAATGCAAATCAGGATGCAAAGCCCATGTGTGTTAGATGCAGGGAAGTACTGGCAAAAGGAAAGTTTAAAACTCTCAGAACTTCAAAGGCATGATGAGTTTGAGGACAAACCTTTTGCTTTTTCTCAAAGGATGCAGTGAGATCTTAAATCATCAGCTGATGTCCTTAGCAGAAATGTAATATTTAATGACAAAGTAGGTGAGACCTTGAGGACCAAACAGGCTCACCTGTTGCATTAAAGGGAAGTGAAAATGGTGGGTCGCGCAGGTGGGCCAGCGTAGGTAGCGGAGGTCGGCTGGCATGGGTCCCAAAGATCGGCTGTCATGGGTCCCGAAGGTCGTAGTATTGGTACAAGTAGGTCCCGGGAAAAAAAGGTTTGAAAAACACCGCCCTACTCTGAGTCCCAATTGGTCCCCCAACTCCCTTATTCTGCTGTGTTGCCTTTAAAGGGACAATCACCACAATAGAGGAATCAGAAAGTCAAAGTTACCAACTGCAATGTGCTTTTTGTATATTCAAATTTTAATATTGAAATTTTAATAATGAATACCTAAAGGCAGGGTTTAAATTTAACTTATAGCAAATACCTAGTGCACAAGAATTGTTTGGTTGTGGACAAAATCTAAGAAAGCCTGGACACAAAATTTGTTCACTCAAGAAAGTATTCTTTAGCCTATGAATTCTGTCAGGCTTGTCTTTTAAAGTTGACAGTCATTCAGCCAAAAGCATTCTGATTCGAAGTATTTGCTTTGCATGTCAAGGTTTTCATGGAAGCTGCTCCTTGCAAGGTTTTCACCCCTGCCGCTCCCTAGTAGGGCTTTTAAGGAACATTTTAGGATTGCACAGGGTTAAAGTTTAAAAAAATCTAAAGTAACAAGAATCCTAAACTCTAAATTAATTATTGGCGTTTAATAGATGCACATTAAGAGAGCTATTAACTTGAGCAGTCAACAATTCACTGCATTTTTTTAACAAGTTAACAGTTTTATTCACTTGTTAATAAAAGCGTATAATGTGATACGAGTTGATTACTTCCAAAATCTGATTCCAATGGAATTTCAGAGAGTGAGGGCAATGTTGGAACTGAACAACATACCATGGAAGCATATTCTTTCATTTCCCTATGTTTCAAGTGAACTTTTCTTAGTAAAGGTAAAGTCGCCATAGTCCCAGATTATCATAGTTTGCTTTTCCCTTTGAGGGGGAGAGCTGACAGGTGGTGATTTAATCTGAGGGTCACCACACCTCAGGCGAGGTGCAAGGTTGAGAAGCGGGACCTTCATGAATAACCTCTGTCGGTACGGGAATTGAACCCATGCGGCTGGCCTTGCATCACAAACCAGCTGCCTAGCCAAGTGCGCTAAACATGCTCTTTTGTCGTCTAACTAGTTCTACTGGAAATTTCTTTATAAATTGACATTGATAAAGTTGGCATATGAACGGGTGTAAATCGGGCATAATGCTTTTACTGCACCCCAACAGGAAATTCCAGGCCCCTAACGAGGCTGTTTTATGAATGCAATAATTAGTAAAGTGAATCAAATGAAAATAGCCTCTGGAAACATTAAATAAGTGTAGCCTCTTTAACATGAAGCTTTCTTGCTGGTTATTTAAACTAGTTTTTTAGTATGTTGGCAGTGATGGGATTCTGTATAGAATTCACTACGTCTTCTGGGATGATGGAGTCCATTTTGTAAGTTGGGAAATGTTGACATATCAAATGTGTGAACCCTTCTTCCATGCCAAGTTAATATAAAGAATACACAACATTTCCAATCACCAAATCTCATTTTGTTCCTCAGTAAGCATCAATCCAGATGGTCCCGCTTTTACAAATCCTGCTCTAAATGATACTTGTTTTATTCGGATGCATTGTAAGAAACAGTAATTGAAGAGCAGTGCTTTATGAATAAATTAACACCAGATTGATGTGAGATATTTTATTTTTTTAAATCAACAATTAAAATAATTGTTCCATAGATATTTCAAATTAGAATGCAATCTTTAGACTGTTTAAGGTATGCAGGTGTTGGGAGATAACTGTTTAACATTGCTGTGGGCGGCTGTGTTCTGTGCCTGCTGCCTGGCATGTAACAGCTGTCAGAGAACTCATGGCTATTTTTTATCTACATGCTGTCCCTTGACAGCACCACCTGAAAAGACTGTGCTGGGCTCCACATATGTAATGATAACTCCCAACGTTATCTCAGCACCACCTCTCCTGACCTTGACCTGGCGATGAGCTCCATCACTAAAAGTGCCTATTTCCATCTCCGTAACATTTCCTGATTTGATCTCTGCCTCAGCCGCTCATCTGCAGCTGAAATACTCATCAATGCCTAAACGTCTAGACTCCTAGCCAGCCTCCCATTTTCAGCCTTCATAAACCATAACTCTGCTGTCCATGTTCTAACTTGCTGCAAGTCCTGTTCCCCATTCACCCGTCGCTGACTGACCTATATTGGCTTTCAGTTAAGCAATGCCTCGATTTTAAAATTCTCGTCCCTGGTTTTCAAATCCTTTCATGGTCTTGCCACTCTCTATCTTTGTGACCTCCTCCAGCGCTACAGTCCTCTGTGCTATCTGTGCTCCTCCAATTCTGGGATCCTAAACATCCCTGATTTTAATCGCTCCACTTTTAGTGACCATGCCTTGAGCTGCCTCGGCCCCAAGCTCAGCAAATTCCTCCCTACCCCATTTTGCCTTTTGACTTCAGTTATCTCATTTAAAACAATCCTCAAAAGCTACCTCTTTGACCACATATTTGGTGATCTGCCCTAATTCTTGAAGTGATTTTGTGTCATATTTTGTTTGACAACTCCCCTGTGAAGGACCTTGGGATATTAAAGTCACTGTATAAATTCAAATCACGGTTGGTGGCTGAGTGATTGTGTATAGAGTGGCAAAGATTAAAGAAACAGAACAAAACAGACCAATTGAAAAAGAGAGTGCGGAGCAACCTTCAATAATACCCTGGAAAGGCAGAACCTTCAATAATACCCTGGAAAGGCAGAACCTTCAATAATACCCTGGAAAGGCAGAACCTTCAATAGTACCCTGATCTATTAATGGTTTATGAAGTTTTGTTTCAGCCAACAAGACCATAGAATCATAAACTGTTACAGCACAGAAACAGATCACTGAGCTTGTGTCTTATTCCATTCAGTGTTATCCTTGGCAAAACCACCTTGTCTGATGTGACTTTTCTGCTTGTTCCCCATATCATAGAATCACTCCAGTGCAGAAGGAGGCCATTCAGCCCATCGGGTCTGTACCGACCCTTCGAAAGAGCACCCTACCTAGGCCCACTTCCCTGACCTATCCCCCAAACCCCACCTAGCCTTTCGGACACTAAGGGCAATTTAGCTTGGCTAATCCACCTAACCTGCATATCTTTGGACTGTGGGAGGAAACTGGAGCAGCCGGAGGAAACCCACCCAGACATGGGGGGAACGTGCAGACTCCGCACTGACAGTCAGCCGAGGCCGGAGTTGAACCCAGGTCCTCGGTGCCGTGGGGCAGCAGTGCAGTGCAGTATCCCACACGGATACGGGGAGCCCCGTCCACAACTCCCACGGATAAGGGGGAATCCCCACCACACGCCAAAGAATAAGGGGTGCGCCCTGTGGTAGTCACCATTGTTGTATTGTATATACCAAATACAAGGGGTATTACGGTAAGGCCCCTGTACTACAGGTATGGGGGTAGATTCCTGCCTGCTGGCTCCGCCCTGTAGGCGGAGTATAAATGTGTGTGCTCTCCGAGCTGCAGCCATTTCGGCAGCAGCTGCGGGAGGCCACACATCTCTGCGTAATAAAGCCTCGATTACTCTCTGCTCTCGTCTCGTCGTAATTGATAGTGCATCAATTTATTACGCAGAGATTTTACAACGATGGATCTCCGCATCAAGCCGGATCGCCTGCAGCTGCACCCTCAAGCAGACAATGCCAAGTCGGCCTTCGCACATTGGCTAACTTGCTTTGAAGCCTACATCGGATCTGCGACAGAACCACCTTCAGAAGCACAGAAGCTCCAGATCCTTTACACGTGGCTGAGCCCCGATATCTTTCCCCTCACCCGGGACGCGCTGACCTACGCTGAGGCCATGGCGCTACTGAAGGAGAACTACACTCAGCAGACAAACAAACTCTACGCCAGGCACCTCCTGTCCACGCGGCATCAACTCCCCGGTGAGTCTGTGAAAGATTTCTGGCGTGCCCTGCACGCCCTAGCGAGGGACTGCGATTGCCAGGCCATTTCGGCCGTTGAACATTCTGCCCTGCTAGTTAGAGATGCATTCGTTACGGGCATAGGGTCGGCCTACATCCGCCAGCACCTCTTAGAAGGGGCTACCCTCGAACTCGCGGCGACCAAAAAACTAGCGATCTCGCTCACGGTCGCCTCACGCAACGTACAGGCTTATGCCCCCGACCGCACGGCCCACCCTTCCTGGGCATCGTGAACCCCGCCAGCGAACACCCCATCGTGGACCCCATCAGCGACCGCCCCCCAGCCAACCCAAGGCCTGCGCCGCGCGGCATTCAACCAACCCCGGGGGACACAAGTGCTACTTCTGCGGACAGACAAAACACCCCCGGCAGTGCTGCCCGGCGCGGAGCGTGCTCTGCAAGGCCTGCGGGAACAAAGGACATTTCGCTGCTGTGTGCCAGGCCCGCTCGATCACCGCTATTGTCCCTGCAGCCCCCATGTGCGAACCGCGGGTGCGGCCATTTTGCTCGCCTCACAACACGTGCGGCCCGTGGGCGCCGCCATATTGCTCACCATCTTGCTTGCCTCACAACACGTGCAGCCCGTGGGCGCTGCCATCTTCCCCGCCTCAGGACCCCTGCTCGTCGGCCACCTCATCGGGTCGCTCATCGCCTGCAACCGCCTCCGACCAGCCGCGTCTCGCCTCCATCACGATCGACCAGTCCCGACCGCACAACCTCGCGACCGCGTCGGTGACAGTGAAGGTCGACGGGCACAAGATATCCTGCCTTTTGGACTCCGGGAGCACTGAGAGCTTCATCCACCCCGATACGGTAAGGCGCTGCTCCCTCATGGTGCACCCCATTAACCAGAAAATCTCCGTGGCCTCCAGATCCCACTCTGTGGCGATCCGGGGGTACTGCACCGCCGCCCTCACCATCCAGAGCGTAGAGTTCAGCGGCTACCGGCTCTACGTCCTCCCCAACCTCTGCGCTGCCTTGCTACGTGACCTGGACTTCCAGTGCAGCCTCCAGAGCCTAATCCTGAAATTTGGGCGGCCCTACCACCCCTTACTGTCTGCGGTCTCACGACCCTTAAGGTCGACCCGCCTTCTCTGTTTGCAAACCTCAGCCCGGCTTGCAAACCGATCCCCACCAGGAGCAGACGGTACAGCGCCCAGGACAGGACCTTCATTAGGTCTGAGGTCCAGCGGCTGCTACGGGAAGGTATTATCGAGGCCAGCAACAGCCTCTGGAGAGCCCAAGTGGTAGTTGTGAAAACTGGGGAGAAAAACAGGATGGTCGTTGACTACAGTCAGACCATCAATCGGTACACGCAGCTCGACGCATACCCCCTCCCACGCATATCTGATATGGTAAATCAGATTGCACAGTACCGGGTCTTCTCGACAGTGGACCTGAAATCTGCCTACCACCAGCTCCCCATTCGCAAGGCGGACCGCCCGTACACCACGTTTGAAGCAGACGGCCACCTTTACCACTTCCTTAGGGTTCCCTTTCGCGTCACTAATGGGGTCTCGGTCTTCCAACTGGAGATGGACCGAATGGTTGACCGGTACGTACTGCGGGCCACCTTCCCGTACCTGCATAACATCACCATCTGCGGCCACGACCAGCAGGACCACGACACTAATCTTTCCAAATTCCTCCACACCGCTAAACTCCTCAACCTAACCTGCATCAAGGAGAAGTGCGTGTTCAGCACAAACCGATTAGCCATCCTCGGCTATGTGGTCCAGAACGGAGTGCTAGGGCCCAACCCCGATCGCATGCGCTCCCTCATGGTACTCCCCCTTCCCCACTGCCCCAAGGCCCTAATACGATGCCTGGGCTTCTTTTCGTACTATGCCGAGTGGGTCCGTAACTATGCGGACAAGGCCGGCCCGCTCATTCACTCCACCATTTTCCCCCTGACGGCCGAGGCTCACCAAGCCTTCAACCGTCGCAAGGCTGACATCGCCAAGGCCGCGATGCACGCGGTCGACAAGACGCTCCCCTTCCAGACGTCGCTCTAGGCGCCAGCCTCAGCCAGGCAGGCAGGCCCGTGGTATTCTTTTCCCGCACCCTCCATGCCTCCGAAATTCAGCACTCCTCTGTCGTAAAGGAGGCCCGAGCTATCGTTGAAGCTGTGCGGCATTGGAGGCATTACCTAGCCGGCAGGAGATTTGCTCTCCTCACTGACCAATGGTCGGTTGCCTTTATGTTCAATAACACACAGCGGGGTAAGATCAAAAATGATAAGATCTTGAGGTGGAGGATCGAGCTCTCCACCTACAATGACGAGATTTTGTATCGCCCCGGTAAGCTCAACGAGCCCCCCGATGGCCTATCCCGAGGTACTTGTGCCAGCGCACGAGTGGGCCGACTCTGGACCCTGCATGACGATCTCTGTCACCCAGGGGTCACCCGCTTTTATCATTTCATAAAGGCCCGCAATCTGCCCTACTCCATCGAGGAAGTCAGGGCGATCACCAGAGACTGCCAGGTCTACGCGGAGTGTAAACCGCACTTCTACCGGCCAGACCGAGCGCACCTGGTGAAGGCCCCGCCCCTTTGAATGCCTCAGCGTGGACTTCAAAGGGCCACTGCCCTCCATCGACCGAAACACGTACTTTCTTGATGTGGTCGATTGAATATTCCAGATTTGCCTTCGCTGTCCCTTGCCCCGATATGACGTCTGCCACCTTCAAAGCACTCAACACCATCTTTGTTTTGTTCGGTTTCCACGCATACGTCCACAACGACTGGGGATCCTCATTTATGAGCGATGAGCTGCGCCAGTACCTGCTCAACAGGGACATTGCCTCTAGCAGGACGACCAGCTACAACCCCTGGGGCAATGGGCAGGTGGAGCAGGAGAATGGGACGGTCTGGAAGGCCGTCCAGCTGGCCTTACGGTCCAGATATCTCCCGGCCTCCCGCTGGCAGGAGGTCCTCCCCAATGCCCTTCACTCCATTCAGTCGCTCCTTTGCACAGCAACTAACAAAACTCCCCATGAACGTTTCTTTGCCCTCCACAGGAAGTCCACCTCTGGTGTTTCGCTCCCAACGTGGCTGGCAGCTCCAGGACCCGTCTTCCTCCGCAAGCACGTGCGGCTACACAAGGCGGACCCGTTGGTTGAGAGCGTACAGCTACTCCACGCAAACCCACAGTACGCCTACGTAGCGTACCCCGATGGCCGCCAAGACACAGTCTTCCTCAGGGACCAGGCACCAGCTGGGTCCCCACACGCCCCCCCTCTGCCCCAGCGCCACCCTCCATCCCCCCAGCGCACCCCATCACAGCCCCCACTCCAGAACGATCCGTCCTCCCCTAGGTCCCACCCGGGGATGAAGATGAGGTCGACACGCTGCCGGAGTCACCGGCGACCGAGCCGACGCCGAAATCGCCACCAGAACTGCGGCGTCGCAACGACGGATCAAGGCGCCCGATCGTCTGAATTTGTAAACCTTTCCTTAAAATGTTAAACACCTGAATATAAATAGTTTTCCACCACCCCCGCTGGATTCTTTTTAACAGGGGGTGAATGTGGTAGTCACCACTGTTGTATTGTATATACTGCATACGAGGGGTATTACGGTAAGGCCCCTGTACTACAGGTACGGGGGTAGATCCCTGCCTGCTGGCTCTGCCCAGCAGGCGGTGTATAAATGTGTGTGCTCTCCGAGCTGCAACCATTTCGACAGCAGCTGCGGAGGCTACACATCTCTGCGTAATAAAGCCTCTACTCTCGTCTCGATCGTAATTCATAGTGCATCACGCCTGTAATGAAGCTCCACAGAGGTCCCTCTGGCAGTGTCCTCTGGCAGTGCCAGGAAATGCTGGCAGTGCCAGGTGGTAATACGCAGGTATGCCCATCACCACCTGGTGACTATATCTACCTGTGTGCTGCCAATGTGTTCATCTTGACTGGTTTCTGTTTTTGAAAACCAGAAATGATTTGCACTGACTGAAAAGTTACAACGAGGGCAAAAGCATCCGCATCATTCTCGCTAATGAAATGTTAAGGTATTCAAATCGGGCTCACGCCCTTCATGGGCATGAACCTGATTACGTCACCAGCAGAGGGCGTGGAAGATCTCATTCTGAGATCACGCCTGCACAAATCCCGTTTTTGGCCTCTGCCGAGATTCAGCAGCCATTATGAGGTTTGTGCCTGCTAAAACACGGCCTATGACCCAGACTTCATGGGTGCCTGATCTCCAGCAGTCTTCGCAGTGCCAGAGATCAAGGTTGTCACTGTTTCTGACTGCTGTAAAGACGTGAAAGTCAAAGAGATCTAGGAGTACAGGTACACAGGTCATTGAAAGGGGCAACACAGGTGGAGAAGGTAGTCAAGAAGGCATACGGCATGCTTGCCTTCATTGGCCGGGGCATTGAGTATAAGAATTGGCAAGTCATGTTGCAGCTGTATAGAACCTTAGTTAGGCCACACTTGGAGTATAGTGTTCAATTCTGGTCGCCACACTACCAGAAGGATGTGGAGGCTTTAGAGAGGGTGCAGAAGAGATTTACCAGAATGTTGCCTGGTATGGAGGGCATTAGCTATGAGCAGCGGTTGAATAAACTCGGTTTGTTCTCACTGGAACGAAGGAGGTTGAGGGGAGACCTGATAGAGGTCTACAAAATTATGAGGGGCATAGACAGAGTGGATAGTCAGAGGCTTTTCCCCAGGGTAGAGGGGTCAATTACTAGGGGGCATAGGTTTAAGGTGAGAGGGGCAAGGTTTAGAGTAGATGTACGAGGCAAGTTTTTTACGCAGAGGGTAGTGGGTGCCTGGAACCCGCTACCGGAGGAGGTGGTGGAAGCAGGGACGATAGTGACATTTAAGAGGCATCTTGACAAATACATGAATAGGATGGGAATAGAGGGATACGGACCCAGGAAGTGTAGAAGATTGTAGTTTAGTCGGGCAGCATGGTCGGCACGTGCTTGGAGGGCCGAAGGGCCTGTTCCTGTGCTGTACATTTCTTTGTTCTTTGTTGTTCTTTGTGTCAGGGAGTGTTCCCCAAAATGCGACCCCGAGCCTAATCCAGATCCTTGACGAATCACTGTTCACCCCACCATGTGTTTCGGAGAGCTCCTCGCCGATGCATCATTATTGAGTTTCCAAGTGTGAAATCTGGAGTGATTTCCAGTCACTCCAGCCAGCAGGATTCACGCCACTGAAAACACCCACCACCGCACTTAGCCGCCGGAACAGAATTCTCCGGCCACTGGGATTCTCTGTTCCTACTGGCAGTGCGCCCGCCAGTTTCCCGGCAGAGTGAGGCGTCAATGAGAACTCCCATTGACAACGATGGGGACAGAGAATCCCGCCACCAGCAAATGATCACAGAGATCACATGATTAACAGGTAAAATGTCTTTAGTGATATTGGAATTTCATTACCCTAGGCAAGTATGTGCACAATAGTGCACACAACTAAACTAATATTGCAAATAATTATTGGAACAGAGATGGATCATTCTTAGTTTATATGACTGTGTATGCAATCCTTTTCAGGATAAACAGCGTGGAGTACTTTTAGAAACTATAGTCAATTTATTTTGCTCAACCTATAAGTGGCTTTCATGAACATGAAGTGGCCTCAGCACATGGTATCCACATTTTACTGCAAGCTGTCTTTGATATTCAGTGTCTGTGGATACTCTCTTTTATTGCCATTGTATTTTCATAATTTAAAATTGTCGGTGAGCATCCCATGAATTATAGGTAGACAACAATGATAATAATGAGTGAGAACCACAATGTTATTCTTTGCATTGAACTAGTGCAGGGTTTCTGACAGAGGTCTAATTTAAGATTTTTAGAGAGGATTGCATATTATTCATATTGTTGCAATTATTTTGACTAATGATGTTACATCCCATCTATCTGCACATGTCTCCAAGGTTCCATATTTATATTCTCCTGCTCTTGTTTTCTTAGCTTCACATTTATCCAGGTAACTTGTTTCAATCTATAAACGAACAAGCAGTTTGAATACCACCAGTAAGTGGGCACTTTTGATGACTGATCATAGAATCCCTACAGCCCATCAAGTCTTCATTGACCTTCAAAAGGCACCCTACCCATGTCCAATCCCCCGTCCAACCCGTCCTATCCCTGTAAACCCACCTAACCTGCAGACTAAGGGGCAATTTATCATGGCCAATCCAACTAACCTGTACACCTTTGGACTGTGGGAGGAAACACCACAGCACGGGGTCACCACTGTGACCCAAGGGCAGCACGGTAGCCTTGTGGATAGCACAATTGCTTCACAGCTCCAGGGTCCCAGGTTCGATTCCGGCTTGGGTCACTGTCTGTGCGGAGTCTGCACATCCTCCCCGTGTGTGCGTGGGTTTCCTCCGGGTGCTCCGGTTTCCTCCCACAGTCCAAAGACGTGCAGGTTAGGTGGATTGGCCATGATAAATTGCCATTAGTATCCAAAATTGCCCTTAGTGTTGGGTGGGGTTACTGGGTTATGGGGATAGGGTGGAGGTGTTGACCTTGGGTAGGGTGCTCTTTCCAAGAGCCGGCGCAGACTCGATGGGCCGAATGGCCTCCTTCTGCACTGTAAATTCTATGATAAAACCGGAACACTCGGGGGAAACCCACGCAGACACAGGGAGAATGTACAAACCTCACACAGACAGTCACCCAAGGCCAGAATTGATCCTGGGTCCCTGGTGCTGTGAGGCAGCAGTGCTAACCACTGCCATCGTGCCGACTGATATCATCAGCTGGCAAATATATATAAAAAGATTAATGTAGTGCACTCAAATAAAAAACAACTACTCATGGATACAAATCCATTAATTAGTAAGTCCGATTTTTGTAAAATGGGTCTTTATGAATTGTAGAAAATAGTCATCCAATACGATAAATCCCAACCCTTGGTAAAGCAATCAGATGGAGGAGCCAGGTGGGTAAAGGACTACTGAAAAGCTAGTTATCTTAAATTCATAAACCTTATCCTAGTCAGGCGGATGGAATGAATGTCCTTGGAGGAACAAGATGGATAGAAATGGGAGTGGAGAGTAAATGTGCAAATATTAAAAGAAATATAACAGCAGCCTCCAATCTGCTTCAACCGGGAGCTCAATAAAATGTGCAGACGTCCGAGTCTCTGCTCCCTTATTGTTAATGTGACATCTGATGGATATAAAACAGATACAATCCAACACATGTGACTCTGAATTGGAATCATTCAAAATTGGGCAAATAGGTACTTTAGGAAGTATCAACATTTGGGATTTGGGATGGAAGTTGAATGCATTGCCTTTGATTTCCATACCATTCCATGCTGTTAGCAGGAGCCCTGTTTCTATAGAGTCAAATAACGAAGTCGTGAAAGACTACTGAGTGAAACAAAATATATTATTTCCACACATTTGACATTAGAAGGTCATTTCCTGCATTTCTTACTGACTAAAAAAACAGAAATGCATACAAATATTATTTTTCAATTAAAAACATGACGCCTGGATTATAAATAGAGTACTTTGTGGCAGCAAGGATATTATGATTTTTCTATCCACTTAGGGGGCTGACAACTCACTCTCAACAGTCACTTGAGAGAACTGAATTCCATTCCCTCTGGGAAATATAAATCATCAACCCGCAGCCATGCAACAACCCTGTTTCTGCACATAGCTGGGCATTCATGGTCCTGTTTTATTCCAAACAAGTGAAAAATAGATAGCACCTCGGCAGAAGAATAGTTCTTTCTTCTCAGTGAAGTTGATGTGTGATTGTGTGATTTTCTTCAATCTCAGAGAATGGGTTTGGTCGCTGACCAAACTTTCCATTCTTAGGGTTGGCAATCCCCATGAGACGCAAGTGTTGCCATTCCAAAAAGAAACCGCAAAGTGAGATCTTAACCAGCCTTATAACCCGTTTCTTCAAAAATTAAAACTGGGCTTTTGGTCTTCCTTCAATTTGCAAAGCAAATAGCCACGCACCAGCATGTTGTCATTCCGCTTTAATTCATTCACAATAATTACTGCTCAAAAAGTATTGGGCGGGATTCACCATCCCACCAGCCCCGTTTTCCCACGCGGCGCGCCCCTGCCGGCAGCGAGATCCTCCGTTCCCGCAGCCGGCTCATGGAGTTTCCCATTGTAGCCTCCCCACGCCGTCGGGAAACCCGCGGGCGTGCGTGCGCTGCCTGCAAAGCGGAGGAACCTGCCGATGGAGAGTCCAGCAGATTTTGTTCAGATCCTCATTACAAATAGTTGCATTGTTTTATCATCAATCCATGTAAAGAAAATGGTACAAGGTAAAAACGGTTCCAGATTCCGATATAATTGTCTGGCATGACACCATTTTCCATGTCATTTTCAGAAGCGGCTACACACAGTGAAAGGGAAATTTTTATTCCTGTCCTAACATGTGTAGGCAATGTTTCTGTACATATTTCCAATGAAAACAAGGACTAATTTTATTTCTAATTTACATGTTGGCCAAAGCATACACTATCATTCCTACAGCAGTTTGGAAAAATATTTCTTGATAAGGATCAGGTGGCCTTTTAGTAAAGGGATGGTCTTGTTTCCGTGACATCACAGTTGAATAGCACTGTCATTGTTCAAATATTTCAATGACCAAAAGGTCTTCCTTAGTTCTTCGATCCTAAAAGGTCCTACCCTCCCATTATTGGTTTAATTTTGTATGCATACAAAAGCTATTATATTGCTTCCATAGAATCCCTACAGTGCAGAAGGATGCCATCTGGCCCATTGAGTCTGCACTGACCTTTCGAATGAGCATTTTACCCATGTCCACTCCTCTGTCCACCCTGCCCTATCCCTGTAACCCCATAATTTAACCCACACATCCCCAGACACTAAGGATCAATTTATCACGGCCAATCCACCTACCCTGCACATCTTTGGACTGTGGGAGTAAACAGGAGCACCCGGAGGAAACCCACACACACACAGGGAAAATGTACAAACTTTACACAGACAGTGACCCAAGGCCAGCATTGAACCTGGGTCACTGGTGCTGTGAGGCAGCAGTGCTGACCACTGTGCCACCACGCTGTCTTTTTACATTGCCTGCTATTTTTCTAAAATACACCCCTTTCGCCCTCCGTTTCACCTCCAAACTACACTTTCTATATTCTTTGTGTTCATCTTTAGTATAGTCAGGCTTAACTTTCAAGGCCTTGCTTTCAAGTCTCGATTGAGTTTTATACATGAACCTCTACGACAAATTCATCCCCTTTTCGCCTTATAGTCACCTATCTTTTGTATTGTCTGTTGTACGCAAAGCTGAAGATTTCTCACTGCTGATCTTGCTTTTTTTATTTACTACCCTGTTGATTTGGGCATACCCCCCATACCCCCTTTCACCCCCCTGAACCTGATCTTTTTTCGAGTGCAACACTCTTATTTAATTGTACCTTTTTCATCTTACATTGAACAGTTGTTGACCTGCCCTATCCAAGTTTAAACTATAGTCATTATAAGTACTGCTTAATCTCCACTCACAGTCATAAACACTTTTAACTCTAAAGTTTTGTTTCTAATGCCCCGTGCATTGAAATGCATACCTCTTGATTCTTACTCCATGCTTTGTAATACTAGCCCAATTCTTCATCCTGGTTTTCTCATTTCATTCTTGATATCCCTCATTCCCTTCGAAAGCAATATTTTTTATTCCCTCACCACCTCATTGCCTGTTTCATGCCCTTTCCATGATATCAAAACCATATGCTTTTATCCCTTTCCGATTTCAACTTTAGATCTCTTTTCACCAATTAATTTGGGTCTGCTTCTTTTTCTATCGCACAGGGTTCTGCTCTTTTCAGTCCCGCCAGGTTATTTGATTTTTCATTGTGCCTTTGTGTCCTTATTGCTCTCCCTGCCGTTTTAATTCAAGTTCTATCCAAGTGTTCTATTTGCTTTCTGCTCAAGGATATGGGGCATGATTTTAATGTGGGTTGGGAACCCAATGCCGAAATAAGTTCTCTTTTCCAGCTTCCCCAATTGTGTTGCTCACACAATGCTATTTCAGGATATAAGTGCCCTAATTGAGCAGGAAGTGAGCTCGGCATCCAGTTACTGGTGCTGTGGGTATTCAGCAGGCAGGGGTTGCCTGCAACGCACAAGCAACAAGGCAGATAGCAGCCATGATGGGGACAGGCAGCACTTCAGTGCCGCCAGCAGCGTAAAAGGTTGTGATAATGTCTCCATGGTCAAATTAGAGGTAAGATGCATGATCATTCACAAGAACCTTCAGGATCTGATCATTTTCATGCCATTAAGAAAGCATTCCATTCGCCCTGCTTTGAACTCAATAACTATACACTAATGTAGAATCATAGTAGGAGAAGGAGGCCATTTGGCCCATCAGGTCTGCACCGGCCATTGGAAAGAGCACCCTACTTAAGCCCACACCTCCACCCTAGCCTCATAACCCAGTAACACGACCTAGCCTTTTGGACACTAAGGGCAATTCAGCATGGCCAATCCACCTAACCTGCAGATTTTTGGGCTGTGGGAGGAAACCGGAGCACCCGGAGGAAACCCACGCACACACGGGGAGAAAGTGAAAACTGCACACAGACAGTCCCCCGAGGCGGGAATTGAACCCGTTGTGAGGCAGCAGTGCTAACCACTGTGCCACCGTGTCGCCCCATGTACCAGACTGATTAGGTTTGCTGCATCCTTTTTGAAAATTGCAGTGTTGACTAGCTCCTCAGGGTCCTTGATGGACCATTAATTGGAGGCAAGCAGGTTACCCGTTCTCTCCCCTCCCTCACTTTGAAAATGAAAGTCTACCCCGGAGGTGTTTAGATCCAGGGCCTCCCTCTGGGGATGTGAGTTTTAAATCACACCCGCACCTGATCCTGTGGTATTTGAAAATCAGACATTGCATTATGGCCATCCTTACCAGAGGCATTTCAGTGTCCCCCAAAATGTGAACCCGCTGCTCCAACCTTGTAGTCAGACATTGATCTTTACAAACTCCCAATTAACCTGTCTAGCACCTGACCTTGAAATTTTATTTTCTCCAATCTAGTGTCAGACTCCCTCTGGGTCATGAAATATACTCCAAAGAGGGTCATTATTTGCTCTGTTTCTTCGTATTTTTGGTTCCAATGTGAATCTTGGTTTTTGGCTGCTCACTATCTATTTCCAAACATCTTAGTACCTTTTCCATGATGTCTTTCAATTAGAAGTATCATAACATTCAGGTATCCCAGAATTACCTACCAAAAAGACTACCTCTAAACTAGGCTGCAAAGTCTCCGTTCTCCTATTTTAGTGCAGCATAAGGATTTAAGAGATAGGTGATGCACGATCAATGACCACTAAAGCGAGGTTGTAGTCCAACTGAAGGCTTTAATAAGCTAGATGTTTCCCCCAGCAGCTCAGGTACAGAATGAAGGCTGCTGGGGCGGCACAGGTTCTTATACCCTGCCTAAGCTTGGCGGAGCGACCATACATCCTAACCAACAGAAAGCATACAGTTTCCACCAATGGTGCTTCAGCCTATCAGGTACCGTAATACCTATAATACCACATTCACCCCCTGTTAAAAAAGAGTCCGGCGGGGGTGGTGGCCTGAAACTACAAAACATGGCAATGTGGTATAATTAGTTATGGAGATACCGTAATACCTCTGTACAGTGTTTAGTAACTATTTACAATTCTGATAGCTATGTACATTTGATGGTTTACATTTACAGTTTACAATTAAAATGGAGCAATTAGATTACAGTTTACAGTTTACAATTTAAAATGAAGCAATCAGTCGATCGGGGGCCCTGGTCGTCCTCTGTGATCGTCGGAGCTTCGGTGGTGACTCCGGTGGAGGCTCGGGCGTCTGTGACTCCGGGAGCGTGGCTTCGATCTCCATGGCAGCTTCGGCACCCCTAGACGGCGCTGGTGGGGAAAACGGTTGACCTGGGAAGGGAGCGCCTGCGGGGGGCGTCGGTGGGTGGGGGGGGCCTAGACGGGGCTGGCGGAAGGACCGATCCTCCTGTAAGATGCTGCGGTGGAAGGGAGGGTGGGACTGCTGGCTGGGATGTGCGTGGGGTTCCGGCGGGCACCAGGTCCCGTAGGGAGACCGTATTTTGTCGGCCGTCGGGGTACGGTAGGCGTACTGGGGGTTAGCATGGAGCAGATGGACCCTCTCGACCAACGGGTCAGACTTGTGCGCCCGCACGTGTTTTCGGAGCAGGATAGGTCCGGGTGCTGCCAGCCAGGTCGGGAGCGAGGTCCCAGAGGAGGACTTCCTAGGGAAGACAAGGACACGTTCGTGAGGTGTCTGGTTGGTGGTCGTACAAAGCAGTGACCGGATGGAGTGGAGGGCATCCGGGAGGACTTCCTGCCAACGGGAGACTGGGAGGTTCCTGGACTGTAGGGCCAGTAGGACGGTCTTCCAGACCGTTCCGTTCTCCCTCTCTACCTGTCCGTTACCCCGGGGGTTGTAACTGGTCGTCCTGCTCGAGGTGATGCCCTTGCTGAGCAGGAATTGACGCAGTTCGTCGCTCATAAAGGAGGACCCCTATCACTATGTATGGAAGCGGGGAACCCGAACAGTGTAAAGATACCCTGGAGGGCCTTGATGACGATGGTTGCGGTCATGCCGGGGCAGGGGATGGCGAATGGGAACCGGGAGTACTCGTCAATCACGTTCAGGAAGTACGTGTTGCGGTCGGTGGAGGGGAGGGGGCCTTTGAAGTCCAAGCTGAGGCGTTCAAAGAGACGGGAAGACTTTTTCAGGTGCGTTTTCTCTGGCCGGTAGAAGTGCGGTTTGCACTCCGCGCAGATTTGGCAGTCCCTGGTGACTGTCCTGACCTCCTCGATGGAGTAGGGCAGGTTGCGGGTCTTGAAAAGCTCGTGGAGGACTCGGAGGCGGTCCACTTGTACGGTGGCACATGTGCCGCGGGACAGGGCGTCAGGAGGCTCGTTTAGCTTCCCGGGACGATACAAGATCTCGTAGTTGTAGGTGGAGAGTTCGATCCTCCACCGTAAGATCTTGTCATTTTTTATCTTGCCCCGCTGTACATTATCAAACATGAATGCAACGTGAGGAGAGTGAATCTCCTGCCGGCCAGGTAATGCCTCCAATGTCGCACAGCTTCTACTATGGCCTGGGCCTCCTTTTCAACTGAGGAGTGGCGGACTTCGGAAGCATGGAGGGTATGAGAGAAGAAGGCCACGGGTCTGCCCGCTTGGCTGAGGGTGGCCGCCAGAGCTAAGTCGGACGCATCGCTCTCGACCTGGGAGGGTAGCGACTCGTTGATGGCATGCATCGTGGCATTTGCATTTCTGCTTTGATGCGGCTGAAGGCCTGGCGGGCCTCTATCGACAGGGGAAAAGCTGTGGATTGGATCAGGGGACAGGCCTTGTCTATATAGTTGGGGTCCCACTGGGCGTAGTAGCTAAAAAACCCTAGGCAACGCTTCAGGGCCTTGGAGCAGTGAGGGAGGGGGAACTCCATAAGGGGGCGCAAGCATTCAGGGTCGGGTCCTATAACTCCATTTCGTACTACGTAGCCGAGGATGGCTAGGCGGTTGGTGCTAAACACGCATTTATCCTTGTTGTATGTAAGGTTAAGGATTTTTGCGGTCTGGAGAAATTTTCGGAGGTTGGTGTCGTGGTCCTGCTGGTCATGGCCACAGATAGTGACATTATCGAGATACGGGAATGTTGCCTGTAAACCGTACCGGTCAACCATTCGGTCCATCTCGCGCTGGAAGACCGAGACCCCATTGGTGACACCAAAGGGAACCCTTAAGAAGTGATAGAGCCGCCCATCTGCCTCAAAGGAATTGTATTTGCGGTCACTAGTACGGATGGGGAGCTGGTGGTAGGTGGACTTGAGATCCACCATGGAGAAGACCTTATAATGTGCGATCCTGTTTACCAGGTCGGATATGCGGGGGAGAGGGTACGCATCCAGCTGCGTAAACCTGTTGATGGTCTGACTGTAGTCGATGACCATCCTATGCTTCTCCCCGGTCTTTACCACCACTACTTGAGCTCTCCAGGGGCTGTTACTGGCTTCAATGACCCCTTCCTTCAGTAGCCTTTGGACCTCTGACCTAATAAAGATCCGGTCCTGGGCACTGTAGTGTCTGCTCCTGGTGGCGACGGGTTTGCAATCCGGGGTGAGGGTTCGCAAACAAGGAAGGTGGGTCGACCTTAAGGGTCGCATGGCCGCAGACAGTAAGGGGGGCTTTAGGGCCGCCGAATTTGAAGGTTAGACTTTGAAGGCTACACTGTAAGTCTAAACCCAGGAGTGTAGCCGCGCAGAGGTGGGGAAGGACGTAGAGACGGAAATTTTTGAACTCCCTTTGCTAGACTGTGAGGTTTGCTACACAAAACCCCTTTATCTCCACTGAGTGTGAACCGGATGCCAGGGAGATTTTTTTATTAACGGGGTGGATGAGGAGAGAACGGCGCCTTACCGTGTCAGGGCGTATGAAGCTCTCCGTGCTCCTAGAGTCGATTAGGCAGGACGCCTCGTGCCCGTTGATGAATACGGCCGTCGTAGCAGTTGAGAGTGTTCGAGGCTGAGACTGATCCAGGGTCACCTAGGCTAATCGCAGCAGTTGAGAGTTCTCTTCGGGCAGTGCGTGGTCAGCCGAACTGGGGTCCTGGGGGTTCATCCAAGATGGCAGCTCCCATTGGTTGCACATAGCTGGGGGTGCACAAAATGGCGGCGCCCGGGGTCCGCACGCGGCCCTGGAATATGAAGATGGCGGCGACCGCTGGCCGCATGGGGCCTGTGGAGAGGTTTGTGGTTGCGGTCAGCATTCGCCGCCGGAGACCGCGGCAACTGCACGGGCCTGACATACCCCCACGAAATGGCCCTTTTTGCTGCATCCCTTGCAGGTGGATGCGCGGGCCGGGCAGCGCTGGTGGGGGTGCTTGTCCTGCCCGCAAAGGTAGCAGCGGGGCCCCCCGGGGTTGCCAGGCCACCTTGCAGCGCAGGCCTGTGGGGGAATGGGGGAAGTCCATGGGTCAGCCGCGGAGGGGTTCCACGCTGCCATGGGGTCTGTCGCGCAGTCAGGAATGTTCCTGGAGGCCACGTCCAGGGAGCCTGCAAGGACCCGTGCCTCCCTGAGACCCAGGGTGTCTTTTTCTAACAGTCGCTGGCAGATTTGTGAGGATAGCATACCTGCCACGAAAGCGTCCCGGACTAAGAGTTCCGTGTGTTCGCTCGCCGAAACTTGAGGGCAGCTGCAGCTTCTTCCCAACACCAGGAGTGCACGGTAGAATTCTTCCAGCGATTCCCCAGGGGTTTGTCGCCTTGTTGCAAGCAGGTGCCGGGCGTAGACCTGGTTTATCGGGCGAATATAGTGTCCTTTTAGCAGCTCTATTGCTGCATCGAAGTCTTCCGCGTCCTCAATGAGGGTGTAAATCTCCAGGCTCACCCTTGACTGCACGACTTGCAGTTTCTGCTCTCCCGTGGGTGTGTTTTCGGCCGTCCCGAGATACCCTTTAAAACACACCAGCCAGTGCAACTGAAGGCTTTAATAAGCTAGATGTTTCCCCCAACAGCTCAGGTACAGAATGAAGGCTGCTGGGGCAGCACGGGTTCTTATACCCCGCCTAGCATCCTAACCAATAGAAAGCATACAGTTTCCACCAATGGTGCTTCAGCCTATCAGGTACCGTAATACCTATAATAGGAAAAGTAGTACGAAGTGGCATAGTGGTATTGTCATTGGACTAGTAATCCATTGACGTACGTTAATGTTCTGGGGGCAAGGATTCGAATCCCACCATGACAGATGGTGAAATTTGAAATCAATAAAAATCTGGAAATAAAAAAAGTCTCACGACGACCATGAAACCATTGTCGATTGTTCACTAATGCCCTTGAAGGAAGGAAATCTGTTGGCCTTACCTGGACTCCAGACCCACAGCAATGCCTCAAATGCCCTCAGGGATGGGCAATAATTGCTGACCCAACCTTGCACATTCTCCCCGTGCCTGCGTGGGTTTCCTCCGGGTGCTCCGGTTTCCTCATACAAGTCCCGAAAGACATGATTGTTAGGTGAATTGGACATTCTGAATTCTCCCTCTATGTACGCAAACAGGCGCTGGAGTGTGGCTACTAGGGGATTTTCAGAGTAACTTCTTTGCAGTGTTAATGTAAGCCTACTTGTGGTCACTAATAAAGATTATTATTATTGCCTACAAGCAGCACTTCAACTACCTCCAAATGTCCAAAGTCCAGTGTCATAGGAGGTTCCACCTCTCCAGGAACACATGACAACAATATGCCGCTGACTGGACCGGAAATAACCTCCACCTGTGTGGCACACACCCCATTCCAGTTCACTGTGGCCCTCACCCTTTAACCTTCTGGTTCTTCCCAGGGTTCAATAGTCTGCACATTTATTGATTACTGGACAGATCAGGCCAGCTAGGTGGAGAGAGCTGCTGGGATTTCTGGGTTACCCTGCATCCAGACTGTAATAGTTTGCACTCACGTGGACATCAAAAGCCAGCAGGTGAGCCGGGAGCTTCTGTTAACTGAAAGGGCTTCGACTCAATGAATGTTCAGATTGTTACCACAAGATACAAATTTTCCATGTTTGTGCTAGTTACTCTGGCAGCTCATATGATGCTTACATCTTGCCACACTATCAGGTGGCTCCTGCATAATTGACTTGATGGTTCTTGGGTGATGAGGGTTATCCTTTGAAAAGGTGTCTCATGACTTCCGGGTGCGGCGATGACCAGCTGAGTCGCACGTTTCGGCAGCTCCCTGTGAAACGGACTTTTGGGCTCTTGATAGGAGCCCCAGCGGCAATTTTAACGGCTAAAAACACCGTGCGGTAAACCAGGAGGGTGTTCCCCCTGGACACGGATGGAAAAAGGAGAGGAAAGTGGCCGGATTGCAGCGGATCCTTTGGAACAACGGCAAGGAAGGCAAGCAAAAACCAAGATGGCGTCGGAAGGTGGCAGTTTCATATGGGGCCCTGAACAACAAGAGTTCTTGAAATGCTGCGTGGAGGAGATAAAAAAGGAAATGAAGAAAGAGTTGTTGGCCCCGATACTACAGGCGATCGAAGGGCTAAAGGAGGAACAAAAGACCCAGGAGCAGGAGCTTCGGGTCGTGAAGGCGAAAGCAGCCGAGAATGAGAACGATATACAGGGCCTGGTGGTGAAGTCGGAGATACAGGAGGCACACCAGAAACGATGTGTGGAGAGGTTGGAGGCACTGGAAAACAACGCAAGGAGGAACAACCTGAGGATTCTTGGCCTTCCTGACGGTGTGGAGGGGGCGGACGTCGGGGCATATGTGAGCACGATGCTGCATTCGTTAATGGGAGCGGAGGCCCCGACGGGTCCGTTGGAGGTGGAGGGAGCGTACCGAGTTATGGTGCGAGGATCGAGAGCAGGAGAAACTCCCAGAGCCATAGTGGTGAGATTCCTCCGTTTTAAGGATAGAGAAATTGTCCTTAGATGGGCGAAGAAAACTCGGTGCAGTAAATGGGAGAACGCGGTGATCCGCGTTTATCAAGACTGGAGTGCGGAGGTGGCGAGAAGGAGGGCGAGCTTTAATCGGGCCAAGGCGGTACTTCACAAAAGGAAGATAAAATTTGGAATGCTGCAACCGGCAAGACTGTGGGTCACATATCAAGGGAGGCACCACTACTTTGAGACGGCGGATGAAGCGTGGACTTTTATTGTAGAAGAAAAACTGGAATGAGTGGATTATGAAAAAGAACGTTTGGACAAAGTGGTGGGGCGAATGGGGGGGGCGAAGAGGGGTTTTATGTTCTAATCCTGCGGTATGGTAACTTTTCTTTCTCCCACAGGTGGTGATGGGGGGAGGTGGGGAGGGAGAGGAGATGGGGCGTTGGCCATGGGAGGCGGGGCCGAGGGAGAGGCGCGGGCTTGGTTCCCGCGCTATGATAATTATGGCGGGAATAGAGAAGCAGGAAGGAGGGGGCGTCGCACGGTGCGAGCCGTGGTCACGGGGGGAAGCCGAGGTCAGCCAGAGTTTGCTGACTTCTGGGAGCAACATGGGGGGAGTAATTACGCTAGCGGGGGGTCTAGCGGGGGGGGTGGGAGGGGGGAATTACTGGGTTGCTGCTGCTGGGGAAAGGGGGGAGTGGGTACGGGAGAGGATGGGCGGGGGGGCACCGCCTGGGGGTGATACAGCTGCGTGGGAACTGGGTGAGAAGCTGGAAAAAGATGATGGCTAACCGGCAAGGGGGGTGGGGGTGGGAAGCCCCCCAACTCGGCTGATCACGTGGAACGTGAGAGGGCTCAACGGGCCGATAAAGAGGGCACGAGTACTCGCACACCTTAAGAAACTTAAAGCAGATGTGGTTATGTTACAGGAAACGCACCTGAAACTGATAGACCAGGTTAGGCTGCGTAAAGGATGGGTGGGGCAGGTGTTCCATTCGGGGCTGGATGCGAAAAACAGGGGGGGTGGCTATATTAGTGGGGAAGCGGGTAATGTTCGAGGCAAAGACTATAGTGGTGGATAACGGGGGCAGATACGTGATGGTGAGTGGCAAATTACAGGGAGAGATGGTGGTTTTGGTAAACGTGTATGCCCCGAACTGGGATGATGCCAACTTTATGAGGCGAATGCTAGAACGCATGCCGGACCTAGAGATGGGAAAGCTGATAATGGGGGGAGACTTTAACACGGTGTTGGAACCAAGGCTGGATAGGTCGAAGTCCAGGACTGGTAGGAGGCCGGCAGCAGCCAAGGTGCTTAAGGATTTTATGGAGCAGATGGGAGGTGTGGACCCGTGGAGATTCAGTAGACCTAGGAGTAAGGAGTTCTCGTTTTTCTCCTATGTCCATAAAGTCTATTCGCGCATAGACTTTTTTGTGTTGGGTAGGGCATTGATCCCGAAGGTGAGGGGAACGGAATATACGGCTATAGCCATTTCGGATCATGCCCCACACTGGGTAGACTTGGAGATAGGGGAGGAAACAGGAGGGCGCCCACCCTGGAGAATGGACATGGGACTAATGGCGGATGAGGGGGTGTGCCTAAGGGTGAGGGGATGTATTGAAAAGTACTTGGAACTCAATGACAATGGGGAGGTTCAGGTGGGAGTGGTCTGGGAGGCGTTGAAGGCGGTGGTTAGGGGGGAGCTGATATCAATAAGGGCACATAAAGGGAAGCAGGAGAGTAAGGAACGGGAGCGGTTGCTGCAAGAGCTTTTGAGGGTGGACAGACAATATGCGGAAGCACCGGAGGAGGGACTGTACAGGGAAAGGCAAAGGCTGCATGTGGAATTTGACTTGCTGACTACAGGCACTGCAGAGGCACAATGGAGGAAGGCGCAGGGTGTACAGTATGAATATGGGGAGAAGGCGAGCAGATTGCTGGCACACCAATTGAGGAAAAGGGGAGCAGCGAGGGAAATAGGGGGAGTGAGGGATGAGGAAGGAGAGATGGAGCGGGGGGCGGAGAGAGTGAATGAAGTGTTCAAGACATTTTATAAAAAATTGTATGAAGCTCAACCCCCGGATGGGAGGGATAGAATGATGGATTTTTTGGATCGGCTGGAAATTCCCAAGGTGGAAGAGCAGGAAAGGGTGGGACTGGGAGCACAGATTACGGTAGAAGAAGTGGTGAAAGGAATTAGGAACATGCAGACGGGAAAGGCCCCGGGACCGGACGGATTCCCAGTTGAATTTTACAGAAAGTATTTGGACTTGCTCGCCCCGGTACTGACGAGGACCTTTAACGAGGCAAAGGAAAGGGGACAACTGCCCCCGACTATGTCTGAAGCAACGATATCGCTTCTCTTAAAGAAGGAAAAGGATCCGCTACAATGCGGGTCCTACAGACCAATTTCCCTCCTAAATGTGGATGCCAAGGTCCTGGCCAAGGTAATGGCAATGAGAATAGAGGAATGTGTCCCGGGGGTGGTTCACGAGGACCAAACTGGGTTTGTGAAGGGGAGACAGCTGAACACGAATATACGGAGGCTGTTAGGGGTAATGATGATGGCCCCACCAGAGGGTGAAACGGAGATAGTAGTGGCGATGGATGCCGAGAAAGCATTTGATAGAGTGGAATGGGATTATCTGTGGGAGGTGTTGAGGAGATTTGGTTTTGGAGAGGGGTATGTTAGATGGGTGCAGCTGTTGTATAGGGCCCCAGTGGCGAGTGTGGTCACGAATGGATGGGGATCGGCATATTTTCGGCTCCATAGACGGACAAGGCAGGGATGTCCTCTGTCCCCATTACTGTTTGCACTGGCGATTGAGCCCCTGGCGATAGCGCTGAGAGGTTCCAAGAGATGGAGGGGAATACTTAGGGGAGGAGAAGAACACCGGGTATCTTTATATGCGGATGATCTGCTACTATATGTGGCGGATCCGGCGGAGGGGATGCCAGAAATAATGCGGATACTTGGGGAGTTTGGGGATTTTTCAGGGTACAAATTGAACATGGGGAAGAGTGAGCTGTTTGTGGTGCATCCAGGGGAGCAGAGTAGAGAAATAGAAGACCTACCGTTGAGGAAGGTAACAAGAGACTTTCGTTACCTGGGGATCCAGATAGCTAAGAATTGGGGCACATTGCACAGGCTAAATTTAACGCGGTTGGTGGAACAGATGGAGGAAGATTTCAAGAGATGGGATATGGTAGCACTGTCAATGGCAGGGAGGGTGCAGGCGGTTAAGATGGTGGTCCTCCCGAGATTCCTCTTTGTGTTTCAGTGCCTCCCGGTGGTGATCACAAAGGCTTTTTTTAAAAGGATAGAAAAGAGTATCATGGGTTTTGTTTGGGCCGGGAAGACTCCGAGAGTGAGGAAGGGATTCTTACAGCGTAGTAGGGATAGGGGGGGGCTGGCATTACCGAGCCTAAGTGAGTATTATTGGGCCGCTAATATTTCAATGGTGAGTAAGTGGATGGGAGAGGAGGAGGGAGCGGCGTGGAAGAGATTAGAGAGGGCGTCCTGTAGGGGGACCAGCCTGCAGGCTATGGTGACAGCCCCATTGCTGTTCTCACCGAGGAACTACACCACGAGCCCGGTGGTGGTAGCTACACTGAAGATTTGGGGACAGTGGAGACGACATAGGGGAAAGACCGGAGCATTGGGGGGGTCCCCGATGAGAAACAACCATAGGTTTGCCCCGGGGGGAATGGATGGGGGATATGGAATGTGGCAAAGAGCAGGAATAACGCAACTGAAAGATCTATTTGTGGACGGGAAGTTCGCAAGTCTGGGAGCGCTGACCGAGAAATATGGGTTGCCCCAAGGGAATGCATTCAGGTACATGCAATTGAGGGCTTTTGCGAGGCAACAGGTGAGGGAATTCCCGCAGCTCCCGACACAAGAGGTGCAGGACAGAGTCATCTCAAAGAAATGGGTGGGGGATGGTAAGGTGTCGGATATATATAGGGAAATGAGGGACGAAGGGGAGACTATGGTGGACGAACTAAAAGGGAAATGGGAAGAAGAGCTAGGGGAGGAGATCGAGGAGGGGCTGTGGGCAGATGCCCTAAACAGGGTAAACTCGTCGTCCTCGTGCGCCAGGCTAAGCCTGATTCAGTTTAAGGTATTACATAGGGCACATATGACTGGAACACGGCTCAGTAAATTTTTTGGGGTGGAGGATAGGTGTGCGAGGTGCTCGAGAAGCCCAGCGAATCATACCCATATGTTTTGGTCATGCCCGGCACTACAGGGGTTTTGGGTGGGGGTGACAAAGGCGCTTTCAAAAGTAGTAGGAGTCCGGGTCGAACCAAGCTGGGGGTTGGCTATATTTGGGGTTGCACAAGAGCCGGGAGTGCAGGAGGCGAGAGAGGCCGATGTTTTGGCCTTTGCGTCCCTAGTAGCCCGGCGCAGGATATTGCTAATGTGGAAAGAAGCCAAGCCCCCGGGGGTGGAGACCTGGATAAATGATATGGCGGGGTTCATAAAGCTAGAGTGGATTAAGTTCGTCCTAAGGGGGTCGGCTCAAGGGTTCACCAGGCGGTGGCAACCGTTCGTCGAATATCTTGCGGAAAGATAGATGGGGGAAAAAAGAAGGCAGCAGCAGCAGCCCAGGACTTGGGGGGGGGGGGGGGGGAGGGATGGGGGGGTGGGTGGGTGGGGGGGGTATAGCCTGTGACAAGGCAGTTGCCAATTAGGGCTAGTTTTCATTTTTGTTATTTAATATTTATTTATTTGTTGTTTTTTGTTTATATAAAAAAGGTCATTATTATCTGTATTGTTATAATGTTGTGTAAAGGATGCACAACGTACTGTGTTGGTTGACCAAAAATTTTCAATAAAATATTTATTAAAAAAAAAGAAAAGGTGTCTCATTACTGCAACTTGTCACCCATTAAAGCAAAATAAATGTTCATGTTATTGTCAATGCATTAACAAAGAACACAAAATGTTGCCAAACTGAACATAAATTTCAAAATAATGAATGCAAATAATGTCACCCTGACAAGCTGCTGTTGTGCTCAAGATGCCTTCACCTTATCCCTGCAGGTGCTCTGATTTGGTTCTCCCCCCCCCCCTTCTTAACCTTGATGGCCACAGCATGGAGGCCGACTGCTGACTCGGTGTCCTGGTGACTGTGTTGACCTTGGCAGTCAATGGCTGGTCACTCCCTCTGTCGTCAGGGCATCATCAGATGCAGTGGCCGCTGGTTGATGGGTGGAGGAGCCTTTGTTTGGGGCGCCCTAAGAGGAGCTATTAGAAATGACAGGCAGTTTGTTTGCCAGTGTGAGGTACGTTTAGACCTCCTTGCTCCCCATTGATGGATGGGTACCTAACAGTGAGACAAGGTGCCTCATTCATCTCTAACACTGGCTGTGTCATCCTGAGGTCACAGTCGGTGTGTTAGATTGCAGGTCCGAATGCAACCCTTGAGGGATCTCTGCCCCATCTCCCTGCGAATCCCACCAGACATCCTGCATCTGCACTTAATGAACAACTCTAGAGGCTCGTCATCTGTCTGAGACTCAGCATGGTCCTGGTCTCCAGCTGTGCTTTCACTGTTGGCTCCTTGGGACCTCTCTGCCAGCTCCTAATGCCAGTGTGATGTGCACTCATAACTGTGCAATACCCGCAGAGCCGACGACTTAATGCCTACCAACATGTGAGTTTCTGCATTGGCATTTCTACATTGTTAAAAATGTAATTGCATCTTTAATTACTAGACCTACAAATTTAAGGCAGGGTTAGTTTGTATCTACTGTGCAAATATAGCAACGTCACAAATCCAAGAGTGAGGCTGACAGAGAAAACCTGTTTGAACAAGGTGATATGCCATCAATAAACACACGACGAGTGATGAACATAACTGAGGCTTTAATACACTAAACAGCAAGCCTCCTGGCCTCTGGTCCCGAACTGGGTCGGAGGCGGAGACTAGCCACCTTTATACATGAGCCCGAGGGAAGGAGCCACAGGTGGAGCCAGCCGGGACAAGCCCAGGCATGTAACACAATACAAAACAACACAATGCAATACAGTGGTTTACCACATTCACCCCCTGTTTAAAAAAAGAGTCCGGCAGGGTTGAAGTGATCTTAAAGATCAAGTCTGTCGGGGGCCTTGACCTTCCGCCGTGATCACCTCAGTCCCGGCTGTGGTGTGGGCACCGGTGTCGAGACCTGCGCGTCCGGGACCATGTTGTCCTCTTCGTCACCCAGTTGTTGATTCGGTGAAGGGGGGGGGGGCGGTGTATGGGCGGAGGTGGTGGTGATTGTCGCCGTTGGGTCTGCGGGTGCCAATTCTTGAGGTAGATGGGTAGAGGTAAGGGAAGACGGTGTAGGGTCGGGGGTGGTGGTGATGGTCGCTGGGGAACCAGCAGATGCCAAATCCCGAAGGGAGACTGTGTCCTGTCGCCCGTCCTGATGTGCCACGTAGGCATTTGCATGGAGGAGCAGGACCTTCTCGTTGAGGGGGTCGGATTTAGGGCTCCTCGCATGCTTCCGGAGGAGGACGGGCCCTGGGACTGCCAGCCAGGACGGGAGCGAGACCCTGGAGGTGGACTTCCTGGGGAAAGTAAACATGCGCTCAAGAAGCGTCTCGTTGGTGGCTGTACATAGGAGCGACCAGATGGAGTGGAACGCATCGGAGAGGACCTCCTGCGAGCTGGAGACTGGGAGACTTCTAGACCGTAGGGCCAGGAGGACGGATTTCCAGACCATCGCGTTCTCCCTCTCCACCTGTCCGTTTCCCCAGGGGTTGTAGCTGGTCGTCCTGCTGGAGGCGATGCCCTTGCTGAGCAGGAACTGACGCAACTCGTCGCTCATAAAGGAGGATCCCCGATCACTATGGATGTAGGCAGGGAACCCGAACAGGGTGAAAAGACTGTGCAGAGCCTTGATGACGGTGGCAGAGGTCATGTCAGGGCACGGGATGGCGAAGGGGAATCTTGAGTACTCGTCAACAATGTTGAGGAAGTGCACGTTACGGTCAGTGGAGGGTAGGGGCCCTTTGAAATCGATGCTGAGGCGCTCAAAGGGGTGAGAGGCCTTTACCAGATGTGCTCTGTCTGGCTGATAGAGGTGCGGTTTGCACTCCGCGCAGACCTGGCAGTCCCTGGTCACGGTCCTGACCTCCTCGGTGGAGTAAGGCAGGTTGCGAGCCTTGATGAAGTGAACAAAACGGGTGACCCCCGGTGACAGAGGTCATTGTGGAGGGCCCAGAGTCGGTCTACTTGTGCGCTGGCACATGTACCGCGGGATAGGGCATCTGGAGGCTCATTGAGCTTCCCAGGTCGATACAAGATATCGTAGTTGTAGGTGGAGAGCTCGATCCTCCACCTCAGAATCTTGTCATTCTTGATTTTGCCCCGCTGTGTGTTATTGAACATGAAGGCAACCGACCGTTTGTCAGTGAGGAGAATGAATCGCCTGTCGGCCAGGTAATGCCTCCAATGTCGCACAGCTTCTACGATGGTTTGGCCTTCCTTTTCGACGGAGGGTTGTCGAATCTCGGAGGCATGGAGGGTATGGGAGAAGAAAACCATGGGCCTGCCCGCCTGGTTTGTGTAGCGGGTAGAGCAAAGTAGCTGATCTGGCAAGGTGGACAGTCTCCGTTTGTCACTGGCGGGTCGGGTACAGGCGATTAAAATGAACGTGTTGCCACGATTTCTGTTTATTTTTCTATGCCTGCCGATTTTCCTGCCAAAGGCTTTTTTCAGAGAGATTGAGGGAAGGATTACATCGTTCATATGGGGAGGGAAGGTGGCCAGAGTTAGAACGGTGCTACTACAGCGGGGAAGGCAGGCAGGGGGTTTGGGTCTTCTGAACCTGATGTATTACTACTGGGCGGCGAATGTGGAGAAGGTGCGGAGCTGGGTAAGAGGGGCTAATTCCCAGTGGGTCAGAATAGAGGAGAGTTTGTGCAGGGGGTCGGGATTGAAAGCAGTAGCAAAAGCGCCGTTCCCGAAAGTCCCGGGGAACTCCTCGGGGAGTCTGGTAATAATAGCTTCATTGGGAATTTGGAGGCAGTTTTGCCAACATTTCGGGTTGGGGGCAGGGTCAAAGAAAATTGGAGACCTCGGGCGCGCGCCATTCAGCACTGGTCCTCACAAACGGGGACCAAATGGAACGCAACTTGTGGGGGTCTCCCAGGGGATTGCAGGTCCCAGGTGAATACCCTATGGGTAGGGTGGTGCCCTGTCACTGCTAGTTCCTACTGGGCATCCTAGCAGTGGCACACTGGCAGCACCAGCCTGATACTGCCAAGGTGCCCAGGTGGCACTGCCCTCTGGCATGCGCACTGCCAGGGTGCCAAGCTGGCATTTTGTTCATGCACTATTGGGCCGGGGGTGCACGGCATTGGTCTTGGGTGGTGTGGGGAGCCTCCCATAGTGTGTTTGAGGAGGGGGGGGAGGTCGGGGATTTCTTTGGGGGCCTCGGAAATGGGACACCATTTTTAAATGGCGTCCCGGTCTCTCGCTAAAAAAAAAAAGGGGCAGCACGGTATCATTGTGGATAGCACAATTGCTTCACAGCTCCAGGGTCCCAGGTTCGATTCCGGCTTGGGTCACTGTCTGTGTGGAGTCTGCACATCCTCCCCGTGTGTGCGTGGGTTTCCTCCGGGTGCTCCGGTTTCCTCCCACAGCCCAAAGATGTGCAGGTTAGGTGGGTTGGCCATGATAAATTGCAATTAGTGTCCAAAATTGCCCTTAGTGTTGGGTGGGGTTACTGGGTTATGGGGATGGGGTGGAGGTGTGTCCTTGGGTAGGGTGCTCTTTCCAAGAGCCGGTGCAGACTCGATGGGCTGAATGGCCTCCTTCTGCACTGTAAATTCTATGAAATACCGATTCAGGGGAACCACAGATTTGAGCCAGGGAGGTGGGATGGAAGTTTTCGGAAATGGCAGGAGAAGGGGATTAAGACACTGAAAGATTTGTTTCTTAGGGGTCGGTTTGCAGGATTGAAGTAGCTGGAAGCGAAGTATGGGCTGGAGCAGGGGGAAATGTTCAGATACATACAGGTTCGAGATTTTGCCAGAAGGAGATACAGAGCTTCCCAGAGGAACCGGCCTCCACATTGCTGGAGGAGGTGCTGACGACAGGGAGACTGGAGAAGGGGGCAGTGTCAGTGGTTTACGGAGCTATTTTGGAAGAGGAGAAGGTGTGGTAGTACCAGGTATTGTGGTACCTAAGAGGCTGATGACCATTGGTTAGACCCAGGAGTCTACCATTGGCTGTTGTTACGTAGCTCCGCCCTGACAGGCGGAGTATAAGAAATGGTGCAGTCTCAGCAGCCTTCACTTTCTGTACCGAAGCTGCTGGGGAACACGTTCTAGTAGATTAAAGCCTTCAGTTATGAAATCTCTTCATCTTGAGTGTAATTGATCGCGCATCAATTTAATCTACTAGACTTAAGCTGGAAGGGTGATCTCCGAATCAAACCGGAGTGCTTTCAACTCAGCCCCCACGCGGAGAACTCGGCTGCAATATTTAAACATTGGCTGGCATGCTTTAAAGGCTACCTCGAGACGGCCGGAGGCACCCCCTCAGAAGGACAGAAAATGCATCTCCTGCGCTCATGGATCAGCCCTGGGATCTACACCCTTATCGAGGAGGCAGAGAACTATGATGCCGCGATCGAACTGTTAGAAGGACATTATATCCGCCCTGTAAATCGGGTCTACGCATGTCACCTGCTTGCGACTAGATGGCAAAGCCCCGGGGAATCGTTGGAAGATTTCTACCGGGCGCTACTGGTGCTGGGCCGAAACTGTGGCTGCCCGCAAGTTTCGGGGAGCGAGCACACAGAACTTTTAATCAGGGATGCTTTCGTAGCAGGTATGAGCTCCTCAGATATCCACCGAAGACTTCTAGAAAAGGACACCCTGGGACTTAGAGAGGCACGGGCCCTGGCAGGGTCCATGTACGTTGCCTGCAAAAAGGCGCAGTCCTATGCGCCCGACCACGCGGCGGCCCACTGGGCTGCGTGGCACCCCGCAGCGGCAGCCCCACAGACCTTCCCCCTGACCCCGCAGGCCTGCGCTACGAGACGGCCCGCTAACGCCGCCGGGCCCGCTGTTTCTTCTGCGGGCAGGCGAATCATCCCCGCCCGCGCTGCCTGGCCCGCACCGCCGCCTGCAAAGGGTGCGGCAAGAAGGGCCACTTTGTGGGGGTCTGCCAGGCCCGCGCCGTGGCCGCGGTCTATAGCAACTCCGGACAGCCGCGGCAACCCCCCCTTCAGGCCCCGACCGGCCAGCGCTCACCGCCACCCCCCTATCTTAGGGCCACGTGCGACCCACGGGCGTGGCCATCTTGCCCCCCGGACACCACGCTGGACGGGTGGGCACCGCCATTTTGTCCATCGCCGCCGCCATCTTGTTCATCCCCGGACACCATGTGTGACACAAGGGTGACGCCATAAGACCATAAGACATAGGAGTGGAAGTAAGGCCATTCGGCCCATCGGGTCCACTCCACCATTCAATCATGGCTGATTTCACCTCCATTTACCCGCTCTCTCTCCATAGCCCTTAATTCCTTGAGAAATCAAGAATTTATCAACTTCTGTCTTAAAGACACTCAACGTCGCGGCCTCCACCGGGATGGGGCCCCAGGCCCCCAGCATGGCCGACTACACGCTGCCCGATCAGAACTCGCAACTGCTTCATCTGGCCTCGGTGACACTGGACCAAAGTCGACCCCGGACACTCGCAACAGCTACAACGACGGTCCTCATCAACGGCCACAAGACGTCTTGCCTGATTGACTCTGGGAGCACGGAAAGCTTTGTTCACCCCGACACAGTCAGGCGCTGTTCACTTGTAACCCACCCTGTAAACCAAAGGATCTCCCTGACTTCCGGATCACACTCGGTGGAGATAAAGGGGTTCTGCCTAGCGAACCTCACTGTCCAAGGCAGGAAATTCGACAATTTCCGCCTGTACGCCCTGCCGCACCTCTGCGTGGCTACCCTCCTGGGGCTGGACTTCCAATGCCGTTTGCAAAGCCTGACCTTTAAATTCGGCGGCCCTATACCTCCCCTTACTGTCTGCGGCCTCGCGACTCTTAAGGTCGACCCGCCTTCCCTGTTTGCCAACCTCACCCCGGATTGCAAGCCCGTCGCCACCAGGAGCAGGCGGTACAGTGCCCAGGACCGGACCTTGATCAGGTCAGATGTCCAAAGGCTGCTGGGGGAAGGGGTCATCGAAGCGAGCAACAGTCCCTGGAGAGCTCAGGTAGTGGTGGTAAAGGCCGGGGAGAAGCATAGGATGGTCATTGACTACAGCCAGACCATCAACAGGTTTACACAGCTGGACGTGTACCCTCTTCCCCGTATAGCCGACCTGGTAAACAGGATCGCACAATACAAGGTTTTCTCCACGGTGGCTCTCAAGTCCGCCTACCACCAGCTACCCCTCCGCACTAGTGACCGCAAGTACACTGCCTTCGAAGCAGATGGGCGGCTCTATCAATTTTTAAGAGGTCCCTTTGGTGTCACTAATGGGGTCTCGGTCTTCCAGCGCGAGATGGACCGAATGGTTGACCAGTACGGCTTACGTGCAACGTTCCCGTATCTGGATAACGTCACCATCTGTGGCCATGACCAGCAGGACACGACATCAACCTCCGCAAATTTCTCCAGACCACGGAAATCCTTAACATGACATACAATAAGGATAAATGCGTGTTTAGCACCGACCGTCTAGCCATTCTAGGCTACGTAGTGCGAAATGGAGTTATAGGCCCCGACCCTGAGCACAAGCGCCGCCTTATGGAGTTCCCCCTCCCTCACTGCCCCAAGGCCTTGAAGCGCTGCCTCGGGTTTTTCAGCTATTACGCACAGTGGGCCCCTAACTACGCAGACAAAGCCCGACCCCTAATCCAGCCCACAACCTTCCCCCTGTCAACGGAGGTCCGCCAGGCCTTCAGCCGCATCAAAGCAGACATTGCAAAGGCCACGATGCGCGCCATCGACGAGTCCCTCCCCTTCCAGGTCGAGAGCGATGCGTCCGACGTAGCTCTGGCGGCCACCCTCAACCAAGCAGGCAGGCCCGTGACTTTCTTCTCCCGTACACTCCATGCTTCCGAAATTCACCATTCCTCGGTCGAAAAAGAGGCACAAGCCATAGTAGAAGCTGTGAGACATTGGAGGCATTACCTGGCAGGCAGGAGATTCACTCTCCTCACGGACCAACGGTCGGTTGCCATCATGTTCGATAATGCACAGCGGGGCAAGATTAAAAACGACAAGATCTTGCGGTGGAGGATAGAACTCTCCACCTTCAACTACGAGATCATGAACCGTCCGGGAAGCTAAATGAGCCTCCTGATGCCCTGTCCCGCAGCACTTGTGCCACTGCACAAGTGGACCGCCTCCGAGCCCTCCACGAGGACCTCTGCCCCCCGGGGGTCACTCGTTTCTTCCACTTCATCAAGACCTGCAACCTGCCCTACTCCATCGAGGAGGTCAGAACAGTCACCAGGGACTGCAAAATCTACGCAGAGTGCAAACCGCACTTCTACCGGCCAGAGAGGGCGCACCTGATAAAGGCTTCCCATCCCTTTGAAAGCCTCAGCATGGATTTCAAAGGCCCCCTCCCCTCCACCGACCACAACACGTATTTCCTGAACGTGATTGACGAGTACTCCCGGTTCCCATTCACCGTCCCCTGCCCAGACATGACCACAACCACCGTCATCAAGGCCCTCCAGGGTATCTTTACACTGTTCGGGTTCCCCGCGTACATGCATAGTGATAGGGGGTCCTCCTTTATGAGCGACGAACTGCGTCAATTCCTGCTCAGCAGGGGCATTGCCTCGAGCAGGACAACGAGTTACAACCCCCGGGGAAATGGACAGGTGGAGAGGGAGAACGGAACGGTCTGGAAGACTGTTCTACTGGCCCTACGGTCCAGGAATCTCCCAGTCTCCCGCTGGCAAGAAGTCCTCCCGATGGCCCTCCACGCCATCCGGTCGCTGCTCTGTACAACCACAAATCAGACACCTCATGAACGTCTCCTTGTTTTCCCCAGGAAGTCCTCCTCCGGGAGCTCGCTCCCAACCTGGCTCGCGACACCATGACCCATCCTGCTTCGGAAGCACGTGCGGGCGCACAAGTCGGACCTGTTGGTCGAGAGGGTCCACCTGCTGCACGCTAACCCCCAGTACGCCTATGTGGCGTTCCCTGACGGCTGGCAAGATACAGTTTCCCTTCGGGAACTGGCGCCCGCCGGAACCCCACGCGCACCCGAACCATTACCCCCCCCCCCACAGCAGTGGGAGGGGTCAGTACTCCCGCCGCTCCTGCCTAGGCCCGCCCACCCACCGATTGACATATTTGTTACTGATTATTGTTTATTGTTGGTGGGTGTAAATTTGGGAGAAAATGTGAAAAAAGAGGAGAATAAAGAAATAGTTAAGAAAAAAAAGAACAAGGCAAACGGTGGAATGATGCAATTTGTATTGAAATCTTTGGACAGTCTCACGTAACAACACAATCTGCTCCTTGATTGAAGGTGGTGCACCATTTGTGCTGAAATACTGACTAGTGCTTCACTGTTATTTTAACTGCAAAATCTATCCTGTTACGTTGCTCAGTAACAGCCTTCTCTGACTTGCTGTCACTGTGCAGCTCATATTTGTCCATGAATCCACATTATAAAATGAATAAGATGTCATCGAGATTCTACCTCTGCTTCAGAATGTTTGAATAAGAGCTAGTGTCTGCCAGTCATGACGTGATTGACTAATGTGTTCTGGTCAGGCCAGATGGACAATTCTGATCTAATTAAGAGAACACACATCTTTCAGCCTTTTGCACATTCTGAGTTGATTAAAAATGGTTGTGTTACAGTCATGTTCATTTTCCCAATTAATTGCGAGTTAGAATTCGGGGGAAAGGATCTGCGTTCCTGTGGAAGTGCACACATTAATCTAATGAAAAATCAGAACATGCAAAACTCTTGGGACCCGAATTTGCGTTAGTTATGGCAGAACTAAGATTTTTATGTCATTAATCTTACATTTCAGCTTTCTCCTTTTAAAATAATACAAATAGATATTTCCTCGCCCCTGCCCCAGCACCAGTGACGGGTGAGAAGTTGACATGATGAGGATGTGTTTCATAGAGGCCTCACCTGACCTGGCGATAGTACCTAAGCGTTTGTTCCATGCCCTTCCCCGATGGCCTGCCTGTAACAATGTTTGATACATGGGAACTCTCAGAGCGAAACCATATTTCACTGCTTTGGAATTCTGTGAGCACTGCTTTTTCCATCCCAACATTTCCTTTCTTCCCTTCTCCTCAAAGTACTGCTCTTGTTGGGGTGTGGATCCGTGAGTACTTCACTCTCCCTATCTGGGAGAGTGTGTGCCATCAAGCCATTCAGCTGTAGGAACAGTGAAATTCCAGCCCAATCCAATTCTCACTTGCCATTCATACAAATGTGTTTTCTGGCTAAAGTCACTGGGCGCCATTAAGGGATGAAGTTGTCTGATCTTTCTTCCCCTTTAGCCTTGAGACGTTAATGCTATCTGTGGCATCCCTTTGGCAATCGCCACTGAAATCCGACAGCTCAGCACAGATCGGAGGTCGAAGTGAGGATCTTTTAGCCTTTGTGTTACAGTTGCCCATGTCATTATCCACAAGGACATTGGGGGAGTTTGAACTCTAAGAAGTTGACATCTGTAGAGAGATTGTTAGCAGATCAGACTATCCCTCAGGGAAAGTACTAGAACGTGATTATTTACACCACACACATAGGTTAAAGGATTTCCCCGTCGGTACCCACTTGCACTGCACCCTGTAGCCAGGAAGTCAGCAGCATCCAGTGAGTTCCTTAAGTATTCACCCATCAGGTTTTTAGCTGTACTTGCATACTTCAGTTCATATCTTTGGACATGTGGTAACATGTAACAGTATATTCAGCAGTACACTTATAAACTAAGAATGTAATATAAATAATAAGGCTGAAAATGAATTGATGTAGAGTGTAGTGTGTTTGGGATTAAAAGAGCAACAAGGGGATAAGGAGTGTTGCAATGTGTAGACTAATTGATGCAAAGTGCCCTATATTTTAATATTGTAAATGAGGTAGCGTTCTCCTGAGACTTTACAATGTTTGTGCCTGTATATTGCTCAGTAATCATACATTTTACAGCCATTACTGTGACTTGGTTTAAAGCCACAGCTACATAAAGCTGGGGCTATGAGCTTTTATTTCATGAAGATTTATTTTTCAAGAGGGCTACTGTCTCGTTTCCTGGCCTTGATTGCTGCACTACATTGTGGGCCATTTCCGTGACACGAATTCCAATTGTCCAGAATGCCACACAAAATAATAAATTGTAAGATACCGAGTCCACATAAAATACAGTCAGTGGAGAAACAGATTAGCCTATAAATGTAATATAATAAAAATGGACTTTGCTGAGAATTAGTTTGCTTGTCCCTAGTGGACTGAAAATATTTGCATCTGGCAAAATCTCCACTGGAACTCAGATCGTGTGGATACTAAATATGATAGTCCTGCTTATTTTTTTGCTGATTGCTGGGTTTTGGAAAGCACCCAGACCCTGAATGCGATACATATACCTTGATTTATATTCTGTTATTTTATTACTGGGGGAGTTGGGAATGGACTGAAGTGTTTTGTACTTTAGTTTGATCGCTTTCCATTAGTAGGGCTGGAGGTGGCACCAACAACTTGAAATAGCTCTGAGAATTTAATAAATATCACATAATTACTTTTCATCAGGTGCACTGCCATTCAAGGGCAGAAATTTCTTTCTGCATTTTCTTCTTTGTAGTTTAATTGTTTTAGCCCAGGATTTTGTCAGGCTTTTGTCATGATATGCAGACATGCAGATAATGATATGCAGACAGGCACAGACTGGAAGCTAATGAACATAGAGAACAGTATATGACCAATGAGCTGGCAGGACCCTCAGGGGTGGTATCTCACTATAAAAGGCACGAGGCTCTCACACTATGTCTCTTTCCACAGACAGACATCTAGAGAGTACATCAGGGTTGATCAGCAGCATCAGACCCAGCACGTGGCTTAGAGCAGATTGGTTTAGTTAGTCTGAGTTACTACAGTTAGATTAGCAGGAGAGTCGAACTCATTTAAGAACTGTGTTACTAGTTCAATAAACATATTGAACTCATTACAAAGTCTGGACCTTCCTTTGTCAAAGCATACATCAAGGAAGCAGCTTATGCTACACAAAGAAGCATAACACAACACGGTACCAGTAGTGCCTGTTCAATCTATTTAGTTCAACTCCGCATGATCCGTGACAACCAGCAACAGCACCCAGGCAAGATGATCGAGATTCCGGTTCCTCAGCAACTCAGTACCACGGCAATCTTAGTGCCAACTGACGTGCATTCAAGCAGAGATTTCAGCTTTACCTGGAAGCCGCCGACATAAATGGTGTGGCCGATGCTAAAAAGATAGCTCATGCAACAGAGATCTGCAACTCCTTCAAATACCCCAAAGGACAGGACAAAAAAGACTTCCAGACAGTCCTGTGTCATAATATACACCAGTATATCATGGTGCAGACAAACACACACACTGATGGACATGCAGTGGGACCAATCAGCATACACAACACCGCAGCCAATCACCAGTGAGAGCACACGCACTATAAAGACAGGGGACAGGAGAGTTCCCGCTCATTCTAGTAGCAGCCAGCTCAGAGCACAGAGCTCACAGCCTACAACACAGACATTCACCATGTGCTGAGTGCATCACCTGGTTAGGACGAGGCAAGGGTCAACAGTTAAAGCTGGTAATGCATTTACCCACAGTTCAAGTATATTAATATAGTTAATCTTATAATAAAATAGAGTTGCACCACTTCCAGTGTTGGTGACCTGTTTGTGATCCAGACCACCCAACACATCATGGTACAAGGAGTGGCTGCATACTGGGACTTCTGAGACACACCTGCAACTAATCAGCATTCTGGCATCCTGAAGTATGGAGAACATCAACCCGCTGCCGCTCCGCATCGCCGGCACCTCAGCGTACAGTGACAACCAGGAACGATCACCAGGCAAGATGTTCAAGATCCGGGTTCCGCAGCAGCTCCAGTGCCACGGCGATCTCCGCGAAAACTGGCGGGCATTCTGGCAAAAGTCTGAAATCTTCCTGCTGGCAGCCGAACTAGAAGACCTGGCCGATCCTGAAAAAACAGAGCTTCTCCTCACCATCGCCGGTGCCAGAGCAGAAGAAATCTTTTAAAAATTCAAGTTCTCCAAGGGGCAAAACAGGAGCGACTTCCAGGCAGTCCTGGACAAATTTGGCAAATACTGTGAGTAAAACACACTCCAACCAGCAAGGAAAGGTAAGAGAAGCGCCAGTACTCACCTCGAGGCCGAAATCCCGGAGCAGAGAACGATTTTGGTCGGTGGCCATCTTTCTAAAGGGACTGCACTTGCGCAGTTACGCGACGCCGTGCATGCGCAATCACGAAAACGGCCATCAGTAAAGGTACCGTGATCTGCACATGTGCAAATGCCTCTTGCATGCTACGTCACGCGCGTCATGACGTCAGAGGCCCCGGACTATGCCCATTTAAAGGGGAAATATCCCAAATCAAAGAAAAACCCTTTTAAAGCTGTAAAACAACCTTCCTTCACCTGGAATGACAGCACAGTGCCTCAAATTGTACCAGGAAATGAAATAAACCTCCGAAGAACCCTGCAACAAGCAGTGACCTACACCCAAACCGAGTCTGATTCCAACTTCCCACAGACCAGTGACACCGAGGACCCGAGGGAGCCTTTTCGAGTCGCTGTTATAATAAAGAACAGGCTGTCCCCGAATCAAAACCACCAGCCGCAGTCGGTGCACAGCATTGATCCAGACGACCAGTGGTGTGCCACCCTGACGGTCAACCAGAATTTGTCTCCCACCTCAGATACTTGACTTATGAGTTTTACGATGTAGGACTCTTTGATCTGTTCTGTAATCCTGTTTCATCGTTCCAGTAGTTTATATATAATGCTTATTTCGTTGTTGGTGTGACACCCTATTTCTCAGCACCAGGCACCTTCCCGTGTAAATAGATTAGCCTCATGTACATAGTCATGTAAATAACACGCACACACATAGTCAGGTACATTCACTACACAATATTTATTGTCACGCAGGCACATATTCTTTATATAAAAGGGGGGATGTCATAATATACACCAGTATATTATGGTACAGACACACACACACTGATGGACATGCAGTGGGATCAATCAGCATACACAACACTGCAGCCAATCACCAGTGAGAGCACACGCACTATAAAGACAGGGGACAGGAGAGTTCCCGCACATTCTAGTAGCAGCCAGCTCGGAGCACAGAGCTCACAGCCTGCAACACAGACATTCACCATGTGCTGAGTGCATCACCTGGTTAGGACTAGGCAAGGGTCAACAGTTAAAGCTGGTATTGCATTTACCCACAGTTCAAGTATGTTAATATAGTTAACCTTATAATAAAATACAGTTGCACCACTTCCAGTGTTGGTGGCCTGTTTTTGATCCAGAACACCCAACACATCATCCTGGACATCATCCTGAAAACTACTGCGAGGTAAACACAACAGAAATCGGTAAAACTGGCGCCTATACGCATCACGAGGCAAAGGTAGGGATGCAACAGAAGCAAATGGCAATTTTGATTGACAGCCATCTTGCGCAAGGAGCCGCACATGCACAGTTCCCGAGAAGACGCGATCCGGCAAACCAATATTTTCGCGTATGCGCAGTTCTCAAAAACGCGCACTGTAAAGGAAAGTCTGTTTGCGCATGTGCGACGACGCGCGGAGCGTCAGAAAGCTGACATCATGACATGCTTGAACTGCGGCAACGCCCACTTAAAGAAACACTGCCCTGCAGGAGGCAGGCGATGTTAAAACTGCGGGAAGCCTGGACACTATGCAGCCTTGTGCAGGTCTGCACCACCAGTCAGGGGCATGCGCTCCCAATTCCGACGACGGCACGTTCAGAGTGTGCAACAACGATTCCAGGACTCTGATCCTGGCAGCACAATGGATCTCGAGGAAGATTGCCTGGACTCTGCCTACTGTGTGGGCATCATTACCAAATGTGAATATGCCACATCCGACTCATCACAAATTCAATCCATCCTCGCTGTTGATTCGGCGGACGAATGACCTGCGGTGATGCGGGTCAACCACTGCTCCATCCAGTTTAAGCTGGACACAGGTGCTTCTGCCAACCTCCTCTCACAGGCAGATTTCAAACGCATCAAGAGGCCCCCCAAGGTCCTTCCAGCAGCCTGCAGGCTCCTGGATTACAACGGAAATGCCATCACGGCACTGGGATCCTGCCATCTGCTCGTCTCCAACCGGAGCACCCATGCACGGTTACGTTTTAAATTGTAGAGCCAGACAAGGCACCCCTAGTTGGCGCGCATGCCTGCAAGCAGCTGAACCTCGTGCAGCGGGTTTACACAACAACATCCTCCAATGTGGATCTTCAGGCCGGCATTGACGACATCCCCGCTAAGTATCCGGATCTGTTCGACGGGATGGGCACGCTGCTATATCGATACAAGATTCTGCTACGACCTGATGCCAAGCCAGTGGTTCACGCACCACGCCGGGTCCCGGCTCCGCTGAGGGAGCGCCTGAAGGCACAGCTCAAGGATCTTCAGCAACAGGGCATCATCTCCAAGGTAACCGAACCGACTGACTGGGTCAGCTCGATGGTATGTGTTTGAAAGCCTTCGGGAGACCTGTGCATCTGCATTGATCCCAAGGATCTCAATAAGAATATAATGCGTGAAAACTACCCCATCCCGAAGCGGGAGGAACCCACCAGTGAAATGGCACACGCACGTTTTTTTCACCAAGTTAGATGCGTGACATGGATTTTGGCAAATCCAGCTGGATGAGTCCAGCAGAAGGCTCTGTCTGCACCTTCAACACGCCGTTTGGCAGATACTGCTATAATCGCATGCCGTTTGGCATTGTCTCGGCATCGGAGATCTTCCATCGCATCATGGAGCAGATGATGGAGGGCATTGAAGGGGTTCGTGTGTACATGGACGACATCATCATATGGTCCACGACCCCTGAAGAGCATGTTTCCCATCTCCAGCAGGAATTTCGCCATGTCCATGCCAATGGCCTGAAGCTGAACAGGTCCAAATGTTGCTTTGGCATGTCGACACTCAAGTTCCTGGGAGACCAGATCTTTCAGCAGGGCGTGTGCCCCGACACAGACAAGGTCAAGGCCATCGAAGCCATGAAGGTCCCTGAAGACAAGAAGGCGTGTTGCGCTTCCTGGGCATGGTCCATTTTCTGGGCAAGTTCATCCCAAACCTGGCCTCACACACCACGGCCCTACGAAACCTATTGTGAAACAGCTCATCTGCAAGGCCGTGGATTCTGCTTCTAACGTCTACCTCGCGCTGCTTACGTACAGGGCGACCCCACTGTCCACTGGCATGTCACCAGCTCAGCTCCTGATGAACAGGGACCTGCGAACGACACTTCCAGCCATACACTTGTCCAACCTGGATTACCTCCCGGTGCTGCAGAAGGTGCAGCAGCTCCGAAACCAGCAAAAGCAGGGCTATGATGCTCATGCCACCGATTTGCCCGTGTTATCCCCGGCAGACACCATCAGGATCAAGATACCGGATGGTGGCTGGTCTGCTCCAGCTGTCGTTGTTCAACAGGCTGTGCCCCTCTCGTATGTTGTATGTATGGCTGATGGTTCTGTTGTGTGACGAAACAGACGGGCACTGCGCAAAGTTGCCTGCCCGCAACCGCTTTCTTCTCCGTTTCCGTCCGTTGTTTTGCCACCTCCTGATACCTCGACCTATGAGCCACCAGTCAGGCTTCCATCCCGTCTGTCATGGCGCCGTCGTCTCCACTACCACCTCTCCGGCGGTCGACAAGGATCAGACGCAAGCCCCAGGGACTGGACTTAGAAACATTTGTTTTGTTTGCTATGTTCTGTTTTCTCACATTAGACAGCTGTCTTCACATGTAAATATGTTCACATAAGCCACCGCTTGTAAATATGTTAATATATGCCACCACAGGTAAGTACGTTCCCATGTGCCAACAAAACATTTTAAAAAGGGTGAGATGTCATGATCTGCAGACATGCAGATAATGATATACAGACAGGCACAGACAGGCAGGTAATGAACACAGAGAACAGGACATGACCAATGAGCAGGCAGCACACTCAGCGGTGCTATCTCACTATAATAGGCACAAGGCACTCACACTCCGTCTCTTTCCACAGACAGACATCTAGAGAGTTGTGGTGGTATGTATTAGGGGTAATACGGTACCTGTGAAGCCGAGAGGCTATTGGCTGACAGGTCCCGGGTCCTAGTTGGATCTGCCGCCTTCTGGCTCCGCCCTGAAGGCGGAGTATAAGAGCTCGAGTTCTCCCAGCAGCCGCATTCTGTAACTGAGCTGCTGGGGAACAAGTCTTGCTTAATAAAGCCTCGATTGATTTCATCTCTTCTTGACTTGAGTGAGTAAATGTTGCGCTACAATTTATTAAGCAAGCTTAAAAGACTATGGAGCTCCAGATCGCCCCGGAGTGTCTGCGAATCAGCCCCCATGCAGCAAACTCGGCGGCCGTGTTTAAACACTGGCTAGCATGCTTCGAAGGTTACCTTCGAACGGCCCCCGGCTGGACCACGGAAGATCAGAAAATGCAGGGCCTGCATTCCAGGGTGAGCCCGGAGATCTACACGCTCATCGAAGACGCGGAGGATTTCCCGACGGTGCTCGCCATGCTGAAAGGAGTCTACATTCGGCCCATAAACCAAGTCTACGCACGCTACCAACTCGCGACGAGACGGCAAATCCCCGGAGAATCGCTCAACGAGTTCTACAGCGCGCTGTTGATTTTGGGGAGGAACTGCAACTGCCCGTCGGTGAGCGCGGTCGAGCACACGGAGCTACTAATCAGAGATGCTTTTGTGGCAGGTATGACATCTTCTCAAATTCGCCAAAGACTGTTAGAGAAGGACTCGTTAGGACTCACAGAGGCATGGGCCCTTGCGGCCTCCCTCGACGTGGCCTCACAAAATGCCCGGGCCTACGGCCCCGACCGCGCGGCAGCCCCTTGGGCTCCGTGGACCCCCGTTGCGACCGACTCCCCGGACCCCCCCCCCCCGCCGCAAGCCTGTGCGGCTAGAGCACCAGACCATCCCGGTGGGCCCCGCTGCTATTTTTGCGGGCAGGCGAAACACCCCCGGCATCGCTGCCCGGCCCGCTCAGCTATTTATAAAAGCTGCGGCAAAAAGGGGCATTACGCAGCAATGTGCCAGTCCCGGGGGGGTCGCCGCAATCCCTGGGAGAGAACGGGACAGCAGACTCAGCTCCCCCAACAATCCATGTGCGGCCCGCGGGCGCCGCCATTTTGGGTCCCGGACACCACGAGGGGAGGATGGGCGCCGCCACCTTGTGACACCCCCGGCCACGTGCGATTCATGGGGGCGGCCATTTTGTCCACCCCCGACAGCGTGCGATCCATGGACGCCGCCATCTTGGCTGATAGCCAAGGACCCCAGCATAGACGGCTCTACGGGTTCTGAAGAAAACGCTGCGACGCAACAACCACGACTGGCTTCGGTGACCCTGGACCAATCGCAGCCCCGGACTCTCCAGACGGCAACAACAACGGTGCTGATCAACGGGTACGAGACGCCATGCCTGATCGACTCTGGGAGCACGGAAAGTTTTATCCACCCGGATACGGTAAGACGCTGTTTTCTTTCCATTCGTCCGAGCACCCAAAAGATTTTCCTGGCAGCGGGATCCCATTCCGTAGAGATCAAAGGGTTCTGCATCGCGAACCTAACAGTGCAAGGGAGGGAGTTTAAAAATTATAGGCTTTACTTCCTCCCCCAACTCTGCACTCCCACTCTATTGGGGTTAGACTTCCAGTGTAACCTCCAGAGCCTAACGTTCCAATTCGGTGGCCCAATACCCCCACTCACTATCTGCAGCCTCTCAACCCTCAAGGTTGAACCACCTTCCTTGTTTGCGAACCTCACCCCGGATTGCAAGCCTGTCGCCACTAGGAGCAGACCATACAGCGCCCAGGATCGGACTTTTATCCGGTCCGAAGACCAGCGGCTGCTGAAGGAAGGCATAATCCAGGCCAGCAATAGTCCCTGGAGAGCCCAGGTGGTAGTTGTGAAGACCGGGGAGAAGCAGAGGATGGTCGTAGACTATAGTCAGACCATCAATAGGTACACGCAGCTAGATGCGTACCCTCTCCCCCGCATATCCGACATGGTCAATCGGATTGCACAGTACAAGGTCTTTTCCACCGTGGACCTCAAGTCCGCCTACCACCAGCTTCCCATCCGCCCGAGCGACCGCAGGTACACGGCCTTCGAGGCAGACGGGCGGCTCTACCATTTTCTAAGGGTCCCATTTGACATCACGAATGGAGTCTCGGTCTTCCAACGGGAGATGGACCGAATGGTTGACCAACACGGTTTGCGGGCCACGTTCCCATACTCGACAACATAACCATCTGCGGACATGACCAGCAGGACCACAACGCCAACCTCTGCAAATTCCTCCAGACCGCTAACGCCCTGAACCTCACCTATAATGAGGAAAAATGCGTTTTTAGCACTAACCGTCTGGCTATCCTGGGATACGTAGTGCGCAATGGAGTGATAGGCCCCGACCCCGACTACTCCAAAGCTCTAAAACGCTGCCTGGGCTTCTTTTCGTATTACGCCCAGTGGGTTCCCCAGTACGCCGACAAGGCCCGCCCGTTAATCCAGTCCACTACCTTACCCCTGTTGACAGAGGCCTGCCAGGCCTTCAGCCGCATCAAAGCAGATATCGCAAAGGCCACGATGCACGCTATCGACGAGTCCCTCCCCTTCCACGTCGAGAGCGACGCATCAGATGTAGCTCTGGCGGCCACTCTCAACCAAGCAGGCAGACCGTTGGCCTTTTTCTCCCGGACCCTCCACGCCTCAGAAATCCACCACTTCTCAGTGGAAAAGGAAGCCCAATCCATAGTGGAAGCTGTGCGACATTGGAGGCATTACCTGGCCGGCAGGAGATTCACTCTCCTCACTGACCAACGGCGGTAGCCTTTATGTTCGATCATGCACAGCGGGGCAAAATCAAGAATGACAAGATCTTGAGGTGGAGGATTGAGCTCTCCACCTATAACTATGAGATCTTGTACCGTCCCGGAAAGCTGAACAAGCCGTCCGATGCCCTATCCCGCGGCACATGTGCCAACGCACAAGTAGACCGTCTCCAAGCCCTCCACGAGGACCTCTGTCACCCGGAGTTCACTCGATTCCACCATTTTGTGACGACCCGCAACCTCCCCTACTCTGTGGAGGAGGTCCGTACAGTCACCAGGAACTGTCAAATCTGCGCAGAGTGCAAACCGCACTTTTTCAGGCCAGGTAGAGCGCACCTGATAAAGGCTTCCCGTCCCTTTGAACGCCTCAGTTTGGATTTCAAAGGCCCCCTCCCCTCCACCGACCGCAACACATACTTCCTGAACGTGGTGGACGAGTACTCCCGTTTCCCCTTCGCCATACCCTGCCCCGACATGTCCGCGGCCAAAGTCATTAAAGCCCTCGGCACCATCTTTACACTGTTCGGTTTCCCCGCGTACATCCATAGCGACAGGGGGTCCTCCTTCATGAGCGACGAGCTGCGTCAGTTCCTGCTCAGCAAGGGCATTGCCTCGAGCAGGACGACCGGCTACAACCCCTGGGGGAACTGTCAGGTAGAGAGGGAGAACAGTACGGTCTGAAAGACCGTCCTACTGGCCATACGGTCCAGCAATCTCCCAGTTTCCCGGTGGCAGGAAGTCCTCCCGGATGCCCTCCACTCCATCCGGTCGCTGCTGTGTACCACCACTAACCAAACGCCTCATGAGCACCTCCTTGTCTTCCCTAGGAAGTCCTCCTCCGGAACGTCGCTGCCGACCTGGCTGGCAGCCCCAGGACCCATCTCGCTCCGAAAGCATCTGCGGGCACAAATCGGACCCGTTGGTCGAGAGGGTTCACCTTCTCCACGCAAACCCCCAGTACACCTACGTGGTGTACCCCGACGGCCGACAGGACACGGTCTCCCTGCGGGACCTGGCGCCCGCTGGAAACACACACACACTCCCGACACCGATCACCCCCTCCCTGCCACCGGCGCACCCCATGACTGCCCCCTTCCCGGGTGGATCGGTCCTCCTCCCGTGCCCGCCCAGGTGTAAAGAAACAGGAACGAACAGTGCAACGCTCCCAGAGATGACAGTGCCCGAGCCAGCACCTGCACCACCACCGGGGCTGAGGCGATCGACAAGGACGACGAGAGCACCCGCTCGACTCGTGGAATCCGCATGACACCAGAAAAACTTGTAAATAACTCTGACAAAACCTGTACATAATAATTCTGACAGAACTTGTACATAGTTAACTGTTGGGCTAAATGCATAGCCACTGTTCGAAATTTGTTCCAGGACCAGCCTTGTAAACCCCTACCACCATGTGAACCATCACCCCGCCGGGTTCTTTTTTAACAAGGGGTGAATGTGGTGGTATGTATTAGGGGTAATACGGTACCTGTGAAGCCGAGAGGCTATTGACTGACAGGTCCCGGGTCCTGGTTGGATCTTCCGCCTTCTGGCTCCGCCCTGAAGGCGGAGTATAAGAGCTCGAGTTCTCCCAGCAGCCACATTCTGTAACTGAGCTGCTGGGGAACAAGTCTTGCTTAATAAAGCCTCGATTGATTTCATCTCTTCTCGACTTGAGTGAGTAATTGTTGCGCTACAAGAGTACATCAGGGTTGATCAGCAGCATCACACCCCAGCACGTGGCTTAGAGCAAGCTGGTACAGTTAGACTGAGTTACTACAGTTAGATTAGCAGGAGAGTCGAACTCATTTAAGAACTGTGTTAATAGTTAAATAAACATATTGAACTCATTACAAAGTCTGGACCTTCCTTTGTCAAAGCATACATCAAGGAAGCAGCTTATGCTACATGAAGAAGCATAACACAACAGCTGTCTGCTGTTTCTCTTCATCAGAAGAGCAGCGTGGAATCATAGGCTGAGGTTCCCCACCGTTTCTGCGGCGGGATCTTCTGGTACTGCCAAAGGCGACCCCCCCCCCCGCCCCCCCCTCCCACCCCCCACCCGCCATCACCGGGGAACCCGAGGGAACCGGCCCAATTCACGGTGTAGCAAAAAGGGGAAACGCTGTTGTTAGCAGTGGGGTCAGAAAATCCCGATGTTGGCCATGTAGGGCTGCCTCCCCCATCGCTGCAAAATCTCGATCAAATCTCCTCTCACCTTTCCCTTCTCCGAGAGGAACAACCACTGAAGGAGATACAGACGGACTCGAAACGTGAACTCTGTTTCTCTCTGCACAGATGTTGCCAGAGCTGCTGATTTTTTCCAGCATTTTCTGTTTTTATTTCAAATTTCCTCAGTATTTTGCTTTTATTTGACCTGATGTTGTACTTTATTTATAAAGCCCAGTATCTTATTTGCCTTTTGTAACCACTTTCTCAAACTATCCTGTAACTTCAACAACCGGAGCACCCGGAGGAAACCCACGCACACACGGGGAGGATGTGCAGACTCCGCACATACAGTGACCCAAGCCGGGAATCGAACCTGGGACCCTGGAGCTGTGAAGCAATTGTGCTAACCACTATGCTACCGTGCCGCCCGTCCATTGATGGGGACTTTACAAAAAAATGCATCCTTGCTTTCAGAAATTACTGCACAATCCAAAACAAACAAACAAAAAAGGCACCCGTTTAGAAAAATGTGAACATATGCCCCATTGTCTCTCTGTTCCGGCACGCCACCTTAGAATTGCACTTAGTGGGCGCAATTTAACAGTCTCGTCGCGCCTGACTTGGTGGAACGACAAGGCCAAAGAATCTCGCGAGACGTCTCTCAGGAGATTCTCTACACTTGAGATATCTCGCAAGATGTCGCGATCTGGATCTTGCCCTCAATGGGCGGGATCTAGATTAACATATTTAAATGAACCATCAAGGTCCTGAAAGGTGGGGGGGGTGTCCAAAAGGGGTTTGGGAAGCCTGAAAAGGGAGGGTGCTCTCAGCGACCCCACAGTGGGGTCCGAGTGCCAGCCTGGGCACTGTCAGGGTGCCAGGTGGGCAGTGCCAAGGTGCCAGACTGGCATGTTGCCATGCCCGAGTGAGATGGGGTTGAGTAATCGGAGCTTTGTGTAAAAAGGCCCATACCTTTGGCACTGAGGCACCCTGGCACTGCCACCTGCACACCCCGGCAGTATCCCTGCCAGTGTTACCAGTGCACCCTGGCAGTGCCCCTGCCAGTGTTACCAGTGTACCTTGGCAGTGCCAGGGTGGCAGTGCCAACGGTGCCTCAGGAGGGCATTCCTGCTGAGTGCGGCCTCAGGAGGGCGTTCCCAGCTGGAGCACTAAAAAACCCAAAGTTCCATTAGATAGCGGGGTCGACCCTGCTCATTCCACCCAGAATGGACTCCATTTTTTATTAATGCGAGTGCACCCTAAGTGCGGTTTAATAGCAGTGTGGATCTCACTCGAGAAACATCCCGCCAAACGCACCAAAGTGACACTTAAAGGGTGCTATTCTCCCCCCCATGCCGGGGGGGAGAATCGCCGGGGCGCTGCGTGAATCGCGCCACGCCGTCCCGACCCCCACACGCGATTCTCCCACCCCCGGAAACCAGCGGCGTGCGATTTGCACCGGGCCGCTCGGAGAACCACCGAGCGGCGATTCTCCGGCCCTGATGGCCCGAGCGGCCGCTACGACACGACAGGTTCCCGCCGGCGCTGTCCACCCCTGGTCGCTGCCGGCAGGAACTCTGCAGGAACGCTGGGGTGGCGGCCTGTGGGGGGGGTGGGGGAGGCTCCCTCACCGGGGTGGCCTCCGATGGGGTCTGGCCTGCGATCGGGGCCCACCGATCGGCAGGCTGGCCTCTCCCCCCCCCGGGCCTACACCTTCCGCGCGCGGCTCCATAACACCGGCGCCATGTTGGTGAGGGGCCGGCGTGTGGAAGACGTTCCCCACGCATGCGCAGGATGGCGTGGCCCAACTGCGCATGCACAGGTTGGCGCGGCGCCCATTTGGCACCACGTAAGGACGCTGGAGCAGCGTGAACCGCTCCAGCGCCGTGCTGGCCCCCTGTAGGGGCCAGAATAGGTCATGCCCGGGCCCTGTTCGCGCCGTCATGAAACGCGACGGCGTTCACGACGGCGCGAACACTTGGCCTCCATATCGGAGAATCGCCCCCAGAAAATGTTTGTGTCTCTTCTCATTCCTCCTACCAAAATGTATCATTTTGATAATAAATTGGCAGCTCACTTTGCGATCCGTCCAATTATCTTTCCAATTGGGGGGAAATTAGGCAGAGGGTAAATGGATTTCCAATTCTCCGTATTGCACTACCCACAAAATGCACTTGTACCCATGATATTTCTAAATTGAACTGATCTTGCTAAATTATTTTTGGAACTGCTGTTGTAATGGAGGATATTCCAATTTCTGGTGCCTGATCTTGGATTCTGACACTGACCCTTGATTGCTCATGAAGCTGTTCTTATTGGTGTAAGCAATCTTGGAGAGAGGTCTGCTCTCTAGTAGATTATTAACCGTTGGGGAATCCATATTGCTGTCAGACAGGTAGGTTTGCAAAGTTACAGATTCAACTCAACAAATGCTCGATCTCACGTGGCTTTGCCTTTAGCCTTGTGTATACCACCACAAATCTTAGTTTATCCTACATTCTGTGCCTTACTAAACAATTCCACTCTTACTTGTGTTCTATGGTTTTATTTATGTAGTATTACATTCTATAGGCTTTGTTGATTGCTGCTCTGCATCCGTCGGAGAAGTTAAGAGGCAATTTTATTGACTTTTTAAGGTTCTCTTCCAAACCCAGGTTTAGCAACTCAAACCATTTAAAGAACACATACCACCCATTTTTTTCTTCCACTGTGTTGTCCTTTAGACTTGTTGCCTGCATTAAGTTCCACTTGCCAATTTTTGACCCACATGCATATTTTATCGAACTCAGCAAAGAGCTCAGCGCCAAATACCAGGGGCTGGGACAATGCAAAAATGATCAAAGGTCTGTTTTCAATTAATTTAATTTCAGAAATTCATTTTCATTAACTTATCTTTAGTTCAAACGAAGGAGATTTCTCTTTTTAAGCTGTTTATTTGATATCTTGACTGTGGGCTGGTTTAAGGTCCTACTAACAAATTAATTGGTATCAACAGAGGTGTGATTAGATGTTAGATTGGTAATTCTTCTTCATAGCAGTTAGACTTTTGTGTAGGTCATGCTAAAGGAGAGTGTGATCAGCCAAGAGTGTGATCAATGGGAGTTCCACTTTGAGGTGAGATTAGATAGGGATTATGGACAGTTCCAGTAAATTACAGGCTCCCTGTATAATGAATTCCCTGTTCTTTTTGCAGGTAGCTGCCCACCGCTCTGTTTCCTTATTATTCATGTGTCCAGAATTACTCAGTTTTCTGACATCATGTAAGCATGCTGCCCCTGGATACACTGAGGGTACATGTTGGTCCACACACTGTGATCCAATGCATTACAACAATTCCCTATACCCCTACGACTATATTCCTTTGTGTATATCATAGAAAATGTTCATAGCTTTAACCTAAACTCACACTGGCACCAAACCTTTGCAAGAATAAAACTTCACTTATGTACTTGAAGCAATTATAATATTTGTAAATCCATTTATGGGATGTAGGCGTTGCTGGCTGGGCCAACATTTATTGCTAGAGGACCATTTCAGAGGATCATTTAAGAGTCAACCACATTGCTGGTGGCCTGGAGTCGCATGCAGGCCAGTCCAGTTAAGAATGACAGATTTCCTTCCCTAAAGGACATGAGTGAACCAGATGGGATTTTACAACAGTTGATAATGGTTTCATGGTCATCATTAAACTTTAATCTCCAGATGCTTATTAAAGTCAAATTTCACCATCTGTCATGGTGGGATTCGAACCCCTGTCGCCTAACTGTAGAGATGATTTTATATTAGGCAGTCAGGAGGCAAAACAGCATAAAAAAGGAGAGATGTCACTCCCTTTGCACATGGCCAAATTGGTGGCATCACTAGACTATCTGTGGCATAAGCTCATTATGTCACTGTGCCAACAACTACGGTATTGGCATAACCATATTCCAAAGCAGTTCACCTACCAGTGTTTCTTTGTTGAAATCCAGAACCTATTTGCTATGGGCAATTCCTTTATTGGCTATTGGGATAACGGAGTGTGAGGTACATTTGGAACCCCTTTCCAAAAGTGCAGGCTTTTGATGCAAAATGATTTATTCGGGTTTCTTTAGAGCCAAAAAGATGGTGAACCTTATCAAGGGTGATCAGAATTAATAACTGAGATTCCCCCACAAACCGACAGAACATCTGTTAGAAAGATGATGCAATTAATTTTTCCTGTATTTTGAAAAAGGGGATCAGCATCCAAATGAAACCTCACATCAATTACAGCATAGGCCCCCTTGCACAAACTAATCTCCAGTTTGTGGAAGTTACTTGAATTATAGAAATTAAATCCAGCGGGTTACCTAAAGAGCCCTGTAACCTGTTTTAAATTACTTATGGGGACAGACATCCAGTTTCTTCAAAACAAGGAACTGTTGTCTTGGAATGCCTGACTTTGATTTTGTTGTATGATTTGTGAACATTTTTATGTTGTATGGGCCATTGATGTGTTTGTGTTTTACAGTTTGAGGCCACCATACATTTAACAAGCTATCAAAATCAAATTGGCCTTAAGCATTTATTAATATCTCCTAATTTAGTAACTGGGATTCTGCGGCCTTGATTTCAAACAATGTATGGTGTTGTAGTACCTATACAGTCCTTGCAAGCACTGAGTTCTTTTGAAGAGATGATTACATTGAACAGATTTTAAAATGTCGACAGAAATTAGGGTCATTAATAGGAGATTTAGCTTCATGAATGAGAGCTTTTGTTTGGACAGCAACATAAACCTGGATACAAGTTGTAACACTAGGCTTGGGCTATACGGGGTCTTTTTTGGTGGAGCAAAGATTAACATGTTTGCAGACAAAGCGTTGTATCCCAGGTTTTATAGACACCTGTGTTAGCTAATACAATGGTGAGATATGCCTTCTTTTCCAGGCAGCCCCATGTATTACAGTCACATAGGAAGTAAAGTCGCCATAGTCCCAGATGACCATAGGCTGCTTTCCTCTTTGAGGGGGAGAGCTGACTGATCGTGGTTTAACCTGAGGGTCACCACACCTCAGGCGAGGGGCAAGGTTGAGAAGACGGGGCCTTCATGAATATCTCAGCTGGTACGGGAATTGAACCCATGCTGTTGGCCTTGTTCTGCACCACAAACAAGCTGTCTAGCCCACTGAGCTAAACCGGGCCCCAACATATAGACACATATTTATTACAGATTTACATCCTGAGATAGATGGAACATTCCAGTTTATTTATTTAATGTGCATGAACTTTATTTACTTATTGAACATGGGCACGTGAAATGCTTTTCAGCAGCATTAAAAGAGCACGGCTTCATGGAAAATGCGTTTGGTTACTTTTTTTTTGTTTAGTCGGGGCAGGAAAGAAGAAACAGAATAGCTGTGGAAAGCTAGCTCCAGAAACTCAATTGCTGTTGGTGAAAAATTTCAACAACTTGGGTGACTGGATGAACCTGGAATATCCCTGTAACTTGTCACCCTCATTAAATACAAGTCGACAGTCATGTAACGAAGCTCGTTTACCCTGTTGAGGTAAAATTAATACGTAATGCACGAGAATGGAGAAAAAGTACCTGCAAAAAAAATGTTACTTTAGTATCGGTGAAACGTCCTTTATTTTTGTATAAAGTTTCACTTTGGAGAGGCGTTCCATAATAGTAATATATAACAAAACCTTTTCAATGAAAGGTAAGCAAAATTGTGCTCCTTTTTCAGGGCTGTTTCCTCCTACTCTCTCAGGTACCATGTCCGAAGAGGGCATTTTTGAGCATGGAGTTCCACGATTATAGTTGGCAAAGTACTGCCATGATTTGCCATTGCCTTCTACAGCATGGCCGACCAGGAAACCCTCCCACCCTTACCGCCTGCAATTAGTCTTATCGGAAGGATTCACGGGCTGATCATAAAGTTGTTTGGTCACAATAAGCACACACCACCCGAAATGGGACTTGAACCCAGGGTTTGAGGATGGGCGCTACCCACTGTCCCACCAAATCTCAGGGGTTTGTTTACCAATTCATAATGATCATAAGTGGATATATTTAAATTTTCTTCCTTATTCCCTCAGTTCAGAATTTGGACATGCCCCCATCATTTCCAAGGTAAGGAATAACAGTGTACAACAAAGAGGTTTTCTGTTGAGGTGATTGACAGATTATAATACTCAGTTAGTAGTTTTGGAACTCGGCCTGACAGGTCTTGTATGACAGAGCAGCAGAGTGACAGTAAACAGTTCTGATGGAAAGTCTTCATCCGAAACATTATCGTCTTTTTCTGTATTTGTTTTATTTGAAATATGCTACATTTATTCTTTTTCTTATCTCTGTCGTTAACTTGATCCAATTGCACATGTCGAAAACAAGAACACCGTCTTTTCTCATTGAAGTTTTTATTGCTTAAGTGCTATCTCTTGTTGCTCCTGGGTAGACTGAGATTTAACACAGTTCCTTTCCCTTGTACTAACATAGCACCTCTTATTTACACTGCAAGTTTTACTTTTGGCACCATCTTTAAGATTACTGGGAAAACAAGATAGTGGCTAAAAACATGTAAAAACAGATAGAGCAATATCATCCTTCTGCCCTATTTGCTGGTTTTCTGTTATTATTCCCCTTTATTTGCTGATTCTTTCTCGCTAATTTTTCAACCTGGTCAATAATATTCGCGGGAATCAACAAGGTTCACTTCATAATGATTTTGAACATTTTATAAAAAATTATATTTGAGACATTGCAAGTGCAAGGAACACTTTAATTGTGTTGAATAATTACAATCAGTGAATTTCTGCAATTATTGAGTTCATTTGTCGAGATTTCTATTATGACAGAGTTGATTGCAAAGGCACTAATTTATAAATTGGCATGAAATTTTGGTCCTGTGTGAAATTCAAAAGCCAATTTGCAGAATCCATCTCTTTGGCGAATCGGAAAGTATTGAAATAAAAACTGAAAATGTGCAGCCATTTGGACAGCAGCCCTTCCTCTGTTTCTATAACCTCAGCCAACCCTATAACCCTGGGAGATATTTGTGCTTCTCCAATTCTGGCCTCTTGTACATCCTTGACTTTAATTTCTCCAACATTGGCATCCATGCCTTCAGCTGCTGAGGTCTGAAGCTCTGGAATCTCCACTCTAAACCTCTTGACCGCTCTTCTATCCTCTTTTAAGATACTCCCTAAACCAACTTCATTGCCCAAGCTTTCAATTGTTCGCCCTAATAGCCACTTCTCTGGGGCAGTGTCAAACTTTGTTTGATAATGCTTGTGTGAAGCACCATTGGGCATTTTACCATGCTAAAGGAGCTATACAAGTGCAAATTTGCACGGTAGCACAGTAGTTAGCACAGTTGCTTTACAGCTCCAGAGTTCCAGGTTCGATTCCCGGCTTGGGTCACTGTCTCAGCGGCGCTTGCCCGTTCTCCCTGTGTCTGTGTGGGTTTCCTCAATGTGCTCCGGTTTCCTCCCACATTCCAAAGATGTGCAGGTTAGGTGGATTGGCCATGCTAAATTGCTCTTAGTGTCCAAAAAAGGTTAGCTGGGGTTACTGGGTTACGGGGATAGGGTGGAAGTGTGGGCTTAAGTAGGGTGCTCTTTCCAAGAGCCGGTGCAGACTCGATGGGCTGAATGGCCTCCTTCTACACTGTAAATTCTGTGATAAATTGTTGTTGTTGAGAGACAAAACGGGGTTGGGCAGGATTTCACTGTGGGCTTCGGGACCCTGATTTCTGAATGATAAGTTGGCAGTGGAGTGCAGATGTTGGCGGTGGAGTGCAGATGTTATTGGCCCAATCAGAGGCCTGGCAGCTTTAGCAGCTACATTAGGAGAGCTGGGTGCTGCTGCTGAGGCAGTTCAGCATGGAGAATCTCTCAGAAGGGTAAGTAGACAATTGAAAATCAGAAAGACAAAGCAGGGACATCTCTCTGGATGGCATAGTGGAGCTGTGGGAGCAGCCACACAGCCCACAGTTCCCTGTCTGAGCTAGGAGCCTCCGCTGGCTGATGAGCATCGAGTCACATCCTGGGAAACTTCTCCGGCAGAGGGAATGCAGACGGAGGTAGCCTGATGCAGTTCCTTGCTATTTTCCTGGCCTTCCCTGCATCCAAAATTATAGAATGATTGATTGACCAGCCTTGTGGATAAACAATCACATCAAAACTATTTTCAAAGAGCAGAAAAATGACATTGCTTCTGATGAATGACAACATCTGTCAGCATTCTAATATGTTGCTGCCATTTTGACAGCACCTTCCAAACCCATGTGGCGGGATTCCCTGTCCGGCGCACCCCTGGGGTTCTCCATCCTGCCAGCTGGCCAATGGGGTTTCTCATTGTGGGCAACCCCACGCTGTCAGGAAATCCCCGGGCTGCCAGCGCAGCGGAGAATCCCAACAGAGGAGAATCCAGCCCATGGCCTCTACCACCTTGAAGGACGCGGGCAGCAGATGCATGGTACACACCATCCTGACTCGGAACTATATCACTGTTCCTTCACTGTGTAGCCATCTGGGATGGCCACTTCCCGATTACAAAATGGACACTTTGCAAAGATTGCAGGGAAAATGGACAATGCTGAGAAAACAAGCAGGTTCAGGGTTTGTCTGTATATTGGAGCCGCAGCTCCCAGACAAGACCAAAACTGTAGGCCCATTAGCATATGAATGGCCCATCTCCGGGAACATTTGAGTAACCGATACTAAGGCAAACACCCCGGCGCCAGAGGAGACCGAAACAAAGCAGGCCAACGGCCACCTAGGACACGCCCAGCCATCAGGGCACCCACCCCTTTATTGGACGAGATCAATATGAACGATCAAGAAATGGCCCAATTGATTAGGGCCAAGTTCAAGCCCCGCCCAGAAGAGCGTGAAGCCCCTTTGGGTATAAGAAGGATCCCCCAAGAGAGAATCGTTCTCTTGGACCCGGCTCTCACCAAGGAGAGACCCGTCCACCAGCTGCACCAGAAGCAAGTAAATCCAAGGTCAACGCTCGCTACCAGACAGACGACCTTAGCTGTTCCCCTCTACCACTTCGACCCCAGCAGCCTCAGAACCGAACAACGGCCATTGTTCCTCTGACTGAATGGGCGCCCGCAGCTAAGTATAGGCTTTAACAGTAGTGATAGTTTAGTCTGTAGAGTTTCGTGCATGAGTAGATTTAACTCTGTGTGTAAATAAATAAGCATTAACTTTGAACTAACTAACTGGTGTATCGAGTCTTTGATCAGTATTCGGTTTGAACCTTGTGGCGGTATCGAAAGATACCTGGAACTCTAGAGCAAACGTAATTAGAATTAAGGAAGGCGACCATATTGACCGCCATATTCAGAGCCAACCAAAGAGAGCAACAACTGTCACTGGGTCAAAATCCTGAAACCCCTTCTTTTACCATCCCAGTTGATGTTTTAACTGGACAGGAAGATCCCAGAATGGAACACTGGTTCAATAGACTGTAACTTTTATTTTTTATATAAAACATGGAGAATCAGAGTCACAGGACAGCTGATAAGTTTTAACAACAAGAAAAAAAAATTGTCACTTCAGGTGGCGGCCATGGAGTGAGCGGTCGCACATTTGGTGGCTCCCGCTCAAGGTGGTATTTTTCGGTCCTTTCCCCATCTGAAGGGTGAGGTTTTTAGATGGAAAGAGGTGTAGGAGTACCTGGAGAAGGTGTAACTCCTCTGGTGTGGCTGGTGGATGGATCCACGAATTAGGAGTGGGACGAGAAGAAAAGAGCTGCTGGAACCAGAGAGTTTTCGAGGTGCGCCACAGATTAAGGTGGAGGAGGGCAAAGGGGCTGTTCTGCCCGCACAGTGGTCAACGGAGCAGTTAGTGGAATTTCTGAACAGAGGAAGGAGGCTCTGGAGGACCTGGCCAAAGTGGTGGAGCCGATGAAAGCAGAGATCGAGAGAGTGGAGCAGAGTCTCAGGGCGGGCGATCCAGAAACGAAATGAAAATGAAAATCGCTTATTGTCACAAGAAGGCTTCAAATGAAGTTACTGTGAAAAGCGGCGGGAGCACGAGCAACAGTTGGCCTTGTTGGTGGCAGAGGTGGGGGGGTGATGCAGGAGACCTTGAAGAGGCTGAAGGAAAAGGTGGAGGATCTGGAGAACCGCTCCAGAAGGCAAGATTTGAGGATTGTGGGAATGCCCAAAGGCATTGAAGGTGCAGAGACCGGCACATATGTGGCCAAAATGTTGGAGCGGTTGATGGGGGAGGGGGGCTTTGACGGGCCCCTGGAGGTTGACCGAGCACACAGGGTGCAGATGAGGATGCCGCAAGCGGGCAAGCCACCACGGGCGATGGTGGTGCAGATGCACCGCTTTCTAAATAAAGAGAAGATTCTTCAGTGAAGGGAACGAGCTGCACTGTACCAAGACATAGGTGCAGAAATGGCAAAGAGGAGGGCCGGGTTTAATTAGGTCAAGGCTGTCCTCTTTACGAAAGGGGTGAGGTTTGGGATGCTGTACCTGGCCCGCCTCTGGGTGACTTTCCAGAAGTGTGAATATTATTTTGGCACGCCAGAGGGGGTGACGGAGTTTATGAGGGACAATGGACTGGCCAGGAGAACTTTGGAGGAGTTTGTGCGAATGTTTCTTTCATCCCGGGAGACTTCTCCCCCTGAAATATTGCTTTTGTTTTGATGGCAGGTTTTGTGAGGGCCACGAAGAATCCAGCACGACTTTTAAGGATACAAAGTAATAACATTTATTTACAATAACATATATATATAACAGCAGCAACTTCCCTTGCTGCACACTCCTTCCTGCTGTTTCCAAACTGGCCAGCTTTATTTATACTTGGAGTTTACTAATGGTTTCTCCGCCCCCCTCATTGGGGAAGCTCATACTCCCACAGGATTGTGGGATTGCCATTAGTCCCCAGCCAATGGTAAGTAGGCAGGTTATAACAGCAGGGTGTTTGGAGGGCAGGCCCTCCACAAGGGAACAGCAATGGTGAGTGCACCTATTTTGGTTTCTGGGGGAAGTGCGGACTGGGGGGGAGTGGTGGAATTGTGGGGGGTAGGGGGTTTGGAGGCCTTGGGCAGGTCATCATGCTAGCTGGCGGGCTGGTTAACGGGAGTGCAGTGGGGGAAATGCAGGTGGGGAGGGGGATGTTGTTTTGTTTGGGGAGGGAGGGTGTGGTTGATGTGACGCAGCTGGAAAAGGAGCGATGACGGCCGAAGGTGGGCCGGGAGTGTCGCGTGACACGGGCCGGGGGCTGGCCCAAAAAGGGATATGGTTGATCGGCAGGGTGAGGGGCCAGGAGCCACCCGACCAGGCTGATCACGTGGAATGTGAGAGTGCTGAATAGGCCGGTCAAATGGTCACGTGTGTTTAAACACCTGAGGAGTCTGAAGGTGGACGTGGCCTTTTTGCAGGAGACGCATTTCAAAATAGGGGACCAGACAAGGTTGAGGAAAGGATGGGTGAGGCAGGTGTTCCACTCGGGACTTGATATGAAGACGAGTGGGGTGGCGGTGCTGGTGAATAAGCGGGTGATGTTCGAGGTGGGGAGTGTTGTGGCAGACTCGGGAGAAAGGCTCGTGATGGTGAGTGGGAGGCTGGAGGAGTTGCGGACGAACCGGGTGAGCCTGGGATATTGTGGGTGCATCGGGGGTCAAGGCAGATCTCTGATCTGACCTCTGGGTTTGTATGGGCGGGTCAAAAGGGCTTTTGTGGAGCGGGGGCGAGGAGAGAGCTGGCATTGCCGAATATAATGAACTACTACTGGGTGGCGAACATCGCTATGGTTAGGAAATGGATGGTAGTGGAGCGGTGGGCATGGGGGCGGATGGAGGCGGCTGCTTGTAGGGGAATGTGTTTAAGGGCATTATTAACAGCGCCTCTGCCATTTTCTTTGGCCAGATACTCTGTGAGTCCAGTGGTGGTGTCAGCTTTAGAAGTGTGGGAGCTGTGGAGGCAGCATTTGGGGCTGGAGGGTGCCTCGGTGTGGGCACCGATCTGTGACAATCACAGGCTTACCCTGGGGGGCTTAGATGCGAGGTTTTGGGGGTGGCAGCAGGCAGGGAGTGAGCAATCCGGTGACCTGTTTATAAGAGGCAGTTTTGCAAAATTGGAGAACCTGGAGGAAGAGTATGAGCTGCCCTGGTGCAATGGTTTTAGGTACCTGCAGGTTCAGAGTTTTGTGTGGAGAGAGGTGCTGTCTTTTCCTGGGTTACCGCCATTGGGGTTGCAAGGCAAGGTGCTGTCGAAGGAGGAAATAGGGGGGGGGGGGGAATATGTCAGAGGTCGACAAGGAGCTGATAGATTGAGAAGAGGCCCCCAGTGGGGGACATTCAGCTAAAGTGGGAGGAGGAGCTGGGTGGGGAGGTGGAGGCCAGGACATGGGTTGAGGCCCTGTGGAGGGTGAATGCGTCCTTGTCGTATACGAGGCTAAACCTCATTCAGTTCAAAGTAATTCACAGGGCACATGTGACGGTAGCGCGGATGAGTAGGTTTTTTGGGTGGGGTGGAGGACAGGTGTGGGCAGTGCGTGGGGAGGCACATGTTCTGAGCATGTCCAAAGCTTGGGGTTCTAGCAGGTGTTTGCGGACGTAATGTCCAAGGTGCTGGGGGTGAAGGTGGCCGCGAGTCCAGAGGTTGTGCTTTTCGGGGTTTCGAAAGACGCGGGAGTTCAGGGGGCGAGAGAGGCCAATGTCTTGGCCTTTGCCTCCCTGATCGGAGGCGGATTTTACTTGGATGGAGGGACTCGGAGCTGCTGAAAGCGGGGGTGTGGGTGAATAACCAGGGGGAATTCCTGACGCTGGAAAAGATCAAGTTCGTCCTGAGGGGGTCGGTTGATGGGTTCGCTCGGAGATGGAAGGTGTTCATTGACATCTTTAAGGAGGATGGAGGAGTCAGCAAAGGGGGGGGATGGGGGCACGGGAGGAGTAAGGGCTTTAAAATCGGGAAGGCTGGATTGGAGAATGGGGCGAGGGTGGGGAGCATGGGGGCAGTGACACCTGCTTTCCCTTTATGTAATTATAAAACATCTTATTGATTTTGATATCCCTTGCAAGTTTTCCTTCATAATCCCTTTAGTAGCTCTTGTAAGTTGCTTAGTGGCGCTTTTCCGGTCTTTGCATCTATTTCATTTGATAGGATTTGTACTGTTTTTTACATTTTTGTAAGCCCTTTCTTTTATTTCTATGCTGTCTCTTATCTGTTTCAATGTCCATGGCTATTTTTTCTCTGAAGTGGAACTTTTTTCCTCTCAGGGGTATAAACTGATTCTGTAATGCGTTAAATATTTCCTTAAACATCTCCCACTGTTCTTAAGTTGTTTTACCCAGTAGCAGATTGCTCCAGTTTAGTGTGGACAGTCTCTGCCTCATCTTATTGTCTGTGTGGAGTTTGCACTTTCTCCCCGTGTCTGCATGGGTTTCCTCCGGATGCTCTGGTTTCCTCCCACAGTCCAAAGATGTGTATTAGGTGGATTGGCCTTGCCAAATTGCCCCTTAATGTCCAAAAAGGTTAGGTGGGGTTACTGGGTTACGGGGATGGGGTGGAGTGGAGGTGTGGGCTTATTTAGGATGCTCTTTCCAGGGGCCAGTGCAGACTTAATGGGCTGAATGGCCTCCTTCTGCACTGTAAATTCTATGATTCTATGATTCATTAAAGTCGGCTTTACCTAAATCTAAAATTCTAGTAGTTGACTTGTGCTTTTCACTTTCAAACATTACATTGAACACCATAATGTTATGATCACTATTTGATAAATGTTCACTCACAATTAGGTTACTAATTAATTCCAACTCTTTGCTCATTAATAAATCCAATATTCTTTCCCTCCTTGTTGCATATTACTATAGGGAATTATCCCTGACCACTACCGAAATTCACTACCTTCCCGATAGGTGCTTGACTGCCTCTCCCAATCTATGTTAAAGTTAAAATGCCCCATTTTGCCTTTGCAACGCACTTGCCTAATTTCTGCATTTATACAATCTAGCACTTCGGAGCTGCTACTGAGAATCGATAATAATAATAATCTTTATTGTCACAAGTAGGCTGACATTAACACTGCAATGAAGTTATTGTGAAAACACCTATTAGGTCTGCACTGGATGCTTTCTCCTGTTTATAACCTCTCTCACCAATGAGTTGATTCTGTTTATAATCAGTCAGGCTTCTCCCCCCTCCCCCCCACCCCTGCCATTTTCCCTATCCCTCCTGCAAATCTTAGAACTTGGCATATTAAGTTTCCAGCCCTGGCCAATTTAGCACAAGAATTAAATAGACAAAGATCCTGTAACTCTGTACCTTTTTATTATTCACGTGGCTGTTTTTATTCACGTGTCTGTGTTCGAGGAAGGTTTTCATTAACCCCTACCACAGACCTTTACATAATGGAATATACATCCATGAATGTGAGAGCTCTGCTACAATGGTTTTTATTGCTGCTTGTACTTTAACTGTAGCATTTATTTCTCTCCAGTGAGCAAACTTCTGCTGTGATTATTACTTGAGGATATTACTCGCAACTGACAGCCATTTAACCTATGGATTTGGTGCACGTTTTTAACATGATTACATGCCTGCCAAAACTTTGATTTGTTTGAGTTCCAGTACTTACTAATGTATCGGATATAGTGGGGTATAATCAGCAGGTCAGGATGTGTATTGTTCATTTTGGCTATGACCTTTTTGGTTGTTTGTGATTCAGGTTTCCTCTATGGGTGGTGCTTGCAATGTGTCAGGTTTCAGAAGGCATTTTGTGTACTTGCTGTCCAGCTCTGAATGGTGCAGATATGAGTGTACTTAAGCCCATTCATTTCAAAATTTGAACGTAACAGACCGTAGGGGACCCAAACAGTAACTACACACTCATTAAAAGTGGGTAATGAGTGTCAGAGGTGAAGAAACATATCTTAAAATTACAAGGTTTTTATGGTTGGTTCAACATTATATTTTGTTATGACTTGTTTTACAGTTGCTTATTCAACCTCAGAGCTGCCACCTGTTATGCTCAACAATAAACTTTTGGGACGACAGATATAGGTTGCGATTCAATGGAAACATTTTCAAAGTCTGATTTTGGGCGCTTTTGGCGGGGTGGTGTTTCGCTACGGCCGTGTTGGCGAGATCGCGGGCCCATATACAACGGCACTTAGAGTGCCAAAAATGAGCCCCCACAAGATTCTCGACATTAGTGGTTCCTACGCCGTCTGATTCCCCCGACTCGTGCCTCAGCAGCTCACCACTATCAAGGGGGAGCTCCTTTTAAACACTTCCTCACCACTCACTCCCAGTCAACACACAGGTGTGGCAGCGCGAAGACCTGCTCCTCGCTTTGAAGACGCCGATTTGGCCAGGCTTCTTGGTGCTGTGGATGAGAGATGGTTCACTCTGTTCCCCCGAAGAGCTCGGAGGACCAGCAGCAGGGCCACCCAATACTGCCTGGGAGGCAGTGGTAGCGGCTGTCAGTGTGGGCAGCATGACCAGGAGGACCGCTATCCAATGGAAGATGAAGGTAAACGGCATCCAGCGAGTTGCAAGGGTAAGTTACCCCCTCTCTCCTGGCATCAGTTCCACCTGCCACCCCTCACATTCCAACACCCCCAAATCACTGGTTGACAAGTCACACCCTCCCCACATAGATTTTATGCTTGTTCCTCACCTGGCACCCATCAGCACATCCCTTTTAGGCCCAGATGCGGTGCCCACACATGCCACCTGCTATCGAACCCCTGACACCCATCAAGCATGCGGCTCACAATGCCTCTCTTTGTCCCCGCAGGAGAAGACAACCCATAGTTAAATGGAAAGGGCCAAGACGGAGGGGTCAGAGTCCCAAATATTTGAGTCCTCACCCCCCCATGAGAGATAAATCCTGGAACTCATGGGGTTGTCTGAGGAGACAGTGAGGTTGGCCTGCGCCAGAGAGGTGAGAATCCACTGACCCTTCACCCAGATGACCTGTCCCAAGTGAGTAGTTCATGTCAGGCAAAATATCCTTCCCCCTTACTGACCACATATCCATTGACTCGCAGGATCTCCATCTGATAAGGCTAGGCCATCCGGAGTTGTTCCGCACTGAGGAAGCATTGGTACATTTCAACCCAAAGTTACCATTGCAACCTGTCAGTGCTGTTTCGCCATACAGAGTTGGAGAGGTGGGGCGAAATTCTCCGTTATCGGCGGAAACTCCGCCGATCGGCGCAAAAAACGGCGCAAATCCCACTTGCGTCACGTCATAAAAATGGGCCGATAGTCTGCGGCCCGAAATGGGCTAGCAGCGACGTAACGGGATCCGCGCTTGCGCAGTGGTTCACGCCGTGCAGCGTCATACGCGCTGCATGGCGTGACGGCTCATAAGGCCGCGCAGCTCCCCCCCACCCGACCGGAACAGCCGACCGCAACACCCGACTTGATGGCTGGCCGTCGCTCAGCCCCGAGGTTCGAGTCACGCGATGTGGAGGCGCTCCTGGATGCGGTGGAGCAGAGGAGGGACGCCCTGTATCCCGGGCACGGCCGCAGAGTTGCCCCACGCCACAGCCGGCGTCTGTGGAGGGAGGTGGCAGAGGCCGTCACCGCTGTGGCCCTGACACCACGGACAGGCACCCAGTGCCACAAGAAGGTGAATGACCTCGTCAGAGCAGGCAGGGTGAGCGTCCCCCATATCCCCATATCCCCCCTCCCCCAAATCCCCCCCTCCCCCATATCCCCCCCTCCCCCATATCCCCCCCTCCCCCATATCCCCCATATCCCCCCTCCCCCATATCCCCCCCTCCCCCATATCCCCCCTCCCACATATCCCCCCTCCCCCATATCCCCCCTCCCCCATATCCCCCCCCTCCCCCATATCCCCCATATCCCCCCTCCCCCATATCCCCCATATCCCCCCTCCCCCATATCCCCCCCTCCCCCATATCCCCCATATACCCCCTCCCCATATCCCCCATATCCCCTCTCCCCCAAATCCCCCCCTCCCCCATATCCCCAAGTGAATCCAGCCCTAACCTTAACCTCTGCAATGCACGCGCAACCGATGGCGTGCATTCATATACCTGCCTAACACTGTTGCCTTTTACCCCTGCCACCACCCCCCCCCCCCAGGAGAAGCGCGCACACAACAATAGGGAGCATGTGAGGACTGGAGGAGGGCCCGCTGATGAGAGGCCACTGACCGTACACGAGGAAAGGGCCCTGGAACTGGCTGGCGGACCTGACGACCGGGAGGTTGCTGATGCAGAGGTCGGGGCCCCACGAGCAAGTGAGCCACCAACAGCCCGTCCCCATATCCCCCCTCCCCTATATCCCCCTCTCCCGTATCACCTGATCACTGCCTGATGTCTAACCATGCATGCTTCATTGTGTATCGCAGGACCAAACGTCCAGGCACCCATCCCCGCAGATGCAGACCGTCCGCAGGATGCCCCTCCGAGACCACGGGAGACGGAGAGACCCGCACCCTCCAGCATGCGACGCCCGCAGGATGCCCCTCGGAGACCACGGGAGACGGAGAGACCCGCACCCTCCAGCATGCGACACCCGCAGGATGCCCCTCGGAGACCACGGGAGACGGAGAGACCCGAACCCTCCAGCATGCGACGCCCGCAGGATGCCCCTCGGAGACCACGGGAGACGGAGAGACCTGGAGCAACAGGGAGACGACACCCCCGTCACGTGCGGGAGCGACCACCCAGCGATGAGGGGGGCAGCCACAGGCCCCCGTCACATCCGAGCCAGGACACCACTACCCAGGACACCACTATCCAGGACACCCCTACCCGGGACACCACTACCCAGGACACCCCTACCCGGGACAGCACTACCCGGGACAGCACTACCCAGGACACCCCTACCCGGGAAGACGAAATACCGGACAGTGACTCAGAGTGGATGGGTGGAGACGAACCCCCACCCCAAAGTGCCATGGACTCAGAGTGGGACGAAGAGCACGACACAACGCCACTGCTGTCACCAACACCCTCCACCATCGCAGAAACACTCACCACGGTTGGGCACTTTAGTGATGAGGCGTCTGGTACACTCACTGGTGCGCACAACACAGCCGTCCCGGTACAGCAGGTGGAGGTAGGAGCAGCAGAGGGACCGGGCGGTCGGAGGGCAGCCCAGGCCAAGCGAACATCTGCCGCCCAGATGGATCCCGGGTTCCTGCAGTTACCACACCCACACATAGATCCGATGCAACCACCGACACGGAGACGAGCGAAGAGGGTGACGGGTGGCTTGCGGCGGCTGCGGTCGCAGGTGGAGGAGTCCACCCGCGTCCAGGAGCTGGGAGTGGTCCCGGTCATGCGTGCCACCCAGGCTGACACCGCACGGGTGGCGTCCGCGGTGGAGGCAATGGGTGCGACGGTGTCAGACATGGGGAACGGTTTGCGAGGCCTGGGGCCTTCCGTGCAGGCGGCGTCTGTGGCCCAGGAAATGGCTGCCCTCTCACAGGAGGCCATGAGCCAGTGCCAGCGCCAGATGGCAGAGGCGCTCAACGCCATAGCCCAGTCTCAGCAGGCCATGGCCCAGTCTCAGCAGGCCATAGCCCAGTCTCTGCAGGCCATGGCCCAGTCTCTGCAGGCCATGGTCCAGTCTCAGCAGGCCATCGCTGAGGGCATCGGCGCCAGTGGCCATGTGCGAGCTGGCGTCGCACTGTCGCAGACAGGGTTCGACAACCCCCTGGGCTCCATGGCTGCAAACCTGCAGACCCCTGTCGATACCAGCACGGGCCTCCAGGACTGGCAGCGCCAGATGTCGGGGGCGCGTCGGATGGCCAGTCCATTCGCATCCCCCACCCATGTAGAGGCCTGGGGGCCATCGGGCACCCCGAGGGAGGAGGAGGTGGTGTGGTCCGTCCCGGCTCCCTCTGTAGGGGAGGTCCCGGTACACCGCGACACCTCGGACTCCCCCCCTTCCGTCCCAGGTGCATCGGGTGGGCAACGGGCAGGACAGGCTGGCAGCTCGCCATCCCAGTCGCCCGGGCCGCAGCCTGGCCCATCTAGGCCAGGACGCCCCAGGAAACGGCCGCCAAAGGGATCCAGTGTCAGAGGGCAGGAATCACAGGAGTCCACCTCCAGTTCTGCTGTACCGTCTGGGGAACCACGTAGACGTAGTCAAAGGGCCCGTAAGGCCAAACAATTAGACACTGAGTAAGTTGGCACGGGTGCAGGGCACAGATGAGTTTTAGGCGCTAGGGCACGTGCATGAACTCCTTTGGTTATTAAAGTCAATGTTACACCTACCGAAGCTGCCTTTGTGCTCTGTCCAAAGTGTGCGGGGGTGTCATGTACGTTGAGCGCAAGTGTGTGTGTGAGGGGTGGTCTTACCTCAGCCCCAGGTGAGTCTGCCCCCTTCCCCCTGGGCCGCCATCAACATCCCCCGGGCAGAGGACGGGACCGTGCGCTGCAGTGTCACAGCCGCATGCAGGGATGGTCCGGGTGGATGGTGGTACTGTGGCCATGGGTCAGACATAGTCCAACGATGTAGAGCCAGGAGCTCATCGGAGGCGGGCTGTCATCATTCTCCATGGCCTGCGATAGACACGCGTCCACCCGCAACTGGGTGAGCCCGGCCCGTTGTGCCGCCGGTGGATCGGCAATTGGGAGTGGGGGGGTGGTGTGCATGCGGGTGGGGTGTGTGGGGTTGGGGAGGGGGGTGATGGTGCTGGGTGGATGGATGGGTGGGGGGTGTGGGTGGTCGGCTGTTGTCATGGTGTGCGGTCTGTGGCCATACTACCCGATTCCCACGCCCATCTAGTCAGTGAAGCGGGCGTCTATCAGTCTGTCCCGTGCCCGCTGGGCCAGCCGGTAACGGTGGACAGCCACCCGTCTGTGTCTACCCCGTCTGCCCTGACCATTGCCCCCATCCCCCTCATCTGGGGAGGACTGGGCCTCTTCCTGCTGCTCCTCCACTCCGCCCTCCTCTGCCTGCGGCACATCGCCCCTCTGCTGGGCTATGTTGTGCAGGACGCAGCACACCACAATGATGCGGCCGACCCTATCTGACCGATACTGGAGGGCGCCCCCAGAGAGGTCCAGGCACCTGAAACGCATCTTCAGCACGCCAAAGCACCTCTCGATCACTCCCCTTGTCGCTACATGGGCATCATTGTAGCGGTTCTCCGCCTCATTGCGTGGCCTCCGTATAGGCGTCATCAGCCACGATCGCAATGGGTAGCCCCTGTCGCCCAGCAACCAGCCCCTCAGCCGGGGATGGCGTCCCTCGTACATGCCGGGGATGGATGACCGCGACAACACGAATGAGTCGTGTACACTGCCTGGGTGACGGGCGCAGACGTGCAGGATCATCATGCGGTGGTCGCAGACCACCTGTACGTTCATCGAATAGGTCCCCTTCCTATTAGTGAACACGGCCCTGTTATCTGCAGGTGGCCGCACGGCGACGTGCATCCCATCGATCGCGCCCTGGACCATGGGGAACCCGGCAATGGCAGAGAAGCCCACGGCCCGGGCATCTTGGCTGGCCCGGTCCACGGGGAAGCGGATGTAGCGGTGCGCCATGGCATAAAGGGCATCTGTCACTGCCCGGATGCACCGATGCACCGATGTCTGCGATATGCCGGACAGGTCCCCACTCGGTGCCTGGAATGACCCCGTTGCATAAAAGTTCAGGGCCACCGTAACCTTGACGGACACGGGGAGAGGGTGTCCCCCGCCAGTGCCACGCGGTGACAGGTGTGCCAGCAGGTGGCAGATGTGTGCCACGGTTTCCCGGCTCATCCGGAGTCTCCTCCTGCATTCCCGGTCCGTGAGGTCCTGGTATGACTGCCGGGGCCGGTACACACGGGGCGCCCTCGGGTGCCTCCGTTGCCGTGGGGCCGCGACGTCCTCCTCCCCCTCCTCGTCCTGTCGGTCAGGTGTCCCTCCAGCCTGGGCGGCTGCCGCCTGCCCCTCTGCGGCAGCCTGCGCCGCCTCTCTGGCACGCTCCTCCTCCTCCTCCTCCTCCTCCTCCTCCTCATCCAGGGCAACATAGACATGAGCGGCTGCCACCACGGCGGCCAACATCGCTGGATGATCTGAAAACATGACGACCTGGTGGGGGGGAGGGGAACGACGACATGTCATCATTGCCCATATCCCCTCCTCCCCCCAGCCAGGTGGCATGGACCGCATGGGTCCAACTGTTGAAGGCTGGCACCTGGCCAGGTGGACCAACTCATTTGCCCTCCCATCACCCACTCCGGCACGGACCCCCCCCCGCCCCAACCTCCACCCCAGCACGGACCCCCCCCCCCAACCTCCACCCCGGCACGGACCCCCTCCACAACCCCCAACCTCCACCCCGGCACGGACCCCCTCCCCAACCTCCACCCCGGCACGGACCCCCTCCCCAACCTCCACCCCGGCACGGACCCCCTCCCCAACCTCCACCCCGGCACGGACCCCCTCCACAACCCCCAACCTCCACCCCGGCACGGAACCCCTCCCCAACCCCCAACCTCCACCCCAGCACGGACCCCCCCCCCCCCAACCTCCACCCCGGCACGGACCCCCTCCACAACCCCCAACCTCCACCCCGGCACGGACCCCCTCCCGGCACTCCCCCGGAGCCCAGCCTACTCTAACCACCCCCCCCCCCTCCCCCCCCCCCGCCGCACACACACACAAGCCGAGACACACCTCTCCTCAGGCAATCAGTCTGCGGCCACGCCATTTCCTGCCCAGAGCCAACCCCCCAGGCCGTCACTCACCTCCTCGCTGGTCGGCGTGAGCCTGGAGCACCGGGTCACGCCGATGAAAAGGAGGTTTGATTGACGTCGACGTGAACGGTCATCACGTCGACGGGACTTCGGCCCATCCGGAAGGGAGAATATCGGCAGGCCGAAAATCGGCTGCCTTGCGCAGACCCGTGACATTCTCCGCGGCAGCGGCGCCATTAACGCCCCGCCGACTTTTCTCCCTTCGGAGACTTCGGCGGGGGCGGGGGCGGGATTCACGGCGGCCAACGGCCATTCTCCGACCCGGCGGGGGGTCGGAGAATGACGCCCGTGGTGTCACACATACTACCTTCAGGGGAAGGAAGACCAATAGCTTTTGTGTCCCATACCTTAACAAGCGCTGAATCAAACTATGCTCAGCTGGAGAAGGAGGCACTGAGTATTATTTTTGGTGTGAGAAAAGTCCACCAATACCTCTATGGTCGTCACTTCACATTGTTGACAGATCACAGGCCCTTAGCAGCTATTTGTGGGCCGCATAAAGGCATTCCATCATTGGCTGAAAGTAGACTCCAATGCTGGTCTTTAATATTATCTGCACATTCCTACGAGATCAAATACCATCATTCAGAGAGTCATGCCAATGGTGATGCATTGTTACGTTTACCTTTACTTGCTGGGCAGTTACCACTCAGCAGTGGCAATTGTGTGTAGATAGAACACGTTCTACACCCAGGTGACTGCAGCTCAGGCCTAATGACATACCAGAAGCAATCCTGTGATGGCGAAGGTACTGGAAATGGTATTGAAGGGGGGATAGTGGCAACGCAGCGTGAATTAAAGCACTATATTTTTAGAAAACGTGAGTTGACAGTACTGGGTGCATGCCTGTTGTGTGGGATAAGAGTAATAACTCCATCATACGTGCAACCAAGTGTATTGGAGCAATTACATGAAGGACGCCGAGATATAGTTTGAATGAAGGAACACACACGGAGTTGCTTTTGGTGGCCAGGAATCAATGCCCAGATAAAGGAAAAAGCAGGACTGTGCCAGTGGGTAATGCGCATGGGTAAGGAACACATCACTGTCATCCGCATTGCATCCGTGAAAATAGCTTAAAATGCCTTGCCAACATCTACACATTGACTTTGTTGGTCCATATGAGGGGGACATGTTCATGCTCGTCATAGGTGCACACTCCAAGTGGCCTGAGGTTGTCCTGATGAAATCTACAACTGTGGAACAAACCATCGAAAAGCTCAATTAGATTTTTGTTCGATTTGGGAAACCAGAATAAATCGTGAGTGCCAATGGTCCACGGTTCACAGCTCAAGAGTTTGAGACCTGTCCAAAGAGGAGTGGTATCCAACATATAAAATCAGCACCATACCACACATCCACAAATGGTTCAACCAAAAGGTTTGTCCAGTCCTTGAAGCATGCATTGAAAGCCTCCAAGAACCAAGGTTCATTACATCGCCACTTCTTTCTTGGCAATGTATCACAACACCACACATGCGACGACACAGATTTTCCCAGCTTCACTACTACAGAAGAGGAAGTTGAGAACTATATTTGATCTACTTTAACCGCAGGAGACGTCCAAGATGGTAGAACACGATCAGCAGTCACAGATCCTGCGAAGAGAAGGTAATCCGGGAAGATACTTTTAAAAATAATGAGAGTAACTGTTGCCGTGTAACTGTACCATGAGCAAAAAGTGGGTTCCTGAAAATGGATTGGCTCAAATTAGCCGTATCTCTTATACAGTACAAACTGAAAATGGGCTAGTGTGGAAACGACGCACAGGTCAGTTGTTATGTACGCTCATCAATGTGACAGTACCATGTATGCCAGAACCACTTCAAGAGGAAGCGCCATCCATCCCACCATATGACTGCGTCTTCTGGTCAATCTGCAGAGGCAGGAGATTGCTGGAGAATCCCCGGCTGCTACTAGACTTCCTTCTGCAAAAGAGACTATAACGCCTTCCAGGGTAGAGACATCCACGGAAGAACCTGAGGGTACCTCTGAGGTCAAGAACAATCAAATCCCTGAAGAGCACAGGCAACCAGTGAGGAATAGAAACCCACCAGGTCGTCTTTCCTATTAACTGTATTACTATTGTGTAGTGATTTAATGCTTTCCCTGTATATATGTTTTAATGATACAGAAAATTGTTGAGAAGATGTACGCATCTATCACTCCGCTGCCAGGCTATTGTGCCGGCAGCAGGAAAGCCGACAGGTTGACCGCCCATCGGCCAGAGCTCACAAAGGGCACCAAAGTGACTAATTATGGGCCTCTGCCCACCTCCACGGGCGTTTTGCGCCCATCGAGAGGGCCCACCTCTTCTTGGGGACACCACCCAGTGAACGTTGGCAGTAGCAGGCTCATAAAGAGGCCTCCAGGCAGCAGAGGTTGTCCCTGCGGTGACAACATCAAATCAAATCCCACCGCGATCACAAGGGCCTTCCTGACTGGCCATATAAACCCTCTCAGCCCTACTTACCCCTCTTCATGCGTGTCTCAGCCATTGATGTCCTCTCTCCTCGCAGCTGCAGTCTTGGCATTGGCCAGTGCTAGTGATGTTACTGCTGAGTTACCGGCCCTTTGATTGGACTGACAGGTCTTGGGGCCAAACACCTGTCCTTAATAGGGATGGCGGCCAGGTCGCAACTACTAAATTGGCCACTGCCCTAAATATGCCTCGTAGGCATCGGCGTCGGGGGAGGAAGTGAGACCCCGCTGAATTGCGGTTCCCTGTGACACATGAGTCAACCACCCCGCCCAACATCACCCCCGCACCCACACCACCCTCACACCACCCTCAGCCCCACAGCGCCCGGACCCCCACACCACCTTCATACCACCATCATCCCCACACCACCCTCACCCCACCCCCACACCACACTCATCCCCACAGTGCCCTGACCCCCACACCACCTTCATACCACCATCATCCTCACCCCCACCCCCACACCACACTCATCCCCACAGCGCTCTGACCCCCACAACACCCTGACCCCCTCACCACCCTCACCCCCACACCACCCTCATCCCCACATCACCCTGACCCCCTCACCACCCTCATCCCCACACCACCCTCACCCCCACACCACCCTCATCCCCACAGCACCCTCACCCCCTCACCACCCTCACCCCCACACCACACTCATCCCCACATGACACTCATCCCCACAGCACCCTCACCCCCACACCACCCTCATCCCCACAGCACCCTCACCCCCTCACCACCCTCATCCCCACACCACCCTCATCCCCACACCACCCTCATCCCCACACCACCCTCACCCCCACACCACACTCATCCCCACACCACACTCATCCCCACAGCACCCTGACCCCCTCACCACCCTCATCCCCACAGCGCCCTGACCCCCACACCACCTTCATACCACCATCATCCTCACCCCCACCCCCACACCACCCTCACCCCCACACCACCCTCACCCCCACACCACCATCACCCCCACATCACCCTCACCCCCACACCACCCTCAGGCCCACAGCGCCCTGGCCCCGCACCACCCTCACACCACCCTCATCCCCACAGCACCCTGACCCCCTCACCACCCTCATCCCCACAGCGCCCTGACCCCCACACCACCTTCATACCACCATCATCCTCACCCCCACCCCCACACCACCCTCACCCCCACACCACCCTCATCCCCACACCACCATCACCCCCACATCACCCTCACCCCCACACCACCCTCAGGCCCACAGCGCCCTGGCCCCGCACCACCCTCACACCACCCTCATTCCCACAGCACCCTGACCCCCTCACCAACCTCATACCACCATCACCCCCACATCACACTCACCCCCACCCCCACACCACCCTCATCCCCACAGCGTCCTGACCCCCACACCACCTTCATACCACCATCACCCCCACACCACCCTCACCCCCTCACCCCCACACCACCCTCATCCTCACAGCGCCCTGACCCCCACACCACCCTCATACCACCATCATCCTCACCCCCACCCCCACACCACCCTCATACCATCCCCACACAATCAGCACCCCTTCAACCCAGCTCCACACCCACTCACCAACTGCACTCCCCTCCAGCTCACAGTCCAATCATGCGTCTTGTCTTGAGTCTTTCAGGAGCGGCTGGTGATGGGGCTGGTCTGTCTGGTGTGCCCGGACCCCAGCCACAGCCAGAGCCCTGGGTGCCGAGCAGGATGAGGACACCAACACGAACGGGAGCCAAAAAAACGAGATCCAGGATACCCCGGAGCTCGAGTCCGACGATGACACATAATTCCAATCACAGCCGTCACCAACACCCTCCACCATCCATCATCCCAGAGACACTCACCTTGGTTGGGTACTTTAGTGAAGAAGCTCCTGGGGCACTATCTGGTGTCCACCACACACGTGCTGCGGTACAACAGTGGAGATAGGGCGGACGATCAGTGGGCGGGCTGACCCTAGGGACTAGCTGCTGCCCAGACGGGTTTCAGCCTTCTGGAATGGACGGTCCCATTGATTGCGGAGACTACATGAAGGGTTATCGGCAAGCATACAGCAGCTGCAGGCGCAGGGGGAGGAGTCCAGCTGCATGCAGAGCAGGAGTTGGTGCAGGCCACGCGTGCCACCCAGGCCAATACCACACAGGTGACATTCTCGGTGGAGGCCTTGGGGGTGAAGGTTTCGGCTATGGATCAGCATGTCCAAGGCCTGCGGCATTCTGAGCAGGCAGTGACCGAGGCCCAGGACAGGGCTGCCGCCTCACAGGCAGCCCTGTGCCAGAGATACCTGGCTAGTGCAGTGGCGCTCCTCAGTGTGGCCCAGTCACAGTGGGCCATGGTTGAGAGCGTCGCGGCATTGCCTAGGCGCCGGCAAACATGGCACAGATGCTGAGGGAGGTGGCCTAGTCCCATTGGGAGATGGAACAGTCACTGGCTGATGTGGCGCAGATGGAGGTGGTTCAATCCCTGTGCTCCATGGGCACGAGCATGCAGACCCTGGCTGAGCCGAGAGTAGGCCTCCAGGACTGGCAATGGCAAGTGGTTGGAGGGCCTCAGGGGATAGCTACGCTTGCAACCCCGCCCTATGGAATAGCCCGGGGGCCATCGGGCACACCGAGGGAGGAAGAGGTGATTGGGCCCGTGCCGGTGACTCCCGTAGGGGAGGCGCCAGAACACCGCAGCACCTCGGACTCCCCCACTCCTGTTCCTGGCACATCTGGTGGGCAGTGGGCAGAACAGGGTGGCACCACGCCCCAGAAAACACCCGCCAAAGGGGACCGAGGTCACAGGACAGGAATCACAGGAGGCTGCCTCCACTCCTGATGTCCCATCTGGGGATCCACCTAGATTAGGGCCCGTAAGGACAGAACATTAGACACCAGTTAAGTTGACACAAATGCAGGGCACAGTTTAATGATTGGGGCTAGGGTTCGTATCTGCATATATGTTTTCACATTCAACACCTGTGCACAATGTTACAAGTGCCTCGGTGCTCTGTCAGATGGGTGTGAGGGATGGGCTGGTCTGGGCTGGCTGCAGAGGACTTGCAGGTGGGGTGGGGGTGGGTGGGGGGTGGACCTTGGGGGTGGGCTTGGCTCAGGGACTGCAGTTCAGCCAGCGCTAACCGCTCCGGTGTCCAACAACCATCCCACCTAGCACCACACCCAGCCCACCCCCCACAATCCCCAACTCCGCAACCCTAGGGGATTCGATGGCAACATGGGATGGAATGGCCAGCTCGCATGCTGGGATCGCCCAGGTGAACAGTGGAAAGTGCTACCGTGGGCAGGAGTCTGACGTTGTCAAATAATGTGGAGCACCAGAGCTGATCACAGAGTGGATTGTCATCATCCATGGACCATACCCGCTGTTACTGCTAACCCAGGGCCCACACCCCGCACTGCAGGTGGTATGTATCATGGAGAGGGTTGCAGACAGGGAGGGGTGCCGGTGGGATGCGGTGGTCGTGCCCCTGGCCAGTCCCCCCACCACAGTCGGTGAACCCGGAGGCGACCAGAGAGTCCCAAAAGCGTCGTCCCTGGCACACACGTTGTGCGGCCTCCCTTGCCTGCCCGGGCCCCAACTCCTGCCAGCTTCACCTTCTCCCACATCCTCCTCGTCGGACAAAGCCTGGCGTTCATCCTCCTCCTGCAGCACGTCGCCCCACTGCTGCCCGATGGTCATCAAAGACAGAGCAGGCTGTCACGATGGAAGGATACCGACTCCATAAGTTCATACGGTTTTAGTTTAGGAAGGTTCCATGGTCGGTGCAGGATTGGAGGGCAGAAGGGCATGTTCCTGTGCAGTATTGTTCTTTGAAACAGGTGATCCTCCCAGCAACATATTGGAGGGCCCCTCCAGAGCGGTCCACACACCTGAACCACATCTTCAGGAGGCCGAAGCACCGCACAATCACGCTCCTGGTTGCGACATACGCTTCGTTGTAGCAGGCCTTTGCATCGGTCTGTGGATACATGTCATCTGCCATGACCGCAGGAGCCAACCCGTCAGTCAGGAGTGCGCCTCAAAGAGGCCGGGAATCGTCGTGCACAATGCCCAGGTATTGGGTGCAGATGTGCATGATGCACATCTGATGGTCACACACTAGCTGCATGTTCATCGAGTGGAACCCCTTTCAGTTTGTGTAGACCAGCCTGACACCCGCAGGTACTTGTAGGGCGACATTCATCCCGTTGTTCACCCCCTGGACCGGGGGATCTCGGCGAAGGTGGGAATCCCGCTGCCCCGGCATGCTGCTGGGCTCAGTTCACATTGAAGTGCCGACTGGGCATATAGGGCCTCTGTGATGGTGCAGATACACCTGTGTACTGAGTTGTGTGAGATCCCAGACAGGTCCCCACTCGGCATCCAGAAGGACCCCTTGGCGTAAATGTTCAGGGCGACCATCACCTTGACGGCAACCGGGAGCGGGTGTCCTCCCCCATTCCTTTGCAGTTCCAGCTGCACCATGATCTGGCAGTTATATCGCACTGTCCCCCTGCTCAGTCAGAGTCTTTGACGGCATGCCTGGTCCCATAGGTTCTTGAATGACAGGCGCTGCCGATGCATGCAAGACCTCATGTGGTGCCTCCTTTGCACCCCCTCCTTTCCTCCTCTTCCGCCTGTTGGGCGACCAGCTCTCTAGCTCCTCCTGTTCCGCTGCTGCACAGTCCGTTGCTGCAGCTTCCTCCTTCTTGTCGAGCAGCTCCAGCTCGTACAGCTGCAGCGCATCCCCCAGGGCTGCGGCGATTAGGAGGAAGGCCACCATTTTTGCTTGTATTCCAATATCCATTGTCTGCAGGGGGTGAAAGACCGACCTGTTAGCATGGTGCATACCCTTGTGCCCAGCCAGGTCCAACGGGCTACATGGTGCCCCCGGTTGGCACTGCGGACCTTTCTTCCGCATGTCCCTCCTCCCCATCCCCGCATCCCGGGCCCTGTTGGTGCCTGGCACCATGAAGTCCTCTGGCCCTGGTGCCTGTCCCTGCTACCATCCAGCCCCCATCCGACGCCCCCCTGTAGGAACTACAGTGGGCATTGCCCGCCTGATGCCCCACCGGCGGGTAGCGGCCAGTTGTGGTGGGGGATTGTTATAGATCAGGGTGTGGTGGGGTGGGGGGTGGGGACTGGGATGCTGGAGTTGAGGGTGGATGCTGGGGCACCGGGGTGGTGCGGTGAAGGTTTGGAGCTGGGGTGTGGGGTTTTTGGTGTGAGGGCGCCCATGCGGCCGGTGTCACTTTGCAGAACCAGGGGCCAAGGTGGGTGGTCAGCGGGGTATGTAGCAAGACGGCTGTGTTGCAGGCCATTGCAATGGCGGTCCAGTCCCGTGGGGGGTCACCCTGGTCATCGCCACCCCCCGGCCCTGGCAGGCCCTGCCCCACCAGCCAGGCGTGTCAGGACCGACAACCCACAATCGCGCCTCTCCAAGTCCTACCTCCTGTCTCCCGCCGCCTGTTTCGCAATTTTCAGAAGCAGAAGTGAACCTCCCCATCAGAAATTCCCCCCAGTGGGGCCCACTAATGATATGCTAATGGTGTTTGCTGTACGTGGGGAGTGGAATGCATTGACGCTGCTGTCGAGGCACTGGAGAATTGCGATTTGGCGTGAAACCGGCGCCTGCCACGATTTTGGCGTCAAAATCGAATTCTCCGCACAATCGTGTTTCCCAATTCCGCCGTCAGCCAACCGAGAATCCCGCCCCATATATTGGAAAATCAGAATGAACCACAGAGGTGTAGAGAGAATAATTTGAAGATTATGACTATAAATATTTTTATTACATTGAAATGAGGAAAGATTGGTCCTATGTTATTTCAAGCACTGGGAAGAAGCATGGATTGTCTGAAGAAAATTCAGATGAATCAGTTTCCATCAAATCTGTTCCTGTTCTTTGTCCACTGCAGCGGGGGTTACGCCCATTGTCCTCCCATCCAACTAAATGCCCTCACCACCAAAATTCCCCAGCTATTCCCTTCCTGCAGTATTCTCTATACATTCATCTTCTTTTACAGCTTTGTCTTTCAATTGCTCTTAGTGCTTGAGACAATTGTTCTGCAAAGTTTCTTACTGCTGGGTGAAAATTAGCATTCCAACCATCTGTCAGCACTTTATTGTCACTTCTTTCTTTGCATTTGCTCCAATACATACCTCTGACAGTACAGCGATTTGATTTATACAGATTCTCTCAACATGTAGGTGTGAGAGCTTGACGCTGACCCAAATAAAACACCTGCTGAGGCAGACTAATGTTAAAAGAGTAACAGCAAAATTCTGACGATGCTGGGAATCTGGAATAAAAACAATAGGTCTGGCAGCATCTGTGGAGAAAGATACAGAGTTAACGTTTCGTGTCCGTATGACTCTTCTTCAGAGTTGTGAAGAAATGCTAAGGGATTCAGCTGAGGTTCTACCTGTTTCAGCTGAATTTTGCCATTTTCTAAAGATCCTCAGAGTACTGAAAAACCTAGTAGGAGAGTAACGTCTAAAGCTTTGCTACTGGTATTCTGTTTAAAAGTTACCTGAGCAGACCTAGATATTGGTCATGATGATGGCAGGTTTTTGAAGACAAGGATCATGCGAAGACTTGTATTTATGGTAGATAGACATAAATCACTGGTGACTGAAGTGACAAATTCATCATGTTGTCGATGTCACAAAGCAGAAGATCTGCAAGTTGACCACAATACATTTGTTGACTAATACTATAGTGCAAACCAGAAGAGAGTTCTTAATCTGATTGACATTGAGTTTTCAGATACCAAGTTTTTTTTAAAAGTACCATCTTTGTATAATCAAACTATTTTTCAAGGTTGGTTGTGTTATTTATAATTTACAAAGTTATGAAATGAATGCGATGGTGGCAGATGTAATTTCATAGGGAGAAGTCTGGAAGGATGCATTTTGCAAGGAAGAATGAGGAGAAGCATTATAAAATAAAAAACGCAATTCTAAAGAGGGTGCAGGAACAGAGAGACCTGTGAGTATAGGGGGCACAGGTTGTTGAAGGGAAGGTTCAGAAATGGGTTGATAAGGTGCGGTATTTTTAAAGAATAGGCTTCCAGACCAGGGAGGTACAAACAAGCAAGAGCTTTATTGGAAAGGTGTTATTTGACAGGCTGCTAGAATAGACTTAGCCCACCCATACTGCTTTTGATGTCATCAGTACATCACATGATCAAATTCATAAAGTGACATTGTTCCAACTGGGAACAACCACGAATCCACAACATTTCATCCCCCTTTACATCATAGGTTCCTGCAATGAAACAATCAAAATGTACAATATGGACAATTAATACAACAGTCAATAAGTTAGATGTTTCGGAGGACATCATTCCTGTGTAGCTGTCAGTTTACACCAGGTGTTTGCTTTTTCGTGTTGTCTGTAACACCTGGTGTTTTTGGTGTAGTTGGACGTCATCTGTTATTGCTTCAACTGGAGTCGATGTAGGATTTGGAGGTTGACTTGGTGTTGAAATGTCCTCAACTGAGGTACTGTCTTCTACAATTGTTTCCAGTATGGTTAGGTATTCACAGATTTTTACTTGGCACTGTTTGTTGCAGACTCTAGGTTGACTGTCTCTGACAACCTTGTTCTAGCTGCTAAAAGTTGGGCCTCGTGTCTTCTCCACAGAACATCATCCTGAGTTTGAACGGTGTAGGGAAGCGGTCCTGTCTGTGCTAATACAATGGCAGGTGTCCACTTTTCACTGGTAGTATAGTTCCTCACCAATGCCTCTTGACAGTTATGAAAAACCAGGGGCAGGATTCTCCGACCCCCTCGCCGGGTCAGAGAATCGCCGGAGGGCGGCGTGAATTCCGCCCCGCCCCGCCGCTATGACGCCGGCTGCCGAATTCTCCGGCGCCGGTTTTCGGGTGGGGGCAGGGATCACGCTGCGCCAGTTGGGGGCCGTTGGCAGCGCCCCCCCCCCCCCGGCAATACTCCGGGCCCCGATGGACCGAGCGGCCGCCCGTTTTCGGCCAGTCCCACCAGCGTGAAATGAACATGGTCCATCACGGCGGGACCTGGCTTGGAGGGTGGCTAGCGGAGGTCTCAGGAGGGTGCGGAGGGATCCGGCCCCAGTGGGGGCCCCCATGGTGGCCTGGCCCCGATCTGGGCCCACCGATCTGCGGGCGGGCCTGTGCCGTGGGGGCACTCTTTCCCTCCCTTCGGCCTCATGGCCGGTGCGGAGAAGAAACCCCCTGCGCATACGCAGGAAAAACGGCAGCGGTTCTGCGCATGTGCCAACTCGCGCCGGCCCACAGTGGCCCTTTGGCGCCGGTTGGCGCGGCGCCAACCCCTCCAGCGCCGGCCTAGCCCCTGGAAGTGCGTAGGATTCTGCAACTTCCCGGTGGCCCGATGTCGGAGTGGCTCGCGCCGTTCTTGGAGCCGGCGTCGGGCCATCGCGCCAAGTGCGGGAGAATCCCGCCACAGGTGTTTATCCCTGTTCTCACTTCACAAAACCTGATTCGCTGCTTATACAGGGCTTTCATTTCAGAGGCTAGTTCTTTAGCTCTTGCCCCAGGCTGTCGATCTGCTTTTTAGTTGCCTGCCACTCCCCCTCCAGGCTGCATAGCACAGCTGCCTTTACCTGAATCTTGTGGCACAGCCTCTGTGGTGCCTTCTCCAGACTGTGGTGTGTCTCCATCAGACCCTGCATCTCTCCCCTCAAAGTTTACTTCTCGATGCATTCAACCTCCTGTTTAGGTCTTGTTCCTGGAATGCAACTTCGAAACGATTTGGTTGAGGCTGTTGCTCCTGAGGATTTCCAAAAGGGTCAAATTTAGCCTTTAGGGTTGGGTTGTCAAGCAAAGTCAGGTTATGGTAATTCTTCTTGCTGTTGGTATGTTCATTGGACTTCAGATCTGACTGTACAGAGTGAAATAGAAAAGAAATATTGGTGTTGTAGACTGTACTCTGAGGAGCTCCAGCTCTTTCCATTTGGTCATCTGGAGCAACTCCCATCCAAACATCCTTCATGAGTTTCTATGCTGGCTCCTTTTGCTCCTGTTGTTGCCGTTGTTTATGATCAGCAATCTTTTTATTCTTGTTGACCATTGATGCATAAAAGATATCAGCATCTCTTTTTCCAAACTGAATGTTCTTTCCAATGAAATCTAGAGTTCCCTTGTAGTCAGGCGTTTCCAGATGCACCTCAATTTTTTTGTTCCTCGTTGAATCTTTCGGTATACATTTGACCTTCATTTTTGTCACAGCATTCAAGTGCATCTTCCGTAAGCTCTTTATCCTTTTGTTTCTCGATCCTGAACTGCATTTGTTACAATATGCCGAGCCTCTGTCGTCTTGGTCCCGGCACTACTAACCTGAGCCTTGGCCGTGGCTGCTTTTAGAGCTTTTTCAGCAGCTGCTACTTTCTGTTCCTTTGGACTTTTGATCGGGCCCTACTTCAGACTCCGACATGACATTCAGCTCGGCCCAGTTTAGTTTGATTCTCTCCTGCCAGGTTTTACCAATTAGGGCTGGATAGTTACTTCAATGACGTGCAGGGACAAGTCTGCGGTCTGCCCCTTTAGCTGCACATTTACATTAAGACGGCCCCTTAACGGCACAACTTCCAAGGTATAGGTTTCATGTGTTGTCTTTGAGGGTTTTAAGGTGATAGTCAGAGGGCGGGATTCTCCATCCTGCTGCGCCAAATTTTTGGTTCAGGACACCGTTTCGCCAGCTGGTCAATGGGGTTTCCCATTGTGGGGAAGCCCCATGCCGTCGCTAAACCCCCGGGCTGCCGGCAAAATGGAGCATCCTGACGGTGGAGAATCCAGCCCACAGTTTCTCTTGGTAAACAGTTTCTGGTACCAAGCAAACAGCAATGCCAATGTCCACCTTAATTTTCGCTGGTTGTTCATCCTGTAAAGAAGTGACACAGTAATGGTTCATTGCGCACGCTATAGCCTGTGCGTTCAATGCCTGTGCGTTCAGTGACTCTGCTCCTTTTTCACACCTTCACAAAGTTTAATTTCAAAAATTTAATTTCAAGGAGTAAATCATGGCAGGACAGCTCCAAGGCGTGGTCTGCTCCTCTTGCTGCATGTGGCAGGCTGGGGACAGTTCCAGTCCCCAGGGCCAGCATGTGTGCAGGAAGTGTCTCCAGTTGCAGCTCCCGGAAGCTCGAGTTTCAGAGCTGGAGCGGCGGCTGGAGACAATGTGGAGCATCCACGAGTCGGAGAGCATCATGGATAGCACGTATAGAGAGGTGGTCACACCGCAGGCTCAGACTCTGCAGGCAGGAAGGGAATGGGAGACCATCAGACAGAGCAAGAGAGCGAGGCAAGTAGTGCAGGAGTCTCCTGTGGCCATTCCCTGCAGAACAGATATACCGCTTTGGATGCTGTTGAGGGGCATGGCCTCTCAGGGGAAAACAGCATCAGCCAAACTTGTGGCACCATGGTTGGTTCTGCTGCAGAGGGGAGGGATCATAAGTGTGACTGTGCAATAGTTATAGGGGATTCAATTGTAAGGGAAATATACAGGTGTTTCTGTGGCCGCAAACGAGACTCCAGGATGGTATGTTGCCTCCCTGGTGCTAAGGTCAAGGATGTCTCGGAGTGGGTACAGGAAATTCTGGAGGGGGAGGGTGAACAGCCAGTAGTCGTGGTACACATCGGTACAAACGACATAGGTAAAAAAAGGGATAAGGTCCTAAAAGTAGCATACAGGGAGCTGGGAAGGAAGTTAAGACATCAGACCTCGAATGTAGTGATCTCAGGATTACTACCGGTGCCATGTGCTAGTCAGAGTAGAAATGACAGGATATATAAGATAAATACGTGGCTGAAGGGATGGTGTCAGTGGGAGGGTTTCAGATTCCTGGGGCATTGGGACCGGTTCTGGGGGAGGTGGGACCTGTACAAACTGGACGGGTTACACCTGGGCAGGACTGGAACTGATGTACTAGGAGGGCTATTTGCTCGGACGGTTGGGGAGCGTTTAAACTAATGTGGCAGGGGGATGGGAAACGATGCAGGAAGTCGGAAGGTAGTAAAAGAACGGCAGAAACAAAAGGCAGTAAGGGGGAAAGTGTAAGGCAGAGAAGCCATAGTCAAAAATCAAAAGGGGCGACAATACAAGGTTCAGTGACTGAGGGGAGCTCAGTGAATAGGCCCAGTAATACTAAAAGGAATAAAACGGGAAGTAAAAACATAAATGGAAAGTGACGCGGCAGGTTGTTACATGAAGATATGGGTTCAACGACAAGGAAAATTAGGAGAAACATTAAGAGGAAAAATAACTCAGGAGAAGTTACTGATCAAGGTGTTAAGATTCAAAACAGAGGTATAAAAGCCAACATAAGTGTACTTTACCTGAATGCTTATAGTATTCGGAATAAGGTAAATGAGTTGATGGCGCAAATCATCGTGAATGACTATGATTTATTGGCCATTACTGAAACATGGTTAAAGGATGGTCATGACTGGGAGTTAAATATCCAAGGGTATCAAACTATTTGGAAGGACAGAGTGGATGGTAAAGGAGGTGGTGTAGCTCGGTTATTTAAGGATGACATCCGGGCAATAGGAAGGAATGACATCGGTGCTATGGAGGATAAGGTTGAATCCATTTGGGTGGAAATCAGGAATAGTAAGGTGAAAAAGTCACTGATAGGAGTAGTCTATAGGCCACCAAATAGTAACATTATGGTGGGGCAGGCAATAAACAAAGCAATAACTGATGTATGTAGAAATGAAACAGCAGTTATCATGGGGGATTTTAATCTACATGGCGATTGGTTTAACCAGGTCGGTCAAGGCAGCCTTGAGGAGGAGTTTATAGAATGTATCCGCGATAGTTTCCTGGAACAGTATGTAATGGAACCTACGAGGGAACACACGGTCCTAGATCTGGTTCTGTGTAATGAGGCAGGATTGATTAATGATCTCATAGTTAGGGATCTTCTCGGAAGGAGCGATCATAATATGGTGGAATTTAAAATACAGATGGAGGGTGAGAAGGTAAAATCAAACACTAGTGTTTTGTTCTGAAACAAAGGAGATTACAATGGGATGAGAGAAGAGCTAGCTAAGGTAGACTGGGAGCAAAGACTTTATGGTGAAACAGTTGAGGAACAGTGGAGAACCTACCAAGCGATTTTTCACAGTGCTCAGCAAAGGTTTATACCAACAAAAAGGAAGGACGGTAAAAGAGGGAAAATTGACTGTGGCTATCGAAGGAAATAAGGGAGAGTATCAAATTGAAGGAAAAAGCATACAAAGTGGTAAAGATTAGTGGGAGACAAGAGGACTGGGAAATCTTTAGGGTGCAACAGAAAGCTACTAAAAAAGCTATAAAGAAGAGTGCGATAGATTATGAGAGTAAACTTGCTCAGAATATAAAAACAGATAGTAAAAGTTTCTACAAATATATAAAACAAAAAAGAGCGGCTAAGATAAATATTGGTCCTTTAGAGGATGAGAAGGGAGATTTAATAATGGGAGATGAGGAAATGGCTGAGGAACTGAACAGGTTTTTTGGGTCGGTCTTCACAAATAACATGCCAGTGACTGATGGAAATGAGGCTATGACAGGTGAGGACCTTGAGATGATTGTTATCACTAAGAAAGTAGTGATGGGCAAGCTAATGGGGCTAAAGGTAGACAAGTCTCCTGGCCCTGATGGAATGCATCCCAGAATGCTAAAAGAGATGGCTAGGGAAATTGCAAATGCACTAGTGATAATTTACCAAAATTCACTAGACTCTGGGGTGGTCCCGGCAGATTGGAAATTAGTAAACGTGATACCACTGTTTAAAAAACGAGGTCGGCAGAAAGCGGGTAATTATAGGCCAGTTAGCTTAACTTCGGTAGTAGGGAAGATGCTGGAATCTATCATCAAGGAAGAAATAGCGAGGCATCTGTATGGAAATGTCCCATTGGGCAGACGCAGCATGGGTTCATAAAGGGCAGGTCGTGCCTAACTATTTAGTGGAATTTTTTGAGGACATTACCAGTGCGGTAGATAACGGGGAGCCAATGGATGTGGTATATTTGGATTTCCAGAAAGCTTTTGACAAGATGCCACACAAAAGATTGCTGCATAAGATAAAGATGCATGGCATTAAGGGTAAAGTAGTAGCATGGATAGAGGATTGGTTAATTAAAGAAAGCGAAGAGTGGGGATTAATGGGTGTTTCTCTGGTTGGCAATCAGTAGCTAGATGTCCCTCAGGAATCAGTGTTGGGCCCACAATTGTTCACAATTTACATAGATGATTTGGAGTTGGGGACCAAGTGCAATGTGTCCAAGTTTGCAGACGACACTAAGATGAGTGGTAAAGCAAAAAGTGCAGAGGATACCGGAAGTCTGCAGAGGGATTTGGATAGGTTAAGCGAATGGGCTAGGGTCTGGCAGATGGAATACAATGTTAACACATATGAGGTTATCCTTTTTGGTAGGAATAATAGCAAAAGGGATTATTATTTAAATGATAAAATATTAAAACATGCCGCTGTGCAGAGAGACCTGGGTGTGCAAGTGCATGAGTCACAAAAAGTTGGTTTACAGGTGCAACAGGTGATTAAGAAGGTATAAGGTGTTAGTGTGGCCACACCTGGAGTATTGTGTTCAGTTTTGGTCTCCTTACCTGAGAAAGGACATACTGGCACTGGAGTGTGTGCAGAGGAGATTCACTAGGTTAATCCCAGAGCTGAAGGGGTTGGATTACGAGGAGAGGTTGAGTAGTCTGGGACTGTACTTGTTGGAATTTAGAAGAAAGCGGGGGGGATCTTATAGAAACATATAAAATTATGAAGGGAATAGATAGGATAGATGCGGGCAGGTTGTTTCCACTGGCGGGTGATCATAGAATTATCATAGAATTTACAGTGCAGAAGGAGGCCATTCGGCCCATCAAGTCTGCACCGGCTCTTTGAAAGAGCACCCTACCCAAGCTCACACCTCCACCCTATCCCCATAACCCAGTAACCCCACCCAACACTAAGGGCAATTTTAGACACTAAGGATTTAGCATGGCCAATCCACCTAACCTGCACACCTTTGGACTGTGGGAGGAAACCGGAGCACCTGGAGGAAACCCACGCACACACGGGGAGAACGTGCAGACTCTGCACAGACAGTGACCCAAGCCGGGAATCGAACCTAGGACCCTGGAGCTGTGAAGCAATTGTGCTAACCACAATGCTACCGTGCTGCCCCTCAAGAACTAGTGGGCATAGCCTCAGAATAAGGGGAAGTAGATTTAGGACTGAGCTTAGGAGGAACTTCTTCACCCAAAGGGTTGTGAATCTATGGAATTCCTTGCCCAGTGAAGCAGTTGAGGCTCCTTCATTAAATGTTTTTAAGATAAAAATAGATAGTTTTTTGAAGAATAAAGGGATTAAGGGTTATGCTGTTCAGGCCGAAAAGTGGAGCTGAGTCCACAAAAGATCAGCCATGATCTCATTGAATGGCGGAGCAGGCTCGAGGGGCCAGATAGCCTACTCCTGCTCCTAGTTCTTGTGTTCTTTTTTGTATCATTGGATCATGGATCTTTTCCCCCTCTTTGGTTTTCAATTTGAGACACGTGGTTCTTGCTTTTTATAATTTTTGTTTCAAACTTGTTGTTTCTTTCTCCAACACGCACGTTCGATGTGCCCCTTTTTAGCACAATGCTTGTATTTTGCATCTTTACTCCAGTTGCTGTGTGCCCAGTTTTTGCACATCGATGGTAATTTAGAACTGTGTCTGTGTTTGGGCTTCAGCCGACGTTTCCATGGCTTCTAGTGTTCGAACTTAATTGTTGCACTTCCTTAGCTGCTCATTCCATAGAGATCATGACTTCTAAAGCCTTCTTTAGGTTTAGGTTGCTTTCTGTCCTCTGTGGGATATTACAGCTTCTTAAACCACATGCAAGACTGTCTTTAATGTCGTTCAAGACCTCTCCTTATTCATTGAATTCAGCTAATTTCTTCAAAGTAGCTAAAAAGTAGTTGTTGGTTAGGTTTCTGGAACCTGAACCTCTCAGCAATGGTCAAAGGTTTAGCCGAAGTGGCCCCTCAATATTTCCACAATCTCATCATTGGTTTTTGAGCCTGTTTTTTTCTGTTCGCACGAGACTTTGCAGGAAATTGAACATTTCCCCCCTGCCATTATACTCAGGAAAGTCGGGATGACTATCTCCGCTGAAATGTTGTTTGAGTGGACAAAGTATTTGAAGCTTTCAGTCTATGAGCTCCAGCTCTCAGTGCTTTCATCATAGCTTCCCATGGTGCCAAAAAACTCCCGCCCTTTTATTATGGGAAGGCTTGGGTAAGCACAAACGTGAAATTAAGTTTTTATCACTACCTCACTTGCTCTTCTCTGGGAGCCTGCCGATGTGGTTCTGACCTCCTCGCCACCAGTTTCTTTGTGGTACTTTTAAAGGATAGGCTTGCAGACCACAAAGGTACAAGCAAACAAGAGCTTTATTGGAAAGGTGTTTCCTCGCAGGCTGCTAGAATAGGCTGACCGTTAGCTTGCCCAAACTTTTAGATTTATTGTCACATGTATCAAGGTACAGTGGAAAGTACTGTTCTCCGTACAGTCCAGTCAGTTCGTACCATACATGAAAAACATAGGACATACAATAGATACACAATGTAAATACATAGACATCGGGTGAAGCATACGGAGTGTAGTACCACTCAGTAGAGAAGATGCATGGAGAGATCAGTTCAGTCCATAAGAGGGACATTCAGGAGTCTGATAGCAGCGGGGAAGAAGTGTTTTTTGAATCTGTTTGTGTGTGTTCTCAGAGGTTTGTATCTCCTGCCCGAAGAAAGAGGTTGGAAGAGTGAATAACCTGGGTGGAGGGGCCTTTGATTATGCTGCCCACTTCCCTGAAGCAGCGGGAGATTTAGACAGGGTCAATGGATGGGAGGCGGGTTTTCGTGATGGACTGGGCTGTGTTTGCTACTCTCTGTAGTTTCTTATGGTGTTGGGCTGAGCAGTTGCCGCACCAGGCTGTGATGCAGACAGACAGGATGCTTTCTATGGTGCATCTGGAAAAAATGGTAAAAGTCGATGTGGACATGCCAAATTTCTTTAGTTTCCAGATGATGTATCGATGTTGTTGTCCTTTCTTGGTCGCAGCGTCGACGTGGGTGGACCAGGACAGATTGTTGATGATGTGCACCTAGGAATTTGAAGCTGCAAACAATCTCCACCATTGATGCAAACAGGAGAGTGTACAATACTTCGCTTCCTGGTGTCAATGACCAGCTCCTTAGTTTCCCGATGACATCATCAGCACATCATGTGATTGGACTCTTAAAGTGACCTTGTTCCAACTGCGAACAAACATGAATACACAACAATGGGTTCCTGAGTTTCATAAGTGAGGCATAGAATACTAAAGTAAGGAAGTTATTGTGAACCTCTGTGAAGAGCTGATTCAACCTCAACTGGAGCACTGTATCCGAATCTGGGCACAACACTTGAGGAAGCATGTGAAGGCATTAGAGAGGGTGCAGAAAAGATTTGCAAGAATGGTTCCAGGGATGAGGGCCTTCAGTTACGGGAGGCTGGAGATGCTGGTGTTGTTCTCCTTGGAGAAGGGAAGGTTGAGAGGAGCTTTGATAGAGGTGATCAAAATCATGAAGGGTCTGACATAGTCGATAGGCTGAAACTGTTCCCGTAACCAGCAGGATGGGGAAACAGGGAGCACCAAACTGAGGTGGAAGGCAAAATACCTAAAGGTGACATGCGGATAAGTTCCTTTCTGCAGCAGGTGGCTCGGATTTGGAATGCAATACCGGAGAATGTGATGGAGGCAGATTTGGTTGTGGCTTTCAAATATTATTGGATAATTATCTGATGAGAAAAGAATTGCAGGCTCCAGGAAAAAAGTCACAGGAGTGGCACTATCTGAGGTATTCCCGTAGAAAGCCAACACAGATATGCTGGGTCAAATGGTCCCCTGTGCTGTAACTATTCTATGACACATGATATAGCAAGGCATGAAAAGGCACATGCTGATGAATTATACTGCATCTGAAGCATCATCACTTTATGAATCTTGTTTCAAAATGAATATTACAGCTTTTTTCAAATTTACATTTGTGGTAGTTAAGTATAACACCGTTAGAAGTTAGCCTGAACTCAGTGGTATCACCAACAACCGCTTTCTGGTCAACAAAATAAAACTCAAATTAAATTCAAAAAGGAGCAATTTCCCCTCAAGTTAACCCAGGAACATGGTGCAATGTACCAATTAAATCATTATCTCTGCACAGTCTTGTTTACTTTTAACTAAAGATACACAGGGGACATTAGTGCATGAGAAGCATTATTAGGGAAAGTCATTCTCTGTGCAAACATGCTTCAGCTGAAGTCCTCCAGCTTTAACAGATCATAAAAGCCACATCAAGCGTTTTAAAGAAAAAAGATTGATCGCACATTCACTGAACATGGGGTGACAAAAAGAACGTTACAGTTAATTAAATACTTTTGAAATGTGTCACTTTTGTAATGCAGGGAAATATGGTTGCAATTTGCATACGATGTGGTAGTAAATGTTAGCGCCCAGCTGCTGTTGAGTAAAGAGTCAAGAGTTCTGCTCCTTTACTTCTTTTCCCAAACACCTTTTTTCCCCTTGAACATCCTCTATACATAACTCTATCACCACATCACAATCCACAAGAGCCACCTGTAACCCCTTTACATATCAGTATATCAGTGTCAATGATTGGATCTTTAACGTCAATGAGACATCTAATTAGAATGTCTCTTAACCCATTGCTCATCAGTCTCCCCTTCCTTGGAGGAAAAAAAATAATTTGGTAAATATTGGTTTCCCCCGAAAAAACAAAATTCCAAGAAACTCAAAAACACATGCAATTCCCCCCCCTTTTTTGTTGTTGAAAAAGTCACAGAAACAGACACCCTTCATTAATAATATCCAAAAGTTTCTGTGGACTAGCCCCTCTTTTTGAAAAACAATCGGACAATTGATAGCTACTGTCGACCCATTTAATATTTGCTATCTCCTCTCTGTCCAACATCTGCTTCAAACTTGTGGTGTTTATCCTTAACCTTTTCTCATTCACACTTTTTGTAGAGTGCACATTTTCCCACAGGGATTTATTGTCAATGTGACACTCAATGGGTATGTTCCCCAAATCCCCGAATCCCAAAATGTCTGTCAATATCTGGGATACATAAAAGGCCATGTCCACCGCCTCTTCAAGGCTTAACGTCTCAGCGGCCAAAGTGTTTTTGACCACTCTCCTTATTTTCTTTGCATCCCACACAAGAGGGCAACATTTACTATTGTTCCCCAAAAGGAAAATTATTAGACCTCCTGCGCTTGAAACCCCATCACAAATTTGCATAGGGCGCATCACTGTAAACTGAGTTTAAAGTGCCTAAGATCGCCTAAAACCGGGAACCTCAAAACACACTCCTGCATTTTTAGTTTGACCAACACTTTATTTGCTCTCATTAGGTCTTCCACTTTAGGATCATTCATTTTTGTACTCAACTCTAAGACATCAAAACTAACGTCCGGTCTAGGCTGTCTACCTAACCAATTTAGTTGCCCAATTAAACTATGCAGTTGCTCGTTTTTCATCTTTGAAACCACTGTGTCTTTTTGTGAAATCCAACCATGACTAATTGCTATTGGGCTGATGCTCTCCAAATAAGATTGCTGACGTAAAGTTGCACCTAACGTAGTCTGTCCGATTTCCAGTCCAATATATTTAAATACACCGGTAGCCTGACTTCCAACCCTGAATTCTTCCTCAACCCAGAGATTACGATAGCTTCGAAATCACTAGTCCCACCCCACAAAACATCATCGATATGCATCATGAAGATGCCAGAAAGATTTCCTTTATAGTGCCGGTAAAACATTGCCGGATCCGCTTTCAACTGGCAACAGCCTAACTTTAACAAAACTGACCTTACCGAAAAATACCAGACTCTAGACGCATCATTTAATCCATATAAACATTTATTCAACTTCCAGAGTACCCCTTCTGTGTTGGCTGCCTCTTTAGGAGGACGGAGAAAAATCATCTGAAGCTGATGCCCCTGCAAAAAAACAGCTTTTAAATCTATAGATTTGAATTCCCATGCCTTTGTGGCTAATAGAGCCAAGAAGATCTTTAAAATAGCCTTTCCTGCCGTATATGAATCTATCCTTAAATCCTGATCTCCTAAGTTTTCTTCAAATCCCCTTGCCACTAGCCTGGCCTTTGCCTTTTAAGTTCCATCAGGAAAAACCTTTTCCATGCAAATCCATCTGTGGGATAGAACTCTTTGTCCCCTATCCGGTACTTCTGTGTATACCCCAAATTCACTCCAACAATGCAGGTTTGCTGTTTGGCATCTTTGATAACTTTTTCATCTAATTTATTGGAAGCCACCAAAATCTCACGTGCATGTGGGCTTTGATTCCTAGTAGTATTCGTAGTCTTACCCAATGTAAGGGTGTCAAGACAATGTATTGGGCAGCACGGTAGCATTGTGGATAGCACAATTGCGTCACAGCTCCAGGGTCCCAGGTTTGATTCCGGCTTGGGTCACGGTCTGTGCGGAGTCTGCACATCCTCCCCGTGTGTGCGTGGGTTTCCTCCGGGTGCTCCGGTTTCTTCCCACAGTCCAAAGATGTGCAGGTTAGGTGGATTGGCCATGATAAATTGCCCTTAGTGTCCAAAATTGCCCTTAGTGTTGGGTGGAGTTACTGGGTTATGGGGATAGGGTGTGGAGGTGTTGACCTTGGGTAGGGTGCTCGTTCCAAGAGCCGGTGCAGACTCGATGGGCCGAATGGCCTCCTTCTGCACTGTAAATTCTATGATAATCTATGATGTTCCGAGACCTTGACAAACTATCCCCTATCCTGCCTGATATCTCCTTCTGTACTGCTGCTGCTTAATTTTTCCCTTCTGCTGTGGGATGTCCTTTCAATAGTTCTCGACCTTTTCCTGTGAACCTGTTCACTATCCAATGTACTAACTGAACTGGCACTGCGTTTCTGTGCCCTCCATTTTTGAACTTTGTGTTCCCAATCCATTGTCTTGACACCCTCCCCTGATTGTTGTACATTCACCCAGTGTTTATACTTTCCAGTGGCCTTCCCTGCTCAACTAATGACAGTTGCACCTTCCATTGACTAGACCCTTCAGGCAAGTATGTCACTTTTGTACCACCTTTTGGCAGTTGTCCTTTCCAAAAAATGGCCAGTTCTAATTCACCAGAAGTATTGTGTTCCTCTACAGAAACCCTGTCTATATCAGTTAACTGATCCTCATAGTTCTGTAACACATGCGTCCCAGATGACCCTGATTCCTCATCATGTCTGTCTGCTCTATCTAAATTTGAAAATTTATAATCTGTAGCCATTACCCTTGATGAATGTACCCTAACAGTTTGATTACCATGTTGCAAAATAATTGTTTTGCCATCTATGCCTATGATCTTCCCTGGACATTTCCACTCATTACAATTGTCTCTCTTATAGTATACTATGTTTCCTTGCTAAAAAATGTATTTGATGGCCGTATATTATGCCTTAAAGCTCTGCGAATTCTTTCAGAGACTTCTGCTTCCAAAAAAGCTTTTCTACTGCTATGTAATGCATTTAAATACTCAGTAAGGGCAGAGCTAATTGTAGTCCCCTCCCAAGCTGGAGACTGGTCATCCAAAATGGATGGAATTTTAGGATTTCTACCAAACACTAATTGATAGGGACTATAGCCCCCAACCATCTGCAATGAATTCTTTGAATGTACCGCCCATGCTAAGGCTGAATTTAGCTTGCAATTTGGCCTATTTGCCAAACTTTTCTGGTGCATGTCATCTATTACAGCATGGTTTCGTTCACACGCACCATTACTAAATGGGCTTTCTGCAGCCATATTCATAACTGTGATATTCACGTTTTCACACATATCCCTAAACTCATCATTAGCAAATTCTCCCCCATTGTCTGTAAGGAATTTTGCCGGTGGACCCATTCCTGTCCCTATCCATTTTTTCACAACGCTTGCATCCTTTAATAAATTTTTCAGCCTCCGAGGAGACGGATGCGCAAATTCCCTATGCAGTTTTAATACAACAAGCTTTTTAGCAGCTAAAGTCCTATTTCCAGCTGCCAATGACACATCCTTAAAAACTGCACCTGAAATATTATTTACCAGTAATGGAATACAATAGTGTCCCGACTGTGTAAATTGTAAGTCCACCGTCTTTCCAAAAACTGTTGCCTTATCCTGTTCCATATCCAGTTTCTTTTTAAAAAAATAAATTTTACCCAAATCATTTTTTCCAATTAAGGGGCAATTTATCGTGGCCAATCCACCTACACTGCACATCTTTGGGTTGTGGGGCCGAAACCCACGCAAACATGGGGAGAATGTGCAAACTCCACACGGATAGTGACCCAGGGCCTCGGTGCCGTGAGGCAGCAGTGCTAACCACTATGCCACCGTGCTGCCCTCCATATCCAGTTTCATGTGTGCTTTCTTCATCGATGGTCTGCTCAGAAGCAAAGGTATCTCACTTGATACAACATCTGTGCTAGTGGAATAATTCACTCCGGCAATATTGCAAGGGATCACCACTCTTTTCAGCGACTTCAGAGTATTATCATCCCCAAACCTTAAACTTGTGGAACTTTCAAATTCCTTCACCTTGTTGCGATTTTCGGCATTCAAAGAGTCCAGGTAACATTTTAACCAGTCAATTCCACACACAGTACATGTGCAGCCACTGTCCAATACAGCACAATTGAAGGATTCTGCAACCGACACTCTCATTACCTGAGTAAAACTGCTCATTAATAGGACAATGCCTTCATTCTGGTCACTATCTTTTTCCTCTTCTGACTCTTCCAGGTCATGTGTAGCTTCAAACACTCTATTATAATGTGTTGGATAGTTGAAACCATAATAGTATTGAGAGTCACACCGAAAACATCGATTTATCATACCCGGGCATTTCTGGGGTTCATTTTCCTATTACCGTTCTCCATGTCCCTCCTCCTGTTTTTTAATGGGTTTCTGTCCTCATAATTTCCAGGTCCCGATCTCCTTCCATACTCTTGTAACTTGTTTGTAGCCATACAATCTCGCCATCCTGTCAGTAGTGTTTCTTCCATAGTCTGCTTTATTGCTGACTGACCCATTTTTGTCATACGAGCCATAGGAATTGAATGTTTCCACAGAAACTTCTTTAAGGCTTCTATCATCTGATTGAACAAGGTATTATTATCTGCAATCTTAACTCCTGTCAAAACTAGGAGCCTGCCAATATTAATCACTCTAGAACAGTCCAGTAACTTAAATGCTAACACGGACTGTGGAAATTCCAGGTTAGTATAGTCTGCTGAATTCCATTATATAGTCCTCAATAGAGACATCCTCTGTTTTCCGGAATCTATCAAATTCTGACCAGGCTTCATGCACAGTTAACAAGTCATCCTTTTGATAAATCTTCTCCATAAAATGCGATAGAATCTCCAGACTTTCTTCTGAGTCTAACTCTTCCAATTCCAGTTCAGGAAATACTTTGCTTCGGATTTTACTCTCGTAAGGTAGAGAAAGAGCCAATGCCATACCTTGTTTCCTCTTTCCCAAATCAGTTCCCTTAGTCCACATAACAACTGCACTTCTCCATTGGTCGTCTGATCCCCTTTCAGAAAATAATGGCGGATAGTCATATCCGGAAATCGTGATTCTAGATTCAGCCATATATATATATATTTTTCCTTCTCACTCACTCCTTGGTTGATGCAGATTTTTTTTTTTCTGCAAAAGTTGTATCTTTCAACCCTTTACATTTACACAGCAACCATCTTCTGCTCCCACTGTTAGCTTCCGGCTGCTGTTGAGTAAAGAGTCAAGAGTTCTGCTCCTTTTCCCAAACACCTTTTTTTCCCTTGAACATCCTCAATACAAAACTCTATCACCACATCACATGCCAGAAGAGCCATCTGCAACCCCTTTACATATCAATGTCAATTATTGGATATTTAACATCAAAGAGACATCTAATTGGAACATCTCTTAACCCATTCCTTAACAGTACAACCAGTGTAACAGTGTAAAACAAACTGTTTTAATGGTTGTGGAATAGATATTGGCCAGGACACTGGAACAATTCCTGAGCTCTTCTTCAATTAGCACCATGGGATCTTTTACTTCCTCGTCAGAGGACAGACACACCTAATGTTGAAAGTCAGCACCTCTGACAGTGCAGCAATTCCTCAGTGCTGCACTGAAATGTTAGCCTGGATTAAGTACTCAAATCCTTGCATTGGGGTTTGAATCCAACGGTCAAAGTGCTACAATTGAACCAAGGCTTACTCCTGATGTAATGATGTTATACTAAACTGATGCAGATGAAATTGTTTCTTTTTAACTGGAATTAATGTTGACAATGTAATAAGATTTGAACAGTGAGTGATGACATATGTCCAATACAATAAATTCACACTCACCTTTCTGTACCTCTTTTTGAAACATTAAACAGAATATCAGTACCAAAATTATATATTCCTTTTCGTATCCATCAAAAATGTCCCTGTGTAGAGTTATTCAACTACAAAGTTAAGAACCACTGGCTGAGTAAGTGGTGTTGAAACATTCAGAGGTGCTATGGGAGAACAGGGGCTGGATCCTCTGCACCCTGACGGCAAAAGCGTGGCCGGCACCGGGGCGGAGAATTAATTTCCCCACAAGGAATCGGGACAGGCGCCAATTCCCCGATTCTCCGGGCCCCAAAACGCCACCTTGCCGCATATCATCTACCTGCGGCCCTTGCTGGAGGCCCACCCCACCATTCTCTGCCCCCAACCGGCCGAAGTGCTGACGTTGTGGATCTAACATGGTCCTGCCGGTCGGGATACTAGCGTGGCGGCTGCGGACTCCTTCCGTGGCGCCCTAGTCGGGGGCGGGCCAAGCGGAGGGCAGGGGGGCCTTATAGTGGCCGGGCAATTTTTGGCGGGCAGTCAGGGTCGGGCGCACGGCCGATTGGGGGCACTATGTTTAGGGTCCAGCTGCGCAGTCTGAGACCGCCATGGAGCACCGTACGGCCGCTGGAGGCCACAGCCGTACACATCAGCGGCCTCTGACCAGGAAATGTGGGGGCCCATATCTGCAGCAAAAGCTGCTAGTTTTACACTGGTTCACTGCTAGCCCCCTGTAGGGCTCGGAATATGTGGCCCTTTCACGCCAGTTTTTCTGGCGGGAAAGTCCACAGTTTTTACAACGGAGTGGGGATATAGTTCCAAAAACAGAGAATCCAGCCCCAGGCTTTTGACCTTTTAATATAACATCCACTTTGCCCACGCAAGGAATAGAATGTCGGGCTCAATGGCCCTTTCCTGAGTCATACTCGTCACTCTCTTGTCTTCCGTGCGATCTCATCATCCTCAGAATCAAATATTGTAAAGCAGCTTAACTCTGACTGTTGGGGCATTGAACGGATGCAAATAACTATGGTTAAGAATGGTTTAGTTGAAGCTTTTTCGAATTCCCTGAAGTGCCAAGACTGACAATTATACCTGTTTCGTTTAGCGCAATGGTGAAATCAGTGTCACCATCTTCAGTGAAAACAAAGCAAAGGATAAAAAAAGCAATGGAAGTAGAAGAACCTCTTCTGCGTTGCTTTAGAAAGTGAATGCGCAAAGCAGCACCTTGGTTACCTTGGAAAAGCAGACACTTGGTTCTGCTCAGTGTTAGATTTATGTCTGTGAAGTGGCAGTAAATATTCTCTTGGTCTTAGAGAATAGACTTAACATAGCTAAGCCTAGACTGAGTAGGAAAGGTCAGTTCTGGTGAAGTGCAAACATGGGGAAGTCAACAATGTGGCGAATGAGACGAGGGGAAAAGTAACAGGAAATCTCCAGGCCTTGGTAGAGACATTATTGTCACTTGGAAGTGGTATTCAGTAATGACTTGTCCCATTGTATTGGAGCGGATCACATTTTACTGATATGGAAGATTAACATTCAGTGAGGCAGAAAATATTTGTTAATTTAGCATAGAAAGTCTTTTTGTTGTACCTTTTAAAGTACTCATTGGATGTTTCTGTGCTGGAAATTGGTCTAAGGTTTCAAAAGGAACTAATGGTCTATAATGGCACTGATGATTAATGGGCAGGACTAGGAGGACCAATTTTCTCGCCAAAGCTGTAACTTATCTTTCTGCAATGTTGTGGACTTGACCTCTCTGCTTGGAAGCTCAAGAACATTTTAAATCACCACTTTCTTGCCATTGCATTAAAGTCAATTACTTGTACGTTCCATGGGTTTACTGGGAAAATATTGAAACCATAATCTTATAAATGTCCAGACCCTTTGAAATACATCAGAAGAAGCAATGTACTCTGATCTCGGACTAATTGAGTGTTACGCTTCTGCAAGCCTTCGTTAGAATGGAATTTGCATGAGTGAAATACCAACAATCGCATACGAAATTGAAGGATTTGCAAAGTAAACGTGAAATGAAAGTGTCTGTATGTACAAACCTTCTGCTTCACTGGCCTCTTATATTTCTTCAGTTTGAGCATTTTACAAATTACATTTATCAAATTTCAAAAGAAAATAGCCGTAAATAATTTCCTTTGGATTATAACTTTCAAAGGAATAGAACAAAGTGCCCAGTCTGCGCTTTAATCTTTGAAATTAATTAATTATATGACAGTACCCTTTATTAATTTAGGGGGATTGATGTGCATTTTTACAGTTTGGAGCGATTTCGGTTTAATATGCATTTATGTACATTTTTATTTAAAAAACATCTCTATCTTTTATACAGAAATACGTAAAATCCTACAAACCTCTGCCTTGTTACTGGTCTTGCTGACAAGTCTGCAGTTACATTCATGGCATGCTCATTGTTACACTGTCAGAAGACTTACTCATAACTAAACAGACGTTATCAATTTCACTTGAACAGCGCTTGTAGAGAGGTTCTGCTGTTTAAAAATGTCAACAAGGGAGCCTTCATTTCTCAAGTGGGACATCACAATTACTTTCTGACATGGACTCCATTTAAAATAATTAGTTGCAAGGGAATCTAAACCTAGTTTAGGCTCTATATTTTATTTAGCATTATAGTAGAGATAGCATATTAGCAATCATGCCACCCACTGATATGATTGATTGTGGAGTACGTACATTTAAATACCCGGATGCAGGATTCACCCAGCTCCCAGGACTCAACGGCCGCACCTGTGAGACCTTGCCAGGGTGCTGTTTAGTACAGGTCCATTCAAACGTGGACCAGGCATGACAGCATCTCGTGGTGTCTCGCAGGCAATTGGAGACCCCTGCATGGTTAGCAACAGGGCAGGGTGGCACTCTCCCTGGCAACTAGGCACAAGGGTGCCGGGGCATTGTCAGGATACCAGGCTAGAAGTGCCAAGGGTTGGGAACGGGGCTGCCTTGCCAATTGGAGGGGTAGTGAGGGGGTTGTTCTTAGGAGCCTTGACAAGGTTAGGGGGTGAGAGGGGTGGGGGGAGTGGCAGAAAGCAGGGGGGGTTGACCTGAAGGGGGTGCCGGTGGGGGGGGGGGGGGGGGGGGGGGGGATCAGGGCTGCCGATCAAAATGGCACCCAGATTGGTGAACAGGCACTTCTGCTGGCGATATCAGCTCCCCAGCAGGAAACCCCTCTGAGTGCGACCTCGGCAATCTCCCCAAGGCCAAAGGAAAAGGCAAAGCTTCATTGAATAACGGGGTGATTCTCAGCGTGCAGCTACCAAGAATCACTCTGCCAAATACACCCGAAAGCAGACTTAGTTTTAAGTCTGCTGAATCGGGTCTTACATCCATCTTATTCTCTAACATTCAGGATACATTTGAGGCACATGTGAATTAACAGGTCTCTGTTTGGGGCCTCCTCCCGTCCCCCTCCCATGTCCCCTATCTGCGACACTTGTTGGCTATGGCGCTCCGCACCTGGCCGCCTTTCTGAGGCACTTGGTCCCAAAGAGTGTTGAAGTGTTGAACTGTGCTTGTGCAGCCTGCTCACAGCCTATGAGTTGCGGGAGGGCTTGACCTCCATGCTCAAGATTGAGGTAAATTGGGTTTCATATCAAGTGGGGACTTTGGGAAAGCACCATGCGGAAGATGAAAGTTGAGATGAAAGAGGGCACTGCAAAGGCTATGGGCCCTGACAACATTCCGGCAATGGGACTGGAGACTTGTGCTCCAGAACATGCAGTGTCCCTGACCAAGCTCTCCCACTACAGCTTCACACTGGCATCTACCTGAAAATGTAGAAAATTGCCCTTCCACAAAAGGCAGGACAAAAACAATCTTGACCAACTACCGCCCCATCAGTTTACTCTTGATCATCAACAAAGTGATAGTAGAAGTGTTGTTGACAGTGCAACCAAGGCTGCATTTACTCTGCAATAACCAGCACACTGTGATCAGCTTGGGTTCCACCAGAGCTACTCAGTTCCTGTCTCCATTACAGTCTGGTCCAAACATGAACAAAAGAGTTGAGATGAAGAGTGACTTCCCTTGACATCAAGACAGCGTTTGACCAAGTGTGCATCAAGGAGCCCTCGTAAAACTGAAGCCAAGGGGAATCAGAGGGAAACTCTACAATGATTGGAGTCATACCTAGCACACAGGAAGATATTTGTGGTTGTTGGAGGTCAATCATCTCAGTCCTGGGATATTGCTACAGATTTCCTCAGGGCAGTGTCCTAGGCCCAACCAACTTCAGATGTCTCATTATTGACCTTCTTTCCAACATATGGTCTGATTTTGGGATGTTCACGGATGATTACACAATGTTCAATGCCATTTGCGACTCTTCAGATCATGAAACAGTTCATGTCTATATGTAGCAAGACCTGAGCAACATTCAGCCTTGGGCTGTGAAGTGGCAAATAACATTTGCATCACACAAATGCCAGACAATGACCATCTCTAAAAAGAGAGAATCCAGCAGCTCCCCTTGATATTCAATGGCATTACCATCACTCAATCTCTACTATGAACATGCTGGGGTTACCATTGACCAAACATTTAACTGGACCAACCAAATAAATATTGTGGCTACAAGAGCAAGTCAGAAGCTGGGATTTCGTCTGAGATCAACTCACCTCCTGAATCCCCAAAGCCTGTCTACCACTTGTAAGGTTCAAGTCAGGAGTGATGGAATGCTGTCCATTTGCCTGGATGAATGCAGCTCCATTAACACTCAAGAAGCTTAACACCATCCAGGACAAAGCAGCCCGCTTGATTGGCAACCCATCTGCCACCTTTAACATTTCCCCCCTGCACCACCATTGGGCGGTGGCAACAGCGTATACCATCTACAAGTTGCATTCCAGCAACTCAGCAAGGCTCCTTCCAAATCTGGTACTTCTACCATCTTGAAGGACAAGGACAGCAAATGTATGGGAACACCACCATCTGCAAGTACTCCTCTAAGTGACACATCACCCTGACTTGGAAATATATCTCTGCCTAGCCAGGATGCACACATCTCACAAATAAAGAAAAAAGCTGTAGGAGCTTGCAGGAGTCAGTGAAGCTATGAAGCCTTGAGTCGGATACAGTCAACCTGATTATGGTGACTGGTTGACAGATTTTTCACTTCACTAACTTGCATCTCATTATTATCAACAATATTCCTTAGATCCATCGAATCCTTACAGTGCAGAGGAGGCCATCGGTCTATCGTGTCTCCACAACCCTCCGAAAGAGCATTCTACCGGGGCCCATTTCCCCACCCTATCCACGTAACTCTGTACCTCCACCCAACCTGCACATCTTTGGACACTAAGAGGCAATTTAGCATGGCCAATTCACCTAACCTGCACATCGTTGTACTCTGGGACACAGGGAGAACGTGCAAACTTCGTACAGTCACCCAAGGTCAGAATCGAACCGTGGTCCCTGGCATTGTGAGGCAGCAATGCTAACCACTGTGCCGCCATGCCCTGATCTTCAGTTCCATTGAAGTCTGTGTACTAAATAATACTTTCAGCCTGTGCAAACTTCTTTAACTCTGTTGATTAGTACAACAATGTCTCAGGAGCAATCATATTGTTTTGTTTATACTTTAATTATCTGCATGATTTAAGGAGCATTCATTTAATACTTCCATTTCTCCAATTCCTTGTTTCTGTGCTATTAGATCAATGTAAATTGTGCTTCCTTTGGATTGATTGTAGTCAGTGCTGGTTGCCTGATCTAATATTACAGGAATAAAACGGTTGATCCATTGAATTTTGCTAAATTTTCAGTGCATGTAAGGATGTTTGATGTCATAATTTTTCTGATAAAATCCTAATGTTCATTAGCAATTATTATGCAATCATTATACACTCTCAAGACAGTACACCACTGTTGGAAATGCAGTTTACTTTCTGAACTTAGCATCTTGATGTTTTCTTTCTCTTGGCATTTTTAATTATTTACAATAAGGCCATTTCTAAAAGCAACGTTTTACCTTCTATGAACTGAATATTATGCACACTGTGTGTGGAATGAATTGGTTAGTTTGCCACTGAATCAGCGATATATTTTCTTGAGTCACAAGCTGGAAAGATACACAGAGCTCTCATATGATTTTTGCACTACTTTGCTAGACGAATACATATACAAAAAGACCATACAGTTCAGGCTAAAGCGATAATCAAATATAACGTAAGACATAAATGTATATAGAAGTTGAATAAATTCGCAGATTAAAAGTTAATCTTGTACATAATCCTCATTGGTGCTTTGAGCTGTCTTTTTAAATAAAATTCAAAAGGTGTGTGGAAATTTCCAATTTAGTCCCTTTCCGAGCCTTTTAACTGGTGATTTTATATGGAGCACATTGAACTCTGTCCGACTGCTGATGCTGAACCAAAGGATCTAAGGAAGTGAGCATTGGACATGGTAAAAGCATATGGTAAATGTACCTGATCGTGGCTGCATCGGACACCACAGATCAATAGCAGAGCTTTCACAGCAAGCAGTATACATAAAGAAAACCTACATTTGTTTCTGAACCATGTGGTCATTATTAATAAGTATTTAAATAATCTGAATGGATGAGAGCGTCAACCATGTTGGAGAGAAATTTTAAAGTTCCTGTGTGGCGGCTTATATTGAAGAAAATCAGGCCAGGTCCAAAATGGGCTATCACTTGATGAAAATAATGTTAATATTACCTTCATGAATTTACTTGTCCTAATTTAGCATACATTACTTAACTGATTATCCCATTTGTTGCATTTGCTAAATAAAGCCTCAATAATGAAGATGCATTTAGACATGGTCATGTCAGCCAAGGTGCACCCTGCAGCGATAACAGTGCGTCTGCTTCCTTTGATACAGAAGTGTCGCTGTGCTTGTGGTGTATTTTGCTTGTCTGTATTGCATGTGTCTCCCAGAGCTGAAATCTTTAACTATGTGAGCTCAACCACAACAAGGCATAGAGCAAAGCAATAAGTGGTTGGCAGAATCCAAAATGCTTTCCTTGTATAATATTATGTCATGTGAATAAGAGCATTCAGAATTGAAAGTTGGCAGCATATCAGATGACAGGGGGTGATCCTGATTGAAGCTGACAGCCAGACGTCTGAGGATTGGATTGGAAATAGTGAATGGTGGGATGATTGGACTTAGCGAGCTGTAATTCTTTTCCCATTGATTTTTCTCCTTGCGTGCAGATGCCAATGAGAGTAAAACACTGTTAATAATTAGGAGCATCTTGATGTGGTCTGCAAACCATTTTAATTGTAGAATCACAGCTGACGAAGATTCTGGTTGGATGGGGGACTCTTTCTAATTCATCACATGGACATAATCATCCTGCACGGAAATATGTTTTTGAAATATTTTTAATGATAATTGTTAGTTGTGTTGTTACTTGTATTGTTTTTGGTCTGTTCCACACTTTATTCCTTGAGCAAAGATGTTTCTTGCATTTATTCCCAGGACATTGTGCATAGAAATCTTTTGTGAATGCTTTAGAACAAATGGTTTAAATCTTTTGATTGGCTTGCTCTTGTGTTACTCTAATGAAAATTGCATGCACCTTATTGAAAGTATCAAAGCTTCTGCAATTCAAGACGCAATGGATATTGCCTCGATTCTGAAATTCTGGCAAAGCACATGCAAGGCTGAATATTTTTACCAACCTTTTGAAAAACAGTCTTATTAATGAAACTGTGAATGTAACAGTTCCATCTATTTATACAAAAAGCTGCAAAACACCCAGTTAATTGTGAATTTAAAAATGACAAGTCTCATTGATCTGAAAACCTTAGACTTATTTTAATATCTCACATTTAATAATAATTTAGTAATAAAAAAAGTTATTAAATGTGTCTATGCATGCATATATAATTATACATATATAATAAATGCATACATAATTACATTTTTAAACTTTGATTCTATAAATTAGATGTTTTTGTTTATTCATTATAAATAAATCCCCCATTCTTGGTTTCCAAAATGAAAATTCTCACTACTTGATACAAGATTACTTATCGTGAATATGTTGCACATCTGGGGTGTCATTCTCCGACCCCCCGCTGGGTCGGAGAATGGCCGTTGGCCGCCGTGAATCCCGCCCCCACCCCCGCCGAAGTCTCCGGTACCAGAGATTGGGCGGGGGCGGGAATCGAGCCGCGCCGGTTGGCGGGACCCCCCGCTCAATTCTCCGGCCCGGGTGGGCTGAAGTCCCGCCCAGGAATTGCCTGTCCCACCGGCGTAAATCAAACCTGGTATTTACCGGCGGGACCAGGTGGCGTGGGCGGGCTCCGGGGTCCTGGGGGGGGGGGGGGGGCGCGGGGCGATCTGACCCCGGGGGGTGCCCCCACGGTGGCCTGGCCCGCGATCGGGGCCCACCGATCCGCGGGCGGGCCTGTGCCGTGGGGGCACTCTTTCCCTTCTGCCTCCGCCACGGCCTCCACCATGGCGGAGGCGGAAGAGACTCTCCCCACTGCGCATGCGCGGGAAACTTTCAGCGGCCGCTGACGCTCCCGCGCATGCGCCGCATTTCCGCGCCAGCTGGCGGGGCAACAAACGCCATTTCCGCCAGCTGGCGGGGCGGAAATCCCTCCAGCGTCGCCTAGCCCCTCAATGTTGGGCCGGCGTGATGCCCATCTGATTGGCGCCGTTTTTGGCGCCAGTCGGCGGACATCGCGCCGTTGGGGGAGAATTTCGCCCCAGAAGTTAGCACTCTTCAATATCCATTGGTTTTGGTCTACCAATTTTGAATTTCCTTCCCCTCAGTACTTCTGTTTAAAGTGAGTGCTGACAAACATGTCAGGATACTGGGGCGAAATTCTCCGTTATCGGCGGAAAGTCCGCCGATCGGCGCAAAAAACGGCGCAAATCCGACTTGCGTCACGTCGGAAAAATGGGTCGATAGTCTCCGGCCCGAAATGGGCTATCAGCGACGTAACGGGATCCGCGCTTGCGCAGTGGTTTATGCCGTGCAGCGTCATACGCGCCGCACGGCGTGACGGCTCATAAGGCCGCGCAGCTCCCCCCCCACCCGACCGCAACACCCGACTGGATGGCTGGCCACCGCTCAGCCCCGAGGTTCGAGTCACGCGATGTGGAGGCGCTCCAGGACGCGGTGGAGCAGAGGAGGGAGCCCTGTATCCCGGCCACGGCCGCAGAGTTGCCCCACGCCACAGCCGGCGTCTGTGGAGGGAAGTGGCAGAGGCTGTCACCGCTGTGGCCCTGACACCACGGACAGGCACCCAGTGCCACAAGAAGGTGAACGACCTCGTCAGAGCAGGCAGGGTGAGCCTCCCCATATCCCCCCTCCCCCATATCCCCCCTCCCCCATATCCCTCCCTCCCCCATATCCCCCCTCCCCCCATATCCCCCTTCTCCATATCCCCCCTCCCCCATATCCCCCCTCCCCCATATCCCCCCTCCCCCATATCCCCCCCATCCCCATATCCCCCCTCCCCCATATCCCCCCTCCCCATATCCCCCCTCCCCATATCCCCCCTCCCCCATATCCCCCCTCCCCCATATCCCCCCTCCCCCATATCCCCCCTCCCCCATATCCCCAAGTGAATCCAGCCCTAACCTTGACCTCTGCTATGCACGCGCAACCGATGGCGTGCATTCATATACCTGCCTAACAGTGTTGCCTTTTACCCCTGCCACCCCCCCCCACAGGGGAAGCGCGCACACAACAATAGGGAGCATGTGAGGACTGGAGGAGGCCCCGCTGATGAGAGGCCACTGACCGAACACCAGGAAAGGGCCCTGGAACTGGCTGGTGGACCTGAGGACGGGAGGTTGCTGATGCAGAGGTCGGGGGCGTAGTAGCAAGTGAGCCACCGACAGCCCGTCCCCATATCCCCCTCCCCTATATCCCCCTCCCCCGTATCACCTGATCACTGCCTGATGTCTAACCATGCATGCTTCATTGTGTATCGCAGGACCAAACGTCCAGGCATCCATCCCCGCAGATGCAGACCGCCCGCAGGATGCCCCTCGGAGGCCACGGGAGACGGAGAGACCCGGACCCCCCGGCATGCGACGCCCGCAGGATGCCCCTCGGAGACCACGGGAGACGGAGAGACCCGCACCCTCCAGCATGCGACGCCCACAGGATGCCCCTCGCACACCACGGGAGACGGAGAGACCTGGAGCAACAGGGAGACGACACCCCCGTCACGTGCGGGAGCGACCACCCAGCGATGAGGGGGCAGCCACAGGCCCCCGTCACATCCGAGCCAGGACACCACTACCCAGGACACCACTACCCAGGACACCACTACCCAGGACACCACTACCCAGGACACCACTACCCGGGACAGCAGTACCGGGACAGCACTACCCAGGAAGACGAAATACCGGACAGTGACTCAGAGTGGAATGGGTGGAGACGAACCCCCCACCCCAAAGTGCCATGGACTCAGAGTAGGACGAAGAGCACGACACAACGCCACTGCTGTCACCAACACCCTCCCACCATCGCAGAAACACTCACCTCGGTTGGGCACTTTAGTGATGAGGCGTCTGGTACACTCACTGGTGCGCACAACCACAGCCGTCCCGGTACAGCAGGTGGAGGTAGGAGCAGCAGAGGGGCCGGGCGGTCGGAGGGCAGCCCAGCCCAAGCGAACATCCGCCGCCCAGATGGATCCCGGGTTCCTGGAGTTACCACACCCACACATAGATCCGATGCAACCACTGACCCGGAGACAAGCGAAGAGGGTGACGGGCGGCTTGCGGCTGCTGCGGTCGCAGGTGGAGGAGTCCACCCGCATCCAGGAGCTGGGAGTGGTGCCGGTCATGCGTGCCACCCAGGCCGACACCGCACGGGTGGGGTCCGCGGTGGAGGCAATGGGTGCGATGGTGTCAGACATGGGGAACGGTTTGCGAGGCCTGGGGCTTTCCGTGCAGGCGGCGTCTGTGGCCCAGGAAATGGCTGCCCTCTCACAGGAGGCCATGAGCCAGTGCCAGCGCCAGATGGCAGAGGCGCTGAATGCCATAGCCCCAGTCTCAGCAGGCCATGGCCCAGTCTCTGCAGGCCATGGCCCAGTCTCAGCAGGCCATGGCCCAGTCTCTGCAGGCCATCGCTGAGGGCATCGGCGCCAGTGGCCATGGGCGTGGGAATCGGGTAGTATGGCCACAGACCGCACACCATGGCAACAGCCGACACCCACACCCCCCACCCATCCACCCACCCAGCACCCTCACCCCCCTCCCCAACTCCACCCACCCCACCCGCATGCACACCACCCCCCCCCCATTGCCGATCCACCTGCGGCACAACGGGCCGGGCTCACACAGTTGCGGGTGGACGCGTGTCTATCGCAGGCCATGGAGGATGATGACAACCCGCCCTGCGCTGAGCTCCTGACTCTACATCGTTGGACTATGTCTGACCCATGGCCACAGTACCACCATCCACCCGAACCATCCCTGCATGCGGCTGTGACACTGCAGCGCACGGTCCCGTCCTCTGCCCGGGGTTTGCCAACCCCCTGGGCTCCATGGCTGCAAACCTGCAGACCCCTGTCGATACCAGCACGGGCCTCCAGGACTGGCAGCGCCAGATGTCGGGGGGGGCGTCGGATGGCCAGTCCGTTCGCATCCCCCACCCATGTAGAGGCCTGGGGGCCATCGGGCACCCCGAGGGAGGAGGAGGTGGTGTGGTCCGTCCCGGCTCCCTCTGTAGGGGAGGTCCCGGTACACCGCGACACGTCGGACTCCCCCCCTTCCGTCCCAGGTGCATCGGGTGGGCAACGGGCAGGACAGGCTGGCAGCTCGCCATCCCAGTCGCCCGGGCCGCAGCCTGGCCCATCTAGGCCAGGACGCCCCAGGAAACGGCCGCCAAAGGGATCCAGTGTCAGAGGGCAGGAATCACAGGAGTCCACCTCCAGTTCTGCTGTACCGTCTGGGGAACCACGTAGACGTAGTCAAAGGGCCCGTAAGGCCAAACAATTAGACACTGAGTAAGTTGGCACGGTTGCAGGGCACAGATGAGTTTTAGGGGCTAGGGCACGTGCATGAACTCCTTTGGTTATTAAAGTCAATGTTACACCTACAGAAGCTGCCTTTGTGCTCTGTCCAAAGTGTGCGGGGGTGTCATGTACGTTGAGCGCAAGTGTGTGTGTGAGGGGTGGTCTTACTTCAGCCCCAGGTGAGTCTGCCCCCTTCCCCCTGGGCCGCCATCAACATCCCCCGGGCAGAGGACGGGACCGTGCGCTGCAGTGTCACAGCCGCATGCAGGGATGGTCCGGGTGGATGGTGGTACTGTGGCCATGGGTCAGACATAGTCCAACGATGTAGAGTCAGGAGCTCACCGCAGGGCGGGTTGTCATCATCCTCCATGGCCTGCGATAGACACGCGTCCACCCGCAACTGTGTGAGCCCGGCCCGTTGTGCTGCAGGTGGATCGGCAATGGGGGGGGGGGTGGTGTGCATGCGGGTGGGGTGGGTGGGGTTGGGGAGGGGGGTGAGGGTGCTGGGTGGGTGGATGGGTGGGGGGTGTGGGTGGTCGGCTGTTGCCATGGTGTGCGGTCTGTGGCCATACTACCCGATTCCCACGCCCATCTAGTCAGTGAAGCGGGCGTCTATCAGTCTGTCCCGTGCCCGCTGGGCCAGCCGGTAACGGTGGACAGCCACCCGTCTGTGTCTACCCCGTCTGCCCTGACCATTACCCCCATCCCCCTCATCTGGGGAGGACTGCGCCTCTTCCTGCTGCTCCTCCACTCCGCCCTCCTCTGCCTGCGGCACATCGCCCCTCTGTTGGGCTATGTTGTGCAGGACGCAGCACACCACAATGATGCGGCCGACCCTATCTGACCGATACTGGAGGGCGCCCCCAGAGAGGTCCAGGCACCTGAAACGCATCTTCAGCACGCCAAAGCACCTCTCTATCACTCCCCTTGTCGCTACATGGGCATCATTGTAGCGGTTCTCCATCTCATTGCGTGGCCTCCGTATAGGCGTCATCAGCCACGATCGCAATGGGTAGTCCCTGTCGCCCAGCAACCAGCCCCTCAGCCGGTGATGGCGTCCCTCGTACATGCCGGGGATGGATGACCGCGACAACACGAATGAGTCATGTACACTGCCTGGGTGACGGGCGCAGACGTGCAGGATCATCATGCGGTGGTCGCAGACCACCTGTACGTTCATCGAATAGGTCCCCTTCCTATTAGTGAACACGGCCCTGTTATCTGCAGGTGGCCGCACGGCGACATGCATCCCATCGATCGCGCCCTGGACCATGGGGAACCCGGCCACGGCAGAGAAGCCCACGGCCCGGGCATCTTGGCTGGCCCGGTCCACGGGGAAGCGGATGTAGCGGTGCGCCATGGCATATAGGGCATCTGTCACTGCCCGGATGCACCGGTGCACCGATGTCTGCGATATGCCGGACAGGTCCCCACTCGGTGCCTGGAATGACCCCGTTGCATAAAAGTTCAGGGCCACCGTAACCTTGACGGACACGGGGAGAGGGTGTCCCCCGACAGTGCCACGCGGTGACAGGTGTGCCAGCAGGTGGCAGATGTGTGCCACGGTTTCCCGGCTCATCCGAGTCTCCTCCTGCATTCCCGGTCCGTGAGGTCCTGGTATGACTGCCTGGGCCGGTACACACGGGGCGCCCTCGGGTGCCTCCGTTGCCGTGGGGCCGCGACGTCCTCCTCCCCCTCCTCGTCCTGTCGGTCGGGTGTCCCTCCAGCCTGGGCGGCTGCTGCCTGCCCCTCTGCAGCAGCCTGCGCCGCCTCTCTGGCACGCTCCTCCTCCTCCTCCTCCTCATCCAGGGCAACATAGACATGAGCGGCTGCCACCACGGCGGCCAAAATCGCTGGATGATCTGAAAACATGACGGCCTGGTGGGGGGGAGGGGAACGACGACATGTCTTCATTGCCCATATCCCTCCTCCCCCCCAGCCAGGTGGCATGGACCGCATGGGTCCAACTGTTGGAGCTGGCACCTGGCCAGGTGGACCAACTCACTTGCCCTCCCATCCCCCTCCCAGCAGGGACCCCCCCCCCCCGGCATGGACCCCCCCCAACCTCCACCCCGGCACGGACCCCCCCCCCATCCCCCTCCCGGCACGGACCCCCCCATCCCCCTCCCCCGCACGGACCCATCCCCTCCCCGGCACGGACCCCCCCCCCAACCTCCACCCGGCACGGACCCCCCATCCCCCTCCCCGGCACGGACCCCCCCCAACCTCCACCCCGGCACGGACCCCCCTATCCCCCTCCCTGGCACGGACGCCCGCCCCATCCCCCTCCCGGCACAGACCCCCCCCCAACCTCCACCCCGGCACGGACCCCCCCATTCCCCTCCCGGCACGGACCCCCCCATCCCCCTCCCCGGCACGACCCCCCCCCCAACCTCCACCCCGGCACGGACACCCCCCATCCCCCTCCCCGGCACGGACCCCCCCCCCCCATCCCCCTCCCCGGCACGGACACCCCCACCCCCCTCCCCGGCACGGGACCCCCCCCCAACCTCCACCCCGGCACGGAACCCCCATCCCCCTCCCCGGCACGGACCCATCCCCCTCCCCGGCATGGACCCCCCCCCCCAACCTCCACCCCGGCAACGGACACCCCCATCCCCCTCCCCGCACGGACCCCCCCCCATCCCCCTCCCCGGCACGGAACCCCCCCATCCCCCTCCCCGGCACGGACCCCCCTCCCGGCACTCCCCCGGAGCCCAGCCTATTCTAACCACCCCCCCCCCCCCCCCCCCCCCGCCGCACACACACACACACAAGCCGAGGACACACCTCTCCTCACGCATTCAGACTGCGGCCACGCCATCGCCTGCCCAGAGCCAACCCCCCAGGCCGTCACTCACCTCCACGCTGGTCGGCGTGAACCTGGAGCACAGGGTCACGCCGATGAAAAGGAGGTTTAATTTACGTCGACGTGAACGGTCATCACGTCGACGGGACTTCGGCCCATCGGAAGGGAGAATATCGGCAGGCCGAAAATCGGCTGCCTTGCGCAGACCGCTGACATTCTCCGCGGCAGCGGCGACATTAACGCCCCGCCGACATTTCTCCCTTCGGAGACTTCGGCAACCGGCGGGGGCAGGATTCACGGCGGCCAACGGCCATTCTCCGACCCTCTTGGGGGTCGGAGAATGATGCCCCTGACTTCCAAACATCCACCTGAACGTTAGAACTAGGAGCAGGAATAAGTCATCCAGCCCCTCGAGCCTGCTCCACCATTCAATGCTATCACTGCTGATCTCATCTCGGCCTCATCCCACCTCCCTGCCCGCTTCCCATCACCCTTCATCCTGCCACTAATTAAAAATCTATCGATCTCCTCCTTAAATTCATTCAGTGTTCCGGCATCCACTGCACTCTGGGGTAGAAAATACCACATATTCACAACTCTTTGAGTGAAGCAATTCCTCCTCATTTCTGTTTTAAACCCCTTAGCCTAAAACTATGGCCTCTCGTTCTAGTATGTCCAACAAGACATAGAACGTCCAGAGATGTGTGGGTTAGGTGGATTGCTGTGTGGGATTTGCACTTTATCCCCATGTCTGCGTGGGTTTCCTCCAGGTGCTCCGGTTTCCTCCCACAGTTCAAAGATGTGCAAGTTAGGTGATTGGCTTTGCTAAATTGCCCCTTTGTGTCCAACGGTGTGCAGGTTAGGTGGGCTATGAGGATAGGGCAGGTGAGTGGGCCTAGATAGGGTTCTCCTTCAGAGGGTGGAGCAGACTAGATGGGCTGAATGACCTCCTTTTGCATTGTAGAGATTCTATGGATTCTATGGAAAGGGAAACATCCGCTCTACATTTCCCCTGTCAATCCCCTTTAGCATCTTATATATCTCAATTAGATCTCCCCTCATTCTTCTAAAATCCAGTGAGTATAGCCCTAAACTGCTCAATCTCTCTTCATAAGTGTCATAATATACACCAGTATATCATGGTGCAGATACATACACACTGATGGACACACAGCGTTCAACACACACACCGCAGCCAATCACCAGTTAGAGAACACGCACTATAAAGACAGGGGGCATCAGAGTTCCCGCTCATTCGAGCTGCAGCCTCCTCGTAGGACAGAGCTCACAGCCTGCAGCACAGATCTTCACCATGTGCTGAGTGCATAGACTGGTTAGGACAAGGCATAGGTCTTTAGTTTAATCTAACATCGTGTTAACCCACAGTGAAAGTATGTTCAACAGTTTCTGATTTAATAAAATAGTGTTGCACTATTTTAAGTGTGGTGGCCTGTATGTGTTCCACGGATCCAGAGCACCCAACACATCATGATACCAGGTGTTGAGGGATATTAGAACTTCTTAGACCTACCTGCAAGTGATCTGCCTTCCACCAGCATACCGTCATCCTGCAAAATGGACAGTGTCTGCCCGCTGCCGCCGCTCCGCATCACCGGTAACCGAGGGGCCAATTGGAAGATATTCAAACAACGCTTCCAGCTCTACCTTGAAGCCACTGACCGGGAGGATGCCTCGGACACCAGGAAGATCGCTCTCTTCCTATCCATGGCTGGGGACCATGCCATCCACATTTTCAATTCTCACCCTTTGCGGATGATGACGATAAAACGAAGTTCAAGACGGTCCTCCTCAAGTTTGACACTCACTGCAGTGTAGAGGTGAATGAAAGTTTCAAGCGCTATGTATTCCAACAGCGTTTGCAGGGTAAGGATGAACCTTTCCAGTCCTTTCTCACAAACCTCCGCATCCTTGCACAGTCCTGTAGCTACGGGCCCACCTCCGACTCCATGATATGCGACCAGATCATTTTCGGTGTTCAGTCGGATCCCCTATGCCAGCAGCTCCTCAAGGTAAAGCAGCTCACCCTAGCGATTGCCATCGAGACCTGTGTGCTACATGAAAACGCCACGAGTTGGTAGTCCCACATCCAAGCGGCTGAAACGGCGTGGCAAGGTCCCCACGAGGCGGAACGGGTCCAAGCAATCGAGCAACTCCAGGGCCTCAGCCTGGATGAGGGCGGCCATTTTGCGCGCTTTTCGCGGACTCCCTCGCTTGTGCGCACCAAACGAGGGGATGGCGACGTCGGCGAACGTAATGCGCAGGCGCGCACCACGTACAACCGCACCGCACATGCGCGGTGGCGCAGCGAACGTACTGATTCTCCGACATGCGGCAACTGGGGCTCCACCCATTTAAAGCGGCAATGCCCCGCCAAATCCCGACAATGCCTGAGATGTGGCAAACCTGGCCACTATGCTGCTTTATGCAGAGCAGCTCAGCCTGCCAACTCACATCGCTTCAGCCAGCCTCGCAGGAATGTCCGGACCATTCAACCCACGGTCACCGAGTCCGATGCGGACCTACTACCCAACATTGACACCAGGACCCGAAGGCGCCTTTTCGAGTCAGTATCGTCACAAAAAACAGCGTGTCCCCGAAGAAAGAATCCAGCTTCTATCGGTATACAGCATCGATCCAAATGATGAGTGGTGTGCCATCCTGATGGTCAACCGGTCCCAAATACGATTCCGCCTGGACACTGGTGCCTCCGCCAACCTCATTGCGCGGTCTGACCTCCAAAGCCTTTGTGTCAAACCAGCCATCCTTCCATCAGCCTGCCAGCTATTAGATTATAATGGCAATGCCATTGATGCCAGCGGCTCGTGCCAACTTGAAGTGACGCACAGGTCACGCAAAGCCATCGTTCTTGTTGAAATCATGGGCTCCTCAAAAGCCTCCCTGCTTGGCCGCAGGCATGCAAGCTGTTGAACCTAGTTCAGAGAGTTCACTCTCTCTCTCCTGCTGACGCGTCTGCCTTTCAGGACACTGACTTCAGGGCGTAGCTCAACGCCATTATCAACAAGTACCACGACGTCTTCGAGGGCATGGGCACGCTCCCGTACACCTACAAGATTTTATGAAAACCGAATGCCACGCCTGTGGTGCATGCACCTCACAGGGTCCCAGCACCCCTTAAGGACCGCCTCAAGCAGCAGCTGCAGGACCTCCAGAACCAAGGAGTGATTTCCAAAGTCACGGAACCGACTGACTGGGTCAGTTCCATGGTATGTGTAAAAAAGCCTTCTGGCGAATTGAGAATTTGCATTGATCCCAAGGATCTAAATTGCAATATTATGAGAGAGCACTATCCAATTCCCAAGGGCGAAGAGCTCACATGTGAGATGGCTCACGCCAAGCTCTTCACCAAACTCGACGCCTCAAAAGGATTCTGGCAAATCCAGCTCGATAAATCCAGCAGGAAACTCTGCACATTTAACACCCCCTTTGGAAGATATTGTTACAACAGGATGCCAGTTGGGATCATATCTGCTTCAGAAGTGTTCCATAGGATTATGGAACAAATGATGGAAGGCATCGAAGGTGTTTGCGTCAATGTCGACGACATAATCATTTGGTCCACTACCCCACAGGAACATGTTAATCGCCTCCAGCGTGTGTTCAAACGTATACATGAGCATGGCGTGAGCATGGCCTCCGCCTCAACAGGGCCAAATGCTCTTTTGGTCAGACGGAACTCAAGTTCCTCGGGGACCACATCTCCCAATTGGGTGTGCAGCCGGATGTGGACAAGGTAGCTGCTATCACAGCTATGAAAACTCCAGAGGACAAGAAGGCGATCCTTCGATTTCTGGGCATGGTCAATTTTTTAGGGATGTTCATCCCTAACCTTGCCTCTCATACCACGGCTCTCAAGAACCTGGTCCAGAAGTCGACAGACTTCCAATGGCTCCCTGCCCACGAGCACGAATGGGGAGAACTCAAAACAAAACTCGCCACGGCCCCGGTCTTAGCTTTCTTTGATCCAGCAAAAGAGACCAAATTTTCGACCAATGCCAGCCAATCCGGCATTGCAGTGCTCCTGCAACACGATGTGGCCTCATCATAGGCCCCCGTTGCATATGCATCACGCACCATGACCCCCACGGAGCAGCGCTACGTGCAGATAGAAAAGGAGTGCCTGGGCCTTCTGACCTTTCCCATGTAAATAGCTTAGTTCTCATGTACGTAGTCCTGTAAATATGTCTTCGCACCCCACACGTAGTTAGGAACAGTCTCACCATACACTATTTATTGTCATACATATAGATTTTTTTATAAAAGGGGGGAATGTCATGATATACACCAGCATATCATGGTGCAGATACAACACACACTGATGGATACACAGCAAGACCAATCAGCACACACAACACCGCAGCCAATCACCAGTTAGAGCACACGCACTATAAAGACAGGGGGCATCAGAGTTCCCGCTCATTCGAGCTGCAGCCTCCGAGTAGGACAGAGCTCACAGCCTGCAGCACAGATCTTCACCATGTGCTGAGTGCATAGACTGGTTAGGACAAGGCATAGGTCTTTAGTTCAATCTAATATCGTGTAAACCTACAGTGAAAGTATGTTCAACAGTTTCTGACTTAATAAAATAGTGTTGCACTATTTTAAGTGTTGGTGGCCTGTATGTGTTCCACGGATCCAGAGCACCCAACACATCAATAAGACGAGTCCTTCTTTACTGGAATCATCGAATGAACCTTCTCTGAACTGCTTCTCATGCATTTACGTCCTTCCTCAAGTAAGGGACCAAAGGGGAATACTCACAAATTAATTTTGCGGCACCAAGCTAGCCATCAGATCACAGATGGCTTAATTCACAAATACTTCACATTTCAGTGACTTAATCCAAACTAATGAACCTTCTTGCAAGATCATTCGTGTTTCATTGACATGGGGTGGCATTTTCTCTAATTTTGACTGTGTCCAGTGGGAAAGCGGTGTGGAGTGCCTCAGCTGCAGTGCTGGCTTTTCACACCATATGTTTTGACACTAGTCAAAAGATATTCTAGAGGTGGGTGCCACAGTGCCATGTTGGAGAGCCAGCCCTACCGGCAACCTGGGCTTTCAAGAGACTTTCACCGGCTTTCAATCGGCCTTCACCGATTCTTGAAATATGAAGAAAAGGATGCCACCCTGGTAATGGAGACCCCCTCCATGGTCACAGGAAACACCCCGCGGACACAGGAAACCCCCAATGGAAGCCCTCCCTGGCAGGGCCTCCTGGCAGTGCATCCTGGCACTGTCCCCAGCGGGGACTGTTCACCAGCTCTCCATTTGACAAATGTTGTTGTAAACCCCACTGGAGGTGGTGGTGGGGAGGTGGGGGGGGGAATCCTAACATGGGGTGACCATACAACAGGGAAGCCTGCTAATGATATTTGTGTATGGTAATGGGGGTTTCATGGCAGGAAACCCATTACATCATTGGCGGTTTGCGGGGACAATGGAAGGGGAAATCCCGCCAGCCTAAAAATTCCTTTGGGGACTCCCGTTGGATTCTCTGCCCCCACCAGCTTTCCTGCCTGCTAAAAACAGGGGTAATCCTGGATGCTTCTTAGCACAGAAGCATCCATGTAGCATTAATGAGACATACCACTTTGGAGAGATGGTTAACTCACAAACTGTACCTCCCCCTCAACCCTCCCACCCCCACACACTGTTATAGTTTTTTTACAATGGAGAATGAAAGTCTATATACAAACAAGGAAACAGAAGTATGCCGACTGTCTGAAGTATTGTTAATAGAGTAAATTTCCACAGCCGGATAAAGCAATAATCCACTTAAAAGAAACAACTTTAATTCCAGAATTCCATTTTATCTCCAAAGCAAAGGCACAGTCATGGATAAGATATTTGTCCCAGCCTGGGCAATCTGGCAGAATGCAAAGTGAGTTTATTTGAAAGGTGCCAATGTGCTATGTGTTACTACAGATATTTGGATGGCATATATAGGGGGTGGGACTCTCTGTTGCCCGACGTCGAAATCAGGAATTGGGCGGAGAATAGGTCCCGATGCCAAAACCGCGGCACGTGCCAGTTCGGCGCCAAATCGCGATGCTCCGCCCCCTCCAAATCGGTGTCATTGCACTGCGCGCCCCGCGTAGTTGCGGCCGCATTTGCATCTCATTATCGGGCCCACCTGTGATGCTCTGTCTCTGATGGGCGGTGTTCCTGAAGGCGTGGGCCATGTGTGGTCTCAACAGTCATGAGCCTGGCGTGATGGCTGTGGTGAGAGAGAGAGGGCGTAAGGACTGTGTCCAGCACTGCCATACTTCACCAACATGGCTGGGGGGAGTAGTGGGGAGTGGCCAGGAGGTGGGCTGTGGGGTCGGAGTGGATGGGTACATGGTCCAGCATAACCACCGCCATCTTTTCAGGTGCGATCGGTGCGTGTGTGGTGGGGTGTAAGTGTGCGCGTAGCTGCATCATATCAGCTCTGTACCTGTCCAACATGAACCCGCCGATTCTCCATCATTTTTCACGTGCTCCGCGGGTTTTTCATGCGGCGCCGGTGCTGGCTCCTAACTGGTAGCAGAATCGGTGCGAGTGTGACTCTGATTTTTCCATCGTGGAACTCCACGGATCCTCCATTGCCGTCAGCAGTTAGCCGCAGGCACGGAGAATCCAGCCCAGCGGGTTTGGACTCGCAATGAAGTAGAATTAGAAGAAATAATCAAAACACTCACTAATCATCACCATCCTCTAAACTTAAAACAACAATACACAAGGGGAGAGTTAAATTCCAACACACCACAGTATGTGAATTGGCACAAGCTTGAAGAAGCCACAGCTAGTGCGTTTTCAGCACACATGCACAAAGCTCAAAGATTTCAAGCAGGCAGTTCGTAGGGCAGGGAGGATTCACAAGTCCAATTTTTTGAGATAGCTAGTCAATCCACTGTTGCAAAATAGGGTAACACCAAAATTATTGTTCCATCATCCGTGACGGCTCGAGGCAACTCTAGGGAGACTTCCAGTATAACTGAACAAGGGTTTATTGATGACAAGTAAAGGTAGATTATACACCAGGCACAGTGTCACTAAACAGGTCTTCACTCTCTGGCTCTAGGGTCCACTCTGCCCGGTACCTGGCTCCAAGGGATGCGCTTTTTCCCCATTGGTCGGGGTTTGTATGCTCTCGTGCGATAGGCCCCTAAGCCAGTCATGTGGGGGCAACACGGTAGCATAGTGGTTAGCACAATTGCTTCACAGCTCCAGGGTCCCAGGTTCGATTCCCGGCTTGGGTCACTGTCTGTGCGGAGTCTGCACATCCTCCCCAAGTGTGCGTGGGTTTCCTCCGGGTGCTCCGGTTTCCTCCCACAGTCCAAAGGTGTGCAGGTTAGGTGAATTAGCCATGCTAAATTGTCCTTAGTGTCCAAAATTGCCCTTAGTGCCGGGTGGGGTTACTGGGATAGGGTGGAGGTGTGGGCTTGGGTAGGGTGCTCTTTCCAAAAGAGCCGGTTCAGACTCGATGGGCCGAATGGCCTACTTCTGTACTGTAAATTCTATGAGCTATGAGGACTGTGAGAGCTCACCCTTAAAGGAGCAATGCTACCACACATCATTAATTACAATATGCTACACACTAACCCAACAAATAAATAACATGGTTAAGAGACATTTTCAAACGCTAAACGGGGATGTCAATTCATTGAGCCAATAGAGCATAGCATCAGCTTTTAAAAGAGACAAAATCCTAAAAGATTTATTGGTTAGGACACAGGTTACCCCACCTCCCAACTCTTTTCTCCCCCCCCCCCCCCCCCCCCCCCGCCGCCCCATTCACTCACTCAGAGCCTCTCATCTCCCTTCCCTTCGGAGTTCCTCCCTCCCCTCAGAGTCTCCTTTTCCCTCTCGAGTTTCTCCCTCCCTCTCAGTTTCTCTTTCCCTTGGAATCTGTCTCGATCACCTTTTGAGTCTCTCATCTTTGGAGTCTAGTTTGCCCCCTCAGAGTTTCTCCCACCTTTGGAGTCTCTCTTTCAACTTCATCGTCTCACTCGCTCCCCCTTGGAGTCAGGTTCTCCGTCTTGGAGTGTGTCTCTGCCCTTGGACCCCCGCTCTCTCCCCTCAGAGAGTCACTCTCTCTTCCTCTCAGAGTCCCTCTCACCCCCTCAGAGGTTCTCTCACCTCCGCTGCTCTGGTTCTTAGGCTGATGCACTGCCACTCTTAGGGCGAAGGGAATCAAAGGATATGGGGTGGAAAGTGAGATTAGGCTATTGAGTTGGATGATCAGCCATGATCATAATGAATGATGGAGCAGACCACATGGCCTTCTCCTGCTCCTATTTTCTATGTTTCTATGGACTCAACCAAGAGGGTGATGACTGATGATTGTGTATGACATACGTCTCAGATCATTAGACTGTCTTCCAGTAAGTCTGCGCACATCATTGGTCATGTGGAAGAGCAAACCTCCAACTCTTGTGCCAGTCATTGTGAGGGTCATTGAAACAATGCAGTTAGGGCAGCACGGTGTACAGTGGTTAGCACTGCTCCCTCATGACGCCGAGGTCCCAGGTTCGATCCCGGCCCTGGAGTTTGTGTGGAGTTTGCACATTCTCCCTGTGTCTGCGTGGGTTTCGTCCCCACAACCCAAAAGATGTGCAGGGTGGGTGGATAGGCCACACTAAATTGCCCCTGAGTTGGAAAAATGAATTGGGTATTCTAAATTTATTAATCAACAAAAAAAAGAAACAATGCAGTTGACCATGCTCACTGTAGCAGGGCTCTCAGTTATCAAAGCCTTTGGTGACAGCTCTCACAGCTTCGATAAAAGTTCAGGTTGCTGCCATTGTAGCTCTATCTTTGAACAACTCCTTCACCTTGTAAGATTCATGTATATCCTGAAGCACAACCTAAATGTTTTCAGGCCTGCCCGGTGCCCTGTGAGCCACTGGCAAAGGTTAAGGCAGAGCCCAGCCGGCCTTGGGATCATTTGGCCGATAAAATTCACCGATTAGGCAGCGCCGGCAGTCCCCGTCCTTAAACTGGACAAAACTGTTTGATTTGCCGGTGACTATAAATTGACAGTAAATAGGGCCTCCCGATTGGATAGGTATTCAATGCCCCGTATTGAAGACTTGTCTGCGAAATTGGCTGGGTGTCATTCATTTACAAAGCTTGGCATGAGCACATCCACAATACCCTGTACCATGACTTCTAACGGGCTGGCAGAAAGCGTGGTGCAAATGTTTAAAAGAGGCTTGAAGAAGCAGACCTCGGGGTCTCTCGACACACGATTGGCCAGATTTTTATTTTGTTACCGTACCACCCCACATGCCACGACTGGCTTAGGCCAGCAGAGCTTTTAATGGTCTGAAGACTCTGGACCTGCCTCAGCCTCACGTTCCCAGATAATGGTGGGAATGTACGCCACAGCCAGGAGCATCAGGGACGTTGCACAGACAAGTGGGCGCGGACCAGACGGTTCGGACCAGGTGACGCAGTTAACATTCAAAGCTTCGGTGACGGTGCCAAGTGGTTCCCACAAGCGGTAGTTCGACTGACAGGACCTCTTTCATACCAGGTTCGAGCTCAAGACTGACTGATGAAGAAGCACAAAGACCACCTCAGATGCAGGAGATCAGCTCTATGCGAAACCCTTCCGGAGGTACCAGTTTCATGTCAGACAATACACAGCACCAATGAATCCAAGGGCATTGCCCACCGGGGCACCCAACGCTGAAATGCCGGAGTCCGAGGACCTGGACTCTGATATGGAGACCCAGGAATTGGAAGTTTGTGATGGTCAACAGGCCAGAGAGTCAGGCCAGAGAGTAGCCACCAGCAGTGGCTCTACCATGGCGATCAACGAGGGAACAATGTTCGCTGTCCAGATATACCCCTCCTGATCCAGCACCACAGGCGCAAGAGGTGAAACCACAGGCGAGAAAGAGCCGGCCCCTTCCTGCTCCACCTTCCTCCGACGGGTCTTTGGACTTTGGTGGGGGGGGGGGGGGTGTTATAATCCATGATGTGTTATGTACTCTGGGATAACACAGGCTGCAACTGGATGCAGCTTTAACCAAAAGATATTCCAGACCTTGAAGTTAGTTCAATCTGATTTATTGAACCAGTAGCACAGTTCTCTGAGTTCGACTCTCTGCTAACCTAAGTGTGGTTACTCTGTCTGACTGAACCAGACTAGCTCTTAGCCACGTGCTGGAGGTGTGATACTGTACATACACCCTGACTCACTCTGTCGATCTTCATCAGTGGAAAGAGGCGAGTGTCATGATCTGCAGATCATGACATCTCCCCTTTTAAAAAATGTTTTGTTGGCACATAGGAACGTACTTACAAGTGGTGGCATATATTAACATATTTACAAGCGGTGGCACATGTGAACATATTTACATGTGAAGACAGCTGTCTAATGTGAGAAAACAGAACATAGCAAACAAAACATTTGTTAAGTCCAGTCTCTGGGGCTTGCGTCTGATCCTTGTCGACCGCCGGAGATGTGGTAGTGGAGACGACGACGCCTTGATAGGCGGGATGGAAGCCTGACTGGTGGCCTCGTAGTTCGAGGTATCAGGAGGTGGCAAAACAATGGACGGAAACGGAGAAGAAAGCGGTTGCGGGCAGGCAACTTTGCGCAGTGCCCGTCTGTTTCGTCGGACAACAGAACTATCAGCCATACATACAACATACGAGCGGGGCACAGCCTGTCGAACAACGACAGCTGGAGCAGACCAGCCACCATCCGGTATCTTGATCCTGACAGTGTCTGCCGGGGATACCACGGGCAAATCGGTGGCATGAGCATCATAGCCCTGCTTTTGCTGGTTTCGGAGCTGCTGCACCTTCTGCAGCACCGGGAGGTAATCCAGGTTGGGCAAGTGTATGGCTGGAAGTGTCGTTCGCAGGTCCCTGTTCATCAGGAGCTGAGCCGGCGACATGCCAGTGGACAGTGGGGTCGCCCTGTACGCAAGCAGCGCGAGGTAGATGTCAGAAGCAGAATCCGCGGCCTTGCAGATGAGCTGTTTCACAATGTGCACCCCTTTTTCAACCTTCCCATTGGACTGCGGATAGTGTGGGCTGGAAGTGACATGTTTGAAATGGTATGACTTGGCAAACATAGACCACTCGTGGCTGCTGAAGCACGGGCCATTGTCACTCATGACAGTGAGTGGGATACCATGCCTGGAGAACGTCTCCTTACAGGCCTTGATGACGGTCCGAGATGTGAGGTCTGAGAGCTTCACGACTTCAGGGTAATTGGAGAAATAGTCAATAATCAACACATAGTCACGACCATTCGCATGAAAGAGGTCTATGCCAACCTTGGACCACGGGGAGGTCTCGATTTCATGCTGCTGGAGCGTCTCCTTGCTCAGCGCTGGCTGGAAGCGTTGACAGGTTGCACAGTTGAGGACCATGTTCGAGGTGTCCTGGCTAATACCGGGCCAGTAGACAGCCTGCCTGGCTCTGCGTCTGCACTTCTCGACGCCCAGGTGTCCCTCATGGATTTGGCGGAGCACCAAGCTCTGGAGACTGAGTGGAATGACAATCCGGTCCAGCTCGAGGAGGATGCCATCAACCATCGTCAGGTTCTCCTTTACATTGTAACATTGAGGGCATTGCCCTTTCTGCCAGCCATTGGCGAGGTGGTGCATGACACGCAGCAAGAGGGGGTCTTTGGCTGTCTCCTCGCGGATACGAACCACCTTCTCATCAGACGCCGGGTGGGTGCTAGCACACAGCTGTACCTGTGATTCAATCTGCCGAATGATTTCCAGCGGTTCATTAGGCAATGTGATGGAGCGGGACAATGCATCAGCGATGATGATCTCCTTGCCAGGCGTGTACACATCAGTCAAAGTCGTACCTTTTGAATTTGAGGAGGATACACTGCAACCGAGGCGTCATGTCGTTCAGATCCTTGTGGATAATGTGGACCAGAGGCCTATGATCCGTCTCGATAGTGAATGTCGGCAGGCCGTAGACATAGTCGTTAAACTTGAGAATGCCAGTGAGAAGACCCAGGCATTCCTTCTCTATTTGCGCATACTTTGTTTCGGTGGGCATCATGGCCCTCGATGCGGAGGCGACCGGTGCCCAGGATGAAGTGTCATCGTGTTGAATCAGCACCGCACCGATGCCATCCTGGCTCGCATCTGTCGAGATCTTTGTCTCCCTGTCTGGGTCGAAAAATGCCAAGACTGGTGCAGTGGTGAGCTTGGCTTTCAGCTCTAACCACTCTGCCTGATGTGCTGCCTTCCACTCAAAGGCAGTGGACTTTTTTACCAGGTTTCGTAGGGCCGTGGTGTGTGAGGCCAGGTTTGGGATGAACTTGCCCAGAAAATTGGCCATGCCCAGGAAGCGCAACACTGACTTCTTGTCTTCAGGGACCTTCATGTCTTCGATGGCCTTGACCTTGTCTGTGTCCGGGCGCATGCCCTGCTGAGAGATCTGGTCACCTAGGAACTTGAGTGTCGACATGCCAAAGCAACATTTGGACCTGTTCGGCTTCAGGCCAATGGCATGGACATGGCGGAATACCTGCTGGAGATGGGAAACATGCTCTTCAGGGTCGGTGGACCTTATGATGATGTCGTCCATGTACACACGAACCCCTTCAATGCCCTCTATCATCTGCTCCATGATGCGATGGAAGATCTCCGATGCCGAGACAATGCCAAACGGCATGCGATTATAGCAGTATCTGCCAAACGGCGTGTTGAAGGTGCAGACAGAGCCTACTGCTGGACTCACCCAGCTGGATTTGCCAAAATCCATGTCACGCATCTAACTTGGTGAAAAAAACATGCGTGTGCCATCTCACTGGTGGGTTCCTCCCGCTTCGGGATGGGGTAGTGTTCACGCATTATATTCTTATTGAGATCCTTGGGATCAATGCAGATGCACAGGTCTCCCGAAGGCTTTCAAACACATACCATCGAGCTGACCCAGTCAGTCGGTTCGGTTACCTTGGAGATGATGCCCTGTTGCTGAAGATCCTTGAGCTGTGCCTTCAGGCTCTCCCTCAGCGGAGCCGGGACCCGGCGTGGTGCGTGAACCACTGGCTTGGCATCAGGTCGTAGCAGAATCATGTATCGATATAGCAGCGTGCCCACCCCGTCGAACAGATCCGGATACTTAGCGGGGATGTCGTCAATGCCGGCCTGAAGATCCACATTGGAGGATGTCGTTGTGTAAACCCGCTGCACAAGGTTCAGCTGCTTGCAGGCATGCGCGCCAAGTAGGGATGCCTTGTCTGGCTTGACAATTTCAAAATCTAACCGTGCATGGGTGCTCTGGTTGGAGACGAGTAGATGGCAGGATCCCAGTGCCGTGATGGCATTTCCGTTGTAGTCCAGGAGCCTGCAGGCTGCTGGAAGGACCTTGGGGGGCTTCTTGATGCATTTGAAATCTGCCTGTGAGAGGAGGTTGGCAGAAGGACCTGTGTGCAGCTTCAACTGGATGGAGCAGTGGTTGACCAGCATCACCGCAGGTCATTCGTCCGCTGAATCAACAGCGAGGATGGATTGAATTTGTGATGAGTCGGATGTGGCATATTCACATTTGGTAATGATGCCCACACAGTAGGCGGTGTCCAGGCAATCTTCCTCGAGATCCATTGTGCTGCCAGGATCAGAGTCCTGGAATCGTTGTTGCACACTCTGAACGTGCCGTCGTCGGAATTGGGAGCGCATGCCCCTGACTGGTGGTGCAGACCTGCACAAGGCTGCATAGTGTCCAGGCTTCCCGCAGTTTAAACATCACATGCCTCTTGCAGGGCAGTGTTTCTTTAAGTAGGCGTTGCCGCAGTTCGAGCACGTCATGATGTCGGCGGCCTGACACTCCGCGCGTCGTCGCACATGCGCAGTGCGGGTGTTAGCTGCTTCATTAACCCGTTCGCAATGCGCATGCGTGGGGCCCCGGGAAAAGCGCGTGAAATGGCCGCTTTCATCAATGCTGAGGCGCTGCATCCGGGAGATGGCCTGCACACTCTCTGCCTCATGGGAGGCAAGTTTCACATTTTCAGCCGATTTGTACTGGGCATAGCGATTTGTGGTGTGCTCATGCACTGTGCATGTTTCAGTCGCGACTGGCAGGGTCATATGCTTGATTTTCAGTAGCTGCTCTCTCAGAGGATCAGAGTGAACTCCAAAAACAATTTGGTTTCTGATCATGGAGTCAGCAATATCACCAAAGTTGCAGGACAGCACTAGCAGGCGGAGGTTAGTTAAGAAGGAGTTGAAAGATTCATCTTTATCTTGTAGACGCTGCTTGAATATGTAGCACTTGAAGATTTCATTGGTGTCCACTTCACAGTGACTGTCAGACTTGTCCAGGATGGTCTAAAACTTTGTCTTGTCCTGGCCTTCGGTGAAGTGAAAAGAGTTGAAGAGTTCGATGGCTTGATCACCCGCTGTTGAAAGGAGAAGCGTGATCTTCCTTGCATCAGATGCACCCACGAAGTCTGAAGCTTCGATGTACAGCAGAAACATTTGCTTGAATGCCCGCCAGTTGGCACTGAGATTGCCGGAGGTCCTGAGCTGGTGAGGAGCCTGAATCTTCTCCATCGTGCCGGGATACATTCTCTGGTTGTCATGGAACGGACTGAGGTAAACCACCTAGATTAAGCAGTCTTCTGGTAGCATGATGTGTTATGTAGTCTGGGATAACACAGGCTGCAACTGGATGCAGCTTTAACCAAAAGATACTCCAGACCTTGAAGTTAGTTCAATCTGATTTATTGAACCAGTAGCACAGTTAGCACAGTTCTCTATGAGTTCGACTCTCTGTTAACCTAAGTGTGGTTACTCTGTATGACTGAACCAGACTAGCTCTTAGCCACGTGCTGGAGGTGTGATGCTGTACATACACCCTGACTCACTCTGTAGATGTTCATCAGTGGAAAGAGGCGGAGTGTGAGTGCCTCGTGCCTTTTATAGTGAGATACCACCCCTGAGTGTCCTGCCTGCTCATTGGTCATGTCCTGTTCTCTGTGTTCATTAGCTGCCTGTCTGTGCCTGTCTGTATATCATTATCTGCATGTCTGCATATTATGACAACCCACACGAGACCTATGGGGATGGAATTAGCCTCACCGTGAGCCTCATGGAATACGATTTCCCCGCTGAAGGATGGGGGTCCATCAGTGGAGCAATGGACTCCAGCATAAAAGCCGGCCCAGATGGGTGTTGAGCCGGGATAGTTCCGTCTGGGACCTGGAGTGTACTGTGCATATAGTTTACTGTGTAATAAAATATGTCTCTTTGTGTCTCTCGTTTTGGACTCCACTGTGGTCAGTAAAAGGTTCATTACCAAAATCCCTTAAGTTAGTCACCTTTAGTCATAAACTGGAAGATCTTGTCTGACTGAAAAGACTAGCATTTGTCAAAATGAGAGCTGGGCAGCACCTTACACAAGCCACAATGGATACATTTTTGCCATTGAAGCAGGAAATAAGTGATGAAAGGGGGTGAAAGAAGCTGCCATTCAAATGTGCCTGAAATGCTTTAATGCTGCAAAGTAGAAAGACGAAGAACATTATCTTCCCCGTCACAAAGGTGATGGCGATCCTCTTTAACAAAAATACAAGCAACTCACAGGGATTGCTGGCCAGCTGTGTTGAAAAACGGTCAGAAATAGTTCCTCAGAAAGTCATTAGTGCTGGCGCAACACAAAACATAAGCACAAGGTAAACACCCTGTTTGATTTTATTCCAAAAGCAATCAGCACTTAAATCATTTCAAATATGTGCGTTTGGCACTTTTTAATCAACACAGCAGGCCTTCATCATGATTGAAGTTGTTTACACGTTTCATGAGCTGTAATTTGTAAATGCATTTAAACTCGGTAAAGTGAAAAGAATTTTGTTTAAATGATCCCTAATTTAATTTTGTGGTTGAGTTTTTTCCCCCCCAATTACCTACTTCCTTTTCCAAAGTTTAGCTCAAATGGAGATCTGCTGTGTACAGCATTTTAATTACCAACGATAAAGGGTCCATTGTTAAAAATGAGGAATAAATTCATTTGAATGCTGTAACAGAACCCAGTTCAGTGCTTTCTTTAATTGTATATAATTAGTCCCACTGATATTCAAACCATTGTGGAGCAATTACTTTTTATACATTTAATATATTCTGAGATTCCGAGCATGGAGTTTGATGGAAGTGGTTTCTTTATTTAGGTGAATTTTTACTTTCTTTCACCAGTTTTCTGTTTTGCTGAACTGTGCCAATCTAAATATTTAGTGCAATGCAGCATCTGTTACAGTTAATCCTTTTCCTGATCTCCATATTATTACTCCTGCTGCAGTAATTTTAACTCCAGCTGCTGCGTAGTTTTCATTTGCATTTCAAAATCATATATAAATATATGCTTGCATAGTCTATATTTCACATGTGGGCCACACCAAAGAACAGCTTATGCATTTTGGAGCACGAATTATCAGCACAAGTGCCTGTGTAAAGTTAAGATGAAAAGAAGTTTAGCTAAAAATATGGCCAGGTGATTATTAGTTTCTTTTGTGACTCATGCTGCAACTTTTCTCCAAAAAACAAGTTTATAATTATAAATTGCAGAGCCAGTGAAAAGGTTCAGAATGACTGCACAGCTGCATGCTATACTTAGGATTTCAGAAGCAGATTAAAATGCCTACTGGTAAAGTTTTTAATCTTTGACAGTTACAGTCTTTTAATGCTCGTTTTTACAACTTACCCTGTGGCAGTGAAATATTTGAAGAATGCTGTTGCTTTAAAGACTGATAATTATTTCAAAATCCGCCTTTTTCCATTCCCTGCGGATTCCAATATTTTAGTTATTTCAGATCGCATGCAAGCTACATTAGGAGTTAAACAGTTTAAGATGTTATTATGAATGCTTTAGGCTTTTACATATACCACAGGATCCTTGGACAGTGAAACAGTGGTATGAAAACCATATGAACTCCTATTGAATCTTTTAAATGCTGTTTTCCATATTTCATCATGTATTCTGTTTGAAGGAAGCTGCCGGATATTCAGGATGATAACTCATGCCAATAAACTTAGAGAGTGGACTGTTAATCAACAACAGAATGTACTTCCCTCACAGAAATTCAATGATGCAACTAATTGCTAATCGTATCTGAATACATCCACCAGCCATTTCAAAAAGCGCCAACATTGACAACACATGGTTTATTCTCGAGGTAGTCATCCTGTTTGTATTTATGATACAGTGAGGGACAAAAGTGTTGATATCACTGAACCCTCAGTGTTATTGCACTTCTACCTCGAATTATCGACTACAATTTTGATTTTCATTTTTCAGAGCCTCCACAGAGATAATAAGAAGAAGAAAATCGTTTATTGTCACAAGTAGGTTTCAAATGAAGTTACTGTGAAAAGTCCCTAGTCGACACATTCCGGCACCTGTTCGGGGAGGCTGGTACAGGAATTGAACCATGCTGCTGGCCTGCCTTGGTCTGCTTTAAAAGCCAGCGATTTAGCCCAGTGTGCTAAACCAGCCCCAGTGGTTTCACTATGTGTATATTTCAGAAATTATTCTTAGCATACCAGATTCTAAAAGGCACACCATTTGATTGCTTGGAAACTTTGCAACCTTCGGTAATGGAAAATCTATTTTCGGGGTGGGGGAACAATAAAATAATTTGATAGTGATGAATTAATCTTAAACCTGAAACTAAAGGAAACAAATCACTATTTGCAGGTGGTCTGTATGGTAGCTATTGTAAACATTAAAATCTGTTCCTGTGCAATAAAATGCCTTCTACATGTCTATTACCTTGAGTTTGGTAACTGATCTCTGTCTTCACCCATTCCCACCTCGTTTCTTCCTGTAAAGAAGCTACAATCATTTGTCTGACTCTGTGTTTCTCTTTCAATCCTTTGGTACACAGCACTTCAAGCTGCCTATTGTGACTTTTCCTGCTGCTTTCTGTTTCTTTTCTATTCATAAGCTTTCATGTGATTAGCTAGCCCAGAGATTCTCAATTGGGAGTCCATTACCCCCTGGGACCCATCCGGCAGAAGGTTTCAAGTGTTCTGCCGAAAGTAACCAGAGAACATGTCGAATGTGGGACTTGTGCAATCCGCCTATACCGCTCCCTACCTCGAATGAATTTTTAAACCTCTGCTTGAGCATCAAACCTATTCCGTTCAGCCAATGGTCAGTCTTAAAACCTGCCTGGATCCCATTGGCTGGGGACAATTGGTTATCCCATGTTCCTCCCAATGCTCCCCCAGTGAGGGCGGGGCAGGGCAATCATTAGCAGTGCAGCTGTATAAATAAAGCTGGCCAGTGTGGTACCGGCTGGAGAGGGAACCAGTAGTGGGCTGCTGGTACTGTGTACATATTCTTGCAAATAAAGTTATTTTCTGTTTGACTCGACAAACTTGTGCTGAATTCTCTATGGCTCTCACAAAAGTCAGTAACTGAGTGCGACATTTACCGACCACCCCGCTTATTGTTTTATGGCAGCCCATCAGCGGAGTCGGCAGGGGATTCCCCGGTGATGGCACCCCTCGTCGCCGGGAAACACGTGTGCCGGCATGGGACCGGAATTTCCAGCCGGAGTGAACAGCCGGTAAATCCCACCCTGCGTTTCAGCACTCATGCGAGCTTAAGGAGGCTTACAGTTGCTGTATATCATCATTCTCCTCACCTGAGCTGTGATCTGGTACCCATGCCACTCGCTCAAGCCTCAGTTTGGTGCCCAGCACCAGTAACAATTTATACTTTAAATAATTGAAACAAAAATAATTATACACGCATAACGGATTTATATACAGAATAAATCGGGGTCTGTGGATTTTTAATACCACGCAAGGCAGATGGAGGTGAGGTACCTCACAAGCAAAAAGGTTGAGATCCCCTAAATCGGTCGACAAGGGGATTGGTAATTATATCAGGATTTGTACATTAACTTTCCAGGTGTCACCGGACGGACTGTTTATGTGTGATTAATGATCCCGCTAGAGAAACAAAAAGTTTTTAAATGACCCATTTTGTTAGTTTTTCATTTTTCAGTGCAAGTGCTTCTGAAACTCTCTGCTGGTCTCCAGTGGTTCTTGGCATGAATTTTATTTGGCAGCAAAATGAACATGAACAAAAAAGCCATGACAGCTAAGTAAATGAAGAGAAAAATCATTTAAATTAAAATTCAGAAAGTGAAAATGTGGACCAGAAACTAAACCACTGCAGCAGTGTAATCTTTCAATTTTTATAATTCCTTGAGATAACAAAAACTTTGGCTAGCATATTCCAATTAAGCAATGTTTTATACATATCTAGATATTAAAAGTAATGTTAACATGACTCTGATTTCACATTTATCAAAGCGATAATATTATCATAGGCTTAAAAATGAAAAACTTCATGGGCTGAATTCTCCGTTTCAGCGGCTAAGTGCCGGTGACAGCAGAGCACGTCTGGTCTCTTACAACCAAAACATCTGCGCAACCCCTCACCGATTCCGGCACCAGTGCGGGGCTAGCACTGCCGCCGACTGAAACTCCTGTGCCCAAAACGGGCAGAGAATGGCCGGGTAGGGCCGCACATGCGCACGGCTGACGACTTGCAGCGGTGACGCCGTATATCATGGTCTGGCCATGTGCGGAGCCAACCCACCATCTGCGACCCCACAGCCTACCAGCTGGCCACCTCCTGGCCACCCCCCACCAGTCCCCCCAGCCCTCAAAGAAGCCCCCCTCCCCGGCCAGCGGCACAAATCCTGGTCGAGTGTGGCGGCGCTGGACACAGTCCGCAGCTGGCACGCCGGGTTCACGATTTGTTCGACCACACGTGTCTCGCGCTGTTGGGAACTCGGCCCATCGAAGGCAGAGCATCGTGGGTGGGCCGGCCGATAAGGCGCCAACGGCATTGCGACTGTACGTGGTGCACGTCACGATGACGCCATTTCGGAGGGGGGGAAGCATGGCGGTCCGGCATCAAACCGATACTGACATGGACAGATGCACCTGAGACAGGAAGGTTGGTGAGGATGAGGTCAAATGTGTTCTTCCCTCTGGCTGGTTCCCACACCATCTGCCACAGTCCCAAAGTGGAATTTTCCAGATTCTCCCAAGGCGGGATTAATGGCGGACATGGGGGAACAATTCAACGGAGCAGCCCCCCCCCCCCCCCGGACATGAGCCATTAGGCTAATTTAAGTATGCATTTGCGGGATTCCCCCAGCTGATAGGATCTAACGCCGCGCCTGGCAGACCTCACCAGGGCTCCGTTCCATACTGGTTTCCACAAATGTGGCACCAGGGGGTCATTTGACACCTCTGGGTGGTCGGGGACAGAGTAGGGTGGCACCCTGGCACTCCCTCTAATACCTTGGCCTTGCAATCTGGGCACCCTGGCAGTGCCACCCAGGTTGTCCGTACCAGGGATTGTGCCGGGGGGCCTTCAGGTGGAGAGGGTGTGAGAGGGTGTTCCCTGGGACCTCACCAAGGTTGGACGGGGGGGTCAAAACAGTAGGGGGCTGAAAGGGGGCGGGGTGGGGGGGAGATCGCAGCCGCGAGACAATATGGTGCCTCAACCTGCAAGGGACCTTTCCTGCTGGACTTGCCATCAGGAAATGACTCAAGTGCAGCCTCGGCAGAGAGAAACTCCCCGAGGCCAAAGAAAATGGTAAAGTGGCGTTGAATAGCGCTGCAGTTAAATGTGCCCAAAACTGGACATGGATTTTTTTTCTGTTGAATCGCATCCAATAACTTTACATTTTTATTCACATTCATCGGTCCAGTGCCATGCCTGCTTGGCACATAATAAAGTGTGTGATGGCTCCAATCATGTTGCTAAGTTCGGAACAGATTTGCCATAATAATTGGTCTATCCTAAAAGTGACCTCAGTTGCGTCACATTTTAAAGACATGGGGTTTCTAGGGTCTCAGGCATTTATTTCCGTTCTTTATGCAAAACATGCTTGACAATGGTGTGACCCAGAAAGTTGATGGATGTTTTGAAAAAGTTACACTTTTCTTTTTTGACTCTAAGATTGTGATTTTGTAACTGTTCCAACGTAAATGTCACCTCGACAACATTGTACACAGTTAGCTCACTCACAATTTGATCCGTGGATGTTTGAAAAAGAGTAGGTGCCGAGGTTAGCCCTAATAGAAGTCTCCTGGAATAAAAAATACCTTTGTGTGTCACAATTGTAAGTAACGGTTGTGATTCTGCAGCTACATTCATCTGTAGATAGCTTGTGTAAAATCTATTTTACTGAATTTCTGACATCCAGAAAGTCCTGCGAATATGTCATCAATTAGCAGCAGTAGATCGTGATCGGCACATAATACTGGGTTAATTATGGTTTTAAAATCTTCACACGTCCTTACTGATCCATCACATTTCAACACAGGAACTATTGCTGTCGCCCAATCACTGGTAACAACTGGTTCAATGACTCTTGTTTGAACTAGTCTTTCCAATCTTTGTTCGACTTTGGCCTGATGGCATGAAATGAAAATCGCTTATATTCACAAGTAGGCTTCAAATGAAGTTACTGTGAAAAGCCCCTAGTCTCCACATTCTGGCGCCTGTTTGGGGAGGCTGGTACGGGAATTGAACCCGTGCTGCTGCCTTGTTCTGCAGGCCGATCTCCCAGTTAAATGTGGATGCGTTGCTGGTCAAAATCTTGTCCTCCAGGATTGAGGATTGTGTTCCGGAAGTTATTGGGGAGGACCCGACGGGGTTTGTTAAGGGCAGGCAGTTGGTGGCCAATGTAAGACGGTTGTTAAATGTGATTATGATGCCCCCGGAAGGTAGGGAGGTGGAGGTAGTGATCGCAATGGATGCAGAAAAGGCTTTTGATTGAGTAGAATGGGATTATCTGTGGGAGGTACTGGGACAGTTCGGATTCGGGCGGAGCTTTATTGACTGGGGCAGGTTGCTGTATCAGGCTCCTGTGGCAAGTGTACACATGAATAGGACTACATCAGACTATTTTAGACTGCACCGGGGGACGAGACAGGGATGCCCCCCCTCCCCACTGTTGTTTGCGCTAGCTATAGAGCTGTTGGCAATTGCTCTGAGAGCCTCGAGGGGCTGGAGAGGACTGGTCCGGGGGGGGGGGGTGGAGCACAGGGTTTCGCTCTATGTGGATGACCTGCTTCTGTACGTTTCGGACCCAATAGAGAGAATGGAAGAAACCATGAGGGCTCTAGGGGAATTTGGCCGGATTTTGGGGTATAAGCTTAATGTGGGAAATAGTGAGATGTTTGTGGTCCAGGCGAGGGGACAGGAGAGGCGACTGGTTTACGTTAGTAAAGGGAAGCTTTAGGTACTTAGGCATCCAAGTGGCACGGGAATGGGACCAGCTGCATAAATTGAATCGAGCCCGGCTGGTGGACCAAATGAAGGATGATTTTCAGAGATGGGACGCGCTTCCGTTGTCTCTGGCTGGGAGGGTGCAAACGGTGAAGATGATGGTCCTCTCGAGATTCCTATTTGTATTTCAGTGTCTCCCCATCTTTATTCCGCGGTCCTTTTTTAAGCGGGTTGACAGTGATTACGGGCTTTGTCTGGGCGGGCAAGACCCCGCGAGTAAGGAAGGTAATGCTTGAGCGGAGTCGGGGAGAGGGCGGGCTGGCACTGCCAAATTTTAGCAATTATTACTGGGCGGCTAATATAGCCATGATCAGGAAGTGGGTGGTGGGGGAGGGGTCGGCATGGGTGCGTATGGAGGCGGCTTCATGTAACGGCACCAGTTTGGGGGCGTTGGTAACTGTGCCTCTGCCGTTCCCCCAGCACAGTACCCCACCAGTCCAGTGGTGGTGGCGGCCCTGAGAGTTTGGGGCCAGTGGAGGCGGCAAGTGGGAGCAGTGGGAGCATCGGTCTGGGCCCCAATCTGTGATAATCACTGGTTTGCCTCAGGGGAGTATGGACGGGGGGTTCCGGTTATGGCGGAGAGCGGGGATTAAGAGGATGGGGGATATGTTTATAGAGGGGAGCTTTCCGGGTTTGAGGGCGCTGGAGGAGAAGTTTGGGTTGGCGAGGGGAAACAAATTCAGGTATCTGCAGGTGCGGGACTGTCATAATATACACATCAGTATGTGATGGTGCAGCGACACACACTGACTGACACACTGCAAGACCAATCAACACACACAACACAGCAGCCAATCACCAGTTAGGGCACGGTCACTATAAAGACAGAGGGCACTAGTTTTCCCTCTCATTCGGGCTGCAGCCTCTGAGACAGACAGAGCCCGCAGTCAGTAGCACAAACATCCATCATGTGCTAGCAGTGTAGGCTGGTCAGGTTAGGCATAGGTCTTCATAGTGTCAACCCACAGTGCAAGTATGTTTAACAGCTCTTAATTAAATGAAATAGAGTTGTACTATTACAAGTGTTGGTAGCCTGTCTATGTTACTGCTGAGGTAAATGCAATCTCCACAGATCCAGAGTACCCAACACATCAGGGACTTCCTACGTAAACAGGTGTCAACCTTCCCGCTCCTACCGCTAAGGGGGATTCAGGGCGGGGTAGTTTCCTGAGGATGGGTAGGAGAAGGGAGTGTCTCAGACATTTACAAGGAACTTATGGGGTCAGAGGAGACGTAGACCGAGGAGCTGAAGCGCAAGTGGGAGGAGGAGCTGGGCGGTGAGATAGAGGATGGTCTATGGGCGAACGCGTTGAGTAGAGTCAACGCGTCCGCAACATGTGCCAGGCTCAGCCTGATACAATTTAAGGTTGTTCACCGGGCTCACATGACAGTGGTCCGGATGAGCAGATTCTTTGGGGTGGAAGACTGGTGCGCAAAATGTGCGGGAGGACCGGCGAACCATGTCCACATGTTTTGGACATGTCCAAAGCTTAGGGGATTTTGGCAGGGGTTTGCGGACGTCATGTCCACGGTGTTAAAAACAAGGGTGGCGCTGAGTCCAGATGTGGTGATTTTTGGGGTGTCGGAAGACCCGGGAATCCAGGAGGCGAAAGAGGCAGACGTTCTGGCCTTTGCTTCCCTGGTAGCCTGGAGACGGATACTATTAGCTTGGAGGGACTCAAAGCCCCCGGAGTCAGAGACCTGGCTATCGGACATGGCTAGCTTTCTCTTTGGAGAAAATCAAGTTCACCTTGAGAGTGTCACAGTTAGGGTTCGCCCGGAGGTGGCAACCGTTCGTCGACTTCTTTGCGGAAAATTAATCGTCAGCAAATGGCGGGGGGGGGGGGGGGGGGGGGGGAGGGGGGGGTGTAGTTTAGATTAGAGTAGGGGGTTAATAAGGGTGGGACTTGTACGAAAGGTAAATGGTTTTTGCACTATGTTTATGGTTTCATGTATATTGTTTACATTGTTGCTGTTACTATACCGAAAATACCTCAATAAAATGTTTATTAAAAAAAAAGTTTGATGTGACCAACATGCTTTGGCAATATGGGGCGAGATTCTCCGACCCCCCGCCGGGTCGGAGAATCGCCAGGGGCTGGCGTGAATCACGCCCCCGCCGGTTGCCGAATTCTCCGGCACCGGAGATTCGGCGGGGGTGGGAATCGCGCCGTGCCGGTTGGCGGGCCCCCCCGCGATTCTCCGGCCCGGATGGGCCGAAGTCCTGCTGCTAGAATGCATGTCCCGCCGGCGTGGATTAAACCACCTACCTTGCCGGCGGGACAAGGCGGTGCGGGCGGGCTCCGGGGTCCTGGGGGGGGGCGCGGGGTGATCTGGCCCCGGGGGGGTGCCCCCACGGTGGCCTGGCCCGCGTTCGGGGCACACTGATCCGCGGGCAGGCCTGTGCCGTGGGGGCACTCTTTTCCTTCCGCCTTTGCCGCGGTCTCCACCATGGCGGAGGCGGAAGAGACTCCCTCCATAGCACATGCGCAGGGATGCCGTGAGCGGGCGCTAACGCTCCCGCGCATGCGCCACCCGGAGATGTCATTTCCGCGTCAGCTGGCGGGGCACTTCCGCCAGCTGGCGGGGCGGAAATCAGTTTGGCGCGGGCCTAGCCCCTCAAGGTTAGGGCTCGGCCCCCCAAGATGCGGAGGATTCAGCACCTTTGGGGCGGCGCGATGCCTGACTGATTTGCGCCGTTTTTGGCGCCGGTCGGCGGACATCGCGCCGATACCAGAAAATTTCACCCATGGTCTTTTTTGCCTCAATTCTTGTACTTATTCTCCTTACTCCAGCGTTCTCATGCTGAATGTCCCACTTATGCACATCTAGAGCATTGTCCTTCCAATATTTTAATTAATTCCTTGTAGGTTAAATCTCCCGGCTTTGCTGGGTGGACCAGATTTTGTAGAAACATAAACGTTTTACACCCAACCGAATTGAGAAATGTAGCAACCTTCTTGTCTTCCAGTGTTTGGTTAGCTCCAAGATACAATTGAAATCTCTCTTTATACAAGGTCCAAGTCTCACAGTCTTCATCAAACGCGTCCATGGTTCAACTTTTTCCCGCTACTTTTGGATCCCGATTCCCTGGGTTTGCATTTCTTCAGCCTTCCTCCCTTCTGCTTTTTTTAATAAGAAGCAAGCAATCTTCTCGCCCACAGGCAAAACGAATCCCTTCCCTTGCCTGGACTATCATTTTCTCGAGTAGTCGGTCGCAGAGTCGGACAGCCTTCTACGTTTGTTGCTCTCTCTGGTTGTTTCTAAATATGGCGGTCAATATGGTTGCCTTCCTGAATTCTAATTACGTTTGCTTTAGAGTCGCCAGGTATCTTTCGATACCGCCACAAGGTTCAAACCCAAATACTGATCAAAGAGTCGGTACACCAGCTAGTTAGTTCAAAGTCAAGACTATTTATTTACATACACAGCAATATCTACTCATGCACAAAATACTACAGACTAAACTATCACTACTGCTAAAGCCTATACTTAGCTTCGGGCGCCCACTCTGTCAGAGGAACAATGGCCGTTGTTCGGTTCTGAGGCTGCTGGGGTCGAGGTGGTAGAGGGAAACAGCTAAGGTCGTCCGTCTGGTAGCGAGCGTTGACCTTGGATTTACTTGCTTCTGGTGTAGCTGGTGGAAGGGTCGCTCCGCTGTGAGAGCCGATTCCCAGAGAGCGATTCTCTCTTGGGGCCTTCTTCTTACACCTGAAGGGGGCTTCGCACGCTTTTGGGCGGGCCTTGAATTTGGCCTCAATCAATTGGTCCATTTCTTGATCATTCGCATTGATCCTGACCAATAAAGGGGTGGGTGCCCTGATGGCTGGGCGTGTCCTAGGTGGCCGTTGGCCTGCATTATTTTCTATTTTCGGTTTGGGGAACTGGCGCCGCGAGGTCTGGGGCCAGATCAGTTACTTAGGTATCTTCCTTTGTTCCCATCCATATGCTAATTGGCCTACAGTTTCGGTCTCGTCTGGGAGCTGTTTCTCCAATATGCAGACAGGTTCTGTGCCTGCCTGCTTTCTTAACATTGTCCATTTTTCCCTGCAATCTTTGCAAATGTCCATTTTGTATTCTGGAAGTGGCCATCCCAGATGGCTACAAGTTCCCGTTCGTGCAGCCCGTTTACAGTGTTACGTGTGCGGCCTCTGTAGTTTCTATCCATTTCAAAGGTAAGCAAATGCCTGAAACTTCATTTGTCTTGTTTTAGATATGTTCCAGTTACTCACAGTTGTGTTCCAATTTTTTCCCAAAACCCTTTGTTCGCAGTGGCGGCTGTTCGTGATCGATCTATTCGCTTTGTGAATCGTTTTCAAGTGCCTGAGCAATTTGTCTTGCCACAATCCTCGTCACCAGTTTTCTCTTTTGTTATATTTCTCTAATTGTTGCAAAGGAAATAGAAGTAGAGTTGCAACACTCCATGTTCTTCTAAAACACGGTGCTGGGTTTATTAGAAGTTGCTCTTAGAGCACAGTATGGAGAACTGAAAGCCTGTGCAAACGCTCTGGTGACGTCACTACAGATCATGTGACATTCCACCAGCAACCTGTATTACTTGAATACGTAACACCCATCTAAAGTACATTGTTTGCCCTTTCCATCCTCAGTGCTTCTTCCAGTTGGCATTCAACATGGAGGAGTCACTGATTCATCAGCTATGGGGAGACGGTACATGGTAATGAGCAAGAGGTTTCCTTGCCAATGTTTAACCTGATTACATGAGACTTCGTGGGGTCCAGAGTTGATATTGAGGAGTTTCAAGACGATTCCCTTCTGACTGTTTATCACTTTGCCACCACCTCAGGTTGGTTTGTCCTGTCGGTAGGACAAGACATATCGGGGATGGAGCTGGTTGTGTCAGGGACATCGCCTGCATGGTATGATTTGATGAGCATGAGTTGGCTAGTTTTTGGCACAGCTTTCCCAATTTTTGCAAAGCCCCCAGATGTTAGTAAGGAGGAGTTTGCAGGGTCAACAGGACTAGGTGTGACATTGCCATTTCCATGACTAGGCCAATGCCAGGTGGTCTATGTTTTTATTTAAATTCATTCATGTGACATGGGCGCCCCTGGCTGGGCCAGTATTTATTGCCCATCCCTAATTGCCCTTGAGGGGGCCGGTTAAGAGTCAACCACATTGCTGTGGATCTGGAGTCACATGTAGGCCAGACCAGGTACAAATGGCAGATTTTCTTCCCTAAAGGACATTAGTGAACCAGATGGGTTTTCATGACAACCGGCAATGGTTTCCTTGTCGTCAGTAGACTTTTAATTCCAGATTTTTAATTGAATTCAACGTTCACCATCTGCAGAGGTGGGATTTGAACCCCAGTCACCAGAGCATTAAAGTAAAGATGGCTGATTTCCTTCCTTAAGGACATCAGTGAACCAGATGGGTTTTTACGTCAATCTGGGGCTGGTTTAGCACAGGGCTAAATCGCGGGCTTTGAAAGCAGACGAAGGCAGGCCAGCAGCACGGTTCAATTCCCGTACCAGCCTCCCCGAACAGGCGCCGGAATGTGGCGACTAGGGGCTTTTCACAGTAACTTCATTTGAAGCCTACTTGTGACAATAAGCAATTTTCATTTTTCATTTCAATGGTTTCATGATCATCTTTAGGCGAGCATTTAATTCCAAATTTATTAACTTAATTTAAATTCCAAAGGCTGGCATGGTGGGATTTGAACTTATTTTCCCAAAGCATTAGCCTGGGTCTCTGGACTATAAGTCTGGTGATATTATCATGAGGACCTAAGTGATAGTTAAGAGGCTGGGCACCCAACATACAAGTATATTTATTTTGGAAAAATTCCGGTCTTGCCCGAGTGCTTCTTGGAGGTGTAATGGTGAGTTCCTGGATTTGTAGAGTGTGCTACTGCACTCTCACAGGAGGTGACCTGTCCATCCAAAGGTTGCAACAGATTGCCGTATCTCTGGGTCTGCAACACAACAAGGAGGTGGAGCAGATGCTGCAAAATACTCTCTGCCATCTTGGAGCCAGTCTCCTCCATGCTCCTTGACAGTCAGAAAGCAACTTTGAAAATAGCAAAACAACAACAACTTGGAGCCTTTAACTTGTAAAATGTCTCAAGTGCTCACAGGAGCGTTATTAAGCAAATTTTGACACCAGGCCACATAAGGAAAAAGTAGAACAGACCATCAAAAGATTGGTCAAAGAGTTACGTTTTAAGGAGTTCCTTAAAAGTGGAGGAGAGAGATAGAGAGCAGAAAAATTTAGTGAGGTAATTCCAGAGCTTAGGGTTTAGGCCTCCAATGGTCATAGAATCATAGAATTTACAGTGCAGAAGGAGGCCATTCGGCCCATCGAGTCTGCACCGGCCCTTGGAAAAAGCACCCCACTTAAGCCCACATCTCCACCCTATCCCCCTAACCCAGTAACCCCACCTAACCTTTTTGGACACGTAGGGCAATTTAGCATGGCCAATCCAACTAACCTGCGCATCTTTGGACTGTGGATGAAACCGGAGCACCCGGAGGAAACCCACGCAGACACGGGGAGAACGTGCAGACTCCGCACAGACAGTGACCCAAGCCGGGAATCGAACCTGGGACTCTGGAGCTGTGACGCAACTGTGCTAATCACTGTGCTACCCGAAGGTGAAGGAATTAAGCTCAGGAATATGCACAAGGCCAGAATTAGAGGAGCACAGAAATTGTGGAGGTATGTAAGAGTGAAGGAGGTTACAGACAAAGGATAGCTTGACGCCATGGAGGGATTTGGAAATAAGGATGAGAATTTGAAAACTGAAGTATTGCCACAACGGAAGCCAGTGTAGGTCAGAAAGCATAGAGATGAGTTCTGAATTTGACTTGGTGCGAGCTAGCATTAGGCAGCAGAATTCTGAAGGAGCTTAAGTTTATCTAGGATGGAGGATAAGAGGCCAGTCAAGAACGCACTGGATGAGTTAATCTAGATGTAACAGTAAGGTGGATGAGGACAGCTGATGAGCTGAGGCAGATTGGAGTTGGGCAATGTTCCATAGTTTGAAGTAGGAGATATTGCTTTTGGAGGGAAAATGTGGTTGGAAACTCAGCACGCACCAAATGTAACACAAAGGCTGTGAATGATGTGGTTCAACCTCAGATAGTTGCCATGGAAGAGAATGATGTCAATGAATAGGGAATGAAGTCTGTCATGCAGGCCTAAGACTTCCCAATATTTAGTTGGAGGAAGTTTCTGTCCATCCAGCAATGGAGGCCAATCGAGCAGCCTGTTAAGTCAGAGACAGTGGTTGTGGCAGTTGTCTTCAGCAGACATGAGGAACCTGACATTGTGTTTACAGATCATCATGCCGAGGGGGCAACATAGAGATGCGAGGTGGGAACTCAGAGGTAAATGTGCGGGAACTGGATAGCTGAAAATTAGACCAGGCTTGGGTAGTCCAATCCAGCCAGATGATGGATGAGAGGTTTGCAGGCGCAGAGTGCAGTGGACCATGTCAGACAGGTTGAGAAGGATGCGGAGGGAAAAGTTCATCAATCATCCAGAATGACTGTGACACTGAGTAACAGACATGATTAAACCAGTCTTTGATCTAATCATTAACATTTTAAGGCAGAAGTGTTTGATGAGATACATTATCCACTGCACATTAGGAGCTAACATTCTAAAATGATGTCAGTAAGCCTCAAATGTAGGTTTGTCGTATTAGCTACTTAATTTTGAAAGGTTAACTTTCTCTTTGAAATACATGCCACAGATTGCTACACAAGAAACAATATATGTTAATTGCTTAAAACAAGCATTAGTGCTCTGTTTATAGATCATCATAAGATCCCAAAGGTCAAAGATGCTTTGAAAATAAGTTCAGATAAAAATAACAAGTTGGAAACTGCTTCAGATTCGGGGAATTTATATAGATAACTTCATTTTTAATATATTAGTTAAGAAAATGTCAACAAGTGGACAGTGTTAACAAATAAGTGATAAACATTCAACCATTTTATACTTATTAAAGGACAAGACAGATTTTATATATCGATATATGTCTATGTACATAATATTATATATATATTTTTACTTTTAAAAACGATAATACTTGTTCATAAGTAATATGGCACAATAAATTCCCTATTTTTCTGAATGAAGCAGAGATATCTTCCTTTTAAATCCAGAGTCCAATGTAAATTAAATTCTGTGTGAATTAACCAACTATAACGGCACAGAATCAAAGCTAGCTTTGTTGATTAAACTCTGGAGTCTAAGAGCGTGACCCAATGGCCACGGTGCGCCGCAAAAGTAGTTCACCGCGGCGCCGATAAAAGCCGGGAGACCCCGCTCGCGGGATCTCCCCAGCTCGCAACACCTCGCAAAATCTATCGTGATCTCGCAAAACTTTGCAATGTAAATCCCGCCCTTTGTAGGGAGGATCACTTTTTGTCAAATCTGCATATTAGGGCGAGACTGTTAGTCAGAAAGGGCCGGGACCCCCCTGCTGGATGTGGGGTGGGGTGTTGTGATAGGGTGGGGTGGTGGTGGGCAGGGACCCTCACATAGCCCGTTTGGGCTGGGGGGAGGTCGGGGATTACGTCTGGAGCCCCCTCAAAAATGGCGTAATCGCTGAGTACGCCGCACGCCATTGAGATGGCCTCAGGACATCACCTGAGGCCCTCAGCCAATGCTCCAGCCACGATGGGCCGACTTCCCTATGGCGTGGGGTGCATGTGCTCACAGTTTTCGAGGACCTCGCGCGGCGGCTACAGACTGTGTCCAGTGCCGCCATAGTTGGCGGGGGGGGGGTGCGTTCTGCTAGCCGGGGGGGGGCTTCGGTGGAGGCTTGGGGGACTGGTGGGAGGTGTTCTGGGGGGTGGCAAGGGGGGGTTACAGGGGGGAACTATCTGGAAGGCTGGGTCCGCGCACGGCCGGCGCCATGTTGTACGGCGTGGCCGCCGCAGGTGGCCGACATGCGCATGCGCGGCCACGGACCTGGAATTCTCCAACCGTATCTACAGGTAAAGCCCGGGGTGGGGGGGGGGGGGGGCGGGGGCATTTATGTGGCATGGCTGCTAGCCCCTGTTGTGTTATGTAGTTTGGAATAACACAGGCTGCACTTGGTGCAGTTTTAAGTAAAAGATGCTCCAGACTTTGAAATTAGTTCAATGTGTTTATTGAACTATTAGCACAGTTCTCAATGAGTTTGACTCTCTGCTAATCTAATTGTAGTAACTCAGTCTAACTGAACCAGCCTGCTCTAAGCCACGTGCTGGGGTGTGATGCTGAAGATACACCCTGTCTCATTCTGTAGATGTTGGTCTGTGGAAAGAGGCGGGGTGTGAGTGCCTCATCCCTTTTATAGTGCGATACCACCCCTGAGTGTCCTGACTGATCATTGGTCGTGTCCTATTCTAAGTGTTCATGAGCTGCATGTTTGCATATCATGACATCTCCCCTTTTTTATGTTCTGTTGGTGTATGTGAATTTATATACATGTGAATGGCTCTGTCTAACGTGACTGACTGAGGAATACAGAACAGAGCAAACAAAACAAATGTTCATAAGTCCAGTCTCTGAGGCTTGCGTCTGATTCTGATCGACCGCCGGAGAGGTGGTGGAGGGGATGACGGCGCCTTGACAGGCGGGATGGAAGCCTGACTGGTGACCTCGTGGTGCGAGGTATCTGGAGGTGGCAATTTAACATGTGGAAATGGAGGGGAAAGTGGTTGTGGGCAAGCAACTTTGCACAGTACCCATCGATTCCTTCGCACGATGAATCCATCAGCCATACGTGCAACATAAGAGCGCGGTGCGGCCTGTCGAACAATGACAGCCGGAGCAGACCACCCACCATCTGGTATCTTGGGCGAAATTCTCCGGAAACGGCGCGATGTCCGCCGACTGGCGCCCAAAACGGCGCAAATCAGTCGGGCATCGCGCCGCCCCAAAGGTGCGGAATGCTCCGCATCTTTGGGGGCCGAGCCCCAACCTTAAGGGGCTAGGTCAGCGCCGGACGAGTTTAATCTACGCCAGCGGGACAGGCATTTTAGCGGCGGGACTTCGGCCCATCCGGGCCGGAGAATCGCGTGGGGGGGCCCGCCAACCGGCGCGGCGCGATTCCCGCCTCTGCCGAATCTCCGGTGCCGGAGACTTCGGCAACCAGTGGGGGCGGGATTCACGCCAGCCCCCAGCGATTCTCCGACCCGGCGGGGGGGTCGGAGAATCTCGCCCCTTGATCCTGACAGTGTCTGCCAGGGATAGCACGGCCAGATCGGTGGCATGGGCATCATAGCCCTGCTTTTGACGGTCTCGAAGCTGCTGCACCTTCTGCAGCACCGGGAGGTGATCAAGGTTGGGCAGGTGTATGGCTGGAAGCGTCGTCCGCAGTTCCCTGTTCATCAGGAGTTGAGCCGGTGACATGCCAGTGACAATGGAGTCGTCCTGTACGCAAGCAGTGCAAGGTGTATGTTGGAAGCAGAGTCCGCGGCCTTGCAGATGAGCTGTTTAACAATGTGCATCCCTTTCTCGACTTTTCCATTGGACTGCGGATAGTACGGACTGGAGGTGACATGCTGGAAATTGTATGACCTGGCAAACGTGGACCATTCTCGACTGTTGAAGCACGGGCCATTGTCGCTCATGACGGTGATCGGGATGCCATGCCTTGTGAACGTCTCCTTACAGGCTTTGATGACGGTCCGTGTGGTGAGGTCCGGGAGCTTCAGCACCTCAGGGTAATTCGAGAAGTAGTCAATGATCAATATGTAGTCGCAACCATTCGCATGGAAGAGGTTGATGCCAACCTTGGACCACGGAGAGGTCTCTAGATCATGCGGTTGGAGCGTCTCCTTGCTCTGCGCTGGCTGGAACTGCTGACAGGTAGCACAGTTCAGGACCATGGGCGTCATTCTCCGACCCCCCGCCGGGTCGGAGAATGGCCGTTGGCCGCCGTGAATCCCGCCCCCGCCCCCGCCGAAGTCTCCGCTCCCGGAGATTGGGCGGGGGCGGGAATCCAGCCGCGCCGGTTGGCGGGACCCCCCGCTGGATTCTCCGGCCCGGATGGGCCGAAGTCCCGCCCAGGAATTGCCTGTCCCGCCGACGTAAATCAAACCTGGTATTTACCGGCGGGACCAGGCAGCGTGGGCGGGCTCCGGGGTCCTGGGGGGGGGCGCGGGGCGATCTGACCCCGGGGGGTGCCCCCACGGTGGCCTGGCCCGCGATCGGGGCCCACCGATCCGCGGGCAGGCCTGTGCCGTGGGGGCACTCTTTCCCTTCCGCCTCCGCTACGGCCTCCACCATGGCGGAGGCGGAAGAGACTCTCCCCACTGCGCATGCGCGGGAAACATTCGGTGGCCGCTGACGCTCCCGCGCATGCGCGGGGAAACTGACAGCGGCCGCTGACGCTCCCGCGCATGCGCCGCATTTCCGCGCCAGCTGGCGGGGCAACAAACGCCATTTCCGCCAGCTGGCGGGGCGGAAATCCCTCCGGCGTCGGCCTAGCCCCAACATTGAGGGGCTAGGCCGCCAAAGATGCGGAGACTTCCGCACCTTTTTGCCGGCGCGATGCCCGTCTGATTTGCGCTGGCTTTGGCGCCAGTCGGCGGGCATCCCGCCGTTGGGGGAGAATTTCGCCCCATGTTCGTGATGTCCTGGCTGATGCCGAGCCAGTAGACAGCTTGCCGGGCTCTGCGTCTGCACTTCTCAATGCCTGGGTGACCCTCATGAATCTGGCGCAGCACCAAGCTCTGGAGACTGAGCGGAATGACAATCCTGTCCAGCTTGAGGAGGATGCCATCAATCACCGTCAGGTCGTCCTTAACATTGTAAAATTGTGGACATTGCCCTTTCTGCCAGCCATTGGTGAGGTTGTGAATGACTTGCTGCAACAGGGGGTCTTTGGCTGTCTCATCTCGGATGAGACCTGCCTTCTCATCTGACGCCGGGAGAGTGCTTGCGCACAGTTGCACCTGCGATTCGATGTGCTGGATGATCTCCAGCGGCTCACTGGGCGAGTTGATGGAGCGGGACAATGCATCAGTCTAATTGTAGTGACTCAGTCTAAGCCACGTGCTGGGGTGTGATGCTGAGGATACACCCTGTCTCACTCTGTAGATGTTGGTCTGTGGAAAGAGGCGGGGTGTGAGTGCCTCATTCCTTTTATAGTGAGATACCACCCCTGAATGTCCTGACTGCTCATTGGTTGTGTCCTATTCTAAGTGTTCATTAGCTGCATGTTTGCATATCATGACAGCCCCCACCGGGCTGAGCATTGGTGCAGGGGCGCCGCCGATTTTTTGGTCATAAAACTAGACACATGCTCCAGACATAGCCTCAAAATTGGAGAATCCAGCCCTTAGTCTCTGAAACGGAGAATCCAGGCCCATGTGTCTTATATGAAGGTATGTTTTGGCAAATGAGAGGAGATGTTTCCGATTTTGAAAGAGAAGTGGTGGGTGAAAAATTCCTTTTGAAGTTCAGACCCCAGAGTCAGTTATTAACTTACAGCTGACTCAAATGAAAAGACTATACTCCTGTGCCTGACCTGCGACAGCACATTAAAAACATGCCAAAAACTCATGCAGCTGTCAGAATTCTGGAATAGCATGTCCCAAGAGTATATAGTGCTGCGTAAAACAAACATTTTGTTGCTATTGCCCTTCCTGGTGACCTACATGTGCGAGCTTGGATTTTCCATTCTCACAAAGCTGAAGACTGCACAAAGGAACTGGCTGAAATCAGGGGCGTCATTCTCCGCTGGCGGGAGTCTCCGTTTTGCCGGTGCCCAGCGGTTTCCCGACGGCGTGGGGCTGCCCCACAATGGGAAACCCCATTGACCGACCGGTGTAACGGAGCATCCCGCCGGCGGGTCGGGGCAGAAATGTGGCGGGGCAGGATGGAGAATTTCGCTCCTGTACCTGATATTCGCATTGTCCTCTCCTCCTGTGAACCTGGTTGGAGCGAGGTCATGAGAACCAAGCAGGCTCTCCTTTTGCATTACAGGTAAGTGATTGTGGCGTGTGTCACAAAGGTCAGCCAACGTGGGACGCGGCGGTCAGCTGGCCTATGTCCCGAAGATTGGCCAATTGGAAAAGTGGGTCCCGGGAGAAAAAGTTTGAAAAACACTGGTCTAAAGTCACTCCTGCAGCAGGTGCCACGGATGCATGGTTGATATCACTCCATTATCTTCCTTCTTCTTGATTTGGGCATAATAATTGAATTCAACCACCCAGCAGTGAAAATTGGAGGTAACAGAGAACCAGTCAAATGTTTTGAGCTTTAGTCACTTGATCGAGCTCCAGCTTTAGATAACTTACCCCTGGCTGTATTCCCATAGTCTAATTTCTGCATAAACATCTTGTGCTTTTATAGGAATAAAATGCAGAAAAATGATGTCAACTGGGAAAAAAAGTGGGGGGGCACATTTTTGACAAAGCTACAAAAAAAATCTGAAGTTTATTTTTGTTGTAAAAATTAAGTGAGCAGGCTGGTGGCGTACATAAATGCACAAAGCAGCAAAGCTTAGCATTAAAAAAACCTTTGGAGGAATATAGGAAGGCCAATTTATCAATGACTTACCATGATTTAACTGCTATTATTGTTGGAGTGTGACATGAAGAACAAAGAACAAAAAAAGAAACGTTTTCTCCGATTGAATGAGCTTTTTGCAAAAAGGTAGCTTCGAAAATAGCCAAAAATCTCCTGGAAAATATTTTCAAATATTGAATAGAACTGATGAAATCAGAATGACCAACATGGCTTGGCAGATCCCAAGGCTCCTCGGGAAGGACTATTGTTTATGTCGGGAGTCAGTCCATCAGCTACAAGTATTTAAGCAATTAGGGATCTGTAGTGCTGCTGGAGACAACGTTACAGAAGCTGGAGGCCCTCTGAATGAAGTAGGCTGGACCTCTAGCTGCTTGTGGAGTGGTCCATGTATTTCCCATGCTGAGAAGGGCTCTTGGGCAGGCATCCCCACCAGCCCTACCAGCTTATCTCACACCCTATTTGCAGATCCATTCAACATATTCAGTTCTCACTCACCAAAGAGCATGCATTCTGCTACAAGAGGGGCCCATCGCGAGTGTTATTTAAAGGATTCAGCAACAAACATGCAGGTAAGGTAACTTAAAATAACGTCTCTGTAGGTACTTTGTTCTTTGACAGTGACAGGTGGCTGTCTGGCAATCCGCCAACTGCAGCAGAACCCACCTACAACCTTGCCCTCTGGTCAACGGGCACCCAAACTATCCCTCAAAAGCAAAACACTGTAGATATTGGAGTTCTGAAATGAAAACAGAAAATGTTGCGACCACTCAGCAGGTCAGGCAGCATCTGTGAAAGTAAAATAAGGGTTAATGTTTCAGGTCTGTGACCAGTATTGATAGAAAACATAGCAATAGCAGGAAGTTGATGCCTGTTCGGTCCTCAACACACTGGAAGAAGGGGGTGAGCGAGGGGGTCTGTGTGAGATTGTTACCGTTCTTAGGAAAGGTCATAGAACTGAAATATTAACTTTGCCTTTCTCTCCACTTGTGCTGCCAGATCTGCTGAGTACTTCCAACATTTCCTGTTCTAATTCCCAAACTTTCCCTTTGGCCTGGCTGCAGTCCATTTATGAAGATTCAAACTCTATCCTTGCCTCACAGGTACATACAGTTCCAATACCTGAGCTATGGACTGCTGTTATCAAATCAAATGTCGCGGCTTCTCCGTAAGTGCTGTGGTGTTGCTCTCTCCCCTCTTCCGAGGAATGTTGTGGCTGGGCAAGTGCAGTTCTTGAGGTGTCTGAAAACAGAAAATCAGAAAGGGAAGGGTTGGTGTGAGGGAGTAAGAATGGGGTGGAAAGCGAGAGGTCTATAGCCACACCATTTGCTCATTGTGCTAGATATTAAAATGGGGCTGAACTGGAGTAACGAGGTGCATCAGGCAGGAACATACCATCATCTTGGTGATGTGTGATGCCACGGCCAGCTGCCCTAATGATGTGGACATCATCTAATTCATAGGGCTCAGGAGAAACAGATGTCCTTGTTTCCAATTGATTCTTCTCTACTCGCTTGTATTAGGTACCACCTTGTCCTTCAAGAGAGAGGACAGAATGTGCTGTACTGTATTTGGGTGATGTTGCGAAGGGAATTGAGGAAATGTAGAGGCAGCGAGGTGGGTGTGAGGTTCGTATCATTGAAATTTGTGTGAGGTGGGGATACAGTCTCCAGATATTAGACAGAGGCCCTAATAGCCGATGAGTCTTTGGTGTATTGCCCCATAATTGTGGTGCCTTGAGAGGTTGGTGGACTAGTGGGGAGGAAATGTCATGTGAAGATCCTTTTACTGACCATGACCACCCCTGTGAAGTCATTAGGCATCTTCAGCCACTGCCACCTGGTTCTGCAGGAATTGAGCTCCCTGCATCCCAATCTCAACGGCACCAGGTGTAGGAGAGAGTTCACAGTCTGAAATTGTTGAACTCAATGTTATCCAGAAGGCTGTAACATACCTAATCAGAAGATGAGGTGCTGTTCCACCAGTTGGTGCTGGGCTTCACTGGAACATAGCAGCAGGCCAAGGACAGACGTGTGGACATGAGAGCAGGATGGTGCGTTGAAATGGTTAAGTGACAGGAAGATCTGGGTCCTGCTTGCAGACAGACCAAAGGTGTTCTGCAAAGCAGTCACCCAGTCTGTGCTTAGTCTCTCCAATGTAGAACGGACCACATTGGGAGAATTGTCCAACCTTAACCTTACTTGTTCAAATTTTCTTGACTTGTAAGATAACATTTCCTGTTGTGGACTGGTAATCATGGCTTCCTGGTTTTGTTAAAACCCAGGGGCTGTAAAACAGTTCAAAATGGTCTGCACACTTTCCGTCAGTTTTCAAAAATTACTTTCCATTGTAATTTTGAATTTTGTGAGCTGGTTCCCTTCCTCTTGGATTATAAGTTTTATCAATTTGTATTTTTTGCTGTAGTTCATGAACCAGCTGTCTGCAATCCCTCAAATGTGCAAAAGTGGCATTCCACTGACTGTTTCTACATTAAAAATATATTTTCAATGGTGCTCTTTTAAAGCTTAACTGCGTATACTACTTCCATCTGACAACAGCCCTTATGACATTCAGGTCTTTGTGCCATCCTCATGTTTCAGGATAGGTGTCGCAACATATTTATATCATGGGGAAGACAATGGGTGCTGACCTGGTCTGAGATGAAGATTTTCATCTCTTCAGTGCTGCTATAGATGCCAGTAGTCTGCAAGGGAGTGTGCATCATCTCGAGAAGGGTGATTGTGCAATTTTCCCCTGCCCATTGTATAAATTTGTAAAATAGTCACCAAAGATCAAGCGTTCAGCTGCAAGAGGTGCTAAGCACTGACGTTAATTAAATGACCAACCGCTCAACTTGCAGGCAATATGACTTTTAAGAAACTTTGCTATCGCAACGTGTCTGAGAGGGATGTGGAGTGTTTTTGGAGGTGTTGTGGTGAGTTCCTAGATTTGGCAGGGAGTGTTGCTGCATCCTCACAGGTGTGACCTGTCCTCACCGAGGTTGCATCAGGTATGGGGGCTGGAGTGGCAATGCCTTTGGGCCTGCAGCTGGACAAGGGGATGAAGCAGAGACTGTGAAGAGGGGACGTTCTGCATGATATCCTCTGCTAAGTTGAAGCCAGACATCTCCATGTTCCTTGACAGTGACAGGAGGTTGGCTGACAGGTCAATTAACCCAATATTTCAGAGTGAATGCCCATCAGCATGCTGCTGAATCAAAGGCCTCACCTGAGTTTTGTTTAGCACAGTGGCCTCCATCCTTTCGAAACACAAGATCAGTTTCAGAGTCTGAATACAGCACAAGATCTACTCTTAAAAATTCAACTTTACTAAACCCCCTCAAAACGTATGTCATGCATTAAAGTCACTTATTGTTAGTGTGGCAACTGTGCCTTCACACTATCAGTGAGTGCTGGGAAGTTTGGGGGGTAGTTTGAGATAGACAGTCTCAAACAATCCATCAGATGGGCATCTGTGAAACGAGCACGATCCTTGGACTTGAATTTTAGTTGGGAACAAGTTATCTCTCAGAGATATGTGGCACCAAAGGATGCCTTCACCTGGAGTGCGCAGGATGTCAGTAGAGGGGACTTCTCTGTCTACAAGTCCCCCAAGTCGTTATCCCTTGTCCTAGCTTTCAGCTCTATATCATTTTGCATGGTGATGATTTCCATGTCAAGTTCACGGCTTTGTTCAAACACCTGCTGAAATTGTGATGTTAGTTTTACAGCGTCCACGTGGTGGAAAGGATTTGCGACCAACATAATTATTTGTTCTATTTTGTCCAATCATCTGTTGAATTCCTTTTCCAGTTTGTTCAGGTGGTCGCAGAATTTGTTTGGATGGAACCCTTTCTGTTTAACCTGTAGCTGGATTTTCTCCGGATTTGGGAAGAGGTCAATAGTTTTGTTTTTTAACTGAGAGGACCACCGGCCCAGTTTCAACTTGAACTCACTCTCTGCACTGATCGTGTGTGACAAGTCTCTGCCCTTCCTTTGCAGTTTGCAATTCAGCTCATTCAATTTTGCACTTGTGCCTGTAAGAAAAGCCGCAAGAAACCAGATATTATCTGACCGCTTGCTGTTCACGTTGGGCGGGGTTCTCCGTTTCTGAGATTGAGTGTCGATGCCAATGCAGAATTTGTGTACTTTCACGACAGGAAAACTGGCGCCACACCTGGACCGATTCCGCTACTATTGAGGGGCTAGCACCAGTGTCGCGTGGAACATAATCGATTCTAATGAAAAACTGTACAGGATTCGCCGGGTCCCTGATTGACACTCGGGAGGCTGACAATCTGCAGCAGCACATACACATTACAATCCCCACACACACTTATCCCAGCCAACAAGATGACCCTGGTTATGCTGGAGCGCGCCCATACAGCTGATGGGTCAGCTGGGGACAGAGGGCACCCAGGAGGGTGATCTGGGAGTATATATAAACGGCCCATGGCCCTAAGTTCACAGTGGGCTGTTAGCGGTGTGCGTAGCTGCATTGCTGCCTTGCCGGCTGAGGCAATGGTGTTCCGTGCCCATCCACCCCGACCCCACAACCCACCTCCTGGCCACCCCCCACTACTCACCCTGCCCTGGCAGAAGCCCTCAGGCCTGTGGCACAACTGCCAGCAAACTACGCCGATGTTGGACACCTTCCGTAGCACCTTTCTCTCCCCCAGCAGCCGCCATGGCGGTTTCATGATTTTTTTTAATAAACATTTTATTGAGGTATTTTTGGTATTGTAACAACAACAAAATAAACAATGTAGATGAAACTATAAACATAGTGCAAAAGCCGTCTCCCTTCCTTACAGGTTCCACCTTTAACGGTTTCATGTTTTGTAAAAGCACATGTGAAACACGCTGTTGGGAACTCAGCCGATCAGAGGCGGAGAATCGCGGAGGCACCAGAGAATACTGGGTTGGGCTCGCTCATGATATACAAACGGTGTCTACTGTACGTGCATTGCGGAACACATTGACGCCACTGTTGAGGTGACGTAGAATTGCGATTTGGCGTCAAATTGCCGCCTGCCGCGATTTTGGCCTCAAAACCGATTCTGCACCCAATTGCCTTTCCCAATTTCGCCGACAGCTAACGAGGAATCCCGTCTCTGATCTCTTGATTTTAGACAGGTGGCAATTTTAGGGAGCAGATCTAACAATCTCGAGAGGACTTTCCCTCGACTTAACCACCCCACATCAGATGGGCCGAAGTCACGCTGCTGGAATGCCTGTCCCGCCGGGGTGGATTAAACCACCTCTCTTACCGGCGGGACAAGGCGGCGTGGGCGGGCTCTGGGGTCCTGGGGGGCACTCTTTTCCTTCCGCCTTCGCCATGGTCTCCACCATGGCAGAGGCGGAAGAGACCCCCTCCACTGTGCATGCGCAGGGATGCCGTGAGTGGCCGCTGACGCTCCCGCGCATGCGTCACCCGGCAATGTCATTTCCGCGCCAGTTGGCGGGGCACCAAAGGCCTTTCCCGCCAGCTGGCGGGGCGGAAATCAGTCCGGCGCGGGCCTAGCCCCTCAAGGTTAGGGCTCGGCCGCTCAAGATGCGGAGGATGCCGCACCTTTGAGGCGGCACGATGCCGGACTGATTTGCGCCGTTTTTGGCGCCGGTCGGCGGACATCGCGCCGCAGTTTCTTGATCAGAATGCAGAATGTTTTATCAGTCATATACCTTTTGAATTCGCTGTAGACATCCTCACCTCTTGTCCTCTCTTTGAGTTTCAAAAGAGTGAGAAAGTCTTCCTCTGTTGTTGACTCGTTGAATGCCATGTGAACAAAAATAATTAGCTGGGTCGTATCTGTCATGTAAACTGATTCATCGAACTGCAGCGAGCAACATTCACAGTCTGATCAATCTTGGTATCTTTGTGAGGACACATCCTTGGAAAACAATTCCACCCTTCCCGCTCCTGTTAAAGCGCCAAGTGACAAGATCTTGGTGGCTGTCATAATTTCATCTTTGTTTTTCACGTCTTTGAACAAGGTGTCGGCAGCAACCATCATAGCCTCCTTGATAACTTTGCCATTGGTGAATGGTTTCAAATGTCCCACCAACAGATGACTAATGTGAAAGGCCGCCTCTTTGCTGGCTGTTGTGTATCAGAGTAACACCATTGGCTGGTGTTATATCACATGTTATGCAATGACATTGTGGTGAACTACTGTAATAGGAGATTTAAGGTAGGACCTGCACTACAGGTTCGCCGGTAGCTCCTGCCAGCTGGCTCCGCCCAGGGAGAAATGTATAAATATGCATGACCTCCAGTGCCCTGCCATTTCGCCAGCTGCAGCAGGAGGCCACGCATCTGACTGTAATAAAGCCAAGCTGTACCCAACTTTAGTCTTTGTGCAATTGATCGTGCATCAATTTATTACAGTCAGATTTTCCACAGAATTCGTATCAGAATTAAGCCCGATGGTCTGCAGCTGGATCCTCACTTGCCCGACGCCAGGAAAGACTTTACTCACTGGCTAGCATGTTTTGAGGCCTACATCAAGGCTGTGGACCCCGCGCCAACGGAGGCTCAGAAATAAACGTCCTGTACTCCAGACTGAGCTCCAGCGTGTTCCCGTTAATCCAAGACGCCACGATTTACACAAAAGCAATGGAACTCCTGAAGGAACACTACACGCAGAAGGTGAACACTCTCTTCGCCAGGCATGTACTCGCCACCCGCTCGCAACTACCTGGTGAGTCCATCGAAGACTTCTGGCGGGCCGTAATCCCACTCGTCTGGGACTGTGACTGTCAGGCAGTTACGGCCGGCGAACACGCAAATCTCCTCACGCGCGATGCCTTCGTGATGGGGATTGCATCGGACCACATGGGAGAACGATTACTGGAAGGGGCCACTCTCGAACTGGCGGAGCCAAAAACCTTGGCGCTCTCCATGACGGTCGCATCCCGTAATGTACAATCTTACGCCTCCCGTCACGCTGCCCACCCTTCTACTCCTTCCTACCCTTCCTGGACCCCGCCGACGACCTCCTTAGCCGGGGCCCTGCTTCCCAATACGCCTGCGCCGCACGCCGATCCGTGCACCTCGTGGGTCCCCGCTGCTACTTCTGCGGTCAGCAGAAGCACCCCCGCCAACACTGCCCGGCCCGCACTGCAGTTTGTAAAGCCTGCAGTAAAAAGGGCCACTTTGCAGCGGTGTGCCAGGCCCGCGCAGTCGCTGCGATCACGCCCGCTATCGCCCCCTCCCCCACGCCAGACGCACAATGGGAGCCGCCATCTTCTCCTCCCGGGTCCATGTGCGACCAATGGGCGCCGCCATCTTGTCCCCCTTCGGCCAAGCGCCCCATGGGTGCGGCCATCTTGTCCCGACCCCGCAATGTGCGGACCATGGGCGCCGCCATCTTGTCCCCCACAGGGTCTCTGGACATCCTGACATCGAAACCGCACACGCTTGCCACCCGAAGCATCCGATGGCTACCCGCAGCTCGCTTCGATGACGCTGGATTAATCTCGCCCCCACAACCTGGCCACCGCGTCGATGACGGTTAAAATCAACGGCCACGCGACCTCGTGCCTGCTGGACTCCGGGAGCACCAAAAGCTTCGTTCACCCAGATACGGTAAGGCGCTGCTCCCTCATGGTCCACCCGGCCAATCAAAGGATCTCCCTAGCCTCCGGATCCCACTCCGTCCCGATCCGAGCCTTTTGTACAGTCGCCCTTACGGTCCAGGGCGTAGAATTTAGTAACTTCCGCCTCTATGTCCTTCCTAATCTCTTCGCTGCACTCCTGTTGGGCCTGGACTTCCAGTGCAACCTCCAGAGCCTCACCCTCAAATTCGGCGGGCCCTTACCCCCCCTTACCGTTTGCGGCCTCGCAACCCTCAAGGTCGATCCCCCCTCCCTTTTTGCCAATCTAACTGTGGATTGCAAGCCCGCAACTAGGAGCAGACGGTACAGCACCCAGGACAAGACCTTCATCAGGTCCGAAGTCCAGCGGCTGCTTAAGGAGGGGAATTATCGAGGCCAGCAACAGCTTCAGGAGAGCCCAAGTGGTAGTGGTTAAAACTGGGGAGAAATACAGGATGGTCGTGGACTACAGCCAGACCATCAATTGGTACACGCAGCTCAACGTGTACCCACTCCCACGCATATCTGATATGGTCAATCAGATTGCGCAGTACCGGGTCTTCTCAACAATTGACCTGAAATACGCCTACCACCAGCTTGACCGGCCATACACTGCCTTCGAGGCGTACGGTCACCTCTACCACTTCCTTAGGGTCCCTTTCGGTGTCACAAATGGGGTCTCGGTCTTCCAAAGAGAGATGGACCGAATTGTCGACCAGTATGGTTTGCGGGCCACCTTTCCGTACTTAGATAATGTCACCATTTGCGGCCATGACCAGCAGGACCACGATGCCAACCTTGATAAATTCCTCCGCACTGCCACTTTTCTCAACCTGACCTACAACAAAGAGAAGTGTGTGTTCAGCACGACCCAGTTAGCCATTCTCGGCTATGTAGTCCAAAATGGACTTCTCGGGGCCCAACCCCGACCGCATGCGCCCCCTCATGGAACTTCCCCTCCCCCACTGCCCCAAGGCCCTCAAACGCTGTCTGGGGTTCTTTTCCTACTACTCTCAGTGGGTCCCAAACTATGCGGACAAGGCCCGCCCACTCATTCAGTCCACCCAATTCCCCCTCGCGGCCAAGGCACAACACGCTTTTGCCCGCATCAGAGCAGACATCGCCAAGGCCGGGATGCGCGCAGTGGACAAGTCACTGCCTTTCCAAGTAGAAAGCGACGCTTCCGACGTCGCCCTTGCCGCCACTCTGAACCAGGCAGGCAGACCCGTGGCATTCTTTTCACGCACCCTCCATGCCTCTGAAATTTGACACTCATCCGTCGAAAAGGAGGCCCAAGCTATCGTTGAAGCTGTGCGGCATTGGAGGCATTACCTGGCCGGTAAGAGATTCACTCTCCTTACGGACCAACGGTCGGTAGCCTTCATGTTCGATAACACACAGCGGGGCAAGATCAAAAATGATAAAATCTTGCGGTGGAGAATCGAGCTCTCCACCTATAATTACGAGATCTTGTATCGCCCCGGTAAACTCAACGAGCCCCCAGACACCCTCTCCCGAGGTACATGTGCCAGCGCACAAGTGGACCAACTCCGGGCCCTACACAACAGCCTTTGTCACCCGCGGGTCACTCGATTGTACCATCTGGTCAAAGCTCGCAATCTGCCCTACTCCGTCGAGGAAGTAAGGACAGTCACCAGGGACTGCCAGGTCTGTGCGGAGTGCAAGCCGCACATCTACCGGCCAGACCGTGCGCGCCTGGTGAAGGCTTCCCGCCCCTTTGAACGCCTCAGCGTGGATTTCAAAGGGCCCCTCCCGTTCACCGACTGTAACACGTACATTCTCAGTGTGGTCGATGAGTACTCCAGATTCCCCTTCGCCATCCCATGCCCCGATATGACGTCTGCCACCGTCATAAAGGGCCTCAGCACCACCTTCACTCTGTTCGGTTTCCCGCCTACATCCACAGTGACAGGGGATCCTCATTCATGAGTGATGAGCTGCGTCAGTTCCTGCTCAGCAGGGGTATAGCCTCCAGCAGGGCGACCATCTACAACCCCCGGGAAAACGGGCAAGTAGAACGGGAGAATGGGACGGTTTGGAGGGCCGTCCAGCTGGTCCTACAGTCCAGGAACCTCCCAGCCTCTCGCTGGCAGAAGGTCCTCCCTGACGCCCTACACTCCATCCAGTCACTATTGTGCAGCGCCACTAATAACACACCCCATGAACGTGTTTTTACATTCCCCAGGAAGTCCACATCCGGGGTGTCGCTCCTGACTTAGCCCGCGGCTCCAGGACCGGTCCACAAGGCAGACCCCTTGGTGGACAGGGTTCGCCTGCTCCATGCCAACCCTCAATATACCTACGTTGAGTTCCCCGACGGCCGCCAAGATACTGTCTCACTCAGGGACCTGGCACCGTCAGGTTCCACCCCAACACACACCCCCACCAATGCGCAACCCCCCACCTCCCACCGCACCGCCAATATTGACACCACCAGACCACCCCCTCCTCCCCTTTTCCGCACAAGAGGACAAAGAGGACTTCGGCACGCTCCCGGAGTTCCCCGCTGACTGGCCAGCATCAGCACCGCCACCATCGCCATCGGTGCCACCTCCACCACCGACTTCGCCACCACCGTTACGCCGCTCCCAACGTAGCACCAAAGCACCAGACCGGCTGAACCTTTGACGAACTCAGGACCGTCGACATGGACTTTTCTTTCCCTACCACTGTATATAATTGCACAAATTGTATATAGTTTCACGTCACCCCCGCCGGACTCATTATTAACAGGGGGTGAATGTGGTGATCCACTGTAATAGGAGATGTAAGGTAGGACCTGCACTACAGGTTCACCGGTAGCTCCTGCCGGCTGGCTCCATCCACGGAGAACTGTATAAATATGCATGACCTCCAGTGCCCTGCCATTTTGCCAGCTGCAGCAGGAGGCCACACATCTGACTGTAATAAAGCCACAGTTGTACCCAACATTAGTCTTTGTGCAATTGATCGTGCATCAGACATCATCGGATCATTTTGTGGGCTTTTGTGGAGTTCACCCGGGTACCCAGTTTGAGCAGCACCTTGTAAATAAACCCTTGCACTATGTTACACAAACATAACGAGCACTATTCTCCCCCCCCCCCCCCCACGCCGGGTGGGAAAATCGATGTGGCACAGCGCGAATCGCGCCACACCGCCCCAACCCCCGCACGCAATTCTCCCACTCCCCGGAAACCAGCGGCACGCGATTCGCACCGGGCCGCTCGGAGAACCGGCGAGCGCCGATTCTCCGGCCCGGATGGGCCGAGCGGCCGCTCCGACGCGACAGGTTCCCGCCTGCGCCGTCCACCCCTGGTCGCTGCCGGCGGGAACTCTGCGGGAACGCTGGGAGTGCGGCCTGTGGGGGGGGGGTTCCTTCACCGGGGTGGCCTCCGATGGGGCCTGGCCCATGATCGGGGCCCACCGATCGGCGGGCAGGCCTCTCCCCCACCCCCCACCCCCACCCCACCGGGCCTACCTCCTTCGCGGCCCCAGAACACTGACTCCATGTTGGTGAGGGGCCGGTGTGCGTAAGACGTTCCCCGCGCATGCGCGGGATGGCGCAGCCCAGCTGCGCATGCGCAGGATTGGGCTGCCCCAACTGCGCATGCACGGGTTGGCGCGGAGCCCATTTGGCACCGCGTAAGGACGCTTGAGCAGCATGAACCGCTCCAGCGCCGTGCTGGCCCCCTGTGGGAGCCAGAATAGGTCGTGTCCGGGCCCTGTTCGCGCCGTCGTGAAACGCGATGGCGTTCACGACGGCGCGAACACTTGGCCTCCATATCGGAGAATCGCCCCCAACGGGTGCCACCTCTGATTCTTTCACTTTGCGGCTACAACAAAGATCATAACAAAACAGAAACTGGCAACAAGACCTGGGTCGTAACAAAAAACGGGAGAAAAATAATTTTTCCAATGATTTTGTGAGCCAGAGGAGGGAATCATCGCCGGAGATCCAGGCGCAGGCACCACTGGGAGTGAGGTCGGGAGAAATATCGTCAACTTCTAATGTGAAATCATTGTTGTGGCAAGTAAAAATAAGCTCTCAAGCAAGTATTTGGATACCACACAATTTGGAGCGGTGTGTCGGTGAATCATCCAGTCTATCACGGCAGCCAATAGTGCAAGTAGAAGGGTTTGCAAAAAGGAAAAAATTGTTATCAGACATCTGCGATTTACTGGGGCTTACTTCAAATGGAGGATCGAAGTTGTCAGTCCATTTACCTTTCTAGTGGGTAGGGTTGCGGAGACTACGCGTGAGGTACTGAACCGGGCTGTGGGAACGCAAACCTACAAGTCTGCCAACGCGACAACCTATTACCCGGGAATCAATAGTGGGGCACAGAAACAGCTAATCTGCTTGTGCACTGTAAAATTGTCTGCTTTAAATAGCGAGAAAATAAATGGCAGGGAAGACAGCTAAAGGATGAGTAGCACAGATCAGGGAGCTGAAATCCAAAAATGACAGGAAGAAAAGCCGCCATGGACGTATTTAATGAAGGGGGGAGGAGACATGGAACTCTTACGAAGGAAGGTTCCAGTCGTTCCTTGAAGCCAATCAGGCACCAGCAGACCTTTCTCAGCTCAGTTGGGAGAAAAACATTTGTGTGCTACTGAATTTAGCACTCCCAGCTAAACCTGGAGACAAGTCATTTAATGAGCTAAAGACTGTCTTGCAAGAATATTTCTCTCCCCTACAACTATTCATAGCTGAGAGATTCTGCTTTCACCATTGTGCACAGGAGGAAGGGGAAAATATTTCACAATTTGTTGTATCACTGCCAAAGCTAGAAAAGTACTGCAGATTTGGCCAGACTTTGGATGATACGCTTTGCGATCGATTAGCTTGTGGCCTCAGGAATGAGGTCATCCAAAGCAAATTGTTGACTGAAGGTGAATTAACCCGAAAATCACAACATGGAACTTGCTGCAAGAGAAACTTTGCTGATTGGAATTCGAGCGAAAGTCCATAAGATGGAGTATGTGAGAAGCAGGTCGACCAAGAACATACCATATCATCAACCAAGTGGGATAAATGGCTGGAGATTGTTGGAGCAAGGAGAACAAATGCAAAAATTGTGGTAAAGTTGGTCACTGAGCCAAGGCATATTGGCCATGCCAACCTTCAAAAGAAGTGTACCAAGAAAAATACTGCAAAGTCTACAGAGCGAGTTTGCCAGTCAAGTAATCCAACTGAATACTCATCAAGTGCCAAAGTGTCAAGTCAGCTTAAAGAGTATAAACTCAGCGTTCTAGCAGTACAAGGAGGCCAGCAACAATTTTAGGGCTATCCAGAATTAAATGGGAACATTATTCAGATGGAAATGGATACATGCGCTGCAGTATCACTTATACCGGAATCAATATACTGTCAGAAATTCCAGTATCTGCCATTACAATTATCTGATGTGGTCTTGAGGACATATACAGAGGAGGTTGTGCCGTTGAAGGGCTTCATCAAGCTGACTGTGGAAGTTAACGAGCAGGAAGTGGAATTGCCTCTTTACGTTGTTCAAGGAAACTTTCCAGCATTGTTTGGGAGATGTTGGCTAAGGAAGATTAAGCTAAGCCGGGCTGTCATGAACCAACTTGTTCATTCTGTGAATAATTTTCGACCACGTCAAAGAAAATAGGCAAAAAATGGACTCCAGCAATTATATTAACCACAACGGGTCCAATTTCATATACCGTACAATCTGACAATGAACGAATTTGGTGTTGGCACACTGACCTATTATTGTCTGCATGTAATGTGAATACAGAATTTTGTTTCACCACAGAAAGTGTGGACAGTGGCAAGACTACAACTGCCGAAATTACAGAATTTGTTACAACAGAATCATCCACACAACCAGAGAAGGTTCCTGAGTTGGTTTCGCCAGATGTAACACTGACCAGTGTACAGGAAGGCACTCCTTGTACCCCTAAGAGCCAAGTTCCTGAACATCGTGTTCTACGAAAATGAGACAGATTTACACCCATGAGACTGTTTTACTAATGTACATATGTATCCGTAACATAACAATGTTATGATGTGGAGATGCCGGCGTTGGACTGGGGTGAGCACAGTACGAAGTCTTACAACACCAGGTTAAAGTCCAACAGGTTTGTTTCGATGTCACTAGCTTTCGGAGCGCTGCTCCTTCCTCAGGTGAATGAAGGGGTCTGTTCCAGAAACACATATATAGACAAATTCAAAGATGCCAAACAATGCTTGGAATGCGACCATTAGCAGGTGATTAAACCTTTACAGATCCAGAGATGGGGTAACCCCAGGTTAAAGAGGTGCGAATTGTGTCAAGCCAGGACAGTTGGTAGGATTTCGCAGGCCAGATGGTGGGGGATGAATGTAATGCGACATGAATCCCAGGTCCCGGTTGAGGCCGCACTCGTGTGTGCGGAACGTGGCTATAAGTTTCTGCTCGGTGATTCTGCGTTGTCGCGGGTCCTGAAGGCCGCCTTGGAGAACGCTTACCCGGAGATCAGAGGCTGAATGCCCTTGACTGCTGAAGTGTTCCCCGACTGGAAGGGAACATTCTTGCCTGGTGATTGTCGCGCGATGTCCGTTCATTCGTTGTCGCAGCATCTGCATGGTCTCGCCAATGTACCACACTTCGGGACATCCTTTCCTGCAGCGTATGAGGTAGACAACGTTGGCCGAGTCGCACGAGTATGTACCACGTACCTGATGGTACCTGATGATAACTAACAATGTTAGTTATGGCATAATGTGTCTGCCACTTTATCCCCGTGACTGCGTGGGTTTCCTCTGGGTGCTCCCGTTTCCTCCCACAAACCAAAGATGTGCAGGTTAGGTGGATTGGCCATGCTAAATTGCCCCTTAGTGTCCAAAATGTTAGGTGGGGTTACTGGGTTACGGGGATGGGTTGGAGGCAGGGGCTTAAGTGGGGTGCTCTTTCCAAGGGCCAGTTCAGACTTGAAGGGCCGAATGGCCTACTTCTGCACTGTAAATTCTACGATTCTATGGTCTGTGTTAAAGTGTTTGATTAAGTAAAAATGCCGCGGTCACTAAAGGAGTAAAGGGGGAGGGGTGTTATATATCAGAGTAACACCATTGGCTTGTGTAATGTCACATGTTACGCAATTACGTTATTGGAGCATTTTGCGGGCTTTTGTGGAGTTCACCATTGTGACCTGTTTGAGTAACATCCTGTAAATGAATCCCCTGCACTATGCTATACGAACTCAATGTCTGCCACCTCTGATTTGTTCAATGTGACTTCACCAGAGAACATAACACCAGCCTTACTTTTAGCCGTAGGTTTTGAAAAGAGTGAACCCCTCCATTTCCTTCACCTGAATTGCTCAGTTTGAAGGGACATTTTTTTGAAATTTTGCATGAATTGTCTTCCGTTGTCATTCTCAATTATCTCTTTTACTCAAGGCTACATACTGGTGACAAATGAGAAATGCTCTAGGGCGTGAATCCCGCCCCCGTCGGTTGCCGAATTCTCTGGCACCGGATATTCGGCGGGGGCGGGAATCGCGCCGCGCTGGTTGGCGGGCCCCCCCCCGGTGATTCTCCGGCCCGCGATGGGCCGAAATCCCGCTGCTGGAATGCCTGTCCCGCCGGCAAGAATCAAACCACCTCTCTTACCGGTGGGACAAGGCGGTGCGAGCGGGCTCCGGGGTCCTGGGGGGTGCGCGGGGTGATCTGGCCCCGGGGGGTGCCCCCACGGTGGCCTGGCCTTCGATTGGGGTCCACCGATCCGCGGGTGGGCCTCTGCCGTGGGGGCACTCTTTTCCTTCCGCCTTCGCCATGGTCTCCACTATGGCGGAGGCGGAAGAGACCCCCTCCACTGCGCATGTGCGGGGATGCCGTGAGCGGCCGCTGACGCTCCGGCGCCTGCGCCGCCCGGCAAAGTCATTTCCGCGCCAGCTGGCGGGGCACCAAAGGCCTTTCCCGCCAGCTGGCGGGGCGGAAATCAGTCCGGCGCGGGCCTAGCCCCTCAAGGTTAGGGCTCGGCCCCATAAGATGCGGAGAATTCCACACCTTTGGGACGGCGCAATGCCGGACTGATTCGCGCCGTTTTTGGCGCCGGTCGGCGGACATCGCGCCGATTGCGGAAAATCCCGCCCCAGAATTGGGAAACGCATTTGGGTGGAGAATTGGTTCCGATGCAGAAATCATGGCGGGCGCCAGTTTCATGCCAAATCATAATTCTCCGGTGCCTTGACAGCAGCGTCAATGTGTTCCACGTGCATGTACTGTAAACACCGTTGGCATATCATTAACGGGCCTGATCTGGTACTCTCCGGGACCTCCACCATTTTCTGCCTCCAATGGGTTCAATTCCTGATGGCAAAGTCCACTTGTGCTTTTAAAAATCATGAAACCGGCATTGTGGTTGATGAGGGAGATAGAGGAGGTAAGACACGGACTTGCGTGACTGTGCGCTGCTGCTCCAGACACTGGCCGGGCTGGCTGGGGTGGAGGCCCTGCCTGGGCTGAGGGGGCGTGACAGGACAACGGGCCATGTGACACCACAAAGCCGCCACCCACCAGCGGGGCATCAGGTTGCCCACCCAAGGTGCCCTATGGGGACACCGGATGGATGCCGCAAGTGGCATGGTACTGCCCTGTTCTGCCCGCTGCCCACCAGATGCACCTGAGACAGGAGGGGGTAGTCCGACGGGCTGCGTTGTTCCGGATCCTCTCCTGCGGGAGTCAGTGGCACCGACCCCATCACCTCCTCCTCCCTCAGGCTGCCCGATGGCCGCCGGGCTACTCCATGGTGCGGGGGTGCCAGTGGAGCTATCCCTTGAGGCACCCTGCCACCTGGTGCTGCCGATCCTGCAGGCCCACTCTGGTCTTGGCCAGGGTCTGCATGCTCGTGGCCAAGGAGCACAGGGAGTGGACCATCTTCTTCTGGGACTGCGCTGCATCACCCATTGCCTGTGCCATCACCTTCTGGGTCTGTGCCACATCCGCCAGTGACTGTGCCATCTCCCTCTGGGACTTTGCCACCTCCCTCTCTGTCTGCACCACGTTGGCCAGCGCCTGGGATATGCCGCCGACGTTCCCAGCCATGGCCTGCAGTGACTGGGACATGCTCAGGGGCACCGCTGCGATTTCCAGGTGTTTCTGGGACATGGTGGCCTGTGAGGTGGCAACCTTGCCCTGGGCCTCGGCCAGCACCTGCAGAGAATGTTCCAGGTCTTGCACACACTGCTCCATATCCAAAACCCTTGGGCTGGATTCTCCGCCGGCGAGATGCTCCATTTTGCCAGCAGCCCGGGGGTTTCCCGATGGCGTGGGGCTGCCCCACAATGGGAAACTCCATTGATCGGCTGGCGTAACGGAGCATCCCGCCGGCGGGGTGAACCTGAAATGTGCCCTGCAGGGTGGAGAATCCAGCCCCTTGTCTCCAACGCCTCCATCGTGGACGCCACCCATGCGGTGTTGGTCTGGGTGGCACGCATGGTCGGCACTACATCCTGCTCCAGCATGCGGTTGGACTCCTCCAACTGCACCTGCAGGTACTGGATGCTCGCGAACAGCTCCTGATGTAGAATCTGGCTCTGTGACTGGATCTCCACTCAAGATGGGACTGTCTGTTCCAGAAGGCCGAAACCAGTCTGGCCGGCAGCTAGTCCCAGGGGTCAGCCCTTCCTCCAACCATCCATCCCCTTGGGTGCTCCTACCTCCACCTGCTGTACCGGATCAGCTGTGTCGTGCGCACCACATAATGTCCCAGGAGCCTCTTCACTAAAGTGCCTGACCGAGGTGAGTGTCGCTGGGATTGTGGAGGGTGTTGGAGACAGCTGTGATGTGAAATCTGTGTCAACATCGGGCTCGAGCTCCAGGGTGTCTTGGGTCACAGGCATATGGTTGCCCTCCGTGTCGGTGTCCTCGTTACTGGTCGGCACCCAGATGGCACTCAGATTGTGGCTGGGAGCAGGGGACACCAGATGGACCCGGCCCAACCAGCTAGCAGGTCCTGCAATACACAAACAGGACACAAGATTAGACCGCGGGGGGGGGGGGGGGGGGGGTCCGGGGATGCGGTTGGTGGCGAGGGTGGTGTGGGGTGACGGTGAAAATGAAATGAAATGAAAATCGCTTATTGTCACAAGTAGGCTTCAGATGAAGTTACTGTGAAAAGCCCCTAGTCGCCACATTCCGGCACCTGTTCGGGGAGGCTGGTACGGGAATTGAACCGTGCTGCTGGCCTGCCTTCGTCTGCTTTCAAAGCCAGCGATTTAGCCCAGTGCTAAATAGCCCCAACTGGGGGTGGGGATGAGAGTGGGTGTTTTGTGGCAGGTGAGTGTTTTGTGGGGGTGAGGGTGGAGGTGAGGGTGGTGTGGTTGAGGCTGGTGTGGGGGTGGGATTGAGGGTAGTGTGGGGGTGAGGGCAGTGTGGGTGTCAGGGTGGGTGTCAGGGTGGTGTGGGGGTTGATGCACTATCAATTAGGATGAGACGAGATTAGAGTGTAATCAAGGCTTTATTACGCAGATATGTGTCGCCTCCCGCAGCTGCTGCTGAAATGGCTGCTGTTCAGAGAGCACACACATTTATACTCTGCCTACTGGGCGGAGCCAGCAGGCAGGGATCTAACCCCGTACTTGTAGTACAGGGGCCTTACCGTAATACCCCTTGTATGCGGTATATACAATACAACAATGGTGCCTACCACATTCACCCCCTGTTAAAAAAGAGTCCAGCGGGTGTGGTGGAAAACTATTTACATTCAGGTGTTTAACATTTTAAGGAAAAGTTTACAAATTCAGACGATCGGGCGCCTTGATCCGTCGTTGCGACGCCGCAGTTCTGGTGGCGATTTTGGCGTCGGTTTGGTCGTTGGTGACTCCGGAAGCACGTCGACCTCATCTTCATCCCTGGGTGGGACCAAGGGGAGTGAAACCCCGGAGGTGGACTTCCTGGGGAGGGCAAAGAGACGTTCATGGGGCGTTTCGTTAGTCTCAGTGCAAAGGAGCGACCGAATGGAGTGGAGGGCGTCGAGGAGGACCTCCTGCCAGCGGGAGGCCGGGAGATTTCTGGACCATAGGGCCAGCTGGACGGCCTTCCAGACCGTCCCATTCTCCCGCTCCACCTGCCCGTTTCCCCGGGGATTGTAGCTGGTCGTCCTGCTCGAGGCGATACCTGTTGAGCACAAACTGACGCAACTCATCGCTCATGAATGAGGATCCCCTGTCACTGTGGATGTAGGCGGGGAAGCTGAACAGAGCGAAGATGGTGTTGAGGGCTTTGATGACGGTGGAAGACGTCATATCAGGGCATGGGATGGCGAAGGGGAATCTGGAATATTCACCGACCACACTGAGGAAGTACGTGTTACAGTCGGTGGAGGGGAGGGGCCCTTTGTAGTCCACGCTTAGGCGTTCAAAGCGGCGGGAGGTTTCACCAGGCGTGCACGGTCTGGCCGGTAGAAGTGCGGTTTACACTCCGTGCAGACCTGGCAGTCCCTGGTGATAGCCCTGACTTCCTCGATGGAGTAGGGCAGATTGCGGGCCTTGATGAAATGGTAAAAACGTGTGACCCCCGGGTGACAGAGGTTGTCGTACAGAGTCCAGAGTCGATCCACCTGTGCGCTGGCACATGTACCTCGGGATAGGGCATCGGGGGGCTCGATGAGCTTACCGAGGCGATACAAAATCTCGTAATTGTAGGAGGAGAGCTCGATCCTCCACCTCATGATTTTATCGTTTTTGATCTTACCCTGCTGTGTGTTATTGAACATAAAGGCAACCGACCGTTGGTCAGTGAGGAGGGTGAATCTCCTGCCGGCCAGGTAATGCCTCCAATGTCGCACAGCTTCAATGATGGCTTGGGCCTCTTTCTCGACGGAGGAATGCCGAATTTCGGAGGCATGTAGGGTTCGTGAAAAAAACGCCTTGGGCCTGCCTGCCTGGGTGAGGCTGGCGGCTAGAGCGACGTCTGATGCATCGCTCACGACTTGGAATGGTAACGTCTCGTCGACCGCGTGCATCCCGGCCTTGGCGATGTCGGCCTTGATACGGTTGAAGTGAACCTCGGCCGTTAAGGGAAAAAGAGTGGATTGAATGAGTGGCGGGCCTTATCCACATCGTGTGGGACCCACTGGGCGTAATAAGAAAAGAACCCCAGGCATCGTTTGAGGGCCCTGGGGCAGTGGGGGAGGAGGAGTTCCATGGGGGGGCGCATGCGGTCAGGATCAGGCCCCAGAACTCCATTCTGGACCACATAGCCGAGGATGGCTCAGCGGTTCATGCTGAACACACACTTCTCCTTGTTGTAGGTTAGGTTGAGGAGAGTGGCGGTGTGGAGAAATTTGCCAAGGATGGCGTCATGTTCCTGCTGATCGTGACCGCAGATGGTGACATTGTCCAGGTACAGGAAAGTGGTCCGCAGCCCATACCGGTCAACCATTCGGTCCATTTCCCGTTGGAAAACCGAGACCCCGTTGGTGACGCCAAAGGGAACCCTAAGAAAGTGGTAAAGGCGGCTATCTGCCTCGAAGGCAGTGTATGAGCGGTCCACCTTACGGATGGGGAGCTGGTGGCAGGTGGATTTCAGGTCCACAGTTGAGAAGACCCGGAACTGTGCAATCTGATTGACCATATCAGATATGCGTGGGACGGGGTACTCGTCGAGCTGCGTGTACCTATTGATGGTCTGGCTGTAGTCCACGACCATCCAGTGTTTCTCCCCAGTTTTCACAACTACCACTTGGGCTCTCCAGGGGCTGTTGCCGGCCTAGATGATACCTTCCCGTAGCAGCCGCTGGACCTCAGACCTGATGACGGTCCTGTCCTGGGCGCTGGAACGTCTGCTCCTGGTGGCGACGGGTTTGCAATCCGGGGTGAGGATTTTCGGCAGCAGCTGCGGGAAACTACACATCTCTGTGTAATAAATTGATACACTATCAATTACGACGAGACGAGAGTAGAGAGTAATCGAGGCTTTATTAAGCAGAGATGAGTAACCTCCTACAGCTGTTGCCGAAATGGCTGCAGCTCGGAGAGCCCACACATTATTACTCCGCCTACTGGGCGGGGCCAGCAGGCAGGGACCCACCCCCGTACCTGTAGTACAGAGGCCTTACCGTAATACCCCTCGCATGCGGTATATACAATATAACAGTGGTGACGACCACAGGGGTGAGGGTGGTGTGGGGGTGAGGGTGGGTGTGAGAGTGGTCTTGTGGGGGGGTGACACATGTGTCATGGGGAACCGCAACTAACCAACAGATAGAGTGAATGATAAGCCCAGGAACAACAAGCTGGGTGGTGAAGAAGGCATTCGGAATGCTGGGTTTCATTGGTCAGAACATTGAATGCAGGAGTTGGGACGTCTTGCTGAAGTTGTACAAGACATTGGTACGGCCACACTTGGAATACTGTGTACAGTTCTGGTCACCCTATTATAGAAAGAATATTATTAAACTAGAAAGGGTGCAGAAAGGATTTACAAGGATGCTACCGGGACTTGATGGTTTGAGTTAGAAGGAGAGGCTGGATAGACTGGGACTTTATTCCTTGGAGCGTAGGAGGCTAAGGGGTGATCTTATAGAGGTCTATAAAATAATGAGGAGCATAGATCAGGTAGATGGTCAACATCTTTTCCCAAAGGTAGGGGAGCCTAAAACTAGAGGTCATAGGTTTAAGGTGAGATGGGAGAGATACAATAGGGTCCTGAGAGGCAATTTTTTCACACAGAGGGTTTTGAGTGTCTGGAACGAACTGCCAGAGGCAGTAGTAGAGGCAGGTACAATTTAGCCTTTTAAAAAGTATTTAGACAGCTATAGGGTAAGGTGGGTACACAGGGATATGGGCCAAATCCGGGCAATTGGGACCAGCTTACTGGTAAAAATTGGGTGGCATGGACAAATTGGATTGAAGGGCCTGTTTCCACGCTGTAAATCTCAATGACTCTAGGACAGTGTTAGACAGTCCGACGATGCATGCAGCCCAAGGGGTGGGCAACTGGTGGCCTCAGTGGCCAGGGTACCCAGCCATGGCAGCATGTGGTGCAGGGTGGGGGTTCAGCCGCTCTCCTGATGGGCGGGAGGAGGGAGGAACGGGTGTGTGGGACGGAGGTTGGTGCCAGGGACAGAGTGTTGCCTACTCACCCTGGCCACCCTGAGGAGGTCATGCTGTTTTTTCCTGGACTGCTCCTTGACAGTCGCTGAATCGGCCGAGGTGCGGCACCGGTTTTGCTGCCGTGGAAGTCCATGAATCCTGCCCCAGCGTCAACACTTAGTCTCAGGAACAAAGAATCCAGCCGCTTGACTTTAAAATTCATAAAAAGAAATTTGCTCTCCCACTCTTGGGGGAAATGGTAGGTTTTTGCCCTTTTCTTGGACACCCCTGGCTCCTCGCTTGGCATTTTGGCTTCAGAAAATTAATCTTAGCAACATGAAAAAAGGAAAAGTCCAGCTTATTCCAAGTTTCGGCGCAGTTCAATAACAGGCAATGAGCTGACAACTGGATGGCAGCCACCGCAGTTCAGTGACAGAGCATCGATGGATAATTGGTTTGCTTAAACACGGCTGTGAGTGTCAGGTCAAGTGACAGGGCCACTTCATAAGTGGTGATGTTGCACTCGCCCTCCTTGAGTCTGAGATTGGTATATAGCAAGAGGTATGAGATCTCGTTATGAAAATTGTTTTTATACCACAATAGCTTTACTGGTTGTTGTTTAGTCAGTCCAAAGTAGATTTCTTAAACTTTAATTTTAGCTTTAGAATACTGACAAAGTCAAATCTCCTAAATAATTCTTTGCTCATGTTCAAAATGTAACTAGGGGCGAAATTCTCCGGAAACGGCGCGATGTCCTCTGACTGGCACACAAAACGGCGCAAATCAGACGGGCATCGCGCCGCCCCAAAGGTGCGGAATGCTCCGCATCTTTGGGGGCCGAGCCCCAACCTTGAGGGGTAGGTCGGCGCCGGACGAATTTCCGCCCCACCAGCTGGCGGAAAAGGCCTTTGGTGCCCCGCCAGCTGGCGCGGAAATGACATCTCCGGGCGGCGCATGCGCGGGAGCGTCAGCGGCCGCTGACGGCATTCCTGCGCATGCGCAGTGGAGGGAGTCTCTTCCGCCTCCGCCATGGTGGAGACCGCGGCGGAGGCGGAAGGGAAAGAGTGCCCCCACGGCACAGGCCCGCCCGCGGATCGGTGGACCCCGATCGCGGGCCAGGCCACCGTGGGGGCACCCCCCGGGGCCAGAGCGCCCTGTGCCCCCCCAGGACCCCGGAGCCGTCCCGCGCCGCCTTGTCCCGCCGGTAAGGTAGGTGGTTTAATTTACGCCGGCGGGACAGGCATTTTAGCGGTGGGACTTCGGCCCATCCGGGCCGGAGAATCGAGCGGGGGTGCCCGCCAACCGGCGCGGCGCGATTCCCGTCCCCGCCGAATATCCGGTGCCGGAGACTTTGGCAACCGGCGGGGGCGGGATTCACGCCAGCCCCCGGCGATTCTCCGACCTGGCGGGGGCCGGAGAATCTCGCCCCAGTACTTGAATGTGAAAAGTAAACCTTTGCACAGGTAATTGTGAAGACTGGTTAACCAGTTACATAGTGAAGGGTACTCACTATCTTGTGGTGAGAATCATGGAATCCCTACAGTGCAGAAGGAGGCTATTCGACCCATCGAGTCTGCACTGACTCTATGAAAGAGCACCTTAACTAGACCCAATGAAAAATGGAATGAAATTGGATTGGATTTGTTTATTGTCACGTGTACCGAGGTTCAGTGAAAAGTATTTTTCTGCGAGCAGCTCAACAGATCATTAAGTACATGAGAAACCCCTGGGAAATGCCTTTAGATATATGCAGGTGAGGGCTTTTGTGAGGCGACAGGTGAGGGAATTCCCGTTGCTCCCGGCACAAGAAGTTCAAGACAGGGTGATCTCGGGGGTATGGGTCGGGGAGGGCAAGGTGTCGGAAATACACCAGGAGTTGAAAGAAGAGGGGGAAGCGCTGGTATCAGAGTTGAAGGGTAAATGGGAGGAGGAGCTGGGGGAGGAGATCGAGGAAGGTTTGTGGGCTGATGCCCTAGGTAGGGTTAATTCCTCCCCCTCGTGTGCCAGGCTCAGCCTGATACAATTTAAGGTAGTCCACAGAGCGCAGTTGACGGGGGTGAGGTTGAGTAGGTTCTTTGGGGTAGAGGACAGATGTGGAAGGTGCTCAGGGAGCCCGGCGAACCATGTCCATGTGTTTTGGTCATGCCCGGCACTGGAGGGGTTCTGGAGAGGAGTGGCGGGAGCAATATCTCAGGTGGTGAAAGTCCGGGTCAAGCCAAGCTGGGGGCTAGCAATATTCGGAGTAGTGGACGAACCGGGAGTGCAGGAGGCAAAAGAGGCCGGCATTCTGGCCTTTGCGTCCCTAATAGCCCGGCGAAGGATCTTGCTAATGTGGAAGGAGGCGAAGCCCCCCAGCCTGGAAGTCTGGATAAATGATATGGCTGGGTTCATAAAGTTGGAGAGGATTAAGTTCACCTTGAGAGGGTCTGTGTAGGGGTTCTACAGGCGGTGGCAACCGTTCCTAGACTATCTCGCTGAGCGTTAGAGGAAGGTTGGTCAGCAGCAGCAGCAACCTTGGGGGGAGGGGGGAGGGGGGGGGGGGGAGGGGACGTCCTGGGAGGGGGGTAGGGGGGGGGTAGGGGGGGGGAAGGGGGGACTGCCTGGGAGGGTGGATGAGCAAGAGATAACATGAAGGGTTGGGGAAACTGGCACGTACGGGTGAGGGCCAGTGTACAAAGCTGTGTAAATATATCATTTTGCCATGTATATATCTTGCTCTGCGCGATTTCTTGTATTTTTTTTTGTTACGGGGGGGGGATTATTGTTTGTAAGGGAGAAAAATTGTGTTAAAAAACTTTAATAAATATATACCGTGGGGCAGCACGGTAGCATTGTGGATAGCACAAATGCTTCACAGCTCCAGGGTCCCAGGTTCGATTCCGGCTTGGGTCACTGTCTGTGCGGAGTCTGCACATCCTCCCCGTGTGTGCGTTTGTTTCCTCCGGGTGCTCCGGTTTCCTCCCACAGTCCAAAGATGTGCGGGTTAGGTGGATTGGCCATGCTAAATTGCCCATAGTGTCCAAAATTGCCCTTAGTGTAGGGTGGGGTTGCTGGGTTATGGGGATAGGGTGGAGGTGTGGACCTTGGGTAGGGTGCTCTTTCCAAGAGCCGGTGCAGACTCGATGGGCCGAATGGCCTCCTTCTGCACTGTAAATTCTATGAAATATTTTTTTTTAAATTAAGTACATGAGAAGAAAAGGGAATAAAAGAACATACATAATAGGGCAACACAACATATACAATGTAACTACATAAGCATAATGAAAATGAAATGAAAATGAAAATGAATCCCCTACCCTATCCCCCTAATCTCACCTGAGGGCAATTTAGCACAGCGAATCAACCTAACCTGCACATCTTTTGTCTGTGGGAGGAAACTGGAGCACCCGAAGGAAACGCACGCAGACACGGTGAGAATGTGCAAACCCCACACAGTCACCCGAGATCGGAATTGAACCCGGGTCTCTGACGCTGTGAGGCAGCAGTGTTAACCACTGTGCCACTTAGAACATAGAACATAGAACATTACAGCGCAGTACAGGCCCTTCGGCCCTCGATGTTGCGCCGACCTGTGAAACCACTCAAAAGCCCATCTACACTATTCCCCATACAACTAGCTGAAGGATTTTTCTCAGAAAACCATATGGTACTTTCATGTGCTTATTTTTACTGAAAATGGGCAGGATTCTCCGTTGGCTGATGCCAAAGTCACGAAATGCAATTGGGCGGAGAATTGGTTTCGACGCTAAAATTGCGGCGGGCGCCGATTTGACGCCAAATCGTAATTCTCCGTCACCTCGACAGCGGCATCAATGTGTTTCTGAACACAAGTACAGCATACGCCGTTTGCATATCATTAGCCGGCCCAATCCCGTATTCTCCAGAACCTCCGTGATGCTCCGACTCCGATGGGCTGAGTTCCCAACGGCGCGCTTCACTTGTGCTTTTAAAATTCATGAAAGCAGCATCGTGGTTGCTGAGGGAGAGGGGGTACGGAAAGTGTCCAACATCGCCATAATTTGCTAACAGTTGTGCCACTGGCCGGGGGGGTTTCACCAAGGGGTGGGCTGTGGGGTCGGGTTGGACGGACACGGAACACCATTGCCGCAGCCGGCAAGGCAGCCATGCAGCTGCGCATGCCGCTGACAGCCCAATGTGAACTTAGGGCCACGGGTCATCTAGATGTCCCCCAGGCCACACCCCATGTGCCCTCAGGCCCCAGCCGACCCATCAGCTCTATGGGCGCGCTCCAGCACAACCAGTGCCATGTTGTTGGCTGGGATATGTGTGTGTGGGGATTGTAATGTGCATACACAGCTGCAGCTTGTCAGCCTCCTGAGTGTCAATCACAGAACCGCCAAATCCCGCACTCTTTTCCATTCGAATCGATTGTGTTCCACGTGGTGCTGGTGCTAGAATCGGCGCCGGTTTTGCTGTCATGAAAGTCCACGAATTCTATGTGGGCTTCAACACTTAGTCTTAGAAACGGAGAACCCTGCCCAATGTACAGACTGCAGATAAACTCTTTTTAAAAAATGACTCATATAAAACTAAAGGTGGCATATTATGAACACAAATGGCTTTTTGTTGGCATTGTGTGAAGTGCACTAAGAACAAAGGTGTCAACACTGATAGGAGGGAGCATTTAAAAAGCATAAATATTAAATGGCAGTCAGATTTGTTTACAGCAGGTCACATTTAACTAACTTGTTGGAGTGTTTTGAAGGTGTTACTGACATACTGGATAGACATTATATACTTGGACGTTCTGAAGCTTTTGACAAAGTGCCATATCACAGATTAATGGTTAAGGTACAGCAATGTTTAATAGCGTGTGAAACATGGCAAATTGGGTTGAAAACAAGTAGAAATTTGCTACAAATGAGTACTTTTCAGTGCACCCCTTGCTATTTTTAAAATATAGTTAATAATATGTAAATCTGTTCAATATGATAAATGTAAAATAATTAGTTCAGCAACCAGGAACCAAACAAGGGAGCCTTTGTTAATGAGGAGTACAGAAAGCTGCTCATGCTAGAGAAATGGGACTATACTTGGTAAATTATGAAAAAACTTCAACAGAGTGCTCAGCTGCAGTACAGACTGAAATAAGATAATGGGATGCCTTAACAGAGTGATGGGTTAAAATCAAAAGAGGTTGTTCTATTGAATGAGGTGTCATTTGAACTTAGTTGAAGTAACTCAGGCCAATCTGTCACCTATTCATAAGAAGGATATTTTTGCTCTCAAGGATGATGCATGCCATCTGAAACTTAAGTTAAGGAAAGATTACATTTTGTTTATGAGAGTAAGTCTACACGATACCCTACCTCAGAAACTCCTAAAGCATCTCATATGGAATAAAATTACATTGCGCAATTACTGATGTTATGTGGGATAAAATACATAGCGACCAACAGGAAGTATTCAAGGGTATGCTGAGGAACACAAAGTTACATCAAATTATTCATGATGGTGAAATGGTGAGTGGCCAGTCACCAGTGGGCACTGCCTGGTTATTGGCAACAATCCGGGGGGGGGGGGGGGGGGGGGCACGGAGGGGGGTGATAGGGGCAGGGGAGGATGATACATGAAATCACCATGTCAGTTGTGGCTCAGTTGGCAGCACTCATCACTGGGCTACAAGATTCCAGATTCAAGTCCCACTCTAGGACTTCAGCACAAAAAAAATCGAGGCTGATGCTCCAGTGCAGAACTGAGGGTATGCTGCACTGTTGGAGCTACTGTCTTTTGGATGGTCCGTCAAAGTACCTGCTGCGGTGCATGTAAAATATCCCATGGCACTATTCTGACAAAGCGTGGGAAGTTATCCTCGGTGTCCCAGCCAATTTTTATCCCTCAACTAACATTACAGATTCACATATCTGGCCAATATCACTTGCTGTTTGTAGGGCTTTGCTGTGTGTAACATTGGCTGCCGTGATTTTTGCGTTGCAAACAGTGCAAACACTTCAAAAGCACTTCCGTGGCTGTGAAGCATTTTAAGATGTTTGTGGTCTTGAAAAACATTATGTGAATGCCTCTTCTTTATGTACTGTGTACTTGCATCCAGAAGTGGAACAGCTGCTGGACTCCAGGATGAAGCCCGTGCCCTGAATCGCTTTCCTCACAGCAATGCCAGACATCAAGAAAACCAGGGGGAAAAAATTGAGTATTCCCCCCCCCCCCCCCCCACACACACACACACATTGAGGCAGTCACCATGGTGGGTTATCCACTAATTGTGTCCATTTGCAGGCTGTCAATGCAGCTCTTAAAATGACACGTTTTTAGTCACGTGAACAGCTGCAGACAGAAAACTCTCAATTATGTCAAAATAATTTTTTTTGCGCCATTAAAAAGAAACACTTTAAAATGCTGGTTCTGGCAGATTTGATGACCTGCAAGTGAGTTTGAATGGAAATTTGAGGAAACAAAATTACTTCTGAAACTATTGTGTGATTTGTGCAGAAATCACCATCCGAAGCAGAAAGTCCCAGGAGCGTAGCAAATCGAGAAGTGAGGCGTTGCGCAGGTAAATGTTGATGGGTGAATCTTAAATATGCTATTAGTTAGCAAGTAAGTAAAATTGGAAATTTCCTTTAAATTATTGAATTGTGACACTCATGTGGTAAATGTATTCACAAAATGTTGGAATTGTAGTTTTGGGGGGGATGTTCCAGTCGCACCTGCGCGGAAATTGTGGCAGTGGGGGGGGGGGGGGGGGGTCAGAAGTTTTGACGGTGCAGCGAAAGGTCTGTTGACGTTGGGCAGGAATTTCCATTCCCGTGGCTGACAGGACCAGAATATCTCGCTCTGTGTTTTTGAAGTTGTTCTGTTAAGAAACCACAAGATGATACATGAGCATGAAGAGAAATAGATGTTCTGGCACATGTTCGCTTGTGGGCCTAAAAATGTCTGCCATCGTCCTGAGGTCACATTACACAATGCTCTGAATTATAAGTAATTATCCACTTTAATATATTTTTTACATTGAATTACCCACCTTTCCGGTGACTTGGCGGATTGCTTTGGTTTGTTGCCAGCTGTTATTTTTAAGCTCATTTTGGCATGTCATATCCCTTTCTTTCTTCATAACCTCCAGGATAATATTTTTACAAAATCTATCTTCTCTATTGTTTGTAGTAGGAATTTCTTTATTATGATTTCACTGAAGTAAGTTTGAACAGGTTATATTGACTATAGTACGTTCATGTGGTCATTGGGCAGAAACCGCTGCATGTAGCTTTAGTTAGTGTAACAAAGGGTTGGATAAATATTGTTCCGACAAGCTTTAGGTTCCTAATTGTCATTAGCAATGTGATCTTTGTGACATATCTTGCTTGGTTAAGGAGGCAATTTTTTGGAGTTGACTGTTAAGCTACAGGGCTAAGGCTTTTATTTGAACCTAACCTAACCAATGGAAAAAGGGAAAGATCCCATCAGGCGTGAGTACCAAACTATGCCAAATTGTACCCCAGGTACAGTTAAGCATCCCAGACAACCATACCTTCTTCCCACCAGATGGGATAGGTGAACATCAAGGCTTATATTTCATTTTCTCCACCACATAAGTCTACTTTTTTCTTGCTTAATCAGTATCCATTCAACCATCTCCCCAAAACCTGACTTTTAAAAAACGTAGAACTATTTATGTGTTTTATTAGCATGCAGCTGTCAGTTTCTTAGTAATGTTTTAGTTTCCAATAAGTGCCAATATTTCTTGGTCAGCTTCTTTTTGAGAACAATTTTGGGGTCACAGATGAACACAAAAAAGGTGACCGTAAATATCCTATATTGCTTTCGCAGACCTTTTGGCTCCAGAGTTGAATTCCAGCAATTGGATGTGGAAAGAAATCATTATTCTACCACAATGGAATATGATTGGGCAAAAGCTAGGTCCCATTCTTTGACAATGGCTGAGTTGCCAGCAGCAAATGTGAGGACAATGGACAGAAACACTGGTCACATGACAGATATTAGGATTCAAATAAGGACATTTACTTAAATCTCATTGGCAAGATTATTTTGGTGGTTTAGTTTGTTTGTTACACTAAGATAAATGGAAAGAGATAAGCATTTAATTCTAGAAGCATTGGCATAAAAAGAAATACTTGCATTTCTATAGCACCTTTTATGGGGCGGGATTCTCTCATCCCGCGGCAGAGTGTCCACGCGTTTGACGACAGTGTGAACGGGCAGCTGCCAGGACTAATTCTGGCCCCTAGAGGGGCCAGCACAGCACTGGAGCGGTTCGCGCCGCTCCAGCTGCCGATCCCGGCGCGAACCGGGTGCCGATAGATCCGCGTATGTGCAGTGCCGCCGGCGCCAAAACCGGCGACAACGCGCGCGTGCGCAGTGACCTCCTTCAACGCGCCGGCCCCGACGCAACATGGCGCAGGACAACAGGGGCTGGTGCGAAGGAAAGGAGGCCCCCAGCCAGAGAGGCCGGCCCGCTGATTGGTGGGCCCCGATCGTGGGCCAGGCCGCATTGGAGGCCCCCCCCGTGGTCGGCGCCCCCTCCCCCCCCCCACAGGCCACCATCCGACCCTTCCACGCTGGCTGAGAGCAGGTTAGAATGGCGCCGGCAGGACTCAGCGCTTCCACGACGGCCGTTCGGCCCATCCCGGACCGAGAATCAGCAGGCCGGCCGCGTAGAGTGGCCCACGACCAGCGCCGCGCCAAACACGCCCGCGCCAATGGCGGCGATTCTCCGCTCTGCGGAGAATTGGGTGCCGGCGTCGGGGCGGCTTGGCCCGGTCGCGGGGATTCTCCAGCCTGGCCCCGGGCTGAGAGAATCCCGCCCATGATATCAGGATGACCCAAAGTGCTTTACAGCAAATGAAGTACTTTAAAAATTAGTCGATGCTCTAATGTAGAAAACATAGCAGCCAATTTGAAGACAGAAAGGTGATAGTAACCAGATAATCTGTTTTGGTGATCCTGATCTATTTGTAATGGAACTATAAGTAAGAGCTTTAGCCCGCATTGCTCATCTTTCCTTATCAAAACATATTCAATACATTTCAGACAGCTGCCTGCTTTACTCCCATCTCTCACCACTCGACTTTGAATCGATTGCCCTTTTGTGATGCTTCATGGATTAAATCAATGTTTTCTGATACATGGGTTTGATTCTGCAGCTCACGGTGAAGCAAAGGACAACAGAAAGCTTTATAAACTATTATTTTTGGATTCTTATTGTACATTCACATTGACGGTCTGTCACAGCATTATGGGATTTTCTATCACGGTGAGTTGTGTAATGTTATTCTTGTGGATGATAAGTATGAGAATGAGAGTGATATGGCAAGCTATGATATGTCATAATTATTCAAGGTTTGTTGCAATGGAATGCAAAGAAGTAAGCCAAGAAGATTCTAGTTGATAGATGTAGCATGACTAACTGGATAATTTGAAGATTAATTTTAAAATAAACTGATTTGTTTATTAGTTCTGAAAATATAAATATTTTCCCACTTCAACTCTTTCATGTTTTCCCGGAATATTTGCATCTTAATAGTTTAGTTCATTGGCATGGCAATATAATGATTTAATGTACAGAACGTACTTCACTCTTAAGTAAACTTGAACAAGGGCGGAGAAGGGAAAGAGAGCATTTTCTATCCAATTTGTGAATAGTGCTTTATGTAAACAATAGATTTTCTCTTAGTTAATGTCAGAAACTCTAGTTTACAATACGCAAAGGAGCATTTCATTTATATATTTACTTTCCGTGAGAGGCAATTCTGGATTTTGAGGTTTTAGCATCAAGAAAAGGGTGAAAAAGCAAACAATTCCAGCTTATTGCTTCAGCTTTTGAAAGCAACTATTTGCCAATGAAACATGGATGAAAATAGCTACGCTCATATGGAATCACAAAATCATAGCCTGTTACAGCCCAGAAACTGGATATTTGACCCATCAATTTTGTGCTGATGTTATGCTCCACCAGTCTAATCCTGTTCTCCTGTGGCTTCCAATGATCCTCAATATTCCTTATTTTTAAGTAATTATTCAATTCCCTTTTTAAACGAATGGCCCGGATTTTGTTGCAGATTGCCGGGACCAAAGGGGACACTGAGCCCACACTTGCTGGGAGCTACACTGGCGTCACCATCCTCCTAATTGGTGAGGCGACCTCCTAATTGGCCACTTCTACCCACACCGTTCACTCAGAGGGCCAGCAGCCCCGACAGCCCCACCAAGAGAGGTGGACACTGCTCACTGCTGATGCAAGTCGGAGATGTTGAGGTTCTCTAGTTGGCCTGTGCAACAGTGATCAAGTAAGAAGAATAAAGGCAGCTAATTATACATGGATAGAGGAAAAGCCCCACTGTTGGATCGGTCTGGGCCACAATTGTGGCCCTTCAACATTTCAGCTGCCTCTTTACAGCATGGAGTCTCTGGCTCTGATGACTTGTCAGACTGTTGCAAGGAAGCTGATGATTCCACTGAGCTGGCGGTCTCCACACGCAGTGGGAAGCCACTCCACCAATGGCAGTGAGGCCACCGTACTTGGAGCCTTGACTATGCAAAGTGGCTGCCTACTTCCCATCCTGTCCTGGCAATGTTGCCCCGTGATGGGAATGCATTAGGGAGCCGTCCTGACGTTGCGCCATCCCTGTTTTCCCATCCTTGCCCGCCACCTCCAAGCACATGAGCACAGAGCCAGGAACATTTATCCCAACATGTGGAAGCTTTCAGCTATTGTTTGAGTCAGAGAATTCAGCACACAAATAATTTTCTCTGCAAAGACATTTTCTCAGCCCCGCATATTAATTCCTTTTGTGTCCATTTTAAATTTGTATTAATGGTAGTAGAATCTACTTTTTAAAAAAATTTAGAGTACGCAATTCATTTTTTCCAATTAAGGGGCAATTTAGTGTGGCCAATCCACCTAGCCTGCACATTTTTGGGTTGTGGGGGCGAAACCCACGCAAACACAGGGAGAATGTGCAAACTCCACATGGACAGTGACCCAGAGCCGGGATCAAACCTGGGACCTCGGCACCCTGAGGCCGCAGTGCTAACCCACTGCGCCACCGTGCTGCCCTGGTAGAATCTATTTACCTAATAAATGTAATTTTTCCAGGTTTGTTGATGACACAGACCTAGGCGGGAATGTGAAACAAAACCAGAAAATGCTTGAAAACCTCATCACGTCTGACAACCTCTGTGGAGAGAGAACTGAGCTAACGTTTTGAGTCTGGATGGCTCTTCTTCAGAGCTGGGAATGAGGATTGTGAGGAGAAAAACAAAGAGGCTTCAAGGGGATTTAGACAGGCTAAGTGAGTGAGCAATGACATGGCAAATGGAATATAATGTGGAAAAATGTGAAGTTGCCCACTTTGGCGGGGAAAACAGAAATGCAGAGTATTTTATAAATAGAAAGAGATTGGGAAGTGCTGATAATAATCACTTATTGTCACAAGTAGGTTTCAATTAAGTTACTGTGAAAAGCCCCTAGTCGCCACATTCCACCGCCTGTTCGGGGAGGCCGGTACGGGAATTGAACCCGCGCTGCTGGCCTTGTTCTGCATTACAAGCCAGCTGTTTAGCCCACTGTGCTAAACCAGCCCCTAATTTTGTACAAAGGGATGTGAGTGTTCTTAACCATGAGCCACTGAAAGACAACATTCAGGTGCAACAATAAATTATGAAGATAAATGGTATGTTAGCTTTTATTGCAAGGCAATTTGAGTACAGGAATAAGGAAGTCTTGCTGCAGTTCTGGAAAGCCTTGGTGAGACCAAACCGAGAGGATTATGTCTTTACTTAAGGAAGGATCTGCTGGTCATTGAACGAGGCAACATAAGTTCACAAGATTAAGCCTTGAGGAGACTGCACCTGTATTCTCTAGAATTTAGAAGAAATTTACGCTCCTACCCCCATCTCAGAACCTGCTGGTGCAGGGGCGAGCATAAATTCTGACCTTGGACTTGGGTATAGGGAGTACAATTTCAAAGTTTGGTGATTATAGAAAACTTGGCACATTAGTAAATAGTGAGCAGGATATGAACAAGCTTCAGGAGGTTGGAAACAGACTGGGGAAGTGGCTTGTTTCATGTAATTTAGTGCAGACAAACGTGAAGTGATGTACTTTGGTAGAAACAACAGAGAGGCAATAGAATCTAAATGGTACTACCTTGAGTGAGCGCATGAGCAGAGGTGATCTGGGGATGCATATTTGCAAATCTTTGAAGATGACGGGGTAAGTTGATAAGTTGGCTAAGAAAGCATATGTGATACGTGACTTTGTAAATAGGGACATTGACTACAAGAACAAGGAAATCATGTTAAACCTGGATAAATCTCTGGTTACGCCTCAGGTGGAGTATTGTGTACGATACTAGGCACCACACTTCAGAAAATATGTCAAGGCCTTGGCGATGGTGCAGAGGAGGTTTACCAGAACAATGCCAGTGAGGGACTTCAGTTATGTGGAGAGATTGGAGAATCTGGGATTCTTCCCTTCTGGCGAAGAACATTCAGGGGAGACCTAATCGAAGCATTCAAAATTATGAATGTTTTGATAAAGTAGGGAAAAACTGTTTCCTCTGGGAAGTGGGCCAATAACCAGATGTTCTTGATTTAAAATAATTTGCTAGAGGACTAGAGGGAAAATAAGGAGAAATTCTTTCATAGAGAGGATTGTTAAGGTCTGGAATGCACTTTCTGGAAGGGTGGTGGAATCGGCTTCCATAGGAAGTTTCAAAAGGCAGTTGGACATGTACTTGTAGAAGGCTAATTTACAGGTTTATGGGGGAAAGGTTGGGCTGTGGGATTTAATGAGACAGCTTAAAGAACTGGCGTAGGTGTGGAAAAACAAATGGCCTCCTCTGTGCTTTACAATTCTAATTGCTACTTTTCTGCCCATCTTACTACCTATTTAAGTCCTCCTGCAGTCCTTCATAATCCTTATCATAGTTTGTAAATTCCCCTTAATTGGTGTCATCAGCAATTTTTAATATTTCTCGCTCAAACCGTCCCCCAAACCATGTTTCATTAATGCAGAGAGCTGTGGTCAAACATAGACCCCTGTGAAACAATATTCAACACCAACTTTCAATGTCAGAAATGCACTCTGCTTCATTGTCCTCAAACATCTCTCCATGTGAACATATTCCCTTCATTCTATGTGCCATGGGTTTTGTCATAAATCTCTTAAGCAGTACCTTATTAAATGCTGTTTTAATATCAATATAAACCACATCCACTACATTTCCTTTATCTTATTTCATCAAAGAATTCTGTACAGTTGGTCAAGTATGAATTGCCCTTTGGAGATTGATGCTGACAGGCTCTGCTTAATTCATGTTTTTTTAAGTATTTAGTCATTTCATCCCATATTATTGACAGCCTCAGGCGGAACCAGGCTGTTCACAATCTCGGTCCTATTAAAACTTGAGCTGACTTCCTGACTCCTTATCCTCTCCATCAAAAACATTGCTTATTTCCAGCACAAGAGCATCAACCACTTCTTCTGCCCCAGTCCAGCTGCTGCTAAAACCTGCAACCAATGCCTTTTGTTATTCCCAGATTTGACTATTCTGATAGTCTCCTGACTGGGCTTCAATCTTCCGTGGTAAACTCGTCTCATCCGGAGCTCTGCTACCCATTACCCATATTCATGCCTGATCGTAAATAACCCCTATTCTTGCTGGTCAACGATGGACTCACCTCACCCCATCGCTGTAATCTCCCTCAGCCCAAGAACCACTGCAAACTATTTGTTCTTTCTACTCTAGCCTCTTGTCATTGTCCCCTTCCATTTGCCCCACATTTGGCCAATGTGCCTTCAGCTGCCAAGTGTCCAAAGATCCAGGCTCTGGAATTCCCTTTCTATATAAGTCCCTCTAGCCCTCCTCATTTAAAAGTTTACCCTTAAACCCCAGCTCTTCAACCAAGCTTTCGTTACTCTCCACCATAGCCTTGATGTGGACCACCTTGGGACACATTTTTCCTATGTTTAAATGCAAATTGTGGAATTTTGTAAACAGCTATAATTAAGACTAACTTGTCTGAAACTGTCCAGTCTTGTGGCACAATTTTCCTTTGCTTTCCAAATGCTCTTTTTGGGTGGTAACCTCCATTTAACATTCCTATCCCCGCAAGCCCCCGATGATTCTACAATCTCAATATTTACCTCTTATGTGACTACTTATTTTGTCTTTCTACCATTGTCTCGGTCTCCACCACAAAGTTGTTTCCTCACTTACCTCACATTGACTATTCTCCTACTATAATTGTACAGCGGAAATCTCCTGACATTTTATGATAATTTTCCCTAATTTCCTTCTTAACTTTCCAATCAACATCTTTTTAACTTTCCTAAAACCTTCACCTTTATTCCGGCACTCTTTTATATTATCAGCCTGTAACCTGAGTCTCTCTAGTCATCCATGGAAATAATCAACTCTTTCTTTGCTAGAATAAACTTTATTTTTTTTCCTATCGCTTACTTCAATATTTCTTATTACTGATTTCTTTTTCTTTGCTTTCCATTTAATCTGGGCAAGATCTCTGTTTATTTTTCTAGAATTTGTATTTTTCTAGCCAGATGTACTTATTGTCAGCCGCTCTACTTCCTTTTCCAAATTAGTTTGAGGAAAGTAGTTCATCTTTTATGATAACGATTCTGTATCATTTCAAACAACTTCAGCAAAATGTTGTCACAGTACCAAAGCAAAATTTATTCTACTCTGAAAACACGGTCAGCCTTAACGTTAACAAGTCCCGAAAGCTTTGAATGTGTGCAGTTATGGAGCATTAATAACCTATTACAGTAAATTAATCATCCAGCTGGGAGGATTTCCTGCCACCACTGAAGAGTTGGCAGGGAACAATTACGCACCAATGCCGGCTACCTCTCAGCCATTTAACTTTCGACTGGGGGTAAGAGGATCCTAGAAGTTGGCAGCTCTGTAGTCTCAGCAATACAACTGCCAGTGGTGCCACTAGTGGCCACTACAGGTAGTCCCACCAGTTAGCCCTTGAGTCAGGATGCAGCTAAATGCCAGGGAGTCCTGCAGCTAGGATAGGAGAGAGCACCCAGGGGTGGCAGGGATGGGGTTCGTGGCGCAGACCTCGATGGATGTCCCAAATGGGAAAGGGGCTAACGATGGAGGTTCCTAGGGGTGCACATCTCCAAAACTCTGTCCTGGTCCACCCACGTCGACGCTACCACCAAGAAAGCACAACAGCGCCTATACTTCCTCAGGAAACTAAGGAACTTCGGCATGTCCACATTGACTCTAACCAACTTTTACAGATGCACCATAGAAAGCATCCTATCAGGCTGCATCACAGCCTGGTATGGCAACTGCTCGGCCCAGGACCGCAAGAAACTTCAGAGAGTCGTGAACACCGCCCAGTCCATCTCACAAACCTGCCTCCCATCCATTGACTCCATCTACACCTCCCGCTGCCTGGGGAAAGCGGGCAGTATAATCAAAGATCCCTCCCACCCAGCTTACTCACTCTTCCAACTTCTTCCATCGGGCATGAGATACAGAAGTCTGAGAACACGCACGAACAGACTCAAAAACAGCTTCTTCCCCACTGACACCAGACTCCTAAATGACCCTCTTATGGACTGATTTCATTAATACTACACCCTGCATGCTTCATCCGATGCCAGTGCTTTTGTAGGTACATTGTATATGTTGTGTTGCCCTATTATGTATTTTCTTTCATTCCCTTTTCTTCTCATGTACTTAATGATCTGTTGAGCTGCTCGCAGAAAAATACTTTTCACTGTACCTCGGTACACGTGACAATAAACAAATCCAATCCAATCCAATCCCTTCCAGCCCAACACCTGAGCAAGGATAACCTGCCAGTCTTCCCCCACATACCACCAGCCTCAAAATCGATATAGGACGGGAAGCGGCCGTTAACTGGTCTCAATGTGGGTGAGGGTGGGCAACACTAGGCTTCACCTACCCCCTGTAAATCAAAGTTTAGTCAGAGGCAGTGGGCGGGTGATGCAAAGGCCTCCCAGTGAATTTGACAGGCATCCCATCTCCTCACCCCCAGATCCCCTTACCGGTATACTTGCCAGTGGGGACCCAGGAAATCTGCCTTATTTACTTCAGAATGCCAAAGAATTCCAAACCTACAAAATTGTACCTTTGACTGCAGTATCTGTGCAGTATTGATAAAACAGGGGCGTCATTCTCCGACCCCCCGCCGGGTCGGAGAATGGCCGTTGGCCGCCGTGAATCCCGCCCCCGCCCCCGCCGAAGTCTCCGAAGGGAGAAAAGTCGGCGGGGCGTTAATGGCGCCGCTGCCGCGGAGAATGTCACGGGTCTGCGCAAGGCAGCCGATTTTCGGCCTGCCGATATTCTCCCTTCCGGATGGGCCGAAGTCCCGTCGACGTGATGACCGTTCACGTCGACGTGAATCAAACCTCCTTTTCATCGGCGTGACCCGGTGCTCCAGGCTCACGCCGACCAGCGAGGAGGTGAGTGACGGCCTGGGGGGTTGGCTCTGGGCAGGAAATGGCGTGGCCGCAGACTGATTGCGTGAGGAGAGGTGTGTCTCGGCTTGTGTGTGTGTGTGTGCGGCGGGGGGGGGAGGGGGGGGGTGGTTAGAGTAGGCTGGGCTCCGGGGGAGTGCCGGGAGGGGGTCCGTGCCGGGGTGGAGGTTGGGGGTTGGGGTCCGTGCCGGGGTGGAGGTTGGGGGTTGGGGGGGTCCGTGCCGGGGTGGAGGTTGGGGGGGGGGGTCGGTGCCGGGGTGGAGGTTGGGGGTTGGGGGGGGGGTCCGTGCCGGGGTGGAGGTTGGGGGGGGGGTCCGTGCCGGGGTGGAGGTTGGGGTTGGGGGGGGGGTCCGTGCTGGGGTGGAGGTTGGGGAGGGGGTCCGTGCCGGGGTGGAGGTTGGGGAGGGGGTCCGTGCCGGGGTGGAGGTTGGGGAGGGGGTCCGTGCCGGGGTGGAGGTTGGGGGGGGGTCCGTGCCGGGGTGGAGGTTGGGGGGGGGGGGGTCCGTGCCGGGGTGGAGGTTGGGGGGGGGGGTCCGCGCCGGGGTGGAGGTTGGGGGGGGGGTCCGTGCCGGGGTGGAGGTTGGGGGGGGGGGTCCGTGCCGGGGTGGAGGTTGGGGGGGGGGTCCGTGCCGGGGTGGAGGTTGGGGGGGGGGTCCGTGCCGGGGTGGAGGTTGGGGGGGGGGGTCCGTGCCGGGGTGGAGGTTGGGGGTTGGGGTCCGTGCCGGGGTGGAGGTTGGGGGTTGGGGGGGGGGTCCGTGCCGGGGTGGGTGATGGGAGGGCAAATGAGTTGGTCCACCTGGCCAGGTGCCAGCCTCCAACAGTTGGACCCATGCGGTCCATGCCACCTGGCTGGGGGGAGGAGGGGATATGGCCAATGATGACATGTCGTCGTTCCCCTCCCCCCCACCAGGCCGTCATGTTTTCAGACCATCCAGCGATGTTGGCCGCCGTGGTGGCAGCCGCTCATGTCTATGTTGCCCTGGATGAGGAGGAGGAGGAGGAGGAGGAGGAGGAGCGTGCCAGAGAGGCGGCGCAGGCTGCCGTAGAGGGGCAGGCGGAAGCCGCCCAGGCTGGAGGGACACCTGACCGACAGGACGAGGAGGGGGAGGAGGACGTCGCGGCCCCATGGCAACGGAGGCACCCGAGGGCGCCCCGTGTGTACCGGCCCCGGCAGTCATACCAGGACCTCACGGACCGGGAATGCAGGAGGAGACTCCGGATGAGCCGGGAAACCGTGGCACACATCTGCCACCTGCTGGCACACCTGTCACCGCGTGGCACTGGCGGGGGACACCCTCTCCCCGTGTCCGTCAAGGTTATGGTGGCCCTGAACTTTTATGCAACGGGGTCATTCCAGGCACCGAGTGGGGACCTGTCCGGCATATCGCAGACATCGGTGCATCGGTGCATCCGGGCAGTGACAGATGCCCTTTATGCCATGGCGCACCGCTACATCTGCTTCCCCGTGGACCGGGCCAGCCAAGATGCCCGGGCCGTGGGCTTCTCTGCCGTTGCAGGGTTCCCCATGGTCCAGGGCGCGATCGATGGGATGCACGTCGCCGTGCGGCCACCTGCAGAGAACAGGGCCGTGTTCACTAATAGGAAGGGGACCTATTCAATGAACGTACAGGTGGTCTGCGACCACCGCATGATGATCCTGCACGTCTGCGCCCGTCACCCAGGCAGTGTACACGACTCATTCGTGTTGTCGCGGTCATCCATCCCCGGCATGTACGAGGGACGCCATCCCCGGCTGAGGGGCTGGTTGCGGGCGACAGGGGCTACCCATTGCGATCGTGGCTGATGACGCCTATACGGAGGCCACGCAATGAGGCGGAGAACCGCTACAATGATGCCCATGTAGCGACAAGGGGAGTGATCGAGAGGTGCTTTGGCGTGCTGAAGATGCGTTTCAGGTGCCTGGACCTCTCTGGGGGCGCCCTCCAGTATCGGTCAGATAGGGTCGGCCGCATCATTGTGGTGTGCTGCGTCCTGCACAACATAGCCCAGCAGAGGGGTGATGTGCCGCAGGCAGAGGAGGGCGGAGTGGAGGAGCAGCAGGAAGAGGCCCAGTCCTCCCCAGATGAGGGGGATGGGGGCAATGGTCAGGGCAGACGGGGTAGACACAGGCGGGTGGTTGTCCACCGTTACCGGCTGGCCCAGCGGGCACGGGACAGACTGATAGACGCCCGCTTCACTGACTAGATGGGCGTGGGAATCGGGTAGTGTGGCCACAGACCGCACACCATGACAACAGCCGACCACCCACACCCCCCACCCATCCACCTACCCAGCACCCTCACCCCCCTCCCCAACCCCACCCGCATGCACACCACCCCCCCACCCCCAATTGCCGATCCACCGGCGGCACAACGGGCCGGGCTCACCCAGTTGCGGGTGGACGCGTGTCTATCGCAGGCCATGGAGAATGATGACAACCCGCCTCCGATGAGCTCCTGGCTCTACATCGTTGGACTATGTCTGACCCATGGCCACAGTACCACCATCCACCCGGACCATCCCTGCATGCGGCTGTGACACTGCAGCGCACGGTCCCGTCCTCTGCCCGGGGGATGTTGATGGCGGCCCAGGGGGAAGGGGGCAGACTCACCTGGGGCTGAGGTAAGACCACCCCTCACACACACACTTGCGCTCAACGTACATGACACCCCCGCACTCTTTGGACAGAGCACAAAGGCAGCTTCGGTAGGTGTAACATTGACTTTAATAACCAAAGGAGTTCATGCACGTGCCCTAGCCCCTAAAACTCATCTGTGCCCTGCACCCGTGCCAACTTACTCAGTGTCTAATTGTTTGGCCTTACGGGCCCTTTGACTACGTCTACGTGGTTCCCCAGACGGTACAGCAGAACTGGAGGTGGACTCCTGTGATTCCTGCCCTCTGACACTGGATCCCTTTGGCGGCCGTTTCCTGGGGCGTCCTGGCCTAGATGGGCCAGGCTGCGGCCCGGGCGACTGGGATGGCGAGCTGCCAGCCTGTCCTGCCCGTTGCCCACCTGATGCACCTGGGACGGAAGGGGGGGAGTCCGAGGTGTCACGGTGTACCGGGACCTCCCCTACAGAGGGAGCCGGGATGGACCACACCACCTCCTCCTCCCTCGGGGTGCCCGATGGCCCCCAGGCCTCTACATGGGTGGGGGATGCGAACGGACTGGCCATCCGACGCGCCCCCGACATCTGGCGCTGCCAGTCCTGGAGGCCCGTGCTGGTATCGACAGGGGTCTGCAGGTTTGCAGCCATGGAGCCCAGGGGGTTGTCGAACCCTGTCTGCGACAGTGCGACGCCAGCTCGCACATGGCCACTGGCGCCGATGCCCTCAGCGATGGCCTGCTGAGACTGGGCCATGGCCTGCAGAGACTGGGCCATGGCCTGCAGAGACTGGGCTATGGCCTGCTGAGACTGGGCCATGGCCTGCTGAGACTGGGCCATGGCCTGCTGAGACTGGGCTATGGCGTTGAGCGCCTCTGCCATCTGGCGCTGGCACTGGCTCATGGCCTCCTGTGAGAGGGCAGCCATTTCCTGGGCCACAGACGCCGCCTGCACGGAAGGCCCCAGGCCTCGCAAACCGTTCTCCATGTCTGACACCGTCGCACCCATTGCCTCCACCGCGGACGCCACCCGTGCGGTGTCAGCCTGGGTGGCACGCATGACCGGGACCACTCCCAGCTCCTGGACGCGGGTGGACTCCTCCACCTGCGACCGCAGCCGCCGCAAGCCACCCGTCACCCTATTCGCTCGTCTCCGTGTCGGTGGTTGCATCGGATCTATGTGTGGGTGTGGTAACTGCAGGAACCCGGGATCCATCTGGGCGGCAGATGTTCGCTTGGCCTGGGCTGCCCTCCGACCGCCCGGTCCCTCTGCTGCTCCTACCTCCACCTGCTGTACCGGGACGGCTGTGTTGTGCGCACCAGTGAGTGTACCAGACGCCTCATCACTAAAGTGCCCAACCGTGGTGAGTGTTTCTGCGATGGTGGAGGGTGTTGGTGACAGCAGTGGCATTGTGTCGTGCTCTTCGTCCCACTCTGAGTCCATGGCACTTTGGGGTGGGGGTTCGTCTCCACCCATCCACTCTGAGTCACTGTCCGGTATTTCGTCTTCCCAGGTAGGGGTGTCCTGGGTAGTGCTGTCCCGGGTAGTGCTGTCCCGGGTAGTGCTGTCCCGGGTAGTGGTGTCCCGGGTAGGGGTGTCCTGGGTAGTGCTGTCCCGGGTAGTGGTGTCCCGGGTAGGGGTGTCCTGGGTAGTGGTGTCCCGGGTAGGGGTGTCCTGGATAGTGGTGTCCTGGGTAGTGGTGTCCTGTCTCGGATGTGACGGGGGCCTGTGGCTGCCCCCCTCATCGCTGGGTGGTCGCTCCCGCACGTGACGGGGGTGTCGTCTCCCTGTTGCTCCAGGTCTCTCCGTCTCCCGTGGTGTGCGAGGGGCATCCTGCGGGCGTCGCATGCTGGAGGGTCCGGGTCTCTCCGTCTCCCGTGGTCTCCGAGGGGCATCCTGCGGGCGTCGCATGCTGGAGGGTGCGGGTCTCTCCGTCTCCCGTGGTCTCCGAGGGGCATCCTGCGGGCGTCGCATGCTGGAGGGTGCGGGTCTCTCCGTCTCCCGTGGTCTCCGAGGGGCATCCTGCGGGCGTCGCATGCTGGAGGGTGCGGGTCTCTCCGTCTCCCGTGGTCTCCGAGGGGCATCCTGCGGGCGTCGCATGCTGGAGGGTGCGGGTCTCTCCGTCTCCTGTGGTCTCCGAGGGGCATCCTGCGGGCGGTCTGCATCTGCGGGGATGGGTGCCTGGACGTTTGGTCCTGCGATACACAATGAAGCATGCATGGTTAGACATCAGGCAGTGATCAGGTGATACGGGGGAGGGGGATATAGGGGAGGGGGGATATGGGGACGGGCTGTTGGTGGCTCACTTGCTCGTGGGGCCCCGACCTCTGCATCAGCAACCTCCCGGTCCTCAGGTCCGCCAGCCAGTTCCAGGGCCCTTTCCTCGTGTACGGTCAGTGGCCTCTCATCAGCAGGCCCTCCTCCAGTCCTCACATGCTCCCTATTGTTGTGTGCGCGCTTCTCCTGGGGGGGGGGGGGGTGGTGGCAGGGGTAAAAGGCAACAGTGTTAGGCAGGTATATGAATGCACGCCATCGGTTGCGCGTGCATTGCAGAGTTTAAGGTTAGGGCTGGATTCACTTGGGGATATGGGGGAGGGGGGATATGGGGGATATGGGGGAGGGGGGATATGGGGGATATGGGGGAGGGGGGAATATGGGGGAGGGGGGATATGGGGGAGGGGGGATATGGGGAATATGGGGGAGGGGGGATATGGGGGAGGGGGATATGGGGGAGGGGGGATATGGGGGATATGGGGGAGGGGGGATATGGGGGAGGGGGGAATATGGGGGATATGGGGGAGGGGGGGATAAGGGGGATATGGGGGAGGGGGGATATGGGGGATATGGGGGAGGGGGGATATGGGGGAGGGGGGGATGTGGGGGAGGGGGGAATATGGGGGATATGGGGGAGGGGGGATATGGGGGAGGGGGGAATATGGGGGATATGGGGGAGGGGGGGATATGGGGAGGGGGGAATATGGGGGATATGGGGGAGGGGGGATATGGGGGATATGGGGGAGGGGGGATATGGGGGAGGGGGGAATATGGGGGATATGGGGGAGGGGGGGATATGGGGGATATGGGGAGGGGCGATATGGGGGATATGGGGGAGGGGGGATATGGGGGAGGGGGGATATGGGGGATATGGGGGAGGGGGGATATGGGGGAGGGGGGATATGGGGGATATGGGGGAGGGGGGATATGGGGGAGGGGGGGATATGGGGGAGGGGGGATATGGGGGAGGGGGGGATTTGGGGGAGGGGGGATATGGGGGATATGGGGAGGCTCACCCTGCCTGCTCTGACGAGGTCGTTCACCTTCTTGTGGCACTGGGTGCCTGTCCGTGGTGTTAGGGCCACAGCGGTGACGGCCTCTGCCACCTCCCTCCACAGACGCCGGCTGTGGCGTGGGGCAACTCTGCGGCCGTGCCCGGGATACAGGGCGTCCCTCCTCTGCTCCACCGCGTCCAGGAGCGCCTCCACATCGCGTGACTCGAACCTCGGGGCTGAGCGACGGCCAGCCATCAAGTCGGGTGTTGCGGTCGGCTGTTCCGGTCGGGTGGGGGGGAGCTGCGCAGCCTTATGAGCCGTCACGCCGTGCAGCGCGTATGACGCTGCACGGCGTGAACCACTGCGCAAGCGCGGATCCCGTTACGTCGCTGCTAGCCCATTTCGGGCCGCAGACTATCGGCCCATTTTTATGACGTGACGCAAGTGGGATTTGCGCCGTTTTTTGCGCCGATCGGCGGACTTTCCGCCGATAATGGAGAATTTCGCCCCAGATGGCCAATAGAACTGATACAGCTGCAGAATTTAATAACTTCCCCACAGTGAACCTTCTGCAATCATCATGTTATCGTTTAGATTTAAATATACTTTGATCTTTGTTCAGTCATATTGCGAGTAACATTCCACAAAGGTTGATACATAACAACATGTGAAAAAAATCAAATGCAAATACATACACATCTATATAATACACAGGCTCAATGATGTCTGTATAAAACAAAGATGAAAGTTAAATGGCACCATAATTTGTCAATTGCCCTGGTTAACACAATACATCTGTGTATCCTTATTCATCTTTCTACGTGTCTGTTTCTTCCTTCATCATTCTTTCCTTCGATAGATTTGCCATATCAAAAGACCTGGCAAAGGGTTTTTTTGCACAACTTTTGTAGTTCAGTATTTCCCTGCCTGAAACTTGCCATTAGAACATATCTTCCCTGAAGGAGTAAGCTATTTTTCTCTTTGAATCACATTTCCAGGGCTCTGTCACACTGAGGTGAAAAGTGCAACAATTGATATTTAATCCTTGAAGTTTTTTGTTTACAGTAGCTTTTGCACATTTGTTTTTGATAGGCAGGCAAGATCATTCATGAATTTGGCAACCATGTTTTCAACAGATGTGCAACTGCTTAGAAGGATCTCTCACGTGAATTGTCTGCAATGCAGACCATATTGGATGGTCAGCAATAATGGGCAGGAAATTAAGCATCAAATACAAATCAACAGTCATTCATTAGAGTCCTAGAGCTTAGCTGGAGGGAGAAATGAGTTGGTGCCTCTAGCGCCTTGTCTGCTTTCTGCAGTCATCATGTGACACAGTGCCTCCCACCACTACAGAAGCCCACCTACGAGCTGATTCATAATCAGAGTGCAGTTGGAAGGCCTTTTCACCAAATACAAATTACAACGTATATTTTATAAACACAAGCAACTGGCAAATGCTTTCTTCACAATTGATGAATGGAGATCCGCCTTTTAGATACTTCCATGAAAGATTAATGTAAACATTTAAAGATAGTTGCATTATTGTATCGCAAGTTAATGACATTAGCAAATTCAGGCTTTAAGTGTACACAGGAGGTCACTGGATTTATGGCTTTACTAATCTTATCCCTGACACGACTCTCTATTTAAAAGCTAAGAAGGAAGTTAAAATCAACCTTAATGTTTTGTGAAGGTGACAAAGGCAGCGGGGAGCACCTGCAGAACATCACTCTGTTTATATTTTAGCTTAAAACTTTGATATTCTCAGTCACACTAGACTGTGTTACAAATGTGGTAGACAATAACATTAGAATTCGCAGCTAACCTGAAATTATTTAAAATATCAGGCGAGGTCAGTGAACTGGATGAATTTGTGACCCATTAAAAGTTGAAGGCAGGCCAAGCAGATAATATCATGTCAGTCCTTAAAGCTGCAGTATATTACACAGTCAAGTCTTATAAAGGATGCTTCCGACGTCCGGGTGCGGCTATGCGGAGCTGAGCCGCATGATTCGGCAGCTCCCGCTACCACGGACTTTCGGGCTCGCCAGAAGAGCCCCAACGGAACTTTTTTTGATACTAACCCGTGGGGAAGGTAAGAGGGAGGTACCCCTCCAACTTTTATGAAACGGACTCGAAGCGTAACGGCCACAAAAGTGGCATTGGAGCAACGGGAAAAACCGGGGAAAAAAGACAAAATGGCGGCGGCCAGAGACAAAGTGGAGCTGCAGGAGTTTATCAAGCACTGCTTCGAGGAGCAGCGCGAGGAGATGCGTAAGGAAATGCTGGCGCCTATGCTTTCAGCAATCAAAGGACTAGGGATCACCCAGAAGGCCCACGAGGTTCAGATCCAGGAGGTACAAAAAAGAGTTGGTCAGAACAAGGACGAGATCTCGGGCCTGGTGGCGAGAGTGGAGCAGAACGAGGCGCTACACAGGAGGTGGGCGGGAAGACTCAAAGACCTGGAGAACAGGTCGAGGAGAAAGAATCTGCGGATCCTGGGTCTCCCTGAAGGAGCGGAGGGGGCCGATGCCGGGGCATACGCGAGCACGATGCTCGGGGCGATGATGGGCAAGGAGGCCCCTTCGAGGCCGCTGGAGTTGGACGGGGCACACCGGGTGCTGGCGAGGAGGCCCCAGGCAAATGAGCCGCCAAGGGCGATGGTGGTGAGGTTCCACCGGTTCACGGACAGAGAGTGGGTCCTGAAATGGGCCAAGAAGGAGCGGAGCAGTAAGTGGGACAATGCAGAGATCCGAATATACCCGGACTGGAGCACGGAGGTTGCAAAGTGGAGAGCGGGTTTCAACCGGGCCAAAGCGGTGTTGCACCGGAAAGAAGTGAAATTCGGAATGCTGCAGCCAGCGCGACTGTGGGTCACATACAAGGGCCAACACTACTACTTTGAAACGCCTGAAGAGGCGTGGACATTTATACAAACCGAAAAGTTGGACTCTAATTGAGGGTTTGTGAGGGTGGGGGGGATATTTGAGGTTTGATGTGTGATGGTTGTTGTATATAGGTGGTCAATCACAATCACGCGCAGGAAAGGTTACATGGGCTGGGGGAGAGAGACAAGGCCGCGACAGGAGCTGCGCCAGAGGGGGTGGAGCGGGCTTTGGAAAGCGCGGGGTTTTTTGTTTTTCCTGCGTGCGGGAAGAAAGGTGGGAGGGGGAACTCCCACACGGGGAGGTCAATGGGATAGCGGGGGTAGCCGGGGTCAGCAGGTGTCAGCTGACTTACGGGAGTGACATGGGGGGAGCAAAAAAGCTAGACAGTGGTCTAGCGGGGGGAGGGGGGGGGGGGGGAAAGGGTTGCTGCTGCACTGGCCGAAAGGGAATGGGACATAGAAGAGGTGGTCGGGACGGGGGTCCCCCGTCTGGGGGACTGGAGGATGAGGGAGGTGTGGACACGGGACTGGCCCAGAAAAGGAGATGGCTAGTCGGCAGGGGGTGTGGTGAGGGCCCCTCAAATCCGGCTGATAACGTGGAACGTGAGGGGCCTGAATGGGCCGGTGAAGAGGGCTCGAGTGTTCGCGCACTTAAAGGGACCGAAGGCAGACGTGGTCATGCTCCAAGAGACACACCTGAAGGTGGCGGACCAGGTCAGGTTAAGAAAGGGATGGGTAGGACAGATATTCCACTCGGGACTGGACGCGAAAAATAGAAGGGTGGCAATATTGGTGGGAAAACGGGTGTTATCTGAGGCCAAGACTATTGTAGTGGACAATGAAGGGCGATATGTAATGGTGAGTGGTAGGTTGCAAGGGACGGGGGTGGTGTTGGTAAATGTATACGTGCCAAACTGGGATTCATGAAGCGCATGTTGGGGCGTATTCCGGACCTGGAGATAGGAGGCCTGATAATGGGAGGGGGCTTCAATACAGTGTTGGATCCAGCACTGGACCGCTCCAAATCAAGGACTTGAAAGAGGCCAGGGGCAGCCAAGGTGCTCAGGGGGTTTATGGATCAGATGGGGAGAGTGGACCCATGGCGGTTTGCAAGGCCGCAGGCCAGGGAATTTTCTTTCTTCTCCCATGTACACAAAGCCTACTCCCGGATAGATTTTTTTGTTCTGGGCAGGGCGCTCATCCCGAGGGTGGAGGGGACAGTGTATTCGGCCACAGCCATTTCGGACCATGCCCCGCACTGGGTGGAACTGGCGCTGGGAGAGGAGAGGGACCAACGCCCGCTGTGGCGGCTGGATGTGGGACTGCTGGCGGACAAGGTGGTGTGTGGGAAGGTGAAGGGGTGTATCGAAAAGTACTTGGAGGCCAATGACAACGGGGAGGTGCGGGTGGGGGTGGTATGGGAGGCGTTGAAGGCGGTGATCAGGGGAGAGTTAATCTCCATTAGGGCTCCTAGGGAGAAGACAGAGGGCATGGAAAGGGAGAGGTTAGTGGGGGAGATTTTGAGAGTGGACAGGAGATACGCAGAGGCCCCGGAGGAAAGATTACTTGGGGAAAGACGACGGCTCCAGACGGAGTTTGACCTGTTGACCACAGGGAAGGCGGAGGCACAGTGGAGGAAAGCGCAGGGGGCGATCTACGAGCATGGGGAAAAGGCTAGTCGGATGCTGGCACACCAGCTCCATAAGAGGATGGCAGCGAGGGAAATAGGGGGAGTCAAGGATGGCAGGGGAGCCACGGTTCGGAGTGCAACGAAAATAAACGAGGTATTTAAGGCCATCTATGAAGAGCTGTACAGATCCCAGCCGCCAGCGGGGGAAGAGGGGATCAGATGATTCCTAGACCAACTGAGATTCCCGAGGGTGGAAGAGCAAGAGGTGGCTGGCTTGGGGGCACCAATTAGGTTGGAGGAGCTGAGCAAGGGTTTGGGGAGTATGCAGGCGGGGAAGGCCCCAGGACCGGACGGGTTCCCGGTGGAGTTCTACAGGAAGTACGTAGACCTGTTGGCCCCGCTACTGGTGAGGACCTTTAATGAGGCAAGAGAGGAGGGGACCCTGCCCCCGACAATGTCGGAAGCGACAATTTTGTTGATCTTAAAGCGGGACAAGGACCCACTGCAATGTGGATCGTACAGGCCATTCTCGCTCCTCAATGTGGATGCAAAGTTGCTGGCAAAAGTGCTGGCCACGAGGATCGAGGACTGTGTCCCGGGGGTGATCCATGAAGACCAGACGGGATTTGTAAAGGGCAGGCAATTAAACATAAACGTGCGGCGGCTTTTAAATGTGGTGATGATGCCATCGGAGGAGGGAGAGGCGGAGATAGTGGCAGCTATGGACGCCGAGAAGGCCTTTGACCGAGTAGAGTGGGAGTACCTCTGGGAGGCGCTGCGTAGGTTTGGGTTCGGGGGAGGGTTTATTAGTTGGGTTAAGCTCCTTTACAGAGATCCGGTAGCGAGTGTAGTGACGAACCGGCGGAGGTCGGAGTACTTTCGACTGTACCGAGGGACGAGACAGGGGTGCCCCCTGTCCCCCCTGTTGATCGCATTGGCGATCGAACCATTGGCCATGTCAATGAGGGAGTCTAATAAATGGAGGGGGGTGGTCCGAGGGGGAGAAGAGCATCGGGTGTCGCTATATGCGGATGACCTGTTGCTGTACGTGGCGGACCCAATGAAGGGAATGGTGGAGGTCATGCAGACTCTGAGGGAGTTTGGGGAGTTTTCGGGCTATAAGCTCAATGTAGGGAAGAGTGAGCTCTTCGTATTACAGGCAGGGGACCAGGAAAGAGGGATAGGGGACCTACCGCTGAGGAGGGCGGAGGGGAGCTTTCGGTGCCTGGGGATCCAGATAGCCAGGAGTTGGGGGGCCCTACATAAACTGAACCTGATGAGATTGGTGGAGCAAATGGAGGGGGACTTCAAAAGATGGGACATATTACCGCTCTCGCTGGCGGGTAGAGTGCAGTCGGTCAAAATGGTGGTCCTCCCGAGGTTTCTGTTCGTGTTTCAGTGCCTCCCCATCGTGATCACCAAGGCCTTTTTAAAGAGAGGAGGTAGGAGTATTATGGGGTTTGTGTGGGCGAATAAGACCCCGAGGGTAAGGAGAGGGTTCCTGGAACGCAGTAGGGACCGAGGAGGGCTGGCGCTGCCAAATCTAGGGAGCTACTACTGGGCAGCAAATGTGGCGACGATCCGCAAGTGGGTTACGGAGGGAGAGGGGGCGGCATGGAAGAGGATGGAGATGACGTCCTGCAAAGAAATGAGCCTGGGGGCGTTGGTGACGGCACCGCTGCCGCTCTCGTCGACAAAGTATACCACGAGCCCGGTGGTGGCGGCAACGTTAAGGATCTGGGGCCAGTGGAGATGGCACCGGGGCGCAATGCGAGCATCGGTATGGTCCCCGATCAGAGGTAACCACCGGTTTGTTCCAGGGAAGATGGACGGGGGGTTCCAGAGCTGGCATCAGGCGGGGATTAGATGAATGGGGGACCTCTTCATTGACAGGACGTTTGCGAGCTGAGGGGCACTGAAGGAGAAGTTTGAGTTACCCCCGGGAAATGCCTTTAGATATATGCAGGTGAGGGCTTTTGTGAGGAGACAGGTGAGGGAATTCCCGTTGCTCCCGGCACAAGAAATTCAAGGCAGGGTGATCTCGGGTGTATGGGTCAGGGAGGGCAAGGTGTCGGCAATACACCAGGAGATGAAAGAAGAGGGGGAAGCGCTGGTAGAAGAGTTGAAGGGTAAATGGGAGGAGGAGCTGGAGGAGGAGATCGAGGAAGGTCTGTGGGCTGATGCCCTGGGTAGGGTTAATTCCTCCCCCTCGTGTGCCAGGCTCAGCCTGATACAATTTAAGGTGGTTCACAGAGCTCACTTGACGGGGGCGAGGTTGAGCAGGTTCTTTGGGGTAGAGGACAGATGTGGAAGGTGCTCAGGGAGCCCGGCGAACCATGTCCATATATTTTGGTCATGCCCGGCACTGGAGGGGTTCTGGAGAGGTATGGCGGGAGCAATATCTCAGGTGGTGAAAGTCCGGGTCAAGCCAAGCTGGGGGCTAGCAATATTCAGAGTAGTGGACGAACCGGGAGTGCAGGAGGCGAAAGAGGCCGGTATTCTGGCATTTGCGTCCCTAGTAGCCCGGCGAAGGATCTTGCTAATGTGGAAGGAGGCGAAGCCCCCCAGCCTGGAGGCCTGGATAAACGATATGGCGGGGTTCATAAAGTTGGAGAGGATTAAGTTCGCCTTGAGAGGGTCTGCGCAGGGGTTGTACAGGCGGTGGCAACCGTTCCTAGACTATCTCGCGGAGCGTTAGAGGAAGGCCGGTCAGCAGCAGCAGCAACCCTTGGGGGCGGGGGGGGGGGGCGGTTTCTTGGGGGAGTGGATGAGCAAGAGATAACATGAAGAGTCGGGGAAACTGGCACGTACGGGTGAGGGCCAGTGTACAAAGCTGTGTAAATATACTATTTTGCCATGTATATATCTTGCTCCGCGCGATTTCTTGTTTCTTTTTTTTTGTTACGGGGGGGGGGGGGGTTATTGTTTGTAAGGGAGAAAAACTGTGTTAAAAACTTTAATAAATTTTTATATTTTTTAAAAATAAAGGCTGCTTCCAAATGTTCAGACACCAAACATGCACAATGTCCCATTTTACACACTCCAGCTTTCTTACAAGATCCTGCGTACATTTAACCATTTCACCTCCGAAGTCTAATGGGCTGCACTCTAAGCAACAGCACACTGCTGTGGTAGTGTCACGTTTTGTGAATATTTGTTTCAAGTTCAAAAAAATAAGGGGAATATATTATTTTATTTGAAACATTAATGGGGGGAATTTTAACCTCACCTACCTGTTGGAAAACTGATTGGATGGGGTGCAACACTCAATTTACACACTTCCCCATTCTTCTCATGAATGGCACAACACGAGAAAATGTTAGGATTCTGTTTGTATTGTCATGAAGAGACATTCATCAGGGGTTGAATGATGGCAATCAAAAAAGATTGTTTATCATTTAGTGGCTGGACTGTACCATCTCTCTGGTCAAGGGTCCTGGTGGGAGGCTTGGTCCAGTTTGAGGGCTGTTCACGTTAAAATTCAGTCAGCCGGTGGCAGGTGGAAAACAAACATTTAGGGGGCAGTCTGTTGGCTCTGGGCCTCTGCAATATTGGGTGACCCAGCTCGTTTTGGGGTTGAAGAAAGCAAGTCCACGAATGGGGTGGAGCTCCCAATCTTGGAGCTGCCGGGGAACTCAAAGTGCCGCAAGCCCAAGCTGGTTTATTCACGGAACTAGGCGAAGTTGTGAACACCGTATCCATGATTGGCCTTAATAGGAGAATGGTGGGTCCATTTAAACTACAAATCGAAATCCTATGTATGTCATAGAACACCAATTTGCTTTTTAAATGGGCCCACGTCCTGTCTCAGGCTGCACTCCGGCTGTGCAGTGGTAGGCCTAGGTAAAGATTGCATTGGACACACCAATGGCAGAATTTCTTTTTTATTAATCATGGGATGTGGGCATCACTGGGCTAATCACCCTTGTATTGAATGGCTTGTTTGGACATTTCAGAGGGCATTTAGTCTGGATGACTCTTTGTCAAAGCTTTGAGAAATATTCACTCAGACTCAAAACGTTGGCAGCCTTCTTTCCCCACAGATGCTGCCAGACCTGCGGAGATTGTCCAATGGGTTCAATCTAATCGAATTGCAACAGAGTCCAATGTCGAACACGCATAGCTGGCTGTTTCCCGGCACTACTCGGAGCACCAGGAAAGACCACGCCATCTGACGGAACTTTGTCGTAATCCGGAGCCTCAGCAGGGCTGCATTTCCTGCACTGAGGAGCTCCGATTTCAAGAACTCCTCAGTTGAGGAGGAGACCAGGACACCATTTTTAGATGGCGTCCCAATCTCTCAAACCCCCCCCCCCCCCCCCGCCCACTCGATGCAACCTCCAGACCATACTCAGCAATAAGGGGTCATCGGGTCCCTCCGCACCCCACATCACATGGACAGGGTACCTCCGGGCCCAATCCTGAGTATGGGTGAAATGCCAGCCTGGCACCCTGGCAGTGCCATTGCCAGCTGCAAGTGCTACCTGGGCACCTTGACAGTGTCAGGCTGGCACCCAGGTGGCACTGCCAGGGTGCCCAGACTGGCTGTGTCAAGGTGCCTGGGTGGTACCAGCAGTGCCATGGTGCCACCCTGTCCAGAGGGCAACCACCTGGGGCCTCTGATCCCTTGGGAGACCTCTCCAAGTTTTGTTCTGTCAGGTCCCCATTTGGGGGAACCAGCACCAAACAGCACTCACGTAAGGTCTCCAAGGCAAAGGGGTTAGAGCCCAGGGCCTCAGTACATCAGGCGAGTGCAGACTAGCTGCCTCACTCTCATATGTGGATTTGCCAAATACCGATCTCGTCCACAATGGGCAGGATTCAGATTGCAAAACGATCCCGTTAGATCTTGCGGAGCGTGCCAATCAGATAGGTCCCAGAAGAAGGATCTCTCGACATCTGCCAGGCACGACCAGTAGATCGCTCCCAATATTTTCTGTTTTTATTTCAGTTTCCAGCACCCGCAGTAATTTACTTTTATCCTGGCATTTAAGAGTCAACCATATTGCTGTGGATCTGGAGTCACCTGTAGGCCAGACCAGGTAAGGATGGCAGATTTCCTTCCCTAAAGGTCATTAAAGAACCAGATGAAATTTTACAGAAATCGGGTGTGACTTTGTGGTCATCATTAGACTTTTATTTCCAGATTTTTATTGAATTCAATTGTCAACACTTCCCCTTATTTTGAGGCTGTGCCCCCTAGTTCTGCTTTCACCCGCCAGTGGAAACAACCTGCCCGCATCTTTCCTATCTATTCCCTTCATAATTTTATATGTTTCTATAGAATCCCCCTGCATCCTTCTAAATTCCAATGAATACAGTCCCAGTCTACTCAACCTCTCCTCGTAATCCAACCTCTTCAACTCTGGGATTAACCTAGTGAATCTCCTCTGCACACCCTCCAGCGCCAGTACGTCCTTTCTCAGGTAAGGAGACCAAAACTGAACACAATACTCCAGGTGGGAATTGAACCCGAATCCCCTGAGCAATTTTGTGGGTTGCTGGATTACTAGTCCAGTGACACTGGGAGGAATTCTACCCGGGCGCCGCGCGAGTCCCGCCACGCCGCCCCGACGCCCGCACGCGATTCTCCCACACCCCCAAACTGGCGTGGCGCGAATCACGGCTGGCCTCTGGGAGAATCGGCCCTTGCTGTTGGTAATGGGCGAGCGGCGATTCTCCGGCCCGGATGGGCCGAGCGGCCTGCCCAACACGCCAGGTTCCTGCCGGCGCCATCCACACCTGGTCGCTGCCGGCGGGAACAGCGCGGGAACGCTGGGGGGACGGCCTGTGTGGGGGCGAGGGGGGTTCTTGCACCAGGGGGGGGCTCAAAAGGAGTCTGGCCCACGATCGGTGTCCACTGATCGGCGGGCCGGCCTCTCTGAAGGAGGACCTCCTTTCCTCCGCTGCCCCGCAAGATCCATCGGTCATCTGCGCGGCGCCAGTCGCGTCATTTACGGCGCCGCTTTTACACGGCGCCAAGGCCCGGCGTGCGTAAATGAAGCGGCGCCGCTCCTAGCCCCCCGGGGGCAGGAGAATAGGGGGCTGGGAACGGCCTCCGACGCCGGAGTGAAACACTCCGGTTTTCACTCCGGCGTCGGGACTTAGTCTCCCGATGGGAGAATTGCGCCCAATACCTCTACACCATTGCCTCAAAATGATCCCATCGCATCAGTGTTTATTAATTTTATGGTATTGCGCCCAGTGGCAAGAGATGCAGTAGGACTTACGCTGATGTATTCACACCAACTAGAGACATATTCCTTCTCAGTAAATTTAAATCGGCTTTCTAAAACTACTACAACTCTTACCAACTGCAATTTTTAACAAAACGTTGAACTAATTTGTATGGAGAACAGATTATGCATAAGAGAAACATTATAAAGTACACTCACACCCACACAAGATGCTCTCCCTCACTACTTGTTCCAAGTGCGCTTATGAGAAAAATAAAATAAAATAAATTGAGCCAATTCTGCAGACCACTTACTCATAATCCAACCAGTGGATTTCTAATATAGATCATCACACTGGGGCAATGATTTCATCAATCACACGCATTAGCATTAATCTAATTGCAGATGGAAAGTATGAGGAACAAACCATTGTAATGGTAATTACTTCTTCTCAGGGGCAATTCCTTGAGGTCAAAATGTGCTAAACGGTTTTGTTCTTTTTACTTGGCGTCCTGTGCTGTATCACCAAAATCTTGATATCGAGTTTACTTGATTATAAGTGCAGGAAAATTTGAGGCCCCATCATATGGCAGGATGACCAACCCCATTCTCATTGAATGTGTTTTATCAACATAACATTAAAAGAACCACAGTGAAGAAGGCTTTCTTTTCTTTATCGATCGTCTCACACATTTCACAAGGCACTGACTATTTGTCACAGTGCCAAGGATCTTGAATGCGAACAAGCCAGCCAGAAGCATGACATACCTTAACTCCTTATCCGATGTCCAAAATTGCAGTGCCTCTCCTGTCACCTGAGTTTGGATCAGTGAATTCAGCAAGGAGCAAAGATGACATCCATTCGGAAATTCCTGGTCTGCATGGCTCAAGTGAAAGTCAGATAATCCCACTGAATCACCAGGGGAGTTGTGAGGGAGCTCCTTTCGATTTATGATTCGTGATCAAGGGAATATACTGAACAATAAGAACATAAGAACTAGGAGCAGGAGTAGACCAACTGGTCCTTCGAGCCTGCTCTGCCTTTCAATGAGATCATGGCTGATCTTTTGTGGACTCAGCTCCACTTTCCTGCTCTTCAAAAAAAGTTATTCATCTTTATTTCATAGTAGTAGTATGTACAGTGCAGAAGGAGGCCATTCGGCCCATCGAGTCTGCACCGGCTCTTGGAAAGAGCACCCTACCCAAGGTCAACACCGCCACCCTATCCCCATAACCCAGTAACCCCCCCCCCCAACACTAAGGGCAATTTTGGACACTAAGGGCAATTTATCATGGCCAATCCACCTAACCTGCACATCTTTGGACTGTGGGAGGAAACCGGAGCACCCGGAGGAAACCCACGCACACACGGGGAGGATGTGCAGACTCCGCACAGACAGTGACCCAAGCCGGAATCGAACCTGGGACCCTGGAGCTGTGAAGCAATTGTGCTATCCACAAGGCTACCGTGCTGCCCCTTGAATAATTTAATGAAGGAGCCTCAATTGCTTCACTGGGCAGGGAATTCCATAGATTCACAACCCTTTGGGCGAAGAAGTTCCTTCTAAGCTCAGTCCTAAATCTACTTCCCCTTATTTTGAGGCCATGCCCCCTAGTTCTGCTTTCACCAGCCAGTGGAAACAACCTCCCCGCATCTATCCTATCTATTCCCTTCATAATTTTATATGTTTCTATAAGATCCCCCCGCATCCTTCTAAATTCCAACGAGTACAGTCCCAGTCTACTCAACCTCTCCTCGTAATCCAACCCCTTCAACTCTGGGATTAACCTAGTGAATCTCCTCTGCACACCCTCCAGTGCCAGTACGTCCTTTCTCAGGTAAGGAGATCAAAACTGAACACAATACTCCAGGTGTGGCTTCACTAACACCTTATACAATTGCAGCATAACCTCCCTAGTCTTAAACTCCATCCCTCTAGCAATGAAGGACAAAACTCAATTTGCTTCTTAATCACCTGTAAACCAAATTTTTGCGACTCATGCACTAGGACACCCAGGTCCCTCTGCACAGCAGCATGTTTTAATATTTTTTCATTTAAATAATAATCCGTTTTGCTGTTATTCCTACCAAAATGGATAACCTCACATTTGTCAACATGAAGCAAAATGAGCTCTCTCCAGACCCCAGAAGATTTTGAATACCTCTACCACATCTCATCTCAACCTAGTGTGATGTTAGATTCAAACACACGGACTACACGATGGTTATAAAACCGGGATCCTGTATTCCACTGGCATCATACCTTGATAAACATTAATGGCTAAATTTAAATTAAAGGAACAAAATTTGCAATGAATGTTGATGGCCGATATTCCAGATGCACCCAGATAACATTGAGGGCTTAGTTCCCGTCTTTAATCAGCTAGATAGCAGAGTTCAATTGTCGGAGAACCTGTTTCTAATTTCCTGTGACCATATGATTATCTTGTCTCCTTAGTCACAAAGGGGGTCTTCCTCTCCTCATGGTCTCTCGAGGAAAGGGTGGGGTCCAATTGGTCCACCGAGGTCTCCAGCAGTTGTCGATCTGCCACTACCCAGGTTCCAGTCACCGTCAGGGGCTTTCATCCGTCTCATTTGTGGCCTTGGCATCCTAACGCAGTGATTCACCAGCCTTGAACTCATACTGCAGCTGCAACTATTTGGGGTAAACACAAATAACTAGGTGAACAAAATCAAATAAACTGAGGGACAAATTAAAGGGACAGTCTAAATTAAAGGGACTCTAAGTTGCAGTACCTTTAGTGTCCACTGCCTCAGCTGGTCATAGGTTATTGATTGATTGCAATGGTGGTGCTATTGTACTCTTTCTGATTTTCCCTTGTTTAACTCTGAATTGCTCCATAGAGTCTCGGGATGTGCAGGTTAGATTATGTGGATATGGCGGGGTGGACAGGGAAGTGGACCTGGCTAAGGTGGTCTTTCGGGAGGATCAATGCAGACTCGATGGATCGAATGGCCTCCTTCTGCACTGTAGTGATTCTATGATTCAAAGCTCTTCCTACAAAACAGTGATTTTACAGGAAACTGGCTGTAAGACTATCAAAGTGAAAGCAAACGGTGAAAAAGTATTTTACTGGCTTTTCTTTTTAGCTGTTAGGAACTATGAGCGGATAGATTCTTCCACCCAGCCCAGTCTGCCATAATTAGGTTCAGCAGTGATGAATACTCCTGTCTGTGGCGTTCTATTTAAAAAGAGACCACCTGCATTCTGTTTTTTAAATTTTGTTTGTGCTTAAACTTTGCAGCAGGTAAGTTTTTAACGATATAAACGCTCCCAGATTTGAACAACCTTACCGGGACCCAAAGTTGGCTGCCTCATCGAAACAGAGAAAATAGGAACAGGAGGAGGCCATTCAGCCCTTCGAACCTGCTCCACCATTCATGATGATTGTGGCTGATCATGCAACTCAGTAAACTCTTCCCACTTACCCCCAGATCCTTTGATCCCTTTAGCCCCCCAAAGGCTATCTTTTGTGAGGGCCACGAAGAATCCAGCATGAGTTTTAAGGATACAAAGTAATAACATTTATTTACAATAACATATATATATAACAGCAGCAGCAACTTCGCTTGCTGCTCACTCCTTCCTGCTGGTTCCAAACTGGCCAGCTTTATTTATACTTGGAGTTTACTAATGGTTTCTCCGCCCCCCTCATTGGGGAAGCTCATACTCCCACAGGATTGTGGGATTGTCATTAGTCCCCAGCCAATGGTAAGCAGGCAGGTTATAACATCCCTCCCCCCCCAAAGTCCAAGGAATCCACCGAAGACCCTGGCGAAGGAGGGCGTCGGACTCGTTTGCCGCAGGCCGGACACCATTTGCACGCGGCGCTGGATCAGGAGGCGTGTAACGAGATGGAGACCGGCGCTTCCGTGATGAACGGCACAACGGTTGTACATCCACGGCCCGTGGACCCGAGGATTCCCCCTCTGATGCGTCCTGTGTCTCCATCTCGGAGTCAGAATCTGCTGCCTCCGTCATGTCAGCGTCGCTATCTCCATTCGGTTCTGTAACGACCTGCGCAGGCTTCGAGTGAGGCACCAGTGGAAGATTGTGAGGACTACCTTGCCTGGTCTCTGGTCTCTGCGGCTGTAGAAATGAGCTCCGGGGGCGGGGAATCTTTGGAGGGGATCGTCTTCTGGACCGAACGTGGTCTACATGTTTGCGCTGGAGACGACCCTGGGCTTGCACCTGGTAAGATATCGGGCCCGTTTGGCGAAGGATTACGCCAGGAACCCACTGGACACCACCAGCAAAATTCCGAACGAACACTGGGTCACCGGGCGCAATCTGCCGAATCGGCCGATGCTGAGAAAATCCCTGTCCCTGCCGTTCTTGTGTGCGGCGTACTTTTGCGCCAATGCCCGGGAAAACCATACTAAGGCGGGTGCGAAGTCTCCGGCCCATTAGGAGTTCTGCGGGAGCTACCCCAGTCACCGCATGGGGGGGTGGTCCTATACGTAAACAAAAAGCGAGCCAGTCTCGTGTCCATTGATCCGGAAGACTGCTTCTTTAGGCCTCTTTTGAATATCTGCACTGCGCGCTCTGCCAACCCATTTGAAGCTGGGTAGTAAGGGGCAGTGCGGATATGGCGTATGCCGTTCATCTTCGTGAACCTCGCAAACACCTCACTCGTGAATGGAGTGCCATTATCCGTGACTAGCACCTCGGGGAGGCCATGCGTACTAAAAGACAACCGCATCTTTTCAATTGTTGAGCAGGATGTTGTCCCCTGCATCTTATGCACCTCTAGCCATTTAGACTGGGCGTCAATTAATAGAAGGAACATGGATCCTTGAAAAGGGCCTGCAAAATCTGCATGCAAGCGTGCCCAAGGCCGCCCTGGCCATTCCCAGTGATGTAGGGGTGCGGCCGGCGGAAGCTTCTGACGCTCCTGGCAAATGGAGCAGTTTTGGGCCACCTTCTCAATGTCGGTGTCGAGGCCTGGCCACCAGACATAACTCCGGGCCAACATTTTCATTTTGGTCACACCTGGATGCCCATTGTGCAAGTCTGTTAGTATCAGCTCCTGGCCTTTTTCCGGGACAATCACACGCGTCCCCCACAAGAGGATGCCGCCTTCCACGCTGAATTCTGACAGCTTGGAGGAAAATGCCCGCAACTCGCCTGGGAGCTGTCTATGCTGCCCACCATACAGGACTATGTGCCGAACCTTTGACAGGACTGGCTCCGTCTGGGTCCACTCACGGATCTGTGATGCCGTGACAGGCAAGGTGTCCATAAAATTTAGGGTTGCAACCACCTCACCGGTCATGGGGGTCGACATGGGGCCGGTCGATAAAGGCAATCGGCTCAGTGCGTCGGCATTTGCTATCTGCGTTCCTGGTTTGTACTCCAGAGAATACTCGTATGCAGCAAGCAACAAAGCCTAGCACTGGATCCGTGAGGAGGTAATGGGCGGTATTGGCTTATCCTCTCTGAAAAGTCCCAGCAGAGGCTTATGATCAGTCACGATAGTGAAATGGCGGCCATACACGTACTGGTGGAAGCGTTTCACCGCAAAAACCACTGCCAGGCCCTCCTTCTCGATCTGCGCGTACTTTTTCTCCGCTGCAGTCAATGTGCGGGAGGCGAAAGCTACGCACGGCCCCGTTCTCCGTCTTGTGGGACAGGACGGTCCCAATACCATACGGGGATGCATCACATGTGACGAGCAAAGGCTTTCCAGGATCATAGTGGGTTAGTAACCCAGACGACGCCAATTGTTGCTTTACCCGCCGGAAAGCGGTTTCTTGCGGCTGTCCCCAAACCCAGGTGTGATTTTTCTTTCGCAGAAGGTGCAACGGGGCCAGCGTAGTTGCCAGATTGGGGAGGAACTTCCCGTAATAGTTTACGAGACCGAGAAAAGAACGAAGATGCGAAGTGTCAGTCGGGGTGGGGGCCTGTTGAATCGCACGCACCTTCTCTGCAACGGGGTGCAAACCTTCGCGGTCCACCCGATAACCTAGGTAGACTACTTCCTTAGCCTGAAATACGCACTTTGTGCGACGCAAACGGACTCCAGCCTTCGAAAAGCGTCTAAGGACAGCCTCCAGATTTTCCAAATGTTCCTGCTCCGACGTCCCTGTAATCAAAACGTCATCTAAGTAGACAGCAACACGTGGTAAACCTCTCAAAATGCCCTCCATAACACGTTGAAAAATTGCGCAGGCAGAGGATACTCCAAAGGGCAACCGTGTATATTCATACAGGCCCCGGTGTGTATTAATCGTTATATATGGCCGGGAGGCAGGGTCCAGCTCCAACTGTAGGTAGGCGTGACTCATATCTAATTTTGTGAACGAGAGTCCACCTGCAAGCTTCGCGTAGAGATCCTCTATGCGAGGCATTGGATACCGGTCGAGTCGGGAAGCCGTATTCACTGTAAGTTTATAGTTGCCATACAAGCGAACTGTGGCATCTGGCTTCATTACAGTTACAATTGGTGCTGCCCAGTCAGCAAAAAGGACTGGCCTGATAATACCCAAACTCTCCAAATGAGTGAGCTCCCCTTCTACCTTCTCGAGCAAGGCGTAAGGCACCGGGCGTGCCCGGAAATAGCGCGGCGTGGCTCCTGGTTCGACTTGGATACGGGCTACGGCCCCTTTTATTTTCTCCAAACTAGGCTGGAATACATCTGGGTATCGTCCTAGTACCTCAGTCAACCCTTCAGAAACTGTTTGGAGGATGTGCTGCCATTGCAACCGCAAATTACACAACCAGTCCCGACCCAACAGTCGGCCGCGCACCACGATAAGTGGGAAACACCCCTCCTGGCGTCCATAGACAACAGGGGTCATTGTAGTTCCTGCAATGTCCAGTGGTTCCCCCGTGTAGGTGGCCAACCTGGCCTGTGAGTCGGTTAATGTAAGGGTCTGTATACCCTGCTTGATGCGGTCGAATGTCCTCTGGGCAATCATGGAGACCGCTGCGCCGGTGTCCCCAACTCCATCTCAAGCGGGTGACCATTGACCCGTACTGTCACCTTAATGGGGGCCACACGGGGAGCTGCCACACAATGCAGCTGCAGACAGTCGTCCTCCGTCTCCACGTCCTCAGGCGTATTCGCCGCAGGTTCATCCACATGGAAAGTACGACCCCTGGGCTGGTCCCAGTTTCGGTCGGAACGACGGCGCCTCTGGCACCCCCAGGACCGGCGTCCGTGAGGGGGTCGGCGCCTACAAGTCTGACACGGACATGGCTCCTCATCCATTGGTTCTGGAGACGGCTCCCTTTGGGGAGGAATGTCCGACGTCCACTGGCGTCGGTCTGGACGTCGCCTCGCCCAAGGTACCGCAGGAGTGCGGGGGGACGTTTTCGGACGGAAGGGGTTGCGCCCCAACGCATGCACTTCCATTCCCTGTAGCTCCTGCACTCCTCGTTCTGCGCTCTCTCGGGACAATACTATTTGAATGGCCTGTTGAAAAGTCAATGTTGGCTCAGCTAACAACTTTCTCTGGGTGGCCACATTGTTAATACCACAAACCAAACGGTCGCGTAACATTTCTGACAAGGTCTCACCATAGTCACAGTACTCCGCAATCCTGCGTAGCCTGGATAGAAAATCGGCACGGGATTCTCCAGGGGACCTCTCAGCGGTATGAAACCGGTAACGCTGGACTATCGTGGACGGGGTTGGGTTAAAATGTTGCCCCACTATATTCACAAGTTCATCAAACGTTTTGGTGTCCGGCGCAGCTGGGTATGTAAGGCTCCTAATCACCCCAAACGTATGCGGGCCGCAGGCGGTGAGCAATATGACCACCTGGCGCTCGTTTTCGGTGATATTGTTTGCCCGGAAATAGTAACGCATCCGTTGTGCGTACTGTTTCCAGCTTTCCAGCACAGCATCAAAAACATCCAAACGTCCGTACAGAGGCATGTTATATTAGAAAACAACTTCCAACCTGTATCCAACAAAAATCCAGGGAGGTGGCTTCAGCAGTGTAGACAGCTATTCGCTTTAACCCTCATCGCCAGTTTTGTGAGGGCCACGAAGAATCCAGCATGAGTTTTAAGGATACAAAGTAATAACATTTATTTACAATAACATATATATATAACAGCAGCAGCAACTTCCCTTGCTGCACACTCCTTCCTGCTGGTTCCAAACTGGCCAGCTTTATTTATACTTGGAGTTTACTAATGGTTTCTCCGCCCCCCTCATTGGGGAGGCTCATACTCCCACAGGATTGTGGGATTGTCATTAGTCCCCAGGCAATGGTAAGCAGGCAGATTATAACACTATCCTTTTTTTTTCCCAATTAAGGGGAATTTAGCGTGGCCAATCCATCTGCTGCACATCTTTGGGTTGTGGGGTGAGATCCACGCAGACATGGGAAGAATGTGCAAACTCCACATGGACAGTGGCCTGGGCTGGGATCAAACCTGGGTCCTCAGCGCTGTGAGGCAGCAGTGCTAACCACTGCACCACCGTGCCACCAGAAGGCTTGTCTTTTTAACATTCCTTGTCCCATTCCCATTATTCTTTTCACTGTGAGGTGTCCCTTGATAGTTATTTAACTTTCATACCAGCTCTTTTCTTCTGCATGATGTGAAGGGGCTGAGGGTTGTACCTTGTCCAGTCAACCCTTCAAATACTGTGCTGTTACGTTCTTCTTCTCTTCGACATAAATACGTCAGGATTAGCAAACCAATAATATGTGAAGCTAAGACTGCTTGCTGGGAGCTAAGTATAGTACATCTGCTTGAAGACAGATTACAAGTCATGGGATTAATACATCATATCCTGTCGACAGTAGTTTAAGATATGCATTCTTAAAGGTATGTGCACATCATATCACATTGATGACAAATGTACTTCTTGACATTGTTCATTGATTTTATGTGCAATGAAACTTCAATGTGTATGTACAAATTGTGTTAGAACTATAATAATGCATGTAGGTTTCAAAATCTACTATCATTGGCAATGACAATTATCTTTGCAGTTCAGTGAAGTTGGTTGTTTCATTCATAAAATGATTGTAATGAAAAGGGCTTGTTTATCCTCTAGCAGGAGGATATTTAACACCATCACTAGCAATAGTCATAATAACGATGGTGAGAACATCCGCTGGCTGCATTGTTTAGTTCAGTGTTATATGTGCTTTGTGTAAAGTGGACAGCATGTCAATAGTTAAATAAATAATCCTAGTTCTCTCATTAATGGAAACATTTTCTATTTTACAGTTTGATATACTGTTGGAATAAATGAATTTAACGGAAACATCTGTAAAAAATGAAACATTAGATTTATAAATGCAGAGTTATTGGCACAAACGTTATGACCTAAGAAGTAAAATATTGCCACAGATCAAGTGCTATAATTTTCTCAGTTAATTGCATAGTTGTGCAGCAAAGGGATAATTAGACTTGGGTTGTATTTATGCTGCCACCTTTGCGTCCATGCAAAGTGATTTTGGGTTAACATCAATGCTAAAATGGAAATCTTACTGGAAGACTACTGAACGCATGGAGACCCAAAGGAATGAAACCTCCTCCAGGAGGCGCCCTTACACCGATTTGAGTTCCCAATGTGCGCACTGGAAATCCATCCATGAATTCCAGACATTATTTTAAAATGAATCATGTGTTGAGGTCCTCTAAGTACCAGTTTAAAGGAATATGAGAATCACTACATTAAAAGGTGGCCGTGAGATGACACGGAATTTCTGTTACTTTTTCAAGTGCTATGAGAATTAAAATTGGAAAAATCTGCCACAATTGCCATAACTGGAACTTTGCTCGAGTTTATTCTTTTTACACTGATTTATGTCAACACGAATCATGATCGTTTCTTTAATGCAGCCTGGAAAGTGCTCCAGCTCTTTAGTAGCTCGTGTGTAACCTTGTCGCTTGGTAGGTGCCAGAGGTTAAAGTGGTGGTTAGGCGCTACCCACTGCCTTCCCGCAGGTTTCGCCCCCTTGCCATTTTAACTCTCAGATCATTACGAGATTGGGAACAGTACAGACAGCCATGGTATGCAGAAAGGGGGTCACACAAATATTTAATTGTTGTGTTCCAATGGCATATTTTGGATGCCAATGCTATTTGAATTGGTCAGTATTTAGGTTGGACACCATCCTGGAGGTCTCAGTCAAAGCTGGTGTAAAACAGGATTAGGATTGAAAGTGGCACAGGAACGTTGCTCTTTTAATACTTCCTTGTGGCCAAAAGATGCAGGAATGCTCCCCCCAGAAAAAAAATCATTGGGCTTCTCTGGCTGGGGATCCTGCATGCTGAACCATAAGGAGTCCATTCCCCCAGCCCCCTATATATCATTAATTTCCTCAGCAGCTTCCAGTAAAGCATTACAGAAGAGGCCCTTCAACCCATTGAGTCAGCACTAACAAAACTACACTGAATCTACACTAATCCCACTTTCCAGCATTTGGCCCATGGCCTTGAATGTTATGACATTTCAAGTGCTCTTCCACATGCTTTTTAAAGGTTGTGAGGTTTCTTGCCTCTACCACCCTCCCAGGCAGTGCATTCCATACTCTCACCACCCTCTGGGTGAAAAACCCTTTGCCCAAATACTCTCTAAGCCTCCTGCCCTCACTTTAAACATTACACCCTCTCGTTATTGGCCCTTCAACTAAGGGGAACAGTTGCTTCTTGTCCACCCTGTCCATGCCACTCAATCTTATACATTTCAACCTTGTTCTCCCTCAACCTTCTCCAAAGAAAACAACCTGAGCCTGTCCAGCCTCTCTTCATAGCTCAAATGCTCCATCCCAGGAGGCATGTTGGGGAACTCCCTTTGCACCCTCTCCAGTACAATCATATCCTTCCTACAGTGGGGTTACCAGAACGTTTCTAAATTCTTTTATGGGACCCGGGCGTGGGCCTGGCCAGCATTTGTCGCCCAACCCTGAGGACAGTTAAGAGTCAACCACATTGCTGCAGATCTGGAGTCACATATCTAGGCCAGATCATGTAAGGTTGACAGATTTCCTTCCCTAAAGGATATTAGTGAACCAGGCAGGTTTTTATGACAATCAACAACGGTTTCATGGCCATCATTAGACTTCTAATTCCAGGTTTTATTGATTATCAAATTTTACCATCTGCCAAGGTGGGATTCGAATCCTGGTCCCCAGCGGATTATTACCCTGGGTCACTGAACTACTGGTCCAGCAACAATACCACTACTCCACTGCCTCCCCTGCACACAGTACTCCAGCGGTGGTCTAACAAAAGTTTTGTACAGTTCCAACATGACCTTCTGTTCTTATAATCTGTGCCATGATTGATAAAGGCAATTGTCCCTTATGCCTTAACTACCCTATTCACCTTTCCTGTCATCTTCAGGGATCTGTGGACTAGCACCCCAAGATCCTTCTATTCCCTTGAGCTTCCTAGTGTCCTGCCATTCATTGATCTTGTCAAAGACTTTGCTGAAATCCATATAAACAACATCAACTGCACTACCCCATCCACACAGGCGATCACCTCGGAAACTTCAAACTACATCAACTGCGCTACCCTCATCGATACACTCAATCACCTCCTTGAAAAATTCAATCAAACTTGTTAGGCATGACCTCCCTCTGACAAAGCCATGCTGACTATCGCTGATCAAACCTTGCCTCTCCAAGTGGAGATTAATTTTCTCCTTCAGAATTTTCTCCAACAGTTTTCTTACTACCGATGTAAGATTCATTGGTTTGTAATTCCCTGGTTTTTCTCTACCATCTTTCTTGAAAAGTAGAACTACATTAGCCATCCTCCAATCATCTGGCACCTCCCCTGTGGCAGAGAGGAAATAAAAAATTGGGTCAGATCCCCTGTAATTTCCTTCCTTGCTTCCCATAGCAGCCTGGAATACAACTCATCTGGATCTGGGGATTTGTCCACTTTTGAACCTCCAAAGACACCTCATTCCCTCCCTATGTCAAACTATTCAAGAACCTCACAGTCCTTCTCCCTGAATTCTGTACCTATATCATCCGTCTCCCGAGTGAAGGCAGATGTGAAGCACTCGTTTAACACTCTACCAATGTCCTCCGGCTCCACACACACATTGGTCCCATGGTCCCTAATGGGCCCTACTCTTCCCCTGGTTTTCTTTTCCCCTTAATATACTTATAGACAAGTCATATAAGTTCTCACTGGCAACTGCTGTGCCAACCCTACTGGCTTCAGGCAGTACTCCGTGTGGAGAAGCAAAAATGTGGGAGTTAATAGAGCTTGAACATCAGGTTAAAATTGGAATTGATAGGGTGGATTTTAACCCTCCCACCCTGTGGCAACCAGGCTGATTGGCAGTTTAAAGCATAGTTTACTTACTTGCTCACGAGCCACCTAGATCACACCATCTGTGATTTTTAACATGGATCTCGACACTGGTGGATAATCCACCTGCCCAGGTCTTCTGGAGTCCTTTAAATCGATCACGATAATACTATTAGGTTTAATGAGATTATCAGCCCCCAACTATGCTTTTAACTCTGTTGATGCAATAGCTTTCCTACCAGGCTAAAGAAAGCTGGGAAACCCCGGGAATGTGCAGAAGTCCAATCAGGTAAGATTTTCCTTTCCTGTTTGAAGTCAGGAGTAGTAAGAATGTTTCCCCATTCTCCACAACAAAATTGTCCCCTGCCCAAGACTCCTCCCTGTTTTGTCCTTCAAGACGCTCCCTGGACCTATTTTCCTTATTTGTCAGGCTGTGGACGGGGAAGAGGTGCAGGTACCAAGAGCCAGCCATTTGTCAAGAAGCCAACAGCCATTTCCTACCTGGAATGGCTGCTTGTTATTGAGACAGGCAGTTTAAACAGACTGATAATATACCTCAACACATGAGTTTTCTACTCACCTTGCATTTACCAAACACCCATTTGAAGTTAAAATTAGCCCTATTTATTTCTTTGTTGATGGGGAAGCCAAGCTAAAGCAGATAACAGGCAATTATGTACATCATTATGGTTGAACTGTCTTGAAAATAAAGCATATGCTTTATCAAGATAGGCTTCAACTGTTTACATACAAAATCTATAGTTCATACAATCAAGCTGTTATTCTTTTTCATTATTTTATCACTCCCATTCTGAAAAAAAACGAACCCTTGTTCAGTTATCTTGACAGAAGGGCTGCAGTTAGACATTTTGGTCCACTTTTACTCAGACTGCAGGAGGCAGCAAATACGTTTGCTTCACCAAGGATGCATTTCAAGTAATAAAACACGTCCTCTCTTAGCCTTACGTTATTCTCTAAGTCTGAATAAAGATTGTAGACATCCAGTTAACATAAATACTTTATTCAGAGGGTTCGTTCTGTTTCCAGAGCTCAACTAGATGTAATACAGTCAAGAGGTATCACCAGTGAAACTAAGGTAAACTGCCTATGCTAAGCTCTCCCTGTGTGCTGCTGCTCACTAGCCCTGTGCTTCTAAAAGGGGCGGATCCTCCCTTGGGTCGGACCCTTTATACCCGCCTCTGATGCTGCCCTCTAGTGATGCTGTGGCTGTTACATCTGTGCTGTAGTCCCTGGTGTATGTGCAGATGTACAGATCACTACACTCAAAATATTCTCAGCTGAGTTATATCTGTGCTTCACATGGTCATTTTTGCCAACTTTGGCTTTTGTAATTTAGCTTCTTCAGCAAGAATAGCAGATTCCCAGCTGAGGAAATGTAAATACTTGCTTCACAAACAAGCCTAGTTTAACTGAATATCAAGTTAAGGGAACTTTATTTGACCTGACCCAATTCAATCAACCTGAACTTCTGGCTTAAATTTGTGACCAACCCAATCCAATCGTATTCTATGTATAAATATTCAGTGATTCACAATTTTGTAAGCTGCCAGTTGGGTGAATTCCTTGCCGATTGCCAATTTTTTCTTTTTGTTTCCTTCTCAATTTTCCGTCTCATGCTCGTTTATCCATCCACTCCTAATCTGCTCGGGCTGCTAGCAACTGTTGTCCTTCTGGTTGTTCTTATTTGTTCCATGTGAACCCAGCCACTGAGTAGGTTATTAGACTGTGGTTAGCACTGCTACCTCACAGCGCCAGGGACCCAGGTTCAATCGCAGCCTTAGGTAATTATCTGTGTGGCGTTTGCACACATGTCTGCATGGGTTTCCTCCTGGTGCTCCGCTTTCCTGCCACAGTCCAAAGATATGCAGGTTAGGCGGGGTTATGGGAATAGGGCGGGGGAGTGGGCTTAGTTAGGTTGCTCTTTTGGAGGTTTGGTGCAGACTCGATGGGCCAAGTGGCCTCCTTCTGCAATGTGGGGATTTTATGTCCTAAGATGTCACTGGCGCAACTAGAATTGAGCGTTCTGTTTGATTTCCACCTCCCTTCTCCAGTGATACTGAGGCAAATGGTCGAACCTCAGCTGAGATCAGCACAAGTCAAAGGTCTAACCTCGATCTTTCCTGGCAGGAGTGCCTCCATTGCGCATGACATCTATCCACAGCCATTTTAGAAGTGGGGACATTGATGACCATCAAATTCTGTATTCTCCTGTGGGTGTGCTTTTTTTCTTTTTAAGGACATCCATACTGCTAAATTCTGGTGACCTTACAAATGTATCTATAATAAAAAGGAATATATGAAGCCCTTTCTTCAGGGTAGTAATGGAGGAACCAATTTGCATAAATTGAAAAGATTTTATGGTAGGTTGACCTGTTCCCTCTCGAGCTTTATTTTTAGCTGCCTGTGTAACAGGTGGCCATCCTCACCAAAAGGTCAAATTAACCAGGGGCGGGATTCTCCTTGAATCAGCGGCAAAAACGTCGCGATTGACTCCGGCGTCGGACACCCCGGAATGTCGCGAACTCTCCGGCCGGGAATGGGCTAGCAGCGGCGTGACGCCATTCGCGACGGCGTCACTTGTCATGGACGTGCGCGCCATCAATGACGGCACACGGTGTCGCAGCACGAAGGACGCCCCCCCTCCCCCCGGAGACCCGTCAAAATGGCCGCAAGCCGCGCAGCGCCGAGGTTCCAGGAGCGGGACATCGAGGAGCTCCTGGACCCAGTGGAGCAGAGGAGGGAGGCCCAGTACCCCGGACACGGCCGCAGGGTCGCTCCACACCTCAACCGGCGCCTGTGGAGGGAGGTGGCAGAGGCCGTCAGCGCCGTGGCCGTGACAACAAGGACAGGCGTCCAGTGTCACAAGAAGGTCAATGACCTTGTCAGGGCAGCCTGGGTGAGTACCTCCCCACCTCCGATGGGAAGCACAGCCCGAGGTGCAACCGACTTGGCTGCACCCACCCATGCAGGCTGCATTGGCAGGATGGGTTGTGAACCTCTGCCAGCACACACACAACCGCTGGTTCGCATGTATATGTCTGCCTAACACTGTTGCCCTTTATCCCTGCCACCCTCCTGCCCCCCACAGGAGAGGCGCTCTCACAACAACCGGGAGCCTGAGAGGACTGGAGGGGTCCACCCGAAATGTGACCACTCACCATTCATGGGGAGAGGGCCCTGGAACTTGCAGGCGGACTCGAGGACCAGGAGGTTGCAGATGCAGAGACCCCCCACTGCCTGCCCCCACTTCCCCCATATCCCCCTTATCCCCCATATCCGCCTTATCCCCCATATCCCCCTTCCCCCAAATTCCCCCCTGCCCCTATCCCTATCTGCATGTCTAACCATGCGTGCTGTATTGTGTATTGTAGGACCAAACGTCGACCCACCCGTCCCCACGGATGCCGACTGCACCCAGAACGATCCAAGGCAGCCACGAGCCAGGGACAGACCAGGGCCATCAGGCATACGACGCCCCCAGGACGATCCAGGGTGGCCACGTGCCAGGGACAGACCCACAGCACCAGGGAGACGACGCCCCCATCTAGTGCGAGTGCGGCGACCCTAGCGGGCCAGACCCAGTGACGAGGGGGGCAGCCACAGGAACAGGCTCCCGTCGCAGCCGACCCAGGACACATCTACCCAGGACACACCTACCCAGGACATACCTACCCAGGACATACCTACCCAGGACACACCTACCCAGGACACACCTACCCAACATACACTTACCCAGGATACACCCACCCAGGACACTGATGCCCAGGACACTGACGCCCAGGACACTGACGTACAGGACACTGACGCACAGGACACTGACGCCCAGGACACTGACGCACAGGACACTGACGCCCAGGACACTGACGCCCAGGACACTGACGCCCAGAACACTGACGTACAGGACACTGACGCACAGGACACTGACGCCCAGGACACTGACGCACAGGACACTGACGCACAGGACACTGATGCCCAGGACACTGACGCCCAGGACACTGACGCCCAGGACACTGACGCCCAGGACACTGACGCCCAGGACACTGACGTACAGGACACTGACGCCCAGGACACTAACGTACAGGACACTGACGCACAGGACACTGATGCACAGGACACTGATGCACAGGACACTGATGCACAGGACACTGACGTACAGGACACTGATGCACAGGACACCCACACACAGGACACTGACGCACATGACACTGACGCACACGACACCCACACACAGGGGACGGATGGACAAGAATCACCATTCCAGGGGACCCCGGACTTCGGGTCGGATGAGCAGCACGCCATTACGCCACTGCTATCTCCTACACCCTCCACCATCGCAGAGACACTCACCTCGGTTGGGCACTTTAGCGATGAGGTATCTGGAACAGTAACTGGTGCGCACAACACAGCCGCCCCGGTACAGCAGGTGGAGGCAGGAGCAGCCGAGGGGCCGGGTGGTCGGAGGGCAGCCCGGCGCAGGCAACCATCTGCTGCCCAGACGGGTCCCAGTTTCCTGGAGTTACCACACCCACCCATAGATCCGATGGAGTCACAGACCAATGGACGATCAAAGGGGGTGACCGCCGGCTTGCGGCAGCAGGTGGAGGAGTCCACCCGCGTGCAGGAGCAGGGAGTGGTGCCAGTCATGCGTGCCACCCAGGCTGAAACCGCACGGGTGGCGTCCGCGGTGGAGGCAATGGGGGTGACGGTGTCAGACATGGGGAGCAATATGCAAGGCCTGGGGCTTTCTGTGCGGGCGACGTCCATGGCCCAGGACATGGCTGCCCTCTCACAGGAAGCCAGAGCCAGCAGCAGATCACAGAGGCGCTCAACGCCGTGGCCCAGTCTCAGCAGGCCATGGCCCAGTCCCAGCAGGCCATGGCCCAGTCCCAGCAGGCCATGGCCCAGTCCCAGCAGGCCATGGCCCAGTCCCAGCAGGCCATGGCCCAGTCTCAGCAGGCCATGGCCCAGTCCCAGCAGGCCATGGCCCATTCCCAGCAGGCCATGGCCCAGTCCCAGCAGGCCATGGCCCAGTCTCAGCAGGCCATGGCCCAGTCCCAGCAGGCCATGGCCCAGTCCCAGCAGGCCATGGCTCAGTCTCAGCAGGCCATCGCTGAGGGAATCAGCGCCATTGCCCAGGTGCTGGCCAACGTTGCCCAGACACAGACAGGGATGACCAACTCCCTGAGCTCCATGGCTGCAAACTTGCAGACCCTTGTTGATACCAGGGTGGGCCTCCAGGACTGGCAGCGCCAGGTGTCGGGGGGCGTCGGATGGCCAGTCCGTTCGCAACCCCGACCCATGTAGAGGCCCGGGGACCATTGGGCACCCCAAGGGAGGAGGAGGTGCTGGGGCCCGTTCCGGGTCCCCCTGAAGGGGGGGACACCTCGGACCTCCCCCCTTCCGTCCCAGGTGCATCTGGTGGGCAACGGGCAGGACAGGCTGGCAGCTCGCCATCCCAGTCGCCCGAGCTGCAGCCTGGCCCACCTAGGCCGGGCCGCCCCAGGACACGGCCGCCAAAGGGGTCCTAGTCACAGGGCAGGAATCACAGGAGTCCACCTCCAGTTCTGCTGTACCGTCTGGGGAATCACCTAGACGTAGTCATAGGGCCCGTAAGGCCAAAAAATTAGACACTGAGTAAGTTGGCACGGGCGCAGGGCACAGATAGGTTATAGGGGCTAGGGCACGTGTATGAACTGTTTGTTATTAAAACCACTTTCACACCTACAGAAGCTGCCTTTGTGCTCTGTCCGATGCGTGCGGGTGTGTGGTGTGAGGTGAGCATCAGCGTGTGTGTGAGGTGTGATAGAACGTCGGCCTCAGGTGAGTGTGCTCCCCCTCCCCCCCCCTCCCCCCCCCCCTCCCCCCGGGTCGCCCTTGCCGCCCCCCCCCCCCCACCCCCACGGCAGACGACGGGACCGTGTGCTGCAGCATCACGGACGCATGCAGGGACGGTACGGGTGGAGGGTGGTACTGTGGCCATGGGTCAGACATTGTCCAACGATGTAGAGCCCAGAGCTCATCGCAGAGCGGGTCATCATCATCCTCCATGGCCTGCAATAGACACGCTTCCACTGGCGACCGTGTGAGCCCGGCCCGTTGTGCCGCAGGTGGATGTGCAATGGAGAGGTGGCGTGCATGCGGGCGGGGTGAGGGTGGTTGGTGGTGGGTGGGCGGGGTGAGGGTGGTTGGTGTTGGGTGGGTGGGGTGGGGGTGGTTGGTGGTGGGTGGGCGGGGTGAGGGTGGTTGGTGGTGGGTGGGTGGGGTGAGGGTGGTAGGCCGGTGCCATAGTGTGCAGTCTGTGCCCATACTCGGCGATTCTCACGCGCCCCCCCTTGTCCGTGAACCGGGCGGCTATCAGCCTGTCCCGTGCCCGCTGGCCCAACCGGTAACGCTGGGCAGCCTCCCGTCCATGTCCAGCCCATCTGTCCTGACCATTACCCCCATCTCCTCATCTGGGGAGGTCTGCGCCTCGTCTTGCTGCTCCTCCCCTTCCCCCTCCTCTGCCTGCAGCACATCGCCCCTCTGCTGGGCTGTGTTGTGCAGGACGCAGCAGACCACAACGATGCGGCCGGCCCTATCTGACGGGTACTGGAGGGCCCCTCCAGAGTGGTCCAGGCACCTGAAGCGCATCGTTAGCAGCCCAAAGCACCTCTCGACCACACCGCTGGTCGCTGCATGGGCATCGTTGTAGCGGTTCTCCGTGTTAGTCTGTGCCCATGCCCTCCGTATAGGCGTCATCAGCCACGACTGCAACGGGTAACCCCTGTCGCCCAGCAACCAGCACCTCAGCCGGGGGGGTGTCCCTCGAACATGGTGGGGATGAAAGAGTCATGTACACTGCCCGGGTACCGGGCGCAGACGTGCAGGATCCTCATGCGGTGGTCACAGACCACCTGAATGTTCATGGAATAGGTCCCCTTCCTATTGGTGAACACGGCCCAGTTATCCGCAGGTGGCCGCACGGTAACATGCATCCCATCGATCGCCCCCTGGACCATGGGCATCCTGGCCGCCGCAGTGAAGCCCGCTGCCCGGGCATCCTGGCTGGCCTGGTCCACAGGGAACTGGATGTAGCGGTCCGCAATGGCATATAGGGAGTCTGTCACTGCACGGATGCACCAGTGCACCGATGCCTGCGAGATGCCGGACAGGTCCCCACTCGGCGCCTGGAATGACCCCGTGGCATAAAAGTTCAGGGCCACCGTAACCTTGACGGCCACGGTGTGCTCCCCCAGTGCCATGCGGTGCCAGGTGTGCCATCAGGTGGCAGATATGGGCGACGGTTTCCTGGTTCATCCGGAGTCTCCTCCTGCATGCTCGGTCCGTGAGGTCCTGGTGCGACGAGCGGGGCCGGTACACACGGGGCCTCATCGGGCGTCTCCGTTGCCGTAGCACCACCTCCTCCTCCTCCTCCACTTCCTTCTCCTCGTCCTGTCGTGCGGGCGGCCCTCCAGCCTGGGTGGCTGCCACCTGCCTCCCTGCAGCACGCTTCTCTGCGGCAGCCTCCGCTGTCTCCCTGGCACGCTCCTGCTCCAGCTCCCCCAGGGCAACATGTCGTAGTGCGGCTCCCGCCACGGCGGCCAACATCGCTGGGTGATGACCAAACATAACGGCCTGCAGGGCGTGGGGGGATAGATAACATGTCATTATTGCCGATACCCCCCACAGCCAGGTGTCAATGGCTGCATGGTCGCGACTGTTGGAAGCCGGCACCTGGCCAGGAGGACAACCTCCCCAAACACCCACCCCCTCCCCGAAACGGGCCCCCCCCCCCCCAGCCCCCCTTCCTCCCAGCACACGCCCTCTCCTCCCCAGCACTCGCCCTCTCCTCCCCAGCACGCGCCCTCTCCTCCCGGCACTCACCCTCTCCTCCCGGCACACACCCTCTCCTCCCAGCACTCACCCTCTCCTCCCCGGCACTCGCCCTCTCCTCCCGGCACTCACCCTCTCCTCCCCGGCACTCGGCCTCTCCTCCCCGGCACCCGTCCTCTCCTCCCCGGCACTCGCCCTCTCCTCCCGGCACCTGCCCTCTCCTCCCCGGCACTCGCCCTCTCCTCCCGGCACTCACCCTCTCCTCCCCGGCACTCGCCCTCTCCTCCCCGGCACTCACCCTCTCCTCCCCGGCACCCGCCCTCCCCGCCCCGGCACTCGCCCTCTCCTCCCCGGCACTCGCCCTCTCCTCCCGGCACCTGCCCTCTCCTACCCGGCACTCGCCCTCTCCTCCCGGCACTCACCCTCTCCTCCCCAGCACTCGCCCTCTCCTCCCCGGCACTCGCCCTCTCCTCCCTGACACCCGCCCTCTCCTCGCGGCACTCGGCCAACATCGCTGGGTGATGACCAAACATAACGGCCTGCAGGGCGTGGGGGGATAGACGACATGACATTATTGCCGATACCCCCCACAGCCAGGTGTCAAGGGCTGCATGGTCGTGACTGTTGGAAGCCGGCACCTGGCCAGGAGGACAACCTCCCCAAACACCCACCCCCTCCCCGAAACGGGCCCCCCCCCCTCCCAGCACACGCCCTCTCCTCCCCAGCACTCGCCCTCTCCTCCCCAGCATGCGCCCCTCTCCTCCCGGCACTCGCCCTCTCCTCCCGGCACTCACCCTCTCCTTCCCGGCACTCACCCTCTCCTCCCCGGCACTCACCCTCTCCTCCCCAGCATTCGGCCTCTCCTCCCCGGCACTCACCCTCTCCTCCCGGCACTCGGCCTCTCCTCCCCGGCACTCGCCCTCTCCTCCCCGGCACTCGCCCTCTCCTCCCCGGCACCTGCCCTCTGCTCCCCGGCACTCACCCTCTCCTCCCGGCACTCACCCTTTCCTCCCCGGCACTCGCCCTCTCCTCCCCGGCACTCGCCCTCTCCTCCCCGGCACCCGCCCTCTCCTCCCCGGCACTCGCCCTCTCCTCCCGGCACCTGCCCTCTCCTCCCCGGCACTCGCCCTCTCCTCCCGGCACTCACCCTCTCCTCCCCGGCACTCGCCCTCTCCTCCCCGGCACTCACCCTCTCCTCCCCGGCACCCGCCCTCCCCGCCCCGGCACTCGCCCTCTCCTCCCCGGCACTCGGCTTCTCCTCCCCGGCACTCGCCCTCTCCTCCCGGCACTCGGCCTCTCCTCCCCGGCACTCACCCTCTCCTCCCCGGCACGCGCCCTCTCCTCCCCGGCACTCGCCCTCTCCTCCACGGCACTCGCCCTCTCCTCCCGGCACCTGCCCTCTCCTCCCCGGCACTCGCCCTCTCCTCCCGACACTCACCCTCTCCTCCCCGGCACTCGCCCTCTCCTCCACGGCACTCGCCCTCTCCTCCCGGCACCTGCCCTCTCCTCCCCGGCACTCGCCCTCTCCTCCCGGCACTCACCCTCTCCTCCCCGGCACTCGCCCTCTCCTCCCCGGCACTCGCCCTCTCCTCCCGGCACTCGCCCTCTCCTCCCGGCACTCGCCCTCTCCTCCCGGCACTCGCCCTCTCCTCCCGGCACTCGCCCCTGTCCTCCCCGGCACTCGTCCTCTCCTCCCCGGCACTCGCCCTCTCCTGCCCTCTCCTCCCCGGCACCTGCCCTCTCCTCCCTGGCACCCGCCCTCTCCTCCCCGGAACGCACCCCCCCACCTCCCCAGCACTCACCCTCTCCTCCCTGGAACGCACCATGGGTTATCATGGCTGATATCACTATGGCCTCAACTCCACTGTGCTGCCCTTCAACCCGTTACCAATTAAAAATCTGTCTAACTCCTCCTTAAATTTACTCACTCTCCCAGCATCCACCACACTCTGGGATAGCCATTTCCACAGATATGCAACCCTTCGGGAGAAGTAATTTCATCTCATCTCTGTTTCCAATTTACTGCCCCTTATTCTGAGACTATGACCCTTATTCTACACTGCCCCACAGGAGGGAGCATCCACTCCACGTCTACTTTATCCATACCTTTTACTATCTTATATACTTCAATTTGATCTCCCCTCATTCTTCTAAATTCTAAAGACAATGGCCGGGATTCTCCCTTCCGGGGACTAAGTCACCATGCCGGCGGTAAAACCGGCGCCAACGGGCCCCCAAGGTGGGGAATTCTCACCTGTCTCCGGGGATAGGTGGACGCCGAGGGGTTGGCGCCGCTCCAGCCAGCGGCGAAGGGACCGCGCGAGTTCGCGCATGCGCGGAACGGCCGTTGTGATCTTGCGCATGCGCAGGCCGGCCTTCGTATTGTGCTGCATGCGCAGGGGGTTCACTTCTCTGCGCGCCGTCCATGGCGGAACCCTACAGGGTCCGGCGCGGAAGGAAGAAGTGTCCCAAGGAACAGGCCCACCCGCAGATCGGTGGGCCCTGATCACGGGCCAGGCCACCGTGGGGGCCCCTCCCCGGGGTCAGAGCCCCCTGCGCCCCCCCGAGGACCGCCCACACTGACTTACCTGCCAGGTCCCGCCGCATGGGACCATGCCCGCCTGGGGGGGCCGCTGCCAACAGCCCCCAACCGGCGTGGCATGAGTCCCACCCCCGCTGAAAAACGGTGCCGGAGAATACGGAGGGTCGGAGAATCCCGCCCTCTAGGCCTAAACATCTCAAACTCTCTTCAGGGGCGAAATTCTCCGTTATCGGCGGAAAGTCCGCCGATCGGCGCAAAAAACAGCGCAAATCCGACTTGCGTCACGTCGGAAAAATGGGTCGATAGTCTCTGGCCCGAAATGGGCTAGCAGCGACGTAACGGGATCCGCGCTTGCGCAGTGGTTCACGCCGTGCAGCGTCATACGCGCCGCACGGCGTGACGGCTCATAAGGCCGCGCTGCTCCCCCCCACCCGACCGCAACACCCGACCGCAACACCCGACTGGATGGCTGGCCGCCGCTCAGCCCCGAGGTTCGAGTCACGCGATGTGGAGGCGCTCCTGGACGCGGTGGAGCAGAGGAGGGACGCCCTGTATCCCAGGCACGGCCGCAGAGTTGCCCCACGCCACAGCCGGCGTCTGTGGAGGGAAGTGGCAGAGGCTGTCACCGCTGTGGCCCTGACACCACGGACAGGCACCCAGTGCCACAAGAAGGTGAACAACCTCGTCAGAGCAGGCAGGGTGAGCCTCCCCATATCCCCCCCTCCCCCATATCCCCCCTCCCCCATATCCCCCCCTCCCCATATCCCCCCTCCCCCATATCCCCCCTCCCCATATCCCCCCTCCCACATATCCCCCCTCCCCATATCCCCCCTCCCTCATATCCCCCCTCCCCCATATCCCCCCTCCCCCATATCCCCCCTCCCCCATATCCCCCCTCCCCCACATCCCCAAGTGAATCCAGCCCTAACCTTAACCTCTGCAATGCACGCGCAACCGATGGCGTGCATTCATATACCTGCCTAACAGTGTTGCCTTTTACCCCTGCCATTCCCCTCCCCCCCACAGGAGAAGCGCGCACACAACAATAGGGAGCATGTGAGGACTGGAGGAGGCCCCGCTGATGAGAGGCCACTGACCGAACACCAGGAAAGGGCCCTGGAACTGGCTGGTGGACCTGAGGACCGGGAGGTTACTGATGCAGAGGTCGGGGGCGTAGTAGCAAGTGAGCCACCGACAGCCCGTCCCCATATCCCCCCTCCCCTATATCCCCCTCCCCTGTATCACCTGATCACTGCCTGATGTCTAACCATGCATGCTTCATTGTGTATCGCAGGACCAAACGTCCAGGCACCCATCCCCGCAGATGCAGACAGCCGGCAGGATGCCACTCGGAGGCCACGGGTGACGGAGAGACCCGGACCCTCCGGCATGCGACGCCCGCAGGATGCCCCTCGGAGGCCACGGGAGACGGAGAGACCCGGACCCTCCAGCATGCGACGCCCGCAGGATGCCCCTCGCACACCACGGGAGACGGAGAGACCTGGAGCAACAGGGAGACGACACCCCCGTCACGTGCGGGAGCGACCACCCAGCGATGAGGGGGGCAGCCACAGGCCCCCGTCACATCCGAGCCAGGACACCACTACCCAGGACACCACTACCCAGGACACCACTACCCAGGACACCACTACCCGGGACACCACTACCCGAAACACCACTACCCGGGACACCACTACCCGGGACAGCACTACCCAGGAAGACGAAATACCGGACAGTGACTCAGAGTGGATGGGTGGAGACGAACCCCCACCCCAAAGTGCCATGGACTCAGAGTGGGACGAAGAGCACGACACAACGCCACTGCTGTCACCAACACCCTCCACCATCGCAGAAACACTCACCTTGGTTGGGCACTTTAGTGATGAGGCGTCTGGTACACTCACTGGTGCGCACAACACAGCCGTCCCGGTACAGCAGGTGGAGGTAGGAGCAGCAGAGGGTCCGGGCGATCGGAGGGCAGCCCAGCCCAAGCGAACATCTGCCGCCCAGATGGATCCCGGGTTCCTGGAGTTACCACACCCACACATAGATCCGATGCAACCACCGACCCGGAGACAAGCGAAGAGGGTGACGGCTGGCTTGCGGCGGATGCGGTCGCAGGTGGAGGAGTCCACCCGCGTCCAGGAGCTGGAAGTGGTGCCGGTCATGCGTGCCACCCAGGCCGACACCGCACGGGTGGCGTCCGCGGTGGAGGCAATGGGTGCGACGGTGTCAGACATGGGGAACGGTTTGCGAGGCCTGGGGCTTTCCATGCAGGCGGTGTCTGTGGCCCAGGAAATGGCTGCCCTCTCACAGGAGGCCATGAGCCAGTGCCAGCGCCAGATGGCAGAGGCGCTCAACGCCATAGCCCAGTCTCAGCAGGCCATGGCCCAGTCTCAGCAGGCCATGGCCCAGTCTCTGCAGGCCATCGCTGAGGGCATCGGCGCCAGTGGCCATGTGCGAGCCGGCGTCGCACTGTCACAGACAGGGTTTGCCAACCCCCTGGTCTCCATGGCTGCAAACCTGCAGACCCCTGTCGATACCAGCACGGGCCTCCAGGACTGGCAGCGCCAGATGTCGGGGGGGCGTCGGATGGCCAGTCCGTTCGCATCCCCCACCCATGTAGAGGCCTGGGGGCCATCGGGCACCCCGAGGGAGGAGGAGGTGGTGTGGTCCGTCCCGGCTCCCTCTGTAGGGGAGGTGCCGGTACACCGCGACACCTCGGACTCCCCCCCTTCCGTCCCCTCCCAGGTGCATCGGGTGGGCAACGGGCAGGACAGGCTGGCAGCTCGCCATCCCAGTCGCCCGGGCCGCAGCCTGGCCCATCTAGGCCAGGACGCCCCAAGAAATGGCCGCCAAAGGGATCCAGTGTCAGAGGGCAGGAATCACAGGAGTCCACCTCCAGTTCTGCTGTACCGTCTGGGGAACCACGTAGACGTAGTCAAAGGGCCCGTAAGGCCAAACAATTAGACACTGAGTAAGTTGGCACGGTTGCAGGGCACAGATGAGTTTTAGGGGCTAGGGCACGTGCATGAACTCCTTTGATTATTAAAGTCAATGTTACACCTACAGAAGCTGCCTTTGTGCTCTGTCCAAAGTGTGCGGGGGTGTCATGTATGTTGAGCGCAAGTGTGTGTGTGAGGGGTGGTCTTACTTCAGCCCCAGGTGAGTCTGCCCCCTTCCCCCTGGGCCGCCATCAACATCCCCCCAGGCAGAGGACGGAACCGTGCGCTGCAGTGTCACAGCCGCATGCAGGGATGGTCCGGGTGGATGGTGGTACTGTGGCCATGGGTCAGACATAGTCCAACGATGTAGAGCCAGGAGCTCACCGCAGGGCGGGTTGTCATCATCCTCCATGGCCTGCGATAGACACGCGTCCACCCGCAACTGTGTGAGCCCGGCCCGTTGTGCCGCAGGTGGATCGGCAATGGGGGGGGTGGTGTGCATGCGGGTGGGGTGGGTGGGTTTGGGGAGGGGTGTGAGGGTGCTGGGTGGGTGGATGGGTGGGTTTGGGGAGGGGTGTGAGGGTGCTGGGTGGGTGGATGGGTGGGGGGTGTGGGTGGTCGGCTGTTGCCATGGTGTGCGGTCTGTGGCCATACTACCCGATTCCCACGCCGATCTAGTCAGTGAAGCGGGCGGCTATCAGTCTGTCCCGTGCCCGCTGGGCCAGCCGGTAACGGTGGACAGCCACCCGCCTGTGTCTACCCCGTCTGCCCTGACCATTACCCCCATCCCCCTCATCTGGGGAGGACTGCGCCTCTTCCTGCTGCTCCTCCACTTCGCCCTCCTCTGCCTGCGGCACATCGCCCCTCTGTTGGGCTATGTTGTGCAGGACGCAACACACCACAATGATGCAGCCGACCCTATCTGACCGATACTGGAGGGCGCCCCCAGAGAGGTCCAGGCACCTGAAACGCATCTTCAGCACGCCAAAACATCTCTCTATCACTCCCCATGTCGCTACATGGGCATCATTGTAGCGGTTCTCCACCTCATTGCGTGGCCTCCGTACAGGCGTCATCAGCCACGATCACAATGGGTAGCCCCTATCGCCCAGCAACCAGCCCCTCAGCCGGGGATGCCGTCCCTCGTACATGTCGGTGATGGATGACCACGACAACACGAATGAGTCGTATACACTGCCTGGGTGACGGGCGCAGACGTGCAGGATCATCATGCGGTGGTCGCAGACCACCTGTACGTTCATCGAATAGGTCCCCTTCCTATTAGTGAACAAGGCCCTGTTATCTGCAGGTGGCCGCACGGCGACGTGCATCCCATCGATCGCGCCCTGGACCATGGGGAACCCGGCCACGGCAGAGAAGCCCACGGCCCGGGCATCTTGGCTGGCCTGGTCCACGGGGAAGCGGATGTAGCGGTGCGCCATGGCATATAGGGCATCGGTCACTGCCCGGATGCACCGGTGCACCGATGTCTGCGATATGCCGGACAGGTCCCCACTCGGTGCCTGGAATGACCCCGTTGCATAAAAGTTCAGGGCCACCGTAACCTTGACGGACACGGGGAGAGGGTGTCCCCCGCCAGTGCCACGCGGTGACAGGTGTGCCAGCAGGTGGCAGATGTGTGCCACGGTTTCCCGGCTCATCCGGAGTCTCCTCCTGCATTCCCGGTCCGTGAGGTCCTGGTATGACTGCCTGGGCCGGTACACACGGGGCGCCCTCGGGTGCCTCCGTTGCCGTGGGGCCGCGACGTCCTCCTCCCCCTCCTCGTCCTGTCGGTCGGGTGTCCCTCCAGCCTGGGCGGCTGCCGCCTGCCCCTCTGCAGCAGCCTGCGCCGCCTCTCTGGCACGCTCCTCCTCCTCCTCCTCCTCCTCATCCAGGGCAACATAGACATGAGCGGCTGCCGCCACGGCGGCCAGCATCGCTGGATGATCTGAAAACATGACGGCCTGGTGGGGGGAGGGGAACGACGACATGTCATCATTTCCCATATCCCCTCCTCCCCCCAGCCAGGTGGCATGGACCGCATGGGTCCAACTGTTGGAGGCTGGCACCTGGCCAGGTGGACCAACTCACTTGCCCTCCCATCCCCCTCCCCAGCAGGGACCCCCCCCCAACCTCCACCCCGGCACGGACCCCCCCCCCAACCTCCACCCCGGCATGGATCCCCCCCCCCATCCCCCTCCCCGGCACGGAAACCCCCCCAACCTCCACCCCAGCATGGACACCCCCATCCCCCTCCCCGGCACGGACCCCCCCCCCAACCTCAACCCCGGCACGGACACCCCCCCAACCTCCACCCCGGCACGGACCCCCCCCATCCCCCTCCCCGGCATGGACCCCCCCCAACCTCCACCCCGGCACGGACCCCCCCCAACCTCCACCCCGGCACGGATCCCCCCCAACCTCCACCCCGGCATGGACCCCCCCCCCAACCTCCACCCCGGCACGCACCCCCCCCACAACCTCCACCCTGGCACGGACACCCCCATCCCCCTCCCCGGCACGGACCACCCCCCCCAGCCTCCACCCCGGCACGGACACCCCCATCCCCCTCCCCGGCACGGAACCCCCCCCAACCTCCACCCCGGCACGAACCCCCCCCCCCAACCTCCACCCCGGCACGGACCCTCCCCCCCGACCTCCACCCCGGCACGGACCCCCCCCCAACCTCCACCCCGGCACGGACACCCCCATCCCCCTCCCCGGCACGGACCCCCACCCCAACCTCCACCCCGGCACAGACACACCCATCCCCCTCCCCGGCAGGGACACCCTCCCGGCACTCCCCCGGAGCCCAGCCTACTCTAACCACCCCCCCCCCCCCCCTCCGCACACACACACACACAACCCGAGACACACCTCTCCTCACGCATTCAGACTGCGGCCACGCCATCACCTGCCCAGAGCCAACCCCCCAGGCCGTCCCTCACCTCCACGCTGGTCGGCGTGACCCTGGAGCACAGGGTCACGCCGATGAAAAGGAGGTTTAATTTACGTCGACATGAACGGTCATCACGTCGACGGGACTTCGGCCCATCCGGAAGGGAGAATATCGGCAGGCCGAAAATCGGCTGCCTTGCGCAGACCCGTGACATTCTCCGCGGCAGCGGCGCCATTAACGCCCCGCCGACTTTTCTCCCTTCGGAGACTTCGGCAACCGGCGGGGGCGGGATTCACGGCGGCCAGCGGCCATTCTCCGACCCTCTGGGGGGTCGGAGAATGACGCCCCAGATGGCAAACCCCTCGGTCGGGATTCTCCAATCCCGCGGCCAAGTTCTGGCGCGAGCCACTCCAGCGTCAACGGGCCTCAAGTGGTAGGTATTCACCCCTTCCTCGGAGGATAGTACGACGCCGGAGTGGTGTCTGCAGCTCTGGCGCCTGAAAGCCGGCACGCCACGGGTGGCACGTGTCCGCGCATTCGCGGCAAGGCCGGCGTGAGTCCACTCATGCGTGTGTGTTCCCATCTCTGGGCAATGTGGTGGAGCCCTACAGGTGCCCAGCGTGGAGGAACGTAGGCCCCCCCATGGAACTAGCTCTCCCGCCGATCGGTAGGCCCCGATTGTGGGCCAGGCCACCGTGGAGGCCGCCGCCCCAGCAGTACGGCCCCCGCAGCCTGAACTTCGAGGTCCCGCCGGGTGGGATCTTACGTAACCCACGCCGGTGAGACTCGGCCGAACCCGGTGGGCCCGGAGAATCACCGGGACGGCGTCGGGGCGGCGTGCTGCGCCCCCCCCCCCCCGCCCCGGCGTTTCTCCAACCCAGCGCGGGGTCAGAGAATCCCAGACCTCGGGCGGGATTCTCCCCTACCCGGCGGGGCGGGTGGTCCCGGCGGGATGGAGTGGCGTGAACCACTCCGGCGTCGGGCCGCCCCAATGGTGCCGATTTCTCCGCACCTTTAGGGGCCAAGGCCTCACCTTGAGGGGCTAGCCCTGCGCTGGAGTGGTTGGCGCGCCACAAGCCGGGGCCGAAAGGACTTCGGTGGGCGGCGGAAGTCTGCACATGCGTGGGAGCGTCAGCGGCTGCTGACGACATCCCCGCGTATGCGCAGGAGGGGTCTCTTCCGCGTCGGCCATGGTGAAGACTGTGGCCGAGGCGGAGGGAAAAGAGTGCCCCCACAGCACAGGCCCGCCCGTGGATCAGTGGGCCCCGATCGCGGGCCAGGCCACCGTGGGGGCACACCCCAGGGCCAAATCGTCCGCGCCCACCCCAGGACCCCGGAGCCCGCCCGCGCCGCCTAGTCCCGCCAGAAAGAGAGGTGATTTGCTCCTCGCCGGCGGGACAGGGATTCCAGCAGCAGGACTTCGGCCGATTGTGGGCCGGAGAATCACCGGGGGAGGAGCTCGCCAACCGGCGCGGCACGATTCCCGCCCCCGCCGAATATCCGGTGCCGGATAATTCGGCAACTGGCAGGGGCGGGATTCACGCCAGCCCCCGGCGATTCTCCGACCCGGCGGGGGGTCGGAGAATCCCGCCCCTCATCTCTGGAATCAATCCAGTGAACCTCCTCTGAACTGTCTCCAATGCCACCACTTCTTTTCTCAAATAAGGGGACTAAAACTGTGTACAATACTCCAGGTGTGGTCTCACCAATGCCTTGTATAGTTGCAACAACACTTCCTAACCTTTGATCTCTATTCCTTTAGCTATAAATGCCAACATTCCATTTGCTTACTTTATTATCTGCTGTACCTGCATGCGAGTTTCTGCGACTCGTGCACGAGGACACCCAGACCCCTCTGCACTGGAGCACCCCGAAGTCTCTCCACTTTTAGATAATAAATTACCTTCCCATTTTTCTGACCAAAATGCATGACCTCACACTTATCCACATTAAACTCCATTTGCCACATTTTGGCCCACTCCTAACCTATCTATATCCATTTGTAAGGTTCTTACTTTCTCATTACAACTTACTGGCCCACCTATTTTTGTGTCGTCTGCAAATTTGGCTGTAGAACCTTCTTCCCCTTGTATCCAAGTCACTCATATAGATTCTAAATAGTTGGGGCCCACTGACCAAATCCTGTGGCAACCCACTAGTAAAATCTTGCCATCCTGAAAAAGACCCATTTATCCCAACTTTCTGTCTTCTGTCCAAGCTAATAATCCTATGTGATCTTACCTTGTGTATTAACCTTCTGTGTGGCACCTTATCAAATGCCTTCTTGAATTCCAGATATACTGCATCTACAGGATCCCCATTATCCACTTTGCTTGTTACATCTTCGAAGAACTCGAGCAAATTAGTCAAACATGTTTTTCCCTTCATAAAACTATAAGAAGCACCAAGTCCAAAAAAATGGTCTGTTGCGGTTGGACTATTTACCTGTCGCAGAGGTGTATCTTTTCATCAGTAAACTGCTCAGTTCTGTTGGCCACATTACCTCATTCTGCATTTGGCCCAAAAGATCTTTGGTGCTTTGGGGGTGAATCCAGATGACCAAAAAGCCTCAATCCTTATTTGCATGGATTTTTCTTTAATCCGACCAACTGCTCCTCCATGGGAGAAACTTCTTGGAGATTAGTAGATTACACATGGTTTTCTGTTTGATACGGTTTCAGATGTATACTTCACTATGAAGACTCTTGTCACACTTTTCAAGAAGTGCTTATCAGGGATCTGGGTTAATTAAACAAATTTGATTTTGCACCTAAAAATGTGATCACTGAAAAGGACCATTTTTCCTGGAAGCACTTGAATTATTGGGATGGAAGCAAAAGTAGTCCTCTCCCCATTTTTGATTAAAACTTTCTTGCCAGTTTGAGAGTCTATTATTTGTTGTGTGTGTTGAATTATAATGCAGTGACTCATACAGATGGTAATGAAAATTGAATGCAAAAAACAATACCACAGATACTTAAACTAAATATGCATAAACGTTTTGTGAAGAAAGTAATGGGTTACAGATGAAGGGCGGAACAATTTTTATAAAGTTGGAAACAAAAGCTCTTTTAATTACACGTTAATAGCTCTTCAAAACAATTGCCCTTGGCATATTTGGCGTGATGAAACTCTGACAATAGATGTATTTAATTTTGAATACAGGTTCACACATGGATTTTGCCCAACTATGTGTGGCTTTTAGGAGGGTGGGTCCACCTCAAATTTTTTCAGAGTTCTTGCTGATGCAGGAATCCAAGATTAATTGTTTACTTTATTATTTAAACAACTAGAGCAATTTGAATTTTTGAAAGAACAAACCAGGATCGCCACCGTGGCCGTGGGTCCCAGCTGCCACCGGGTGGTACCACATGTAAACCACGCCGGCGGGAGTTCGGCCAGTCGACTGCGGAGAATCACCGCGCGGGCCTGTTCCCACGGCCCCCGGCTGGCGCCACATCGACTGTGCACGCGGGACTGGCGGGTCCGTGGAGAATCGCGCCGGTTTTCCGGCGTGAACAGCTATTTTCTGGCACGGAGGGTCGGAGAATCCCACCCAACGAGTCTGACTCCGGGACTCGAGTACTCCCTCTGAGTTGGACTCAGATTGAGCAGAGGCTGTTTGTATTCTGCATGGAAAGAGCGGGTTTCACCTCAACCTAGGTATTGGATCTTGAAATAACTTGCTGCAGCCTAATTATGATTTATATAATAAAGTGCTTTCTTACATCTACCATTGCACTGTCAGTGGAGGCCATTGTTATACCTGCATTTGTGTCCAGGGTTGGGGTTTTCCTCGAGGTCACAACAATTCTTTGGTTCCTCTGTCACAAGATAAACGAGGAAGATCATTTGACTCAACTTATAACATATCCAAAAAGATCTAACATTGTCCTCATCAAAGCACCCAATTTTTTCTTAAAAGCTTCCAGGGATTTTAACTTTCACAGCTCCAGTCCATTGTCCGAAATTTGTTTTTGAACAGTTCGAAATTCTGACTGACCAGCCCCCAAACTCCAACATCCCCCCAACACCGCCCCCCCCCCCCCCCCCGCCCCTCCCGCCAGCCAACAAAACCTGGTCCCAGGCACCACCTCCCCTGCCGAAACCCTGCTCCTGGCCTCCCAACTCCACCCCCCCTGTCCCCCACTGCCGACCCTTCCTTGTCACCTCGAACACAGTTGTTATATTATGGTACAAGAAATTCAGCGCCCTGAACTAATGATCCAGGAACAAGCTGAGGAATTTAAATTTGCTGAATTAAATAAATCTGGAATGAAAAGCTTCTATCAGTAAACATGTACCTGATTCATACAATTCCATCTGGGTCAATTAATGTCCTTTATGAGAGGAAATCTCCTGTCCTTACCTGGTCTGTCCTATATGCAACTGGAGACTCAAGGCCATGTGGTCGTCCCCTAACTGCCAGAGCAAGCCACTCAGTTATCAAGAATGTGGCTCGCTATATTCTCAATGGCACTTATGGTTGGGAAATAAATGCTGGTCTTACCAGTAATGTCCGCATCCATCGATTAATTAAAAAAATTCTGTCATGATTTATTTTGAAGTAGTGTTTTCGATATGACTTTGCTAATTATTAAGTAGTGTTATTAATCTCTGTACAGTGGTAAAATCGCTCATCAGTTGACTATCAACTAGAAAAAAGATGCATATGTGAGAGATCATCCTAATAAGTGAAAACTGTTGCGTGGCAAACAATCTAAATTTCCAACTGTTCAAAGACAACTTTCTCTTGAGCACAGGCAGTTTGTGCCTGTTTGAGGGACCCAAAATGGGGCAAGAGTGATGGAGTTTCTGAAAGCCACCCACCCTATCATTTTCTCTGATCCCTTCTCACCAGACACCCCACCCCCCACCCCGACCTTGGGGGGATCCAGTATTAGTCCTGGACTTTGGTCATTACCGACAACAGCCACTGTTCCCTGTGGCGCTGCCAGCAATGGAGACCTCCCACCCTTTGTTTGGCTGGGAGCTCTCAGGGACAGTATTTCCACACTTTGGCATCCTTAATGCGTGAGGCCCAAAGTTGACCAGTTATGTGTCTGACAGGCACTTAATTGCATCGGGTACTCCCCCTCAGGCACAATGTGGGGTTCCCGCCTGCTCTCAAACAGCAGGAACATCACCAGAACATAATCCAGTTCCAGGCCGTAAAATCTAACTCTTCTCATCTCCACTCAGTTTGCCTTGACCTAAGTATCAACAATGTTTATTGGTTTTGTTTCAGACTTCTAGTATGTGCAGTTGATTTTGTGTAACAAAATATTAGTTTTCTTAGCTTTGAGACTGACGTACTTATATATGTATGCAAAATGTATCCTTTGAGAGAGGAAAAAATACTTTTTTCAAGTAATTCAACCAAAGTTTCAGGTGATAGCAGAACCCAAAGATTGAATCAGACTTTCTATTCATATATATGAAGAATAATGGCGAGTGTTGCAGCTGGAGGCAAAGACTCCGCAAGACTCAAAGATTGACAGGGAACAACTCGCTTTAATAATGATAATAATAATAACCTTTTATTGTCACAAGTATGAACTTACTGTGAAAAGCCCCTAGTCGCCACATTCCGGCGCCTGTTCGTGTAAGCTGATACGGGAATTGAACCCGCGCTGCTGGCCTTGTTCTGCATTATAAACCAGCTGTCTAGCCCACTGATCAAAACCAGCCTTTATTCCACACTGAACACAACAATTACATTTACTCCACTGGCCTGCCCCCACAGGTCGGGGTATATAACTTGTGGGGAGCTACTCCAATTGGGAGGAAGCTCCACCCCCTAGTCATCTGAGTAGCTCATACTCTGAGGCATATGCAGACTGTGTTTGTTTGAACTCCTGCAGCTTCCGGCTGTAACCCTGCTTTTGGACCTGATGTGTTATTCTGGATGCTGGATGCCTTTTCCGGACTTTGAAACCTGGACTTCAGCAAGGGAGAACGGTGCTACGACCGGTTGGATAGAGGGGAAGAGGACCCTCTTGCTGCTGCCAATAGCTTGCAGGGGAGAGAGAGTAGAGAGAGCTTGCCTGCCTGCTGCTGCCATGCCTGAGACTCGTACTCGTTACTGGCTGCCTTCCTGCTTATCTAATGGGAGTGGAATACGGGGTGGATTTTGCTTGGCCTTTGCTGGCTGAAAGTGGAGGAGAACAGACACGCTTTTGCAGTTTGGGACAGGATGGTGTCCGGAGATCGGATAATGAAACTGTGATAGCAGCAGGGCAGTGGTCCAATTGACCATGTTTACTGCTTGTACTGATGTTGGTTTTGTTTTATTATTGGCTGTGTCATGTGAGAGTACCTTTAAGAAATGGGTGTTCATAAATGGGTGTGTATATAAGTATCTGTAGTGAGAGTACCTTTAAGAAATGGGTGTTTATTACTGCAGTGATGTCAGAGAGTGGGTGGAGCTGGGCTGTCTGTCAGCTTTTTACTTTTGTTTTAGGCTGTTTGCTGCAGGGTGTGTTTTAGTTTCGTTTTCAGAGCTGGATAGCTGCAGCCACAGCCAGAAGGTGTATTAGAGTCTCTCTCTGTAATCTAAAGATTGTAAATCGATCCTGGTGATTTAAAACCAATAACAGTAGTGACCTTAACCTGATGTGCTTCTGGTAAAAGGTGTTTTAAGTCTTATGGATGTTAAAAGGAAAGCTTAAAGGATTACTTAGTGTTGTATTCTTTGGGGGTTGTATTTGAATTAATGGTTGCTAAGATGTTCACTGTATGTTTTAAAAAGGTTAACTTGAGTTCATAGAATAAACATTGTTTTGCTTTAAAAAATACCTTTCCTTTTCTGCTGTACCACACCTGTAGAGTGGGCCGTGTGCTCCTCATACCACAATCTATTGAAAGTTGAGGGTCAGGTGAACTCCATGATACACTTTGGGGTTCTCCAAACCCTGGCCCATAACACCTGAGTGTATGGTTCTTATTGTAATTTTTGTTGTGTTTTGTACCTAGCAGCTGGGTGCTCGTCAGTTGCGGCCCTCCTGCTTCTGTGCACTTGTGGTTGAGTGGTCCCTCCCGGTGCTAGTGAGGGGAGGGGTGTTCTCTCTCTCTGTCCTCAACCATGCGCTGCCTGTCCTTTTCCAGTGGACTGTGCTGCTTGTGAGCACCTCTCCACCGGCGTGGGGCTGCTGCTGGAGCTGGGGGAGGGCAGGAGGGGAGCATACGCAGCCTTGAGTTCTGGCGGCTTTGCCTTGCACTTAATTGTTGGATGGTTTTCTTGTGGTTGCTTTGTATTTTGCCTTTTTATTTGTAAAGGGAGTTCTTCCTCCAACTCCCACCATGCTCCGTATCAGTGTGTCCTATTCTGGTGGTCTGAACTGCTCCTTTGGGTGCCTTTCCACCAGTTCCTTTAAAGAAACCACGAGCCTTTGGGTGCCGTATAAGAGGGGGGGAGAGGTGGCCGTATAAATGCTTTGCAGCTAGTGGTTTCTTTAAAGGAACTGTTTTGTGTTGAACTGCGCCCCCTCTTGGGTGGGGAAGGGGTGTTCTCTTTCTCTCTCACACCGTGCCCTGCACCAGTGTGTCCTTTTCCGGTGCTCTGTGCTGCTCATTCGGGCACGTTTCCGCTGATGCGGGGCTACCATTGGGACCGGTGGTGGGAGGTGTGTGTTGGCTTGAGAACTGGTGGGTTTGGGTTTTTTTGGTGTCTTGAAAATGCTTTCAGCATATTACTGATTTTCGTGACTGTTTTTTTAGTATGTTACTGATTCTTTTGTATTCTTGAGTTGTCAATAAACTTAAAATAAATATACATGCAGGCTTTGTTTCCCTGGGCTCCTACTGCTTCTGACTGTAATCTTGCTTCCAGGCCTGGTGTGTTATTCTCTATGCTGGATGCCTTTTCCGGACTTTGAAGCCTGGACTACAACAAGGGAGAACAGTGCAACAACTGGCTGAATGGAGGGGAAGAGGGGCCCGTTGCTGCTGCCAATTGATTGCAGACGGGAGAGAGGCGAGAGCTTGCCTGCCTGCGGCTGCCATGCCTGCGACTCATACTTGCTACTGGCTGCCTTTCTGCTTATCGGCTGGGAGTGGAGCACGGGGTGGAATTTGGTCGGTTTGCTGCCGGGCTGAAAGTGGAGAACGGACTCGCTTTTGCAGTTTTGGACTGGACGGCGTCCGGAGACTGGATGCCGAAACTGTGATCGCAGCAGGGCAGTGGCCCAATTGACTATGCGTACTGCTTGTACTGATGTTAGTTTTGTTTTATTGTTGGGGGATTGTATGGCTATTATTGTATTTTTGTTGCGTTTTTTTTGTGCCGAGTGGCTGGGTGTTAGTCAGTTGTGGCCCTCCTGCGCCTGTGCACTGGAGGTTGAGGGGTCCCTCCCGGTACTAGTGAGGAGGAAGAGTGTTCTCTCTCTCTGTCCTCAACCATGCGCTGCCTGTCCGTTTCCGGTGGCCTGTGCTGATCATTTGGGTGCCTTTTCACCGATGTAAGGTTACCGTTGAAGCTGGGGAAGGTGGCGATTTGGTTGCTTTTGGTGTCTTGCAAATGCTTTTGGCATATACCTGATTTTCATAATTGTGCTTCTAGCATGTTGCTGATTCTTTTATACTCTCAAGTTGTCAATAAACTTAAAATATTTGTAGGAAAGGAATCAGATGTTATACAAGTTCCGTCCCTGTAGGGAGTTGCAACACCGAGGTTGTCAGCATTCATCATCATTCTCCAATACATCAGGTAGCTATTTCTGATGTCTGCACAGGCACAGTTAAAGACAGAGATCAAGAAGTTGTCTGAATATGCCTGCTCCTCCAGATGCTTTGCACCACCAGTATCTCATTAAGAGGCTTGGCATTCGCATGTATAGAAGGGAATGAATTTGCAGTATTAATTCATTAGAAAGCCACAAAGCAAGTCGGGGTGTATTCACTCAAGTTCAGCTGATTTTTGAAATGGCGCATTAAAGCTTAATTATTCTAAACAATCTCTCTGCAATGAAAATTAACTTTTAAACTTGCGGAGTCTCATTCCTCCAGATTTTAATCATTATTAGAGACTTTTTAATGCTATTTTACTTTCCATTGTTAGGTCTGGACAATAACAGTTTATTAATAGCACATAACTGTATACGTGTATATAGGATATTCATGACTAGGTGCTATTTTCATACGGACTTCTACCAGACTCACTACTACCCTCTGCTACTCCCATGTGACCCTCCATATCATAAGGTGGGCAACAGAGTTCCCCCAGTATCACGTTAATCCTTATAGCCCCAAAAACCCAAATACCCTCCTCCAGATAAACCTGAGGAGTCCTCAGAGATGACAGGCAGCACGTCAGCCAGCACGGGGTTTGTTTGAATTTCCCTGCTCACCATTCATGGACAGGCACACAACAGAGAGACTAGATGCCTCATCCACCTCTCACATTGGCAGTGACCTCACAGCTGGTGTGTTAGATTGCAGGTCCAAGTACAGCCCTGGGAATCCCCAATTCTGTTCCATCATGGTCTCTTCTCACTCAATGAAGAAGGCTGTGTACCTGATGCTCAGGGTTAATGCAGTGCTCATGCTCCTCATGGACACCTCTATGGTAGATACCATGGCATGCAGACCCTCAGGGATCGCCGCAAAATCTTCCCGTGCATCTGGCTGGACATCTATCATCTGCTTTCTGAGTGAAGACTCCAGAGGCTCATCATCGGCCTCAGACTCAGTATGGCCCTGATCTCCAGAAGCCATCCGACTGTTGGCGCCCTGGGTACATTCTCCTCCAGCTCCTTGTGTGAGTGTGCCGTGTCCTCCCCACTCTGCACTACCATGGGAGCCAATGAACTAACAGGTGTGTATCTGCGCTGCCACCTGGTACAGAGAGAGAGGGCGTGACATAGGTGCATTTGCTTGTCCGCAGGAGTTAAAGTGTAGTCCCCAGGGACTCTGAAGCCTCTTGAGGTTTGTTACATCTGGGGAACACAAAATGTCAGTGCATTCTATCATCATACAGCCAACTCTCATACTCGGCCCGCTGGAGAGACAATAGAGAATTGCAGCATGGTGCATCATGATTTAAGGATCAATGGGCACTCTTGCTTTGACAATTCCACTTCTGATGAGACAACCTCACTGTTTGTACTCCCCGCCAGTCTCGCATCTGTGCACTGCACTCTGACCTTCCCCTGAGATCCGTGCCCCTCCATGACCAGTGGAGCGAACTCTACAGTTCCATTCCAGTTTGAGGGCATCCATCGCAGAACAATCAAGGACTAGTAAATTGTGCTCCCCAGCGGCAATTGTTGTACGCTCAGCCAAATTATGACTTCTTTTCTCCTGAAAGGGCAGAAGAGAATTAATCATTCGTGCTCCCTCTCTCTGCAGCACCATTCCAGTCTGGCCCACTCCCTGAGAACCAGGTTGTGGGGTGTGTCAGTGTGTCACACCTCACCTTTCAGTGCACTCAGACCAAGTGGTCAGACCTCCCTTACACCCAAGTGTCGAGAGGAATAGCCACCTGATTGCACAGGTCCACACATTTTCATGCCAACTCCTTACTCATCTCTGTTGACAGAGGATTGTTGCACTGTATCCGCATCATGCTCGCTGACATGGGTGGTCACCTCTGTCCAAGCCTTCTTTGTTAGATGTGGTGCCCTCCTCTTCCCATCCCTTGGCATTAGAACTATGCTCCTTGACCAGTATGCCCAGACACTTGTCTGAGAAACAGGGGGCAGAGTTCTCACCAGACTTGCCTTCTTCCTTCCAAACATCTCCCTCAGCTTCCCCCACAAGTCCTGGCAGCCTACACAGAGCTGCCTCTTCTGTTTTTAATTTACCACCGGCTCGCCATTTGACCCAGTGCCCAACTGGCTCCCACCCCTGCAGGCACCTCCACTAGCATCCCAACAACAGGACACATTTCATAGTGAGCAGGCCTTAGTAGGCCACCCTGCATAAATTCAGTTTTGTCACACTGCCTCCCAGGAGCAGATTCCACATCCACTTCTCGATTGCCAAAAGCATGCACCCAACATAATTTCATGAACCTGATACGTTGGCCTGAATTTTTAGGATGGTGGGAACTTGGCAATATGACAGAGAACACTCCCCACTGGCTCCAGCAGCCGCGATGCCATTTTATGTTCTAACAAGTGTTGATTGGCATCAGGCAGAACGTCTGCCCTCACTCGGGAGGAAGTTCCATCTTGGAGAGCTGCTGGCCAATCAAATTATCCGGCAGCTCTCTAGCCCCCTCCAGAAGAGGCACTGCAGGGATCTGCCTAGAACCAAATCCCAGGGTCCAGAGGAAAAATAAGTCACAGGGGTCCAAGGGCTGGCGGGGGGATGGGGGGGGGGGGGGGTGGTGGGGGGGGGTTGGGGGGCTTAAACACATGGTGTGTTTAAGGGAACATCTGGGGGGGGGGGTTGCAAGGGGAGCAGATCTGGAGGTCACCTGGCCTTAAGGGGAGGACTCCCCAATCAAAAGTGGCTTTCTGATGGAGACCCTATCCCGCTCTTGCCACCTGAGATTGCGCTTTAAGATGCCCCACTGAGGGGCAGAGAGTTAAATATGCATAACTCTCTGCCTGATGCCCCACTGAGGGGCATCTTAAGGGCCTTAACTGGGCAAAGCTGGTCTTCCCTTCTGCAGCCCTGCACGCCAAAGCCAGCATCGGGACACATTGCGGCTGGGGAGGGGGGGGGGCTTCAAATTCTGGCCATTAACTCTTCTGTCTCCACAGATTCTGCCTGACCTGCTGAGTGGTTCTACCATTTTCTGTTCTTATTTCAGATTTCTCAAATCCAAATATTTTGTCCTTGTATAAGAAGACGGGCGCATCTGCTGACAACAAAACAGACATTTAGTTGATCTCAACCAAGGTAGCAATAAGGATACTACAAATAGCTTTAAGGGCTCTGGGCCTGGGAGAGTCAAAATAGGCAGAGTCCAGCTCCTAATCGCAGTCAATGGTCAGCTGTCAAGTGAGGACATGGTTGAACCTACCTGTAACATTCGGAGTCTGGAGAGGGGAATTTTTTAATGAGTTGAGTGTTCTTTAGTCTAGATCAGCATTTCCCAAACTGGTCATACAACCATACATTTTATACAATCATGTGAAACATACCAAAAAAAATCCTAAATCTGTAATAATTAATTTTGCTTCTGTCGCATTCTACGGTCTCATTAACTCTTATCATTTATAACTAGAAGTTTTATGCAAAAGTTTTATTTTTAGTGTTTTCCTAGCATGAGCTCAGATTGCCCCATATTATATATATTGTTTTGGCAGTAAAGGGGTCCTCAATTGTTTCTAGTTGGGCCAATGATAGATGACTTGAGTTTGTTCAATTTTTTTCCACTGCTTTCTGTTTGACGTTTGCTTACAATATGTATAAACAGTAACACCTATAATGCATATTTAACTCTCTGACTGTCCCCTGGAAAGCTTTTGTTAACATGCAATTTCTTGAGTGTCTATTTCACAGTTCAGAATGTTGCGTTTACAATATTCATGAACAAAAAAAATAGTGAAATCAAAAAGTGGGTTGTGACTCCTTACTAGCGACTGACTTGACCAGGAACAAGTCTAGTCCATGTGTAATTGCAGTGCCTAAAGCAAAGTTTGAAGCAAAGCTGTTCCATCTGGCGTTCCTTTTTTGACTGGCACATAGTTAAACAATGATGCAGTTTGACAAATTTGAAACCCGAATAATGAAAACATAACATATACACAATAGTCAGTTTGACAGGACTGTCCACCTGCATAAGCACTGGCAGCACAGCAAGTGTTCAGTAAAAGCTGGTGGTGGAGAGAGAGATATGAAGCGCAATTAAATCAATTCCAATGTAAATCAATGTCAAATGTAACACCTCTATTTACTTCCAGCATTAATATTGTGATCGGTGTGTTTAAGAGCATCAGCTCTTCTGAATGCAGATGGACTGATTTTGATCTGCAATTCTGTATTTCAGCCAAGTCAGCCTAATAACATCAGTTGTATCAACATGTCATAAATCTTCGGGTGGTCAAACTGCATTTCATACAATGCTCTGTTGTATGTTGAATGTGTGTTCCTGGAGCTTTCTGACAGGTTTAATGTTATTATTTCTGCTGGAATTTGGCACCTCTATGCCCAATTAACTATCTATAATTAACTCTTTGAGTACAAGAGATCCTAATTTGGAAATGTTTCTTTACAATCATAGATTTGACAGAAACCTTACATATTGATGAATGTAGAAACACTCCTGTAATCAGCAAACTATTTATAGCTACTACACATTTAACAGGGTTGTATGTGTGTTCATATGTATACAGTAAGGAAATAGTTCTCGGCACACAATTGCCCTGTATTGCCAATACCTACAGGGCCCATTAACACTTTAAGTGTTAAAGGAAGCACAATATTTCCAAAATTATAATGTTAACAATGTTAATGACTTCAAAAATTAATAATGTTCTGGCCTATGTGTTCTGGCTTAGTAAAATAAACAGAGGATATCCCACACAGAGCCATGAACCCAAAGGTATATCTCACCAAATTTCTTCTCATGAATGAACTAATCGTATTCCATTCAGTTCTTGAGTTATAAATAGGTTTTGTAAGTTTATTTAATAAAGATAAATAATGAAAAGTAAGCTATGAAAAAGCAATATTTTCTCACAATAATGAAGGCCATTATGTGGTCACCACAGTAATAGGACAAAGTTTGGGTCTCTTCAGAAGTCATTACTGGTTGATACATTGGTGTATTGCCGGAAATCTGTGCAATATGGGCAGCTCAAGGTGAAGATGCACTCGAAGATGTCGGTTGGCTCAAGGCTCACTGGAAATTCGGCCTCAGGCCTCATCTGCATAACCAGCAACTTTAATTTACCTCGTTGGCCAAGGCCTCAGGGAAATCATCCAATTCCATCATTTTTAAAAATAAATTTAAGAGTACCCAATTCATTTTTTCCAATTAAGGGGCAATTTAGCATGTTCAATCCAGCTAGCTTGCACATCTTTGGGTTGTGGGGATGAAACCCACGCAAACACGGTGTCATGAGAATGTGGCTTTAAAAAATGTTTGACTGCTCATGTTACTGCAGTGATGTCAGAGTGTGGGTGGAGCTGAGCTCTGGTTCTGCTTTTTAGTTTCACTTTGAGAAAAGCTTGGATGTGTCTCCGTCTTTTTGGTTTCGTTTTTCAGTGTGTTGCAGCTGAAGTCAGCCAAAGCAGCTGTACTGCTGAACTCTCTGCCATAAAGGACTATCTCTTAATCATTTGGTGAATTCAGAACTATGCATGTTTTCAGTATTGAATGTAAACCCCGATGTGCTCCTGTTTAACGGTTTGTTAAGTCTTTTGGGTGGAAAAGGACAGCATACAGGTTACTTAGTGTTGTATTCTTTGGGGGTGGTCTTTGAATTAATGGTTGCTAAGGTATTCACTGTTTGTTTAAAAAGGTTAACTTGAGTTCGTAGATTAAACATTGTTTTGCTTTAAAAAAACACTTTTCCCTTTCTGAAGTACCACACTTGTAGAGTGGGCAGTGTGCTCCCCATACCACAATCTATGAATAGTTGTGGGTCAGGTGAACTCCATGATACACTTTGGAATTCTCAAAACCCTGACCCATAACAATTGGGGGCTTGTCCAGGATAAAAGTCTATCTATTGGATTGGCTTAGTGAACTTAAAGATAGTGAGGGGTGAGCATATTGTGGTTGCTTTTCAGGTGTGGTATTTTGGTTTAAGTGGGGAGTGTGTTGTGGACAATGGTTCTTTGAGAGGCTCAGATGTTTTTCGGGGTGGAGACGGTCACACGCAGTACCTTACGGACAAAGACTAAAAGCAGACTGTTAGATTTGGCAAAAACATTGCAGTCAACATTACCTGACAAAATGCGAAAAGATGGGATAATTATAGTGGTGGCTAAGCATTTAAAGTTGCCTAAGATACAGTTTGACTCATTGGAAATGGCAAAAAATTCAGTTACAATTTAAACAAATGGAACATGAGAAAGAATGAAAGCTGCTTGAATACGAAAGAGATTGAGAGGAAAAAGAAAGAGAAAGGGAGATACAGATCAGGGAAAAAGATAAAGAGAGAGAGTTTGAACTTCAGAAAATGGCCATGAACCATGACAGTCAGTTACAACTGGCAGGCATAAAGGGAACCATACAGTTGGATGATAGTGATGAGGATAGAGAGAAAGAGCGTCTAAGTTGAAGGCGTGGTGGGGATCTATTTAAATATGCCCTAGAATTGCCAAGGTTTGACGAGAAGGAGGTAGAAGCATTTTTCATTTCATTTGAGAAGGTAGCTAAACAAATGAAATGGCCACAGGACATGTGGGTATTACTGATTCAAACAAAGCTGGTAGATAGGGCTAGTGAAGTGTTTGCATCACTACCAGAGGAGGTATCTGAGACGTATGAGGAGGTGAAAAAATCCACCTTAGGTGCATATGATCTAGTGCCTGAAGCCGACAGACAAAGGTTTAGAAATTTAAGGAAAGAATTTGGTCAAACATACATGGAGTTTGAAAGAATCAAACAGAGTAATTTTGATAGGTGGATAAGGGCTTTGAAAATAGACCAAACATATGAAGCTCTCAGAGAAATTATACTTTTGGAGGAGTTTAAAAATTCAATTCCTGATGTAGTGAGAACTCATGTGGAAGAACAGAGGTTTAAAACTGAGAGATTAGCAGATGAAATGGCAGATGATTATGAATTAGTTCATAAATCAAAGCTTGATTTCAGACATCAGTTTCAGCCTGTGAGGGATAGAAACTGGGGACATGAGAAATACTCAACTGGTAAAGGTAAAGGTGATCTGATGGGAGATAATAAGGAGAGTATACCTCAGACTACAAAAGAAATCCAAGAGGGTGGAAGAGACATGAAAAGTTTCAAATGTTTTCACTGTAATAAACTAGGCCATGGAAAGTGTTGGTGGTTGAAGAAAAGCATTGGGAAGGCTGATGTGGTCAAACAGGGTAAGGCAGTGAGGTGTGTTAAAGTTGTAAAGGAAAGCCCAAGTGAAGCGAAGGAGGTGCAAAAGATTGTACAGCCTGATCAAGAGGTGATTGATAAGAAGGTGCCAGATGTCTTTAAAAATGTACTTGTGTGGGTAAGGTTTACTCATGTGTATCAGGAGGAGCAGGTAAAGAAGTCACAATTTTAAGAGATATGGGAGCTAGTTAATCTTTAATGGTAGAAGATGAGGAGTTATGTAGTTTGGGAAGAATGTTGCCAGAAAAGGTGGTAATATGTGGAATTCAGGGTGAGAGGAGTAGAGTTCCATTATATAAGGTAAGGTTGGAAAGTCCAGTGAAGAGTGGTGAAGTGGTAGTAGGAATAATGGAGAAACTATCTTGTCCAGGAATACAGTTTATCTTGGGTAATGATATAGCTGGATTACAGGTGGGAGTGATGCCTACTGTGGTTGATAAGCCAGTGGAAAATCAGACAACTGAAGTGTTGAAGGACGAATATCCTGGGATTTTCCCGGATTGTATAGTAACAAGGTCGCAAAGTCACAGGTTAAGACAAGAGGAGAAATCGAAGAGTGAAGATGAAGTTGAAGTGCAATTATCAGAAACGATTTTTGATCAGGTGGTTGAAAAGGAACAAGAACAGGTGGAGGATGAGGCGGATATTTTTAGTTCAGGAAAATTGGCGGAGTTACAACAGAAAGGTGTAGAAATAAAACAGATGTATCAGAAAGCATACACGGAAGAGGAATCTGAGTGTATACCAGAGTGTTATTACCGTAAAAGTGATGTCTTGATGAGAAATTGGAGACCTTTACATATGCAAGCGGATGAAAAGTAGGCAGAAGTTCATCAAGTAGTATTGCCGGTAGGGTATAGAAAGGAGGCGTTGCGAGTTGCACATGAGGTACCAGTGGGAGGTCATTTGGGAATAAGAAAAACTCAAGCTAAAATCCAGAAACATTTTTATTGGCCTGGACTACATAAAGATGTAGTTAAATTTTGTCAATCATGTCACACATGTCAAGTGATAGGGAAACCTCAAGCAGTGATAAAACCAGTGCCCTTAATACCCATTCCAGCATTTGAGGAACCTTTTACAAGGGTCCTAATTGGTTGCGTAGGACCGCTTCCTAAAACGAAAAGTGGGAATCAATATCTTTTAACGATAATGGATGTGTCTCCTAGGTTTCCAGAGGCCATTCCAGTACGTAATATTACAGCTAAAAAGGTTGTGGAGGAGTTACTTAAATTCTTTACGAGATATGGACTACCCACAGAAATACAATCGGATCAAGGATCAAATTCTACCTCAAGGTTATTCAAAGATGTTATGGATAGTTTAGGAATAAAACAATTTAAATCAACTGCGTACCATCCAGAATCGCAGGGAGCGTTACAAAGGTAGCATCAGATATTGAAGACAATGTTGAGGGCTTATTGTCACGATTACCCCGAGGATTGGGATAAAGGAATTCCATTCGTACTGTTTGCAATTGGGGATGCACCTAATGAGTCAACCAAATTTAGTCCTTTTGAACTAATTTTTGGTCATGAGGTAAGAGGACCACTTAAATTGATTCAGGAAAAATTGGTGGGTGAGAAATCGGAAATTACATTATTGGATTACGTGTCAAATTTTAGGGAACGATTAAATAAAGCAGGTGAATTGGCTAGACAACATTTAAAAGTTGCACAAAATGTGATGAAACGGGTCGTGGACAAGAAATCAAAAGTTCGTAGTTTTGCCAGTGGAGATACAGTTTTAGTATTGTTACCAATGGTCGGTGAACCTTTAATAGCAAGGTTTTGTGAACCTTATCAGATTGAAAGAAAATTAAGTGAGGTGAATTATGTGGTAAAAACACCAGATGGAAGGAAGAATCACCAAGTGTGCCATGTGAATATGCTTAAAAGGTACTTTGAAAGGGAAGGAGAGAAAAGGGAGGAGGTTTGAATGATTCTAACTCAAAGTGATGAACCAAATCCAGATGAGTGTGAATTTGACTTACCTCAAATTAAATTGGAAAATGAGGATGTTCTTAAAAATTGGGATAAATTGTTGAGTTATCTTCCAGAGGAAAACAAACTGACCTGAAAGAGTTATTGATATCACATGGGCAAGTTTGTAGAGATAAATTGGGAAGTACTAAAATGGTTATACATGATGTAAATGTGGGAAATGTTGTTCCAATCAAACAACATCTACATAGACTTAATCCTTTGAAATTGGCACAGGTTAACAAAGAGATTGAGAGTATGCTTAAAAATGGCATAATTGAAGTGAGTTGCAGCAAATGGAGCTCACCCATAGTGATGGTACCTAAACCATACGGTACCTGACGGTTGTGTGTGGACTATAGAAAGGTTAATGCAGTTACAAGGACGGACTCTTATCCTATCCCACGTTTGGAGGATTGCATTGAGAAAGTGGGACAATCAGCTTTTATTTCCAAATTGGATTTACTTAAAGGTTACTGACAGGTACCTTTATCCGACAGGGCGAAGGAAATTTCAGCTTTTGTGACTCCAAATGGTATATACCAATTCAAAGTTATGCCATTTGGCATGAAAAACGCACCAGCCACATTTCAACGGTTAACTAACAAAGTCGTTTCAGGATTACCCAATTGTGCGGTACAAATGGACAATCTGGTAATTTTCAGCCAGACATGGACAGAACATTTAAAACATCTGATGGAGTTATTCAATCGACTTCAGGAGGCGGGTTTGGTGCTAAACCTAGCCAAAAGTGAATTTGGAAAAGCCCAAGTCACTTTCCTTGAGGAGTTTCCGATACCCTCAAGACAAAGAGAAATGCAATTTCTTGGCATGAGTGGATTTGATCAAACATTTGTGAAAATGTTTTGTAGCATAATTGCTCCACTGATGGACTTGCTGAAGAAACGTCAAAAATCTCAATGGACAGCGGACATTCAACAGGCATTTGAAAGCCTGAAAGCTGAATTCTCCTGTGTTGGAGAATTGCAAGGGACTCTGTGATCAGATTGAACTAACGTATCTGACTTTAAAGAGAAATGCCGAGGTGTAGTGAGCAATGGACGGATCGTGCAGAGGCCTCCTTGTTCAAAGAGACTGTTAATCGAGAAGGATTCCAGTTAGAGGAAGAAGAGGAGAAAAAAAATGGACTATATTATTATACCTGTTTACGTGTGTTGTTTTTTGAAACGGAAAGTATATTTACTGTGTGCATTTCTTAAAGGATAGTGAAAAGGTGAAAAATGAAACAATCTTGAAGTTGATGGTTTATTTTTTTTCTTGGGGGGAGGTGTCATGAGAATGTTGCTTTAAGAAATGTTTGACTGCTCATGTTATTGCAGTGATATCAGAGTGTGGGTGGAGCTGAGCTCTGGTTCTGCTTTTTAGTTTCACTTTGAGAAAAGCTTGGGCGTGTCTCTGTCTTTTTGGTTTTGTTTTTCAGTGTGTTGCAGCTGAAGTCAGCCAAAGCAGCTGTACTGCTGAGCTCTCTGCCATGAAGGACTATCTCTTGATCATTTGGTGAATTCAGAACTATAAATGTTTTCAGTATTGAATGTAAACCCTGATCTGCTCCTGTTTAAAGGTTTGTTAAGTTTTTTGGGTGTAAAAGGACAGCATACAGGTTACTTAGTGTTGTATTCTTTGGGGGTTATCTTTGAATTAATGGTTGCTAAGATATTCACTATTTGTTTTAAAAAGGTTAACTTGAATTCATAGAATAAACATTGTTTTGCTTTAAAAAATACTTTTCCCTCTCTGAAGTACCACACTTGTCGAGTGGGCCGTGTGCTCCCCATACCACAATCTATGAATAGTTGTGGGTCAGGTGAACTCAATGATACACTTTGGGGTTCTCTAAACCCTGACCCATAACAACGGGGAGAATTTGCAAACTCCACACGGACAGTGACCCAGAGCCGGGATCGAACCTGGGACCTCGACGCCATGAGACTGCAGTGCTACCACTGCGCCACTGTGCTGCCCCCTCCAATTCCATCATTACGCAAGCTATAGCTAGGTTCTGGGAGTGGGGGGGGGAAATGAACAGAGTTGGGGTGGAGGCCGGGCTGCTGAGAGATGGGGGGAGCATGAGTGGCCCACGGTAGCAACAGCCCTGTAATAACGCACTTTTCAGACCATTAGAACAAAAAGGGATTTATTTACAAGTCAGCTGCAGGAGCTGCATGCTTGCAGCTAATTCCAAAATCCCTCTAGGAGATCTCCTCCCCTTGGGGTGATTCCTTGCTCTGGGACTAGCTTGGTCACCCTGCTGTGTTGCCCTTGAGGGAACAATCACCACAAGTCCGCAGTACTGTTGTGGGATCAGGAGCAGCATTACTGTTTCTCCTCGTTACTGTTTTAAGGTTAGGCTGCTCTACTCCCAGGAAAATTGGGCATAGTTCATGCTGAATGTAGAGCACAGTACTAAAACAAACATTAGTATCTATTAGAATATTCAAGGAATCTAACACTTGTTTCAGGATGCACCCAGGCCACTTTTGGTTTCCAGTTTGACAATTAGTCAAGGAGTACAGAACTTGAGTATTGCTTGAAAAAGAAAATACTGTTGAAGCTTTTCACCTTGCACTCATCAGGACGGAGGCAAGAATGCCAAATTGGAAAGTGAGCAACAATTTATACTGCATGAGAAAAGGTTTGATTGGTTTGCAAGTAGACTCAGATTGGTCGAAGCATTGTGATGAAAAATGCACCAAGGAACTGTCGTCTACCACACTTTAATGTCTGGGCATATTCCTTTTGCATGCACAGGACAGGTCACGACAAATGAATAAGTGAACCACATTTTGAGCTAGATTGATAATCTTAAATTGGTTGTTAGTGTAAATAGTTAGTTTGACAATTGGTGAACTTCAAAGGGAAGTCTAGGCACAAGATCACACTTGGAAATTGGTTCACATGGCACTTACTATGTGCTCAAATTCTTTTCTCCCTCTTCTCAAGACTCATCCAACACAGCAGTGGTTAAAGACATTAATTTATAAGTCTCATTAAAAGGAAAGTGAAGTTATTTAACACTTTGTTTCAACAATTATACATCACAACAAAAGTTAAGACGAGATTTAAATGGTCAATGTTGTTCTAGGTTTACTTCAATGTTTTTGGTAATATTCAGCACCTTTAATAATAACATTGCAGAAATAAATTTGCACGGAATATATATTTTCTTTTCCGGTTGAAAATTATCTTTAGTTCCCAATTTTTATTTCTTGTAGGAAGTAGTGCTGTTAGATATTAATATCAGCATTAAGTTAGAGATCCAGGTCCCAGACTGGTACCTGCTGAGAGTGACATGGTGTCGGCAGGCCCTCAACTAGACCAGCATCTCCTGCATCACTTCTTGGCCAGGTAAAAGGAAAAATAATGTCAGCAAAAGTTTCGATGTTGGCAGGATGCTGACTGTTCTGCCAGCTCTTGGAATTTTTCTCATGAATGAACCATTCTCATAGCATTCATTTTCTGTGCTATAAATATATTTTGGAAGTGGCTTTTTAATTAAGATAAATAACTGAAATTAGGTTAGTTTGAGAGGAAATGTTGGCCCTGATAGTCTCTGTATCACCGGAATGCAGTAACCTTCCAGGTGCCACAGGGAGGAAAATGGAGGGCTTGCCCCTTTTGAAGTGCCGGAAGGTTCCCGGGGCCTTCATAAACAGATGAGGTTAAGCAGATGCCTGCAATAGCTGCAGGCCCGGCTTAGATTTAATGAAGTGGGAAAGGTATTGATGGCCCACTTACCTCATTTTGCTTCACTGAAAAAAACGTTGGAACTGAGTTTGGGTTGGGATCTCCTCAGCTCGGTGGCAGGTTTCCACATGCAGTTCCTGGCTCAAAGACTTGTGAAGGACAGTTACGCCCAAAGAGTGAGACTAAGCCATTCCTACTAGCCCAGGACAAGGCCGACTGGAAAGGTGGAATGAACCTTTATGGTGCTCCATCTATTCCACAATGGGGAGAAGAGTGGCAGGATATTGGGACCTATGTTTGCTTGCAGTCACAGGCAGCATTCTGTCCTTCTCTGGGTATCTTGTTTCTGTTTCCCAACAGTACATTGCCAAACTATACCTGTAAATTACTATTGTGTTTACCTTGATACAAATCTGAGCTGATTGCCAGTGCTGCAAAGTAATCAACAAGGAATTGTTGTAGACACAATCCTATGAGAGAAGCAGTTTGATTCCATTCCATGATCGTGAGGTTCATTTTAATGATGTTATAAATATTCTTTAATTACAATGGTGCTAGATGCATCTCATAAAATGTATATGATTGACATAACATTGTGATCATTGCTCCACTTTATTACATTCCAAAGTTATTAGATTTTGCACAAAGCTCATTTCAATCATACCAATTGTTAAGAATTGAGGAAAATTAAGGTTTAAAAAAATGAAATTGGGATTAAATGAAATATAGAAAGGGGGCTGATAAGTGCAGCTCTCTGAAGGGGTGTTTTGATATGCGAATTAGCATACCAGTGGAAAAACAAGTGACGAAGAGAAAAACAATGGGGTACAGAAGAGGTGGAGAGATAAGGGAATTAGCACTTGTATGCTAAAAGCCAGATCCACAAGGTGGGTAACATCAAAGGAAAAAGGTACACATCCATAGAAATAACTGGAGATAGGGACACAGTAGGAGCAGCTACCATCATAGCTACAACCAGGTGCAGAAAACAGTCCCCCCAAAAACAAGGTATTGGAAAAGGCAGCTGGTTCAAATCTAAAACTCAACAGAGAAGGGTACCTCTTCACTAAGACAGTAGATGGTTTCCTAAACATGGCTAAATAACCTGTGCGTGTATAAAAGCTCAGGGGGCCCAAGAAGGTAAATCCGAAATACATTTAATTGAACAACACAAGTAAAAGCAACAACATGGCTTACCGTCCCAAGATCTCAATTGGGAGTACTGATCTCACTGGTTCCAGTCTGGGCCGGCTTTTGTGAGTTTATTTTTACAGGTCCCAGCTGATGGGCGTCCGCCCACGAGCGGGGGAGCTCTTATTCCATGGGTCCCATTGGGAGATCAATTGGGATGTCCCAGTGGGTCTCGTGAAGGGCATGACACCCCTCACCCCCAAAGTCTGAAGGTCTCCCTGTTGCCAGTTGCAGAAGGGGTATCTTTTGCATTTTCACCTGTGACTGTGCTTCTTGCAGGGGTGGGACTTGATTGGGGCTGTTTATCATGTTGGGTAGACACCTTTTCTGTGGAATGCCAAGGGGGCCCTGTCGGAGGGCCATCGCTGACGACAACATTCGCCAAGAGTACTGAGGATTCTCTGTCCATATCAGACGCCGAGTCATTCACATCCTGCTGGCTTGGGCACAGGCCACTGGTGGGAAGTGCACCTTGGTTCAAGGCTGGCAGACGGATGCGGGACGGGTGGCAAGGGACAAATTCATCTGGTGTGCTTCGCTCTGAGGTGGCCTTTGAGGTGATCCACGTGTTTTTGCATGGTCCGTTCCAGTCTTGACCATGTAGGAGATTGACCCCATTCTCTCCACCATGTATTGCGCGTTTCTTTTGCTTTGTCTTTTCTGTGGCTCTGTTCCAATTATGGTAATCAGTGAGTTTGCCCTTTTTTCTGTGTTATCTATGTCTTAATGCTTAGAGTCGCCAGGTATCAAATGATACCACCACAAGTTTCAACCGGCTATCGATCAAAGAGCCAAACACCAATTAGTTAGTTCAAGGTCAAGGGTACTTTATTTACACACAATTAGCATTGCAACATAGACACTACTAGTTAACTACACCTATCGACTAAGACAACCTCTACTTAACTTCGGGCACCCGGCTTAGGTCGGAAAACAGTGGCCGCTGTTCGCTTCTGGATCTATCGAGTTCGAAGGAGTAACTGCTGCTCAGCTAAGCTCATCCGTCTGGTAGCGAGCGTTGAACTTGGACTTGCTTCTGGTGTTGCTGCACTTGGCGATGGCCGTGACCGGGGTACCAAGACCAAGTGAGAGCGAACATATGGCGAACTCTTCTTCTTATACTTGGAGGGTTTTGGCACTCTTTTGGGCGGTCCTTCGATTTGGGCCTTACTAATTGGGTGATCCCTGATCACGCTGTTCGATTCCTTAGCCAATAAATGGGCGGGGATCTGGATGACTGGGCGTGTCCCAAGCGGTCATTGACCCCGTTGTTTGCGTTTCCCTTGAACAGGGAGTGGCACCGAAATGTCTGGGGCTGTCCCGGTCGCTCGAGTACCAGTCCTTTGGTTTGGTGAAGATGGGCCACCAAATGCTAATCGGCCCCATTACAATGCTAATTGGACGGAGTTTCAATACCGTCTGGACTTCTGGCTTATGAATATGCATTTCAGGCTCTCAGCCTGCCTGAGTCTAGGCGTGTCCATTTTACCCGCTAGGCTTTGCGTGTTTCTCTGTACTTAGTTGGAAGTGGCCATCCCAGAAGGCTACACTCCGAAGCGTGCAGGATCACAATACTGGGTCTTCTTTGTTCTCTGAAATGCTGGGTACCCTTAACCAAGGACAGGTTCTACCCTACTCTGTCCTATGGGTCAAAAACATTTACCTAATTATCCCTAAACAACACATATCTAAGAATTTCTAAGGGGCCATTTAACATTCAGTAAAAGGGGAACCTCTAACTGTCTCTAACTAGACTACACTCATGCTGCTATTTATCAATCAAAGAACTTATCTTACAATACAAAAAAAATCCGATAGCAGCATCACATTTCTTCCTATCACTAACATCCACATACAGAGAAGTTACTTTATTAACAAAAACAACAACCACGGAATTTATTAAAGAGAAAGGTTCAGAAAGAGTGTGGGGTTTGCTGGAGTCCGAGGAAAGAGGCTCTAAAGGGGCTCCAAAGGGCGGGAGGCTCTCCTCCTCCATTTTCGCAATCTAATTGTCTGGACGACACTGTACAATATGGCTATCACTAGTAAGGCTTCCACTGTGTATGACAGTGAATACCACTTAACGAGATTCTCACACCATGTGGGGGTATCAGTGGCTGGGGTGTCTGTGTGTGGTGTAGTGTCCGGGCTGGGGGTGTTGTGTTGGGTAGTCGTGTTCGGGTCCTGTGTGGTGAGGTGGGTAGAGGTGGGTAACGCGCGCAACTGTACTGTTCCAGCGACGATCATGATGCCGATCATCAGAGTCGTTTTCATTTTGTTCAGGTTTTCCTTCGCCTTCGAGTATCTTCGTATCTTTCTCAGGGAACAAGCATAGTATGTTATAATTATGTTGTTTAACATGTCGTATGTCTGTCTGTCTCTCCTTAACGTCAATGTCCCATTAGAATCGTCACCATATGTGACTCCCTCACTTTTTTTTTAATCAACCATTTGCGGAGACAAGACATCCAAAATAAAATTCTGTGTCACAGTGCGAGCACTCTCGCAGCCTGTGGTCGATGGGCTGAGTGGGCGGTCAATTTCTCCGTCCTCTGCGAACTTGTTTTTCTAACCAAGTGTTTCTGACATGTAAATAGTATGTGGGGGATAGCAATCGAAGGGTTGGCGGAAAGGGCAAAAGTTGTGGCAAAAGCATTCTTTAAACCACAGGCAATAAAAAGAACAGCAAAAGAGTATCGAAAACAATTATCCGAATGGGGTGGTGCGTATAATCCGTGGCAGGGCAAGAATGGGTGGGATCCCCGGGAAGGGCAGTGATCAGTGCCGTTGCTCCACTACCCGAGCTTGGCTGACCAAATGTAAAGGGGATCCTCAGGCAGGGCGGGGATAAGTGCCGTCACTCCATTGCCTGAGTGACCTTCCAAGAGCGGTAAGGATTTGTAATTATATGGGCTCCAGACAAACTTGTTTCTTTAATTGCCATGTGGCGTCGGAAGAGGAGTTATGACTGCATCAAGGAAGCATCCGTGAGGACGACACACAAAATTGTACAAGAGAGAATGAACAACATTTAAAACAAACTAAACATAAAAGCGGGCAAGTTCCATCAGAGTATAGAACACCGTAAATCACATTTGGTCTGGGGTGTAACTAGCATATGGAGTCAGTGCAGTGTGACCGAAGAAGAGAGGGAGGAGGAGAGAAACAAAAATGAAGTGGCATTGCTGAGGTGTCCCTGCCATGAGAAGTGGTGGGAAAACGCTCACAGTTTGCATGGGGCAGCTGGGACCTTGTAGCTGCTGTGGGTGGTGTTATCTTTCATATCTGGGGGCTAGTCTAGCTGGCAGTGGGGGTCTCCTGCAATCTCGGGCGAAGTGTCCTGACTGCCCACAGTTGTAATATGACCCCTGGGGCACGTAAGGTGGAGCAGGCTCTCTGGTGTATTGCTCCCTTGAGGATGGTTCCCTGGGTGGGGGGTTGGGCTGATTCCTTTGCTGTTTCGGGGGGGCATTGCATTCTCGTGCATAATGTCCCTTGTGTCCACAATTATAGCATTCTTGTGTCTTGGGGTGCTGTGCGCTACTTCTGCCTTCATTTACCCATGTGGGGTCTTGGCGTGCCCTTACTGGATTCATTGTGGCATCTACTCCCTCATGCTCTGTCTTTTTCTGTACAGACTGTTCCCAAGCTCTGGACAATCGTTTCAGAACCCACACTTCATTGTGTGCTGGGTCTGAGGGGTTGTAACTGGCACATGCCTTCTGTCCTGCCTCTGTGGCATGGGATACTAACGTACGGGTCCATTTGGCCGTATTGTCTGCTGATAAATGGGCGCGGGCTAACTCACCAAATACAGCACTAAAATGGATCCAAAGGCGTCCAGCAAACGCTGTTGGATGCTCTCTCGTTTTCTGTTTGCACCGGTTGAGTCCGTCTACCGGATCTCCTCTATTATATCCTATAGCGTCTAAGATGGCCGTTTTCATTTCTTGGAAGCTACCTCCTCCTACATTTTATGGGTCGGGCAGGGCTGAACTAACTGAGGGGTCTAAGCACATAACTATGAGCTTAACCTGTTCCGGCTCGTCTAAACCATACATCAGGGTTTGTTATTTTAGTAACTCGAAAAAGTGATGTGGATCCGATGTGGGTGGAAAGTATCTATCTTCTCGCGGGCATCTCGTAACTGGGTGATAGATAATGGGTTGTGTACACGAAATCGGGTTGGCCTTCCGTGGTAACCCTGCACTGTGTGGTAATGGGGTTCATTGGGTTGGGTGCTGCTTGTGCAATCGATGGTGTGGGTGCTTTTCTTTTCGGGGCCTGGGGGGCTCTATTTTGATTCTCGGTCTCACTTACGTACCATTGGGCCGTTTCACTGAGTTCCTGCCAATCGGGGCCGTCTTCCTGGTCTAGCTGTGGGCCAAAGGTGTCTCTAAATCCATTTTGAACTGATAGCAGGGATTGCAACCTTGCAATTTGCTGCCTGCATTTGGCATGATCCACCAAACTCTGCCTCTGTTCCGTGGTGGAACTGTAGAGTGCTCGGAGGGCTGCCTTTAGATCATCGCACTGTTTCTTTAACTGCTGTACCTGATTCTCTGTCTCTTCTCTTACCAGTACAGCACATTGCATGTCCTGGTAGGCCTTATCGGACTGGATTTGGAAGCTGCTAAGGTGGGCGAGACAGGATTGATGTGCCCTCTTGACATCATCCATTTCCTTGCCCTTCGCCGCTAACTGCTCCCAGAGCTGCACATTTAATCTCTCGCTTTCACTGATATTTCCCTCTCTACTTCTCTACTTCTCCTCAAGCTGCTTGTGGAGCATCCTCACAACCTCCTCTGTGCCTTGCAATTGTGCCAGACAGGACACGATTGCCAACGGCTTACGAACTTTAGTCAAACTCTTTTTATGGATCCCGGTCAGGCTGTCCCACCAAGTCTGTCCTATGCTCCCAGGACCTGTCTCTTCATTCGCGCAAAACACAGACCACAGGGCCATCCTTTCCCCTTTAGGTATCTCCTAATCTCTTTTTCTCATACGGGACACTGTTCTGATCTGTTGGTCGCTGCGACCTCAGGCTCTTGTGGGTACATAAGACGTTCCATTGCCTTCATGGCCATCCCTACAAATACTTCTGTCTCCCGGAAATTTGGGACAAGGCGAATAAAGCGGTGGTGCAACACGGGTACGGTTCAAGCTATTTTCCGGTTTATGCAACTCCCGAAAGTGTCACGCAACAAAATCTATCGAGTTTACCTTATATCACTTTGTTAGTACGCATGCAAATTACACACTTCCGAATTCATGGAGGTTTGATCGATACTGGTTTCACTTGTGGTTTCTTTTATTTTGCCAATTTGGATTCTAATTCAAATGCTTTTATGAGTTCTCTTGGAGTGACACGGTCACTTCTGGGTCGAGTCCCGTCAGATGTCGCCAATAACTGTTGCGCGTTTCTTTTGCTTTGTCTTTTCTGTGGCTCTGTTCCAATTATGGCAATCAGTGAGTTTGCCCTTCTTTCTGTGTTATCTATATCTTAATGCTTAGAGTCGCCAGGTATCAAATGATACCACCACAAGTTTCAACCGGCTATCGATCAAAGAGCCAAACACCAGTTAGTTAGTTCAAGGTCAAGGGTACTTTATTTACACACAATTAGTCATGCAACATAAACACTGCTATTTAACTACACCTATCGACTAAGACAACCTGTACTTAACTTCGGGCACCCGGCTTAGGTCGGAAAACAGTGGCGCTGTTCGCTTCTGGATCTATCGGGTTCGAAGGAGTAACTGCTGCTCAGCTAGCCTCATCCATCTGGTAGCGAGCGTTGAACTAGGACTTGCTTCTGGTGTTGCTGCACTTGCCGATGGCCGTGACCGGGGTACCAAGACCAAGAGAGAGCGAACATATGGCGAACCCTTCTTCTTATACTCTGGGGGGTTTTCACGCTCTTTCGGGCCTTACTAATTGGGTGATCCCTGATCACGCTGTTCGATTCTTTAGCCAATAAGTGGGCGGGGATCTGGATGGCTGGGCATGTCCCAAGCGTTCATTGACACTGTTGTTTGCGTTTCCCTTGAACAGGGAGTGGCACCAAAATGTCTGGGGCTGTCCCGGTCGCTCGAGTACCAGTCCTTTGGTTTGGTGAAGATGGGCCATCAAATGCTAATCGGCCCCATTACAATGCTAATTAGACGGAGCTTCGATATTGTCTGGACTTCTGGCTTATGAATATGCATTTCAGGCTCTGAGCCTGCCTGAGTCTTGGCTTGTCCATTTTACCCGCGAGGCTTTGCGAGTTTGTCTGTACCTTGTTGGAAGTGGCCATCCCAGATGGCTACACATGGTTCCTTGAATCCACTAGATGCCATCCCTGAAATTTCAAATGTGGGCCATGTCCCAGATTTAAACCCTTTGCCACGCGTTCGATGATGGTGATACCTCTTCAGGAGGTCCTGCTTCTTTTCTAACTTCACGTCAAAGTTTGGGAACGCCAAACTCAGGCAGTTCGAGATGCGTCTGCCCAATAGCAAATCTGCCAGCGGTACCCCGGTTGTTGCATGTGGTGAAGTCCGGTAAGTAAATAGGAGCCGTGCCAGCTTTGTGTCAACTGACCCTCCAGTCTGTTTTTTCATGCCCCGTTTAAATATCTGGACTGACCGTTCCACCAGACCATTTGAGGATGGGTGATATGGGGCTATTCAGATGTGTTTCACCCCATTAGTGCATATAAATCCTTGAAATTCCTCATGGATACGGGGGTACCATTGTCAGTGACGAGCACCTCCAGGATCCCATGGATGCTGAAGGACTACCGCAACTTCTCCATGGTGGCTCGCGAAGTGATGGAAGACATCCAGTGCACGTACATCCACTTTGAGTGGGTGTCAATCAGGAGCAGAAACATTAACCCCAAGAAGGGCCTAGTGAAGCTGCCATGCAAACACACCCTTGGGAGTCCCAGCTATTCCCAAGGGTGGAGCAAGGCTGGGGTCCTGGCAAGCTGCACCTTTGCTGCACCATTGACTCAATGATGCTGTTGAGCCCTGGCCATCACAGGTTAACTCCTAATGAGCATCTACATCTTGCAAATTGGCGGATGTCTGCTATGCAAGTCATGCAAGATGGTTTGCTGACCTGACAGCGTGATAACCATATGGGCTCCCCACAGGATGATGCTGTCCTCCACGCTGAGCTCCTGCTGTTTTATCATGTAGACCCGCAATTCCTGGACATTTTCCTTCACCAAGTAAAACCCATCCTTATCGACACAGTATACGAAGTATGAGACATCTGTCGCCTGGAAGACCCACTTCTCCCTTTTCAGGCAGACATCCACATCAGAATACTGTCAGATGACTCCTTCTAGGTTGCCCAGGTGTTTCTTCTCAGTCGCTCCTGTAATAAGCATACCGTCCAGTTAGACAGCCACCCTGGAGAGCCCTTGGAGGATGTTTTCCATCACCAATTAGAAAATTGTCTACGCCGATGATGCCGTGAAAGGAAGCCGGTGTACTCGTATAACTCCCTGTGGGTGTTGACTGTGAAGTATTTTCTAAATGTTCAACTCCAGCTGGAGGTATGCATGGCTTATGTCTAGCTCTGTAAATGAGTGGCCCCAGCTACATTCACGTGGAGGTCCTCTATGCTTGGCATGGGACACCTGACCAAGCAGGAGGTCCTGTTACCCGCCATCTTGTAATCACCTCACAGACAAAGGGACTTTTCTGGCTTCAGCAGCGGGACCACTGGCGCTGCCCACTCTGCGAACTGGACCGGGCGCATGAGGCCCAAGTTCGCTAATCAGTTCAATTAGTCATCCACGTTCGGCAGCAGGGTATACGGGACCAGACGAGCACTAAAATATTTTTATTTAGGGCCTGTGGGTGAATATAGATTTTAGTTGTGGCTCCCTTTATCTTTTCCAAGCCGTCCTGGAAAACATCTGGATACTTTCCAAGGACTTTGTATGAAGCATCGTTTTCCATTGGGAAGATTTGTTCCCAGTCCACGTAGAATCTTTGTAGCCAGTCATGGCCGAGGAGGCTGGGTCCGGGCCCTTGCTCTACTACCAATGGTAGCCAGACCGACTGCTATCCATGTGTAACCAGGCTCATCGTGATCCCAACGATGGTCAATGGTTCTCTGCTGTATATTGCCAGCTGGGCCTTGGTATCCTTCAAGCCCATGTGTTGGATCCCCAAATGGAGCTTATGGAACCTCTGGTGCCCAATAATTGAAACAGCAACCCCCATATCGATTTCCATGTCCAAGAGCTGGCTGTTAATTGGAGCAATGTGCTTATTGGGGCTACTTTGGGGGCTGGAATGCAGTTTAACTGCATGAAGTCATCTTCCTCTGGCTAGGCAATGAACATATCCCTGGCTCGGGCACTTGTGTCATTTGGCCAGCGCGATGTGTGCACTGTTGATTTTGGTAGTCTCATCCATCTTGGTTCCTGCGGCTGTAAGTGCAGCACTGTGCGGGTACTCCTCACTGTCTTCTGAGGAGATGTCCCATTGGGCTGTGGCGGCCCTTAGCCAGCGGGTCTGACCACAATGTTGTTTTAGTGGTGACTGGGTTACGTAAACCCTATCCTTGCATCGCTTGTCAGAGTTAGGCCAGCTAACACTGGGTCATAGTCTGTGGAGCCCTGGAGTTCCTGAACTCCTTTTCCATGTTCTCCTGGGAGAGCGACAGTTCAATGGTCCTTTTTAGATCCAAGGCCGGTTCCACTAACATCTTACTTTGAGTTGCCATAATGTTTAGGCCACACACCAAACGATTCCTCTACAATCATGGGGAGGGATGGGTCAAAGTCACAATGGTCAGCTAACTTGTGAAGGTACACCCAAAATTCCGTAACCGATTCCCCAGGGGTTCACCTGGCCATGTTGAAGCGCTATCTCTGCAATATTACCGAATGCTCAGAGTCGGAAGGATTTGCGACAAGTTCAACGAGTTTGCTAAAGGTCCTTGAGTCAGGGGCCATTGTGTAGGTGAGGCTCTAGATTACACTAAATGTTGGGAGTATTACCTTTTGTAGGTCATCTACAACAATACCATTTGCCTGGAAGCAATACAGCATCCATTTGGTGTACTGGGCCCAGTCTTCTATGCCTGCATCAAAGGCCTGTAGCCTTCTGAAAAGCGGCATTGTTCTCGTGCTGGGGAATTCCTGTGCGGTCAGGACATCCAGGATCTCAGCCATTGTTTTCTTCATCGCCACCATAAAAGATCAGGAGGCCCGAGAGGTTTAATTTGACAACAAAACTAAAGGCCACAGTGCGGCTTACAGTCCCAAGGTCCCAATCGGTACTACTGATCTCGCCGGTCCAGGCTTTTATGAGGCAATTTTTACGAGCCCCAGCTGATGGGGAGCTCATATTCCACGAGTCTCACAGGGAGGTCAGTTGGAGTGTCCCCGTGTGTTTTGTGAGAGTTATTACAGCGTGGTAATTATCTGTTGGATTTAGCTATTAGTTTCCTACTTTAAGTTACTACATCTCAACATTTCTTTATTGGCTTGGCAGGCCTAAGGTTGGAACGAGGTAGAAAGGGAAACACCTAAACTGCAGAACAGTTCAAGAATTAAGCCATTGACTAAACTGCAGAACAGTTCAAGAATTAAGCCATTGACTACCTGTTAAGAAATAGAAATAAATAAGTATGATCTGATCGCCATTCCAGAGACAGGGCGAGAATTTCCGACGCCCCTGCCGGGTCGGAGAATCGCCAGGGGCTGGCGTGAATCCCGTCCCCGCCGGTTGCCGAAGTCTCCGGCACCGGATATTCGTCGGGGGCGGGAATCGCGCCGCGCCGGTTGGCGGGCCCCCCCGCGCGATTCTCCGGCCCGGATGGGCCGAAGTCCCGCCGCTAAAATGCCTGTCCCGCCGGCGTAGATTAAACCACCTACCTTACCGGCTGGACAAGGCGGCGCGGACGGGTTCCGGGGTCCTGGGGGGGGCGCGGGGCGATCTGGCCCCGGGGGGTGCCCCCACTGTGGCCTGGCCCGCGATCGGGGCCCACCGATCCGCGGGCGGGCCTGTGCCGTGGGGACACTCTTTTCCTTCCGCCTTCGCCACGGTCTCCACCATGGCGGAGGCAGAAAAGACTCCCTCCAATGCGCATGCGCGGGAATGCCGTCAGCGGCCGCTAACGCTCCCGCGCATGCGCCAACCGGAAATGTCATTTCCGCGCCAGCTGGCGGGGCACCAAAGGCCTTTTCCGCCAGCTGGCGGGGCGGAAATTCGTCCGGCGCCGACCTAGCCCCTTAAGGTTTGGGCTCGGCCCCCAAAGATGCGGAGCATTCCGCACCTTTGGGGCGGCGCAATGCCCGACTGATTTGCGCCATTTTGGGCGCCAGTCGGCGGACATCGCGCCGTTTCCGGAGAATTTCGCCCATGGCCATAAGATGCCATGGATTGGGACCAGAATGTTGAAAGGTCAATTTAGTTTTAGATTTCTTGTCACGTGTACCAAGGTACAGTGAAAAGTATTGAAACAATCTTTGGAACTCCCTTCCTTAAAGGCAGTGGAAGCAGAGTCTTTGAATATACTTAAGGGAAAGGCAGGTCGATTCTTGATGTGCAAGAGGTTATTGGGGTAGGCTGGAATGGGGAATTAAGGTTACTGTGAGGCACAGTTGTTATTGATCTTCCCAGCATATCAATGCTGTATTTGGGGGTGGATCCATACCAATCTTCCATCATTAGCTTTACCTTCATTGGTCCCTGTCATTAACCTTGCAGTCTGTCTCCACATGTCCTTTGATTACTGGGTTTTGCTTATATTGGAGGAGCTTTCTTCATAAACCCTCTTTTTTTCGTCTGATCAGGTGAAGTCTTGTAAATGCTTCACTTGCAGTCCCCTTTCTGGATTTAAAGGAAATAACAGGTTATGTTTACCGACATTACAAACCAAATTTAATGTAGTGGGTACATAAAAATTGCCCTCTTAAAAATTATTCCAAAAATATGTATTTGTAATAAAATTGTCATAAATATTGGAGCAACCAGTTATAAAAGCCTGGGAAAGTATTGGGAACAAACCCAACCCCAAACCAATAGTCCTGTCATATTCAAAATGGGTGATGAAAGCAAAGGGCTCAACCCTGCCACAAAAGCCAAGAGACTGTACGAGGTATTCATTCCAAAAGATTTTTTTGTTTTTGCAGCCTGGAGTCCTATTGAAACTAAGGCACAAAAGTGTGAAAACATTACTTGTAGCTTGCCAGAAAATTGCATGTAACAGCAATGGGAGCAATGCCTAATGTCTGCTCCTTCTGTATTCGTTATCCCTACTGAGTATAGGATCACCTCCCGATCTTTCTTCCATATTTAAGGACAGATGTAGTTGATGGGGAATCATGCACTTCCCACCAGTAACAATCAATACTAAATAAAGCACAATTAGATGCAGCATTGTAACATTTCCATTTACCACATGAACCAATTTCATACCCTGCCTAAGCAAATTGTGACAGTACATGAATTTGTTCTGTACATTGAAACATCGGACAAGCAACTGTCACATGATTTTTAAAAAAAACCTTGTTGGAAGGATATTCTACAATGCAAATTGCACAGGAAATTATAATGGAATGATCTGCATGTAACTGATTCAATGGAATTAATTTGAACAATCTACCCAATGGAAAACTGCCGGGCTCAGGATTCCACTTTCCATTGAAGTAAATAGAGTATAAATTGGTCAATGTGGAAACTCAGCACTTTTCTTGCCCAAGTCTAATTGCCCTCGAGAAGGTGGCCGTGAGCCACCTTCTTGAACCACTGCAGTCCATGTGGTATAGGTACATCCAGAGTGCTGTTAGGGAGGGAGTTCCAGGATGCTGACCCAGTGATAGTGAACCGATACCTCTATAATTCCAAGTTAGGGTGGTGTGTGACTAGATGGGAAACTTGCAACTAACCCGATTGCATCAAGTTCCTCCTGGGAAGCTAGATAAGGATATGAAGGAGAATGGAATAGAAGGATATGCTGATGCGGTTAGATACGCATGGTAGCACAGTGCTTAGCACTGTTGCTTCACAGCACCAGGGGTCTGGGTTTGATTCCTGGCTTGGATTACTGTCTGTGCAAAGTCTGCACGTTCTCCCCGTGTCTGCGTGGGCTTCCTACGGGTCCTCCGGTTTCCTCCCACAAGTCCCGAAAGACGTGCTTGTTAGGTGAATTGGACATTTTGAATCCTCCCTCTGTGTACGTGAATAGGCTCTGTGGAATCGGGTGGAAGGAGGTTTGTGTGAAGCATGAATTCCAACATGGAACAATTGGGATGAATGGCCTATTTCTGTACAGTAATTTGTATATAACTTAATACGTAGTCCTTAGCCATTCAATTCAGAATGATCAAGTTTTTTTAAAAACGTCAAACGGGAACTTTTTAAGTTGCATTAAGATTAAATTTGTGTACTTGTGTGTAAATGTACAGGCTATATTACAACTGTTACTGCCGTCACACATATTCCATTAATAATGTAACTCATCAGTTCTGGACATTGTGATTCACTGATCCACAAGCACTACTCTTTCTTGCATTTCTGGTGAAGTCAAACCTTTCATCAGGCAAACATTCGAAGAAATGGAAAATTTTGAACCTTTCCAGCTCCTAGAGGAAATTTTTTCCCAACAGCTGTCTTGTTTTATGAAAGCCTGAAGTCAGTGCATCCAATCTTAAGCCATCAATCACTGGCTTTGACGTTTCCTGCAAACTTCATCTGTAAGACAAACGGGGAAAATGAACCCAAAAGTTACGACAAATTGCCAAATGCAGATGGAATTATTTGGGCTTGTTTATATTCAGTGATTTACACGAGTTCAGAGTAAATGCCTTTGCAGCTAGAATTATGGTACTAGACAGCCATTTGCACTGCTGCTGAAAACACCTGCCACTAGTATTAATAAATATTGGGTTTAATTGACTACAATTAAATGTAGAAATGTCTAGTGTATAGGATTAATGATTTAAGTGAGCTGAAGTGCTTTAAAAGGCTTTTTTCCCCAACCCTACTCATGTAAATGACAGCATCCTCTTTGGCTGAACCCTCATAGCAAAGGTCAGAAATGTGTGCCTGAACATTAGGTTGTAAGTGGTTTTTATGGAAAGGCTTCATATAATGTCTTTCTTTGCTAAATTCTGATTGTAATCATGGGTGAGCTCACAAGGTCACTTCCTGTTAATAGTGACTGTTTGTGTTTGGATGTGCAATGATGCTGGTGCCAGATAAATATATACAGAGTTTAGTGATGAGAGTCTAAAACAAAAATGCTTCCAAATGAGCTTCACTGGTACTATCAAGCCTAAATTCAGCCTTTGGTTTTACGTCCTTCAAGTAAATTCAGGACAGGCTAATTTTTTTTAAGTAATAGAATCCACTCCCAAAGAAAATTGTTAGACTCCGATTAGATCTCCAGGCCTTGTGGTAATATGTATTGAGCAAAAAGTAGGTGTGGTAACTTCTCAGCTTCATGCAGTTAGACAGAAGAAGGCCTCTGGAATCAAGCACTCATGTGTCCAATCACTGCAGAACCCGTGCCATATCAGTTTTGAAGAAAACGGTAAAATGCCTGATGACTATTTATCTTAGCAGTTCTTTCATTGACATGACGTTTGTTTGACCTTGAGGATTTCTAAAGAAACGACAAACAGGTAGGTTTTAACTGTTGGGAGGCCTGCAGGCCCATGTGACAAATAGGCTGCCCTAATTTTGAGGCCCTGATTCAAATCAGTCTAGATCAGCAAGCTGTGGATGCAGTGTTCCCCGAGCCATCTTCCTGTTTTTGGGGTCACAGGAATGTCACCAGCTGCTAAGTCCTGGGATGGGAGAGGGGTGTTTTACCTGGGTGGTGGAGGAAAGGTGAGCCCTCGTTGGTAACAGCCTGTAATATTTTTATTGGAGCCGGGGGAAGCTTTACAGCATTTTCTGGATGACAAAAATGCAGATTTTAAAACGGTTTGTTGGTGTCACCTGAAGGTTAGCTGCCTAACCTCCTCAATACCAATATGCATGTGTTTCTTATAATGATAATTGGATTCCTAACTATGTCATTGGACCCAGCTTGCTTGGGAAAGAAACCTGCCACCTGATTTGCCAGGTACTGCAGTCACCTAGATGTAGAATTCTTTCAAAATGCCCGTAGCCAGAGCATCAGTGTTAATAGGTAAGGACACTGACTCAATTCTGGGGCCCTTATTCAATGAGGTAAAATTGACCTCAATACCATTAAAGGCTAGGAAACGATTGAGCAACATATTTTTATCTAAGTTTGCATTTTCCACAAGAAGGTATTAGTCTCATCAGGTGCCAGAGAGATTGTCTGTTGTAGTGCAGAGAATCTCTCAGAATATCTGGAACATCCATACTCAAGCCTGTTTTAACTCTGTTTATTTTTAAACAATATTCTCCCTCCCCCTGTAAGCTACCTGGGTGACATCCCTTTCCAAATTCTGAATTTCCAGCATACAATTTAGGTCGATAGTTGTGGATTATGTTCATTTTGGTATACCGGATACGGACACACAACCATTTTTTCTGTGTGTTCAAATTTGTCCAGCCTGGTGCCTATGAGCTTCCCTCTTCCCTCGACCACGTACGGTAGGGTCCCACCATACCCCACATCCACATTCCTTCTTGGATGATTCCTATGTTTTCTGCTTCAAAGAGTCTTAACGCGACTTTGTCACTCAAGATTACGGGGATCCCGAACACCATCCCTAGCGTGGACCCCGGGGCTCCTCTGGAACTATCGTTAGGCCAGACCCTGGTCAGTTGCTGCAATTGGCAGCTAGTGACATTGGTGTGTCTTTCCTGGGCATGGGTGTTAAATTTGTCGCTGATCCAGGACGGAACCTTCCCTCTGCGCACCTGGTCAAGGTTCTCTCTTAACTGTTCAATCATCCACCGTCCATAGATATTCCACTGGTTTCGGTTCTGTTGCCTGGCATCAACCTCCACCCTCCCTCAGGTGATCTGATTAATGGTTTGGGAGTGTCCTTCTAGTGCAGCAACCATAAGGCTACTGGCCCTGTTCCCAGCCAAATCTCCCTTGGCGTCCTCCTGAGCATTTTCATTTGAACTGTCCATGGTCTCTTCAACTTGTCGGATTAGGACTCTGCGTTTGTTGTCTAAATCAGCCAGATCAAGCACGTTAATGGTGGATACCCCTGCTCTGTATGCGGTCGCCAGATCATTAAGGATTTCCCTCCTCTTGCGCCCCTTTAACCTGGTGTCTCCTCTCCCTCGTCTGTCCCAGTCTTTTGGCTTAGTAACCTTCGGGTCAGGTGGAGGTACACTTTCCTCAGTGGGGAGGGACGCCAGTCTGGTAATCATGTTCTGGCAAGGTCTACCACTACTGGTATCAATTCGTAGTGTGTGTTGTTGAATAATACCTTCCCTGTGTGTTTTAGTATAAACCCGTTTTGGAGCCCTGGGATGACTTCAGGACAAGTGGCGAGGGGCGTGCTAGCTGTTGGCCTTAACCCATTTTTAATTTTGTAATAGATGTATTAGTTCTGTATGATCTTGCCGGGGCACCTCTGTCCTAATTTCAGCCCTTTTCCAGGGACATGGGCTAGACAAGCTAGCTCCATACACCCATGGTTTGTGTGTGTTCACCAATCACTCATGAGGGTCATCCTTAGGGAACAATATCCTTCCTTTATACCACCCTCTGGTTGTTGCATCCATAGGTGACACTCTTTTTGGGGTGTATCCATAGGATACCATTCTCACAGTCGCCTGAATCTGGTGGGATGAACCACATATGGCCGGGTATCATAAGCCAATCTTCCAGTCTTTGTTTGGTGTGGGGTTTGTGGTCTGGGTTTTCTGTGTCCGTTCTGGGTCAAGGAGCCCCAGATAGCACAGGAGTGTGTTGTTCATTCTGTGAAGGAGATCAAGGTGTCATCTGTTAATTTTCGATAATACCTGATTCTCATTTTTCCTTCCTCCCCACCAGGTTGTCTTATGACTCCCCCCACGCCCCCCCCCCACCCCCCACCCCCAAATCCCACTTAAAAAAAAATGAAAATGGTGTCATCTGTTAGATTGTTCTTGAAATCCGTGTTTTAATGTGGTTGCGTTCTCCTGGGGTGGTGATTAGGGCCACCGGTATGAGAAGATTGGGAAGAGTTTGCTTGCAGCTGGAAGCTGCATGAGGAGCCAAGGGAATATGGGGTCGAGAAGCACCAGTGGGCATTTTCGAGAAGAATGGTGCAGAGAATCGCAGCTGGAAGCTGTGTCTGCTTCAGGAAGAACATTGAAGACTTTGCATTGCCTGTGGAACGTTCGGAGGTTTGGGGCAGAATCGCAGAGTTTCACAGTTCGAAGCTCCGTCTGGTCCAGGAAGAATATTGAAGAATTTTGCATTGCATGTGGAATGTTTGGGGAGGATAATGTTCCTTGGGAATAATAAAGGCCGGCTTCCATGCGATGGTGGAATGTGGAAATAAGGGACTGAAGGTGGAGGTCCTACACACCTCTTATGGGCGGACTTAATACGTTCTTAATTCCACAACCGAATTGCTGTTAATAGGAGGGTTCAGACATAGTATAGCCAGGCATGGTGTTTGGATGCGTGGATTGGATGGAAAAGGCTATTTACAATTGGGACAGAAGCATCCTGATCTCTCCTCAGATGAGGGGACCTACGTGGGCGGGCTCTGTTTACCGGGTATCTGCTATTCTGTTAGGTCTTGTGCCGAGCGTCGTATCAAGCTGTTTCAGGAGTCTTGGTACCGGGTGCCCTGGAGGGGGCGTGGTTTGTTAGAGTCCCGCTTCTTTCTTGTTAGCGTCCTTAGGTGAGAATTTCCACCCGGGGTCTTTGGGGTTGTATGTTTCTTCCGTCTGAGCATCCTCAGGTGAGATCTCATATCCTCGGGGTTCTGGGGTGAGGGTTAGTAGGGGCCTGGGCTTCATCTATCACTTCTAGGGTGACATGGTGCCGGTGGAAATTTTGCTGGGAGCCGAATGGCTTTATCTGGGTGCTGTTGTACCATTCGGCTTTCTTGGAGTCTACCAATACCTTATAACAGAGGGACTGGCTTTACCACCGGATAGGGCCCAGCGTATTTAGGGGGACAAGGAATTCCCAGGCTGGAACACCCAGAACATTGTCTGTTGTCCCACTTCATACTCGACGGGATTCACCTTCCCATCGAAGTAGGCCTTACTCTGTTGGTTACGTTCCCCTCTCTTAATGGCTGCAGCCTGTTGTGCAGGCTGGATGTTTCTATTAACATTTTCATGGCGCTCTCATGCACGACTTTGGGTTTGGACAGATTCAACCGAAGTAGAGGTTCAATTCCCTACATGGGTTTCCCGGTCATTAGGATGTGGTGAGTGAAACCGGTGGAATTGGATATGGAATTTCGACTTTGTTCCAAGAGTGGTTATTCTGCTGAACGGTTTTACGGATCATGGGCGGAATTCTCCCCCCCCCCCACGCCGGGTGGGAGAATCGCCGGTGCGCCGCGCGTGTCCCGCCACGCCGCCCCGATGCCTGCACGCGATTCTCCGCCCCCCCCCCCCCCCACAAACCGGCGCGGCGAGAATCACGGCTGGCCGATGGCAGAATCGCCACTCGCTGTTTGTAACGGGCAAGTGGCGATTCTCCTGCCCGGGTGGGCCGAGCGGCCTGCACAATACGATGGCTTCCCACCGGCGCCGTCCACATCTGGGGCGAATTTCTCCCCAAATGGCGCGATGTCCGCCGACTGGCGCCCAAAACGGCGCCAATCAGACGGGCATCTTTGGGGGCCGAGCCCCAACATCGAGGGGCTAGGCCGGCGCCGGAGGGATTTCCGCCCCGCCAGCTGGCGGAAACGGCCTTTGTTGCCCCGCCAGCTGGCGCGGAAATGACATGTCGGGGCGGCGCATGCGCGGGAGCGTCAGCAGCCGCTGACAGTTTCCCACGCATGTGCAGTGGGGAGAGTCTCTTCCGCCTCCGCCATGGTGGAGACCGTTGCGGAGGCGGAAGGGAAAGAGTGCCCCCACGGCACAGGCCCGCCCGCGGATCGGTGGGGCCCGATCGCGGGCCAGGCCACCGTGGGTCACCCCCCGGGGTCAGATCGCCCCGCGCCCCCCCGGAGCCCGCCCACGCCGCCTTACCCCGCCGGTAAATAGGTACTCTAATTTACGCCGGCGGGACAGGCAATTTATCGGCGGGACTTCGGCCCATCCGGGCCGGAGAATCCAGCGGGGGGGCCCGCCAACCGGCACGGCCCGATTCCCGCCCCCGCCGAATATCCGGTACCGGAGACTTCGGCAACCGGCGGCGGGATTCACGGCGGCCAACGGCCATTCTCCAACCCACTGGGGGGTCGGAGAATGACGCCCCAGGTCGCTGCCGGCGGCAACAGCGCGGGAACGCTGGGGGTCGGCCTGTGGGGGGGGGCGGGGGGTTTCTGCACGGGGGGGGCCTCAAATGGGGCCGGCCTCTCTGAACGAGGACCTCCTTTGTTCCGCCGCCCCGCATGATCCATCCGACATCTTCTTGTGGGGTGGCCTCGGGGAGGACGGCAATCACGCATGCGCGGGTGACGCCAGTTACGCGGCACCAGCCGCATCATTTACGCGGCGCCGTTTTTACGTGGTGCCAATGCCCGGCGCACGTAAATGACGCGACGCCGCTCCTAGCCCCCCGGGGGCGGGAGAATAGTGGGCTAGGAGCGGGCTCCGATGCTGGAGTGAAACACTCCGGTTTTCACTCCGGCGTCGGCACTTAGACTCCCGATGGGAGAATTGCGCCCCATGGGCGAAATTCTCCTACCCGCCCCGCCACATTTCTGCGTCGACCGGCCGACGGGAGTCTCCGTAACACCGGCCGGTCAATGGGGTTTCCCATTGTGGGGCAGCCCCACGCCGTCGGGAAACCCCCCGGTGCCGGCAGAACGGAGACTCCCGCCGGCGGAGAATGACGCCCCTGGTCTTTCAGGGTACGGTTCATCCTTTCCGCAATACCACTGGATTAAGGGTGGTAAACAATGTGAACTGTTGTTTCACCCCAAACAATCCCTGTTGCATTACCTGAGCAGTGAAGTGAGTGTCGTGGTCTGAGTCGATGCTGCAGGGAAGTGCCCACCTAGTGAATATTTGCTGCACTAGGATGTCAGCCGTGATCTTGGCTTTGTTGGTGCGGGTTGGGAATGCTTCCACCCACTTACAGAAAGTGTCTGCAACAATCAAGATATAACTGTAACCTCCCGCACCAGGCGGAAGGGGACCGATGCAGTCCATCTGAAGATTAGCCCAGGTATCTTCCACAAGGTGGGTATGTCTCAGCCCCCCCCCTTTGTGAGGATATTTATCAGGATTGTTCTGTGTGCAGATTATACAATTATCAACATAACATCGTACCTCCTGCTCTAGAATTGGCCAGCAGCACAATCTCTTGATTCGCTGACCTGTGGTTCCTGCCCCCTGATGGCTCTGGGCGTGGTGGTTTCTGAAAACAATTTGATAGCTGTCCCTCGTCTAAAACGGTAAAATATTTTGTCTGGGGAGCCTGTCTCATCATGGCCTCTGGGCTAGTAGCAATGCTGTGATTTGTCTTCTTTATTCTATCATGGAATTTGGGTGTCGCTGGCTGGAATGGCATTTATTGCCCATCTATTAGAACAATTAACGGTCAACCACGTTGCTGTGGGTCTGGAGTCACATGTAGGTCAGACCAGGTAAGGACGGCAGATTTCCTTCCCTGACGGACATTCAGGATTCAGATGGGTTTTTACAACAATCAACAAGAGTTTCATCGTCATCATCACTGACTTTTTTAAATTCCAGATTTTGTATTGAATTCAAATTCCCCCATCTGCCCTGGTGGGATTCGAACCCGGGTCCCCAGAGCAGTACCGTGGGTCTCTGGATTATTAGTCCAGTGAGAATACCACTACGCCACTGCTGACGTTGTGGGATGTGTTTAGGGTAGTGCGGGATCCTCCTGTGTCTCATAGAAAGTCAACAGGGCAGCCTCTAACCTCGCCTTGTACAAGGGGTCTCCCTACGCTATCCCATTTGATGTTGCATACCCAAGTCAGTGAGGCCGGGTACTGGTTCAGAATCTAATTGGGGGTATAAGCTGTAGAGAGTGTCAGCGCTGTCTACCGGGGTTATGCTGGTTTGACGGGCCGGTCATTTGAGTGTCATAGGCTGAGGTTCCCCGTTGGGAAATCACTGGGCTGGTCATGGGGTTGGTGAGGCGATGCCCTGCATTCCCTGGCAAAATGACCAATCTGGCCACAGTTATCTTTTTTTTTAAATTTAGAGTACCCAATTAATTTTTTCCAATTAAGGGGCAATTTAGCGTGTTCAATCCACCTACCATGCACACCTTTGCGTTCTGGGGGTGAAATCCATACAAACACGGGGAGAATGTGCAAACTCCACACGGACAGTAACCCAGAGCCGGGATCGAACCTGGGGCCTCAGTGCCGTGACGCAGCAATGCTAACCACTGCGCCAAGTGCTGCCCTCTGGCCACAGTTATAACGCTGTGGGGTGGATATCTGGGTTTGGCTCTGTGCTGCTCCCAGTGTCTAGGGTTTGGAGGAAATAGAGGGGCTGGACGGGGCTGCGGTTCTCTGTTTCGGTGATCGGTAAGAATATATAGGGATGGGTTTCTGGGGGTTCCTAGCCCCTTGTTTCTGCTTCCCCTCCTTGTTACTCCACACCGGGCCAGGATGGGAGTTGGGGCAGATGGGGTTCATTTTTTCTGGTTTTGTGGGTTAGGGGTCCTTATCTGTTTGAAGACCCGCTCCCAAGCACGAGGCATTTGTGGATAGCCCATGCTTCATTGTGGCCATTGTCATCGGAGTAAAAGTTTTTGCACGCCTTCCGCCTCCATCGGTGGCATGTGTGATCAGGATGTGGATCCATGGGGACTGGTGTTATGGGTTTAATTGTACTTTGTTTAACTGTCCGAAGTCACCAATAAACTGATTCCAGAGCCGAAAGGCATATGCCATCGGATGTTCCCCTTTCTTTTGCTGACAGTTGTTTAGACCATTCACCAGGTCATCCCTATTGTACCCTATGGTAGTCAGAACTTCTGCCTTCATTTCGGGTAGTTTACCCTGATCCATATTTTGGGCATCGGGTTTGGTGGAACGGATGGCAGGGCTTAAACATATTAAGATAAGCTTCATCTCCTCTGCCTCGTTGAGTCCGTTTAAAATATGGTATTGAGCAATGTTATGAAAAAGAGCATTTGGGTCACCTGAGTGTTCAAATACGCTAATGGCTTTAGCAATGTCAATGAGTTGTGTCAGGTGTCACGAAAGTCACATTGGAATTCTGTTCATCCTGTCGGCGGTGATGATCAGATTCATCGGGATGGGGGCTGGGTCGGGTGGTGAGATCGGTTCCGGTGCCTGGAACCGAGGTGGGGGTCTCCAGTCGGTCGTGGAGTTGGCCGTCGCATAAGCACAGGTATCGTCTTCTAAGTCCTCCCATTCTACCCCTGGGCCACTGCCCCCCAATCCGGTGATGAACGCGCACATTGCATTCCTTTTAATGGTTAGCTGAGATATTAACTTCTCAATCTAGCGCAGGCATTTGGTGTGGTCTGCTGCAAGGGTACTACTGTCTATTCCTGCCTGGTGTAGAACTTTTACTGCCGCCTGCAGGTTGCTGCATTTGCGTTTCATTTCTTTTAATTGTTGCAGCACTTCCTTTTCTACCTTCAGTTGGGTTATCTGGGTTTCTCTGTCCCGTTTAAACTAAGTTAACTCCGTCTCTCTTCCCCAAAGTTGTTCTAAACAACTAGCGATTGCAATCGCGCTACTGAGTTTGGGAGCCCGTTTACCCACCTCCGATGGGCAACAATTCTCCAACAATTCCCTCATTTGGATCCCAGATCTGATTTTGGGGTGTCACCACACTGCACCCATTTGGAAAATGTCATATTCAAGTAACTGCGGAGGGTGTCCTCCCAATTGTCAAGGCAGGCCATAACTAATTCTTTACTTCTGGAGTTTGTGACAAGAAGTATGGGAATCAATCGTGATAAGGGTCCGGTTTACACTAAATTCCCTCCCACAGAGTTTACCTAATTCCTTGACTAACCTACGGTCTAAACACATAGTTTGTACACCTCACATTCCAGGCACCTTATGGCTCAGTTTACTGATCGAAAATTGGATTAGTCCTTCACTCACTTAAGACTGTCCATCACGTGGGGTATTTCCCTCTTGATTCAGGCTGAAATGGAGTGTTGGGAGAATACAAGGTTGGTGAGTCCGAATTCAGAGCAACGTGGCCACTTCTTATCGAATGCCCCCTCCCCCGACGCCAGATGTTGTATCTGCCCAATTCCACTACTTCGAACAGTATTTAATCAAACCTTTACCCAAGATGTCTTTAATAACTAGGAGAACAAAGCATAATCACAAGCATAAATTTCAACAAACTTTATTAAAAAACAAGTTACCTTAAATTACCCACATAAAATGAAGGAGATAACCAAATCTTGGGTATGCTATCAGTAAAGATGGCTTGGTTGAACGGAGGCTCCGATTCCCGAGCCTCTCTGGTCTGTCGACACAAGGTGGGTCTCGCTGGCAACTGCTTTCTTCCTTCCTTCTGGTTGGTCTTCTGGATGGTCAAGGTCACTTCCCACGTCGAGTCTTCGTTGCTGGGGTGGCTTGGGCGTCTACTTTTCTCCCTCTCCTTTCGCACCTTTTCAGACGTTCTGCCAATGAGGCCTCGGGAGGCAGTCCCAACGCCCAATGATCCAGCTGATGGCCGTTTGACAGGACACCGGTGTCCATGTCCAGTGGTGTGATCTGCACATGCCCCGTTCCATGCAAGGTCAGGGCGGGAATTCTGGACGACCGAGAGCCTGGCTCGTCTTGGCGGCTGACAATAGACCGGTGCATAGCAATAGGGTGCAACGATCTCCTGGTGGGTGATGGACGGGCGGGTCCAGACATGTTCTGGCAGTTGATCTGTGGCTTGTGTATTGTGTCTTTGGTCAAGTCTGAATTCCCATCAGCCTGCTTGAGGTTTGGACTGCAGTTTCATTTAAAGTGTTCTCTTCTTTAATTTAAACGGGCTGACCACACTTGTCAATCAGCCAGCCCAGACTGTTTCTTTGAAAGTTAGCAGCCTTCCACCAGCCTGTGCTGCAGCCACTGGGACAGCATTGCAGAGGACAACTAGGGTAGGCAAAGCCACATGGAGGACGGGCAGTAATGGAATGCACAAGATTATTTACTTGTCCTTTGTATACAATTAAGCATGATTTAATTTAAAAATGTGGTTTTGATTGTGGTCAGGTAACACTGTGATGGTCAATAACAGAGGCACAGTAAGGTGTGGGACTGCAGGTGAATAGGGAATTGGGTTACTGGTAACGCACTCACCTGAGTTCTTCACCGACAGCCAGGTGGAAAGGGACTGTTTAGTTTTCTTCCTTTCTTTCTCCTCAGTTGTCCTCTCCTCCACATGCTCCTCAGCTGCTTAGCTGTTGGCAAGGGTAGTTCTCTTACGATGACATGGTTGGGAAGTGTGCAGCAGACCATCACAAATCCTTGCACATTCTGTAAAGTACTGCACGGCTCTCCCAGAGCAGTCTATGCAGGAAATGTGTTTTTGCAGCACAACAGCAACAGCATGGCCTTTCCTTTTATACCCAACAGTACACAGAGGGAGGACTTTCAGCCCATCGAGTCTGCACCCACCCTCCGAAAGAGCACCCAGCTAGGCCCACTTCCCCACCCTATCCCTGTAACCCCAACTAATGTTTGGACTCTAAAGGGCAAGTTAGCACGGCTGATCCATCTAACCTGCACATCTTTGGACTATGGTAGGAAACCGGAGCACCCAGAGGAAACCCACGCAAACACAGGGAGAACGTACAAACTCCACACAGACAGTCAGCCAAGGTCAGAATTGAACCTGGGTTTCTGGCGCTGCGAGGCTGCTGTGCCACTATGCTGCCTGTTCTGTACCAGAATCATCAGCCATGTGGTCAGTGGACAGTCCTCATCATCCAGTGACTGCTCGTTGGTTTGTTTTTATAGTTCAAATGCAGCTGGAATCGTGAACTAAAACAAAATGAGGGCATCATGTCTGCCACTCGGATAATGGGCATCGAACTCCGTGATGAGGTAAAGTCACCATAGTCCTGGATGATCATATGCTACTTTCCCATTTGATGGGGAGAAATGACTGGTGTCGTGTTATGTACTCTGGGATAACACAGGTTGCAACTGGATTCAGCTTTAACCAAAAGATACTCCAGATCTTGAAGTTAGTTCAATCTGATTTATTGAACCAGTAGCACAGTTAGCACAGTTCTCTATGAGTTTGACTCACTGCTAACCTAAGTGTGGTTACTCTGTCTGACTGAACCAGACTAGCTCTTAGCCACGTGCTGGAGGTGTGATACTGTACACACACCCTGACTCACTCTGTAGATGTTCATCAGTGGAAAGAGGCGGAGTGTGAGAGCCTTGTGCCTTTTATAGTGAGATACCACCCCTGAGTGTCCTGCCTGCTCATTGGTCGTGTCCTGTTCTCTGTGTTCATTAGCTGCCTGTCTGTATATCATTATCTGCATGTCTGCAGATCATGACATCTCCCTTTTTTTAAATGTTTTGTTGGCATATGGGAACGTACTTACATGTGGTGGCATATATTAACATATTTACAAGCGGTGGCTTATGTGAACGTATTTACATGTGAAGACAGCTGTCTAATGTGAGAAAACAGAACATAGCAAACAAAACAAATGTTCATAAGTCCAGTCTCTGGGGCTTGCGTCTGATCGACCGCCGGAGAGGTGGTGGTGGGGAGGGTGGTGTCTTGACAGGCGGGATGGAAGACTGACTGGTGGCCTCGTAGTTTGAGGTATCAAGAGGTGGCAAAACAACGGACAGAAAAGGAGAAGAAAGCGGTTGCGGGCAGGCAACTTTGCGCAGTGCCCGTCTGTTTCGTCGCACAACAGAACCATCAGCCATACGTATAACATACAAGCGGGCGCAGCCTGTCGAACAACGACAGCTGGAGCAGATCAGCCACCATCCGGTATCTTGATCCTGACAGTGTCTGCCGGGGATACCACGGGCAAATCGGTGGCATGAGCATCATAGCCCTGCTTTTGCTGGTTTCGGAGCTGCTGCACCTTCTGCAGCACCGGGAGGTAATCCAGGTTGGGCAAGTGTATGGTTGGAAGTGTCGTTCGCAGGTCCCTGTTCATCAGGAGCTGAGCCGGCGACATGCCAGTGGACAGTAGGGTCGCCCTGTACGCAAGCAGCGCGAGGTAGATGTCAGAAGCAGAATCTGTGGCCTTGCAGATGAGCTGTTTCACAATGTGCACCCCTTTTTCAACCTTCCCATTGGACTGCGGATAGTGTGGGCTGGAAGTGACATGTTTGAAATGGTATGATTTGGCAAACATAGACCACTCGTGGCTGTTGAAGCACGGGCCATTGTCACTCATGACATGAGTATCTGTCGAGATCTTCGTCTCCCTGTCTGGGTCGTAAAATGCCAAGACGGGTGCAGTGGTGAGCTTGGCTTTCATCTCCAACCACGCTGCCTGCAGTGCTGCCTTCCACTCACAGGCAGTGGACTTTTACACCAGGTTTCGTAGGGCCGTGGTGTGTGAGGCCAGGTTTGGGATGAACTTGCCCAGAAAATTGGCCATGCCCAGGAAGCGCAACACTGACTTCTTGTCTTCAGGGGCCTTCATGTCTTCGATGGCCTTGACCTCGTCTGTGTCCGGGCGCATGCCCTGCTGAGAGATCTGGTCACCTAGGAACATGAGTGTCGACTTGTCAAAGCAACATTTGGACCTGTTCAGCTTCAGGCCATTGGCATGGACATGGCGAAATTCCTGCTGGAGACGGGAAACATGCTCTTCAGGGGTCGTGGACCATATGATGGTGTCGTCCACGTACACACGAACCCCTTCAATGCCCTCCATCATCTGCTCCATGATGCGGTGGAATATCTCCGATGCCGAGACAATGCCAAACGGCATGCGATTATAGCAGTATCTGCCAAACGGCGTGTTGAAGGTGCAGACAGAGCCTTCTGCTGGACTCATCCAGCTGGATTTGCCAAAATCCATGTGACGCATCTAACTTGGTGAAAAAAACGTGCGTGTGCCATTTCACTGGTGGGTTCCTCCCGCTTCGGGATGGGGTAGTGTTCACGCATTATATTCTTATTGAGATCCTTGGGATCAATGCAGATGCGCAGGTCTCCCGAAGGCTTTCAAACACATACCATCGAGCTGACCCAGTCAGTCGGTTCGGTTACCTTGGAAATGATGCCCTGTTGCTGAAGATCCTTGAGCTGTGCCTTCAGGCTCTCCCTCAGCGGAGCCGGGACCCGGCGTGGTGCGTGAACCACTGGCTTGGCATCAGGGCGTAGCAGAATCTTGTATCAATATGGCAGCCTGCCCATCCCGTCGAACACATCCGGATACTGAGTGAGGATGTCGTCAATGCCGGCCTGAAGATCCACATTGGAGGATGTCGTTGTGTAAACCCGCTGCACAAGGTTCAGCTGCTTGCAGGCCTGCGCACCAAGTAGGGATGCCCTGTCTGGCTTGACAATTTCAAAACGTAACCATGCATGGGTGCTCCGGTTTGAGACGAGTAGATGGCAGGATCCCAGTGCCGTGATGGCATTTCCGTTGTAGTCCAGGAGCCTGCAGGCTGCTGGAAGGACCTTGGGGGGCTTCTTGATGTGTTTGAAATCTGCCTGTGAGAGGAGGTTGGCTGTAAATACACCCTGACTCACTCTGTAGATGTTCATCAGTGGAAAGAGTGCCTTTTATAGTGAGATGCCACCCCTGAGTGTCGTGCCTGCTCATTGGTCATGTCCTGTTCTCTGTGTTCATTAGCTGCCTGTCTGTGCCTGTCTGTATATCATTATCTGCATGTCTGCATATCATGACAACTGGTGGTGGTTTAACCAGAGGATCACCACACCTCAGGTGAGGGGCAAGGTTGAGAAGACAGGGCCATCATGAATAACCTCAACCGGTACAGGAATTGAACCCATACTGCTAGCCTCACTCTGCATCACAAACCAGCTGTCTAGCCAACTGACCTAAAGCTTTGACAAAGAGTCATCCAGACTCGAAACGTTAGCTCCCTCTCTCTCCACAGATGTTGTCAGGCCTTCTGAGATTGTCCAGTATTTCCTGTTTTTGATCGAGCTAAATTAACTGCCTGGTGTCACACATCAGCTGAACATTGAGGGAGTGGAATCCCTTTCAGTTTTGGTATAGGACAGAGTTCAGATGCAGCATCCTGCAAAATGGGGACATTTACAATCCGAGTCATTCGAGCTGCTCGGATCTGGAAAAGAGAAAATAAAACGGCGTTAAATCTCTTAGAATAGAATGCCTCGGAAACCTTTGTAGCCATCTGGGATGGCCACGCCCCGATTACAAAATGGACACTTGCAAAGAATGCAGGGAAAATTGGACAATACCGAAAAAGCAAGCAGGTGCAAGGTCTGTCTGTTGATTAGAGCTGTAACTCTCAGACAGGGCCGGTACTGCAGAACCATCTCCAGACTAATGAGCCATCCCCGGGAACAAAAGGCAACATTTAGGTAAACAATGCTAAGACAGACATCCCAGCGCCAGAGGAGACTAAAACAAAGCAAACCAACGGCTTCCTGGCACACACCCAGCAACCAGGGAACCCACCCCTCTATTGGAGGAAAATTGATAAGGGAGATTGGGAAATGGCCCAATTAATTGGGGCTAAGTTCAAGGCCCGCCCAAAAGCACGCAAAGCCCTTTTTGGGTATAAAAAGGATTCCCCAAGAGAGAATCGCTCTCTTGGCCTTGGCTGTCAGCGAGTAGAGATCCTCCAAAGCTACACCAGACCAAGTAAGTTCAAAGTCAACGCACGCTAAGAGATAGACGCTCCTAGTTGCTACCCTGTAAACAGCTCAACCCAGCAGCCTCAGAACCGAGCAACGGCCATTGTTCCTCTGACTGAGTGGGCACCCAAAGCTAAGTATAGGCTTTCAGTAATAGTGATAGTTTAGGTTGTAGAGTTTTATGCATGAGTAGATTTGACTGTGTGTAAATAAATGAGCATTGCTTTTGAACTTACTAACTGGTGTATCGAGTCTTTGATCAGTATTCGGTTTTGAACCTTGTGGCGGTGTCGAAAGATACCTGCCGACTCTTGAGCAAACGTAATTAAACAGAGCCAAATTAAGAGACAACAGCAAGTTAGCAACACCTTGCTTATGCAGCAAGGTACAGCAAACACCTCCAACTCCGGCATAAAGGTTTAACACACAGTCACCTTCGCTGCCACTGCCAATGTGGTTTCTGCCCTGCTCGGAGGCTGCAGTTCTGGCTGCAGCAGGGGACAGATTTCAATAAGGTTGTGACACAAATTGACCCGAATTTCTAGCCCGGCAGGTGAGCGCGATGGGAAATCCGCTGCCGCCCATGATCAGCCCCTGATGTCAATTTCACTATACACTGGTGGCCAGTGTGAAATGTGCCCTGAGACAGGATCAGCGCTGCCGGCAGCGGTGGGCGGTTTAAATAGAGCTCCTTTAAAGGTTGGAAGCATGCACTTGGGGCCCTCAGGGGTTTTGAACACATCACTTCAGTTATGGTGCTGTCACTGTCTCCAGAATGTCATCGGTATCCGGACCTCATGCCAAGCAGGACAAAAATGGCTGGAGCAATTTTCCAATGAGGTATTGCTGGAGGCAGTTAGTGCCCAATCCTGCTTCCACGGGAGGACAAGTGGAGGCCACCTTATGTGACGAAGGAGGCCTGGTCAGTGGGCATGACATTATTCACTAAACCTGGATCCAGATCCAGTGTAAGGAAAGGGTCAGTGACCTTCTGCATTGTGCCAGGATGAGTGCTAATTCCAGTTGGAATCTTGGGTCGATGACTTTGTGGGTGGAAATAAGGTAAATGAGATTGTTGTGCATATTGAAATTGGCCGGTCCGATGTTGTGGGCATCACAGAGACATGGCTGTAAGGGGATCCAGGCTGGGATCTAAATATCCAAGGATATGAGTCCTATCGAAAGGACAGGCAGATGGGCATGGAGGGTGGGGTTGCATTGTTCGTAAAAAATGAACTTAAATCGATAACAAGAAGTGATAAAGGGTCGGAAGGCACAGAATCTATGTGGGTAGAGTTCAGGAAACACAAAGGAAAAAAGACGCTGGATTGGAGTTATGTACAGGCCCCCGAGCAGTAGTCAGGATGTGGGGCAGAAAATAAATCGGGAGATAGAAAAGGCTTATAAGAAAGCCTATATTACAATAATCATGGGGGATTTCAATATGCAGGGGGACTGGGAAAATTAGGTTGGTCGCGGATCCCAGGAAAAGGAATTTGTGGAATGTATACGAGATGATCTTCTGGAGCAACTTGTGCTACAGCCCACTAGGGAACAAGCAATTCTGGATTTGGTGATGTATAATGAGGCAGACTTGATTAGAGAACTTAAGGTGAAGGAATCCTTAGGGAGCAGTGACCACAATATGATAGAATTTACCCTGCAGTTTGAGAGGGAGAATCTGCAATCAGATGTAACGGTTTTACAATTGAATAAAGGCAACTACAAAGACATGAGAGAGAAGCTGGCCAGAGTTGATTGGAAGGGGAGCTGATGCACTGTCAATTATCACAAAGACGAGAGTAGTGGAATAATCGAGGCTTTATTGAGCAAAGATGTTGTGCCTCCTGTAGCTGTCACCAGAATGGCTGCAGCACCGGTGAGCACACACATTTATACACCGCCTACTGGGCAGAGCCAGCAGGCAGGGATTTACCCATGTACCTCTATTATACGTGCCTTACCATAATACATATAATACGGCTAGTGGTGACTACCACATTCACCCCCTGTTAAAAAAAGAGAGTCCGGCAGGGGTGGTGGAAAAAGAATTACAAGTTCAGTCTGTCGGGGGCCTTGACCCACCTCTGCGATCGCCTCAGTCCTGGTGGTGATGTGGGCGCCGACTTGGTCACCTGTGACTCCGGGAGCGTGTTGTACTCGTCTTCATCACCCCTGAGTGGAACCAGTGGGAGGACGGATCCTCCTGGGGCGGGGGCTGCGGTGAGATTCGCTGGGGGGAGGGGGAGTGGTGCAGGGGTGAATGAGGCAACCGGGGGGGGAGGCGGTGTCAGGTCGGGGGCCGTGGGTGGGGATCCAGCGGGTGCCAGGTCCCGGAGGAGACTGTGTCCTGGCGCCCGTCAGGGTGTGCCACATAGGCGTACTGCGGGTTCGCGTGTAGGAGGTGAACTCTTTTGACCAAGGGGTCCGACTTATGGGTCCGCGCATGCTTGCGAAGAAGGACGGGTCCAGAAACTGTCAGCCATGTTGGGAGCGAGACCACGGAGGTGGACTTCCTGGGGAAGGCAAACACACGTTCATGAGGGGTCTCATTAGTCGCGGTGCAGAAGAGCAATCGGATGGAGTGGAGCGCGTCGGGGAGGACCCCCTGCCAGCGGGAGACCGGCAGATGTTTAGACCGCAGGGCCAGCAGGACGGCCTTCCAGACCATCGCGTTCTCCCTCTCCACCTGCCCGTTTCCCCAGGGGTTGTAGCTGGTCGTCCTGCTCGAGGCGATGACCTTGCTGAGCAGGAACTGCCGCAGCTCATCACTCATAAAAGAGGATCCCCGATTGCTGTGGATGTAGGTGGGGAAACCAAACAGAGTGAAGATGCTGTGGAGGGTTTTAATGACCATGGCAGAAGTCATATCGGGGCATGGGATGGCGAAAGGGAACCGGGAGTACTCATCAATCACGTTCAGAAAGTACGTGTTGCGGTCGGTGGAGGGGAGGGGCCACTTGAAGTCCATGCTGAGGCGTTCAAAGGGGCGGGAGGCCTTCACCAGGTGCCCTCGATCGGCTTGCACTCTGCGCAGACCTAGCAGTCTCTGGTGATGGTCCTGACCTCCTCAATGGAGTAGGGCAGGTTGCGGGCCTTGATGAAATGGGTGACCTCCGGGTGGCAGAGGTCAGAGTGCAGAGCCCGGAGTTGGTCCACTTGTGCGCTGGCACATGTACCGCGGGATAGGGCGTCAGGGGGCTCGTTGAGCTTCCCCGGGCGATACAAAATCTCGTAATTATAGGTGGAGAGCTCGATCCTCCACCTCAAGATCTTGTCGTTTTTGATCTTGCCCCGCTGTGTGTTATTGAACATGAAATGAAATAAAATGAAAAATGAAATGAAAATCACTTATTGTCACATGTAGGCTTCAATGAAGTTACTGTGAAAAGCCCCTAGTCGCCACATTCCGGCACCTGTTCGGGGAGGCTGGTACGGTAATCGAACCGTGCTGCTAGCCTGCCTTGGTCTGCTTTAAAAGCCAGTGATTTAGCCCAGTGTGCTAAAACATGAAGGCAACCGACCATTGGTCAGTGAGGAGAGTGAATCTCCTGCCGGCCAGGTAATGCCTCCAATGCTGCACAGCTTCCACAATGGCTTGGGCCTCCTTTTCAACAGAGAAGTGGCGAATTTCAGAGGCATGGAGGGTGCAGGAAAAGAAGGCCACGGGCCTGCCCGCCTGATTGAGGGTGGCGGCCAGAGCTACATCCGCTGCATTGCTCTCGACCTGAAAGGGGAGGGACTCGTCGACTGCGTGCATCGTGGCCTCAGCGATGTCTGCCTTGATGCGGTTGAAGGCCTGGCGGGCCTTGTCCGCATAATTAGGGACCCACTGGGCATAGTAGGAGTTAAACCCCAGGCATCGTTTCAGGGCCTTGGGGCAGTGGGAGTTCCATGAGGGGGCGCATGCGGTCAGAGTCGAGCCCAAGGACTCCATTTTCCACATCATAGCCAAGGATGGCTAAGCGGTTGGTGCGGAAAACGCATTTCTCCTTATTGTACATGAGGTTAAGGAGTTTGGCGGTCTGGAGGAATTTTTGGAGGTTTCCGTTGCGGTCCTGCTGATCGTGGCCGCAAATGGTGACGTTACCTAGGTTCGGGAAGGTGGCCTGCAGTCCGTAACGGTCAACCATTCGGTCCATCTCTCGTTGGAAGACTGAGACCCCATTAGTGACGCCGAAGGGAACCTTAAGGAAGTGATAGAGGCGGCCATCTACTTCGGGCGCAGTGTATTGGCGGTTCTCCGGGTGGATGGGGAGCTGGTGGTAGGTGGACTTCAGGTCCACTGTGGAAAAAACCCGATACTGCGCAATCTGATTGACCATGTCAGATATGCGTGGGGGGGGGTACACGTCGAGCTGCGTGTACCGATTGATGGTCTGACTGTAGTCAATGACCATCCTGTGTTTCTCCCCAGTCTTTACTACTACCACTTAAGCTCTCCAGGTGCTGTTGCTGGCCTCAATGACCCCTTCCCGCAGAAGCCATTGGGCCTCCGACCTGATGAAGGTCCTGTCCTGGGCACTGTACCGTCTGGCCTGGTGGCGATGGATTTTCTATCCGGGGTGAGGTTCACAAACAGGGAAGGTGGATCGACCTTAAGGGTCGTGAGGCCGCATATGGTGAGGGGGGGGGGGTGGTAGGGGTCCGCCGAATTTTAAGGTTAAGCTTTGGAGGTGGCACTGGAAGTCCAGGCCGAGTAACAGGGCAGCGCAGAGGTGGGGGAGGACGTAGAACTGGAAGTTGCTAAACTCTACACCTTGGAGGGTGAGGGTCGCGATGCAGTACCCCCGGATTTCCACGGAATGGGATCCGGAGGCCAGGGTGATTTTCTGGGTGACTTGAGTGTACCAGGAGGGAGCAGCGCCTTACTGTAGTGGGGTGGATAAAGCTCTCTGTGCTCCCAGAGTCAGAAATGCAGGTCTTCTCGTGCCCATCGATCTTCACCGTCGTTGTTGCAGTCGCGAGGCTGCGGGGCCGGGACTGATCCAGGGTGATTGAGGCGAGCTGCGGCAGATGCTGGGAGGTCCCGGGCTGGTCAGCGGTGATGGAGGTAGCAGCAGGCGATGAACGGCCAGACGAGCAGGGATCCTGAGGCGCCGTCCAAAATGGCGCCTTAGATGGCGGCTCCCACGGGGCGCACATGGCGGGCGGCATCAAAGATGGCAGCGCCCACGGGCCGCTCGTGGTTTGCGGCGAAGAAGATGGCGGCGCCCACGGGTCGCACACGGCTGGCGGTGAGGAAGATAGTGGCGCCCCTGGGTCGCACGTGTGGGGCGCAGGAACACCGGGCCTGGAAACAGCAGCGGCCGACCGGGCCTGGCAAACAGAAACAAAGTGTCCCTTCTTTTCACATCCGTTGCAGGTCACGCTCTGTGCCAGGCAGCGCTGCCTGGGGTGTTTGTTCTGCCCGGGTTGCCGTGCGGCGCAGGCTTGTCGGCGCTGGTGGGGCCCACAATGCCCATGAGGGTGCCGCGTGGTCGGGGGCGTACGACTGGACTTTACGGGAGGCCACTTCTAATGAGTTAGCGAGTTGCCTAGTCTCCGCAAGACAAAGCGTACCCCCTTCCAGTAGCCGCTGGCGGACGTACTCAGATCTCATGCCCATAACGACAGCGTCTCAAATTAAAAGTTGTGTGTGCTGGACTGCCGAAACTGCCTGGCAATCACAGTTCCTACCTAGGATGTGCAGGGCACGCCAGAAATCGCCCAGGGACTCCCCGGGGAGTTGCTGTCTCATGGACAGGAGGAGCCTGGTGTATAGTTGATTGACTGGTCGAATGTAATGTCCCTTCGGGAGCTCCATCGCTTCGGAGTAAGTGGACGCATCCCGGATGAGAGGAAAAATGTCAGGGCTCACCCGTGAATAAAGGACTTGGTGCTTCTGCGAGTCCGTGGGTTCCTCAGCGGATGTTCGGAGATAGCTTTCGAAGCAGGCTAACCAGTGCTCAAAGACAGACTGCTTGAGGGCTCAGCTGCAGGCGATTAGGCTTGATGCGGAGATCCATCGTTTTAAAAATATTTGTTCAATAAATTGGTGCACAGAGGGCGGAGAGGGAGAGATTGGTGGGAGAGATACTCAGGGTAGATAGGAGGTACGCGGAGGCCCCAGAGGGGGGGGCTGTTGAACGAGCGCCAGAAATTACAGGCGGAGTTTGATCTGCTGTCCACGGGGTAGGCGGAGGCGCAGCTGAGGAAAGCGAAGGGGGCAGATAATGAGTATGGCGAGAAGGCGAGTAGGATGCTGGCGCACCAGCTGCGCAGGGGGGAGGCGGCCAGAGAGGTTGGGGGAGTGCGGGATGGGTAAGGCAACATGGTGCTGAGCCCACAGAGGGTCAATGAAGTCGTCAGGGAGTTCTACGGAAGGTTATACAAGTCGGAACCCCCCGGGGAGGGGGAAGGGATGAGGCGGTTCATGGTCCGGTTGAGGTTCCCAAGGGTGGAGGCAGAGCGGGTGCAGGGACTGGGGGCCCCGATTGGGTTGGAGTAGGTAGTCAGGGGGCTGGCAGGCTTGCAGACGGGCAAGGCCCCGGGTCCGGACGGCTTCCCCATAGAATGTTATAAGAAGTTCTCGGAGCTGTTGAGCCCTCTCCTGATGAAAACCTTCAATGAGGCAAAGGAGAAAGGGACCCTCCCTCCGACAATGTCGCAGGCATTGATCTCGCTTATCCTGAAGAAGGAGAAGGATCCGCTTCAGTGTGGGTCCTACAGGCCGATATCGCTCCTGAGTGTGGATGCCAAGCTGTTGGCAAAAATTCTGGCCAGCAGAATAGAGGACTGTGTCCCGGAAGTGATTGGGGAGGACCAGACGGGTTTTGTTAAGTGCAGACAGCTGAACACGAATGTGAGGAGGCTCCTGAATATTATCATGATGCCCTCGGAGGGGGTGGGAGGGGGTGTAGGTGGTGGCTGCGATGGACGCGGAGAAGGCCTTTGACAGGTTGGAGTGGGAGTATCTGTGGGAGGCGCTAGGCAGGTTTGGATTTGGGGAGGGATTTATAGGGTGGGTAAGCCCCCTGTAGCGAGGGTGTCCACAAACCGGCAAAGGTCGGAATATTTCAGGCTGCATCGGGGGACGAGACAGGGGTGTCCCCTGTCCCCGTTGCTGTTTGCCCTGGCAATTGAGCCGTTGGCCATTGCGCTCAGGACTTCGAGGGATTGGAGGGGGCTGGTGCGTGGAGGGGAGGAACACTGGGTCTCCCTCTACGCGGATGACCTGCTGTTGTATATTTCGGACCCGTTAGAGGGGATGGGGGAGGTCATGTGGATCCTGGGGGACTTCAGGAGGTTCTCCGGGTATAAGTTGAACGTGGGGAAGAGTGAGCTGTTCGTGGTCCACGGTAGGGGCCAGGAGGAGAGACTGAGGGAGCTCCCGCTCAGGATAGTGGAGAGGCGCTTTCGGTACTTGGGGATACAAGTGGCCAGGAACTGGGATGCCCTGCACAGGCTCAACTTAACCCGGCTAGTGGAGCAGATGGAGGGAGAGTTTAAAAGCTGGGATATGCTCCCGCTTTCCCTGGCGGGTCGGGTGTAGACTGTGAAGATGACGGTTCTCCCCAGGTTCCTCTTCGTGTTTCAGTGCCTCCCCACTTTCATCCCAAGTCCTTTTTCAAGCGGGTGAATAGGATTGTGACGGGATTTGTGTGGGCGAATAAAACCCCGCGAGTCAAAAGGGTATTCTTGGAGCGTAGTCGGCGGGGGGGCTGGAGGACTGGCTCTGCCGAACCTCTGCGGTTATTACTGGGCGGCCAATGTGGCAATGATCAGGAAATGGATGATGGAGGAGGGGGCGGCGTGGGGGCGGTTGGAGGCGGTGTCGTGTAGAGGCACCAGTCTAGGGGCACTTGTTACGGCTCCGCTGCCGTTCTCGTCGACGCGATACACCACTAGTCCGGTGGTGACAGCGGCACTGAGGATCTAGGGGCAGTGGAGGAGACACAGGGAAGAGGAGGGGGCCTCGGTGTGGACCCCAATACGGAATAACAACAGATTTGTTCCGGGTAGGTTGGATGGGGGATACCAAGGCTGGTATAGGGCACGTATTAGGAGGATGGGGGACCTGTTTATCGACGGGACTTTCCCTAGCATGCAGGCGCTGGAGGAGAGGTTCGGCCTACCCCCTGGGAATGCGTTCAGGTACCTCCAGGTTCGGGACTTTCTTAGAAAACAGGTGGGAACATTTCCGCTGCTGCCCCTGCGTAGGATCCAGGACAGGATGGTGTCTGGCATCTGGGTAGGGGAGGGGAAGGTGTCGGACATATATCAGGAGCTGCAAGAGGTGGAGGAAGCCTCAGTGGAGCAGTTGAAAGGCAAGTGGGAGGAGGAGCTGGGTGAGAAGCTGGATGAGGGCCTGCGGGCCGACGCCCTGGGCAGGGTGAACTCCTCCTCATCATGTGCCAGGCTCAGTTTAATTCAGTTTAAGGTGGTGCATTGGGCGCATATAACGGCGGCAAGAATGAGTAAGTTTTTTGGGGTGGAGGACAGATGCCCGAGATGTGCAAGGAGTCCGCCGAACCATGCCCATATGTTTTAGGCATGCCCGGCGCTTAAAGAATTCTGGCAGGGGTTTGCGAGGGTGATGTCTAGGATTTTCAGGTTCAGGTGCGGGTACTGTTGATATAATGTGAGTTGGGCAAGGAGACAAAACCCACCTTGTTCTGTTTTTAAAAAAGGGGAAAACGTTTCTGTTATGTAAGTAGTTTCACTGTAAGCTTTGGGATATGTTGATTGTTATTTTTTATTATCTGTATTTCTATTTTTGTTATGTAAAAACGCTCTTTGGAAAAACTTTAATAAAACATTTATTAAAAAAATAAATTAATAAATAAATTGATGCACTATCAATTACCACAAAGACGAGAGTAGTGGAATAATCGAGGCTTTATTGAGCAAAGATGTTGTGCCTCCTGTAGCTGGAACCAGAATGGTTGAAGCACTGGCGAACACACACATTTATATGCTGCCTACTGGGCGGAGCCAGCAGGCAGGGATTTACCCATGTACCTCTATTATACGTGCTTTACCGTAATACATATAATACTGCTAGTAGTGACTACCACAGGAGCCTAGCAGGAAAGTCAGTGGAACATCAATGGCAGGGTTTTTTGGGGGGGTTATTCGGGAGGCTCAACAGAAATTTATCCCAAGGAGGAGGAAACATCTTAACAGGAGGTCAAGGCAACCATGACTGATGAGGGAAGTCAAGGACAGCATAAAAGCAAAAGAACACTGCTGCCTCACGGCGCCGAGGTCCCAGGTTCGATCCCTGCTCTGGGTCACTGTCCGTGTGGAGTTTGCGCATTCTCCCCGTGTTTGCGTGGGTTTCGCCTCCACAACCCAAAGATGTGTAGGGTAGGTGGATTGGCCACGCTAAATTTCCCCTTAATTGGAAAAATGAATTGGGTACTCTAAACTTATATTTTAAAAAAAGAAAAGAAAAAGCATACAATGTCGCAGGGATTAGTGTAAAGCCAGAGAATTGGGAAGCCTTTAAAAGCAAGCAGAGGACAACTAAAAAATAAATGGGGGGGGGGGGGAGAAGATGTAAGCTAGCAATGTAAAAGAAGCCTGCAAGAGTTTTTTTCCATACATGAACAGTAAGAGAGAGGCAAGAATGGATATTGGACCACTGGAAAATGAAGCTGGAGAAGTAGTAATAGGGAACAAAGAAATGGCAAAGGAACGGAATAGGTACTTCACATCAGTCTCCCCAGTGGATGATACCAGTGGCATACCAGAACTTCAAGAGAGTCAGGGGGCAGATGTCAGTGTAGTGGCCATCACTAAGGAGAAGGTGCTGGGGAAACTGAAAGGTCTGAAGGTGGATAAATCACCCGGACCAGATGGGCAACACCCAGGGTTCTAAAAGAGATAATTGAGGAGATTGTGGAGGCATTGGTGTTGATCTTTCAGGAATCACTGGAGGGAGAATCCCAGAGGATTGGAAAGTGACTAATATAACATCCCTGTTTAAGAAGGGAGGGAGGCAGAAAACAGGAAATTATAAGCCTGACTTTGGTTGTTGGTAAGATCTTAGAGTCTATTATTAAGGATGAGATTGCAGAGTACTTCGAAGTGCATGGTAAAATAGGACTGAACCAGCACGGATTCGTCAAGGGGAGGTCATGCCTGACAAATTTGTTGGAATTCTTTGAGGGGGTAACAAGGATGTTAGACAAAGGAGAACCGTACCAGTGGATGTGATTTATTTGGATTTCCAGAAGGCCTTTGACAGGGTGACATACAGGAGGCTGCTAAATAAGATAAGAGTACATGGTGTTAGGGACAAGGTACTGGCATGGATAGAGGATTGGCTGACTGGCAGAAGGCAGAGAGTAGGGATTAAAGGGGTCCGTTTCAAGATGGAAGCCGGTGACTACCGGTGTTCTGCAGGGTCAGTGTTGGGACCACATCTGTTCACGATATACATTAACGATTTGGAAGAAGGAACCGAGAGCACTGTTGCTAAAGGTTCAGATGATATAAAGATATGTAGAGGGAGAGCTTGTGTTGAGAAAGCAGAGTGGATACAGAAGGACTAGGACAGGCTAAGGGAGTGGGCAAAGAAGTGGCAGATGGAATACAATGTCGAAAGGTGTGAGGTTGTACACTTTGGTAGGAAGAATAGAGGCATAGACTATTGAACGTGGTATGAATGTGGATCCACGTCCACTAGGAGAGTCAGTGGCTTCTGAGGAGAGAAAGAAATCCAGTGAATGGGGAAGAGATTGATGGAGGGTACGTGAGATGTAGGCAGCAGTTGTCAGACTGACATGTGAAATCCACTTATCGTCGTTTCTTGTCCATTCAGAAGTCTTTGCTTAGCCAGATGTCCATTCTGAGAAGGAACCAGACTACATACACGCTGGCCTCATTACGTTGTTCCAGACTGACTTTTTTTCTTCCTGGATCAACACGACCCCATAAGGAACCCAATGACCCTGCCCGCTGAAGAAGAGCCAATGCACCAAGCACCGGTGCAGGTGCAGGCACGACGATGGACTCATCCATGTAGGAGAGGACAATAACGCACAGGGGTGAAGCACGTCACACCCACCTGAGGGGGCTGGTAAAGGTAGACAGGGCACCGGCAGGAGGCGGATTGCTGGAGACTAGGACGATGTTGATCCCAAGACAGATGATCAGCCTCTGGAGTTGTCCATCAGGCAGCAGATACTGGATGTCCAGCGGGATGTGTGTGTGAAGACCTAACAGAGTTCCCAAGAGTCTGTGTGTCATGGTCTCAATGGTGGAAGAGTCCATGCGGACTGTGAACACTGTGATAGCCTAGAGCTCAGACCACACATCATACTTCAATGTGAGTGGTGACTCTCGCGGAGTGGCAGCTCCACAAACTCAATCAGGGCTTTCTGGGGTTGCGTTCTCACCTGCAAGCCCACACTCCGTGATAGATGGATGACAACATGGTGACTCTGCCGGTTGCCCGTCCATATCTGGTAGGCAGAGAGGTTCAATCGTGTTGGCGGATGACCTGCAGCTTGCATCTGGGGGCTCCTCTCAGGGACCTATTGATGATGGCAACAGTTTGTCTACCCCTCTGCCAGTGACCGTGGCATCTGAGGAGACCATTACGACGGAGGGGTGCCCAACCATGGCACAAGAATCTCCCGTCTAGACACGGCCCTCAAAACGCCCAGCAACCAGAGGACGACCACCAAGTTAATCAAGGTCGACAGGCCATCAGTCCACAGTCTGCCTCCAATCCAGCTGCCAGGGAGGTTGGAGCACCATGACGTTACACTCGTAAATGGAAAGTAAGCCATAGTGATCACATAAGGGATCTCACAGGTGATTTGTTTCTCTTTGGCATGTGTGTTATATATATATTTTTGTTTCAACCATTAAAATGTTAGATAAGGTACAATGGCCATAGTACACTTCCGGCAATTATTTAGGAAGAGGCCTGGGAGCCTTGTGTCACAAATACAAAGGGCTGAAAAGTTTATTTTGGAGGGTGCGACTTGAGTAAAGTGGGACAGGAGTGCCTCATCAGCACCGGTTACGTGACAATTCTGTTGCCGTGCCCTTGACTCCTCACTTTTGAGTCCTAACTGAAAGAGCTCTGAATCAATGCCTCTCATGAGCATTCTCACATTGGGATCTTGTTCTTCACTCAGGGGCTTTCCTGGCTTTTCCTCACACTCTAATACTCGAATCGTCACCTCTGCAATAGCATTGTTGTCTTTATTCTCCAACGGATCCCCCTTGAGTACAAGATCATAAAGTACACAGCAGACAACAATAAGGGAAATGCCATCTGGAGGTATTGCCGTAAATCCCGAGTGATCTTTGGCCATCTCAATTACTGCCCTTGTGGAGGCATGACTGTGATGTAGTTCCTCAGCTGGAGTTCAGCGACATCATCAGCCACATTTCCAGCAAATAGTCCTCGTCACCTAGTAACCATCCATCCAAGCATGCCGTGGCAATTGACAGCCTTGACACCTGGGGATGCAGGATGTAGGCACCATCACCTGGACACCTGGCACAAACCTGCAGTATCTGACACTTGTGCTCAGAAACAATCTGGACATGAAAGGAAGTGGAAACCCTTTCTATTGCCAAAGGAATCCGAATCCTACGCTGGCACATTTATGGGCACATGCGTACAGTCAATGGCTCCCTGAACTCGGGGAAATTCTACAATTGCAGCAAAGCCTCTGACTCGCTTTGTATGGCTGGCCTCTTCGGTCCCGAAGTGAATGAAGGTGCTGACCCGTCAGAACATGGCATCTGTGACCAACTTAATGCAGATGTGGAGCGCAGATTGCAAGACTGCACAGAGATCTTTCACTGACCCCTGGAATAACCAGAGGCATAAGGTTCAGAGTTACCTGCCACCAGAGCCACAGGCACTGGGTGGCCACCCAGACAGTTGAAGGCAATTTCTGTGTTGATCACCTCACAAAAAGAGAGGACGCTGTCCCTGGAGAGGCAGAGCCTTCTTCGGCACTGAATCTCTGATGTGTCCAGGTAGCTGGACTGCAGAATGTACACTCTGCCTGCAGAGTAATGGCGGATTCTCCGGATTCTTCCACCTGAGAGTTCCTGCTGGCTCTCCACCCCTTCAGGCCATGTCTCTCGGTCCTATGGGCCGATTCTGGGGTGGTTCCTGTGACCAACTGGATCCCCTCCCTTCTGGCCATCTCCTGCTCTTCTGAGGAGATTCCGCCAGCAGAATACACAATCCCCATTTATCCAAATGGTTGTACAGGTTTCTGCAAGAAGGGGTCTTTATACCGAAAACCTCTGCAAATGCCTCAGAATCAGAGTTCTCTAAAACACCCCCAAAAAAGTGCCAAATACGTTCTCTACACCAACTCCCAATAACTCACAGACAAATTCCTAACTCCTCACCTTGCCAACATACTGTGGGCTTTTTATCCCACCCTGGATGCAGAATACGTAAAACGTGAGAGCCGCCTGCAGACTGGTCTATCCACTGAGCGTGAAAGCACACAGGCCACTCAGAATGACTGTCAATTGAGCATGAAATGGTCCCGCCGAAGTCCCGCCGATAAAGTGCCTGTCCCGCCGGCGTGGATTAAACCACCTTTTGAACGGCGGGACAAGGCGGCGTGGGCGGGCTCCGGGGTACTGGGGGGGCGCGGGGCGATCTGGACCCGGGGGGGTGCCCCCACGGTGGCCTGGCCCGCGATCGGGGCCCACCGATCCGCGGGCGGGCCTGTGCCGTGGGGGCACTCTTACCCTTCCGCCTCCGCCACGGTCTCCACCATGGCGGAGGCGGAAGAGACTCCCTCCACTGCACATGCGTGGGAAACTGTCAGCGGCCGCTGACGCTCCCACGCATGCGCCGCCCGGGGATGTCATTTCCGCGCCAGCTGGCGGAGCAACAAAGGCCGTTTCCGCCAGCTGGCGGGGCGGAAATTCCTCCGGCGCCGGCCTAGCCCCTCAATGTTGGGGCTCGGCCCCCAAAGATGCGGAGCATTCCGCACCTTTGGGGCGGCGCGATGCCCGTCTGATTGGTGCCGTTTTGGGCGCCAGTCGGCGGACATCGCGCCGTTTCGGGAGAATTTCGCCCAGGATCCTAACGTTTTTTTAAAGAAACGGGGGAAGAGGTTATTGAACAAATTTGCAGGATGAACATTTAATACAAAGAATGGAACATGTATAATAACAAAAAAAGTAGAATTACATTTGTCATCATCCAAGTCCCGGGTGGGACATAAGGCTGCAGAAATGTTCATGTTGATGTTCATGACTTGTGTCTTCTACTTATTGAAATGCAAAGCAGCCTGTTTTCCAAACATGCTCAGTCTGTCAGACTCCTGAAGGTGGGTGTATCTTGAAGAGATGGCAGTAAGATCATCAGCAAAGCCGAGGTCCTCCAAAAATGAAGAGGGTCCACTGAACTCTCTGGGACGGTCTGATGTTTTTTGACATATGACCCAGTCAATGGTGACAAGAAATAGAAAAGGAGAGAGGATGTAGCCCTGCCTCATGGACTTCACTTCAAACCACTCAGACAACGTGTTGCTGAGGATGATATATTACACCAGATAAAAAGGTTGGAAAGATCTTAATAAAAACACAAGACAATTCAAATTCCAACTATTCCTTTACCCCAGCAATATCTTTACAGGGACATAAACCAGTGAAGAATTACCACTAGCTTGACACAAAGACTTCTTGCTTGGGGCTGGCACAGTTGCAAATGGTTTTCTGCCCGTAACAGCCTCCCCGAACAGGTGCCGGAATGTGGCGACTAGGGGCTTTTCACAGTAACTTCATTGAAGCCTACTTGAGACAATAAGTGATTTTCATTTCATTTCATTTTTCATTTCTGGTGAATTCTGAGCATTAATGTGGTGCTTCTCATCAAACTAATATCTCTACCTCATTCAGAGCGCACCCAGCTAGTGTGGTGTTGTGAGACCCTCCTGCGGGATTTTCTTTCCCAAAGAGTTAAAAAATTTGGCCGGAAAAGGCGGCAAAACTGCTGGCAAGCAGCACCGCTTTTCCCACCTGAGGCAACTATGGGGGGGGGGGGGGGGGGAAAGAAAATTCCGCCCTATTATTCGATGATTCTATGGTGGTCAACAATATATCAATGGTCCAGACATATTGCTGAAAGAAGGAAAACAGAGTACAAGAAAGTCGAATATAAAGGAAGGTTGTTTTATGAATACAAGTACATGGATATATGTTTTAATAAGTCAGGGGAAATCAAAAAAAACAAATTACGGCAATAACATTAAGCATTGAATTACTTTAGCTGATTTGTCCGTCAAGTTTAATACCATTGTAACATTTAATAAGTTACCAGATGCATCACTTAATTATAATAGAGAATTCCTTCTTCAAGAAAGAAATGATGTATACGGCCAAAAATGTTAATTTCCTGTTGCAAGATCTTGAACGACCAGTTAGTAATGACTGGGAAGAGGAAGAGGCTGGTCAATTCACCCAGATTAAAAGCAGACATGTGGTAATGCCGGCTGGCAGTGAAGGAGATAATAGTGGAGGGAGAAAAAAAAACTGAGGGTGATTATTTCCGGTTCTCCAGCCATGTGTTTCTTGGTGGCGCGCTGTTTTCTGGAGGAGGGATTTTATCCTCCTGCCACTTGTCAGTGGGATTTCCCATTGTAACCACCTCACCCTGTGGAGAAAGCCGCTGCGGGGATGCACTGTCAGCAGGAAAAATGAATCGCAATGATCGGAGAACCCGGCCTAAATCCTGAAATGAAAAGGTATGTTAACGAGATGAGGTGGAGCAAAAATGTATAGAGTTCTTCCACGCACTTCACAGATATCCACCTTTTGGATGCAAAATTCATGTGTCCCAGTTTTTGGACACAATTCCTGGCCTGTCCCCACTCTGTTCAGATAACGGTGGGCTAGACACAGAATTCATCACCTATTTTAACTGAATGGTTTTGGCACCAGTTCCTAAGCCTTCAGCATTGATCTCTTTCTCAGCACTGTTGGCAAAAGTTCTGCACACAGTAGGAGACCCATACAGATTTGGTGCAGACCACATGGTGCGGGACAGCCATAGAACATAGAACAGTACAGCACAGAACAGGCCCTTCGGCCCTTGATGTTGTGCCGAGCTTTGTCCGCACCCGCATCCCCCCCCCCCCCCCCCCCCCCCCCCGCAGAGTCTGCCCTGACCTGCTTGGAATTGCCGGCTTCTTCCTCAAGTAAATCACATTTGGTTAATGTTCATTTATCTCTTGTGCCGTCTGCTCTCTTTTGAAGGAAGGCTGCCTCTTAAACGGAATCTACGCAAAAAGATTGTTGCAATGGCAATTCTTGCAAAATGGACACCAGAGCAGATACAGGTACAGACTGATAAACGCGACGCTGAAAGCATTGGTGGTGCAGGTAGGAAGGAAGAGAGATGCCATTGTCTTACAGGAAACCAGGAGACCTTTATGCACTATCCATCAAAGAACCTGAGGGCAGGTGACCAGGAAGAGCAACTGCGGAGTCTGGACCTAAAGTACAGGCAACAATATCACAAGAGGTCTAATGAGGGTGGCACGGTGGTGCAGTGGTTAGCATTGCTGCCTCACTGCGCCAAGGACCCGGGTTCGATCCCGGCCCCGGGTCACTGTCCATGTGGAGTTTGCAAAATCTCCCCTTGTCTGCGTGGGTATCACCCCCACAACCCAAAGATGTGCAGGGTAGGTGGATTGGTAATGCTAAAATGACCCTTAATTGGAAAACAAAATGAATTGTGTCCTTTAAATTTATTTAAAAAACAAGAGGGTTAATGAATGTATCTTTACATGGCATCTCCTACCCACTACACAATCAACCTCTCATGTTGTTCAATGCACACAGCACCATTACTCATTCAGTAGTACTCTCTGGCACAGGACGCACACCTAACATCCAAATAGTTCACCCTATATACACCTACAAATATTGCAAATTTTACACCCACCTTTCACAGCTTCCAAATATCTCTAACTATTTAACTATGGCAGACACATCACTGCAACACAATCACTGGCATTCTTCCCTCTCTGATGTCGGGCAAGCTGGCACATAATAGAAGGGAGCAGAGTTGAGCTGACAGAGGGTAAGGATGCCTGTATTTCCTAAGCCCGACAGAGGAGATAGTTCCAACATGACCTGCAGAATCTGACATTGCTGAGAACATGGAGGATGATGGCATCTCTCTGCCTTATTCCCCTTCTCGACTCCTAGCACTTCCAGCCATCTGGCATGAGCAAGTTGCTGATGGTATAACCATGGGCCTCTTGCTTCTCACACCACCCCACATCCCTCAAACCAACCTCACCTTTTAGATCTCCTGCGTTTGGGCACTGACTTGCCACTTGCTCAGCCACAGGAGTCCCACAAGCAGCAAAAGGAACAACAACATAGCGTTGTTGAAGATGCCCTGTGCCTTCAACTGACACTCACAGAAACAAGTTCAGGCACTAGCATTGCACTGAAGAGTTAGGATTAACACATGCTGAGTCAACAGGGGCAAGTTGTCTGCAACCAGGCACCAGGTGAAAGGGTATTTCCTTTGCCTGCTCACCAGAGGATGAAGTGGCAGAAAAGTACCACTGCAGATGACTCAGGATGCGGGCCTCCTTGGGGCATCATGCAGGACAGCACTGAATGTGCATGCATGCGGAGATGCTTGATGCAATGGCGGCCCTTCAGGACAGCCTCCTGTTTCAGTCATGAAGGAGCCCGGCTACAGCTTGGCAGAGAGTAGGGCAAGGAACCGGCCCTCTCTACAGTCTTGCTCCATCCCCCTCCCATGCTGCAGACCCAGAAGCACTGTTACTACTGCCCTCAGAGCTGTTGAAGTATTTTTGTGGACAGGTCACCCTCTCCTCAACCTTGCCCACGAGGATGCAGCAACACTCATTGGCAAATTCAAGAGCTCAGCACGACACTGGCAAAAAAAAACACTTGCACTTGAGTATTTTCAGACTCTTCCCATAAGAAACAGTTCCAAAAATGCAACTTAGCTGCGTAATTTAAATAACACTACCTCAGGGCCATCCTGTTTAACATACTTCTTTCCCAAGATTGGGAATGCAGGCATTGTCTGGACCTGCATTGGCCAAATTTGGAACTCCGGGAATCACATTAGCGGTTTGGCTGCCTGAGATTAGGTTAGTGATAATTTAATGTGCTTGGGAACAGGCAAGTGATGCAGCTTATGTGCAGTCACATCAACGGAGAGCAGCCTGTCCCCAGAGAAGGCAGAGAGGCCTTTTAGAGCACCACCAGATGTGGCGCTCCGCAACTTCAATTTCACCCCCTTCGTGCATCTCAAGGCCCTAAAATAAAAACACTTTTGATGTGGAGATGTCAGATAAAAGCGAAGCATCAGTTTCATTTTTCCATTTGCCTCATTGCCTCCGAGTGGAAATTCCAGTTTAAAGCAGTGTGTGCCAAAGTTCCAAGCAGTTTTGTGTTCTGTGCTCGTATTCACTAGAAAGAGTATTGAGATTCAAAGCCCAACATCATTCATTATGACCTGTAACACAGAGGTTTTCATAGAATTTGTTGAGGTTCAATTTACAGGCAGATCCCAGAGGGAAAAATAATGTTCCAAACTATTACACAACCCAGTCCCCAGCAACAAGAATTTAATAACTGTTACTGTTCACATGTTCTAATATTTCATGTATTTTTAGTTAAAGAAAATCACGTACTTGGATTCCTGTAGCAGCAGTAGCATAAAACTCTTTGTTACTCGTAGTGAAAGGAGAGATTCTGCAGGTCAGGAATTTTTAATCAAACAATCGGTTGTCTTTTCACGATAGACTTGTTTTGTTAAAATAATACAATAATTAGGATTTTAAACCATATGAGGTGCACAGCTTTTCAACCTTCCCACACAGCACCAAGGTTTTCCTTGTGCTTGGAACTTGGTTCACTGCAGCATGTCTATGCAAAAGTTCATTTAAATTCTCGGCCCTCAAAATCTCTTGACACTCTGCCCATTTTACAGGCAAACTTTTTTTAAAAGTTGTCTAATCATCTAATATGTTGTGGGTGGTTGTGGGGGGTGGGTTGTTGAGATGAATGAATTCAATACCAGAAACATTCCGTCTGCCATTTTGTTAAAGGCTTCAGAGCAGAGCAGTCCAGGCTCTGTGCCTATCATAGAATCTTGAATTTACAGTACAGGAGGCCATTCGGCCCATCGAGTCTGCACCGGTCCTTGGAAAGAGCACCCTACCTAAGCCCACACCTCCATCCTATCCCCGTAACCCAGTAACCCACCTAACCTTTTTGGACACGAAGGGCAATTTAGCATGGCCAATCCACCTAACCTGCACAGCTTTGGACTGTGGGAGGAAACCGGAGCACCCGGAGGAAACCCACACAGACACGAGGAGGAAATGCAAACTCCGCACAGACAGTGACCAAAGCCGGGAATCAAACCTGGGTCCCTAGAGCTGTGAAGCAACTGTGCTAACCACTGTGCTACCGTGCCCCCTATAATAGGCATGCTCGAAATGTCCTTCTTGGATTTAGATTGTCCTGAACGTAACTATTGCTCAGCCCTGTGCTCAGGTTAACCATGTTTACATGCAGCCTCACCAGTGATCCTTAAAGGGATGTTGCTGGAGACTGCGTTTGAAAAAACTGTACCTGAACGTGCAGTCCAAGACATTGTTTTCCCATTTTGTGGAAATGAGTATCATCGGCAAGGCCAGAATTCATTTGCTCATTCAAAGTTACTCTTGAGTTTGACTCAACAGGACAGTTAAGAGTCAATTACATTTACAGGCTGGAGTCACATTGAAATCTCAGACGGGCCGAAGATGGCAAGTTTTCATTTCTCAAAAGGCAGAACTGGTTACATACAGCAATCGAATATCTTCATGGTCACTTTTGCACTGAGGGCAGATCTTTAGTTCCAATTTGTATTTGAAAACCTCCATTTAAATTTGCAAATTGTTATGGTGGGATTTGAACTCATATACTCTGCATTACTCATGGAACCAGTGATTTGCCTCTGGAAATCCACCAGTGTCCGCAGTTCACCACTAATATTTTGCTGAGACCTGTGGCCCAGATATTGATGGACCTCTAACCTGCTCCAAACCAAATAAGTGGGCCAGAAATAATTTCCATGCTACAAGGTCTAGTTAAAGTAGTGTGATGGAAAGTAGGGCAATGGAATCTGTAGTTCCAATGCTCGTATATTTTGAGCCTGACCCGAATTGAAAAACGACATAGGAAAGGCAAATTAAGATTGGAAATCAAAACTTCTGGAGAGACTGAAATTGGTTGAAAATATATGAAAGGATACGGCCATCATAGCTCAGGCAGTTGATGGTTCCGGTGGTGCAGAATAGGCAGGCTGAAGAAGACAAAGGCTAGATCCAGAAGCTGAAAATACGCAAATGTAGAGTTGCTGCAGCTGTTATTTGAAGGTAGCTTTGGTGGATCTCTGCCATCCAGCCAGTCAGCAGAAGAGTTGAGGAGGCCGAACAGCCATATGCCATATCATTGGTGAGGATTACACCCACGTAACTTGGGTTGTGCATTGCTGTCAGCTGGGGATCAGGCCAAGTCCCAGAAAATGTGGAGCAGAATCTCTTCATGTGGATGACATGTTTGAAGGATTTGTGACTTAAATCAATGAACTATATGCTGAGTAGACTGCCAAGCTAATTCGTAAGATCTATTTTAGTTATAGCTGCCATTTAATGTGTAATTTATAGTTTATAATTGACTACAATTTTTCCTGTTAATTCATGTTTAAAGTCTATTGATGCTGGGTTTTAGAGTATATGGGATTATCCAAAGATTGTAGGGGGAGATTTTCCATTCCTATTTTCATCGGGTAGGATCGTAACTGGAGCGGATAATCTTGCAAGATATGCAAATTGTTTCACACCAACATAAACGTGTGAGGCAATTATCCCTCCTCCCCTGTCACTGACATAATGGGATTTGCAATGTTGACACTCCAATGTTTACATATCATTATCAGGCTTCTTTGCTGTAATTATCCCCTGGTAAGAAAGTCCATTCACGGTGGTGTGAGGGTTGACTGCCAACTGGTCTCCCAAGTTGTGCACCTGGTGGGAAAACCTCCCAGGAGAGCCCAGGTGACTGCATTGCTCAGTGGGAGAGGATTATACCCAGGCACTCCCAGAACGATGGTTGGGGGGAGGTTCCATGTGAACTTCTGTCCATAGGGGCGGCCTTTAAAAAAACAAAGTTGCTGCAGGATGAGCTCAATGCTTTGCTAATGTGATGTTGTTGGACCCGCCCTTTACATATTTTGTATTATGTCCCCACTGATATGGTGGAGAAAGCTGCCGTCAATGCTGCGTTTCCCAGGTTTGCTCTTGGCCTTTGCCAGTATTTAGGAAAATTCCACCCAGTATTTAATGTTTACTTTGTCTAACTCTTGTACAGTAAAAATATTCTGTTTTAAACCCTAGAATTCTGTGGCTTCATTCTTTCAGTGAATAACTGGCATTTTAGATCTCCTTTTTTAAAATAAAGTTACTAGTCTCAACTGAGATCGTAACAATAGTTATTTGTACCTGAAGACAAATCCTCCTTCAATGGTAATATTGCTTGGATTGCAATATTTGGTTTATGGTTCACAGGGGTTTAATTTTTGTTTTCCGCTTCATAGTAATATATATTTGGACTGCAGTCTTTTCTCAGATAGCCTGGTACTTTAATATCAGTCCACATGCTTTTCTACATCACAGGTAATGTGGCAGTTTGCTTTTGGATGCGTATCTTTATGGATTTGCATACAACTTCCACCATTTTGTACGAATTGATTAATTTAGTTTCTCACTGAAAGCGGAATAAGCATTTCACAACTCCAGATCACATCACCATGGGAAACATTGACTCAACCCATTCTTTATTGATACAAATGAGGAAGACGTTTTCTTAGGCAATCAACAATTTTAATGCTCGATATGAGAGTGAAGTGTCAACTATAAAACAAATTTCACACCTTTAATACTTGAAAAAGTTACATATTATCGTAACCCTTCTTGAGAACCAGTTGAATTTTCCCACTACATAAACACTTCCTCTTAAATGAAATTGCTGTTGTCTTGAATTTTCCAGGCTAATTAAGCCACAACTTTATACAGAATAATAAATGCCTCTTACTACCTCTATTGTATGGTGCTTGCTGGTACAGTACCAGTTTGTTTATATAGTGGTTCATGTGGGAATCACCAGCTTATTCTCACTCCTCGTACAACTGTCATGGGACTCAACTAAGAGCTCCTTAGCATTCTGCAAATATGCAGACACATGCAATGCAAGATACAGCTGTATTGTGTACTCCAAGCTACTCACAATTGAATTCAAAGCTATGGGCAAGATCTGCCGGCCACGTTACGGTGAAAAGCAGTGCGGCGCGGCTTGGCCAGTAGATGCCGGGAGAGTAATTGAGGGAGTCCATTTGTGGTTGAGAATTAAAAGTAGAAATTAATGGAAAAATACATGCTTTGTCGAAGGCGCAGGTCAGGCATGGGGCTGAATATTATGGTGGGGGAGGGAGGGTGCAGAGGGGCAAATGTTCAGCTAGCTCTCCCTGGAAGCAAAGTCAGCATGGAACTGACCCACTCTCTGCTAGCCCAGTCATGACGAACTGCGGGCGTGCTAATTATGGCCCATGTGACTTCCACCACCCCCCCACTGGGGAAGAAATCCTGCTCTCGAGAGCTGCCAGCCAATCTGATTGGCTGACAACTCCATCAGTCCCAGCAGCGCCAAGAGAGAGTTGGTGTACACCAGGCATTGTCAAAGTCGGGGGCGCGACCCGCGGGCGGCTCGGGGGTGGGTGTCGGGAGGATCGCGGAACCGTCCGTCACGGCGCTTCCAATTGCGCATATCCACGCGCAACACCCGCAGCAGCCGGCTTTTAATAATGTCGATTGCAAGCGGCCTTCAAAATGGCCACAAACATATAAAAGAAATGCGGCCGCACTGCGCCTGTGTGCCCGCTCATCGTTTGGCATGCGCACCAATGAGCGGGCACGTATGCGCAGTGCGGCCTGTATTTTTAAAAATCTGGTCGCAGCCTTTTTGAAGACCGCAGCAGCCGGCATTGTTAAAAGCCGGCTGGAAAAGGTTTGGGGAGAATGATGTGATTGATTGCTTTCTGAACTTTGATGCTGATGAAGTGGAAGTCTCTTACTCCAAGAATGGTGAGTGATCCAACAATGGCTTCACCGCAGCTGTAACTTCAACCAAGAGATGTCAACATTTTTAACCTTGATTTTTAAACACTCCAAAACAAAGTGCCTGCAGGTCATATTTGGAAGCATTATCAATTAATTGTTTTTTGGTTTTTTTAAAAAGTAATTTTTATTAAGGTTTTCATAAAATATCAATAACAAAATGAAAAAGGAACCCAACAGGGTTAAGTACAAAACATGGTCGAGAAAAGCAACCATCCCTACCCCCCTGGACCCTCCTGTGTAAATAACAAAAACAGAAATAAAGTAAACCCCCCCCGAGTTGTTGCTGCCATTGACCAATGTCTATCGTTCTGCCAGGAAGTCACAGAACGGTTGCCACTGCCTGAAGAGCCCTTGTACCGACCCTCTCAAGGCAAATTTCACCCTCTCCAATTTAATGAACCCTGTCATATCGTTGATCCAGGATTCCACGCTTGGGGGCCTCGCATCCTTCCACTGAAGAAGAATCCTTCGCCGGGCTACCAGGGACGCAAAGGCCAGAATACCGGCCTCTTTCGAATCCTGCACTCCCGGCTCCTCTGCCACCCCAAATATTGCGAGCCCCCAGCCCGGTTTGACCCTGGATCCTACCACCCTCGACACAGTCCTCGCTACGCCCTTCCAAAATTCCTCCAGCAGTCCGTGCAGTCCCCTCCCCCTCCATCACCCACTTGCGCACCATCGTCGCATTGGCGGCCCAGTAGTACCCACAGAGGTTGGGCAGCACCAGTCCCCCACTCTCTCTACTCCGCTCCAGGAACACCCTTCTCACCCTCGGAGTCCCTCGCGCCCACACAAACCCCATTATACCCCTGTTAACCCGCCTAAAAAAGCTTTCGGGATAAACACGGGGAGGCACTGGAACTGGAACAAAAACCTTGGGAGCACTGTCATTTTGATTGACTGCACCCTACCCGCCAAGGACAGCGGCAATGCATCCCACCTCTTGAACTCCTCCATTTGCTCCACCAGCTTCGTAAAATTAAGCCTAGGAAGGGCCCCCCAGCTCCTGGCCACCTGGACCCCCAAATACCTGAAGCTCCTCTCCGCCCTTTTTAGTGGGAGCTCGCCAATCCCCCTCTCCTGGTCCCCTGGATGAACTATGAACAGCTCGCTCTTCCCCATGTTGAGCTTGTACCCCGAAAAGTCCCCGAATTCCCTAAGAATCCTCATTACCTCCGGCATTCCCCCCACCGGGTCCGCCACATATAGCAGCAGGTCGTCCGCATGGAGCGACACCCTATGCTCCGCCCCACCCCGCACCAACCCCCTCCAGCTCCTCGATTCCCTTAGTGCCATAGCCAGGGGTTCAATCGCCAGTGCGAAGAGCAGGGGGGACAGGGGACACCCCTGCCTTGTCCCTCGGTGCAACCGAAAATACTCTGACTTCCTCCTGTTTGTGGCCACACTCGCCATCGGGACCTCATACAACAGCCTAACCCACCTGATAAACCCCTCCCCAAACCTGAACCTCTTCAGCACCTCCCACAGGTACCCTCACTCTACCCTATCGAAGGCTTTCTCAGCGTCCATCGCCACCATCTCCGCCTCCCCCTCCCTCGCCGGCATCATGATAATGTTCAAAAGCCTCTGCACATTTGCGTTCAACTGCCTCCCCTTCACAAACCCCGTCTGGTCTTCATGGATGATCTGCGGCACACAATCCTCAATCTTCGTAGCTAAGACCTTCGCCAGCACCTTGGTATTTACATTTAGCAACAAAATTGGTCTGTAAGACCCACACTGCAGGGGATCCTTATCCCGCTTCAGGATCAAGGAGATCAGTGCCCGGTACATCGTTGGGGGCAGAGCCCCCCCCTCCCTTGCCTCATTGAAGGTCCTGACTAGCAACGGGCCCAACAGGTCCATATATTTTTTATAGAATTCGACCGGGAAACCGTCCGACCCCGGTGCCTTCCCCGCCTGCATGCTTCCTATCCCTTTGATCAGCTCCTCCAGCCCAATCGGGGCCCCCAATCCCGTCACCAGTCCCGCTTCCACTTTTGGAAACATCAATTGGTCCAGGAAGCGGCCCATCCTTCCCTCCTCCTGTGGGGGCTCGGATCGGTACAATTCCTCGTAAAAGTCCCTGAAGACCCCATTGATGCAAACCCCACTCCGCACCACACTCCCTCCCCTGTCCTTAACTCCCCCGATCTCCCTTGCTGCGTCCCGCTTCCGAAGCTGATGCGCCAGCATCCGGCTTGCCTTTTCCCCATACTCGTAAATCGCCCCCTGGCCCTTCCTCCACTGCACCTCCGCCTTCTTGGTGGTCACCAGGTCGAATTCGGCCTGGAGGCTGCGCCTCTTCCTCAACAATCCTTCCTCGGGCACCTCCGCATGCCTCCAGTCTACCCTCACCATCTCCCCCACCAGCCTCTCCCTCTCCCCCCGCTCCCTCCGCTCCTTATGGGCCCGAATGGAGATCAGCTCTCCCCTCACCACCGCCTTCAGCGCCTCCCATACCATCCCCACTCGGACCTCCCCATTGTCGTTGGTCTCCAGGTACCTCTCTATACTTCCTCGGACGCGCTCGCTCACCCCCTCGTCCGCCAACAGCCCTACCTCCAGACGCCACAACAGGCGCTGGTCCCTCTCCTCCCCCATCTCCAAGTCCACCCAATGCGGGGCGTGGTCCGAAATGGCTATTGCCGAATACTCAGTATCCTCTACTCTCGCTATCAGCGCCCTACTCAAAATGAAAAAGTCGATTCGGGAATAAGCCTTATGGACATGTGAGAAGAATGAAAATTCCCTAGCCCCTGGCCTTGCAAATCTCCAAGGGTCCACCCCTTCCATCTGGTCCATAAACCCCCTCAGCTCTCTAGCCGCCGCCGGCTTCCTACCCGTCCTAGACCTGGAGCGATCTAGTGCCGGATCCAACACCGTGTTAAAGTCTCCCCCCATTATCAGGCCCCCCACTTCCAAGTCTGGGATCCGACCCAACATACGCCGCATAAAACCCGCATCGTCCCAATTCGGGGCATACACATTGACCAGTACCACCCTCTCTCCCTGCAACTTACCACTTACCATTATGTGCCTACTGCCATTATCTGCCACAATGCTCGAGGCATTTCATAGAATTTACAGTGCAGAGGCCTCGAATGACACCTTCTTTCCCACCAAGATCGCCACCCCTCAATTTTTGGCATCCAGTCCCGAGTGAAACACCTGACCTACCCACCCTTTCCTCAGTCTTACCTGGTCTACCACCTTCAGGTGTGTCTCCTGGAGCATAACCACATCCGCCTTCAGCCCCTTCAGGTGTGAAAACACCCGGGCCCGCTTAACCGGCCCATTCAGTCCCCTCACATTCCAGGTTAGCAGCCGGATCAGGGGGCTACCCCCCCCCCCCCCCCCCGCCGACTAGCCATAACCCCTCCTCGTCCAGCCACGCGCCCGCACCCCACACCCGGCCCGTTCCCCACGGCGGCATACCCCCGTCTCGACCCCCCCACTCGCTCCAGCTCCCCCTTGACCATAGCAGCGGCAACTCGATTTCCCCCCCCCCCCCGGGGCTAGGACCCATCCTAGCTGATTTACTCCCCCCATTGCACTTCCGCAAGTCAGCTGACTCCTGCTGACCCCGACCACTCCTGCCTCTCCTTCGACTCCTCCCATTGTGTGGCACACCCTCCTCTCCCGTTCCCCATCCATCGGCTCTCCCCCTCCCTTTTCCATTCTAAGCGCGGGAAACAACCCTCGCTTCCCCGCCCCCTCCAGTCTTCAGCGCGGGAAAAACCCCGCGCTTTCCACCTACCCGGCCCTGCCACCTCTGACGCAGCTCCTTTTACAGGCCCAGTCCCCTCACCCCCGACTCGGGCCTCCCCCTCCCCCGCGGGGCCCCATCTCACCGTCGGCCACCACCCCTGTTCCATTTACCTAACCCCTCCAAGAGCCCCCCCGACCAACCCAACCAAAACAGTGCCCAACCTGCCCCAGCCACCCTCACCGACCCAAAAGAGAAAAACACAGAGAAAAAGAAACCCGGAGCAATGCAAAGGCCCCCCCTCAAAAATTTTTTACATATCAACCGCAGTCCCCAAACGCCCATCCCAACCCTCAATCTGTGTCCAACTTCTCGGCCTGAACAAAGGCCCATGCCGATCCTTGTAGGTGACCCACAGTCGCGTCGACTGCAACATGTCGAACTTCACCCCCTTCCTGTGCAGCACCGCCTTCGCTCAATTGTACCCGGCCCTCCTCTTCGCCACCTCCGCACTCCAGTCCTGGTATATTCGAACCTCCGCGTTCTCCCACCTGCTGCTCCTCTCCTTCTTGGCCCACCTGAGCACACACTCCCGATCAACGAACCCATGGAACCTCACCAGCACCGCCCGCGGAGGCTCATTAGCCTTGGGCCTCCTCGCCAGCACTCTATGGGCCCCTTCCAGCTCCAGGGGCCCCTGGAAGGACCCTGCTCCCATCAGCGAGTTCAACATGGTGACCACATAGGCCCCCACGTCTGGCTCCTCCAACCCCTCTGGGAGGCCCAGAATCCGCAGATTCTTCCACCTCGACCGATTCTCCATGTCCTCGAACCGCTCCTGCCATTTCTTGTGGAGCGCCTCGTACGCCTCCACCTTTACCGCCAGGCCTAAGATCTCGTCCTCGTTGTCGGAGATCTTTTGTCGAGCCTCACGGATCGCCACCCCCTGGGCCGTCTGTGTCTCCAGCAGCTTATCAATAGAAGCCTTCATCGGCTCTAGCAGGTCTGCTTTACTCTCTCTGAAGCAGCGCTGGATACCCCCCTGCTGCTCCTCCGCCCACTGCATCCATGCTGCCTGGTCTCCGCCCGCCACCATTTTGTTCTTCTTCCCTCGCACCTTCTTCGGGTCCACCACCACCTTTTTAGTCGCCCCGCTCCTAGTAGAAGCCATATACTGCTGGGGAACTATTGTACTCTCCTTCCCACAGCGGGAAACGTCGGAAAAGTGCCATTGGGGGCCCTGAAAAGAGCCCAAAAGTCCGTTTTTGCGGGAGCTGCCGAATGTGCGACTTAGCTCCGCATAGCCGCAACCGGAAGTCTCAATTAATTGATTGTTAAGTGTCTTTTACTTTTTTACATTTTTAATTGCAATGTTTAGGTGAAATGTGGTGAACCTACAATTTCTAGCAGATGAAAACATTTTCAGTTTCTGCACTTTTTTCCTGTAAACTTCATCAAATAAACCCCCCCCCCCCCGACTTAACTTTGAAATAAAAAAGCCGTCTGCTGTGGCTGTTGCCCGCGAATTTGACATCACGTGCTTTGGGCGCAATTGCGTTTCCTCCATTTTGTCAGCAGCAAACAAGGTACGAGAAAATGGTGGGTCGCGAAGGTCAGCCGGCATGGGCCGCGAAGGTCGGCCGGTGTTGGTCGCAAAGGTCGACAGGCGTGGGTCACGAAGGTCGGCCGGCGTGGGTCGTGAAGGTCGGCCGGCATGAGTTGCAAAGGTAGGTCGGTGAGGGTCGCGAAGAGCAGCAGGGTTGGATCCTGAAGGTTGGCCGGTTGGTAAAAATGGGTCCCCGGAAAAAAAGTTTGAAAAGCACTGGTGTACACTGCCAGGACTGCAAGAGAAGAAGGAAGAAAGCCCATGGATTCCTGGAATCAGTTAAGTTTGGGGTCTTGGGCAGAGAGTGGTGTGGTGGTATAGTCATTGGACTAGTCATCCAGAGACCCAGGTTTGAATCCCACCATGACAGATGATAAAATTTGAATTGAATAAAATAAGAATCTTTATTGTCACAAGTAGGCTTATATTAACACTGTCATGAAGATACTGTGAAAAGCCACATTTCAGCACCTGTTCTGGTACACAGAGGGGAAATCTTGAAATAAATGCCGAATGATCACCATTGTCATAAAAACCCATCATGAAAACAACCCTAATATCCTTTGGGAAAGGAAATCTGCCATCCTTGCCTGGTTTGACCTACGTGTCATTCCAGATCCAAAGCAATGTGGGGCAATGGGCAATTGGGGATGGCAACAGGTGCTGGCCCAGAAAGTGACGCCCACCTCTCATGAAAGAATAAAAAGGGTGCAAGGGGTCAATTTGAGGCTGCGGGCAGATAGGAAGAAAGAGGGGGGCTCCAATCTTTGAGGTAGAAGAAGGGGGGGGGGCAGTCCCCCCCTCAAACAGCAAAAGGCATCCCCTAAAGATGGAATGCCCCCTTCTTCCCTTTGAAAAGACAATTATTGTTTTGTGAGGGCCACAAAGAATCCAGCACGAGTTTTAAGGATACAAAGAAATAACATTTATTTACAATAACATATATATACAACAGCAGCAGCAACTTCGCTTGCTGCTCACTCCTTCCTGCTGGTTCCAAACTGGCCAGCTTTATTTATTCAGGGATTCCCTCATTGGGGAAGCTCATACTCCCACAGGATTGTGGGATTATCATTAGTCCCCAGCCAATGGTAAGCAGGCAGGTTATAACATCCCTCCCCCCCCAAAGTCCAAGGAATCCACCGAAGACCCTGGCGAAGGAGGGAGTCGGACTTGTTTTGCTGCAGGCCGGACACCATTTGCATGAGGCGCTGGATTGGGCGGGGTGTAACGATACGGAGACCGGCGCTTCTGTGATGAACGGCGTAACGGTTGTACATCCAAGGCCCGTGGGCCCGAGGATTCCCCCTCTGATGCGTCCTGTGTCTCCATCTCAGAGTCAGAGTCTGCTGCCTCCGTCATCTCGGCGTCTCTATCTCCATTCGGTTCTGTAACGACCTGCGCAGGCTTTGAGTGAGGCACCAGACAAAGATTGTGAGGACTACTTTCCACTGTGTCTGGTCTCTGTGGCTGTAGAAATGAGCTCCGGGGGCAGGGAATCTTTGGAAGGGATAGTCTTCTGGACCGAACGTGGTCTACAGGTTTGCGCTGGAGATGACCCTGGGCTTGTACCTGGTAAGATATAGGGCCCATTTGGCGAAAGATTGCGCCAGGGACCCACTGGGCACCACCAGCAAAATTCCGTACGAACACTGGGTCACCGGGCGCAAACTGCCGAATCGGCCGATGCTGAGAAAATCCCTGTCCCTGCCATTCTTGTGTGCGCCGTACTTTTGCGCCAATATCCGGGAAAACCATGCTAAGGTGGGTGCGAAGTCTCCGGCCCATTAGGAGTTCTGCGGGAGCTACCCCAGTCACCGCATGGAGGGTGGTCCTATATGAAAACAAAAAGCGAGCCAGTCTAGTGTCCATTGACCCGGAAGACTGCTTCTTTAGGCCTCGTTTGAATGTCTGCACTGCGCGCTCCGCCAACCCATTTGAAGCCGGGTGGTAAGGGGCAGTGCGGATATGGCGCATGCCGTTCATCTCCACGAACCTCGCAAACTTCTCACTTGTGAATGGAGTGCCGTTATCCGTGACCAGCACCTTGGGGAGACCATGCGTACTAAAAGACAAACGCATCTTCTCAATTGTTGCGCAGGACGTTGTCCCTAGCATCTTATGCACCTCTAGCCATTTAGACTGGGCGTCGATTAATAGAAGGAACATGGATCCTTGAAAAGGGCCTGCGAAATCTGCATGCAAGCGTGCCCAAGGCCGCCCTGGCCATTCCCAGTGATGTAGGGGCGCGGCCGGCGGAAGCTTCTGATGCTCCTGGCAAATGGAGCAGTTTTGGGCCACCTTCTCAATGTCGGTGTCGAGGCCTGGCCACCAGACATAACTCCGGGCCAACATTTTCATTTTCATAGATTATCATAGAATTTACAGTGCAGAAGGAGGCCATTCGGCCCATCGAGTCTGCACCGGCTCTTGGAAAGAGCACCCTACCCAAGGTCAACACCTCCACCTATTCCCATAACCCAGTAACCCCTCCCAACACTAAGGGCAATTTTGGACACTAAGGGCAATTTTGGACACTATGGGCAATTTAGCATGGCCAATCCACCTAACCCGCACATCTTTGGACTGTGGGAGGAAACCGGAGCACCCGGAGGAAACCCACGCACACACGGGGAGGATGTGCAGACTCCGCACAGACAGTGACCCAAGCCGGAATCGAACCTGGGACCCTGGAGCTGTGAAGCATTTGTGCTAACCACCATGCTACCGTGCTGCCCCACCTGCTACCGGTCACACCTGGATGCCCATTGTGCAAGTCTGTTAGTATCAGCTCCTGTCCTTTTTCCGGGACAATCACACGTGTTCCCCACAACAGGGTGCCATCTTCCACGCTGAATTCTGACAGCTTGGAGGAAAATGCCCGCAACTCGCCTGGGAGCTGTCTATGCTGCCCACCATACAGGGCTATGTGCCGAACCTTTGACAGGTTTGGCTCCACTCACGGATCTGTGATGCCGTGACAGACAAGGTGTCCATAAAATGCAGGGTTGCAACCACCTCACCGGTCGTGGGGGTCGACATGGGGCCGGTCGATAAAGGCAATCGGCTCAGTGCGTCGGCATCCGCTATCTGCGTTCCTGGTTTGTGCTCCAGAGAATACTTGTATGCAGCGAGCAACAAAGCCCAGCGCTGGATCCGTGCAGAAGCAATGGGCGGTATTGGCTTATCCTCTCTGAAAAGTCCCAGCAGGGGCTTATGATCAGTCACGATAGTGAAGTGGCAGCCATACACGTACTGGTGGAAACGTTTCACCGCAAAGACCACTGCCAGGCCCTCCTTCTCGATCTGCGGGTACTTTCTTTCCGCTGCAGTCAATGTGCGGGAGGCGAAAGCTATCGGCCATTCGGCCCCATTCTCCATCTTGAGGGACAGGACGGCCGCAATACCATACGGGGAAGCATCACGGGAGCACGGTAGCATGGTGGTTAGCAGGGTCCCAGGTTCGATTACCCGCTGGGTCACTGTCTGTGCGGAGTCTGCACGTTCTCCCCGTGTCTGAGTGGGTTTCCTCCGGGTGCTCCGGTTTCCTCCCACAGTCCAAAGATGTGCAGGTTAGGTGGATTGGCCAAGCTAAAGTGCCCTTGGTGTCCAAAAATTGCCCTTAGTGGGTGGGGTTACTGGGTTATGGGGATAGGGTGGAGGTATGGACTTGGGTAGGGTGCTCTTTCCAAGAGCCAGTGCAGACTCGATGGGCCGAATGGCCTCCTTCTGCACTGTAAATTCTATGTAATGTAAAAAAAATCACATGTGACGAGCAAAAGCTTTCCAGGATCATAGTGGGTTAGTAACCCAGGCGGCAACAATTGTTGTTTTACCAACCGGAAAGCGGTTTCTTGCGGCTGACCCCAAACGCAGGTGTGATTTTGCTTTAGCAGAAGGTGCAAAGGGGCCAGCGTAGTTGCCAGATTGGGGAGAAACTTCCCGTAATAATTTACGAGGCCGAGAAAAGAGCGAAGATGCCAAGTATCAGTCGGGGTGGGGGCCTGTTGAATCGCGCGCACCTTGTCTGCGACGGGGTGCAAACCTTTGCGGTCCACCCGTTAACCGAGGTAGACTACTTCCTTCGCCTGAAAGACACACTTTGTACGACGTAAACGGATTCCAGCCTCCGAAAAGCGTCTAAGGACAGCCTCCAGATTTTCCAAATGTTCCTGCTCCAACGTCCCTGTGATCAAAACGTCATCTAAGTAGACAGTGACACGCGGTAAACCTCTCAAAATGCCTTCCATAACGCGTTGAAAAATAGCGCAGGCAGAGGATACTCCAAAGGGCAAACATGTATATTCATACAGGCCCCAGTGTGTATTCATCGTTACATATGGTCGGGAGGCACGGTCCAGCTCCAACTATAGGTAGGCGTGACTCATATCTAATTTTGTGAACGAGAGTCCGCCTGCAAGCTTCGCGTAGAGATCCTCTATGCGAGGCATTGGATATCGGTTGAGTTGGGAAGCCGTATTCACTGTAAGTTTATAGTCGCCACACAAGCGAACTGTGGCACCTGGCTTCATTACAGGTACAATTGGTGCTGCCCAGTCAGCGAAACGGACGGACCTGATAATACCCAAAGTCTCCAAACGAGTGAGCTCCCCTTCTACCTTCTCAAGCAAGGCATAAGGCACCAGGCGCGCCCGGAAATAGCGCGGCGTGGCTCCTGGTTCAACTTGGATACGGACTACGGTCCCTTTTATTTTACTCAAACCGGGCTGGAATACATCTGGGTATCGTCCTAGCACCTCAATCAACCCTTCAGAAACTGTTTGGAGGATGTGCTGCCATTGCAACCGCAAATGGCGCAACCAGTCCCGACCCAACAGGCTGGGCCCATGGCCGCGCACCACAATAAGTGGGAAACGCCCCTCCTGGTGTCCATAAACAACAGGGGTCATCGTAGTTCCTGCAATGTCCAGTGGATCCCCCGGGTAGGTGGCCAACCTGGCTTCTGTGTCGGTTACTGTAAGGGTCTGTATACCCTGCTGGATGTGGTCGAATGTCTTCTGGGCGATCACGGAGACCGCTGCGCCAGTGTCCAACTCCATCTCAATTGGGTGGCCATTGACCCATACTGTCACCTTAATGGGGGCCACACGGGGAGCTGCCACACAATGCAGCTGCAGGCAGTCGTCCTCCGTCTCCACGTCCGCAGGAGTAGTCACCGCAAGTTCATCCACATGGAAGGTACGGCCCCTGGGCTGGTCCCAGTTTCGGTCGGAACGACGGCACCCCCAGGACTGGAGTCCGCGACGGGGTCGGCGCCTACAAGTTTGACACGGACATGGCTCCTCATCCATTGGTTCTGGAGAAGGCTCCCTTCGGGGAGGAATGTCTGACGGCCACTGCCGTCGATCCAGACGTCGCCTCGCTCAAGGTACCGCAGGAGTGCGGGGGGACGTTTTCGGACAGAAGGGGTGTACCCCACGGCATGCACCTCCATTTCCTGTAGCTCCTGCACTCCTCATCCTGCACTCTCTTGGGACAATACTATTTGAATGACCTGTTGAAAAGTCAATGTTGGCTCAGCTAACAACTTTCTCTGGGTGGCCGCATTGTTAATACCACAAACCAAACGGTCGCGTAACATTTCTGACAAGGTCTCACTAAAGTCACAGTACTCCACAATCCTGCGTAGCCTGGATAGAAAGTCGGCAATGGATTCTCCTGGGGTACTCTCAGCGGTATTAAACCTGTAACGTTGGACTATCGTGGATGGGGTTGGGTTAAAATGTTGCCCCACTAAATTCACAAGTTCATCAAACGTTTTGGTGTCCGGCGCAGCTGGGTACATAAGGCTCCTAATCACCCCAAACGTATGCGGACCGCAGGCGGTGAGCAATATGACCACTTGGTGCTCGTTTTCGGTGATATTGTTTGCCCGGAAATAGTAACGCATCCGTTGTGCGTACTCGTTCCAGCTTTCTAGCGCAGCATCAAAAACATCCAAACGTCCGTACAGAGGCATGGTGTAACCATGTATCCAACAAAAATCCAGGGAGGTGGCTTCAGCAGTGTAGACAGCTATTCACTTTAACCCTCGTCGCCAGTTTTGTGAGGGCCACGAAGAATCCAGCACGAGTTTTAAGGATACAAAGAAAATGTATATACAATAACATGTATATACAACAGCAGCAGCAACTTCGCTTGCTGCTCACTCCCTCCTGCTGGTTCCAAACTGGCCAGCTTTATTTATACAGGGAGTCTGCTCATGATTTATCCGCCCCCCTCATTGGGGAAGTTCATACTCCCATAGGATTGTGGGATTGTCATTAGTCCCCAGCCAATGGTAAGCAGGCAGGTTATAACATATTAAAAATCAGGCTGCACACTCCAGCCCGCCTATCCACACCTAATGTTAGCAGCATATTATCAGGGTTAATTAGCTTGATAACAAGTCCAATTGACCCTTGATTATCTATTTAAATATGGCTGGCGGGCTGCCAATTTTGACCCCCATCTACCATTTTTTTTTTTTTAAATCCAATTCTTTTTTTTTCTGATTAGGGGGAAATTTAGCGTGACCGATCCAGCTCCCTGCATATCATTTTGGGTTGTGGGGGTGAGCCTCACGCAGACATGGGGAGAATGTGCAAACACCACACGGACAGTGACCCAGGGCCGGGATTGAACCTGGTCTCCAGTGGCGTGAGGCAGCTGTGCTAACACTGCACCACCGTGCTGCCCCCATCGCCTTCCATATTATGGGAATAAGGTCGAGGGCTGGTGGAAAGGTGTGGGGTGGACACGCACCAGATCTTACATGCCCCCTCACTGAAAACACACCCAGAAGGGGTATGTAACATGGTCTTAATTGGAGCAGTTTGTGCAAGATCCAGTAAATTGAAAGATATACATATTTTTCAAATAATAAATTGTTCTTGTCCAAGGTTCTTTTTCCAAGTGTCATGTGAGAGTACCTTTAAGAAATGGGTGTTTATAAATGGGTGCGTATATAAGTATCTGTAGTGAGAGTACCTTTAAGAAATGGGTGTTTATTATTGCAGTGATGTCAGAGACTGGGTGGAGCTGGGCTGTCTGTCAGCTTTTTACTTTCGATTTAGGCTGTTTGCTGCAGGGTGTGTTTTAGTTTCGTTTTCAGAGCTGGATAGCTGCAGTCACAGCCAGAAGGTGTATTAGAGTCTCTCTCTAAAATCTAAATTTAAATCGAGCCTGGTGATTTAAAACTAATAACAGTAGTGACTTTAACCTGATGTACTTCTGGTAAAAGGTGTTTTAAGTCTTATGGATGTTAAAAGGAAAGCTTGAAGGATTACTTAATGTTGTATTCTTTGGGAGTTGTATTTGAATTAATGATTGCTTAGATGTTCACTGTATGTTTTAAAAAGGTTAACTTGAGTTCATAAAATAAACATTGTTTTTCTTTAAAAAATACTTTTCCATCTCTGCTGTACCACACCTGTAGAGTGGGCCATGTGCTCCCCATAGCACAATCTAGTAAAGGTTGTGGGTCAGGTGAACTCCATGTTACACTTTGGGGTTCTCTAAACACTGGCCCATAACAAATTGGAGGCTCGTCCGGGATAAAAGTCTATCTATTGGATTGGCTTAGTGAACTTAAAGACAGTGAGGGGTGAGCATATTGTGGTTGCTTTTCAGGTATGGTATTTTAGTTTAAGTAGGGAGTGTGCTGTGGACAATGGCTCTTTCAGAGGCTCTGATGTTTTTGGGGGTGGAGACGGTCACACGCAGTACCTTACGGACAGAGGCTAAAAGCAGACTGTTCGATTTGGCAAAAACATTGCAGTTAACATTACCTGACAAAATGCGAAAAGATGAGGTCATTATGGCGGTGGCAAAGCATTTAAAGGTGCCTGAGATACAGTTTGACTCATTGGAAATATCAAAAATTCAGTTACGAATTAAACAAATGGAACATGAAAAAGAATTAAAGAAGCTTGAATACGAAAGAGAGAGAGAGGAAAAAGAAAGAGAAAGAGAGAGAGAGGAAAAAGAGAGAGAAGAAAGGAAAACAGAAAGAATAGCCCTAGCAGCAGAACAAAAAGAAAGAGAAAGGGTGATACAGATCAGTGAAAAAGATAGAGAGAGTTTGTACTTCAGAAAATGGACATGAAACATGACAGTCAGTTAAAATTGGCAGACATAAAGGGAAACGTACAGTTGGATGATAGTGATGAGGATACTGAGAAAGAGCGTCATAGTCAAAGGCTTGGTGGGAATCTATTTAAATATGTCCAAGCATTGCCAAGGTTTGATGAGAAGGAGGTAGAAGCCTTTTTCATTTCATTTGAGAAGGTAGCTAAACAAATGAAATGGCCACAGGACATGTGGGTATTACTGATTCAAAAAAAGCTGATAGGTAGGGCTAGTGAAGTGTTTACATCACTACCGGAGGAGGTATCTGGGACGTATGAGGAGGTGAAAAAATCCATCTAAGGTGCATATGAACTACTGCCTGCAGCTTACACACAAAGGTTTAGAAATTTAAGGAAAGAACCTGGTCAAACATACATGGAGTTTGAAAGGCTCAAACAGAGTAATTTTGATAGGTGGATAAGGGCTTTGAAAATAGACCAAACGTATGAAGCTCTCAGAGAAATTATACCTTTGCAGGAGTTTAAAAATTCAATTCCTGATGTAGTGAGAACTCATGTGGAAGAGCAGAGGGTTAAAACTCCAAAGTTAGCAGCAGAAATCGCAGATGGTTATGAATTAGTTCATAAATCAAAGCTTGGTTTCCAACATCAGTTTCAGCCTGTGAGGGATAGAAACTGGGGACATGAGAAATACTCAAGTGGTAAAGGTAAAGGTGATCTGATGGGAGATAATAAGGAGAGTGTACCTCAGATTCAAAAAGAAATCCAGGAGGGTGGAAAAGAAATTAAACATTTCAAATATTTTCACTGTAATAAACTAGGCCATATAAAGTCACAGTGTTGGTGGTTGAAGAAAAGCATTGGGAAGGCTGATGTGGTAAAACAGGATAAGACAGTGGGGTTTGTTAAAGTGGTAAAGGAAAGACCAAGTGAAGCAAAGGAGGTGCAAAAGATGGTATAGCCTGATCAAGAGGTGATTGATAAGAAGGTGTCAGATCTCTTTAAAGAGTTTACTTGTGTGGGTAAAGTTTACTCATGTGTATCAGGAGGAGCAGGTAAAGAAGTCACAATTTTAAGAGATATGGGAGCTAGTCAATCTTTAATGGTAAGAGATGAGGAGTTATGTAGTTTGGGAAGAATGTTGCCAGAAAAGGTGGTAATATGTGGAATTCAGGGTGAGGGGAGTAGTGTTCCATTATATAAAGGTAAGGTTGGAAAGTCCAGTGAAGAGTGGTGAAGTGGTAGTAGGAGTAACAGAGAAACTATCTTGTCCAGGAATACAGTTTATCTTGGGCAATGATATAGCTGGATCACAGGTGGGAGTGCTGCCTACAGTGGTTGATAAGCCAGTGGAAAATCAGACAACTGAAGTGTTGAAGACGAATATCCTGGGATTTCTCCGGAATGTGTAGTGACAAGGTCGCAAAGTCACAGGTTAAAACAAGAGGAGAAATCAAAGAGTGAAGATGACATCGAAGTACAATTATCAGAAACGATTTTTGATCAGATGGTTGAAAAAGAACAAGAACAGGTGGAGGAAGAGGCTGATATTTTTAGTTCCGGAAAATTGGTGGAATTACAACAAAAAAATATTGAAATAAAACGGATGTATCAGAAAGCATACACGGAAGAGGAGTCAGAGTGTTATTACCGTAAAAGTGATGTATTGATGAGAAAATGGAGACTTTTACATGTGCAGGTGGATGAAAAGTGGGCAGAAGTTCATCAAGTAGTATTGCCGGTAGGGTATAGAAAGGAAGTGTTGCGAGTTGCCCATGAGGTACCAGTGGGAGGTCATTTGGGAATAAGGAAAATTCAAGCTAAAATCCAGAAACATTTTTATTGGCCTGGACTACATAAAGATGTAGTTAGATTTTGTCAATCATGTCACACATGTCAAGTGATAGGGAAACCTCAAGCAGTGATAAAACCAGCACCCTTAATACCCTTTCCAGCATTTGAGGAACTTTTACAAGGTTCCTAATTGGTTGCGTAGGACCGCTTCCTAAAACAAAAAGTGGGAATCAATATCTTTTGACTATAATGGATGTGTCTACTAAGTTTCCAGAGGCCATTCCAGTATGTAATATTACAGCTAAAAAGATTGTTGAGGAGTTACTTAAATTCTTTACTAGATATGGACTACCCACAGAAATACAATTGGATCAAGGATCGAATTTTACTTCAAGGTTATTCAAGAAGTTATGGATATCTTAGGAATAAAACAATTTAAATCAACTGCGTATCATCCAGAATCGCAGGAAACATTAGAAAGGTGGCATCAGACATTAAAGACAATGTTGAGGGTTTATTTTCAAGGCTTTTCAGAGGATTGGGATAAAGGAATTCCATTTGTATTGTTTGCAATTAGGGATGCACCTAATGAGTCAACCAAATTCAGTCCTTTTAAACTCATTTTTGGTCATGAGGTAAGAGGACCACATAAATCGATTCAGGAAAAATTGGTGAGTGAGAAATCGGAAATTACATTATTGGATTATGTGTCAAATTTTAGGGAATGATTAAGTAGAGCAGGTGAATTGGCAAGGCAACATTTAAAAGTTGCACAAAATGTGATGAAACGGGTAGCGGACAAGAAATTCAAAATTCGTAGTTTTGCCAGTGGAGATAAAGTTTTAGTGTTATTACCAGTGGTAGGTGAACCTTTTAAAGCAAGATTTTGTGGACCTTATCAGATTGAAAGGAAATTAAGTGAGGTGAATTATGTGGTAAAAACACCAGATAGAAGGAAAACTCACCGAGTGTGTCATGTGAATATGCTTAAAAGGTACTTTGAAAGGGAAGGAGGGAAAAAGGAGGAGGTTTTAATGATTCTAACTCAAAGTGATGAACCAAATCCAGATGAGTGTGAATTTGACTTCCCTCAAATTAAATTGGCAAACAAGGATGTTCTTAAAAATTGGGATAAATTGTTGAGTTACCTTCCAGAGGAAAAATGAACTGACCTGAAAGAGTTATTGCTATCAAATGGGCAAGTTTGTGGAGATAAATTGGGAAGTACTAAAATGGCGACACATGATGGAGATGTGTTCCAATTAAACAACATCCATACAGACTTAAGCCTTTAAAATTGGCACAGGTTAACAAAGAGATTGAGGAGGACTTCCGGGTGCGGCGATGACCAGCTAAGTCGCACGTTTCGGCAGCTCCCGGTGGAACGGACTTTTGGGCTCTTAATAAGAGCCCCAACGGCAATTTTAACGGCTAAAAGCACTGTGCGGTAAACCAGAAGGGAATACCACCTGGATACGGATGGAAAAAGGAGAGGAAAGTGGCCGGATTGCGGTGGATCCTTTAGAGCAGCGGCAAGGAAGGCAAGCAAAAACTAAGATGGCGTCGGAAGGTGGCAGTTTAATATGGGGCCCTGAACAACACGAGTTTTTGAAACGCTGCGTGGAAGAGCTTAAAAAGGAGATGAAGAAGGAGCTGTTGGCCCCGATATTACAGGCGATCGAAGGGCTAAAGGATGAGCAAAAGACCCAGGAGCGGGAGCTTCGGGTCGTGAAGGCAAAGGCTGCCGAGAACGAGGACGATATACAGGGCCTGGTGGTGAAGACGGAGATGCACGAGGCACACCATAAACGATGTGTGGAAAGATTGGAGGTGCTGGAGAATAACGCGAGGAGGAATAATTTAAGGATTCTTGGTCTTCCTGAAGGTGCAGAAGGAGCAGACGTCGAGGCATATGTGAGCACGATGCTGCATTCGTTAATGGGAGCGGAGGCCCCGGCGGCTCCACTGGAGGTGGAGGGAGCATACCGAGTGATGGCGCGAGGACCGAGAGCAGGAGAAATTCCTAGAGCCATAGTGGTGAGATTCCTCCGTTTTAAGGACAAAGCGATGGTCCTTAGATGGGCAAAGAAAACTCGGAGCAGTAGGTGGGAGAACGCGGTGATCCGCGTATGTCAAGACTGGAGTGCGGAGGTGGCGAGAAGGAGGGCGAGCTTTAATCGGGCCAAGGCGGTGCTTCACAAAAAGAAGATAAAATTTGGAATGCTACAACCGGCAAGACTGTGGGTCACATATCAAGGGAGGCACCACTACTTTGAGACGGCGGATGAGGCGTGGGCTTTTATTGTGGAAGAAAAACTGGAATAAGCGGGTTACTAAAAAAGAACGTTTGAAACAAAGTGGTGGGGCGAGTATGGGGGACGAAGAGGGGGGAAAAAGGGGGGGAAAGATGAGTTTTATGTTATTAATCCTGCGATGCGGTAACTTTTCTCTCTTCCACAGGTGGTGGTGGAGGGTGGAAGGGAGGTGGAGGAGATGGGGCGTTGGCCATGGGGGGCGGGGCCAAAAGGGAAGCGCGGGCTTTGTTCCCGCGCTATGATAATCATGGCGGGAATAGGGAAGCAGGAAGGAGGGGGCGTCGCGCGGTGCGAGCCGAGGTCACGGGGGGAAGCCGAGGTCGGCCAGAGTTTGCTGACTTCTGGGAGCAACATGGGGGGTGTAACTACGCTAGTGGGGGATCTAGCGGGGGGGGGTGGGAGGGGGGAGTTACTGGGTTGCTGCTGCTGGGGAGAGGGGGGAGCCGGAATGGGGTGGGGTGGGCGGGGGGCGCCGCCTGGGGGGGACACAGCTGCGTGGGAACCGGGTGAGGAGCTGGAAAAAGGGGATGACTAATCGACAAGGGGGGGGGGTAAAAAGCCCCCCAACCCGGTTGATCACGTGGAACGTCAGAGGGCTGAACGGGCCGATAAAGAGGGCACGAGTACTCGCACACCTTAAGAAACTTAAGGCAGACGTGGTTATGTTACAAGAGACGCACTTGAAACTTATAGACCATGTTAGATTACGCAAAGGATGGGTGGGGCAGGTGTTTCATTCGGGGCTAGATGCGAAAAACAGGGGGGTGGCTATACTAGTGGGGAAGCGGGTTATGTTTGAGGCAAAGACCATAGTGGCGGATAGCGGGGGCAGATACGTGATGGTGAGTGGCAAATTACAGGGGGAGGCGGTGGTCTTGGTAAACGTATATGCCCCGAACTGGGATGATGCCAATTTTATGAGGCGCATGCTAGGACGCATCCCGTAACTAGAGGTGGGAAAGTTGGTAATGGGGGGAGATTTTAATACGGTGCTGGAGCCAGGGCTGGACAGGTCGAGATCCAGGACTGGAAGGAGGCCGGCTGCAGCCAAAGTGCTTAAAGATTTTATGGAGCAGATGGGAGGAGTAGACCCGTGGAGATTTAGCAGACCTAGGAGTAAGGAGTTTTCGTTTTTCTCCTATGTCCACAAAGTTTATTCGCGAATAGACTTTTTTGTCTTGGGAAGGGCGTTGATCCCGAAGGTGAGGGGGACGGAGTATACGTCTATAGCCATTTCGGATCACGCTCCACATTGGGTAGACTTGGAGATAGGGGAGGAAACAGAAGGGCGTCCACCCTGGAGAATGGACATGGGACTAATGGCAGATGAAGGGGTGTGTCTAAGGGTGAGGGGGTGTATTGAAAAATACTTGAAACTCAATGATGACGGGGAGGTCCAGGTGGGAGTGGTCTGGGAGGCGCTGAAGGCAGTGGTTAGAGGGGAGCTGATATCGATAAGGGCACATAAAGGAAAGCAGGAGAGTAGGGAACGGGAGCGGTTGCTGCAAGAACATCTGAGGGTGGACAGGCAATATGCGGAGGCACCGGAGGAGGGACTGTACAGGGAAAGGCAAAGGTTACACGTAGAATTTGACTTGCTGACAACGGGTACTGCAGAAGCACAGTGGAGGAAGGCACAGGGTGTACAGTATGAGTATGGGGAGAAGGCGAGCAGGTTGCTGGCCCATCAATTGAGGAAAAGGGGAGCAGCGAGGGAAATAGGGGAAGTGAGGGATGAGGAAGGAGAGATAGAGCGGGGAGCGGAGAGAGTGAATTGAGTGTTCAAGGCATTCTATAAAAGATTATACGAAGCTCGGCCCCCGGATGGGAAGGAGAGAATGATGTGCTTCCTGGACCGGCTGGAATTTCCTAAGGTGGAGGAGCAGGAGAGGGTGGGACTGGGAGCACAGATCGAGATAGAGGAAGTAGTGAAAGGAATTAGGAGTATGCAGGCGGGGAAGGCTCCGGGACCGGATGGATTTCCAGTCGAATTCTATCGGAAATATGTGGACTTGCTTGCCCCGATACTGATGAGAACCATTAATGAGGTGAAGGATATGTCAGAGGCAACGATATCGCTTCTCCTAAAGAAGGAAAAAGACCCGCTGCAATGCGGGTCCTATAGACCTATTTCCCTCCTAAATGTAGACGCTAAGATTCTGGCCAAGGTAATGGCAATGAGGATAGAGGATTGTGTCCCGGGGGTAGTCCATGAGGACCAAACTGGGTTTGTGAAGGGGAGACAGCTGAATACGAATATACGGAGGCTGCTAGGGGTAATGATGATGCCCCCACCAGAGGGGGAAGCGGAGATAGTGGTGGCGATGGATGCCGAGAAAGCATTTGATAGAGTGAAGTGGGATTATTTGTGGGAGGTGTTGAGGAGATTTGGCTTTGGAGATGAGTATATTAGATGGGTACAGCTGCTGTACGGGGCCCCGATGGCGAGCGTGGTCACGAATGGACGGGGGTCTGCGTATTTTCGGCTCCATAGAGGGACGAGGCAGGGATGTCCTCTGTCCCCATTATTGTTTGCACTGGCGATTGAGCCCCTGGCAATAGCATTGAGGGGTTCCAGGAAGTGGAGGGGAGTACTCAGGGGAGGAGAGGAACACCGGGTATCTCTTTATGCGGACGATTTATTGGTGTATGTGGCGGACCCGGCGGAGGGGATGCCAGAGATAATGCGGATACTTGGGGAGTTTGGAGAATTTTCAGGGTATAAATTGAACATGGGGAAAAGTGAGTTGTTTGTGGTGCATCCAGGGGAGCAGAGCAGAGAAATAGAGGACTTACCGCTGAGGAAGGTAACAAGGGACTTTCGCTACTTGGGGATCCAGATAGCCAAGAATTGGGGTACATTGCATAGGTTAAACTTAACGCGGTTGGTGGAACAGATGGAGGAGGACTTCAAGAGATGGGACATGGTATCCCTGTCACTGGCAGGGAGGGTACAAGCGGTTAAAATGGTGGTTCTCCCGAGATTCCTCTTTGTGTTTCAGTGCCTCCCGGTGGTGATCACGAAGGCTTTTTTCAAAAGGATTGAGAAGAGTGTCATGAGTTTTGTGTGGGCCGGGAAGACCCCGAGAGTGAGGAAGGGATTTTTGCAGCGTAGTAGGGATAGGGGGGGGGGGCTGGCGCTACCGAGCCTGAGTGATTACTACTGGGCCGCCAACATCTCAATGGTATGTAAGTGGATGGGAGAAGAGGAGGGAGCGGCGTGGAAGAGATTGGAGAGGGCGTCCTGTAGGGGGACTAGCCTACAAGCTATGGTGACGGCGCCGTTGCCGTTCTCACCGAAGAAATACACCACAAGCCCGGTGGTGGTGGCTACTCTGAAAATTTGGGGGCAGTGGAGACGGCATAGGGGAAAGACGGGAGCCTCGGTGTGGTCCCCGATGAGAAATAACCATAGGTTTGCTCCGGGGAGAATGGATGGGGGATTTGGAACATGGCAAAGAGCAGGAGTAACACAATTGAGAGATCTGTTTGTAGATGGGACGTTTGCAAGTCTGGGAGCGCTGACCGAAAAATATGGGTTGCCCCAAGGGAATGCATTCCGGTATATACAACTGAGGGCTTTTGCGAGGCAACAGGTGAGGGAATTCCCGCAGCTCCCGACGCAGGAGGTGCAGGACAGAGTGATCTCAAAGACATGGGTGGGGGACGGTAAGGTATCAGACATATATAGGGAAATGAGGGACGAGGGGGAGATTATGGTAGATGAGCTGAAAGGGAAATGGGAAGAAGAGCTGGAGGAGGAGATTGAGGAGGGGCTGTGGGCTGATGCCCTAAGTAGGGTAAACTCATCGTCCTCGTGTGCCAGGCTAAGCCTGATACAATTTAAGGTGTTACACAGGGCGCATATGACTGGAGCACGGCTCAGTAAATTTTTTGGAGTAGAGGATAGGTGTGCGAGATGCTCGAGAAGCCCAGCGAATCACACCCACATGTCTGGTCATGTCCGGCACTACAGGGGTTTTGGGTGGGGGTGACAAAGGTGCTTTCGAAGGTGGTGGGGGTTCAGGTCGAACCAAGCTGGGGGTTGGCTATATTCGGGGTTGCAGAAGAGCCGGGAGTGCAGGAGGCAAAAGAGGCTGATGTTTTGGCCTTTGCGTCCCTAGTAGCCCGGTGCAGGATACTGTTGATGTGGAAGGAAGCCAAGCCCCCGGGTGTGGAGACCTGGATAAATGACATGGCAGGGTTTATAAAGTTGGAACGGATTAAGTTCGTCCTAAGGGGATCGGCTCAAGGGTTCACCAGGCGGTGGCAACCGTTCGTCGAATACCTCACAGAAAGATAGAGGGAATGGAAAAGAAGAAGACAGCAGCAGCAACCCAGGGGGGGGGGGGGGGGGAGGAGGGGGAACCAGAGGGATTCTCAGGGATGTTAATATATAAGTATATAAGTATAATATGTACAGGTTGTTGTTATAGATAATTGTATATTGGACGGTTAAAACATATTTTTGGAGAATATTTATTTGGGACAAGGCAGTTGCCATTTAGTTTTGTTTTAGTTTTTGTTTATATATTATTTATTTCTTGTTTATAAAACTGGCCATTGTTATTTATATTGTGATATTACTGTGTAAAGGATACACAATGTACTGTGATGGTTGGCCAAAAACTTTCAATAAAATATTTTAAAAAAACAAAGAGATTGAGAGTATGCTTAAAAATGGCATAATGGAAGTGGGATGCAGCCAATGGATCTCACCCATAGTGATGGTACCAAAACCAGATGGTAGCCAACGGTTGTGTGTGGACTATACAAAGGTTAATGCAGTTACAAGAACGGACTCTTATCCTATCCCACGTTTGGAGGATTGCATTGAGAAAGTGGGACAATCAGCTTTTATTTCCAAACTGGATTTACTTAAAGGTTACTGGCAGGTACCTTTATCCGAAAGGGCGAAGGAGATTTAAACTTTTGTGACTCCAGATGGTATATACCAATTCAAAGTTATGCCATTTGGCATGAAAAATGCCCCAGCCACATTTCAACGGTTAACTGACAAAGCTGTTTCAGGATTACCCAATTGTGTGGTATACATCGACGATCTGGTAATTTTCAGCCAGACATGGAAAGAACATTTAAAACATCTGATGGAGTTATTCGATCAACTTCAGGAGGCGGGTTTGGTGATAAACCTAGCCAAAATTGAATTTGGAAAAGCCCAAGTCACTTTCCTTGGCCATACAATCAGACAGGGTCAAATGGTCACACGGGATGTGAAACCAACAGTTATTGAGCAGTTTCCAATACCCTCAAGTCGAAGGGAAATAATGCGAATTCTTGGCATGAGTGGATTTGATCGAACATTTGTGCAAAGGTTTTGCAGCGTGATTGCTCCACTGATGGACCTGCTGAAGAAACGTCGAATATTTCAGTGGACAGCGCAGTTTCAAAATGCATTTGACAGCCTGACAGCTGTGATAACCAATGCTCCTGTGTTGGAGAATTACAAGGGATTCTGTGATCAGATTGAACTAAAGTATCTGACTTTAAAGAGAAATGCCGAGGCGTAGAGAAATGGACGGATCGTGCAGAGACCTTCTTGATCAAAGAGACTGTCAATCGAGAAGGATTTCAGTTGGAGGAAGAAAAAAAAAAATGGGCTCTGATTATACCTGCTTGCGTGTGTTATATTTTGAAATGAAAAAGTATATTTACTGTGTGCATTTCTTAAAGAATAGTGAAAAGGTGAAAAATGAAACCATCTTGAAGTTGATGGTTTATTTTTTTTCTTGGGGGAGGTGTCATATGAGAGTACCTTTAAGAAATGGGTATTTATAAATGGGTGTGTATATAAGTATCTGTAGGGAGAGTACCTTTAAGAAATGGGTGTTTATTACTGCAGTGATGTCAGAGAGTGGGTGGAGCTGCGCTGTCTGTCAGCTTTTTACCTTCGTTTAGGCTGTTTGCTGCAGGGTGTATTTTAGTTTCGTTTTCAGAGCTGGATAGCTGCAGTCACAGCCAGAAGGTGTATTAGAGTCTCTCTCTGTAATCTAAAGATTGTAAATCGATCCTGGTGATTTAAAACGAATAACAGTAGTGACTTTAACCTGATGTGCTTCTGGTAAAAGGTGTTTTAAGTCTTATGGATGTTAAAAGGAAAGCTTAAAGGATTACTTAGTATTGTATTCTTTGGGGGTTGTATTTGAATTAATGGTTGCTAAGATGTTCACTGTATGTTTTAAAAAGGTTAACTTGGGTTCAAAGAATAAACATTGTTTTGCTTTAAAAAATACTTTTCTAATTCTGCTGTACCACACCTGTAGAGTGGGCCGTGTGCTCCCTATACCATAATCTAGTAAAGGTTGTGGGTCAGGTGAACTCCATGATACACTTTGGGGTTCTCTAAACCCTGGCCCATAACACAAGGCACTTATCCATTGGATCGCAAGCTGAAATAATTATGTGCACTGCCGGACTTTCAATGCACGGGTAAGTTCTTGTGAAAGGAATAGTAATCCAAGTAGAGATAGAACATCAACCCCTACCCATCCTATCCTATCCCACACAGAGTGGATTTGCAATAAAATTGTTCATCAGGCAAACTGGCCACGGATTTTAAAAGAAATTAGTTGAGCTGCAATGAAGTCTGTCAGCGTTACAATAAGAAGTTAGTATGCGTTCAATTTACAAGGCTAGCAGCATTATTCAACAAATCATGGCACACAGTGATGGCCTTCTCACATCAACCATGATTAAAGAAAGCTACGATTCCCTTTAAACTAGCTCACCAATTATTGCAGGGTGGATTCAACAAACTAATTGCAAACAACTGCAGCAATCATATAAGTCTTTAAAATTTTCATTGGACGCTTCCCACTGAAATGGAATGGAGGCAGATTGTAAATTGCAGTGCATTAGCATTCAAGGTATATTTTAAGCAACTCACTTACTATGATTTCATCAGAACTCGCCTGTTCAGTTTCATTATTTAGCATGATATGCAGAGAAGTGTGCTCCTTAAATAAGGGAGAAGAGGGAATGTCACATGATAAATGGAACTTCACTTTGTGCTTCATGATGTGCAAGGTTCACTTGAGTTGCAAAGTACCATGATAAAATGGCTTCTAATAATTAGATTTTTCTAAACCATAAATGATTTCAGTGGTGCCTTACCAAAGTGTATATTTCTATTACTGTATACCATTGGGACTACGGCAGAATCAACTGGTTTCATTAGGCAAATGCAATTTTACACTAAAAGTTTATACAAGAAAACAAAGGAAACATGTGGCTCCATAAATGCCATGTATACTTGGCCTGTGGACAGAGTGATAGATGTTGATTATCCCTCTCCTGTGGAATCATTAAACCAGGCCTTATTTTTCTTTTGGGCCTTTGACATTTCCTACTTTTTTCTAATTTTGGAGGTAATGACAGTGGCAAGATTATGCAGTTATATTTCATACCACTTTAAAAAAGTTTTCTTTGGCAAGAAACTACTGTTTTTTTTGTTTTCATACATCAACGTTCAAATGTTCCCCCAAACTGTTACTCTTCAATGACCAAATTCTAAATTTTGTTAAGTTGTAGCAATATAATACCAAACCCGATCGCAGATCTCTTCAAAATGTACCTTGTGCAGGAAGTTCTCACTAGCAATGTGATTTATTATTGTTTGAAAAAATCTGTTGTCAGAAAACTTCCAAGTCAAACAAAGGAGAAATTACAGAATGAATCTGGCACTCCTGCTGCAGAGAATTATATTTCACTCTCTAATTGAGATCATACGCTGCATGTGCACTTTTGGCACACAACTTAGATTAATCAGAAATGTTTTAATCGTGGATAATTCCTCTTGTATGTGCTAGAAATAAGGAAGCATACATGTGCAGTCTACAGTTGTCCTAACTTCTTATTTCTATTTAAATGTTGCACCTTTGACTTCATATACATCAGTTTACAAAATGATCCTACTTCTTATATATGCAGGCATTGTACCTTGCCTCCAGAAAGACTTCTCTAATGATTTAACAGCACCGCTTCAGGAACAAAAACAGTTTCAGATTCCAATGGACTGGGTCCCACTTACTAATTTCATTTACTTTGGACACAGCCCTAGTCAGAAATCCTCTCAGATTGGAGTCCAGAAGATGAACTCGTCTTTCCAAAACTCCAATGAGTTCCTCAGCTTTTGCGATTTGTTTAATGGCATATACATATGGGAGAAGTAACATGATTTGCTCTCTGTCATATGCTTCATCCTTTGCTACAGAATTAATCTCGGTGCTGTGCAAAACGCAAACTTGTGGAATGGAAGAAAATCTACTTTCTGAAATCTTAGCTTCAAATGATAACTTGAAACACTGATGAATCTTTTAATTGATGCATTCATTTATTTGCCTAGAATGTCGCAGAAGGCTATGGAGGCTAAATCACTGAGTGCTTTAAGACAGAGGTTCTTGATTAATAAGGAGATCATGGGTTATGGGGAGAAGACGGGAATGGGGATGAGAAACATATCAGACATGATTGAATGGCGGAGCAGACTCGATGGGCCGAATGGCCTAATTCTGCTTCAATGTCTTGTGGTCTAATGTAACATGTGCTTCCTGTTGCTTGACAGAATTTAAGATAATCTCATTTAGGTCATTGGCTGGAAGGGAGCAAGGATTAGTGAACCTGGTGTTCTTTATCTTAAGGAGCTGAATATTTTACAAATTTAAGTTTTGAATTTGTTGAACTTTCAAAGCTTATTTATTTACGATAGCTACTTAAAAATAAATGATTTAACTATGTATTCAGTACATGTACAATTTGTTATTTGTGCTTTCTTCAGAACTACTCTAAAATTAGGTAAAAATTTGATGTTACTAAAAATATTACTTTAAAAGTCTAAACCTTTAAATGGTGAAACATCTGTGATCATTTGTAAAGGATTTATACAGTGAAACAGTATTTTCTACTGAAGGAAAATACGTAAAAAGAAAATGTTTATCTTAATCTATGATCCAAGTACACTCATAATCAGACCAGACACTAATAGAATCTTATGTGTGTGTTTAACCCTTTCAATATCAAACATTCCACGTGCTTCCTAGAAACAAACCTCCAATATTTACAATGGTTTTTTGTTGACCGGGTGCAGTGAGCATTTTAAAACATGTTCTCAGCATTTAAAGCTTAATGTCAGAAGGGTAACATTATTGTGGCCTGTGAAATTGTGGCAAGCCTTCTTCGCGACCTGGTGATGAAATTAGTTGGAGAATCTCAGGATTTTGAATCAATAGCAAAGAAGGAATAACATTACTTGTCCAAGTCAGGCAAGTGTGTGACTTGGAGGAGAACCTGGAAGTCACATTGGCTTGAATCTTCTGGGGAGTGGCAATCATTGCCAGATTGTACTAGAAAGTTCCCCCGACACAATATTGCCCTGTATTTCTTCCGGGACTTTCCAAGCCAGGCTTTCCCAGAAATGTGGAGTGCAATGTCCCTCGGAGCAGAGTCATTACAGCTTTCGGGGGCAGGGAGGGGAAGACAGACAGGAAACGCCCCTTTTTTAAATCACACTAGCTGCCTTATTATAAGTCTAAAAGTACAGTGTGAATATTAGTGAATGGGTGATTGGATGCATGAGTGAATGGGCACAGTGGTAGGGTGGTTATGTAAGTAGGTAAGGTTGGGGTGCATGAGGTAATTGGGCAGGCGAGTGGGAGTGAGCATATTTAACATGTCAGTGTGAGTGAGTGGCACTGAATTCTGTAGTTAACCAGGACTGAGGCTACATTTAAATCTGTCCAACATTTCCTGGGTAACTATTCAGGTAATTACATCAGAATTGTCCGAAGTTTCCAATCCTAACTCAGAATTGGAGACATTGGCAGAGGGTTCCCAGGAGTAGAAAAATTGCCCATCAGAAGTTGCAATTCCCACGCGGGTCATCAGGACATGCGCAGGATCCTGGCATGCTTCTCAGTTGTCCATTCAGTCCTCCGGTGATCGAAAGATTTGTGTCATGCAGCAAAATTCTCCGTCGGCGGGATCCTCCGGTCCATCAGTAGCGCACCCACGCCCGCTGGTTTCCAATGGCGGGGGGTGGCTATAATGGGGAACCACATTAGCCGGCTGCGGGAACGAAGAATCCTGCTGCAGTTGGGGGCGCGCCGCGCCGGAAAATGCCTCTGGCAGACCGGAGAATTCCGCCCATTGTTTCTATGACATTGATAAACGAGTGAGAATATTGTGTTTAGAAACAAGTCATCTTTTCCTTGCCCATTGTAAAGGCCCCAAGTGAAATAGGTTTGTGCAATAACAACCCAGTTTCTGTGAATTGATCTCATAGCGCCAGACTGTCTACAACTAAACACTGATATGTCTATCTCACCTTTCTGGCACAGGCAGGATGGGCTGAATGGCTTCTTTCAATGCCCTAACTTTTCTACGGTTCTATGCAAAATGCATATTAGGAACGTCAGGCCAATGTTTAAAAGTTCCAGTTTTTCCGTGCCTTCTATTGCTCTCTCTCCCCGGATATTCCTACCCACAGCATACCCACCCACAGCAACTACTTCTTTCCCCCCAAACATATCACTGGAATTCAGGAAACTCCTCTTTGCTGGAAGGCAGAATTAATTAACTGAAACAGAAATCAGAAAATTTCTGTGTCACAAACCCTCATGAAAGCTTCAATCTGTCAAGTCATTGGTTGCATGTTAAAATGCAGATTGTTATCGATTTGGAATCAGCAGGTTCCAGTCTGTGGCACACCTTTCAGAATGTTTGAAATTAGTATGAAGATAGAAATATATGAAAAACTGTTCAATGTTACAAATGGCTTAGCTCCACGATAACTGAGCAAGTTTATTGAGGGGTAGCTGAGTTATAAAAGGCCAAAGGTTTCAGCCCCAAGTTAACTTAACTTATCTCAGCCAGAGAGCTACAAATTGTCTCATCAACCTCAATTTTCAGATGTGAAAACTGATGTCGCTTCTCAACAGCTTTTGCTGTGAATTGAGCATACCTGCTTCGGGCAAAGGCATGCAATGCTCCATGAAATAGAACATTCCAGCTGCACTTGGTTCACACATAAATAAGGGTCACCTCGGTGAGGTAGAGAGCAGAAAGGTCCTTTATCCCACCAAGAAGTCGTTGCTATCAGGCACGGGTGGAAAAGAAAGAAATTGGAGCAGTTTATTTATGTTTCAAACACATTTTGGTTGGGGGCAGCACGATGGCACAGTGGTTAGCACAGCTGCCTCATGGCGCCATGGTCACAGGCTCGATGCCAGTTCTGGGTCACTGTCTGTGTGGAGTTTGCACATTCTCCCCATGTTTGTGTGGGTTTCACCCCCACAACCCAAAGATGTGCAGGGTAGGTGGATTGGCCACGCTAAATTGCCCCTTAATTGAAAAAAATGAATTGGGTACTCTAAATTTATTTTTAAAAACACTTTTTGTTGGATTGGCATAAAAAACAAAATTGCTGGAAGAGATATCCTACATAACCAATGTTTGCGTTACTGAAATGGAAGCACTTCCACTCTATTGCACTTCCACTAAGTCAGCACAATATCCTGGGCGTCATTCTCCGACCCCCCGCCGGGTCGGAGAATGGCCGTTGGCCGCCGTGAATCCCGCCCCCGCCCCCGCCGAAGTCTCCGCTCCCGGAGATTGGGCGGGGGCGGGAATCCAGCCGCGCCGGTTGGCGGGACCCCCCGCTGGATTCTCCGGCCCGGATGGGCCGAAGTCCCGCCCAGGAATTGCCTGTCCCGCCGACGTAAATCAAACCTGGTATTTACCGGCGGGACCAGGCAGCGTGGGCGGGCTCCGGGGTCCTGGGGGGGGGCGCGGGGCGATCTGACCCCGGGGGGTGCCCCCACGGTGGCCTGGCCCGCGATCGGGGCCCACCGATCCGCGGGCGGGCCTGTGCCGTGGGGGCACTCTTTCCCTTCCGCCTCCGCTACGGCCTCCACCATGGCGGAGGCGGAAGAGACTCTCCCCACTGCGCATGCGCGGGAAACTTTCGGCGGCCGCTGACGCTCCCGCGCATGCGCGGGGAAACTGACAGCGGCCGCTGACGCTCCCGCGCATGCGCCGCATTTCCGCGCCAGCTGGCGGGGCAACAAACGCCATTTCCGCCAGCTGGCGGGGCGGAAATCCCTCCGGCGTCGGCCTAGCCCCTCAATGTTGGGGCTAGGCCGCCAAAGATGCGGAGACTTCCGCACCTTTTTGCCGGCGCGATGCCCGTCTGATTTGCGCCGGCTTTGGCGCCAGTCGGCGGGCATCCCGCCGTTGGGGGAGAATTTCGCCCCCTGTCTGAGAAGATTGTCTGATATTCATGTTAGATGTGAGTATGGTTTGCTGTGATTGGCTACTTACCCTACTTGATGACATCATTGAAGTATTTCTTAAAAAATACAACTAATATTGTCCAAAAATCTAGATGTGAAAACAATGTGACTGAACAACAATGTATTAAGTGGGGCTCTTTTGAAAGTAAGCAAAAATATCCTGGGAAAAGTGTGTATACGTAACATTGAATGATTTCAGAATTATTTTCCATCATCAATAGTTGACAGCTGTTTTCTTCAGTCTACTTTGACCCACTTTTGATTCAGTCCTGGGGTCTTTTAATCTGCCTTTGGTGGCTGGCACAATCGTGGTGGGTAATAGGTGTGTGCCCCGCCTGTTATATTTGATGCTTAGGATGCTCATTTTACTATGAGATTAACAAACCTGGCCTAGTTGCCATTGTCCTGTCCTACTTCAGTTAATTGTTAATTGCCACACTGAAAATTACTATGAAGCTATTTTGCTGGTAGGGACAGCTGGTTTTCAAACAGTCGGGCCAGATTGGCTTCAGCAGTCACAGGATGTGGAATTTTACGCTCGTTGAAGAGACCGAATCTACTCCTTAAATTGCAGGACGAGACACATCTACTCCTGTTTAATCAAGTAAGCCAAAGTCCCCCATTCAGACCATTGCTCCAAGGAGCAAAAAGATTTACATTTATAGTGCACGGGCGTGATCGAACAGCCTCGTCGCACCCAACTCGGTGATACGGCGAGGTCGTTAAATATCGCGAGAGGCCTCTTGCAAGATTTGCAACGCTCGGAACACTTTGAGAGATCTAACGCAATCTTGTGAGACATCACTATCTGGATCCCACCCTCGCTGGGACCCAGATTAACATATTTAAGTGCACCATTAGGTCCATTTAAATATGTCAGGGCCTGGAACGAATGCCTGCATCTGGGTGACCTTGCCATAGATATATCTGATAATGACTGTTCTCACCATCTGTGGATGGATCATGCTTTCTCACCAGACACAGAATGATCAGAGTTCATGCAAACCATTAGAATGGGGCTTTCACAGCTCCTCTTTTAACTCTTGTGGTCAATCAGATATAGATTACATACTTGTAGGGTGCATCCATCAAAAATAGACTAACACCCTGTCCTGACTCAGCTATGGAATAGATAGAACATTTATTACTAACATATTCAATTTGACAGACCATCTAAATGCAAGCACAATTAAATGTATTTTCTATAAAAGAACATACTGCTGCGGTCATCATGGCATGACCAATGTTTTCTGCAAATTTATTTAATTTTTTCCATATTTTGGTACTTCTATAAGACATAATTTTTATCGATCTTTATATTAGCTTTACCTTGCACTTTCAGCCAATTGGATATGGTTTGTTCATTAATGCCTCTCAATATCTTTCTGTACTCCCCTTACCCCTTCTTCCTTCCAAATGCATTACACTCGTCTATATTAAATTATATCTGCCACTTGTCTGTTCACTCCATTGCCCTGTCTGTGACTTTGAGATCTTTACAGGCTCCTCATTATTTACCAAACCTATTACTTTTGTGTCATCAAAATATTTTAAGACTCCGCTAAAGTCTAAATCGTTGGCCCAGATTTTACAGTCAGCAAGAAAATGTCACTTACCCGCTGACCGTCAAGAAAGTTGCCCACAAAGATCTAAGGATGTCCATAGCATGGATTTAATCTATCCCAACATATAATTAAATCTGGCACCAATCAGGGGAATCTCCAGGCGTTCCCCAACAGTGATGTCATCAAGCAGGTTTAAGTAGCCAATCACAGCAAACAGTTCTCACAGACAGCAAGCCAGGAAGTAAATTGCATTGATTATCCTAAATTTGAAAGCAAGGTGAGGTTGGGGTCTAAACATTAGCTGAAAAATCATAAATTTTAACTTTTTAAAAACCCATAAGCTTTTATTGTAATGGAAAAAATTGACATTACAGAGCTATAAAATTAATTTTCCAGGGCCAGAGATATTGTTCAGCAGTGGCTTAGTACACCATTAAACACCCAATTATACTTCAACAACATGATTTAACTTTTTCAGAGTGTTTTGGCACTGATATTAGTGTTAGAAAACCCTCTAATAATAGTAATAATAATCTTTATTGTCACAAGCAGGCTTACATTAACATTGCAAAGAAGTTACTGTGAGAAGCCCCTGGTCGCCACATTCCAGCGTCTGGTCGGGTACACTGAGGGAGAATTCAGAATGCCCAAATTACCTAACAGCTCATCTTTAAATATGAGGTAAATATGATTACCTCATATTTAGATCTGTAAGTTCACTGACGCTATCCTTTATGAATAACTCAGAAATCTGCTAAATACATAAACAACATTACCTTGTGAGAGCAGTCATTTGTTCCTTGTGAACAGTGTGATTGGCTTGGTAAGTGTTTGCAGCTATGCAATTGAGTTATTGTACGTTAAGTGCTTTCACTTCAATCATTTCTGACTGGGTATGCATTCCACCTTTTTGCTAGTTGGAGAGGTGGGGGATCACTCTTTCATTCCCCAATACTGGGTATGTATCCACAGTAGCACAGTGGCTAGCACTGGCCTCACAGCGCCAGCGTCCCAGGTTTGATTCCCTGCTGGGTCACTTTCTACGCAAAGTCTGCACGTTCTCCCCGTGTCTGCGTGGGTTTCCTCCGGATGCTCCTGTTTCCTCCCATTGTCCAAAGATGTGCAGGTTAGGTGGATTGGCCATGCTAAATTGCCCTTAGTGTCCAAAAGGTGACCCAAGCCGGGAATCGAACTTGGGACCCTGGTGCTAACTATGCTTCCGTGCTGCCCACACTTGAAGGAGAACTTGCAGGTGGTGATGTTCCCATGGATCTGCTGCCCATGTCCTTCTAGGTGGTAGAGGTCAAGGGTTTGCAAGGTGCTGTTGAAGGGGCAGTGCAACTTGTAGATGGCACATTTTTGTGCCCCTGTGCATCGATGGTGGAGGAAGTGGATATTTAATCAGGTGAAAGGAGTGTCAATCAAGCAGGTTGCACTGCCCTGGATGTTCTTGAACCTCTTGAGTATTGTTGGAGCTGCACTCACCCAGGTAAGCAGAGAGTATTACACTCCTGACCTGTGCCTTGTAAATGGTGGACAAACTTTGGGGGAGGCAAGGGGCAGAATTTTACTGTCCTGGCAGTGAAAGGCTGTAAAATGTGATGAGCCATTTAAAGGTCAATTGACTTTTTGGGGGTGGGAGGGGCTGTAAAATTCCAACCAAAGGATTAGTTACTCACTTAATTCTTCGAGGGGAGTTAATTGGAATAAGGCAGAACTTCCACCTCCATCTTGGCAAGAAGCTTTGCCAGGGAGCGCTGCCAGTTAATCCAATGTCTGACAGCTCTCTGGTCCAACCAATGCCACCGGGAGCAGTGGCCACTGCCGTGACCTCAACAGTCCCCAACACGGAGGAGCCGTAAGTGGGGAGATGGGTATCACCAGGGCCAGGTTAGAAGGCCCAGGAGAGGTGGGTGGAGGGCAGGGATACATTGCGGGGGGGGGGGGGGGGGTTGGGTGATGATGTGGGAGGACCCTCTGATATATTTTCAGGGGGCCTGTTAAAGAGGCACCCTCTCGACACCCTTGGTTGCCACTAAGCGCTGCAGGGAAGATGTCTGGCTGCAAGCTTGGTCGGGGTCTCTCCCACTGCTGGTTAAATCCCTTCAGTGGCAGATGAGACCATTGATTGATCCACACATGGGCAGGCCACCTGATGTTTAGGCGGAAAACAACTGTAGGTTGTCTGTTTTTATTCTTTCATAGAATGTGGGTGTTGCCGGAAAGGCCAACATTTGTTGATAATCCCTAATTGTCTTTGAGAAGGTGGTTTTGAGGCTTGGTATACTTGACAATAACAACAACTAGCACGTATATACTTGCTGGGATTTGGTTTGTCTGATGGGATCTCTCTACCAGTTGGAGAACCACCAAGGAATCATAGAATTTACTGTGCAGAAGGAGGCCATTCGGCCCATCGAGTCTGCACCGGCTCTTGGTAAGAGCACCATACCCAAGGTCAACACCTCCACCCTATCCCCATAACCCAGTAACCCCACCCAACACTAAGGGCAATCTTGGACACTAAGGGCAATTTATCATGGCCAATCCACCTAACCTGCACATCTTTGGACTGTGGGAGGAAACCGGAGCACCCGGAGGAAACCCACGCACACACGGGGAGGATGTGCAGACTCCGCACAGACCGTGACCCAAGCCAGGAATCGAACTTGGGACCCTGGAGCTGTGAAGCAATTGTGCTATCCACAATGCTACCTTGCTGCCCTGATAGCTCCGTGGAGAATGCCCATCAGAATCAAGTGCCCTTCAGCCACTTGTGGCCACCATCAGGCCTTACCCTGGAGTAAAGTCCCTGGTGGTAGAGGTTGCACCCACCAAGAGCTGCCAGGCAATTAAAGGTCAACAGTGCCTCATGCCCCACGCCCTCCCCCCACCCCAGCTCAAGCACCAGCAAGAGTGGTGGGAGCAGCATGAAATGGATTCACCAGAGGCCCAGAATCATCCTGCACCCCCAAACCAAACGCGAGTCAAGGTGGGATGGGGATCGCAGGTGGGGGCTACAAGAAGGGAGATAGGAAGATCAGACGCAAGGGAAGGGGTTGTTTTTCAGCAGCTCCCCCTACCCCATGCAAAGTCCTTGATCGGGCAATGAGTACTTAATTATGAAGGACCCACAGAGGTGGTGGCTGGCAAACATGACAGGGTTTGCTAGTGTCAGGAAGCAGAGATAATTTTGTTTGATCTATGTTTGTATTACACAGAACATACAGTGCAGAAGGAGGCCATTCAGCTGCACAGGCCCAATTAAACCCTCACTTCCACCCTTCCCCGTAACCCAATAACCCCTCCTAACCTTTTTGGACACTTAGGGAGATTTAGCATGGCCAGTCCACCTAACCTGCACGCCTTTGGACTGTGGAAAGAAACCGGAGCACCCAGAGGAAACCCACGCAAACACGGGGAGAACTTGCAGACTCTGCACAATGACCCAGAGGGAATTCGAACCTGGGAGCCTGGCACTATGAAGCCACCGTGCTAACCACTGTGCTACCATGCTGCTTCTGTGTAAGAAACTAAGATTCATATCAAACAAAGGTGTTTGAATGTATGCTGGTTTTGGCTTCATTTCAGACTGTGCCGGCATTGAATTTAGAGAGATTACGATGTGAAAAGCAAACAAATGTAAAGAAGGATGAGTCTGTTGCTTAGCAACCAGAGGCCACCTTTTAAGTTGGAAAGATATTTTGAGTTTAGTTTTAACTGGACCCAAGGCAGTTGGAGCTCAGCAGCTAGAGACAAATCAACATTCACACCTCTGACAGAAGCAAATGAAATGAAAAATGAAATGAAATGAAAATCGCTTATTGTCACAAGTAGGCTTCAAATGAGGTTACTGTGAAAAGCCCCTAGTCGCCACATTCCGGTGCCTGTTCGGGGAGGCTGGTACGGGAATTGTACCGTGCTGCTGGCCTGCCTTGGTCTGCTTTAAAAGCCAGCTATTTAGCCCAGTGTGCTAAACCAGCAAATGCAGGGCAATGGAGTAATGTGAAAAAATCAAGTCCCAGAAACGAAAGAACAGATAGTTCGAGAAACCAGGGAATGAAAAGAGAAGTCCCAGGAAGATTGAAGTCAACGAGACAAAAGGAGCTGGAATTTGACGAGGCATTGAAGTTAAAATGCAGACTAGGTGAAGTTGGCTAGCGAGAAGCCAACTATATGATGTAATCCTACGTTTGAGGATATCTTACTGCCTGTGAAGCAGTACTGCTTTATTGGTGTGACTGGGCACCTGAGAGATTGTATGGAAACTTGGATACAATTGACAATTCAAGGCAGAGGAATACTGAAAGGAGAGTTGGAAATCCTGGCAGTGGATCCTTGCTGATAACAACAGAGGAAAGCATTGTTTGGAAAAAGATTCCAATGCATATCTTTATGAGAGTCTAGTTTGGAAACACTCATGTGGAAGCCAGTGTGCAGGGAGACCAGTTTACAGGGGCTGTGTATTTACTGAGAACATTATAGCATGAAATATATTTTGGAACCACTGTTATCCTTAAAATCTGTGTACATTTGTGAAGATAATTGGAAGTGAAGGATTATAGTCAAACTCAGAAGAGATTTACCAGAATGTGCAGAAGAGATTTACCAGAATGTTGCCTGGTATGGAGGGCATTAGCTATGAGGAGCGGTTGAATAAACTCGGTTTGTTCTCACTGGAACGAAGGAGGTTGAGGGGAGACCTGATAGAGGTATACAAAATTATGAGGGGCATAGACAGAGTGGATAGTCAGAGGCTTTTCCCCAGGGTAGAGGGGTCAATTACCAGGGGGCATAGGTTTAAGGTGAGAGGGGCAAGGTTTAGAGTAGGTGTACGAGGCAAGTTTTTTACGCAGAGGGTAGTGGGTGCCTGGAACTCGCTACCGGAGGAGGTGGTGGAAGCAGGGACGATAGTGACATTTAAGGGGCATCTTGACAAATACATGAATAGGATGGGAATAGAGGGATACAGACCCAGGAAGTGTAGAAGATTGTAGTTTAGTCGGGCAGCATGGTCGGCACGGGCTTGGAGGGCCGAAGGGCCTGTTCCTGTGCTGTACATTTCGTTGGTCTTTGTTCTTTGTTGTTCTCATGCTCGGCGGCATTGTGGTGCAGTGGTTAGCACTGCTGCCTCATGGAACGAGGTCCCAGATTCAATCCTGGCCCTGGATCTGTGTGGAGTTTGCAAATTCTCCCCATGTCTGGGCGGGTCTCACCCCACAACCCAAAAGATGTGCAGGGTAGATCGATTGGCCACACTAAATTGCCCCTTAATTGGGGAAAAAAAATGTGGATATTCTCAATTTATTTTTTTTAAAAACCTTTCATGCTCAATATTTATTTTTTGTTAAAAGTTAATTGGCACTGTTCATCAACATTTTTTTTTAAAGTAAAAAAGTTATGGGCCGGGATTCTTCGAGCCCACGCCGGGTCAGAGAATTACTGTTGACGCCGGAAATTCCCGCCATGCCGCTAGATGCCGGAACGCGATTCTCCGGCGACCAGAGAATCGGCGCCAGTTGACACATGCAGCCGATGCGACGCCGGTTGGGGGCTGTTGAAAGAGGCCCCTGTGGCGACCTGGTGGGGGGGATCAGACTCCGGGGGGAGGCCTCCACGACGGCCAGACCCATGATCAGGGCTACCAATCAGCGGGTGCGCGCGATCTGGGGGGGCCTACCTTCTTCCGCATGGGCCCGCTGTGTTGCTATGCCATGTTGTGCGGCGCTGGCATGGAAACGGCCACCAGAAACGCAGACCCGCGGTCAGCCGCCGTGTGCATTTGCGGACCCGCGCCGGCAGTGCAGGGCCGCATATTGGTGCCGGAGCTGCGTGGAGCACTCCAGCGCCATGCTGGCCCCCTGTGGGCCACTGAATCGCTGGGGCAAGAGGCCCGTTGACGCCGGCGTGAACACTCCAGTGTTTACGCCGGCGTGAACACTTAGCCGGGAATTTGGAGAATCCCGGCCCTGGTCTTTTGAGCAGGGTTCCACTCTGGGACCTTTCCGTCCATTAGTGACACCAACTGGGATCATAAAACTGGGCAGTCTTTTCAATGGATGCATGGAAAAGCTATTCATTCCCCGTTAAATCTCTGAGCCATCACTAAATTGTGTTGGGTCCGGGATAATGGCTTTTGAATGAGAATTATTATTCTAAAGCATGCACACATTAACGTAAATGATACTGAACGCATATAAATGTTAGCTAAGGAATATTCCTGTAAAATGCCCAGGAGAGCTGACCAAATCATAAAACTGTTAGGGTATCAATTGCAAAGGTAAATAAAGATAATGGTCAGGATTTTCCGGCCTTGAAGTAGCAGGAATCACTGCTGGGGATATAGCGGACCAGTAAAAGATTCATTGACTTTCGACAGGACTGCACGATCCCGATGGTGGGCAGGCCCTGAAAATCCCACCAAGGAACCAGTCTAATAACATTTATATCCAACAAAATATGATTCAAATCATCAATTCAACTTACTCTATTTTAAACAACGCATTTAGTTATAAAGCAAGTGAAAAAGATTTTAAAAAGGATAGTACTGGATTTTAAAATTAATGAACAAAAAATTAAGTCTTTAAAATAAAATATCTCGTAAAGTAAAGACTGGCGCCTGGCCAAATGACCGCTTTTAATATCCTGAGATAAACATGTAATGCACCCAAAAGAGGTGATTATAAAATGTAACTTATAATAACGTTCATACATGCAGTTAAGTTATGGTTTAAAATGGTCATCTTGTGAACAATTATGATCTTAGTTGAAGCACTCAAGACAGAACAAAAGAACATTACAGGGATATGGGATTAATGTTAAGACAGCGAGGAATTACAACAATCAGAATGAATGAGCCGGGTTAATCTATGCTCCAACTATCTTCTCATTTGCAAATCCATAGAAACCTTGCAGTGCAGAAGAAGGCCATTCTGCCCATTGAGTCTGCACCGACCCTCTGAAAGAGTACTCCACATTGGCCCACTCCCCCATCCTATCCTTATAACGCCACCTAATCTGCACAACGTTGGACTGTGGGAGCAAACTGGAACACCCGGAGGAAACTCATGCAGGCATGGGGAGAATGTGCAAACTCCACACAGACTGTCACCCAAGGCCGGAATTGAAACTGGGTCCCTGGTGCTGTGAGGCAGCAGTGCTAACCACTGTGCCACTGTTGAATTACATGATTTGTAACAATGTTCCTATATGGGGCAGTTTTGCTCTGGGAGGGCACAATAATTGAAATACTTATGTCCACAAATAAGCTGTAAATCTGCTGAGATACAATCGCAGACACATGCAGCAGCCTCGCCTTACAATGTCCCAGAATTTGTTCCCAGACAGATCGTAATTAACTAACTCATTGGCGAGACCACATCTGCAAAGTTTTGGTCTCCTTTTTAAAAAAAAGAAGTACATCAGAAGCAGTTCAGAGAAGGTTCACTTGTCTCATTCCTGGGATGAAGGACCTACCCTACAAAAAAAAAGGTTGGGCAGGTTGTGCCTGTATCATTGGAGTTTAGAAGAATGAGAGGTGATCTCAGTGAAACATACAAGATCCTCAGGTGACTTGATAGTGAAGATATCAGGAGGATTATTCCCCGAGTGGGGAGACTGGAACTAGGGGACATGGTTTAAGGATAAGAGAACTCCTTTTCAGACTAAGATTGGGAAAAACGATTTTCTCTCAACAGTGTTGTTAACTTGTGGAATTCTCACGAGAGCGAGAGAGTGGTGGAGGCTGGTCACTGAATATATTCAAGGCCCCGTTTAGACAGATCTTAATAGAGGGAGTCAGGATAATAGTGGGGCTGAGAGGACGGTGGAATTGAGACCACAAATGGAACAGCCATGATCTTATTAAATGGTGGTGCATACACAATGGGACAAATGGTCTATCCCTATTCCCAAGGCCTATGTCCCTCACTGCTTGTATCTGAAGCCGTCAGTGTTTTTGCACTAAGGAGGACCTAATAAATGTAAACCAAATCTCAATTCCTTTGACCTTAGTTTTAAAAATTGTGTATGGGTGTCTGATGAGGGCAAGATTGAACTCAACGGAGACACCACCGTGAATACATAGCCTGCCGACACAGACTAAACCTGCCGACACGGACTAAACTGGCAGAAGAAAAATGGTTATTTTGATAAGATGCTGGATGGATATTGGAGTCTGGAAGGTGGATATATTACAACAAATTACATAGGCTTTCCAAAGCCAGTGATTTACTGTTCATCACCAGTTTTCATAAGGGTACATGCAGGATTGAAAGTATCGAGGAATGGAAACCAATAGCTTTTGATTTACAAGGTATTGAAATGATTACACACACTTGTCATTTACAGCACACATGGGAAGGGTTATGACAGTTTGTAGCACAATTCTCTTATGCAATTCCTTATCTCGCTGTTCAAGATAAATCAGGGATCTGTAATGAATTATTTTATCACTTTCCCGAAATTGTCGATGATAATCTGGACTCTCTAGTGGCAGAACATTCAGCCATTTGAGTAGCACTGCGAAATTAATGTGAGGCGAACTGGCCAACTGGAAACAGCCACTCCCACAAGATCTATGCTGGGGTGTGGGAGACGGACCTTTGTATATAATCCAGCAAAGATGCCCCGGAGGATTAAATTCTGGTGTCCCAACGAGAGTCTAGGATGTCCAGTCATGAAGTCTGATCCTGTGCCTGGGAGGGGGAAATTGGAGGCCACCGGGGAATTGATATGGAACAGGGAGGACGGTGGTGGGGTGGAATTCAGAGGTCAGAGATGGTAGTTAGAGACCTTACTGTGGGAACGGGGCAAGTCAGACGCCTCAGGGTGGGTGTCTGATACCTTGGGTTGGTCATGCAAGCAGGCTAAAGCCAGAAGGTAGGCGGGATTGACACATTTCCTTCAGCTTGGGCAACCTGGCTGGCCAAAATTCCAGGAAATTTTAAACGGGAAATACAAATGATGCTCATAGCCTCAGAATAGTGTTTTAAGGGCATTGATGAGACCACATCTGGAGTATTGTGCACAGTATTGGTCTCCTGATTTTAGGAAAGATGTAAATGCCTTAGAAGCAGTTCAGAGACGGTTTACTAGACTAATACTCAATGGGCGGGTTGAATTATGTGAAAAGGTTGAACAGTTTAGGCTTGGATTTGCTGGACTTTAGAAGAGTAAGAGGTGACTTGATAGAAACCTTTAATATTCTGAGCGGTATTGCCAGTGTAGATGTGGAAATAGCAATTCTATCTTTCTCCAGGAGAAAGTCCCACCCCTCAGTGCCACTGGCCAATTGGAAACCAGCAGCTCTGCGACAGGCCAGGACTAGTGGCCACTGCTGATATTGCTGGAGAAGAGGAGCATCGAATGTCCCAAAACCCAGGAGGATGGGGGGCATGTTGGACAGGATAGTGAAGGAGCGAGGAGGTGGGGAGGCAGAATTAATGGGCGGTTGGCATGAAAAACCCCAGGGCAGAGGCACCTACCCTTTTCACTGACCTGCAGCCCGCAGGGTTCAACCTGCCCGGCTACACATTGGGCATCATCCTCTCCACTGGCAGCAGTGTCGCGATGAGGCCCTTAATTTGACATCAATTACCTGCCTGAGTGCCTCAATTTGGCAACAGGCTGGTGATGCACATGGCACCACCCAGGTGATCTGTACAATAATGATAGGACAGGGACTGGTGGGCCTGTAGGCTGCTGATGCCATGGTGCCCTAATTTACAGGCCAACTCATTCACTTCCTTGTTTGTGAGTGACCCATAAAATTCAGCCCCTTGATCAGACCCTGCCACAGGATTCCAGGAGCAGACCCTGGGACTGAAACCATCTCCCACCAGGATTCTGGGAGCTGACATGCTTCCACACAAGGATCTGACCCACCTGGCCCTGTAACCCGCTTCAAATTGCTCCCACTCTCTGATACACACTGCGGATTAAGAACTGGACTATCAATCGGCTGCCTTTAGGGTTCCTTGTGTGTTAGCAGCTTGCTGTCCCAGCTTCTGACAGACCAGATAAATCACAATATGTCCCCTTGTGCCTGATTTTTCGGGACTGTTCCTGACTCTGTGGATCTTCAAAAAGACAAGCAGGACAAGTATGTGGAAGTGCCCCCCCCCCCCCCCCCGCCGCCCCCACCTCTCACCCCACCCCCATTCCAGACAGAGACTTCCAAAGGAACAGTACAGAAACTCAAAGGGGCTTTCACTGAAAATTTTAGACAGTGTGATTGTTTACCCTCCAACTTACCCAGTATCCACCATGGACTGACCTCAGGAACCATGTGGAGATGAAAAACAATACTAAAAAAATCCAATACAGTATTACTAGATGCCCCTGACAATAACGCAATGCTTATGTTTAAGGTCAGTTTTTTTTTTAAAGTTCTCTCAGTAATCTTACTTCCTTTATTCACGCCCACCACCCACCTGTGCATGAAGTACTCTCTCCTCTCTGCTGTATGACTTTTGGGGCACAGGATTCGCTGCAGAAGACTCAGACAAGTACTTGGCGGAGGTGGGGTGGATTTGGTGGGACAGGTTGAGGACAGTGCTGACGGAGAATCTGTGTAAAGCATAAATCAGCTTGGCTGAATGGCCTGAAACTGTGCATCCTTGTTGCACTGGTTGGTCAAAATACACACATAAATAACAAATGATAAAATAAAAGCACGCCTGTAGCCTGCCCTTTGGTTGTACAGTTGATTGTACTTTTGTATATTATACTTTCTATAAACCAGTTGGCAGCAGTGTCTCAGTTCTTGCACCAGATTCATATGAAAGTTTTACACCCCATGAGGGCAGTCAAACATTAGATTTTATATTCAAACAATGCCATATTTATGATCAACGTCCAACACTGTTAATAAAACAATCTCCACTAGCTTTTTGATCTTATATATTGTTGTTCAATGGGGAAAATACTGAGGTACAATATAGCAATTAAATAAATGTTTTTACAACCAATTTTCCAATTCTAACTGCCACAAAATCTGCACTTTAAATTTGACTAAGTGTGTTGATTTCTGCAGTTTTATTTGACTGAGCTCATTTCTGGCTCACAGCTTCCCTTGTTGGACCACTGCCATTAGCTGCTTCCAACCAATCATCCGAGGCTCTTTTTGATCTTTTTCCTCGACATCCCAGAGTTATTCACCTGAATTTCTGTGACAGTGCTGTGTTGTTTCACAGGAATGGGTATAATAAATCCATCTGTTCACAGGCTGGAAAAAATTGAAGTTCTAAAGAGAAACCAAATTAGGATGGGAGAAAGAGGAAACAGAGACAGAGGAGGGGCAGAAATATATATTTTTTTAAATACAGAGAAAGAGATGAAACAGATGAGAATTAGAGGAATCTAGAGGTATGCGAGGAACTCACGCAAATGAGTCCTTGTTTTCTTAGTAATTAATTAAAACATGTGACTTCGCTCTGATGGGTCTTTTAGAAAAATGGAGGCTTGCAGGATGGCTGTCACCTAAAGAACCGGGAGCAACTTCACACTATGAATGTCCATAGAATGTTCTTTCCTCTGCCTTTTGTTCAGGATTCTTAGTGGTTTGCTCCTTATTAGTTTGAAGCCAAATAGTTTCCATCTCACTTCTCGTTCTCTTTTGAGCCATCACAAACAAATAGTTTCTTCCATTATCTTGTGCTTTAAGATGATGAAATATTGTTGTTTGGAGCTCGCTCTCCTTGCAAAGTTTGTACATACACCACGCCCCTTACACCGCCTTGCCCAGTTCTCCATCATTTTAGTCAGTGATGGTACATTTCTGGCAATAACCCCTGACTAGCCTCCGTTCTGTGGCAATGTTGCTGTTGGACTTTTGTTGTATTCTTTGGCATTACAGATCAGTACTTTGGAGTGTGGTATTTATGATGTAGTATTGACTTTCCTACATTAATAGTTTGGAACTTTTTTTTTAAAAACAGAGCGCTGACTGAAGAAATAACCCCAGTCTTTTGCCTCACTTACTGTGACCATAATTCTGCAGTACTGACATTGTTTGGACATTCAATTTGCATTGTGAAAACCTTCAGCCTTCACTCTCATTGCTGCTCTGAAAACTGCAAGCAACTGCTGGAGTTTAGACATGCACAGTTAAACATGGAAATCTAGAAGTTTCTGTCTTCACTTCCCCAGAGGGTGAACTGTTGATGTCTCCCCAGACTGCAATCACTGAACTGGACTTCTGGTGGCGACCATGAAGTGAGTGGTCGCACATTTGGCAGCTCCCGCTCGAGGTGGCTTTTTTGGACCTTTTCCTAGGTTGCTTGGTGGATGTTTTGGTGAAAGAAGATGTAGGGGTGACTGAAGAAAGTTCAACTCCACTGGTGGAGCCGGTGGATGGATCCACTGACCAGAAGTGGGTCGATAAGAAGGGAGCAATTGGAGCAAGACAATCTTCGTGCACCACAGGTTAAGATGGCAGAGGGTAAAGGGTCCGCCCTGCCCGCCCAGTGGTCAACGGAGCAGCTGGTGGACTTCTTAAGTGAGAAGTTCAGCCAGCAGAGGAGGGAAGCCCAGGAAGACTTAGTCAAGGTGGCGAACCATTAAATGCGGGAATTAATCGTGTGGAACAGAGGCTGGAATCTGAGGGCCAGACTATTCGGAAAGTGGAGGAGACGGTGGCGGAGCACAAGGAGCAGCTTACCTCATTAGCGGCTGAGATTGGAATGATGAGAGAGACCCAGACGTGGCTGAAGGAGAAGGTGGAGGACCTGGAGAATCGCTCCCGGAGACAAAATCTAAGAATCGTGGGGATGCCTGAAGGCATCGAGGGAGCGGATGCTGGCTCGTATGTAGCCAAGATGCTGGAGCAGCTAATGGGGGAGGGGGCCTTCGATCGCCTCTGGATGTCGACCGGGCGCTGATGAGGAAGCTGCAGGCGAACGAGACACCGAGGGCGATGGTGGTGTGTCTCCACCGATTCCTGGATAAGGAGAAGATATTGAGGTGGGAAGGCAACAAGCTTCAGGTGTACCGGGACCTAGGATCTGGCGAAGAGGAGAACTGGGTTCAATCAGGTGAAGGCTGCCCTCTTCAAAAAGGGGGTGAAGTTGAGGATGCTGTACCCTGTCTGCCTCTGGTTTACCTTCAACAGACAAGACCATTATTTTGGGACACCAGAGGAGGTGATGGAGTTTCTAAAGAGACAATGAACTGGCAGGGGAAGAAGGTCATTGATGTGGAACAGGTGTGAGGAGATGTTTGCTTTATCTGTCTTTTTTCCTTTTGTTTGTTGGTGTTCTCTCTTTTGAGATCTTTTGTTGGGTGAGGGTGTTTGAGGAGAAGTGCGGGTGAGTGAACCTTTTTTCTTGTTCCATTGTTTGTTCTATGGAGGTATGCGAGCGGGGTGAGGGGGTGATCTGTGGGAGGTTGAAGGCTCAGGCGCCTTGGGTGGGGGCTGCCAGGCTAGCTGGGCGGACTAGTTAACGGGAGCACAGTGGGGGATGGCCAGGTAGTTAGCATAGTAGAGGGGGATGGGATTTTTGTTTTGTTCAGGGGATGGGGGGGGGGGGGGGCTGATGACAAAAGTATGGTTGCTGTAGTGCAGCAAGAAAAGGAGTGATGACGGTGGGCATCGGAGGGTGGGCATGGAGGATCGCCTGACACGGACCGGGTGCTGCCCCAAGAAAGGATATGGTTGACCGGCAAGGGGGGTGCGAGGGGTGTCCCTGACCAGATTGGTCACATAGAACGTGAGAGGGCTGAGTGGGGCAGTCAAATGGTCGTGTGTGTTTGTGCACTTGAGGAGCTTGAAGGTGGACGTGGCCTTTTTGCAAGAAACACACTTGAAGATCAGGGATCAGACTAGGCTAAGGAAAGGGTGGGTAGGGCAAATCTTTCATTTGGGATTAGACATGAAGACGTGTGGTTGACGGTGTTGGTAAATAAATGGGTGGCGTTTGAGGTGGGGAGCATTGGGTAGATTCGGGGGGCAGGGGGTTTGTGATGGTGAGTGGGAAGCTGGAGGGGATGCCGGTGGCTTGGTAAATGTTTATGCCCCAAAATGGGACGATGTTCATGAGGCGGGTGCTGGAGAAGATCCTGGACCTGGACTTGCACCGGTTGATTATAGGGGTGGCACTTTAACACGATCATTGAACCAGGTCGGGGAGGATGACGCCGGTGACAAAGGAGCTGAAGGGGTTCATGGAGCGCATGGGGCGGGGGGGGGGGGGGGGGGGGTATATCCATGGGCGAAGGAGTTCTCGTACTTCTCCCATGTGCACAAGGTGTACTCGTGGATTGATTTTTCATGGTGGACAAGACGCTGCTGGCTGGGGTCGTCGACTCGGGGTAATCCATGATCATGGTTACAGACTGGGTGGATTTGCAAGTGGACCGAGGGGGAGACCCAGCACCCACAGTGGAGACTGGACGTAGGGTTGTTAGCGGATGAGGAGGTGTGCGAGCGGGTGAGGACCACCATTAAGGGGTATGTGGAACTGAACGATATGGGTAAGGTCTCAGCCGCCACATGGGAAGTGCTCAAGGCAGTGGTTAGGGGGGAGTTCATATTGATGCGGGCGCATAGGGAAAGGGTGGAGTGAGCAGAGATGACAAGGTAGATGACAAGGTGGACAGGAGGTATTCGGCGGCCCCAAAGGCGGGACTCCTGAAGGAGAGGCAGTAGCTCCAGGTGGAGTTCAGGTTGGTGTCCATCGGGAAGGCAGTGAGGCAGTTGCAGAGGGGCAGTATATGAGTATGGGGAGAAGGCAAGAAAGATGCTGGTCCACCAACTCAGGAAGCAGGAGGTGGGGAGAGAGATTGGAAGAGTGAAGGACAGGATGGGAAGAGTGGTACTGGTCCTGGTGGGGGTGAATGGGATATTCAAAGAGTCTTACAGTAGGCTTCATGAATCGGAGGGGGAGGGAATGCGGTGGTTCCTGCTTGGTTGGAGTTCCCCATGGTGGAGGAGGATCTGGTTGAGGACTTGGAGCCCCCATTGGACTGGTAGAGGTGCTGGAGGACATAGGGACAATGCAGGCAGGGAAGGCCCCGGGCCCGGATGGGTTTCCTGTAGAATTTTATGAGAAGTTTGGGGGGACCTGGGGCCCCTACTGGTGAGGGCAGAGAATGAGGCAAGGGAAAAGGGAGAGCTCCTCCCAACATTATCGCAGGCGTCCATATCCCTAATACTAAAGAAGAATAAAGATCCGGAGCAGTTGGATCCTCTCGCCCGATATCGCTTTTAAATGTGGACGCTAAGTTGCTGATAAAGACGCTGGCCTCGCAAATTGAGGAATGTGTGCAGGGTGTGATAAGGGAAGATGAGATGGGGTTTGTAAAGGGGAGGCAACTGTCGGCGAATGTTAGGAGATTACTAGACGCGAGAATGATGCCCCCGGAGGGACAGGACGTGGAGGTGGCAGTGAACACAGAGAAGGCTTTTGGTCGGGTGGAATGGGAGTAATTGTGGGATTAGGGCGGTTCTGCTTTGGACAGCGGTTTGTGGAATGGTGCTGATTGTTGTAAACGGCGTTAGTAGCGAGCATGCGGACGAATTGGGTGAGCTCGGGGTACTTCGGGTTACACCATGGGACGAGGCAGGGGTGCCCACTCTCCCCGTTGCTTTTTGCCCTGGCAACAGAGCCATTGGCAATGGCACTTAGAGCATTGAGGAGCTGGAAAGGGACTGGGCCGGGTGGGTGGGTGGTGGGCGGGTTGAGGGCAAGGCCTTGCTGTACGCGGACGACCTTCTGCATTATATCTCAGACCCACTGGGAGGTATTGAGGGAATTATGAGTATTCTGGAGGAGTTTGGCTGGTTTTCTGGATATAAGCTAAACACGGGAAAAAGTGAGGTGTTCCCAATTGAGGCCAGTGACCAGGAGAGGAGGTTCAATGAGCTGCTGTTCAAGGTGGTGGGGCACGCTTCAGATATTTGGGTATCCAGGTGGTGCGGGGATGGGAACAGCTGCACAAGTTGAATCCGGCGTGATTAGTGGAACAGACGAGGGGGATGTTAAGAGGTGGGATGTGCTGCCTCTGTCGCTGGCGGGATGGGTGCAGACAGTTAAATGACTGTGCTGCCAAAGATCATATTTATCTTTCAGAATGTCCCGATCTTTGTTCCAAAACCATTCTTTAAGAAAGTCAATACTTTGATCTTGAGGTTTGTATGGGCAGGGGAAACCCCACGGGTTAAGAATGTGCTGTTGGAATGTGGGCGGGGGGGGGGGGGGGGGGGGGAGTGGGTGGAGGGTGGCGGGATAGCCTTGCAAAATATAATGAATTATTATTGAGCAGCAAACATTGCTACAGTGAGGAAGTGGGTAGTGGAGGAGGCGTCGGAGTAGGAGGGAATGGAGGTGTACCATTCACGCCAGCCAAGTATTCCACGAGGCCAGTGGTGGTGGCGGCCCTGCGGGTGTGGGGACAGTGGCGGCAGCATCCGAGGTTGGAAGGTGCCTCGGTGTGCGCACCGATTTGCAGCAATGACAGATTTGCACCAGGGAAGTTGGACGTGAGGTTTCGGGGATGGTGACAGGCAGGGATCGAGGGGTTTGTGGATCTGATTGTGGGAGTTTAGAGGAATTAGAGGAGGAATATCAGCTGCCGAGTGGGAATGGGTTCAGATACTTAAGGTCTGGAACTTTGTGAGGAAGCAGGTGCCGTCCTTTCCCAGTTTGCCGCCCTGCGATTACTGGTTAAGGTGCTATTGAGGAAGGAGAGGGTGAGGACAAGGTGTCCAAGATCTACAAGGAGCTAATGGACTGGGAGGGAGCCCCAATAGGGGAAGTCAAAAGGAAATAGGAGGAGGAACTTGGGAGGGGTGGGGAATGAAGGCCGAGTTGTGGGAGGACGCTCTGAGGAGGGTGAATGCGTCTTCATCATGTGTGAGGCCCAGCATTATCCAGTTTAAGGTAGTATATAGGACGGACATGACGGTGGCCAGGATGAGCAGGTTCTTTGATAGGTGTGGGCAGTGTGCCGGGAGGCCTGCAAACCATGTTCAAAATGTTTTGGGCATGTCTGAAACTGAAGGATTTGTGAATGTAATATCAAAGGTGTTGAGGGTGAAGGTGGCCCCGAGTCCAGAAGTTGGTGATATTTGGAGTGTCGGAAGACTTGGGAATCCGGGGGGGTGAGAGGCTGATGTTCTTGCCTTTGCCTCCCTGGTAGCCTGGAGATGGATGATTTTGGAGGGAGTCGGAGCCACCGAAACGGGTGGGGGGGGGGGGGGGGGGGGGGGGGGGGAGTGGCCTGGCGGAATTCCTACGGTTGGAGAAAATCAAGTTTGTCTTGAGAGGATCGGTTGAGAGGTATGTCCGAAAAATACTTTTAAAAACTAAATCACTGAACTGATGGGAAATTGCTATTAAAAAGTACACATTGTTAAGTGAGGTTTAACTGGGTTTTAAACTGTGTACTAACTTCATAATCGCAGCCTCACAAGCCTTTTGGTTGAACATCAAATTTCTCATAAATAAGAAATTCCAAATGTTTAAAATTTTGTAAAGTTTATTTATGATATTTTAACTTATAACTTAATTCCATCTGTATGTCTCAAGGGGGAATTCTACAGAGGCAACAGGAGTCTCGGCCGCCAACAGGAGCGCCATCGAAAGACTGCTTTGCCTCCTCCTGGGAAAGCCTGCCTTATTATAAGCCAACCAGGCAGTTGAGCAGCCACTGCGGGCCTTTCACAAGATCAGGAGCCCGGGGCAGGAATTGCCAGCAGCTCTTTTGCTCAGCAGCACCCGTGAGGTAGTGGTGACTGCTGTGGGAAACCCACCCACCAGAGGTCCAGGATTGCAGAAGCAGAGGTAAGTGATGACTGAGGGCCTTGGCAGGGAAGGGGCTGTAGGGTGGTCAGCAACAAGGGCAAGAGGGTTGGCTCTCAGTTGAATGCTCCCTTCCCAAATGATGGCATCACTGTTGCTGGATGCTTGAGATCACCTTTGCTTGACACCAGATTCAGGGTGACATTGGGAAAGAGGACATTCCTGCCGGAGAGCTGGCTACGTCTTTGCAGGCAGCTTTCTTCAACGTCTCTCAAACAGCAAGCAGCATTGCTTTGTACTGACCAAAGGGTCAAGCTCTTTTGATCAAAAATAGAACGCTTCCCCTCCTGCGTTCCTAAATCAGAAACAGAAGGCAGCATCATCTTGACTGTTTATAAATCATTTCTATGGCTAAAATGGCTCCCTGAACATTCTTAAAATAGAATAAAATTCTAATGCAGGGTCAAATCCTACCAAGTGTGTAATTTGAACTGTGTGAGCTGCCTGTGGCCAGATAGTATCTTGTCTGATGCAAGACTCCGGATTCAGGCCAGGAGACAATGCCCATCACCTTATGTTGCTCCTTCATCAGCAGAACAAAAGAATCTCTATGCTGTGCCACCATCACCAAGGGCACCATTAGTAATCCCCATACTTTAAGGTGCAGCCCTGCTACCTTTAGCAAAGAATCAGGTCCCAGCCACCTTGTTAATTTAAGACAAAGTTGAGGGGTTAGGAACTCTGATTCATGGTCTCAAAACATTATTTCCTGTGGGAAACGAGAGCGCTGTGTTTAAGTATGCACACAAGTGCAGAGTTCATTCCTGGAGTTTGATTCCAAGCCGTGTAGTATGGAGTGCATTTGTTAAACAGGAATTGATTCTGTAACTGCCTGTTCGAGCCCTGTGACCGCAGTAATTATTATCTTTATTGCACAAGTAGGCTTATATTAACACTGCAATGAATACAAGTCAAAACTACCAGCAGTGTAGGTCAGATTATTAGATCTCCACCACATCTTTTTTAGATTTTAATGAGCATACAAATAGAAAATATAACTTTGCATTACAAGATCTAAATAATCCCACGAATTAGAGTGTTTTGCTTTATTAATGTTGGACAATTTGAAGTCCTACAAAAAGTTATAAGCCCAGGGCCCGCTTTCAATTTTTGTTTGACCGGCATTATTTCAAACACTTTTAAATGTCAACCATTATCCAAATGTTAAAGCAATCCTCCAACCTTACAAAAGCAATGCTGCGTAAAAAAAGATTTGTTTTAACACGACAGACTAATTTTCTGAACATATCTGGGGCGTTTTAAAGATTCATTATTCTGGAGTTATTTTTTTTAAAATTAATCCAGCCTCAACCACTCCTCAAAGAAAACTTATTTTGGCAAGATTTAGGCTGCCAATTGAGTTGTCTCATTCACCAGCCACACTTGCATGGAGAAATAAAAAAAATATAATGAAGTTTGACCTGCTGTTATCACCAGATGACCAGATCAAACTGTACTAAAGCAAAAGTAGACTTTCAGACTGATGCTCAAATCCCTACCCCCAAAATTAGGAACAGAGGAAAACAGAAACACAATTAAAGACACAATGCCAGCACATTAATGATATTTTTTTAAATCGAGATCACAAGAGAAAGAGAATTGAAAATAAGGCATATAAGCATTGCTGTGGTAAACTTACTCCGAATTTTTCAATGTAATAGCCCGAGTATTCTTAGGAACAGCAATCACGGTCGGATCGCCGTTCCACTCCCACTTCACTGCGCTCCGACTCTGCTCCGCATTTCTGGCCGGGTCTTCCGGGGCCGACTTCTTCGGAACTGTGGAACCGTCTTCCACCGAATTGCTTCCGAGTAGCCCTGGATCGCCGGGGTGGGGGGGGAGTAAAGAGCCGAGCCACCCCCCTTTTCAAGGCACCGGCTACTGTATTCCGGTAAGTGTTCATGAACACAATGAAAAACATTGGGACTTAGCTGTGTGTTAGTAATAAGCGGACCAGTGAGTGGGTGAGTGAATGGAGGTGTGTCAATGGGTCGGGTGCAAGGCAGGTGGGTATGGTGGCAGATGGTAGGTGGGTAGGGAGGCAAGTGACTCAGGTGGCAGGTGAGTAAAATGATAGGTGGTTAGGGCTCAGTTGGGCTGGCAGGTAATGGGAAGGGTGGCAGCAGGGTAGGGTGATCGGTGGGTACAGTGGCAGCTAGGTTGGGTGGTAGGTGGGCACAGTGTCATCTGTGTGTGCTGGCAGCACGGTAGGTGGATGAGTGAGTGAGTGGGTAGGTGGGTCAGGTCAGGTCTGGGGTTGTGAGGCAGTCTGGTCAGATGGGGGAGTTGGGCATTTGGGGCTAGTTAAGATGGGTGGAGGGAGTCGGGGAGTCAGGAGGGGGAATCTGGGCATCAAAGGGGAAGCTGTGGCTACCTTGTGTAAATAGCTAAGAGTTTGGCTCGGATTTTTCTGCTAACATTTCCTGAGTAAACTACCTGAAATCTCTGGGGATGGGTCCCTCTCTTACGGCTGGTTTTCCCATGGCGGATGCAGTGAAGCATTGGCCACTGGTGGGATCTTCCGGTCCTGCCACATTCTAAGGGATTTTGCGTGACTTGCCTGCCACGGTGTGTCCTGTCAACCCAATTGCCCTTTCAGAGAACAGCACTGGCCGGGTGGTCCGAACGGCCTCCTCCAGTGCTCCGTGACCACCCCTTAGCCGTCAACGTCCAGGGCTCTCACTCCGGAGGAACAAACCTGACCGTGGGAATTTAATTGTCAGGGAATTAACAACCACCAGATTTGTCCTGCATTTTGGGATCTCCAAAATGGGTCATGTCGGCACCCCATGCCAACGTAAATCCGCCGCAGCCATAAACTGTTTGGGGATCAGCGTGATCAAACAGTGATCGAGCATATGCAGGTGAGAGCTTTTGTGAGGCGACAGGTGAGGGAATTCCCGTTGCTCCCGGCACAAGAAGTTCAAGACAGGGTGATCTCGGGGGTATGGGTCGGGGAGGGCAAGGTGTCGGAAATACACCAGGTGTTGAAAGAAGAGGGGGGAAGCGCTGGTATCAGAGTTGAAGGGTAAATGGGAGGAGGAGCTGGGGGAGGAGATCGAGGAAGGTCTGTGGGCTGATGCCCTAGGTAGGGTTAATTCCTCCTCCTCGTGTGCCAGACTCAGCCTGATACAATTTAAGATGGTCCATAGAGCGCACTTGACGGGGGCGAGGTTGAGTAGGTTCTTTGGGGTAGAGGACAGATGTGGAAGGTGCTCAGGGAGCCCGGCGAACCATGTCCATATGTTTTGGTCATGCCCGGCACTGGAGGGGTTCTGGAGAGGAGTGGCGGGAGCAATATCTCAGGTGGTGAAAGTCCGGGTCAAGCCAAGCTGGGGGCTAGCAATATTTGGAGTAGTGGACGAACCGGGAGTGCAGGAGGCGAAAGAGGCCGGCATTCTGGCCTTTGCGTCCCTAGTAGCCCGGCGAAGGATCTTGCTAATGTGGAAGGAGGCGAAGCCCCCCAGCCTGGAGGCCTGGATAAATGACATGGCTGGGTTCATAAAGTTGGAGAGGATTAAGTTCGCCTTGAGAGGGTCTGCGCAGGGGTTCTACAGGCGGTGGCAACCGTTCCTAGACTATCTCGCGGAGCATTAGAGGAAGGTCGGTCAGCAGCAGCAGCAACCTTCGGGGGGGGGGGGTGGAGGGGACGTCCTGGGAGGGGGTCAGGGGGGGAAAGGGGGGACTGCCTGGGAGGGTGGATGAGCAAGAGATAGCATGAAGGGCTGGGGAAACTGGCACGTACGGGTGAGGGCCAGTGTACAAAGCTGTGTAAATATATCATTTTGCCATGTATATATCTTGCTCTGCGCGATTTCTCTTTTTTTTTGTTACGAGGGGGGGTTATTGTTTGTAAGAGAGAAAAATTGTGTTAAAAAACTTTAATAATTATATATTTTTTTTAAAAAGTGATCGAGCAGATAGGAGGAGTTTTACTGTCCAGCCACACTGCTCAAGCTTTCATGCTGTGTAAACTGCTGATTGCTTTGTGCACTTTTTCAGAACAATGTTGTGATGATGCTCACATTTACATACAAGCACACAAACAATGATTAGGTAAAGATCATCTGGTCCATCCAGTTGATTCATGTAGATATGATACTGGGTGCATCACAATATAAACACTCTTAGCCCATCCTAAAGCATCAGAACTTCTGGGAGAGACAAAATGCTAGATTGAAAACCCAGACCAATTTGGGAAAAATCCTGGGAAGTTCCTCTCCAGCTCATCTAGTCAATCATAGTTAGTCTAGCCAAGCACTCTGTCTCTGAATTCCTTGCAGCACCTACTCCTTTTATGAAGTGATCTCTGCCTGAGCCAGAACAGGTCCAGCTCTCACTTAAATAAATTGCTGCCCACCACATGAGCTGGCAACCTGTTCTAGAGTTGAAATTATTCTCTGGGAAAAGATCCACCCCCTAATATCTAAAGTAGATCTGGCCTCATACCAATTAAGTTTGAAAATGTTAAGGACTTTAAGGACATGCCTGAAAGAGCATGTCTGAATCATCTGCTGGGGATGCTGCAAGGGTAGAAAGGAATGAGCTTGGTGAAAAATACAAATACAAGAATATTGAAATCAGTGTGCTGGGTGATGAAGAACAATTGAGGCCGACAAGAATTGGGGAGAATGTGAGTTGGAGTTTGTATTGGATTCATTGGTGGAACAGATATTTCATGTTTAATCTCCATTAGGCAATGCAGTAGCATCAGAGTGCTTTAGGTCAGGCTTGCCATGGGCTAAATTGACTCAGCATTTACTTTGTTATGTAATCAGTCAAAAGCATTTCCTTTTACCTATGCCGTATAATCGGGAAATAATGAAATGCGTCACACCAAGACAACACAGCCACAAGACTCTTGGCAGAATGTGCAAATTTGTGTGTGTTTTTTTAATTAAATTGTCCTTCATAATAAATTACTTTCATATGTTGAAGGGAAATAGGTTTTGCACAGAAAGCAATTGGGTAAAACGAATTACCTTAAAATACACTTCCCTGGGTTTCTGAATATATAACTTCAGGGTAATTTTACAAGTTTCTGTTACTGATGAGGAACCTTATTATTCAGCAACGCGTCTCAGGAATTATGTCCCTTTTGTATTTTATGTGCATTGAACATTCTTTTCTTTTCTGGAAGTTAATAATTTGCTTTCTGATCTGACCTGTTGAAGCACCTGGAATGAAATCACCTTTCACCTTTATTCCTTCTTTCCAATTCCACCGAGTGACAATTTTATAGCCCCTCTTCAAGTGACATGTTGGTTAGCCTAAGCAATGGATATTAGTGAGCTCTACAACTGTAAAGGATGCTGTAGCAAAGCCACGACTTGTCTTCTCCTGATAGCTACATTAATGCACTTTGCAATAGTGGATGACACTGCATAACAACCAGAAGTATGCATTATGGCTAACTAAAAATGTTCCTTCTCCTTAAGCCAGAAGACTTTAGTGTCTTCATTGCCTTGTCACAGAGATCAGCTAAATCACAGCCCTCACAGAGAACTTGACGTTGTCTGGCCGAGCATCTCTGAATGACTTATCTGTTGAGCTATCAGAACACATCATCAGGGTTTTCAATTTGAAAAGCAACCGCCAGGATTAGGATAGTTTTTCAGTTTTCCAATGTCATGGTAAATTGTTTGTTTCCAAAATTTCAAGTTCGAACACCGTTCTTCAACAAGGTATTTGGATTTTACAGCAGCGATAAAACTTTGTAGCAGAACCATGGGGCTGGATTCCCCGCACCCCGACACCAGGGGCAAGATTCTCCAACCCCCCGCAGGGTCGGAGAATCGCTGGGGGCTGGAGTGAATCCCGCCCCCACCGGTTGCCAAATTCTCCGGCATCGGATATTCAGCGGCGCCCCCCCCCCCCCCCACAATTTTCTGGCCCGGATGGGCCGACGTCCCGCTGCTAGGATGCCTGCCCCGCCGGCGTGGATTAATCCACCTCTCTTACCGGCGGGACAAGGCGGCGCGGGCGGGCTCCGCGGTCCTGGGGGAGACGCGGGACGATCTGGCCCCGGGGGGTGCCCCCACGGTGGCCTGGCCCGCGATCGGGGCCCACCACTGCGCATGCGCGAGGTGCCGTGAGCGGCCGCTAACGCTCCCGCACATGCGCCGCCCGGCAATGTCATTTTCGCGCTAGCTGGCGGGGCACTTCTGCCAGCTGGCAGGGCGGAAATCAGTCCAGAGCGGGCCTAGCCCCTCAACGTTAGGGCTCGGCCCCCCAAGGTGCAGAGGATTCCGCACCTTTGGGGCGGCACGATGCCCGACTGATTTGCGCCGTTTTTGGCGCCGGTCGGCGGACATCGCGCCGATACCGGAGAATTTCGCCCCTGAATCGCTTTCGTGATCGGGACCGATGCTGGTTCCGCGATTCTCTCCACCCCCTCCTAAAAGCGGTATACTCGGGGAGTACGCCGCGCCAATTATCCCGCTATTCTCCAACGCCGACCGGCCGAATTCCCGATGGCATAGACTACTCATGGTCCCATGTGGCAGCTGCTGACTCAGTCCGGGGCCGCCATGGTCTGGGGAGGGCCGATTGGAGGGCAGGGGGGTTTCATTCGGGTCTGGGGGCTATGTGCGCAGGCGGTCCGGGTCGGATGAACAGCCAATGCGGGCACTATTTCTGGGGTGCACGCCCACGGGCTGAGTCCGCCCTGGAGCACGGCATGGCAGCTGGAGGACGCCGCCATGCGCATGCGCGGGCTCTGACCCGGATGCGGGGGAGGCCGTATCGGCAGCTGGAGCTGCGAGCTCCACGACAGCTGCCTGCTAGCCCCCTGCAGGGCTGTGGATCTGTGGCCTTTTGACGCCAGTTTTCCGGGCGCAAAGGACCACAGTTTTTACGACGGCGTGGGGACTTAGTCCCAAAAACAGGGGGCGAGATTCTCCACTCCCGCGCCGGTTGGGAGAATTGCCTGGGCCACCAAAATTTCCCGGGACGCCGGTCCAACGCCTTCCCGCGATTCCCCCAAGCGGCGGGAACGGCCCCGTCGAGTTCCGTGGGCCGCAGGCCGGAAAATCGCCGGAGACACCCAAAATGGCGATTCTCCGGCACCCCTGCTATTCTCAGGCCCGAATGGGCCGAGCAGCCAGGCCAAAACGGCGGGTTCCCCCCAGCGCCGTCCACACCTGGTCGCTGCCATCAGGAACAGTGTGGGAGGGGCGGCCTGCGGGGGGGGGATCCTGCACTGGAGGGTACCTCAAATGTGGCATGGCCCGCGATCGGTCCCCGCCAATCGTCGGGTCGTCCTCTCTGAAGGAGGACCTCCTTCCGTCCGCGGTCCCGCAGGATCCGTCCGCCATCTTCTTGCGGGGCGGACACAGAGAGGACGGCAGCCACGCATGCGCGGGTTGGCGCCGGCCAACCCGTGCATGCGTGGGTGACGGCGGTTATGCGGCGCCGGCCGCGTCATCTATGCAGCGCCGCCTTTACGCGCCGACAAGGCCTGGCGCGTGTAGATGACGCGGCCCTGATCCTAGCCCATTGTCGGGGCCTGAATCGGTCGGGATCGGGGCCGTTTCGCGCTGTCGTGAACCTCGACGCCGTTCACGACGCCGTGGGCACTTCGGCGCGGGAGTGGAGAATCCCGCCCAGAGAATCCCACCCATGGTATTCTTGCAATCTGTATTTTGATGTAGAATGGCTACATTTTCATCGGCTTAGTTTTGATGCTTTAAGAAAAATTTCTAAGCTGCACTGTATTTTTCAAGTGCCTGACTATGAGCCAAAAGCTCTACCATCTGGTCTTCTTAAACCTCTTTTGCTCAAGGCCATATTCTCACTCAATCAGAAGGCGATCATTTCTTTCTCATTCCCTGTAGTACAGAATCTGATTGCTTGTGATTGGAGGCTTGACACTTGTGTAAGATCTTCCCACATCTTGAGGATCATTTAGGGATGCACTTCGTTAAAACTAAACCATCTAATTTGGGAGAAAAATAAATTACTGACTTCAGCAAAACCATTATTCTTCTAATTTCTTTCACTTTTCATCTTATTTTTGTTTAACTGCCTCTTTAAAAGACTACCATCCTTAGAATTATAACTGGATCACAGCCCAAAGAATGGTAACCATATAATCAGACCAAAATGTTCAGTGCATTTGGCAAGTCAGTCTACTTCACAAATTGCTGTTGCCATGAAACAACCATCTATCAAACTGGTGTAATTACCTTGTAGGAGGAAAAGATTGAAGAAGAAAGTAATCCTTCGATTCGCAAATATGGCACCTAAAAATCCTTCTTATTTTTAATATTTGTACCCTTTATTTATGTTGTTGTCAAATGTAATATGTATTGCCTTGAGCCATCTCAGCCCTGAGTTCCAGAATTCTCTTCTTAAATCTCTCCACCTCTCCGTCCCACTCCCCTCTATACATTCCCTCCTAAAAATTTTACTCATGGTCTTAATCAATTGTTCTAATATCTCTTCCTTTAGCTCCATGTCAATTTTTGTGCCCCAGTAATTGGGATGTTTTGTTGCGTTAAATGTTCGACTGAGATAAATTTGTTTGAGTTGCAGTCTGATTTCAGGCTGACAGAAGTTTATATCCAAAACCTTTCCCTGGAGTTATTTCTGCATTACCCCTTGCCGTCTTCAACGCCCACCTTGTTCATAAGGCTCACCTCCTGCTTTGTAGATTCAAGTCCTACTCAATTTTTGGCCACCCAGCTCTCATTCACGCCTCCTTGTTCACTGACATTGGAGACCCTCTCTTCAAGCAATTCCCTTTCCCCCATAAAATCCATCTACTTTCCAGGTTTTTAGTCTGGCCCTAATCTCCTCCTTCCTGACTTAGCTTATGCCTATCTGTCAAGTGTACTGGGATTTTCTTTTATATCAAAGTAACTATATAAATGTCAGTTGCTGATTTTGGTGTAAAGTTTTAAGAATTCATTGCTGGAGCGGAGAATGTGGTTTTGGCTGCCTACCCTATTGTTGCGGCAACAATCATCTGGCTCTAGTTATTAGCTTCCAGGACAATGCCTTATGAATGGGTTAAGAGATGCCTTAACTTTGATTTCAGGTATCCGAAATGTTCCAGTACGTTTTACGTGCTTGTAAGAATTGCTTTCTGTGAGAAGTATCATAACCAAAATGTTTTATACAAAGAGTGGTCTGGAAACAAATGTTCTAAAAGAAATATACATGTAGCACACCATGTCTTTAAATACTTCCTTTGAGATGGCTCAGTGAAAATGTTATTGTTGGGTGGTGCAGCTAGGGACCATGTCACTGTAGTAATGGGTCATATAAACCACCTGGTGTTCAATCTGTATCCCAAAAATCTGAAAGTGGAACTATGCTCTTCACATTAGTTTTTCATAGTGTTTTATATATATGAGCAAGGCAAATTGTGAGGCAAAAAGATGATCAAAATTAGATTTTTTTTTTGCTGTACAATTTGTGCTAAAAACTTTATTGAACTTGACTTAATTTACCTTTTTCCTTCTTAATAAAAAAGTGACTCAAAAATCTTCTCCCAGCATGTAAATAGTCAGTGGGTAGTAAGGGGCAGGGTGGAGACGATTAAAGGCAAAAGGCAGAATTTAATTCTCCCCCCTGGAGGCAGGCTGCAAGGCTGGCTCCATTAAATCTACGGTGAGAATAGTTGAGGCTGACTTCCTGCTTGGAGGCCAATTATGTTCGGTGGTTATTTAAGGGCCTCATCCCATTGCTGCTGGTGCTCAGTGGCCAGGGTCACCTCCATGCCCATTAAATTCTGCCCCAAGATATATGTTTATGTGGCATTTGTTTAGAGGTGCAGAGCAAGGCTAAAATACTTAATGAATACTTGGTATTGGTGTGTGCCAAGGAAGAGTATGCTGATAAACTAATGGTGGAAGTAGAAATGGTAGCGGTAAATGATGGGGTGAAAATTGTTCAGTAAGATGTACTGGAACGGTTGGCTGTGCTTAGGCTGGATAGGTCCCTTAGTCCAGGTGCCTTACATCCCATGTTGTTAAAGGAAGTGGAGTTTGGAGAACATTGAAGGGCTTGCAATCTTTCCTGCAGGCGGGGGTGCATTGCCAGAGGGAAAATAAAATCCCAATGGCTAGAGAATTCCGACCACAATGTATTTGACTAATTTAATTGACGCTTTTGATGAAGTAATAGAGAAGGGAGTGCAGTGGATGTTACCTATATGGACTTTAAAAAGCATTTGACACAGTACTACTTAAAAGTCTGGTTAACAAAATTGAGACTCCTTGAATTGGAGGGTCAGTTTTAGCTTGGATAAAAAAAATTGGCTTGAGGATATTAAATACGAGTTGAGATAAATGGTTGTGTTTCAGATTGGAGGATGTAGGCCAATGTTTTTCAAACATTGTTTCCCAGGACACACTTTTACTAACCGACCGACCTTCACGACCCACGTTGGCCAACCTTCACAACCCATGCCGACCGGGGTTTGCGACCCACCATTTTTGTTTTAATGCGACAGGTGAGCCTGTTTGGTCCTCACAGTCTTACTTGCTTTGTCATTCAATGTTACATTTCTGCTAAGGACTTCAACTGATGATTAAGTTCTCGCTGCATCCTATGTAACAATTTGGAGGTTTGTCCTCAAATTCACCATGCTTAGTCTTCAACTGCCTTTGAAGTTCTGAGGGTTTAAAACTTTAACTTGCCAGTACTTTCCTGCATATAACACACATGGGCTTTCCATTCTGATTTGCATTGGCACAATTAGCAAAGCCATACCTCAATAAATCATCTTTTCACTGCTTTGTCCCCAATTTCAGTTTTTTCTTTGTTTAAAATGATCCATCTTCAGTTCTTCAAAGTCCTGTTGCCTTGCTTGCTCGCAGCTAAAAAATGGAGGAATCTTAGGAAAAGCACGGACTTGCAGGGCAGCTGATATTTGTGTACACACCAGGCACATGACTTGCTTACTGCTGCCGCTTCTGGCTGGAAAACTCATCGCTCTATTTAAAAGCTGGTCGCAGCCGGCATTCTCAATTTAAAAGTCGGTCACGGCCGTTGGGCGCTTCTCCCGTGATCCGGAATGCTGCGACCCATTGCTCCGCGTCCCTCCTGACGTCCGTCCGCGTCCCACCCACGGGTCATGGAGTTTGGAAAACCCTGATGTAGGCAATGGTGTTCCCAGTGTTCAGTGCAAGAACCACAGTGTTTATATATGTGTATATATAAGTGACTGGGATAGGTCACAGTTGAATTTTCAAAATTTGCTGATAAGACCAAATCTGAAGGTACGGCAAACAGTGCGGAATATACCAATCGACCGCAACAGGAGGTAGATAGGCTAGCAGCATGGACAGACAAGTGGCTGATGGAATTTAATATGGAGAAGTTTAAAGTGATTCATTTTTGGTGGAAAGGATAGGGAGAATTGGAGAATCTGACTATGCTGTAAGTTAAAATAATGGGCGGGATTCTCCACTCCCGCGCCGAAGTGGCCGTGCCGTCGTGAACGCCGCCGAGGTTCACGACGGCACGAAACGGCCCCGATCCCGACCGATTCAGGCCCTGACAATGGGCTAAGAGCGGGGCCGCGTCATCTACACGCGCCAGGCCTTGTCGCCCGCGTAAAGGCGGCGCCGCATAGATGACGCGGCCGACGCCGCATAATTGGCGTCATCCGCGCATGCTCGGGTTGGCCGGTGCCAACCCGTGCATGCGTGGTTGCCGTCCTCTATATGTCCGCCCCGCAAGAAGATGGCGGACGGATCTTGCGGGCCCGCGGTAGGAAGGAGGTCCTCCTTCAGAGAGGACGGCCCGACGATCGGTGGGCACCGATCGCGGGCCACCCCACATTTGAGGTACCCCCCCGGTGCGGGATCCCCCCTCGCCCCCCCGCAAGCCGCCCCCCCCCCAGCGTTCACGCGCTGTTCCAGACGGCAGCGACCAGGTGTGGACGGCGCCGGGGGGAACCCGCCGTTTTGGCCTGGCCGCTCGGCCCATCCGGATCTGAGAATAGCGAGGGTGCCAGAGAATCACCATTTTGGGTGTCTCCGGCGATTCTCCGGCCTGCGGCACGCGGAACTCAACGGGGCCGTTCCCGCCGCTTGGGAGAATCGCGGGGGGGCGTCGGACCGGCATCCCGGGAAATTTTGGAGGCCCAGGTGATTCTCCCAACTGCCGCGGGAGTTGAGAATCTCGCCCAATAAGCTCGTAAAATTTACTGGTCATTCATAAATTTGGAATTCTGTTTGTTATTTGTTCCAATTTTCACTTGTCCTTTCCGAAAGTGCTGACAAATAGAACATAGAACATATAGTGCAGAAGGAGGCCATTCGGCCCATCATGTCTGCACCGATCCACTTAAGCCCTCACTTCCACCCTATCCCCCTAACCCAATAACCTCTCCTAACCTTTTTGGACACCAAGGGCAATTTGCAGAGCCAATCCAATTAACCTGCATGTCTTTGGACAGTGGGAGGAAACTGGAGCACCTGGAGGAAACCCACGGGGAGAACGTGCAGACTCCGCACAGTGGGGAATCGAACCTGGGACCCTGGCACTGTGATGCCACAGTGCTAACCACTATGCTATTGTGCTGCCCAAATACTGGGATACTGTTCCAGTGTGGCCAGCAATCTTTCTGCACATTGCCTGTTTAGCACAGTGTGAACTTAGAGGATGGGCTGAAGTTTCTCAGGATTGTTCTGATTGTCTGCTGCAACTTCAGAGCAGTAGAGATCCTGGAAAGATTCATCTAACCACATTGTACACAGTTTTTCTAGGTTTTCTGCAACTCTTCCATTGAAATTACACCCATGGAAATTCATTCTTGCAGTGTTTGTGGGCTGTTTGACTATAGAAAGCATCAGAACAAAGCCTGAACCACGTCAAACTCACGTATTTTCCAACAGGGGTCACTGGATAGCAATCAGAAGTAGGAAAGCTGGATGAATTGAATTGTTTGCAGAACTCGGAAATTTTATTTGTATCATCTGAGGCTATTTTTCAGCCAATTTAGCATGGATTGGACAGCAAGCAAGGACCTGCTCAACCTGTATGGCACATTCAAGGATAAATTTGCTTAATGAGCCATTGAAGGAACTGTCGAAATATGCAAGAATATATTGTATTAAATATTATATGCAAAACAAGAATGAGAATCGTATGGAGTCTATTTAGAAATTTAGCCAACATACAATTAACTGTCCATTAGACTGATTTGGCCACACAATTTTGTTTTTAAACAGTTTGATTGAAATCAGTGCGTAATTCAGGAAATATTTTGAAAAACATTAAATCAGTCTATATCATATTTTGTTTTCATTTTTATATTTTTGGGGTACAATTGTTTCAAGTTCTCTTACCTCTTGATAGATATTTTAATCCATTATTTACCAGCATGCCATTTTTACTTTATCTTGCAGAGATTTTAAATCTATAATTGGAATAAGCATACCAGCTGTATTACCAAAACATCTATTACAGATATAGACAGGATATTAATTGCATAACAAAGCACATTACATCATATTTCCAGAAGATGCATTGCGGCCTTCTGAATAAACAGGAGAAAATAATTCATCTTCGATGTTTTAAGTTGAAACGTCTCTGAAATTGTTCTTGCTAGTTCCAAGACAGATTCAAGTGTTCATTACTGGTTAGGCAAATCAAAATGTCAAGATTCCAGGATATGGATCTAGTAATGGAGGGTTGTTTTGATTTCTGTTTCAAAGCAAGAATGAATCTAATGAGAATAGCACAAAATAAAGACTGTTACTAGTATTTGAAGAGTTTTTTAAATAATAGTCTTTGCGCGTCATTCTCCGCCAGCGGGAGTCTCCGTTTTGCCGGCGCCGGGGGGTTTCCCGACGGCGTGGGGCTGCCCCACAATGGGAAACCCCATTGACCGGCCGGTGTTACGGAGACTCCCGCCGGCCGGTCGGGGCAGAAATGTGGCGGGGCGGGTAAGAGAATTTCACCCTTTATCTTTATTGTCACAAGTAGGCTTACATTAACACTGCAATGAGGCTATTGTGTAAAGCCCCTAGTCGCCACATTCCGGCGCCTGTTTGGGTACAGAGAGGGAGAATTCAGAATGTCCAAATTACTTAATAGCATGTCTTTCGACTCCAGTAGAGTTAAGCGACGGAGAACAGATATCATACTTGAGTAATTTATAGTTAATAACATTTTATTAATGTGCATGTACATAATCTTAAAGTGAAAGTTTACCTTCATTGTGTTTGAGATGAAATGCTACTACTCAATAAATATGTTTTTTCCCCAATTTTTCCCATTGCCCATACTAGATTAGTTCTGTAAATAAACATTTTATTTGAACGCATTCAATCATAGCAGCTTTTATTGAATGATTACAGAGGAATGGGCATTAGAATGTTTCTATTGCATGTAAATTAAATAACATCAATTGTTTCTGTTGCGTGTAAATTAAATAACAATGATAATTTAGAAATAAAATGTACATGAATGGAAAACATCTCTGCAAGACTTTCAGTAGTATGAACCCTTACCTCCAGTAAACCATCACTGACAAAAAAAAATTTAACACCAGTATTTACCTAACAGTAGATCAACATGCAACATGTAATAGACTGACACATTTTTGGCTCTGATACAGTTTTTACTAAAAGGCAAAGTTAATTATTAATGTGATGCGCTGACATAGCCCTGGTGTTCTTCCATTTAATAAAAGCCCCACTTAATTAACCCTAAACACCTTTGAAATATGCAGTTCTTGTCATTATTTATATCATTTTGCAATGAAGTGTGTTCCCAAAACATCACTTTTACAAAATAAAGGTGGCATTTATTACAAAGGTGGGTTAAAAAGAAATATAAACAGTTAAAATGCATTGAATGTATAAATGTTATGAGGGGCATAGACAAAGTGGATAGTCAGAGGCTTTTTCCCAGGGTAGAGGAGTCAATTACTAGGGGGCATAGGTTTAAGGTGCGAGTGGCAAGGTTTAGAGGAGATGTACGAGGCAAGTTTTTTACACAGAGGGTAGTGGGTGCCTGGAACTCGCTCCTGGAGGAGATGGTGGAAGCAGGGACGATAGTGACGGTTAAGGGGCATTTTGACAAGTACATGAATAGGCTGGGAATTGAGGGATACGGACCCCGGAAGTGCAGAAGAATTTAGTTCAGATGGGCAGCAAAGTCGGCACAGGCTTGGAAGGCCAAAGGGGCTGTTCCTGTGCTGTGCTTTTCTTTGTTCTTTGTTCTTTGTGTAAGCTATGCAAATGTAAAACAATTTAGGCTATAAAGCCTGTCCTTTACACACAGGTAACCTTTACGAGTAGGATTATGCACAATTACAAAATATCAGGTCTACAGGATGGTTTATATTTGTAAATTGGAACATAGCCAAGCCACTACCCTAACTTTAATTAGATTATCAGTGCAAAAGTAATCTTGTTTTATTTTTTCTTCACCCAGCTCTTGAATGGATCTGCTTATTCTTAAGTTTTATTTAAAAGCTCATTATTCAATCAAAATTTAAAATATGTCATTTTAGCTGTCAAGTACATATGATTACAAATGGTTTACAGAGGATAAAACACTCATGCCACAGGTGACATAACTCATGTGTACCCTTGTACCTATGATGACCCTGAGTAATGCAACCGGTACTAATTGGTTCAGTTTTAATACATCACCACTCCTTAAAGAGTATCACCACAATTAATGACACAGCCTCTACAGCACTCTGTGGTTAAGACTTCCACAGATAGGGAAGCACATGGCACAGTGGTTAGCACTGCAGTCTACGGCACTGAGGACCCGGGCTCAAATCCCGGCCCTGGGTCACTCTCCGTGCAGAGTTTGCACATTCTCCCCGTGTCTATGTGAGTTTCACCCCCACAACCAAAAGATGTGCAAGTAAGGTGGATTGGCCACGCTAAATTGCCCCTTTATTGGAGAAACAAATAATTGGGTACTCTAATTTTTTTTTTTATGGAAAAAAAAGAATTCTACAGATTCACTACCCTCTGACAGAAGAAATTCCTCCTCATCTCTGTTTAAAATGGGTGACCCTTTACTCTGAGATTAAACCATCTGCTTCTAGACTCTACCTCAAGGGGAAACAACCTCTCACCATCTTTCCTGCCAAGCCCCGAGAATCCTATATGTCTCAATAATGTTGTCTCTCATTCTTCTAAATTCCAATGAGTACAGGCCCAACCTACTCAACCTCTCCTCATAAGAAAATCCCTCCATGCCCGAGGTCAACCTAGTGAACCATTTCTGGATGGGCTCCAATGCCAGTATATCTTTCCTCTGATAAGAGGACCAAAACTTTCCCAAACCACATGATAGCAGAAACATTGTGACTGTATACTTGCCATTCACTACCCTTCTCCAACCCCAACCTTACAGACATGTAATCTCCTCGGACTGAAGAGGGGGGCGGGGAAGAGGCAGAGGAATATCCTAGACCCCATCGGGGGAAAATGCTCTGGAAAATAATTCTCATAAATATAAACTTATGAAGACATACAGATTCTCAGGTGCTAGAAACCAATCCAGAAAATATTGACCATGTATCTCTAAAAATACTCACCTTCCTTCTAATACGATTTCTGCCCCTTCAAGAACTCACTAGCTCCCTCTTGAAACCATGCAGAGTAATTCCCCCTGCAAATGATACATGTGACCCTACCAACATGCATTGCATCATCTATCCAATTTAACAACCATTTGCCATTGTGTGTCTACTACCTTGGTGCATCAAAAGCTATCTTGCATTTGATTTTACTCCATAGAGTCTGTTCACCCTTGCACAATTTTTAATGTCATCTGCAAACATGCTGATCATACTTCCAAAACCACTGTCCAGTTGTTACTAAAGGTAGTGACTATTAACAGCATAGAACTCCAACCATGGATGGAATCTTTTATTCACTGGTGGTGAGCTTGGAGGTGGGAAGGGCATTTACTTAAGCAGGATGGTGGTGTACCAAAACCCTACCACTTTTAAGTTCTGGATGAGAAGGCATATTGTTGACCTTCCTGCTATGCTGCCAATTTGATGACTATTTAAGGTGCTCATCCCACTTCAGCTAGGATTATCGCTATCAGTATGGGGCATGCATGACAGGTGAACTTGCAAGGCCAGCTTGGAACCTTGTTGGGATGGTGGTGAGAGGAACTGGCGGTGATAGGGTGAATCCCTCAATTAAATCAATTAATGCCTGATCGAGGGTCTGAGCATTGGGAAGAGGGGACCATTGATAGCTAGCCCCCTTCCCTTGCTACTGAACCACCTATACCCTTCTCCTTGTGACTTCTACTCTGCAAAATATCCCCCCCCCCCAACATTATTTACCTGTAGCCTGGGTCTTCAGTGATCTTGGCATTCCAGTGCCAGTCCATCCATCAGCAGCCACCTCCTCGGTGGCACTGCTGAGCACAAGAGCTGCTGGCCTTTGATTGACTGACTGGCAGCTCTCACGAGGAAGGACTTCAATCCTGAGGTCCTGATTCCAGGAGAAAGCCCACTGGTAGTCTCACCGCTGTCTGTTTGGCATGTGGTTTGGCGGTCCTTCCCTATAAGAGGCATTGTGGCAGGTGAGACCTCCAACAACTCAACAATACTCTGCCCCAAGTTTCAGTTTCAGATCTTCCTCGGAGTAATTACTTATAAATTCTGCCTCCTGCAGGATATATGCAGAAATATTACAGATATTACTTTGGATTCCATTGTAATCTAACCAAGTTGGAATAAAGTGACCTGTTAGTTGCAAGGAGTTATGTCATGAATAATAGAGTAGGAAAGCAGTGCAGGTGTCCCCTGTGGTCATCTCCCTGCAAAACAGATATACCGCTTTGGATACTGTTGAGGGAGATGGCTCACCAGGGGAAGGCAGCAGCAGCCAGGTTCATGGCACCATGGCTGGCTCTGCTGCACATCAGGGCAGGAAGAAGAAATTATCGTGAATGACTTTGATTTAGTGGCCATTACTGAAACTGGTGAAAGGATTGTCATGACTGGTAGTTAAATATCCGAGGGTATCAAACTATTCGGAGGAACAGAGTGGATGGTAAGGGAGGTGGTGTAGCTCTGTCATTTAAGGATGACATCTGGGCAATAGTAAGGGATGACATCGGTGCTATGGAGGATAAGGTTGAATCCATTTGGGTGGAAATCAGGAATAGTAAGGTGAAAAAGTTATTGATAGGAGTAGTCTATAGGCCACCAAATAGTAACATTATAGTGGGACAGGCAATAAATAAAGAAATAACGGATGCATGTAGAAATGGTACAGCAGTTATCATGGGGGATTTTAATCAACATGTCGATTGGTTTAACCAGGTCGGTCAAGGCAGCCTTGAGGAGGAGTTTATAGAATGTATCCACGATAGTTTCCGAGAACAGTATGTAATGGAACCTATGAGGGAACAAAAGGTCCTAGATCTGGTCCTGTGTAATGAGACAGGATTGATTCATGATCTCATAGTTAGGGATCCTCTTGGAAGGAGCGATCACAATATGGTGGAATTTAAAATACAGATGGAGGGTGAGAAGGTTAAATGTTTTGTGCTTAAACAAAGGGGATCACAATGGGATGAGAGAAGAACTAGCTAAGGTAGACTGGGAGCAAGGACTTTATGGTGAAACAGTGGAGAACCTTCCTAGCAATTTTTCACAGTGCTCAGCAAAGGTTTATACCAACAAAGAGGAAGGATGGTAGAAAGAGGAAAATCGACCATGGATATCTAAGGAAATAAGGGAGAGTATCAAATTGAAGTAAAAAGCATACAAAGTGGCAAAGATTAGTGGGAGACTAGCGGACTGGGAAATCTTACGGGGGCAACAGAAAGCTACTAAAAAAGCTATAAAGAAGAGGAAGATAGATTATGAGAGTAAACTTGCTCAGAATATAAAAACAGACAGTAAAAGTTTCTACAAATATATAAAACAAAAAAGAGTGGCTAAGGTAAATATTGGTCCTTTAGAGGACGAGAAGGGAGATTTAATAATGGGAGATGAGGAAATGGCTGAGGAACTGAACAGGTTTTTTTGGTCGGTCTTCACAGTGGAAGACACAAATAACATGCCAGTGACTGATAGAAATTAGGCTATGACAGGTGAGGACCTTGAGAGAATTGTTATCACTAAGGAGGTAGTGATGGGCAAGCTAATGGGGCTAAAGGTAAACAAGTCTGGCCCTGATGGAATGCATCTCAGAGTGCTAAAGGAGATGGCTAGGGAAATTGCAAATGCACTAGTGATAATTTACCAAAATTCACTAGACTCTGGGGTGGTCCCGGCGGATTGGAAATTAGCAAACGTGACACCACTGTTTAAAAAATGAGGTAGGCAGAAAGCGGGTAATTATAGGCCAGTGAGCTTAACTTCGGTAGTAGGGAAGATGCTGGATTCTATCATCAAGGAAGAAATAATGAGGCATCTGGATGGAAATTGTCCCATTGGGCAGACGCAGCATGGGTTCATAAAGGGCAGGTCGTGCCTAACTAATTTAGTGGAATTTTTTGAGGACATTACCAGTGCGGTAGATAACGGGGAGCCAATGGATGTGGTATATCTGGATTTCCAGAAAGTCTTTGACAAGGTGCCACACAAAAGGTTGCTGCATGAGATAAAGATGCATGGCATTAAGGGTAAAGTAATAGCATGGATAGACGATTGGTTAATTAATAGAAAGCAAAGAGTGGGGATTAATGGGTTTTTCTCTGGTTGGCAATCAGTAGCTAGTGGTGTCCCTCAGGGATCAGTGTTGGGCCCACAATTGTTCACAATTTACATAGATGATTTGGAGTTGGGGACCAAGGGCAATGTGTCCAAGTTTGCAGACGACACTAAGATGAGTGGTAAAGCAAAAATGCAGAGGATACTGGAAGTCTGCAGAGGGATTTGGATAGGTTAAGTGAATAGGCTAGGGTCTGGCAGATGGAGTACAATGTTGACAAATGTGAAGTTATCCATTTTGGTAGGAATAACAGCAAAAGGGATTATTATTTAAATGATAAAATATTAAAACACGCTGCTGTGCAGAGAGACCTGGGTGTGCTAGTGCATGAGTCGCAAAAAGTTGGTTTACAGGCTCAACAGGTAATTAAGAAGGCAAATTGAATTTTTGTCCTTCATTGCTAGAGGGATGGAGTTTATGACTAGGGAGGTTATGCTGCAATTGTATAAGGTGTTAGTGAGGCCACACCTGCAGTATTGTGTTCAGTTTTGGTCTCCTTACTGAGAAAGGACGTACTGGCACTGGAGGGTCTGCAGAGGAGATTCACTAGGTTAACCCCAGAGCTGAAGCGGTTGGATTACGAGGAGAGGTTGAGTAGACTGGGATTGTACTCGCTGGAATTTAGAAGGATGAGGGGAGATCTTATAGAAACATGTTATGAAGGGAATAGATAGGAAAGATGTGGGCAGGTTGTTTCCACTGGTGGGTGAAAGCAGAACTAGGGGGCATAGCCTCAAAATAAGGGGAAGTAGATTTAGGACTGAGTTTAGGAGGAACTTCTTCACCCCAAGGGTTGTGAATCTATGGAATTCCTTGCCCAGTGAAGCAGTAGAGGCTCCTTCATTAAATGTTTTTAAGATAAAGATAGATCGTTTTTTGAAGAATAAAGGGATTAAGGGTGTCGCTAACTTTCTCCTTAGTTCAATTGCTCTGTTTTATTACCTTTGCTCTCGAGTCGCCAGGTATCTTTATGATACCGCCACGAGGTTCAAGTCCGAGTAATGATCAATAACCCAATACACCGATGAGTAAGATTTAAATCAAAGCACATTTATTATACACAGTAATCGCTACTCATGCACAAATTCTACGTCTAAGCTACTTCTGTAACTAACAGGCCTATACTTAACTTTGGACTGGCCCACCAGGTCAGGGGAACAAATGGCCTTTCGTTCGGGTTCTGAGTCTGCGGGATTCGAAGTTGGTACGGATTGGTAGCTAGGAGCGCTTATCTCGTAACGAGCGTTGAATTAAGACTTACGGACTTTCGGCGATCACTGCACCGGTCACTGTCAATGTTGGTTTGTGTTGCTGGGTGACGTGGGCAGGAAGAAAGGAGTGAAGAGCTGAAGAGAGCGATTTGAACTTGGGGCTTAACTCTTATAGTCCCCAGGGGCTTCTCGCCTTTCGGGGCGGACCCTGTACCTGGTCCCAAGTGATTGGACTTTGTCCCAATCGCTTGGTTCGATTTCTCCAATACTGGAGCGGTTCCCTGATCAATGGGCGGTCTTGAGGTGCTTTGTGTTGGCTCCTGCTGGTGCCGATGAGTCTGGCTTTGCTTTGTGTGTCCAAAATGTTACTTATTGTTCCCGGGGATTGCTCATCAGTATGCAGATGGCTGTTACTTTGTTATGCTGATGGCCGCTGGTATCGATGTTGTCCGGCCTTTGCAGAGGTAAATACACAGCAAACCTGCAGCTGCTGGTTTCTGTCTTGTTGGCTGACTTTCCCATCAGCCTTTGCCGTTCGCCATTTTAAATCGGGAGTTGGCCAATTTAGGTGGCTACACACGCTCCTTGTGATCCTAACACGAAGTGTAAAGGATCACATAACTATGTTGCTTTCCATTCCTTGACCTGGGGGGCACTTCTTTCATGGCCTCTACACTGACCATAACTATGCAAAAAACATTTTAACTGACAATTCTAAGGGGCATATGTCAAACAGGGACATGCATTACAAAACAAAAAAAATGGGAACCTCTAACTATTCTTAATTCACTACACTCACGTAAACATTTCATTATTCTAACTTCCTCAACCACACAAACAAAATCATAGCAGTTTATACACATTTTTCCTGGTTTGGCAGTCAAGCTCAGGATCGTACAATTGCCCATGAACATCTCTTTACATTTCTTTATTTACAATGAAACGCAAATGAATGCTCTTTATTATAGATCGCGGGGATCGGGGGTCTGGTCATATCCGAAAATTGGAGATCTGATCCTATATACCGGGATTCAAGCTCGGTAGGCTCTCCTTCTCCATTTTCTTAGACGCATAGTCTGCACGATGCAGCAGAGAATCGCCAATACCAATAAGGTTTCTATTACATATGACAGAGAGTACCAGGTTATAAACCTGGCACACCAAGATGGTGTGGTGTCGCTGGTGACTGGGCTCTGGGTACTGTGGGGAAGTGAAACATTAACGGCTGGGGGGGGTGGTTGAGGTCAGGGGTTCGCGTTCACTCGCAACCAAATGTCCATTATCATGATGATGACCCATGTGAAGGACGTCCTCATGGTTCTTCTCTTTTCTTTTCTTCTCTTCTTCGGTCCTGGAGCTTCTGGAGTTCTGTGGAAACAAGCAAAGTGTCTGTAACTATCTTGGTTTAACATCTCGTACGATAGTCTGTCTGTCCTTTAGTGCCAATTACTCCCTTTATAATTAGTCACTATGTGTGACTCCCTCATTTTTTTTTTCAAAACCGAATTTTAGGACAAGACACACTTCCGAATAATGAACCAGTGCGAGCCGTCTCGCAGACTGCGCAATTTACCATCAAATGTTTCAGGATGTAAATAGCATGTGGTTGGCAACCTAAGGGTTACCTGAAACAAACAAAACTTTTTGAACTAAAATTTCCAAAATGAGGTGCGAATGGGCCGCGACGGGTAAGAGTTGGATGGAGTCCCCGGGTAGGACGGCTACCAATGCCATGTCTCTCCTACCCGAGTGTAGCTGACCAGAGGGGGGTCCCCAGGCAGGGCGGATCCCAAGCCGTTTCTCCACTTCCTGAGCAACCGACAATAACGGGTAAGAAATGTAGTCATCGTGGTGCGTCTGCCGTAGTGGTTCTTTCCTTCGAACCAGAAGGGCAGTTATGAACGGGCATGTGGTATCTGTCGTCAGACTAGACCCGCTGAACTGGCGTCTGGGACCTTAACATGTCTCTGTGGGCAAGTCCTCAGAGGTTTCGGCCGAAAAGGCGTGGGGCTGTGAAAAGATTTTTGCGGTCTGACAAACAACATTTGACAAGCTTACAATCAACGTAAAACATGCTGCAGGTTCCATCAGAAATGACACCGTTTTCTCCCAAGCGGTTCCTTTTAAAACATCATCTGGACACCTCAGTTCTCGGTTGCGAACAGGGTCGCAAAGGGGGTCTCGTTTTGTGATTCAGACTCAAGGTCATCATCTTCTCCCAGATGCCAAACTCTTGAATATATCAGGGCTGATAGGGCTGCTTGGTATGATCTCGGATCGCTCTCGTCATTCCGGACGAGTCTGAACGAGTTATCTCGGTGCCAATAGGTGGTGTCTAGTTGTGTGGGGACGGAATCGGGGTCGTCATGGTAAGTCGGTGGTCGGTGGGGGGGTTTGTTTAGGAAAGTGATCATGAAGGGATCACTCGAATAGTAATCGGATTCGCTGGGTGTGGGTCCTGTTGCATGGGGATAGTAGGGAGGCGTGCTGTGGCTATCGTCCGAGTCACAGTCGCTGTCGCTGCTGCTGCTGTCTGTGGGCGTTCCGGGGCGGAGTGTATATTTTGGGGGTGGAGTCGAGGTCGAGTCCGTGGCTGGGCTGGACGTGTTGGGGGATGTTAGGGTTATGTTGGCTGTGGGCGGGGTGTGGTGTGCTGCGTCGAGCATGACGTGGTGTGCGTGGTTAGACTGTGTTCCATATGCCTTCAGCTGGTTGATATGGAACCAGGCAGTCTTTCCGTTGGGATACTTTATTTTGTATACGGAAGGGCTTACTTTGTCCGCAATGGAGTACGGACCCGAGTACTTTGGTGACAGGAATGTGCTGGTGTTGTATACGGAGAGCATGACTTGCTGTCCTACACTGAACTCAGTCGCATGCACTGTCGTGTCAAAACAAGCCTTGCTCTGTTTCTTTCTTGTGCCCAATTTCACTGCGGCTGCTAGCTGAGCCGTTTTAACATTATTCACTAATTGCTCTACTGCTTTCTCATGAGTGAGGGCCGTCACTTCGGGGCTGGTCAAGTCTAAACCTAATAAATATTCTGTGCCTTTCATGGGGCGTCCGGTCATGAGGGTGTGTGGGGTGTAACCTGTGGAAGTTGAAATTGTATTACGCAAAAACATCAGTGCAAACGGGAGGACTGAGTCCCAAGTGGTGTTGTTCTGCTGGACCATTTTTCTGAGGGTGGATTTTAGGGTCCGATTCATGCGCTCCACGATACCACTCGACTGTGGGTGGTATGCTATGTGGAATTTTTGGGCGATGCCAAATATCGTGAGGACGTTCTGCATGACACGTCCCGTAAAATGGGAACCTTGGTCGGATTCAATGCTGCGGTGGAGTCCCCATTTTGTAAAGATGTGGTGGGTCAAAATCTTGGCTGTGGTTTTTGCAGTGTTTGTTCGGGCTGGGAATGCTTCCACCCATTTCGTAAACGTGTCTATCACCACGAGTACATATTTATAGCCATTCCTGCAAGGGGCAATGGTCCTATAAAATCGATCTGGAGGTTAGTCCAGGGGCCATTAACGGGTCGGGTGTGGCTGAGTTGAGCCTTTTTGGCATATCTGTCCGGATTATTCTGGGCACAGATAAGCCAATTCTCGATGTAGTGATTTACATCATCCTTTAAATTCGGCCACCAACAAAGCTGCTTGAGGTGGGCTGTAGTGGGATCGATTCCCTGATGTCCGTGACCGTCATGGAACAAACAAATCAGTTGATTCCTGTCCTGTTCAGGAACCACATAAAGGGTGTCTTTAAACACCACACCGTCATGTGTGGTCAGTGCGTTTTTGAATCTCTCATAGGGTGCTGGATATTTTCCCTTTACAATCTCCCTGAGATTGCTGTCCTGCTTCTGGGCCTCCACTAGATCCTCGATCTTTGTCTGCGAGACCTGAACTGCATTTACTGGTGCGCTTTTGGGGGGGGTCCAAAAATATCCATGCCTGGAACCTGCTTTAGCCAGTGCATCGGCTTTTACATTTCCAGGGGGGGAGGACCGATGGTGACTGCGAACTTTGACTATCCCAAAAGTCCTGTTCTGTGCCCTCTCTAAAATGTGATGGAGCAATGGGGCTGAGGGGAGGGGTTTCCCGTCTGCGGAAACAAATCCTCTTGCTTTCCACAGGGGCAGGAATTCCATGAGGCTGTTGCAGACATAGAGGCTGTCTCAGTATATGTCTGCTGGGCTGGGGAAGGAATCTGGGTGTTCCACTATATATGCGATGGCCGCGAGCTCTGCTGCTTGCGCGCCTAAGTGGCCTGGAAGTTTTAACAATATTTCCTCAAGGGCGCGTCCCTGCGCGTCCTCGACATAAATACCGCAACCTATTATGTGCTTCCCATCCAAGACTGTGGAAGATCCATCCACATAGATCTTTATGGGCTCACACGTGTCTGTGTGCTGGGGGCTCTGGGTTGAACTACCTATCTTTCTGGGGGGTGTTTTAGCAATAAAGGGGCCTGTGTTGTGGTGTGGAGAGGTAATTTCGCATTCATGGGGGGTTCCGGGGTACTATAAGTTGTCAGGTAAAAAAGTGTGGGTCTTTGTCCTTTTAACAGTGAAGTCCCATCCCTGCAAGAGAAGGGTCCATCTAGCTGCTCTAATCTGGCTTACTGTACCGCCCTTGAGTCATCCGTCCAGTAAAAGTTGGGTGGGGGTGTGTTCGGTGAGAATTGTGATGGGGTTCAGTCCGGTAATATACGAAAAATGCTGCACTGCCCAAAATACTGGGAGCAGGTGCCTCTCACAGGCTGAAAATCCCTGCTCCACAGCATCTAAAATTCTGGAGGCGTAAGCTACGGGCCTTAACTGGTCGTGCCGTTCCTGGAGGAGCACGGCCGAAAGGGTGCGGTCTGTGGTTGCTACCTCTATAGCGTAAGGGGAAAGTGGGTCTGGAACTTGTAGTGCAGGGGCTGCTATGAGTGCCTGTTTTAAAGAGTCCACAGCATCCCTATGCTGCGGAAGCCATTCCCAGGGGGCTCCTTTCTTTAGGAGGTCTGAGAGGGGCGCTGCCTTGCTGGCGAAACCGTCAATGTGGTTTCGGCAGTAGCCAACCAGTCCTAAAAACGACTGGAGGGCTGAAACGTTCTGGGGAAGGGGCAATTTAGCAATCGAGTCAATCCTTTTATGCTCGATCTCGCGTTTACCATGTGTGATAATTGTTCCCAAATATATCACCTTATCTTCCAAAATCTGGGCCTTTTTGGGGTTGACTTTACAACCGATTGAGTGTAAGAGTTCCAGGAGTTCGAACAGAAGATCAATGTGCTCTTCCTTGGTGTCTGTCTGCAGTAGTAGGTCATCTACGTACTGGACAAGACATTCGGGGCGAGACAATTTGGCTAAACCATTTGCCAGCTGTCGGTGGAAAATGGAGGGGGAGTTGTGGAAGCCTTGTGGCAGGCATGTCCACGTGTACTGCCGATTTTTAAAGGTGAAGGCAAATTTGTACTGGCACGCCTTTGCCAATGGAATGGACCAGAATCCATTACTGACATCCAAAACTGTAAAGAATCGGGAATTGAGTCCCTGCTTGAGCATGGTCTCGGGACTTGTGGCTACTGTGGGGGCTGCTGCGGGGGTGATTTTGTTGAGTTCCCGGTAATCGATGGTCAGTCACCATGATCCATCGTGCTTTCTCACTGGCCAAATCGGGGCATTATTAGTGAAGGCTACTGATCTAAGTACGCCCTGCTCTAATAATCTTTCTATTACCTTGGAGATTTCTCCCTCTGCCTCTTGGGGAAATCCATACTGTTTTGGGGGTCTAGGGTCAGGTCCTGTTATTTGTACAGAGCCAGTCATCCGTCCACAGTCGGACTTGTGGGTCGCGAATGCTGCCCTGTTCTTTTGCAGAACTGCCCTAACCTGCTTGTCCGTACTAAGCGTGGTCGGGTTGAACCAAAATTCTCCTACGGCGCTAATTTTGTTCGCGTACTCTGCTATGTTGAGCGTTGCGGGGGCTCTTGCCGATTTTGCCATCTTCCAGACACACTGGTTGACTGGATCAAATGATAAGTTGTGGGAATTCATGAAATCGATTCCCAGAATGTGTTCTGCTGTGTGGGGCAGATCGACTAAGACTACAGGGTGCTTGGTGGTGATGTTACCAATTTGAATGGGTACAGAGGCTGTGATGTGTCCCTGCTGTGAGTGGCCTGTAAAGCCGCTGAGGGTGATGGTGGCTGTAGTGGCCACGTGTCCTTTTGGAACATGGTGGAGGAATTTATTGTGGTGCGGGACGCCCCTGTGTCCCAGGGAAATTCAATGGGCTGTCCCTGAATTTTCGCTGCAACTACCGGTCGTCCGGACCTATCCCAAAGGGTGTCGCAGACCCAACTGGGGGAGCCCGTACACCGTCAGTCAGTTCCGGTCAAGTCCATCTGATCTGAACGGGCGCTAACACTATGAATGGGCTCAGTCTTTTTCTTACTCAGAGTGCCCGTCTGCTGGGCTCTCTGTGGCTTTCTAGGGGCATTGCACTCTCTTGCGAAGTGTCCCAACTGTCCGCAGTTGTAACACTCCTGTGACTTGGGTGGGGGGCTGTTCTTTCCTTCATTCACCCATGCGGGGTTCTGGTGTGTTGTAACTGCCTGTATATCTGCGGCGGCCTGCTTTTCCTCGGGATTCTTGACTGCGGGATTGCATTGTATAGATTGCTCCCAAGCGCGGGACAATCTTTTCACTACCCACTTCTCGTTATGGGCCTCCTCTGAGGGATCATAACTCACGCAAGCTTTCTGTCCTGTTTCTGTGGCATGGGAGATAAGGGTGTGAGTCCATTTGGCCATGTTGTCTGGGGACAAATGGGCACGGTCTAAGTCTCCAAAGACTGCTGCAAAGTGGATTCACAGGCGTCCAGCGAACGCTGTGGGGTGCTCGGCTTTCTTTTGCCTGCATTTGTTGAGGCCATCTACGGGGTCACCCCGGTTATACCCGATCGCGTCCAGGATCGCGGTATGCATTTCTGCAAGGGTGCCTCCTCCTACATTCTGTGGGTCGGGAAGGGCTGCTGCTACTGAAGGGTCTAAACTTAAAACGGTGAGCTTTACATGCTCTCACTCATCCAGGCCGTACATGGTCGCCTGATGCTTGACTGTGGCAAAGAAATGGTGGGGGTCTGAGGTGGGGAGGAACGGTGTGATCTTATCGCACGCGTCCCGTAACTGGGTCACTGTTAAGGGGGTGGAGTATTGAAATTCCGCATCGTCCGATGTGGCTGTGCGGTGGGTGGTTACTGGGTTCATTGGAGCTCGAACTATCTGCTCTGTGGGGGGTTGGGGCGCTTTCCTCTTTTGTGGCTTTCCCTGCGCACATGTTCCCTGAACATATCTCTGCGCTGTTTCATTCAATTCTTCCCAATCAGGGCCGTCTTCCTCATCTAACTTTGCTCCAAAGGTTTCCTGGAAGCCTTTCTGAACTGAAAGCAGCGATTGCAGATCTGCAATCTGCTTCCGGCACTTTGCGTGATCTAATGTGCTTTGTCTTTGTTCTGTGGTGGCAGCATGGCGTGCTCTTAATGCTGCCTTTAGGTCGCTGCACTGTCTCTGCAATGCTTCCACCTGCTTTTCTGTTTCTTCACGTACCAGGACTGCACGTTGCGTGTCCTGATAGGCGTTTTCATATTGAGACTGGAAGTTGCTTAAGTGCACCAGACAAGACTGGTAAGCTCTTTTGGCATCCTCCACCTCTCCATCTTTTGCTGCCAATTTCCTTCCCAATTCTAAATTCTCCTTTTCTACCTCGCTTACATCGACCTTACTCATTCGATGTATGCCCTCAACTTCTTTCTGGAGCGTCCTAACGACCTCCTCTGTGCCTCGCAATTGTGCCAAGCAGGACACGATTGCCATCGGCTTGCGAGCTTTCCGTAAGCTCTTTTTGTGGATCTCGCTCAGGGTCTCCCACCAAGTATGTCCTATACTCCCGGGGCCTGATTCCTCGTTGTCACAGAATTCATTCCAAAGGGGCCATCCTTTCCCTTTGAGATATTTCCTGATCTCTTCCTCCCAAATGGGACATTGTCCCACTCTACTGCTGCTGATCGCTGCGATCGCAAATTCCGCGGGGTTCATGAGGCGTTCCATTGCCTGCATTGCCATCTTTCCTATCCGAATGCTGCTCTTCAAATTTGGGACAGGGGTATTAAGGCGGTGCTGTAAATACGGGTACGGCTTTCGCTACTTTCTGTTATACAAACTCCCGACAGTTTTGTTGCAACAAAAAAAATCTATCAATTTTACCTTATCGCCCTGTTATTTACGCATGCATACACACACTTCCGAATTATGAGTATTGATCAGAACTGCTTGAACACTTGTGGTTTTCTGTTTCCAATTGGATCTCTGATTCAAATTCTTGGGTTCTCCCGGAGTGGTTATGCCACTTCTAGATCGGGTCCCACCAGAGTCGCCAAATAATGTACCTAACTTTCTCCTTGGTTCAATTGCTCTGTTTTATTACCTTTGCTCTCGCGTCGCCAGGTATCTTTATGATACCGCCACGAGGTTCAAGTCCGAGTAATGATCAATAACCCAATACACCGATTAGTAAGATTTAAATCAAAGCACATTTATTATACACAGTAATCGCTACTCATGCACAAATTCTACGTCTAAGCTACTTCTGTAACTAACAGGCCTATACTTAACTTTGGACTGGCCCACCAGGTCAGGGGAACAAATGGCCTTTCGTTCGGGTTCTGAGTCTGCGGGATTCGAAGTTGGTACGGATTGGTAGCTAGGAGCGCTTATCTCGTAACGAGCGTTGAATTAAGACTTACGGACTTTCGGCGATCACTGCACCGGTCACGGTCAATGTTGGTTCGTGTTGCTGGGTGACGTGGGCAGGAAGAAAGGAGTGAAGAGCTGAAGAGAGCGATTTGAACTTGGGGCTTAACTCTTATAGTCCCCAGGGGCTTCCCGCCTTTCGGGGCGGACCCTGTACTTGGTCCCAAGTGATTGGACTTTGTCCCAATCGCTTGGTTCGATTTCTCCAATACTGGAGCGGTTCCCTGATCAATGGGCGGTCTTGAGGTGCTTTGTGTTGGCTCCTGCTGGTGCCGATGAGTCTGGCTTTGCTTTGTGTGTCCAAAATGTTACTTATTGTTCCCGGGGATTGCTCATCAGTATGCAGATGGCTGTTACTTTGTTATGCTGATGGCCGCTGGTACCGATGTTGTCTGGCCTTTGCAGAGGTAAATACACAGCAAACCTGCAGCTGCTGGTTTCTGTCTTGTTGGCTGACTTTCCCATCAGCCTTTGCCGTTCGCCATTTTAAATCGGGAGTTGGCCAATTTAGGTGGCTACAAGGGTTATGATGTTCGGGCCGGAAAGTGGAGCTGAGTCCACAAAAGATCAGCCATGATCTCATTGCATGGCGGAGCAGGCTCGAGGGGCCAGATGGCCTACTCCTGCTCCTAGTTCTTATGTTTTTAATAGACTGATAAAAGCCACAACTGACAGTGCAGTAAATTACTTAGAATTTTGGAATGCGGTGAGCTGGTCTGATACCTACCTAGTTTGTACAATAATTATCCTGTTGTCGTGGGATACCAAATTAAAGTAAAATACCTACTTTGGGGAAAACTTTAACAAATAACTTCAGCACTTACATTTAACAAAATAAAATATACTGGAAATGTCAATGGTACCTACATTTATATTCTACTGACAGTTATTGCACGATGTTATTGGAGTTTGAATCTGTGATGAAGCTACAAAATTCTAAATCACATGACCCAACCTCTATCCAATAAGAGGAGAATGGGACAAATCTGACTTGACTATTATACATTTATGGTAACTGTCTTCTACTGTCCTGGAAAAATTGCATATGTGATGTGTAAAACTTTATTAATTTGATTGTTTTTCAAATAACCAGTTAAAATTGTCTGTGGAAGCAATTTAAAAATCTGAGAGATTTGAAAGTAGCACCTGGTTACACTCTGTGTAAGTGGACAGGCTCTAAACGAGTTAAAATATTGCCCAAGCTTTACATGACAATGAAATGCTCTAATCAAAAGCTGCTTTCATTTTATTTTGAGACAAGCAACCACGCGATGCTGCTGCAGTATATAAATGTGTGCATTTAATTATAATACTATAATGTGTTCTTTACTTTGGGAGACAATATGGCTTTGTAAACGTTGATGTGCTGAATCTCTTCTACACCTCAATACATGTTCTTATCTATGTATGAGCGGCATAAAAAACATAGTGCACTGTTCCTCTTCATTGGCTATTTAGGAAATGACCAGTGAATATGTTGTAATGGAACAAAAGGCGTTGCAGATATGTTGCAGATATTTTCCTGAAGGAGTACACTTAAGGCACAATTCACCTTCTCTGATGAAAGTGTACTCAAAATTGAGTACATTATAGTTCTTAGAATCATTTTTAAGTCCATGAAACTTCAGAGGTTGGCTGGAATCTATTTAAGATCAAGACCAAAAGGGTGCAGCGCTCTCCCAATGATTAATTAATACAACTAAAAATTATTTCCTTAAAGTGTGAGTGACACCATATCTCAGTAATTCATTTTAGGTAGAGTTCCAGATGGTGTCAGTTTATTCTTTTACAAAGTTAACAAAAAAGAAGACTGTGCATTTTTATGGCTCCTTTGTCAGATAGCTCAAAAATATCCCAAAGCACCGCAATCGTAATGATTTCCCTTTTGAATTGGATTTACTATTGTCATATGTGCAAATTTGGCAGACAATGAAGAGAATGGTTGTCTTCTCCATATGGGTAGTAATCTGGCAGAATGAATTTAAAAGCAAATTATTGCAGATGCTGGATCCTGAAACAAAAACAAAAAATACTGGACAATCTCAGCAAGTCTGACACATCTGTAGAGAGAGAAGGAAGCAAATGTTTCGAGCCTGGGTGAGTCTTTGTCAAGTCCCAGGCAGAATGAATTGCCGAACTGGTATCTAGACCAACATTTCCATTTCACTGAAATCAATTCCATGGAAATGAACAATTTTATTTTAATGATTATTATTTATTTTAAATATTTTATTCAACGTTTTCAATTTTATACATAACAATTAAACAATAACAAACAACCCCAAATCATCCCTCCCACCCCCAACCAATAAGACCCCCACCAAAAAAGCGCCCCCTCAACTCACTCCTCCCCCTCCCCCCTGCCAAGCAACTAACGGTGACCAGCTCTTTAAAATACAGAATAAACAGCTGCCATCCCTGGTAGAACCCCACAATTTCCCCCTCACAGTGTACTTGACTTTCTTGAGGTATAAAAGCTCCATAAGATTTCCCCAGCCACACTGAGGCACTGGGTGGAGAAGCTGACCTCCATCCCATCAGCACTCGACACCGAACAATCAGCAAGGCGAAGGCCAGAACATCAGCCCCCAGTCCCATCTACAGCTCTGGCACGTCTGACACCCTGAAGGGACAGGGCTATAGTTCAATTTGCAAAATTGCCGACATGGTGCTAAAGACAGGGACCGAGAACCCCACCATCTTAGAACACGATCAGAACATGTGCATATGGTTATCCAACCCCTCTTACAATGCTCACACTTATCCTCCATTCCCGCAAAAAATACTCATCTGAGACCTAGTCAAATGAGCCCTATCCACTACCTTCAACTGCATTAACCCTAATCTCGCACACAAAAACGTAACATTTACCTTCCGCACAGCCTCGCACCACACCCCATCCTTCAGTTCCAAGTCTAACTCTGCCTCCCACTTGGCCTTTACCCCCCAACCGATACTGGGTCCTCCACCAGAAACCCTCCATAATCCTCTAGGTACTCCACTCCTCCATCCCTGCAAATGACAAAACTTTCTTAGGCAACAAGGATGGTGGCACCACAGGGAATGTCGAAAAGTCCTTTTTGGGGAAATATTTCAATGATTATAAACCTCATTGTTGTTTGAGATAATCAATTATTGATGGGATTGGCTGAGAGAGAAATGACTGCAAAACACAAAATTAACTCTTGTTCAAGTAGTGTTGCAGATGTTTTGCTTTATAAATGTGAACCACTGGAACAACCAGAAAATACCTCAGTTTAATATATCATTGTTACAGCATGTTTCAGCGCAGCATTGGGATCATATGTTCAAGTTCCAGAATGTGGCTTGAATCCATGACCTTCTGTTTTAGAGATGAAGCTTCAATTGAATCAAGCTGACAACAAATCAACAAAAAGAATGTAAGCAAACAAAGCAATGTTAAAATGAATACTCCTCCCAGTACCCCAACAAGTGCCAATTTGCATCTTGTTTTCGTAGAATCATATAATCCCTACAGTGCAAAAGGAGGCAATTCGGCCTATTGAGTCTGCACCAGCCTTTGAAAAGAGGACCCTACTTAAGCCCACACCTCCACTCTATCCCCGTAATCCAGTAACCCCACTTTACCGTTTGCACACCAATTTAGCTTTTCATGTTTTTGCTTTCTGGCAGAACTGACCTTTATTCTGCTATTAACATCTACTCTGGACACATGATTTATTTCTTCACTATTAACTTTACAACTCCCTTTGCCTTTTGTTCCGGGACATATTTGGTATGTAATCCTGCCCACACTCTAACCTATCCCTCACCTCTTTGGTTCCACCTCCTCCACTGACACCCACCCCCTCTCCTTTTTCAATAGCATTAAATTCATCACATTTCTACCTCTCTTCAGTTCCACAGAAAAGAACATATTGGACTTGAAATGTTAACACTGTTTCTCTCGCCATAGATGGTGCCAGACCTACTGAGTTTTACAGCACTTACTATTTTTATTTAAAATTAATGATTTGAAAGGTGTTGATATCTGTTTAAGTTTAATTTTTACAAAGGACTCTTCATGGCAACACATGCAAATAATGATTAAAAAAACAATCTCATGGATACCTGGAAATTTGCAAATACCTCCCCCTCCCAAAATAACCTGTTAAGTATGTACCATTGAGTACAATAGTAATTTACGCATTTGATGCCAAACATTTTAGATATTACAAGGACAGATATTTGTATTTATCCTCCATAATTTCCTGTTAGTTGACTTGATATCAGAATCTGTCATTAAAAAGCATGATGTGAGTTTTATGCATCATGAATTGGAGATGCTTTAGAAGCAATGTTCCTGTTGGAAATCAGTGCAGCAATTCTGTCCACAGATTATTTGGGCAGACATTAGAATTGACTGTTTTTGCATTAGGTTATGTTGCCATTTGGGAAATGTTTCACTTCATATTGTCCTTTCCTTGTATGCTTGCTAGGATTGATTTGACTTCTAATTATATAGGTAAGGAGCTGCAGATTTGTTTTTCAAAAGTGGTTAAAATGATGTGTTTTCCTGAGATTTTTACACGAAATCTACTTAACCGATCTACTTAACCGAAAGATTCATTTGCCTCTTGCTTGCTCTAACAATGACTGACGGTGTCCACTTTCACTTTTAGAATTAGAAGGCTGCTGCCGCTGAAGTGTGTTTTGAATCACATATAGAACAAGCTTGGACTAGAATCAATGCTGAAATAAAATGCAGAATCTCAATGCGAGTTCGCTGTGTCCATTATCTAGGCAAGGTTAATCTGGGGAAATCTCTTTTTAAGAGATGCAACAAAATATGTTCAGTGCAGTTTCTCCATAAATTTAGTCAAATATGTTTTCCTTACAGATTCAAACATTTCGCAAACCCTTTCAGTCAGAAGTGAGTGTGCTTGTTAGTTAAATCCAGTGTCATTCATTTCCCTGTTGCACAGTGCCGGCGATTCTTTAGATTGCCCTGATAGAAGGTTTGCAGTTGAGGTTTGAGGTGATGCTGGAACCTTCAGCGCCGATTATAGATTATTCAGGAAATGGACTTGCCTTCTACTCTCAGCTGCGCTGCGCTCAAGACGCAGGAAACCACCTGGGCTGATTTTTAATGTTAATATGAAATATTAACCTCAACACAATTTCATCCCAATGTTTCTGATTCTCTCTTTAATGGTTAAAGGCAATCAAAGGTAAGTCCACGAGTACTTCCCAGGAGATCTACTGAGAACTTTTGGTACCATGAGCATTTCTTTTTAAATGTGGTGTTATCCTGGCTGGAGTTAAACGGCTCCTTGTCAACCCTCGGTGTCCTGAAACGGAGTACTGGGGTTTCCGCATCTGTGGACCCTGGGTTTCACATTGTGAGTTGTGTGCTGTCACCTGCCTCATTGGTGTCAGTGCGCAGCTGAACCCACTTCAGATCACATAGTCTTGATAGTACAATACCAACAAGTGTCTAAGATAACAATGTGTGTTCCTGGGAAAATGATTCAATGTATAATTTGTACATGGGCGCACACGTTGCATTTCCGATAGGAAAAAATAGTTTGAATGCAGCACCTTGTCCCCGCATTCCGTTTCCCCAGCTTTTCAAGATGACGTGGGTGCTCTGGAGTAAAGTCCTTGTGGGAACTCAAATAATTCAATTAAGTATTTTATTCTGAAAGTGATGGGGACGTTTGCACTTTTATCTTTCGGGAAGCGGCCGCTTGTGTTCAATTATTAAATCGAGTGCCTAAATGAATGTGTGTTTTCACAGGGGATTCGACTTTCCGTAAACAACAAGCGGACAGACCAACATAAATCCAATGCCCCCTGTAAATTGGCTATTGCCGCTTATGCGGTATGTGTCAGGGTTTAGTAAGAGTTGAATGGATGCACTTTGAAGGATGCGGTGTGTTGGTGACAATGGTGTTGAAGAATATTCCTGTCAGAAGATCTGGGATTTTAAAAAATCGATTTGCAATATGCAGTACAGGTTTGGGGCATTGATAAATCTGAAATCCTGTACACTACCACTTGCTGAATTCAAAAATCCCATCTGCGGTTTACTCTGTCCACAGTTTGAAGATTCCACCACAGAAGAGAAAGATCCTAAACTCTAAATACAGTCTTTATCAGACGCACGTACAGAGCACGAACAACTAGGACATTTAATAAGCGGGTGGAGCGACTGTAACGAGTGCTCCTCGTCCGTCAGCAGAATTCGGTATTTTAAATAAAGTTCTACCTCCGAGTGACCTATCCATTTCAAATCATGAGGGTTTTTTAAAACTGCATTTTGTCTGGTCAATGCTATGGAAATCCAGAACGTGATTAAACTGTAAATAACATTCAAAGAGAAACGTACGAACTGACTCCATGGAAATCTAACAGACATGCTAACTACATCAAGTCAGCATTTGCAATTCAACCCAGAGGACTTTCGGAACAGACTTCGATTTCAACTGCCTCTGATAATTTGGTTTTAATTTAGGTAAAAGAGTTTATTTCGGGAAGTGTCAGAATTTCCATGTATGGTTGAAGGTTGTGAGGTTCTGCGTCTGTTTTGTCTTTGGTCTAGTCTAATAACTGGTCTAGTCTAATAACAATAATAGTGGCTTAGTGGCAGAGTTGTATTTGCCACTGGGGACGCAAAGCACCCCCAGTGAGTCATTCCCGTTTTAGGAGTGAAAATTCAGGCTGGGGTATGTATATAGTTCATGCAAAATACTGCGGATGCTGAAAATCTAAAACCAAAAACGAAAATACTGCCAACACTCAGCGGGCCAGGCAGCATCTGAGGACCTGCAATTTACATTATATATTTTAGTCCATTTAAACAAACCAGGGACATGTTATTCGGCAGAATGAGGAACTGTATCAGAATTCTGTCGGGTTGCCTTGTACAGAATATGCTCGCTCTTGTACTCTTACCGTGTGGGCCCTGTTATGGGATGGAAAACATAGAAAGTGCTCAATGCATGTAACCGTTGTCTAGGCAAAACCCCACAGACACGGTGTAAACAGGCTTGTATTCGCCGTCAGAAATACTCTCCATCCGTGGATAATATGAACACTGCCATTGGGTCTTGCTCCCTTCTGTACCCCTATTTTTTCACATTGACATGTGAAAATCAAAAAGTATCAGTTTTGGCCTTGTCTCCCCTCGGCAAACGATGCTCTGGGACTGGGAGGTCAGTTCGGTGAAGATATGCAGTAGCAGCAATCGTTTTTAAGAAGCAGAATTGCATGCGAGTATTTATCCAGTGAAATATGTCAATGGCGCGATTACATCTGGCCTGGTAACTGGCGACAATCCAGTCTTTGTTTATTGTAGTTTTATTGCAGTGGTGTGTTTTTTACCTCTGAGATGGGGAGCTGCGTGACAACATGCCACATGATGATGGCATATGACAATGGAAAACAATCAAAAACAATCACACGGGTAACACATCTAACAGTGATTCAGAATGTCTGTCAGATGTAACATGGAAAGCAGCGTCTACGCGAGACCTCATTTTACAAGGTAGAATGCATTTTATTGAACCAGATGTATACAGATTTCCGGTACGGTTGCAGGCTTCAGAACATTCGCATTCAAACTCAAAATAATTGCTATCTAGGATATAATCATTCAATGTACACTTATCGCCCAAGAGGCGAAGAATTCAGATTTAAATGGTGTAACATTTAATTAATAAAAATAATTAAATTCACATTGTATTGTTGTGGTGCCCTTATTGAAAACATATTTAATATATTCTGATGGAAGGAAAATAAACTTGCATTTCTTTGAAGCGCTTTTTATTTTTCGGGGCGACGCTTTAGTCAATGAAGTGCTATTGAATGGTGCAATGTCGGGGGAAGTCTGTAGTCATCTCCCAGGATAGACAATTAAATTCGACAGAACTTAATATTTTAAAATGACAATCGTCGACCAGTCGACCCCACCGAGCGGTGGAGAGATTGACAGAGTGTTGACAGTCTCAAGGATTATCAAATCAATTCAAGCTTGTGGACGGCTAATTGTGAACACAGACAACTACTCTCGTTTTGAATTTTTTTTAAATGAGTCTTTGAGGTCGGTGCGAGCTCTTATTTTTTCAAATCCTGTTCACGAGTGCTTCACATGCACCCAATGTCACAATCGTACAGGGGCCGATTCGAATTTTAATTCAGCAATTTCGGTCAATACTTTGCAAAGGCTAACGGGAATTGAGTGCTCCTGTGTATTTCCTCTGTCCCAACCAGAAACAGAGGAAACAACATTCAGCCGTTGAGGCTTGTTGGAATACCCACTTAACCAAACCAGCAACAGGCGCTGGAATGTGGCGACTAGGGGCTTTTCACAGTAACTTCATTGAAGCCTGCTTGTGACAATAAGCGATTTTAATTTCATTTCAAATGAGGTTGAATGACGGGGCAGTTCCGGCCTTATTATCAAGACAGAGCGCCGTAACGTGCTTGAGGTACAAGGAAATGGTTCAATTATCAATAGAAGTGTGTTTGCCATATACCTTCTGTCCCTAAGAAAGTGATATGACGTAGTGCAAGACTAGAAACATGAGCTGGAAGGATAATTTCAGTAATAAACAATTGACTCGGCATTCCTTCCCTGGGAAGTCTTAGTTATTTTCTTAACGATGTGTTCTGAATGTTTTTTTTAAAGAAGGCTTATGTCATTACAATCATTCTACCAAATAGTCGTAATAATTTTAGCCATTAGGCCAAATTAGGAGAAATTCTCCAATGAAATGAAAGGTTAATTGCCCATTTAACCTAATCATCCCAGTGCATTAATTCTAACATGTGTTGGCTGCATACCGGCCGGTGTATTGCTGGGTGTGTGACTTGTTCTTCGCCCTCTCATTAGTGTTACAATGCAGTTGTGTCCAGGTCTGCGTGATTTGTCTGCACGATTTGTGTTGATTCTAGCTCTGGGCTCGTCAGATTACACCACGTTTCGTTTTTGTGTTTAACCTGGGCAAATGGATCATTGAATCGGCAGGCCACCAAAATGGGCCCGTGTGGGCCGGATTCTGCAGACAAATTCATATCTACAAAAGCTTTCTTTACATACCTAATATTTCTCAGCAAGTTTAAGTTAGTATAAATAACAGGACATTTCAGCCATAGCGAGAAAACACCGCTGCCAATATTTAGTTTATATAATGTTAGCTATTTTAAACAACTGTCTGGGCTGTTTTGTAACCCTGAAATATGTTGAAAAACGATTTAGATTGGGATTTCTCATAATTCAGCCGCGGGGACTGAAATTATTATGGTCAAGTATCTTTGATATATATAGGCCTGTTTCCTTTTAGTTACTATGCTGAACATCAAGTTAAAAAAAGGTTAGGAAACTGCGGTTCAGTACACTAAGGTGTATAGGTTCTCAAAAAGTATATGGTTAAAGAGACTGAGGAAAATGCTTATTTTGGACTCGGCTTTATTGCAGAGTGTTAGGATGCTGGCATAATATTGGCCAGCTGTGTTTGATTTGAGTCGAATCGGCCAGTAGCTCATCTGATAACCATCAGGTTGTAGCCTTCACAGGAGCACAGTGCTGACATTGTTATTCTGCAAATGTCAATCACACAGACTTGAGTCCTGGTTTTCCCCACCTGTCTGCCGCACCTTTTCACCTTTTGACTCCCGGCTTTCCTGGCCTGCGAAAAGAAAGCTTGATTTGATAGAACTCTGGGGGAAAGTTAGCGCGTTCCTCGTTTTCAGCTTCCTTTTAAATGCGGAGGAAATGCTTCAAGCATAATTTGAAGGGCAGTTCCCAGCTAGATTTCTCTCCCCTCCCGGTAGCCACGTCCCCATCCCCGCATGTCTTCATTTTATTTATCACGTGCTGTTCAGTGTAAGTATTAAATGCAATGGAAACAGCTTGACTCTATGGAGCGGGAGTTCCTTGCACTCATGGGGTGTAAATTGGTAATGCATTAATTGTTTTAACCGAACTGGAAGACAATGGCTATTTTCAAATATTGTGACTATTTAAGATATTGTTCTAATTGACTCTTCATTGCAGTATAAGTCTACTTGTGACAATAATAAAATTTTATTATTATAAATGTTGCAATGAACCTAGCTTAAATAAATGTGTTGGCCCGTTAACATCCCCTCAGTAACTCACTCCCCCACCCCCTCACCAACACATACAAACACACTCCTTGCCGAAATCCAAACTCCGTGTAGACTTTCAAAGCAAATATGAATATAATATTTTCAGTGGAAAATATTTGTTTTTACTTTGATGAATAGTGGCCTCCCTAGCCTGTTATTCATTCAAGAATACAGGATGTGAATTCATTGTCGCCATCCCAGTGATGTCTAATTGTGTGTCTATATAAACTACCCATATATAATGTGTGCATATTAAACATATAATGTGTGCATATTAAACATAGTAAAATAAATCAACCCCCATTTCTAGTTCATCAAATGTCATTTAAATTACTAAAGATAACTATACTGACAACTGATAATTGTGCTAACACTAAAACAGTGTGATTATTTGTTAATTTAAAACATTTTCGAATCACGGGCGTACTTTTCCGAGTTGATATTGTTTTCAGCTCCCAGGTTTGAGTTTGCAGATAGTTAACATCCGTGGTTCGCACGAAGACTAGATTAATCGAAATAGTCCGAATCAGTCAAACGTAGAGTTAAACCTTTCTGATTCTGGGGTGCTGGAGTGCGAATGGATCTCTTGTATTATTTAGATTGTTCTATTTAAAACGCTTTGAGTTTTCAGCACAGGGTGTTGCAAAGATTATTTAGGTCCCATTGGTAGAAATTGTCTTTGTAATGAATTTACGAATCTACCCTATATCCTGTGATGTGGGCCACTTCAGTTTAGAATTCATCCGTTACCTCCGTCCGGGTTGAAAACGGGCATTCAAGATCCAGGATGTAGAATGCATTCTGCCTTCAATAATAATTGTTGCTTATGGTTAATGAATGTTAGTTTTAGGATTGAATATCCGTGACAACAGATTATGGACCAGTTGTTCTTTTGTCATTTAAGATAAAAGGGGAGTTATATTTCAGGAGTAACAATTTAAGGATTTTCTAATTATGTTTATTTTCCACGCGATAGACGGGAGGAAAAAGTCGAAACACTTTTGGTTAAAAACGCATCTTGAGTGTTAAGGAAACCTGATAGATGTCCCACACTGAGAAAGTTGTTTTATGGTTTAAATTAATGGTGCTTTCCTTTTGATGTATGTATTGGCAGAAATCCACAAATATACAGTGCATAAATAGATTCATAAAGTAGCCATTTCTTTTAATTATCCAAAACTGAATTGGCAGCCTAAACCTTCAATAAGAAGATTAACAAAAATAGAAGAAAAATATTGGTTCTAGGCAAGCAGGGGCAGATCATTTGGCCCTTTGAACCTGCTCCCCCATTCAATTCTACCTCAACTCTGCCTTCCTACACTATTCCCATATTCCTTCACTCCCTTTTTATCCAAAATATCTACCAAAATTAAGACATCAAAATGTCTTAATTGTATTCAAGAGCTCGGCATCCACAGCCCTATATTAGACAATGGTAGACAATGCCAAAGATTTACAAGGATAATGTTCTCATCTCATTCTGAATGGCTGACCCATAGAATCCTTACAGTATATTTGTCCCCTCGACTATGTATGGACCCTACCAAGAGCACCCTACCTAGGCCCACTCCCCCCACACATGGGCACTAAGGAATAATTAGCATAGCCAAACCACCTGGCTGTGCATCTTTGGACTATGGGAGTAAACGGTAGCACCCGGAGGAAACCCACACCAATTACACTGGGAGAACCTACAAACTCCACAGTCATCCAAGGCTGGAATTGAACATGGGTCACTGGCGCTGTGAGACAGCAGTGCTGGCCACTGTGCCACCGTGCAGCCCCTTGCTTAGACCGCCCCCTTGCTCTGTGATTATATGACCCATAGGTCTAGACTCCCTAGCTAGGGGAAATATCCTCTCAATATTTACTCTGTTAAGTCCTTTCCGAATTTTATATGTTTCAATGAGATCACATTTGATTTTCCTGAGCTCTAGCAGAAAACTTCCTGGTTTGCTCAATCTAACCTCCTAGGACCATACCCTCAATCCAGCAATCAGTCTACTGAGCCTTTGGTGCACTACATCAAAATAAAGTATACCATTCCTTAGATAACCAGACGCAAACTGTGCACAGCACTTCAGGTGTAGTCTCACAACCACCCTATTGAATTGCAAGGAAGACATTTTCCTTTGTAATAAAGGACAGGATGCCATTTCCTTTCCCAGCCTGCTGCACCTACATGGTAATTGTCTGTGATGTGTGTGCAAGTAGCTCAGGTCCTCTGAATACCAGCATTTCGCCATCTCTCACAATTTAAAACAATTCTACTTGTCTATTTTCCCGCCAAAGTGGATACCTTCCCATTTTGCCATATTAAATTTCATCTGCCATGACCTCACCCACTCACATACCTAACGTGTGTATATCCTTGTGAAGTTTCTTTGTGTCCTCCTCACAGCTTAATTTCCTACTTCACTTTGTATCCATAACAAACCTGGATGGTTTGCTCTCAGTTTTCTCATGTAAGTCATTGAGGTACCTTGTAGATAGCTGCGACCCAAGCACGGTGTACCCGGCAGTTCCAGCCTATGAAACTGAAATTGAGCCGTTTATTCTTACTCTGGTGTCTGTCTGTCAACCAATTCGCAATCCTTGCTAATATGTTAGCCCATTCCCATGAGCCCTAATTTTGTATAACCTCCTCTGTGGTATCTTATCATTTAGTTTTGAAAATCCAAATGCACTACATCCCTCATCTACCCCACTGGCTCTAGCCGCAAGACACTAGTAGATTTGTCAAGCACCATTACCATTTCATAAATCTGTATTAACTTTGGTTATCATATTTTACGATCTCCTGCTACCAGGTCCCTAATAATAGATTCCAACATTCTCCCTCCGGAATGATATGTAATCCACGTTATGTTTGAGTAGATCATATCTTTATTCCTTGTGTAATGTTTTTTCTTTGACTGACACAGACTTTCTTTTTTGAATAATTGACCGTGGCACAAGGCATGGCACTGGACCACTTAAAAAACAAATCAGAGGCCCGTAACGGTGAAGCTGTGGCCTGCGTGCCTGGGTGTAGCAGCAGTTCGGTTTTGTCAGCATCCCTCTCCCACTTCATGTAGAATCGTCAAAGTTTCGGCTGAAGGCCTTTAACACTCACTGCCTCTCAGTGAGCCTTTGTACTTCCGTCCAGAGTTGGTGACAGTGTAAGGCCGTGGCAAGGGGCTGACTGCGCCTTTCACTCAACTTCACATTAAGAAGCATGATTAAACTTTGGGTTACCGACCAACTCGCCAGCAGCTTTACGTCTAATCAGTCAGAACACAGAGCCATGTCTAACTATGTGATTTCAATCGTGTGACATTTTCGTCAAGGAGTAAAACAAATAACAATCTTTTACTGTGTGACAGCGACCAGAAAAAAACCAACGTGTGTTAAAAAATACAAAATCGTGAGGATTCGATGGGAACAGGATCATAGAATGATGATCGGAGTCGGAAACGGGAACAAACTGCGAGTGAATAGTTGCGGGGAAAGCAACGATTTGCAAAATGAGCGCACGAAACTGCAAAAAAGGCTGACTGTCTATATAACACGAGTAGTTGCATATGCATTTAACTTAAGGTTAACGGGGGACCTCGTCTTGCCGAATATGTGGAATCTAAACAGTTTGCAATCGCTTAACATCCACTCACGGTTTTATTTGTTTATGTATGGTAGCTGAAAGGTTTAGCCACCTAAACAATGACACTGTACGTTGTAAGATTTAGGGAGGAATCCTGGGAGGAATAGAAATTATTTTGCAATATGTGCCCTGAGGATTAAACTGGTACTCAAAAATACCAACCCTCGGCTGATTATAATAGTGTCATATATTTCCGAGCCTAACCACGCGCTGACTCGCTTTAAAGTGTTAAAATAATAAAAGAATATATATAAATACGAGGACTGACTAATCTTTTATTGTTTGTATCCGTGTAAAGGGTAGTATAAACGGAAATATAAATTTAACAATACAAGCACATTTAATTAGATATCAAAATTTCAGTATTTTTCCCTTGTCGAAAGGCACAAGACACACTTTGGCATTATGCCATAGTCATGGTTGCAAGAATTATTTACAGTTTCTCCCACCTTTCACAAGTGTATGAAATCATATATAAATTCGGTACTTGGTACAAACACTTCAGATCTGCTACTGCAGCTGTGGCTCTTTCGCACTGAACCATAACATATTGTACTTACTATCAAACTGCTTTGGTCAAAATATTTATAAAACTAACTTGACAAAGAGGCACCACAGGATCCTAGGCTGAAACGTAAAATAGATTTCACGATAATTGCATCGCCCTCGACAATACTGACAATTTGTAGGAGAAGGTGTTGGAAAGACTGTTGGCACAATGTGTAAGCCTGAGCTTTAATGTTAAGCAGCCAGAACGTGTGTGAGAAAAACGTTAAAATGCTGGAATTACGTGCAATTGGAGGAGAAATGCGATCATTTTGACGCACTAAAACAGTTCTGCGTTCCTGTCTGGACAATCTTACTCAGGGAATGAAAACAATTGCATAAAACCGGACATGCTATCGGCAACAAACTTCCATATCAACTGCAAATCGATCCAAACTCCCAAGTGTAACTAATTGCTCATTAGAATACAATAATGGGTGAATCTGCCAGCGATAAGTTCCTTCAGCTGGGTGTTTGGAAAGAGAGGGGGTGGGGGGCAGAATAACTCAAAGGTGGAGCTGGCATTTACAGTCCTGGACTAAATTCCGCATGTTTGACCCGTCAAGCACGGTTAGACAGGTGGCTCTCTGGAGTTTCAAGGTCAGTGTGTAAAATTGGTGTCGACACCAGATGAGGATGGACATGGTTTTGTTTCCACCAGCTCGCCACGTTATTCTTCCTGATTCACTTCAGAAGGCGATGGGGAATTCTTGATTTGTTTTTCGGCTTGCTTCGCCTTCTCTTGCTCAGAAAGTTGTTCACTTGTAGGAATGGAATTCTTCTTCGGGCGACCTTTCGGCTTCGTCGGAGACTCCAAGCCTCCGCCTTGCAATACCTTTGAAAAAAAAATAACAGCTTAGCGACCAACCGCTACTATATATATTTTTTCAGAAACATTCTTCATGTTTCAACCCCTTACATTGAATACTTACTATTTTCTTCCACTTCATTCTCCGGTTCTGGTACCAAGTTTTGACTTGAAGTTGACTGAGGCCCAAAGATTCTGCTAAGTCTATTCTGTATTTAAAAATAGAAGTAAATATATTGGGACAAATTGAGATATCATGTATTTAAAACCGCAACGGCCCCGAAAGTAAATGCGTCGATGTTGCAATCATTTCACGCGCTGGATGGTCTTGTAAAAATGAACACTGTACTTTGGAAATGGTGCACACATGCCCTTGGTGGAGCTAAAAGTAATACAGTGGGTTGCTTGTTATTAACTCTCCACATCCCCCGATTATCATCAATACGAAGCCCGGAAGAAATATTCCAAAATACAAATTGCTCCCTTTGCTATTCGAATTAATCTGCATGTTTAGGTTGTGGAGAAAATATTTATTGGGAATATCACTTGTGATATCAGGATGAAATGGTGATGTATCACATTGGATCCTCATGTCCGTGTGTATATGTTTCAGTTGATTGCTGATTAGCGTGAGTCCGTTTGTGTATTTTTGTTTATTTTCTACTCTCTTTTGTTTTTGTCCAATTACCCCCTACTGTTCATTAGTACGGTCAGAGGATATGATCAAAACTATAAAATTGATTTTACGGGTGATTTTAAGTTTTAACGCGAGAAACTGCTTAGATCAAACGTCAGATCAGACGAGGTGCAATGCTTTTTCTTGTCAGCTTGGATCTTGTGTATGGAAACCATGACTTGGATTCAATTTGAATTTGAATTGTTTTTTGGAGCAAGCAATGGAGATGGTTTAAGGGCTTGCCCTGTCCACTCTACGCATTGGATTTGTAACTTTAAAAAAAAAATGTTTGCTTCATTTTTAAACAGTCAGAAAGCATTGTTCGCAATGAAATGTTTAAAATAATATCAAATGGGATGTTACCGAGCTGCAGAATGCAAACGAGCGTCTTCTTGTTGCGTTGTATCTGTCTTTGCAAAGTGTCATGTTGTGCTTTTGAAAATGTATGTAATGTATTTTTTAAAAATAAAGTGGCAATATTCAAAGTTACCTGTCTGGCGTTGAGAGATATTTCTGCTTTTCAAATCGTTTCTCGAGTCCCATGAGTTGGAGTTCAGTAAAGACTGTTCGGCTCCTCCTGCCTTTTTTCGCCTTGTTCCCTAGTTCGGGACCTTGTTCGAGTTTTGAGCGGAGGTGCAGATCCAGGGGAAGATGCGGACCTCCGGGCCCAGTGGTCAGGCTCGATCCTCCGGATACCAACGCTGAGCCCAACGGAGCGGCAAGACTGCATGAAATCGGGCCCAGCGGGAACTTAAAAACTCCAGTGTGATCTGATTTCAGGCCAGCTGCAAGGACATGGACACAAATGTTACTGCCGATTTTGGAGTGAGCTCAGAACTTGTACTTAAGGCCACTCCAATTAAAGCTGCCTTCGCCCACATATCGTAGAACTGCGCAATCAACTTATAAAATGATAAATATCAGTGAAATACTGGAACAATTTAAAATCAATTTTCAGAGTAGAATTTTGTTCCTCCTAACTCTAGACTATTTATATTTATAGAGGGTCGTGAAGCCATCAATCCCCCTAGAAGGGTTCTGTCACGCTGATCTAATTATGTGAAAAAAAATCAGATTTTTAAAAAAAATCAATATCTAAACTATATTCAAACTTTTGTTTTAAGGGACCATAATATCTCGCAATTCTTCAATGCAGCTTATTTAATTGTTGGTAATTTACGAAGCAAACATTGTTCAAATTTATATTGCACACTTGTTTATAGGAAACGGTTAATTATGTATCTTCCTTCAGAACACTGAGTATAATTTCAGTCAGCAACAAGTCATAAATACTATCCATTGCAACAGGACTACACATTTGTTTTTATCCGTCAGTTAAGGAAACAGGAAATTATTCAATTTCCCACGCCTTTCACCAATTTATTTTCCGCAATGAGCAATGACATTACTCCGGCTCCAGATTGAAAGAATTGTAATATTCGATTGCGACCTTGTTTTGCGAAAGAAAAGTTGATTATTTTGAGCAAGGGTTGATTTTGGAGAGTGTTTAAGTTTGGTACAAGGCTGGACATTTGTGTTTTTCAGTGTGTGTGAGAGTTGGGAGAGATGAGATTCCCCTATTTCAAAATAAATGTTGCGATTATCCTGGGTATTCGGGGTTAGAATACTTTTCAACCATATATTTCCGACCTGGGCGCACGCTGTTTACTCTGAGAATACATGGTTGGGGTGCCGGATAATATTACGAGGAAATTAAACACCGGATATATTTTTGGTAGATGACAGATATCGTGCTAAATATGCAGCAGTTATTGTACAATCGTAAACTGGCCGCCCGCTTGCAACCCCCAGGCAGCTTTTCTTCACTGCCTGCATTACTGGATTGCTTTGCCGAGGCCTGGTGAAAATATTTACAGTGGACAAACACTTCATTGCATTGTTTCGATTTATTACATTCTCCCTCTCCCAATTTGTGAGATGATTGTCTCCCGGGTAATTCCATGCTGTGTTATTTGTTTCATTTAACGTGCCACCCACGACTTAAAGCCAGTATAAATTGCCAGAGTGGTCGCTAGAGAGTGGTGCCTCATCCGAGAAATTAGCCAAGTAGAAAATACTGTTAATGTGTTACAAAGAGAAGCATTCTGAGGGAGCAGATTAGAGTAGTTTGTAAACCACCTTTTAATAATGTAGCCTACATTGAGGAAGCAAAGAGTCAGGAAAGATTTCCACCTACCTAGATGGCTGTGGTAGGGCCGACTGTTGAGCAGGGCATGGACCCCAAATTTGAGGAGCTCTCCCCCATTCGTGGCTTTGCCTGGGCCCCGGGGTTCAGTCAGTATCTCCTCGATCATAAAGCTCCTGTATCGGTGAGACCTGTAATCATGGATCGGCTCGTGAGGCAGGTAATGAGCTTCCAGCTCCAGGGGGTTCTGCATCATTTTTCTTTAACGCCACAATCCAGCTGAGGGTGAGAGTGGGGGGTTGGGGGGGGGGGGGGGGGGGAAGCGTGGGTGGGTGGGTGAAAGACACCAATAATGCAGGTTGATGTTGCCCTCCAACACTGCTCCGGCTGCTCACTAAACTCCGCAGGTTCGCAGCTGGTCAGTGCTCTCCACCACAGCGAGTTTTCAATTCGAGGCAACAAACGGCTTCATTTTGACACATTCTCTTTCAGGATGGAAAGTGGTAATTTGAAAGCGGGCGGTCCCGTCTCTCGGTCGCTAGCTCGATCGGCCGTGCTGTTTGCTTATTCACTTGTAGTGATTTGGAGCTTTTTCCGGATATCTAAACCGTACGATCTGGTCGGGAGAGAGCGAGAGTTGGGAGACTTGCAACATCATTAGCCCACGTGATTTCGTCTCTTTCTCTCTCTCTCTTTCTCTCCCCCTCTCTTTCTCTCTCCGCCCTGGAAGGAACCACCCAGAACTTCCCCCAGCCTATAGCAGCCCTCCTTACTCCTCATTAACTGAAAAATATCCCGGCTGCAATCACAGGGGTTGGAGTGCAAACCAGTCAATCCCCTGCTCCTGCTCCCAGAAGCAGCGTGTCCCACTTTGAATTAAACACACTGAACTGAAACGCTCCAGAAATGACTAATAATCAGTTCTGTTTAATAGCAATTGCGATTATTAAAGCACTGGCTATTGACTTCGCTGACTATGGGAGTATCCAGTTCGCCATTTTTCAGACACTGCAGGTTATTGGCCATCCAGCGCACTTTACAGAAAGAGAATGTGATATTAATGCACATGGCTGCAGGCTTGTGCTCTGGACTCTAGAGCACTGGGAGGAAGGACGGCGCATGGCTCTGATTTATTTGCTCGGCTCCGCGTTGTTAAGTTCTCTAACCAGTTGCAACGAAGGAGACTAGTGAACCAAGGCACAAGATATAATGAGTTAAGATGTGTTTTTCTTTTAATCAGCCTGTTTACAGCGGCAATTCATCTTCTAATCTCCCGAAAGAGGCCACTTCCCGATGGTGAAAATGGAGGATTGGCATTGAGCACAATGCCACTTGTCTTCCGCTTGTATCATGTACATCAACCTCCGCAGGATTTCCCTGAGAAATGGGCACGTGAACTCTGGCGCGAAGGGACTCGTGTCTCTAGTTCTCCAAATAAGTAACAACATAAATAGTCTGGAATTCATAGCCGCACCACTCCTGGGCGGGTCTCCCCGGTTCGAGACTAGTTTTGAGGAAGAGCAGAATAGTTTACGCGAACGCATCCAGTACATTAATGAAAATATTATCATTCTGGAGAAGCCTGGGAGTTGGAAACGTACATTTCGGGACAGATACACCGATGTCCTCCTAATTTAACGGTACTTTGTGGCAGCTGAGAGTGTTAGTAGTAACCTGAAGTCTAAAGTTAAAGGACGCAAGCAGGTACCGTCCAGTTAGGCATATGTTTTCTAACAGTCACAATCCCGGTAAACCATAAATAGATGTCAGATCTCAAGTAGATAAATTTATATATACAAGCACACACATATATATTAATACACACACAGAGATATATATACAGATATATCTCCTTCGCCATAAAATACAGCATAGCACGTCTCCGCATTATAATAATCTTTTTAATAATCTTTATTATTGTCACAAGTAGGCTTACATTAACACTACAATGAAGTCACTGTGAAATGCCAGGTTCAGAATTATTTCCTGCCAATTGCAGCAGTTAAATGTTAAAACAAAGTGTGTGCTCTCAATCTACTCATTCAAAAAATAGTTTTTTCGAAACCTTTGTCCCTTTTGTCCATTTCCTCAATGACAGTTTGGCAAATATGTCAACAGTTTAGTTTTATACTTACACCATGCAAAGATGGAACAGTCTTTGACCTTGCTTTCGACTGTGGGGGAAAATACACCTATTCGTTTTGAACAAGTAGAAATTGTTGGGCCGATTTTTCCAATAATCACAGCAATGGTCAACCGCCCCCCCCCCCCCCCCCCCCGGCGGATAAGTCAGCTTCTAAATAAAGACTCATTAACCATGGCGTTGCAAATATCTCAGTCTCGTTTCTATTTTCTGAAATAGAAATCGACCACAGCTAATTCCCCCTGCCAGTATGAGCTTGTCTTACACACATTGCAATAACGGGAAAAACTGTCCGCTGGAGAGTGGGGAGTCCGGAGCGGCGTGTTGCCTCCCAGGTAACTTCTAATTCTAAAACTTCCTCTAATGAGGTTTCGATGTAATCAGAAAGATACCGTTTTACAGTTGGCTACTTGTTATAGTTATTGAATGGAAAACGCAAAATTGAGAGGTGTGGGTAAAAGCAGTTCAGTTCCCGAATTTGATACTTCCTGTTCCATTTTACATTACACAATAAGGAAAAAATGCTGGATTAAAATTGTCAGGGGAATATTATGTCGTTCCAATGTATTAAATACATCAAGTTTATTGGGTAATTGAACGTGTTTTCCATCTTTGCAAAGTTGACTAATCCACCCACTGTTCTCTGACTGAAATGAATGATCGAAAGCTGCCAACGACAAGCAAACTTCACATCCACCTCATTACATAAAGGGCAACTCCACTCGCACCCCAGTCTGAAGTTCAGCTCTGAAAATACATCTAATTGTGTTGTTTTTCCATGACAAACATGACAGTAAAACATATTAGAGTTGTTCTAAATCCCACAACACGATACAGATTGGAATTACCGCTTCTGTATGGAATATTTTAAATCTAACAGACACTTCAGCTAGACAAAGCACAAAGTGAACGAAGTGCTTGAATTACGAAGTTTGATGACAGATTCTAACACCAGGACGATTCGAATGAGATTATACAACACAGTTTCCGGGAGGTAAAGGATAATGCTAGATAAATTAATGAAAAGGGCCCTACCCACATCTCAGGTAGATTTGTTTGTTTTAATTTTAAACTGAAATGATAAGGCTCCAGGACATTACATAAAATACATTTTGTAAATGTAAATGTCAGGATAATGTATTATGCCTGTAACGTAATTAGGTCACCTGACACGTTGCTAAGTTTTGATTAATGTCTTGTTTACTTCACCTTTGATTAAACGAATAGAAGTTCCCCCATTGCTGGTTGTATCGTCATTCCCTCAAATCAAACCTTTGCATTAAAAAAATGAATATTGATGCTTCTGCATTGTGTTAAAGTCACAAAGATAAAGGTTTTCCCAGGGTAGAGAGGTCAATTACTAGGGGGCATAGGTTTAAGTTGCGAGGGTCAATGTTTAGAGGAGATTTGGGCAGCAGGGTAGCATTGTGGATAGCACAATTGCTTCACAGCTCCAGGGTCCCAGGTTCGATTCCGGCTTGGGTCACTGTCTGTGCGGAGTCTGCACATCCTCCCCGTGTGTGCGTGGGTTTCCTCCGGGTGCTCCGGTTTCCTCCCACAGCCCAAAGATGTGCAGGTTAGGTGGATTGACGATGATAAATTGCCCTTAGTGTCCAAAATTGTCCTTAGTGTTGGGTGGGGCTACTGGGTTATGGGGATAGGGTGGAGGTGTTGACCTTGGGTAGGGTGCTCTTTCCAAGAGCCAGTGCAGACTCGATGGGCCGAATGGCCTCCTTCTGTACTGTAAATTCTATGAGATGTAGGAGGTAAGTTTTTTACACAGAGGGTAGTGGGTGCTTGGAACTCGCTGCCGGAGGAGGTGGTGGAAGCAGGGACGATAGTGACGTTTAAGGGGCATCTTGACAAATACATGAATAGGATAGGAATAGAGAGATACGGACCCCGGAAGTGTAGAAGATTTTAGTTCAGACGGGCAGCATGGTCGGCACAGGCTTGGAGGGCCGAAGGGCCTGTTCCTGTGCTGTACTTTCTTTGTTCTTTGTTCATTATTTCACTCAGGTAAACAAAGTTTTATGTTTGCAATATTAAGTTTGAGTGGGGGGAAAACCCAATACACCGTTCCATATAAATTAGATATAGCTCTTGGGACTAAAGGGATCAAGGGATGCGGGGGCGGGGGGATGCGGGATCAGTGTATTGAACTTGATGATCAGCCATGATCATAACGAATGGCGGAACAGGCTAGAAGGGCCGAATGGTCTCCTCCTGCTTCTATTTTCTATGTTTCTATGACTTGCATGCCATTTACTCCGAGAGGTTATGTCCGCACTTTTAGGCTTAGATTGCTCTCGTGTATATCCACGTTTTATTTTGTCGGCAAGGCAATAGAATATTATTTCCCTAGTGTGTCAAAACATGCGCGAAATATCCCAAATGGGAAATCCTTGATTCTTGGTGCAATGTTTAAATTGGTGTGAAATCAAATTGGTGTCCGCGAAAGTTGGATCCCGTTCTCTCTCTCTCCCCCCCCCCCCCCCTCCTCCTCTTAGGCGAGTTAAGGAAGTGTTTCTACACACTATGCAGTAGATGGAGTCTCACTGTGAGGCACAAAGACAACCGCAGGAAACTAACGCACAAATCTATCACCGCAAGTAGACCAATCGGCGTCGAACGTTTTACATTCTTTAATTCAGAACAGGACTGGCGCCTGTTTTTGGTCTTAGTCCCGCAGGTTGAATCGGACTCTCTCCTCCGGGGCGCAGTTATTGCTCGATTTCGAGCATCACGGGAGCGGGGTTTTCCTTTGCCTCTTTATTTTCAAATGAATTCACGGAACCCTTTGTGTGTTCAACACTGTGCAGTCAGAAACGGTTAAAATCGAAAAAGAGACTGTGGTTACAGTTCAGTTTGGCACTGGCAGAGTGACTGTGGTTTGACAACTGTAACCCTAAGTGACTAGATATTCATTTCGCAAAAAAGATGGAAAATAAACATTATGGAAGGAGTGAATGTGACGTAATATATATTCAATTAATGAGCCACATACAAAGCATCACGATTACAAGTGTGTTTCTGAAGGTTTCCACAAGTAAATATATTCTGTGAACCCCAGATTACTTTGGATTATTTTCCCCACACGATGACACGGGTCTTGGAGCATTTATTGTTGCGTGCTAGGAGTCAACTACGAACATAAATCATTTATTTAAACTGCTTGGAAATGAACAGATTCATCACGAATTGTAGAATTGTGTAGATATCAATTACTGTGCACGCATCAACTGTCCACGGTTCATGTTTCTTAGCATTATTATCAGTGTTGTTTGCTATACAAGGTATCACCACTTTCTGAGAGAAAACAGTCTTTTCGTATTCTATATTTAATTTGAAATATTTTGAGGACCATGCAATTTTTTTTGGCGATAACCCTGCATGTAAGTACTTAAATAAAAGTTAAATAAACTAATGTTCCTTCAGTGGGAACAAACCAGATTGTCATTCCAAACGACTGCGTGGAAAAACAATAGGTACTACAAGTGACAGCGCATTTGTCCTGTTGATCCATTTCTGCTTGTGATTCACTCTGCTGTTTTAACCAGGTGGTCTTTTCATTCCTGCAGGTGTCTCCTGCTAACATGCTGCAGAACTTTTTTGAAAGTGTCGGTTGCCTTATAACAAAACTCAAATGACGCCAACAAGGTTAGGAGCCGCATTCTTAGCCCTTAGCTTGTGAGCTGGATGAGATTTTCCTGTGTAAGAGGAATGGCTGGAGCAGACTGTAGTACACACGCATTTCAATTGAGTTTCAGATATATGTCAAGGAAGGTAAGGAAGCTTACTCAATGCGCTGGATTAAAGCTGAAGCGATATTTTAATTCTTAAAGAACTTTTGTTCTGTGTGTGTGTAAGTCATGGAGGAGGAAAGGAACGAATTCGATGCATTTGAATAATTCTTCTGTGGGTGAAGCATATTATAGACATACTTACAACATTCAAATATAATTAATCATTACTACTCGATGAACTTTTGTGAAGGATGATTCCTCATGGTCGAAATCCAGATTGGGACGGTGCATTTTCCATTCAGTCGGCTAAATTCTTTATAAGGCAGGGTTCAGTTCAAAATCCTCCTGCAAGTCGTTGCTCCAGAAGATGTGCTGGTATCTTGCCCGGGCCCAGTCAGGAAAGGATGCTGATTACATTCTGTAACGCTCCTTTGAAAACGCTTTGGGGCATAGTGCTATAGTGCGAATTCAGTGTAACTTGCTGCTGTAGATGTATTGAGTGCGGGATTTTGAAAATTGTGCTGTCCGAAGATGTTTCCTGTTACATACAGGTCGATTCTGTCAGTGGCGCTTAACATAGTGAATGGATTTTGATTATTTTTAAAGAAGAAAGTATGCTGGAGTGTTCTTACTTTATTGCAGGTACATGCATCGCCGAGTACCTACTGTCGAGTCGGCATCCATTGTTAGAATTTATACCTGATTCACTATCCTGGCATAGAGACATAATTTTTTACCATTGAGGTCGTGTCATTTCCATCAAATCCATCGAGCTGTTAAAATCGTGGAGTCAATTTAACATCGACTTAATTGGCCTTTTTATCTTGGCGAAGCCTGGAAACTATAAAGTTTTTATTGCAAGGAGACAAACTGTTACTTTTTTTGCAAGGAAACGAGGTCAACTGTTAATAATACAAAGCGTGGCTCCCATGTTGTTATACTGTAGGCTGATTTTGAGTTCGCATTAAAGTTAGAAGAATCGTGCAATAAAACGAATGACTTATTTTGAAAAACTTTTTTCAATGTATTTGAGGCTCATAACACGTCCCAGCAATTGATATAATTGCGATTGGTGACGAAGTTTCTGATTATTGGATTATTAATGTCACGTATAACGATAGTGCATTTTCGGCATGGGGTGCAATATTGTAGCGTTTGGCAGCAGCTGTGACATCATGTTGGCACGCTATGTGGGTGGGTAGTCAATATGCCCATTGCAGCAGTGGCATACCTGCATAACATATGTTTGTAATTGAAAGTGACCCGCACTGGGAAACTCTACGGTATTCCAGGGAAAACCATGGCTCAAGGGCAACAGCATGGGACAATTAGTCAATATAACTTCCACTTTAACATTCTAACGGGGTTTGATATTCCGGAAGCTCAGAAAAACTCGCCAGCAACAAAGTTTCCTTACCAATATCCAGTAATTGTATTGACTGTTTAAAAAAAAAGCAAATTATGCCCGAACAGCACCTAAATTGTCCAAAAAAAAGATTATTATTTTTCAGATGTATCTCAATAATTACTGAACTGCATATTTCTGAGTGTTATAACTACTGAGTTAAATCGCTTTATAGGGAAATATTATTTTATAATCTATAGTCTCTATTAGTCATGAAAACACTCAAGTTCGCAAAATTGACAATCGCACTGCATTAACACATGGTAAACAGCGCCTCTCTGAACAGCCTTCCCGTTCATTTTCTCTCAGCGGCTTAATAGGAAAATACAGCCGAAAACTAGTCAACCAACACTGCAGATAATTAAACTCACGCCGCGTGTAAAATGGGCATAAAATGTGTGCAAATCAGGATGGATAAGAATGATTTATTTCCATATCAGCATCTGCATTTCTTATTATATAAATGCAACTTTTTATTCTTTGGAAAGATAGAGTCGAAGGTCTGGGGGGGGGGGGGGGTAGCAGGAGGAATTCCGCCGGCAAACGACCGAGAAAGCAAAGTTTCACAGTTATTTGCACATCCCCTTTACACGAAATGATTCCCCTTCCACACGATTGTTACTGAAAGTTGAAGGAAGTGTGAAATTAAATGTAAATCAGACCAAAGTCACGTTGCAGAGGAAGATTCCGACTCCGCAGTTCGTGAGCAATTTAAAGTATTTTTTTAAACGCAGCTTTTGTAGCACCACTGTTGAAACCGACCGTATTCTGAAAAGTTTCTACGTTCCGATTGTCAAATCTAAATAAGTTTGCGCTTTTAAGCGCGCAAACCACAAAGCGATGGTAAAGATTCGGTTATTTGAAGAAATGTAAAACACGAACGTATTAACACGCCATCAGATGAAACTGCTGCGTCTGCGGGTCTATGACAATTCCCACCATTCTGTCCTATCGCACAAACCCTTTTGGCTCTAGGGATATTCCAACTCAAACTTGCACCCTTGTAGTGCGATGTGCAGACGGCAGACAGGGTCCATCCAGTTACACTGCCGGCTGCACCTTGCACCGACGCCAGCCACAAAGGGGACCTTCCCCAGTGCATATGTAAACCTCTACTTATTACGGTCTAAAAAAAAATCGCTGTCTTTCCTCGCATGAAAAATTGAACAAGGAGTTGAGGAAATTCCTCGACAGGCGGGACACAAAACTACCGTGTGAAATCTAAGAATGTATTTACACTGGAAATGTCCGTCCCTGTAGGAATGACAGAATTGTAGTTTAGAGCAGATCTTGCCCCTTACCCAGAACTGAAAAAGACCCTGACTTCAGATTTGAGATCTCATACAATGAAAACAGAACTGAGATCATTCTGCTTATCCGGGAAGATTGAAGACATTGGGGCTGTTTTCTTTAGAAAAGGAAAGACTGAGGGTGACTTGTTGGAGGTCTTCAAGATCAGGAAAATGTTCTTCAGGGTCGAAGTAGAGGAGATTTTCCAATTCTGTCCCAGTAAGCAGAAGGTAGTCAGCAATCAATTCTTTAGAGAATTCAGGAGAAACGTCCTTCCCTAGTGAGTAGTGAGGAAGTGGAATTTGGTATCGCAAAGACTAGCGCAGGGGATGGCACAGAGACAGTTAAGGGGAAGCTGGATAAACACATTAAAGAGAAAGGAATAGAGGGATATATTCTTGAGGTTAGATGGAGAGGTGAAGAGGGGTAAGGGGGGGCCTCCTGTGGTGAATAAATACTGTCAGGGGCCGATTGGGCCGAGTGGCCAGTTTCTGGATTGTAAATGTTTCATGGCTTTGAAAAATCCCCCCCCCCCCCCACCATAAGTCCACAACGTCCTTTTAGGGGTGAAGGCCCCACTCAGACAATGCACCTCAAGTTCAATCTGAGACCATTAGGATTTCTTTGGTAGCGATGTTATGTGTCAATGTGAATAAAGCATTTGTTTTAATGTATTGTGAATAACGATTTGTAGTTATATCCCCGAATAATTTGAACTTCATTTTTTCATTGACATTTAAAAATCTGCTTGGTGCTGGGATGTTCATACTGTGGTTTGAGATCTGCAGCAATGTATCTGAAGGTGCTAGAACCCAACAGTCGGATCTGGAGATGTTGCCCAATGTGCCATCACCCCTGTTTACACATTATCTTGAGCATTACTGCATAGTGAAAGGGGACGCTCTCCTAGCAATGCTAAATATGGTCTGAATATGCACTGTTACTCAAGTGGATTTTGGATTGGATTGGATTGGATTTGTTTATTGTCACGTGTACCGAGGTACAGTGAAAAGTATTTTTCTGTGAGCAGCTCAACAGATCATTAAATACATGAAAAGGAAATAAAAGAAAATACATAATAGGGCAACACAACATATGCAATGTAACTACATAAGCACTGGCATCGGATGAAGCACACAGGGTGTAGTGTTAATGAGGTCAGTCCTTAAGAGGGTCATTTAGGAGTCTGGTGACAGTGGGGAAGAAGCTGTTTTTGAGTCTGTTCGTGCGTGTTCTCAGACTTCTGTATCTCGTGCCCGATGGAAGAAGTTGGAAGAGTGAGTAAGTCGGGTGGGAGGGATCTTTGATTATGCTTCCCGCTTTCCCCACGCAGCGGGAGGTGTAGATAGAGTCAATGGATGGGAGGCAGGTTTGTGTGATGGACTGGGCAGTGTTCACGACTCTCTGAAGTTTCTTGCGGTCCTGGGCTGAGCAGTTGCCACACCAGGCTGTGATGCAGCCCGATAGGATGCTTTCTTTGGTGCATCTGTAAAAGTTGGTAAGGGTTAATGTGGACATGACGAATTTCCTTAGTTTCCTGAGGAAGTATAGGCGCTGTTGTGCTTTCTTGGTGGTAGCATCGACATGGGTGGACCAGGACAGATTTTTGGAGATGTGCACCCCTAGGAATTTGAAACTGCTAACCATCTCCACCTCGGCCGGGTTGATGCTGACAGGGATGTGTACAGTACTTTGCTTCCTGAAGTCAATGACCAGCTCTTTAGTTTTGCTGGCATTGGGAGATTGTTGTCGCTAAACCACACCACTAGGTTCTCTATCTCCCGTTTGTATTCTGACTCGTCGTTATTCGAGATCTGGCCCACTATGGTCGTATCGTCAGCAAACTTGTAGATGGAGTTGGAACCAAATTTTGCCACACAGTCGTGTGTGTACAGGGAGTAAAGTAGGGGGCCTTGCAGGTCTCGGTGTTGAGGACTATTGTGGATTTTTAAAAGACCTTTGACCTTCTGGACAATCTAAAATGAGCTGTGGGTATAATTAAGATATTTTGACACAGATTAGCTGCAGAGCGGGGAACCGGTGTGTAGCCATGCCGGCACAAGAGTTTTCTTGGTCGGAGCAATGGCGTTCCAGTCAGACAGGAACTGGGAGGTGTAAACAGGATGTAGTCTGGCAGGACTTTATTCTACTGATAGTGGTTTGAGACCCGTATCTGGAGTATAAGTGTAACATTAGAGGGTGGCATTGCCTATCAGAGATAAAATTATGGGGGACTATAGAGTAGTAAAATGTTCATTCGACTTATACCACCTTCAATGAGCTGTGCATCATGTGGCCTGTTAATTGAATTTTCTAAGATAGGGCATTCAAACACAGGCAAAACGTTCAAAAGGCCAAAGTTGTGTTTTTCCTTCGTTCAAATTCGATGCATTCGAATGTTGCACCTTAGTGTTCCGTGTTCTATTAATCATCCATATCACGATTTATCCTTCCCACTGGTGATTCAATTTCGACCACATACATAGTCAATAAACTCATTTTAGAAACACCTAATTGATTTGCACCAGCGTTGATGAAACTCATCTAATTTCCCAGGTTTTAATGTGCTCGGGAGGCACAGTCGCCAACCTGATTTCGGAGTTACACAACCGCTTTGTACGGCCAAAGCAGTATCACTTCCGTCAAGCGGCAAGTGAACCCAGGAAATTGCATCAATGCAATATCATAACAGAGCTGCGGCTGTTGAAAGGATACACTATGTTTTCAAATCGATTGCTATTGGGAAGGCTGAATTGATTTTCTAAGAGCACGAATTATGCCTTATTTTGAGAAATTAGGAACATTAGCCCGGTATTGAATAATACCGATTGCGTTATGTAATGGGGCCAAATAAATTGAAGTGTTATTATTATGTGATCCACATTGTAAGTGAGATAGAAAACTTGAGACATTGCATTCCCGGATTTTCTTTATATTGCTAAATTGGCAGAAATTAACAATATTATCAAATCTACTAATATTAATTCAGGGACATATAATTGAAGGCCCGGTTAAAGTTGGTCTGGCCATTTATCTTGGCTTTGTGTAGTAAATACATCTTATCTACGAAGAAGTTCCAATGCACCTACTGGGTAACAGCATTAAAAAAATAAACGCGGCGACTTATTAGCATTGAAAGCACTTTGGCTCAATCAATTTGAAAAAAAATGAAGCTTCGATATTCAATACATTTCTAAGTGTCGTGGTTGCCTATGTGACAGGGGAAAGTATCAAAACCTTTTTCCAAATATGAAGCGACGTCTATCACATGGGATCAATGTATCTGGGGTGACACAAATAGTTCACTTGGGACTATTATAATTTGTCTCTGATTGACACGTGGAGTACACCATTTATTTATTTTTTCAAATTAATTCAGAAAGACAGCTAAATGTGTTTCTGCAGATGTAACTTGCGCCTGTCATCGACCAGTGTAAACAGTAGAAAATAACACGGTCAATTGAAATGATCTTAACAAATAATATTCCAGTATAAGATTCAAAGTGACTCATTATTTTATTACTGTTTTGTTAGCGAACGTTAATTATTTCCCATTGTCCCGAAAATAATATTGCCAAAAAAGTGTTAATAGAATCATAGAAATTCAGGTTCTGCCGTTCACAGATTCAGAGATTCAACAGTAGAGAAGGAGGCCATTCGGCCTATCTAGTCTGCACCGACCCTCTGAAAGAGCACCCAGGCCCAGTCCCCTGTCCTGTCCCCGTAACCCCACCTAACCTTTGGACATTAAGGGGCAATTTAGCATTTGCAATCCACCTAACTTGCACATCTTTGGACAGTGGGAGGAAACCTGAGCACCCGGAGAATGTGCACACTCCACACAGACTGTCATCCAGTCACCCAGGGCCAGAATCCAACCCGGGTCCCTGGCTCTGAGAGGCAGCAGTGCTAACCACCGTGCAGTGGTGGTGGTTGAACCTAAGGATTAGCGTACCTCAGGTGAGGGGCAAGGTTGAGAAGGCGGGATCTTCATGAATAACCTCAGCCGGTATGGGAATTGAACCCGCACTGCATCACAGACTAGCTGGCCAGCCAACTGAGCCGAACAATATAATATCAATACGTCTACAATAATCTCAACTCCTTCACTTCCCCGTCCTAACCAAGAGGCGACTGCGGCTTTTTCACCGAATGATTCAAAAATGCCTGTTGCACCTCTAGTGCTTTTTGTTTGGAATCAATATGGCTCTTCCATTCTTTGATGTCAGATCCGGGCATCAAGAATCAGATACCTCCACGCATGTAAAACAATATTTTTATCTAACCAGAAAAGACCACTCAAATTTCTACCAATTAATATCAATAGTTATACTTATGTTAGCTCTAAATGCAGACTAATTGCCTATTGATCGTCTTGTAAACGGACTACATGTCGTGATCTGCTGACAATTTAAATGATGTTGGACAGCGGGTCTTAAAGCTGTAGCTATCCTTGGGGACTGACAGTAGAGTTTAATTGGTGGACATTTCCAACGATATAAACTACATTGAAATGCGTAGATTATTCGTTGAAACACATACGGGAGATCATTCAAAACGAACTGGTACTTCCTGCAGACCGAACAGCGGTCATTTCAGCTGCTAGATACATCCCAATGCTTCTGAGTTACATCAAGTTACTGTGATCCAGCACAGGTACAGCCCAATAACAATTACCCCAAAATTATTATACGTCTGGCGTAGGTGAGCTTTTTTTTATTGACCTTTTAAGGAATGTCCTTGTTCACTTTGCGTTTGTTTAACCCACCGGCAGGATTTTTTTTTAATCGGCAAGATTTGTCCTCTCCGTTTATTTCTACGCGCTTATTAGGCCCTTGTAATTTCAGTTTAATGGGCATGTAAATGATGTAATTGTACAATGATGTAATGATTTTTTGGAAATGCCCTTTTATGAAAGTCGATGTCAATATCTTCATCACGAATATCCAGTGATATTATGAAGGTGATTTTTATTTAGAGATTGGAAATGTTAAACGAATGTAGTAAAACGTGGTGTTTGCTTTTCTTGTCTCTCTCAATTCACTGTCGAATGACGACGCTTCGTTTTAAACAGCAGATTTTAACCACAGAATCTATTTTATAACGACGCATGTTTATTTATGAAGGGACATTGCACTACCACAGCCAATGACGGAAAATGCAGCTTGATTTTCGTTTGCACGATTGGACGGCAAATAAGCTTAAGAAGAACTTGGGATGGGCAGCGGCCATTGAACGTGGAGCAGCGAATCATGAAGAGTTTTCTGAACTTTTACATACTAAGATATTTCACACAACCAAACATGTTTAAATTATCGAAATCTTTACTGAAAAAATCTTTTTTGAAAACGAAAATTACTTATGAACAGCAATCACTTCTCATGGCCAATAAGGTTTCAGATTGCTTAACTTTTGTTTTTAAAACGTTAGCTTCTACCCCAAATTCAAATAATTTCAGGAAACCGAATTTTACAAGAAATGTCAGTTTCTATAGAACATTAAACAAATAAGTTGGTAAGTGGGTATTGGTAGTGGGATTCAATTAGCATTTTAGTCAGTGAACCATTTGCTAAGGACTTGATACATTCTGGAAACCAACTTCCGAGACAGGAACCTCCGAGAAGACGCTTTCCGCCAAGAAGCCTGCACCTGACAGCGGGTTATACTGTCAATAAAATAAAGAGCATCTCTGTTCTGAGCATCTTGCTTTTTTTTTTAGATTCGGAAGTGTATCCTTAACAAATGAAAACTGAACAGGTTGAAGTTGTTTTTTTGTATTAGCTTCTGTATTTATCTTCATTATTCGCCCGGGAAAACTAGATTTTTTAACACCCAAACTCTTCATTCAACTATAAGATATATTCTTTGTTTTACATCCATATTTCGAATACCTTAACGGTGCGATTCAGAATCTTTTTGATTCAGATAATCTGGAATAAATCGGAGACTATCGTTTTGCGCTTTTTTTCTCCCACTATAATTAAAATGCGAACATCGAGGGACTTGGAGAACTGACTTTAGACGAGCTATTCTATTCATTTCGAATGACTGCTAGAACATGACTCTCCTAAAGTATTTTCAAAATGTTTGGCGCTTGTTATTCCTATTTACAATTAGAATATTTGATCGCCAATTGTTAGGTCTCGTCTAAAATTTAAGATTAAAGGGAATTTATTTTGTTTGCAAATGGTCACACACTAACGGGGAACTATTTCGGTATCTACGCGTTTGTCTCGGTGCATCGATTCAACTTCTTTTCCAATGCAGGAACAAAGCCACCTACATACTGCTGGTAAATCTTAGCCCTCCTGTTTTACACTCATATACACTCAGTGGGTCTGCCTGTTGTCCATGTGAAGTTCCGAGTCACCACCGATACTGGGAATACTAAATGAGATGCTGCGGTGCTACAGGTGGTTGCGGGCACAGAGTAAATAGAAAGAAAATCCATATAGCAAATGGAATGGTGCTTGATAGTTAAAGTATGTGATTACATTGTAGCAACAATGTTTTGAGTTAGCGAACCATGTTACAAGATAGAGGATTTTCACAGTAACTTCATTGCAATGTTAATGTAACCCTACTTGTGACACTAATAAAGGTTATTATTGTTATTATTAGAGTTGATATAAGGTACAGAGAATATAACGGGTTAATTCCATTCCTGTTGCCTTTGTAAAACTGCTATTCATTGTAGTGGCACCGACTCTTTGCTTTCTTGATTTGTTTTGTTTGTAAAGTTACAGTTTTTCGTGTTCCAATCTCAAATCACCCTGCCAAGGTTTGTCACTTCTGTCCAATCTTTAGCTGTTCAGTTAATTGGACTGGAAACTCAAATGCCCAGCCGGTAACTCTTGTACGACCTTCTAGTAATGAGTCGTGCCTTTTTAACACTTTGGTGAAAAAATATTTCATATATTGAGACAGGTCTGAAATTTCAGGAGCAACTGGTGCATTTTTACACTTAAGAAAATATTTTAGTTAAGATTTCATATTAAAGATTAACCATTTGATTTTTTAAAGCACCCTTTGTTTTTCGGATATAGACAGTGCTGAAGATTCTAGTTTGCAGAAATGTGCAGCGAACGTCCTGATTCACAGTGTGACCATCAATAACTAAATATCTTAACGTTTGTCATTTTAAGATTCAAACAGGCGTTCGAGTCGGAAAGCTGCTGAAGCCACTAATCTGAAAAGGTCACGGACGTGCGTTTTCCTAGCCTCATATCTTTCTTGTATCCTTTAAGCGATTGCACGTGTTTCAACAATGACGTGTATGGTCAAGGTAATTGTGATCATGGTCAAGTCATTCCTCAAATAATGTCGCAAGCTGATTCCAGCGAACTAGTTGTGTTTCCATCAATTGTTTATCGTGTACAGTTTGGAAAGACCGAATTCCTTTCCCCTGTGGCGAATATTTAAAAACCAGGAGGTGGAGGCAATGCGGTTTCGGAGATGCTGGAACCCCAGCATGTCTTCTCGCACAGGAAATGTACAACATAATCTAAAGTATGTGGAAGATCATCCGTATTCTAGAGATTTAAATGTACTTTGTGGAGTTGCCAGTTATTCCGTGGCTGCGCCATAATTGAAAATGTACGACAGGCCCGTTTTGTCTTACGATAAATCGTGTTTAAGTCCAGTTTGTTATCCGATCCAGTGACCTTTCAAACCTCTTGAACCTCCACTGCTGCCGCCGTGTTTACCAAAGAGAAAGCTGTAACAAGAGGGGCAAACCTTGTCCCCCAATGGACTGAGTCTGGTCCACACTGGACAGATGTTCCTTCCTGGGCAGTGGGATAATCGACACGGTCAACATATTACACCTCAAAGAATCCTCAACCTTGTGGTGAAACATCTCCCAATAATGTTAAAGAGGTGGGAAGAAAGGAAAACCTCACAATGTCCTCAAAGTCATAGTCCTTTCGAATTTGCAACCGCTTTCACTGGCTTCGAAAGAGAATAACCCACGTATCCCAACATTTATACATTCGACTCAGCTCATTCAGAAAGACCGATTAAATCTGCAGTCATCCCTCCTCGTAACTAATTACCCAATGCTGGATCACACAATTCCACAGCATTTCATACTATTTTCACAGTAACTTCATTGCAGTGTTGTAAACCTGCTTGTCACATTAGTAAAGGTTATTATTATTTTCGGAGGCAATTGGTACGGGAGCTAATGATATATGGCAGGTAGCCGTGGGATTTATTATCCGAGACACCCTCAAACCATTTCAACAAACTTTGCTTAATTTTTGTTTTATCGTGGGGACCCAATGGACCTCTAAGATCCTTAAAGATCGCATTGGTGCTCATTATGAATGATAACTCATGCTGCATCGAACTGAAGAAGGTGAGATAGCATCTCCCAAATGATTCACGCCGCTCCCTTGTGTCAGCAATCGCCTGAACTCACTGATTTCCTGTCTCTCGTCAGTGGAAACCCACATACCGTGGAAGTGTCTTGAATTCCTAATTATTGCAATGCACGTTTTGTACATTTCTGAAATGGAATCCACAACGCTACACTTCCCTCTAAAAACACATCAGCTGAGTGAGTCCAAATACGGTCTGAAACAGTTTTACTAATCACGCAGATGACTTTCTCCCTTCAGGATTCTAGCTTCCTTCAGAAATAGAAGGTTTACTTCCTGACGACCACATTACCGATTCAGACCATGACACTAACTTGTCACTTAAATAACTCAAAACGCTTTTAGGGTTTTGCTAAAGCTTTTGGGTTTTAAAGCGAGCATTGAAAGAGTCTCAAATAGCACCACATGTCTGGCTGTAAATAGCTTTGTTGCCACTTCAACATACTGGTCAAACAACTGAAATTATATCGCTATTTTGTTTCAGAATTGCTCAATCTTACTGGATATTTCATAGAGTGATTTATGGTTCATTAGTTAATTTACATGGCAAGACTTTAGAAGTCAGCTATTCAAATAAAGAACAGCTCTAATAAATTAAAATAGTTTTTAAAAATGAATGACAAATTGTTTCATTGATTTAAAGTTTGTGCGTCTTTTATCAGTGAATGTCAGTGTGCTTTGAGAACCAGCAGAATGCATCCTTGTACCACACCCCAGACCTTATGTACTCTGAAGATTTTGTTCTTTCTCAGGTTGGCAGCTCCTACTGCAGAGTGGGGAGATCATGGGCTTTCAACCCTGTCCCTGAGGTTTGTGCACATAATCCAAGCTAACACTTCATTGCAATACTGAGGGAATGCTGTACTGTCAGAGGTGCAATATATTGGATAAGACATTGCACTGAGCTCCCACCTGTCCTTCCGGTGAATGCAAATGGTGAGATAGTACTCTTAGAAGAAGAATAGGAGAGTTCTTTCAATGTCTTTGTCAACATTTATCCTTTACCCAGCATCATAATAACAGATTATCTGGTCATTTATCTCATTGCTGCTGGTGGGATATTGCTGTGTATAAATTGGCTGCATTCTCTGCAACAGTGACTGCATTTCAAAAGTATTTCAGTGGCTTTGAAGCACTTTACAACATCATAAGGATAAAATAGGTTTGTACAACTGAAAATGGGTTCTTTCTTGTCCTTATTTGTCTCCTAGGATCTAATTCAAAAGCAGGATTGTTAGAAATATGGGGGAATGTCAAAGTTAGCAATGTTTGCTTGAAAGAATTTGTTAAGGAATGTGGCAAACTACAGTGATATCTCAGCACAATTGCTCAAAAGCCACTTTTGCCTGAGCATTTGTTTACTTCAGAATCTGGGGGATCAACCTCGGGCACCCTGCTCATTGAATTTATATCACTAAAGCAAATGGGCCACATCATCCAGTTTCTCCAGGATCAATGCTTCTGCTGCGGGGATAACACAGTTGGATTTACTTGTATAAACTGAAGGACTAATCACATAGACATCAGTCCTTTGGAATTCAAACTGAGTGCCAGTATCCAAGCCATTCAAGACCAAGTATCTACCAGAGCCAATTTAATGTGGTGATTATACTAGATATAGTCATCTGCACATGAAGCTTGTCATTATGGAATGAATAAACAAGAACAAAAGTTATTAGCTTTGTTTTCCCATTGGTAAACTGCAGCTACTTTCTCCACAATGTCATCAACACATTTTTATCGGCCTTTGCTGTAGATATTTAAAAATATGTCTGTTTGGAAAATTAATATTGTGGGAAATATCACATTTCAATACAAGTTTGTGAATACCAAATAGCTCAGTTTTTTTTAATGTGATGATTTGTATTCTCCTTTGGGCAAAGAAAAGGCAAAGGTACTGAAAAGGCAATCAAAACAAATTTGTTCCAGATTATCTCCCAGTTCTCTATCAGCTTAATACCTGTTAATTCCATCACTGTTATTAAATAATAACAGAAAACAGATCCTGATGAGAGCCCCAGGAATGGAACCGCTTGTGAAGAGTCAATGACTAGCAGACAAGAGGTTGGTAAGGCATAGCCCTGGATTTTGTGGTGGTAATGACAGTGACACTGTCAGTTTTATCCAACCTTACTCCACTGAAACAGTTAGGAACCTCTAGAGTCTAACAACACAGAAATCCAGAAGTTGCTGTCAATGATTCTACTCTTCTCCAGAAGGTGCAGTCTCCAGACTGCAATCAATGGGAAATCCATGAAGCGATGAGAACTTCTATTTTATTAGTTTGCTGTTAAAAACCCTTGACAAGGCTACATCTTGTTGAATTATGTATCATTTAGTTTTTAACAATGTACGAAGTTCAAAATTATTGTTAAACATTCACATTGGTCCCGTAAAGCTCATTTTATATTTGTGGAGTATAACATTTCTTCATACTGATAAAAAATTTAGTTTAGCTCCTTTCTTAATCCCATTTTTATCATTTAATTTTAATCTGAAAATTTTAATTTAAAGTGAAGGATGTTTAGTGCTTTTAATTTCCTAGTTGGCAGTGAGAATACTTAAATGTGATTGGCTGCTTACCTGGTTGCTGTCATCACTTCTGCTGCACACCAACAGATCTCTTTGACTTGGTTCCAGATTGAAATTGCCATCGGGAAAGGGGAAAACCACACCACAGAGATGGCATTAATGATGTGGGCAGCTTTCTTCTGTGTCAGTGAGGTCTATTGCTTTGCTGTTGACCTCAGCATCCACTTCATAGTTTAAAATATGCTTCCCTTTTAACTTTGTCTGCCCTCCTACATAAAATATATTTGCTTGTCTTTAAAGCTTTAAATCCATGTTTACTTTCTCAGATATCACATACCCTTGTGAGATTAATCTGCTCAGACTTTTCCACTCTACGGAGATGCAGCTGCTCGCAAATCAGCATCTCACCTGATATTACAGCTGAGACTGAAATACAGAAAATTGCGTTTGTGGCCCATGTTGTAGCATGTGATGACCCCCACCCATTCTTTTTTTCACAGAATGTTAGCAATGTTAATTTGCCATAGATGTTAATACAAAGTAATGGAACACTGTTGACTTCATAGTGTTCTGGAATTAAAGCCAACGTGCTTTGTTAACTTTTAAGTGGATGCATAAATAGTACGCAAATAGTTCGCAAAATCTTCACTAAAATAAGCAAAATATGATTGAATGAAGACATGTGACACAGTGCCAATTTATTTTCTCTGATGTTCTAGTTATCCTGTAACCATTTAACTCTTCCCCCTGAGATGACAGAAAAAGTCTGGAATGTGCAATTCACCATTTTTAGGTTAGTATTTTGCTGACAGTAGGGTAAATGTTCATCTTCAGTGTAGCCAGCACTCAGCTTTGTGCACATGGAGCACATTTGAGAATCCAGATGCATCCACCCAATGTTTTTCTGCTCATTAAATGTAGAGGTGGTGGTGGGAGTGGGGCGGGCGGGGGGATCATGTGTGTGGTAGGAGCAGCCAATCCTGGTGGCACATAAGCACACAGGAATGCTGATGAAGAGCACATACCATCATTAACCGAGTGGGAAGATTGAATCTGATTGCTAACTTTTAGAAAAGTCATGAAAGCATTCTTTTAGAGCATGTTTGTGATTTTACTGGAATCAGTGATCAGAGGAAATCTTATAATTTTGATGTCATTAACATTAGGTAAGATTTCCTCCATTTGGTTTAGTTCAAATTTCCACTTTAAACAACTCATAACTGCTTTAGGATTGGGAAATATTTTCTGTCTTAAGCTATTAGTATTTTTAGTATTTACATGCAAAATGCTGACGGTAGGCTAGTGAAAACAGAACTTAGCATGAAAGACAAAATGCAGGGCAGCATGGTGGCGCAGTGGGTAGCACTGCAGCCTCTGTTGGTCTCTTTGGTTGGCTCTGAATATGGCGGTCAATATGGTCACCTTCCTTAATTCTAATTACCTTTGCTCTAGAGTCGCCAGGTATTTTCGATACCGCCACAAGGTTCAAAACCAAATACTGATCAAAGACTCGGTACACCAGTTAGTTAGTTCAAAGTCAATGCTTATTTATTTACACACACAGTTAAATCTACTCATGCACAAATACTACAGACTAAACCATCACTACTGTTAAAGCCTATACTTAGCTTCGGGCGCCCACTCAGTCAGAGGAACAGTGGCCGTTGTTCGGTTCTGAGGCTGCTGGGGTCGTACTGGTAAAGGGGAACAGCTAAGGTCGTCTGTCTGGTAGCGTGCGTTGACCTTGGACTTACTTGCTTCTGGTGCAGCTGGTGGATGGGTCTCTCCACTGTGAGAGCCAAGTCCAAGAGAGCGATTCTCTCTTGGGGGCTCCTTCTTATACCCAAAGGGGCTTCACGCTCTTTTGGGCGGGCCTTGAACTTGGCCCCAATCAATTGGGCCGTTTCTTGATCATTCCTATTGATTTCATCCAATAAAGGGGTGGGTGCCCTGATGGCTGGGCATGTCCTAGGTGGCCATTGGCCTGCTTTGTTTCGGTTTCCTCTGGCGCCGGGGTGTCTGCCTTAGTATCGGTTACTCAAATGTTACTCTTTTGTTCCTGAAGATGGGCCATTAGTATGCTAATGGGCCTACAGTTTTGGTCTTGTCTGGGAGCTGCAGCTCCAATATACCGACAAGCTCTGAACCTGCTTGTTTTCTCAGCATTGTCCATTTTCCCTGCAATCTTTGCAATGTGTCCATTTTGTAATCGGAAAGTGGCCATCCCAGATGGCTACACCTCACAGAGCTGAGGTCCCAGGTTTGATCCCAGCTCTGGGTCACTGTCCGTGTGGAGTTTGCACATTCTTCCTGTGTTTGCGTGGGTTTCACCCCCAGAACCCAATAGAAGCGCAGGGTAGGTGGATTGGCCACACTAAATTGCCCCTTAATTGGACAAATGAATTGGGTACTCTAAATTTAAAAAAAAGTCAAAATGTATGATCTGGTGAATACCAATTATGACAGTAATTCAAATTGGGAAAAATAAATCAGTGAATTTTCTGACCTCTGCCCCTGGGGAATTCCCATTTCTCAGGGTGCAAAGTCAGAAATAAAGGGGCAAACATTTGTTTTATTGACTTTGCCCCTCTTTCACATTGCTCTGAGACAACTGGAGCTTCCTTTCATTTGGCGAGGGAATGGTAGAACTGGATGAGGCCGCGTTCTTGCGTGTTTTGTTTGCCCCAGGAACTTTGGGTGCACTGCTTTTCCCAGTGCAGGGGTGGGGTGGGGGAAGTAACATTTCAGGTTATCGCCTGAAATTGGCAGTGGAGCAAGGCCACAATTGTTTTTTGCTCTAGCCACTCTGAACTGCATTTAATTATGATCGAGGGTTATCAATAACCAATTGTTATTAAATATATATTATTCTCTATATATTGTTACGGACAGGAATGGGGTTAATTTAAGCAGCACTAATTTCTCCTCTCGCCACCCGCCCATAAACAGGAAGTGTTTTAATGCATTTCCCCATTTATAAGCAGTGCTGCATTTCCCAACCCCTCGGTTTTGTGTGATCCAATTTTCTTTTAATAGCCCCACAGCAAACTCGAGATAGATGAGCTCAAAGGGTTGGTTTATTTGCTGACTCAAATTATGGGGATAAGGTTGCAACATTACCTCAGACAATAAAGAGAGTGAATAGAGAAAATAAAGATTTACAGTACAGAGTCCATAGAGAAAATAAATATTCTTTCACATGGATTACAGAGTCCTGAATTTAATTCCACTAAGGTATGCCTTCTTGCAGGTTAGTGGACTAAAAATTGATACTGTATAATTCACTTTTCCAATGGTGCTAACTTGACACAGTGAGATCGGCATACAGATCTGAACCAATCTAGTAAGCGATGGTACAGAATTTCTAGCAGAAGCAGTGTAGATGGGACCAGATGTGCAACCTGGGCAGAGATCCTATTCTGTGAGTCTGGTAGTCAGAACGTAAACAGCAGACTGAGCTTTTCACTTCCACAAGGCAATATTATTGGTTCCACAAGCCCGAGGCCCATGTCACATGACTCCCACCTCTTCAGTCTACCTTTGGCAAGGGATGTGTATCCCTCGTCTGGGTTCCCACGATTGTTTATGTCTCAACAATCAAGAATTGAAATGAAGTCACGGCGCCGAGGATCTGGGTTCGATCCCGGCCCTGGGTCACTGTCCATGTGAAGTTTGCACATTCTCCCCGTGTCTGTGTTGGTCTTACCCCCACAACCCAAAGATGTGTAGGGTAGGTGGATCGACCACGCTAAATCGCCCCTTAATTGGAAAAATGTTAAAAAAAAGAATTGAAAGGAATGCTTCAGGACCCTTTATCTTAGCAGACAAGCAGACTCCTGTTGGCCACCATGGGTTATGAAATACAGATGGCCTTTTTATAGATCTCTTTGAGTTTGGCTTGTGCAGTTCACAGTGTGTCATTAATGGCTCTCCAGGGATAACGATGTGTGTGTTTCCCCAATACTGCCAGGTAGCCTCTTTTGTTCGGGAGTCACAGGCAGATCTTATTCCCTTCAAAATGTACACACTTCTTCTCATTGACCTGCCTATTATTGTGCACTGTTTTATCCCTTTAGCTGAGAAGGACAGAATAAACTTGGCTGGAGAAGGTGGTCGGTCCTCTTTGACAATTTTCAGTTGTGACAGTTTTACTCACATGCAAAATGAAGCAGTTTGCTTTCTTGCATTCCTCCACCTTGTGGTCTGCTTCAGAAATGACAAAATCTATTCAGCTAGAGAGGAACATTTTCATTTAAGGTCATGATTCAAGTTCATGACAAAGACATCCAAGTGGATTTCTAATTCTCTATTTTAATTGCAAGGCTACTTACTGCTGCATTAAAAAAAGTTAATAAATTTTAAAATCTTCAAAAAATTCACCTGATTATGAGCATTTAGTTAATACACTCACATAACTAAACTGACGACTATATTTAATGCACAGCTATTTAGTAAATTAACTTTTGATAGTTCAAATATTTTTCATAAAAAATATCTTTTGTGACATGAAGAGATAATCATGGACACAATAGTTATTCTATTGTTCTTGCAATTAGTTATTGGAGCTAAAACCATAACATTTAAATTGATGCAATATCAGTCTATATAACTGGATGAATCCTTAACTTACCCTTTAAAATGTGGTCCAATTAGAATATACAGAACTATTCGATGTATATTGCTGCATATGTAATGAATTACCATAAAGAAAATTTGGGTCACTTACATTTGTGCTTTCACACACACCTCCATCCAATTTAGTGTAAAAGTTGAACTTCCAAAAACATGAAGTGCTGTGAACCTTCTTCCTGATCACTGAATTCCAGTTTGGTGAAACCACCAGAATAAGCCAGTGAAAACCACACTTGCCCAGGTTTCATCTTTGGATTAGGCTGAGCTAATGAATGTGAATCCAGAATACCTTGGAGGAGCTAAATTGATTTTGATATCCTCATTTTAAGTACCGGAAAAAGCTAACCTGATTGCGATCAGTAACTACTCGGATTGCGATGTCGGTTCAGGGTTGTGAGAAAAATTAACTGTGACACCTCACTTTCCCATGAACAAATAGCCTGCTGCCATTCAGACATGAATTAATAACCTAATTTACTAGGTCCAGGCTGTTTGGCCTTCGTTTTTACATCCAGCCTGATTTTACTTTCCATTGACTTTCATGGGGAGTAAAATTGAACAGGATATAAAAACTGGAGGCTTAACCCAAATCTACCTGTTTCCTGTTAAGTTAAAATGACCCCGTTGCTATTCTACTTACACAAGAGTATCGTCACTTGGGAAGGTATTAAAGAATTGCTTTGGTCATGGAGCCAAACAGAGTAATTAGCTTCAGGAAAGCAGAGAAGAAAAGGAAGGAAAATTAGAGGAATACAAACCAAAACCCTTGAATTGATATAAAATAGATAAGTTATTCAACCTTGACTGGTTGGCTTCCTGAAATGACATGCTCATGTTTCCGCAAATGTGTATGTTCTAGAACATAGAACATAGAACAATACAGCGCAGTACAGGCCCTTCGGCCCACGATGTTGCACCGAAACAAAAGCCATCTAACCTACACTATGCCATTATCATCCATATGTTTATCCAATAAACTTTTAAATGCCCTCAATGTTGGCGAGTTCACTACTGTAGCAGGTAGGGCATTCCACGGCCTCACTACTCTTTGCGTAAAGAACCTACCTCTGACCTCTGTCCTATATCTATTACCCCTCAGTTTAAAGTTATGTCCCCTCGTGCCAGCCATTTCCATCCGCGGGAGAAGGCTCTCACTGTCCACCCTATCCAACCCCCTGATCATTTTGTATGCCTCTATTAAGTCTCCTCTTAACCTTCTTCTCTCCAACGAAAACAACCTCAAGTCCATCAGCCTTTCCTCATAAGATTTTCCCTCCATACCAGGCAACATCCTGGTAAATCTCCTCTGCACCCGCTCCAAAGCCTCCACGTCCTTCCTATAATGTGGTGACCAGAACTGTACGCAAAACTCCAAATGCGGCCGTACCAGAGTTCTGTACAGCTGCAACATGACCCCCCGACTCCGGAACTCAATCCCTCTACCAATAAAGGCCAACACTCCATAGGCCTTCTTCACAACCCTATCAACCTGTGTGGCAACTTTCAGGGATCTATGTACATGGACACCTAGATCCCTCTGCTCATCCACACTTTCAAGAACTTTACCATTAGCCAAATATTCCGCATTCCTGTTATTCCTTCCAAAGTGAATCACCTCACACTTCTCTACATTAAACTCCATTTGCCACCTCTCAGCCCAGCTCTGCAGCTTATCTATATCCCTCTGTAACCTGCTACATCCTTCCACACTATCGACAACACCACCGACTTTAGTATTGTCTGCAAATTTACTCACCCACCCTTCTGCGCCTTCCTCTAGGTCATTGTTAAAAATGACAAACAGCAACGGCCCCAGAACAGATCCTTGTGGTACTCCACTTGTGACTGTTCTCCATTCTGAACATTTCCCATCAACCACCACCCTCTGTCTTCTTTCAGCTAGCCAATTTGTGATCCACATCTCTAAATCACCCTCAATCCCCAGCCTCCGTATTTTCTGCAATAGCCTACCGTGGGGAACCTTATCAAACACTTTTCTGAAATCCATATACACCACATCAACTGCTCTACCCTCATCTACCTGTTCAGTCACCTTCTCAAAGAACTCAATAAGGTTTGTGAGGCATGACCTACCCTTCACAAAGCCATGCTGACTATCCCTGATCATATTATTCCTATCTAGATGATTATAAATCTTGTCTCTTATAATCCCCTCCAAGACTTTACCCACTACAGACGTGAGGCTCACCGGTCTATAGTTGCCGGGGTTGTCTCTGCTCCCCTTTTTGAACAAAGGGACCACATTTGCTGTCCTCCAGTCCTCTGGCACTATTCCTGTAGCCAATGATGACATAAAAATCAAAGCCAAAGGTCCAGCAATCTCTTCCCTGGCCTCCCAGAGAATCCTAGGGTAAATCCCATCAGGTCCCGGGGACTTATCTATTTTAAGCCTGTCCAGAATTGCCAACACCTCTTCCCTACGTACCTCAATGCCATCTATTCGATTAGCCTGGGGCTCAGCATTCTCCTCCACAACATTATCTTTTTCCTGAGTGAATACTGACGAAAAATATTCATTTAGTATCTCGCCTATCTCTTCAGACTCCACACACAATTTCCCATCCCTGTCCTTGACTGGTCCTACTCTTTCCCTAGTCATTCGCTTATTCCTGACATACCTATAGAAAGCTTTTGGGTTTTCCTTGATCCTTCCTGCCAAATACTTCTCATGTCCCCTCCTTGCTCGTCTTAGCTCTCTCTTTAGATCCTTCCTCGCTACCTTGTAACTATCCATCGCCCCAACTGAAACTTCACACCTCATCTTCACACAGGCCTCCTTCTTCCTCTTAACAAGAGATTCCACTTCCTTGGTAAACCACGGTTCCCTCGCTCGACGCCTTCCCCCCTGCCTGACCGGTACATACTTATCAAGAACACGCAGTAGCTGATCCTTGAACAAGCCCCACTTATCCAGTGTGCCCAACACTTGCAGCCTACTTCTCCACCTTATCCCCCCCAAGTCACATCTAATGGCATCATAATTGCCCTTCCCCCAGCTATAACTCTTGCCCTGCGGTGTATACTTATCCCTTTCCATCATTAACGTAAACGTCACCGAATTGTGGTCACTGTCCCCAAAGTGCTCTCCTACCTCCAAATCCAACACCTTGCCTGGTTCATTACCCAAAACCAAATCCAGCGTGGCCTCGCCTCTTGTTGGCCTGTCAACATATTGTTTCAGGAAACCCTCCTGCACACACTGTACAAAAAACGACCCATCTATTGTACTCGAACTATATCTTAAGAACTATATTCTGTTGGGAAGCTGGGATCTATCAATAGGAATAACCTAATGAAACATAGAATTTATTGTTATTGTTCTTAAGAAGGAACTTGATAGCTATCTCTTTGATGCATTTAGTTACACTATAATCTTTACGGTGATATATGGTAGCCCAGAACACTTATTTAACAGTTTCAGCTAAATGGGGGAATTCTATGTGTTTAAACTTACAGAATACAATGCAAATTAAGGCAATTTATAAATGAAAAAGGAGTTCAAAATGAACAGAACCGAACATTATATTTATGACTTTCATGACATGATGAGTGGACCATTGAGTGGGTCCTAGGTGACAGCTTCGAGACAGCGGGCTGGTCCATATTTAAGAACTCAGCGACCAACATAAATGAGTATGCCACCACCGTCACAGACTTCATCAGCAAATGTGTGGACGACTGCGTGCCAAAGAAAGCAGTACGTACTGGGCAGCACGGTAGCACAAGTGGATAGCACTGTGGCTTCACAGCACCAGGGTCCCAGGTTCGATTCCCCCCTGGGTCACTGACTGTGAGGAGTCTGCACATTCTCCCTGTGTCTGAGTGGGTTTCCTCCGGGTGCTCCAGTTTATAGGAGCACCCGGAGGAAGACGTGCAGGTTAGGTGGATTGGCCATGATAAATTGCCCTTAGTGACCAAAAAGGATAGGAGGGTGTCATGATATGCAAACATGCAGCTAATGAACACATAGAATAGGACACGACCAATGAGCAGTCAGGACACTCAGGGGTGGTATCGCACTATAAAAGGGATGAGACACTCACACCCCGCCTCTTTCCACAGACCAACATCTACAGAGTGAGACAGGGTGTATCCTCAGCATCACACCCCAGCACGTGGCTTAGAGCAAGGCTGGTTCAGTTAGACTGAGTTACTACATTTAGATTAGCAGGAAGTCGAACTCATTGAGAACTGTGCTAATAGTTCAATAAAACACATTGAACTCACTTCAAAGTCTGGAGCATCTTTTACTCAAAACTGTATCAAGTGGCATCTTGTGTTATTCCAAATTACATAACACAACATGATACCAGGAGTCTGTTCAATCTAGTAAGTTCAACTCAGCCAAATCTGTGACGACCAGCGAATGTATACCGGCACAATGGAAAAGATTCCGGCTCCTCACCAGCTCAGGACCTCCGGCAATCTCAGTGTCAACTGCCGGACATTCAAGCAGAAATTTCAGCTTTACGTCAAAACATCAGACCTCAATGGTGCGCCTGATGCACGGAAGTTAGCTCTTTTCCTCACCACAGCGGGTGATCACGCCTTGGAAATATTCAACTCCTTTCACTTCGCCGAAGACCAGGACAAGACAAAGTTTCAGACCCTCCTGGACAGGTTTGACAGACACTGTGAGGTGGACATCAATGCAATCTTCGAGCGCTACATATTCAATCAGCGATTGCAAGGTAAAGACGAATCCTTCAACTCATATTTAACTAACCTTAGACTGCTAGCACAATCCTCCAACTTTGGTGATATCACTGACTCCGTGATCAGAGACCAAATCGTTTTTGGAGTTCACTCTGATCCTCTGAGAGAGCAGTTACTGAAGACCAAGCATATGACCCTGCCAGTCGCGATTGAAACATGCACAGTGCATGAGCACGCTAAAAATCGCTATTCCCAGTACAAAATGGCAGAAAATGGAAACTAGCCACCCACGAGGTGGAGAGTGTGCAGGCCATCTCCCGGATGCAGCGCTTCAACATTGACGAAAGGGGCCATTTTGCATGCTCTTCCCGGGGCCCGACGCATGCAAACGGGATAACGAAACGGCTGAAACCCGCACTGCGCAGGTGCAGATGTCTGAGAACCGCACTGCGCATGTGCAACGACACACGGAGCATCAGGACGCCGACGTCATGACATGTTTGAACTGTGGCACCGCCCATGTAAAGAAACACTGCCCTGCAAGAGGCAGGTGCTGTTTAAACTGCGGGAAGCTAGGTCACTATGCAGCCCTGTGCAGATCTGCACCACCAGTCAGGAGCCAGCGCTCCCAATTCCAACAACGGTGCATCCGGAGTGTACAACAACGCCTACAGGATTCTGATCCCGGCAGTGCAATGGATCCAGATGATGAATGCCTGGACAATGCCTACCGTGTGGGCATTACTACAAAGTATGAATATGCCACATCATACACATCGCAAGTCCAATCGATCCTAGCTGTGGATTCCGAGGACGAATGGTGAGCAGTGATGAAGGTCAACCACTGCTCCATCCAGTTCAAGCTGGACAAAGATGCCTCTGCCAACCTCCTCTCACAGGCAGACTTCAGACGCATTAAGAAGCCCCCCACGGTCCTTCCAGCTGCCTGCAAGCTCCTGGATTACAACAGGAATGCCATCATGGCACTGGGATCCTGCCATCTGCACGTATCCAACCGGCACACACAAGCACGGTTACGCTTTGAAATTGTTAAGCCGGAGAGGGCATCCCTACTAGGTGCGCACGCCTGCAAGCAGCTGAACCTGGTTCAAAGGGTTTACACCACGACATCCCCCCACGTGGATCTTCGGGCTGGCATCAACGACATCCTCGCCCAGTATCCAGATGTGTTCGACGGGATGGGCACGCTGCCGTATCGATACAAGATTCTGCTACGACCTGATGCCAAGCCAGTGGTCCACCCACCACAACGAGTCCCTGCTCCACTGAGAGAGCGCCTGAAGGCACAGCTCAAAGAGCTTCAGCAAAAAGGCATCATATCCAAGGTCACCGAACCAACTGACTGAGTCAGCTCGATGGTGTGTGTAAAGAAGCCTTCGGTGAACCTGCGCATCTGCATTGATCCCAAGGATCTCAATAAGAATATCATGCGGGAACACGACTCCATCCCGAAGCGGGAGGAACTCACGAGTGAGATGGCACACGTGCGCTTCTTCACCAAATCGGATGCATCACAGGGATTTTGGCAAATCCAGCTGGAAGAGTCCAGCAGAAGGCTCTGCACCTTCAACATGCCTTTTGGCAGATACTGCTACAATCGCATGCCATTTGGCATCGGTGATATTCCATCGCATCATGGAGCAGATGATGGAAGGCATTGAAGGGGTTTGTGTGTACGTGGACGACATCATCATATGGTCCACGACCCCTGAAGAGCATGTGTCCCGTCTCCAGAAGGCATTCCGCCATGTACATGCCAACGGCCTAAAGTTAAACAGGTCCAAATGTTGTTTTGGCACATCGACGCTCAAGTTCCTAGGCGACCAGATCTCACAGCATGGTATGCCCCATACACAGACAAAATCAAGGCCATCGAGGTGATGAAGGTCCCTGAGGACAAAAAGGCGGTGCTACGCTTCTTGGGTAACGTCAATTTTCTGGGCAAGTTCATTCCAAACATGGCCACACACACCACCGCCCTACGCAACCTCGTGAAAAAGTCAACTGCCTTTGAGTGGAAGGCGGCACACCAGACAGAGTGGCTGGAGCTGAAAGCCAAGCTCACCTGGCATTCTTTGATCCAGACTGGGAGACAAAGATATCCACAGATGCGAGTCAGGATGGCATCGGTGCGGTGTTGCTTCAACGAGATGATACATCATCCTGGGCACCAGTAGCCTATGCATCAAGGGCGATGGCGCCCACTGAAACCAGATATGCACAGATTGAGAAGGAGTGCTTGGGTCTTCTCACCGGCATCCTCAAATTTCATGATTATGTCTACGGCCTGCCAACATTCACAGTCGAGACGGATCATAGGCCTCTGGTCCACATCATCCACAAGGACCTGAACGACATGACGTCTCGGTTGCAGAGAATCCTGCTTAAACTTAGGAAGTATGACTTCAACTTGGTGTACACACTTGGCAAAGAGCTCATCATCGCTGATGCATTGTCCCGCTCCGTAACCACGCCCAGTGAGCCGCTGGAGATCATCCAGCACACCGAATCGCAGGTGCAGCTGCGTTAGTACTCTCCCGGCGACAGATGAGAAGGTAGTTCTCCATAAGACATAGGAGCGGAAGTAAGGCCATTCGGCCCATCGAGTCCACTCCGCCATTCAATCATGGCTGATTTCAACTCCATTTACCCACTCTCTCACCATAGCCCTTAATTCCTCGAGAAATCAAGAATTTATCAACTTCTGTCTTAAAGACACTCAACGTCCCGGCCTCCACCGCCCTCTGTGGCAATGAATTCCACAGACCCACCACTCTCTGGCTGAAGAAATTTCTCCTCATCTCTGTTCTAAAGTGACTCCCTTTTATTCTAAGGCTGTGCCCCCGGGTCCTAGTCTTCCCTGCTCATGGAAACAACTTCTCTACATCCACCCTATCTAAGCCATTCATTATCTTGTATGTTTCTATTAGATCTCCCCTCAACCTCCTAAACTCCAATGAATATAATCCCAGGATCCTCAGACGTTCATCGTATGTTAGGCCTACCATTCCTGGGATCATCCGTGTGAATCTCCGCTGGACCCGCTCCAGTGCCAGTATGTCCTTCCTGAGGTGTGGGGCCCAAAATTGCTCACAGTATTCTAAATGGCCCATCTCATCCGTGATGAGACAGCCAAGGACCCCCTCTTGCAGCAAGTCACCCACAACCTCACCAATGGCTGACAGAAAGGGCTAGCAATTTTACAATGTGAAGGATGGCCTGACGGTGATTGATGGTAATCTCCTCAAGCTGGACAGGATTGACATTCCGCTCAGTCTCCAGAGCTTGGTGCTGCGCCAGATTCATGAGGGACACCTGGGCGTCGAGAAGTGCAGACGCAGAGCCTGGCAAGCTGTCTACTGGCCCGGCATCAGCCAGGACATCACGATCATGGTCCTGAACTGTGCTACCTGTCAGCGATTTCAGCCAGCGCAGAGCAAGAAGACGCTCCAACGGCATGACACAGTGACCTCCCCATTGTCCAAGGTTGGCATCGACCTCTTTCATGCAAATAGTCGCGACTACGTATTGATCATCGACTATTTTTCGAATTACCCTGAGGAGCTGAAGCTCCCGGACCTCACCTCTCGGACCGTCATCAAAGCCTGTAAGGAGACGTTCACAAGGCATGGCATCCCAATCACCGTCATGAGCGACAATGGCCCCTGCTTCAACAGTCGAGAATGATCCACATTTGGCAGGTCATACAATTTCCAGCATGTCACCTCCAGTCCGCACTATCCGCAGTCCAATGGAAAAGTCGAGAAAGGGGTGCACATTGTGAAACAGCTCACCTGCAAGGCCGCGGACTCCGCTTCCGACATACACCTTGCACTACTTGTCCACTGGCATGTCGCCAGCTCAACTCCTGATGAACAGGGATCTGCGGACCTTCCAGCCATCCACCTGCCCAACCTGGATCACCTCCCGGTGCTGCAGAAGATGCAGCAGCTCAGAGACCGTCAAAAGCAGGGCTATGATGCCCATGCCACCGATCTGGCCGTGCTATCCCCGGCAGACACTGTCAAGATCCAGATACCGGATGGTGGGTGGTCTACCCCGGCTGTCGTTGTTCGACAGTCCGTGCCCCGTTCTTATGTTGTACGTATGGCTGATGGCTCCATCGTGCGAAGGAATCGATGGGCACTGCGCAAAGTTGCCTGCCCACCAGCACTTTCTCCTCCATTTCCATATGTTGAATTGTCACCTCCTATACCTCGCGCCACGAGGTCACCAGTCAGGCTTCCATCCCGCCTGTCAAGGCGGCGTCGTCCCCTGCGCCACCTCTCCGGTGGCGACCAGGATCAGACGCAAGTCTCAGAGACTGGACTTGTGAACATTTGTTTTGTTTGCTCTGTTCTGTTGTCCTCGTCAGTCACGTTAGTCAGACTCATTCACATGTAAATACATTCACATTCGCTAACAAAACATTTTTAAAAAGTGGAGATGTCATGATATGCAAACATGCAGCCAATGAACACATAGAATAGGACACGACCAATGATCAGTCAGGACATTCAGGGGTGGTATCTCACTATAAAAGGGATGAGACACTCACACCCCGCCTCTTTCCACAGACCAACATCTACAGAGTGGGACAGGGTGTATCCTCAGCATCACACCCCAGCACGTGGCTTAGATCAAGGCTGGTTCAGTTGGACTGAGTTACTAGATTTAGATTAGCAAAGAGTCGAACTCATTGAGAACTGTGCTAATAGTTCAATAAAACACATTGAACTCACTTCAAAGTCTGGAGTATCTTTTACTCAAAATTGCATCAAGTGGCAGCTTGTGTTATTCCAAATTACATAACACAACAGAGGGGTTATTGGGCTATGGGGATAGGGTGGAAGTCATTACTTAAGTGGGTCGGTGCAGACTCGATGGGCCGAATGACCTCCTTCTGCACTGTATGTTCTATGTTCTATGTATGTTCACCAACCGGAAACCATGGCTCAATCGTGAGATTGACTCCCTACTGAAGGACAGGTCTGAGGCGTTTAACTCAGGCATCCCTGATCAATACAAGAAATCCAGGTGTGACCTCCGCAAAGCTATCCTAGATTCCAAAAGAGAATATCAGACCAAGCTAGAGTCACAAACTAGCGCTACAGACTCTCGGCGGTTGTGGCAAGACCTAAACAAGATAACGGGATACAAAGCAAAGTCGAGCAGTATCTCCAGCAGCAGCCCACCCCTCTCCGATGAATTCAATGCATTCTATGCTCGGTTCGAACAGGAAACCAACGATCCACTGTTGAGTGCCCAAGCAGCCCATAAGCACCATCGCAGCTTCCGAAGTCAGATCGGCTTTCCTGAAAGTGATCACTCGGCAGGCGTCGGGTCCGGACGGGATCCCTGGCCGTGCATTCAGAGCCTGCGTGGACCAGCTGAGAGATGTGTTTGCGGACATCTTTTACCTGTCCCTACTCTGCTCCGAGGTCCCCACCTGCTTCAAGAAGACCACCATTATACCGGTGCCAAAGAAGAAACAGGCAACATGCCTCAATGACTACAGTCCGGTGGCCCTGACTTTAATCGTAATGAACTGCTTCGAGAGGTTGGTCATGAAGTGCAATACTCCCTGAATGCCTTGATCCACTGAAATTCGCATACCGCCACAACCAGTCCACAGCAGAAGCCATCTCCCTGGCCCTACTCTCATCCCTAGAGCATCTTGACAACAAGGAGTCCTACACCAGACTCCTATTTATTGATTACAGCTCCGCCTTCAACACCATAATCCCAGCCAAGCTCATATCAAAGCTCCAAAACCTAGGACTTGGCTCCCCACTCTGCAACTGGATCCTTGATTTTCTGACCCACAGACCACAATCAGTAAGAATAAGCACCAACACCTCCGCAACAATAGTCCTCAACACCGGGGCCCCGCAAGGCTGCATACTTAGCCGCCTACTCTACTCCCTGTACACAAACGACTGCGTGGCAAAATTTGGTTTCAACTCCATCTACAAGTTTGCTGACGATACAGCCATAGTGGGCCGGATCTCGAATAACGACGAGGCAGAATATAGGAGGGAGATAGAGAACTTAGTGGAGTGATGTAGCGACAACAATCTATCCCTCAATGTCAGCAAAACTGAAGAGCTGGTCATTGACTTCAGGAAGGAAAATACTGTACACACCCCTGCCAGCATCAACGGGGCTGAGTGGAGATGGTTAGCAGTTTCAAATTCCTAGTTGTATATATCTCCAGGAATCTGTCCTGGTCCACACACGTCAACGCTACCACCACAAAAGCATAACAGCGCCTATACTTCCTCAGGAAACTAAGGAAATTCGGCATGTCCACATTAACTCTTACCTCCTTTACAGATGCACCATAGAAAGCATCCTATCTGGCTGCATCACAGCCTGGTATGGCAATTGCTTGGCCCAAGACCGCAAGAAACTTCAGAGAGTCGTGAATACAGCCCAGTCCATCACACAAACCTGCCTCCCATCCATTGACTCTATCTACACCTCCCGCTGTCTGGGGAAAGCGGGCAGCATAATCAAAGACCCCTCCCAACCAGCTTACTCACTCTTCCAACTTCTCCCATCGGGTAGGAGGTACAAAAGTCTGAGAACACGCACAAACAGACTCAAAAGCAACTTCTTCCCTGCTGTTACCTGACTCCTAAACGACCCTCTTATGGACTACCCTCATTAACACTACATCCCTGTATGCTTCACCCGATGCCGGTGTTATCTAGTTACATTGTGTACCTTTTGTTGCCCTATTATGTATTTTCTTTTATTTCCTTATCTTTTCATGTACTTAATGATCTGTTGAGCTGCTTGCAGAAAAATACTTTTCACTGTATCTTGGTACACGTGACAATAAACAAAATCCAATCCAAAATCTAATCCAATCCATTAATTGTGAGAAAGTTTGATCAAGTTCTAGGGCCTGTAATCAGCAGTCAAATTGGAATTACCTGATTTTTATCTAATTTGCTCCATTCATTAACCAATTTAAGGTTAGAGTCATGGATGGAGGGAGCACAGGAGGCCATTGGCCCAACATGCTTGTGTCAACTTTTTGAAAGAGCGATTCAATTAGTACCATGAGCTGTTCTTTCCCGCATTAAATATTTCTCCTTCAGGTATGGGCCATAAACTCCGAGCTCCCCAATGTCGGATTTAGGGGGTAGACCAAAGATGCACAAGGGAACCCCTCCCAGAGCATCAAAGGTAAAGGTTCATATGGCAATTGCCTAGAAGCGCTAACTTCCTCTGGACAATTATCCTGTGTTGGGAACCACCAAAAAATGTGATTTAAATCGCAAACTTTGGATGGTTAATGCTGTGTTACCCAATTAGTTACCCAGAAAAGGTTAGCAGAATTAAAACCTCTTCTAACTTGTGGGAACTATTGCAAAGACAAGGACAGGTCCTGTGAGATTCCCCCCCACACCCCCGAACTGCAGAGAATCTCCCCACTGACTAGCTCTCCCACACAAGAAACCCCCACAATTCCGAACCACAGGGCACATTGTTCCCTCCTTCATACCCCCCAACTCTGTATCCCGACTGGACCTCCCTCCTGCTGTCCACCCCCCTCCCCCTGATGCCTGGACCCTTCCTGATGTCCTACCCCACTGTACTGTAGGCCTGATTCCCCCCCCAACAATCCAACTGGACCTCCTCCACAATATCCACCACCCCCTGATGTCCAGTCCACCACAGGCCTGAACTCCGCCCCCCCCCATGCCGTTTGAACCACCCTCCCAATATCCGACGCCCCTACCGCAGGCCTGACCCCCCCCCCCACCTCAACAGAATCGGAACTCTCCCCAATGTCCGACCCTTCCCTCTATTGTCCGCCTCCCAATGTCTGAACCACCCAACCAATCTCTCTATTGTCCACCACCCTGATGTCTGACTCCCTTGATGAGCAACATTCCATCCCTCCCTTGTTTCCCCCCGATGTCTGAATCCCCACCCCCAATATCCTACACTAAGTTCAATACCCCACATAACAATATCAAAGTCCTCCCATCTCCCGAGTCCAACCCCCCCCTGCCCCCCGATGAGCGACCATCCTGATGTCTAACCCCCTCCCACATGTCCCATCCTCCCCAATCCCACCTCAATGTGCACTACCCTACCCCCACCTGACATTTGATCTCCTCCACCTCTGAAATCCTATCCACTTACTTTGGGCCTAAGGCTTAGGCTCCTACCTTCTCCCTGTCCTGCCAATTTCACTGGACCTTTAAACTTACCTGGTAATTTGACGATGCTGGGTCTCGGGATGAGCTTCACCACCTGGATCTTGCCCGACCTGAGTCGGAAGGCTGGGCAAGATGGGCACGGAAGAAATGTCACGTATGGAATTGGGAATCGAGTGGCAATCTGAAGCTGATTGCCACTCCGAGGAAAACACAGTCCAATTAATCCAATTCCCTTTGAAAAGTGCAGTACTGAATCTACTTCCAGGTAGTGCATTACAGATCACCACATCTGGGGCGTCATTCTCCAACCCCCCGCCGGGTCGGAGAATGGCCGTTGGCCGCCGTGAATCCCGCCCCCGCCCCCGCCGAAGTCTCCGGTACCGGAGATTGGGCGGGGGCAGGAATCGGGCCGCGCCGGTTGGCGGGACCCCTGCTCAATTCTCCGGCCCGGGTGGGCCGAAGTCCCGCCCAGAAATTGCCTGTCCCGCCGGCGTAAATCAAAGCTGGTGTTTACTGGCGGGACCAGGTGGCGTGGGAGGGCTCCGGGGTCCTGGGGGGGCGCGGGGCGATCTGACCCCGGGGGGTGCCCCCACGGTGGCCTGGCCCGCGATCGGGGCCCACCGATCCGCGGGCGGGCCTTTGCTGTGGGGGTACTCTTTCCCTTCCGCCTCCACCACGGCCTCCACCATGGCGGAGGCGGAAGAGACTCTCCCCACTGCGCATGCGCGGTAAACTATCGGCGGCCGCTGACGCTCCCACGCATGCGCCGCATTTCCGCGCCAGCTGGCGGGGCACCAAACGCCATTTCCGCCAGCTGGCGGGGCAACAAACGCCATTTCCGCCAGCTGGAGGGGCGGAAATCCCTCCGGCACCGGCCTAGCCCCTCAATGTTGGGGCTCGGCCCTCAAAGATGCGGAGCATTCCGCACCTTTGGGCCGGCGCGATGCCCGTCTGATTGGCGCCAGTTGGCGGACATCGCACCGTTGGGGGAGAATTTCGCCCATGGTTTCTGATTGTGGCACCTAGGAAGCAACGTGTAGGGAGATGTAATGGCAGCAATGAAAACTGTTACAATCCCCAGAGAGTCTAATAACCTGAAAAGGTATTGATGGATGAGATTTCGCTTTTTAAAACATTCACCAAACAGTCAAAATCCCCGGTTTCATGGATATGATTATTATCAGTAAGATATACATCTCTGAACACTCACAATAATCTTTATGGTGTAGCTTTCCAGAGTTTGTTTTCAACCTGCCAACTAATAACACCTAGATTAGGGTTTAGATGAGGATAAATTTCTTCACCCAGTGAATGGCCGGTTGGCCGGTGGAAGTTGCGACCACGGAAATCCAGTTGAGGCCAAAACACTATGGGTGGGATTCTCCGACCCCCCGCCGGGTCGGAGAATCGCCGGGGGTCGGCGTGAATCCCGCCCCCGCCGTTCTCCTAATTCACCGGCCCCCCAAAAATCGGCCGGCGTGAGTCGCGCTGGCCGCCTCGGAGAATGGCGGGGTCCGGGGCTGCCCGAATTCTCCAGCCTGTGATGGGCTGAAGTCCCGCCCGTCTTTTGCCAGTCCCCGCCGGCGTAAATTGGAGCAGGTCCCTTAACGGCGGGATCCAGCGGCGCGGGCGGGCTCCGGGGTTCTTGGGAGGGTGCAGGGGGATCTGGCCCCGGGAGGTGTCCCCATGGTGGCCTGGTCCGCGATTGGGGCCCACTGATCCGCGGGCAGGCCTGTGCCGTGGGGGCACGCTATCCTTCCGCACCGGAGGCTGTACCGGTCCGCCATTCCCGGTGTGGAAACGAAGCCCTCTGCGCATGCGCGGGGATGATGCCAGCATGTGCTGGCGCTCCTGCGCATGCGTCAACTTCCACCGGCCAGCGGAGGCCCTTCGGCGCCGGTTGGCATGGCGCCAAGCCCCTTTCTCGCCGGCCGGCGAGACGCAAACCACTCCAGGGTGGGCCTAGCCCCTGAAGGTGCAGAGGATTCCGCACCTTTGGGGCGGCCCGATGCCGGAGTGGTTCACGCCACTCCGTCCCGCCGGGACCCCCCGCCCCGCCGGGTAGGGGAGAATCGTGCCCTATGTTTTCAAGAAGCAATTAGATATATCACTTGGTGTGAAGGGGGTCAATGGATATTGGGGAAGGCGGGATTAGGCCGCTGAGTTGGATGATCAGCCATGATCGTAATGAATGGTAGGTTAGGCTCGAAGGGCCGAATGGACTCCTCCTGCTTCTGTTGTCCACGTTTAGCCACTTCTGGTACAAACACCCAGCTCTTGTGTGTCTCTGTGCTATTAACACAGCTTTCCAGGTTTTAAATCATTTTACAAAAATAGAAAATACTGGACAATCTCTCTTTATTGGTAAATTTAAAGTACCCGATTCATTTCTTTTTCCAATTAAGGGGCAATTTAGCGTGGCCAATCCTGCACATGTTTTGGGTTGAGGGAGTGAGACCCACCAAGACACAGGGAGAATGTGCAAACTCCACACGGGCAGTGACCCGGGGCCAGGATTGAACCCGGGTCCTCGCTGCCGTGAGGCAGCAGTGCTAACCACTGCGGCACCGTGCCGCCCGATACCGGACAATCTCAGTGGCATAGATTATCATAGAATTTACAGTGCAGATGGAGGCTATTCGGCCCATCGAGTCTGCACCGGCTCTTGGAAAGAGCACCCTACCCAAGGTCAACACCTTCCCCCTATCCCCATAACCCAGTAACCCCACCCAACACTAAGGGCAATTGTAGACACTAAGGGCAATTTATCATGGCCAATCCACCTAACCTGCACATCTTTGGACTGTGGGAGGAAACCGGAGCACCCGGAGGAAACCCACGCAGACACGGGGAGGATGTGCAGACTCCGCACAGACAGTGACCCAAGCCGGAATCGAACCTGGGACCCTGGAGCTGTCAAGCAATTGTGCTATCCACTTGTGCACTTGTGCTATCTATGGAGAAAGAAAGGAGCTAACGTTTCGAGTCTGGATGACTCTTTGTCAAGGCTTGATGCTGTCAGAGCTGCTGAGATTGTCCAGAATTTTTCTGTTTTTGTTTCTGATTCCAACATCCAGTAATATTCTTTTATTTAAATATTTTTATCCAGCTTGCACAGAACTGTCAAGAGTTCCTGTCTCCTTTTCTGCCAAACAGAGAATAACTGACCTCTTGCAGAGAGAGATTTGCATCTTCTCCTCACAAGAATTCTATGTGCAATTCCATAGATTATATGCTGTAACTCGAAACTCCAATTCATTCCTTTTTGTCTCTTTTTAGCTACTCACATTTCCATAGCAACAGCCCAGTCCGTGGCTTTGCCTCTTATCTGTATTCCAACTTCCTAGCAACCAGGAGTCAGGTTAGTTTCTGGTATTCTAAAGACCTCGTAGACAGCAGTCTAATTACATTCGCCTTTCCATAAATATCTTTAATCTCACCTTGGATTTAAAGGGATATCTCACAATCTCACACGGAGAAGGCTCGAAGGGCTGAATGGCCTACTCCTGTTCCTATTTTCTATGTTCTGAAATACAAGCTTTTGCAAAGTGCAGAGTTTGTTGCAAGGCAAAGTATAGGTCCTGATTGGAATTGGAGAAGAATACGATTGTCAAATATTGGACTAAGACCAGGGAGACTGCAATGACAGACAGACACACCATTGGCTGAGTATTTCCTAAGGAGGTGGAAACAAGAACCAGTATGTTTTAGGGTCAGAAACTCACCTTGCTGCTGTCCTTGATCTAATGCTGAAGGTTGTGAGGGAGAGGACAAAGGTCCTCATCCTGGAGGACCTCCGATCAGCATCATCTCCTTCTCCAATCTGTCTCCAATTCCTCCTCCTGTCACCCTTCCTGCTCCTCCCTGGGTGGGCTGTCTCTTTCTAGTGACTCACTGACTTCAATGTTCACATCTCTCTGGAGAGTCATGTAATGGAGAGCAGAGCAAACCACCACAATGACAAAGATCCTTGCCGGAGGGGATGGGTGAGCACCAATCGACGAATCCATGCACCGGAATCTCATCTTCAGAAGATCAATGTCCTACTCATTGTTTGAATTGGTGGAGGATGAATGAGTCATGGCAGGTGTCAGGTAAGTGAGCTCACACAGAGGAATCTGCTGTGATCATAGACTAGTTGATCATTGAGGGAGTGGAAGCATTTCCTTTTGATGGATCGTACTAGCCAGTCACTGAGTGTCTTGCTGGCAATGTTGATGCAAGTGGTGATGCTCTGCATCTGGGGGAATCAACATGGAGAAGTAACTCCGTGTATTCTGTCCATACGAGGCCATATCAGCCATTAAGCAGCTTTGGCAAAGAGAACATCAGTGACCAGTGACTTGCAGTAATGTGTAATTTTTGAGACTTCACTGAGGTCCATAGCTGATCCTTGAAAAGAGCCCAAAGCAAAGAGGTTCAAGACAACAGTGACTTTGGTTGTCGCTGGCATTCTTGTGGCGCCTTTGCCTCTGTTCCTGCCTTTACAATTTAGCCTCATGTCCCTGATATAAGTAATAATTTGTTTTCTTAAAAGCATTATTAAAACATTCTTTACATTCAGCACTTTCATATTCTGCATATAACATCATATTGTAATTCAGGTGGGGCTTGTGATTACTAATCTACCTGAAAAGGGTCCTTCAACCCAAAATGTTTGAGAATCATTGCCATGACAATTTGTACCCATGCAGTCACTGCCCCTAGAATTCCATGGGTTTCAATTTTTTAAATCAAGTCCATGATGTGATAATTTAACAAACATCTTTTGAAAATCTATCTATGTAGACGCAACTGCTTGACCCTAATCCACCCTCTGTTACTTTATGAAATAACTCAATAAAGTTAGTCAAAAATAATTCATCTTTTGCACATCCGAGCTGACTTTCATTTATTAACCAATTTTTTCCAAGTATCAATTCATTTTGTTCTGGTTAATATCTCGCAAAGTTTCCCGAGCACTGATATTAGACCAGTTATTTCTGAATATTGGAAAAACATCACTGTAATAACTTCACCAAAGCCAGTCTTTTATGAATAACATCCTTTAATAAAGTAACAAAAAGGGCTACTGTGGCTGACAACAATGGCGTCCCAGCTGTGGACCTACGGAGATGATGGTCCGGGTTGGAACTGCAGATTTTAATCTTCCGCCATGCACCACCTTTTGGGCAATCCTCAGCCCGCTCAATAGGGGAATTTGTGTTCCACAAAGCATACAGGGATATCTATTGACAATCCCTCCGCGTCCTTCTTGGTCATTATAATATCCTTCCCACCTTAAGTTTCCCTTTCAGTACGCCTGTGGCAAGGAGGTCTCTTCTGCCTCTTTGTAATTGACTTGAGGTCCGATCAGGGTGGAATGAAATCTGAAGGTGATCTTAACTTCCGGAGGGAGCGCTGATGAGTTACCGATGAAGATTCCTCTTTAGTGTCTGCTCCTGATGGAACACTCGATTCCTCTGGATCTTGGAACCTGAGCCCTAGTCATCAGGGGAGACGGATGCAGGGTCCTCTATGGGCAGTAGCCCATCACTGGCAGTGGGCACCTCTGTGATCGGTGGTGAGGTTTGCACCAGGATGGACTCCCCCATTCTAAGGTTGTCCAGGTGTTTACTCAAGTCCTTATACTGGACTTCCACTTTATAGGATATGGGCTCCGTTTTCTCCAATATGACTCCAGGGACCTAACTGGAACCATCTCTGAATTCCTCACATAAATGAAGTTACCTGTCTTGAATATTCTTTCAGATCTCGCAGAATCATAATTTCTTTTTCAATTCTCTTGTTGGGACTCCACTCTTCCCGCTAGGTTTGGGAATAGTAGACTTAATCTCATGCGAAGCCATTGTACGATTAATAATTTCACCAGGGCAATTCCTTTCGTAGTGTGAGGAGTGGTCCTTTAATCAAATAAAAATCAATTTGGTCTCCATGGATACTGCTGGTTACTTTTTCATGCTGATTTTAAAGGTCTGCACCGCCCGATCTGCCAATCCATTGGATGACAGATGATATGGTGCTGTTCTAACATGTCTGATGCCATTTGATTTCATGAAGGCCTGGATCGCCCCATTGGTGAAGATCATGCCATTGTCAGAAACTAGGACTTCCATGTGCCATGCATGCAAAAGCTCTATTGTAGTTTCTTGATAGTAGCGTGGGAGGCCGTGCGGTGTACATCCAACCATTTGGAGCGCACTTCCACCAGAAAAGGCCAGGAAAGTCTATGGGCATGTGCACCCATGGCCTGCCTGGTCATTCCCATGGGTGTAGGGAGGCCAAAGGAGGAAGTTTCTGGTTTTCCTGGTCTAAATCGCACGACTTTACCACGTCCGTAATGTCTGAGTCGAGACCGGCCCACCAGTGGTGAACATTTTCATTTTAGAGACTCTAGGGTGGCCATTATGTAGCTCCAATAGGATTGGCACAACCCATGGTGAGGGACAACTACCCAAGATCCCCAACGAATGATGCTGTCCTCAACATTAAGTTCACCTTTCTTGGTCAAGTAAAGTTTCATGGTGTTGGAGAGTTGTCGTCGGACTCCGCTGCTCAGGATCACGCGTTTCATTTTGACAGCATTGGGTTCTTTTGTGTCCAGGTCTTGATTTACTTTGCAGACACTGGAAATGTCTCCAAGAAATTCAGTGTCATAGGCTCTTCCAACGTCACCAATGGAGCTGGGCTGGTGGGCAGTGGGAGTCGACTCAAGAGTTAGGTATTCTCGTTCCAAGGTGAAGATCAGCTTGCATAAGGACTTGTATGAGTATCCTTGCTTGCCCTTCAGGGTCTTGGCAGCATGCGCCATTTCCAATGGGTCATGGTGAACATATTCCAAGGATTACCCAAAGTGGCGGTGTGCATGGATGACCATAAACTGCAAGTAAAGGGAACCAGCACTGTATCCGGATTCTTTATCCTCAATAACAGATCCTGTTGCTAACTTTTGGTTGGTTCAATTGGCTCTGTTTTATAACCTTTTCTCTAGAGTCGCCAGGTATCTTTATGATACCGCCACGAGGTTCAAGTTCAAGTAATGATCAATAACTCAACACACCAATTAGTAAGATTCAAATCAAAGCACATTTATTATACACAGTAAATCACTACTCATCCATAAACTCTACTTTCTAGGCTATTTCTATCACTAACAGGCCTATACGTAGCTTCGGACTGGCCCACCAGGTCAGGGGAACAAATGGCCTTTCGTTCAGGTCCTGAGTCTGCGGGATTCAAAAGCGGGTATGGACTGTTAGCTTGGAGCGCCTATTTCGCAGCGAGCGTTGACCTGAGACTTACTTGCTGGGAGGCCACTGGACAGTTCACTCTCAGGGGTTGCTTCGTGTTGCTGAGTGACCCTGTCAAGAAGGACGATTTGAACTTGGGGGCTTTACTTTATAGTCCACAGGGGGCTTCCCGCCCTTCGGGGCGGACCCTGTACCTGGTTTCAAGTGATTGGACTTCGTTCCAATCGCTTGGTTCGATTTCTCCAATACTGGAGCTGTTCCCTGATCGTTGGGCGGTCTTTAAGTGTCCGTTAACCTCTTTTGTGTTGGCTCCTGCTGGCGCCGAGGAGTCTGGCTTGGCCTTGTTTACCTTAAAATGTTTCGATTGTTCCCGGGGATCGCTCATTACTATGTAGATGGCTGCTACATTACTATGCAGATGGCTGCTTGTATCGATGCTGTCTGGGTTTCTGCAGAGTCTAATACACAGTAAACTTCCACCTGCTAGTTTTTGCCTGTGTTGGCTGAATTTCCCTTCAGCCTTTGCGGATCTCCATTTTAAGTCGGGAAGTGGCCAATTCAGGTTGCTACAATCCGAATAAGGGCCAGCCACTATCACAAAACACCTGCCATAGGTGTACTAGTGAAATTTATTTACACCAGAATCAACTGCCAAACTCACCTTCTCGATTTGAGAATCCCTCCGCTCAGCACCTGGATGCTTACCGATGGGTCTTTCTGTTCCATCTTTCCAGTTGTGTGAGAGCACCGCCCCAACCCCATAAGGAGAAGCATCGCAAGTCAGAATGAGTTCCTTTTTGGAGCTTGAATGGGTCAATAAATTGGGCTAGAGCAGCTGCTGATTTACTTTTTCGACGCCCTCCACCTGTGGCGCACCCCCCCAAGACCATTTCCGGTACTTTCGCAATAGTATGTATAACGTAGACAGCAAGGAGGCCAAGTTGGGGATAACTTCCCATAATAGTTGACTAATCCCAGGAAGGATTTGACTTCCGTGATTTTTCTTGGAGTTGGTGCTTCCTTGATAGCCGTGACCTTGTCCTCTACTCTGTGTAGCCCTTTTTTGTCCACACGGTAGCCCAGATAGGTCACTTTGCTCACTTGGAAAATGCATTTTCCCCTTTTGAGAGGTACTCATGCTTTTGAAAATCATTGCAAGACCTTATCAAGGTTTGCCAGGTGCTCGTGCTGTGATGACCCTGTGATCGGAACGACATCCAAGCACACCTTAAACCAGACAAATCAGTCCACCTTTTTGCAGATTTAAGCTTACGGTGAATCGGGTTCCAAATTGGATAGGTACTCCATGCTGCGAAAAGAAGACGTACATGTCAAACTAGCAGGTCACCAGACTTCCACTAAGTTAGAAATGCCTGAACACCTATCTTCAATTCAAATTAGCCTTCCCGCAAATACATCAAGATGAACATGCATAAGGACCTGTATGAGTATGCTCGCTTGCCCTTCAGGTCGCAGTCGGCGCCATTTTCCAACGAGTCATGGAGAACATACTCTAAGGATTACCCAAAGTGGCGGTGTGCATGGATGACCATTTACTAGTAGCTTTATCATTAATAATAATAATAACCTTTTATTGTCACAAGTATGAAGTTACTGTGAAAAGCCCCTAGTCGCCACAATCCGGCGCCTGTTTAGTTAAGCTGGTACGGGAATTGAACCCGCGCTGCTGGCCTTGAGTTCTGCATCACAAACCAGCAGTCTAGTCCACTGAGCTAAATCATCATCGGGGCATCCTTGATCATGATAATATAGTTTAATTGCATTGCCTCTTTGCCTGGGATTAGGAATACCTGCAAGGTACGAGCCTGTGCTGGCCTTGGCTTCTTCCCTGAGTAGAACATGTATTGCCAATTCCTAGAGCCTTGCCTTGGTCATGCCCATTTACAGTGCTTACAATGGCTCATCATCTGGCACCTGCATTCTTCTGCAGTGGTTTCCCCAGCATCCTTAGGATTGTCATAAAATTCCTTTGACTGTTGGGATCACCAGCTGAGTTCCAACTTGGTGATGGGTAATTCACATAAGTGCCTTCAACCGAGGGATGGGTATCTTTACATGAGGCCCCTCCCCCTAACTGGAGAGCTGTCAGATGCCCCCGTTAGCTCCTGAGCCCCTTTCTTGCATTCTCCAGGGATAGGGCTGTCTCAGTGGCCTTTTTTAGATCCAGATTATATTCTGCCAGTAAACTTTTTTGAGTTGCTGCATTGTTCATTTCATCCACCAACCTGTCTCGCAACATTTCAGTCGGGATGGGCTGAATTCACAGTGTTCTGCCAGTTTCTTCAACCTGGTTAAAAATGAAATGATGTGTTCCCCCGGGGTCCTCCCTGCCGTATTAAAGTGGTATCTGTGGAGAATGATAGAGGTCTTCGGGTCAGAATGGTTTCGTACTAGGTCGATGAGCTTGTGAAAAGTTTTTATATTGGGGCATCTGTGTAAATCAGGCTTTTTATTATGCTGAATGTCAGGGCCCTGCATGCTATTAGCAGAATCACTTTATGCTTATCATTTCCCACAATATTATTAGCCCGGAAGAAGTAACGCATGCGCTCTGTCTATTGGGCCCATTCTTCTCCGTTAACATCATAATGCTCATGTTTACCGAAGAAAGGCATTTGGAGAAACTGCTTGTAGCCAACTGTAAAGGCTGCTCAGAAAAACCTATTTCTACTCCCGTTGCCAATGTAATAACTTCCCCGAGGCCAGTTGTCTATCAATTACTCCCTTTATTAAAGTAACAAAAAGGGCCCCTGTGGTATTATCAGGTATTACAGTACCCGAGAGGCTGAAGACCATTGGTTAAACCTAGGAGTTTACCATTGGCTGTTTGGTATGTAGCTCCGCCCTGACAGGCGGGGTATAAGAGCCGGTGCCATCCCAGCAGCCCTCATTCTGTACCGAAGCTGCTGGGGAACAGTTCTAATCTATTAAAGCCTTCAGTTATGTTACGACCTCGTCTTTAATCGTAATCGATCGTGCATCAATTTAATAGACTACACTTAAGCTGAAAGGATGGATCTCCGAATCAAGTCGGAGTGTCTACAACTCAGCCCCCATGCGGAGAACTCGGCGGCGATATTTAAGCACTGGCTGGCGTGCTTTAAAGGCTAGTGCGAGATGGCCGGAGGCACCCCCTCAGGAGAACAGAAATTGCATCTCCTGCACTCAAGGGTAAGCCCTGGGATCTACACCCTCAGCGAGAAGGCGAAGGACTTCGATGCTGCGATTGAACTGTTAAAAGGACATTATATCCGACCTGTAAATCAGGTCTATGCACGTCACCTGCTTGCAACTAGACGGCAAAGCCCCGGGGAATCATTGGAGGAGTTCTACCGTGTGCTACTGGTGCTGGGCAGAAACTGTGGCTGCCCGCAAGTTTTGGGGAGCGAGCACACGGAACTCCTAATCCGGGATGCCTTCGTAGCAGGTATGAGCTCCTCAGCGATCCGCCAAAGACTCTTAGAAAAAGACACCCTGGGACTTAGAGAGGCACGGGCCCTGGCAGGGTCCATGGATGTTGCCTCTAGAAACGTGCCGTCCGATACGCCCGACCGCACGGTGGCCCCTGGGCTGCGTGGCATCCCACAGCGGCAGCCCCACAGACCTTCCCCGTGTCCCTGCAGGCCTGCGCTGTAAGACGGCCCGCTAACTCTGTCGGGCCCCGCTGTTTCTTCTGCGGGCAGGCGAAACACCCCCGCCAGCGCTGCCCGGCCCGCACCTCCACCTACAAAGGGTGCGGCAAGAAGGGCCATTTTGTGGGGGTCTGCCAGGCACGAGCCGTGGCCGCGGTCTCCAGCGACTGCGGACCACTGCGGCAACCTTCCCTTCGGGCCCCAGGCGGCCTGCACTCACTGCCACCCTCCTATCCTCGGGCCACGTGCGACCCACAGGCGCGGCCATCTTGCCCCTTGGACACCACGCTGGACGGATGGGCACCGCCATTTTGTCCATCCCCGCCACCATTTTGTCCACCCCGACCACCATGTGCGACCCATGGGAGACGGCATCTTGGATGGGGCCCCTGGGCCCCAGCACGGCCGACTACACGCTGCCCGATCAAAACCCGCAACTACTCCATCTGGCCTCGGTGACTCTGGACCAAAATCGACCTCGGACACTCGCAACAGCAACGACGATGGTCTTCATTAACGGCCACGAGACATTCTGCCTGATCGACTCTGGGAGCACGGAAAGCTTTATACACACCGACACGGTAAGGCACTATTCACTTGTTACCCACCCTGTAAACCAAAGAATCACCCTGGCCTCCGGGTCACATTCGGTGGAGATAAAGGGGTTCTGCCCAGCAAACCTCACTGTCCAAGGCAGGAAATTCAACAAGTTCCGCTTTTATGTCAGTTATTACGCCCAGTGGGTCCCTAACTACGCAGACAAAACCCGACACCTAATCCAGTCCACAACCTTCCCCCTGTCGACGGAGGCCCGCCAGGCCTTCAGCCGCATCAAAGCAGACATTGCAAAGGGCACGATGCGCGCCATCGACGAGTACCTCCCCTTCCAGTTCGAGAGCGATGCGTCCGACGTAGCTCTGGCCGCCGCCCTCAACCAAGTGGGCAGACCCGTGGCCTTCTTCTCTCGTACCCTCCATGCTTCCGAAATCCGCCATTCCTCGGTCGAAAAAGAGGCACAAGCCATAGTAGAAGCTGTGCGACATTGGAGGCATTACCAGGCCAGCAGGAGATTTATTCTCCTCACTGACCAACGGTCGGTGGCGTTCATGTTCGATAATGCACAGCGGGGCAAGATAAAAAACGACAAAATCTTGCGGTGGAGATAGAACTCTCCACCTACAACTACGAGATCTTGTATCGTCCCGGGAAGCTAAACAAGCCTCCTGATGCCCTGTCCCGCGGCACATGTGCCACCGCACAAGTGGGCCGCCTCTGAGCCCTCCAGGAGGACCTCTGCCAGCCGGGGGTCACTCATTTTTTCCACTTCATTAAGACCCGCAACCTGCCCTACTCCATCGAGGAGGTCAGGACAGTCACCAAGGACTGCCAAATCTGCGCGGAGTGCAAACTGCACTTCTACCGGCCAGAGAGGGCGCACCTGATAAAGGCTTCCCGTCCCTTTGAACGCCTCAGCATGGACTTCAAAGGCCCCTCCCCTCCACCGACCGCAACACGTACTTCCTGAACGTGATTGACGAGTACTCCCGGTTCCCATTCACCATCCCCTGTCCAGACATGACCACAACCACCGTCATCAAGGCCCTCCAGGGTATCTTTACATTGTTCGGTTTCCCCGCGTACATACACAGTGATAGGGGGTCTTCCTTTATGAGCGACGAACTGCGTCAATTCCTGCTCAACAGGGGCATTGCCTCAAGCAGGACGAACAGTTACAACCCCCGGGAAAATGGGCAGGTAGAGAGGGAGAACGGAATGGTCTGGAAGACCATTCTACTGGCCCTACGATCCAGGAACCTCCCAGTCTCCCGCTGGCAAGAAGTCCTCCCGGAGGCCCTCCACGCCATCCGGTCTCTGCTCTGTACAACTACCAACCAGACACCTCACGAACGTCTCCTTGTCTTCCCCAGGAAGTCCTCCTCCAGGACCTCGCTCCCAACCTGGCTAGCAACACCCGGACCCATCCTGCTTCGGAAGCACGTGCGGGCGCACAAGTCGGACCCGTTGGTCGAGAGGGTCCGCCTGCTGCATGCTAACTCCCAGTATGCCTACGTGGAAGTCCCTGACGGCCGGCAAGATACGGTCTCCCTTCGGGACCTGGCGCCCGCCGGAACCCCACAAACACCCGAACCAATACCCCCACCACCCCCTCCACAGCACCTCACAGGAGGGTCAGTCCTCCCGCCGCTCCTGCCTAGGCCCTCCCACCCACCGACGCCGCCTCCAGGCGCCCCCCTCTCGTGTCGACCGTTTGCCCCACCAGCGCCGTCTAGGGGTGACGAAGCTACCATGGAGGCTGAAGCCACACTCCCAGAGTCGCAGACGCCCGAACCCCCACCAGAATCACCACCGAAGCCCAGACGATCCAGGAGGACGGCCAGGCCACCCGACCGACTGATTGCTTCACTGTAACTGTGACTGTAAATGAACACTGAATGTAAATATTCTCAACAACCCTGTAAGGAGATATCACGGTACCTCCATATCTGATCATACCATGTTAGATGCAATTGTAACCACTGGCCACCACCCCCACCGGACCTTTTTTTAAAACTGGGGATGAATGTGGTATTATCAGGTATTGCAGTACCCGAGAGGCTGAAGACCATTGGCTAAACCCAGGAGTTTACCATTGGCTGTTTGGTATGTAGATCCGCCCTGAAAGGCGGGGTATAAAAACCGGTGCTGTCTCAGCAGCCCTCATTCTGTACCGAAGCTGTTGGGGAACGGTTCTAATCTATTAAAGCCTTCAGTTATGTTACTACCTCGTCTTTAATCATAATTGATCATGCATCAGCCCCTCCCATGACTTACAACATTCATGTCCCAGCCGGGGACCTACGGAGATGCTAGTGCGGGTTGGAACTGTGTTTTTCTTTTAAACGTATTTTATTACAAACTTGTAGTAAAGCAGGCTACAGCACGTAAACACCCTGGGCAACATACTTTCCAACAATCAACTATGCAGTCTGTACAGATTTTCCCCCTTTTTTACCCCCCTCTCCCCATCACCACCGCCCCCCCCCACCCCCTGCGATGAGTAGCTTCACAAACACGGTCACAAACATCCCCCACCTTTTCTCAAACTCCCTGCTGAGCCCCTAAACTCATACTTTATCTCCTCTAACCGCAGGAAGTCTACAGATCACCCAATCATGCTGCTACCCCCGGTGGCGATGCCGACCGCCACTCCAGCAAAATTTGTTGCTGTGCAATCAGAGAGGCGAAGGCCATGACATCAGCCTTCCTCCTCTCCATGAGCTCCGGCTCCTCTGAAACCCCAAATATCGCCACCAAAGGGTCCGGGTCCACTTCCTTCTCCACTATCCTGGCTAAGATTGTGAACATTCCCAGCCAGAATCTTCCCAATTTTTCGCAAACTCAAAACATGTGCGCGTGATTCGCTGGCCCCCACCCACACTCTCACACTCATCTGCTACCCCCTGAAAGAACCCATTCATTCTCGTCCGAGTCATATGCACCCCGCACCACCTTGAACTGCTCATCCTTGCACAAGAGGAGGTCCCGTTTACCCTTCATAGCGCCTCACTCCATACTCCCCAATTGATCTCCATTCCCAACTCCGCTTTCCATTTCTCCTTGATCTTCACCACCCGCTCACCTCCCTGCTCCCCAGCCACTTACATATATCCCCAATTAATCCCTACCCTTCCACATCCGGAAGCAGCAGTCACTCCAGCAGGGTCTATCCCGGCAAACTAGGGAACCTCCTCCAGACCTTTTGTGCAAAATCTCTAACCTGCAGATACGTGAACTCACTACCACTCAGCAGATCTACCCTCTCCCTTAGCTCCTCCAGACTGGCGAACTCTTCCTCCAAATACAAATCCCTCACCTTGACCAGCCACACTTCCCTCCACCTCCTATATACACTATCCACCCCTCCGGCTCAAACCCATGATTCTCGCACAGCAGCGTTAGCACCAACATCCCTTCCATCCTAAAATACCTCCTCAGCTGATTCCATATCTTCACCGTGGAGTGCACCCTGAATACCTACCCGGAGCCATCGGCAATGCTGCTGTCACCATAGCCCTCAAGCTAGACCCCTTACAAGATTCTTCCTCCATCCTAACCCACTCTACACCTTCTCCTTCCCACCACTGCCGCACCTTGTCCATATACGCCGCCTAATAATAATGAAGCAAGTTTGGCAACGCCCACACCCCCTGCTGCCTCTGCCTCTGTAGCAGGGTCCTCCCCACCCTCGGCACCTTCCCCACCCATACAATGCCCAAGATGATTGTGCCCACTTTCTGAAAAAAGGCCTTTGGTACAAAGATCGGGAGAGCCTGAAGGATAAACAAGAACCTCGGCAGAATATTCATTTTCACCACTTGGACCCTCCCCGCCAATGTTGAATGCAGTGTATCCCATCTCCTAAGATCCTCCCTGGCCTCCTCCATAAGTTCCACTTATGGAGCCCCGTCCATTCCCGCGCTACCTGAATCCCCAAATACCTAAACCTATCCCTCGCTACCATAAATGGCATCCCCCCTAAATTAGCCCACTGTGCCAGCTCATTCACCGGGAATACCTCGCTTTTCCCTACATTCAGCTTGTACCCCGAGATCCCTCCAAACCTCCCCAATAGGCCCATAATCCTTCCCATACTCTCGAACGGATCCAAAACATACAGCAAGAGGTCATCGGCATCGAGCGACACCCGATGCTCCCTCTGTCCCCTCATTATCCCCTGTCACTCTGCCGACCCCCTGAGAGCCATCGCCAACGGCTCTATGGCCAGTGCAAACAGCAACAGCGACAGCGGGCACCCCTGCCTCGTACCACTGTGTAAGTCAAAGCTTCGTGAGCTCATATCATTCGTCCTCACCCTCGCTCTTGGCGCCACATACAGCAATCGCACCCATGCCACAAATCTCGGCCCAAACCCAAACCTTCCCAAAACTTGGAACAAGTACCGCCACTTCACCCGATCAAATGTCTTCTCCGCATCCATGGACACCACATTCAACAGCCGTCTTATATTATTCGCGAGCTGCCTGAGCTTCACAAAGCCTGTTGCATCTTCTGCAACCACCCCTGGGACACAGTCCTCCATCATCCCCGCCAACAACTTAGCCAATACTTTCACATCCGTGTTCAATAGTGATATGGGTCTAGACGACCCACATTTCACCGGATCCTTCCCTTTTTTGGGGATTAGTGTGATTACTGCCTGCGTCATCGTCTCCGGCAACTCCCCCTTCTCCAGTACTTCATTAAATGCCCCCAACAGATGTGGTGCCAGGTCCGCTGCAAATTCCTTATAAAATTCCGCCGGGTACTCATTCGGCCCAGGGGCCTTCCCCGACTTCATACCACTGATACTATCCAACACCTCCCTCAGCCCCAAGGGCTCCTCCAACGCCTGTCTCTTTGCTTCCTCCACCTGGGGAAATTCCAGCTTGTCCGGAAACCGCCCCATGTCCCCCTCCTCTCCCCTGGATCTACCTCATAAAGTCCCTGGTAATACTCTCAAGATGCCTAATTTATCTTCCCTTGCCCGGACTTCACATCCCCAGTCCGTATCTTCAATATTTTCCTGGACGCAGCCTGCCTCCGCAGCTGGTGCGCCAGCATGCGGCTTGCCTTCTCCCCATATTCATATTGCACTCTTCTTGCCCTACGCAGTTGCCCTACCGCCTTCCCCGTTGTCAATCTGTCAAACTGCCCCTGCAACTTTTTCCTCCTCGCCAATCCCTCCACGGTGGGCACCCTTGAATATTCCCTGTCCACCTCCACTTATCTCGCTCACTAGTCGGTCATGTTCCACCCTCCTTTCCTTATCCGCATGAACCGTAAACAAAATAATTTCTCCCCAGACCACTGCCTTCAGTGCTTCCCCAAAATGCCCGCCGACACCTCCCCATTCTGATTCGACTCCACATAATCCCTAATCGCCAACCGCACCTTATTACAAAAACCTCCATCTGCCAACAACCCTGAGTCAAACCTCCACACCGGCCTCTGCTCTTGTCCTGTACTGAACCGAATATCCAGCCAGTGGGGTGCATGGTCCGAGATAACTATCCCCGCATACTCTGCCCCCTCCACTCCAACCAAATTCTCCCGACTCACTACAAAGTAGTCAGTCCTCGAACACACCATATGGATGTGTGAAAAGTGGGAATACTCCCTTCCCCCTGGGTTCTGAAAATGCCATGCATCCACCATACCTGGTGCACGGTAGCATTGTGGATAGCACAATTGCTTCACAGCTCAAAGGTCCCAGGTTCGATTCCGGCTTGGGTCACTGTCTGTGCAGAGTCTGCACATCCTCCCCGTGTGTGCGTGGGTTTCCTCCGGGTGCTCCGGTTTCCTCCCACAGTCCAAAGATGTGCAGGTTAGGTGGATTGGCCATGATAAATTGCCCTTAGAGTCCAAAATTGCCCTTAGTGTTGGGTGGGGTTACTGGGTTATGGGGATAGGGTGGAGGTGTTGACCTTGGGTAGGGTGCTCTTTCCAAGAGCCGGTGCAGACTCAATGGGCCGAATGGCCTCCTTCTGCACTGTAACTTATATATGATATGATACCCATCCCCTCCATAAACCCCCCCCCCCCCCACCCCAGCTCCCTCGCCATTCGTACTCTACCCATCGACCTGGGGCTCGACCTGTTCATCCTCGGCTTGAGAACACAATTAAAATCTCCTCCCATGATCAACTGGTGCATGGCCAAATCCGGGATTGCTGCCAGCAACCCACTCATAAAACCCTCATCATCCCAATTTGGGGCATATACATTTACCAACACAACTGGTGCCCCTTCCAATACCCCACTCACAGTCACATATCTCTCCCCCAGATCCCTCACCTCCTTCGCACTCACAAACCCCATTTTTTTGCTCATTAAAATCGTCACACCCCTCGATTTCAAATCAAACCACGAGTGAGAAACCTGCCCGGCCCACCCCCTTCCTTAACCTAACCAGATCCTTCACACGGAGGTGTGTCTCCTGAAGAAAGACAGCCCCCGCTTTCAAACTCCTGAGGTGCACGAACACCCGTGACCTTTTAACTGGCTCATTCAGTCCCCGGACGTTCCACGTTACCAACCTTACTGGAGGATTGTGCCTCCAATCCCCTCCATCGTCCATCATCTTCCCTACTTAACTCCTGCCCCCTTAATTCCTCCCTATACTTAGCCCATCCCAGATCGCCCCTTTCTCCACCCTTGACCATGTCATCTCTCACCCCCTGCCACGTCGCAGAAACCCCCCCTTTCCCCCTCCCCTTCTTCCCCCACCCACTTCCCCTCTCCCCCCTTCCCCTGGCCACCCCTCTTGGACTTCTCCCTCACCACCTCACATCCGTTTGGAACTGTGGGTTTTAAACTCCAGCCATGCATCTCCTATTGGACGAGGCTCTGCCTGGTCAATCGAGGAATTTGTATTCCACAAAGCCCACGGGGAGATCTTTTGCTGATCCCCTGTGTCCTTCATGGCCATCATAACAGCCACTGACTCTCTTTTTGTGCAGGTGAAAACTATTTTATGTTTCATAATTTTGTGTAATTAGTCAACAAATTTGACAACTAGCTTGACTAGTAGATCACACAGTATAATTCGACCTTATGACTTGCCAATGGCCAATGTGAGGTTTATTACCAAAGGCAAAGATATCCAAGCCCTCATTCCCCAGAGAGTGTTTCTGTGCCCTAGGGAAGGCTGAGAATTCACGGTTTCCAAAACATTTTAATTAATGTCAGATACATTGAAAAATTGATCATCAGGGGAGGGGTGGGTATGGGAATGCAATGGCATGGGGATGGGTGTGTGCTTTGTCCTCAGAGTGATTTGTGAATCACGACTAACACCATATTGAATTTAGGCTCTGTTCCATGTCAAACTCAGGTGGTGGGACACTTCCTGGCTCACCTGATTAAATTTTCAATACAAGTTTCGCTTTACGGGTAATTAAATTTTAAAAATTACTTCTGCATATTACCTTCACATTTCTGGTGCATTTACACTGCCTTTCAGAGAATCCCGACAGTGCAGAGGGAGGCCATTCGGCCCATCAAGTCTGCACCAACCCTTCGAATGGGCATTCTACCCATTTACAGTTCCCCGTCCACCCAGCCCTATCCCCAAAACCTCATGACCTAACCTGGACATCCCTGGGCATTAAGGGCGATTTTAGCATGGCCAACCTACCTAATCTGCACATTTTTGGACTGTGGGAGGAAACTGGAGCTCCCGGAGGAAACCCATGCAGATATGGGGAGAACATGCCAACTCCACACAGTCACCCAAGGCTGGAATTGAACCCAGGTCTGTGGCGCTGTGAGGCAGCAATGCTAACCAGTGTGCCGCCCCGACGTGCAAACGGAAATATGGTGCTTCGACCAGGAGAAGCTCCTGCCTGACAAAACTGTGCTTGACCTTTGCTGGGGTGGGTGAAACTTTAAGTATCCCAATGAGGTCAGTTTTATACATCAAAAACAGAAAATGTTGGACAATCTTAGCAGGTCTAACAGCATCTGTGAAGAGAGAACGGAGCTAACTAACGTTTGTCCAGACTTCAGCTGTCAGACCTGCTGAGGTTGTCCAGCACTTTCGATTTTTGTTTCAGATTCCAGCATCCGCAGTAATTTAGAGCTCCATACATTCTGGAAACATGCAGGGGCACTATGTCCTAAAAGTTAGATATTTAAATGTTTATGGACCAGGGTTGATAGAATCGCCACTTTTTAGACATTTAAAGTCAGGAAGGTTTGCAAACTGTACAGGAGGTCTGCGTTGAAGCATTTTGCATACCAGATGTGGGGGCTGTACTAGAGTTACACTCCATGCACTGTCAGTATGAACTGAGAGGTGTCAGCCCAGTGAAGTCGGCTCCAGACTCTGGATTTACATTGTCAGCTCTGTGTCAGTGAAAAAGCTAAAATTGCTTCACAATGATGTTAAACGTCAGTGCAAAGGCACCCTGAAAATGAGCCTGCATTGGCACTCCTGGGTCCTTCTGAAAGCTTCCTTGCTCATTGCACCCAGTGTTAAATTAAATTTGCTTTTTTCCTAACAACTGAGACAAATCCCTCTCCTCATTTAGTGGATGTTCTAAATATTGTGGGCTGATTTGCTCGGAGATGCCCCTCTGCTAGCTTGGCTCGTCTGTGTGAGCTGATACCCCCCGCGCGCCGCCCCGCGCCGCGGTGCCAGCGCCCAGTCACGTGATCCGAGCCGGCTCCCAGCCCGAGCGCGTCGGGAACCGCCTCCACCATTCGGCGGGCAGAGGGGAGGAGAGGGGAGGGGAGCAGCTGCCTTAGCGACCGAGGGCTTGACTGGAATAACGGAGAGGGAGAAATGGCGGCAGGAAGGTAGGCGGATGGGGGTGTCTATCTGTCTGTCTGTCAGTCAATCAGTCAGTGTGAGATGGCGGTGGGTGTCGGTGCCAGGGCCAAAGAATCGGTGCCAGGGCCGGAGTGTAACGGCGCCCTGCCTGCTGGACCATGCAGCCCGTCCCATCCTCACGCCCGACCCCGACCTGGACAAGGCCCGCCTGGCAGTGGCTTGCTTTGCTTATGAATGGGATGCCAGTTGTGTGCTTACTCTTCAATGTTTCCCTTGTCGCTTGTGCCCCGTTAAAAAATTTCCCGAGTCCGTTAACGCACGTTGAAAACACTGACATTCCTGATTCTTCCCCTTCCTCCTCCCCTGCCAACCGCAGATAACTCTTTATTTTTACCTGTCCGTCTTTAAATAAGTTGTGTTAGACCTAACATGATCGAGCTGTTATGGGACAGATACAGTACTATTTTAAAATGTTATTGTTCGGTTGCTTCTTTCGTCAAGGATGGATCAGTGTTGTGGTGCATGTTGGATTTTTGTTTTGTTTATTATTATCTCTGAATCCATAATTTTTTTACTCATGCAAATCGGACACAAAACTGCACAATAGCTAGTTGTAAACACAACTGCATTGTATGTATTAATGAAATATTAATGATGAAGAAATCCGAGAGGTCACTACTGTATTTTATGAGCATGTTAGAAGGTGCATTATTCCTGTCTTATATTTCAACTCAAAAAACAAACAGTTCCTTTAACTGTTATTTGATGTAAAACTTAGTTTAGCTGCTTGCTCCCACCTTGAGGCCGATTTCTAGTGACACCTAATAATATGATCTTTATCCGTGTCACAAGTAGGCTTATATTAACACTGCAATGAAGTTACTGTGAAAATCCCCTAGTGGCCACACCATGGTGCCTCTTCGAGTACACTGAGGGAGAATTCAGAATGTCCAATTCACCTAACAGCATGTATTTTGGGACTTGTGGGAGGAAACTGGATCCGCACCTGGAGGAAATCCACGCAGACATGGGGAGAACGTGCAGATTCCGCACAGACAGTGGCCCAAGCCGGGAATCAAACCCAGACCCTGGCACTGAGAAGCAACAGTGCTAACCACTGTGCTACCATGCCGCCCTACATGAATGGCTGATGAAAGTAAACATACAAGAAAAACTTTGCAGTTGTTATCTCAGCAATTGGGAGCTTGTTGGTGAAATATTTTATAAATAAAGTAGTTATTTTGTTGTCCATTAAAAGTTCCACAGATAAACAATAACATTCAAAAGAGGGTGAAAGACAACTTTGTCAATACACTTTATTGTCTGTACAGAAAATCATTTCGGGTATATTGCTCATTTTAAAGAATATTATTGTTCTTTGTTCTTATATCTGATAACAAAAGAAAGAAAATTATCTAATCTCAGAAACTAACTAAATTATTAAATTATCTATTTAAAAACTATTCTAATATATTAAAATATTAACCCCACCCTGAGTGCATATTCTCAACCATGCATCAAACTCCTGTTAAAAATGCTTAAGAGAGAATGAGCTCAGGAACTGATTTGTCCTGAGGGATTGCAACTTTTCCCTGAATACAACCAGTATTCATATTGAAACAATGGATGATTCTCATTGTTTATGACAGTTTGCTTATTCAAAATTCTTCGATAGCAGATTTTGTCAAAAAATATTCTTCCGGTCTGGTTCAACAATTTCCCTATCCTTAAAGAACAATACCAGGAGCGACATCCAAAAAGGATGTCACAATTACAGCATATAGAAGATTGTCATGATTTAGATTTATTGTCATGTGCACCGAGGTACAGTGAAAAGTATTATTCTGCATATGGTCCAGGCAGATCACTCCATACATGAGAACATAGAACATACGATAAATACTTGAGGATACATAATGAAAATGCATAAACATAGACAGCGGGTGAAGTATATGGATATAGTGCTACAATTGTAGAGAAGATGTGTAGAAAGATCCATTCAGTCAATTAGACCAGTTCCGACCCTAAGAGGGACATCCAGGAGTCTGGTATCACAGAATCACAGAAGTCTACAGCATGGAAACAGGCCCCTCGGCCCAACCAGTCCACGTCGCCCAGCCTTTTACCATTAAGCTAGTCCCAGTTGCCCGCACTTGGCCCATAACCCTCTATACCCATCTTACCCATGTAACCATCTAAATGCTTTTTGAAAGACACAATTGTACCCGCTTCTACTACTACCTCTGGCAGCCCATTCCAGACACTCACTACCCTCTGAGTGAAGAAATTGCCCCTCTGGGCCCTTCTGAATCTCTCCCCTCTCACCTTAAACCTATGCCCTCTAGTTTTAGACTCCCCTACCTTTGGGAAAAGATGTTGACTATCTACCTTATCTATGCCCCTCATTATTTTATAGACCTCTATAAGATCACCCCTAAGCCTCCTACGCTCCAGGGAAAAAAGTCCCAGTCTATCCAGCCTCTCCTTATAACTCAAACCATCAAGTCCCGGCAACATCCTAGTAAATCTTTTCTGCACTCTTTCTAGTTTAATAATATCCTTTCTATAATAGGGTGACCAGAACTGCACACAGTATTCCAAGTGTGGCCGTACCAATGTCTTGTACAACTTCAACAAGACGTCCCAACTCCTATATTCAATGTTCTGACCAATGAAACCAAGCATGCCGAATGCCTTCTTCACCACCCTGTCCACCTGCGACTCCACCTTCAAGGAGCTATGAACCTGTACTCCTAGATCTCTTTGTTCTATAACTCTCCCCAACGCCATACCATTAACTGAGTAGGTCCTGGCCTGATTCGATCTGCCAAAATGCATCACCTCACATTTATCTAAATTAAACTCCATCTGCCATTCGTCGGCCCACTGGCCTAATTGATCAAGATCCCGTTGCAATCCTAGATAACCTTCTTCACTATCCACTATGCCACCAATCTTGGTGTCATCTGCAAACTTACTAACCATGCCTCCTAAATTCTCATCCAAATCATTAATATAAATCACAAATAACAGTGGACCCAGCACCGATCCCTGAGGCACACCACTGGTCACAGGCCTCCAGTTTGAAAAACAACCCTCTACAACCACCCTCTGCCTTCTGTCGTCCAGCCAATTTTGAATCCAATTGGCAACCTCACCCTGGATCCCGTGAGCTTTAACCTTCTGCAACAACCTACCATGCGGTACCTTGTCAAAGGCTTTGCTAAAGTCCATGTAGACAACGTCTACTGCACTACCCTCATCTACCTTCTTGGTCACTCCCTCAAAAAACTCAATCAAATTTGTGAGACATGATTTTCCACGCACAAAGCCATGCTGACTGCCCCGAATCAGTCCTTGCCTCTCTAAATGCTTGTAGATCCTGTCTCTCAGAATACCTTCTAGCAACTTACCTACTACAGACGTTAGGCTCACCGGTCTGTAGTTCCCAGGCTTTTCCCTGCTGCCCTTCTTAAACAAGGGCACAACATTCGCCACTCTCCAATCTTCAGGCACCTCACCTGTGGCTGCCGATGATTCAAATATCTCGGTTAGGGGACCCGCAATTTCCTCCCTAGCCTCCCACAACATCCTGGGATACATTTCATCAGGTCCCGGGGATTTATCTACCTTGATGCGCTTTAAGACTTCCAGCACCTCCTCCTCTGTAATATGCACACTTCTCAAGACAACACTATTTATTTCCCTTAGTTTCCTAACATCCATGCCTTTCTCCACCGTGAATACCGATGAGAAATATTCATTCAGGATCTCACCCAACTCTTGTGGCTCTGCACATAAATGCCCTTGTTGATCCTTAAGAGGCCCTACTCTGTCCCTAGTTACTCTTTTCCCCTTTATGTATCTGTAGAATCTCTTTGGATTCTCCCTTGCATTATTTGCCAAAGCAATTTCATGTCCCCTTTTTGCCCTCCTGATTTCCCTCTTAACTCTATTTCGACAATCTCTATACTCTTCAAGGGATCTACTTGATCCCAGTTGCTTATGTACGTCATATGCCTCCTTCTTCTTTTTGACCAGAGTCTCAATATCTCGAGTCATCCAGGGTTCCCTACTTCTACCAGCCTTGCCCTTCACTCTAAAGGGAATGTGCTTACCCTGCACCCTGGTTAACACATTTTTAAAAGCCTCCCATTTACCAGCCGTCCCTTTGTCTGCCAATAGTCTCCCCCAATCTACCTCTGCAAGTTCCTGTCTGATACCATCAAAATTGGCCTTGCCCCAATTAAGAATTTTAACTCTTGGGCCAGACCTATCATTCTCCATAGCTATCTTAAAACTAATGGAATTATGGTCACTTGTCCCAAAGTGATCCCTCACTAGCACTTCTATCACTTGCCCTTCCTTATTTCCCAAGACGAGGTCAAGTTTTGCCCCCTCTCTAGTCGGTCCATCCACATACTGAATGAGAAATTCCTCCTGAATACACTCAACAAATTTCCCTCCATCCAAGCCCCTAATGCTATGACTGTCCCAGTCAATGTTGGGAAAGTTAAAGTCCCCTACTACTACCACCCTATTATTCTTGCAGCTATCTGTAATCTCCTTACATATTTGCTCCTCAATTTCCCGCTGACTATTTGGGGGCCTGTAGTACAGTCCTACCAAGGTGATCTCTCCCTTCTTATTTTTCAGTTCCACCCATATAGACTCAGTGGGCGAACCCTCGGATATATCCCCTCTAAGTACTGCCGTGATGTTCTTCCTAATCAAAAACGCCACTCCCCCTCCTCTCTTACCTCCTGTTCTATCCTTTCTATAGCATCTGTAGCCCGGAACATTGAGCTGCCAGTCCTGCCCCTCCCTTAGCCATGTTTCAGTCATAGCTATAATATCCCAGTCCCATGTGCCCGTCCATGCCCTGAGTTCATCCGCTTTGCCCGTCAGGCCCCTTGCATTGAAATAAATGCAGTTTAATGTAGACCTTCCTTGCTCTCTGCCCTGCTTTCTCTGGTCATGCTTTACACACTCTCCCTTCCTGCCTTTTGTTTCTGTCCCCACTGACTTCCTACATCGGTTCCCATCCCCCTGGCACATTAGTTTAAACCCTCCCCAACTGCACTAGCAAACACCCCCCCGAGAACATTGGTTCCGGTCCCACCCAGATGCAGACCGTCCGATTTGTACAGGTCCCACCTCCCCCAGAATCGGTCCCAATGTCCCAGGAATTTGAAACCCTCCCTCTTGCACCATCTCTCAAGCCACGTATTCATCCTAGCTATCCTGTCATTCCTACTCTGACTATCACGTGGCACTGGTAGCAATCCTGAGATTACTACCTTTGAGGTCCTACTTTTTAGTTTAACTCCTAACTCCCTAAATTCAGCTTGTAGGACCTCATCCCGTTTTTTACCTATATCGTTGGTGCCTATATGCACCACGACAGCTGGCTGTTCACCCTCCCCCTCCAGAATGCCCTGCAGCCGCTCCGAGACATCCTTGACCCTTGCACCAGGGAGGCAACATACCAACCTGGATTCTCGTTTGCGTCCGCAGAAACGCCTGTCTATTCCCCTTACGATTGAATCCCCTATCACTATAGCTCTGCCACTCTTTTTCCCGCCCTTCTGTGCAGCAGAGCCAGCCACGGTGCCATGAACCTGGCTGCTGCCACCTTCCCCTGGTGAGCCATCTCCCCCAACAGTTTCCAAAACGGTAAATCTGTTTTGGAGGGAGATGACCGCAGGGGATCCCTGCACTGCCTTCCTACTCTTCCTCTGTCTGTTGGTCACCCTTTCCCTATCTGCCTCAGTAATTTTAATCTGCGGTGTGACCAACTCACTGAATGTGCTTTCCACAACTTCCTCAGCATCGCGGATGCTCCAAAGTGAGTCCATCCGCAGCTCCAGAGCCGTCAAGCGGTCTAACAGGAGCTGCAGTTGGACACACTTCTTGCAGATGAAGGAGTCAGGGACACCAGAAGGGTCCCTGACTTGCCACATCTCACAAGAGGAGCATGACACGGGTCTGAGCTCTCCTGCCATGACTTAAACCTGAAGTTAAATTTGAACTACACTACACAGCTAGGAGAAAGTCAAAGAGAGAGAAATCACTTACCAGTTACAAGCCAAACACTTACCTGCTGGCTGTGATGTAGTTGCTCCAGAGACTCCCTCACAGGTCTGCTTCTCTGCACCTCCTTCAGGTGAGCACCAAATTCCCTTAACTAGTTAATTACTTTACTTAATTAATTTGATTTTTTTTTTTTTTGTCACTCCCCTCTTACCCGAACTCAGCCTTACCCAAACTCAGATACACTCTGTTTGCCTTCAGCACTTTGTTTCTATAGGCACTTCAGCCACACCCTTTGTATCCTTCCTGATTTACAGTCAGCCAATAGGCCTGCTCCCAAAACTGATCTCTCTCCCGAACAGCTGACCTGCAAGGTAAGTAAGTGGTTATGCAGTACTTACCTCACCCACAGCGCGCCCTTTTAAACTGTCCCCTCTGCCTCGCAGCTCCCGCGCTTTTTGAAACTCCCGCGCTGTTTCCAAGGTCCTGGCTCCCTCTCTCTCCCGAACAGCTGACCTGCAAGGTAAGGAAGTGGTTATGCGGAAGTGGTAACAGCGGGAAAGACACAGTTTTTGAATCTATTGGTGCATGTTCTCAAACTTTTGTATCTTTGTCCCGATGGAAGAGGTTAGAAGACAGAATAACCCGGCTGGGAGGGGTCTTTGGTTATGCTGCCTGCTTTCCCAAGGCAGCGGGAGGTGTAGAATGTCAATGGGCGGGCTGCGGGCCCGCGTGATGGACAGGGGTGTGTTCACGACTCTTTGTAGTTTCTTCAGGCCTTGGGCCGTGCAGTTGCCATACCAGACTATGATGCAGCCAGATAGGATACTTTCTATGGTACATCTATAGAAATTGGTAATAGTCATTGTGGACATGCCAAATTCCCTGAGAAGGTATAGGCTTTCTTGGTCGTAGCGTCAACGTGGGTGGACCAGGGCAGATTGTTGGTGGTGTTTACACCTAGGAATTTGAAGCTGTCAACGATTTCCACTTCGGCACTATTGACACAGACAGGTGTGGACGACACTTCGCTTTCTGAAGTCGATGACCGGCTCCTTAGTTTTGCTGATATTGAGGGAGAGATTGTTGTTTTTACACCACGCCACTAAGTTCTCTATCACCATCCTGTACTCTGACTCGTCGTTGTTTGAGATCCGACCCACTACGGGCATGTCATCAGCAAACTTGTCGATGGAGTTGGAGCTGAATTTTGCCACACAATCATGGGTGTAAAGAGAATATAGTTGGGGGCCAAGGACGCAGCCTTACGGGGCCCAGTATTGAGTACTGTCATGGAGGAGGTGTCATTGTTTATCCTTACAGATTGTGGTCTATCAATGGTTGTATCACTTGAAAAATTTTAATTTTCTGAGGTAATATGGTCTAGTCATGACATCTGTACAGCCGTTGCCTCCAATTCAACGTTTCATCTCCTTTGACACCTAGGTACTTGTAATTGGTAACTATTTAAATATCCACTGAATGAATCTTTACAGGAACAATATCATGAACTGGTTTTCCACTGAAGTTTATAACTCGTTCTTTAGTCTTTTTTTTGTTCAGTTTAGGAGAATTGCTTCATTTTATAAACTTCTTCCTATAGTTTCCTTCTTTAATCGTCATGGGACCCACACGTACTGCATCATCTGTATACTTCAAGATTATTTTATCTATCCATGTTCTATTGAATCAGATGGACCAGAATCAGAACATCATCGTCAATTTACTTATGAGGTTGATAGGCAGACTGTAATTGAGCGATATGTGGAACAAGCGAATCTAAAAGATATTTTGACAGATCACATTCAAAGCACTTCATGACTATCGATGCAAGATCGACTGGTCAGTAATCATTCAGCTCAGCAGGTCGTGACTTCTTAACAACCAGGACGACATGGCTGATCTCCAATAGCAAGAAATATTTTGGGTGTTGAACAATTTCTGAAGACCAGAAAGAAAGGAACTGCCAACAGATGAGCACATTCCTTAAGAGGTTTTCTGCAGATCTACTCTGGGATCAACTCAACTTGAATTGCTTCTGTAACTCCCATTTGTTAATAGTAGCAGGAGATCCTTCTAGTTCTCGAAGTGAAGCCTGCTGTAGAATCACATGTTTCTTAAATTCATCAAAACCAGCAAGAATCCTTTAATCAATGAAAACATGCTAATTTCAATTCTATTCCTATTGGATGTGTATACGCAATGATCCAACAGTGGCAGTCAAGAGTGAGAATCTTGGTTGATTATTGTTTTTTCTCCAAACCTTAGTCATGTGTTGAAGATGTTGTATCTCTGCTACTTGACAGATAAGCGGGTGGTTCAATTGTAAGGATATGGCATTTCAAGACTGACCTTAAACCCCTTTCTGCAGTACATCCAGATTCTTGAGGCTAGTCCACTTGCATTGACCGTGATGGTTATCTTTTCTCATTGCTATCTCAACATAATGCAGGGATTGAATGTGGAGATTATTTTCTGTGTAGCTGATTTTACGTGCTTTAATCTATTAATTTTTTGTGTTGCAGTCTTTTTGTACAGTCATTTAAATTTTTTTTTAGTGTACCCAATGTTGCTCGTTTTAGCCTTAGTTGACTTATTCTTATTCTTGATGTGGAGATGCCGGCGTTGGACTGGGGTGAGCACAGTACGAAGTCTTACAACACCAGGTTAAAGTCCAACAGGTTTGTTTCGATGTCACTAGCTTTCGGAGCGCTGCTCCTTCCTCAGGTGAATGAAGAGGTCTGTTCCAGAAACACATATATAGACAAATTCAAAGATGCCAAACAATGCTAGGAATGCGAGCATTAGCAGGTGATTAAATCTTTACAGATCCAGAGATGGGGTAGCCCCAGGTTAAAGAGGTGTGAATTCACACAATTCACACCTCTTTAACCTGGGGTTACCCCATCTCTGGATCTGTAAAGATTTAATCACCTGCTAATGCTCGCATTCCTAGCATTGTTTGGCATCTTTGAATTTGTCTATATATGTGTTTCTGGAACAGACCTCTTCATTCACCTGAGGAAGGAGCAGCGCTCCGAAAGCTAGTGACATCGAAACAAACCTGTTGGACTTTAACCTGGTGTTGTAAGACTTCGTATTATTCTTATTCTGTCATCTTTGCTCATGAGTCGCCAAGTATCTTTCTGATACCGCCACGTGGTTCAAGTCCAAGTAATGATTAATAATGCAACACACCGCTTAGTAAGAGTTAAATCAGCGCTCATTTATTATATACAGCAATTAATACTTATACAATAATCCTACTTCGATACATTCTACCTATCACTAAAGGCCAATACTTAACTTTTGGAAATGGCCCACCAGGTCAGGGAAACGAATGGTCTTTTGAATTGGTTCTGAGCCTGCGGGATTCAAAAGCTAGTACAAGTCGATAGTCAGGAGTGCCTATCTGGTAGCGATCGCTGGAGTAAAACTTACGGTTTCTTGTAGAAGGGTCTCGAAGGTTGCGAGCAGGAAAAGAAGGGTTGAGTTGAACTTGGCCCCTATTCTTATAGACCCTAGGGGCTTCCCGCCTCTCGGGGCGGACCTTGTACCTGGTTCCAAGTGATTGGACTTGGTCCCAATCACTTGGTTCGATATGCTCCAGGACTGGAGCGATTCCTTGATCGGGGGGTGGTCGTTTACCTTTCTTTGTGTCAGCCCCTGCTGGTGCCGAAAGGTCTGGGTCGGCTTTATGTTGCTAATTTGTAGCAATTGTTCCCGGGGATGGCTGATTAAAATGCAGATGGCTGGGTTGTTGTGATGTTGATGGCTGCAGGTATCGATCTGGACTGACTTCCCCAGAGGCAAATACACTGTTTTACCTGCAGCTGTCCGTTTGAGTTCTGTTGGCTGATTTTCCCATCAGCCTCTTCCGTTCGCCATTTTAAATCGGGATTTGACCATTCCAATCGGGATTCAGCCATTTTACATGGCTACACTAATTCATTTTTTCCAAATAAGGGCAATTTTAGTGTGGCCAATCCACCTACCCTACACATCTTTGGGTTGTGGGGGTGAAACCCACGCAAACACGGGGAGAATGTGAAAACTCCACACGGACAGTGACCCAGAGCCGGGATCGAACCTGGGCCCTCGGCACCGTGAGGCAGCAATGCTAACCACTGTGCTGCCCCTTTATACAGTCATTTCTAAAAGTGTCTTGTTACATGGGGTAGTACAGGCATGTTTAGTATGTCAGTACTCCAGTTCATATAAGCCATTATTCTTTCTCCTTGGTAGTCTGTACCCCATTGTGAATAAGACATAGTTTTAGACACTGCCATGGATTTCCAGTTAAAGGCAAGATCCTGGATCTGCAAACCCACTAATCAATGGAAGGTGTGTTAGCATGGCCCTTTTAAGGGGGTGGCCCTGGCAGCCCACGTGACCAGCCCGGGGCCAAATGTGTGGGAGCGCATGAACCCTTACCAATAGTGAGTTAGCGCGGCCTGGGAGCATGAGCCTGGGTGGTGTTGATTCCAGAGCCAGAGAGCTAAGACCCATCCTTTAGTGTTCTGTGCCTGTATATGTACTAATACTAAATTTTGCCTTTCGTTAATAAACCTTTTGTTATTACTGGAAGCCTCCAGAGTGTTGTCTTGAGTCACCACAGAAGGGTTGATTTACTGTCAGCTATTGGATCCTGAAAGCCTTAAGCATGTCTGTGCACATGATCCGGAAGGCATGACTGATGGAAGCAAATATATTACCTCCAGGGCTGCAGCCTGTGCTTCCATGGAGTTAGAGGTCATGATTGATCTCTGGCTGCTTCTTAACTGCTACATGTTGCATTAGTATGTGCAAGGGACAGGAAGCTTGAGATATCACGAAGGAGAGCAGAAGCTTGAGCAGTTACACGTGTCAGTTGTTACACATTGTGGGATATTATCCTTGGAACCGTGTGACAAAGAACAAATGTGTCGATATAATAATTCTGAAATATCCTTTTCAGGCAAGTACATTTTGGATAGAATTGGATAGATTCTCAGTCCCTGTGCCCATTAAATACCATAAGACATGGAAGCAGAATTAGGCCACTCGGCCCATCGAGTCTGCTCCGCCATTCAATCATGGCTGATATTTTTCTCATCCCCATTCTCCTGCCTTCTCCACAAAACCCCTGATTCTCTTATTAATCAAGAACCTATCTATCTCTGTCTTAAAGACATTCAGTGATTTGGCCTCCACAGCCTTCTGTGGCAAAGAGTTCCACAGATTCACCACCCTCTGGCTAAGGAAATTCTTTCTCATCTCTGTTTTAAAGGTGTGGTGGTATGTATTAGGGGCATTAAGGTACCCTGGGATGCCGAGAGGCTATTGGTAGATAGACACTGGATCCCGATTGGATCAGCCGCCTGCTGGCACCACACAGCAAGGCGGAGTATAAAAGCCCGGGTTCTCCCAGCAGCCGCATTCTGTAACTGTGCTGCTGGGGAACAAGTCTGTGTAATAAAGCCATCATTCAACTCCTTCTCATCTCGTCCCGTGAGTGATTGATTGTGCTACAATTTATTACGCAAACTTTTAAGGACATGGAGCTTCGAATCATGCCGGAGTGTCTGCGAATCAGCCCCCACGCGGCAAACGCAGCGGCCACTTTTAAACATTGGTTAGCGTGTTTCCAGGGATACCTCCGAACGGCCCCCGGCATACCTACAGAGGAACAGAAAATCCAGGTCCTGCATGCCAGGGTGAGCCCTGATATCTACACGCTCATAGAGGATACGGAAGATTTCCCGACGGCGATCGCGATGCTGATAGGAATCTACGTTCGGCCCGTCAACCAGGTCTACACACGCCACCAGCTCGCGACGAGACGGGAGATCCCTGGGGAATCACTGGACGAATTCTACAATGCACTGTTGATACTGGGGAGAAACTGCAACTACCCATCGGTTGCGGCCATTGAACATACAGAGCTGCTGGTCTGAGATGCATTCGTGGCAGGTAGGCTTTCATCCCAAATTCGCCAGCGATTGCTTGAAAGAGACACACTAGGCCTCAAAGAGGCACGGGCCCTCGCGGCCTTGTTTGATGTGGCGTCACAGAATGCCCGCGCCTACGCCCCCGACCGCGCGGCAGCCCCTTGGGCACCGTGGACCCCCGCCGCGATCGAACCCCCGGGACCCCCCGACCCCCGCAGGCCTGCGCTGCCAGAGCGGCGGATCACCCGGGGGGGGGGCCCCGCTGCTACTTTTGCGGGCAGGGGAAACACCCCCGGATGCGCTGCCTGGCCCGCTCGGCCCTCTGTAAAGTGTGAGGGAAAAAGGGTCATTTCGTCGCTGTGTGCCAGGCCCGGGGGGTAGCCGCAATCTCCGGGGGCGAACCCCAAACTCAGCCCCCCCAGCGATCCATGTGCGGCCAATGGGCGCCGCCATCTTGGGTCCCGGACTCCACGCGGGAGGGATGGGTGCCGCCATTTTGTGCCCCCCCGGCAACATGCGATCCATGGGCGGCGCCATCTTGCCCACCCCCCGACCATGTGCGACCCGTGGACGCCGCCATCTTGGGTGACGTCTAAGGACGGATGGATGGATGGCCACATGGGGCCTGAAGAAAACGCCCCGGTGCAACAATTACGACTGGCTTCGGTGACCCTGGACAAGTCGCGGCCCCGAACGCTCCAAACAGCATCAACAGCGATATTCGTTAACGGGTACGAGACGCCCTGCCTGATCGACTCTGGGAGCACGGAGAATTTTATACATCCCGATACAGTAAGACGCTACTTTTACTCCCTTCCGATCCACCCAAGTAATCAAAAAAAAATTCTGGCGGCGGGGTCCCATTCGGTAGAGATAAAAGGGTTCTGCATCGCGAACCTCACGGTGCAGGGGAGGGAGTTCAAAAACTACCAGCTGTATGTCCTTCCCCACCTCTGCGCTGCCACACTCCTGGGATTGGATTTTCAGTGCAATCTTCAGAGCTTAACGTTTAAATTCGGCGGCCCTACACCCCCACTCACTATCTGCAGCCTCGCGACCCTCAAGGTCGATCCGCCTTCTCTGTTCGCGAACCTCACCCTGGATTGCAAACCAGTCGCCACTAGGAGCAGACGGTACAGCGCCCAGGACCAATCTTTTATCCGTTCAGAAGTCCAGCGGATGCTGAGGGAAGGCATAATTGAGGCCAGCAATAGTCCCTGGAGAGCCCAGGTGGTAGTCGTAAAGACTATAGTCAAACCATCAATAGGTACACGCAGCTGGATGCGTACCCTCTCCCCCGCATATCCGACATGGTCAATCGGATTGCACAGTACAAGGTCTTTTCCACGGTGTACCTTAAGTCCGCCTACCACCAGCTCCCCATCCGCTCGAGCAACCAAAAATACACTGCTTTCGAAGCAGATGGGCGGCTCTATCATTTTTTAAGGGTTCCATTCGGCGTCACTAACGGGGTTTCGGTCTTCCAACGGGAGATGGACCAAATGGTTGATCGGTACGGTTTGCGGGCCACGTTCCGGTATCTCGATAACGTCACCATCTGTGGCCACGACCAGCAGGACCACGACGCCAACCTCCGCAAATTCCTCCAGACCGCAAACGCCCTGAATCTCACATACAACGGGGAGAAATGCGTGTTTAGCACCGACCGTCTAGCCATCCTTGGCTACGTAGTGCGAAATGGAGTGATAGGCCCCGACCCCGAACTTATGGAGTTCCTCCTCCCCCACTGCTCCAAGGCCCTGAAACGCTGCCTGGCTTCTCTTATTACGCCCAGTGGGTCCCCAACTACGCGGACAAGGCCCGTCTGCTAATCCAGTCTACGGTCTTCCCCTTGTCGACGGAGGCCCGCCAGGCCTTTAGCCGCATCAAAGCGGATATCGCAAAGGCCATGATGCATGCAATCAACGAGTCCCTCGCCTTCCAAGTCGAGAACGACGCGTCTGATGTAGCTCTGGCGGCCACCCTCAACCAAGCGGGCAGACCCGTGGCCTTTTTCCCCCGTACCCTCCACGCTTCAGAAATCTTCCACTCCTCAATGGAAAAGGAGGCCCAGGCCATAGTGGAAGCTGTGCGGCATTGGAGGTATTACCTGGCCGGTAGGAGATTCACTCTCCTCATTGACCAACGGTCGGTTGCCTTCATGTTCGATAATGCACAGCGGGGCAAGATCAAGAACGACAAGCTCTTGCGGTGGAGGATCGAACTCTCCACCTATAACTATGAGATCTTTTATCGTCCCGGAAAGCTGAACGAACCTTCCAATGCCCTAACCCGCGGCACGTGTGCCGACGCACAAGTGGACCGTCTCCGAACCCTCCATGAGGACCTCTGCCACTCGGGGGTCACTCGGTTCTATCACTTTGTGAAGACCCGCAACCTGCCCTACTCCATCGAGGAGGTCAGGACCGCCACCAGGAACTGCCAGATCTGCGCAGAGTGCAAGCCGCATTTCTACCGGCCAGATAAAGCACACCTGATAAAGGGTTCCCGTCTTTTTGAGCGCCTCAGCCTGGACTTCAAAGGCCCCCTCCCCTCCACCGATCGCAACACGTACTTCCTCAACGTGATTGACGAATACTCCCGGTTCCCATTCGCCATCCCCTGTCCCGACATGACCGCGGCCACGGTCATTAGAGCCCTCGGCACCATCTTTACACTGTTCGGTTTCCCCGCCCACATACATAGCGATAGGGGGTCCTCCTTCATGAGCGACGAACTGCATCAATTCCTGCTCAGCAAAGGCATTGCCTCGAGCAGGACAACCAGTTACAACCCCCGGGGGAACGGTCAGGCAGAGCGGGAGAACGGAACGGTCCAGAAGTCTTCCAGTTTCCCGCTGGCAGGAAGTCCTCCTGGACGCCCTCCACTCCATCCGGTCGCTGCTGTGTACAACAACGAATCAAACACCTCACGAACGCCATCTTGTCTTCCCTAGGAAGTCCTCCTCCGGAACGTCACTTCCGACCTGGCTGGCAGCCCCGGGACCCAACCTGCTCCAAAAGCATGTGCGGACGCACAAATCGGACCCGTTGGTCGAGAGGGTTCATCTCCTCCACGCGAACCCTCAATACGCCTACGTGGCGTACCCCGGTGGCTGACAGGACACGGTCTCCCTGCGGGACCTGGCACCCGCCGGAGCCCCGCACCCCCCCCCCCCCCAAACACCAGTGACCCCCTCTGGAGCCACGCACGCCCTCCCAACACCGATCACCCCCTCCCTCCCAACGATGCACCCCACAGCTGCCCCCTTCCAGCGTGGATCGGTCCTTCCTCCGGTCCCGAATAGGGCTATTGGAGCAGGACGAGGCATTGTAACGCTCCCAGAGACGACGAGGCCAGAACCTGCACCTGCATCACCACCGGGGCTAAGACGATCGGCGAGGACGACCAGGGCACCCATCCGACTCATTGAATCTGTATAATGAAGCACAAAATGCCTCTGTAAATAATTTTTTTGGTTTGGTTTGGTTGCCCAGTAAAAGCGGCATTGTAAGTAGTTAATATCGGAGCATAGCCGCCGTGTTAGCGGCATCCTAGGTTCCGACTCTGGAAACCCCTACCACCATACGGCCCACCACCCTGCCAGGTTCTTTTTTAACAAGGGGTGAATGTGGTGGTATATATTAGGGGTATTAAGGTACCCTGGGATGCCGAGAGGCTATTGGTAGATAGACACTGGATCCCGATTGGATCAGCCGCCTGCTGGCTCCACCCAGCAAGGCGGAGTATAAGAGCCTGGGTTCTCCCAGCAGCCGAATTCTGTAACTATGCTGCTGGGGAACAAGTCTGCGTAATAAAGCCATCGTTCGAATCCTTCTCATCTCGTCCCGTGAGTGATTGATTGTGCTACAAAAGGATTGTTCCTTCAGTTTGAGATTGTGTCCTCTGGTTCTAGTTTTTCCAAGTGGAAACATCCTCCCCACGTCCACTCTATCAGGCCTCGCAGTATCCTGTAAGTTTCAATAAGATCCCCCCGCCTCCTTCTAAACTCCAACGAGTATAGACCCAGAGTCCTCAACTGTTCCTCATATGACAAGCTGTTCATTCCAGGGATCACTCTTGTGAACCTCCTCTGGACCCTTTGCAAGGACAGCACATCCTTCCTTAGATACGGGGCCCAAAACAGCTCACAATACTCCAAATGGGGTCTGTTCTGAGCCTTATACAGCCTCAGAAGTACATTCCTGGTCTTGTATTCAAGCCCTCTTGACATGAACACCAACACTGCATTTGCCTTCCTAACTGCCGAATGAACCTGCACATTAATTTTAAGAAAATTGTGAACAAGGACTCCCAAGTCCGTTTGTGGTTCTGATTTCTTAAGCATTTCCCCATTTAGAAAATAGTCTATGCCTAAATTCCTCCTTCCAAAGTGCATAACCTCACACTTTTCCACATTGTGTTTCATCTGCCACTTCATTGCCCACTCTCCTAGCCTGTCCAAATCCTTCTGCAGCCCCCTTGCTTCCTCAATACTACCTGTCCCTATTTGTATCATCTTCAAATGTAGCAACAGTGCCTTCAGTTCCTTCTTCCAGATCATTAATGTATATAGTGCAACGTTGTGGTCCCAGCACAGACCCCTGAGGCACATCACTAGTCACTGGCCGCCATCCTGAAAAAGACCCCTTTATCCTCACTCTCTGCCTTCTGCCAGTCAGCCAATCCTCTATCCATGCCAGGATCTTACCCTTAACACCATGGGCTCTTAACTTATTTAACAATCTCCTATGTGGCACCTTGTCAAAGGCCTTCTGGAAATCTAAATAAATCAAGTCCACTGGTTCTCCTTTGTCTAACTTCCTTGTTAACTCCTCAAAGAACTCTATAATGGATTTGTCAGACATGACCTCCCTTTGACTCAGTCCTATTTTATCATGCACTTCTAAGTACTCCGCGATCTCATCTTCAATAATGTTAGACGTTTAGCTGCGGTTGTATAAAGAGTTAAAGGTTCTGCTCCTTTTCACAAACACCTTTATTTCACTTTAACAGACTCTGCACAAAACTCTATCTTCACATCACCTGACACAAGGGCCACCTGAAGCCTCTTTACACATCAGTGTCAATTATTGGATACTTAACATAAATGAGAACTAATTGGAAAGTCTCTTAACCCATTACTTAACAGTCTCCCCTTCCTTGGAGAAAAAAAAAATTAGGTGAAAACAAAATTACAAGAAACTCAAAAACACCCACACAATTTCCCCCCTTTTTTTTCCATTTATTTTTGGAAGAAATGAAAAACAAAATGAAATGAAAATCGCTTATTGTCACAAGTAGGCTTCAATGAAGTTACTGTGAAAAGCTCCTAGTCGCCACATTCCGGCACCTGTTTGGGGAGGCTGGTACGGGAATCGAACCGTGCTGCTGGCCTGCCTCGGTCTGCTTTAAAAGCCAGCGATTTAGCCCAATGTGCTAAACCAGCCCCTGAAAACAGTCACAGAAACAGGCGCCCTTCATTAACAATATCCAAAAGTTTCTGTGAACTAGCCCCTCTTTTTGTAAAACAGTCTGACAATTGATAGCTACAGCCGACCCATTTAATTTTTGCTATCTCCCCTCTGTCCAACATCTGCTTCAAACTTGCGATGTCTATCCTTAATCTTTTTTCATTGACACTTTTTGTAGAGTGCACATTTTCCCACAGGGATTTATTGTCAATGTGGCATTCAATAGGTATATTACCCAAATCCCCGAATCCCAAAATTTCTGTCAATATCTGAGATATATAAAAGGCCATATCCACCGCCTCTACAAGGCTTAATGTCTCAGCAGCCAAAGTGCTTTAAAAAAAAAAATTTTTTTATTAAAGGTTTTCATAAAATATCAATAACAAAATGAGAAAGAAAAAAGAACCCAACAGGGTTAAGTACAAAACACAATCTAAAAAAGCAACCCGCCAAACCCCCCCCCCCCCGTACATAAATAATAAATTAACATTAACACCCCGACTTAACACAACAGGTGTATAGACCCCCTCAGACCCTCCAGTGTAAATAACATAAACAAAAATAAAGTAAACCCCCTCCCCCCGAGCTGCTGCTGCCATTGACCAATGTCTATCGTTCTGCCAGAAAGTCTAAGAACGGTTGCCACCGCCTAAAGAACCCTTGTACCGACTCTCTCAAGGCCAATTTCACCTTCTCCAATTTAATGAACCCTGCCATATTGCTGATCCAGGATTCCACGCTTGGGGGCCTCGCATCTTTCCACTGAAGGAGAATCCTTCGCCGGGCTACCAGGGACGCAAAGGCCAGAATTCCGGCCTTTTTCGCCTCCTGCACTCCCGGCTCCTCTGCCACCCCAAATATTGCGAGCCCCCAGCCCGGTCTGACCCTGGATCCTACCACCCTCGACACTGTCCTCGCTACGTCCTTCCAAAATTCCTCCAGCGCTGGGCATGCCCAGAACATGTGGGTGTGATTTGCTGGGCTCCCTGAGCACCTAACACACCTGTCCTCACCCCCAAAGAACCGGCTCCAGCCAAAGTGCTTTTGACCACTCCTTATTTTCTTTGTTTCCCACACAAAAGGGCAACATTTACCAATTATAAAACCTCCTACGCTTGAAACCCCATCACATAAATTTGCATAGGACGCATCACTATAAACTATGAGTTTCAAGTGCCTACGGTCACCTAAAACTGGGAACCTCAAAACACACTCCTGCATTTTTAGTTTGACCAATGCTTTATTTGCTCTTATTATGTCTTCCACTTTGGGATCATTCATTTTTGTACACAACTCTAAGACATCAAAATTCAAGTCCAGTCTAGTCTGTCGACCTAACCAATTCAGTTGCCCAATTAAACTTTGCAGTTGCTCTTTTTTCATCTTTGAAACCATTACATCTCTTTGTGAAACCCGGCCACGACTAATTGCTATTGGGCTGATGCTTTCCAAATAAGATTGCTGATGTAAAGTTGCCCCTAACTTAGTCTGTCTGATTTCCGGTCCAATATATTTAAATGCACCAGAAGCCTGACTTCCAACCCTGAATTCTTTCCTCAAACCAGAGATTACAATAACTTCGAAATCACTAGTCCCACCCCACAGAAAATCATCGACATGCATCATTAAGATGCCAGAAAGATTTCCTTTATAGTGCTGGTAAAACATTGCCGGATCTACTTTCAACTGGCAACAGCCTAACTTTAACAAAACTGACCTTACCGAAAAATACCAGACTCTAGACGCATCATTTAATCCACATACACATTTGTTCAACTTCCAGAGTACCCCTTCTGTGTTAGCTGCCTCTTTAGGAGGACGGAGAAAAATGTCTCTCTGGAGCTGATGCCCCTGCAATAAGGCAGCTTTTATATCTATAGATTTGCACTCCCATGCCTTTGTGGCTAATAGAGCCAAGAAGATCTTTAAAATAACCTTTCCTGCCATAGGTGAATATACCCTTAAATCCTGATCTTCTAAGTTTTCTTCAAATCCCCTTGCCACAAGCCTGGCCTTTGCCTTATAAGTTCTGTCCGGAAGAACCTTTTCCGTGCAAATCCATATGTGGGATAGAGCTCTTTGTCCCCTATCCGGTACTTCTGTGTATACCCCAAATTCACTCCAACTATGCAACTCTTGCTGTTTGGCATCTTTGATAACTTTTTCATCTAATTTATTGGAAGCTACCAAAATCTCACGTGCATGTGGGCTTCTACTCCTATTAGTATTCGTAGTCCCACTCATTTTCCGAGATCTTGATAAACTTATGTCCCCTCTCCCGCCTGATATCTCGTTCTGGACTGCTACTGCTTGATCTGTCCCTTCTGCTGTGGGATGTCCTTTCAATAGTTCTCGATCTTTTCCTGCGGACCTGTTCACTATCCGATGTACTATCTGAACTGGCACTGCGTTTCTGTGCCTTCCATTTGTGAACTTCGTGTTCCCAATCCATTGTCTTGACTCCCTCTCCTGAATGCTGTACATTCAACCAATGTTTATACTTCCAGTGGCCTTCCCTGCTCTACTAATAACATTTGCATCCTTCTATTGACTAGACCCTTCAGGCAAGTATGTCATTTTTGTACCAACTTTTGGCAGTTGTCCTTTCGGAAAAATGGCCTGTTCTAATTCATCATAAGTGTTGTGTTCCTCTACAGAAACCTGTCTATATAGGTTAACTGGCCCTCATAGTTCTGTAACACGTGCGTACCAGATGACTCTGGTTCCTCATCATGTCTAACTGCTCTGTCTAAATTTGAAAATGTGTAATCTGTACCCATTATCCTTGATGAATGTACCCTAACAGTTTGATTGCCATGTTTCAAAATAATTGTTTTGCCATCTTTGCCTATGATCTTCCCTGTGCCTTTCCATTCATTAAAATTGTCTCTCTTATAGTATACTATGTCTCCTTGCTGAAAAACGGTATCTGATGGCCGTACATTATGTCTTCAAGCTCTGCGAATTCTTGCAGAGACTTCTGCTTCCAAAAAAGCTTTTTTACTGCGATGTAATGCATTTAAATACTCAGCAAAGGCAGAGCTAATTGTAGTCCCTTCCCAAGCTGGAGGCTGGTCATCTAAAATGGACGGAAATTTAGGATTTCTACCAAACACTAATTGATAGGGACTATAGCCCCCAACTATCTGCAATGAATTCTTTGCATGTACCGCCCATGCTAAAGCTGAATTTAGCTTGCAGTTTGGTCTATCTGCCAACATTTTCTGGAGCATGTCATCTATTACCGCATGGTTTCTTTCACAGGCACCATTACTAAATGGACTTTCCAGCAGCCGTATTCATAACTGTGATATTCACGTTTTTCACACATATCCCTAAACTCATCATTAGCAGTTTCTCCCCCATTGTCCGTAAGGAATTTTGCCAGTGTGCCCATTCCTGTCCCTATCCATTTTTCCACAATTTGATCCAGAATTACTCTCTTTTCTTTACTTAGTACAATCGTTGATTGACTAAATCTGGTTGCTCAATCTACAAAATAAATATATTATTGGCTTTATTCCAGATCTTAAGGTCCATGGCCACAATGTCGCTAAAATCCCTGGCCAAAGGTAGGATTACTATCGATTGTGCTGGTGTCCTTCTGTACTTCCTACAAACTTCACAGCGATCACTAACCTGTTCTATCAGTTTCGTACAGTCTTCATCCCTTCCCCCTGCATCCTTTAATAAATCTTTCAGCCTCCGAGGAGACGGATGCGCAAATTCCCAATGCAACTTTAATATAACAAGCTTTTTATCAGCTAAAGTCCAATTTTCAACTGCCATAAACACATCTTTAACAACTGTACTTGAAATATTATATGTCAGTAATGGAATACAATAGTGTCCCGACTGTGTAAATTGTCAGCCCACCGTCTTTCCAAAGACTTTTGCCTTACCCTGTTCCATATCCAGTTTCATGTGTGCTTTCTTCATTGACGGTCTGCTCAGAAGCAAAGGTATCTCACTTGACACAACATCCGTGCTAATGAAATGATTCACTCCGGCAATATTGCAAGGGATCACCACGCTTTTCAACGACTTCAGAGTATTATCATCCCCAAACCTGAAACTTGTGGAACTTTCAAATTCCTTAACCTTGTTACGATTTTCAGCAATCAAGGAGTCCAGGTAACATTTTAACCAGTCAATTCCACACACAGTAGAAGTGCAGCTACTGCCCAATACAGCACAATTGAAGGAGCAACCAACACCCTCATTACCGGCATAAAACTGCTTGTTAATTGGACAATGCCTTCTTTCTGGTCACTATCTTTTTCCTCTTCTGACTCTTCCATGTCATGTGTCGCTTCAAACACTCTATCATAACGTTTTGGACAGTTGAATACATAATGGTATTGAGAGTCACATCGAAAACATCGATTTATCATACCCCGGGCATTTCTGTGGTTCATCTTCCTATTGTAGGTTCCAACTGGGTTTCTGTCTTCATAATTTCTGGGTCCTGATCTCCTTCTATAGTCTTGGAGCCTGTTTGTAGCCGTGCGATGTCGCCATCCTATTAGTAGTGTATCTTTCATATTCTGCTTTATTGCAGACTGACCTATTTGGGTCAACAGAGCCATCGGAATCGAATGTTTCCACAGAATTTTTTTTAAAGCTTCTGTCATCTGATCGAATAAGGTATCCTTATCCGCAAACTGAACTCCTGTCAAAACCAGGAGCTTATCCATATTGCTCACTCTAGCACAGTCAAGTAATTTAAAGGCCAACACAGACTGCGGAAATTCCAGGTTGTGTTTCTGCAGCCTTTTATATAGTCTGCCAAATTCCATTATATAGTCTTCCATGGAGAAATCCTCTATTTTCCGGAACCTATCAAAATCCGACCATGCTTCATACGCACTTAACAAGTCATCCTTTTTATAAATTTTATCCAAATAATGTAATAGAGCCTCCATACCTTCTTCTGAGTCTAACTCTTCCAATTCAAGCTCAGAAAACACTTTGCTTCGGATTTTACTCTCATAAGGTAGAGAAAGAGCCAATGCCATACCTCGTTTTCTCTTTCCCAAGGCAGTTATCTTAGTCCACATATCTACTGCACTTCTCCATTGGTCGTACGATCCACTTTCAGAAAATAAGGGGGGCCATCTTTATCATAGGTTCAGCCATATATCCTTTTTTTTTTTCTCACTCACTCCTTGGTTTGGTCTGGAAAAGTTGTATCTTTCAGTCCTTCACATTTGCACAGCAACCATCCTCTGCTACCAAATAAAAGCAAATTACTGCGGATGCTGGAATCTGAAACAAAAGAGAAAATGCTGGAAAATCTCAGCAGGTCAGACATGCTGAGATTTTCCAGCATTTTCTCTTTTGTTTCAGATCCTCTGCTACCGTTTGTTAGACGCTTAGCTGCTGTTGTATGAAGAGTCAAAGGTTTTGCTCCTTTTCACAAACACCTTTATTTCACTTTAACAGACTGCACAAAACGCGATCTTCACGTCACCTGACACAAGGGCCACCGGGAGCCTCTTTACATATCAGTGTCAATTATTGGATACTTAACATAAATGAGGCAACTAATTGGAATGTCTCTTAACCCATTACTTAACAAATAACGGACTCTAAAATCTTACCAATGACCGAAGTCAGGCTATCCGGCCTATAATTTCCCATTTTCTGCCTCCCTCCCTTCTTAAACAGTGTTGTTACATTAGCCACTTGCCAGTCATCTGGGGCCCTTCCTGCCTCCAGTGATTCCTGAAAGATCACCACCAATGCCTCCACAACTCTGTTTCTTTATCCCCTTGACCTACCTCTTCTGTTAATTTAGTATCAGGATATTGAAATTCTCCATGATCATTATTCTAGGTTTTTTACTCCTTTCTACGTGGATTCTATTTTTATAAAGCAAAATACTGTGGATGCTGGAAATATGAAATAAACACAGAAAATGTTAGAAATACTCAGGCCTGGCAGCATCTGTGGAGGGAGAAACAGCATTAACTTTTCAGGTTGTGGCCTTTCATCAGAATAGTTGTGAAACACTGTGGGCAGGATTCTCCATTGACTGATCCAAAATTGGGGCATGCGAGAGGGCAGAGAATAACTCCCGACGCCAAAATCGCGGCAGGCGCTGGTTTGACGCCGACGATTCCTGCACTGTTTCTCGTGGGTTTCGAGGGTGTTCCACGCTGTGTCGATGGCTAGCCCCTCACCGGTTGAAAATCGGTGCAGGTCTGGCGCTGATTTTTCTGAGCAAGAACATCCTTCCTCAGATAAGAAGACCAGAACTGCACACAATTTTCCAAGTGTGGCCTCACCAAGTGCCCTGTATCATTGCAGCAGACATCCCTGCTCTTGTACTCGAATCCTCTTGCTGTGAAGACCAACATACCATTTGCCTTCTTTACCGCCTGCCGTACCTTATCATAGAATTTACAGTGCAGAAGGAGGCCATTCGGCCCATCGAGTCTGCACCGGCTCTTGGAAAGAGCACCCTATCCAAGGTCAACACCTCCACCCTATCCCCATAACCCAGTCACCCCACCCAACGCTAAGGACAATTTTTGGACATTAAGGGCAATTTATCATGGCCAATCCACCTAACCTGCACATCTTTGGACTGTGGGAGGAAACCGGAGCACCCGGAGGAAACCCACGCACACACGGGGAGGATGTGCAGACTCCGCACAGACAGTGACCCAATACCTACATGCTTATCTTTAGTGACTGGTGTATGAGGACACCCAGGTCTCGTTGCACATTTTCCTCTCCTAATTTATGGCCATTCAGTTAATAGACTGCCTTCCCGTTTTTACTATCAAAGTGGATAACCTCACATTTATCCAAATTATACTGCACCTGCCATTCATTTACCCACTCACTCAACTTTTCTAAATCACATTGACGCATCTCTGCGTCCTCCATACAGCTCATCCTCTCACCGAACCTTGTGTCACCTGCAAATTTGGAGATATTACATTTTGTTCTCATATCCAAACCATTAATATATACTGCGAAGAGCTGATGTCCCAGCACCAATCCCTGCGGTACCTACAAGTCACTGCCTGCCATTTTGGAAAAATATCTACTAATTCCTCCACTTTGTTTCCTGTCTACCAAACCAGTTTTCGACCCATCTCAATACACTGCCCCTCATCACATATGTTTTAATTTTACACGCTAATCTCTTATTTGGAATTTTGTCGAAAGCTTTCTGAAAGTCCAAATAAACCACATCCACTGGCTCCCCATCATCAACTCTACTACTTACATACTCAAAGAATTCCAGTAGATTTGTCAAGCATGATTTCCCTTTCATAAATTCATGCTGACTCTGTCTGATTCTGCCACTGTTTTCTCAGTGCTCTGTTATAAAATCTTTGATGATGTATTCTAGAATTTTCCCCACTACCGACATCAGGTTTACTGGTCTATAATTTCCTGTTTTCTCTCTATCCCTCTTTTTAAATAGTGGGGTTAGTTTGGCTACCCTCCAAGCTATAGCAACTGTTTCAGAGTCTATAGAATCTTGGAAGCTGACCACCAACGTATCCACTATTTCTAGAATCACTTCCTTGCACACTCTGGGATGTAGATTATCAGGCTCTGGGGATTTATCAGCCTTCAATCTCATCAATCTTCCCAATACAATTTCTTTACTAATATTGAGTCATTTAGTTTCTCCCTCTCACTAAACACTGCGCTCCCCAACATTACTTGTATCTTATTTGTGTCCTCATTTGTGAAGGCAGAACTAAAGTATGTATTTAGCTGCTCAGCCATTTCTTTGTCCCCCATTATAAATTCCCCTGTTTCTGACTGTAAGGGACTTACATTTGTCTGTACCAATCTGTTTATCTTCATCTATCTATAGAAACTTTGACAGTCAGTTTGTATGTTCCCTGCAAGCATTTCCCACGTACTCTATTTTCCTTTCTTATCCAATCCCTTGGTCCTCCTTTGCTGAATTCTAATTTGCTCCAAATTCTCAGACCTGCTGTTTTTCTTGGCCAATTTGTATGCTTCTTCCTTGGATCGAATACTATCTCTAATTTCCCTTGTAAGCTGTGGTTTAGCCACTTTTCCCATTTTACTTTTGTGCCAGACATGAATAAACAATTGTTGCAGCTTCCCCATGCGCTCCTTGAATGTTGGCCATTGCCTATCCGCAGTCATCCCTTTGACATAGAAAATAGGAGCAGGAGGCAGCCATTCGGCCTTTCAAGCCTGCTCCGCCATTCATCTTGATCATGGCTGATCATCTAACTCAATAGCCTACTGAGGACCCAGGTTCGATCCCGGCCCCATGTGGAGTTTGCACATTCTCCGTGTCTGCATGGGTCGTACCCCCACAACCCAAAGATGTGCAGAGTAGGTGGTTTGGCTATGCTAAATTGCTCCTTAATTGGACATTAAAAAAAACACTCAATAGCCTAATTCCGCTTTCCCCCAATATCCTTTGATCCACTTTGCCCTAAGGGCTATAGAAACATAGTGTGAAAGTAACGTTTCCCAATTGATCATAGCCAACTTGCGCCTCATATCATCGTAGTTTCCCTTCTTAGGATTCAGGACCCCAGTCTCAGAATCAACTATGTCATTCTCCATCTAGATGAAAAATTCTGCCATATTATGGTTGCTCATCCCTAAGGGGTCTCTCGCACAGCTAGATTGCCAATGATTCCATTCTCATTGCACAGTACCAGTCTAGGATGGCCTATTCTCTAGTTGGTCCAACGTATTGGTCCAGAAAACCATCCCGTATTCACTCCAGGAATTCCTCCTCTACGGTATTGTGACTAATTTGATTTGCCCAATCTATCTGCAAATTAATATCACCCATAATTACAGATGCTCCTTTATTGCATGTGTCTCTAATTTCCTGTTTAATGCTATTCCCGACATCATGACTATAGTTTGAGACTCTATATACAACGCCCACAAACGTTTCCTCAGCTTGACCCATACAGATTGCACTTTGTCGGAGCGAATATCTTTCCTCACTATTGCATTAATTTCCTCTTTAACCAGCAATGCAACTCCACTGCCTTTTCCTTGTCTGTTCTTCCAAAATACTGAGTGCTGCTGGATTTTCAGTTCCCATCCCTGGTCATCTGCAGTCGTGTCTCTGGAATCCTGATTACATTATACCTGTTTACATCTATTTGCATGATGACTTCATCCACTTTATTGTGAATGCTCCACGCATTAAGGCACAAAGCCGTTAAGCTTGTCTTTTTAACATTACTTGCCTCACTCCCAACATTTTTCACTGTGGCTCTGTTTGAATCTGGTCCTTGGTTTCTCTGAATATCACTTTTCTTATTACCTTTTCTGATATTTGTTTTTGTCCTTGATTCCTCTTCCTCTGACTCCTTGCATAGATTCCCATACCCCTGCCTTTTTAGTTCAAACGTTCCCCAGCCACTCTTGCAAATACTCCCCCAGGACATCAATCCCGGCCCTGTCCAGATGTAACCCGTCCAACTTGTACTGGTTCCACCTCCCCCAGAACCGGTCGCAATGCCTCAGGAATCTGAAACCCTCCTCACACCACCTCTTCAGCCACCCATTCATCTGATATATCCTGCTATTCTACTCTGACTAGCACGTGGCACTGGTAGTAATCCTGAGAACACTACCTTTGAGGTCCGACTTCTCAACTGTTTGTTTTTGTAAAGACTTGTTTACCTGTAAAGACTCACATTCCAACTATTCTTCACATTCCAATCTATAATTATCTTGCAATTGTGTCTCTCCTATATATTAGCTGTGATTGTGAACCTGTCTCCACTTCACATGATGAAGGAGCAGCACTCCGAAAGCTTGTGATTTCAAATAAACATGTTGGACTTTAACCTGGTGTTGTGAGACTTCTTACTGTGTTTACCCCAGTCCAGCGCCGGCATCTCCACATCTTCTGAACAATACCTTGGTCTCTGTTCACTTAATTCCAGACTTATTAGACAGTCTGTCAGGCCCAGTTCCCCGGTTGTCTGGACTGTAACTTGTACTTTAGGAAGACTGCCTCTTTGTAGCCCTGTCCTGTCCAGTCATTTTTCTGGCCGATTTGACAGATGTTCCCACCACAAGAACCTGCCTCTGACTGCTCTCAAATTACGTAAACTAAAACTTTAAAAGCTTTTTACCGTACAAGGACTTCCAATTGCTAAGCAACTATGTATTTTATTTATTTTTCACACCGTAGTACTCTGTAAGCACAATTGAAACCCAGTTGGAATTTAACCAATTCCTATACATACAAACAAACACCTTTGTCCAGCATGAATCGAGCTACAGGATTTACCCTTCCAGGCACAGAAATGGTAAATTAAACAAACACACTTATGACTATATCTTATTTCTAATGTTTAGCAATACAAATATAAATCTGTTAAAACTACCTTTGTTTTCCTAACAGTCACATCCCTTTTTACTACTGCCGTTATGTTATCCCGAATAAGCACAGATACTGTTCCATAATTTACCCTCCTGTCTTTTCTCAATATATTGTACCCTACAATGTTTAATTCCCAATCCTGTTTTTCTGTAGCCATGTCTGAGTTTCCATACTCTGTCTGATTTCTCCCAGCAAATGATTGCTTCCAGCTCCCCTGTTTTATGATGGACACTGTGAAGTTTTTAATAGGATTTCCGCTTGTGTTTTTAGACTCCCATTCTTTTACTCTATTTATTCCCTGACTATTAGTGTGCTCCCTTACTTTATTCTTCCTTATTTTCATCTACCGTATTTTGTATGCATTCAGACTATTTACGTTTCTTGTACATCCCTTCCCCTTTTACTAGTTTAAAGCCTTTGCTACCTCCCTATTTACCCCTTCTGCTAGAAAATGCGTCCCATCGGGGTTCAGGTGGAACGCATCCCATAACTACAACTCCTTCCTGTCCCAGAACCGGTGATTATGTTCCGTGTAAAGGAATCCCACTTCCCACGCCAGTCCTTCCATAGATCATATAATTTATAGTGCAGCAGGAGACTATTCGGCCCATCGAGTCTACACCGGCTCTTGGAAAGAGCACCCTACCCAAGGTCAACACCTCCACCCTATCCCCATAACCCAGTAACCCCACCAACACTAAGGGCAATTTTGCACACTAAGGGCAATTCCCATAACAGCCTCCCCGAACAGGCGCCGGAATGTGACGACTAGGGGCTTTTCACAGTAACTTCATTGAAGCCTACTTGTGACAAGCGATTTTCATTTCATTTTCTTTCATTATCATGGCCAATCCACCTAACCTGCACATCTTTGGACTGTGGCAGGAAACCGGAGCACCCAGAGGAAACCCACACACACACGGGGAGGATGTGCAGACTCCGCACAGACAGTGACCCAAGCCGGAATCGAACCTGGAGCTGTGAAGCAATTGTGCTATCCACAATGCTACCGTGCTGCCCCGTGTTTAGCCACGTGTTCATTCATTACATTTGACTGCTCCTGTTAATTTTTCCATGGCGTCTTTGGACCGAAGCTGTATTAAGATCTTGAGCTGAGTGGTGTTGATGGAATCCAAACTGAGCATCAGTGAGTACGTGATTGCTGAGTGAGTGTTGCTTGTAGCATTATCAATGACACCTTCCATCACTTTCAGAGTTGATCAATGGGGCGGTAATTGGCTGTATTGACTTTGACCTTTTTGTTGATAAGGCATACTAGGAAAGTTTTGCACATTGTCAGGTGATGTCAGTTTTGTAGCTGTACTTGAACAGATTGACTGGGGCGTGGATGGTTCTTGAGCAAAAGTCTTCAGCACTGCTGCTAGCGTGTTATCAAGGCCCAAAATGTTTGCTGTATCTAGTGCCTTCAGCCATTCTAGTGGCACACAACCATGATTCACTCCTAACTTACCTGTAAAATGACCTTGCAAGTGACTCTATTATTTCATTGCTTTATGGCAATTATGTATGGGCAATGAATACAACCAATGCCCACATGTGGAAATCAATTAAATGATTAAACTGCATGCCACTCAACCTAGTCACAGACAAACATGGAGCTGAGCTTGAAGGCCATTTGCGATGCAAGTACAGCTGTCTGTTATAACCCTACAGGAGGTCCAGGGATCTGCAACCTCAAAGTCCCTGTGGCTTCACCCAAGTATGATTTACCCAGATGAGGGGGGTGGGGCTATCCCCATTTTACTAGGACTGCTGCGTGGGCCGGGCTTGGGAGACCCTTTGGGGAGTAGGAGGTGTAAACAGAAAGGAGAATAAATCAAAACTTTTCTACAGTCACCACTTCCGTGTGCTTGCTTTCCTGAGAATTTACACTGGCAACAAGGATTAAGTGGAGCTGCAGAAGGTGCCATTTCCTCTGGACCAGGCCCACCTCGATTAGGCCTCAGGAGGCCTCTATTCAGACAACAGATATGCCACTTATCGGTAAGTTACAGGTGTTTGACGCCGAGGTGGAGGATTGAACCCAGTACATTGAGTGAACGAGCTACTTTTTTCATCTGAATAACATAGTTGGGGATGACAGACAGACGGTGAACCTCCTCGCAGTTTGCAGCGAGGAGACTTACAACATTATCAAAAGTAAAAATTTCCCTGATTCACTTGACACCTGCCAGTTTGTTACACTGGTCGGCAACAATTTTGACTGGAAACCGCTGCTAATCATTTGTCGTTTTCGGTTCCACACAGCTTCCCAACATCTGGGTGAACCTGAAACGGAATTTCTGGGCTGTTTGCAAAAACTTTCTGCGTTCGGCCCGACATTATCTGAGGCAGTCAGAGACCATTGGTTCAGAGATGGGGTGACCCAAGAACGTTTTTTGGGTGAAACTAATCTGAATCTGAAGAAAGCGACCAAAATAGCTTTGTCCCGGGAGGGCGCAGAACGCGGTGTCGAGGAGCTCCTCGGTCGCCCAACAGGGCACGTAGCAGAGCGACGCTCTCCCGTGCTGCAGTTCCAGACTCCCGCCGCTGGAGGTGCACTCCGGGTGACCAGGACTGACGGCAACATTTTCCTGCTGAGGGATATTGTGCTTCCCGCACACAGGAGACCTCTAACGCATGGGATGAATGTGCCGGCATCAGAGGGAATCGGCGGGGCAGATACCAGCGAGAAATTACATCCACCCGCCACTGCCACCCCGATGATGGTCCCAGAGGTCGGACGCATTTTGTGGACAATGAGCCAGAGGAGCCCCACCGCCTTTACAGCATTTCAGCACCACGAGTGGCGCCTATCCAAGTGACAGTCTGGATCAACAGTTTCCCGATATGGGTGGAGCTTGATACCGGAGCCATAGTTTTTGTGATCAGCCACCGCACCTACAGCCAAATTTGCACAGGTATACGTGTCTTGACATTACGAGATACCAATGTCTGACTGGCGACGTATACCAGGGAGCCATTGGAGATTGCGTGCACCTCGGAAGTCTCCAAGGAATACGGGGCTCAGTAAGCAAACTTGCCGCTAGCAGTACGTGCCGGTTATGGAGCCTGATGGTTCTGCCTGCCTCTGCGGAAATTATAAAATTACCATCAACTGAGTGTCCCAACTGGATCGTTACCCAGTGCTAAAGATTGAGGACATATATGCAAGCCTTGGTGGAGTAAGGACTTTCACCAAATTCGGCATGAATCACACTTATCTCCAATTGGTCTTGGACCCGTCCTTATGCAAATATGTGACCATGAACACGCAAAGGGGGTTGTATGAGTACACCAGGCTGCCATTCGGAGTCTCTTCAGCATGTGCCATATTCCAAAGGCTGATGGAAAATATCCCCCGAGGACTGCTGCAGGTGGCAGAGTACCTGGATGATGTACTGATTACCTGTTCCACCGACGGGGGATACCTGAAAAATCTAGAGGACGTGCTAAGTCGGTTTGAGGCAACCGGGTTTGGCCTGCAATGCGAAAAGTGCAATTTCCACGCGAAGGAGATAGTCTGTTTAGGCTACAGGGTGGACAGAGATGATAAGGTATAGGCCATCCGGCAGGAGGCCATATAAAGGATCCCACAGAACTTCGCTCGTTCTTGGGCCTTATAAACATACAGGAAGTTCATCCCAAACTTGGCGACAGTGTTGGCCCCACTTGCCCCTGGTAAAGAAGGGCCAGTGGTGGTTTTGGCACCCGCAGCAGTAGAGTGCTTTTGATGAAGTGAAACGACGACTGCTGTCCTCGCACCTGCTGACTCACTTCGACCCATCTAAACTTTTGTTGCTCACATGCGACACCTCAACCTATGGGATCGGGGCCTTCCTGATACACAAGATGGACGATGGTACTGAGTGGCCCATTGCATTTGCTTCCCACACATTGGCAGCAGCAGAGTGGAATTATGCTCAGATAGAAAAAGACGGTTTGGCACTTGTGGTTGGTGTAAAATGGTTCCATCAGCACATCTGGGCAGCACGGTAGCATTGTGGATAGCACAATTGCTTCACAGCTCCAGGGTCCCTGGTTCGATTCCCGGTTTGGGTCACTGTCTGTGCGGAGGTCTGCACATTCTCCCCGTGTGTGTGTGGGTTTCCTCCGGGTGCTCCGGTTTCCTCCCACAGTCCAAAGATGTGCAGGTTAGGTGGATTGTCCATGATAAATTGCCCTTAGTGTTGGGTGGGGTTACTGGGTTATGGGTATAGGGTGGCGGTGTTGACCTTGGGTAGGGTGCTCTTCCCAAGAGCCGGTGCAGGCTCGATGGGCCGAATGGCCTCCTTCTGCACTGTAAATTCTATGATGAAATTATACGATCATTATCAGACTATTTAAATATACAGACCATGAACCCCTATTGGGTTGTTCAAAGAGAATAAGGCAATTCCCCCAGTGGCATCAGCATTGGGTCGCCTCTTGCCGATGTTTTGGAACATTGCACAGGGCCAAAAATCCCCTACACGGACACCCTCGGCCGCCTCCCGTTACCCACCATTACGCCAACGCGGATGGTGTCAGATGAATTAGTTGCGACCTTACATTTTAAGGACTCTTTACTTGAACCGTGGTCATAGGTAAAGGCACGGACACAGGACAGACCTGCTGCTGGCAAGGGTCTGCCACATAGTGCTGTACAGGGCCTAGCACCGTGCCCTCCCAGAGGACCTAAGGGCTTTTATCACAAAAGAGGAAGAACCAGCATGGTGGACAGCATCCTGTTCTGGGGTTCCCGAATGGTCATCCCCGAATGCGGCCAGGGAATAATTTAGCAAAGCCTCCACAGCGGAAACCCAGGGGTCCCTAGAATGAAAATGAAATGTTGGCCCGTAGCTATGTGTGGTGACCTGGCATAGACGTGGATATAAAGAAATTGGCAAAAGCAGTGTACACGTAAGCTCCCCTTGGCCGCTCCACTTCATCCATGGGAATTGTTGAGCCGGCCATTGTCCCGCCTCCATGCAGATTTGCGGGGCCTTTCCAGGGGATCATGTCCCTAATGATAGTAGATGCGCATTCCAAATGGCTAGATGTGCACCATTGAGTGGCTAAGGCAAACATTTAGTGTTCACGGAGCCCCGGAGGTATTTGTATCAGAAAATGGCACCGCTTTTACAAGTTCGGAGTTCGTGGATTTTCGGAAACAAAATGGGGTCCGTCATGTCTGTACACACCTTAAGGGGCTGGTTTAGCACAGTGATCTAAACAGCTGACTTGTAATGCAGAACAATGCCAGCAGCTCGGGTTCAATTCCTGTACTGGCCTCCCCGAACAGGCGCCGGAATGTGGCGACTAGGGGCTTTTCACAGTAACTTAATTGAAGACTACTTGTGGCAATAAGCGATTATTATTATTACCTGTCCACAAAGGGGTTGGCGGAACCTGCCATACAGACATTCAAACTCTGGATGCAAAAACAGACCTTGGGTTCCCCAGAAACCTGCTTTGCCCATTTCCTGTTCTACTTTAGAACCACGCTGCATGCTACCAACAACAAAGAACAAAGAAATGTACAGCACAGGAACAGGCCCTTCGGCCCTCCAAGCCCGTGCCGACCATACTGCCCGACTAAACTACAATCTTCTACACTTCCTGGGTCCGTATCCTTCTATTCCCATCCTATTCATATATTTGTCAAGATGCCCCTTAAATGTCCCTATCGTCCCTGCTTCCACTACCTCCTCTGGTAGTGAGTTCCAGGCACCCACTACCCTCTGCGTAAAAAACTTGCCTCGTACATCTACTCTAAACCTTGCCCCTCTCACCTTAAACCTATGCCCCCTAGTAATTGACCCCTCTACCCTGGGGAAAAGCCTCTGACTATCCACTCTGTCTATGCCCCTCATAATTTTGTATACCTCTATCAGGTCGCCCCTCAACCTCCTTCGTTCCAGTGAGAACAAACCGAGTTTATTCAATCGCTCCTCATAGCTTATGCCCTCCATACCAGGCAACATTCTGGTAAATCTCTTCTGCACCCTCTCTAAAGCCTCCACATCCTTCTGGTAGTGTGGCGACCAGAATTGAACACTATACTCCAAGTGTGGCCTAACTAAGGTTCTATACAGCTGCAACATGACTTGCCAATTCTTATACTCAATGCCCCGGCCAATGAAGGCAAACCACTGGGGTGATGCCCGCGGAACTTTTGATGGGATGTCGCTTGTGCACACGATTGCGCCTTGTTTCGCCGGAAATCGGAGCTAGGATCTGTGACCAGCAGGAACTGGTCAGAGCGAAGCGCGCCAGGCCCATTAGGGAATTTGTTGCAGGTGACGCCGTTTACACCCGGAATTTTGCAGACAGAGCGTTATGGATTCTGGGAACGATAATTAAGCAGTCCGGGCCGGTCTCGTATACGGTGCGTGTACAAGGTAAAGACTCCAACTGACACAATGACCATCTCCGAAGCCGGTTAGTACAGGTGCGCGAGGACCGACCAAGGCCACAGAGGCCGGTGGTGCCCCTCCTTCCAGAACATCTGCCGGTGGTGCACCTCCCTCCAGAACATCTGCCGGTGATGCCCAGCTAGGTGGCTGAACTTTGTTACTCTGAAATGCAGGCGGTCGACCAATCCGCCCAGGAGTCGCACATGGAGCTTTTACCCACAGAAGTCGATGCTGGTCCATGGAGTGACCGCCAAGCAAGGGGCGGAGGAATCGCTCAGATGTTCGACCAGGAAGTGACACTCCCCGGTCCGTTCTACCCCTCCGGGCCCGGAACGGCGGATGCTGGATAGATAACCCCAGGCAAAGAGGGCAAAAGATTTATCCCCTCCCGTCAAAAGGATAATGTATTGGACTCGGGGGGAAGGAGAGTGTTATGACCCTATAGGAGGCCCAAGGATCTACAACCTCAGAGTCCCTGTGGCCTCACCTGAGTATTATTTACCCAGTTGAGGGCAGGGCTATTCCCCCCTTTTCCTAGTACTGCTGGGACATAAATACCCTGACCTGGGTGTGGGCCAGATGCGGGAGACCCTTCAGGGAGTAGAAGGTAATAATAATTATTGTCACAAGTAGGCTTACATTAAAACTGCAATGAAGTTACTGTGAAAAGCCCCTAGTCGCCACATTCCGGTGCTTGTTCGAGTACACTGAGGGAGAATTCAAAATGTCCAAATTACCTAACAGCACATCTTTTGGGACTTATGGGGGAAACCGGAGCACCCTGGAGGAAACCCACGCAGACACAAGAAGAATGTGCAGACACCGCACAGACAGTGACCCAAGCCGGGAATCGAACATGGGATCCTGGAGCTGTGAAGCAACAATTCTAACCACTGTGCTATCATGCTGCCCTTGTGTACATAGTAAGGAAGATACATCAAAACCTTTCTACAATCATCGTTTCCGGGTGGTTGCCTGCCTGATACTTTCCACTGTCCTTTGACATCAAAGCAGCATTCAACCAAATGTGGCATCCAGGTGCTTTAGTGAAACTGTGATTAAAGAATAATCCAATGGAATCCCTCGAGTAACAGGATTCACACTATTGCACGGGAAGATTGTTGTGGTCGCCTGAGACAAATTACCCTGGTCTGAAGCCCTCATACCAACATTCAGTAGTGCAGCTGCAGGTCTCTTTCCAGCACATTTCCTGCTTGGGCATTATGGGAGCATTCACATCCCAAACATCTTGCGCTGCTTCATTATTGAGCTTCTTTCTATCAGCTTAATCATGGAGCTGCTCTCTGATTGCATAGAGCCCAGCTCAATTCACAACTTCTCCAATTCAAGATAAAGCACATGCTGGCCTGGATTACAGCCTTGTAATGATGGTCTTCAACAAGAAAAAAGCCCAATCATTTTCCCAAATTTCAATATCATCATCATTGCCAATTTGCCCAGCATCAACATCCTGGAGATCATCGTTCACTAGAAGCTTAACTAGGCTAGCTATGTCCAGTGATTGCAAGAAGATCACAGCAGCTGACCTCCAAAAACCTCAAAAACTACCCATCCTTTAGAAGACTGAATTCTTTAACTGTGTTGAAAAACACAACATTTGTTGATGCATGCAGACCTAATGGCATTCGGGGTCAACATTATATAAAATTGAGTTGCTCACATGATTGCCCGCGACTCCAAACGGTAAAGTTACCTCTGCGGCCTCCTTTTGTGCACCTGCCAGAGGTAGCATATCTGAGGTGCACTACACTGTCAGATGGGTTGAACTCTCGTCATCTAGATGATTTGTATGGCCCAGGCACACAGCCGATGCAGGTTAACCTCCAGTAGAGATTGTGCTAAAAAGAGACCTGCAGCTGCACTACTAAATGTTGTGGGCTTTAAGAAGACTATAATGTCTAAATATTCTGTGAGAGTAATGCAGTTTTCCATGATTCTCCATTTGTCATCCAGGGCAGGATTCTCCGCGAACCGGCGGGGTGGACAACTCCGGCGTGAAGGAGTGGCGTGAACCACTCCGGCGTTGGGCCGCCCCGAAGGTGCGAGTTGGCGCATGCGCGGGAGCGCCAGCATCTGCTGGCGTTATCCCGGCGCATGCACAGGGGGGTTCATCTCCACGTCAGCCATCGTGGAGGACCACAGCAGCTGACGCGGAGGAATAGAGTGCCCCCACGGCACAGGCCCACCCGCGGATCGGTGGGCCCTGATTGCGGGCCAGGCCACCGTGGGGGCACCTCCCGGGGCCAGATCCCCCCGCGCCCCCCTGAGGACCCCGGAGGCCGCCCGCGCAGCCAGGTCCCGCCGGTAAGTACCTACTCTAATTTACGCCGGCGGGACCGGGCGAAAAACGGGCGGCCACTCGGCCCATCATGGGCCGGAGAATCGCAGGGGGGCCGCTGCCAGTGGCCGCCGACCGGCGCGGCGCGATTCTCGTCCCTGCCAGATCCCTGGCGCCAGAGAATTTGGCAGCCGGCAGGGGATTCCTGGCGATTCTCTGACCCAGCGGGGGGTTGGAGAATCCAGCCCCCGATCTTCAGCTTAGCCTCAAGGGGCATACAGACACTGTTCTACGAGGGTTGCAGTGCAAGTCTCATTAGTTTCTTCAGGCAAAAGAAGTTTGATTGACTCCAAGTCAGTTAATAACCAAATTCATGAGTCTGGTGATCTCTTCTTTTTGTAATTTGTGGGGATATATGACAAAATGTGACCAAATAATGATAACCAAAATATCAATTAGGCATGAATAATGGAAAGAAAACTGAGTGACTAATTGTTCTATTTTTCCCAAGCTGTTGTTATTCTGCAGCCAGTAAGTACCACAAGTTGACCCGTCCACTTGGACAATGTCATACTATATTTTTTTGCCATTATTCTTTTTTGCTCCAGAATCTCTATATAGCTGAAAATAACACTTACTGCAGAAATGTACTAAATATAATTGGAAAATAAATCACTAAGCTTATCCTTAAAATTGGTCATTTAACTTTGGAAATGCCTGTTAGAAAAAGTTCCCATCATTGGTCTTCCATTTTGTTTCGGTTGCAGGAATTGAGTTGGAAACATAACTGGGTTCTTTTGCTGTCATACTGCAAATATGTGTAAGTGTAAGATAAATGCAGGATGGAACTTAACCATTAAGCTCAAGCAGCAAGGCAAAAATGGTCAAGAACGCACAGATTTATTTAAAAAGAAATAAGTGGTATATCACCTTTTATATAGTCGGGACTATCCCAATCCCAATAAAGAAATGTAGTCACTATTGTACTGTAACATACTACGGGTGGGGGGATGGGGGACTGTAATGTCAGAGATGCTGTATTTCTGAAGAGATGTTAAACTGGGCCACGTTTGCCCCTTCAAGTGGACATAAAGATCTTATGGTATTCTTTGAAGGAAAACAGCAGCATTCTCTGGTCACTTTTGTTTTCCTCCTCCATTTGATATCTCACTTTCTGTTTGTGGGACCTTGATACTTTGTTTCATTGGAAAAGTAATATTTTGGCTGTTCAGCACGAGGGCATCCTCGGAACTGATGACTGCTAGAAATACAAATGTGTTCATCTTTTTATTCTGCTTTTTGAAGGCTTATTTATTGTACATTCCTCAATGTAAAATTTACTAGATGAAATAATTTACATACGTCGGGCGAAATTCTCCCCCAACGGCAGGATGTCCGCCGACTGGCGCCAAAGCCGGTGCCAATCAGACGGGCATCGCGCCGGCCCAAAGGTGCGGAATGCTCCGCTTCTTTGGCGGCCTAGCCCCAACATTGAGGGGCTAGGCCGACGCCGGAGGGATTTCCGCCCCGCCAGCTGGCGGAAATGGCGTTTGTTTCCCCGCCAGCTGGCGCGGAAATGCGGCGCATGCGCGGGAGCGTCAGCGGCCGCTGTCAGTTTCCCGCGCATGCGCAGTGGGGAGAGTCTCTTCCGCGTCCGCCATGGTGGAGGCCGTGGCGGAGGCGGAAGGGAAAGAGTGCCCCCACGGCACAGGCCCGCCCGCGGATCGGCGGGCCCCGATCGCGGGCCAGGCCACCGTGGGGGCACTCCCCGGGGTCAGATCGCCCCGCGCCCCCCCCAGGACCCCGGAGCCCGCCCACGCCGCCTGGTCCCGCCGGTAAATACCAGGTTTGATTTACGCCGGCGGGATAGGCAATTTCTGGGCGGGACTTTGGCCCATCTGGGCTGGAGAATCCAGCGGGGGGTCCCGCCAACCGACGCGGCCGGATTCCCGCCCCCGCCCAATCTCCGGGAGCGGAGACTTCGGCGGGGGCGGGGGCGGGATTCATGGCGGCCAACGGCCATTCTCCGACCCGGCGGGGGGTCGGAGAATGACGCCCCAGATATATATTTGTTTCCAAATTTTAAAAGCGCTATTCTCCCTGTCTATATAACACATATCCACAAGGAAAATATTTGCTTTGGGCACTCTGCCTTACATTTATTTCGCTTACGAAGCTAACCTCAACTTGTTTGCATATTCATAAGTGCTGCATTCTAAAGTTTAATAGCCTGTGTAGTGTTCTTTTTAAAATTTAGAGTACCCAATTAAGTTTTTCCAATTAAGGGGCAATTTAGCGTGGCCAATCCATCTAGCCTGAACATCTTTGGGTTGTGGGGCATGCAAACACGGGGAGAATGTGCAAACTCCACACGGGTAGTGTTGTTGTTTGTGGTGTAAGTTATTATTTTGTGGTATGGGTTGTGGGGGGCAAAACCCATGCAAACACGGGGAGAATGTGCAAACTCCACACGGGTAGTGTTGTTGTTTGCGGTGTAAGTTAATGTTTTGTGGTATATAACAATTGAAAATGATTTTATTGGTCACTGATTACTAAAGTTGTTTTCTTAATCAAATTTTGTAAGGAATAAATAAATATCTTTCTCAAAATATTTCAGACTATTTGTTTCAAACATATAATTCTTTGCACTTGTTAAATTTGAGGACGATTTTTAGCATCTTCCGAGTTTAGTACTTGTAAATCAAGATCCTTTAAGAACAGGAGCTAGTTAGCTTTTTGAGCATGTTCTACTATTTAATGGGGTCAATGCCCTAATTCCACTTCCAGCAGCGTTTTGATGCCTTTTTATTTTGCTGTGCACATGCCAATGAAAGGGTACCAAGAAAAGGCATATAAACACCTTTGTTTTCAAAGTGTTGAAATGTTTATACCAAAGAACATTTTGAATGACTAAACTTGTCATATTTTGATTCTATTTTTACTTTTACCAAATCTTTGCTTCTATCTCATGTCCTCTACTTTAACTTGACGGTGGGTAGAACAAAGTTAATTTTGTTGGGAAAAAAATAAATGAACCGTCTGAAATTTCTTGGGTCTCATTTTGCATTTCAGAATTTCTGCTATTTCTAGTGGAAAATATCCCTTAATCTCCCCACGGGTCAATAAGGTTTGCTACTTTTATGCCAACCAGAACAAAAAATCCATTTATTCTGCTAGAATAAAGCAACCTCTGTGCATGTCTTGTGGGAGGATGAGGGTGAAAGTTTTTGTTCTGTCTTTTTCTGAGTTGGGGAACATGCTCGGAGGTCTCTGTCGTTGAAGTATTCCTTTACATTTGAATGCAATTTTCCCATTGACGGTTAGAAAACCTCTCATCTTCCAGTTGAATTTCTCCAAATGATTTCTGTGAAATACCAAAAATTTAACTGGTCAATTCTTGAGCGTGAATCTATATGTGGGCAAGCATGGCTGATTAGTGCCAGGATGGATTTTTGAAGAGTAAATCATGCCCTATTTGTCCAAGTATTTTTTTTGAAGTGGTCACTAACAAGGTGAATAATGGGCAGGATTCTCCACTCCCGCGCCGAAGTGCCCACGCCGTCGTGAACGCCGTCGAGGTTCACGACGGTGCGAAACGGCCCCTATCCTGACCGATTTAGGGCGATTAAAGGCGGCGCCGCATAACTGGCGTCACCCGCGCATGCGCGGGTTGGCCGGCGCCAACCCGCGCATGCGTGGTTGCCGTCCTCTCCGAGTCCGCCCCGCAAGAAGATGTCAGACAGATCTTGCGGGGCTGCGGAAGAAAGGAGGACCTCCTTCAGAGAGGACGGCCCGACGATCGGTAGGCACCGATCGCGGGCCAGACCCCATTTGAGGCCTCCCCCGGTGCGGGACCCCCCCCCCCCCCTGCGCAGGCCGCCCCCCCCCAGCGTTCCCGCGCTGTTCCAGCCAGCAGCGATCAGGTGTGGACGGCACCTGGGGGAACCCGCCGCTTTGGCCTGGCTGTTCGGCCCATCCGGACCTGAGAATAGCAGGGGTGCCGGAGAATCGCCATTTTGGGTGTCTCGAGCGATTCTCCGGCCTGTGCCGCACGGAACTCGATGGGGCCGTTCTCGCCGCTTGGGAGAATCGTGGGAGGGCGTCGGACCAGCGTCGCGGGAAAATTCGGCGACCCAGGCAATTCTCCCAACCGGCGCGAGAGTGGAGAATCCCGCCCAATGAGTTTCAATGGAAGTTATCTAGCTAGGCTCTAGAAGGCATTTGATAAGCTTCTGAACAAGAGATCATTAACAAAAATGGAAGTGCACTTAATAGGAAATGCGAACCATTCCATACTTTTTGTATCTTCTATATTTTTTATGTTGTGTGTGTTATGAATTACGTTCTCTGTTTATTTTGGATGGGTTCTTGGTGTGTGAGAGTTAATTTTAGACTTGTGTGACTTAGTTAATTCAGGATCACATTCAACAAGAATTGATGGTGTAAATAGCAAAAGGGAAGTAGGGACAGGCGTTAAACTATGTTGACCGTTGTGATGAAAGGATATGCTTGGAAATGTATAGATAAAAGGACTTTGGAGCTATAACTAAATGAATGTAAGGATTATTAAGTTTGGCAAACTGTAATACAGGAAAAATATTAATGATGGGCTATTTAGGAGTATCCTGTTCAGGTTGGAACCTTGGAGCTGTGACCATTGACAAATGGAATAACAAGATCAAAGCACGATGGCAACATCACAACACGAGGGCCCCTGGCTACAGAGGATAAAATAACTAACTTGAACAGCTTTGGTGTGCAGATTTGAAGAAGACATGGGATGTGAAAAGAGGACAGAGTCACAAGCTGCTTATAACTGCTGGAGTCAGTGTGAATCAAGAACCACCTGAACTAGGATATTGACTGCCACCTTTTGTTAAGTATAACTTTTGTTGCTTAATGAATTGTCCTGATACTGTTACATCAAGTGATTTCTCGTCTGAAATTTGTCTGGTCTCCGCCTCTGACAATTTGAAATTGGAAGCAATCTTCCAACGTGATTTGGAAATTGATTGGGAGGCAGGGATGAAGAGTACTTGGATTGTAGGAATGTGTGAGGCCTCAGCTTTCTATCAAATTTATTCAAGGCTTGAAGGAATAGAGTTGTATATCCAATTTTACAATTGCATTAGATAGGAGGCACTTCGCTACTGGGGATGGGAGCAGGAAGTTACAAAAAAATATAGACAGGTTACATGATTCAGCAATACAGTAGACAATAGAACTCAATAATTCAAATAGTTTATGGAAAAGCAGAATATAATTAAAATGTTGAGAGACCACAGCATGCTGCGCGACAGAAGGATATGATTGTCCTTGTACATGACTCTCCAAATGTTATTATGCAGGTACAGCAAATAATTAGGAAGGCACATATAATGTTAGTCTTTTATTGCAAGAGGGATGCTGTAAGGAAGTCTTACTACAGCCTGTACAAGGCATTGCTGAGACCACATCTAGAGTATTGTGCACAGTTTTCTTCTCCTTAGTAAGGAGGGATATATTTGCATTGGAGGCGGTTCAGGGAAGGTTCACAAGGCCAATCCTGGAATGAGGGGATGTCTTATAAGGAAAGCTTGAGCAAGTTGTGTCTATATTCATTTGAGTTGAAGAGAGTGAGAGGTGATATTATTGAAATTATAAGATTCTAAGCGGGGTTTATCGGGGAGATGTTAACCCTGTGGGGGAAATCTGGAACCATTTAAAAATAAGGGGTCTTGCATTTAAAATGGAGAGTAAGAGGAAATTCTACTGTGAGAGTTGTTAATCTTTGAAATTCTCTCCCAACAGAGAGCAATGGAGTCTGGGTCATTGCATATATTCAAACCTCAGTTGGACAGATTTTCCTAAAAGGGAATCAAAGGTTATGGGAGCAAGGCAGGAAAGTGGACTTGAGGCCACAATCAGATCAGCCATTATCTGATTGAATGGCAGAGCAGGCTTGAGGGGCCAAATGGTCCACTCCTAATTCTTCTGATCTTAAAGGAAGCTGTGAAGTCATCCACTTTAAATCCAAGAAAGACTGATTTCTACATGGCAAGAAGCTAGGCGTTGTGAGATTTGGTACACAAGTTAGTGAACGCTCATGGACAGATCAAAAATGCTGATTGAATGTCTGCTTTATCCAAGTGGCTTGCAATACTAAGGGTAGGAAATTGTGTTTCAATTAAGTAGAGCTTTAATCAAACTCCATCTGGAGCACTGCAAACATGTTTGGCATCTTTGGAAGGATACTTGGCCTTGGAGGAAGGACAACACAGATGCTCTATATTGGGGCTTAGGGGCAGCGTGGTGGTGCAGTGGGTTAGCCCTGTTGCCTCACGGCGCCAAGGCCCCAGGTTCGATCCCGGCTCTGGGTCACTGTCCATGTGGAGTTTGCACATTCTTCCCGTGTTTGCGTGGGTCTCGCCCCCACAACCCAAAAATGTGCAGGCTAGGTGGATTGGCCATGCTAAATTGCCCCTTAATTGGAAAAAATGAATTGGGTACTCTAAATTTAAGAAATATATATATTGGGACTTAGAATTAAATTATAAATACAGGTCGCATAAATATGGCTGGTATTCCTTTGAGTACAGAGGTTTGGGTGAGTGGTCAAATCAAGGTATTTAAAACTATAAGATTCTTTAGGTTGGTAGATAGATAATTTTTTTTCGCTGATGGGGAAATCCCAAACAAAGGGGCATACTTTTAAAATTAGAACCAGGTCATTCAAAAGTGAAATCAAGAAACATCTCTTTGCACCATGAGGGAGTCAAAATCCTAATCTCACCTGCCCCAACAAAGATTGAGGATGCTGGGCCGATTTAGCATAATGTTGATTGATTTTAGCCAGGGAAGTGTATCAAGGGATATGAAGCAAAGGTAGGGAAGTAGTATTGATTGAGAGGCTGAATAGCCTACTTCTTTCCCATGTTCCTATCTGCTTGTAATTGAAATACATATTGATCTAATATGATACCAAACTTCAATTGTTTACATTTGTAAGGATCCTACTGTTAATCCCTGTCTGTTCCTTGTTTTTTCTTTTAATTTCTGTTATTCTGCTATTTCAATTTTTGTACCTGGACAATTAATGAAAACAGGACGCTCCAGTTGGATGTGCTATTTTGCCTGACATCAGTGATGACACTTCTTGATGAACTTGGCTGGCGGTCAATGAAATGTTTTACAATTGCCGGGCCTTAGCTGATATTTGATGCTGATTGGCGCTGACCATTCTGGAATGTTCCTTCCTCTGAGAGACTAAATTTTGAACAGAAGCTGGAGGGTCACAGCTTTTATTTCTCTCCCTCACCTGATGGATTATTTCTGAAGTTAAGACCTTCCAGAGTAAAGATCTTTCTCTCCGCACGGCCAGTTTGAGCTGCAAAGAAAATCCAGTCCAGCGCCAGCTGCAGGAACGGCCAGTTGTTTAAAACTCTTTTGAGATCTTGTGAGGGGAACTTTGCTATTATCTTGGAAAGGCTGTTCGACATTCTGGTGATGTGGAGATGCCGGCGATGGACTGGGGTGAGCACAGTAAGAAGTCTTACAACACCAGGTTAAAGTCCAACAGGTTTGTTTCGAATCACTAGCTTTCAGAGCACTGCTCCTTCCTCGTGTGACATTTTGGTAGAATTCGTCACAAATCAGAATCTCCCAGGCTTGATGCTTTTCTTGTGGAGTAAAGGCCCAGGTTAATAAAAGTTAAAGTGACTCCCCAGAGGGAATCTTACAGCTTGGGAGTTCCAACATAATTTTGCTGCTGGAAGATCCTCCTTACCAATCCAACCAGTGGTTTCACTCACTCCGCGTCCTGGAAGGACAGCCTATTGCTGCAATGACTTCAACATCCGAAGCAAGGACACTCATCTTCCATTTTATATTTTCATTCTTATTATTTACCCCTCCCCCTCCCTCTGTGTATGTCTGTTTACTGTATGGGTAAAGGATGGGATGGTAAAAGGGCGGGAGTAGTAGATTAGCTGGCCGTCATTCTATCATAAGTATTGCATATTTTATTTTTGTTATTAACAAATAGTTGTGTTTCACTTGCAAATCTGGTACCTGTATGTCATTGGAGCAGTCAAGGACCAAAGATCTCAGAAACTTTATATGAATTATTGGTTGTGCTGGGACTCTGAGGTCTGTGGGGCTGGAATCAACCCTGCACTAATCCACGGTGTTGTAACACATTTAAAACTAAATTTCAACCAAGTCAATTAATTAGTGCACTCAATGATGAACCAAGGAAAGCATTGTGAGTTTAATTCATTAGACCTGAGATTGTGAACGGACTAGCCTACACCTACTGGATAGGACCCACTGGCTAGGTGAAAGTAGATAGGGTTTTAAAGTTTTAAATATTTCATTATTAAGAAATAAATTTAAGTTTTGGTATGAAAGTAACTTGCCACACAGATAGTGTAAAGAAAATGTGCTGAATGGTTGACATAAAACAATGTAGATATGTAATCTTTGCTACTGAAAATAAATTGGGGAAAGAGTTGACCCAAATACATGTGGTTGGAAGGCGAGCCATGGATATCCACGCAGATGTAAGAATTACTCCTTTCTTGTATATATACACATCTTAAGATGGTAACTAGTGTTATATATAGGCTTAATGATAAAATGCTGAGTGCAGTTTTTGTATGGGAAAATTTAAAATACTTATTAGAGCTGATTGCACTGTTTAGTTCATTTTTAAAATGGAGTTGCGGCTTAACATAACTAGTTTGATTACATTCTGCACTCCTTTCCACCAGACAGGAGCTTTTGTGTTTTTGACACTGTAAAGATGTCTCCATCATTCAGTATACTTTAACTGTTAACAGCTATACCAACAGGAAACACATGTAAGAAATACCAGTTTCAAGAGACATTGGAGACTATGAAAACAGTGGTAATAAGTCCGGAGCAAATTAATGTCTGGTTTCTTACCTCCTGCCTACATGATTCTCTGTGTTTTCTCTGCTATTAGTGCTTGTGTTGCAAAATGATGACACTTGCTAATCAATTAGTTTTAAGGACAACCGGCCATAATTATCACTGTGGGTAAGACACAACAAGGCTTAATGCAGTTGCAGTGTTGACTCGGAAGAACACAATTTGGGGTTAAATTTGGTCTTAAATAACTTTGGTGTGGTATCTCTTTTGACTGACAGATTTGCTCAGTTAAACCCTCAATAAATGAGGGACCCTTTTAACATATTACATTTATATTTATTGGTAGGTGTTTGTTTTGTAAAGAAGCGGTACACGTATTAATGAGGAATTCTTTTGCACATTAGATTTCGATACCAATTCTAATTCAGTTGACACCATAACAGTTGGTGTTACAGATTAGCCAATGATTTGTTTCTATCCCCTGGCAATCAGCAACATTTAAAACTAGGCTGCAGATGAGTGATGATATGTAGCTTCAGTTTGTCAATGTGTCAACATTGAATAATGTTCCTGGTAGCATAATATGATTGCTACTCTATAGGATTTACTTCTGATACAGCGCTTTACAAATGTTTGACATTTTGTTTTCCACATTTTATATTTATGTCTTATCCTTTACTGGGCCTCTCAATGCTGGGACTGAGGCAAGAGAAACAAAAATAATCTTCTGTGACACATTTCACTCAAATGATGGATTTGCTTTGGTGATTGATCTAGTACTTGACACAAGTGGAACTGATAGGAATTGGAAGTCTTTTTCCCCAAGTGCCACCTTCATATCTTAACCAAAAAGTAAATTCTTACTGATAATTATAGATTAACAATGCATCATAGTTACCCGAGCGAGGTTTCTTCTATTTTAATTTTGTTACTTTTCTGTAGCCTGGCTGCAAAATTATGCAGAATGTCTTAAAAGTAGATTGTACATATCTGAAATTGTTTTGCCATCTGACCTGTGCACGTGTTCAGTATCAGATGATTTGCCTTAGGCTCCAGTAACATAATGCTGCCATTTTTCCCCTTAATTAGACATTATGGGAGAAATTTCCCCTGCGTTACACTTTTTAAAAAGTGCAATTCATCGAAGTTGGCCAAACCAGTGTAAAAGATCACGAAATTTAAAATGCATTTTATAGATATTGCAAATTGGCTTCTACAATGTTTTGCGCTAGATTTAAATAAAAGTTCTAGAAGTGCTAGGGGTGGTACGGTAGCACAGTGATTAGCACTGCTACCTCACAGCGCCAGGGACCTGGATTCAATTCCAGCCTCGGATGACTGTCCGTGTGGAGTTTGTACGTGCTCCCCGTGTCTGCGTAGGTATCGTCCGGATTGGGTGGATTAGCCATGATAAATTGCCCCTTAGTGTCCAGGGATGTGCAGTTAGGTTATGGGTTTGCAGGGATAGGGAAGGAGGAGGGTGGGGGAGGAGGGGGGGGGGGGGGGTGCGATATGGGCGGTGTGCTCATTTTAAAGGGTAATGAAGACTTGATGGCCAAATGGCCTCCTTCTGCACTGTCGGGATTTGATAAGTTGGCCCAAATCACTTGATGCAATTAATGGTTTGAAATTATGGGGCGGGATTCTCCACTCCCGCGCCGAAGTGGCCGCGCCGTCGTGAACGCCGTTGAGGTTCACGATGGCGCGAAACGGCCCCGGTCCCGACCGATTCAGGCCCTGACAATGGGCCAGGATCGGGGCCGCGTCATCTACACACGCCAGGCCTTGTCGCCCGCGTAAAGGCGGTGCCGCATAGATGACGCGGCCGGCGCCGCATAACGGGCATCATCTGCGCATGCGTGGGTTGGCCGGCGCCAACCCGTGCATACGTGGTTGCCGTCCTCTCTAAGTCCGCCCCGCAAGAAGATGGCGGACGGATCTTGCGGGGCCGCGGAAGGAAGGAGGTCCTCCTTCAGAGAGGACGGCCTGACGATCGGTGGGCACCGATCGCGGGCCACCCCACATTTGAGGTACGCCACGGTGCAGGATCCCCCCTCGCCCCCCCGCAGGCCGCCCCCCAGCGTTCACGCACCGCTCACGACTGCAGCGACCAGGTGTGGACGGCACCGGGGGGAACCCGCCGTTTTGGCCTGGCCGCTTGGCCCATCCGGGCCTGAGAATAGCAGGGGTGCCGGAGAATCGCCATTTTCGGTGTCTCCGGCGATTCTCCGGCCTGCGGCCCGCGAAACTCGACCGGGCCGTTCCCGCCACTTGGGAGAATCGCAGGAGAGCGTTGGATCGGCGTCCCGGGAAATTTTGGCGGCCCAGGTGATTCTCCCAACCGGCGCGGGAGTGGAGAATCGCGCCCATGATGTTTTGGAACTGTCTTTAAATTTAAGGTAAAATGAAGGGGCCATGTGACCTGTGCTAAAGGTCGAGCAAGCTTGGGTGGCTTGATTGTTAGCGATCAAAGGACGGTTTAGATTGTAGGTGCATTGTATATATATTTTGAGGCAATGGTAGCAGCCTGCAAGTTAACAGTGGAGACCGAGGGCGAAATTCTCCCCCAACGGCGGGATGTCCGCCGACTGGCGCCAAAGCTGGCGCCAATCAGACGGGCATCGCGCCGGCCCAAAGGTGCGGAAGGCTCCGCATCTTTGGCGGCCTAGCCCCAACATTGAGGGGCTAGGCCGACGCCGGAGGGATTTCCGCCCCGCCAGCTGGCGGAAATGGCGTTTGTTTCCCCGCCAGCTAGCGCGGAAATGCGGCGCATGCGCGGGAGCGTCAGCGGCCGCTGTCAGTTTCCCAGCGCATGCGCGGGAGTGTCAGCGGCCGCTGTCAGTTTCCCGCGCATGCGCAGTGGGGAGAGTCTCTTCCGCCTCCGCCATGGTGGAGGCCGTAGCGGAGGCGGAAGGGAAAGAGTGCCCCCACGGCACAGGCCCGCCTGCGGATCGGTGGGCCCCGATCGCGGGCCAGGCCACCGTGGGGGCACCCCCCGGGGTCAGATCGCCCCGCGCCCCCCCCCCCCCCCCCCCAGGACCCCGGAGCCCGCCCACGCCGCCTGGTCCCGCCGGTAAATACCAGGTTTGATTTACGTCGGCGGGACAGGCAATTCCTGGGCGGGACTTCGGCCCATCCGGGCTGGAGAATCCAGCGGGGGGTCCCGCCAACCGGCGCGGCCGGATTCCCGCCCCCGCCCAATCTCCGGGAGCGGAGACTTCGGCGGGGGCGGGATTCACGGCGGCCAACGGCCATTCTCCGACCTGGCGGGGGGTCGGAGAATGACGCCCCGAGTCTCCAGAATCCCAACAATTGTTGAGAATATCAGGTTGTAAACAGTTGTGCTTTAAATTGTCAATTTAGTTCCAAGATGAAAGAAAGTTGGGCTCTTAGGATAGCTTATTAGCATTTCTACTTCGATACAAGGCTCGTGTGATTCATGATGATACTGGCAAGAATGCAGAGGAAGCCAGTGTAAAGGTTACAGGCTTTCCTAGAATATTACTGAATGTCATAGACTGTTTTGGGCCAGCATCCAGGAGAGAAGTAGTAGCTAGAGGCTGAAAATGTGCTTATGGTTTGCTGCGCAGGAATGTGGGTTGAGTTTGTACTCAAAACTGGAAAGACCAAAGCTGTGGAAGTCAAAACATGGCTTGAAGAGTTGCCCAGCTGGGCTAGAAGTAGAGTCTCCAGAAAAGGAAAACCTCACTGTGAAAGATTGCACATTACCAGGCTGAGAAAAGAAAAGAACAGGAATAAACCCTAGGAGCTGAGAGTCACTTTGGGCTGAATCTGGGAAAATTAAATGTCTCTATCAAAGATAGTGTAACATGTATTTGTGAAGTCTGTTTTTTTCAATTTGGTTAAGAATAAGAAGAGGTTTGTCCTTTTTGTGGTTTAAAGAATATGTTGCTTCCAAATATGTTAAATGTTTCTGGTCGTTTGTTATAATAAACATCTTGAAACATGAGATATTGGCATGTCATTCTTTTGGCTATTAACTGGAAGTTTGAATTTATTTTTTAAAGTTATTGGGCTCAACAGGGATCTCAAACCCACAAAACTGGCCTCTTTGTCAGATCAAATTAATCACTGTTGCAAGTTTTTGTCAGCTGAACTTGTTTGCCCTTCATGTTGGTTCTCTTGGACATAAAGGTGCTAAGAGACATTCGATAAGCACCTTTGATTTTTAAACAAATGTTATTAAAAAGCTCACTGCTATACCCCAGCAAATGGTTCAGTATGTATTTTGAAGTCATTTGTCAGTTATCTAATATCAGGGCATTTAAAAGGTAGTGGATGAGACAGTGATTTAAAATGTTAATTTTTTGATGAATTTATTTTCAACGTTTTTTTGAAATCTTTTTATTGCCATTTTCAAAATTTATAAACCGTTATATACATTGGCCATGTTTATTTACTGTATTATACGGAAAGTTTTGTCTTGTCCTTCCCTTAATTTACTCTATTTACATTCTGCTACCCCTGGCTCTGTGTGTGGTCTCTCCTGCCCCTCCCTGCCCCCCCCTCCCCTGCCCTTGTGTCCCCCCTCTGATCATTTTTAATTTGGGGAGATGTTCCCCCCTTTCTTTTCTTCCCCCGTCAACGTCGGCTGTGTTTCCACTGTGATGGGGGAGGGGGGGTGGGGGGAGGGGAGGAGGTGGTTGCCCCTCCCTCCCACGTTGTCCCTTTTGTGTCCCTCCAGCCTTTTCTCCTCTTTCACTCCCCCCCCCCCAACCCATTTTTAACTTTATTAGTAAAACTGAACCAAGTTATCACTGAACTATATCAAGAAGTAAAAATTTGAAATGCTGCTGATTGCGGTAGCTCATGATGAATTTTGCATTGGTGAGATGCAAATGATTTTGAATGGAAATTGAAGAGAAAGCACAACTCAAAACTGGTGCCATTGGCACCTGGATTGCTGATTATGCCCAAAGTGGAAACTCTACCCCTATATGGGCGGCACAGTATCACAGTGGTTAGCACTGTTGCTTCACAGCACCAGGGACCTGGGGCGAAATTCTCCCCCAATGCCGGGATGTCCGCCGACTGGCGCCAAAGACGGCGCCAATCAGACGGGCATCGCGCCGGCCTAAAGATGCGGAATGCTCCGCATCTTTGGCGGCCTAGCCCCAACATTGAGGGGCTAGGCCGGCGCCGGAGGGATTTCCGCCCCGCCAGCTGGCGGAAATGGCGTTTGGTGCCCCACCAGCTGGCGCGGAAATGCGGCGCATGCGCGGGAGCGTCAGCGGCCGCTGTCAGTTTCCCGGCGCATGCGCGGGAGCGTCAGCGGCCGCTGACAGTTTCCCGCGCATGCGCAGTGGGGAGAGTCACTTCCGCCTCCGCCATGGTGGAGGCCGTGGTGGAGGCGGAAGGGAAAGTGCCCCCACGGCACAGGCCCGCCTGCAGATCGGTGGGCCCCGATCGCAGGCCAGGCCACCGTGGGGGCACCCCCCGGAGTCAGATCGCCCCGCGCCCCCCCCCCCCCCCGGACCCCAGAGCCCGCCCATGCCGCCTGGTCCCGCCGGTAAATACCAGGTTCGATTTACGCCGGCGGGACAGGCAATTTCTGGGCGGGACCTCGGCTCATCCGGGCCGGAGAATTGAACGGGGGGTCCCGCCAACCGGCGCGGCCTGATTCCCGCCCCCGCCCAATCTCCGGTACCGGAGACTTCGGCGGGGGCGGGATTCACGGCGGCCAACGGCCATTCTCCGACCCGCCGGGGGGTCGGAGAATGACGCCCCCTGGTTCGATTCCCAGCTTGGGTCACTGTCTATGTGGAGTCTGCACATTCTCCCTGTGTCTGCTCCCGTTTCCTCCCACAAGTCCTGAAAGACGTGCTGTTAGGTAATTTGGACATTCTGAAGTCTCCCTCTGTGTACCCGAACAGGCACTGGAGTGTGCCGACTAGAGGCTTTTCACAGTAACTTCACTACAATGTTAATGTAAGCCTAATTGTGACACTAATAAAGGTTATTGTTATTATTAAAATGTCTGTAAAAATATTTTTTTATTTCTTCGGAGTTGATTTCAAACTGCCACACCTTAAACAAGCAAAATGCAGTGCTGCTGTTGACATATTGCAAAGATAACCCCAGGCTTTTTTAACGTCACGAGCAACTGTTCACTCAAATCTCTTTCCCTGACTCATTTAATATTCCCTTTAACAACAAGTCCAAGGATCAAGATCGAGTCACTGTTGCCATGATTGAGACAAACAATTCAGCTGGCTCGCTGCTTTCCCCTGACAAAGTCAGATCTCCACTCAGGAACCTCTGCCTAAACTATGAACTGCTGTCTCTCGCATCTTGCTCTTGTACTATCTGTGATCACAACTTGTCCACGCAAATCACTTCCGGCTTCCTTACTCCTATTTCCATTAAACCGGTTGTTCAACTTTCCTCCTGGCCCCAATACTGCTGGTAGTTGAAATGGTTTCTACTCCTCAGTACTCTTTCACCCCACCCCCCTGCCCAGCCATTTATTTCAAACATTACACCGATTCTCACTGAGCTTGCAGGCAAATGTAAATGCTCATTTGCACCATTGTTACCTCCCAGTTCAACTATTCTACTTTTTTTTTGCAAGCTTCCACCTTTTGTTCTCTGTAAACTTCAGCTCATTCAAAACTAATTTGCCTTACCACCCCTGTCCTTACTGATCCACATGGGTTCCTGGTGGCTAGTTGTTCCAAATTTAAAATTCTCATTTTTGTGCCTGATTTCCTTTAATGGTCTATCTCCAACCCTGTTTGAATCCGGCACTCTCCACAGAATTCTCCGACTCTGGCCTTTTGTGTGTCCCAACTCCTTTTGCCCCACAATTTGTGGTTCTATGTGGCCCAGTTAGCAGCACAACAGCTCTGAGTCACAAGGTTCTGGGTTCAAGTCCCACTCCAGGGCGTAAGTACACAAATCAAAAAGCTGAGACTGCAGTGCAATAAGGGAGATAAGCTCACACCCCTACTGTCTGATCGGATAGGGCTTTTAAAGATCCCAAAGCTTTATTCTGAAGAAAAGCAGGATAGGTGTCCCTGATATCCAAGTAAGTATTTTGCCTTCACTCAGCATCGCAAGATTATCTGGTTATCATCACATTGTTGCTTTTGGGGGTTTGCTGTGCACATATTAACTGCCACGTTTTCTCCATTACAAAAGTGACTACATACCAAAAAGTGCATCATTGGCTGTAAAGTGCTTTAAGAAGTCTCTGTAAAGTGCTATATAAATGCACACATTTGCTTTTTGTATCTTCAGACTCGTCGGCCCCATACTCTGGAACTTTCACCCTACTTTTTCTGTCTTTCCCTCTTCCACTCTTCCTTTTAATTGCCTCCTACATGGTTTTGGACATAACTCAGTGATAGCATTGCCTCCAAGTCTGAAGATTATGGGTTCAAACTACACGGCAGAGATTTTAGTGCATAATTTAAGCGATGCTTCAGTGCAGTACTGTTGGGACTGCTGCCTTTTAGAAGGGATGCTAAGCTGAAGCCCTGTCTGCCTTCTCAGGTGATGTAAAGTGGTAGAGCAGAGGAGTGTTTTCAATGGTTAACATTTATAGTTTATTGAACATCATTAAAACAGATTATCTTGTCATTTATCTCATTGTGGGATCTTGTGTGCTATTTGGATGCCACATTTGCATACAGTACACCAGTGACTGCATTTCAAAAGTACTAAATTCACTGCTTTGGATTGCCTGGGGATGTGAAAGTTGCTATACAAATGCAAGTATTTTTCTTTTAAAGCCCATTCTTTTTAACATTGCTTTTGTTTACTATTCCAATGATCTCCTTTGGTTCAGTGTTGCTTCTTTTTTATTGTTTCTTTTTATCTTTGTGCAATTCTTGGGCTATATGTGTTCTACATAAATGCAATTTAGACATGCCAGTTGTGCGAGGAGCTCTTTGGTCCCCCAGTGCACATGATGAAATCCCTGTGTTTGAAAAATGTTAACTAAACATGCTAACTGAAATCCAAATAGACAGGAGTGAAAGATGACAGTATCTTAAACAATACCATTTCTACTTGCTATGATGTAAAATATACTTTCAATGAACATGTCAAAAAGCATAAGTAAGGGCACATAAAGGAAAGCAGGAGAGTAGGGAACGGGAGCAGTTGCTGCAAGAACTTTTGAGGGTGGACAGGCAATATGCGGAGGCACCGGAGGAGGGACTGTACAGGGAAAGGCAAAGGCTACACGTAGAATTTGACTTGCTGACAACGGGTACTGCAGAGGCACAGTGGAGGAAGGCACAGGGTGTACAGTACGAATATGGGGAGAAGGCGAGCAGGTTGCTGGCCCACCAATTGAGGAAAAGGGGAGCAGCGAGGGAAATAGGGGGAGTGAGGGATGAGGAAGGAGAGATGGAGCGGGGAGCGGAGAGAGTGAATGGAGTGTTCAAGGCATTTTATAAAAAATTATACGAAGCTCAACCCCCGGATGGGAGGGAGAGAATGATGGGCTTTCTGGACCGGCTGGAATTTCCCAAGGTGGAGGAGCAGGAAAGGGTGGGACTGGGAGCACAGATTGAAATAGAGGAAGTAGTGAAAGGAATTAGGAGCATGCAGGCGGGGAAGGCTCTGGGACCGGATGGATTCCCAGTTGAATTTTACAGGAAATATGTGGACTTGCTCGCCCCGCTACTGATGAGGACCTTTAATGAGGCAAAGGAAAGGGGACAGCTGCCCCCGACTATGTCTGAGGCAACGATATCGCTTCTCCTAAAGAAGGAAAAGGACCCGCTGCAATGCGGGTCCTATCGGCCTATTTCCCTCCTGAACGTAGACGCTAAGATTCTGGCCAAGGTAATGGCAATGAGGATAGAGGATTGTGTCCCGAGGGTGGTCCATGAGGACCAAACTGGGTTTGTGAAGGGGAGACAGCTGAATACGAATATACGGAGGCTGCTAGGGGTAATGATGATGCCCCCACCAGAGGGGGAATCGGAGATAGTGGTGGCGATGGATGCCGAGAAAGCATTTGATAGAGTGGAGTGGGATTATCTGTGGGAGGTGCTGAGGAGATTTGGTTTTGGAGATGAGTATGTTGGATGGGTGCAGCTGTTGTATAGGGCCCCAGTGGCGACTGTGGTCACGAATGGACGGGGATCTGCATACTTTCGGCTCCATAGAGGGACAAGGCAGGGATGCCCTCTGTCCCCATTATTGTTTGCACTGGCGCTTGAGCCCCTGGCAATAGCATTGAGGGGTTCTAAGAAGTGGAGGGGAGTACTTAGAGGAGGAGAAGAACACCGGGTATCTCTGTATGCGGATGATTTGTTGTTATATGTAGCGGACCCGGCGGAGGGGATGCCAGAGATAATGCGGACACTTAGGGAGTTTGGAGAATTCTCAGGATATAAACTGAACATGGGGAAAAGTGAGTTGTTTGTGGTGCATCCAGGGGAGCAGAGCAGAGAAATAGAGGACTTTCCGCTGAGGAAGGTAACAAGGGACTTTCGTTACTTGGGGATCCAGATAGCCAAGAATTGGGGTACATTGCATAGGTTAAATTTAACGCGATTGGTGGAACAAATGGAGGAGGACTTCAAGAGATGGGACATGGTATCCCTGTCACTGGCAGGGAGGGTGCAGGCAGTTAAAATGGTAGTCCTCCCGAGATTCCTCTTTGTGTTTCAGTGCCTCCCAGTGGTGATCCCGAAGGCTTTTTTCAAAAGGATCGAAAAGAGTATCATGAGTTTTGTGTGGGCCGGGAAGACCCCGAGAGTGAGGAAGGGATTCTTACAGCGTAGTAGGGATAGGGGGGGGCTGGCACTACCGAGCCTAAGTGAGTACTACTGGGCCGCCAATATCTCAATGGTGAGTAAGTGGATGGGAGAAGAGGAGGGAGCGGCGTGGAAGAGATTGGAGAGGGCGTCCTGTAGGGGGACTAGCCTACAAGCTATGGTGACGGCCCCATTGCCGTTCTCACCGAAGAAATACACCACAAGCCCAGTGGTGGTGGCGACTTTGAAAATTTGGGGACAGTGGAGATGGCATAGGGGAAAGACGGGAGCCTTGGTGGGGTCCCCGATAAGAAATAACCATAGGTTTGCCCCGGGGAGAATGGATGGGGGATTTGGAATATCCCCAAAAAGAGCAGGAGTAACGCAACTGAAAGATCTGTTTGTGGATGGGAAGTTCGCAAGTCTGGGAGCGCTGACCGAGAAATATGGGTTACCAAGGGAATGCATTCCGGTATATGCAACTGAGGGCTTTTGCGAGGCAACAGATGAGGGAATTCCCGCAGCTCCCGACGCATGAGGTGCAGGACAGAGTGATCTCAAAGACATGGGTGGGGGACGGTAAGGTGTCAGATATATATAGGGAAATGAGGGACGAGGGGGAGATTATGGTAGATGAGCTGAAAGGGAAATGGGAAGAAGAGCTGGGGGAGGAGATTGAGGAGGGGCTGTGGGCGGATGTAGGGTAAACTCATCGTCCTCGTGTGCCAGGCTAAGCCTGATTCAATTTAAGGTGTTACACAGGGCGCATATGACTGGAGCACGGCTCAGTAAATTTTGGGGGGTAGAGGATAGGTGTGCGAGATGCTCGAGAAGCCCAGCGAATCACACCCACATGTATTGGTCATGTCTGGCATTACAGGGGTTCTGGGTGGGGGTGAAAAAGGTGCTTTTGAAAGTAGTGGGGGTCCAGGTCGAACCAAGCTGGGGGTTGGCTATATTTGGGGTTGCACAAGAGCCGGGAGTGCAGGAGGCGAGAGAGGCCGATGTTTTGGCCTTTGCGTCCCTAGTAGTCCGGCGCAGGATACTGTTGATGTGGAAGGAAGCCAAGCCCCCGGGGGTGGAGACCTGGATAAATGACATGGCAGGGTTTATCAAGCTGGAACGGATTAAGTTCGTCCTAAGGGGATCGGCTCAAGGGTTCACCAGGCGGTGGCAACCGTTCGTCGAATACCTCACAGAAAGATAGAGGGAATGGAAAAGAAGAAGGCAGCAGCAGCAGCCCAGGCCGGGGGGGGGGGGGGGGGGGGAGGGGGGGGGGGGAGGAACCAGAAGGACTCTCAGGGTTGTTAATATATATGTATGATATGTATAGGTCATTGCTATAAATAATTGTATATTGGACTGTTAAATCATATTTTTGGAGAGTGTTTATCTGAGACAAGGCAGTTGCCTTTTAGTTTTCGTTTTTGTTATATATTATTTATTCTTTGTTTATAAAACAGGTCATTGTTATTTATACTGTTATATTATTGTGTAAAGGATACACAATGTACTGTGATGGTTGACCAAAAATTTTCAATAAAATATTTTTTTTAAAAAAAACATAAGTAGATTGCTTTACATGATATGAGCTCAATTCGATAAACTAATGTACAGAATTAGATGGCGAGTAAAATATTTTAATTAAATAAAATAATTTTCAGCTCATCTTAATATACATATTTTCAAATATGAATTAAGTGATTGAATAATTCAGGATGTGGCGTTGTACCCAAGGTGGTACTTTATGCCAGAATTGGGAGCAGAATATTGTTTTTGGTCAGTGCTAATGTTACATTGACCTCTTAATATTTCGTTATTACTTTGGTGACAAATATTCATCTGAACTTGCACCTTCTGCCCATTTTTGCTAACTTGGCTTTGTCAGTTTGAATTGTGGTACAGGCCTATGTGCTAAATCTCCCTGTTTTGCTTCTCTATGCCTCATTCTAATTTATCCATATTGAGAACCATCCTCGGACCCCACAGGCAAAACTACTTACAAAACCTTTTCAGTCTGATAACATCCATTTACCCATAACATCTTCCTTTAAATTCATATACTTTATTTCTACTGCACTTGCTCATTCACTTAAAAAAAAAGATTCTTAAAGGCATGTTATGTTAGACAAGCTTGACAAATTGGTCATAAAACGGAAGATTTTGGAAATAGGTCTGGTAGTATCTTTTGACATTTTATTAGCATACTTTTCATAAGGTCATATGAAAAGTCACAGACCTGAAACCTTAACTCTGCTGCTTTTTTCACAGATGCTGCAGACCTTTTAAGTATTTTCAGCATTTTGTTCTATTTCCGATTTCTAGTATCTGCTAGCATTTTGCTTAAAACCTGTGCTAGCCACCTTTGATTAAGCCATGTATTTCTAAATGCTCATTAATTTCATCTTGAATAATTAATTCCAAGAGTTTGTTCACAACCAACATTGGGTTAATTCGTCTTTCGTTACCCAACTTTATCCGTTAGCAAAATAGTTACACGAGCTACCCTTCTAAAACTTGGCACAATTTGCACATTTGAATGAGAATTGAAAAGTTATGGCTGGAGTCTCTGGTATCTTCAACTACTTTCAGTAACTTGAGGTACACACCATGGGCGGGTCGGAGAATCGCTGGGGGGTGGCGTGAATCCCGCCCCCGCTGGCCGGCGAATTCTCTGGCACTGAAAATTCGGCGGGGGCGGGAATTGTGCCGCACCGGTCGGCGGCACCCCCCCCCCCCCCCGCCCCCAGCGATTCTCCGGCCCGTGATAGACCGAAGTCCCGCTGCTGTCATGCCAGTCCCGCCGGGGTAAATCAAACCACCTACCTTACTGGTGGTGCGGGCGGGTCCTGGGGGGCGCGGGGCGATCTGGCCTTAGGGGGTGCCCCCATGGTGGCCTGTCCCGCAATCGGGGCCCACCGATCCGCGGGCGGGCCTGTGCCGTGGGGGGCACTCTTTTCCTTCTGCCTCGGCCATAGCCTCCGCGTTGGCGGATGTGGATGTGACACCCCCCCTTCGCATGCGCGGGGATGACGTCAGCAGCCGCTGACGCTCCCGCACATGCGTGGACCTCCGCTGGCCGGCGGAGTCCCCTCGGTCCCGGCTGGCGTGGCGCCAAAGGCCTTTCCCGACAGCTGGCGGCGCGCGGGCCTAGCCCCTCAAGGTGAGGGATTGGCCCCTAAAGATGCGGAGAAATCCCGCCACTCCATCCCACCGGGAGACCCCGCCCCGCCGGGTAGGGGAGTATCCCGGCCCATAAGTTTTCAGCAGTACTTTCTGAATGTATTAAACCTATCTCAATTTTGATGCACCCAAACCTGCCTGGTTCACAATGTGGAAAGTATCGTTCTGTCAGAATAACCTGTGTTATGATGGTTTTGCAGGATCATCTGTGACAAAGGTTAATGCAAAATACAATATCTTTTCCCTCTTCCATTAGAAATTGATGTGACGAACAGGATGAACTATTTCCAAAATGCTCTGTTCTCTACAATAATGAATATGAAGTAATGTTCTAAATCTCTTTGAAAATCTGTCTTTCCCTATGATTATAATAGTGATCATATTTCAAAGTGTTCAATGGTTGTTAAATGCTTTGGAATATCCTGGATTTATTAAAGGCACTGTCAAAATGCATCATTTTCTTATGTCTACAAATTACAGGCTCAGTTTAAGGAAATACGATGGTGCAGTGGGTTAGCCCTGATGCCTCACGGCGCCGAGGTCCCAGGTTCGATCCCGGCTCTGGGTCACTGTCCATGTGGAGTTTGCACATTCTCCCCGTGTTTGCGTGGGTTTCGCCCCCACAACCCAAAGATGTGCAAGATAGGTGAATTGGACTCGCTAAATTGCCCCTTAATTGGAAAAACAAATGAACTGGGTACTCTAAAGTTCTAAAAAAAAGTTTAAGGAAATACAAATTTTGATACTAGTATTCAGCAAATGTAGTTAATTTCTTTGTTCATGTGTGTATTTATGGAACTGGACATTTCAGAATGTTGGTCTACTGAAGCTCTAGCTTTATTGTTTATTTGAAAAAACCCGGAAGAAATATAACTGGTATAACCATACTAGTGGTGGTCAGTAAATCATGTGACTGTGTGGGAAGATGGCCATGATATGCTTTACACGTACTCCACAACTCCTGGAACTTCTGGTCTATTGCCTGGATCCTACTTTTATGGCAGGGGAGAGATCTACTCTCTATAAAGTAAGTGTACTTTATAGATTTCCAAGATGAGTAAGCTCACATGTATTTTGGGAAAATGTGAGAATGTATTTTATTTGGGCTTTTAAATTATTTATTAATCAGAATTTCCAACAAGCTGTGGATTGATATTTGTCTCGAAACATTTACCATAATATATTCTGTTGTAAAATAGAAATGACAGAAGTTGGTCAAATATTTTTCAGGCTAGGATGCGTGTGAGGATGTTCCATTTTTAGCTTGCACACAATTTCTCTATGACAAAATAGTCTCATTTCTCCTGCATGGAGTCAGTTGGAGCAATTATCCTGTATTATTTTTTGTTTTTCTTTCACAGGATGTGGGCTGTTAGGAAGGGGATTTCAGGTTTTTTACCCAGTGTCAGTGAAGGAACAGTGATATAGTTCTACGTCAGGATAGTGTGTGGCTTGGAGGGGAATTTGCAGGAGATGGTGTTCCCATGCATCTGCTTATTGTAATATTTTTCATCCTTTCGTGAGATGTGGACATTGCAAGGTCAGATTTTTTGCCCATCCATAATGGTCCTTGAACTCAGTGACTTGCTAGGCCATTGCAGAGGGCAATTAAGAGTCAACCATGTTACAGTGGGTCTGGTGTCACATCTCGACCAGACCAGGTAAGGAAGGCAGATCTTCTTCCCTAAAAGAAGGGCATTAGTGAACTAGATGGATTTTTGTTGTCATGATGCTAGCTTTATATTCCAGATTTATTAATTGAATTTAAATTCCATCTGCTGTGGTGGGATTTTAACCCATGTCCCCAGAGCATTAGCCTGAGCCTCTGGATTGTAGTCCAGTGACATTACAACCAAACCACTGTCTACCTTTGAAGAAACCTCCTTGCTCTTGCACTCTTAGCCTCTATTAATAAAGCCTACAATAAAACTTTAAATGTACTCTCAACCCGTCCTGCCATCTTCAGTGACCTATGCATATATGCATGCAGATCCTTATGTTACTGCACCCCCTTTAGAATTGTATCCCTTATTTTATTTTGTCTCTTCATGTGCTTTCTACTAAAATTAATCACTTCATCTTTCTCTGCATTGAACTTCATCTGCCACTTGTCTGTCCATTCCACCAACTTGTCTGTGTCCTTTGGAAATTCTATAGACCCTCCTCAAACTTCACAATGCTTCCAAGTTTTGTATCATCCACAAATGTTGAACTGTGACCTATACACCAAGGCCATGGTTATATGTCAGGAAGAGCAAGTGTCTCAACACTGATCTCTGAAGAATTACATTACAATCCTTCCCCCAGCCCAAAAATACCCATTAACCACCACTCTGTTTCCTGTCATTCAGCCAATTTCGGTATCAATGCTGCTACTGTCTCTTTTATTCTGTGAGCTATAATTTTGCTCAAGTGTGTTGAGCATCATTTCATATGAGTTCATAGCAATTTCTGACCCAAAGTTTGTTCTCATCCCTTGCTCCACTGTCATCGTGATGAGACAGCTCCTTCAACAAGGGTCTGCCCTCTGAGAATGCTGCTATATGTTATGTGCTGGCTTGCCCTGTGGGAGGGAGTTGGGGGAAATACTATGTGAGTTGCCTCCCATGAGCAACAGGTGCTTGGTTGCAGGGAGCTCTTTCCTTTGCTATCCTTAGCTGCAGCTCCTTCCTCTGCTCCCTCTCATCCAAGAAGGTCTGCATGTCCAGTCCTCAAAGTTATGTCTCCCCATTGTTACTCATTGAAAGGGGAATATGCAAAATTATCTTTTACAATGTTTTACAAAGAAAAAACTTTTAAGATGAGTTTAGAAGTTACTGGCCTATGATACAATTCAATCAAAGTTATGCATTTGTTCGCTGATTTTTATATTGCTACATTGGTTTACGGTATAGGTCATAGGCTGTCGTGTCCATGAAGCCCTTAATACATCATTCATAATGGATCAATATTTCAGGGAATTGCCACAAAAATATAGTATGATAGGAATGAGGTGCTGAACCAAACATACTTTCCAAAATATTATTTTTAAAGATAGTTTATACATACACATATTATTAAACATCTGTGTGGGCTGCAGCTGCACGGAAAGAGTCAATATATCGTTATGTCATAAAACTGACCCGCTAATAACGCGCAGGAGAATTCTTCATGGACTATGGATCCCAGTAGAAGTATGACTCCAACTCTAAATACAGCTTTACACAACACTACAAGTTGGATTGGATTTGTTTATTGCCATGTGTACTGAGGTACAGTGCAAAGTATTTTTCTGCAAGCAGTTCAAGCAGATCATTTAGTACATGAAAATAAAATAAAATAAAAAGAAAATACACACTAGGACAACGCAAGTTAAACAATGTAAATACATACACTGGCATCGGGTGAATAATAATGTTTATTATTGTCACAAGTAGGCTTACATTAACACTGCAATGAAGTTACTGTGAAAAGGCCCTAGTCACCACATTCCGGTGCCTGTTCGAGTACACAGAGGGAGAATTCAGAATGTCCAATTCACCTAACAAGCACTTTTTTAGGACTTGTGGGAGGAAACCGGAACACCCGGAGGAAACCCACACAGACACAGGGAGAACGTGCAGACTCTGCTCAGACAGTGACCCAAGCCGGGAATCGAACCTGGGACCCTGGTGCTAACCACTGTGCTACTGTGCCCTTGCATACAGGAGTGTAGTATTAAACAGAGAGTTCATAAGAGGATCATTTAGGAGTTTGGTGTCAGCGGGGAAGAAGCAGTTTTTGAATCTGTTCATGCATGTTCTCAGACTTTTGTATCTCATGCCCGATGGAAGAAATTGGAAGAGTGAGTAAGCCGGGTGAGAGGGGTCTTTGATTATGCTGCCTGCTTTCCCAAGGCAGCGGGAGATGTAGATAGAGTCAGTGGATGGGAAACAGGTTTGTGTGATGGACTGAGTGGTGTTCACAACTCTCTGACGTTTCTTGCAGTCTTTGGGAGAGCAGTTGCCATACCAGGCTGTGATGCAGCCAGATAGGATGCTTTCTATGGTGCATCTGTAAAAGTTGATAAGAGTCAATGTGGACATGTCAAATTTCCTTAGTTTCCTGAGGAGGTATAGACGCTGTTCTGCTTTCTTGGTTATAGCGTCGACGTGGGTGGACCAGGATAGATTTTTGGTGATGTGCATGTCTAGGAATTTGAAGCTGTCATCTCCACTTTTTCCAAATTGTATTGAATCCAGTGCATCATTATTCTTAACGTGGGAATTCCTACAACTTGAATTTGTGCGATGCATATGCACTAATAATGCAAGATCTTGTATGAAGGAGATAGGTTGGGTGGGGCAGAAATGCATTTATTTTCCTTGCAATGCTTCTTGCAGAGCAGATTGCGTCTCCCTAGGATGGCTTTCACATGATCTTTATTAATAAGCAGGTACTAGTAATGAATGCAATTTGAATATCAGTTTACCATTTACAGCGTCAAAAGTCGTTCCACGTTAATAGTGCTGCCAATATGAGCAAGGTAAAAGTAACCCCACTGGACATTAAGCTTTGGATAAAGCAGGTTTGAAGTATAACGACAACAATCTGTATTTATATAGCACCTTTAATGTGGTGAAACATCCCAAGGTACCTTACAATAACCACTTTTAAATTTACAAGTGAATCCGAGCAATCCCATTGGAAAAATCTTGATCCTCGGGTTCCTTTTGGGAATTTTGGAGATTTAGAACATTATATTTACAAGTGCTGAGGCCTTCCCCAAATGTTCAGAAGGAATTTCCTTCATTTTGCTTACCACATATTGCTTCTTCAAGGAACTCCAATAAATTTGTTGAACAATTGGATCTGGTCGAGGGTGGGGGTCAGGGGGTGGGGAATACCATGTGGGAGAGAGTGCTTAGGACTGACGAGGATGGTGGAGGGAGTCCCCTGAGGGTTTAGGACTGTTGGGGGTGTGGCCCATGTGGGTCCTGGTTTGGGTCTTTAAAATAGTTACGCTGAAGTTAGAAGTGCTTTTATTTCATGAAACTTTTTCAGAGCAACTATTAGCATAACACTGGCAGGACCATTTGAAGTTAGCGATTTAAGTCACTTTGTTGGATCATTCTCAGTGCAGCGCAATTGTCCGGGGGCAGTTAGCGCTTCTGGACAATTGCCACGTAAACTTACCTGGGAACATCTGAAAGGAATTCCTCAGCACCTTTTTGGGATACCCCCAAATCTGATACTGAGGAGCCAGGATGCTACGAGCCATGAGTTCCCTCTCTCTAAATCAGGCTCTGCCTGATTACCTTGAATTTATCCAAGTGTCCTGTTATCTGGGGCGAAATTCTCCCCCAACGGCGCGATATCCGCCGACTGGCGGCAAAAACGGCGCCAATCAGACGGGCATCGCGCCAGCCCAAAGGTGCGGAATGCTCCGCATCTTTGGGGGCCGAGCCCCAACATTGAGGGGCTAGGCCAGCGCCGGAGGGATTTCCGCCCCGCCAGCTGGCGGAAATGGCGTTTGTTGCCCCGCCAGCTGGCGGAAATGGCGTTTGTTGCTCCGCCAGCGGAAATGTGGCGCATGCGCGGGAGCGTCAGCGGTCGCCGACAGTTTCCCGCGCATGCGCAGTGGGGAGAGTCTCTTCCGCCTCCGCCATGGTGGAGGCCGTGGCGGAGGCGGAAGGGAAAGAGTGCCCCCACGGCACAGGCCCGCCTGTGGATCGGTGGGCCCCGATCGCGGGACAGGCCACCGTGGGGGCACCCCCCGGGGTCAGATCGCCCCGCGCCCCCCCCAGGACCCCAGAGCCCGCCCACGCCGCCTGGTCCCGCCGGTAAATACCAGCTTTGATTTACGCCGGCGGGACAGGCAATTTCTGGGCGAGACTTCGGCCCGTCCGGGCCGAAGAATTGAGCGGGGGGTCCCGCCAACCGGCGCGGCCCGATTCCCGCCCCCGCCCAATTTCCGGTACCGGAGACTTTGGCGGGGGTGGGGGCGGGATTCGCGGCGGCCAACAGCCATTCTCTGACCCGGCGGGGGGTCGGAGAATGACGCCCCAGGTATTTAAGAATAATTTCTAACAATTTTCCTAAGACAAATGTTAAACTAACTGGCCTGCAGTTTCATGTTTTCTGTCTCTCTCCTTTTGAATCAAGGAGTTACATTTGCTATTTTCCAATCTAATGGAACATCTGCCGAATCTCGAGAATTTTGGAAAATTAAAACCAATGCATCAAATGTCTTATTATTAGCCACAGATACCAGGAATAAATTCATCCGGACCCGGGTTCTTATCAGCTCTCCGCTCCAACAATTTACTCAGTACCACTTACCTGGTGATTGTAATTTTTTTCGAGTTCCTCCTTTCTCTTCCATTTCCTATTTACATCTATTTCTGGGATTTTATTTGTATCATCTATAGCGAAGACTGAAGCAAAATACCTGTTTTATTCATCTGCTATATCCTTATTTTCCATTATTAATTCTCCAGACTCACTTTCTTGTGGGCCAACACTCACTTTATTAGCTCTGTTTTCTTTTAACTGTAGCAAATCTTACTGTTTCCTCTATTTCTAGCTAGCTTTCTCTCGTACATTAATTTTTTTACTCCTTATTAATCTTTTCGTCTTTCTTTTCTTTCTTAAAATATTCTGCTCAATCTTCTGACCAGCCACCCATCCTTGCACAATTATATGCTTTGTCTTTAAGTTTGATACTACCTTTAACATTTTCAGAAAGAAGTCTTACAACACCAGGTTAAAGTCCAACAGATTTGTTTCGAATCACTAGCTTTCAGCGCGCAGCTCCTTCATCAGGTGAATTCAACAGTGAATTCAACTGATGAAGGAGCTGCATTCCGAAAGCCAGTGATTTGAAACAAACCTGTTGGACTTTAACCTGATATTGTAAGACTTCTTACTGTGCCCACCCCAGTCCAACGCCGGAATCTCCACATCATGGGCGGGATTCTCCGCAATCGGCGCGATGTCCGCCGACCGGCGGCAAAAACGGCGTAAATCAGTCCGGCATTGCGCCGCCCCAAAGGTGCGGAATTCTCCGCATCTTGAGGGGCTGAGCCCTCACCTTGAGGGGCTAGGCCCGCGCCGGACCGATTTCCGCCCCGCCAGCTGGCGGTAAAGGCCTTTGGTGCCCCGCCAGCTGGCGCGGAAATGACCTTGCCGTGTGACGCATGCGCGGGAGCGTCAGCGGCCGCTCACGGCATCCCCGCGCATGCGCAGTGGAGGGGGTCTCTTCTGCCTCCGCCAGAGTGGAGACCATGGCGAAGGCAGAAGGAAAAGAGTGCCCCCACGGCACAGGCCCACCCGTGGATCGGTGGGCCCCGATCGCGGGCCAGGCCACCGTGGGGGCACCCCCGGGGGCCAGATTGCCCTGCGCCCCCCCCCCCCCCCAGACCCCGGAGCCCGCCCGCACCGCCTTGTCCCGCTGGTAAGAGAGGTGGTTTGATTCTCGCCGGCGGGACAGGCATTCCAGCAGCGGGACTTCGGCCCATCGCGGGCCGGAGAATCGCCGGGGGTGGCCCACCAACCGGCGCGGCGCGATTCCCAACCCGCCGAATTTCCGGTGCCGGAGAATTCGGCAACCGGCAGGGGCGGGATTCACGCCAGCCCCCAGCGATTCTCCAACCCGGCGGGGGGTCGGAGAATCCCGCCCCATGTCTACCATCGATACCTTTAACCTTTTCAGTTAACCACGGATGTTGGGTCCTCCCATTGGAGTTTTTCCTTTTTGTTGGAATGCATGTATTCTGTGCATTCTGAAGTATCTCCCTCAGTGTTTGTCACTGCATCTCTAATTGCATATCCCTTAGCTTAATTTGCCAGTTCACTTCAGCTAGCTCTGCTTTCATGTCCTCATAATTGCCCTTATTTAAGATTGAATTGCCCTTATTTAAGATTGAACTACTTGTCTTGGACTTACCTTGGGGCTGGCTTAGCACAGTGGGCTAAATAGCTGGCTTGTAATGCAGAACAAGTCCAGCAGCGCAGGTTCAGTTCCCGTACCGGCCTCCCCGAACAGGCGCTGGAATGTGGCGACTAGGGGCTGTTCACAGTAACTTCATTGAAGCCTACTTGTGACAATAAGCAATTATTATTATTATTATTACTCTTCCTCAAACTGAATTTAAAATTTAATCATATATGATCGCTGCTACCTATGGGTGCCTTCACTCTGAGGTCATTAATTAGTCCTATTCTGTTGTGCAGTATTCTGCTCTCTGGTTGGCTCCAGAACATGCTATTCTCAGAAATTAGTCCAAAAATATTCTATGAATTCCTCATCTAGGCTGGCTACCTTTGCCCATCTGCCTTTTCCCAGTCTATATGTTGACTAAAATTCCCCATGATTATCGCCATACATTTCTGACAAGCTCACATTTTTTTCTTCCTTCATAGCCCGTCCCTAGGGAAGGTAGTGGCATAGTGGTATTGTCGCTGGACTAGTAATCCAGAGATCCAAAGTCATTATCTGGCAACCCGGGTTCAAATCCTGCCATGGTCGATGGTGAAATTTGAATTTAATTTAAAAGAATTAAAAGTCTAAAGATGACCATGAAACCATTTTTGATTGTTGTAAAAACCCACCTGGTTCACTAATGTCCTTTAGGGAAGGGAATTTGTCGTCCTTATCTGGCCTGGCCTACATGTGACTGTGGTTGACTTTTAAATGCCCTCAGGGATGGGCAATAAATGCTGGCCCAGCCATCGACGACCACATCCCCTGAATGAATAAAAAAAATACTACCGTATGGTACCCCTTGGAGATCACTCCCACAAGTGACTTCTTGCCGTTAACATTTCTCATCTCTACTGAAACCACTTTTACATCCTGGCTTCCTGAACTTAGTATGAGCACAATGGAGAGGGATGTGGTTTATATAAACGATTTAGATATGAATGTAGGAGGGTTGATCAGTAAGTTTATAGATGATACAAAATTGGTGGGGTGGTAAATAGTGAGGAGGATGGCCTTCGATTACAGGAGGATATAGACGGGCTGGTCAGATGGACTAATAATGGCAAATGGAATTCGATTTGGATACGTTGGAGGTGATGCTCTTGGGCAGGACAAACAAGTCAAGGGAAGGCATGATAAATGGCAGAATCCTGGAAAGCACCGAGGATCAGAGCAATCTTGGTGCGCATGTTCGCTGGTCCCGTAAGATAGCAGAGCAGGTGGATACAGTGGTTAAGAAGGCATATGGTATACTTGCCGTTATTAGCCAAGGCATAGAGTTTAAGAGCATGGAGGACATGCTGGAATTGTATAAAACGTTGGTTGGGCCACAGCTAGAGTATTGTGGAAAGTCCACATTATAGGAGGGATGTGATAGCACTGGGAAGGGTGCAAAGAAGATTTACCAGGATGTTGCCTGGGCTGGAGAGTTTTAGTTATGAAGAAATATTGGATATACTTGGATTGTTTACATTGGAGCGGAGGAGACTGAGGGGGGACAGTATTGAGATGCGTAAAATCATGAGGGGCATATATAGAGTAGATAGGAACAAACTGTTCCCCTTGGTGGATGAGTCAATACCGGGGACGTAGATTTAAGGTAAGGGGCAGGAGGTTTAGACGGGATGTGAGGAAAAAGTTTTTTACCCAGAGGCTGGTGGGAGCTTGGAATTCCAAACTCTGAAAGGGTGGTGGAGGCAGAGACCCTCAACATTTAAGAAGTATTTAGATGTGCACTTGCAATCCCAGGGCAAAGAAGGCTATGGACCAAGTGCTGGAAAATGGGATTAGAATGGTTTGATGGTTGTTTTTGACCGGAGCATGACCAATGGGCCGAAGGGCCTTTTCTGTGCTGTATGACTCTATGAGCATCTCATAAATTTGATTTCTGGCCCCCACTTTTCAGTTTAAAACCCTTTCTACTTCCCTAGTTATGTGGCTTGCAAGAACACTGGTCCCAGCATGGTTCTGGTGTAAACTAGCCCAACAGTGTAGATCCCACTTTTGCCAATACTGGTGCCAGTGCCGCACAAACCAGAACACAGTACACCCACACCGGTCTTCGAGCCAAGCATTAATCTCGCTAATTTTATGTATCCTGTGCCAATTTGCACATGGTACAAGTAAGAATCCAGAGATCCTTTTAGATTCTGCTTCTTAATTTGGTGCCCGATTCCTCATATTGACTATGTTGAACGACTTTCCTCACCATGCCTATGTCATTGGTACCTGCATGCACCATGACGACTCGATTCTCCTCCTCCCACTGTAAAGTTCCTCTCCAGCGCTGAGCAAATATCCCGAACTGTGGCACTGGGCAGGCGTCAGAGCATTTTGGATTCTCGCTCTTTGCCGCAGGGAACAGTGTTAATTCTCTGCACTATACTGTCCCCTACTACCACCACATTCCTTATTGCTCCCCCCCCCCCCCCCCCCCCCCCCGCCATTTGAATGACTTTCTGTACCACAGTACCATTGCCAGTCATCTCATCCACCCTGCAGCCCCCACTCATATTAGAACAATCTGAAAAAAACCCAAACCTGTCAGACAATTGCAAAGGCTGAGCTCTTGCACTCCTGCCCCCTGGGTCCCCTTATCTGCCTCACTAGCAGTCGCACTTTTCTACCATTGACCAAATCTGAAGACCCTATCCAAGTGTTGTGGCTGCCTCCTGGTAAAATGTGTCATGTAGCTTTCCCGCTCCCTGATACATTGCAGTGTCTGCAGCCCATTGACTCTGAGCTGAAGCTCCTTCAGCCGCAAGACAATCACAATGGAATCCGGGAGCTCTCGAATGCTGCAGCCGTGACACGTGAACCGTCTTGCCATCCTTAATGTGTTTTAATTTATGACTTAATTATTTAATTTAGTTAATTATTTTCCCTTTTAAATGTATTTATTAACCTCACCACCAGTTTATGTACTTTTTAAGACTTAGAAATAGAATAGACTGAACCACCCACCAGATACCAAATAGCTAATGTCTTCCCCTGTGGTAGACTAAGGACGAATTACTACAGAGTGGAAAAGTTAGGAAAGCAAAGAAGACTTTCCTTTCCCTCTTCACCCAGCCTCTGCCACCCAGGATAGAAGAAACTGAGAATAGGAACATTGAAGGTAATTATTATATTAATTTAAGAACTAAGGAATGAATATACATTGTGCATGGCTCTTCCCCATCTCTCTCTTGTCTTCCTTACTCTCCTGAAAGCGGTGATTCAAGACGGAGCTTTGTTGTATGGTTGTCAGCAGTCTACTGCTATCTCTAATGTTTGAAGTTGGCCAGGTAGTATCAGTCAGTGGACGGATAACTAACAAATGGAGATACCTCACTTGAAACAGATTCTGCAATGTACACAGCTGCAAGGGTGTGAGGTGGGGTGGGATAATCAATACTGTACATAAACATGAGAGATAATAATGGCCTTTTATCTTTTTAGCGTATTGCATTGAAGGTAAAGAGAAAAACTATATTGTGACTGATTTTTCAGTCACAAACCTTTCAAAGGTATTTTGTTCAATTTTTGTTGCATCTGGGGCGAGATTCTCCGACCCCCCCCCCCGCCGGGTCGGAGAATCGCCGGGGGCTGGCGTGAATCCCGCCCCCGCCGGTTGCCGAAGTCTCCACCACTGGATATTCGGCGGAGGCGGGTATCGCGCCACGCCGGTTGGCGGGACCCCCCGCTCGATTCTCCGGCCCGGATGGGCCGAAGTCCCGCCGCTACAATGCCTGTCCCGCCGGTGTAAATTAAACCACCTACCTTACCGGCGGGACAAGGCGGCGCAGGCGGGCCTGGCGGGCCGATCTGGCCCCGGGGGGTGCCCCCACGGTGGCCTGGCCCGCGATCGGGGCCCACCGATCGGCGGGCGGGCCTGTGCCGTGGGGGCACTCTTTCCCTTCCGCCTCCGCCACGGTCTCCACCATGGCGGAGGCGGAATAGACTCTCTCCACTGCGCATGCGCGGGAATGCCGTCAGCGGCCGCTGACGCTCCTGTGCATGCGTCGCCCGGAGATGTCATTTCCGTGCCAGCTGGCGGGGCACCAAAGGCCTTTTCCGCCAGCTGGCGGGGCGGAAATTCGTCCGGCGCCGACCTAGCCCCTCGATGTTGGGGCTCGGCCCCCAAAGATGCGGAGCCGTTTCCGGAGAATTTCGCCCCTGATCTTTGTGATAACTGAGGATATCGGTTTTTAAATTGGCACAGGTAGAAATGTTTTATGTATATTCTGTTGATACCAAAAATATGTGCAATAAAGATTTTTCCAGAACATTTTTATAGATATTTCAGAGTTGTGACTAAAACCTTCTTGTTGAACAATTTATATTTGCAAAATTTGCCAACAAACTAACTGGGTAGTTCGAATTGTTTTGGCCACATGACCTATATTGACAATATTGTAACTGTAAATCTAAAAGATAGCTCAGGAAAATTTCCAAATGATTTAGAAATGGATGCTATACTCAGTCTAAAATTTTTGTTTTGGAATATTTTAGCATAGGTTTCTGTATTTTTGCTGATAGTGCCAGAGTGAGTTGCAGAATTGGCCCTTTTAATTACATTTTAAAGTGCAACACTTGGAAAATAACCAGAGTTGTTTTTAGGTCTTGTGAATTGTTTGAAGCACATTGAATATAACCCATACTGAATTGGGGCTACAAAGGTGTGGCATAATTATCCACTAAACAGATGCAAGCTCTTTTACTGTCAATCTGTACAAGTAAATGGAGAGTTTATTTTTTTGGCCAGAGCCATGTGTGCTAATTACTGAGTGACCCATTTCAAAACTTTGTATGAATTAAGGTCTTTATGAGAGTCCTAAGTACTTCAGTATGGTTAAAAAGCAGGAATAGCTTTGAGCACTGGACCACCTCACTGGAACCTGAAGTAAAACCACAGGTTTTTCCAATTTCAATTTGATTTATACATTACTATTAACACAAGCAAGTTGGGGTAAAATGTATATTAGGAGCATAGGCATGATTGCAATTTTCATTCTAAAATGAAAGCAAGCCTTGAAGAAAGAATATTTTCTCCTGCATTTAGCAAATCATGTAGGATGAGTTAATAAGTTTGCCATAAAACTATTATTGCATGTTAGAATTGAGTTGGATTAGGTGTTATTGTAATAATACTGTGTTGAAAAAATGTACTAGTGCAGGAAGGCGAAGAGCAACCATGAATATGTCCCAATCGTTTTATTTTGTGTGTTGGGAATGATTACAATTTCTTCACTTTTCTTTCTGAATTTGCCAATTCAGGTGACAGGTGTCAGGTATGTTGAAGCACAGGTGTTGCATTCGGTGATGGTCAGTGCCTCCCCAAACAAATAATTTATGCCATTAAATGATCTGTTTTAAAGTTACAGCCTGGATTTACTGAACCCTGATAGCCTCAAATTTAGTGTTGGGTATTGAGGGGCATGGTATGTATGTTGCTTTACTGTGTGTGTACAGAAATTAAATGTATTCCCAAATACTAGAGAATACACATGCAAATTGTAAGTACAACCATCGTTTAATGGAAGCCTTTCTATTCCATTATAAAGAGGGTTTTCTTATTCATAACAAACCTGTGAAATTAACTGTTAGCTGGCTGAATTGAAAACAAATTTGACAATTGGAAGCACAAGGCAGTCATCAATGCAGAATTGTTGCCTGTGGCATAATCACTCATTGAGTTCTGAGTTCACAATCTTTATTAACTATTTGAAGGAAGCACTTGTGATATTACAAAATGTGCTTCCAACAGTGATTAGACCCGATGACGGGTATAAGCCCATTTGTTAGTATCCAAAGACCATTTAAGGTGACGGATATAGGAATGGCAGATGTGTTTTTAATGTAGGTAAATTTTCTAATTTATTCAGACTGTTGATTGGGCTTTGCATGTACACCAAGAACATGCTTGCTGTCCTAATAAGGAGAGCATATTGAAGTAACCAAATAAATTGAAACTCTTGAAGCTTAAAAAATATATATAATGCAAGCATAAACTAAATGGCAATAATGGGATGAGGTTTCACAAAACAGTCCTGCATTGCTGCACAAAAATCCAAATACATGTTCTGCACTCATCCAAGTGCAGAAACAAATTTGAAATGCGGACGCTCGGAATTATGAATGACTGCATTTTGCCATGCTTGGGAATAGATTCACCAGAGAGTCCTTTAAGCTCCTTGCCACAACATAGACAATTTTAAAGTAATTCATTTTGAACTGTGAAACTTATGAATGTTTGAAGGCTGACCAAAAACAGGGGGCGTCATTCTCCGACCCCCCGCCGGGTCGGAGAATGGCCGTTGGCCGCCGTGAATCCCGCCCCCGCCCCCGCCGAAGTCTCCGGTACCGGGAATCGGGCCGCGCCGGTTGGCGGGACCCCCCGTTTTTGGCGCCAGTCGGCGGACATCGCGCCATTGGGGGAGAATTTCGCCCAGGGAGAGAGATATTGAATTCATCCTTATTAAAAAAAACTTTCAATGAATATGAAGCCATTATCAGCAAGACTAATTGAATTGTGTGAAACGTTTCAAGGAAATATGCCTAACTGAAACAGATTACATTAATCTTGTATAGGTTACTGGGATTATGTTGAAAAATATCATGCAATCAATATTCTTCTAAATGTATGACGCAACATTGATGCATTGAACCCTTTCAAAGGTATACAGATACAAATGAGGGTCTAAATAAGGGTGTCAAGGAGGTTGAAGGGGCTTTAAATTAGTTGGTGACGAGTATAGAATTAAACCTATGCATCTCAGTAACAGTGAATTAAATTATCAGCTCTGTTTCCACTATTGTGAATGCTAATCTGATTTACTGTTAAGGAGGAAGGTAATACCAGAAGTGAAGTCACTTTCTATTACCTTGTTCACCAGCATCTCTGTTTACTATGAATGATTCTCTACTGTTTGTTTCTGTTAATCAGTTAGTTGTGCTTTCATAATTGCTTTTTAATGAATTCTGGGCTACTGTTATAAATTTGGTCAGCTATAGCTACCTTCTGGGATTCAGTGTCATTAGCTTCTTCTACAAGTGCATTGAATGTCTTTTATCGTAAGGAATTTGACATGCAGTTTCCTAAATGTACTTGCATCGTTGTTTAATTTGGCGGAAGGAAGTGTAAAAAAATTCCACCCAAGTAATTTGAATTTTGATGTCCACTTCATTAGACATTTAGGTAAATTTTCTAATTTATTCAGACTGTTGATTGGGCTTTGCCTGTGCACCAAGAATATGCTTGCTGTCCTAATACGGAGAGCATATTGAAGTAACCAAAGAAATTGAAACTCTGGAAGCTTAAAAATATATATATAATGCTAAAATAAACTAAATGGCAATAATGGGATGAGGTATGACAAAACAGTCCTGCATTGTGCAGGGTGTACACCTGTTGCACAAAAATCCAAATACCTGTCTGCATTCACCCAAGTGCAGAAACAAATTTGAAATGCGGACACTCTGTTGGAGATACCGGACTGGTGTCTTGTATACTTCGGAATTATGAATGACTGCATTTTGCCATGCTTGGGAATAGATTCACCAGAGAGTCCTTTAAGCTCCTTGCCACAACATTCTGAGTTCACAACTTTTATTAATTATTTTAAGGAGGCACTTGTGATATTACAAATTGTGCTTCCAACAGTGATTAGACCCGATGACGGGTATAAGTCCATGTCAATATCCAAAGACCATTTAAGGTGACGGATATAGGAATGGCAGAGTGTTTTTAGAATGGCAGACCAACCAAACATTAGGGAGGATGTAGCTTGATAGAAAGTCAATCCAGTAATACAGCAGGGAAGGAGGTTATTTGTCCCATTATGCCTGTGCTGCCTTTTTCAAAGAACTTTCTAATCAGTGCCATTCCCCAACTCTTTCCCCACAGATCTGCAACTCTTTCACCTTCAAGTGTTTATCCAGTCCCTTATAAAGGTTACCATTAAATCTGCTTCCACCATGCCACCACTGGTTCTTCACCCTGTTACTGTAAATCTTTCTCTGGTTTCTGACCTGTCTGCCTCTGGAAATAGTTTCTCTTTATTTACTCTACCAAAGCTTTTCATGATTTTGGACACCATGGGGCGTAATTCCCCCCCCCACCCCCCCCAGGTGGGAGAATCGCCGGCGTGCCGCGCGTGTCCTGCCAGGCTGCCCCGACGCCCGCACGCGATTCTCCCACCTCCCCAAACCGGCGCAGCGAGAATCACAGTGGGCCGCTGGGAGAATCGCCGCTCGCCGTTTGTAACAGGCAAGCGGCGATTCTCCGGCCCGGATGGGCCGAGCAGCCTGCCCAATATGACGGGTTCTCACCGGTGCCGTCCACACCTGAGGCGAAATTCTCCCCCAACGGCGCGATGTCCGCTGACTGGTGCCAAAAACGGCGCCAATCAGACGGGCATCGCGCCGGCCCAAAGGTGCGGAATGCTCACCATCTTTAGGGGCCGAGCCCCAACATTGAGGGGCTAGGCCGGCGCCGGAGGGATTTCCGCTCCGCCAGCTGGCGGAAATGGCGTTTGTTGCCCCGCCAGCTGGCGCGGAAATGCGGCGCATGCGCGGGAGCGTCTGCGGCCGCCGACAGTTTCCCGCGCATGCGCAGTGGGGAGAGTCTCTTCTGCCTCCGCCATGGTGGAGGCCGTGGCGGAGGCGGAAGGGAAAGAGTGCCCCCACGGCACAGGCCCGCCCGCGGATCGGTGGGCCCCGATCGCGGGCCAGGCCAACGTGGGGGCACTTCCCGGGGTCAGATTGCCCCGCGCCCCCCCCAGGACCCCGGAGCCCGCCCACGCCGCCTGGTCCCGCCGGTAAATACCAGCTTTGATTTTCGCCGGCGGGACAGGCAATTTCTGGGCGGGACTTCGGCCCATCCGGGCCGGAGAATTGAGCGGGGGGTCCCGCCAACCGGCGTGGCCTGATTCCCGCCCCCGCCCAATCTCCGGTACCGGAGACTTGGACGGGGGCGGGATTCACGGCGGCCAACGGCCATTCTCCGATCCGCCGGGGGTTCGGAGAATGATGCCCCTGGTCGCTGCCGGTGGGAACAGCATGGGAACGCTGGGGGGGGGGGGGGGGTGTTCCTGCACCGGGCGGGGCCTCAAATGGGGTCTGGCCCGCGATCGGTGCCCACCTCTCTGAAGGAGGACCTCCTTTGTTCCGCCGCCCCGCAAGATCCATCCGACATCGTCTTGCGGGGCGGCCTCGGGGAGGACGGCAACCACACATGCGTGGATTGGCGCTGGCCAACCCGCGCATGCACGGGTGACACCAGTTACGCGGCACCGGCCACGTCATTTACGCGATGCCGCTCCTAGCCCCCCGGGGGCGGGAGAATAGGTGGCTGGGAGCGGGCTCCGACTCCGGAGTGAAACACTCCGGTTTTCACTCCGGCGTCGGCACTTAGACTCCCGATGGGAGAATTGGGCCCCATATCAAATCCTGCCTGAGTTTACCCTGCTTCTCTTAAGATTGGGTAAAGACCAAATTGAATAGTTCTCTCTCCTTCCCCTCCTCCCCCAAAGCCCTCCAATAATCACTTGCTTATTTCATTTGATTATATTTTCATACATAATTGAATTTGTTATACAGTAAAATAAAAATTTGTACGCACAATCCTGGCTGTCTCAAGTTCCTCCGTCCCTTTTAAAATTGAATCAGTTTAATAATATGAACTAATGTGCTGCTTTTTTATACCGTCTGTAGTGCTTGCCGAATAGCAATTATGATTGAGCTAAAGTATCCCAGTCATTAGAACTTATCTTTCTGTAATGATGAAGCTGAAACATACTACTTAACGCTTTGTGATTAGGTCATCATATTTGACTTTAAAAAGGTTTTTAATTATTGTGCAAATTTTTAGTCTCTGCAAAAGTGATTTAAACATTATTTATTTTTAAAAAGAAAACCTGATTGATAATTTGGCATAACAAATCAAGTCATGCAATCTGATCTACTGAGATAGCTATGAAGACTGTCAGACAATCCATCTGAAACCCTAAAGGCCCCTTGGTTCATGTGAAAAGTTGCCAGTCCTGTTCTAGATTTGCACAGAAGCTTATCACCTGTTTTGGAATATAGGTGAAGGAGTGATGAGGGCTCCTTTTAATTGCCGACCATTTCTGGTAATTAGACAGTATATTCCCTTTTTTGTTTGATGGTTCCTTGTAAATGAGAGCACATGAGAACTGTTTTGCATCCATTTCCACAATTTTCTTTGACACGAATCAAATAATTTGTAGAACATTTTGTGATCATGAGCCTATTTATGCCTTTAAAAAGTTCATTCTAGAGATGATCATGTATATTTTACTCTGGTTTTCTTTAAAAAAAGTGACAAATCCTTCTTTTGAATTGCTCGTGTGAATGGTGTGAAACATCAAATTAACACTCAAACTCCCAATTCCCCCTGCAAAGTGTAACAACAATTAGGTGCTACTGTCAGATTCACCTATGTTGAGAAACATCAATAGTTGAAGTCACTGCGGCTGTGTTGTTGTGTCTATAAGCAGCCTGATCCTCTTTTCTAGAAACTGTTCTATCCGGGAACATATGTAATAAGCACACCATCTAATCCAGAGTCAACAAGTGGAGATAGATTAGCTGTGTTGGTGGTATCCTACAACAAGTTTAAAAAATGATTCCTGAAGAAATGGCATCATTAAAATTGTTTTGGATGGCTTTTTTAAGCATCAGTTTTACCAAGTGCAATGACTTAATAGTTTTCAAACTTTTAAAACATTTTAATTCCTGTGTAAATTATGTTTGTTATATTTCAGTTTACTGAGCATTGTAATTGTGTAATTCACAAGTGATGTTTTTAATAAAGTTGCATTTGCTTGCATTATGCTGAATTTTAGTTGTGACTTTAACAGAGAAGTTGAACATTATTGTCCAGCTGTCAATTGAACTGTACACTGGAGAACTAGTCAGCTTTGATGATTTTAGAAGTTAAAGGCACAGTTGCCTGAAGCTTTCATTGTCATATTGATTAATAGCAAGATTAAATGATGATCAATGCAGGAAGGAAATGGAAATCACAACTGAAAAGTGATTAACGTGAGATGGATGGAGGATGGTAAAAATGTATCTGAATTAGAGCTCAAAATTGCTGTTACCTTAGCTGAACTAATAAACCTTTAAATGTCTGAACATTTTTACATCACCGACAAAATCCTTAATTGGATCAATTAAGTAGCATTCTGCAAATTTAACAAAGGTCAAGTATGCTGCTCCTGGTCAGTCGCATTAAGTGCCAAAGATATATATTTAAATGCCAACGTGCAGTTGATTTGATACATCTACATTGGATCTGTGCAAGGTACCTCAAGATCATAATATATTTTCTTAGCATTGATAGTAAAGGGCCCTGGCTTTCAAAATTCCTCTTCGCTGACAATTGCGTCTGTAAATATCTATTCAGTAACCTGTGTAATGCAATGTCTCATTTGTCTCTTTAGGCCCATCAATCATGTGAACACTAGGAGCAGTGGATAGTAATTCCACCAATATAGTGAGTATTGTTAATCTTTTTTAATACGGCTGGAATTTTTCCTGATTTAGAATAAGACCTTGCTGGTTCTAAGGGAAAGAGATTTTGATGGCATTAACAGCCACAAATCCATTTCATTACAACCACAAATCCAATATTTAAAGAGAGGTGAAATGTTTAGCAATGAATGTACACGATTTTAAGTGAAATGGAAAGATTCATGTAGTATGTGAACATGAACAGAGGCTTAATTTTTCCTGTTTCTGATAATGGCTTTTCCTCTAAGGCCTCATTAATTCAGAATTTTACATAATTATAATTGCTTGTTTGACCCTCCTTAATGCCATATCCATACCCAGAATTGTGCAATAAGTTTCTGACATGCAAACTCACATGATTGACTGAGACCTCCCTGATTGTTAACTGTTTTTACTATTTAAGCAGGTTGCAGACCTGAACAGAGAGGAAATTCTTGCAGTACTGTGGATAGGGTTAGGTCATCTTAAATTGTTTAATATTAGTAAGTGGTTGACCTGCTCTTCCTGCATTTTAAATGAACGTGCTGTCTAGTAAAAGGGAAAGGAACTTGGCCGAATAAGTACAATTGTGTGGTAGAAAAGTAATGCATTGTATAATTCACTCATCTGCTACGAGTAATGTCTTGTATGAGGAACAATTATGGTTACTTAAGGAAATGCTTTTAAGTAAAAAAAATTCCAATTGTTGTTTAACTCTTTTCTTGTTTGCAATTCTTAGTATTAAAGTTAACCTTTTATTCATTAGATAGGCAATAAACTAGTAAAGTAAATTATTAGTGAAATATAGTTACAATTCAAGATTTAGGTTTATAGCTCTTTCTACTATGCAAGTCATTTTCAAACCCGTTACGAGCCAGATATATCAACTGATCATCTTTTAGTTGGCTACAGTAGCAGTGCTTTTGTTAGAAGACTCAATACCAAGACAGAATGTGAATATCTAGCTATAGGTGGGTGGGCCGGGGAGATATGTTCCCCCCCCCAACTCTCTTGCTGATTGAGGGGGCGGGCACGGTGACAGGGGGAGTACTCTTTCCCTCTCAGGGGATCTTTCCTTCTCTCTGGTGGTCATTCACTCATAGCTCTCACTCACCCTCTTACGTGCTCCCACCCACCATAGTCACCCCCCAGCCCCCTGACTGCTGGAGCGCCCATGATTTTTAAGGGCCATTATCTTTAGTGTCCCAGCCTGGCAGTCAGGGGGAGATGAAAACACCTCTGCCTTTCTAGATTCAGAAAAATTCCTACACTGCACTCAAATGGGTTAATTTTTTTCACATCCTATACTAGGCCTTCATAAGATATCCAATATTTGCTGAATTATGGACAGGTTTAACTTCTAATTCAGGAGCAGTTTAGTGGTTTTATGAATTCACGACCACAATGTTAAATACCACTTTAGTTTTAAACAGTAATTTTCTCCTACTGTTTTGTCGTATCTCACATAGCTCATTGTACTTGTAAAACCTCCTGTTACCTCGTTTCCTGACAGTGTTGCAGGCCAGTATTGATATTGACAGAAAGAAAATTAAATGAGGGAGGAATTACATGATTACAAACATAGCAGTGGATACAGTGTGCCACATTGTACTGGGGAAATATAATATTGGATGCAACCAGGGGTAAGGGCCAAGACTCACATGGAGGATGCCACCAAGTTTGAAGAAAATGAAAGATGATGAGATAAATTAGTAAGCAGCAATTAAATGAAGGGAAGCTTTGGCTTTCAAAGCTTGAAGATTGTAGGAGGAAGGAAATATTGCAGGAGTTAAGTTACATAATTTTAGGTCCTAAATTGAAGTGGAAAATGTTCCGTTTCAGTTTCAACATAATGAAGCTTAGGGGAAGGAATACGATATGGCAGCATTATTGAAATCTTGGGAGTTGTTGAAGGAAGAATAAGTATTTGTTATGCAGAGAAAATCCACTTCCTTAAATGCACAAGCAATGGAATTGTTGTAGGCATTAATTAGAGGTCAAGTAATAATGAAACTTATAAAGATGGTGTGTGGAGCCATGGAAAGTAAGAAGTGATGGCTGTTGCTTGGACTTGGGACATGTGGAATATTGAAAGGAATTATATTTTTATTGACCTTTTAAAGGACATGGAGATGATCAAACCATAGTAATTCAGCTGTTACTTGTGAGAGGATTAGAAATTGTGTCGATAGAAGGATGTAGAGTATATGTTGTAAGGATCCTTCCTGTTTATTCTCTTACTTCTCCTTTCTTTTATTTTGCTGTTATTATTTTTGATCTATGGGTGATTAATGGACATGGACCTTTAAGTCAAGCAGCAGAGAGAATGAGGGAGAAGTTACAGGAAAGAACCCGGCAACAAGTAGTGATTGGATCCTATCCCAGCGGACTGGTTCTCAGAGACCTGAGGAAGCAGTTGAGTTCTAGGCACAGAAAGACCAGGACCAGCTTTTCTCTCCCTCTCCAGAAAGGCGGAGTGCTGTATTCCTGAAGTTGCAGAGAACCTGAATGAATGAATCTACAGGAAAACCATTACAGGCTGCAAGCAAAGATCAGAACTCACTCATTCTGACTAGAAAGTCTGTGAGTGCTGTATTCCTAAAACTACAGCGGTCTGAATGAATCTACAGTAAAAATCTTGAACTGAAAAAAAGTCTGAAGTGGAGTAAGGTGCTGGCAACACCCATTTGAAACAAAGACTCTTATTCTCATGTGTTCCTTATCCCTTTCTTCCCCTCTCTGTTTGCCTGTCTTGTGTTTGTGTAGAGTGTGGGGAACAAGTTAAAGTGGGGAATTAGATAATAGTTAACGAGTTGTTTTGTTGCATATTCCATTATAGTCTTGTTATAAATAAGCAGCAATTGTGTTTAAACTTACAACTGTATTATTGGGCAGGCAAGGGCCAAAGACTTTGGGTATTTTTCTAAGAATTATTGGTTAATCCACTTGTGTTGTGACTCTGGGTCAAGTGGGGCAGGAAGTGACCGTGTACTAGTCCAGGGTATTGTAACAATGTGTAAAACTGCTCCAAAATCAAAGCTGGTATTTATGCTAAATGTGCTTAAATGTGACCACAAAACTGAAAATGTGATTCATGAGAAGAATGCATAATAAAATTAATCTTGAAATATGTACTTGATGTACAATACTTTGATATGTTGTAAATAGCTCCTTCTCTAAAATAACAGCTGCAACACTAATGTGGAATGAGATCACACAACGCTGTGGAAAGAGGTTATCAAGAATGGTGGAGTTGGGATTCTTTTTACATTAGTGTAATATTTAATATCAACAGCTTTCTCTGTTTTTCTGCTTTAGTCTATCAGAACAGCAATGATGAAACTCAATAGTAATGTACTCTAATGTTTTTATGCTTCATACTGTTTTATGTTGTTACGATGTAATAGGGAAGCACGGTAGCACAGTGGTTAGGACAGTTGTTTCACAGCTCCAGGGTCCCAGGTTGAATTCCCGGCTTGGATCATTGTCTGTGCGGAGTCTGCACGTTCTCCCCGTGTCTGCGTGGGTTTCCTCCAGGCGCTCTAGTTTCCTCCCACAGTCCAACGATGTGCAGGTTAGGTGAATTGGCCATGATAAATTGCCCTTCGTGTCCAAAAAGGTTAGGTCGGGGTTACTGGGTTACGGGGATAGGGTGGGCTTATGTAGCCTGCTCTTTCCAATGGCTGGTGCAGACTCGATGGGCCGAATGGTCTCCTTCTGCACTGTAAATTCTATGAAGTAGCAATAGGAGTGGCATACTCTACTCATAGAATCATAGAATCTACAGTGCAGAAGGAGGCCATCCGGCCAATCGAGTCTGCACCAGCCCTTGCAAGACCACCCTACTTAAGCCAATGCCTCTACCCTATTCCTGTAACCCAGCAACCCCACCTAACCTTTTGGACACTAAGGGTCAATTTATTATGGCCAATCCGCCTAACCCACACATCTTTCGATTGTGGGAGGAAAACGCAGCACCCGGAGGAAAGCCATACAGATACGGAGAGCAATTGCAAACTCCGCACAGGCAGTCCCCAAGGTCGGAATTGAACCCGGGTCCCTGGAGCTGTGAGGCAGCACTACTATACACTGTGCCGCCTTAACAGGGTGCTGCTATCAAACTAAAAAGGCAACCACAAATGAGCAATGTGGTGTATGAATTTCAGTGCCGGTGTGACCCCAGCTATGTAGGCCATCCATCCCAATGCCTGGTGGAACTGGGCAAATAGCATGTTCCTACGGCTGTTTGCAAAAGGCGGAGGGAGTACTTATGGTATCCAATCAGCCTGTGGTTGAAAAGTGCAGAACATTGTGCCCAACATTAGATGTGATTCCGTGACTAAGCTAAGAATTATACGAATAACCAATTTAAGATTCAATCGAGCTCACAATATAGCTCATTTATGTGTGCCAGAAGCAACATATATTCATATGCAGGGTCATGTACTATGCAAACAGAAAGACAATGTTGTCTTTCTCCAACATTGAGGGCATTTAAAAGTTTATTGGATAAACATATGGATGATAATGGCATAGTGTAGGTTAGATGGCTTTTGTTTCGGTGCAACATCGTGGGCCGAAGGGCCTGTACTGCGCTGTATTGTTCTATGTTCTATGTTCTATGTAGAACATGGCCAGGCATTGCGTTTTTTTTAACTGAACAGAAGCTTTGGGGACAATTGTTCTTTGGTGCATTCGCTTTTGCAATGCCTCTACCAATCGGAGTTGACTTGACTCGTGTGAGGTTAAACAAAAGCTTTAGGGGATAACTGTTCCTTGGTACATTCTTTATGGCAACGCCTCAACCAATCAAAATGCATTTGCTAACCAAAGTACCATTTTCTCATGCAGTATACATTTTTATTCTCTTTGAAATTTGGTGGTGTTGGAAATCCTTCCTGATGAAAGCAAGGCAAAAAGCTTTGACAGAATATTTTCAGCAATACTAAATTTTTACTACCAAGTGACTTTTTTTTGTGAAGGACTGTTAGTTACAGACAAACATATTCATACATTGTTAAATTTTGAAGGTTCTTTCATCTTGAGTAGTTTTAATATAAACACAGCTGCTTGTAATTTTTTCCACTCTATTTTCCAATGCCAATATAGAAAAGCAATGTATGTACAGTGGGTGACGTAATTTCTAGTTACAATAATTAATATCTAATTGCTCTGCTTCCCAAAACCATCTGTTTCCCAGTAAATTCATCTGCTACTTTCAGGGAGCTGGAGTAGTTTTTTCTGTTTTTCTGATAATTTGTTACACCACTAGTTCCCTTGTGATGCTGCACATGGGTAGTCTGGAGCATGCAGAGCTGCTAAACTGGCATTTCCTGTAAAACCCGCAGGTTGCGTGCTCCCTGTAGAATCCAGGTAATTGAACTTACTTCTCCTTTAATTCTTTCTGAAGAGCAATTAGGGATGGATGGGCAGTAAATGCTTGTCTAGTCAGCGACGTCCACATCCCATGAATGAATAAATGAAGAGCTGCTACAGGTACAACACAATTAGAATGTTATGATGTTGAATATCGCAAGTCCTACATGCTGGAATTAAAAGTTTAAAGTTACTATGTCTCTTTGGTTTGTGAGGGAGTTGGATGGTATTAATGTGAAAGCTTGATTCCCTTGTCAACTGTACCAGAATATACCAAATAAGATATACCAGAAAATATTGTAATACATGGCAATGTTTTGCCTCTGCTAGCTTTTAACTGGAGAAATCTATAGAGTCTAATCTTCAATGTATTGCTCTCTCCCCACAGTCTTGTATCTTTCTCAACTTTATCATTGCATATTTAAGACAGAATTGAGTTAAGGCCTTTGACTTATCCACTGCCCGTGGAAAGGCACCCATGTTTTAATGTTTTTCTGCTAAAGGTATTACTCCTAAACCGTCTTGTAGACCATTTTAAGTTACTGCAGTGGAAATTATTCCAATGTGTGAAGTGTCTCTTCGCAATTATAGTTTCCAACCATGCCATCATTGATTGATTGATTTGATTTATTGTCACATGTACCGAAGTACAGTGAAAAGTATTTTTCTGCGGCCGAGAGAGCTTACACAGTACGTACATAGTAGACAAAATAATCAACAGAGAACATTGACAATGGTACATTGACAAACAGTGATTAGTTACAGTGCGGAACAAGGGGCCAAACAAAGCAAATACATGAGCAAGAGAATCCTGGATGATCAATGGCTTTATTGTCCTTTCTATAATGGGATTACAAAAGCAGAAGACAGTCTAGCCCCATATTTTGTACCCCACCCCTCCCCCGCGCACGATCCCTTGAACCTAATGTCCCTGGAAAATAGTATCCTAACTAACAAAGTATTTATGGAGAGGAACCCTCTCCCTGACCCCAAATGCCCCACTGGGATATGTGGCAGAGATTATTGGAGGACACATTCCAGTCCTGAGTCAGGGGCAAAGCACCAGACATTTTTGTATCCTTAATCTCATCTTTCATACTTGCTTTATACTTTGCTGCTTGTTACTTGTTCAAAATGTTTGTCCACAGTTAAAATTAACAGTCTGGGGCAGCACACTGGCGCAGTGGTAGCACTGCAGTCTCATGGCGCCGAGGTGCCAGGTTCGATCCCGGCTCTGGGTCACTGTCCGTGTGGAGTTTGCACATTCTCCTCGTGTTTGCGTGGGTTTTGCCCCCACAACCCAAAGATGTGCAAGGTAGGTGGATTGAACACGCTAAATTGCCCCTTAATTGGAAAAAATGAATTGGGTACTCTAAATTTATTTTAAAAAACAGTCTGTATCAATGTATTCTTAGGTATTCTTGGGTGCAGTATTTGGTATGCTACTTGTCTGTCTACCGAGGCCTCCTCCTCCTCCTGCATCACCTAGTATGTTGCCGAGTTCTTCACCTCTCCAACCCACGCCCCCGAGAGCACCCTGTCCTGTACAGTACGTGGTGGCAGCAGCGGGAATTCCACCTCTTGCCGCCTGGCAAACGCCCTTACCTGTAGATACCTAAAGGCATTTCCCGGGGGGAGCCCGTACTTCTCCTCCAGCTCACCCAGGCTCGTGAACTTCCCATCCACAAACAGGTCCCCCAACCTTCTTATCCCTGCCCTGTGCCACCCCAAAAAACCCCCATCTATTCTCCCTGGGGCAAACCGGTGGTTCCCCCGTATCGGGGTCCACACCGAGGCCCCCACTTCCCCCCCTGTGCCGCCTCCATTGCCCCCAAATTTTGAGGGCAGCCGCCACCACCGGGTTCGTGGTATACCTCATTGGAGGGAGCGGCAGCGGCGCCGTTGCCAGCGCCTCCAGACTCGCACCCTCTCAAGACGCCATCTCCAGCCTCTCCCATGCCGCCCCCTCCCCCTCCATCATCCACTTGCGCACCATCGCCGCATTGGCGGCCCAGTAGTACCCACAGAGGTTGGGCAACGGCAGCCCCCCCATCCCTACTCCGCTCCAGGAACACCCTCGGAGTCCCTCGCGCCCACACAAACCCCGTTATGCTCCTGTTGACCCGCCTAAAGAAGACCTTCGGGATAAGAATGGGGAGGCACTGGAACAGGAACAAAAACCTTGGGAGCACCATCATCTTGACTGACTGCACCCTACCCGCCAGGGACAGCGGCAACACATCCCACCTTTAAAACTCCTCCTGCATTTGCTCAATCAGCCTCATGAAATTAAGTCTATGCAGGGCCCCGCAGCTCCTGACCACCTGGACCCCCAAATACCTGAAGCTCCTCTCCGCCCTTTTTAGTGGGAGCTCGCCAAACCCCTCTCCTGGTCCCCTGGGTGAACCACAAACAACTTGCTCTTCCCCATGTTGAGCTTGTACCTGAGAAATCCCCGAACTCCCTGAGGATCCTCATTACCTCTGGCATTCCCCCCCACCAGGTCCGCCACATAAAGCTGCAAGTCGTCCGCATAGTGCGACACCCTATGCTCCTCCCCACCCCACACCAGCCCCCTCCAGTTCCTCGACTCCCTCAGTGCCATAGCCAGAGGTTCAATCGCCAGCGCGAAGAGCAGGGGGGACAAGAGACACCCCTGCCTCGTCCCTCGATGCAACCGAAAGTACTCAGACCTCCTCTTGTTCGTGGCCACGTTTGCCATCGGGACCTCGTACAACAGCCTAACCCACCTGATGAACCCCTCCCCAAACCCAAACCTCTACAGCACCTCCCACAAGTTCCCCCATTCTACCCTATCGAAGGCCTTCTCAGCGTCCATCGCCCCCACTATCTCCGCCTCCCCCCTCCCTCGCTGGCATCATAATAACGTTCAGGAGCCTCTGCACATTCACGTTCAACTGCCTCCCCTTCACGAACCCTGTCTGATCTTCGTGGATGACCTGCGACACACAATCCTCAATTCTCGTGGCTAAGACCTTCGCCAGCACCTTGGCATCTACATTTAACAATGAAATCGGCCTGTAAGACCCACACTGCATGGGATCCTCGTCCTGCTTCAGGATCAAGGAAATCAGTGCCCGGGACATCGTCGGGGGCAACGCCCCCTCCTCCCTTGCCTCATTGAAGGTCCTAACCAGCAACGGGCCCAACAGGTCCACATATTGTTTGTAAAATTCATCTTTCGGGAACATCAGTTGGCCCAGAAAGCGGCCCATCCCTCCCTCCTCCAGTGGGGGCTCGGACTGAAACAGTTCCTCATAAAAGTCCCTGAAGACACCATTGATGCCAACCCTACTCCGCACCCCCCCCCCCCTATCCTTAACTCCCCCAATCTCCCTTGCTGCGTCCCGCTTCCGAAGCTGATGCGCCAGCATCCGACTTGCCTTTTCCCTATATTCATAAATCGCCCCCTGGGCCTTCCTCCTGCTGCCCCCGGCCGCTCCCTCCTCTCCTTCGACTCCTCCCATTGTGGGACTTCCCCTCCCCCTCCATTACCCACCAGCGGGCTCTCCGCCTCCCCCTTCCGTCCCAAGCGTGGGAAAAAAACCTGTGCTTCCCCGGCCCAGCCCCGCCCCCCCCAGCCTTCAGCGCGGGATAAATCCCGCGCTTTCCCCCGGCCCGGCCTCCTCTGTCGCAGCTCGTTTTCCAGGCCCAGTCCCCTCGCCCCCGACTCGGGCCTCCCCCGCGGGGCCCCATTCCCCCTGCCGGCCATCCACCCCCTACTCCGTTTACTTGCCCCCCTCTAAGAGCCCACCCGACAGACCCAACCAAAACAGTGCCCAACCCACCCTAACCACCCACACCAAAACTAAACATGAACAAAGAACTCCCCCTCAAAATGTAACACAACAACAACAATCCCCGACCATCCCCACATCTGATCCCCCATCCCAACCCTCAGTTTGTGTCCAGCTTCTCGACCTGAACAAAGGCTCACGCCTCCTCTGGGAACTCAAAATAATGGTGCCAGTCCTTGTAGGTGACCCACAGACGCGCCGGCTGCAGCATACCAAACTTCACCCCCTTCCTGTGCAGCACCGCCTTCGCCCGGTTGTACCCGGCCCTCTTCTTCGCCATCTCCATGCTCCAGTCCTGATATACTCGAACCTCTGCAGTCTGGGTCTCCAGCAGCTTATCAATGGAATCCTTCATCGGCTCCAGTAGGTCTGTTTTGAGCTCCCTCAAGCAGCTCTGGATAACCTCCTGCTGCTCCTGTGCCCACTGCATCCACGCTGCCTGGTCCCCGCCCACCGCCATCTTGCTCTTCTTCCCTCGCACTTTCTTTGGCTTTACCGCCACTTTTTTAGTCGCCCCACTCCTGGTCCAAGCCATACACTGTCGGGGGAATGTTGCAGTCTTCTTCCCACACCGGGAAATGTCAAAAAAATTCCCTTGGGGGCACTGAAAAGAGCCCAAAAGTCCGTTCCAAGCGGGAGCTGCCGAACGTGCGACTTAGCTCTGCATAGCCGCAACCGGAAGCCAGGAAGGCCATTATCAGGAACCACGCTGATATCTGCGAGACTATCCAACTTGGAACACCAGTTCGTGGTGGTGTATCGTTTTTTTTTGCAATGCTGTGAGGAATCAATTGAAGCCATAGTGAGAATAATCAACCCAGTCGTCGTGTAACAATTAGTAAAGAAAAGGCAAATACACACTAACAGAACTACAATACTCTGAGACCATTAAGTATATGAATACTAATGCATGCACAATTTATGTAGAATGCATCCCTTATTCCAAACTATATCTATGATCCTTGAACTCCTTAAGACTTTCCCTTTCCCCAAAGAACATCCAATTTAAATAAATCTATAAGTCAAATCCAGTTTATTATTACCACACAATAGTGTGGATAGTCAAGTCTGCGAAATGTCTTTTCCTGGTCCAGCAATGATATTGAAACTGCCTTTATGAAGGTTTCTGTACAACCTTGGCTCTAAGACGTAGATACTAGCTTAGGCTCCTGGCTGTTTGATTGGATTCTGGCCTCACAGGCTGTTAGATGTAAACTCGCCTCTCTGGCTGTTAGGTGTAAACTGCCTCTCTGCTTCTGAGGGTGCTGCCAACTATATATCAGTTGTCCATACAACTGCATCTCATTACTTTTAAAATTGCATCTCATTATGCCTTTTGAATTCTAGCTACTGCTGTCACTGGGCAGATTTCTACCTGTTGCTGGATAGACCAATGACACCTATTGCTGGGCCCATCACATCCCATTACGCCTTTCTCCATTCATGTTACAGTTGTTACAAGGCAGATTTCTATCTGTTGCTGGGCAGGTCCATGACAGACATCTTTTTAAAAATGAAATGTCTTAATTTGAAAGATGTTTCATTTCTGTGTGATTCTGTGATTCTCAATCCTTTTCTTGTTAGTTCTATTGTATTAAACATTACAAAATTCAAGAACATGCATTAGCATAACACTTCTACTAGTAGGCTTCAACTATGCGCAGTTCCAAATATGGTCTTACACGGGACTCTTCCATACAGGCTTGCTGTTTTCCGAATTCTCTCCTTGACTCTGTGCTGACCCAGGACTACAGACTTTACTCTGCGGACGATGTCACTGTTCAATCCTCCGTTGATCATTTTCTCCAAGTACTTTTCTCTACAATGCATACAGGTACCATCATCACAATACAACACAGTCTTATGTCTTGACAGCTTATTCGCAAACTCGGTCTGTCACTTGTGGAATCACAAACACTGAGCTCTCCTTTGACCTTTCAGTCAAAGGTACTTGCCAATAACCCTTTAGAAAGTCTATATTGGTGATCAATTTCGACTGTCAAACGCTTGGAATAGGAAACAAATCCCTCTTGGATTTGCATTTGCCCGCCTGTAGTCCATGCAAAGTCTCTTGAGTTCTGTCTGGTTTGGGCACCATGATGATCGGGGAGCTCCAATCACTAAAACTCAATTCAATAAGGTCATTCTGGGCATATACTCTATTTCCTCTGCACCTGTGATAACTTAGCTGGACTTGACTTAGATGGATGTTGTTTGATTGGAATGGTGTCACTTATATCTACGTCATGCGTTGCTAACCCCGTTCTACCTAGCTTATTCCCGCAAATATATTTATAAATCTGAAGTAACTCTGTCAGTTCGCCCCAGCTCTTAACTGCGAGATGACCTTACCACTGGTTTAAATTTTCCAGTCTTCCTCATTCTCCAAATGAATTATAGGGAAGTCACTGTCAGAGTTTGATCCCTCATCTCACAAGACGTCATGCTTGTTCTCATCATCTCTAACCCAAAACTTTTTTGACATGTTCACTTGACACACTCTGTGTGATCTTCCTCTAGCTGATGTGCTTACCAGATAGTTTGCATCACTCAATTTCCTTTTAATGTGATATGACCCACTGAACCTAGTCTTTCGGGGTTTGCCTGACACAGGTAATAACACGTGCACTCTCTGTCCTGTTGTAAAACTGAGTCTGGACCCTCCTATCAGCCCTTGCTTTCATTCCCTGCTGGGCTGTCATTAAATGTTTTCTCGCCACATCACAGGTCCCAGTCAGCTGTTCCCTGAAATTTGAGATGTAGTCTGACGTAGCCAGACGTAGTCAGAAATAGTATGACATTGTATTTAGTAACATTTGACAAATTAATTTCAATGGGCCTCTGACCTCATGCCCGTAGACCAATTCGAAAGGATTCAATTTGGTAGACTCATTTGGTACATCCCTCAATTGCAAATAATAAAATTGGAATCCCGTTGTCCCTATCGTGAGGGTAGTCTTGGTTATAAGCCCTCGTCATGGTTTTCAAAGTTTGGTGCCAGCTTTTTAGTGCTCCCCGGGACTCTTGATGATAGGCTGATGATTTGTACTGTTTAATCTCCAGGGTATTCATTTTTTTAAATTTAAAGTACCCAATTTGTTTCTTTTGCACTTAAGGGACATTTTAGCGTGGCCAAATCCACCTACCCTGCATGCATCTTTGGGTTGTGGGGGTGAGACCTACACAGATATGGGGAGAATGTGCAAACTCCACATGGACAGTGACCTGGGGCCAGGATCGAACCTGGGTCCTCGGCGCTGTGAGGCAGCAGTGCGAACCACTGTGCCACCGTGCAGCCCAATCTCCAGGCTATTCATGACCTCTTTGAATAATCCTGACATAAAATGTGACCCTTGGTCTGCTTGTATCTCCTTTAGTAAGCCATATCAGGTAAATAATTTGGCTAACTCCTCTACTACTCTCCTAGCAGTAATGGCTCTTAAGGGTATATCATCCGGGAATTAGGTGGATATATCCATGATAGTTTGTGTTCTCGACAACGTCCATTTGCAGTCGATTTGGACTCTGGTAAAAGGATCTTCAAACTCTGGGATAGGTGATCTGAGGTTCTGACTTGATCACCATTTGCTGTTTTCCTAACAAGGTGAAAGGTTCGACAAAAGATGACTACATCCTTCAGTATTCTGGGCTACAAAACTCTCTTTGAATTTTGGCTTGGATTTTATTTATTCCGAGGTGTTCCCCCTAATGAAATCTCATGAGCTATCCTCAGAATGTCTTGCCTGTACTTGGGAGATTAAACAATTTGGTAAATTTCTTCTCATTTATCCTCTGCACTAACATGTGGTGGTCGCCATTTTTTTATCAGTATGTTCTCCTGTACATAGTATGTCATGTGAGTGTCCCTTTAAGAAGAGTTTTGTTTTACCACATGGCTTGTAGCACGGCTTCAGAGATGTCATTTGTTGGTGGAACTGGGCAGCAGTGGCTGTCAGGTGAGAGGGGGCTTAGTTTTTTTGGTTTCATTTTTGTTTTGTTTGCTTGGACTGCAGAAGAAGAAGCAGTGTTGCAAAGCACTGTGCTAAGCTGCAGGAAGTTTTTCCTGTTTTCTCTGTTTTATTTTAAAGCTGTTCCAGTGAACTGAAAGCACATTGGGTGTGGCACGTTGCCGTAGTAATCTTAAAGCTAGAGTTGCTTTCCTGAAGGAGTTTTGAAAACTGCGGGTTGGAAACTGGACCAGAATCTCAAGGAACGACCAGTCCCATTCAAGTGCTGCCTTGAAAGGAGTTTTGGTTTTATTGGATTTTGCATTGAATTGGAACAGCTAAGCGGGATTTATTAAGAGTTAAATACAGAGATTACAGTAGCTGTTGTGTTTTTTTCATGTTTGTAATTGATGACAAATTGTTGCTAAGTGTTTTAGATATGTTAACTACATTCTTATAATAAACTTTGTTTTGATGAATGTGCCAAGGGAGTCTGATGAATCACACCTGAATTGTGTTTATGCTCTTATGCTCATCCTAGCCAAATTCAACATAAAAGTTTTTGGTCATGTGAGCTTCATAATACACTCTGGAGTTTCTAAGCCCAGGCCCATAACAAATTGGGGGCTCGTCGGGATAAAAGTCTATATTTCGTGATTGAGTTGGATTAGTGTCAAAGACAGCGAGGGATGAGCATGTTTATATTTGCTTTTCAGGTGTTGTATTCAAGTTTAAATAGGGAGAGTGTTGTGGACAATGGCTCTTTCAGAGGCTCAGAGGTTTTTGGGGGTGAAGAAGGTCACGCAACGTACCTTACAAATGGTGACTAAAACAAAGCTTATAGAATTGACAAAAACATTACAGTTAACATTGCCTGACAGAGCACGGAAAGGAGAAGTAATTGCGGCGGTAGCTGGGCATTTAAAATTACCGGAGACGCAGTCAGAATAATTGGAAATGGCAAGAATTCAATTACAGATGAATCAACTTGAACATGAATAAGAATTAAAGCAGCTTGAATTATAAATGAAGGAAAATGAAAGAATAGCAGAACAAAAAGCGAGACAAAGGGTTGAACAAAAAGCACAAGAAAGGAAACTGCTTGAATTACAGATCAGGGAAAAAGAAAAAGAGAGAGACTTTGAACTTTGGAAACTGGCCATGACAAGTGAACGTCAGTTAAAATTTGCGGAGGTAAAGAGCAAAGTACAGTCTGAGGATAGTGATGAGGATAGTGAGAAAGAGCAAGAGTATCATAGTCGAAGGCTTGGTGGGGATCTATTTAAATACGTCCAAGCGTTGCCAAGGTTTGATGAGAAGGATGTAGAAGCCTTTTTCATTTCATTTGAGAAGGTGGCTAAACAAATTAAATGGCCACAGAAATATGGGTATTACTGATTCAAACAAAGTTGGTAGATCGAGCAAGTGAAGTGTTTGCTTCACCAATAGAGGAGGTGAAAAAATCCATCTTCGATGTATATGAACTAGTGCCTGAAGCCCACAGTCAAAGGTTTAGAAATTTAAGGAAAGAACCTGGTCCAACATACATAGCGTTTGAAATGATCAAACAGAATAATTTAAATAGGATAAGGGCTTTGAAAATAGACCAAACGTATGAAGCTCTTAGACAAATGATAATTTTGGAGGAGTTTAAAAATTCAATTCCTGATGTAGTGAGAACTCATGTGGAAGAGCAGAGGGTTAAAACTGCGTGATTAGCAGCAGAAATGGCAGATGATTATGAATTAGATCACAAATCAAAGTTTGGTTTCCGACATCAGTATCAGCCTGTGAGGGTTAGAAACAGGGGAAAAATGAAATACTCAGGTGGTAAAAGCAAATGAGATTGAATGGGAGATAATAAAGATTGTGTACCTCAGATTAAAAAGGAAATCCAGGAGGATGGAAGAAACATGAAAAGTTTCAGATGATTTTACTGTAATAAACTAGGCATGTAAAGTCACAGTGTTGAAAAGCACTGGGAAGGCTGATATGGTAAAACAGGATAAGCCAGGGTTTTTTTAAAGTGGTAAAGGAAAGCCCAGTTAAAGTGAAGGAGGTTCAAAAGAATGTACAGCCTGATCATGAGGTGATTGAAGGCAAGAAGGTGCCAGATCTCTTTAAATAATTTACTTGTATGGGTAATGTACCAGGAGGAGTAGGTAAAGAAATAAAAATTTGAAGAGATAGGGAGCAAGTCAATCTTTGATGGTAAGAGATGAGGAGTTATGTAGTTTGGGAGGAATATTGCCAGAAAAGGTGTAAATATGAGGAATTCATGGTGAGAAGAGTAGTGTTCCGTTACATAAGGTGAGGTTGGAGAGTCCAGTGAAGAGTGGTGAAGTGGTAGTAGGGGTAGTAGAGAAATTATCTCTAATTGTACAGGAATACATTTACCTTGGGTAATGATATAGCTGGATCGCAGGTGGGAGTGATGCCTACTGTGGTTGGTAAGCCAGTGGAAATTCAAACAACTGAATTGTTGACGGACGAATATCCTAGGATTTTTCCTGATTGTGTAGTAACAAGGTTACAGACAAGAGGAGAAATCAAAGAGTGAAGATAAAGTTGAAGTTCAATTGTTAGAAATTATTTTTGATCAGATGGTTGGAAAAGAATAAGAACAGGTGGAGATGAGGTGGATATTTTTAGTTGGCAGAGTTACAACAGAAAGATATAGAAATAAAACGGATATATCAGAAAGCATACACGGAAGAGGAATCTGAGTGTATACCAGAATGTTACTACCTTAAAAATGATGTCTTAATGAGAAAATGGAGACCTTTACATATGCAGGCGGAAGGAAAGAGTGGGCAGAAGTTCATCAAGTGGTATTGCCGGTAGGGTATAGGAAGGGGTGTTACAAGTAACACATGCGGTACCAGTGGGAGGTCATTTGGGAGTAAGGAAAACTCAAGCTAAAAACAAAAACATTTTCATTGGCCGAACTACATAAAGATGTAGTTAAATTTTGTTGATCATGTCACACATGTCAAGTGATAGGGAAACCTCAAGCGGTGATAAAACTAGCACCCTTAATACCCATTCCAGCATTTGAGGAACCTTTTACAAACGTCTTAATTGATTGTGTAGGACTGCTTCCGAAAACAAAAAGTGGGAATCAATATCTTTTGACTATAATGGATGTGTCTACTAGGTATTCAGAGGCGACTCCATTATGCAATATTACAACTAAAAATATTGTGGAGGAGTTACTGAAATGTTTTACTAGATATGGACTACCCACAGAAATACAATTGGATCAAGGATCAAATTTGACCTCAAAGTTATTCCAGGAGGTTATGGATAGTTTGGGAGTTAAACAACTTAAATAAACTGCGTACCATCCAAAATCGCAGGGAGCGTTAGAACGGTGGCATTGAACGTTAAGGACAATGTTGAGGGTTTATTGTCAAGATTATTCAGAGGATTGGGATAAAGGAATTCCATTCGTACTGTTTGCAATTAGGGATACACCTAATGAATCAACGAAATCCAGTCCCTTTGAACTGATTTTTGGTCATGAAGTAAGAGGACAACTTAAATTGATTAATGAGAAATTGATAAGTGAGCATTCTGAAATTACTTAATTGGATTACGTGTCAAATTTTAGGGAACGGTTAAATAGAGCAGGTGAATTGATGGTCCACCGGAAATCCATCCAGTGAGGCGCATGGTCGGAGACCATGATTGCCAAATACTCCGAGTATTTGATAATTGCTACCCCGCCACTCAGGTGCATCTCCTGCAAAAAGGCTACGTCCACCTTCAGACTCCTCAGGTACGCAAACCCGCATGACTATTTGACCTGCCCATTCGGCCCCCATCACATTCCACGTGACCAGCCTGGTCGGGGGGCTCCCCACCCCCCTCCCCTGCCAATCAACCATATCCCCTTTTGGGCCAGCCCTCTGGCCCATGTCACGTGACCCTACTGGCCCACCTTTTCATATTCACCGTTATCGCTTCCTTTCCAGTTGCACCACGCCAACCACACCCTTGTCGGCAAACCTTACCCCCCCCCAAACAAAACAATACCCCCATCCCCCCCCCCCCCCACTTCTATCTCCTGACAAGCTCCCACTGCACTCCCATTAACTAGCCCACCGAGCTAGAATGATGGCCCCGCTCAAGGCCGACAAACCCCCCCCCCCCCCCCAACCACCACCACCCCACTGTCCCCCAAGAAGCCTAAAGGTGCACTCACCCTTGATGTTCCCCCGGAGAGGACCTGCCCTCCAACACCCGCCATCAAAACAAATGGAACATTTCAAGGGGAAATGTTTCCTGAGAACAAAGAAAAGTTCGCACAAATTCCTCCAAAGTTCAATGTCCTTCTCCTGGCCAGTCCATTGAACCTCTCAAATTCCATCGCCTTCTCTGGTGAGCCAAAATAATATTCACGTTTCTGGAAAGTCACCCAGAGGCGGGCCGGTACAACACCCCAAAACTTCACCCCCTTCTTAAAGCGGGCAGCCTTAACCTGATTAAACCCGGCCCTCCTCTTCACCAGTTCTGGACGCAGGTCTTGGTACATCCGCAGCTCATTCCCTTCCCAAGCGCATTTCTACTTCTGCCTCGCCCACCGAAGAATCTTCTATTTATACTGAAAATGGTGCAACGGCACCACCAGCGCCCGTGGCGGCTCGCCCGCTTGTGGCTTCCTCATCAATGCCCTCTGTGCTCGGTCGACCTCCACAGGCCAGTCGAAGGCCCCTCCCTCATCAACCGCTCCAACATTTTGACCACATATGTGCCGGCCTCCGGACCTTTGATGCTTTTGGGCATTCCCACAATCCTAAATTTTGCCTTCTGGAGCGGTTCTCCAGATCCTCCACCTTCTCCTTCAGCCTCTTCTGGGTCTCCTGCATCAGCCCCACCTCAGCCACTAATGAGGCCAACTGCTCCTCCTGCTCCCCCACCGCCTCCTCCACTTTCTGGATCGCCCGGCCTGGGACTCCAGCCTCCAGTCCACTCTCTTGATCCCTGCTTTGATCGGCTCCACCATTTTGGACAGGTCTTCCAGGGCCTCCTTCTTCTACTGGCTGAACTTAGCATTCAGAAACACCACTAACTGCTCCACTGACCACTGGGGGAGCAGAACAGCCCCTTTACCGTCCGCCATCTTAACCTGTGCCGCACCATGAAGACTCTCCTGTTCAGCAGCTCTTTTCTTCTAGCCCCATTCCGAGTTTGTGGATCCATCCACCAGCCACACCAGAGGAATTACACATCCTCCAGGCACTCCAACACCTCTTTTCATCCAAAACCTTCACCCTTCAGATGGGGAAAGGACCGAAAAATAACACCTTAGAACGGGAGCGACCAAATGTGTTCACTCCATGTCTGCCACCGGAAGGCTAGAGCCTTCTCTTGGGGGACCTGTGCTTGGATGCTAAGTCGCGGGTTATCCTTTCTCAGGCTCCCTTTCCGGGCCTCCTCTTACTGTCGGATGTTCTTGGAGAATTGTGACTCTTCAATCAGGTCTTCCTGAGCAAAGGTTTCCTAGGCATTGAAGTTTACAAGGTGCCTTTGAAGAGCTTCCTTTGTCCTCCTCTTGTTCGGGATCCTTCCTTGAGCTGGGTAAAAAAGATTTGCTTTGGCAGTCGAGACTCTGACATCCTAAGCGTTTGGGCGGCCAAGCGGAGTTGGTTTTGGATGATCATGGCCTTGATACTGGTGCTATTGACCTCTTCAAGGACACCAATGTCCTCCCAGCTGATTCAGAGCTAAAATGCATTTGGATTTTGCAATGTATTTTAAGCTGAGTTATTTACGAGTCTCCCTGATGTGATGTTCATCTTTAGAAATCTCTGTGATTTCTTCAAATTCCTCAACAAATTTTAATGCCTTAGTTGATATATGCAAGCCACCTGTAAGCTAATGTCAATTATCTGTCTGACAGGTTTTGCAGCGAATCAATCACCCACCCCTACGAGTGTACTGCCAAAAGACATCCCAAAATGATGTCAGAGGACATGTCTGCCAGGACACTGTGCTTCAGCAGCTGCTGCTTTCAGACGTTGAGCTTGTCAATTAACAATTGTCAAAACCCCCCCCAACTCCCTCTCTCCGTCCTCTCCCCTCCCTCCCCTACCCACCCCTCTTCCCTCCCTCCTCTTTGCAAATAGGCAGGACTGTCTGTGAGGAAATATATTATATTGCAAGAAATTTGTAAAAGTTGAGGCAGTTTTATGTCATTGTTCAGCTGATGAAGTTACACGTTATGTTGAATGTTAACTGGTTTCAAAGTTTTGTATTCATGAAATAATTTTCATTAATAAATGTTTTACATTAAACTTTACAACCTGCTGGAGACGGGAAACATGCTCCTCAGGGGACGTGGACCATATGATGACGTCGTCCACGCACACACGAACCCCTTTGTTGCCCTCCATCATCTGCTCCATGATGTGATGAAATATCTCCGATGCCGAGACGATGCCAAATGGCATACGGTTATAGCAGTACCTGCCAAATGGTGTGTTGAAGGTGCAGAGCCTTCTGATGGACTCATCCAGCTGGATTTGCCAGAATCCATGTGACGCATCTAACTTTGTGAAAAACCTTGCATGTGCCATCTCACTGGTGAGTTCCTCCCGCTTCGGGATGGGGAAGTGTTCACGCATTATGTTCTGGTTGAGATCCGTGCAGATGCGCAGGTCTCCAGAGGGTTTTTTAACCACCACCATCGAGCTGACCCAGTCAGTCGGTTCGGTTACCCTGGAAATGATCCCCTGTTGCTGCAGCTCCTTGAGGTGTTCCTTCAGGCACTCCTTCAACGGAGCCGGGACCCGGCGTGGTGCATGGACCACTGGCTTGGCATCAGGTCGCAGTAGGATCTTGTACTGATATGGCAAAGTGCCCATCCCGTCAAACACATCTGGATACTGAGCGAGAATGTCGTCAATGCCACATTGGAGGATGTCATTGAATAAACCCGCTGCACCAAGTTTAGCTTTTTACAGGCATGCGCACCCAGTAGGGATGCCCTGTCCGGCCTAACAATTTCAAACCTTAGCCGTGCATGGGTACTCCGGTTGGAGACTAGTAGATGGCAGGACCCCAGTGCCATGATGGCATTACCGTTATAGTCCAGGCTGTTGGAAGGACCTTGGGGGGGGCTTCTCGATGTGTTTGAAGTCTGCCTGCGAGAGGAGGTTGGTAGAAGCACCTGTGTCCAGCTTGAACTGGATGGAGCAGCAATTGACCTGCATCACCGCACTCCATTTGTCCTCCGAATCCACAGCGAGGATGGACTGAATGCGAGATGAGTTAGGTGTGGCATGTTCACGTGTGGTAATGATGCCCACTCGGCAGGCGGACTCCAGGCACTCGCCCTCTGGATCCGTTGTACTGCCAGAATCAGAATCCTGTAATCGTCGTTGCACATTCTGGACGCACCGTCATCGGAATTGGGAGCGCTGGCCTCTGACTGGTGGTGCAGACCTGCACAAGGCTGCATAGTGTCCAGGCTTCCCGCAGTTTAAACATTGCCTGCCTCTTGCAGGGCAGTGTCCCTTTATGTGGGCGGTGCCACAGTTCGGGCACGTCATGACGTCTGCATCGTGACGCGGTGTACGTCGTCGCACATGCGCAGTGCGGTCGGCAGATGTCTGCACCTGTGCAGTGTGGGTGTTGGCCTCTTCGTTATCCTGTTCGCATCACGCAAGCGTCGGGCTCCAGCAAAAGCGCGCGAATTGGCCGCTGTCTTCAATGCTGAGGCGCTGCATCCGGGAGATGGCCTGCACACTCACTGCATCGTGGGAGGCAAGTTTCTCATTTTCAGCTGATTTGTATTGGGAATATCTATTTCTTGCGTGCTCATGCACTGTACCTGTTTCAATCGCGACTGGCAAGGTTATATTCTTGATTTTTAAGAGCTGCTCTCTCAGAGGATCAGAGTGAACTCCAAACACGATTTGGTCTCTGATCATGGAGTCAGCAATATCACCAAAGTTGCAGGACAGCGCTAGCAGACAGAGGCTAGTTAAAAACGCATTGAAAGATTCATCTTTACCTTGAAGATGTTGTTTGAATATGTAGTGCTCGAAGATTTCATTGGTGTCCACTTCACAGTGACTATCGAACTTGTCCAGGATGGTCTGAAACTTTGTCTTGTCCTGGCCTTCGGTGAAGTTAAACGAGTTGGAAGTGTTCGATGGCTTGATCACCCGCTGTTGAGAGGAGAAGCGCGATCTTTCTTGCATCAAATGCACCCTCGAGGTCTGAGGCTGCGATGTACAGCAGAAACCTTGGCTTGAATGTCCGCCAGTTGGCACTGAGATTGCCGGAGGTCCTGAGCCGGTGAGGAGCCTGAATCTTCTCCATGGTACCGGGATACATTTGCTGGTCGTCACGGAACGGACTGAGGTAAGCCACCTTAAATTAGTAGTCTCCTGGTATCATGTTGTGTTAGGTACACTGGTCTAACACTGGCTGCAACTGGATGCAGCTTAGATCAGAAAGATACTCCACACCTTGAAGTTAGTTCAATCCGGTTTATTGAACTAATAGCACAGTTAGCACAGTTCTCTGTGAGTTCGACTCTCTGCTAACTTAAGTGTGGCTACTCTGTCTGGCTGGACCAGACTAGCTCTTAGCCACGTGGTGGAGGTGTGAGTTTGTAACAACACCCTTGACTGGCTCTCTAGATGTTCATCAGTGGAAAGAGGCGGAGTGTGAGTGCCTCGTGTCTTTTATAGTCAGATCCCACCCCTGAGTGTCCCGCCTGCTTATTGGTCATGTCCTGTTCTCTATGTCCATTAGCTGCTTGTCTGTATATTATTGTGTGTGTCTGCATATCATGACAGAAACAAAGCAGAAATGTACTTAACACGGTGGCACACTAGTTAGCACTTCTGCCTCGCTACACCAGGGACCCGTGTTCAATTCGGACCTTGGGTGACTGTGTGGTGTTTGTACATTCTCCCTGTGTCTGCATGGCTCTCCGAGAACCATGGATTAGAACCATAGAATTTCTACAGCGCAGAAGAAGGCTATTTAGCCCATCAAGTCTGCACCGACCCTCTGAAAGAGTACCCTACCTGGGTTCACAGCCCGGCCCTATCCCCGAAGCCAAGCCTGTACAGCCCTGGACATTAAACGGCAACGCAGCATTGCCAATCCACCTAACCTGCACATCTTTGGACTGTGGGAGGAAACTGGAGCACCCATAGGAAACCCATGCAGACATGGGGAGAACATACAAAGTCCACATTGACAGTCACTCAAGGCTGGAATTGAACCCAGGTCCCTAGCGCAGTGAGGTAGCAGTGCTAAGTGCTAACCATTATGCCATCGTGCCACTCCCGTTTCCTCCAGGTGCTTCGGTATCCTACCACAGTCCAAAAATGTGCAGGTTAGGTGGATTAACCATGCTAACTTGTCCCTTAGTGTCGAGGGGTTTGGTGTGGTTATGGGAATGGGGTTGGGGCCTGGGTAAGGTACTCCTTCGGAGTATCAGTGCAGACTAGATGGGCCGAATGGCTTTCTTGTGCACTGCACTGATTCTATAAACACTGATAACATTTTTTAGATGTTACAAGGACAGTGACAGCAAAAAGCCATGGGGCACTTTTAAAATCTTATGACCATAATCTAAATTAAAATTTTAAAAACATTTTAAGCACGCCACACGTAAAATTATATAGTGCAGATTTAAATAATTTCACAGATCTAAAACAAATAACCAAACCGATGTTCACTTATAAATAATGACAATTAATCGTAAAAAAATAAAGTTAAAAATTACTTTAAAAGAATCAACAACAATAGTAATGACTGTTTAAAAGAAAGAGCAAGAAAAACTGTTTTAAAAACGTCTACATACCTTTAAAGCACTTGTTAACACTGTTGCCTGTTGTTTCCTATCTTAATCTATTGTTTAAATGCCTGCCCTCAATGGTGTTCCCAAGCTGGCTGTATCATAAGGGAGTGGGGCTGTACTTCTCCTGCGCTGCGCTGGAGGCCCAAGGCTGCCATGGGGAAAGGAAGGTTGCATGCATCATCAGAGTGCAGGTAAGTGTGCAGATTTTGCTTTTAAAATTGGCGGCCCTTGGCTTCTTGATGTGAGAAGGAAGTTACGGGCCAATATTACAATAATCATGGGGAACTTCAATATGCAGGTGGACTGGGAAAATCAGGTTGGTAGTAGATCCCAAGGAAAGGAATTTGTGGAATGTCTACAGGATGGTATTTTGGACCAGCTTCTCATAGAACCCACTAGGGAACAGTCAATTCTGAATTTGGTAATGTGAAATGAGGCAGACTTGATTAGGTAACTTAAGGTGAAGGAATCCTCGGGGGCAGTGACCACAATATGATAGAATTTACTCTGCAGGTTGAGGGAAAGAAGCTGGAATCAGATGTAATGGTTTTACAATTAAGTAAAGGTAACTACAGAGGGAGGAGCTGGCCAGAGTTGATCGGAAGGGGAGCCTAGCAGGGAAGACAATGGAACAGCAATGGCAGGAGTTTTGGGGGTTATTCAGGAGGCACAACAGAAATTCATCCCAAGGTGGAGGCAACCTGCTAAGGGGAGGACAAGGCAACCAAGGCTGACAAGGGAAGTCAAGGACAGCATAAAAGCAAAGGAAAAAGCTTACAAGGTAGCAAGGATTAGTGGGAAGCCAGAGGATTGGGAAGCCTTTAAAACAAGCTGAGGACAACTAAAAAAGCAAAACAGGAAGTTAAGATGAAATATGAGTGTAAGCCTGCTAGTAATACAGAAGAAGATTGCAAGAGCTTTTCCCCCCAATATATAAAAGGCAAGAGAGAGGCAAGAATGGGCATTTGACTACTGGAAAATGAGGCTGGAGAAATAGTAATAGGGATCAAAGAAATGGCAGAGGAACTGAATAAGTAGTTTGCATCAGTCTTCACAGTGGATGATACCAGTGGCATACCAGAACTTCAAGAGAGTCAGGGGGCAGAGGTGAGTGTAGTGTCCATCACTAAGGAGAAGGTGCTGGGGAAACGGCAAGCTCTGAAGGTGGTTACATCATCCGGACCAGATGGACTACCACTTTCTGTTTTCTGCCAGTCAGCCAATCCTCTATCCATGCCAGTACCTTGCCCCGAACACCATGCACTCTTATATAGCAGCTTTCTGTACGGCAACTTGTCAAAGGCCTTCTGGAAATCCAAATCGATCACGTCCATTGGTTCTCCTTTGTCCAACTTCCTTGTTACCTCCTCAAAGAATTCTAACAGATTTGGTAGGCATGACCTCCCCTTAATGAATCCGTGCTGACTCAGTCCTATTTTACCATGCACTTCTAAGTACTCCGCAATCTCATCCTTAAAAGAGTACTCTGCAATCTAATCATTAGGGTCCAAAAAGAGATAGCTGAGGAAATTGTGGAGGTATTTCAGGAATCACTGGAAGCGGGAAGGGTCCCAGAGGGCTGGAAAGTGGCTAATGTAACACCACTGTTTAAGAAAGGAGGGAGGCAGAAGATGGGAAATTATAGACCGGTTAGCCTGAGTTCGGTCATTGGTAAGAATTTAGAGTCTGTTATTAAAGATGAGATCGCGGAGTACTTGGAAGTGATTGGTAAAATAGGACTGAGTCAGCACAGCTTTGTCAAAGGGAGGTCATGTCTGACAAATCTGTTAGAGTTCTTTGAGGAGGTAACAAGGAAGTTAGACAAAGGAGAACCAGTGGACGTGATTTATTTAGATTTCCAGAAAGCCTTTGACAAGGTGCCGCATAGGAGACTGTTAAATAAGTTAAAAGCCCATGGTGTTAAGGGTAAGATCCTGGCATGGATAGAGGATTGGCTGACTGGCAGAAGGCAGAGAGTGGGGATAAAGGGGTCTTTTTCAGGATGGCAGCCGATGACTAGTGGTGTGCCTCAGGGGTCTGTGCTGGGACCACAACTTTTCACAATATACATTAATGATCTGGAAGAAGGAAATTGACGGCATTGTTGCTAAGTTTGCAGATGATACAAAGATCTGTAGAGGGACATGTAGTATTGAGGAAGCAAGGGGGCTGCAGAAGGATTTAGACAAGCTAGGAGAGTGGGCAATGAAGTGGCAAATGAAATACAATGTGGAAAAGTGTGAGGTTATGCACTTTGGAAGGAGGAATTCAGGCATAGACTATTTTCTAAATGGGGAAATGCTTAGGAAATCAGAAGCACAAAGGGACTTGGGAGTCCTTGTTCACGATTCCCTTAAGGTTAATGTGCAGGTTCAGTCGGCAGTTAGAAAGGCAAATGCAATGTTAGCATTCATGTCAAGAGGCAAGAATACAAGACCAGGGATGTACTTCTGAGGCTGTATAAGGCTCTGGTCAGATCCCATTTGGAGTATTGTGAGCAGTTTTGGAACCTGTATCTAAGGAAGTATGTGCTGGCCTTGGAAAGGGTCCAGAGGAGGTTCACAAGAATGATCCCTGGAATGAAGAACTTGTCGTATGAGGAACGTTTGAGGACTCTGGGTCTGTACTCGTTAAAGTTTCGAAGGATGAGAGGGGATCTTATTGAAACTTACGGGATACTGCGAGGCCTGGATAGAGTGGACGTGGCGAGGATGTTTCCACTTGTATGAAAAACTAGAACCAGAGGACACCATCACAGACTAAAGGGACGATCTTTTAAAACAGAGACGAGGAGGAAGTTCTTCAGCCGGAGGGTGGTGAATCTGTGGAACTCTTTGCCGCATAAGGCTGTGGAGGCCAAATCACTGAGTGTCTTTAAGACAGAGATAAATAGGTTCTTGATTAATAAGGGGTGATGGGGAGAAGACAGAAGAATGGGGATGAGAAAATATCAGCATGATTGAATGGGGGAGCAGGCTCGATGGGCCGAATGGCCTAATTCTGCTCCTATGTCTTATGGTCTTAAGAATAGTCTCTAAAATCTTACCAACAACAAAAGTCAGGCTAACTTCCGGTGACGATGGGCGGGAGGCAGCCGCACACTGGAGGGCTCCCTCCCGCTTGGGAATAGACATTTTGGAGTTTTAACGCCCGGTCCCGGGGGCAACAAGGCTGAAAAAGCTGTAAGAAGGAACAGGGAGGAGAAATGTTCAAATTTGGGAGAAAAACGGCCGTGAAAAAGGGGGTTAATGAAAGTCTGCCGGTGAGTGGAAAAGTCAGCGCAGGAACTGTAAGGAAAGCGGAGGCTGGAGCACCAGGGGAGGCCGCATCGCTCACAGCAGAAGAAATTACCAAGGTGATGGCCATGGAACTTGAAAAGCAGTTCACAAAGCACATGGAAGCGATGAAGAAGGAGATGGGGGCGATATTGAAAGTGCTGGTGGAGGAGGCGATTGCCCCGGTGAAGGCGGCGGTATCAAGCGCAGCGGCGGAGGTGCGGGAGCAAGGTGAGAGACTGAAGGAAGTGGAAGAGGCATTATCGCAGCACAGTGATCAACTCACCTCCATGGGGAAGGAGTTGTGGAGGGTGATAGAGACCAACAAGGGTCTGCGAGCTAAAATGGAAGAACTGGAAATCAGATCCAGATGACAGAATCTGAGGATTGTAGGTCTGCCCGAAGAGGTGGAAGGCCCGAGGATGACGGAGTATTTTGCCATGATGTTGGCAAAGCTATTGGGGGAGGGGGACGAACCCTCCCGATATGAACTGGATCGGGCTCATCAGTCGTGGAGGCCTATATTTGGACAAGGGAAGAGATGGGACTTTCATTTGCAATGATGGGTCTTTTGGGCTTGAGTGTGTATGCTGGGATTGTGTGCTAAAGGGGATTTCTTGGTTTACCTGGGACCGGGTAAGGGGGAAGGAGACCCGGGCGGGGGCCTCCACGCTGGCTGATTTAAGCCGGCCAGTGAACGGGAGTGAGGTGGGGGGAGGGGCTGTGGCCATCACAGCCTGGTAGAACAGGTTTCGGTGAGTCTAGCCGGGTGAAAAGTTGGGGGAAGGAACCGAGGTTGGGGGGAGGAGTTTACAAGTGGAAGTGGAGGGGAGGAGTCTAGGAGGGAGGGGGGCTGTGGGTGTCTACAATTCATGCGTGTCATTCACAGTACTCTTTCGGGGATTGGATGGCGTTGAATATTCGGGAGGGGGGGGGGGTTTGGGGGGTGGACTATATATGTCAATGGTGACCACAGGTGATTCCTGTTTCCTTTTTCTTTTTTCCTTTTTTTTTCCACCTTGGGAGGTTTAGTTTTATATATTGTCAGGTGGGTCGTTGTTTGGGGTGGTGGGATTAATAAGGGGATTGACATTGTATTCGTTACCGTTTACTGTTTGTTGGTGGGTGTAAATTCTGAAAAAAATGTGAAAATGGAGAATAAAGATATATTTTAAAAAAAACAACAAAAGTCAGGCTAACCGGCCTATAATTTCCTGCCTTCTACCTCCTCCCTTACAGAGGTGTTACAATAGCCATTTTAAAATCTTCTGGGACCCTCCCTGCCTGAAGGAGATAGCTGAGGAGATTGTGGAGGCAGAAGACAGGAAATTACAGGCCGTTTAGCCTGACTTTCGTTGTTGGTAAGATTTCAGAGTCTATTTTTAAGGATGATGAAGGAAAACAATGCACCCAGTCATCCAGCAACTAGAACTTGAAATTACGTTCAAACACAAAGCTATTTTTAAAAACCATATTCACCTAATAAGATAGAGGGCGTTATGACATTTATATAATTGAAAGTTATATTATTGTGCCATCTATAGGAGTAAAACCATTGCAGAAAAAGGTGCACCCTTTAATGAGATTTAATATAGGCTGACATGGATGTTTTCGATGAAACCTGAGATTTTTAACAACACCAGGTTAAATTCCAACAGGTTTGTTTCAAATCACTAGCTTTCGGAGCACTGCTCCTTCTTCAGGTGAATCTCATTCACATTCACCTGAGGAAGGAGCAGTGCTCCGAAAGCTAGTGATTTGAAATAAACCAGTTGGACTTTGCAAGACTTCTTACTGTGCTCACCACAGTCCAACGCCGGCATCTCCACATCATGAGATTTTTAATACAGTGCAATGTATTATTTGCTCATTTGATCAAGTCGACGTACACACATCAGTAAGTTATCTTTACCGTAGTCTGCTCATAACTGAAAAACTTTAGTGAATTGACTGAAGCTTGTTGGATTGGGATTGAAACATTTCATTTCAAAATAACACAAAAAACAAAATTAAAACCCGATACGGTGAGCTCTAACTGGAGGGGGGAAGGGGGCGCTATCCTCCCTCTCAGTGAGGTCTTAACTAACTCTATCATCCAACTCCACCACCATCATCACCCTGTCCTGGCTCCACTCAGCTTCATTATAAATGAGATAAGGGTTATCAATAAAAGGAACTCCCCTCCCATAACCACAAGAATTATAACACAATGACAAAAAGGGATAAAACAGTGCACACACTACCATAAGACATAGAAGCAGAATGAGGCCCCACTCATCGGGTCTGCTCCGCCATTCAATCATGGCTGATATTTTTCTCATCCCCATTCTCCTGTCTTCTCCCCATAACCCCTGATCCCCTTGTTGTGCAAGAACCTATCTATCTCTGTCTTAAAGACACTCAGTGATTTAATTACATTTCACATATCGACTCAATATGATTTTTGCTGGAACAGGATAACAGACTACACTCACCTCGTGCTCCCATCTTGCATGCCCTTTCAGGAGAAAAAAACAACAATAAATAATCAACAACAAAATTACAATGGAGTAACGTTAAGGATTATAGAAGAATTGCAGGATTGTGACACCATCCATGTTGCCTGAGAAGGGTGACGCCAAGACAAGATAAATGAACACTCCTCAGAATCTCTCAAGGATTCCGATGAAGGAAGCACTTCCTCCACTTACACTGTGTTGCCACTCTGGCGACCAAGCGACCCACAGCCTAGTTCCTGGGGGGGGGGGGGGGGGGGGGGCGGCGGGGGGAGGGAGGATGAGAGACCTGACCCACTCAGCCACCTCCAATCTCTTGTGCCAAACATTGAGGATAGGATAATATAGGCCTAGTGTCGGGGGGACCAAACGGGCCACAGCCCTTGAAGATCGGATACTCTATGCTCTACTGAGCTCCAGCTCAAAATGAAGATTACTAAAGCATGGCAGCCAATCTTCAAACTCAATTGAGAACTCGCCTCCGACTTCTCACCAGGTACCGGGCTCATGGACAAACCTTTCTCGGCCCCTATCTCCTGAACCCGACAGGATAAACAACATGCAGTGCAGCAGGATCTCAATGTCTTGAAGATGGGCACTTAACCAGGGAAAGTGCTTTTCCAAATGCAAGGACTTTCATGTGCCTCCACCATTCTCTCGGGATACCTCTAAAATCATCAAAGTGAGCTCTAAAGACCTGTACCATGGAGCCAAGACCTTCACCCAGGACACCATTTTCAATGGCAGCGATCAACAGGACACACACAGCACCGTCGAGGCGAAACCCCGCTCACCAGTTTGGCTGCACAGAAGATAATTTGTGCGAGTTTAAATCTCCAGTTTCCTCTGGAGATATCAATGCATCTCGTTTAAGAGGCAATTGGTGAATACAAAAACTGCTCTTCAGAAAGGAAACTGGCACAGAGGATGGATAGCATAAATTAATATCGAAGGTAAATGCTTGGCCCATGCCAATGACTGTATAACTAATCTGAGTGACATTCCAAGAAATAAGAGATGTCAGAATGATCAACAACCAACATATCCTGATTAGCTGCACCTTTCACGGTGCTACATCTTTGGCATACCTTCCTGGCAGTGACAGTGGGTAGTCTTCATGGCTCTTGAGTCACCAGAAAGGATAGCGTTATTTGCAGATATACAAGTAGAATCGGGGTGGTGCATCACGTCATGATGTTTAGCTGCAGCTGCAGGCCCAACTCCACCTACTTGCAGATCTGCTGCAGTGGCGGCCATGGCAACGTTCTGTAGAATGGTTCACAGGGTCACCCTACTTGCGATCACTTTACGCAGCACCAGTTCCACGTCTGGCACAAAATGGGGGCTTGGGCTGGTCTGCTCATCACTTAGCTGCAGATTTATGTGTAAACGTTGAATTTGCTTTCCTCATATTTATTCAGCACTTTTCTTTAGTGTTTTCCTTCAACCTTGGCAAAACCTTTAATGGGCTGGCTCAATTTTCAGTTTCCTGCTGCCTGTATATTTCTGTCACATTAAAGCTATGTGTAATTACATAAATGGCTGACTTCGGAGAGTTAAGTACTAACTGTACATTCTCATACCAAAGAGATTTGCAATAGCTTTTAATCATATGGAATGGACTTGCATCAATAATGTAATTGGACATGTAGATTCAAAGCAGTACATAAGTTTTGTAAGCTCTGTCCGCTGTTATTTTTCCAGAATCTGGATCAATGTTATACAATGCATTTCCAGCCATGTAAACGTTCCAATGACATTACGGGGAGGTGGTGGCATAGTGGTATTCTCGCTGGACTAGTAATCCAAAGACCCAGGATAATGATCTGGGTTTGAATCCCACCAGGGCAGGTGATGGAATTTAAACTCAATAAAATATCTGCAATTAAAAGTCTAATGATGACCATTGTCGATTGTCGTAAAAACCCATCTGCTTCACTAATGTCCTTTAAGGAAGGAAATCTTCCGTCCTTACCTGGCCTGGCCCACACAGTAGCACAAGTGGATAGCACTGTGGCTTCACAGCGCCAGGGTCCCAGGTTCGATTCCCCGCTGGGTCACTGTCTGTGCGGAGTCTGCACATTCTCCCCGTGTCTGCATGGGTTTCCTCTGTATTTAAACCTCACCACTATTCTTAGAATTCTTAGGTTTCCCCTTTACGGAACAAGGGTCAAGAGATTCTAAATGGTGGACAGGGATTCACCCCCCCCCCCCCCCCCCCCCCCCGATTCCTATGCAGACTTACTAACGGGTGCTATTACGGTCAAACTAGTGTTTCAAGTTATTCCCGGGGATAACCCGTATCTTCATAGAAGAATTTTACTTCTACTTACTAATCTACTTACCACCTAGTAGCCTCGATCCTGGGTCCCGCGTTGCTAGATAAGTAAAGTAGACTTTTGTAATAAACCACTGTTTCAGGTTTAAACTTTAAGCTATTTTATTTTTTCTTTTAAAAGATAAAATCACTGTGTTTACAGAAAAATAAAAAGATCTTGCTTCTGGATTCTCCTGATCGGTTGATCAGACCTTCCTGGGCCTCCCCGACAATCTCTCCTTTATGTGCTGGTCTCCTCCCGGTTGATCTACGGTTCTGCTCGGCTTTCGTCTCCTGCCGGTCCCATGTACTGAAATCACCCTGCAGGCTGAGAGTGAGTGCCTGGCTGGGGGCGATCTAGGATATATTTCACCTTTAAAACAGCTTTGCTGATTACATGACATTATTCTAAAGTATTTTCTTCTGCTCCTGATCGCAATACTTTTCCTGTCCATGTGATTCTACATCAAGTCCTCATAATATCATGAGAGGGCCTTCATGTGTTGATCTCCAAATTTCTTTCTCTGTCAGTCTGGCCTCAATAAAAGTTGAGACGGATTCGCACGTAAACAGAAGTTATTTATTTAGCTTGCAAGCTTAATCATCTTACAGAATGTAACAGGACGTCCTGCCTCTTACACTCCAGAAAACGACTGAACTACCAGACAAAGGGATCTCTGCAAAATCAGTTCAAATGGTATCAAGTTTCACATACTCGACGGACATAGGTCAGCCTAGGTCCCTCCTGACCTGTTCGATCTATTCTGATTGGCTCACTTCCAATCCCTTTCTCTGGCCCCTATCAATGAAGCATCACCCTCATAGACACACCTCTTCCTGCTTTTTCCATGCGGTCTCAAATTCCTTTGTCCCTAACTGCAAAAATCAAAGTGGCTTATTTCTACATTACATTAACTAGTAACTCTAAAGTAACTATTTTATATCACATTCGTCATTCCCTCCTTTTATCATTCCATGATAACCGAACTATCCAACCTATAGCTACGGTTCCTCATCTAAAAAGATTCGTCGCTGCATTTCCAATTCCTGTCTTAGCCCCCCTTCATCTGCTTCACCCTCATGGATTTTAACAGTTAAATTTTTTTCTCGGTGATTGGGGCGGTGATCTGATCCAGTGCACCCAGCATTCTACCCATCACACATTTAAGGATGGCCAGACCCACAAAGATGCAGCCGATAGCTACCACTAGATACATGGCCATATTTATCAACCAGTCCTTCCATCCTCCAAATCCCCAGTTACCCCAAGAGCCAGGATCCTGCATCCCGTCCAAGTGATCCCGTATGCGATCCATAAATTTAGTGATGTTAGCGGTCAAGTCTTGAACACCCATAATACACTTGCCCTGTACTATGGCGCATACCCCACCCTCACGGGCCAGAAGATAGTCAAGAGCATACCGGTTCTGCATTGCAAACAACCGTAGCTGAGACAACTCCTTAGTTATTGCCCCGAGGGCTCCCAAGGTTTCATTTCCCAAAAGGGTAAGGCCGCAAATAAAATAATTCCGATCACTAACAGCCAAGGAACCCCCCACACCTCCCAGTGTCAATACGCTCAGAATGCCCCACCCGGCTGAGTGGCCCCGGTTGGGTGCAAGAACCTGAGGTTTTTTCCAGTTCTCGCAAAATTCAGCAGAGACTGCCCGGCGTGCTAACTGATTATGCAGGTTCCACGCCGAAGGGCAGGGGACTGTGGTAGGGACTAGAGTCCCTATAGCAATTCGGCGGGGAAATGGGGGTGACAAAACGTTGGTCGCCGTACCATTAAATAAAAAGTAGTATCCTTGTTCCGTGTGGAGACTAGCATCACAATCAGTATATCGGTTGCGTAAGGACCTCCCAGTAGCCCAGTTTATCCAATTTTGAAATGCCCATTCGGGCCGCCCAGCAATGCGGAAAGCCCTATTCCCGACAGTGATATGAGAGACATTCGCCCAGCCACAAAGGAGCTGGAGGCCAGCGTTCAATGGAACGCAAGTGGTGCTATAACAAACGCATTGGCCAGACGCCTGGGTGATATGGCACCTCCTGTCCGTACAGGTGGGAAACAGACATGTTATATTTGTGTCCACCTCTACCAGCAAACAGCCATATCCTTCACTGCTGAAGCAATTCTCGTACGACCGGGAATCCCTATTGGGAGTGAAGTGGCTAGGTATGTACGCCCTCCACCGTCGCAGCCTATCGTACTGTGAATGGGAATTATCCCGAGGGAGGGGAAGGCAAATAGCCGGTGGTGCTGAATCCGGATCGTAAGGAAGAGTGACTTGCTCGGGCAATGGCTCGGAACGCTGACAATGAACCACCGTTTGGGGAGTGCCCCAAAGCGGTGAAACAGAAAATAACCTAGACACCGCTGCGGGGTTTGGGTAGCAGACAACCCGTCCCTGGCCATACAGACGGTGGTAAATCTGGTAGAAGAGATTCATACTACCCGGGTTTTCCTCAGTTTGGCCTTTAATTAACTTAAGTGCATCTCCCGGTAACCTACGTTCTAGCTGTACTTCCCTTCTCACACGCCCCGTCCTCTCTCTAGTCCCTTTCTCTTTCTCATGGTCTCTTCCTACACTCTTCTGACAGCTTGATGTTACCTTTATTGTACCACTTTTAACACATCCAAAATCAAATTTACATGTATTCCAAAAACAAGGCAATGTCCATATAATGTTCCCTTCCCATCGCCGGGACCGGTGCAGCTGCTTCATGACTCCCGCATTCTCCTTAACTTTGATGACCTTCCATGAGTCGATACCATGTCCTCGTATATGGGGGCAGTGAAGAACATCACCTGTGCATAGGTGATGTATCCTTGTAGATTGGTTGGGGCTACACAGATACATAATATTCCCCTTTTCCATGTCCATCGCCAATAACACGCCAAGCGAAGTGAGGCCAAATATCAGACAGACGATGCGTAGCCACTCCATCATGCTCCACACCTGTAAAATAGCACTGGAGAAGGGAGGCAGGTTAGTATCCGACCTTTTACAGTAGTGGAGATGGGCTCAATTTACAGTGATGTAGGTGGACCCAAGCACTTCGCCCCTCCACTTTAACTGCTGTGGGGGTGGCAAGGAGAACTTGGAAGGGCCCGTCCCATCGCGGCTCCGACCCCTTCCTAGTCCAATTTTTGACCATTACATAACTACCGGGCTGGACTGAAAGTGAGCTAGGTACTGGGGGCAATGGCTGGTGAGCCGCGCGGACCTGACCATGGAGTTCCTTGAGCACTTGCGTAAGGGCCAGAACATAGGTGGTCATTTCCTCAGTCATCTGATGAAACTGAACCCGTCTGGGAACCTGCAGGCTCCAGGGAGTTCTAAGAGGCCTGCCATAGAGAATCTCGGCGGGAGAGAGCCGGGCTGGTCCCGCAGGTGTAACCCGCAGCTGGAAGAGGGCAACGGGGAGCAACTTAAGCCATGTCAGTCCCGTGTCTGCTCTTAATTTAGCCAATTTAGTTTTGAGGGTCTGATTGTGTCTTTCAACCAACCCGGCTGCCTGCGGTCTGTAAGCACAGTGTAACTGCTGGCGTATGCCCAACTGGGAGCAAAACTCCTTGTTAATTTGTCCAATAAAATGAGGCCCATTATCAGAACTTAACTGAGCTGGTATACCGTACCGGGGAATGATTTCCCTCATCAAGACTTTAACCACAGTAGCAGCTTTACTATAGATAGTCGGATACGCCTCAACCCATCTGCTGAACACATCCACAATGACCAAAACATATTTATAACATTGACACCTTTCCAACTCAATGTAATCCATTTGGAGCGTCTCAAAGGGACCACTGGGCAACGGGGTTTGCCCCTTCCCACAAGGGATACCTTTTCCGGTGTTATATTGCTGACAAATCAAACACCGATTACTGATACTTTGGGCCAACCCCTGCATTTTAGGGTGCCACCAAGTGTCCAGCAACAAATCACTAGTCCCCCGAGCCCCACAATGAGTTGCAAAGTGTACACATTCGATGACCCATAAAGCCAGTACATCAGACATACAAGTCTGATGTGCAGGCGTGGTCCATAAAGAGGAAACAGAATCATATGTACAACCTAACCGTTTCCACATTTGTTTATCACTCTCAGGAGCGTCCTCCTGTAACCTTATGACGTCTTGGATGGTTGGCATTGGCTTGTCAGAAGCAGACACATTCATAGTAGATCGTTTAGTCTGACTTAACATTTTAGGCACCATCACTTGCTGAATTTGTGCGGCTGTGCGCGCTGCACGATCTGCTCGTTCATTACCAACGTCAACTGGGGTTGTACCATTCGTGTGGGCAGCGCATTTAATAACGGAAATCTGCGCTGGCAGAAGGAGGGCCTGCAGTAGGTCATTAACTAAACCCCGGTGGGATATTTGACCACACATAATCATGTCAGGTTGTTCTGACGAAATGTCACTCAAATCGCCCCTTATTGTGGTAGTTTCCTGAATCAAGGCTAAACAGTCATGGCCAGGTGCGTCTTCATGGACAGGGGGACCACTAAGAAAACAGGCTGGATTGATAGTGGTACAGTATTTAAATGTCAGACGTGGATTGTTCAAAAGGTATATCTCATACCTATTCTGACGAGCTGCGGTAAGATGCTGACCATTCGCCCCATATCCCTGGCATGGTACTGGTCATGGACCTGACGTGTAATATGAGGGCTTACCGAAGCTGACTGTGGCCATAAATGTGGTGATATTGTAACAAAATCGGCTGTACCTTCTAACATCAGGCTGTACCTTCTTTTCCTGTGACTGTGGCTGTAACCTTGACTGGCCATTCGGTCTCAAGTAATGGCCAGTATTTGTCCTCCAACTCCCTGTTTCGTCCAGTTCTGTCATAGGCCAGGGTAACGTGATGCAGTGATAGTGGCTGTTCAATGTCTAACGTCCACCACTGGGGGGTGATAGAAATATAGCACTGTTGTCTCATCCTCCTCTTCGCTGATCCACCCACCCAAAGTCACTATATTGGAGCTCCTGCTGGTAAACTACCATTTCTGCCGCTTGTTGGGATCGCAGATCATCCTTTTTCATTACATACTCAGTCTTAACCTTTGTAACTGAGCCTCCTTCTTGGCCTACACCCTCCTTCCAGTAAAATCTGACTGCCCTTGCCATCTGGGAAGGGTCGTTCTCTGTCCAATTCATGTTATTACATTTCACAGCAGTAACCACAGAAGGTGGTAGGCAATGCATTAACATAGCACAGTATTGAGGGGAATTCTGACCATTTTGATACAGCAAATCGCCTGACTGCCCCCGGTAGATTTCATTAAAACGCCCCAGACATTCCTATGGCTAATCAATCTTCCTAGGTTTTAGGTCTAAGATAACAGAAAGATTTATGGGCCTTTGAAATGTGCTATTCAACGCATTCAAGATCTGTGTCCTTCTTTTCTCTATTTGCTCTCTTTTTTTTTTAAAACTTAAAAATGTTTGAAAATTCAAATTGAATTACTGCAACTTGCAAGCTTAGCTCTGATCTCAACTCAGAACTAAATTTACAATTTGCTTAACACAAACTTGTATAACATTTACAACTTAATTATTTCTTTATCTTAACAATTTTTTCTTTTAACAAGTTTTTTTTTCTGTTACATACACATAAGTATTAGCAAAATCAACTATCATAAGTATTAGCAAAATCAATTATCATCTTCAGATTGACACTTTTTAATATGGTGTCCATGATCTTCTTTAAGTTTCTATTAATCTCCAGATAAAATGAGATAAACCTTATTTCAAGTAAGTAAAATTTAAGATTCTGGCAATTTCAATCAATTGCTTTCGAAAATAATAACTTTTATCAAAGAGGTAGAGAAACCCACTGGTTTCCTTTAATTAATTCAAAACGTAACTTTGCTGGTGTTCACTGACTCAAAGGAAAGGTATCCGATTACACTGCAGACTGTTATCTCAAGGCCTGAGTGAGAAGCACTGTCTGTTTTCAACTCCGCCTGCTGCTGTTAACCCTTTGAGAGACTTCTGCTTCAACCTCACAATCTCAACTAGACCTCGGAACTTTACAGTCCAAGGAGACAATTTTAGCTTAATCAACTATATATTTAAAACACTCACACATAGAGTTGAACCATCTTCAGATTTAAAAACAGTTATACTGGACTGAACCCCCATCTATTGAAGTCCCATCAGCCCCTGAACCCATATAATAGACTGAACCTTTATTATTTAAAGTCCCATCAGCCTCTGAACCCCGATAATAGACTGAACCTTTATTATTTAAAGTCACATCAGCCTCTGAACCCCGATAATAGACTGAACCTTTATTATTTAAAGTCACATCAGCCTCTGAACCCCGATAATAGACTGAACCTTTATTATTTAAAGTCCCATCAGCCCAAAACCCTAACCCAAGCCGAAACAACAATATGAAATCCCATCAATTAAAGTGCTAATCCCCAGACTGACCTGTGATTTCGTCGAGGCGGTCTTTCTGTGCCAACCGCGAGTGACCAGACTAATCAGACGATAAGAAGAGGGGAACAATCAATGCTGGTCGTTTTCCATTTCTACATTGAGGGCCCTTTGTTCCCGTCCTCCTGTTCATAATCAGTCTAATTCTGATTTCGCAGTTGGAACAGGATCGCCCAGAGAAATCCCGGTTTTCGGCACCAAATGTTGATCTCCAAATTTCTTTCTCTGTCAGTCTGGCCTCAATAAAAGTTGAGACGGATTCGCACGTAAACAGAAGTTATTTATTTAGCTTGCAAGCTTAATCATCTTACAGAATGTAACAGGACGTCCTGCCTCTTACACTCCAGAAAACGACTGAACTACCAGACAAAGGGATCTCTGCAAAATCAGTTCAAATGGTATCAAGTTTCACATACTCGACGGACATAGGTCAGCCTAGGTCCCTCCTGACCTGTTCGATCTATTCTGATTGGCTCACTTCCAATCCCTTTCTCTGGCCCCTATCAATGAAGCATCACCCTCATAGACACACCTCTTCCTGCTTTTTCCATGCGGTCTCAAATTCCTTTGTCCCTAACTGCAAAAATCAAAGTGGCTTATTTCTACATTACATTAACTAGTAACTCTAAAGTAACTATTTTATATCACATTCGTCACATGTAAACCTGACCTTGGTCTGCCAGCTTACTGGAAGGGAAGTTTCCTTGTTAATTATACTGGGGCATTCCAGTCTTTCATTCCCTTATCTTTTGGAAGTATTGTATTTTCTTGTACTCTTAAATGTTTCAAATTATTCAAAATTAAGATTCTGATAATTCCAATCAACTGCTTGCTAAACTAATTAACTTCTATTAAAGGGTATAAAACTCATCCTCTTTATTTAACTTAAAACTTAATTTTTTATAAGAATTTCTTGAACTAAAGATAAGTTGCAGCATGAACTGCTTCCTTATCTCAAGGCCTGTGTGATAATGGCTGTCTGCTTTCTAAAGAACCTTTGTCTGCAGTTAACCCTTCGAGCGCCTTCTGCTATTTCATTTTAGCATTTCATTACATTTACTTTTATGGGATCTTTTCTGTTACTTTGCTTTTTCTCAAGTTTCTTGGGTTTTTTTTCCATCAGTCCTTCATGTTTCAAATCTTTCTCAACACACCCTCTTGACATTTGAAACATGACCCTATTCTTCTTTAATTCTCTTCCCCCTTAATCATTTCTTACTGTCTTATATCCCAGATCATTATTGTCCATATTTTCATGTCCTGTTTAAAACGACGTTCAAATGAATCCATTGCTCTTACCAGTGTCGATAGGCATGTTATCCTTAATTCAATCACCGTGAACCATAGTGGTGGCTATCCAGAAAGGTAACACAATAGCTAATCCCGCGTGTCATAACACCTCCAAAGCATATTACCTCATTGGGGTGGCAGCACCGTAGACGCTTTCTCGTGTCCCTTAGAAACAGCACGCCACTCAGTCCATCAGTAACCAAAAAGGTCTTTTGTCTATCACTGGCAGCCTAGTGTCCCATTCTCTCTCCATCCAAATTGCTTTCCGTATTTCATTAGTATTGTGAATCACTGTATCATCCACTTTTTCCCTGTCTCATTACTTTAAAAGGTTCCACCACTCCTGCTTCTGGCCCTAACTTTCTCTCATTGACTTCTAACATCATTCTGAACCAATTACATCTGACACCCTTTGGAGTACATGAGATGATAACTTTTTGCCATGTTTCCTTCAGATCCCCTTTTTCCGTTAACAATTCCCTTATAATATGCAGCGTATATTTGCCATTAAAACATTTGCTACATAACAAGCCGAGAGCGGTTACAACCCCGCCTCTATTACATATGCAGGTACATTTAATACATTCATTATTACGCGGTATAACCCAATCAATCCCTCTCTCCATACTTCGAACCATCACCTTGTCCTTTTCCAGACAAACCTCGAGTTCCTCCTGTTTTCAAATACAAAGCCAACAAATAAGTCTCATCTTAACATTTTGTTCATCTCTTAACCACACGAGTAGCACGTGTGTTATATCATTAAGCATTTTTAGTAATTATCACAATCTTAACAACAGTCAAAATAATATAATAGTGACACACTCCTGAAAGGCTCTATTCAAGTGCTTTACAAAACTCCGCACTTGTTTACAAAACAAGCAAAATACCCATGATATGTTAACAACATCATTCTTATTCGTGACGTTGTGATCAGGTAAGTTTTTAACACACACTCAACTAACTATCAACATTATACTTTTATTTACTCCCCTTTATTGAAATATTCACACAGTTTAGAAATATCCTTCCTCCTTGTAATTGCCAATCAATTTCTGGACCGTCACACGCACCCTCATCTACATTAACACTGAAATTCTCTAGCTGGTCCATGTTATGCGAAGGTTTGCCACCTGTCGTATGCAACCCTGTTAGATTTTGTTTTGCTGCAATTGTCTAGAAACTTAGCAACTTTCATTCACAGACCACATGCTGTCTTTATCATGACTTATAGCCTAGTATCATTTCATTGTATTCAGACCCTAACCCAGTTGCATTTTACAGACTCATTTGTCTAATATTCCTTCCTAATCAATTAGTCACCTCCCAATCCAAACTGTCCTAACTCCCTCTTGTTATTAAACAATAAACATAGTGATACTTTCCCCTTCTCTCCCTGTCTATTATATAACAGTCTTTAATAACATACATAACATTTCTTTCTTAGCAATTACAGTTCTTTAATGCAATATTGTATGCTGCATTGGTTATAATATTAAAAGTTGGTTATAAAAAGAAAGTTTTGATACAAAGTTCCCGTTGTGCCATCAAGCTGCCATTTCTAAATGTTCTTAAGCTATTGTCATTAAGCATGTTGGTGCCTCGTCAGTCACCGCTATCCGCCGAGACCCTTAATAATTTCACTGCGTAGCATGTGTCCCATGGAGACTGCAGATCATCCATCCCTTGATGTCATGGACACACGTCCAGCCAGTGATGTGTGACCGGATGTCTCACTGTTCGGTGATAATTTGATATCTCAAATCTCTTAGATATGTAGTCAGTTTTATTAATTTTCTTTCCTTCCGCCGAGCGATTTTTTTTGCAACATTTGCAACATAAGTTTTGACATAATTTTAAAATTCCCAATTTCCACAGCAATGCTGTAACTATTATTCCCCCTGCTATTGATACGAACAAGTACCAATTGTTTCGAATCCAGGTTAACATAGTCCAAAACCATTTAAATGGACTTGCTATAATTTTAATTGCTGTTTTAACTGTTTCCTTAATTTTTAAACCTACATCTACCAAATTGTTTCCCAAATTACTCCAGCTGGGGTAGTATGGGAGATGTTCTATTCCTGGCACACAAGTGCTAACTATTTTATTTGAGCTTGTCCTATTCCAAGTTCATCCCTTACACCATTCTTCTTCCTTGCAATCTTTCCATCCTTCCATTAACATTTAGTTGTCGTCTACCTGACACACTATTCCTGACCCTACGGTTCTGTCCAAATACCAAGTGGCTATTCCATCTTCCTTTTTGTATCTCCTTAACTTTATCCATGTCCACGTTCCATCCTTCACTCTAAAATATTCCTACTCTACTTACTTTTAATTTCTCTCCTCTAATGCCAATAATTCCTTCTATACTTGCTGTTCGTCCGGAAGTTTTTTGGTCCCAATCAATAGCTAACCCCCATTCCTCTCTATAATGTACCCATGGAAATGAATTGTTCAGTGCTATTTTTACTTTGCTCTTATCCTCAGGTCTGATTACCAACCACACTGGTCCTCTTGTTAAGATGGGAGCACAGGCAATGCCATGTAATCCATTCCTCCACTTCGCCTTTAAATCTGTCCACCAGGTTTTCATCTGGTTATCTGAACTTTTATCATTATTATTATTGTTATTGTTATTAGGATTAGGACTATTTAAGCCAAATTGTTGTGTGACTTCATCTTTGCTTATTACTTCATAACATGTCCCCCTATCTATTAATGTTACATTCCTTGTTATAGTGACTTCGTTCCGGCCTTCTAATCTATCCATTATTTCCTTTACCCATACCTGTTTTCACTTTAGTTAACTCAATTCTTCCTTCCTTCACCCATATATCACTAATGTTCCACCCTGTGAGATTATTTTTTAATTCACATAACTTCCTTTTATTGGTGGTTTCTGGCATTTCTTCCATCTATTTTGTTTCATTCTCCTATCTGTGGTTTTGTTTTGTAATGTATTTCCTTTCTTAACTTGCCCTTTCTCAGGGTCCCATTGAGTATCATTAGTTTTCCCCGAATACTGTCGAAAAATCTTTAATCTGTCTGATAGGTTTAGTACGTATCCCAGGCTGCTTGTAAGCGCTCCCCACATTCTACTGAACATGTTGTTACTGACACTGTTGCTTGATTCTAACATACTGCTGTTGAGCCCCACCTCCTGGATGTCCTGGAAATTAATGTTTTCTTCCGTTATATTTAAACATTTGTTTATTCTTATTTTTATTACACGTTCTATGTGATTCAATCTGGTGTCTATCTTTCCATCCCCCATTACTTCACTTGATTTTCCCATGATGATTAGCCATACTAATATTCCCAAACTAATTACTGTAAACCCCATTAATATTGTCGCCCCCCATTTTAACCAATCAAGCCTACTCCTAGTCCTAGCTTCTTCCATTCCTTCTTCAAGCTTGATCCTTATTTTTCTCTTGAGTGTAGTCCTCTTTCTCCGTCCCAACAAATGAATCTGTATTATTTTTTCCATCTGTAAAATCAAAAGAACAGGTTAAGGTTGGAGAGGGCCCTATTTCTTAATTTGTATCTTTCTATTCTTGTTTGGATTTTCCAGAAGTGCCCTCTCCAGGACTTCCGGATTTCCTTTGCCACCATCTCTTTCTTTTTTCTTTTTTAACTGGTTTGTTTTTCTGATCATTTGCGTACATCATACAATTAAGGCCTGTTAAGCCTCCTCCTCCTATCATTGCCCCCCTGAGTAAGATTCTAAGAATCTCAAATTCCTCCTCTTTTGCTCTCTCAGTGGTCCAATCAGGTCGAAACTTACCCTGATACATTTCTGGTATTGCTACTGCTTTTACTTCAATTTCTTTATTTCTGATTATGACAGGATTTTTATGAAAGGTAAGCACTGAACATGACATTTTTACTTTATCATCTGTCCTATCTATGCTGCTAACAGGTTTCAATTCACTGACATCCCACTCTACTGTACCATCTGATTCTAACATTGATTCCTCATCATCCTCTATCGCTAAAGTTTCATTTTTTTGCAGCTGTTTCTTGTATTGTTTTGCCACTTTAGATTCAGTTTTGTGTTCACTAGGAATTTGTATTATCTCTTCCATGCTTTCGCCATCAATGATTTTAACCAGATCAGAGCACACTTTACCCACTTGAGCAGCTGCCTGCTTCTGTCTGTGTCCAGACAAAATTAATGCATCAGCTTTATTTTCAAATGCAAATTCACACAGTACTTTAAGAATCCCGACTGGATCTCTCAGTTGCAGGGCTTTAGGTATTCTTACTAAAATTGAGACCCCTCCGTTCTGATAAGTCTCTCTTAACCAGGAGTTTTTTGCCTCTTTTATTCTTTTCCACTCTCGCCTCATTATATCATTTCTCTCGTCCATATTCCAGGGCAAGAGGATGACTTTAGTTGCCATTTTTCGGATTCCTAACTTCTGCTCCTGGTTGTCCCTTTCAGTTGCAATCTGAAATTAAAGATAAGTACCCTTTCTGGGCCCTATCCAAGGCTAACTAAGGCACTAACTTCCTGTTTTAGTTAAGGGTCGATTAGTTATTGGTTCTCTAAAGGTTTCTAGGCGCGCCCTATTCCTCTAGGATTTCCTCACAATCTGCCTTACTTTAAGGATGATTTATTTTTTGGCCTCTTTTTTACCAGTAATGGATGCAAGATTTTTAGTGCTGTCACTAAGATGTCTCACAGACTTTTACTCGGGATCAGTATCTTCTAGTATACTGATCTCCACACCCAACCTGAGTTTTATGTCCCCTCGATCCACAGAATATCCTTCCAAAAGTCAATCACACATGACTTTCCGAACTAAACTCGGCAGGTAAAGCTCGCCTCACACATAGACCAAATACTTCGAATAGTCCAGCCTTTGTGCCGGTTAGAAATTTCTAGTATTCTAACCGTTATTTGGGAACTAGAAACTTCTAATATTCTAGCTCCCACTCTGCTTAACTAGAAACTTCTAATATTCTAGGCCTCCACGCTGGGTGCCATGGAGTAATTTAAAACAACCCGCTGGGTCCTGATGCCCCACAAACTTTCAACTTTCAAAATGAACCACGTTTGGGCGCCATGTATTTAAACCTCACCACTATTCTTCGAATTCTTAGGTTTCAAGAGATTCTAAATAGTGGACAGGGATTCACACTCCCCGACTCCTATGCAGACTTACTAACAGGTGCTATTCAGGTCAAACTAGTGTTTCAAGTTATTCCCCGGGATAACCCGTATCTTCATAGAAGAATTTTATCTACTTATCACCTAGTCGCCTCGATCCTGGGTCCCGCGTTGCTAGGTAAGTAAAGTAGACTTTTGTAATAAACCACTGTTTCAGGTTTAAACTTTAAGCTATTTTAATTTTTCTTTTAAAAGATAAAATCACTGTGTTTACAGAAAAATAAAAAGATCTTGCTTCTGGATTCTCCTGGTCAGTTGATCAGACCTCCCCGACAATCTCTCCTTTATCTACTGGCCTCCTCCCGGTTGTTCTACGGTTCTGCTCGGCTTTCGTCTCCTGTCAGTCCCATGTACCGAAATCACCCTGCAGGCTGAGAGTGAGTGCCTGGCTGGGGGCGATCTAGGATATATATCACCTTTAAAACAGCTTTGCTGATTACATGACATTATTCTAAAGAATTTTCTTCTGCTCCTGATCGCAATACTGTTCCTGTCCATGTGATTCACATCAAGTCCTCATAATATCATGAGAGGGCCTTTGTGTAAACCCGACCTTGGTCTGCCAGCTTACTGGAAGGAAGGTTTCCTTGTTAATTATATTGGGGCATTCCAGTCTTTCATTCCCTTATCTTTTGGAAGTATTGTATTTTCTTGTATTCTTAAATGTTTCAAATTATTCAAAATTAAGATTCTGATAATTCCAATCAACTGCTTGCTAAACTAATTAACTTCTATTAAAGGGTATAAAACTCATCCTCTTTATTTAACTTAAAACTTAATTTTTTATAAGAATTTCTTGAACTAAAGATAAGTTGCAGCATGAACTGCTTCCTTATCTCAAGGCCTGTGTGATAATGGTTGTCTGCATTCTAAAGAACCTTTGTCTGCAGTTAACCCTTCGAGCGCCTTCTGCTATTTAATTTCAGCATTTCATTACATTTACTTTTATGGGATCTTTTCTGTTACTTTGCTTTTTCTCATGTTTCTTGGGGTTTTTTCCATCAGACCTTCATGTTTCAAATGTCACCGTTGCATTTTTCTCAACACCTCCCACAGTCCAAAGACGTGCAGGTTAGGTGGATTGGCCATGATAAATTGCCCTTAGTGACCAAAAACGTTAGAAGGGGTTATTGGGTTACGGGGATAGGATGGAAGTGAGGGCTTAAGTGGGTCGGTGCAGACTCGATGGGCCAAATGGCCTCCTTCTGCACTGTATGTTCTATGTTCTACAGCAATGTGATTGACTCTGAACTCAAGGGCAATTGGGGATGGCCAATAAATGCTCAAGGACAATTAGGGATGGCCAATAAATGCTGGCACAGCCTGTGATGCCCACATCCCATGAACAAATAAAATAAAAATTGTCAGTGACCATGGTCAGAGTGGAAAAAGCATTAGACACTGCTTGAAATCCATTCCTGTATAGCATTAATTTTCAAAATGGGGGTCGCGGCCTGTGGATAGGTCGCAGGATGGTGTAGAATGGGTCATCAAAAATGAACCCCAAGGATATCCTGACCCGTTTTTCTATTTTTTTCTCTAGGTAAATTCTCTGCAGTACAGTGTATGACCACATGAGGCTGATGTAGAAGCCGGTGTCTTGGACTTCTTGCCTCTCTGGGTCACAGTGTAGTTGGGCAGTTTGCAGTCCGAAATCTGTAAAATTCTCTTTGGGTGGCACTTCCTGCTACTGTGTTCCGCATCAGGATCTGTATTATTTCTTGAGTTCAGTGTGTTACTAAGAAACCCCATGCGTCCTTTATCATTCTCTGTGTTAACCCGGATGTACAGCCGCCTTCACCCCAACAAGCCCCTATGTCCACTCCTTCCGCTTCCAAATTGTCTCTCCACACCGGGGCTCTTGTCCTTCAAGAACACTCCATTTCTCATCACCTCCCCCGCTGTTATCCACCCCCTCGTCCAATGTACTCGTCCCCAAACATCTGCTGTCTATGCCATGCAGCTACGTGGACTCCATCAGCTGAATTGGTTCCTGTACCGCAAGGACTTTTACTTCTACCTTTATCGGGTCTTCAGTTGTTCGTCAAGAATGGCAATAGCTATACTCCTGTATACAGGAGCCGGTAAAATATTGCAAGTGTACGGAATGGAATGCGTCTGCACATTTTGCATATTGGTCAGCTGAGCTGTGCCCAGCATTGTGGGTTTTTTTTAGCATGTTTTCAGTCTGTTACATATTTACCTGGGAAACGGTACTGACAGGCGTCCAGTGACATTCTGTGTTCTTAGTTCAGCAGTTTAGGGCTCCTGTTTCTGAAGTGGAAGTTTTGAGTTTAATTTCCCATCCAAAGTCGTGTTAGGTTTTGAACAAGTGAACATGACGTTGTTAAAACTGTGTAATATTGAGCCTGTTAATTTTTCCAGCGTTTGCAGACAATTTTCCAAATGTTAACAATGGGTGTGAAGATATGAAATAATGAAATAATCCTAAATTACACCCTTAAGCAAGGTGTCAGGGTGGAGCTGTCATTTAAGGTTCAACAGCAGTTCAATTTACAATTTTACATTTAATAATACAGAAGTGCCAACAATGAGTGTGACACTTCTAAAAGTAACTGGAGAATCTTTTGTGAATATGGCGTGGGTTGCGAAAGTCGGTCATTCTGTAAATGTGGGTTACTGGAAAAAAAGTTTGAAAAACACTGCTGCATAGTGATTGGTTAGGATTGCTTTCAGCTGATACCGAGTTGAAATGACTGATGTGTTAGATTTTCTGAGCAACAGCAAAATTTGCCATCATCAGTATGGGGTGCCATCAACTGAGAACTTCTACAAGGAAGGATATCTGGAAATGTAATGCAGTGAACTGCAGAAGTTGTATACAGTTTTCTTGTATCCAATTCTTTCTTTCACCTTTATTGCTAGGATTTGTTAAATAAATAGAATAGAAGAAGCCCAAACTATCCTAATGCACTTTTATTGGGCCTGGACATCATGTTTAAGAAATTCCAAATCTAAGTAAAAGTTATAATTTTCATGCAGGTTTACAGGGTGGATTTGCTGTCGCAGATATTCGAACAACAATGTCAGGGCCCTCCTCATTCTTCAAGCTAAGCTATCCTCCTCATGTTATGCTCTGGATGTCCTTCCCTTCCGTCACCTGATCTGGTAAATAGATTAGTGCTTCTCTTTTGGTTGATTGCATCTATTCACTTTATTTTTAGCGTAGTTACAGTCACCGTGATCACCGTGATTAATGTAAATTTCACATTCTTGGGTGGAAATAATTGGGTGGGTAGTGTGCAGGGATAGGAAGGAAGGTTATACAAATGTACCATTAACAATGTTTAAGGTACTAATGTGCAGACAGTTCGTATTCAGTTCTGGTGTGTTCTGGCTGAGAATTCGGTCAATATAAAACTTCAATATAAACTTGCTCTCAATTTGGATTCATAAATTGTCCATCTCTACAATGGTGATTTGCATGGATTTAATGATTCAACAAAGGACATGCGTTAAGATGCTTTACAAAGGGGAAGAAAATGAACAAATGAATTGGTTAAAATGATGCAGAACTTTAGCAGGAAAAGGTGGGTTTTGAAAGTAATTTTGGAAATTCAGCTGAGAAATGGTAAAGTGGAGGGGATTAAGGAGGAAGTTTCAGATGGTAGAATTTCATCAAAGTTTTCAGTAGGTTGGGGATAGGGGGTGGAGTAGGGGGTGGGGGTGGGGGGGGGGCTAAGGATGTGGTTAGTGGGGGAAGGTTGAATGTACAGAAAGGAAATGGGAAGGGATATAGACCTAGAGAGGGTTGTAGAAGTAGGGTGGGTATGTTTGTTGAAGGAGCTGAAAATCGAAAAAGTATTTTAACTCCAATGCATAGGATGATGAGACTGCAGGACAGGTTATAGGTGATTGAATTTTGTGTAAGCATGCAAACTGGCAAGAAGATGCTTACAACAACTGACTCCAGAGGTATGGACAAGAACACTCAGGAAATTATTGGCAAGCAGCCAGTTTTTGATAGAATCGTAGAATTTACAGTGCAGAAGGAGGCCATTTGGCCCATCGAGTCTGCACCGGCCCTTGGAAAGAGCACCCTACTTAAGCTCATGCCTCCACCCTATTCCCGTAACCCAACCTAATCTTTTTTGGACACGAAGGGCAATTTATCACAGCCAATCCACCTAACCTGCACATCTTTGGACTGTGGGAGGAAACCGAAGCACCCGGAGGAAACCCACGCAGACACGGAGTTCAGACTCCACACAGGCAATGACCCAAGCCGGGAATCGAACCTGGAACCTGGAACTGTGAAGCAACTGTGCTAACCACCGTGCTACCGTGTTGCCCCACGGTAACTTTTGAAAGTTTAACACCACTATCATGCACACTTGCTTGTCCAGTGTGCTGTTTGAGCTATGGTTCAACTCTTTCTATTTACATCCGTAATTGGGTCACCATTTTTGATCATGCATTTCAAACTTTCTTCCCTCATTGTCTTGAGCTACTCAACAGGATCAGGCACAGATATTGTCATGTTCTGCCTACTTTACCAGAGTAACAATTCAGTTTCCACATTAGTCACCCTCGAGGTTTGTTTAAGTGTAAGTCTTGGTAGTTTTGTGCTATTGGCTCGTTTTCTGAAAACAGCTCAGTTAAGCCGTAGAAATCTCATGACATTGTTAAAAGGAATGATGCATGACATCACACGTCGTGGTCATGTTTTCCCTCTGTGCTTTACACCTAGGGATAAACACTTCCTGGTCAGAGCAGGCAAGGTGATTTGCCCAATAATATAGCATTTGTGGTAAAGGCTGTCTGTTAAATGATCATATGATTAAATCTGAAAAATGTATTTTTATTTAAAGTTTCCATCATTTTCCAGGATTTTCTGATTCAGTGAATATATAATGGAAAAGGTGATAGACAAAAGGTAGCATAGGAAGTCAAGACAGACAGAAAGCCTGTGAAGATATAATAAACTATAGATATATTATATTTCACCAGATACTGCCATGGCTACAAGAAGTTCCCTACATCCTGAACTGCCTTACTCTTCATTAGAACACAGGAGGTATATAGTAACTCCAGAAAAAGGTAAATTAAATTTAAAAGAATGTTTTAATAAACTAGCTTAGCCATTTTGGTACTGAAGTATCCAATTTTCTTTTTCCAGTTAAGGGGTAATTTGGCGTGACCAATCCATCTACCCTGCACATCTTTGGGTTGTGGGGGTGAGACCCACACAGACACTGGGAGAATGTGCAAACACCACATGGACAGTGACCCGGGGCTGGGATCCAACCTGGGTCCTCAGTGCCGTGATGCAGCAGTGCTAACCACTGCACCGCCGTGTGTCGCCCTTCCAGTTATTCAGTTTTGAGATATCCAGTTTTCCTTCTGTATAGTCTGCTTAACAATTTAAAATTAAATTCAGTTTAAAGGTTAATGGAGACAACAAACTTTTAACACAGCAAATAGTCATGATGCTAGCAAGATCAAGTGAATGTCCCAGGAGATACTTTTACAGTCTAGTTAGAACAATTAGCTCTATCCTTTGTTTAATCAACATGAATTATGTACTTTTGGAGTGAAATATGCTGAAAATACCCAAAGATAAGGGAGTTTTTGGTGGGGCCGAATGCTATAAAGAGTGTTTTTGATAACCATAAAAATAAGTTGCATTTATGTTTGACTTTTAGGGGTCGAAATATCTCTTGCAATTCACAGAGAGGAGTATAAATGCCACACCTCCATATGGATTAGGAGAGGTGACCAAAGGCTTTGTAGGGTGAAGAAATTGAGGTTGCACTACTGGTTCAGATGTTTAGTCTTAAAAAAACTTAAATACCTAATTTAAAAGTTTACAACACATTTCATGTCCAAAAAAGCTCTACCCACAGTGTAAGTTTTTCTCAAAGTTGGCTACATGATGGGCCCTAAAACTTGGCCTGATCAAGTAGAATGTTGAGCTAAATCTCTTTATCTTACTAGATTTTGCACTCAAGAGCCACATGCACACGCTCATTGAGCAAGCTGTACTTGTGCTAATAGTTCAAATTAGGAAGCGAGCGTCTATCATAAAAGTTAGTGTAGGCATGCCCCCAGGTTGTCAGTGTGAGTCAGCTTGTGCACTGAGTCATCTCAAACTCACTTATGCCATTTTAGTGCATTTGTGGGCATAGAGGATTATGGGCTAGGTCAACAAATCAATCTGTTTCAATTTTGGAAGTGTGTGTAATTATTTTCAGCCTGGCGATCCAATTTGACCTGTCATCATTGTTCATGTATGATTTTTCAGCTAGCATAAATATTCATAATTTACATAATAGTTCTACTGTCTGGGTATACAGAAAGCAGTTTTGGAAGGTTTGAAATGATTAAAATTCTCAATGTATTTTTTTCTCCTAGCAAGCGAAGTATGAATCTTCACTTAGAAGGCATAACTTTATCAAGGAAAGTCAACATGGATTTGTTGAGGGAAGATTAGGGCCGACTCTGATCCCTGGGTTGGATAGATTGTTCGATGAGGAGTTTGAGGAGACTGGGTCTATATTATCTAGAGTTTAGAATAATGAGAGGTGATTTCATTGAAATATACTTAATTCTTAAGGGCTCAAAAGGCAGATGCAGGAAGGATGTTTTCCCTGGCTGGGTGCTCTAGATCCAGAAGACATAGTCTCAGGATAAGAGGGAAGCCTTTGAGATGAAGAGGAATTTCTTCACTCAGAAGGTAATCTTTTGAATGTTCTACCTCAGGACTGTGGAAACTCTATCATTGAGTATGTCCAATAAAGAGAATGATAGATTTCTAGATATTAAAAGTATCAAGGGATATGGAAATTGTGCAGGAAAATGGCAATGAGGTAGAAGATCAGCTATGATCTAGTTGAATGGTGGAGCGGGCTCAAGAAGCCAAATGGCCTACTCCTATGTTCCAGGATTAACATATTTGAATTTTTTGAGAAGGTGGAATATAAGATTGATGAGGGCAATGTTATAGACGTAGTCTGCATGGGCTTGAGCAAGGCTTTTGACTAGATCCCACATGGGAGGCTGGTCACAAAGGTAAATGCCCTTGGGATCCAAGGGAAAATGGAAAATTAGATCCAAAATTGGTTTAGTGGCAAGAAGCAAAGGGTAATGGTGACGGGTGTTTTTGAAACTGGTAAGCTGTTACTAGTGGGGATCAGCAGGACTCGGTACTCAATCCTTGCTTTTTGTAGTTTGCTTCATGACTTAGACTAAAAATGTAGAACACATGATAAAGAAGTTTACAAAATTGGTCACGTTGTTGACAATGAGAAAGTAAGTCTAGTCCACGTGAAAATATGGATGTCAAATGGGCAGAAAAGTGAAAAATGGAATTCAATCAGGAGGAGTGTGAGCGCCACATAGCAAGCTGATGTTAGCTCCGAGGGTCTCTGACATGGAATACTGGTTCGTGGGGGTTTATAGTTTTGTATTGTTTTGTTTTGGTGTGAGCCGACAATAAAACCCCAGTGGGAATAAATAGCCCAGTTGTTGTGTAACAATGATTAAATACTATTTATTAAAGAAAAGACAGGGGGCGGGATTCTCCACTCCCGCGCCGAAGTGCCCACACCGTCGTGAACGCCGTCGAGGTTCACAAAGGCGCGAAACGGCCCGATCCCGACTGATTCAAGCCCCGACAATGGGCTAGGATCGGGGCCGCGTCATCTACACGCGCCAGGCCTTGTCGCCGCGTAAAGGCGGCATCGCATAGATGATGCCGCCGGCGCCACATAACAGGCGTCACCCGTGCATGCACGGATTGGCCGGCGCCAACCCGCGCATGCGTGGTTGCCGTCCTCTCTGAGTCCGCCCCGCAAGAAGATGGCGGACGGATCTTGCGGGGCCCCGGAAGGAAGGAGGTCCTCCTTCAGAGAGGACGGCCCGACGATCGGTGGGCACCGATCGTGGGCCACCCCACATTTGAGGTACCCCCCGGTGCAGGACCCCCCCCCCCAGCGTTCCCGCGCGGTTCCCGACAGCAGCGACCAGGTGTGGACGACGCCGGGGGGAACCCGCCGTTTTGGCCTGGCCGCCCGGCCCATCCGGGCCTGAGAATAGCGGGGGTGCCGGAGAATCGCCATTTTGGGTGTCTCCAGCGATTCTCCGGCCTGCCGCCCGCGGAACTCGACGGGGCCGTTCCCGCCGCTTGGGAGAATCGCGGGAGGGCATTGGACCGGCGCCCCTGGAAATTTTGGCGGCCCAGGCGATTCTCCCAACTGGCGCGGGAGTGGAGAATCTCTCCCAATTAGACACATAATAACCTTCATTGGTGTCACAAATAGGCTTACATTAACACTGCAATGAAGTTACTGTGAAAATCTCCTCGTCACCACACTCCGGCGCCTGTTCGGGTACACTGAGGGAGAATTCAGAATGTCCAAATTACCTATCAGCACGTCTTTCGGGACTTGTGGGAGGAAACCGGAGCACCCGGAGGAAACCCAAGCAGACACGGGAAGAACGTGCAGACTACGCACAGACAGTGACCCAAGTCGGGAATTGAATCCGGGTTCCTGGCGCTGTGAAAGGAACGGTGCTTACCACTGTGCTACCGTGCCGCAGAATTACTCTACTTTCACCCAATTAGGATGTATGAATTACTTGATACACACAATTTCTATGGAACATCCTCCTTGTTACAAAATATATCTACAATACCTGAACTCTGTAAGACTTCCCCTGTTACCCAAACAATGTCCAAATTGAATAACCAGCTATAGTTACCACATAATACAGGGAAGATACTCATATCTGGGAACTGTCTTTTTCCTGGTCCAGCGAAGAAATTTAAAACTGTTGTTACAAAGCTCTTCTGCACCACGTTGGCTTACAAGCTTGTTCACTCTAAATTTGGCCTTCAGTCTTGGTGGCTGGAAACTGGCCTTACCGCTTTCTGAGACTGCTAGATAATAACTGCCTCCCTGTCTTCTCAGGGACTGGTCAATTATACTTTGTTGTTCTTTGATTATGCCTCCTGTGTTTTCTGCTGTCTGCCCCCAACAACTTCCTTGACTATATATTAACATATAGAATCATAGAATTTACAGTGCAGAAGGAGGCCATTCGGTCCATCGCGTCTGCACTGGTCCTTGGAAAGAGCACCCTACTTAAGCCCATGCCTCGACCCTATCCCCGTAATACAGTATCTGTTTATTACTGTTTCTCTTCCATAAACTAATCACTAGATTATCTAAACATCTGTTCTAAACCCTTTACTGGGGGAAGGACATATACCAATTGAGGCTCTTTGAATACTGTCTACTGTTGTCTCCAGGCAGATTCATGACAGTGAGGAATGCATTTTGGAAGATGAATCATGGCAAGGGAATACACAATAAATGTGAGGATATTGAGAAGGATATTGTGGAGGAACAGGAGGACCTTGGAGTATATGTCGACAGATCCTTAAAGGTAGAGATACAGGCTGATCAGGTGATTAAGAAGGCATATGACTTTTTCTTTATTCGTCAAGGCATAAAATATTAGAATAGGTGGGTTATGCTGGGTATATATGCAACGCTAGTTAAACCACAGCTTGAATACTGAATAGTCTTCATCACCATCTTACAGAAAAGTTGTGATTGCACTAGCAAGGGGGAGATTTAGGAGGATAAATAAACACTCTTTTATTGTCACAAGTACGCTTACATTCACACTGCAATGCAGTTACTGTGAAAAGCCCCTAGTCGCTACATTCAGGCGCCTGTTCAGAATTCTCAGTTGGTATGGGAATTGAACCCGTGCTGCTGGCCTTATTCTGTATCACAAACCAGCAGTCTAGCCCACTGAGCTGATTCTGCAAGAACTGGAAAATATTAGTCATGAGGAATGTTAGGATAGGCTGATGTTGGTTTTCTTGGAATGGAAGAGGCTGGAGATAACTCAACTCAGATTTATAACATTATGAGGGGTCTAGATAGATTAAATAGGAATGAACTATTTATCTTTGCAGAGCAGTTAAAAACCAGGGGCATAAGGAATTGGCAGAAGGATTAAAGGGGAGATGAGGAAAGCCCCCACCCTCCCTCCCGCCCCTGCCAAGAGGGACCTGGTGTACACTACCTGAAAGGGTTGTAGAGGCAGAAACTCACCATATTTATAAAGTACTTTTGATATCTCCTTGAGGAATGGTACAGACTTGATGTGCTGGATGACTTCCTTCTGAATCGTAAATGTTCTCTGAAGTAGTTTATTATTCCATTGCATAGTCTACCTTTGTAGTAATCAGAATGCAAAATGGATTTGAGAATACTTATTAATTGTTATCACATGCTACATTGATACACAGAAGCATAACGCTTCTGAACATGGTATGAGTTAGCTGCAAAATGTACCTGTTGGACTGCTAGATATTGACTCATAGTAGAATGATAACTTTCCAAGCCGACGCACTACATAGCATGCTGCAGCCATAGCCTAACATAATTGGCTTTGCAGTTTGTTACTATGGAAACCCCTTAGCCTCTCCTAAAGGAGAGTCTATCAGAGTATTATCAGGTTGTAGTGCAACTTCGACAGTAAAATTTGTTGATTTTACAAGCTGTTGCTATTCAGTACTGATAATTGCAAGTCTTAAGTATTTCAAGCACATCAGCATGCAGAGATCTTCAAGAAGGCATTCAGCAGTGGAGTGTTTGAGCAGCTTCATTCAGAGTCGCTCTGCTTCTGATACCTTGGTCAGAGTTTTGCAGAGACGTCGGAGCTCAGCCATAGAGATGCTTTCGTCTTCGACTCACCGGGTTATGGTTGCTGTATCTTCAGTCAGTATTGAAGAGGCCAAAACCAGTTTATCGCCAGGAAAATGTAAATGCTTCACTGTGATGCTGTGATTTAGGCTTTCAATATAATAGATGCCTGCACAATTTTCAGACTGCAATATTTTTAGATTTTGCTTTGTGTTATGTTGCAAAAATGTTCATTTTGGAGTATATCCACTATTTTGCACATATTTTATAGAATGTGTTGAAGAATTATCTGGATGTTGATAAAGCTACATTTATTTTTAAACCAAATTGTCAGCTGTAAAATACTGGATGTGCATGTAAATTGTACCTCAGTACACAAACATATAGTAAACACGAATGTTAAAAGGGAGATCGAGCTTTGCCTGCTTGAGCAGATATCAGGAATCTTACTGAATGGAAAGTTGTGGGAAACATGAGCTTGATTTCCTGATATGCATTCCTGCTCAGTAACACTCTGCATTCGGGGTGTGATTTTGTAAAATTATTACTGATATAAATTTGTATCTTTGGAAGTTGATTATTTACTTCATCTATTTAAAACAAATTCTTGTTTCAAATTTTGTAAAATTGTCCTTTAGTATTCTGAGATTTGTCTCACTTAATGTACATTGACCATAAGAAAATAAATGTTGCAGAGTCTGCTGTTTTTGCAGCATGATTGAAAGAATATGCATTAGATGAATTCATTTTAATGACATGCATTATTTTCAAATTTGCCTGGTGATCTCTGATTTTTTAATTTCAGGCAGTATGAGACGTCCAACAGCTAAGTATACCAAAGTTGGAGAACGCCTGCGACATGTTATCCCTGGTCATATGCAATGCTCAATGGCATGTGGTGGTCGTGCCTGCAAGTATGAAAATCCATCTCGATGGAGTGAAGAGGAACAAGCTCTTAAAGGCTTATACTCCTCATGGTATTGTGCTTCTTAATTTTAATAGATGAGTTTAAAAACGGATGCATGATTGGTTCCTTATACTCCAATATATGCAGTTTACTGGCTTAAAGGATGGGAACCTTTACTGCAGTTATCAAGTAAAGGATATTAACACATAGTCGAACCGTTTGTTTGAAACAGCATTCATGACAAAAGTAATTTCCTGTTTCAAGAAATAATTGGAAGTACTTTTTCATATAATTTGGTAACTGACCTTTTCAGAATATATTTTGTGAAATCTATATAAATAACAAAAGCTAATTAATGTTGAAAATTCACCTAAACATATTTCAAACTTTAATTCTGGCTAAAGAAACCTTTCTAATCAGAAATTAGTTTTCTTGCTTGCATTTACTTTTCTCACTGATGGAGATTAATAATGAACCCATTGTATAATGATTAATAATTAACCCATTGTGGTGTGTATGTTCCCTTGGCCGCAGAAAAATACTTTTCACTTTACTTCGGTACATGTGACAATAAATCAAATCAAATCAAATAAATAGGTAGTTCAGAAGTTTACATACATCGTGGGAATGTTGGTAAATAGAGAGACAATCTAACCTTGTCAACAATCTTGAATAGAGCCCTAGCCATTTGTTCATCTTGCAAGCTTGATGTAGAAATTAAAACTATCCTGATCAGATTATTGTTTGTTGTGTATCATGCAAACCCGCAAATAGACAAATGGCTGTCACCTGAAATGTGTCCAGCCTATCTTGAATAACTCCAAAAAGGGAAAGTATCTAAAAAATGTGAACAAATAGTTAAGCAAGCTATTTCATGCTGCTACAATGCAGTGGCTACGCAAGTGTCATCTACATGATGCTGATGACACTCCAAAAATACATTTTGCCTCTAATACAATTGATCAACATTGCTTTTGAGTTTCACTGCTGGTATGATGCCGGGTATGTGGGCCGTATGTCCCAACGATTGGCTGATCAAATGAAACAACATGTTGCCTTGGGTGTTCCTAATAGAACATACTCAACCGGCCCATGCTTGCAAAACCCAAAACAAAATGTCGACTGTTAGTTGTGATTCCACGATTGGGCAGAACTTGCTGAGCAATCCTGACTGCACTAATGGCCACACTAACAACCAATTTAAGATACCAAAGAGAAAATGCTGGAAAATCTCAGCAGGTTTGGCAGCATCTGTAGGGAGAGGAAAGATCCAGCGTTTCGAGTCCAGATGACCCGCTGTCAAACTCAAAACGCTGGCATCTATTTTCTTTAATGATATTAAACAGTCACCTGATTCAATTCACCCTGATTTGCTATTTACATCATTGAAAGTTCAAATAATGCAAACTTGTTTTCATAGTAGAAGTGTACCAACTTCAGATATTTGTGATTCTTTGCTGTTTTTCATGCAGTCATGATTTCAGCTCCGAGAAAACCAATGCAATCCTTATCATTAACTCCAATTTATCTTTGACCTGTTTTTACTATGCTAGAATCTAAAAAGTATACTATGTGACATAAAAAACTAAAGAGAATAATAGATACGAGGGAGTAATTACTAAAAAGTAATTAAGAGTTGCCATAAAACACAGTAGCAAAGTTTATGACTAACATTTGAACTAGATGTATTGCTTTTTGTTCCAATATTAATACTGTTTCTTACCAAGCATTGGTAGTTAAGCAGAAGTTATCAGTTTAAAAAATATGTATTTTTATTCTCCTTTTTCACATTTTGTCCCAAATTTACACCCAACAATGAACAATAATCATTAACGAATGTAAAATCAATCCCCATATCAATAACAACGATCCCATCCTCCCACCAAACCCCAAACATTAGCCCGCATGTTAACATAAATAAATGACAAAAAGGAATCAGGAATCACCCATAGTCACCATTAACACATACAGTCCCTCTCCCCCCAACCCTCTCAGCCTGCCCCCCAAAATGTTCGATGTAATCCAATTCTCGAAAGTGCGTAATGAATAACGCCCATGAATTGTAGAACCCCTCCATCCTTCCCCTCAGTTCAAATTTGACCTTTTCAAGCGTCACAAATTCCAGAAGTTATTAGCTTGTGTCTGTTTTCCACTTTATAGTCATTATCAAAGCAAAATAAATATATATATATAATATATAATTGCAGTTTCTGGTTCAACGGTATTATCACTGAAAGCCATGACAGGTTATTAAGAAATGGCTTTCATATTGCCATACTGGTACCTTTGTATCAAATTATCCTCACTTGCGTTATCATTCTGGCACCAAATGTGGACATATATAAAATATATTGTTCCCTCTTTCATTGCTATCTCATTTTGTTTATTCCCTCAGTATCCAAAAATAGCATTAGTCACATTTCTCAGCAGCAGAAGAAAAACTTAGAACCAACCTGGTAAAATGCAAGTGCAGGCTAGAAAATCAACAGTCTTAACTGACACCTCTGCTTGTCTGCACCCCTCCCCTCGTGGTAAAGCATTTGATTCATGTTTTTCTAGGTGTGAACCACACATTAAAGGTAACAATTATTTGTATGAAAAGGGTGCCTGAGTATGCAGAAAGGTGCTTCAGGTTTTGGATGAAACTAAAATGTTGTCAACCATAAATTACCAGATTATTTAAATGAAGTTAATTTGACCAGTTTAAGTTATTCCAGTCTTGTATTACGATCCCAGATCAGATCCGAATAGTGGCTAGGATACTGGATTGAAACCCCAATACTTGAGTTTATTTGTAAGACTGTGTGGAAAGAATAATTTGCCACAGGAGTGACTGCACGAAGAAATAGGGATTTGGCATTTCAAAACAAAACTTTATTATGAATGTAATATTAAACATTTTAACTTCACATCCGAAAAGGGACTTGGCGAAACTCGTCGGCCCATCGGGACCTGGAGATTCGCCGGGGGGGCCACTGTCAACGGTCCCGACCAGCGTGGCGGCGATCCCGCCGGCACCCGATAAACGGCGCCAGAGAATGCGGAAGCGGGCGGTGGGGCACGATTGTTGCGCCCAGCCGGGGATTCTCCGACCCGGCGCCGGGTCGGAGAATCCCGGCCTTAGCCTTTTAAAACCTGGGGCGTCATTCTCCGACCCCCCTCCGGGTTGGCGAATGGCCGTTGGCCGCCGTGAATCCCGCCCCCGCCGGTTGCCGAAGTCTCCGGTACCGGATATTCGGCGGGGGCGGGAATCGGGCTGCGCCGATTGGCGGGCCCCCCCGCTGGATTCTCTGGCCCGGATGGGCTGAAGTCCTGCCGATAAATTGCCTGTCCCGCCGGCGTAAATTAGAGTACCTATTTACCGGCGGGACAAGGCGGCGTGGGCGGGCTCCGGGGTCCTGGGGGGGGGGGCGTGGGGCGACCTGACCCCGGGGGGTGCCCCCACGGTGGCCTGGCCCGCGATCGGGGCCCACCGATCCGCGGGCGGGCCTGTGCTGTGGGGGCACTCTTTCCCTTCCGCCTCCGCAACGGCCTCCACCATGGCGGAGGCGGAAGAGACTCTCCCCACTGCACATGCGCGGGAAACTGTCAGCGGCCGCTGACGCTCCCGTGCATGCGCCGCCCCGACATGTCATTTCCGCGCCAGCTGGCGGGGCAACAAAGGCCGTTTCCGCCAGCTGGCAGGGCGGAAATCCCTCCGGCGTCGGCCTAGCCCCTCAATGTTGTGGCTCGGCCCTCAAAGATGCAGAGCATTCCGCACCTTTGGGGCGGCGCGATGCCCGTCTGATTGGCGCCGTTTTAGGCGCCAGTCGGCGGACATCGTGCCGTTTGGGGAGAATTTCGCCCATTATTTTTAATTTGTGGCTTCAGATTGAAACATTGTAAATGCACATTCTGTCTGTGAAGGCATCTCATTGTTCGTAAATTACTGAGCGATTTGCAAGTAATGGGCAAGTAAGTAGAGTACTTGGCCTCCAGAGTAATTTATGCAGTTTATCCTAACTATTTTTTTTGTATGTACAGGATTACTGACAATATATTGGCAATGGCTCGTCCCTCCACTGAAATTATTGAAAAATACAGCATTATTGAACAATTTCAAAGGTATCCTTTTGCTGGAGTATCGGTTTCTAATGTGCAGTTTTTAGGAGAAATTTTTTACATCTTTCCCTTTTCACATTTCTCCCTATTCTCTCTGCAGACAATATCTGGGATATATTGAATGAAGCCTCTAGCCATTAAGTTCTTTACTTTAGTGGTAATTTTTATGTTCAAGTTCAAACAACGAGAATCTGAAGGTTATTTAACTGAGGAACCACAGTTGATTTCAAAGTTGATCAGTCCCAACGGTTTTGCTGAATTTATGTCCAAAAAACTGGATGAGTCTATGTTGATAATCTATATTATTAAATCTGAATTTTTGTTTCCATCACACAGTGCAGTTAGCTTATTAATAATTATTGGGGATTTCAAAATTCCACAGACTGACAAAACTGCCACAGCAGATATGACCAACACACCGGAAAAACTGTGAGCAACATGGAAAGCAATAAGGAAAACCAATAACTTAGTTCTTATGGAACGATAGAAACAAGAAGATTCCTTTTAGCACAAATAATGTCACCAACTCCTGAACCATTATCAATAAATATGGCATTTACGGTTAAAAAATATTTAATGCCTGTTTCCAGAACATTTTAATTCAGTTTAAATCCACACATAAAACATAGAATATACAGTGCAGAAGGAGGCCATTCGGCCCATCGAGTCTGCACTGACCTACTTAAGCCCTCACTTCCACCCTATCCCTCTAACCCAATAACCCCTCCTAACCTTTTTGGACACTAAGGGCAATTTAGCATGGCCAATCCACCTAACCTGCACGTCTTTGGACTGTGGAAGGAAACTGGAGCACCCGGAGGAAACCCATGCTGTCACGGGAGAATGTGCAGACTCCGCACAGACAATGACCCAGCGGGGAATCGAACCTGGGACCCTGCTGCTGTGAAGACACAGTGCTAACCACTATGCTACCATGCTGACATGATCAATTTGAAGCATTTAGAAATAAAAACAATTGTAAATATTGGAAACCTAAAGTTTACAAAAACAAGTTGCTGGGCATACACAGTAGCTCTATTAGTATTTATAAAGAGAAAAGATTGGTTAATGTTTTGAATGTAGACCCTTCATCAGAATTCTGAAGTAGTCCCTGAAGTAATAACTAAAATAAAGTAATAACTGGCACAGGCATGACTGTCCACCTTTTGTGCTGTAATTTTTGCTGTAAAGATTTTGCTTCTATATCATTCTATACATATAATTCTGTATATAGTTTTTGTAGACTGGATTCAGAAATTATTTTAGATTTTATTCTTATTTATTATGGGAACTATGAAAGCACTAGTTCAATATTTTGTTTTGTAATCTTTTATAAACCCAGATAATGAGAAGTGCATGAATTCCTTTGATTTCATTAGATGCATTGTTCAGGCTGATTAATACAGAAAATTTGCAGGAACACAGCATGTCCTGATTCCCCTCTGTCATTTGACCCGGCTTTAAACACTGCATGAGTTTGTTTTAAATGTACTAAGTTTCCAAACACAACTTTATTCAATATCTGAATTATAATTTTTGGACACCGTTATTTCTCAAAATATAATTGTGTTAGTGTGCGCACGAATGTGCATCTATGTGTGCATATAAGATTTCTATTGAAATACATTTATCCTGGGTATCCTGATCAATATTTATCCATCTCCCCTCACCCAATGTCAAAAAACAGATTATGTGCTCATAATCACATTTGTGTATTGGGGAGGCTGCTGTGGTTCCTATAATACAACACTGACCACACTTCAATTGTTAAAAGCAAACTTCAATTGTACTTTATTGACTATAAAGTGTTTTGAGACGTTCAATGGTTGTGAAAGGCACTATATAAATGCTAGTCTTTAACTGCTGATCTATATTTCAATTACCATCTGACTCCTGTATTCCCTGCTTCAGGCACGGCATAAAGACGGTAATTAATCTTCAGCGTCCTGGGGAGCATGCACGCTGTGGCAATCCATTGGAGCCAGTGAGTGGCTTTACTTACCTACCAGAGGTATTCATGGAAGCTGGAAGTAAGTCTTTTCCCCTGTTCGCAATTAGCAGGAACCCTATGGATTTGGATCAGGTTATGGCTAATTTGCAAGACTTAATAATATTTTTTGTCACTTAAAGATGAGATTAAAAGAGAACGTATGTTTGAAATTCTTCATGCTGAGGCTATGGAAATAATAATAGTGTTGTAGATGTGTACTTGTAAAAAATAAATTTAGAGTACCCAATTCATTTTTTCCAATTAAGAGGCAATTCTAGCGTGACCAATCCACCTACCATGCACATCTTTGGGTTCTGGGGGCGAAATCCATGCATACACAGGAAGAATGTGCAAACTCCACACGGACAGTGACCCAGAGCAGGGATCGAACCTGGGACCTTGACAATGTGAGGCAGCAGTGCTAACACACTGAACCAACGTAATAGATGTGTACTTTCTGCCAATATAATATTAAAACAATTATCATCCTTTCCTCCTCGTCCTGGGGCGAAGCTTTTTCCACTTGCAAGTTTTTTTTGTTTTATACTTGTGAAATGTTGGTTGAAGTAAATTTTAGATTGATGTAATACATAACCATGGTAAAGTCTTGAGGAAATTCAGAATCACCAGTTTGTTGAAGTAAAGTACGTGGATAAAGCGGGGAAGCTATCATTAGCATGTTCACTTATTACAGCCAACACAGTTGGCAATTAAGCATTATTATAAATATTGCCATAGACATGACCTTTCCAGTGCCCCTCAGGATGTACCACCCGTTGCCAGCCAATTTGTAGTATATCAATGACATCAGGGATGTAAAAATACCTTGTTGAGACATGCAGCCACCTTTACAACAGCAGGAAAGGTAACAACAATATTTCCTTTACATCGACTTTCTTACAGTATATTGTATTTGTGTTACCATCATATGCAACAATAACTTGCATTTATTTGGCATTTTTTAATAGAACAAAGAACAAACAGCACTGGAACAGCCCTTCGGCCCTCCAAGCCTGTACCGGTCATGATACCACCTCTGGCTAAAACTCTCAGCACTTCCTAGTGCCGTATCCCTCTATACCCATCCTATCCATGTATTTGTCGAGATGCCTTTTGAATGTCGTTAATGTGACTGCTTCCATAACCTCCCCTGGCTGCGCATTCCAGGCACTCACCACCCTCTGTGTAAAAGACCAGCCTCACACATCTCCTCTAACCTTTGTCGCATGGACCTTAAACCTATGCCCGCTAGTGACTGACCCCTCCACCCTGGGAAATCTTGTAGACTTCTATCAGGTCACCCCTCAACCTCTGTCGTTCTAATGAAAACAGTCCGAGTCGATTCAGTCTTTCAGCATAGCTAACACCCTCCAGACCAGACAACATCCTGGTAAATCTCCACTGCACCTTCTCTAAAGCCTCCACATCCTTCTGGTAGTGTGGCGACCAGAATAGTGCACAATATTCCAAGTGCGACCGTACCAAGGTTCTACACAACTGTAGCATGACTTGCCAGTTTTTATATTCGATGCCCCATCCAATGGAGGCAAGCATTCCATATGCTTTCTTGACTGTCTTGCTCACTTGTGTTGCCACTGTCAAAATCTGTGGACCTGTACGCCCAGATCTCTCTCTGACTTTCTATATTCCTAAGAGTTTTGCCATTTACTGTATATTTCCCCTCTATGTTAGACCTACCAAAATGCATTATCTCCATTTGTTTGGATTACATTCCATTTTCCATTTTTCTGCCCAAGTCTCCAACCTATCTATGTCCTGCTGTATCCTCTGACAATCCTCAACATTACCTGCCACTCCACCAACCTTGGTGTCATCTGCGAATGTATTAATCAGACCAGCTACATTTTCCTCCAACCTATCTATGTCCTGCTATATCCTCTGCCAATCCTCAACACAATCTGCCACTCCACCAACCTTGGTGTCATCCACGAATGTACTAATCAGACCAGTTACATTTTCCTCCAAATCGTTTATGTATATTACAAACAACAGAGGCCCCAGCACCGATCCCTGTGGAACACAACTAGTCACAACCTTCCATTCAGAAAAACACCCTTCCACAGCTACCCTCTGCCTTCAGTGACTGAGCCAATTCTGTATCCATCTTGCCACCTCATGTGACTTCACCTTTTGTACCAGTCTGCCATGAGGCACCTTGTCAAACGCTTTACTGAAGTCCATGTAAACAACATCCATCGCCCTCCCCATATCAATCATCTTGCAGACTCGATGGGCCGAATGGCCTCCTTCAGCACTGTAAATTCTATGATAATCTTTGTCACCTCCTCAAAAACTCGATCAAGTTATTGAAGCACGACCTCCCCTTCACAAAACCATGCTGTCTATCGCTGATGAGTCCATTTGTTTCCAAATGGGTATAAATCCTGTCCCTGAGAATTCTCTCCAATAATTTACCTACTACTGACTTGAGGCTCACTGGCCTATGGTTTCCTGGATTAAAAATTCCCAAGAAGAATGATAAGAGCAGTATCAATAGAAACATTTTTGACAGTGAGCCACAGAAGGAGACATCAGGACAGATGGCGTTTGGCCAAATAGGAAGGCTTTAAGAAACATGTTGAAGGAGGAGCGAGAGATACGAGTGCTGGTGAAGTTTGGGAAGGGAATACCAGAACTTAGGCAAAGAGTGTAGTTGCCACTGGTAGAGCGATTAAAGTAGAAGTAAATTAAAAATACTAGAATTAAAGGAGTGCAGAGATCACAAATGCTTTGAGAACTGGGGGGAGTTTACAAATATAGGGAGGAGCAAGACCGCACAGCGATTTTAGGGTGTGGAAGGTTACAGGGAGGTGATGGTGAGATAGATCTGAACGTCTACGTGGACCTGATGTGTTTTCAGCTTTTGTAATGTTGGATGATATTCCTAAGGGGTAGCTAGTTGATGAATAGAAAGGGACCAAGAATAGATTGTTGGACATTCCAGAGGTAACATTGCACGAGTATGAAGACAATACATGTGATTGATCATCTAGCAACAGTTCATTAGATGAGAATGGAATCAAGCAAGGACAGTCCATGTGAAATGAAAATGAAATGAAAATCGCTTATTGTCACGAGTAGGCTTCAATGAGGTTACTGTGAAAAGCCCCTAGTCGCCACATTCCGGCGCCTGTTCGGGGAGGCTGGTACGGGAATCGAACCGTGCTGCTAGCCTGCCTTGGTCTGCTTTAAAAGCCAGCGATTTAGCCTAGTGTGCTAAACCAGCCCCTGTGGCTGGCCAACAGGGAGGCATTAGGGAAGGATTGTGTGGTTAGGTGTGTCAAAGGCGTCAGAAAGATAGAAAAGCTGAGGAGGGATAGTGCAGCATGGTCACCATCACAAAGAATGCTATTTGTGATTCTGGTGAGGACTGTGTTAATACTGTGGCAGGAACGGAAACCTGCTTGGAGGGGTTCAAGCATGGGATTATGCCAAAGATTTAGGAGGCGACAGTAGATTCAAGGACTTTGAAGTGGAAAGGGATGTTGGAATAGTCAAAATCCTGGAACTCCCTCCCTAACTGCACCGTGGGTGTACCTATTTATCAGGGACTGCAATGGTTCAAAAAGGCAACTGGCCTCCACCTTCTCAAGGGAAATTCGGGATGGCAATAAATGCTGGCCTAGCAAGCGACAACCACATCCTGCAGATGAATTTTTAAAAATCTACTAGTGTGGGGCTTGGAAGGGAAGTTATGTTATTTGTAGTTTGGTCAGAATAGGATTGAAGAAGCAGAAGGCTGGGTCTCTTTACAGGATGAGCTGGCAGACTAAATGTAAATTCGAGTGAAATCGAGTGAAGGCTCGTGAGCTGGAAAAGGAATAGCCTCACATCTCAATATTTGTGGCAAAATCCACTATATTCTTGCACTTAATTCACTTGCAAATCTGGCAAAATCATTACCTTTTGCCATATGCATCACAACATTGTATTCAATACATAGGTGTTATCTAGGAAGTTGACAAGCCTGAAATGTAGTATTTCATGTACCCCCCAAAAATGACCTGACGCATGTGAATAAAAAAGGGCATTATCCATGAACAATGAGAAACCGATGAATATCATGCATATCAGTAGTATATAGGTTGGGAGTTTACACAGTGTTTTAATTCACAAACTCTTAAGAGAGAACAAACAGCTTATGGTGTGGTACCTCTGCTGCCATACAGGTTTCTTAAATCACAGTACTATCCCTAAACTTTAGCTGACTGTAGTTGCAATGAGGGTATGTGTAGATGAGGAGAGTCAAGTTTTTGATGTTGAGGCCACTTCAGAGTATCTATCAATGTGCCCCAGAAGGAGTTGACAAAATCATGATGATTTTCTGTATGCTTCAAATTACCCTTTATACAAAGACACTATTTTGGGTAGATGGCAGCAATGTTCTCATTAAACTGTGTGGATGAATGTGCAGCAGTCTATTAGGTACTGCAAAGGCTTTGTTCTGTGGTAATGCATGTGTGCAAACGTGCAAAAAATGTAAAGGATTGCACACTGAAAAAAGCTGGTCATGCACAAGAAGTAAATTTTAAAGGGAACATAGGGTGCAGACATGAAGATGTAGAGGAGGGTAGGTATAATCAACCAGTTACTAAACATATAGTTTGAGGAAAGGGGCCTGGTTCCTTGCTTTTTCTTTCATAACCCCAATCACTCACCGATTTAAAGACCTCAGCAGACCCAAGGTCTTTATCAAAACTAAAATCTGGTTGCTTGTTCTTATGCTAAACTAGTTGCTGTGCTACAGCATTTTCCTCATCCATAACAGCAGTGGACATAAATAATCAGCCATTTACACTCAGAAAATTATAGTATGATCAAACAAAGTCAACATGGTTTTATGAAAGGGAAATTGTATTTGCCAAATTTATCAGCCTTCTGAGGATGCCACTTGTAGGGTAGATAAAAGGAAGCCAGTCGATGAAGAGTTGGACCTCAAAAAGGCATTTAATAAGGTTCCATACAAAAGGTTAATACACAAGATAAGGGATTAAGTGCCAAGATCTTCCGATTTACTTAGTGGCAAACTTAAGCCCACTGCCCTTGTGCATTGGGACTGAGAGGAAGTCCTGATAAGCACGTTGGCATTTGCTTGTGAAATTGAAACTTCCAATGGGAAGAAATACACTACCTGGAACCCTGCAAGGACGCCTACAATGCTGACCCTGCCATTGTAGACTTGGGCTAGATGCCCTGAACTTGCCCAAAAATGTACTACCTGATGTTCATGCCGCTAATCACTTCGGAAATGGGTTGAAAATGATTAACATCAGAAGCTAAAATTGATGAACAATTAACAAGGTGCTCACCAGGACCCTGCCCTCCGCTCTGACCCAAAACATCTCCCAGACTTCTGCTCCCGATCACCACGCAGCTCCCAAGGCCCCCATCCTCTATCATCACCTAAACATCGCCACATACCACCACCCCACTTGAAATGGCCCTTGTCCACTGCTAATTCCTTTCAAAATTAAAAAAAATCCAATGCACTCAGAGATCTATTGTATTTGGGACAGCTGTGTCTGCTTATAATTAATTGAGTAAACAAGTAATGAAAAATGCACTCAATACATGCCAAGATGTACAGCTATACAAACTAATGAAAGCTATTAAAAGCCTTTGAAAGATTTAAAAATCTCAGCATTACAGTGCTAGCCTGCTGGACCTTATTCTGGGATGTTCCTTGTGCTGCTGATATCAAAGGATGCATGGCCATCGGGTCATAGGCCGGAGTTCCCCGACCTCCTCCGTTGCTGCCCCGTTGCAAGCGAGAACAGGGAGTTTTGTCGTCCGAGCCAAAACTCCATTCACGTTCAGTGGGACAGGAGAATCCCAGCTGCGAACAAAGTGGGAGAATCCCGGCCATAGAGTCATACAGTAGAGAAGAGGCCCATCAAGTCTCTATCGATAAAACTACACTCATTTCACTTTCCAGAACTTGGCCCATAGCCTTTAATCTTATGACATTTCAGGTGCTCACCATGTACTTGGGTTGTGAAGTTTCCCACCTCAACTATCCTCCCAAGCAGTGCGTTCCAGACTCTCACCACCACCTGGGTGAAATATACTTTGCTCAAATCCCTTCTAAACCTCCTGCCCATCACCTTAAAATTGTGCCCCTTTGTTATTGACCTTTCAACTAAGGGGACCAGCTGCTTCCTATCCACCCTGCCCATACGCCTCATAATCCAACACACCTCAATCAGTTCTCTCCCTCAGCCTTTTCTACTCTATATAAAGCATTCTGAGCCTATCTTTATAGTTCAAAGGCTCCACCCTAGGATACATTTTGGTGACTCTCCTCTGCACCCTCTCCAGTGCAATCACATACTTTTCATAGGGCGGTGACCAGAACTGCACACAGTACTCTAGCTGTGGCCTAACCACAGCTCCACCATAACCTCCCTGCTTTTATAATCTATGCCAAGACTGATAAAGGCAAGTGTCCCATATGCCTTCTTAACTACTCTATTAACCAGTCCTACCACCTTTAGGGATCTGTGGACAAGTACCCCAAGATCCCTCAGTTCCTCAGAGTCCTGCAATTCATTGAGTACTCCCTTGTCTTGTTACTCCTTCCAAAGTGCATCACTTCACACTTTACAGGGTTAAAGTCCATCTGCCACTGATTTGTCCATCTAAACCACAGTCTATTTCTTCCTGCAATCTAAGACCTCCTCCCTCACTATTAACCACCCTGCAATCATTGTGTTATCTGTGAACCTACTTATCCTCCCACATTTTCACCTATATCGTTTTTTTATATCACTAACATAAAGCACTGATCCATATGGTACGCCACCGGCCTCCAGGCACACAAACAGCCTTCTACCACCACCCCCTGTCTCCTACCACTAAGCCAGTCTTGGTGCTGTGTCTTGAAGCTAGAATAGGAAGTCCATAAAGCTTCAGGGCATAATGGGCTGGCTGCAGTTTTGATTGTGGCCAGAGGAGAGCACCATATTCTTGCCATTGACAAGATCTGAGCCATTATATTAGCATGGATTGGTTAACAGCCGAGCAATGGAACATTTTTAAGTTGACAGGCTCTAACTAGTGGAGTGTTGCAAGGATCAGTACTAGGCCTTCAGCTATATACAATCTATATTAATGACTTACACAAAGAGGCCATGAGTAAAGTATCTAGGTTTGGTGATGATACAAAGTTAAAAGGAATGTAAGCTGTGAGGAGGACACAAAGTATGTAAAGGGATGTAGAGGGATTCAGTGAGTGTGTAAGAAGGTGGCAGTGTGGAGTATAATGTGGAGATATGGGATTATTCGCCTTGCTAGTAACAATAGAAAAAACTAAATTTATTTAAGAAATGTGATTATGCCACCACAATCTTTAACCTCATGGCATGGTATGTCCCACACTTTTTGACCAATATCAAACCAGGCGATCAATTTTGGTTCAATGAGAATGCAGTGTCAAGCATTCCTTAGAATACGCAACTACCTTGTGAAGATCATGGGAGTGACTGGTGTCGTCGCAGACTTGAATTTGGAATGCAAAATCAAAATACTGCAGATGCTGAAAAATTGAAACAAATAACTGAAAATACTGGAAATACTTAACAGATCAGGCAGCATCTGTGACGAGAGAAACAGGGTTAACATTTCAGGTTGTTCAGAGTTCACGTTTCCTGTGAGTAAAAGGAGAAATGACACCAGTACCAACTATTGCTGGTTAAATATAGAATTAGGTCAATTTGCGGCAGCCTCAATTTTCCTTTATTATGGAGACGATCTTTCATTTCATCTCCAATCTCAACCTACCAAGAATACAGGGCTACATGTATGCAAAAAGGATACACAAGCATCAGGGCATAGCTAAAGTTAAGCAGCCAAGCAACTAGTGAATTAGGTCAAAGCTCTGTAGCCTACCACATCTCGTGGGGAACAGTAGTAAACAATTGAACCATTTTTTTCCAGCATGATCTGATTAATGACAGTTTCCTATATCCGGTGAAGCTGAGCTTTATAAATTTGGTGCATAGAACAAAGTAACTGGTTGGTTGATCTATTGCTTTTCATGCAACAACTTGAGGACGTCTGCTCTACCAGTTATTGTACAAAACCTCTGGACATTACATCTGGGTTTCCTGATGCTTTCAGGATGTGATATGGAAACTGTGACGTGGCACGCCTCATCATGAAATGTTCTACCAAAGCACTTTTGATCTGGCATCTCAGAAATGTTGTCTAGCATGTGTATGTATCCAGCTTTAAATACATGACTGCAGCTCACAAGAGTAATCACTGGTGCTAAGCATGTGTGTCTACTCATAATGAGTTTGCAGATGTACTTTACATTTTGTGGATCTGACCATGAAAGCCAAACATTTGAACTCCACTCTAACTGATGTTTAGCCTACTCCTTCTGAGATCTCAGTGGCTAGAATGTTTATAATTGGTCACAGTTGCAGTAAACCACTTCAGTATATTGATTCTCTTTTTTAAACTTGAGATTAGCTGCTTCAGCGAAGAGCAGACCTCCTGTTGATTTTTTTTTTGTGACCATGTCTCCATGGAAACGAAAGGGGTTGATTTAAGGGGCGTCATTCACCGACCCCCCGCCGGGTCAGAGAATGGCCGTTGGCCGCCGTGAATCCCGCCCCCGCCGAAGTCTCCGGTACCGGAGATTGGGCGGGGGCAGGAATCGGGCCGCGCCGGTTGGCGGGACCCCCCGCTCAATTCTCCGGCCCGGATGGGCCGAAGTCCCGCCCAGAAATTGCCTGTCCCGCCGGCGTAAATCAAAGCTGGTATTTACCGGCGGGACCAGGCGGCGTGGGCGGGCTCCGGGGTCCTGGGGGGGGCGCGGAGCTATCTGACCCCGGGGGGTGCCCCCACGGTGGCCTGGCCCGCGATCGGGGCCCACCGATCCACGGGCGGGCCTGTGCCGTGGGGGCACTCTTTCCCTTCCGCATCCGCCACGGTCTCCACCATGGCGGAGGCGGAGGAAGAGACTCTCCCCACTGCGCATGCGCGGGAAACTGTCGGCGGCCGCTGACGCTCCCGCACATGCGCCGCATTTCCGCGCAAGCTGGCGGGGCAACAAACGCCATTTCCGCCAGCTGACGGGGCAACAAACGCCATTTCCGCCAGCTGGCGGGGCGGAAATCCCTCCGGCGCCGGCCTAGCCCCTCAATGTTGGGGCTCGGCCCCCAAAGGTGCGGAGCATTCCGCACCTTTGGGCCGGCGCGATGCCCGTCTGATTGGCGCCGTTTTTGCCGCCAGTCGGCGGACATCGCGCCGTTGGGGGAGAATTTCGCCCATGGATTGGTTAAAAAATCGACCGGAAAGTGGATTTACGCTCATGAATTAAATATGCTCATGATTTTCAAGTTTTTAAATACAAGATTGCATGGACTTTTGAGATTAGAAATGCTGGAGGACATTAAGTCGGGGAGAATCACAGAAAATGCAGAAGAGGGCCCTTGGCCCATCGAGTCTGCACCAACACATGAAACGCCCCGGACCTACCTACCTGATCCCACTTGCCAGCATTGGCTCATAGCCATAACTTTCTATGTAATGACGTGCCAAGTGCTCATCCAGGTACTCTTTAAAGGATGTGAGGCAACCTGCCTCTACCACCATCCCGGGCAATGCATTCCAGACCGTCACCACTCGCTGGGTAAAAATGTTTTTCCTCATAAATCACCTAAACCCCCTGCCCCTCACCTTGAACTTGTATCCCCTCGTGACTGACCCTTCAACTAAGGGGAACAGCTGCTCCCTATCCACTTTGTCCATGCCCCTCATAATCCTGTCCACCTCGATCAGGGCACCCTTCAGTCTTCTCTGCTCCAATGAAAACAACCCAAGCCTATCCAACTTCTCATCATAACTTAAATTTCCATCCCATGCAACATCTTAGTGAATCTCCTCTGCGCCCCCTCCAGTGCAATCACATCCTTCCTATAATGTGACGACCAGAATTGCACACAGTACTCCAGCTGTGGCCTCACCATAGTTTTATACAACTCCAACATGACCTCCCTGCTTTTGTAATCTATGCCTCGATTGTTGCAGGCAAACGTCCCATATGTCTTTTTCATCATCCTATTAACCTGCCCTCCTGCCTTCAGAGATCATTGGATAAAGATGCCAAGGTCCCTTTGTTCCTCGGAACTTCCCAGTGTCATGCCGTTCATTGAATACTTCCTTGTCAAATTTCTCCTTCCAAAGTGTATCACTTCACACTTTTCAGGGTTAAATTCCACTTGTCACTTTTCTGCCCATTTGATTAACCTGTCCATATCTTCCTGTAACCCAAGACACTCAACCTCACTGTTAACCAGCCGGCTAATCTTTGTGTCATCCGCAAACCTACTGATCCTACCCCCCACATAATCATCTATGTCAATTATTTAAATGACAAATATCGGGGGGGGGGGGAACAGCACAGATCCCTGTGGTACTCCATTGGACACTGGCTTCCAGTCACTGAAGCAGCCATCTGTCATCACCCTCTTTCTCTTAACAGCAAAGCCAATTTTGAATCAACCATATCAAATTATCCTGTATCCTATGTGTATTTGCCTTCTTTATAAGTCTCTCATGTGAAACCCTGTAAAAGGTTTTGCTGAAATCCATAAAGACTACATCAACTGCACTACCCTCATTTCGACACCTGTCACCTCCTCAAAACATGCCATCAAATTTGTTAGGCATGACCTCCCTCTGACAAAGCCATGCTGACTATTCCTGATCATGTGGATATGGATTCTGTCCTTCAGAACTTTCTTCAATAGTTTCCCTACCACTGAGGTGAGACTCACTGGTCTGCAGTTCCCTGACTTATCTGTACAACCTTTCTTAAGCAGTGGAAACCACATTAGCTGTTCTCCAGTCCTCTGGCACCTCCCCCAAGGCCAGGGAGGAATTAACAAATTGGGTCAGAGCCCTGCAATCTCCTCCCTGGGACACAATTATTCTGGATCTGGAGATTTGTCCACTTTTAAGCCTGCCAACACCTCCAATACTTTGTCAATCCGTATGTCAATGTGCTCAAGAACCTCCCAGTCTCTCTCCCTGAGTTCCATACCTACATCTTCATTCTCTTGGGTGAACTGATATAAAGTATTCATTCTACACCTTACCAATATTCTCTGGCTCTACCCACAGATTGGTTCCGAATGGGTCCTTATCTTTCCCTGGTTATCCTCTTCCCATTGATAGACATATAGAATATCTTGGGATTTTTCCTTCTTTTACCAGCCAGAGCTTTCTCATATCCCCTCTTTGCTCTTCTAATTGCTTTCTTAAAGTCCATCCTTCATTTTCTGTAATCCACTGGTGCCTCTGCTGTGTTACTCCCCATGTACTTGCTAAAAGCTTCTCTTTTCCTTCTTATCGAATCCTGAATATCTCTGGTCATCCATGGTTCTCTGGGCTTGTTACTCCTTCTTATCACCCTAGAGGGAACATGCTGGGCCTGTACCCTCCCCAATTCCTTTTTGAACTCCCCTCACACTGCTCTCCTGTAGATCTCCCACAAGTAACTCTTCTCAGTCTACCTTGGCCAGATCCTGCTGTATTTTACTAAAATTCACTCTCCCCAAATCCAAAACCTTTTTTTGCAACTTGTCTATTTCCTTGTTCATAACAAGCATAAAATGCACCATGTTGTGGTCGTTAACACTAAAATGCTCACCCACCACCACCTAAACCACTGGTCCGGCCTGCAGAATGAACTGATGTAAGCAAACATGGACTGTTAGAAAATAAAGTTGTACTGATTTTACAACCACAGTTAGTGGTTGTAAATGTTCACCTGATTTTGGAATAAAGTAACTTATCAATTTATACCAGGCTTTATTTTGCTCAATATTTTCTCTTCTGTCTCTGGAAGGATATGGGGATTGTTCCACCCCTAGAGGTGTGTTGTCAGAGAACAGTGAAAGATGACCTCCATTTAAATAAATAAAAGCTCACTAATATTGGGAGTGACTGATGTCATGGCAGACGTACATTTGTGATGCAGAAGCAAAATACTTCAGATGCTGTAAAATTGAAATGAAGCAAAATGCAATACTCAACTGGCCAGGCAGCAGCTGTGGAGAGGGAAACAGAGTTAACATTTTAGGTTGTTCGGAGTTGACGTTTACTGTAAGGAAAAGGAGGAATGGCATTAATGCCAACCATCACTACAGTGTTGCCGTGGTTAGCACTGCTGCCTCACGACGTTGAGGTCCCGGGTTCGATCCTGGCCCCGGGGCACTGCCTATGTGGAGTTTGCACATTCTCCCTGTGTTTGCGTGGGTCTCACCCCCACAGCCCAAAAGATGTGCAGACTACTTGGATTGGCCACACTAAATTGCCCCTTAATTGGAAACAAAATTGGGTACCTGAAATTTATAAATAATGTCAACCATCGCTTGTTGAATATAGATTTAGGTCAGTTCGCAGTGACTTCAATTTTCCTTCATTATAAGACCATAAGACATAGGAGCGGAAGGAAGGCCATTCGGCCCATCGAGTCCACTCCACCATTCAATCATGGCTGATTTCAACTCCATTTACCCGCTCTCTCTCCATAGCCCTTAATTCCTCGAGAAATCAAGAATTTATCAACTTCTGTCTTAATGACACTCAACGTCACGGCCTCCACCGCCCTCTGTGGCAATGAATTCCACAGACCCACCACTCTCTGGCTGAAGAAATTTCTCCTCATCTCTGTTCTAAAGTGACTCCCTTTTATTCTAAGGCTGTGCCCCCGGGTCCTAGTCTTCCCTGCTCATGGAAACAACTTCTCTACATCCACCCTATCTAAGCCATTCATTATCTTGTAAGTTTCTATTAGATCTCCCCTCAACCTCCTAAACTCCAATGAATATAATCCCAGGATCCTCAGACGTTCATCGTATGTTAGGCCTACCATTCCTGGGATCATCCGTGTGAATCTCCGCTGGACCCGCTCCAGTGCCAGTATGTCCTTCCTGAGGTGTGGGGCCCAAAATTGCTCACAGTATTCTAAATGGGGCCTAACTAATGCTTTATAAAGCTTCAGAAGTACATCCCTGCTTTTATATTCCAAGCCTCTTGAGATGAATGACAACATTGCATTTGCTTTCTTAATTACGGACTCAACCTGCAAGTTTACCTTCAGAGAATCCTGGACTAGGACTCCCAAGTCCCTTTGCACTTCAGCATTATGAATTTTGTCACCGTTTAGAAAATAGTCCATGCCTCTATTTTTTCCAAAGTGCAAGACCTCGCACTTGCCCACGTTGAATTTCATCAGCCAGTTCTTGGACCACTCTCCTAAACTGTCTAAATCTTTCTGCAGCCTCCCCACCTCCTCCATGCTACCTGCCCCTCCACCTATCTTTGTATCATCGGCAAACTTAGCCAGAATGCCCCCAGTCCCGTCATCTAGATCATTAATATATAAAGAGAACAGCTGTGGCCCCAACACTGAACCCTGCGGGACACCACTCGTCACCGGTTGCCATTCCGAAAAAGAACCTTTTATCCCAACTCTCTGCCTTCTGCCTGACAGCCAATCGTCAATCCATGTTAGTACCTTGCCTCGAATACCATGGGCCCTTATTTTACTCAGCAGTCTCCCGTGAGGCACCTTATCAAAGGCCTTTGGAAGTCAAGATAGATAACATCCATTGGCTCTCCTTGGTCTAACCTATTTGTTATCTCTTCAAAGAACTCTTAACAGGTTTGTCAGGCACGACCTCCCCTTACTAAATCCATGATGGAGCAGATTATCATTTCAGCTCCAATATCAATGAAAAAACAGGCTTTCCTCTGTCTTTTAAACACAAGACCAGCAGGAGTCTGCTCTTTGCAGTCAAATGTTCTGCAGAAACTCCTCCACCTCAGTAATGTCGATGTATTTTCTTCAGGTCTTCTTGTTCTCGTTGAATCACTGACTGGTGTGATGAGTGTAGGAATTTTGTGTATATATATATATATATATATATTATATATATATATTATAAGTATTTGCTGAAGTAAGGGTTAAAGGCCTAGTTTAGAGTGCATTTGATTGCTGCAGTCATGTTTTAAAAGAAATCCTAGTTTGAAAGAAATGCATATTTTAGGAGCCAGGGGTGCAATTAGTCATCATAAAAACTTGGGCTAATAAAATTAGTTTTGATTAAGGGGATTACCCGAGAGTTGATTAGTTTTCAGCTTGGTGAGATTATGTCATTGTTGGGTGGAGCTAAGGCATCAGGCATTTTGGGAATTGAATTGAATTTCATTTATTGTCACGTGTATAGTGAAAAGTATTGTTCTGCATACAGACCAGACTGATCGTTCCATGCATGAAAAAACATAGGACATGCATAAATACACAATGTAAATACATAGGCACAGGTATCTGGTGAGCACAGGGAGTGTAGTGCTACTCAGTAGAGAAGATGTGTGAAGAGATCAGTTTAGTCCATAAGAGGGTCATTCAGGAGTCTGGTAATAGCTGGGAAGAAGCTGTTTTTGAACCTGTCAGTGCGTGTTCTCAAACTTCAGTATCTTCTGCCCGATGGAAGAAGTGGAAGAGAGAATAACCCGAGTGGGAGGCTGCCCGCTTTCCCAAGGCAGCGGGAGGTGTAGACAGCGTCAATGGATGGAAGGCAGTTTTGTGTGATGGACTGGGCTGTGTTCACAACTCTCTGTAGTTTCTTACAGTTTTGGGCCCAGAAGCTTCCATACCAGGCTGTGATGCAGCCGGATAAGATGCTTTCTATGGTGCATCTGTAAAAATTGGTGAGAAAGCATTTTCAGTTCAATTCCGTTCTGGATGAAGCTGGGACCATAAGTCAGGTTTTGCTCTCTGCAGTGCAGTTAAAAAGAGATTAACAGTCTTTAAAGCAGTGCAGACCTGCCTGAGGACAAGGGGGAGCTGAAACAAGCCAGTTGAAACAGCTTTTGAAGACATACAGCCAAAGTTTCTGCATGGGTCTGACAGGAGTCAGAACATTGCCGTAATATCTTTGTAAAACAAATATTCCTCTGTGCCATTGGTATTTAAGTTGAATTGAGAGCCGAGATGAGTTTTACTTGTTGTTTAAGTGGGAATAAAGATAGCAATTAAGGTTATTGTATTCATTTGTTTAAGGGGTATTTGTAGCTATTTTCTGGTGTGATGTTAAAGATTTTAATACTGTATTAGTAATAAAGTTTGTTTTAATATACCATATTCCTATTTCTTAGTGCAATCATTCCACGAGTGAAGTGTCCTTTCCTCACAGTCACAAAATTAAAATAAAATGTTGGGGTTTTTGTCCAGTATCCTAGTCACTCACTGTTGGATCTGATCTGGGATCGTAATACTATTAAGAATCAATGAATATGCCACTGACTGGTAAGAATTAATGAATGTGCTTTTGAGCTTATTCTGCCATTCAGTTAAATCATTACTGACCTGTGCTTGCTCATCATTTCCATGCCTTTGTTCTGTATCCCTTGATACGGATGTCCAACAGGTCATCAATCTTAAATGTTAATTCTTTCTCTTGCCACAGATGCTGCCTGACCTGCAAAGTATTTCCAGCATTTTCTGAATTTATAATTATTGATTACTGGAACACAGAGTTATGCTGGTGACAAATTAGCAGGGATAGAACAGAACACTGAAAAGTAAAAAGGTCCAAATTAAATTAAGTTAAATTTGAGTTGTTGAGAATAGTGGCCAAAGAGAATATGACAGAAAGAGAATTTCAACTAGACTTCGCGTGACATTGACTGGAAGGAGAATAGTGTAAATAGGAATGATAGTATGGGTGAGTGGAACACTGATTATAGGGAAGAAAGAGTAACACTAATACCAGGCCAAGAGTGCTGCTAAAGAATCAAGGGAATCAAGGGTGAACCCCAACTTTATTTATCTGCCTTTGTTCCATATCCCTTGGTACTTATGCTAAAAGACTCAATTAGATCACACTTCAGCCTTATAAATGCAAGGGAATACAAGTCAAGTTTATGCACCCTGTAGACCCAGTTATGATTTTGGTGAATCTGCGCAGTACCCCCTCCAGAGCCAACATATTGTACCTTTCCTGAGGTTCAGTGCCCAAAACCGAGGCTCTGGACAACTCGTCCATCACTTCCTCGCTTTTGTAATTTAAACCCTAGTAAATTAAAGACCAACGTTCCATTCACTTTTTGAACTATGCACTAGTTTTTAGTGAATTGTTTATATGGACACTTGTTTAAAAGCAAAATTGCAGATGGTGAAAATCTGAAATAAAAATGGAAAATGCTGGAAATACTCAGCAGGTTAGGTAGCATATTTTGGAGAGAGAAACATAGGTAATGTTTTAGCTCAATAAACTTTCATCGGGGTTCTTTGAAATCTATTCAAATTTATTTTCGGATACAAAAATGGATACACTTTCATACAGTTAACGCCACCTTCCATAATTTTGCCCGATAACATTGAGTCATAGAGGTCTACAGCACAGAACAGGCCCTTTGGCATATCGCGTTTGTTCTGGTCAAAAACAGTCACCTAAGTATTCCAATAGCCTTGTATGCCTTGGCATTGCAAGTGCACATCTAAATACATCTTAATTGTTATGATGGTCTCTGCCTCCACCATTCTTTAAAACAGTGAGTCCCTCTGGGTGAAAAAGTCTTTCCTCACATCTCCTCTAAACCTGTTTCCCCTTACCTTAAATCTATTCCCCCTGGTCATTTATGACTCCTGCCTACTCTATCTATGCACCTCAGAATTTTATACATCTCAACCCCTCAGTCTCCTTGGCTGCAACAAAAAATACCCTAGTCCATCCAATCTCTCTTCATAGCTAAAACTCTCCAGCCCAGGCAACTTCCTGGTAAATCTCCTCTACACCCTTCCAAGTGCTATCACATTCCTCCTATAATGTGGATTCCAGAACTGCACCCAATACTCTCCGACTGGGGCCTAACCAACGTTTTATATGGTTTCAGCATAACCTTCCTGCTCTTAAACTCTATGCCTTGCCTAATAAAGGCAAATATACCATATGCCTTCCTAATCACTGTATCCAACTGCCCTGCTACCTTAAGGGACCAGCGTACATGCACACCAAGGCTTCTCTGATCCTCAGTATTTCCCAGGGCCCTGCCGTTCATCATGTATTCCCTTACCTTGTTTGTCCTGCCCAAATGCATCACCTCACACTTATCCGGATTAAATTACATTTGCCACTGATCAGCCCATCTGACCATCTGATCAGCCCATCTATAGCCTCCTGTAATCTAAGGCTATCCTCATTATTTACCACTCCACCAATTTTCATATTATCAGTGAACTTACTGATCAAACCTCCTACATTTATGTCTAAATCATTTGTATAAACCACCACAACAAGAGCCCCTCTGCAGGACCCCACTGGTTACAGGCTCCCAGTCAGAAAAACCATCAGTCACTACTTCCTGCCACTCAGCTAATTCTGGATCCAACTTGCCAAATTCTGTTGGATCCCATGGGCTCTTACCTTCGCTATAAGTCTCCCATGTGGAACCTTATCAAAAGATTTGCTGAAGTCCAAGGAGACTCCGTCAAATGCCTTGTCCTCATCTACTAAATGAATACTTTGCATCAGTATTCACCAAAGAGAATAAATTGGTAGATGTTGAGTCTGGAGAAGGGTGTGTAGATAGCCTGGGTCACATTGAGATCCAAAAAGACGAGGTGTTGGGTGTCTTAAAAAATATTAAGGTGGATAAGTCCCCAGGGCCTGATGGGATCTACCCCAGAATACTGAAGGAGGCTGGAGAGGAAATTGCTGAGGCCTTAACAGAAATCTTTGGATCCTCACTGTCTTCAGGTGATGTCCCGGAGGACTGGAGAATAGCCAATGTTGTTCCTCTGTTTAAGAAGGGTAGCAAGGATAATCCAGGGAACTACAGGCCGGTGAGCCTTACTTCAGTGGTAGGGAAATTACTGGAGAGAATTCTCCGAGACAGGATCTACTCCCATTTGGAAGCAAATGGATGTATTAGTGAGAGGCAGCATGGTTTTGTGAAGGGGAGGTCGTGTCTCACTAACTTGATAGAGTTTTTCGAGGAGGTCACAAAGATGATTGATGCAGGTAGGGCAGTGGATGTTGTCTACATGGACTTCAGTAAGGCCTTTGACAAGGTCCCTCATGGTAGACTAGTACAAAAGGTGAAGTCACACGGGATCAGGGGAGAGCTGGCAAGGTGGATACAGAACTGGCTAGGTCATAGAAGGCAGAGTAGCAATGGAAGGATGCTTTTCTAATTGGAGGGCTGTGACCAGTGGTGTTCCACAGGGATCAGTGCTGGGACCTTTGCTGTTTGTAGTATATATAAATGATTTGGAGGAAAATGTAACTGGTCTGATTAGTAAGTTTGCAGACGACACAAAGGTTGGTGGAATTGCGGATAGCGATGAGGACTGTCAGAGGATACAGCAGGATTTAGATTGTTTGGAGACTTGGGCGGAGAGATGGCAGATGGAGTTTAATCCGGACAAATGTGAGGTAATGCATTTTGGAAGGTATAATGCAGGTAGGGAATATGCAGTGAATGGTAGAACCCTAAAGAGTAACTGTTGCTCCTTCTAGCTTTAGTCTATTTGCTCTGTTTAGGTCACCTTTGCTCATGAGTCGCCAGGTATCTTTATGATACCACCACGTGGTTCAAGTTCAGGTTATGATTAATAACACAGCACACCGCTTAGTAAGGATTAAAACAACGGTCATTTATTATATACAACAAGCAATATTAATACCCTAATACTACTTTCTATATAACAAACCTATCACTACTGGCCAATACTTAACTTAGGAAGAGCCCACCAGGTCAGGGAAACGAATGGCTTGTCCAATCAAATCTGGCCCGCGGGATTCAAAAGGCTGCCACAGGTCGGTGGCTAGGTGTCTCTACCGGATAGCGATCGTTGGATTCAAACTTACGATACACGGTGGCTGGTCTTGTGAAGGTCTCGAGCAGGCGAAGATGAGAGAGAGAGAGAAATCTGAACTTGGACCTTCACTTTTATAGGGCCCAGGGGCTTCCCGCCTCCCGGGGCGGCCCTTGACCCTGAGTCCCAAGTGATTGGATTCTGTCCCCAATCTCTGGGGTCAATGTGTCCAATGGTGAGGCGATTCCTCGATCAGGGGGTGGTCGCTCACCTGTCTTTGTTTTAGCCACTGCAGGCGTCGACAGGTCTGGCCCGGTATTCAATTGCTAATATGTTGCAATTGTTCCCGGGGATAGACGATTTAACTGTGGATGTCTGAGTAGATTAGGTGTAAACAGTCCTGAATGCAACTGCGGATACCTGGGTTGATGGGCTGTTGATAGCCCTGAGTATTGATCTGGGCTACGTTCCCAGAGCTGAATATGCAAACCTGCCTGCAGCTGCCTGCTTGTGTCTTCTTGGCTGCTTTTCCCAGCAGTCTTTCGGGTTAGCCGTTTTAAACTGGGTTTTGGCCAGATTAATCGGAACGCAGCCATTTTACATGGCTACATTCCCGCCTTGTGATCCTAACGCGAAGCGTGAAGGATCACATAAATTTTGTCCTCTTCGTTTCCCGACTGGGGGGCACCTCCCACATGGCCACTACTCTGACCCTAGCTATGCACAAAAATTTACCTAAATAGTTCTTGAGGGCGCTATGTCAGGCAGGGGCATGTGTCTGGAAAAAAATAAACTGGGAACCTCTAATTTTACCGAAACAATTCTTCAAACTTACAGTCTTATCTCTCCATACAATGACAATTACAACATTTCTGTTGTAATTCCTGGCTTGGCAGTCAAGCCACACCAGATTCGCTTTTTTTATTTACAGGAAAAAAATAACCCCCAGTGCATGTTTTATTATTCATATGTCGCAGTGGTCTGGGGTCTGGTTGTAGCCGAATATCGTGGGTTGGATCCGATAGACCGGGGTTCGAGCGCGGTACGCTCTCCTTTTCCACTTGCGGAGTCGCATGGTCTGTACTGCACAACTGAGTATAGCCAATGCCAACAGTGCCTCAATGATGTATGATAGGGAGTACCAAGTTATGAACTTGGCACACCAGGATAATGCAGCGTGGTTGGTGACTGGGCCCTCAGTACTACGGGGCAGTGAAGCGTTAACGGCAGGGGGGTTTGGAGTAATGGGGTCCGCGTTCCCGCGCAACAAAAAGTCCATAACAAGCATGTTGAGCACGAAGAAAGGAGTCCTCGTGGCTGTCTTCTTTCTTTCCTTTTCCTGTTTTTGCTGGTTTTCTCCGGACTTGGAGCTTCTGGAGTTCTGTAAGACAAGCGTAGTGTGTGTAAATACTTCGGTTTAATATCTGGTGTGTTAGTGTGTCTGTCCTTCTTGGGGCCAATTAAACCCTTATAATTGGTCACAGTATGTGACTCTCCCCCCATTTTCTTTTCAAAACAAATGTTTAGACACGGCACACTTCCCAATGGTGGACCAGTGCTAACTTTATCATCCAAATGCTCTAGGATGTAAATAGCATGTGGCAGCAACCCAAAGGTTGCCTAAATAAAATAAAACGGTTTTTGAAAGAAAGGTTCGAATGAGGCGCGTGTGGGCCGCGACGGGTACGATTTGGGTGGAGTCCCCGGGTAGGACGGCTACCAATACCGTATCTTCCCTACCTGAGCGTTTTTGACCAACGGGGGGGTCCCCAGGCAGGGCGGGTCTCACTCCGTTTCTCCACTGCCTGAGCGACCAGAGAACGGACAAAAATGTAGTCATCATGGTGGGGTTACTGTTCTGATTCTACCATCAAATCAGAAGAGTAGGTATGATCGGGTGTTTGAGGCAAGTCCTCAGAGGTATCGGCCGAATGGGCGTGTGGCCGCGGTGAGATTCTCCTGTAGGACGAACAACATTTAACAAACAGACAGACAACATAAAACATTCTGCAGGTTCCATCAGAAAGGACAACACTTTTCACCAAGTGTCTCCTTTAAATCATCATGTGGACACCTCAGTTCTTGGTCGCTACGAGCTCTGCCTTTTTCTTATCGAGAGTGCCTGTCGGTTGGACACTCTGTGGTTTCTTAGGGCCATTGCATTCTCTAGCAAAATGTCCCAATTTTCCGCAATTGTAGCACTCTTGCGGTTTGGCTGGGGGGCTGTTCTTTCCCTCGTTTACCCAGGCGGGGTTGTGAAGAGTGGTTCTTACTGCCTGCACGTCTGCGGCAGCTTGGTTTTCCTCGGGTGTTCTAGTGGCTGATTTACCGTGAGCTGCTTGTTCCCAAACGCGGGACAATCTCTTGACCACCCACTTCTCATTATGAGCCTCCTCCGAGGGGTCATAATTGCTACAGGCATTCTGTCCTGCTTCCGTGGCATGGGAGATAAGGGTGCGGGTCCATTTGGCCGTATTGTCTGGGGACAAATGGGCACGATCTACGTTGCCGAAAATGGCTTCAAAGTGAATCCACAAGCGTCCTGCGAACGCTGTGGGGTGTTCAGACTTTTTCTGTCTGCATTTATTCAGACCGTCTACGGGGTTGCCCCAGTTGTACCCGATCGCATCCAGGATGGCGGTATGCATTTCTGCAAGGGTGCCTCCCCTTACATTTTGTGGGTCGGGAAGGGCTGCTGCGACCGATGGGTCTAAGCTGAGGACCGTGAGCTTTACCTGCTCTTTCTCATCCAGGCCATACATGGTTGCCTGGTGTTTGACGGTGGCAAAGAAATGGTGTGGGTCTGAAGCGGGGAGGAACGGGGTGATTTTGGCACACGCGTCCCGTAATTGGGTCACTGTGAAGGGGGTGGAATATAAGACCTCCGCCTCGTCTGCTGTGGCGGTGCGGTGGGTTGTTACAGGGTTCATGGGAGCCTGTATTATCTGTTGTGTGGGGGGTGGGGGTGCTTTCCTCCTTTGGGGTTTTCCCTGCGCACATGCTCCCTGAACATATCTCTGCGCTGTCTCTTGCAATTCTTCCCAATCAGGGCCGTCTTCCTGTTCTAAACTTTCCCCAAAGGTTTCTTGAAATCCCTTTTGGACAGAAAGTAGTGCTTTCAAGTCTGCAATCTGCTTTCGGCACTTGGCATGGTCTAAAGTACTCTTCCTTTGTTCCGTTGTTGTGGTGTGGAGCGCTCTCAAGGCTGCCTTGAGATCACTGCATTGTTTCTGGAGCTTCTCTAACTGGTTTTCTGTTTCTTTCTTTACCAGGACTGCACGCTGCAGGTCCTGATAAGCCTTCTCATACTGTGACTGGAAACTACTCCTGTGCGCCAGACAAGATTGGTGACCCCGTTTGGCGTCAGCCACCTCTTGGTCCTTTGCTGCTAATTTCCCTTTCAATTCCTGGTTCTCTTTCTCAATTTCACATATATCGGTTTTACTTATCCGATGTATGCCTTCTATTTCCTTGCGGAGCGTCCTGACGACCTCCTCTGTGCCTCGCAATTGTGCCAGACAGGACACAATTGCCATCGGCTTGCACGCTTTTGCTAAACTCTTTCTGTGAATCTCACTCAGGTTCTCCCACCAAGTATGCCCTATACTTCCAGGACCTGAGTCGTCGTTATTGCAGAAATCCTTCCACACAGGCCATCCTTTGCCCTGCAGAAATTTGCGGATTTCCACTTCCCAAACGGGACACTGTCCCGCTCCTACGCTGCTGACTGGTGCGACAGCAAAATCTTCGGGGTTCATGAGGTGCTGCATCGCTTGCATTGCCTGCATGGCTCTCTCTTATCTGCTCGTTACGTTCGAATTTGGAACAGGGGGTCAAGGTGGTGTGGTAGATGCGGGTACGGCTTGCGCTAATTTCCGAAATACCAACTGCCGATAGTTTTGACGCAACAAAAAAGCTATCAGTTTTGCCTTATAACCCTGTTAGTTACGCATGCATATACACACTTCCGAATTGTGAATTATTAACCAGAACCGCTTGAACACTTGTGGGTTTTTTTTTTTGTTTTGTTTCCGATTGGATTCTAATTCAAAATGTTGGGGTTCTCCCGGAGTGGTTTTCCACTTCTCAGTCGGGTCCCGGCAGAGTCGCCAATTATGTTGCTCTTTCTAGCTTTAGTCTATTTGCTCTGTTTAGGTAACCTTTGCTCATGAGTCGCCAGGTATCTTTATGATACCGCCACGTGGTTCAAGTTCAGGTTATGATTAATAACACAGCACACCGCTTTGTAAGGATTAAAACAACGGTCATTTATTATATACAACAAGCAATATTAATACCCTAATACTACTTTCTAAATAATAAACCTATCACTACTGGCCAATACTTAACTTAGGAAGAGCCCACCAGGTCAGGGAAACGAATGGCTTGTCCAATCAAATCTGGCCCGCGGGATTCAAAAGGCTGCTACAGGTCGGTGGCTAGGTGTCTCTACCGGATAGCGATCGTTGGATTCAAACTTACGATACACGGTGGCTGGTCTTGCGAATGTCTCGAGCAGGCGAAGATGAGAGAGAGAGAGATCTGAACTTGGACCTTCACTTTTATAGGGCTCAGGGGCTTCCCGCCTCCCGGGGCGGCCCTTGACCCTGAGTCCCAAGTGATTGGATTCTGTCCCCAATCTCTGGGGTCAATGTGTCCAATGGTGAGGCGATTCCTCGATCGGGGGGTGGTCGCTCACCTGTCTTTGTTTCGGCCACTGCAGGCGCCGACAGGTCTGGCCCGGTATTCAATTGCTAATATGTTGCAATTGTTCCCGGGGATAGACGATTTAACTGTGGATGTCTGAGTAGATTAGGTGTAAACAGTCCTGAATGCAACTGCGGATACCTGGTTTGATGGGCTGTTGATAGCCCTGAGTATCGATCTGGGCTACGTTCCCAGAGCTGAATATGCAAACCTGTCTGCAGCTGCCTGCTTGTGTCTTCTTGGCTGCTTTTCCCAGCAGTCTTTCGGGTTAGCCGTTTTAAACTGGGTTTTGGCCAGATTAATCGGAACGCAGCCATTTTACATGGCTACAGTATTGAAAGTCAAAGAGATCTAGGAGTACAGGTCCACAGGTCACTGAAAGGGGCAACACAGGTGGAGACGGTAGTCAAGAAGGCATACGGCATGCTTGCCTTCATTGGCTGGGGCATTGAGTATAAGAATTGGCAAGTCATGTTGCAGCTGTATAGAACCTTAGTTAGGCCACACTTGGAGTATAGTGTTCAATTCTGGTCGCCACACTACCAGAAGGATGTGGAGGCTTTAGAGAGGGTGCAGAAGAGATTTACCAGAATGTTGCCTGGTATGGAGGGCATTAGCTCTGAGGAGCGGTTGAATAAACTCGGTTTGTTCTCACTGGAACGAAGGAGGTTGAGGGGCGACCTGATAGAGGTATACAAAATTATGAGGGGCATAGACAGAGTGGATAGTCAGAGGCTTTTCCCCGGGGTAGAGCGGTCAATTACTAGGGGGCATAGGTTTAAGGTGAGAGGGGCAAGGTTTAGAGTAGATGTACGAGGCAAGTTTTTTACACCGAGGGTAGTGAGTGCCTGGAAACCGCTACCGGAGGAGGTGGTGGAAGCAGGGACGATAGTGACATTTAAGGGGCATCTTGACAAATACATGAATAGGATGGGAACAGAGGGATAAGGACCCAGGAAGTGTAGAAGATTGTAGTTTAATTGGGCAGCATGGTCGGCACGGGCTTGGAGGGCCGAAGGGCCTGTTCGTGTGCTGTACATTTCTTTGTTCTTTGTTGTACTCATCTACACATCCAGTCACCTCTTCAAAAAATTTAATCATACATAGAAGCAGGAGTAGGCCATTCGGCCCTTCGAGCCTGCTCCGCCTATCATTATGATCATGATCACCCACTCTCTGGGTGAAAACAATTCTCCTCACCTCAGTCCTAATAGGTTTACCCCTTATCTTCAAACTATGACCCCGAGTTCTGGACTCCCCCACCATCAGGAACATTCTTTCTGAATATACCCAGTCTAATCCTGTTTGAACTTTATTAGTTTCTATGAGATCCTCTCTCACTCTTCTAAACTCCAATGAATCCTATCCGACTAGACTCTGCTCATATTACAGTCCTGCCATCCCAGGAACCAGCCTGATAAACCTTCGCTGTATTCCTTCCATAGCAAGAATATCCTTCCTCAGATAAGGACACCAAAACTGCACACAACACTCCAGGCCTCACCAATGCCCTATACAATTTCAGTAAACCATCCCTATTCCTATACTCAAATCCTCACGCTATAAAGGCCAATATACCATTTTTTTTCTTTACTGCCTGCTGTACCTGCGCGTTTACTTTCAGCGACTGATGCACAAGGACACCAAGGTCTTGCTGAGTACCCACCTCTCTCAATTTACACCCATTCAAATAATAATCTGCCTTCCTACTTTTGTTACAGAAGTGGGTAACCTCACATTTATCCACATTATACTTTATCTGTGATGCATATGTCCACTCACTCAGCATGTCCAAATCACGCTGAAGCATCTCTGCATCCTTCTCACAGCTCAACCTCCCATCCAACTTTGTATCACCTGCAAATTTGGAGATAATACATTTAGTTCCCTTGTCCAAATCATTAATGTATAATGTGAACAGTTGGGATCCTAGCACAGATCCCTGTGGTACCCGACTAGTCACTGCCTGCCAATCAGAAAATACCCATTTATTCCAACCCTTTGCTTCCTGTTTGCTAACCAGCTTTCTATCCACTCAAGGCACTACCCACAATCCCATGTGCTTTAACTTTTCATAGCTATCTGCTGTCCTTGTCAAAAGCCTACTGAATGTCTAAATAAACCACATCCACCAGTTCTCCCTGGTCAACTCTACTAGTTACATCTTCAAAGAATTCCAGTAGATTTGTCAAGCATTACTTCCGTTTCGTAAATCCATGCTGACTTTGTCTGATTATCCCACTGCTTTGCAAACACTGTGCTATGAAATCCTTGATAATGGACTCTAGGAGCTCTCCTACTACCAACGTTAGGCTCACTGGTCTATAATTCCCTGTTTTCTCTATACCTCCCTTTTTGAATCGCGGACTTATATTCGCTACCCTCCAATATATAGGAACCATTGCACCATTGCAGAGTCCAAATAATTTTGGAAACTGACTGCCAATAGATCTACCATTTCTCAGATAATTTCCTTAAATACTCTGGATGAAGATTATTAGGCCCTGGAGATTATCCGCCTTCAATCCTATCAATTTCCCCAAAACCATTTCTCTACTAATACTTAATAATACATACTAATACAATCAAGGTGGTCAGACATAGTCTATGTCCATTCGTAATTTCCTGAACTCAGGAAATATTGATATACAGTTCTCAATTCTTTCATCCAAGTCATAATATATCATAAAATAATAGAATGATACAGTACAGAAAGAGGCTGGCTTCCTGGAAGAGCTTTCCAATTTGATCCACTCTCCTGCTTTTCCCGCATAATCCTGTAAATTTTAACTTTTTGGTATTTATCAATTCCCTTTGAGAAATTATTATTGAATCTGTCCCCACATCTTTCCAGGCAGTGCATTCGAGAGAATCATAACTCTGTTTTGTTTAAATAGATTTTCATCATGACACCTCCTGGTGCTTTTGTCAATACTGTTTTTATGACACCCTGGGCAAGTGTGTGGTCAATTCCAGCCGAACATGTCCTGGGGGGACAACACAAGTAAATTAATCAATAATTCTTATTAAAAATACTGAAATCTTTGGCCCTTGGCTACCCAATAATTACAGTCACCAAGTTTTTAAGTTGAACAGAATTACTGTTGATTTATATCAACAATGATGAAATTTGCAATAAATGAAACTGAAAATCAACAAGCTAACCTACTACCCCCGTTAACTGTCCCACTCTCTACCCACACAAGCAAGACAGATAAACACAGAGAGGGGGGAAAGGGATGAAAATAATAAGGGCGAAGGTCAAAAGATAGTTTTGCTTCAAATGGTGGTTTGCAGCATGCTTCTTCACAGTATGCTTGTGGATTTAGGTCTCTGGTTAACAGCCTGCAATAATCTCCCTAGCAGGTTAACAATATTTCTCACAGTTTCTCCTGGAGAGACCCCTTGCTTCACATCAAACTTTTTATCTAGGCCTCAGCCTTTTCTGGTGAAAGCATTTGTCAGTTCACATCAGCCTTTTCTGCAGAGTCAGTTATCCAATTCTGAATCTTTCCTTGCACACTCTGTAATGGTTTTCCTTTAACCAGATTCATCCAGGCTTCCTGCCAGATCAAAACCACAATCTTTCTGGAGAAAAATGAGAGGAAAGAGAGTGGGTCTTCCCTGTAAGCTGCCAAAATGAAATTGAAAGCTCCTTGTGTCCCTGAACCATTTTCATGAGGTCACATCCAATCACCACCTGTTACCAGGCAGAGTACAGCCTTTTGGGCCAATTTGTTAGCCACCAGTCGTTTCAATCAAATTAAGTCATCGCTGAGGCCAGCCAGTCACCAATCTAAAACAACACAGCCCTCTGGATCCTGCTGTTTGAATTAAAGGAATAGGCCTCTTGCAGGAACAAACAGGAAGGACCCGCGAACTGTAAATCTGTCCTCTGATTACTGACCATTCTACCACTGGAAAGAGTTTCTCCTTATTTACTTTATCAAAACTCTCCCTGACTTTGGGCACCTCTTATCAAAGTTCCCCTTCATCTTTTCTGTTGTAGGGAGTGCAACTCAAGTTTCTTTAATTTCTCCACATAATTTAAGCTATTTCCCTGTAATATCATTCCAGTAAAGCTGCTCTGCACTTTCTATAAGACCTTGACATCCTCCTTGAAGTTGATAGAGAATTGGACATAGGACTTTGGCTGGGGACTAATCAGCATTTTTTTAAAACATGGACCATAACTTCCTTGCTTTTGATCTTTATACTTCTATTTATAAAGCCACAGGATCATGCATGCCTTTTTAACAGCCTACTATGTACACCCCTCCCCCCGCCATGTCTCTTTGTTCGTGTTACTGTACCACTTTTACAGTTTTATCATTTAGCTTGTATCACCTCTCATTCGTTGAAATGAAATAAATCACTTTACACTTCTCCTAAAGTCTGTTACTTTCCTCCTCCCTATTTACTCTGAATTGTGTGTCATTTGCAGCCTTTGAAATTATGTCATGTATGCCCAAATCAAGGCCATTTATATAAATCAGAAAGAATAGTGGTCCCAATAATGATCCCTGGGCAGCACCACTACATACTTCTCTTCAGTCTGAAAAGCCAACATTTGTCATTACTCTCTGTTTACTTTCCCTTTGTCAAATTCTTATCCTTGTATCCACTGTCCCTTTAGTCCCGTGGTCTTCAATCTTATTAATAAGTTTATTTGTGATACTCTATCAAAAGCCTTTTGAAAGTCCACATATCCTCATTAATCCACAATCAAATTAGTCAGGTCATGGTAGCTTTCATTTATCAATCTATATTTTTCAAGTGCAAATTAACTTTGTCCTGTTGTGTGTGTAAAAGGTTTCTCCACCACCAACATTAGGCTGGCTGGCCTTTTGTTGCTGGGGTTATTCTTCCTTTATTGAACAGGAATGTAAGATTTTCAATCCTCTGGTACTACTTCAATGTGCAAGCAAGATTGGAAGATTATGACGAACGCCTCTGCAACTTCAACCATTACATCCCTCAGAAACCTAGGATGCAGCCTGACCAGATCTGGGTGACTTTTCTACTTTGTAGGGTAAAAGCTAAGCCCTGGTTAATACCACTTAATACATCCTGCTAATGACAGAACATTCTCGTTATTCCTAATCTATCTTCCAACCAATGCCATTTCTTCAGTATGTGTGTTTTCCATCTTATCATGTGCCTTTATAAAATGATTGAGGATCAGAAGTCTGCACAATTAGGTAGCATATTGATCTTTGAACTGTGGTAAATCTATCCAACTTCCAACAAATTACACAAGGAAAGCCTAATGATTACATTCAGAACTGTAGGTATTTGGGGTAAACCCTAGAAAAGGATAAGGAACTAGTAGGAAACAATGAATATGTGTTCAAGTGATGTCAGATTGTGCTATAATGATGAGTGCCTCAGGGCTCAGCAATGGCTTTATGTAATCACCTGATTTTGAAGCTCAATGCAAAGTGGTTACATTTGTAGATGGTACCAAACGAAGGGCAGCAAAAGCAGGTTGGAGATTACAGAATAGGTAGAATTTTAAGGCCCTGTTGCATGTATGTAAATACCAGCATGGTTTACCTTGATCTATTTCTAAATTAGTAACTACACCCATATTTAGCACTGATTTAAAAAATAATAATTTTAACTTTTGTTTTCAGATTATTTTTATAATTTTGGATGGAAAGACTATGGTGTGGCTTCTCTCACCACTATCCTTGATATGGTCAAAGTTATGGCTTTTGCCCTACAAGAAGGAAAAGTGGCTATTCATTGTCATGCTGGACTTGGAAGGACAGGTAACCCTTCTGGTAGATCTTGTTTCTGTAGACGTTTGTGGACTTTAGAATTCAGGCATAAACAAAATACTTATTTGATTAAGTATATCATTTTCCAAACAATATTGATGCTCATAGTAAGAGTAATTATTTACAATAATTTAAGCTGAATTGATTATATACATAAATGTTAATTAATTTAATAAGTAAAACAAGTAAACAGTGCAGTGGTATCCAGCAACTGCAAAATTGTGGGAATTTGTGGAGAGCATTGTGACTCTGGGCAACCATTCTGGCTGTAAATAAGTCCATCATGAGGAATTTCAGCTCACACCTGTTGAGCTGGAGTCTGAATTGGGAAACCCTGAAAATAAAGGATGACAAGAATAACTGTGAGCAGATATCCTGGCTCTCAAGATCAGGAAAAATAATCAATATCGGTGGAGAGGATAAGTAGTAACAAGATTCAGGAAATGGGGTGAATAACTTATAGACTTCAAAAAGTAGTTATACTATTGGACAGAAAAATAATAGGAGTTTGCAACAAAGGCATTGCAATAATTGTGAGGGATTTTAATCATCTTATGGACTGGACAAATCAAATCAGCAAAAATAGTTTCAAGGATGAATTCATTGAATGCATTTAAGGCAGTTTCCTCAGACAATACACGGAACTAGCCAGGGAAGGGGCTATTTATTTTTAAATCTTGTCTTGAGCAATGGGACAGAATTAGTTAGTAATTGCATCGCAAGGGATCCTGTGGGGAAACTGACCATAATTTGATACAATTTCATATCGAGTTCATGAGTGATGTACCCAAGTCTGCAACTGGTGTATTATAGTTAGGTAACTCCAATTCCATTGGTGTGAGGGATGTGTTAGCTAAGGTAGATCAGGCAATTAGGCTGAAAGGTATGGCAGTAGGTATGACAAATCCCTTGGATTTGATGGCTCACACCGTAGCATTTTAAAAGGATTGCTACAGAATCAGTGAATGCACTAATTGTGATCTTCCAAACACACTCTAGATTCTGGAATGGTCCAGTGAATAGGAAGATAGCAAATGTAGCATCAGACTTCAAGGAGGGAGAGATAAAAGGGAAACTATGGGCCAACTATAGGCTAACATCTGTTGTCGGTAAAATGCTGGAATTCATTATTAATTGGTAATATAGCACTTAAAAATCATATGATTAGGTGGAGCTGTCATGATTTTGTGAAAGGGAAATTTTAATTGGCCAATATATTATTTTTTTTGAGCATGTAAGGCGCAGATTAGATAAAAGGAAAACTAGCAGATGTAGTATATTTGGATTTTAAATGACATACAATAAGGTGCCAACAAAAGTTGGTGGTAATATTAGCATGGAAAGATTATTGGTTAAAGGATGGATGTGGAGAGACTGTTTCACTCGCTGGACAATTTATAATTAGGGACATAGTCTCAGGACAAGTGATCAGCCAGTTAGTGTGAGATGAGAAATATTTTCCACCCAGACGATTGTGAAGCGTAGAGTTCTCTACCCAAAAGGACCATGCAAACTCAGTCATTGAGTATATCCAAGGCTGTGATTGACAGATTCTTGGATACAAAAGGAATCAAGGGATGTTAGGATTGGGTGGTAAAGTGGAGGAGTTGTTAAAAATCACCCATAATCTTACTGAATAGTAGAATAGACTAGAGGGGGATTTTGTGACCGTTTCTTGCTCCTCTTTCTTCTCTTCTCATTTTCTTACAGTGAAAATCATGAAGGTATATGGGAGAGACAAGACAGGCCAAATGTCTACCTTCTATTGGGTGGGCGGTGGTGCAGTGGTATTGTCACTGGACTAGTAATCCAGAGATCCAAGATAATGATCTGGGGACCCGGGTTCGAGTGGTGGAATTTAAACTCAATAAAATAGCTGGAATTAAAAGTCTAATGATGACTGTGAACCCATGGTCGATTGTCGTAAAACCCATCCAGTTCACTAATGTCCTTTAGGGAAGGAAATCTGCCATCGTTACCTCGTCTGGCCTACATGTGACTCCAGACCCACAGCAATGGGGTTGACTCTAAAATACCCTCTGAAATGGCTGAGTAAGCCACTCAGTTGTATTCAACTGCGACAAAAATACACAAAGGGATTGAAACCGGACGGCAACGGAAACTACAATGGCAACCCCCAGCCCCTATCGACCCTGCAAAGCCCACTTTATTAACATCTAGGGGCTTATGCCAAAGTTGGGAGAGCTGTCTCACAGATTAGTTAAGCAACAGCCTGATATAGTCATACTCACAGAATCATACCTTACAGACAATGTCCCAGACACAACTATCACCATTCCTGGGTATGTCCTGTCTCACCAGATAGACTCAGCAGAGGTGGTGGTGGCACAGTGATATACAGTCAGGAAAGAGTTGCCCTGGGGTCCTTAACATTGACTCTGGACCACATGAAGTCTCATGTTTCAGGTTAAACATGGGCAAGGAAACCTCCTGCTGATTACTAGGTACCGGCCACCATCAACTAATGAATCTTGATGCTGAACACCACTTGGAGGAAGCACTGAGGGTGGCAAGGGTGCAGATTATGCTCTGGGTGGGGGACTTCAGTGTCCATCACCAAGCGTGGCTTGGTAGTACCACCACAGACCGAGCTGGCCGAGATCTAAAGGACATAGCTGCTAGACTGGGATTTCAGCAGGTGGTGAGGGAACCAACAAGAGAGAAAAACATACTTGACCTCATCCTCACCAATCTGCCTGCTGCAGATGCATCTGTCCATGACAGTATCATTAGAAGTGACCACTGTACCGTCCCTGTGGAGACAAAGCCCTGTCTTCACATTGAGGATACTCTGCATTGTGTTGTGTGGCACTAACACCATGTTAAATGGGATAGACTTCGAATAGATCTAGCAACTCAAGACTGGGCATCCATGAGGCGCTGTAGGCTATGAGCAGCAGCAGAATAATTGTATTTAACCGCAATCTTCAACCTCATGGCCTGGCATATCTCCCACTCTACCATTACCACCAAGCCAGGAGATCAACCCTGGTTCAATGAAGAGTGCAGGAGAGCATGCCAGGAACAACATCAGGCATCCAGAAAAGTGAGGTGTCAACCTGGTGAGGCTAAAATACAGGACTACTTGTGTGCTAAACAGCATAAGCAGCAAGTAATAGACAGAGCTAAAAGATTCTACAACCAACGCACCAGATCTGAGCTCTGCAGTCCTGCCACACCCAGCCGTGAATGGTGGTGGACTATTAAACAACTCACTTGAGGAGAAGACTCCACAAATATCCCCATCCTCAATGATAGAGGAGCCCAGCACATATGTGCAAAAGACAAGGCTGAGACATTCGCAACAATCTTCAGCCAGAAGTGCCGAGTGGATGATCCGTCTGTTTCCTCCAGAGGTCCCCAGCATCACAGATGTCAATCTTCAGCCAATATGATTCACTCCACATGGTGGCAAGAAATGGCTGAAGGCACTGGATACTGCAAAGGCATGGGTCCTGAAAATCTTCCAGCAATAGTGCTGAAGACTTGTGCTCCAGAACTTGCTGCACCCCTAGCCAAGCTGTTCTAGCACAGCTCAACACTGGCATCTACCCGGTAATATGGAACATTGCCCAGGTGTGTCCTGTACACAAGAAAGAGGACAAATCTAACCCAGCCAATTACCGCCCTATCAGTCTACTCTCCATCATTAGCAAAGTAATGGAAGGAGTCATTAACAAGGCTATCAAGTGGCACTTATTCGGCAATAACCTGCTCACGGATGCTCAGTTTGGGTTCCGCCAGGGTCACTCAGCTCCTGACCTCATTTCAGCCTTGGTTCAAACATGGACAAAAGAGCTGAATGCCAGCGATGAGGTGAGAATGACTGCCCTAGACATCAAGGCAGCATTTGACCCAGTATGGCATCAAGGAGCCCTAGCGAAACTGGAGTCAGTGGGAATCAGGGGGAAAACTGTTCGCTGGTTGGATCTGTCACAAATTTGATGGTTGTGGTGGTTGGAGGTCAAGCATCTCAGCTCCAGGACATCACTGCAGGAGTTCCTCAGGGTAGTGTCCTCGGCCCAACCATCTTCAGCTGCTTCATCAATAACCTGCCTTCCATCATAAGGTCAAAAGTGGGGATGTTTGTGGGTGACTGCACAATGTTCAGCACCATTTGCGACTCCTCAGATAATGAAGCAGTGCATGTCCAAATGCAGCAAGACCTGGATAATATCCAGGATTGGGCTGACAAGTGGCAAGTTACATTTACGCCACACACGTGCTAGGCAATGACCATCTGCTACAAGAGAGGATCTAACCATCACCCCTTCACATTCAATGGCATTACCATCGCTGAATCCTCCACAATTAGCATCCTGGAGGTTACCATTGATCAGAAACTGAACTGGACTAGCCACATTAATACTGTGGCTACCAGGGCAGGTCAAAAGCTAGGAATCATACGGCGTGTAACTCACCTCCTGACCCCACAAAGCCTGTCCACCATCTACAAGGCACAAGGCAGGAGTGTAATTAAATGCTCTCTACTTGCCTGGATGAGTGCAGCTCCAATAACACTCAAGAAGCTTGACACCATCCAGGACAAAGCAGCCCACTTGATTGCTCCTCCTTCCACAAACATTCAAACCCTCCACCACCGACGAACAGTGGCAGCCTTGTGTACCATCTACAAGATGTACTGCGGTAACCAAGTTTCCCAGACAGCACCTTCCAAACCCACAACCACTACCATCTAGAAGGACAAGAGCAACAAATATCTGGGAACTCCACCACCTGGAGGTTCCTGTCCAAGTCATTCACCACCCCGACTTGGAAATATATTGTTGTTCCTTCACTGTTGCTGGGGCAAAGTCCTGGAACTCTCTGCCGAACAGCATAGTGGGCGTACCTACACCTGAAGGACAGCAGCGGTTCAAGAAGGCAATTCACCACCACCTTCTCAAGGGCAACTAGGGATGGGCAATAAATGCTGGCCTAACCAGCGACGTCCACATCCCGTAAATGAATTTTAAAAAACTGCACATTAGTTCACATTTTTCCCCTTGTGACTTAAGGTGCCCAATAAGCAGTAGATCCCAATTTGGAGAGAAAAGTTTGATATTGATGTTCAGTAACATACAAAACTTTTGTTTTCTTTTTTAAGAGTATGTTGCCTAATGTTTACTACAATTTTCCCTTTGGGTATCACCTGGCCATTTATTGCCCTGTGGATGAGAAGGACGTGGGTTGATCAGTCCTAAACCTCTGCCAATGTCAGTTTTTAAGTTGGGTATGAGAAATTATGCCAAACATCTCCTCTAATTTTTCTTTCCTCACCCTTTTGGGAGGAGCATTCAATCTGAGATTTGAATTATCCCTTTGTAGGAATTGTTTCCTTTACAACTTGGATTAGAGATGCTTTATCCCATCCAACTGAAACTTTATCTGGCATGCCTCCAATTTGATGTAATGAAACCAGAAAAATCATTTTTTTCTTTCTGTACTGTATATTTGAATGAAAACATCATTAAATTAAGAATGGTATTGTTTAACTTTGAAATTCACTTGTATCTCCTTAGGAGTCTTAATAGCTTGTTACCTAGTCTTTGCAACAAGGATGAGTGCAGACCAAGCAATACTGTTCGTTCGTGCCAAGAGGTCAAATGCAATTCAGACCCGCGGGCAGTTGCTGTGTATTCGGGAATTTTCCCAGTTCCTGATTCCATTCCGAAATGTATTTTCGTGCTGTGACCCAAGAGCTCACGCTGTTACAGTTTCTCAGTATCTCATTCGCCAGCGCCACCTGCTGCACGGATATGAAGCACGGCAACTCAGACATGTCCCAAAAATAATTCATCTGATTTGCAAATGGTTATTAGACTTTGCAGAAAACAGGCAACTGATTGAAGAAGGGAATATAGAAATCCCAGATCTTTCAGCAGAAATTGAAAAGACGGTATCACAGTTGGGCGTAGTGCAACTGGATAAAGAATTTGACAGCCAAGGCTTTGATATGGGAGATCATTTTGAGCACACTACAACTGAATTTATTCCTAACAATTCAGTATTGGTGAGCGAGCAGGAATTCGACCCTCTTTGGAAACGGCGTAATGCAGACTTCCTTCAGCCCTTGTCCCACTTGAAAAAGCGCCTAAGCTACAGTGAGTCAGACCTTCAGAGAGCTGAACTTTTCGCAGAACAAAGTGAGACACCTTTTACAACACCAACTCAGGTTGCTTTCTCTGGCAAGTTTCATCAGCAAAGCTTGTCTCAGCTCAATCTCAGACAGCCCAGTCCAATACCAATGGACACCAACCAGATCAGCCCATCTGTTCTGAAAGTACCAGAGCTTTGCCTTATGAAGCAAAGTCCACCAATTACCTTCAAATCTAATCCCTGGGAATGTCAGAAACCTAATGCAAATGACCAAAAAGTGGAATCTCCGCTTTTTATAAGGAGGAAACTATCAAAAGAGATCCACAGAACACTTTCTTCAAGATCATCAACTACAGCTGCTGCACTAAAATATTTGATCTCTGAAGCACCAAATACAGTTGTCACTTCTCCTGGTAATGTTAATGAGGAAGAATGTACCAGCGTTAATGCCACGAGTAAACAGAATGTCAGGGTTGCTAAGGGAAACCTTTTCCCTCCTCCACTCTGCAAAAAATCTGCAGAGAAAGCTTCTGTAAATCACAAAAAAGTGTTTGTGCTTGGGGATGAAGAAAGAAAAGCCAACTGGTCAGCTGAAGACATTCCATGCATCACTCTACAATCAGAAATGAGCATTGAAGGAAGGAGATTGGCAGCAGGAAAAGCCATGGCATTTTGCATGAACTTTGATGAAGATCTCATAGATAAAGTAGAAATGTGGCAGGTGAGTTATTCTGCAATATACTTAGATGTATAACTTGAATGTTGTCATTAACATATATTTGATGTCACTTCTGTGATCAATTCCCATCCTCTACCTGTGCCATCTCTTTCCGACCAATACCCTCTTTCCCATGTTTCAAACATCAACCAACCCTTCAATGCAAGACTGCCTCTCATTAACATTTCTCTATTATTCTAGTTCTTGCTCTATGGTAGCCAAGGAAACCGTTGCAGTAATGTCAAGCTCAGAATTCACAATAATTTTATCCATTATTGGCCTCCACAAAACCATGCTCTACCTGCCTCTGCAGCATTCTGATGGTGTAAAGATGCATTTTTGTTTATTTTTGCTAACCACCGTTAACTTCAAATTTAGAGAACACTTGAAATAGTTTATGGAAAGTATGTAACCCATTGAACTGTCAAGATTATTGTTTATGATTTCCGATTTCACTTCATTTCATTCCAGGAGAACATTGCTGCATACACTGCAGAAGGGTAAAAAATATTCACACACACAGGCTGTGAATGTTGGGCTGTAGCTTCTGAGCAGCCCAGCATCCGATTTAAGGTATACCCCAACAATGTGCTGGAGAATCCCTCTCAGAAGTTCCCAGGTAAGGGTTTGCACGGCAATTGCCTAAATGTGCAAACTTTCCCTTTGGGAACTATCTGAAAATGTAGTTTGAATCACAAACTTAGGATGGTTTGGCCAATAGCTACCCAGAAAAAGTTAGAAGAATTATAAACTCTTCAGATTTCTGTGTTACTATTGTAAACATCCAGCTGATCCCCGGGGGTACCTGACCCCTCCACTGATCCGACCCGCGGGGGATTCCCCCACCCACTGCCCACGGATCCAACCCAACCTTTAAACTTGTCTGCTTTTTGGCAGCTACTGCAGTAAAAAAAAAGAGGGGGCGTGACCTCCTTGAATCTGACTGAGCTGAACTGCACTGGGTTTTGAGGAACCTTTCAATGTAGGCCTCAAGCAACTCTGCCGATAAGAAACGTCAACATAATTTTCAAAGACAGGTAGGTGTGTGTTTATTGCTTATAATTCCTGTAGGCCATCTCTTTCCGACACTAGCTGGAAGTTACGGACCATTGTTAATTATGTCACTTGTGCGTGATGCAGCCAGAGGGGATGCTTTCTAAGATGCACCTGTAAAAGTTGGTAAGAGTCAATGTGGGCATGCCAAATTTCCTTAGTTTCCTGAGGAAGAATAGGTGTTGTTGTGCTTTCTTGGTAATAGCGTCGACGTGGGTGCACACCTAGGAATTTGAAGCTGTCAACCATCTCCACCTCAGCCCCATTGATGCAGACAGAGATGTGTACAATGCTTTGCTTCCTGAAGTCAATGACCAGCTCTTTAGTTTTGCTGACATTGAGTGAGAGATTGCTGTCGTTACACCACTCCACTAGGTTCTCTATCTCCCTCCTGTATTCTGACTCATCGTTGTTTGATATCCGACCCACTACGGTTGTGTCGTCAGCAAACTTGTGGATGGAGTTGGAGCAGTCGTGTGTGTATAGGGCAGTGTTCTTCAAACTTTTTTTCCGGGGACCCATTTTTACCACCCAGCCAACCTTCGGGACCCAACCCGGCCAACCTTCACAACCCACGCCGGCCGACCTTCGCGACCCACGCCGGCCGTCCTGCGTGACCCACCATTGTCTCTTACCTTGTTTGCTGCTGACAAAAATGGGGAAAATGGTTTTGGGTCGCTTTGGCCCTCGTACACGCTCCTCCAATGGAACATGTTGGATGAAGGTGAAGCCTTCCAGTGTCGGAAAATATGGAGTCTCCATTTGTCCAAAGTTCTGCATTTTTTTCAGGTAAAATTTTATCAACCCAAAGGGTTGTGAATCTCTGGAATTCCTTGCCCAGTGAAGCAGTTGAGGCTCCTTCTTTAAACGTTTTTAAGAAAAAGATAGATACCTTTCTAAAGAATAAAGGGATTCGGGGATATGGTGTACGGGCCGGAGAGTGGAGCTGAGTCCACAAAGATCAGCCATGATCTCATTGAATGGCGGAGCAGGCTCGAGGGGCCAGATGGCCTACTCCTGTTCCTAGTTCTTATGTTCTTATCAAATAAACCCCCACCCGAACTTGTAAAAAAAATGAATGAAAAAAAAATTAAATGAATAAAATAAATGAATAAAACCTCCCCGAACTTGTAAAACAAAAAGCTGCGACCGTTTAAAAAAAAAAAGCGATGATCGGGCACGCATGTGCAGTGCAGCCGCATTTTATTTACATGTTTGCAGCCGTTTTGAAGGTCGCTTGCAGCCGGCATTATGAACAGCCGGCTTCTGCGGCTGTTGTGTGTAGATTTGCACGATCGGGAGCGTCGCGACGGGCGGCTCCGCGACCCTCCCCACACCCGCCAGCCGGTCGCCCCCCCGAGTTTGCAATGCCTGGTATAGGGGATATAGTAGGGGCCTAAGTACGCAGCCTTGCTTTGCGGCGGCTCGGTATTGAGGACTATCATAGAAGAGGTGTTGTTTATTCTTACTGATTGTGGTCTATGGGTCAGGAAGTCGTGGATCCACTTGCAGAGTGAGGAGCCAAGTCCTAGGTTTTGGAGCTTTGATATGAACTCTGCTGGGATCATGGTGTTCAAGGTGGAGCTGTAGACAATAATTAGGAGTCTGATATACGGGTGGAGACAAACCATCAAACCTAATCACTTGAAAAATGGGATTAGTGTGTGTGTGTGTTACTTAATATTAAACTTGCAACTGCTAAGTAATAATTCTGTGGTGATGTGGCGGTATCTTTCACAATACCTATGTTAAGGTCAATGTTCACCTTGACTCGGTACTTTCTTTTCATTGAAGTCATTGCTGACAATCCAGCTTCACATAAACAGCTTGTGTGAAATGGAACCAACATTTCCAGTGCTACAGAAGAAGCCATGTTGCAGTCCTTCACATTGATACCCTCACTGCCTCCAATTCCTGCCAACCTCACTGCCTCCAACCTTAGTATTGTTATGGGCCAGGGTTTAGAGAACCCCAAAGTGTATCATGGAAGTTCACCTGACCCACAACTTTTAATAGATTGTGGTTATGGGGGAGCACACGGGCCTACCTTACAGGTGTAGTGCAACAGAGAATAAAGTACTTTTAAGTTAAAACAATGTTTATTTATGAAACCAGTTAATATTTTTCAACCCACAGTAAACATCTTAACAACTATCAACACCAATGAATCCCCCAAAGAATACAGTACTCTATAAGTAACTCTTAATCTTTCCTTGCAACATCCAAAAGACAAAAAAATCCTTTTTGCAGCAAGACATCAGGTTTAACTTCTCTACAGAAACAGGTATTATTGATAATTCACCAAAGGATCTGGAGACAGTCTTTAGATTGCAGAGAGAGAGACTAATACATTTTCTTGCTGTGACTGCAGCTATCCAGCTCTCAAAATGAATCTAAAACACACCCTGTAGCAGACAGCCCAACACGAGAGTAAAAGCAGACAGACAGCCCAGCTCCACCCACTCTCTGACATCACTGCAGCCATCTGATAAACACGCATTTCCTAAAGGTACACCCACTACAGATATTTTATAGACACCCATTTCTCAAAGGTACTCTCACATGACAGTATAGCACAGCAGGAGGCCATTTCATCATCAGGTCTGTGTTGGTTATTTCAAAGAACAATCCAGTTAGTTCCACTCTACAGCTCTTCACCTTATCCTTGCAAATTCTTCACCTTCAAATATTTTTAATCCAATTTTCTTTTTGAAGCTAATATCAGGCATTATGAAACTACCTGTCGCCATAGGGACACCATGAGTTACACATACCCCTACCTGTGCATACAGCAGAACTATTTAAATAACCTCATGACTCCAGGATACCACCGGTATTCCTAACCACCCTCCAGGAGCAGAGGGTTTGGAATGACTGCTCACCATTTTCCTTCTCTTGCTTCACTTTTTCCTCTTTTTTTTATGTTTGAGTAAATAATGTATGTTTTTCTCAGAGACTGATTCTCTGAGCTAATCCTATCACTTCAAGGCAGCTTTGCTTTTCGGGCTGTTTTTGCGTCCTGCTTTTGTCAGGTTTTCCTCTTGAGAGGGATCAATTCTGTAGGCTGGTCCCAATACCTGCTTTCCTCTTTCTGGGGATCCCTGATGCCTCAAAATGTTACTTAAACAGTTCCCATCTAAATGCTTCATTTGGCTCTGGGTTTGTCGCTCCATGTTTTTAATATTCAGAAATCTCTCACTATTGAAGCTTTTATCCCACACATGACACTAATTCAAACAGAACAGTGGGCTCATGGCATCCAGAAACAGGGATGCTGGGAGCAGCATTGGAAGAGAATGGTAATAAACACCACGCAGCCATGAAATGTTTTATTATTGAACCTCAGCAATGAAAAATATCAAAATATTGTCAGCAATTTAGTTTTAATGTTGAACGTTGTAAATTCATTACTGGTTCATGAGTGTGAGGTTTTGGGGGGGGGGGGGGGGGGTGGAATGCAGGGCACACGACTGGTATGGTAGTAACTGTGATGGCTACCGATCAGTTTCTAAGAGCTGAGCTGATCCAGGGGCTAGATTGATATTGGGAGAAACGCCAGGGAGGGATAATGTGCCTTTGAAACTTTCTTGTGGATGCTTGGCTGAGCATTCTTTTGGAAGGATATCTGAAAAAGCATGGGGTGAGATTTGGATGGATCTGCTAAACAAATCTGCTTAAGTCGGAAATTGTGGAGGGGAAGGAGGAGGTGATAAGTTGTTTAAATTGAGGTGCAGCAGTAAATAATTTTTATTAGTGTCACAAGTAGACTTACATTAAAGCTGCAGCGAAGTTCCTGTGAAAATCCCCTAGTTGCCACAGTACGGCACCAGTTCGGGTACATTGAGGGAGAATTCAGAATGTCCAATTCACCTAACAATCTCGTCTTTTGGGACTTATGGGAAGAAACCGGAGCACCCAGAGGAAACTCATGCAGGCACGAGGAGAACGTGCAGACTCCACACAGACAATGACCCAAGCCGGGAATCGAACCCTGGTCCCTAGTGTTGTGAAGCAACAGTGCTTACCACTGTGATACCGTGTCGCCCATAAGTACATATCTAAATATATGGTTAGATGTATTAATTAGATCCAGTGGAGTAAAATAAAAATTAACTAAGAGGGTGCCAACATTAAAGGGATCTGAATTACAGTGAATAAAAATTTGGTCCATAAACAGGAGTAACTGGATACTAAACTGAAAACATATATGACTGGAGCAACTGCTCCCTGACATTCCTGTGCCATGCCTGAACTCTGGGATGCTTTATGTCCATGTGTGCAGAAAAAATTCCAACAGTTTGAACAGAATCTCAGGGTTTTTGAAGTCGCTGTAGGGCATATGGGAGGCTGAGAACTTCCTGGAGAGTACACTTCAGCAGTTGGTTATCCTGGAGCTACAGAGAGTTCAGGAGGGTAGTAAGTGTGTGGCCATCTGGAGGGTAGAATGAAGCAGAGAGTGCTGGAATCCTATGAGGGTGTACCGGTGAAGGTGATGGTGCCGCATTGGAGTGCAGTTTAGAGCAGATTCATGGCACTGTAGGGCAAATGACTGCACAAGGATATATAAAATGTATATTTGGGGATTTGATATTCAAGGGTTTAATGTAACTGCCAACATAAGTCTCACTAATGTGTTGCTTTCTTAGAGTCAGACTGAAGGACATCACTGAATAGGTGCAGAACATTTTCTGGTAGGAAGGGGAACAGCCAGGAGTTGTGTGATCCATGTGGAAACCAGTGACATAGCTGGAAAAAAATAGAATGACATCAACTTTAAGTACAGAAACAGGCTTGATGGCCCGTTTCTCCCTCCACAGGTGCTGCTGACCTGTTGAGTGTTTCAAGCAGTTGGATGGGGAGGCAGTGGTGTAGAGGTACCGGCACTGGCCTAGTAATCCAGAGACCTGGGGCAAGATCTGGGTTCAAATCCCACCACGGCAGATGGTGCAGTTTGAATTCAATTTTAAAAATCTGTAATTAAAAGTCAAATGACCGTTATCAATTGTCGTAAAATCCCATCTGGTTCACTAATTTCCTGACCTGTGACTCCAGACCTACATCAATGTGGTTGACTCTCAAATGCTCTCTCTAATGGAGGGCAGTTAAGGATAGGCAATAAATGCTGGCCCAGCCAGCGATGTCCACATCCGACAGATATATAAAAAAAAGACTGTGGGGAATTGATACAGATTTCACACTCTTGGGACATTTGGACTTGGGCCAGTTCTAGTACTTGTACAAGATGGATGATTTGCTGGGACAGAGCTGGAATCAATGTCCGTGCAGAGACATTAACCAGTGTTTTGGAGGGAGGGTTTTAACAAGTTTGACAAGGGAGGGGCACTAGAGAGGAACTACAAGGTGTGCAGAGGACTTGGAGAGCCAAACAGCATGAAAATGAAGAGTAGTTTGGAAATATAATCAAGTACAGAAATGTAAGGAAGACCAAGAAGGTTTTAGAATGGATGTATCAACTACAAGCAAAAGTCGCCACATGAGATTATATGTTATTAATAACAGAGACTTGGCTCAAACAAGGGAAGGGATGGGTATTTAATATTCCTAACAAAAACAGAAAATGCTGGACAATCTCAGCAGGTCTGATCGCATCTGAGAGAGAGAAGGGAGCTAACATTTTGAGTCTGGATGACTCTTTGTCAAAGCCACCCAGACTCAAAACATTAGCTCCCTTCTCTCTCCACAGATGCTGTCAGACTTGCTGAGATTGTCCAGTATTTTCTGTTTTTGTTTCAGATTCCAGCATCCACAGTAATTTGCTTTTATTCAATATGCCTAGCTCCAATACATTCAGGAAGGTCGGGGAAGATTTCATATTAAAAAAAGAAGGTGGGGTGGCAGTTTTGATCAACAGTATTGTTACAGCACTGGAAACAGATGTTGTACTTTGGGGTTCAAAGACAGAATCTAATTGATTAGAATTAACAAACAATAGAGGAGTTATTAAGCTGTTCAGTAGATGCTACAGGATTTCAATTATCAGGAAGGAGATCAGGGAGAAAATCTATCAGCAAATTTCAGAAAGATGGAAGCACTACAAAATAGTGCTAAAAGGGCTATCCTAATAGCGACTGGGAAAATATGCTTCCATCCCAATGAGGAAGGAAGCAGATCTAGATCTAGTTCGAGGGAATTGGAACAAGTAGAGCATATTTGACTGGGAAAGCTTTTGGGAAACAGTGTTCACAATACTGTTGGACTTTAAAGTAGTTATGTAAAAGGAGAAGAAGTGATCATATATGAAAATCGTCCACTAGAGGAGAACTAGTTTCAATGACTGGAATTTTCCAGCAGCGGAAGGTGCATTCAACAGGAAACTTTGACAGCAGTGGGACCAGAAGATCCCGCTGCCGGCCAATGGTGAGCCGCCTTGTAGTGGGTTGCGCAATAAATGCTGCCCAATGGGCTGAATTGGTTTCTGGCCTGGGTAACTGGAATCCAAGATTGGCTATTGTTACAATCACTGTACAGACCAATAACGTTTGAAAAGATATATCAATTTCTAATGACCAGCTGAAAAGATCATCAATCAAGATTTTAAGTTTTAAGACTTTTATTGTAATAAACAAACTAAAAATAACATTGTGTAAACACCATTCAATCAGGCAACTTATCTAAGTTACAGTAAAGATTCCCCATTTAACTATGAAAGTGATCAAAAATACCCCTTTCTGAATATAGCTTACTCTATCCTTTAAATGGATACTTCATTCTCCAGGAACGAGTCCAAAGCTATTCTCACCTACCAATGGCTTGCTTCCTTTTTCGTTTTCCTGCCAGGTATCATAAAATGGAACCCAAAAGTCTTTTATAAACAAATTAACAGTGGGGCTGATTAGATGGGGTCAAGGGGCTAGAACATGGCTAGATCACTAAGTACTGTACATCTGTCTTCACTGGAAGAACAAGTTGTCAATGTTACAGAAATGAGAAAGTAGCAAATAAATTGCATAAGATAAATACAGGTAATGAAGGTGTACTAAAACGTTGACAGCACTCATACGTTGAAGATTCAACTCGTTTAGATGAGGTACATTCTCAGTTGTTAAGGGAAATAAGGGGAAAATTGTGGTGGCTCTGGCTCCAATCTTCCAATCCTCCAGGAGGGGAGTTCTGCCAGAGGACTGGAGGACTTCTCTGTGGAACACATACAGGTCACCAATACTTGAAATAGTGCAACACTATTTTATTGAATCATTAACTGTTTAACATACTCTCACTGTGGGTTAACACGATACTAGTTTTAACTAAAGACCTTTGCCTTGTCCTAACCAGTCGATGCACTCAGCACATGGTGAATGTCTGTGCTGCAGGCTGTGAGCTTTGTCCTACTAGCTAGCGGGAACTCTGATGCCCCTGATTTGTTATGTTGTAGGTGTAACATAACCGGCTTCCTTGTGGTGCACCTGACAAAGGAAGGTTCAGACGTGGAGATAACTTCAACACGTTTATTAAACTATTTACACTTCTATTACTCGGGTTCGACACTACTGCTAATCCTACTATAGCTACCCAGACCGACTAACCAGCTGCTGCAATCCACGTGGTGGGTGTAATATTGAATCAACCCTGTGTCTGTCCTCACTGACTGTCTCCATTGGAAAGAGGCAGATCATGTGTGTGGTGTCCTTTATATATGGGTTGGTGTAATGCCCCCCTGTGGTCGTGTCACCTACGTGTGTATCGTGAATGTCCATTGGTCGCATTCTATCTAACTTATCTATTGGTTGAGTGTGTGTATGTGATGTCACTGGTGCTCCATCTAGTGTCTAGCTAGCCTACATGTATTTATATTGATGCACATCACCACAGCCCCCTGTCTTTATAGTGCGTGTGCTCTAACTAGTGATTGGCTACGGTGTGTGTGTTGATTGGTCCCACTGTGTGTCCATCAGTGTGTGTCTGCACCATGATATACTGGTGTATATTATGAAATCCCCCCCCCTTTTATAAAAGAATGTACATGTGTGGCAATAAATAGTGTATGGTGAGAATGTCCCTGACTATGTGTGTGCGAAAGACATATTTACAGGACTATGTACATGAGAACTAAGCTATTTACATGGGAAGGTGCCTGGTGCAGAAAAACAGTATGCAACAAGAATAACGAGATGAACGCTATATACAAATCATATAAACGATCAAACGGAAGAACAGAACAATTCAGAAAGTCTATAAGTCCACAAAGTTCACAAATTAAGTCTCTGAGGTGGGCGACGAATTCTGGTTGACCGCCTCAAGGGTGGGTCGGGAGCCGCCAGCTGAGGAGCGGGCTGGACTGCGTCAGTGAGCAGGATGCAGAGTGACCGGGATCTCTGCATAGTCCACGGCAGGGTCAGGAGGAGGGCGAGGCGACAGTGGAGGATCACGTAGCGAGCGTGGAACGATCCGAAGGGTGCGTCGATTGCGGCGCAGAATGGAGCCATCCGGTAGACGAACCAGGAACGAGTGTGGGGCCACCTGCCGAAGGACAACAACGGTTGCAGACCAGCCACCATCCGGAAGATGGATGTGGACGTTGTCATCTGGAGCCAGAGCAGGGAGATCAGCTGCACGGGAGTCAGGAGCCGCCTTGTGCTGTGCACGAGACAGCTGCATCCGTCGCAGGACCGGAACGTGGTCGAGGTCTGGGACATGAATGGACGGCACCGTCGTCCTCAGGGGACGACCCATGAGCAATTGGGCTGGCGAGAGGCCAGTGGACAGTGGGACGGAGCGATAGGCCAGCAAGGCGAGGTAGAAATTGGACCCAGCATCGGCAGCCTTGCAGAGGAGCGTTTGACTGTGGACGCTCTTCTCCGCTTTGCCATTGGATTGGGGGTACAGGGGACTTGATATCACATGTGCAAAATTGTACAGCCTGGCAAAGTTGGACCATTCCTGGCTTGCGAAGCAGGGGCCATTGTCCGACATAACCGTGAGTGGGATGCCGTGTCGAGCAAAGGTGTCCTTACAGGCACGGATGACTGCAGACGATGTGATATCGTGCAACCGTATCACCTCCGGGTAATTTGAAAAGTAGTCCACGGTCAGGACATAGTCTCTACCCAGCACTTGGAACAGGTCGATGCCCACCTTGGTCCAAGGTGACGTGACCAACTCATAGGGCTGCAGGGTCTCACGTGGTTGGGCCGGCTGGAAGCGCTGACAAGTGGGGCAGTTGAGCACTGTGTTGGCTATGTCTTTGTTAATGCCAGGCCAGTACACTGCCTCTCGTGCCCGTCGGCGGCACTTTTCCACGCCAAGATGGCCCTTGTGTAGCTGTTTCAGGACGAGCTGGCGCATTCTATGCGGGATGACAATGCGGTCCAGTTTCAGAAGAACCCCGTCTACTACCGCCAGATCTTCTCTGACATTATAGAGCTGAGGGCATTGGCCCTTGAGCCACCCGTCTGTTAGGTGGCGCATGACACGCTGTAGCAAAGGGTCAGCCGCCGTCTCGCGGCGAATTTGGACGAGGCGTTCATCCGTGGCAGATAGATTGGAGACCACGAAGGCCACATGGGTGTCAACCTGGCAGACGAATCCCGCTGGGTCACACGGAGTGTTGACTGCCCTGGAGAGAGCGTCAGCCTGGGGTGTATACCAGCTGGAAGTCATATCGCCGGAGCTTAAGAAGAATACGCTGGAGGCGATGCGTCATGTCATTCACGTCTTTCTGTATTATATTGACCAGCGGGCGATGGTCGATCTCGACGGTGAATTGAGGAAGTCCGTACACGTAATCGTGAAATTTAACCACACCAGTCAGAAGGCCCAGGCACTCCTTTTCTATCTGCGCATAGCGCTGTTCTGTGGGGGTCATGGCGCGTGACGCATATGCAATGGGGGCCCATGATGAGGCCTCATCGCGTTGCAGGAGCACTGCCCCAATGCCGGATTGGCTAGCATCGGTCGAAATTTTGGTCTCTTTTGCTGCATCAAAGAAAGCTAAGACCGGGGCCGTGGTGAGTTTGGTTTTGAGTTCTCTCCATTTGCGCTCGTGGGCACGGAGCCATTGGAAGTCTGTCGTCTTCCTGACCAGGTTCCTGAGAGCCGTGGTATGAGAGGCGAGGTTAGGGATGAACTTCCCTAAAAAGTTGACCATGCCCAGAAATCGCCTTCTTGTCCTCTGGCATTTTCATGGCTGTGATAGCAGACACCTTGTCCGCATCCGGCCGCACACCCAACTGGGAGATGTGGTCCCCGAGGAACCTGAGTTCCGTCTGACCAAAAGAGCATTTGGCCCTGTTGAGGCATAGGCCCTGCTCACGTATGCGTTTGAATATGCGCTGGAGGCGACTGACATGCTCCTGCGGGGTGGAAGACCAAATTATTATGTCGTCGACATAGACGTGAACACCTTCAATGCCTTCCATCATTTGTTCCATAATCCTATGAAACACTTCTGAAGCAGATATGATCCCAAATGGCATCCTGTTGTAACAATATCTGCCATAGGGGGTATTGAATGTACACCGTTTCCTGCTGAATTTGTCGAGCTGGATTTGCCACAATCCTTTTGAGGCATCAAGTTTGGTGAAGAGCTTGGTGAGAGCCATCTCGCATGTGATCTCTTCGCGCTTGGGAATTGGATAATGCTCCCTCATGATATTGCGATTTAGATCCTTGGGATCAATGCAAATTCTCAATTCGCCAGAAGGCTTTTTTACACATACCATGGAACTGACTCAGTCGGTTGGTTCCGTGACTCTGGAAATCACTCCTTCGTCCAGGAGGTCCTGCAGCTGCTGCTTGAGGCGGTCCTTAAGGGGTGCTGGGACCCTGCGAGGTGCGTGCACCACAGGCGTGGCATTCTGTTCCATTAAGATCTTGTCGGTATATGGGAGCGTGCCCATGCCTTCGAAGACGTTGATGATGGTGTTGAGTTGCACCCTGAAGTCAGTGTCTTGAAAGGCAGACGTGTCATCAGGAGAGAGAGTGAACTCTCGGAACTAGGTTGAACAGCTTGCATGCCTGCGCGCCAAGTAGGGAGGCTTTCGAGGAGCCCACGATTTCAAAAGGAAGGATGGCTTTGCGTGACCTGTGCGTCACTTCAAGTTGGCACGAGCCGCTGGCAGCAATGGTATTGCCATTGTAATCCAATAGCTGGCAGGCTGATGGAAGGATGGCTGGTTTGACATGAAGGCTTTGGAAGTCAGACTGCGCAGTGAGATTGGCGGAGGCACCAGTGTCCAGGCGGAATCGTATTTGGGACCGGTTGACCCTCAGGGTGGCACACCACTCATCGTCCGGATCGATGCTGTATACCGACAGCGGCTGGTGTCTTTGCTTCGGGGACACTCTGCTGTTTGTCACGATACCGACTCGAAAAGGCGCCTTCGGGTCCTCGGTGTCACTACTGTGTGGGAGATCCGCATCGGACTCGGTGACCGTGGGTTGATTTGCCCGGACATCCCTGCGAGGCTGGCAGAAGCAATATGAGTTGGCAGGCTGAGCTGCTCGGCAGAAGGCAGCATAGAGGGAAAGTCTGCCACATCTTAGGCATTGTCGAGATTTGGCAGGGCATTGCCGTTTTACATGGGTGGACCCACAGTTGCCGCAAGTCGGAGCGTCGCTGCGCCACCGTGCCTGCGCATTACGTTCTTCGACGTCGCCGTCCCCTCGTTTGGTGCGCACAAGCACGAGAGTCCGCGAAAAGCGCACAAAATAGCCGCCCTCATCCAGGCTGAGGCCCTGGAGTTGCTCAATTCCTTGGACCCGTTCCGCCTCGTGGGGTCCTTGCCGCGCCGTTTCAGCCGCTTGGATGTGGGAATACCGACTCGTGGCGTTTTCGTGTAGGACACAGGTCTCAATGGCGGTCGCTCGGGTGAGCTGCTTTACTTTGAGGAGCTGCTGTAGTAGGGGGTCCAACTGAACACTGAAAACGATCTGGTCGCGAATCATGGAGTCGGAGGTGGGCTCGTAGCTGCAAGACTGCGCAAGGATGCGGAGGTGCGTGAGAAAGGATTGGAAAGGTTCATCCTTACCCTGCAAATGCTGTTGGAACACGTAGCGCTCAAAACTTTCATTCACCTCTACGCTGCAGTGAGTGTCAAACTTGAGGAGGACCGTCTTGACCTTTGTTTTATCTTCATCATCCGCAAAGGTAAGAGAATTGAAAATGTGGATGACATGGTCCCCGGCCGTGGATAGGAGGAGAGCAATCTTCCTGGTATCCGAGGCGTCCTCCCTGTCTGTGGCTGTTTGAATATCTTCCAGTTGACCCCTAGGTTTCCGGCGATGCGGAGCGGCGGCGGGCAGATGTTGTCCATGTTGCAGGATGATGGAATGCTGGGGGAAGGCAGATCACTTGCAGGTAGGTCTAAGAAGTGCTAATATCCCGCAACTCCTGGTATCATGTTGTGTTGGGCGCTCTGGATCCGTGGAGCACATACAGGTCACCAACACTTGAAATAGTGCAACACTTTTTATTGAATCATTAACTGTTTCACATATTCTCACTGTGGGTTAACACGATACTAGCTTTAACTAAAGACCTTTGCCTTGTTCTAACCAGTCGATGCACTCAGCACATGGTGAATTCTGTGCTGCAGGCTGTGAGCTCTGTCCTACTAGCTAGCTGCAGCTCGAATGAGCAGGAACTCTGATGTCCCCTGTCTTTATAGTTCGTGTGCTCTAACTGGTGATTGGCTGCGGTGTGTGTGTGTTGATTGGTCGCGCTGTGTGTCCATCAGTGTGTGTGTATCTGCACCATGATATACTGGTGTATATTATGCCACATAGGAAATAGGAACAGGAGTAAGCAGTTCAGCTCCTTGTGTCTGCTCCGCCATTCAATAGGATCATGACTGATCTGACGGGCGCGATTCTCCACTCCCACGCCGGTTGGGAGAATCGCCTGGGCCGCCAAAATTTCCAGGGACGCTGGTCCGACGCCCTCCCACGATTCTCCCAAGCGGCGGGAACGGCCTGGTCGAGTTTTGCGGGCCGCAGGCCAGAGAATCGCCGGAGACACCCAAAATGGCGATTCTCCGGCACCCCCACTATTCTGAGGCCCGGATGGGCCGAGTGGCCAGGCCAAAATGGCGGGTTCTCCCTGGTGCCGTCCACACCTGGTCGCTGCAGTCGTGGGCGGTGCGTGAACGCTGGGGGGGGGGGGGCGGCCTGTGGGGGGGGGGAGAGGGGATCCTGCACCGGGCTTCACCTGCAATGTGGGGTGGCCCGCGATCGGTGCCCACCGATCGTCGGGCCGTCCTCTCTGAAGGAGGACCTCCTTCCTTTCGCGGCCCCGCAAGATCCGTCCCCATCTTCTTGCGGGGCAGATTTGGACAGGACGGCAACCACGCATGCGCGGGTTGACACCGGCCAACCCGCGCATGCGCGGATGACGTCCGTTATGCGGCGCCGGCCGCGTCATCTATGCGGCGCCGCTTTTACGCGGGCGACAAGGCCTGGCACGGGTAGATGACACGGCCCCCATACTGGCCCATTGTCAGGGCCTGAATCGGTCAGGACCGGGGCCGTTCCGCGCCGTCGTGAACCTCAACGGCGTTCACGACAGCGCGGCCACTTCGGCGTGGGAGTGGAGAATCCCGCCTGACATTCCTCATTCACTTTCCTGTCCTTTCCCCATAACCCTTGATAAAATATGGAAGTTTGCATGCATTTATTGAGAGCAAATCATGTTCGACGAACTTGTTTGAATGTTGATGTCGTGTATATGGAGCTCCAAAAAACATTTGATTGAGTCCTACACAATAGACTTGCAAGCAAAATTGAAGCTCGTGAGATTAAATGGGCAGTAGCTGCATGGATACAAAATTGGCTGAGAGACAGAAAGGAAAGGGTAGTGATGAGCAGTTATTTTACACCAGAGAGGGAAGTGTGTCATGGTGCTCCTCAAGTATTGTGAGCATTGCTATTCTAGATCGATATTAATGACCAAACGTTGGGTACGTAGATCACAATTTCTAAGTATGAAACAGTGAAGAAGATAGTAACAGACTTAGAAGTGTGAAGTGAATCATTTTGTTAGGATGAATGAGCAGAGGCAGTATCAGCTAAATTATACTATTATAAAGGGCGTGGAAACTTGGTCGGACAAGTTAAAGCTATCAAAAATGCATTCAAGGTTCTTACTTTACAGAGGCATGACAGTGAGGAACAATAGGTAATGCTAAATCTGTATTAAACACTAGTTAGACCCCAGAAGGAGTAATGTTTCCAATTCTGGGGATGTGTACACTTTAGGAAGGATGTCAGGGGCGTCAAGAGGGTACAGAGGAGCTTTGCTAGTATGCTACCTGGGGTGAGGGACTTCAGTTATATGAAGAAACTAGAAAAACAGGAATAAAAACTGAAAGTGCTGAAATACTCAGCAAGCCAAGCAGCTCCCAGGAGAGTTAAAACAAAGTTGACATTTCAGGTTGATGACCTTTCATCACAGAAACTGGCACCTTTCTCCTTAAAGTAGAACAAGTTAAGGGGAGATTTGATAGAGGTTCTCATGGCCATGAAGGGTTTTGATGGGTAAACTGTTTTCAGTGGCACAATGGTTGATAATCAGAGAAAGCAGATTTTAAAAATAATAATAATAATTTTATTGAGGCATTTTGGCACAGTAAACAGCAACAGTACAGAACAGTGTGCAAAGAACAATCAACATAGTGCGTAAACCAGCTTCCATCCCACAAGGACCCACCTAATTAACCCCCTAATCTATGTTGCCCTAACCACCCCTCCTGCTGACGGTTAATTTTCCGTCAAGAAGTCGATAAACGGTTGCCACCTCGGGGCGAGCCCTGACAGTGACCCTCTCAGAGGGAACTTAATTTTCTCCAGACCGAGGAAGCTCGCCATGTCCGATAGCCAGGCCTCCGACTTCGGGGGCTTTGAGTCCCTCCATGACATCAGTATTCGTCGCCGGGCTGCCAGGGAAGCAAAGGCCAGAACGTCGGCCTTTCTCTCCTACTGGACTCCCGGGTCCTCCGAAACCCAAAAATTGCCACCTCAGGACTCATCACCACCCTTGTTTTCAGTACCCGGGACATAACGTCCGTGAATCCCTGCCAGTACCCCCTGAGTTTTGGACATGCCGAGAACATGTGGACATGGTTTGCTGGTCCTACCGCACATCTGGCGCTCCAGTCCAAAGAATTTACTCATCCAGGCCACTGTCATGTGGGCCCGGTGGACGACCTTCAATTGGATCAGGCTGAGCCTAGCGCATGTTGCAGTCGCGTTTACCCTGCTCAACGCCTGCGCCCATAAGCCCTCTTCTATCTCACCTCCGAGCTCCTCTTCCCAGTTAAGCTTCAGCTCCTCGGTCAGCGTCTCCTCTGCCCCCGTAAGTTCTTTATATGTATCCGAGACCCTCCCCTCCCCCACCCATCCACTGGACACTACCCTGCCCTGGATCCCCCTAAATGGCAGGCGTGGGAAGGATGGAATCTGTCTGCGTAGAAAGTCCCGCACCTGCAAGTACCTGAAATCATTCCCTCTCGCCAGCCCAAATTTCTCCTCCAGCGCCCTCATCCTCGGGAAGTCCTCTTCTAAGAACAGATCCCCCATCCTCTCAATCCCAGCCCTCCGCCATATTCGGAACCCACCACCCATATTCCCCGGGGCAAACCGGTGATTGTCGCAAATTGGGGACCAAACCAATGCTCTCACTTCTCCCATGTGCCTTCTCCATTGGCACCAGATCCGCAAAGTCGCCACCACTATAGGGCTGGAGGAGTACCGTGCTGGTGGGAGCGGCAGGGGCGCCGTAAGCAGGGCTGCCAAACTGGTGCCCCTGCACGAAGCGGCCTCCATCCGCCCCCAAACCGACCCCGCACCCATAATCCACTTCCTTATCATAGTTATGTTGGCCGCACAGTACTAATTACTAAAGTTTGGCAGCGCCAGCCCCCCTTCCACTCGGTTCCTCTCGAGCATCACCCTCTTCACCCGCCCACACAAATCCCATAATCATTTTATTGACCTTAAAAAAGGACCGCGGAATGAAAATGGGGAGACACTGGAATACGAACATGAATCTCGGGAGGATCGTCATTTTAACCGTCTGCACTCTCCCCTTTAGTGTCAGTGGGAGCGGATCCCACCTCCGGAACTCGACCCTCATTTGCTCCACCAACCGGGATAAGTTCAACTTGTGCATCCGACCCCAGTCCCGCGCCACCTGTATCCCTAAGTATCTGAACCTGTCCTCTACTAACCTAAACGGCAGCCCCCTCAGCCGACCCTCCTGGCCCCTCGCCTGGACTACAAACAACTCAGTCTTTGCCATGTTCCGTTTATACCCCGAGAACCGTCCGAATTCCCTCAACCCCCCCCCCCCCAACCGTACCAGCCCCTTCCAACCTCTAGAAGCTCTCAGGGCAATTGCCAACGGCTCTATTGCTAGCGGAAACAGCAGTGGGGAGAGGGGGCATCCCTGCCTTGTCACTTGGTACAGTCTGAAATAGTCAGACGTCGTCCTATTCATCCTTACACTAGCCTCCGGAGCCTGGTACAGCAGCCTAACCCAGTCGATAAAGCCCTCCCCGAACCCAAATCGCCCCAACACCTCCCACAAATAGTCCCACTCAGCCCGGTCAAAAGCCTTTTCGGCATCCATTGCCACGACGACCTCGACCTCCCTACTCTCCGGGGGCATCATGAGCACATTTAGGTTGGCCACCAGCTGCCTGCCCTTGATGAACCCAGTTTGGTCTTCCATAATAACGTCTGGCACATAGTCCTCAATCCGAGAAGCCAAAAGCTTGGCCAGTAATTTTGCATCTACATTGAGCAGAGAGATCGGCCTATTGGACCCACATGCCTCTGGGTCTTTGTCCCGTTTCAGTATCAGGGAGATGGTGGCCTGTGACATCGTCGGGGGTAAAAACCCTCTGTCTCTTGCCTCATTAAAAAAGTGTTCAGACTGGAGTCCAGTTACCAGTGGTATACCACAAGGATCTGTTTTGGGGCCACTGCTGTTTGTCATTTTTATAAATGACCTGGAGGAGGGCGTAGAAGGATGGGTGAGTAAATTTGCAGATGACACTGAAGTCGGTGGAGTTGTGGACAGTGTGGAAGGATGTTACAAGTTACAGAGGGACATAGATAAGCTGCAGCGCTGGGCTGAGAGGTGGCAAATGGAGTTTAATGCAGAAAAGTGTGAGGTGATTCATTTTGGAAGGAATAACTGGAAGACTGAGTACTGGGCTAATGGTAAGATTCTTGGCAGTGTGGATGAGCAGAGAGATCTCGGTGTCCATGTACATAGATCCCTGAAAGTTGCCACTCAGGTTGAGAGGGTTGTTAAGAAGGCGTACGGTGTGTTGGCTTTTATTGGTAGAGGGATTGAGTTTCGGAGCCATGAGGTCAAGATGCAGCTGTACAAAATTCTGGTGCGGCCGCATTTGGAGTATTGCATGCAATTCTGGTCGCCGCATTATAGGAAGGATGTGGAAGCATTGGAAAGGGTGTAGAGGAGATTTACCAGAATGTTGCCTGGTATGGAGGGAAGATCTTATGAGGAAAGGCTGAGGGACTTGAGGCTGTTTTCGTTAGAGAGAAGAAGGTTAAGAGGCGACTTAATTGAGGCATACAAGATGATCAGAGGATTGGATAGGGTGGACAGTGAGAGCCTTTTTCCTCGGATGGTGATGTCTAGCACGAGGGGACATAGCTTTAAATCGAGGGGAGATAGATATAAGACAGATGTCAGAGGTAGGTTCTTTACTCAGAGAGTAGTAAGGGTGTGGAATGCCCTGCCTGCAACAGTAGTGGACTCGCCAACACTAAGGGCATTCAAATGGTCATTGGATAGACATATGGACGATAAGGGAATAGTGTAGATGGGCTTTAGAGTGGTTTCACAGGTCGGCACAACATGGAGGGCCGAAGGGCCTATACTGCGCTGTAATGTTCTATGTTCTAACCAGCACCGGCCCCACTATCTCAGAGAACGTTTTATAGAACTCCACCGGATACCCATCCGGCCCCTGGCTTTACCCGATTGCATGGCTCTCAAGCCCTCCAATATTTCTTCGGTCCTTCCCCCCCCCCGTCGACTACCTTCCATATTTCCCTAGCCGCCTCCCTCTTCCTCAGTTCCTGTGCCCGCATTCTACTGGCTTTCTCCCCATGCTCGTAGATCGCGCCTCTCGCCTTCCTAAGCTGCTCCACCGCCTTACCTGTGGACAACACCCCAAACTCCGTCTGTAGCCTTCGTCGTTCCCTTAATAGCTCTGCCCTCGGGGTCTCCGCATACCTCCTGTCTGTCTGTATGATCTCCTTTACCAGTCGGCCCGATCTGCCCTGTCCATCGTGTCCCTATGTGCTCGAATCGAGATCAGCTCCCCTCTCACCACAGCCTTCAGCCCTCCCAGAGCACCGCAGCTGAGACTTCTGTGTCATTGACCTGCAGGTAGTTTTGCATACATTTCCTCACCCTCTCACACACCGCCTCGTCCACCAACAGACCAACCCCTAACCTCCATTGAGAGCGCTGAAAGCTTTCCTTACCGACCTGCAGATCAACCCAGTGTGGAGCATGGTCCGAAATAGCGATTGCCGAATATTCTACGTCCGTCACCCCCGCCAGCAAATCCCTGCTCATGATGAATAGATCAATTCGGGAATACACCTCATGAGCATGTCAAAGAACGAAAACTCCTTCCCCGTCGGCCGGCTAGCCCTCCATGGGTCAAACCCCCCCCATTTGATCCATGAACCCCCTCAGTTCCTTGGCCATTACCTGCACCCTACCCGTTTTTGAACATGGCCGGTCCAGGCCGGGGTGAAGGACTGTGTTAAAATCACCTCCCATAATCGGCCTGTGCGAGTCCAGGTCAGGTATCTTCCCCAGCAGTTTCTCAGTAAAATCCACATCATCCCAATTTGGGGCATGTACATTGACCAAAACTACCCTCACCCCCTCGAGCTTGCCACTCACCATGACAAATCTGCCTCCCCCATTCGAAATTGTGCTTCCCACCTCGAATTGCACCCGTTTGTTAACCAAAATCGCGACCCCTCTGGTCTGAGTATCCAGCCCCGAGTGGAAGACCTGGCTAATCCAGCCCTTCCTTAATCTGACCTGGTCAGCTACTTTCAGATGAGTCTCCTGTAGCATAATTACGTCCGCCTTCAGCACCCTCAGATGCGTGAACACACGTGCCCTCTTTACTGGCCCGTTTAATCCTCTAACGTTCCAGATGATCAGCCTGGTTGGGGGTCACCGTGCCCCCCCCCCCCCCCCTTCACTGATCAGCCATCTCCTTTCTTGGGCCCGACCTTAGTCCCTGTGCCGCGTTTCCCCTGGCCCGCCTCCTGGCAGCCCCCACCTCCGACCTCCTCCATGTAACTAAACCCAAGTCCCTCCCTCGTCAGCTGATCAACTTTCCCCCCCCCCCCCGAGCAACAACACCCTGTAACCTAAACCCTGCCATAAACTAGCTAAATGCACACCCCCCACCTGGCTTCCGTAGACCAGCTCACCCAGCTAGCCTGGTGGCTCTTGACTCCGGCGCGAACAGGTCTCCCACCTATTGTTCCCTCTGACCCATCCCCCCCCGCTCATCGACACCACTTCCCCAAACCAGCCAGCCTCGAGCAATTGCTCTGAAAAAAAACCCCAAAGAAAACCCCGACGCTAGTGCAATTCATCGCTCGGGGGGGCGCTCGCGGCTGCCTCGCCAGCGCTCTGTGCGCCCTATCCACCTCCAACGGACGAGGGAAGACATCATTCCCCAACAGCTTCTGGAACATGTCTGCCACATACACGGCAGCACCCACTCCCTCAGCCCCCTCCAGGAGACCAACAATTCTTAAATTCTGCCGACCGGACCTATTTTCCAGGTCCTCCACCTTTTCCAGAAGCCTTTTTTGTTGGTCTTTCAGCCTCCCCATCTCCACCTCCACCACTGTTTGGTGATCCTCCTGCTCCTCCAGCGCCTTCTCCAGCTTCTCGATCGTCCGATCCTGGGCATCCAGCCTGTGCTCCAGCCGGTCGATTGATTCCTGGATCAGGTCTAAACTGTCCCGTTTCAATGTGGTGAAGCTCTCTTGGATGACCTTTAACAGATGCTCCGTTGTTGGCTGGGCTGTCTGCACTGGGATCCGGACATCGGCCATATTGTCCTCAGCAGCAGCCTCCACACTGTCCTTGCTTGCCCACTTCTTCAAATGTTTACGATTCTTTCTGCTTCTTAATTCCATACACCTATATCTGGAGGTGGAGGGGCAGGTAGTATGGAGGAGGTGAGGAGGCTTCAGAAAGATTTAGACAGTTTAGGAGAGTGGTCCAAGAAATGGCTGATGAAATTCAACGTGGGCAAGTGCGAGGTCTTGCACTTTGGAAAAAAAGAATAGAGGCGTGGACTATTTTCTAAACGGTGACAAAATTCATAATGCTGAAGTGCAAAGGGACTTGGGAGTCCTAGTCCAGGATTCTCTAAAGGTAAACTTGCAGGTTGAGTCGTAATTAAGAAAGCAAATGCAATGTTGTCATTCATCTCAAGAGGCTTGGAATATAAAAGCAGGGATGTACTTCTGAAGCTTTATAAAGCATTAGTTAGGCCCCATTTAGAATATTGTGAGCAATTTTGGGCCCCACACCTCAGGAAGGACATACTGGCACTGGAGCGGGTCCAGCGGAGATTCACACGGATGATCCCAGGAATGGTAGGTCTAACATACGATGAACGTCTGAGGATCCTGGTATTATATTCATTGGAGTTTAGGAGGTTGAGGGGAGATCTAATAGAAACTTACAAGATAATGAATGGCTTAGATAGGGTGGAGGTAGGGAAGTTGTTTCCATTAGCAGGGGAGACTAGGACCCGGGAGCACAGCCTTAGAATAAAAGGGAGTCACTTTAGAACAGAGATGAGGAGAAATTTCTTCAGCCAGAGAGTGGTGGGTATGTGGAATTCATTGCCACAGAGGGCGGTGGAGGCCGGGACATTGAGTGTCTTTAAGACAGAAGTTGATAAATTCTTGATTTCTCGAGGAATTAACCCATCTGGGTCACTAACATCCTTTCGGGAATGAAATCTGCATCCTTGCCTAGCCTGGTTTACATGTGATTCCAGACCACAGTAGTGTGGTTGACTCTTAATTTCTCTCTTCAGTGATGGAGCATTCAATTCAAGGGCATTTAGGGATGGCAAACAAACACTGCCTTGTCAGCCATGCCCACATCCCATGAAAGAGTAAAGAAAGAAAAGTGACTTCAGATTAATTCGATGAACTCTTTGTATTAGATGCCAAAGGCGATGAATTTGACAGTTTTAAAAACATTATTTGTGGTTCACATTTTCTATTCAAAGTAAAAGTCAACCCTTTTTGGATGGATTTTTCAAAGCTTCAAAGGCCGACTTGTATACCATAATCTACATACAGTATTTGAAGTTGAAACATTTAGAAGGCTTTGGTGAAAGAGCAAGGGAGTTGAACTAATTTCATAGCTCTTTCAAAGAGGCACCATAATTACAATCAGCTGAATTGCCTCCTCTGTGCTGTATAATTTGATGAATGTATGATACACTCAGATCCAGAATAATGCTCCCTTTACTTGTTCCCCAATTTCAAGAGCTTCCCACTAATGTACCATTATGATTTTTTTCTACTTCCCTTGTTAACTACTCTTGGCTTCTTTTATGCTATAATTGTGAATTTAGTACTGAACCGTGGGAGCTTTTGTGCTCCAGACCATGTCATAGAATCATAGAATCCGTACAATGCAGAAGGAGGCCATTCGGCCTATTGAGTCTGCACCAACGATCTGAAAGAGCACTCTGCCTAGGCCCTATCTCATAACCCCACCTGGGCCAATTTAGCATATCCAATGCACCAAATCTGCACATCTTTAAACTGTGGGAGGAAACCCACGCAAACATTGGGAGAATGTGCAAACTCCACACAGTCACCCGAGGTCGGAATCAAACCCAAGTCCCTGGCACTGTGAGGCAGCAGTGTTAACCACTGTGCCACCTTGCCTCCATTAATTTCTGATTAAAACAGTCACTCCTTGCATATTAAACTTATACAGTTGTTAGTGAGTCAAAATTTTAATCTGATAAATGCAGCTTACATTGAAATCCTGTGATTTCTGTCTCCGTCTGTTTGTATTTTGACAAAATGTATATGATGTCATAAGCTGCAAGGATTTTGATCAGGCAATTTATACTCACCATCTGAATGCTGCGTTGAAGCTATTTAATCAGTCCTCTAATTTATTGTGTTCTATAACTTCTACATTTTGGATTTGCTCAGGCAGATTTGATTAATTTTAGTCTATTGTTTTTGCCAATAGCAGGCATTATTGTCAGAAATGATCATGCAGTGCTATTCAGCTGATGTATGTCAATCACCTTAATGATGTTGAATCATGAATTCCGGTGCGGTGGCATGAAGTAGCGACCACATCTCGAGTGGCTCCCGCGCACGCTCTGGCACTTTGGGTTTATGTGCCCGATCAGAAGAATGTTTTTAAAAAGCAAACTTACCAGGATGTGAAATTGACCGCGAAGAGTGTGATGTCAAAATGGACATCGAAGAGGGGCCGAAGGGTGAAATTACAAACGTCGAGCCCGAGCAGCGAGGCATCAAAGATGGCGGAAGAAGCGGCCATGCCCATCACCCTCGACATGATGGTAGTGGTGGTAACCAGAGAATTAAAGAAATTTGGTGAAGAAATGGATGAGTACTTCAAGAAACACAGTCAGGAATTGAGGGCTTCATTTTAAATCCAAGGTGGAGGAAGCTTTGGGCCCAGTCAGGGAGCAGCTGAGCAAAACAATTAAAGTGGTAGGTGCGCAGGAGGAGAAATTGAAAAATGAGGAAGTGGCCGTATTCCAGCACAAAGATAGACTTGTGTCCTTGGAGGCTGAACCGGCGATTGTCAGAAATAATAATAATAATCTTTATTATTGTCACAAGTAGGCTTACATTAACACTGCAATGAAGTTACTGTGAAAAGCCCCGAGTCAAAGAACAAAGAGAACAAAGAAAAATTACAGCACAGGAACAGGCCCTTCGGCCCGCCAAGCCTGCGCCGATCCAGATCCTCTATCTAAAACTATTGCCTATTTTCTAAGGATCTGTATCCCTCTGCTCCCTGCCCATTCATGTATCTGTCTAGATACCTCTTAAATGACGCTATCGTGCCCGCCTCTACCACCTGCGTTCCAGGCACCCACCACCCTCTGCGTAAAGAACTTTCCACGCATATCTCCCTTAAACGTTTCCCCTCTCACCTTGAACTCGTGACCTCTAGTAATTGAGTCCCCCAATCTGGGAAAAAGCTTCTTGCTATCCACCTGTCTATACCTCTCATGATTTTGTAGACCTCAATGAGGTCCTCCCTCAACCTCCGTCTTTCTAATAAAAATAATCCTAATCTACTCAACCTCTTCATAGCTAGCGCCCTCCATACCAGGCAACATCCTGGTGAACCTCGCACCTTCTCCAAAGCATCCACATCCTTTTGGTAATGTGGCGACCAGAACTGTACGCAGTATTTCAAATGTGGCCGAAACAAAGTCTTATACAACTGTAACATGACAAGAACAAAGAAATGTACAGCACAGGAACAGGCCCTTCGGCCCTCCAAGCCCGTGCTGACCATGCTGCCCGACTAAACTACAATCTTCTACACTTCCTGGGTCCGTATCCTTCTATTCCCATCCTATTCATATATTTGTCAAGATGCCCCTTAAATGTCCCTATCGTCCCTGCTTCCACTACCTCCTCCGGTAGCGAGTTCCAGGCACCCACTACCCTCTGCGTAAAAAACTTGCCTCGTACATCTACTCTAAACCTTGCCCCTCTCACCTTAAACCTATGCCCCCTAGTAATTGACCCCTCTACCCTGGGGAAAAGCCTCTGACTATCCACTCTGTCTATGCCCCTCATAATTTTGTATACCTCTATCAGGTCTCCTCTCAACCTCCTTCGTTCCAGTGAGAACAAACCGAGTTTATTCAATCGCTCCTCATAGCTAATGCCCTCCATACCAGGCAACATTCTGGTAAATCTCTTCTGCACCCTCTCTAAAGCCTCCACATCCTTCTGGTAGTGTGGCGACCAGAATTGAACACTATACTCCAAGTGTGGCCTAACTAAGGTTCTATACAGCTGCAACATGACTTGCCAATTCTTATACTCAATGCCCCGGCCAATGAAGGCAAGCATGCCGTATGCCTTCTTGACTACCTTCTCCACCTGTGTTGCCCCTTTCAATGACCCGTGGACCTGTTCTCCTAGATCTCTTTGACTTTCAATACTCTTGAGGGTTCTACCATTCACTGTATATTCCCTACCTGCATTAGACCTTCCAAAATGCATTACCTCACATTTGTCCGGATTAAACTCCATCTCTCCGCCCAAGTCTCCAGACAATCTAAATCCTGCTGTATCCTCCGACAGTCCTCATCGCTATCCGCAATTCCACCAACCTTTGTGTCGTCTGCAAACTTACTAATCAGACCAGTTACATTTTCCTCCAAATCATTTATATAGACTACAAAGAGCAAAGGTCCCAGCACTGATCCCTGTGGAACACCACTGCCCTCCAATTAGAAAAGCATCCCTCCATTGCTACTCTCTGCCTTCTATGGCCTAGCCAGTTCTGTATCCACCTTGCCAGCTCACCCCTGATCCCGTGTGACTTCACCTTTTGTACTAGTCTACCATGAGGGACCTTGTCAAAGGCCTTACTGAAGTCCATATAGACAACATCTACTGCCCTACCTGCATCAATCATCTTAGTGACCTCCTCGAAAAACTCTATCAAGTTAGTGAGACATGACCTCCCCTTCACAAAACCGTGCTGCCTCTCACTAATACGTCCATTTGCTTCCAAATGGGAGTAGATCCTGTCTCGAAGAATTCTCTCCAGTAATTTCCCTACCACTGAAGTAAGGCTCACCGGCCTGTAGTTCCCGGGATTATCCTTGCTACCCTTCTTAAACAGAGGAACAACATTGGCTATTCTCCAGTCCTCCGGGACATCCCCTGAAGACAGGGAGGATCCAAAGATTTCTGTCAAGGCCTCAGCAATATCCTCTCCAGCCTCCTTCAGTATTCTGGGGTAGATCCCATCAGGCCCTGGGGACTTATCTACCTTAATATCTTTTAAGACACCCAACACCTCGTCTTTTTGGATCTCAATGTGACCCAGGCTATCTACACCCCCTTCTCCAGACTCAACATCTACCAATTCCTTCTCTTTGGTGAATACTCATGCAAAGTATTCATTTCGTACCTCGCCCATTTCCTCTGGCTCCACACATAGATTCCCTTGCCTATCCTTCAGTGGGCCAACCCTTTCCCTGGCTACCCTCTTGCTTTTTATGTACGTGTAAAAAGCCTTGGGATTTTCCTTAACCCTATTTGCCAATGACTTTTCGTGACCCCTTCTAGCCCTCCTGACTCCTTGCTTAAGTTCCTTCCTACTTTCCTTATATTCCACACAGGCTTCGTCTGTTCCCAGCCTTTTAGCCCTGACAAATGCCTCCTTTTTCTTTTTGACGAGGCCTACAATATCACTCGTCATCCAAGGTTCCCGAAAATTGCCGTATTTATCTTTCCTCCTCACAGGAACATGCCGGTGCTGTATTCCTTTCAACTGCCACTTGAAAGCCTCCCACATGTCAGATGTTGATTTGCCCTCAAACATCCGCCCCCAATCTATGTTCTTCAGTTCCCGCCTAATATTGTTATAATTAGCCTTCCCCCAATTTAGCACATTCATCCTCGGACCACTCTTATCCTTGTCCACCAGTACTTTAAAACTTACTGAATTGTGGTCACTGTTACCGAAATGCTCCCCTACTGAAACATCTACCACCTGGCCGGGCTCATTCCCCAATACCAGGTCCAGTACCGCCCCTTCCCTAGTTGGACTGTCTACATAGATAGATGGTAGGTGTCTACACCTGCCAACTCTTGTACTCAATACTCCTTCCGATGAAGGAAAGCATGCCGTATGCCTTCTTGACCACTCTATCGATCTGCGCAGCCACCTTCAGGGTACAATGGACCGAAACACCCAGATCTCTCTGTACATCAATTTTCCCCAGGGCTTTTTCATTTACCGTATTGTTCGCTCTTGAATTGGATCTTCCAAAATGCATCACCTCACATTTGCCCGGATTGAACTCCATCTGCCATTTCTCCGCCCAACTCTCCAATCTCCACACTCCGGCACCTGTTTGGGTACACAGAGGGAGAATTCAGAATGTCCAATTCACCTAACAAGCTCGTCTTTCAGGACTTGTGGGAGGAAACCGGAGCACCCGGAGGAAAACCATGCAGACACGGTGAGAATGTGCACAGACAGTGACCCAAGTGGAAATCGAACCTGGGACTCTGGCGTTGTGAAGCAGTGCTAATCACTGTGCTACCGTGTCACCCTAGGGACAAGGGCTTCAAGGCAAAGCTGGATGATTTAGAAAATAGGTCCAGGCTCATGAACCTGAGGCTGTAGAGTCTACCCGCGGGAGTTGAGGGTGCAAGGCCGACCGAACACTTTGTTGCAAAGTTTCCCCATTTGAGGAACAGTAAGGTATTTGCTGCACCGGAGTTCGACAGGCACACAGGACCTTGAGGCACAATGCACAACTGAATAAGCCACCTCAAGCTAGTTCAACAGGGGCTTGGGAACCTGAATTGTAGCTCCAGTATACAGGAGGTTGAGAGTAGTGAGGTCATGAGTAGGGTTTCAAAGTTGTAGGAGTGTACCGGCAGGCAGGAAGGTGGTTTAAAGTGTGTCTTCAATGCCAGGAGCATCCGGAATAAGGTGGGTGAACTTGCGGCATGGGTTGGTACCTGGGACTTCGATGTTGTGGCCATTTCGGAGACATGGATAGAGCAGGGACAGGAATGGTTGTTGCAGGTGCCAGGATTTAGATATTTCAGTAAGCTCAGGGAAGGTGGTAAAAGAGGGGGAGGGGTGGCATTGTTAGTCAAGGACAGTATTACGGTGGCAGAAAGGACGTTTGATGAGGACTCGTCTATTGAGGTAGTATGGGCTGAGGTTAGAAACAAGAAAGGAGAGGTCACCCTGTTAGGGGTTTTCTATAGGCCTCCAAAAAGTTCCAGAGATGTAGAGGAGAGGATTGCAAAGATGATTCTGGATAGGAGCAAAAGCAACAGGGTAGTTGTTATGGGGGACTTTCCAAATATTGACTGGAAACGCTATAGTTCGAGTACATTAGATGGGTCCGCTTTTGTCCAATGTGTGCAGGAGGGTTTCCTGACACAGTATGTAGATAGGCCAACGAGAGGCGAGGCCATATTGGATTTGGTACTAGGTAATGAACCAGGAAAGGTGTTAGATTTGAGGTAGGTGAGCACTTTGGTGATAGTGACCACAATTCGATTATGTTTACTTTAGTGATGGAAAGGGATAGGTATATACAGCAGGGCAAGAGTTATATCTGGGGGAAAGGCAATTATGATGCGATGAGGCAAGACTTAGGATACATCGGATGGAGAGGAAAACTGCAGGGGATGGGCACAATGGAAATGTGGAGCTTGTTCAAGGAACAGCTACTGCGTGTCCTTGATAAGTATGTACCTGTCAGGCAGGGAGGAAGTGGTCGAGTGAGGGTCCCGTGGTTTACTAAAGCAGTCGAAACACTTGTCAAGAGTAAGGAGACTTATGTAAAGATGAGACACGAAGGTTCAGTTAGGGCACTCGAGAGTTACAAGTTAGCTAGGAAGGACCTAAAGAGAGAGCTAAGAAGAGCCAGGAGGGGACAGGAGAAGTCTTTGGCAGGTAGGATCAAGAATAACCCTAAAGCTTTCTATAGACATGTCAGGAATAAAAGAATGACTAGGGTAAGAGTAGGGCCAGTCAAGGACAGTAGTGGGAAGTTGTGCTTGGAGTCCGAGGAGATAGGAGATGTGCTAAATGAATATTTTTCGTCAGTATTCACACCGGAAAAAGACAATGTTGTCGAGGAGAATACTGAGATTCAGGCTACGAGACTAGAAGGGCTTGAGGTTCATAAGGAGGAGGTGTTAGCAATTCTGGAAAGTGTGAAAATAGATAAGTCACCTGGGCCGGATGGGATTTATCCTAGGATTCTCTGGGAAGCTAGGGAGGGGATTTCTGAGCCTTTGGCCTTGATCTGTAAGTCATCTTTGTCTACAGGAATAGTGCCAGAAGACTGGAGGATAGCAAATGTTGTCCCCTTGTTCAAGAAGGGGAGTAGAGATAACCCCGGTAACTATAGACCAGTGAGCCTTACTTCTGTTGTGGGAAAAATCTTGGAAAGGTTTATAAGAGATAGGATGCATAATCATCTGGAAAGGAATAATTTGATTAGAGATAGTCAACACGGTTTTGTGACGGGTAGGTCGTGCCTCACAGACCTTATAGAGTTCTTTGAGAAGGTGACCAAACAGGTGGATGAGGGTAAAGCAGTTGATGTGGTGTATATGGATTTCAGTAAAGCGTTTGATAAGGTTCCCCATGGTAGGCTACTGCAGAATACGGAGGCATGGGATTCAGGGTGATTTAGCAATTTGGATCAGAAATTGGCTAGGTGGAAGAAGACAAAGGGTGGTGGTTGATGGGAAATGTTCAGACTGGAGTTCAGTTACCAGTGGTGTACCACAAGGATCTGTTTTGGGGCCACTGCTGTTTGTCACTTTTATAAATGACCTGGAGGAGGGCGTAGAAGGAATGGTGTAAAATTTGCAGATGACACTAAAGTCGGTGGAGTTGTGGACAGTGCGGAAGGATGTTACAAGTTACAGAGGGACATAGATAAGCTGCAGCGCTGGGCTGAGAGGTGGCAAATGGAGTTTAATGCAGAAAAGTGTGAGGTGATTCATTTTGGAAGGAATAACTGGAAGACTGAGTACTGGGCTAATGGTAAGATTCTTGGCAGTGTGGATGAGCAGAGAGATCTCGGTGTCCATGTATATAGATCCCTGAAAGTTGCCACCCAGGTTGAGAGGGTTGTTAGGAAGGCGTACGGTGTGTTAGCTTTTATTGGTAGAGGGATTGAGTTTAGGAGCCATGAGGTCATGTTGCAGCTATACAACACCCTGGTGCGGCCGCATTTGGAGTTTTGCGTGCAATTCTGGTCGCCGCATTATAGGAAGGATGTGGAAGCATTGGAAAGGGTGCAGAGGAGATTTACCAGAATGTTGCCTGGTATGGAGGGAAGATCTTATGAGGAAAGGCTGAGGGACTTGAGGCTGTTTTCGTTAGAGAGACGGTTAAGAGGTGACTTAATTGAGGCATACAAGATGATCAGAGGATTGGACAGTGAGAGCCTTTTTCCTCGGATGGTGATGTCTAGCACGAGGGGACATAGCTTTAAATTGAGGGGAGATAGATATAAGACAGATGTCAGAGGTCGGTTTTTTACTCCGAGAGTAGTAAGGGCGTGGAATGCCCTGCCTGCAACAGTAGTGGACTCGCCAACACTAAGGACATTCAAATGGTCATTGGATAGACATATGGACAATAAGGGAATAGTGTAGATGGGCTTTAGAGTGGTTTCACAGGTCGGCGCAACATCGAGGGCCGAAGGGCCTGTACTGCGCTGTAATGTTCTATGTTCTATCATTTGGCTTCATAGTTTTTCGAGAAAGGAGTGGGTCCTGGAATGGGCCAAGAAAGCCCAGAACATCAACTGGGATGGCAACATGGTAAGGATTTACCAGGACATTGGCACAGATCTGGTGAAATGATCGGCGGCTTTCAGTAAGGCGATGACGATCCTGTTTAATCGAAGAGTGTGCGGGGTACCTTTCCTCGGTTTAAGGCTTTTGTTTGTTATGGGTGGGAAGAGAATCGGGGTGAGAAATGTGCATGGGGCAGATTTGAAGGCGATGGTTAAGGAATAGGTGGGAGCTGTATGGGGTAGTCACATTACTAACATTAAAAAGTTAGCTAATGGAAGTTAAATGGGATATGGGGCTGCAACCTATCGGGCAAGTTTAGTTAAGCTTGATGGGTCTAGAAGGGAGGTGGGAAGGGGAGGGTGTTAGAAGAGAGAATAGGTATCTGTTGACTGGGGGAGGGGTGGGGGTACTGATAGTGACTGATTATCTTTTTCAGCTCCACCATTTAGGTGGGGCAGGTCGCCATCTTAGGTGGCTCTGCAGCCTGGGAATCATCGGTGAAGCTATGACATTTTGCGGTGGTAATTTTTTAAAAATAGATTTAGAGTACCCAATTAATTATTTACCAATTAAGGGGCAATTTAGTGTGGCCAATCCACCTAACATGCACATCTTTGGGTTGTTGGGGTGAAACCCATGCAGACATGGGGAGAATGTGCAAACTCCACACAGACAGTGACCCAGGATCGGGATCGAACCCGGGTCCTCAGCGCCATATGCAGCACAGCCAACCATTACGCCACCGTGCCTCCCAATTTTTGCAGTGGGAGGGGTAGACCACCTACAAGGGTGGTCACCTGGAATGTCAAAAGAACTCCGGTTTTTGCTCATTTGAAGTACTTGATAGATGATGTGACATTTCTCCAGGAGACCCACATGTGTGAGTGAGATCCGGCACAACTTCAGAGGGCTTGGGTGACCCAAGTTTTCCATTTGGGATTTGACAGCAGGTCCCGGAGAGCTGGCGATCCTTATTAATAAAAGAGTCCAGTTTTTTTTGGAGAAGGTATTGGCAGATGAGGGAGGGAGATATGTTCTAGTAAAGGGTGTCTCAGAAGGGATACTGATGGTGTTAGTGAATGTTTACGCCTCAAATTGGGATGATACAATGTTCATGAAATGGCTGCTGGCAATGATACGGGATCAACACACCCATCAGCTTATTATTGGAGGAGACATGAATTGTGTGCTAGACCCAAGGTAGATTGTTCTAAGCCAATATCGCTGGCCCCGAAGGCGTTAATTGCTTTTATGGGAGAAATTAGATGGACAGACCCTTGACGCTTCAGTCACCCAGGAGAAAACGATTTCTCATTCTTCCCCTCAGTACACACTGTCTTTTCCAGGATTGACTATTTTGTCATAAACCAAGCGCTAGTGATGGGATGAAGAAGTCTTGAGTACTCAGCGGTGGTCATTTCTGACCATGCCCCACATTGGATGGACCTCGAGTTGGGGGTAGATAAAGAGCATCGAAAGGGGTGGTGGCTGGATGTGGGTTTGCTAGCGGACATTGGGTTCTGTGCAAGGATCTCGGGGGCTATCCAGGATTATATTTTGAACAATGACAATGGGGAGGTCGCTCCCTCGACACAATGGGAAGCACTGAAGGTAATTAGAGGAAAAATTATATCTTTTAAGGCCCATGTAGAGCCGGAGGCAAGGTGGGAACGGCAAAAACTATTCAACAATATTATAGAGGTAGTTCTTAAGTATGCGGACAACCTTTCCCAAGGACTATTAGTGAAGAGGAGAAAACTATAAATGCAGTTTGATCTGATCACTACAGATGGGGCGGTACGACAGCTGAGGCGATCCAAAGGGACTATTTACGAATATGGGGAGAAGGCAAGTCAGTTCCTGACATATCAGCTGAGGAAACAGGAGAATGAGAGGGAGATTACCCAGATTGGGACATGGAATGGGGGGGCTGGTCTCGGTTCAGGAGAAGGCAAATGAGGTATTTAAGACATTTAACCAAAATTTATACAAGTCGGACCCGCCACGAGATGGGAAAAATGTGTTGGAATTCCTGGGTGAGTTGGAGTTTCCCAAGTTGGAGGAGGAGTTACGAGAGGACCTCGAAGCTCCACTAGAGTTGGATGAGATCAAGCAGGCGATGAAACTAATGCAGTCGGGGAAGGCACGGGGACCTGACGGGTTCCCAGGGGAATTTTATTTAAAAATTAATAGACAATATGGGCCAATGTGATGTATGGGATATGGGCCAAATGTGGGCAATTGGGACTAGTTTAGTGGTTAAAAACTGGGCGGCATGGACAAGTTGGGCCAACGGGCCTGTTTCAATGCTGTAAACCTCTATGACTCTATTAGCCCCTCTATTGTTAGGGGTGTTTAGGAACTCTTTGGAGAAAGGCGCTTTGCCACAGACGCTGAGGCAGGCTTCGATTTCCCTGCCCTTGAAAAAAGACAAGGATCCCTTAGTGTCCAAAAAAAGGTTAGGAAGGGTTATTGGGTTAAGGGGATAGGGTTGAACTGAGGGCTTAAGTGGGTCGGTGCAAACTTGATGGGCCAAATGGCCTCCTTCTGCACTGTATGTTCTATGTTAGTTAAAGTGCTGGCATTAAGATTTGAACCTTGTCTGCCAGAGGTGGTTGTGAAAGACCAAACGGGTTTCATTAAGGGGTGGAGGTTGACAACAAACTTGAGCCGATTGTTGAATGTGATGCTTGCTCCGGGGGTGGTTCCTGGAGATCATAATCTCGCCCCACGCGGAGAAGGCATTTGACCAAGTAGAGTGGGATTATCTGTTTGCGGTTTTAGAAAAATTTGGAATTGGGCCCGACTTTGTAGTGTGGGTGCGGCTGTTATATACGGCCTGATTTGCCAGTGTTTGTACTAACAAAGTGACCTCCAACCCCTTTCGTCTTTACTGGGGTACCAGGCAGGGATGTCCATTGTCACCTTTGCTGTTTGCCGAGTAATAGAGCCATTAGCCATGGCCCTGAGGTCCTTGAATACATGGGAGAAATAGTTGGAGATGAGGTAGAACAAAGGGTCTCGCTGTACGCCGACAACTTACTATTATATGAGGGATCAGAGGCATCAATAGATAACATTATGGGAATCTTGCAACGTTTTGGGGCCTTTTCTGGTTACAAGATAAATGTAGGAAAGAGTGAATACTTTGTGGTTGGGTTGATGAGGCAGAGGGGGGGGTGTGGGTTCGGGGAGTGCTGTTCTGGCGAGCTGGAAGTCATTTCGGTATTCGGGTGTCCAGAGAGCAAGGGACTGGGGGAAACTCCGGAGGTTGAATTATATGAATCTGGGGGCAAAGGTCAAAGTGGACTTGCAAAGGTGGCATGGTCTCCCATTATCGCTGGCGGGCTGAGTGCAATCAGTCAAAATGAATACCTTGCCGAGATTTCTATTCTTATTTCAATGCCTTCCGATATTCTTACCCAAGGTTTTTTTCAGAGAGATTGACCATCTGGGTTTATTTGGGCGGTTAAGAGTCCAAGGGTCAGGACGACGTTGCTCCAGAGGGAGAGACCATTAGGTGGCTTGGCCTTGACAAACTTTCAGTACTATTATTGGGCAGCTAATGCTGAAAAGTTTCGAGAGTGGTTTGGAGATTCGGATGAGCTTGGGTTTGGGTGAATGCAGAGGCTGAGAGGGGCGTAAGCCTAGCGGTGTTGGTTTCAGCTCCTTTACCAGTGGTACCAAAGAAATACTCATCTAACTTGGGAGTCGTAGCCACGTTAAAAATGTGGAGGGAACTCCACCATCATTTTAACTTGAGGGCCACCTCTAGGCTTACCCCTATCTGTGCGAATTGGTTATTCGAACCTGCTAGGTCGAATGTGAAATTTAGGGAATGTGGGGAACTTATTTTGAGAAGGTCAGTTCGCTAACTTAGGGGAACTGCAAGAAATATGCGCTCACAGATGCTGATGTGTTCAGGTATCTCCAGGTGCTCAGCTGGGTCAAAAAGTACTTTTCAGCCTTTCCAATGAAGCAACATTCTGCCTTGCTCAAGAGGATCTTATCCTGCTCTGGTTCAGAGATGGATAATGGGGGAGGAGATGGGCTCTGTTGAGGGTGTCTAGGCAAAGTGGACGGAGAAGCTGGGTCCGCTCTTAGAGGAGGAGGTTTGGAATGAGGCGCTGAGGAGGGCGAACTCGACCTCGTCCTGTACGAGGCCGAGTCTCAACCGGCTGAAAGTAGTGTTCCAAGCACACATAACGAAAGCAGAAGGGATGGATGATAGATGCGATCAGTGTGGGGGGGGGGGGGCTCGGCCCATCATGAGCACATGTTCTGGTTGTGCTCAAAGTTGGCGGACTTCTGGAGGTCCCTTTTTGATACTATGTCGGCAATCCTGAACATTGGGTTAGAGCCTTGCCCGTTGGTGGCGATATTTGGGGTTTTGGTTGTGCCGGAACTCCAGTCAGGGACGGGGGCAGACGTCCTGGCATTTGCCTCACAGGTGGCAAGGAGGCGGATCCTCAGGGGCTGGAGGTTGCGTGGCTGGGTGACTTGATGGCGTTTTTACATGGAATCGTAAAATCTCTACAGTGCAGAAGGAGGCGATACGGCACATCGAGTCTGCACCAACTATATCCCCATGATCCCACCTAACCTTTAGACACTGAGGGCCAATTTAGAGTGGTTATTCCTGATGCGACCATCAATTCACACAAGATGGGTGTAGAAGTAAACTGTGGCTTCAATCAACTTAGAACAGTGCCTGCCTGCGACTGATCCAATACTGAGAGCCGCCTACAGGTCGACTGCTCTTTATACCTCCCTTCAAGGGGAGGAGCCATGCCATAAAGGCCCCAACATGTTCCCCTATGGATAATGCCATACAATGGCCCATAGGAGGAGTCCACAAGGGCAACAGCATAGCACAGATACAAATACAAGGGCAACAGCACAGATATAAATACAATGGTGGATTATTGGCATAATACATTCACCCCTGTTAAAAAATGAAGTCCGGCGGGGGTGACGGGTTCATACGTTCAGCCGGTCCGGCGCACGGATTGTGCACTGTGATCGCCGAAGCTCTGGCGTTGTTGCTGTCCCGGGTGTCGAGCTCCCTCCGTGCTGGCATCAGTAGTGAGGGTGCCGGTGCGGGTACAGACATGGACTCTGGGAGCGTCTCTTCTGGAGCTTCATTCCTGTGGATCGGTGAAGGGGGGATGGCGGGCGGGAGGGAGAGCAGGAGCCATTTGGGGCGGGGGCGCTGGTCATGGTAGGTTGGGAGGGATTTGGGGGAGGGTCGGTTGTGGTGGTGGAACCGGCGGGCGCCAGGTCCCGGAGGAAGACCGTATCCTGTTGGCCATCGGGGTGTTCGATATAAGCGTACTGGGGGTTGGGGTGTAGGAGTTGGACCCTCTCTACCAGAGGATCGGACTTATGGCTCCTGACGTGTTTTCTGAGTAGGACTGGCCCTTACTGAGCAGGTACTGACACAGTTTGTCGCTCATGAACGACGAGCCCCGCTCACTGTGGACATAATTGGGGAATCTCAACAGGGTGAAGACACTATGTAGGGCTTTAATGACGGAGGACGTGGTCATGTCAGGGCAAGGGATTGCAAAGGGGAAGCGGGAGAATTCATCAGTAATGTTGAGGAAATATGTATTGCGGTTATTGGAGGGGAGGGGTCCTTTGAAATCGATACTGAGGCGCTCAAAGGGCCGGGATGCCTTTACCAGGTGGGCCTTATCTGGTCGATAGAAGTGCGGTTTACACTCCGCAGAGATCTGGCAGTCCCTGGTCATAGCTCTGACCCCCTCGGTGGAGTAGGGCAGGTTGCGAGCCTTGATATAGTGGATAAGCCGGGTGACCCCCGGCTGGCTGAGGTCATCGTGGATAGCCCGTAGTCGGTCATCTTGCACGCTAGCAGGACAGGACATCTGGGGGCTCGTTGAGCTTCCCAGGACGATATATCGTAATTATAGGTGGAGAGTTCGACCCTCCACCTCAAGATCTTATTTTGCCCCGCTGCGTTTATTATCGAACATGATGGCTGCCGACCGTTGGTTGGTGACGAGGGTAAACCTCCTACCAGCGAGGTAGTGCCTCCAGTGCCGTACGGCTTCCACGGTGGCTTGAGCCTCTTTTTCGGCTGAGGCGTGCCGAATTTCGGAGGTGGTGAGGGTGCGTGAAAAAAACGCTACCGGTCTGCCTGCTTGATTGAGGGTAGCAGCGAGAGCGACCTCTGGTGCGTCGCTTTGCACCTGGAAGGGGACGGACTCGTCCACTGCGCGCATCGTGGCTTTGGCGATGTCCGCCTTGTTGCAGCTGAAGGCCTTGATTAGTGGGCGGGCTTTGTCCGCATAGTTGGGGACCCACTGGGCATAATATGAAAAGAACCCGAGGCACCTCTTCAGGGCCTTGGGGCAGTGGGGGAGGGGGAGTTGCAGGAGGGGACGCATACGGTATGGGTCGGGTCCTAGAACCCCGTTTTCCACAATGTAGCCGAGGATGGCTAGTCTGGTTGTGCGGAAAACGGAACGCATTTCTCCTTGTTGTACGTGAGGTTTAGGGTTTGGGCGGTTTGGAGAAATCTGTGGAGGTTGGCGTCGTGGTCCTGCTGATCATAGCCGCAGTGTCCAAGTACGGAAATGTAGCCCACAGCCCGTACTGGTCCACCATTCGGTCCATTGTTCTTTGGAATACCGAAACCCCGTTCGTGACGCCAAAGGGGACCCGGAGGAAGTCGAAAAGGTGGCCGTCTGCCTCAAAAGCCGTGTAGTGGCACTCCTCCAGGCAGATTGGAAGCTGGTGGTATGCAGACTTCTGATCCGCCGTGAAGAACACCCGGTAGTGTGCGATCTGGTTTATCATGTCTGCAATACGGGGAAGGGGGTACGCATCGAGTTGCGTGTACCGGTTTATGGTTTGGCTCAAATCTACAACCATCCGGTTCTTTTCCCCGGTTCTGACGACCACCACCTGAGCTCTCCAGGGGCTATTGCTGGCCTCGATGACTCCCTCCCGCAAGAGTCGTTGGACCTCGGACCTGATAAAAGTCTTGTCCTGTATGCTGTACCGCCTGCTTCTTGTGGCGACTGGTTTGCAGTCGGCGGTGAGGTTTGCGAAGAGTGGGGGAGGGTCGACTTTTAGGGTCGCGAGGCTGCATATGGTGAGTGGGGGTAGGGGCCCCCCGAAATTCAGGGTTAGGCTCCTGAGGTTGCATTGGAAATCTAGTCCCAATAGGAGAGGAGCGCAGACATCTGGGAGCACATATAATTTATAATTGGCGTACTCGGCGCCCTGTATTGCTAGGGTTGCGGTAGTGCACCCTCGGATTTGCACCGAGTGCGACCCACAGGCGAGGGAGATGGTTTGGTGCGTTGGGAAAATTGAAGCGAGCAGCGTCTTACCATGTCCGGGTCAATGAAGCCCTCTGTGCTCCCTGAGTCGAAAAGGCAAGGCATCTCGTGCCTGTTTACCCGGACGGTCATCATGGAGCTCTGGAGGTGCTTCGGTCGCGACTGGTCCAGGGTGACCGCGCTGAGTTGCGGGTAGCCGGCGTGGTCGGAGGTGCTGGGGCGGTTCCGAGATGGCTGCCCTTGTTGATCATACGCGTCGAGCAGCGTAGCAGATGGCGGCCAAAATGGCGGCCCCCGTTGGTCGAGCGTGGCGGGCGGTGAGGAAGATGGCGTCCAAGATGGCGACCCCCATGGATCGCACATGGCCGGCCGCGTCGGGGAGGATGGCCAAGGTGGCGGCCCCCGTGAGTCGCACGTGTTGTGAGGGCTGGAAGATGGCTGCCCCTACGGATAGCACGAGGCTGATGACGCGTCTACAGGGGGCGGAGTCGGCAGACACGCTGCCACACTGCGGGGCCTGCAGGCCTGTGAGTCTGAGGATCGGGCCTGTGAGTTAGAGTTCATCGACCTGGCCAGGCAAACTTTGGCGAAATGTCCTTTTCTCCCGCAGCTGCTGCAGTTCGCGTTACAGGCCGGGCAGTGCTGCCGGGGATGTTGGGACTGGCCGCATAAATAGCAGGGTAGCCCCCCATGGTGGGCGTGCGGCTGCGCGGCACAGGTCTGGGGTAGTCTTTGGTCGGGGGTCCACGAGGGGGGTCGCATGGTCAGCCGGGTACTCGTTAAGGCTCTGGAATGCTACTTCCAGAGAGGAGGCTAACTTTACCGTCTGATCCAGGTCCAGAGCCCCCTTTTCGAGTAGGCGCTGTCTCACGTAGTTGGACCGGACTCCCACCACGTAGACGTCTCGGATGGCGAGTTCCATATGTTGAGTGGCCGTTAGGGCCTGGTAGTTGCAGCTGCGTGCGAGGGCTTTGAGGTCGCGTAGGTAGTTTTCTAGCGTTTCCCCAGGGCGCTGGCGGCGAGTGGTGGGAATGTGTCGCGCGTAGACCTCGTTCACGGGCCGTACATAGAGGCGTTCGAGCATCGCGAGGGCGTCTGCACAGGAGGAGGCCTTGTCGAGTTGAACAGAGATTCGATGGCTCACCTGTGCGTGGAGGAGGCTCAGCTTCTGTTCGTCGGTGACGGAAGGCGTGGAGGAGGCTGCGAGATAGGTATGAAAAAATGTATTTCGCCTCCGCGGCCTGCGGATCGAGTTCCAGTCGGTCAGGTTTGAGGGCCGATTCCATAGTTGTGTTTAAGTTAATTAAATTGATGAGATCATCAAGTCACTCGAGACACGAGCAGAAGTAAACATTGGCTTTAATCAACTTAAAACAGTGCCTGCCATCGACTGATCCAATACTGAGAACCGCCTACAGGTCGACTGCTCTTTATACCTCCCTTCAAGGGGAGGAGCCATGGGCGGAGCCCATACAGGCCCCAACATGTTCCCCTATGGATAATGCCATACTATGGCCCATAGGAGGAGCCCACAAGGGCAACAGCATAGCACAGATACAAATACAAGGGCAACAGCACAGATACAAATACAATGGTGGATTATTGGCATAATATATTCACCACAATTCCACCTAACCCGCATATCTTCGGACTGTGGGAGGAAACCGCAGACATAGGGTGAAAGTGCAAACTCCATACAGACAGTCGTACAAGGTCGGAATCTAACCCGGGTTCCTGGCGCTGTGAGACAGCAGCGCTAACCACTCGAGAGGGTTAAGTTTACAGTGAGAAGGTCAGTGGGAGGCTTTTACCGCACATGGCGGCCGTTGGAGAGGGTTGAAAGAGGGTGGGTGGGGTGACTTAGTAACTAAATTTTACTGTTGTATGGGAAGAAGGAGGATAGGGGAGGGGACTCTTACTGTTTAATTGTTAGTCTGGTCTTTGTAGGTTTGTATTAAAATTGTTAAAAACATTTATAAAAATATTTCTAACACAAAAATGATGTTGAATCATGATCTACAACGAATTGATGGGAAATAAGGCATTTACATTGTTTATATATATATATATATATATAACAGGTACATTTGTGAGATGCTCTTGGAAATTGGGGGGAAATTATGGGGAGTTTTATTCTGGATGAATATCATATATTTGAAGTTTTAAATGAAAATTTAAAGTTAATGAATAAATTGCTTTTCAAATTAAAATTAACATCTGTGACTTTAAGAATTTTTTTCTGAACTTGAAGAGTTCAATTTCAAAATTTTCACCAGGCTTTGATCTCCAAAGACATGTCAAGAAGTCATTTGTAAACCAGTATCCTGTTTCCATAAATTATGCATGCACTCTTGTAGTGATTGTACAGATATGTTTACACATTTTGACAAATGTTTTGACAAGCCAAAACCCTTCCCATTTAAGGCTGAATTCCTTTGAGCTGAATAAATTTTGGAACAATTCCATGGTCGGTTTAAATCTTTTAGTCCTTGAACTGAATTATAACTTACTGAAAAGCATTTATTGCTGCCTCGAGTTGTGGATGTTTGGTAATTATGTTTGAAGCTAACTTTTAAATTTTACAAAGCTTTCTAGCTGCTGCCTGTATAATTTCACTGCATAACACCATAGAGCCATTTTTGTGTTCTTTCAAAGTTGTACAGAAAGGTGACAGATATGGAAACTATACCCAGATGTTTTATATGTTTACTCAGAAAGACGTTTATTAGTATAATTAAACAGGATAATACTGTTTTATGGATTTATTCTGGTGCAGTTTAACAAGGGTCGGAAAATACAGGTGGGACTCATTTATAGCCCCTAACAGTAGTTATACAGTTGGACAAACATTAAGCACAGATGGCGATTTTAACAAAGGCAATATAACAACAGTGGTGAACTGTAATCTTTAGGATAGAAGGGAAAAATCACATTGTCAAAGGTCGTCTGGCAGATGGGTTTCGGAACAATTTCCTAGAGCAATACATTGTGGAATAAACTGGAGACAAAGTTTTCTTTACCTTGTATTGTGCAAGGAAGCAGGTTTATTTAGTAATTGCAGAGTAAAAGATCCTCTGGGGGAAAACTGACCATAATACAATTTAATTCCATTCAAAATTTGAAAGTAAGATAAACCAGTTCCAAACAAAAATCAGAAACTTTAACAAAACCAATTACATGGGTATGAGAGGAGTGCTGACTAAATTAGATGAGTAAATGGACTAAAAGTTGTGGAGTAAAAAAACATTTAAAGAAACCATTCAAAATGTTCAACAAAAATACATCATATTGATAAACAAAACCTCAGTAAGAAAGAAACAACTGTGGACATCCAACTGTGGCTTGCTCGGGTGATTCTTGTATGAAACAAAGAGACTTGGAATATTGTAAAGAATAGTACTAAGCCTGTGAATTGGTAATGTTTTAGAAGCCAACAAAGGGTGACCAAAAAGTTAATGGAAAAGATAGAATTTGAGAATTAACGAGCTCGCAATTTAAAACAAATTCTAAAATATTTTAAAACTTCTAGAAAAAGGCGAGTAGCTGAAGCAAACGTTGGTCTCTTAGAGGCAGAGACAGGAAAAATTGTCAAGGGAAATGATAAAATGGCAGAGACGCTGAATAAATATTTTGTGTCTCTCTTCATGATAGAATGATAAGGAAGAGGCTAGTAAGCGTGAAGAAAATCAGGTAGCTAATATCAGCAGAGAAAAGGTATTGGAGACGCTTAAGGGACTGAAATGCCAACAAATCCCCAGGACTATGATGGCCTGAATTCTAGGGTTCTAAAAAACATAGTTGCAGAGTTAGTGGATGCATTGGTTATGATTTGTAAAAAGTCATGGCAGCACGGTGGGGCAGTGGTTAGCACTACTGTCTCACGCGCCGAGGTCCCAGGTTCAATCACGGCTCTGGGTCACTGTCCGTGTGGAGTTTGCACATTCTCCCCGTGTTTGCATGGGTTTCACCCCCACAACCCAAAGATGTGCAGGGTAGGTGGATTGGCCACGCTAAATTGCCCCTTAATTGGAAAAAAATGAATTGGGTACTCTAAATGTATATTAAAAAAATGATTTGTAAAAAGTCCTTAGATTCTAAGACTGTCCCAACAGATTGGAAGTTAGCAAATGTAACATTGCTATTGAAGAAAGAAGGGAGATAAAACCGAACTATGGGCCAGTTAGCCTGACATCATTCATCAGGAAAATGTTGGAATTTTTTTTATTATCAAAGTCTTAATAATGAACTAAGCAAATCATAATGTCATAGAATCACAGAATTTACAGTGCAAAAGGAGGGCATTCGACCCATCGTATCTTGGAAAGAGCCACGACTTAAGCTCACGCCTCCACCCTAACACAACCAAATGTTTTGGACACAAAAGGGGCAATTTAGCATGGCCAATCCATGTAACCTGCACATCTTTGGACTGTGGGAGGAATCTGGAGCACCTGGAGGAAACCCACGTAGACACGAGGAGAAAGTGCAAATTCCACATAGTTACCCGAGGTGGGAAATGAACCCGATACCCTGGAGCTGTGCAGCAGCAGTGCTAACCACTGTGCCACCGTGCCGATATGGTCAGACAAACAAAGTAGCATCGTTTTGTGAAAGGGAAATGGTGTTTCACAAATTTATTTGAGTTTCTTGAGGCTGTAAATAGCGGGGTAGATAAAGGAGAACCAGTAGATGATGATCCCCTACAGTGCTGACTTTGTTTGCACTGAGTGCTGAATTTGGTGCATTTGAGTGCTATAGTGAGAGTTTGGTGACTGAGGGAGGAGAAGGCTTCATTTTTATCTAAAGTCGAGTCTTTCTTTTATTTAGTTAATTAACTTAAAAGTTGCTGTTTGATTTAGAAGAAGGTGAATTTTTAATCAGCTTTAAACAAAGCTTCTACTTGTAGGCACTTGCAGCTGGAGCGTGTTAATTAGTTAATTGGATTAGGCCAGTTTTCAAAGGCTAGATTCACAGTATAAAAGTGATCCCCTACAGTGCAGACTTTGTTTGCACTGAGTGCTGAATTTGGTGCATTTGTGTGCTATAGTGAGAGTTTGGTGACTGAGGGAGTGCTGAATTTAGTGCATTTGAGTGCTATAGTGAGAGTTTGGTGACTGAGGGAGTGCTAGATTTGGTGCATTTGAGTGCTATAGTGAGAGTTTGGTGACTGAGTGAGTTAGGTGAGGAGTGAGTAAGGTGCTCCTTTCATTTTGTTTCCTACATTCCCACAAAGAGTGAGAAGAGAGCCAGGAGTTTACAGAGAGTGCAGCTGACTGGGAGCAGAGTTGGAGGGCGGAGATCCAGTTGGTCTACAGGGCAGCTATATTCTGTAAGGTAAGAGGGGATGGAGGCTAGGCCAGTTGCATGCTCCTCCTGTAGGATGTGGGTGGTGAGGGATACCACCGGTGTCCCCGCTGACTATACCTGCGGGAAGTGCACCCAACTCCAGCTCCTCAAAGACCGTGTTAGGGAACTGGAGCTGAAGCTGGATGAACTTCGGATCATCCGGGATGCAGAGGGGGTGATAGTGAAGAGTTACAGGGAGGTAACCACACCCAAGGTACAGAACAAGAACAGCTGGGTTACAGTCAGGGGAAGAAAAAAACCAGGCAGACAGTGCAGGGATCCCTCGTAGCCGTTCCCCTTCAAAACAAGTATACCGTTTTGGATGCTGTTGGGGGGATGACCTACCGGGGGAAGGCCCTAGCGGCCAGGTCTCTGGCACTGAGTCTGGCTCTGGGGCTCAGAAGGGAAGGGGGGAGAATAGAAAAGCAATAGTTGTAGGAGATTCAATGGTTAGGGGAATAGATTTGAGATTTTGTGGTCGCGAGCGAGACTTCCGGAAGGTATGTTGCCTCCCGGGTGCCAGGGCAAGGGATGTTTCGGATCGTGTCTTCAGGATCCTTAAGGGGGAGGGGGAGCAGCCAGAAGTCGTGGTGCACATTGGTACCAACGACGTAGGTAGGAAAAGGGGTGTGGAGGTAATAAACAAGTTTAGGTAGTTAGGCTGGAAGTTAAAAGCCAGGACAGACAGAGTTGTCATCTCTGGTTTGTTGCCGGTGCCATGTGACAGCGAGGCTAGGAATAGGGAGAGTGCAGCTGAACACGTGATTGCAGGAATGGTGTAGGAGGGAGGGCTTCAGGTATTTGGATAATTGGAGCGCATTCTGGGGAAGGTGGGACCTGTACAAGCAGGACGGGTTGCATCAGAACCAGAGGGGCACCAATATCCTGGGAGGGAGGTTTTTTACTACTCTTCGGGAGCGTTTAAACTAATTTGGCAGGGGAATGGGAACCGGATTTGTAGTCCAGCAACTAAGGTAGCCGATATTCAGGACGCCAAAGCGTGTAATGAGGCAGTGGGGAAGGGAACACTGACAAAGGAGAGTACTTGCAGGCACAGAGATGGGTTGAAGTGTGTATACTTCAACGCAAGAAGCATCAGGAATAAGGTGGGTGAACTTAAGGCATGGATCGGTACTTGGGACTACGATGTGGTGGCCATCACGGAAACCTGGATAGAAGAGGGGCAGAAATGGTTGTTGGAGGTCCCTGGTTATAGATGTTTCAATAAGATTAGGGAGGGTGGTAAAAGAGGTGGTGGGTGAGGGGGTAAAAGAGGTGGCATTGTTAATTAGAGATAGTATAACAGCTGCAGAAAGGCAGTTCGAGGAGTATCAGCCTACTGAGGTAGCATGGGTTGAGGTCAGAAATAGGAAAGGAGCAGTCACCTTGTTAGGAGTTTTCTATAGGCCCCCCAATAGTGGCAGAGATGTGGAGGAACAGATTGGGAAACAGATTTTGGAAAGGTGCAGAAGTCACAGGGTAGTAGTCATGGGTGACTTTAACTTCCCAAACATTGAGTGGAAACTCTTTAGATCAAATAGTTTGGATGGGGTGGTGTTTATGCAGTGTGTCCAGGAAGCTTTTCTAACACAGTATGTAGATTGTCCGACCAGAGGAGGGCAATATTGGATTTAATACTTGGTAATGAACCAGGGCAAGTGATAGATTTGTTAGTGGGGGAGCATTTTGGAGATAGTGACCACAATTCTGTGACTTTCACTTTAGTAATGAAGAGGGATAGGTGCGTGGAACAGGGCAAGGTTTACAATTGGGGGAAGGGTAAATACGATGTTGTCAGACAAGAATTGAAGTGCATAAGTTGGGAACATAGGCTGGCAGGGAAGGACACAAGTGAAATGTGGAACTTGTTCAAGGAATAGGTACTACGTGTCCTTGATATGTATGTCCCTGTCAGGCAGGGAAGAGATGGTCGAGTGAGGGAACCATGGTTGACAAGAGAGGTTGAATGTCTTGTTAAGAGGAAAAAGGAGACTTATGTAAGGCTGAGGAAACAAGGTTCAGACAGGGCATTGGAGGGATACAAGATAGCCAGGAGGGAACTGAAGAAAGGGATTAGGAGAGCTAAGAGAGGGCATGAACAATCTTTGGCGGGTAGGATCAAAGAAAACCCCAAGGCCTTTTACACATATGTGAGAAATATGAGAATGACTAGAGCGAGGGTAGGCCCGATCAAGGACAGTAGCGGGAGATTGTGTATTGAGTCTGAAGAGATAGGAGAGGTCTTGAACGAGTACTTTTCTTCTGTATTTACAAATGTGAGGGGCCATATTGTTGGAGAGGACAGTGTGAAACAGACTGGTAAGCTCGAGGAAATACTTGTTAAGAAGGAAGATGTGTTGGGCATTTTGAAAAACTTGAGGATAGACAAGTCCCCCGGGCCTGACGGGATATAGCCAAGGATTCTATGGGAAGCAAGAGATGAAATTGCAGAGCCGTTGGCAATGATCTTTTCGTCCTCACTGTCAACAGGGGTGGTACCAGGGGACTGGAGAATGGCAAATGTTCGTGCCCCTGTTCAAAAAAGGGACTAGGGATAACCCTGGGAATTACAGGCCAGTTAGTCTTACTTCGGTGGTAGGCAAAGTCATGGAAAGGGTACTGAAGGATAGGATTTCTGAACAACTGGAAAGACACTGCTTGATTAGGGATAGTCAGCACGGATTTGTGAGGGATAGGTCTTGCCTTACAAGTCTTATTGAATTCTTTGAGGAGGTGACCAAGCATGTGGATGAAGGTAAAGCAGTGGATGTAGTGTACATGGATTTTAGTAAGGCGTTTGATAAGGTTCCCCATGGTAGGCTTCTGCAGAAAGTAAGGAGGCAAGGGATAGTGGGAAATTTGGCCAGTTGGATAACGAACTAGCTAACCGATAGAAGTCAGAGAGTGGTGGTGGATGGCAAATATTCAGCCTGGATCCCAGTTACAAGAGGTGTACCGCAGGGATCAGTTCTGGGTCCTCTGCTGTTTGTGATTTTCATTAATGACTTGGATGAGGGAGTTGAAGGGTGGGTCAGTAAATTTGCAGACGATACGAAGATTGGTGGAGTTGTGGATAGTGAGGAGGGCTGTTGTTGGCTGCAAAGAGACATAGATAGGATGCAGAGCTGGGCTGAGAAGTGGCAGATGGAGTTTAACCCTGAAAAGTGTGAGGTTGTCCATTTTGGAAGGACAAATATGAATGCGGAATACAGGGTTAACGGTAGAGTTCTTGGCAATGTGGAGGAGCAGAGATCTTGGGATCTATGTTCATACATCTTTGAAAGTTGCCACTCAAGTGGATAGAGCTGTGAAGAAGGCCTATGGTGTGCTAGCGTTCATTAACAGAGGCATTGAATTTAAGAGCCGTGAGGTGATGATGCAGCTGTACAAAACTTTGGTAAGGCCACATTTGGAGTACTGTGTACAGTTCTGGTCGCCTCATTTTAGGAAGGATGTGGAAGCTTTGGAAAAGGTGCAAAGGAGATTTACCAGGATGTTGCCTGGAATGGAGAGTAGGTCTTATGAGGAAAGGCTGAGGGTGCTAGGCCTTTTCTCATTAGAACGGAGAAGGGTGATGGGGCAACTTGATAGAGGTTTATAAGATGATCAGGGGAATAGATAGAGTAGACAGTCAGAGACTTTTTCGCCGGGTGGAACAAACCATTACAAGGGGACATAAATTTAAGGTGAATGGTGGAAGATATAGGGGGGGATGTCAGAGGTAGGTTCTTTACCCAGAGAGTAGTGGGGGCATGGAATGCACTGCCTGTGGAAGTAGTTGAGTCGGAAACATTAGGGACCTTCAAGCAGCTATTGGATAGGTACATGGATTACGGTAAAATGATATAGTGTAGATTTATTTGTTCTTAAGGGCAGCACGGTAGCATTGTGGATAGCACAATTGCTTCACAGCTCCAGGGTCCCAGGTTCGATTCCGGCTTGAGTCGCTGTCTGTGCGGAGTCTGCACATCCTCCCCGTGTCTACGTGGGTTTCCTCCGGGTGCTCCGGTTTCCTCCCACAGTCCAAAGATGTGCAGGTTAAGTGGATTGGCCATGATAAATTGCCCTTAGTGTCCAAAATTGCCCTTATGTTGGGTGGAGGTGTTGACTTTGGATAGGGTGCTCTTTCCAAGAGCCGGTGCAGACTCAATGGGCCGAATGACCTCCTTCTGCACTGTAAATTCAGTGATAATCTATGATTAATCTAGGACAAAGGTTCGGCACAACATCGTGGGCCGAAGGGCCTGTTCTGTGCTGTATTTTCCTGTGTTCTATACTTGGATGTCCAAAGACATTCGATAAGGTGCTACAGAAAAGGCTGATATGCAGGGACTTATGGAGTTGGAGATAATATATTGGCATGGCTGGAGGATTAGTTAATGGGCAAGAAACAGAGAGTGGAGATAACTGGGCATTTTCAAATTGGCTGACTGTAATTATTGGAGTGCCACGTGGATCTGTGCTGGGGCCTCATCTATTTGCAACCCATATTAATGACTTAGATGAAGAGAAGGAGAGTGATATATCTCAGTTTGCTGATGATACAAAATTAGTTGGGAATGTAAACTGTTAGGAGGACTGCAAAGTGATATATATACAGTGGGTAATAAGGTGGAAAATGGAGTATAAAGTGGGGAAGTGTGTGGTTATTCATTCTGATAGAAAAGAAAAGCAGAATGTTTATTAACGGGCATTAAACTTTTAAATGTGATAGTGTAAAGGTAAGAAGTCACCTGTGGGAATGGTTTATAGGTCTCCTAATAGGAATCACACTATAGTATAGGGTATATAGGAAGAAATAATGGGGTCTTGTGAAAACATGTACAGTGATAATCATAGATAATTTTAATCTTCAAATAAGGTTCACAAATCAAATTGGCAAAGGCAGCCTGGATGATGAGTTTGTCTATTTTCGGGACAGTTTCAGAGAGCAGCACATTTAAGAACCAACCAGAGCGTAGATCTGGTAATGTACAACACGACAGGATTCATTAATGACCTCATAGTGAAGGCACCCCTACGTAGCATGAATCATAATATGATTGAATTTCACATTCAGTTTTAGGGAGAAAAGAATGAATCTAAGACTAGTGCTTTAAACTTAAATAAGGACAATTATGAGGGCATGAAGACAAAGCTAGCTAAAGTGAACTGGGAAATTAGGTCAAGGGATAGGTCAGTAGTGATTTAGTGACAGGCATTTAAGAAGATATTTCTGAAAATTCCAGAGAGAAAGAAAGACTGTAGGAGAATGACGCACTATCCTTGGCTAACTAAGCAAGTTAAATATAGTATCAATTTGAAAGAAAAAGCATATAATTTCGCTAAGGTGAGTGGCAGGTCAGAGATTGGACAGTAAGAGCAACAAAGAATGACTAAACGATTAATAAGGAGGGAGAAATTAGAGTACAAGAGAAAACTAGCTGGAAATATAAAAACAGACAGTGCGAGTTTCTGCAGGTATTTAAAAAGGAGAAGGGTAAGTAAAGTGGGGGTTGGTCCTCTAGAGAGGGAGCCTGAGCAATTAGTAATGGAAAATAAGGATAGGGCGGATTAATCTATTACAATTTTTGCATCTGTTTTCACTAGAAAATGCAAGTAACACCCCAGAAATAATCGTGAATAAGAAGGTAAAAGGGAAGGAGGAACATAAAACAAATTCAATCATCAGGGTAAGGGAACATCGGAACATAGGAAGATTGGAATCAGGAGTAGAAGTAGACAATTCAGCCCTCGAGCTTGCTCTGTCATTCAAACAAATCATGGTTGATCTCTTCCTGATCTCAAATCCACCACCCCACCCGTTTTTTAAAATCAGAAATATATCTATCTCCTTCTTGAAACCATTTAATGACTCAGATTCCATCGCACTATGGGGCAGCGAGTTCCACAAATTCACCACCTTCTGTGAGAAGTAGTTCCTCCTAATCTCAGTTCTAAATCTACCGCTTCTCAACCAATATCTGTGACTTTTCATTCTAGATGACCCCACAAGGGGAACATTTTGTCTATGTTTACTTTATCAATTCCTTTTAGTATTTTATACACCTCGATCGGATTCCCTCTCAACCTTCTAAACTCCAGCGAGTATAAGCCCAAACTGTTTAAACTCTCCTTGGAAAAATGGACAAGTTTCCAGATCCTAATGAACTTCATCCTAGGGTCCGAAAAGAAGTGGTTGCTGAGATAATGGATGCATTGGTTTTAACCTTTTAAAATTCCCTAGGTTCTGGAAAGGTCCCATCAGATTGAAAAGAGTGAATTTAACTCCTCTATTTAAGAAAGGAAGGAGACCGAAAGCATGTAACTACAGGTGAGCTTAACATCTGGCATAGGGAAATTGCTGGAATCTATTATTAAGGTGGTTACGGTAGGGCATTTAACAAATTTCAATGCATTCATGCAGAGTCAGCATGGATTTGTGAAAGGGAAATCCATGTTTAGCCAAGTACATTGGAGTTCTTTGAAGAAGTAACAGGCAATATGTTTAAAAGCAATAAAAGCAAAACAGTGTGAATGCTGGAAATCTAAAGAAAAAAACAGAAAATGCTGGATAAACTCAGCAGGTCTGGCAGGATCACCTTCTACACCAGTGGGGGTCGTGACTCTTGGATGGGTCGCCAAAAGGTCAGCTTCAGGATCGGTATTATTTCTTGAGTTGAGTGTGTTACTAACAAACCCCATGCGTCCTTTATCATTCTCTGAGTTAACCCGGATGTACAGCCGCCTTCACCCCTACAAGCAGCACGGTAGCATTGTGGATAGCACAATTGCTTCACAACTCCAGGGTCCTAGGTTCGATTCCGGCTTGGGTCACTGTCTGTGCGGAGTCTGCACATCCTCCCCGTGTGTGCGTGGGTTTCCTCCGGGTGCTCCGGTTTCCTCCCACAGTCCAAAGATGTGCAGGTTAGGTGGATTGGCCATGATAAATTGCCCTTAGTGTCCAAAATTGCCCTTAGTGTTGGGTTGGGATACTGGGTTATGGGGATAGGGTGGAGGTGTTGACCTTGGGTAGGGTGCTCTTTCCAAGAGCCGGTGCAGACTCGATGGGCCGAATGGCCTCCTTCTGCACTGTAAATTCTATGATAATCTATGAAGCCCCTATGTCCACTCCTTCCAAATTGTCTCTCCACACCGGGGCTCTTGTCCTTCAAGAACACTCCATTTTCTCATCACCTTCCCCGCCGTTATCCACCCCCTTGTCCAATGTACTCGTCCCCAAACATCTGCTGTCTCTGCCGTGCGGCTACGTGGACTCCCATCAGCTGAATTGGTTCCTGTACCGCAAGGACTTTTACTTCTACCTTTATCGGATCTTCAGTTGTTCATCAAGAATGGCAATAGTTATACTCCTGTATACAGGAGCCGGTAAAATGTTGCAAGTGTACGGAATGGAATGCGTCTGCACATTTTGCATCTTGGTCAGCTGAGCTGTGCCCAGCATTGTGGGGTTTTTTTGCATGTTTTCAGTCTGTTACATATTTATCTGGGAAACGGTACTGACAGGCGTCCAGTGACATTCTGTGTTCTTAGTTCAGCAGTTTAGGGCTCCTGTTTCTGAAGTGGAAGTTTTGAGTTTAATTTCCTATCAAAGGTCGTGTTAGGTTTTGAACGAGTGAACATGACGTTGTTAAAACTGTGTAATATTGAGCCTGTTAGTCTTTCCAGCGTTTGCAGACAATTTTCCAAATGTTAACAATGGGTGTGAAGATATGAAATAATCAAATAATCCTAAATTACACCCTGAAGCAAGGTGTCAGGGTTGATCTGTCGTTTAAGGTGAAACAGCATCTCAATTTACAATTTTACATTTAATAATACAGAAGTGTCAATAATGAGTGTGACATTTTAAAAAGTAACTGGAGAATCTTTTGTGAATGTGGGGTGTGTCGTGAGAGTCGCCCATTCCGTAAACGTGGGACACCAGAAAAAAAGTTTGAAAAACACTGTTCCACACAAGTGTCACATGGACTTAAAACGTTAACTGTCTTTCTCTCTCCACAGATGCTACCAGACGTGCTGAGTTTATCCAGCATTTTCTGTTATGTATAAAAGAGAACCTGGGGATGTGCTGCACTTAGATTTTCAGAAGATATTTGACAAGTCAAAATTACAGAGGGTGCAATTCTCCCAAAACAGAACAAAGTCTCTTAGCGAGTATGTTTTGCTGTGTGTTTCCTGGCGCTGTATAAGGGGCCTGATCGGGGAATGCGTGGCCAAGGCTGCACATAGCCCCATTTTGTACAGTGGGGAGAGATCGGGACAGCATTTTTAAATGGCGACTAAATCTCCGAGACTCTGAAGCGATCCCCAACCTCCCCCCACCCCCACCCCCACCCCGCCCCCCGCCCAAGCCTGAATGCACTATGGGAGGGTCCCCTGCTTGCTCCCCCAACACCTACACCAGGCATCCCACACCCAATTGTGTGATTCTGGGTGAACAAAATGCCAGGTTGGCACCTTGGCAGTTTCCATGCCAGTTGGTAGCACTGACAGGGTACCCAAGTGACGACAGCAGTGCCAGGGCACCACCCTGGCCAAAAGGCATGCAGCTGGGAACCTTCAATCCCCTGGGAGACCCCCATGAGTGCCGTTCCATCTGGTTCCCATTTGTGGGGACCAGTGTTGAATGCCGCTCGTCCGAGATCTCTGAGGCAAAGGGGATGAACCCCACAGCCTTGGGTATCTTGGGAATTTGCACATTAGAGTGAGGCTTACTGCCTAGCTCTAATATGCAGATTTGCCAAAAGGTGATCCCGCCCACAATGGGCAGGATTTACATCGCAATGTCTCGCGAGATCGTGTTGAATCTCATGAGGCGTGACGAGCTGGGTAGATCCCGGGAGCAGGGTCACCCGGCTTTTTAAAAAATAAATTTAGAGTACCCAATTCATTTTTTTCCAATTAAAGGGCAATTTAGCGTGGCCAATCCATGTACACTGCACATCTTTGGGTTGTGGGGGCGAAACCCACGCAAACATGGGGAGAATGTGCAAACTCCACACAGAGAGTGACCCAGAGCCGGGATCGAACCTGGGACCTCAGCGCTGTGAGGCAGCAGGGCTATCCCACTGCGCCACCGTGCTGCCGTGGGTCACCCGGCTTTCATCGGATACGCTGCATCAAGCGAGCTGCTTTTGTGGCGCAGCGTTTCCATTGGATCATGTCCAGAATCACAGAATCTTTACAATGCAGAAGGTGCCCATTTGGCCCATCCAGCCTGCACTAACTCTCTGAAAGGGCATTCTACTCACTCCCCTGCATTAACCTCATAATCGTGCACATTATTTATTTTCAGATAGCAATGTAATCCATTTTGACAGAATTGCTACCCATAATAAGAGTTCATGGTGTAGGGGATAACATATTACCACGGATAGCAGATTAACTAGCTAACAGGTCACAGAGCAGACATAAATAGGTTATTTTCAGGTTGGCATGATGTGTCAAGTGGGGTGCCACAGGGACCAGTGCTGGGGCTCAACTATTTACAATGTATATCAGTGACTTGGACGAAGGGACTGAATGTATGGATGCTAAATTTGTGGATGATGCAAAGATGGGTAGGAAAGTAAGTTGTGTAGAGGACATAAGGAGCCTTCAAACTGATAAAAACAGGTTAAGTGACTGTGCAATAATTAATTAGTGAGAATTAACGTGGGACAATGTGAGGCTGCCCACTTTGGCAGGAAGAATAGAAAAGCAGAATATTATTTAAATTGAGAGAGATTGCAGAGCTCTGAGGCACAGAAGAATCTCGATGCCCTGGTACATGAATCACAAAATGTTAGTACGCAGGGAGAGCAAGCGATTAGTAAGGCAAATGAAGTGTTGTTGTTTATTGAAAAGGAATGGAATATAAAAGTACGGATGTTTTGTTACAGTTGTACATGGTGTTGGGGAGACTACATCTGGAGTACTGTGTACAGTTTTGGTCTTCTTATTTAAGAAAGGATATAAATGTGTTTGTATCAGTTCAGAAAAGGTACGCTCGACTGATAACTGAGATGCGGGATTATCTTATGAGGAAAGACTGGACAGGCTGGACCTGTATCCATTGGGGTTGGATGAATGAGAGGTGATCTTACTAAAACATGTGAGTTCCTGAAGAGACTTACTGGGTGGATGCTGAAAGGATGTTTCCCCTTGTGGGAGAGACTAGAACTAGGGACACATTTTAAAAATAAAGGGTCTCCCATTTAAGACAGAGGTGAGAATTTTTTCTATGAGAGTTCTGTGTGTTTACAACTCTGCCCCAGAGAGTGGTGGAGATGTAGCGCAACAATTACTCACTCAAGTCGAGAAGTGATTAAGTCAATCGAGGCTGCAGATAGTGAGTAGGGGTATTGGGCCGCCGAATTGGAACGTTAGGTTCTGGAGGTTACACTGGAAATCTAACCCTAAGGGAATGGGAGCGCAGAGTTGGGGAAGGACATAAAGCCTATAATTCTTAAACTCCCTCCCTTGCAACGTTACCCAATACCCCCACTCACTATCTGCAGCCTCGATTGACTTCATCACTTCTCGACTTGAGTGAGTAATTGTTGCGCTACAATTTATTAAGCAAGACTTGTTCCCCAGCAGCTCAGTTACAGAATGCGGCTGCTGGGAGAACTCGGGCTCTTATACTCTGCCTTCCTGGGTGGAGTCAGCAGGCGGCAGGTCCAACCAGGACCCGGGACCTGTCAGCCAATAGCCCCTCGGCTTCACAGGTACTGTATTAGTGTTGCTGAATCCCCCATATCAACATCCTGGAGCTAACCATTGACCAGAAACTGAACTGGACTAGCCATATACATATCGTGGCTACAAGAGCAGGTCAGAGGTTAGGAATTCAGCTGTGGGACTTCCGGTGGCGGCTATGAAGGAGTAAGTCGCACATTTGGTGGCTCCCGCTCGGGTCGGACATTTGGACCTTTTCCCCCGATTTTCTACCAGACTTGAACTGGAAAACTGAAGACAGAGGCAATTGTGTACTGAATTCCCACATCGGTGCATGGAGAGAAGGACTAGAAGTGCTCGTAAAGGCAGAAACAGAAAGACAGAGAAGGCTTGGGCTGTAGCTGCAACAGAAGACAGCATGGCGGAGGTTCGGACCTCGGGCTTGTCGACCCAGCAGTCTATGGAGCAGCTGATGCAGGTCATTCAGGAAGGCTTTGCTACTCAGAAACGGGACTGCTTGGACCCGATAAAAGAGTCGATTGAGCGTTTGGAGCACAGGTTGGACATCCAAGATCGGACGATCCAGAAGGTGGAGAAGGTGCTGGCTGAGCAGGAGGAACATCAGACTGCGGTGGAGCTGGAGGTGGGGATGCTGAGGGACCAGCAGAAGAAGCTCCTGGGGAAGGTGGAGGACCTTGAAAATAGGCCCCGCCAGCAGAACCTAAGAATCATCGGGCTCCTGGATGGGTCCAAAGGAGCGGATGCTGGGACATACATTGCAGACATATTTGTGAAGCTGCTGGGGGATGGGGCATTCTCCCAGCCCTTGCAGGTGGATAGGGCTCACAGAGCACTTGCGAGGAAGCCGCGAGTGGGAGACCCCCCCCCCCCCCCCCCGAGGGCAATGGTGGTGAGATTCCACAGGTTCTCGGATAAGGAGCGCATTCTACAGTGGGCCAAGCAGACACGGAGCTATAAGTGCGACAATTGCATCCTGCGGGTTTACCAGGACCTGAGTGTAGAGGTTGCCAGGTGGAGAGCAGGCTTCAACCAGATTAGGTCGACCCTTTTTAAGAAAAAGGTGAAGTTTGGACTGTTATATCCAGCCCGTCTCTAGGTCACGCATGAGGATCAGCACTTCTACTTCGAGTCGCCTGAGGACTCGTTGGACTAGCGAAAAAGAAAGGACTGGTGATGGATTGAGAACTTTTGAACTTGGCTGCAACGTTCATGTTTTTGTTTTTTTTCCCTTTTTGTTTCTCTGTTTTTGTAAAAAGTTTCTCGTTTTGCGTTTTATGGAAGATGTTTGTGATGCCGTTTGCATTGATTTGGAACCAGCGGTAGAGCTGAGTGAGTTAAGGTTTTCATTTACACTGTTGGGGGATGGAGGTGTGCTTGTTTTTGATCTTGGTGTTTTTTCTGTTGGGCAATTGCGTGGGGATTGTTTGTTGCTGGAGTTTCTTTGTATGAGCGGGTGGGGAGGGAACAATAGGTGGGAGACTATCCGGCGCCAGGGATGGGGGCCATCAAGCTAGCTGGGCGAGCTAGCTCACGGAAGCGCAGTGGGGCGGGGGGGGTGCATATGTTTGGTTTAGTAATGGAAGTTTGGGCAGCCGAGGGTGAAGGAGTTCTCCTTCTACTCACACGTGCATAAAGTGTACTCCCGGATTGATTTCTTTATTTTGAGCAAGACCTTGCTGGCTGGAGTGGTCGACACGGGGTACTCGGCGATTACAATCTCAGACCATGCTCCGCACTGGGTTGACCTGTAGCTTAGTAAAGACAGTAATCAGCGCCTGCACTGGAGGTTGGGTGTGGGACTTTTGGCGGATGAAGGGGTGTGCGAGCGGCTGAGGAAATGTATTCAGAGCTACCTGCAGGTCAATGACACTGGGGAAATTTCAGTAGCGGTGGTGTGGGAAGCACTGAAGGCGGTGGTCAGGGGGTAGCTGATTTCGATCCGGGCCCATAGAGAGAAGGTGGACAGGGCAGAGACGGACCGATTGGTAAAGGAGATACTACAGATTGATAGGAGGTATGCGGAGACCCCAGAGGCAGGGCTTTTAAGGGAACGGCAGAGGTTACAGACGGAGTTTAGCTTGCTGACCACAGGGAGGGCGGTGGAGCAGCTGAGAAAGGCGAGGGGGGCAATCTATGAACATGGAGAGAAGGCCAGCAGAATGCTTGCACAGCAGCTTAGGAGGAGGGAGGCAGCTAGGGAGATAGGGAAAGTAAAGGACGGAGATGGGAACCTGGTTGGTAATTCAGTAGGGGTGAATAAGGCGTTTAGGGATTTCTGTAGCAGGCTGTACAGGTCGGAACCCCCTGCGGGGCCGGAGGGGATGAGGCACTTCTTGGAGGAGCTGAATTTCCCAAAGGTGGACGGGGAGTGGGTAGGAGGGCTGGGGGCTCCGATCGGGTTGGAAGAGATAGTGGAGTGTCTGAAGGCCATGCAGTCGGGTAAAGCCCCGGGGCCGGACGGGTACCCAGTGGAGTTCTATAAAAGGTTCTCTGGGATATTGGGGCCGGTGTTGATGAGGATGTTCAATGAGGCCAAGGAAAAGAGGGGTGCTGCTCCCGATGATGTCACAGGCAATGATTTCCCTGTTAAATGTGGATGCCAAGTTGCTGGCCAAAATCTTGTCCTCCTGGATTGAGGATTGTGTTCCGGACATTATTGGGGAGGACCAGACGGGGTTTGTTAAGGGCAGGCAGTTGGTGGCCAATGTAAGAAGGCTGTTAAATGTGATCATGATGCCCCCGGAAGGTGAGGAGGTGGAGGTAGTGATCGCAATAGATGCAGAAAAGGGTTTTGACCATGTAGAATGGGACTATCTGTGGGAGGTACTGGGACGGTTCGGATTCGGGTGGGGCTTTATCGACTGGGAGGTTGCTGTATCAGGCTCCTGTGGCAAGTGTACGGACGAATAGGACAACATCGGACTATTTTAGACTACAACGGGGGTCGGGACAGGGTGTCCCCTCTCCCCACTGTAGTTTGCGCTGGCTATAGAGCCGTTGACAATTGCTCTGAGACCCTCGAGGGGCTGGAGAGAGCTGGTCCGGGGGGTGGGGGTGGGGTGGAGCACAGGGTTTTGCTCTATGCGGATGACCTGCTTCTGTACGTTTCGGACCCAATAGAGGGGATGGAAGAAATCATGAGGGCTTTAGGGGAATTTGGCCGGTTTCGGGGTATAAGCTGAATATGGGAAAGAGTGAGATGTTTGTGGTCCAGGCGAGGGGACAGGAGAGGCGACTGGGAGAGCTGCCGTTTAGGTTAGTAAAGGGAAGCTTTAGGTACCTAGGTATCCAAGTGGCGCGGGAATGGGACCGGCTGCATAAATTGAATCTGGCCCGGCTGGTGGACCAAATGAAGGGCGATTTTCGGAGATGGGACACGCTTCCGTTGTCTCTGGCTGGGAGGGTGCAAACGGTGAAGATGACGGTCCTCCCGAGATTCCTATTTGTATTTAAGTGTCTCCCCATTTTTATTCCGCGGTCCTTTTTTAAGCGTGTCAACAGAGTGATCACGGGCTTCGTCTGGGCGGGCAAGACCCTGCGAGTAAGGAAGGTAATGCTTGAGCGGAGTCGGGTAGAGGGCGGGCTGGCGCTGCCAAATTTTAGCAACTATTACTGGGCGGCTAATATAGCCATGATCAAGAAGTGGGTGGTGGGGGGAGGGGTCAGCATGGAGGTGGCTTCATGTAAGGGCACCAGTTTGGGGGCGTCAGTAGCTGCACCTCTGCCGTTCCTGCCGGCACGGTACTCCACCAGTCAAGCGCTGGTAGCGGTCCTGAGAGTTTGGGGCCAGTGGAGGCGGCATGTGGGAGCAGTGGCAGCATCGGTTTGGGCCCCAATCTGTGATAATCACCGGTTTGCCCTGGGAAGTATGGACGAGGGGTTCCGGTTATGGCGGAGAGAGGGGATTGAGAGGATGGAGGATATGTTCATAGAGGGGAGCTTTCCGAGTATGAGGGCGTTGGAGGAAAGGTTTGGGTTGGCGAGGGGAAACGAATTCGGGTATCTGCAGGTGCGGGACTTCCTTCGTAAACAGGTGTCAACCTTCCCGCTCCTACCGCTTAGGGGGTTTCAGGACAGGGTAGTTTCCAGAGGGTGGGTAGGAGAAGGGAGCATCTCAGACATTTACTTTTTTTTTAAAAATATTTCTTTATTCTCCTTTTTTGCATTTTCTCCCAAATTTACACCCACCAACAATAAACAATAATCAGTAATAAACAATAATCAGTAACAAATATGTCAATCCCCATATCGATAACAACGATCCCATCCTGCCACCAAACCCAAAACATTAGCCCGCATGTTCACATAAACAACTGACAAAAAGGAATCAGGAATCACCCATAATCATCATTAACACACGCCACCCCTCTCCCCCAACCCTCCCACCCACCCCTCCAACTAATGTTCAATGTTATCCAGTTCTTGAAAGTGCATAATGAATAATGTCCATGAATTGTAGAACCCCTCCATCCTTCCCCTCAGTTCAAACTTAACCTTCTCAAGAGTCAAAAATTCCAGCAGGTCCCCCCGCCACGCCAGGGCACAGGGTGGAGAGGCTGCCCTCCAACCCATCAGGATCCGCCTTCGACCGATCAAGAGGCGAAGGCTACAACATCTGCCTCTGCACCCATTTCCAACCCTGGCAGGTCCGACACCCCGAATATTGCCTCCCGGGGACCCGGGTCCAGCTCCACGTGCACCACTTTAGAAATTATCCTAAAAACCTCCTTTCAGTAATCCTCTAGCTTTGGACAGGACCAAAACATATGAACGTGGTTAGCGAGCCCCCCCCTCACACACATCTAATCCTTCAAGGAATCAGCTCATCCTCGCCCTCGTGAGGTGAACTCTGTATACCACCTTCAGCTGTATCAGCCCCAACCTCACGCACGAGGTGGAGGCATTCACTCTCCGGAGCACCTCACACCAGAACCCCTCCTCCATATCCTCTCCCAACTCTTCCTCCCACTTTGCTTTGATCCCTTCCAGTGGTGCCTTCTCCTCTTCCAAAATAGCTCCGTAAACCGCTGACACTACCCCCTTCTCCAGTCCCCCTGTCGTTAGCACCTCCTCCAGCAATGTGGAGGCCGGCTCCTCCGGGAAGTTCTGTATCTCCTTTCTGGCAAAATCTCGAACCTGCATGTATCTGAACATTTCCCCCTGCTCCAGCCCATACTTCGCTTCCAGCTCCTTCAATCCTGCAAACCGACCCCTAAGAAACAAATCCTTCAGTGTCTTAATCCCCTTCTCCCCCCATTTCCGAAAATTTCCATCCCACTTCCCTGGCTCAAATCTGTGGTTCCCCCGAATCGGCATTTCCCTTGACCCTGCCCCCAACCCATAGTGTTGGCAAAACTGCCTCCAAATTCTCAGTGAAGTTATTATTACTGGACTCCCTGAGTACTTCCCCGGGGCTATCGGGAGCGGCGCTGTTTCCAGTGCTTTCAATCCCGACCCCCTACACAAACTCTCCTCCATTCTGACCCACTGGGAATCAACCCCTCTTACCCAACTCCGCACCTTCTCCACATTCGCCGCCCAGTAGTAATACATCAGGTTCGGAAGACCCAAACCCCCTGCCTGCCTTCCCCTCTGTAGTCGCAGCTTTCTAACTCTGGCTACCTTTCCTTCCCTCAGTCTCTCTGAAAAAAGCCTTTGGCAGGAATATCGACAGGCATTGAAAAATAAACAGAAATCGTGGCAACACGTTCATTTTAATCGCCTGTACCCGACCCGCCAGTGACAGAGGGAGACCATCCCAACTTGCCAGATCAGCTTTCATTCTCACCACCAAACAAGAAATGTTGTACCTGCGGAGCCCCCCCCCCCCCACTCCCGGGCAACCTGCACCCCCTGGTACCTAAAGTGAGTACCTGTCTTACGGAATGGCAGCCCCCCCCCCCCCCCCCCCAACCCCTGTCCCCACACCCGGCTGAGATGTCTCGGACATTTACAAGGAACTTATGGGGTCAGAGGAGACAAAGACTGAGGAGCTGAAGCGCAAGTGGGAGGAGGAGAGGAGGAGCTGGGAGGTGAGATAGAGGATGGTCTATGGGCAGACGCGTTGAGTAGAGACAACGCGTCCGCAACATGTGCCAGGCTCAGCCTGTTACAATTTAAGGTTGTTCACCGGGCTCACATGACAGTGACCCAGATGAGCAGATTCTTTGGGGTTGCAGACAGGTGCGCAAAATGTGCGGGAGGACCGGCGAACCATGTCCACATGGTTTGGACATGTCCAAAGCTTAGGGGATTCTGGCAGGGGTTTGCGGACATCATGTCCACGGTGTTAAAGACAAAGGTGGTGCTGAGTCCAGAGGTGGCGATTTTCAGGGTGTCAGAAGACCCCAGAATCCAGGAGGAGAAAGAGGCAGACGTTCTGGCCTTTGCTTCCCTGGTAGCCCGGAGACGGATACTATTAGCATGGAAGGACTCGAAGCCCCCCAAAGTCGGAGACCTGGTTATCGGACATGGCTAGCTTTCTCTGTGCGGAGAAAATCAAGTTCACCTTGAGAGGGTCACTGTTAGGGTTCACCCGGAGATGGCAACCGTTCGTTGACTTCTTTGTGGGAAATTAATCGTCAGCAGACGGGGTGGGGGGGGAGGGAGGGGGGAGTAGTTTAGATTAGAGTAGGAGGTTAATAAGGGTGGGACCTGTACGAGAGGTAAATGGCTTTTGCATAATGTTTATGGTTTCATGTATATTGTTTATTTTGTTGTTGTTACGATACCGAAAATACCTTAATAAAATGTTTATAAAAAAAAAAGGAATTCGGCTGCGACTAACTTGCCTCTTGACTCCCCAAAAATAAGGGTTATCTCATTTAAGACTGAGGTGAAAAAATCTACAATCTAGCCCAATCTAGTCAGGAATGTGATGGAATACACTTCACTTGCCTAGATGAGCACAGCTCCAACAACTGACAAGCTCGATAGCGTCCGTAGAATCCCTACAGTGCAGAAGGAGGCCATTCGGCCCATCGATTGTGCACCGACCCCCGAAAGAGCACCCAACCCAGGGTCGGGCTCCACCCTTTCCCCTAACCCGCACCCCCACTTAACCCCATCCAAAGTGGCCTGATTAGCACCCTCATCCACGATCTTCAATACTCACTCCCTCTACCACCAACCAACAGTGGCAGCAGTGTGTACCATCTACAAAATGCAATCCACCAGCTCACCAAGACCTGCCAGCACCTTCCAAACAACCAACCTCTGCCACCTACAAGGGCAAGGGCAGCAGACACATGGGAACACTACTACCTGCAAGTTTCCCTCCAAGATGCACACCATTCTGATTTGGAATTGTATCATTGTTCCCTTATTGTCACTGGGTCAAATCCTGGAACTCCTCCCCTAACAGGTGTACCTACTCCACATGGACTGTAGTGGCCCAATTAATGGCTCACCAGCATCTTCTCAAGGGCAATAAGTGATAGGAAATAAATGCTGGCCGAGCCAGCGATGTCCACATCCTGTGAAAGTATATTAAAATAACCTGAGATTTCTGTGCCGTTTTGGGCTTCATATCTAAGGAACGATATTCTTGCCTTGGAAGGTGTACTGATGAAGTTTCATTAGATTGGTTTCTGGGATGAGAGGGTTGTTCTGTGATGAGAGGATGACTAAATTGGGCATATACACTTTAGAGTTTACCGGTTGACCGATGTCGTGGAAACACTCGAGCTGTATCTCTCGACAATATTTTGTAAATTAATTTTCACTACGCCGATATAATTTTTTATTTGTTACGTCTAAAGCTAACTTAAACACCCAGGTATCAAGTCTACCCAAGCATGCCTAAGAATTTGAAACATACAAGTCGAAAGATAAGTACCTCAGCTAAGATGGCAACCAGCTCCCCCGCGCCTTTGATGATTGAAACACTTGAGCAAAGTTCTTGTCACTGAGCTCGAGAAATCCCGACAAAGTTTGGTTCTGGAAAATTCATTGGACGAGTCACTGGGTCCAATTTGGTTCTCCCTCTACATCATTCGTCTGGCTCATACTGACATTGAGACAGTCCTCTCGGACAACAGCGACTGTGGTCACTGCAGGTTAAAGTCGGTGACCTGGAAAACTGGTCAAGGTGACAAAACCTATGCATTGTTGGATTACCAGAGGGGACCGAGGACCGAACCCATTAACACAGTTAATGTTGGATTTATTTCAAGAGGTGGTGGGCAAAGGGACTTTCCCCAAATCCCCAGAGCTAGACAGAGCCCACCGTATTCTTCGACCGAAACCTCGCCTGGGCGACCCCCCCGCGAGCCATTGTTCCATCACTACAAGAAGAAAGCTTGTTCTTCGGTGGCAAAGGAACACTGCAATGTCACTTACCAAGGCCACCTAATCTGCTTTTACCGGGCCATGAGTGCAGATTTGGCAAGGAGACGAGCAGCATCTAACAATGTCAAATCCGTGCTGTACAAGAAAGGAAGGGTGCCCATCTCCGCATCACAGAGAAAATCACTTATTTGACACACCAGATGAGGCAGATTCTTTCCTTCACAGGTGCGTACTTAATTCTTGACTGTGTAGCTATTTGATGCCTTGTTGGATTCTATGTGTTGCTCTTATTAGCCTTAGTTTTATTAGCTCTAATTCTGTCACCTTTGCTCACGAGTCGCCAGGTATCTTTCTGATACCGCCACGTGGTTCAAGCTCAAGTAATGATTAATAATGCAGCACACCGCTTAGTAAATGTTAAATCAACGATCATTTATTATATACAGCAATAAATACTTATACAATAATCCTACTTCTAGACTATTACCTACCACTAAAGGCCAATACTTAACTTTGGTGATGGCCCACCAGGTCAGGGAAACGAATGGTCTATCGAATTGGGTCTGGCCTGCGGGATTCAAAAAGGCTGGTACGGGTCGATAGTCTGGAACACTTATCTGGTAGCGATCGCTGGAGTAAGACTTACTTGGTTCTTCGACGAAGGGTCTCTAGAAAGGTTGCGAGTAGGAGAAGAAGGGTCGATCTGAACTTGGCCCCTATTTTTATAGTCCCTAGGGGATTCCCGCCTCTCTGGGGGGACCTTGACCCTGGTTCCAAGTGATTGGACTTGGTCCCAATCACTGGGTTCGATATGCTCCAATAATGGGGCGATTCCTTGATCGCGGGGTGGTCGTCCACCTTTCTTTGTCTCAGCCACTGCTGGCGCCGAAAGGTCTGGATCGACTTTCAATTGCTAATTTATAGCAATTGTTCCAGGGGATGGCTGATTAAAATGCAGATGGCTGGGTTGATGTGCTGTTAATGGTTGCAGGTATCGGTCTGGGCCGACTTCCCCAGAGCCGAGTACACTGTTCTGCCTGCAGCTGTCCGTTTGAGTCCTGTTGGCTGATTTTCCCATCAGCCTCTTTCGTTCACCATTTTAGATCGGGGTTTGGCCATTTTACTCGGGAATCAGCCATTTTAGGTGGCTACATATGGAAGTAATAACTGGAAATTCAATTTTTCCAAAACCTGGGCTTTGTTGTTTACACTTGGCGTCGTTAAAGATGGACTGTTGAATATGGATTTGGGGTCCAATTTTCATTTCAGACTGTATTCTGGCTATAGGGAATGTGAGGTTATTTTGGACTGATTGATCCTGTCAGTTATGGACAGATTGTTAGGCTAACCCATATTAAACCGAGAGGGTAGGCATAGCCTAGTTTATTTACTGAGCTAACCAAGGGGACGTTAAGTTTTAGCTGTTGTTTTGCATTATCTTGCGCTTGAATGCCTGTATCAGTCATGTACTATGTTCAAAACTAAGGGCATGTTCGACTGCATTAGAGCTCTCACTATGCGACTATAACTAGAAACATTTCAATGGCAAATTACATAACGTTGTTCACATGTCAGAGGTACGCCCCATTAATGAGTTTGTTTAGTCAACGGATGCTATCTAAGATTGATTACCTGCTGCTTGTCTTGTTCATAATGGCGAGCTTAGGGTTTCATTTATGGGTCCATTTAAAGGTTTATCATACCATTTGGTTTTTGTTCAAGCGGCTTAGGAGTGTGGTGATTGTTCCGGAGACGGAGGGTGGTGGGAGGGTTTTTTATGTTGAAAGTAACCCAGGACCTTTCTGTATTTGACCATTCTCATTTTGTAATGGAACCTCGCGGTCTTGTTTTCCTTTTCTCTCATTTTACTGATCAGTTTATAAAAAATGTTTCTACACATGACTAGTTCAGGCAGTCAGGGTGGCACACAGCTCTCAATCAGACTAGTTACAGGGAATGTTAAGCCTTTAACACTGAATCATAGAGTCCCTACAATGGACAAGGAGGCCATTCGGCCCATCGATTCTGCACCACCCTCTGAAAGAGCACCCTACCTAGGCCCACTCCCCTGTGAACCCCACCTAACTTTTGAGCACTATGGGGAAATTTAGCATGGCCAATCCACTTAACCTGTACATCTTTGGACTGTGGTACGAAACCGGGGCACTCAGAGTAAACCCACGCAGAAACAGGGAGAAAGTTCAAACTCCACGCAGACAGTCGCCCAAGGTCAGAATTGAACCGGCACTGTGAGGCAGCAGTGCTAACCACTGTGCCACCGTGTCGCCCAATTGGATTCCTTCAGGAGACACACCTTTGTATTAATGTTCACACCAGATTGTGTAAAGCATGGGTTCACCAAGTGTTTATTTCAGCTTTAACGGCAGAGTTAGGGGGACAGCAGTTTTGATTAACGAAAGAATACTGTTCTCCCCCTTAAACATTTTTTTTTATTTTTCCAATTAAGGGGCAATTTAGCATGGCCAATCCACCTACTCTGCACATCTTTGGGTTGTGGGGGTGAGCCCCAAGCAGACACGGGGAGAATGTGCAATGTCCACACGGACAGTGACCTGGGGCCAGGATCAAACCCAGGTTCGCGGTGCTGTGAGGCAGCAGTGCTAACCACTGCGCCACCGTGGCGCCTTTCTCCTCCTTAAACATAATCTCAGATCGTGGAGGACGTTATACAACAGTTAGTGGAGCACCTTTTCAAACCCCTGTAATATTGATAAATGTCTATGCCCCTAACTGGGACGATACAAAATCTATTACATCGCTTCTATCCTCCCTTCCCAATCTAGGTGCCCACTGTCTTATCTTCGGAGGGAATCTAAACTGTGTTATGGACCAAAGGCTAGACCGCTCCAAAGACTTTCACCCCTTCCAGCGAGTCAAGCTCTCTTCACATTTATTTTTTTTAAATATATTTTTATTCATCAAAGATTTTAATTATAACAAAGTAACAACAATACAGCAAACCCAAATACAAACTACACCCACCCGAACCCCAGTCCACCACCTCCCTTTCAGCCATCCGTGAAGAAAGCAAAATATTAATAAGAAGACAACCTCCCCCGCCCCTCCAACAGCTGATGGTAACTAGTTCCCTGAAAAAGGAGACAAAAGGCTGCCAGCTCGAGTAGAATCCTTCCACCGACCCCCTCATGGATATACTTAATTTTTCCAAGATACAAAAATCCCATCAGGTCCCCCAGCCAGGCCGAGGCCCTAGGCAGCACCGGGAACTTACACCCAAGCAGAACTTGCCTCCGGGCCGGGCTATTAATGAGGCTACGGCTAGGAAATCTTGCAGCGGAAAACTGGAGTAGGGCAGTAACCAGAACCCTCAGACTTGACCCAATGCACAAATCCTCCTCCATCCACCCCTATATAGAATCTGGATCCCTGAGCCACCCCCGCACCTTATCAATATTTGCCATCCAATGGTAACATAACAAATTAGGTAGTGTCAACAGACTGCCTATCCCTTTGCAGAAACGTCCGATGAACCTGAGGGGTATTACCAGACCAAACAAAAGTAGATATCAATTTATTGATCCTGCAAAAGGAAGCCTGAGAGACACTAGAACAAAAACAAAGATCCCGGGAGAATATTCATCTTCACCGTCTGTACCTTTCTCTCTAAGATCAGAGGGAGGGCATCCCACCTTTTCAAGTTAGCCTTCATTCAATCCACCATAGCTAGCAAAGTTAAGTTTATAGAATGAGGCCCAATCATGGGCCACCCAGATTCTCAGATAACGGAAGGTACTCCTGGCCGGAAGAAACGGCAATTTCCCTAGATCAGCTCCCCTCCCGAGGGGTACACCAGAGAAGGAGGCAAAACTCCTGAGTAACTTCATTATCTCCTCCACATTGGAGAGTGAGTCCGTGATATATAGTAGCAAATCATCTGCATATAAGGACACCTTATGCTCCCTCTCCCCATCCTCTACCCAGTGGACGACCTCAATGCAATGGCCAGCAGCTCAATTGCCAAAGCAAACAAAAGCGGGGACAATGGACACCCCTACAATTATATCCCAATTCAGATAAAAATGCCCCGAGCTCAGGGCATTAGTATGCAAACTCACGGTGGAGGCCCTGAACAAAAGTCTAATCCATCATATAAATTTTGGGCCAAAGCCAAACCTTCCAAGAATTTCAAAGAGATACCCCCCATCAAACCTTTCCTCAGCGTCCATCAAAATAATCACCTCTGGCTTGGGCTCTAAGGCTGGCGACAACACAACATTTAATAATCTTCTAATGTTGGCCGACAACTGCCAGTCCTTAACAAAACCAGTCTGCTCCTCCGAAATCACCCAGGGAGGCAGGGCTCCAAATGTGTTGCCAACACCGTAGCCAACAACTTTGCATCAGCGTTTAACAACAAAATAGGTTGATACAACCCACGTTTCGAGGGATCCTTGTCCTTCTTCCGGAACAAGGAAATCTATGCGCCAACATGGCCGGCAACATCCCCCGGGACATGGAATAATTAAACACATCCATCAGAAATGGGATGAACTGACCCGCAAACTGGGTTTGTAAAATTTGATAGGGAATCCATCTGGACACGGTGATTTGCTTGTCTGCATTAACCTAATACAGTCCATGACCTCCTCCAGCCCAAACTCCTGCCTCCAACGCCTCCAACTCCTGCCTCCTCTCCTGCTCCATCTCGGGGAAGGTCAACCCATTCAAAATCTGCATCATTTAATCTCTCCTCTGGGGGCTCTGACTTATACAGCTCTCGGTAAAGGGCCTCAAAGACCTCATTAACCTTCTCTGGGACAGAAACCAGCCCCCTGCCCGAGTCCCTGATATAAGCTGTGCGCTAACAGACGACTAGCCTTCTCCCGTTATTCATAAAAAGTCCTCCTCGAGTGTTGCAACTGGTTCACCGCCTTGCCTGTTGACAACAACACGAATTCTGTCTGCAATTTCTTTCTGCTCGTCAACAACTGGGGGCTGGTTTAGCACTGGGTTAAATTTTTGATTTGATTTGATTTATTATTGTCACATGTATTAGTATACAGTGAAAAGTATTGTTTCTTGCATGCTGTACAAACAATGCATACCGTACATAGGGAAGGAAGGAGAGGCTGCAGAATATAATGTTGCAGTTATAGCAAGGTGTAGAGAAAGGATCAACTTAATACAAGGTAGGTCCATCCAAAAGTCTGATGGCAGTAGGGAAGAAGCTGTTCTTGAGTCGGTTGGTACGTGACCTCAAACTTTGGTATCTTTTTCCAGACGGAAGAAGGTGGAAGAGAGTATGCCCGGGGTGCGTGGGGTCCTTAATTATGCTGGCTGCCTTTACGAGGCAGTGGGAATTGTAAACAGAGTCGATGGATGGGAGGCTGGTTTGCGTGATGGATTGGGCTACATTCACGACCTTTTGTAATTTCCTGCTGTCTTGGGCAGAGCAGGATTATTGTCATCGCACCAGTTCACCAGATTCTCTATCTCACTTCTGTACTCTGTCTCGTCATTGTTTGAAATCTGACCCACCACTGCTGGCTTATAAGGCAGAACAAGGCCAGCATGGCGGGTTCAATTCCCGTACCTGCCTCGCCGAACAGGCGCCGGAATGTGGCGACTAGGGGCTTTTCACAGTAACTTCATTGAAGCCTACTTGTGACAATAAGCGATTATTATTATTATTATTATTATTATTATTATTATTATTAACAACTGTGGTGTCGGACGATCGAGTACTGGCGGTCCACCTCGAGAATGGTATGCACCCGCCGCTGCCGCTCCATCCTTCAGATTTATCCCAATGTGCCTTGAAGAGATTATCCTTCCCCCAATGTCCGCTTTCAGGGCTTCCTTAGAGCTTGGAAGACGAGACCACATTGTTGCTGTCAACTTCAACATACTCCCCAATGGTGAAGGATATATGCTCACAAAATCTCTTATTCTTGAGCAAAGCTGTGTCCAATCGGCACGGGGGTCACTGGGAGCAGTCCAGGCTCCACTGTCAGGTCCACAGAATGCGGAGCATGATCCGGGATAACGAACGCTGCACTCCCCAGGAAGACACCGATCCACCAAAATGAAGTAAATCCTGGAGCAGACCCAATGGACGTGGGAAAAAAAGAAAACCCCTTAGCCCTTGGATACATAAATCTCCACGGGTTTGACACCTCCACCCCCCCCCCCCCACCCCCCCCCCCCAATCTGTTTGAAGATATTTATGAAAACCAATAACTCCTTTGCTACCCCTGATGGGCTTAGAGATTTGGAACTAAACCTAACCATTCTAGGATACAGAATTTAATGAAGTCCCTCCCGATTATTAGCTGATTGAATCCAGATCTGGGATAGAAGCCAGCACCTTATTAATGAATGCCGTGTCATCCCAGTTCAGTGCATACACATTGATCACCGATGTGCCCGTCAATGGCCCACTATTAATTATGTACCTCCCCCAGGTCTGCTGATATATTAACCGCAGAAAATCACACCCTCTTATTGATCAATAATAGTGGTCCCCCGCCCCCTACAGTCAAAACCAGAATGATAAACCTGCCTCACCTAGCCCTTCCGCAACCTTTTATGATCCTTGATTCTCAAATGGGGTATCCGGTAAAAAAAAAACAAATAGCCGTCAAACTTCTCGGGTGTGCAAACACCCAAGACCTTTTTACTGGCCGTTAACCCCCTAACATTCCAAGTTATCAACTGGACACCCCCTCCAACCCAGGATCAGCCATATCCACCCTGTGAGACAATCCAGCAGTGCCTCAGCCTGTGTAAGCTCCAGCCCACCCAAGATGGCTGCCATATCCACCCCCTCCCCCCATTGAACCAGCACAAAAACAAACTGTCAACATCAGCAGTCATCCCCCTCTTCTTGACGTTCTCCAGATCGTCCACTTTGGCCTTCAACGCTTTACTCTCTTCAGTCAACAACGCCATCTCTGCCTCCAGGGAGACAATCAGATCACTATGGTCTGGGAGCACCACCTCCACCGTCTGTATCACCACACCACGCTCCTCTATCTGTGGGCCATCTTTTCCAGAGCCACCCAAATAGGGGCCAAAGCCCCCTTCCATTGCTTCTTCCAGGTCCTCAGCGACCACTTGCGCTGCTTCTTAAATTCATCCATCAAGAAACTTGCCAACATCTCATTCGACCATGGAGAGGCCAATGACGCAGCAGAAGCCAGGTTTTCCCCACTGAGGCTCGAGGGACCTCTGAGTCTGACGATGAACCCTTGCCCGACTTCTGCCTTGTATTGTACATGCTGGGCTTTACCTTTTGTGAGGGGACCCTATCCCATCAAACTGAACAAATCTCCCCAAAAATCGCCCATAAACTGGGCAAAAAGGCCCGAAATCCATCGCTTGTGCGACTGCCAACGAAAGTCCTCTCCACATTTATGACTCAACTGGGTTGTGTTGACTTGCCGTTTCCTTCACCCAGCCATAAGGGACTTCTCCTATTTCTCTCATGTCCACCATGCTTAGTCACACACTGACTACTATCTTTTTTAGATATAGTCCTTCTTCCCTCAGTTAGAACAGCTGATATTCCACCACAGTTATATCAGACCATGTGCCCCACTCCCTTGAGCTGACTCTTGCTTCCAAAACTAAAGGCCTGACTTCATGGAGATTTAACACAACTTTACTATCTGACAAAGATTTTGTAAGTTTACATTTCTCAAAACAAACAAATCTGAATCCACCACCCCATCAGTACTATGGGAGACCCTCAAAGCGGTTCTCCAGGGGAATATAATTTCTTACAATGCATTTATTATCAAACAAAGACAATTAAAACAACAAGAATTGGTGGATTCGATTTTTTAAATAAAATGTCAATATTCCACTCCTGAGTTATATGCAGACAGGCTCATGCTTCATACTCAGTTTGATTTACTTTCTGTAAGTAAAGCTGAGTATCTGTTACAACAGTAAAGGGAGTGTTTTATGAATAGAGGGACAAGGCTGGCCACCTTCTGGCCCAACAACTCAGGTGCCAGTCTGCTTCTCAGTTTATCTCCCAAGCTCATGACTCCTCCCATAATCCGACTACTGACCCCTCTGTTACTGATTGAAACTTCACTTCTTTTGACTGGAACCTTTATAAATCAGAATTCTGGTCGGATAGCATGGCAGTGGCTGACTTTCTCTGTGGATGCGGATATGAGCAGAGACTTGGACGATCCTTTGCGTCTAGGTGAAATACCGGCCTCTTTCGCCTCCTGCACTCCAGCTCGTCTGGTACCCCAAATAATGCTAATCCCCAGCTCGGCTTGACCCGGTTGTTCACCACCTTGGACATAGTCCTCGCAAAACCCCTCCAAAACTCATCCAGCGCCGGGCACGACCAGAACATATGGATGTGATTTGCTGGGCTCCCACATCTGTCCTGCATCCCAAAGAACCTACTCAACCTCGCCCCTGTCATATGCGCTCTGTGAGTAACTTTAAACTGTATTAGGCTGAGCCTGGCGCAAGAGGAGCAAGAATTAACCCTACTCAGGGCATCAGCCCACAGACCCTCATCTATCTCCTCCCCAAGCTCCTCCTCCCACTTGCCCTTTAACTCCTCCACCGAGGCCTCCTCCTCTTCCTTCAACTCCTGGTAAATCGCCGAAACCTTGCCTTCTCCAACCCATACACCCGAAATCACCCTATCCTGAAAATCACGTGCCGGAAGCAGCCACCACCGGATTCGTGGTGTGCCTTGTCGGCGAGAGCGGCAGCGGTGCCGTCACCAGCACCCTCAGGCTCGTGCCCACACAGGACGCCATCTCTAGCCTCTTCCACACCGCCCCCTCCCTCCATTACCCACTTACGGATCATCGCCACATTGGCTGCCCAATAATAGCTGCACAAATTCGGCAGCGCCAGCCCCCCCCCCCCCCCCCCCCCCCCCCCCCCCCCATGTCCCTGCTTTGCTCCAGAAACACTCTCTTCACCCTCGGGGTCTTATTCGCCCTCATACTACTCGAACGCATATATGTACGGCCCGTGAACGAGGTCTACGCGCGACACATCTTCACCACTCGCCGCCAGCGCCCCGGAGAGTCGCTAGATGACTACCTACGCGACCTCAAAGCTCTGGCGCGCAACTGTAACTACCAGGCCATTACGGCCCCTCAGCATATGGAGCTTGCTATCCGAGAAGTTTACTTGGCGGGGGTCCGATCGAATTATGTAAGACAGCGCCTGCTCGAAAAAGGGGCCCAGGACCTGGAGGACACGGTAACACTAGCTACCTCTCTGGAAGTCGCATTTCAGAGCCTTACTGCGTTCCCCACCGACAACGCGACACCCTCGTGGGCCCCCGACCAGAGACTACCCCAGGCTTGTGCCGCGCGGCCGCCCGCCCATCATGAGGGGCTGCCCTGCTAATTTTGTGGCCAGTCCCAACACCCCCGACAGCACTGCCCGGCCCGCAACCCGAACTGTAGTAACTGCGGGCGAAAAGGACACTTCGCCAAGGTCTGCCTGGCCAGGTCTAAAACTCGAACTCACAGACCCGATCCACAGACCCGCAGACCCCGCCTCCGCACAACACGTGCGACTCATGGGGGCCGCCACCTTGGCCATCCTCCCCCAAGCGGCCGGCCACGTGCGATCCATGGGTGCCGCCATCTTGGACGCCATCGTCCTCACCGCCCGCCACGCTTGACCAACGGAGGCCGCCATCTTGGCCCCATCTGCTACACCGCCCGAGATTGTTGTACCGGTCACAGGCAGGCTCAGTTGCAAGCTGATTAAAACCACGGTTTACTTCTCAACGTGTCTCTCAGTGAATTGATGGTCGCATCAGTCGGCATACAACGACACCTGGTGTTCCTCTTCCCCCCGGACCAGTCCCCTCCATTTCCTGGACTTCCTCAGTGCCATGGCCAGCGGCTCAATTGCCAGTGCAAACAACAAGGCGGATAAGGGGCACCCTTGCCTCGTCCCCGGTACAGCCGAAAGTACTCCGACCTCCGCCGGTTCATAGCCACACTCGTCACTGGGGCTCTATATAGCAGCCTGACCCAACTGATGAACCCCTCCCCGAACCCAAACCTCCGCAACACTTCCCAAAGATACTCCCACTCCACCCGATCAAAGGCCTTCTCCGCGTCCATAGCTGCCACTACCCCCGCATCCCCCTCCACCGAGGGCATCATAATCACATTGAGGAGCCTCCGCACATTTGTATTTAGCTGCATACCCTTCACAAATCCTGTCTGGTCCTCATGAATCACCCCCAGGACACAGTCCTCAATTCTCGTAGCCAGCACCTTCGCCAGCAACTTAGGTCAACATTGAGGAGCGAGATCGGTCTATACGACCCACATTGCAATGGATCTTTGTCCCGCTTCAAGATCAAAGAAATCAGCGCCCTGGTCATTGTCGGGGGCAAGGTCCCCCCTCCCTCGCCTTATTAAAAGTCGTCACTAGCAACGGGCCCAGCAGGTCCACGTATTTCCTGTAGAATTCAACCGGGAACCCATCCGGCCCCGGGGCCTTCCCCGCCTGCATGCTCCCCAATCCTTTAAACAGCTCCTCCAGCCCCCAAACCAGCCACCTCCTCCTCCTCCTCCCTCGGGAACCTCAGCTGATCTAGGAATCGTCACATCCCCTTCTCCCCCGCTGGGGGCTCAGACCTGTACAGATCCCCATAGAAGTCCCTAAATACCTTGTTTATTCTCACCGCATTCCGCACCGTATTCCCCCCTCTATCCTTAACTCCACCAATCTACCTCGCTGCCTCCCTCTTACGAAGCTGATGTGCCAGCATCCGACTCGACTTCTCCCCATACTCATACGTCGCCCCCTGTGCTTTCCTCCACTGTGCCTCTGCTTTCCCCGTGGTCAACAGGTCGAATTCCGTCTGGAGGTTCCGTCGCTCCCTAAGTAGTCCCTCCTCAGGGGCCTCTGCATACCTCCGGTCCACCCTTAAAATCTCCCCCACCAACCACTCCCTCTCCCTCCTTTTCTCTCTTCTCCCTGTGGGCCCTGCCCTAATGGAGATTAGCTCTCCCCTGACCACCACCTTCAACGCCTCCCAGACTACTCCCATCCGCACCACCCGTTGCCGTTGGCCTCCAAATATCTTTCAATACACCCCCGCACCCGCCCGCACACCCCGTCATCCGCCAACAGTCCCCATTAAGGCGCTACAGCGGGCGCTGGTCCCTCTCCTCCCCCAACTCCAGCTCCAACCAATGCGGGGCGTGGTCCGAGATGGCTATGGCTGAATATTCCGTTCCCTCCACTTTCAGGATTGGCGCCCTACTCAAAATGAAAAAATCTATCCGGGAGTAGGCTCTATTGACATGGGAAAAGAAGGAAAATTCCCTGGCCAGCGGCCTGGCAAACCTCCATGGATCCACTCCCCCCATCTGGTCCATGAACCCCCTGAGCACCTTGGCCGCAGCTGGCCTCTTACCAGTCCTGGACCTAGAGCGGTCCAGTGCTGGGTCCAGCACCGTGTTGAAGTCCACCCCCCCCCCCCCCCATTATCAAGCTTCCTACCTCCAGATCCGGAATCCGACCCAGCATGCGTTTCATAAATCTGGCATCATCCCAATTCGGGGCATATACGTTCACCAGTACCACCCGCACCCCCTGCAACCTACCACTCACCATCACATATCGACCTCCATTATCCACTACGATATCCAGTGCCTCGAACGACACCCGCTTCCCCATCAGTATTGCAACCCCTCTGTTCTTCGCATCCAGCCCTGAATGGAATACCTGTCCTACCCATCCCTTTCTCAACCTAACCTGATCTGCCACCTTCAGATGTGTCTCCTGGAGCATAACCACATCTGCCTTCAATCCCTCGTGAACACCCGGGCCCTCTTGACCGGCCCGTTCAGGCCCCTCACATTCCAAGTTATCAGCCGGATCGGGGGGCTACTCGCCCCTCCCCCCCGCCGACTAGCCATCTCCTTTTCTAGGCCAGCCACGTGCCCGCGCCTCCCGCACCCTCCAGTCCCCTAGGCGGCAGACCCTCGCCCCGCCTACCTCTCCTACTTCCAGCTCCCTTTTGGCCAATGCAGCAGCAACCCAGTTTCCCCCCCTCCCCTCCCCTTCTCCCCCGCTAGATCCTCATCGAGCCATTTTGCTCCCCCCATGACACTCCCGTAAGTCAGCTGACTCCTGCTGACCCCAGTCTCTCCCGCCATTCCATCGACCCCCCAGTGTGAGAATCCCCCCACCCCTTGGCAATCAGTGTGTGCGCCTCTCCAGCACTGCCCTTCCCCCCCGGCCCCGCCCCATCCTTCCTAACGCTTGAAAAAGCCCGCGCTTTCCTGAGCTGGCCCCGCCCCCTCTGGATCAGCTCCTTTTTGCGGCCTTACCCCAACTCCCCATCCCCGGGACTCCACCCACCCTCTTCCTCTGTGGGGCCCTGCCCCTCCAACACCGACGCCCACACTCTCCCACAGCCCCCACATCAAAACCATTCACCCATCCCCACCCAGCACTCAAACAAAAAGAACATTCCTCAAACGCAGTAAACACAGTAAACATCCCCCCACGACAAACCCTCAATTTGAGTCCAACTTTTCAGTCTGTATAAAGTTTCATGCCTCATCAGGCGTTTCAAAATAGTGGTGCCGATCTTGGAACGTGACCCACAATCGCGCTGGCTGCAGCACCCCGAACGTCACCCCCTTCCAATGGAGCACCGCCGTAGCCCTGTTGAAGCCAGCCACCTTCTTAGCCACCTCCGCACTCCAGTCCTGGTAAATTCGGATCTCCGTGTTCTCCCATCTGCTGTTCCGCTCTTTTTTGGTCCATCTCAGGTCACACTCTCTGTCCGTAAAGCGGCGGAACCTCACCACTACAGCCCTTGGCGGCTCGTTGGCTTTGGGTCTCCTTGCCAGGACCCGATGAGCCCCATCCAGCTCTAGGGGCCTCGGGAAAGCTCCCGCGTCCATCAGCGAATGGAGCATCGTGCTCATATATGCCCTGGCATCGGGCCCCTCCACTACTTCAGGGAGACCCAGAATCCGAAGATTCTTCCTCCTCAACCTATTCTCCAGGCCCTCGAACGTTTCCGCCCACCTCTTGTGCAGCGCCTCGTGCGCCTCCACCTTCACCGCCAGGCCCAAGATCTCGTCCTCGTTCTCCGAGGCTTTTTGCCGAACCTCCTGGATCGCCGCCCCTTGGGCCTTCTGGGTCTCCACAAACTTCTCAATCGCCGCCTTCATTGGCGCCAGCATTTCTGTCCTCAGCTCCTCAAAGCAGTATTTAAGAAACTCCTGCTGCTCCTGCGACCACTGCGCCCATGCTGCTTGGTCTCCATCCACCGCCATCTTGCTTTTCCTCCCTTGCACTTTTCGCTGCACCAGGATCACTTTTTTAACCGCTCCACTCCTGGTCCATCCATATAATGTCGGGGGAACCTTGCTGTCACCTTCCCACACTGGAAGCCGTCGAACAATTGCCGTTGGGGCCTCTGAAGAACCCAAAAGTCCGTTCCCGGCGGGAGCTGCCGATCGTGCAACCTACCTAGGCATAGCCGCAACCGGAAGTCTTCAACCAGCTCCTTAATTAAAGTTTACCCAGGTGTCTTTATTTATGAGGAGAACAAAGTACAGACATAGATATAATTCAACACACTTTATTAAATATAGTTAACTTGTAAATTACCCACTATATATACAAGAAATACTCAGGATTTGATTATACTACCCGCAAAGGTGATTTGGTATGCTGTAGATCCGATCCCTGAGTCCCTCTGGTTCCTCTATGTGACGGTGATTCTCGCTGGCTGTTTCTTCCTTCCTTGCTTCCTGGTCTGGTCTGCTCTCGGTCACCCCTGACACAAGTCTCCGCTTCGAGTCTTCACTTCCTAGATATCCAGCGTGCCTATTTTTATCCCCCTGTCGTCACCCGCCTCATTTTCCTCCTGCCCTTGGATGGAAGCGAATGTTGTTCCCCTGTTCAAGAAAGGGAATAGGGAAATCCCTGGGAATTACAGACCAGTCAGTCTTATATCTGTGGTGAGCAAAATACCGCAAAGGATTCTGAATGATAGGATTTATGATTATTGAGAAAAACATAGTTTGATTAAAGATAATCAGCATGGCTTTGTGAGGTGCAGGTCATGCCTCACAAGCCACCTTGAATTCTTTGAGGATGTGAGAGACACATTGATGAAGGTCGGGCAGTGGATGTCGTGTACATGGATTTCAGGAAGGCATTTGATAAGTTGCCCATGGTAGGCTCATTCAGAAAGTCAGAGACCATGGGATACAGGGAAATTTGGCTGTCTGAATTGGCTGACCGAAAGAAGGCAGCGAATGGTGGTGGATGGAAAATATTCCGCCTTGAGATCGGTGACTAGTGGTGTCCCACAGGGATCTGGTCTGGGACCTCTGCTCTTTGTGGTTTTTATAAATGACTTGGATGAGGGAGTGGAAGGGTGGGTTAGTAAGTTTGCTGATGACACAAAGGTTGGTGGAGTTGTAGATAGTGTCGAGGGCTGTTGCAGGTTACAACAGGACATTGACAGGACGCAGAGCTGGGCTGAGAAGTGGCAAGTGGAGTTCAACCTAGATAAATGTGAAGTGATTCATTTTGAAAGGTCGAATTTGAATGCTGAATACAGGGCTAAAGGCAGGATTCTTGCAAGTGTGGAGGAGCGGTTTCAAGACCTGTGTATTGAGTCAGCTTCCACCTGGGGTTATTCCCTGTGGCTCAACTCAATACAGAGAGGAAAGAAATGCAACGACAACCTGGACAAGATGGCTATTTAATCAAGCTTGTTACGCGTACAGGGAGAACAGACCTGGATATCTGCCAAGATCTTTTCTGACGAACAAAGGCCAGAACATAGTACTTATACAATTTTCAAAAATCAATAGCCCACCCCAGTTGGACGCGATCCAATCCCTGAAGCTGCTACGTTGAAACTTATCCAATAGAATTGCAAGCAATGTTTGATATTCACCCAATAGAATTGCAAGCAGCGCATGATTGATCCTCATCCTGACAGCTATGCTTACTAGTAATTTGCTGTGCATTCAGTGTCTGTGAAACGCAGGACAGCAAAACCCGCATCCTGCATTGTTTCACAAAGACAAGGGGCGGGATTCTCCGCAATCGGCGTGATGTCCGCCGACCGGCGCCAAAAACGGCGCAAATCAGTCCGGCATCGCGCCGCCCCAAAGGTGCGGAATCCTCCGCATCTTGAGGGGCCGAGCCCTCACCTTGAGGGGCTGGGCCCGCACCGGACTGATTTCCGCCCCGCCAGCTGGCGGGAAAGGCCTTTGGTGCCCCGCCAGCTGGCGCGGAAATGACTTTGCCGTGCGGCGCATGCGCGGGAGCGTCAGCGGTCGCTCACGGCATCCCCGCGCATGCGCAGTGGAGGGGTCTCTTCCGCCTCCGCCATAGTGGAGACCATGGCGAAGGCGGAAGGAAAAGAGTGCCCCAAGGCACAGGCCCGCCCGCGGATTGGTGGGCCCCGCCGCGGGCCAGGCCACCATGGGGGCACCCCCCAGGGCCAGATCGCCCCGCGCCCCCCCCAGGACCCCGGAGCCCGCCCGCACCACCTTGTCCCGCCGGTAAGAGAGGTGGTTTGATTCTCGTAGGCGGGACAGGCATTCCAGCAGCGGGACTTCGGCCCATCGCGGGCCGGAGAATCGCTGGGGGAGCCCCGCCAACCGGCGCGGCGCGTTTCCCACCCCCGCGAAATATCCGGTGCCGGAGAATTCGGCAACCGGTGGGGGCGGGATTCACGCCAGCCCCCGGCGATTCTCCGACCCGACCTGAGGTCGGAGAATCCCGCCCAAGATATCAGGGGCGAAATTCTCCCCCAACGGCGGGATGCCCGCCGACTGGCGCCAAAGCCGGCGCCAATCAGACGGGCATCGCGCCGGCAAAAAGGTGCGTAAGTCTCCGCATCTTTGGCGGCCTAGCCCCAACATTGAGGGGCTAGGCCGACGCCGGAGGGATTTCCGCCCCGCCAGCTGGCGGAAATGGCGTTTGTTGCCCCGCCAGCTGGCGCGGAAATGCGGCGCATGCGCGGGAGCGTCAGCGGCCGCTGTCAGTTTCCCAGCGCATGCGCGGGAGCGTCAGCGGCCGCTGTCAGTTTCCCGCGCATGCGCAGTGGGGAGAGTCTCTTCCGCCTCCGCCATGGTGGAGGCCGTAGTGGAGGCGGAAGGGAAAGAGTGACCCCACGGCACAGGCCCGCCCGCGGATCGGTGGGCCCCGATCGCGGGCCAGGCCACCGTGGGGGCACCCCCCGGGGTCAGATCGCCCCGCGCCCCCCCCCCCCCCCCCAGGACCCCGGAGCCCGCCCACGCCGCCTGGTCCCGCCGGTAAATACCAGGTTTGATTTACGTCGGCGGGACAGGCAATTCCTGGGCGGGACTTTGGCCCATCCGGGCCGGAGAATCCAGCGGGGGGTCCCGCCAACCGGCGCGGCCGGATTCCCGCCCCCGCCCAATCTCCGGGAGCGGAGACTTCGGCGGGGGCGGGATTCACGGCGGCCAACGGCCATTCTCCGACCCGGCGGGGGGTCGGAGAATGACGCCCCAGAAGTGACGTCCTTCCGGACAAGTTAGCTATCCTAAATCCCATTTGATTACTTATTACTGCTGTGTCCTAAAAATACATGTTTAATAATGATTACTCAGTCCTATAATTCATCTCAATCCTTAATAAAGTAACTTATGTAAAACTACTCTAGTGGCATGCTAACTATTCAGTTTTAAGAGGTATCATCGCTGAACCCCCCCCTTTACCACGTACATAGATCCCTCAAGGTTGCCACCCAGGTTGATAGGGTTGTTAAGAAGGTGTATGGTGTGTTGGCTTTCATTATCAGGGGGATTGAGTTTAAGAGCCGCGAGGTTTTGCTGCAGCTTTATAAAACTCTGGTTAGACTTGGAATTTTGTGTCCAGTTCTAGTCGCCTCATTATAGGAAGGATGTGGATGCTTTGGAGAGGGTGCAGAGGAGATTTACCAGGATGCTGCCTGGAATGAAGGGCATGTCTGATGAAGAATGGTTGAGGGAGCGAGGTCTTTTCTCACTGGAGCGAAGAAGGAAAAGAGGTGACATGATAGATGTGTACAAGGTGATGAGAGGCATGGATAGAGTGGATAACCAGAGACTTTTCCCCAGAGCGAAGATGGCTGTCATGATGGGACATAATTTTAAGGCGTTTGGAGGAAGGTACAGGGGAGATGTCAGAGGTAGGTTCTTTACACAGAGAGTGGTGGGTGCATGGAATGCACTGCCATCGGAGGTGGTGGAGTCAGAGACATTAGGGACGTTTTTAAAAAAAAATTAAATATTTTTTATTAAGATTTTCATAAAATATCAATAACAAAATGAAAAAAGAACCTAACAGGGTTAAATACAAAACACAGTCTAGAAAAACAACCCTCCATACCCCCCTCCCCCCTGTAAATAAATAATAAATTAACATTAACACCCCGACTTAACGCAACAGGTATATACACCCCCTCAGACCCTTCAGTGTAAATAACAAAAACAAAAATAAAGTAACCCCCCCCCCCCGAGTTGCTGCTGCCATTGACCAATGTCTACCGTTCTGCCAGAAAGTCTAAGAACGGTTTCCACCGCCTAAAGAACCCTTGTACCGACCCTCTCAAGGCGAGTTTCACCCTCTCCAATTTAATGAACCCCGCCATATCGCTGATCCAGGATTCCACGCTTGGGGGCCTCGCATCCTTCCACTGAAGAAGAATCCTTCGCCGGGCTACCAGGGACGCAAAGGCCAGAATACCGGCCTCTTTCGCCTCCTGCACTCCCGGCTCCTCTGCCACCCCAAATATTGCGAGCCCCCAGCCCGGTTTGACCCTGGAACCTACCACCCTCGACACCGTCCTCGCTACACCCCTCCAAAATTCCTCCAGCGCTGGGCAAGCCCAGAACATATGGGTTTTTTTTTTTGGGCTCCCTGAGCACCTAACACACCTGTCCTCACCCCCAAAAAACCGGCTCATCCTTGTCCCAGTCATGTGTGCCCTGTGCAGCACCTTGAACTGTATGAGGCTGAGTCTCGCGCACAATGAGGACGAGTTCACCCTCCCTAGGGCATCTGCCCACGTCCCTTCCTCAATCTCCTCTCCCAACTCCTCCTCCAACTTACCTTTCACCTCCACCACCAAGGCCTCCTCCTCCTCCTGCATCACCTGGTAAGTTTCTGAGATCTTCCCCACTCCCACCCACCCCCTCGAGAGCACCCTGTCCTGTACTGTGTGTGGCAGTAGCCGCGGGAATTCCACCACCTGCCGTCTGGCAAATGCCCTTACCTGTAAGTACGTGAAGGTGACCACGGGGGGAGCCCATACTTCTCCTCCAGCTCACCTAGGCTCGCCAACTTCCCGTCCACAAACAGGTCCCCCAACTTTCGTATCCCTGCCCTGTGCCACCCCGAAAACCCTCCACCTGTTCTCCCTGGGGCGAACCGGTGGTTCCCCCGTATTGGGGTCCACGCCGAGGCCCCAACTTCCCCCCTATGCCGCCTCCACTGCCCCCAAATTTTGAGGGCAGCTGCCACCACCGGGCTCGTGGTATACCTCCTTGGAGGGAGCGGCAGTGGCGCCGTTGCCAGCGCCCCCAGACTCGTACCCACACAAGATGCCGTCTCCAGCCTCTTCCATGCAGCCCCCTCCCCCTCCATCACCCACTTGTGCACCATCGTCGCATTGGCGGCCCAGTAGTACCCACAGACGTTGGGCAGTGCCAGTCCCCCCCATCTCTACTCCGCTCCAGGAACACCCTTCTCACCCTCGAAGTCCCTCGCGCCCACACAAACCCCATTATACTCCTGTTAACCCACCTAAAAAGCCTTTGGGATAAACACGGGGAGGCACTGTAACAGGAACAAAAACCTTGGGAGCACCATCATTTTGATTGACTGCACCCTACCCACCAAGGACAGCGGCAACGCGTCCAACCTCTTGAACTCCTCCTCCATTTGCTCCACCAGTCTTGTAAAATTAAGCCTATGCAGGGCCCCCCAGCTCCTGGCCACCTGGACCCCCAAATACCTGAAGCTCCTCTCCGCCCTTTTTAGTGGGAGCTCGCCAATCCCCCTCTCCTGGTCCCCTGGGTGAACCACGAACAGCTCGCTGTTCAATCGCCAGTGCGAAGACCAGGGGGGAAAGGGGACACCCCTGCCTCATTCCCCGGTGCAACCGAAAGTACTCGGACCTCCTCCTGTTTGTGGCCACACTCGCCATCGGGACCTCATACAACAGCCTAACCCACCTGACAAACCCCTCCCCAAACCCGAACCTCTTCAGCACCTCCCACAGGTACCCCCACTCTACCCTATCGAAGGCTTTCTCAGCATCCATCGCCACCACTATCTCCGCCTCCCCCTCCCTCGCCGGCATCATGATAACGTTCAAAAGCATCCGCACATTCGCCTTCAACTGTCTCCCCTTCACAAACCCCGTCTGGTCTTCATGGATGATCTACGGCACACAATCCTCAATCCTCGTGGCTAAGACCTTCGCCAGCACCTTGGCATCTACATTTAGCAAGGAAGTCGGTCTGTAAGACCCACATTGCAGGGGATCCTTGTCCTGATTCAGGATCAAGGAGATCAGTGCCCGGGTCATCGTCGGGGGAAAAGCCCCCCCTCCCTTGCCTTATTGAAGGTCCTGACTAGCAACGGGCCCAACAGGTCCATATATTTTTTTATAGAATTCGACCGGGAAACCGTCCGGCCCCTGTGCCTTCCCCGCCTGCATGCTTCCTATCCCTTTGGTCAGCTCCTCCAGCCCAATCGGGGCCCCCAATCCCACCACCAGTCCCTCTTCCATCTTTGGAAACCTCAATTGGTCCAGGAAGCGGCCCATCCCTCCCTCCTCCCGTGGGGGCTCGATCGGTACAATTCCTCGTAAAAGTCCCTGAAGACCCCATTGATGCCAACCCCACTCCGCACCACACTCCCTCCCCTGTCCTTAACTCCCCCGATCTCCCTAGCTGTGTCCCGCTTCCGAAGCTGATGCGCCAGCATCCGGCTTGCCTTTTCCCCATACTCGTAGATTGCCCCCTGCGCCTTCCTCCACTGCACCTCCGCCTTCCTGGTGGTCACCAGGTCGAATTCGGCCTGGAGGCTGCGCCTCTTCCTCAACAATCCTTCCTCGGGCACCTCCGCATACCTCCTGTCTACCCTTACCATCTCCCCCACCAGCCTCTTCCTCTCCCTCCGCTCCTTGTGGGCCCTAATGGAGATCAGCTCTCCCCTCACCACCGGTTCAACGCCTCCCATACCATCCCCACTCGGACCTCCCCGTTGTCGTTGGTCTCCAAGTACCTCTCTATACTTCCTCGGACCCGCTCGCTCACCTCCTCGTCCGCCAACAGCCCCACCTCCAAGTGCCACAGCGGGAGCTCGTCCCTCTCCTCCCCTATCTCCAAGTCCACCCAATGCGGGGCGTGATCCGAAATGGCTATTGCCGAATACTCAGTATCCTCTACTCTCGCTATCAGCGCCCTACTCAAAATGAAAAAGTCGATTCGGGAATAAGCCTTATGGACATGTGAGAAGAATGAAAATTCCCTAGCCCCCGGCCTTGCAAATCTCCAAGGGTCCACCCCTCCCATCTGGTCCATAAACCCCCTCAGCACTCAAGCCGCCGCCGGCTTCCTACCTGTCCTAGACCTGGAGCGATCCAGTGCCGGATCCAGCACCGTGTTAAAGTCTCCCCCCATTATCAGGCCCCCCACTTCCAAGTCTGGGATCTGACCCAACATATGCCGCATAAAACCCGCATCGTTCCAATTCGGGGCATACACATTAACCAGTACCACCCTCTCTCCCTGCATCTTACCACTTACCATTACGTACCTACCGCCATTATCTGCCACAATGCTCGACGCCTCGAATGACACCTTTCCCACCAAGATCGCCATCCCTCGATTTTTGGCATCCAGCCCCGAGTGAAACACCTGACCTACCCACCCTTTCCTCAATCTTACCTGGTCTGCCACCTTCAGGTGTGTCTCCTGGAGCATAACCACATCCGCCTTGAGCCCCTTCAGGTGCACGAACACGCAGGCCCGCTTAACCGGCCCATTCAGCCCCCTTACATTCCAGGTTATCAGCCGGATCAGGGGACTACCCGCCCCCCCCCCCCTCCCCCGCCGACTAGCCATGACCCCTCCTCGGCCAGCCACGCGCCCGCACCCCACACCCGGCCCGTTCCCCACAGCGGCAAACCCCCGTCTCGACCCCCCCACTCGCTCCAGCTCCCCCTTGACCATAGCAGCAGCAACTCGATTCCCCCCCACCCCCCACACCCACCCAGCTAGGACCCATCCTCGCTGATTTACTCCCCCCATTGCACTTCCACAAGTCAGCTGACTCCTGCTGACCCCAGCCACTCCCGCCTCTCCTTCGACTCCTCCCATTGTGTGACACACCCTCCTCTCCCGTTCCCCATCCATAGGCTCTCCCCCTCCCCCTTCCATTCTAAGCGCGGGAAACAACCCTCGCTTCCCCGCCCCCTCCAGTCTTCAGCGCGGGAAAAAGCCTGCGCTTTCCACCTACCCGGCCCCGCCACCTCTGACGCAGCTCCTTTTACAGGCCCGGTCCCCTCACTCCCGTCTCGGGCCTCCTCCTCCCCTGCGGGGCCCCATCTCACCGCCGTCCACCACCCCTGTTCCGTTTACCTACCCCCCACCAAGAGCCCCCCTGACCAACCCAACCAAAACAGTGCCCAACCCGCCCCAACCACCCTCACCGACCCGAAAGCGAAAAACACAGAAAAAGAAACCAGGAGCAAAGCAAAGGCCCCTCCCTCAAAAAAAAAACATATCAACCGCAGTCCCCAATCGCCAATCCCGACCCTCAATCTATGTCCAACCTCTCGGCCTGAACAAAGGCCCATGCCTCCTCCGGAGACTCAAAATAATGGTGCCGGTCCTTGTAGGTGACCCACAGTCGCGCCGGCTGCAACATGCCAAACTTCACCCTCTTCCTGTGCAGCACCGCCTTCGCTCGATTGTACCCGGCCCTCCTCTTCGTCACCTCCGCACTCCAGTCCTGGTATAGTCGAACCTCCGCGTTCTCCCACCTGCTGCTCCTCTCCTTCTTGGCCCACCTGAGCACACACTCCCGATCGATGAACCGATGGAAACTCACCAGCACCGCCCACGGAGGCTCGTTAGCCTTGGCCCTCCTCGCCAGCACTCTATGGGCCCCTTCCAGCTCCAGGGGCCCCTGGAAGGACCCCGCTCCCATCAGCGAGTTCAACATGGTGACCACATAGGCCCCCACGTCCAGCCCCTCCGGGAGGCCCAGAATCCGCAGATTCTTCTGCCTCGACCGATTCTCCATCTCCTCGAACCGCAGCTGCCATTTCTTGTGGAGCGCCTCGTGCACCTCCACCTTTATCGCCAGGCCTAAGATCTCGTCCTCGTTGTCGGAGATCTTTTGTCGAGCCTCACGGATAGCCACCCCCTGGGCCGTCTGTGTCTCCAGCAGCTTTTCAATAGAAGCCTTCATCGGCTCTAGCAGGTCCGCTTTAATCTCTCTGAAGCAGTGCTGGGTACCCTCCTGCTGCTCCTCCACCCACTGCATCCACGCTGCCTGGTCTCCGCCCGCCGCCATTTTGTTCTTCTTCCCTCGCACCTTCTTCGGGTCCACCACCACCTTTTTTGTCGCCCCGCTCCTAGTAGAAGCCATATACTATCGGGGAGCTGTTATAATCTCCTTCCCACACCGGGAAACGTCAAAAAAGTGCCGTTGGGAGCCCTGAAAAGAGCCCAAAAGTCCGTTTTTGCGGGAGCCGCCGAATGTGCGACTTAGCTCCGCATAGCCGCAACCGGAAGTCCTCATTAGGGACATCTAAGCGACTCTTGGACAGGCACATGGATTGCAGCAGATTGAAGGGGTGTAGGTTAGGTTGATCTTAGATTAGGATAAATGGTCGGCGCAACATCGTGGGCCGAAGAGACTGTACTGTGCAGTACTGTTCTATGTTCTGCCAATGGAGTCTCGGGAGGCAGGGTCTCAGCCCTCAATGGTCTAGTTAATGACCAGTTGAAGGGCAACTGAGCCCGCCCCAGGAGAAGCGATGATTACTTGGTGAGTTATCAGGAACTTTGGACAATAGGCCAATGCATCTTAAGTAGGAGCGATAATCAGTTGATGGGGTATCAGCAACAGTGGACAATAGGCCAATGCATCTCACGTAGGAGCGATAATTACTTGATGGGGTATCAGGAACTGTGGACCAATGCATCTCAATAGGCCAATGCATCTCAAGTACATAGAACATAGAGTGCAGAAATAGGCCATTCGGCCCATCGAGTCTACACCGACCCACTTAAGCCCTCACTTCCACCCTATCCCGGTAACCAAATAACCCCTCACCTTTTTGGTCACTAAGGGCAATTTATCATGGCCAACCCGCCTAACTTTGAACTGTGGGAGGAAACCGGAGCACCCGGAGGAAACCCACTCAGACACGGGGAGAGCGTGCAGACTCCGCACAGACAGTGACCCAGCGGGGAATCAAACCTGGGACTCTGGCGCTGTGAAGCCACAGTGCCGTCCACTTTGCTACCGTGCTGCTCGATAGTAGGAGCGATAATTACTTGATGGGTGATCAGGGGCTGCTCCATTCATGCCCCAGCAGCCTGTCTGAGTTCTGTATATTCAGATATTCGGATTCTGCAGGCTTCTTGCTGGAGCGGACTGTGGTTTTAGTTTAAAGTGCCCAATTCTTTAATTCAGGATATCCAATTTAATCGGCCTTAAAACTAGGCCCTGATTGTATTACCACAACACTCCATACTCAAAAGTACTTCCTCCTAACCAGAGGAACCTGTCAAGGGTGCCCTTTGTCTCTGCTCCCTTTTGCTTTGACGATAGAACCCCTGTCCATAGCCTTAAAGTCATCAACACTGTAAAAGTGTATCCACTTAGCTGGTGTGGAACATCGTGTGACCTTATGCTGATGATCTCCTAGTATATGTTACTAACCCTGTTGCTTGTGCAGACAATGTAACGAATATTCTCAGCACTTTGTCTCATCCTCTGGCTGTAAATTGAATATCAACAAAAGTGAATGTTTCCTGGTCAACTCTACTGTCAGACAAATGCCCCCAGGAGCTTTGCTGTTCTGTATATCTGTTGCTGGTTTTCATTACTTGGATGTGAACATAACAGATTCTCTTGCATCTCTTCATAAAACAAGCATTACAAACCTGGTTACCAAAATAAGAGCAGATTTACAGCGCTGGGATAGTATGCCTCTTTCCTTAGCTGGAATTCAACCTATGTATTCAACTTATAAAAATAAACATCTGTCATGATATTCAAACACACACATCATGATAGACACACCAACAGACAAATCAGAACACACAACACCACAACCAATCACAGAAAGATATAAAAGCACAAACACGACACCTGGTGGTCAGTATTAGCTGGAGACGAGGACCAGGACAGACCTGCTACACGACACACTCAGGGAGACAGCACGTGCAGAGTATCCAGAACGAACTGTATATAAGAGTTAAAATAAAATAGAGTTGTACCACATACAACTGTGTTGGCTCATCTGTGCACCAGAGAACCCAACACCACATGGTACAGGAGTGGATCGATACCTGCCGGCATACCTCAGTGTACAGAGACAACCAGTAGTTCCCAGGCAAAATGATAGAGCTCCCGGTTCCGCAGCCGCTCCAGTGCCACGGCGATCTCCGCGAAAACTGGCGGCGATTCCGGCAAGTGTTCGAATTGTTCCTGGTGGCAGCTGAACTCCAAGACCTGGATCATAGCGAAGAAATTGAATTTCTCCTCACCATCGCCGGTGCAAGGGCAAGAGAAATATTCACAAGGTTCAGGTTCTTCAGGAGGCAGCAAAGGTACGGTTACCAGGCAGTCCTGGACAAATTCTCCAAGTACTGTGAAGAAAACGCAATCCAATCGGCAAGTAAAGGTAAGAAAAGCGGCAGTACTCACCTCGTGGCCGGGATCCCGGAGCCCGAATTCCCAGAGGCCGAAATCCCGGGCCTGAGAGAGGGCTGGGTCGAGGTCGGCGGCCATCTTGCTAAAGGTATCACGCTAGCACAGTTGCGCGAGCAGTGTGCAGAACCGGAAGTTTCGTTTGCGCATGCGCGAGATGATGCGCATGCGCAGTCAAGAAAACGGCCATCGGTAAAGGAACAGCGATCTGAGCATGCGCAGTCGCTTCCTACGTGCTACATACCGAGCGTCAGGATGTCAGAGGCCCCAGACCACACCAATTTAAAGGGGAAACGTCCCAAATCCAATTTAAAAGGGAAACGTCACAAATCAAAAAAACAAAAATCTGTTAAAGCTGTAAAACAACCTTCCCTCACCTGGAATGACAGCACATTGCCGCAAATTGACCCAGGAGATGAATTTGACCTCCGAAGAACCCTCCGACAAGCAGTTACCTACGCACAAGCCGATGATTCCGACCTCGAATACTTCGATGACGATCTTTACAGTGTTTCCGGACCTCGCGAGCCCAATGATAGCTCCGTGGTCCTATACGACTATGACTCGGACGAATCATTCGTGTTGCACATTGGCGGCCCCCACATTGAATCCGACGCAGATGCGGATTCATTTTTCGGATTTGAGGATCTTCAACCCAGCAGATATGACGTCCCAATTTATCAGTACCGGATGATGCTGCAGCCTGACATTAACAGACAGGGAGTGGTGCAAGCACACGGAGAGCGCCCTGCTGCCACACAGAGCGTGGTCCACGTCCCGCTCAACGTTCCCGACTCTATGAAAGAAGACATGCAAGACTCCAGAGCACAGTCCTTGCACGAACAAGAAGTGACTCCAGTGTCACAAGCCTCCACAGAGAGCTCGTGGACAGCCTCCACGATAGAAGCAACGCAAGACTCCAGAGCGCAGTCCTTGCACGAACAAGAAGTGACTCCAGTGTCACAAGCCTCCACAGAGAGCTCGTGGACAGCCTCCACGATAGAAGCAACGCAAGACTCCAGAGCGCAGTCCTTGCACGAACAAGAAGTGACTCCAGTGTCACAAGCCTCCACAGAGAGCTCGTGGACAGCCTCCACGATAGAAGCACCGCAAGACTCCAATGTGCGGTCCTTGCAGGAACAAGACCATGAGGGTCTAGCAACCTCTCCTGACCAACCAGCGGCAGACGATGCAAGTCTGCCATGCTCACGTGAACAGCAAGAAGGCTATAACAGCCTACCATGCTCCACTACACAGCAGCATGACCATGACGGTCTCTCATGCTACAATGAAGGGCACAGCGCTGAAGACTGTTCCAGCCCAACTGAAGACAAGCCAAAGGAATCGCCTCTTCCAAGCCCGAAGAAAAAAGGTTTATGCGCTGACCTTCAGGATCATTATAGCCGAACAGAGATTAATAATGCTGCACGGTCACAGAAGGATGCTGAGGATTTGCTAAAGAAATTAATTGAATGTTTAACTTGCAAGGAGCAGACTGAGAATTGCCAGTGTTTTAGTACGGATCGAAAAAATGGACAAGACATTGATCCTCAGGTAATGGAAATAACACAACCTGAATCATATCTACAGCAGGGACAAATGTCTCCCTTCAACACAACGCCGCAAAGTCCCAACTTCGGAGACCAGCAGTTAGTCAGTAATGACTCTTCAAACCTTGAGGGGAACATTAATTGCATTGAACCTATACACACTCCACTGATAAATGAGCAGAACATTGGAGCAAGAATCCTGAGGACACCGACATCGAGTAGCCAGATAACGAATTTAAAACCCGCAGCAGTTTCAAGTGAACCAAGTGTGCTTTCCACTAATGGTGAAGATGCAGATAAGGTCGACCCGATTATCCATTGTACCACACTAACCCCAGTGATTAAGCAGTTATGTATGGGGAGTATAATGTGGGCAATTGAGAACAGTAAAAGAGAGACTGTGACCATGCCAGTCCCAGCAAAATCAGACCCAGGGACCATGAAGGCATGTACATTAGACAAAGATACATATGAGGTACCTGAGAAGAAAAGTGAAACGGAATGTTCTTTGGAAAATAGTACAATGTCGATAGAAACATTGGATCCTATATTCGAGACCATACATATGGGAGAATTTGGGGGTAATAAACAAGGTTCTGCAATGTCTGGGGGAAGATTGAAAATTCCAAAGAAGAAAAGCCCAAATGAAGGACAACGGCAAGACAATGACAGTCCACCGACATGGTGTGCACCACCAGATGAAAACTCTGACAATTTACCCAACCATAGTGAACAGCAAGCTGCTAATGAGGATCTATCCACGGGATGTGAGACGAGTGACGACAGCATCCCACTTCCCATGCAAAAGGTGCAAGGTGACAGACCTCGCCTAGTGCGAACCGAGGCACTCGACGATCACAGTGGGACCACTGACGACTGCGGTGGCGGCGCACCGCTTCCACCCTCGATGGCTCGAGCCTCTCCACTGGTCGGTGCATTCCTGCATGTTCCGACTCCAGAAGTGCAGCTTCAGGGAATCTCGGCTGCCTCCAGTGAACCTGTTGGGACTCCGGACGGGGAGCATCGACGGAAGGCAGACCGGACTCCAGATGGGGAGCAGCCAAGCGCCGACTCTGATTCGCGCACGCCAGACCTTGCTCCGGACGGGCGGTGTCGCGGCCTCGGTGATGGCACGCTCAGGGTGACGGCGGATGCCACGGCGACAGGGAATGGATCGCGTGGCAGTCCCACTGGGTCGGCAGTGGCGACCAGCACCGGCGGTCCAAGACGGACACACCAATTCGCGCCATCGCCAGACGTTGATGCGAGCAACAATTCACTCTCCAAGGCGACATGCTTCGACGTTTCTCTGCGGAGTCGCCCTTCCGGCACAGCAGGTGGCCGGAACCAGCGTGCACGGTCTCGGCCAACTTCCACATCTGGCACAGTCATCGCCTTGCATGATATTAGTGATGGTGCTTCTTCGATGGCAACGACCCATCGGCTACAAGATGCCGTCCACCACAAACATAAAAAGAAAAAAGACTCCACCTTGTTCCTGGCATGCAGGGCGGATGGATTGGTGCGTAGGCGCAATCAGCGAGCTTTGCGCCGCCTTCCACGCTCGCAACTGAACCGTACGCACACGCCAGATCCTCCACTGGTTCCCAAGGATGACTTTGTGGAGATGCCACGGATCATGCCCCTTCCATCGCCACCAGAGCCAAACCACAGCCAAGGCAACACTAACAAAGATGTTGAATGTTATATTTGCACGAATGAAAAACCAAGCACTGCACGAAGTACAACAAATGGAAAAGTAGAGACTTCGGCAGCAGCATCACCTCCAACAGTCCAAGGTGAACCAGTGTGAACCCAAATCTCCACAGCCTATTCTTGAGGCGGTCACCCATTAGACTGGACTTATAACGCTGTTCATACGTTCAAAAAGTCAAACACTTCTGTATTATAACCTGTTGTTGTTTATCGTTCCAGATATCGTCTGACCGGACCACTGTTCAAGTTGTTTTTTTTTCTCGCATTCATGTTTTGTTATGGTACAACCTTGTTAGTGTGACGCACCCGACATCGCCCCATGTAAATAGTTACGTCATATACACACGCTGTACACAACACACACACACACTCTTAGATGCACTCACGACACGATTATATTTATAACCACGTAGGCACATATCTTTGTAAAAAGGGGAGATGTCATGATATTCAAACACACACATCATGATAGACACACCAACAGACAAATCAGAACACACAACACCACAACCAATCACAGAAAGATATAAAAGCACAAACACGACACCTGGTGGTCAGTATTAGCTGGAGACGAGGACCAGGACAGACCTGCTACACGACACACTCAGGGAGACAGCACGTGCAGAGTATCCAGAACGAACTGTATATAAGAGTTAAAATAAAATAGAGTTGTACCACATACAACTGTGTTGGCTCATCTGTGCACCAGAGAACCCAACACCACAACATCTTGCTCAGGTTCTTATTTATTTTTCAATATCTTCCTATCTTTTTACCTAAATCATTTTTTGTTATGTAAACCAGTTTATTTCAACATTTATCTGGGCAGGCAAGACAGCCAGAACCTGTAGAGCGATACTTCAGAGGCAGATGGGATGGTGGACTAGTATTACCTACTTACTGTAATATTGGGCAGTCAATATTCAAACGATTTTAATATGATGTCACGATCCAAGTATAAACTGGTGTCTTTTGAAAGTGCATTCCTGTAGTTCATCCTCTCTTCCTGCCTTAATTTTTGATCTGCTATCCTTATCTCCTTCTAAATACACACCAAACCCCATTTTGATTTCTACTTAAAAAATATGGAAACGATTTCATCAACATTTTAAACTTATCACTCCTCTATTGAAACAACCACTTATTCTTGCCTTCCAAGCTGGACCCGACGTTTGTCTTGCGGAGGGAGAGGGGACTCAAACGTTTTACTGATCTGTTTGTAGATGGGACCTTTGCCAGTTTCAATGAATTTGCTGCCAAATTGAATCTGTCTCAATAAAAGCAAATTACTTTGGATGCTGGAGTCTGAAACGAAAGAGAAAATGCTGGAAAATCTCAGCAAGTCTGGCAGCATCTGTAGGGAGAGAAAAGAGCTAACGTTTCGGGTCCGATGACTCTTTCTCAAAGCTAACAGACAGAAAGTGGGAAATATTTATACTGTGGAGTGAGAATGAAAGATGTGTCATAGCCACAGAAACCCAGGGAAACTGCTAATGGCCACAGAAACCAAGGGGAAAGAGTGCTAATGGCAGTCCCCAGAGAGGACAAAAGATGTGAACGGTCAAACAGCAGGGAAACTAACATCAGAGGATGAACTGTAGATGTGGGGGGACGGGAAGGGGTAGATGGGACCTTTGCCAGTTTCAATGAATTTGCTGCCAAATTGAATCTGTCTCAATAAAAGCAAATTACTTTGGATGCTGGAGTCTGAAACGAAAGAGAAAATGCTGGAAAATCTCAGCAAGTCTGGCAGCATCTGTAGGGAGAGAAAAGAGCTAACGTTTCGAGTCCGATGACTCTTTATCAAAGCTAACAGGCAGAGAAAGTGGGAAATATTTCTACTGTAGAGTGAGAATGAAAGATGTGTCATAGCCACAGAAACCCAGGGAAACTGCTAATGGCCACAGAAACCAAGGGGAAAGAGTGCTAATGGCAGTCCCCAGAGAGGACAAAAGATGTGAACGGTCAAACAGCAGGGAAACTAACATCAGAGGATGAACTGTAGATGTGGGGGGACGGGAAGGGGGAAGCAAAGAGGAGACAGGTGAAGGAAAGGTGGCTGAGACTGGGGGACGGGGAATTAAATGTATATTATGAAAGAAAGAAATGGTAAAAGACAGTTAAAATGAAATGAAAACAAATGGCTCGAGGTGGGGTAGAGCTGATCATCTGAAGTTGTTGAATTTGATGTTGAGACCAGAAGGCTGTAGCGTGCCTAACCGGAAGATGAGATGTTGTTCCTCCAGTTTGCGTTGTGCTTCACTGGAACATTGCAGCAGGCCAAGAACAGACATGTGGGCATGGGAGCAGGGTCTTTTGTTAAAATGGCAAACAGGAAGGTCAGGGTCCTGAATGCGCACAGACCGAAGATGCTCAGCAAAGCGATCACCCAGTCTGCGTTTGGTCTCTCCGATATATTAATCTGTCTCGATCTAGTCTTCACTGCTATTTTGCAGCCCGTAGATTTATTCACCCTCATTGCACATCCTTTCCTCAACTACCTCTAAACACACAATTGGGAGAGATTTTGTCACTGCCTCGAACTCGCAGAGATCTTATCTCAAGACTGTATGATCTCACGCTATCCTCGGACCCTCTCCTCTTTACAAGATAAGAGATGTCTGGGAGGCAGAACTTGGCCTTGAACCTGTAGATGACTGGTGGGAGGAAGCCCTTCTTAGGGACATTGCCATGTCCTCTAGTTGTGACGATTGGAACATTTTAGTAATATTGGCTTCTAAATATTGGGATAATTTAAAGGTTAAAGCCCGGGGTTGACTATGTTGGTTTAAAAATAATTTGTTTTTTAGAGCCTGGATGGTTTTAGCAGCCACCAGATGAAATTGACGATGGAATGTATTTTTCAGTCGAGGCTAATGGACTGTGGTTTGACTGGGGAGATCCCTCGACAGATAATATGCTTTTGTAGCCTGCGGAGCGATTTTTTTTTAGCTTGGCGATGAGGTCATTACTGAGTGGAGCCAAATGATGCAGAGAGACATTTTGAAAAGCTGTGGAGAGAGACGGGGTTTGGAGAAAAGGCTTTTGGAAGTGAAATCTGATCTGGCAATCTTGTGTTATTAGAACAAAGATAAAGGCAGTTTTCTTTCCCAGTTGGATAGGGAAAAACATTATAATATTTTAAAAGCAAAACATTCTTGTCTGAAGACAAGAGGCTGAAACAACTGAGATGAAGCAGTTATTTGAAGATATTCAGCCAGAGTCTGAAGAGGTCCAAACAAGAGCCAGAATCTGTTCTCTACCACAAGTATTATTCTATGCCCTGCAATTTTTAAGCTGGATTAAGAGTTGTATGTTTCTTTTCTTGTTGTTTAATGGGAAATTGTATAGTTTTGTTCAGGGGTAATTGTAAGATTTTATTTCGGGTGTGAAGTTAAAAGTTTAACACTGTATTTCTAATGAAGTTTTTGGCTTAGAAATACCCAAACCCGATTTTTTCATGCAATCACTCCTGGGGCGAATAATTTTTTCCGCAGTCTTAAAATAAACTAAAATATTGGTGTTTCAGTCCAGTGTCCTAGCCACTGGTCTGGGATCATAATACAGAGCTCGGTTAAGCTTAATTCAATTCAAAGTTTTGCACAGAATTCCCTTCACCAAGGCCAGAATTAGCAAATGTTTTTTCAAACATAAATAACAAATGCGACAGGTGTTTACCTGCCCCTGCAGACATTACCACATGTTCTGGTCTTGCTCAGAGCTGGCTGATTTTTGGTCACACTTTTTTTGACACTCTCTCCAAACCCCTAGATATTGATTTCGATTTTAGATTTTGATTTATTGTCACGTACACCGAGGTACAGTGAAAAGTATTGTTCTGCATACAGTCCAGGCAGATTGTTCCATACATAGGAGATACGATAAATGCACAGTATAAATACAGACAGACATCGGGTGAAGCATACAGAGTACCGTGCTACCACAGTAAAGAAGATGCGTATCGATTTACAGCCTTGTCCTTTGATAGCCATATTCTGAGTTCCATCTGAACTGGCCGGTCTTACTAAGACTAAGGCAAACGTCATTGCATTCGCTTCACTTATAGCCCGCACACGGATTCTATTAACTTGGAAGACCCCCAAGCCACCCACTGTTTCATTCTGGTTGGAAGACTTGATGTCTTTTCTTTATTTGGAGAAAATTAAATGTACTATAAGAGGATCTACTCAGAATTTTTATCGTAGATGGCAGCCTTATTGACTTTTAAATTATATTTTTTGCATAGTTTTTTTTGTGTGTGTTTATATGTATACTGTGGGGGAACTGCTTCATTGTATTGTATCGCACTTTGTCGTCTGCTCCTTACCTCCCATTGATAACCAATAATATTAAATTTTTAAAAAGAATGAAATGTGACCTCATTCAAATATGCAAGATTGTGAAGTATCTTAACGATAGACAACGAGAAGTTGTTTCCCCTGGCTGGGGAATCTAAAACATGGATACAGCTTCAGGATAAGAGGTCCATCATTCCGAACTGAAATAAAATTTCACTGATGGTTGTGAATCTGTGGAATTGTCTACCCTAGAGGATTGTGAATGCTCCATGGTTAAGTATAATCAAGACTGAAATTGAATAGGGGTGCGATCCAACGGCCACGCTGTCTCGCGAGATTCAACGTGATTTGGCGAGACGTTGCGATGTGAATCCTCCCCACGTTTTAGAAAATCTGCATATTAGAGCGAGGCAGTAAGCAGATTCCTTCACCTCAGAGACCTCGAGCGAATGCCGTTCAGCACAGGTACCCACAAATGGGGACCAGATGGAACCGCACTCATGGGGATCTCCCAGAGGATCGGAAGTCCCCAGCTGCATGCTCTTTGGGCAAGGTGGTGCGCTGGCACTGATGGTGCCAGCCTGACACCCTGGCAGTGCCACCTGGGTGCTAACTTGGCACTGCCAAGGTACTCAGGTGGCACTGCATCTGGCATGGCAACTGCTGAGGTGCCAACCTTGCATTTGTTTGCGCACGTGCTCGGGCCGGGGCTGCCTGCCGTTGGGGGGGGGACTTTCCCATAGTGCATTCGACTGCGGGGTCGGGGATTGTTTCAGGGGTCTCGGAGATCTCTTGCTGCACCAGGGTTCCAGCAAGCAGAGCTCCCCACTGTACAAAATAGGGCTATGTGCGGCCTCAGCCATGCCCTCCCCATTCAGATCCCTTGTTCAACACGAGTCACTGCAAGTGCCGGGAAACATGCGGCTAAATGTGCTTGCTAGAGGACTTTTTCCCTTTTGGAAGAATTGCACCCTAGATTTTTGATCTCTCAGGGAATCGTGATTTGGGGAGCAGGCAGGAAAATGGAATTCAGATAGAAGATCAGCCATGAGCACATTAATAATATTAAGTGGCGGAGCAGTCTCACGGGGTTGTATGGTCAGTTATTTTGTAATACAGATCATTTATAATGATTGAAATATTAATATTCCTTTTTCTTTATATTGGTGAATGCGCACATAATGTGTTTTTATGACATTACATAATAGAGTCATAACCTGAATGGGTTACGTTTTCATGCACAGATATTGCCTGATGGTGTTTAATTCTTTTTTTTTGCACTTATTAAAATATAGCAATGTAATTAAAGTAGAAGTATAATGTATGGGAGAGGCAATGCTGTCGATATACCTAAATATGTGGTGAGCACTGTTGCTCCACAGCGCCAGGAACATAGAACATACAGTGCAGAAGGAGGCCATTCGGCCCATCGAGTCTGCACCGACCCACTTAAGCCCTCACTTCCACCCTATCCCCGTAACCCAATAACCCCTCCTAACCTTCTTGGTCACTAAGGGCAATTTAGCATGGCTAATCCACCTAACCTGCACGTCTTTGGACTGTGGGAGGAAACCGGAGCACTCGGAGGAAACCCACGCAGACACTGGGAGAACGTGCAGACTCGGCAAAGACAGTGACCCAGCAGGGAATCGAACCTGGGATCCTGGCGCTGTGAAGCCATAGTGCTATCCACTTGTGCTACATTACTGCCCCACGGGGGCCCCACCAGGGTCTCTGGTTTGATTCCCGCTTGGGTCACTGTCTGTGTGGAGTCTGCACGTTCTCCCCATGTCTGTGTAGGTTTCCTCCGGGTGCTCCGGTTTCCTCCTACAAGTCCCGAAAGACATGCTTATTAGGTGAATTGGACATTCTGAATTCACCCTCAGCGATTCCGACCAGGTGCCAGAGTGGCGACTAGGGGCTTTTTACAGTAACTTCACTGCAGCGTTAATGTAAGCCTACTTGTGACAATAATAGATTATTATTATAATGGCCGATTTTCTGTAAAGGTTGACCCCTGGCCTTTGGGCAAAAGATCCAAACTCTTACCACCCACTCTTCGTGGATCAAATCATGCAACAGCACACCATCAAAGGTGGTTGTGTCTAAGAGTGGTCAGCTTTTGGGTTTCCTTCTTTCGCATCATGTCAGCGATTCTTAACATTGATCTGGAGCCTTGTCCATTGGTGGCCATTTTCGGGATGTCGGACTCGACAGGGCTGCACACCGGGGTGAAGACCAATGTTCTTGCAGTTTCCTTGTTGATAGCCCGGAAATGTGTTTTATTGGGGTGGAGATCTTACGCTCCACCCAGTGCCTCAGCCTGGTTGGGTAACCTCATGGAATTTTTATATCTGGAAAAGGTCAAGTACACCGTTCGGGGGTCGGTGGAGGATTCTACCTGAGGTAGCAGCCATTCATTTCCTACCTTAAGGAGTTAATCCCCATCAGCTGTTAATAGAGAGGGGGGTAGTTATTATTATTGGCGTGGGTTATTTTTGCCAGTATTTGGGTGGGACTTATATAATCGGTTGTTTATTATATTTTCTGCTTTTGGGATATTATTCTGTGTAATATTCATTTTCTGGGCTGTTTGATGTTGATAGTTATAAATGAAAAATTTCAATAAAAATATATATTTTAAAAAATGAAAATCAACAGAATGGACTCTGTTTCTCGTGGATCTGAATCTTTGCAAATAAATTAGGCACTGCAGGTTTCAAAGCCAACCCTGGATGTTGTTCCAGGTTTATGAAGAGAAACAATTTCATCCTATAGTCGAAGACCAAGATTTCAAAGCATCTCGCAGCAGAATTTGATGACAGGCTTATCACATTTCAGCACTTTAGAATCAAACGTCGACTAAAAATTTGGTACAGATTGGCCTGTACTGGGAATGTGGGTGAGACTCCCATGAGTTTTGACATCCCAGCCAATCACAATGTGAACAAAGTGGGAGAGGAAATAATGTTAGTGAGGCCAATTGACCATTAACAAACTGAATTAAATTGTATATATAGCTTTTGTTTTTGGTGAATTTGATTTATTTAGCGTACAAGATTAATGTTGGTCTTTGTGGAGGTTTATTATTTGTAAATAAAAATTCAATAACAAAAATACTTTTTGGATACTTTTGGAGGCGGAATTGGTAGAGACAGCCTCTGACCTGGCAATTCTACTATAATGAGATGATGGGAGAGGGTGGATTTCTACCCCTCAAATGTTCTCATGTAAAAGCCAACCTTTTGGCTAAAAGTTTAGTCTCAGGATCTCAACTTTTACACAAGTGTGTATGGTAAATACACCATGCTTCAAAATCTCCATCTGTGGTCGATGATTAACCTTTTTTGTTATTATGGTTAGCAATTAGTTTCATAGGAAATTCTGCACAGCAGCATTGGATCCAGGAAGTTGAATGCGAAGTGTTCCAGAGCCTCTGCTAAAACTACGCAGCTGGGATCAGTCAGTTCATGGGGTATTTTTCACCTTTGCAGCCTGGGTGGTAAACTAGTGAACCAGATCACTCCCCTTGTTATAGAACTCACCAGATTTTCATTTTGACTGATCCACTTCACTAATTCACTTCCCAAACAGTAATATGAAAGGTATCCTTGCAGAAAGTATTGTGCAGAGGAACACTATTTCCCTCATCATATATGTACCAGTGCTCGCTCTTCAACTGAAACTTTCTGCTTGAATCATATTTCCCGAAATATTTTATTAAATTCTTCAATTTTAAACAATTATCCAGTCTGCTACTAAATAATTCCACATTCTTTGACTCATAACCACATACAGAATTATCCAGTCTGCTACTAAATAATTCCAGTCTTTGACTCATAACCACATACAGAAAAAAAATCAATGTTCCAATAATCATTTGTGTGAAAAACATAATTTCAATTTCCCACTCAACCCTAAGTTAACCCCATTTACCAAGAACTGGGAACAATGTTTACCATTTATCCCCTAAAACTCTGCCATAACTTTGAAAACAAAAATCAGATTACACATCTGGGCAAAAGACAAATCCTTAACTATTATTACTCATTCTTGGCTATTAATGAACAAAAGAACAAAGAACAAAGAAATGTACAGCACAGGAACAGGCCCTTCGGCCCTCCAAGCCCGTGCCGACCATGCTGCCCGACTAAACTACAATCTTCTACCCTTCCTGGGTCCGTATCCCTATATTCCCATCCTATTCATGTATTTGTCAAGATGCCCCTTAAATGTCACTATCGTCCCTGCTGCCACCACCTCCTCCGGTAGCGAGTTCCAGGCACCTACTACCCTCTGCGTAAAAAACTTGCCTCGTACATCTACTCTAAACCTTGCCCCTCTCACCTTAAACCTATGCCCCCTAGTAATTGACCCCTCTACCCTGGGGAAAAGCCTTTGACTATCCACTCTGTCTATGCCCCTCATAATTTTGTATACCTCTATCAGGTCTCCCCTCAACCTCCTTCGTTCCAGTGAGAACAAACCGAGTTTATTCAACCGCTCCTCATAGCTAATGCCCTCCATACCAGGCATCATTCTGGTAAATCTCTTCTGCACCTTCTCTAAAGCCTCCACATCCTTCTGGTAGTGTGGCGACCAGAATTGAACACTATACTCCAAGTGTGGCCTAACTAAGGTTCTATACAGCTGCAACATGACTTGCCAATTCTTATACTCAATGCCCCGGCCAATGAAGGCAAGCATGCCGTATGCCTTCTTGACTACCTTCCCCACCTGTGTTGCCCCTTTCAATGACCTGTGGACCTGTACTCCTAGATCTCTTTGACTTTCAATACTCTTGAGGGTTCTACCATTCACCGTATATTCCCTACCTGCATTAGACCTTCCAAAATGCATTACCTCACATTTGTCCGGATTAAACTCCATCTGCCATCTCTCCGCCCAAGTCTCCAAACAATCTAAATCCTGCTGTATCCTCCGACAGCCCTCATCGCTATCCGCAATTCCACCAACCTTTGTGTCGTCTGCAAACTTACTAATCAGACCAGTTACATTTTCCTCCAAATCATTTATATATACTACAAAGAGCAAAGGTCCCAGCACTGATCCCTGTGGAACACCACTGGTCACAGCCCTCCAATTAGAAAAGCATCCTTCCATTGCTACTCTCTGCCTTCTATGGCCTAGCCAGTTCTGTATCCACCTTGCCAGCTCACCCCTGATCCCGTGTGACTTCACCGTTTGTACTAGTCTACCATGAGGGACCTTGTCAAAGGCCTTACTGAAGTCCATATAGACAACATCCACTGCCCTATCTGCATCAATCATCTTAGTGACCTCCTCGAAAAACTCTATCAAGTTAGTGAGACACGACCTCCCCTTCACAAAACCGTGCTGCCTCTCACTAATACGTCCATTTACTTCCAAATGGGAGTAGATCCTGTCTCGAAGAATTCTCTCCAGTAATTTCCCTACCACTGAAGTAAGGCTCACCGGCCTGTAGTTCCCGGGATTATCCTTGCTACCCTTCTTATACAGAGGAACAACATTGGCTATTCTCCAGTCCTCCGGGACATCACCTGAAGACAGCGAGGATCCAAAGATTTCTGTCAAGGCCTCAGCAATTTCCTCTCCAGCCTCCTTCAGTATTCTGGGGTAGATCCCATCAGGCCCTGGGGACTTATCTACCTTAATATTTTTTAAGACACCCAACACCTCTTCTTTTTGGATCTCAATGTGACCCAGGCTATCTACACCCCCTTCTCCAGACTCAACATCTACCAATTTCTTCTCTTTGGTGAATACTGATGCAAAGTATTCATTTAGTACCTCGCCCATTTCCTCTGGCTCCACACATAGATTCCCTTGCCTATCCTTCAGTGGGCCAACCCTTTCCCTGGCTACCCTTTTGCTTTTTATGTACGTGTAAAAAGCCTTGGGATTTTCCTTAACCCTATTTGCCAATGACTTTTCGTGACCCCTTCTAGCCCTCCTGACTCCTTGCTTAAGTTCCTTCCTACTTTCCTTATATTCCACGCAGGCTTCGTCTGTTCCCAGCCTTTTAGTCCTGACAAATGCCTCCTTTTTCTTTTTGACGAGGCCTACAATATCTCTCGTCATCCAAGGTTCCCGAAAATTGCCGTATTTATCCTTCTTCCTCACAGGAACATGCCGCTCCTGAATTCCTTTCAACTGCCACTTGAAAGCCTCCCACATGTCAGATGTTGATTTGCCCTCAAACATCCGCCCCCAATCTATGTTCTTCAGTTCCCGCCTAATATTGTTATAATTAGCCTTCCCCCAATTTAGCACATTCATCCTAGGACCACTCTTATCCTTGTCCACCAGTACTTTAAAACTTACTGAATTGTGGTCACTGTTCCCGAAATGCTCCCCTACTGAAACATCTACCACCTGGCCGGGCTCATTCCCCAATACCAGGTCCAGTACCGCCCCTTCCCTAGTTGGACTGTCTACATATTGTTTTAAGAAGCCTTCCTGGATGCTCCTTACAAACTCCGCCCCGTCTAAGCCCCTGGCACTAAGTGAGTTCCAGTCAATATTGGGGAAGTTGAAGTCTCCCATCACCACAACCCTGTTGTTTTTACTCTTTTCCAAAATCTGTCTACCTATCTGCTCCTCTATCTCCCGCTGGCTGTTGGGAGGCCTGTAGTAAACCCCCAACATTGTGACTGCACCCTTCTTATTCCTGATCTCTACCCATATAGCCTCACTGCCCTCTGAGGTGTCCTCTCGCAGTACAGCTGTGATATTCTCCCGAACCAGTAGCGCAACTCCGCCTCCCCTTTTACATCCCCCTCTATCCCGCCTGAAACATCTAAATCCTGGAACGTTTAGCTGCCAATCCTGCCCTTCCCTCAACCAGGTCTCTGTAATGGCAACAACATCATAGTTCCAAGTACTAATCCAAGCTCTAAGTTCATCTGCCTTACCCGTAATACTTCTTGCATTAAAACATACGCACTTCAGGCCACCAGACCCGCTGTGTTCAGCAACTTCTCCCTGTCTGCTCTGCCTCAGAGCCACACTGTCCCTATTCCCTAGTTCTCCCTCAATGCTCTCACCTTCTGACCTATTGCTCCCGTGCCCACCCCCCTGCCATACTAGTTTAAACCCTCCCGTGTGACACTAGCAAACTTCGCGGCCAGGATAATGGTGAATCTTTATTGTATACTTTCTGTGTCTTTGAGGTCTGCGGTGTTCCAACTATGGCCTAACCAATGTCTTGCACCAATTCTAGTTAGAGGAGAGACTATGTAATTGTTTGTCTGTATGGGACAGAAACCGTGACATCAGATTGAAATTATCCCTCTTTGCACTCTTTTCCAAAGAGGTAAACCATGCATCAATGCTAAAATAACATCATGTGTACTCTACCCACTCATTTAATTCTGAATAGATTACACAATTGAAGATTGAAGAATAGGCTCAAAGATTGAACAAATCTATCAATGTGAATTTCTATATATGAGACATGCACAATCCATTTTAGCTACTCACTATACCAGAACTACCTGTTAATGAAGCTCAAATATTCCAAAGTTTATCTTGGAAAAGGCCAATGTTAGAGCGGTGCCAAGGATTATTTTAGAATTCTTATGTTCTCATTGTCTGTATATGCATGTCAATAGATGTGTGTTTTTGTAGATTTGATTGTTAACATCATCTGGTCAAGAGTTTTGTTAAAATTAATTGTAACCAATATTTTCATTTTGTTTTAGCGTGAACTAAATGTTAGAGAAGGAACTTGGGAAAGGATTCGTACAGAGAAGAATCCTTATGTATTGTGCAGTCTTATGTGGTCCTGGCTTGAGCAGTTGAAAGAACCTGTTATAAGTAGGGATGATGTGGAAGCCTTAGCACATAAATATATGGACCCCAATAAAGCTTTTTACTCACTGGAAAAGGTAACCTTCAGCATTTTTATTTTCATATCTATCTATTCTAAATATTACTATCGTAAAATAAGTTTTTCACTAGCATTATTTTATTAAACCTATATATTGTACAGTTTAAACAGTTCTCACTAGAAAAAGAGGGGGGAGAGAAGTACTCTGTTATAGGGTGTGACTCATCCATATTTAAGAATTAATTGGCTTTAATTTTGTAATGCATTTTTAAAATGTGATTATTTTGTGTGAAATGGAAATAATTGAATAACATAGTATTATCATGCATGGTTGTATTGTTAGCATAATCTTCACTTACATAGTGTTCTCTCACTTTAAACAGGGCCAATATCAGACACTGCTTTGCATTATTGATTGTGTGGCACAATTGCGTGATCTACCATTTGATGTAGAAGATGCTATACTTGCTCGGGCAATTAGAGCTTTTACTAAGGCAAGTACTGCATCTTGAAAAAAATTGAGAAAAACATTTTGAATGAATAGAACTAGAGAAGTTTGTTTTATTTCAATGTTCAATCCTGAATGTCTTTTCCAATTACATGCAAATTAATCAAAAAGCTTTTTCCTCAATGCCCCAAAGTACTTCTGAAGTCAACTAACTCACTATTATATAATCAAATGTGGCAGCCAATATTTGCTTAATAGTGTTAGTAGTGAGATAATGACCAGTTATTTTTTTGTTGGTGTTAGCTGAGGAATAAACAGTGGATCAAAGGTATACAGTTAGGAAAAAGTAGGATATGTGGTTTCAGATTACGTAGTGACTAATCTGTTTCTCTGAAACATTTGTAAAGTAAATTTGTCTCTGGTCATTGCTTTTCTTGCATCTTTTTATAACTTCTTCTGTGATATTTGTATGAATGATATCGCCCATCAAAGCAAGAACCCAATATGAAGACGATAACTTTTTGACCCCATTGTGCCAAGTTCTTCCAAATGCCACAATGAGAAAAATCAGGGCCGTGACCACCCACTTGTATTCTGCCAGCTATAAAACTATTAAAGTAATCTGCAATTGATGCCTCGAGAAGCACATGTGATTATTGTGCTGGAGATAGACTTGGCTAAGATTTTGGTGCCTTCCAGCTAAGAACTAAGCAAATAAACATGCAAACATACATGGATTTAATCAGGGAATCAAGTGGTGATCTTGCAAATGTTTTAAAGAACATCAAGAAATCATAAAACAATCCCAAACTTAGATACTTTTACACCACTCCATATTACCAGATGGTCACTTTCTGGAAGAGAGGATTATTTTATTATTTCACAGGCTGTGAACATTGCTGGTTAGGCCAGCATTTATTGTCCATTGTTAATAGCCTTGAGAAAATGGTGGTGAAATGCATTCTTGAACCACTGCAGTCCAAGTGGTGGAGGTGCACCCACAGTGCTGTTAGGGAGGCAGTTCCAAGATTTTGACACAGCGACAGTGAAGGATATAGTTCCGAGTTCGGTGTGTGGCCTGGAGGGGAACGTGTAGGCGGTGATGTTCCCATTTTGATCAATGTAGGAATTTCAGATATATTGTATTATATGTATTTGGTTCAGTAAGGGTTAAAAGCCTGGGTTAGTATGTGACTACTGTAGTATTGTTTTTAAAAATCCTGGTGTGCAAGCCAGTCAGGTTTTGTGGCTACAAGAGGGGCAATTAAAGCATCGTAAAAGTTGAGCGAATGGAATTTTGTTATAGAAAGACGGTTCCCTGGGGAGTAGATAATTAGAGACATTGGGCGGGATTCTCCGTCCCGGCAGCCAGTCAATGGGGGTTCCCATGTGGGCACCCCCATGCCGTCAGGAAATCCGCGGGCATGAGTGCGCTGCCGGCGAAATGAGTATCTTGTCGACGAAGAGTCCAGCCCATTATGTTTAGCTTTAGTAAGATGTAGTTCATGGGTGGAGCCAGGGGCTGAAGCAATTAGGGGTTTAAATTCAGTTTAGATCTGTCAGTGAACAGACTAGCAGTCTCTCTCAAAGCAGTTTAGTTAAAAAGATTTTGCCTGTGACAGAATAGCAGTTTCTGAAAAGGCTGGCAGGCTAAACAGTAGTTTGACACAGTCAAGAATCTGCAAGCTATTTCCTGGAGGATCTCTCATAGTGGGTTTTCCAAGACAACTCTTCACAGCAAATATTCCTGGGTTGGCTAAATGTATTTAAAAGTGGACCTTGGCCTGAGATGGGTATTGCTTGAGTGGAGATAAAATACAGCAATTAGGAGTTAGTATTTCATTGTTATTATTAAGCATTGTTTAATAGGTAGTTGTAAGCTATTTTCTTGTATGATGTTAAAGTTATTTGTGTTAGTAATGTACCATATCCATTTATTTTAATATACCATACCCCTATTTGTGCGTAGAATCATTCTTGGAGCGAAGTAATCATTTCTTTAAATCTTACAAATTAGATTAAATATTGGGGTTTCTGTCCGGTATTCTAGCAACTGTTGGGGTCTGGCCGGGCATCGTAATAAAATGGGAGGCTGGTCCGGGGTCGTAATAAATTTGGGGGCTCCTTACCGGGATTTAAAAGTATAATTCTTTGTTTGGCTTGGGAATATTGAATTTAAAGACAGTGCATATGTGTGGAACTGGTGCTTTCTTTCAAGTGTTGAAGTTTAAATAGGGAGTGACTGTACACTGTTGCAAATAAAATTCTGAGTGTGGTTGAGGTCACTTAGGATGGTTTACAAAGGGTGGTTGGGTTTGGTGGACAAGTGGCACTTGATTTTACCTGAAGAGGTAAGGAAGATGGAGATAGTACAAGTCATAGCTCAGCATTTAAATTTGCTGGATATTTGCTGGATGTAACTGGATCTGCATATTGTTTCCACATCACTAAACTAAGGTGTAGCCTTCAATCAAATGATCTGAGTGATCTTAGAAAAATGAAGTGTTGACATCCGGTGACGGCGGGCGGGAGGCAGCCGCACATTGGAGGGCTCCCGTTCGGGAACAACATTTTCGGGGTTTAACGCCCGGTCCCAGGGGCAATGGAGGCGGCAAAAGCAGGGAGAAGGCACAGTGAAGAGAAATGTCGAAAATAAATTTAAAAACGGCCGTGAAAAAAGCGGCTTAAAGTCGGTCAGGGAGTGGAAAGGTCACCGTGGGGACGGCAAGAAAAGTGGAGGCTGGGGCACCAGGGGAGGCCGCATTGCCCACGGCTGAAGAAATGACTACGGTGATGGCCGTGGAACTCGAAAGGCAGTTCACAAAACACATGGAAGCGATGAGGAAGGAGATAGGGGCGGTATTGAAAGTGCTGGTGGAGGAGGCAATTGCCCCGGTGAGGGTGGCGGTATTGAGCACAGTGGCGGAGGTGCGGGAGCAAGGTGAGGCGCTGAAGGAAGTGGAAGAGACATCATTGCAGCATCGTGATCAACTTACCTCGATGGGGAAGGAGATGTGGAAGGTGATAGAGATCAACAAGGGTCTGCGAGCCAAAATGGACGACTTGGAAAACAGATCCAGGCGACAGAATCTGAGGATTGTGGGTCTGCCCGAAGGAGTAGAAGGCCCGAGGCTGACTGAGTATTTTGCCACGATGTTAGTGAAGCTATTGGGGGAGGGGGTGATCCCTCCCGATATGAACTGGATCGGGCTCATCGGTCGTGGAGGCCTGTACCAAAGGAGAATGAGCCGCCAAGAGTAGTGACTCTGTGTTTTCGTAGGTACAGTGTGAAGGAGAAGGTCCTGTGCTGGGCAAAGCAGAAGCGGGTGATGCAGTGGGCTGGAGCTGGTATACGCATATATCAGGACTTTACGGTGGAGCTGGCGAGGAGACGGGCTGCCTTCAGCCGGGTGAAGAAGGCACTGTACATCAGTAAGGTGCAGTGCTGCGTAGTATACCCAGCTAAGTTGAGGGTGACCTACAAATCCAAGGACTTTTATTTTGGGACGGCGGAAGCAGTGGAGGAGTTTGCGAAGGCAGAAGGACTGTGGCTGCATTGAGAAATGGTCATGTACCGATGTAGCCTCATGTAACTGTATTTTTTCACTGCGTGCTGGTGTATGTGCTAAATGAGCCAACGTTGTATATATTTGGACAAGGGAAGAGATGGGACTTTCATTTGCAATGATGGTTCTTTGGGGCTTGGGTGTGTATGCGGGGTTTGTGTGCTAAAGGGGATTTCTTGGTTTTCCTAGGGCCGGGCAATGGGGAAAGTGACCCGGGTGGGGGCCTCCACGCTGGCCGGTTTAAGCCGGCCAGTGAACGGGAGTGAGGTGGGGGGTGGTGCTGCGGCCATCGTAGTCTGGCAGAACAGGTTCCGATGAGTCCAGCCGGGGTGGAAAGATGGGAGGAATGAACAAGAGGTTGGGGGGAGGAGTTTTATAAGAGGAAGTGGAGGGTAGGAGTCGGGGAGGGGGTGGGGGGTTTACAATTCATGGGTGTCATTTACGGTACTCTTTAGGGGATTGGATGGCATTGAATGTTAGGGTGAGGGGGGGGGTGCACTCTATAGGTCAATGGTGTCCATAGGCAATTCCTGATTCCTTTTTCCTTTTTTTTCCCTTTGTTTTTCCCACCGTGGGAGGCTTATAGTTTTATTTGATGCTTATATTGTCAGGTGGGGAGTTGTTTGAGGTGGTGGTAGGATGGGATCGTTGTTGTTGATAAGGGGATTGACTTTGTATTTGTTGCCGTTTACTGCTTGGTGGTGGGGTGTAAATTCTGAAGAAAATGTAAAAATAGAGAATAAAAATATTTTACAAAGAAAAATGAAGTGTTGCTTTTGCAGCTGTTGTAATGGAGGATTACCTGATCACATGAAAATCTGAAAGGAGCAAACAGCACAATCAATAGTGGAGCTAATGAAATCGCGGAGGTTCATGCGTCTATTCCTGACGTGTAGCAAGGGGCTCAGCACAACAGAACAGTTATGGGGCTACAATTCATTTGGGAGGTAACAGCCAACCAGGGTTCTTGTTTCTGATTGTTATACAGGAACCTCTGCTCGAGTTGCACATTTGTAGGCATTGAATGACAACGGCTGTGATCCACTCTGCCATCAAAGTGTTTTCTGACATTCAGTGTCAAAAATGTACAGAAATCTCAGCTATAAGATCAATTCATACACGTGATACTGCATTTCTACAACTAGTCAATGCCAGGGCAGCAAGGTGGTGCAGTGGTTAGCACTGCTGCTTCACTGTGTTGAGGACCCGGGTCGACCCCAGCCCCGGCCACTGTCCGTGTGGAGTTTGCACATTCTCCCCGTATCTTCGTGGGTCTCGCCCCCACAACCCCAAAAGATGTGTAGAGTAGGTGAATTGGCCACGCTAAATTGCCCCTTAATTGGAAAAAAAGAATTGAGTTCTCTGAATTTGTTTAAAAAAAATAATCAATGCCTTCAGGTGGGTGAGGGAGGAGATTGAAAGAGGAAAACTTCAAAAGAAAAAGAAAAAAAATTGATATGGTTTTCCCAATTGCTTAGCTTTCCTTAATTATGGTATCTTGAGTCTAACCTCACTGTGACTGACTGCCACAGGAGAGAAAAGAACCTTTGCATTCGTGTTTTTAAATTGTCATTTGGTTAATGTTAGGTATTTCTGTTGTTTTGTTTTCCCAGGTCAGTTTTGATGCTGATGAGGGTCCTAAGGTTTACAATACGCTCAAGACCATACTAAAGCCAATCTTAGAAGAAAAACAAGCAAAACTTGCAGATTGTGATGTTTCTAATAACTGTGCACAAAATGTAGATTTGCAGATTCACTGAGCAAGAATGTAAACCATTCACTTTTATCACTGTTCCTGTGATAATTCCCCAAAAGATAGGAAACTACAGTGAGTATTTGAAAAGCTCTACATTGTAGAATAACGCACTATAATTAGACGGTAAAAATTTAGATAAATTTCAGTATCACACATTTGATTGTTGACAGTGTATGTTTTATGAAAATTATAGTTTTGTTTTAAAAGAACAAGATATCCTAATGAAAAATGCCCTGCTCTCAAACTTGCCCGTTAAATATATGAACTGGCCACCAGCATTGAATGAGGTGTTAGAACAAATTGTTTAAAACCTGCCACGATTTTAAGTGCCAAATATTAATGTGGCAAGATGTTTTATTATTTTGAACACATTTACTGTTTACAGTCATATGGTATATTTTGTATAAATGTTTTTTATTTGTGAAATATTTATTTTATTGCTTTCCATGTCAAGTGTTTGTTTGTCTAATGCAGTAATCCAATGTTACATGAGAAATGAAAGTCTATTTGAAAAATGTAGGAAGAGAAAACTCTTGACAGTTTAGACTTTTTATGAACTTTTAATAAATGCATTACCCAGCAACTGTGTTTTATACTAATGATTACATTCTTAGTGTATTTAAAACTTCAACAAAATATATGTAATTGAGATGTTAATAAATGCGTTTGAAATGTCTTTAGGTTGTTATACCATGTGGCACTGAATTATTTTTTACTGAGATTGAATTCTTCTCTAAGCATATTAAGTACCATTGAATTGGTATGATGGTTTGAACAGATAGCTCCCTATGTATTTTTCACAAGTAAGCATGATGGAAATATGACGTATATGAATTCAAACCCGATCTTTAAAAGTGCTGGTAAGCAGCCTTTTGTGTGAGGAACTGTATGAAAATATTACCCTCTGGTATACCTATGTTATAGGAATGTTAATTTATAGAATATGAACAATGTAAAATATTTCACAATGTTTCTATTGAAAGCATATCATCCTTTTGCAGCTTCAGTTTATTATGTGGGTGCATCATACTTTCTATAGATTCTTTAAAAATACAATTCTACCTGTTTCCACCACCAAAGCATGCAGTGTAATTTGTTCAGAGAAGATAATGGTAGTTCTTCTTGAAGTTAAAAGTGCAATTTTTGCACTGGTAAAAGTAGTTGTAAAACAAAAAAACTCCAATTTATTTAACTTGTGTGGAAGTGTGACTTTGGAATACATCTCTCTTTCCGAATTTGTCTGTACCTCCTTTCTATTGTTGCTGGGACTCTAATGTATGCTTTTATCACCTTGACGATTGACTTATCCAATACTCTGCTGATCACCCCATTTATAAACTCCAGCCTATCTGCTTTGTGACCTGCAGATGATCCTACATATTTCTTGACCTTGCTGAAGAAGCTAGCTTTCTTTGCCCTGTGAATCAATTTTAAAGTACTTATACTGTTTTCAGCACCTCACCATATCCTATCTGATAACATTTACTAGCTGCAATTCTGCACCATCTGCTCCTATGACCCAAATAACCTGTTCTTCACTACCTCCATTCCTCATTGCCTTCTTTCTTTTTTTGCAAAAAAAAGCAAAGCAGTTGAATTATCCTCCGAGGTAGATAACACTGGGCTGGATTCTCCGGTTCTGGGGCTATGTCCCCACGTCGGCATGGGAATGGCCAGAAAAAATGGCGTAGAACGGCCACCGATTCCCCATTTTGCTGGGGGCTAGCATGCCGGCAGCATAGAGCACCTGGCTCTAGCTGCCGATATGGCCCGGAGAATTGCTGGGTCCGTAGCCGCGCACGTGCACAGCGGCGGCTGCTCGTGGACCCGGCCTGCGAAATAGTTCCCCCCTTCGGCTGGCTCGCGTGCCCCGTACCACCGCCCCGCAGTGCCCCCAGCCCCTGATGAAGTGCTCCACTGCCCGCTGATCGGCCCTCCCCCGACAGTGGCGGCGCTGGACTGAGTCCGCAGCCGCCACGCCCAGGTCCTAACAGATGAGACCGCAAGCGACCAACGCCGTCGGGGACTCGGCCAATCGGGGACGGAACATTGGAGGGGGGCGGGCCTCCGGCAAAGTCCTGAGTCTGTTGATACGTGGCGCGGCGTACAGTCTGAGTCTGCCAATTTGGCGGGGGCGGCGCATCGCAAAAGCGGCGCCGCCCCCCGATTTGGTCGGGAACTTTGATTCTCCGGCTGATCACCGAACACGATTTTGGCGTCGTTGACTGAAGAATCCAGCCACTGTGTCTCAGCTTGTTTCCTGGTCTGCCCTCAGTCGCCTTACTTTCTTTCAAAAGGAGTGAAGATGGATGTTTGAATAATTCAAAAACTATTCTACAGTTGGGGTCTTGATACAGACTAATATTTTTGCATTCCCAAGAATTTTGACCTCCGTCAATTCTACTCCAGAATATGTGCTACAACAATGTGGATTTTTTTTTCTTGGTCATTGTGGTAAACCACTGTGTTCCTATATTAAGGGTTGTACGGTAAAACCTGCACTACATGTTCACCTGGGCCCCTGCATGCTAGCTCCGCCCAGGAGCTGGGTTATAAATATGCATGGTCTTCAGCTAGCAGCCATTTCGTCAGCTGCTGTAGGAGGCCACACTTCAGATACTAATAAAGCCTCAGTTTGAATTCAACTTCGTCTCCAGCCAAATTGATCGTGTCTCAATCATAGGGAAACAAAAGATATGGATGGAGGAGGAGAACCACACCTCAGCACCCCATTCTTTCCCATAAACTGGAGCTCTTGATGACTTTGCTCATGAGCACATTTACCATGAGCAGATGTTCCCTCACAGTTGTTTGGGGGGATGTGGGCTAGAAGATGGTGGGAGGTGGGCCAGAGCTGAAGTATTTTCAGCTGACATGGTCTTGAATGGCATCATCCATAGTCAATTCCAGGAAAATCTCAACCAACCAGGCTTACATCATTATGTGTAGACGTTTGTGGAATTATGTGTGAGTAGCTTTTCTTTGGTTCATTAATGGGATGTTGGTGTCGTTGGCTAGGCTAACATTTATTGCCGGTCCCCAATTGCCCTTGAAAAGGCAGTGGTGAGCTGCCTTCTTGAACCGCCGCTTTCACACACAGTGCTGTGAGGGAAAAAGTTTCAGGATTTTGACCCAGTGACAAGGGACGGCAATATATTTCCATGTCAGGATGGTGAGTGGTTTGAAGGGGACCTTTCAGGTGGTGATCTTGCCATGTGCCTACTGCCCTTGTCCTTCTAGATTGGTAGCGGTCATGGCTTTTGAAGGTGCTGTCAAAGGATTCTTGGTGGGTTCCTGCAGTGCGTCGTGTAGATGGTACACGTTGCTGCGACTGCAATTTTTGTGGGTGGATGGGGTGCCAAGCAAGTGGGCTACTATGTCTCGGATGATGTCAAGCTCCTTGAGTGTTATTAGAGCTGCACTCATCCAGGCAAGTGGAGAATATTGCTACACTCCTGACCTGTGCCTTACAGATGGTGGACAGGCCCTGGTGAGTCGAATGAGTTATTCACTGCCAGATTCCTAGCCTCTGACCTGCCCTTGTATCCACAGTATTTATGTGGCTAGTCCAGTTCAGTTTCTGGTCAATGGTAAACATCCCCCCCCCCCCCCCCCCCCCCCCCCGCAAAACCAAAATATTGATAGTGGGGAATTCAGCAATGTTGCTGCCATTGAATGTCAAGGGGCAATGGTTAGATTTTATCTTGTTGGAGATGGTCATTGTCTGGCACTTGTGTGGCGCGAATGTTACTTGCACTTATCAGCCCCAAACCTGTATTTGGACATGGGCTGCTTCAGCATCTAGTATCTGAAGAGTTGCAAATGGTTTTGAACATCATTACTGTGGTATAAGAAGTTCAGAATCTAGACCATCTGCATTGTTTTTGCTTTGGTCAAATGTCTAATTCTATTCGAGTGCATCTGACCTTCAACATCAGGTCAGCTAGATTCTCATTTCAGTGGTGTCTCAATTTAGGAGGTTTTTTGGATTAACCTCCTCTAGTTCCTGTCTGAATTCTTATGTTCTGATTTTGTAAACTGGCAAAATTGGAATTGCACTCTACAGTTTGTACTCGTTCCTTCATTCCCAGCATCCCTACACGAACATAACATCAAAGCATTAAAAATGCAAACTGAGATACAAAGATAACAGCACAAGAACCAAGCATACTTAGCAAGTCAAAGATAACACAAACAGATAAGACAAAATCATAGAATCCCTAGAATATAACACAAACAGGTAAGACAGACAACATGATTGTCCAACTTATCAATTAGCCACACCATATAACAAATTTAAGCTCTTCCGTTTTGATTATTTCCTGTTATCAACTGTTGCTTTTCCTTTAATACTTGTTAATTCTACTAGTATTGTTACAGAAAATATATATCCGCCAACTCACTTCTATTTGCTTCAAAATTCAATGATGGATATCTTAAAGTACTAAAATTATAATGTCAAAAAGTAGTCTCTCAGCTTACTGTGCTTTCGGTAGATTATAGTTCTGAAAGCTGTGTAATTAGTGCTGTCATTCCTTGTTCCCACTCTTGTGTGTGCACAAGCACGCACACAAGCGCAAATAGCCCTTTTGCTTTAAAAATGACCTTTTACACTTTGCCTGGATTGACGTTTTGAAATTTGCCCCACAGCTTTCCTTTAAATAATTTTTAAAAATAACTGAGCAAAACTGTTGAAGGATGAAGGAAAAGGTTGTGGTTCATCTGACTGAACAATGCTGATGCATTCACAGAAATTGGATCCTCGCCACATGTGCAGATTACTTAAGCTCTTAGCAAAAATATCAAGTCCCACTCCGGCTCTTGGGCAACAAATAATTCAATTAAATTGTTGTGAAATATGTAGATTATTTGAGTGTTTTGTTGTTTGAAAGCTTATTTTGGAATTTGGAATTGGATATTTTACATGGACAATAATTTGTTTCAACAAAGCATTTTGCGTGACTTTTGAGAAAAACATGGTTCAGCACTCTGTGTGATAGAGCTGTGACAAGCAAGTTATACAATAATCAAAAAAAATCCTACTGGAATACCACTTATTGGTATCACAGGGAAAATATGGATGTATAAAGGCACTTCAAAACATACAAATGTTATATTTATGTTTACGACAAAGCCATGTGTTTAGTGTGGGAAAGAGTGAGCTGGTTCAAAACATTCAGACTCATTTTTTTTCCAATTAAGGGGCAATTTAACATGGCCAATCCATCTACCCTGCACATCTTTGGGTCTTGGGCATGAGACCTACGCAGACACGGGGAGAATGTGCAAACTCCACATGGACAGTGACCAGGGGCCAGGATCGAACCCGGGCACTCAGTGCTATGAGGCAGCAGTGCTAACCACTGCACCAACATGCCGCCCCTAAACATTCAGATTCTTAATACATTAAAGAATCCTGTGTTAAGTTTTGTCGATGGGAAGAGATACTTTAAATATGCTACCATTTACCTGCAGTACCTGTAACACCTGTAAGTGCAACCTTGTACAACATTTGTAGTATTAAATGTTTATCCGCTAAGTGGGTGCAAAATTCTCCACTGAATAGTATTTGGGACTCGAGTCAGTATCAGTATGCAGTTTCACTACCAAGACACTGGTTGATAGCCTTGGAACATGGAAGTCCTTATCAGGGATATTGATAAAATATTTGTTCTGTTCATAAATTATTATTGGGCTAAAAAAACGCTCACCTCACTGTTGCCAGACCTGTACCAGCATGACTTCTGGCCATAACCCCATTCTGATTCCTGTGCTGTTATCTGTGAAGTGTTATTGCTATTCTTGAGCTTGTTACCCATTCTTTCTCCTTTGGCACTTCGTAGCACTGGTCCAGCATCTTTTCTCGGTACTGCCTATTGACTATTAAGCAGCATTATCTCACAAGAGAATGGCAACCCAACCTTTCCCAAACTATGCAGTTAATACCTGCACCCAAAAGACTCCTCTGCCTGCTGGCATTGAGTCCCATTTAATCCCACAACATACTGAATTTTCAGGTATTGTCACCTCCATCACTCCATGCTGACTGAATTTTCCAGCTTTTGGAACCTCTTAGATTCAGGTACCGTACCACTGTCCTGGACCTATCAGGGATCCATATCCCCTCTGCCCATTTTATGTATATCATTATGGAGTGCTAGCTTCAGTGAGTGATACTCTGGGACTTAGTTAACCTTGGGAGTTTAGTGAAGTGGGTAGGGAGGTTTTACTGTGCGTTGTTCCCATTACTATGCTCACAGATCAGTGGTGGCAGCAGCAGACCAAGGCCAGAGAGCTGGAGATAAGTTGCAGCAGTTCTACAACATCGAGTAAGCACACCCCTGTAATATCACAGGCAAGTGTTTGGTAGGTGAGTATTTCTCTCTTCTACCTTTTCAGACTTGCTTTGAGATTGAAGATGAGATAGAAAAAAGTTAGTGCGTAAACTAAAGTAATAAAATTAAAAACAAATTGAATATCTAATTAAATAAAGTAGGGATGCAGGGCCAGGCGATGGGTTGCAGCTGAAGCATGTGGGAGATGGTGGACTCCATCTTAGCAAATTTTGGTTGCTTAAGGAAGTTAATGAGCTGGAGTCCGAGCTTCAGACATTGCAATATGTCAGGGAGGATGACAGTTACCTGGATACTGTGTTTCTGGAGGCAGTCACCTCTTAAATCAACTATCTTCAATTTGGTCAGTGGTCAGAGAAAGGAGGATGTAACTCCCAAGTGAGGCAGGTAGAGAGACCCAAGAGGTAGCATTGCAGGAGCCTCAGCCTTGCCCTTGTCCAACAGGCTTGAGATTCTTGCTTCCTGTGTGGACGAGAAAGGGAATTGCAGGGAGGATGTTTAAACTGACCATAGCACCATTCAAGTAGGAGGAGAAAAGAAAAATGCATTTGTAGTCGGGAATAGTATAGTTAGGGGATAGATACTATTCTGTAGCCAGAATCAAAACTTCCAACAGCTGTGTTGCCTGCCCGGTGCCAGGGTTCAGGACATCTGCTCCAGGCTTCAGGGGAACATGTAGTGGGAGGGGGTGGATCCAATTGTCATGGTCCTAGGGACCAACGAAATAGGTAGAACGAGGAAAGAGGTTCTGCATAAAGAGTTTGAGGAGCTAGGCACTAAATTAAACAAAACGTCCAAGTTTATAATCTCTGAATTATTATCTAAACCATGTGAAAATTGACATAGATACATAAGAGAAATGAATACGTGGCTCAAAGACTGGTGTGGGACTGGGCCCCCGCATGGCGGGAGAGAACGAAGAGGAGCGACCCGGACTCTGAGGCGGATCGGGGCCGGAGACCCGGGCGTTCGGGAGCGAAGCGAGGGGAGAGCCTCCCCGGGGAGAAGGAGAGGAGGCCGCAAGGGACCGGTGTGGTAAGTTGCAGCCCGGGGGGGAGGAAAGGTGCGCGGGAGGAGCCGGGGGCCGGAGACCAGGAAGCGACCGGAGAGAGTTGCGCCCCCCCCCCCCACTGAACGGAGACAGCACATCGGAGAGAGGGAAAAAAAACAAAAGAAAAGAAAGACTTAGAAAAAGAAAACTGTTAAAGGGACATAACACTCCCTCTCTCCTTCCACGCTTCTCAAAAAAGAAAAACAAACTTACCTGAAAAGAGTCTCTTCAGAAGGGGGGGGGAGAAAAAATGCCAGAAGGGAGCCAAAGCAGAGGGAGAACGGGCACCAAAAGCAAACGGGGCAATACACGAGCCCACTCAGACGAGCTAAGCGGTGGAATGGAAGCCTCACCGCAACAAAAAGAACTGGGTAGACAGGAGCTTTTTCCCCCTGGGCCAGAAGGGAACTGGAACTGGAAGGCAGCCTTTGCCGAGGCGCTGAGGGAACACCAGCAAGAAAGCAAGGCAGGGACCAAAGCAGACATAGAGGCCGCAGCACAGACAGCAATGGCCAAGGCCCTGGCGGAGGTGCAGCTCGCCCTGGGCAGAGCAGAGAAGATACTGGAAGCCCAGGAGGAGAAACTGGAAACAAAAATGGCAGCCATTAAGGAGCTGGAGAGGGCTGCGACTGGCATGAGTGACCGGATCACGGCCCTGTAGAAAGAGGTGGCAAAACTGGGCACAATGCAGGGGAGCCTGAAGGGCAGGGTGGGCGACCAGGAAAACCGCTCAAGAAGACAAAATGTCAGGATAGTGGGCCTGCCAGAGGGGATCGAGGGTAGAAACCCCACGGCCTATGTGGCCGAGATGCTGGACAACTTAGTGGGGAGGGAAACTTCCCCCAACCCACCAGAAATGGACAGAGTGCATCGGTCGCTGCGCCCGAAACCCAGGGCGGGGGAACACCCGAGGGCAGTTATAGCCAAACTGCACCGGTACAAAGACAGGGAAACAATCCTGCGCTGGGCCAGGCAAAACAGAACCTGCAGATGGGAAGGACGCCTCATTAGAGTGTACGAGGACATTGGGGCAGACCTCGCCAGGAGACAGGCCAAATTCAACAGAGCAAAAGCAGTCCTTCACAGGAACAATGTGCACTTTGGTATGCTGTACATACCAAGAAAGAGTATTTATTTACAGCCCCCGCCGACACAAACAATTTTATCGAAGAATACGGGCTGGAAAACCAACAGCGAGGGTAGAAACACGGGGCCTCTGGTAAGGGGCAACAACACGCCGACGGGGAGGGGGGGGTGAGGTAATGCCAGGCCACCCCGCCCCCACCCCCAACATGGCAAGCGCACCTTGAACAAAACGCAAACCACTACCCAACAAACAGACATAGGTGGGAAACCAGACCCCAGCACAAGGGTATGAGAGTAGCGGAGAACGGTGAGCAAACGGGGGGAGCGCAGGGTAGGGCGGGGGAAGAGTGAACAAAAAAACGCAGAGCCTGGGCAGGGGAGAAGCGAGACAGTAACTCCCTAGAGGGGGGCCGCTAGCACCGGGGGATGCAAAAAAGCAGGGCCGCAGCGCGCCCCCAACAGAGGGGACGGCGCCAGGCAGAGGGTGGGTGGGACCACTCAACAGAGGTGGGAGAGCAAACGGGGATAGGAGCAGGGGAAAGAGGGACAAAGGAGGGATATATGGGAGAGGGGGAGGAAAGGGAGAACGGAGGGTGAGGCACGGGGGGAGGGACAAACAAGGCTAGAAAAGGAATAGCAATAGGGCTACAGAGTGCCACAACCAAGGGCTCAGAACACAGAATCGCTGCAAGCATCCACCCAGTACGGCATCTGGGCGAAGGGAAACCCCAGAGTGAAGGGGGCTACCCGCGTGGCGGCTGCACAGCGGGCGACCATGGCGGGGGTCTCCTGGACGAAGGGAAGCCCCGGAGCGACTGCAGGTAAGAAAGGGCTGGGTGGGACAGACCTACCATTCCTGTTAGGGGACGAGGGCCAGGGAGTGGCAATACTTGAAGTGTTGCGTACTCTGATGCACAGACAAACCAACACGGTTGCGAATGGACAGCACGGTAGCACTGTGGATAGCACAATTGCTTCACAGCTCCAGGGTCCCAGGTTCGATTCCGGCGTGGGTCACTGTCTGTGCGGAGTCTGCACATCCTCCCCGTGTGTGCGTGGGTTTCCTCCGGGTGCTCCGGTTTCCTCCCACAGTCCAAAGATGTGCAGGTTAGGTGGATTGGCCATGATAAATTGCCCTTAGTGTTCAAAATTGCCCTTGGTGTTGGGTGGGGTTACTGGGTTGTGGGGATGGGGTGGAGGTGTTGACCTTGGATAGGGTGCTCTTTCCAAGAGCCGGTGTAGACTCGATGGGCCGAATGGCCTCCTTCTGCACTGTAAATTCTATGAATGGTAGAACACAGTTTTATTTCAATGAACTATTGACATATTAAACTCTGGTATTCAGCACATGGTGAACCTCTGAGTGGCTGGCAATGAGGTCTGTGCCCTGAGCCCTCTCCTGCTCGAGTGCCTAGGAAGTGTTGTGATCCCTGCTTTGTACTGTGTATGCTCTTGTCCGTGATTGGCTGTCGTGTTTTGTGTGTTGATTGGTCCGTTGATCTGTCCATCATTATGTGTGTACGTATGTGCTGTGTTGTTCACCTGAATATCATGACATCCCCCCTTTTTACAGGATTATGTGCCTACGTGTTTATAAATAGAGATGTGTACTGAGTGTAGCTAAATGTGTATGTGTGCAATATTTACAGCATGTACATGGGGCTTAGCTATATACAAGGGGCGATGTCGGGTGTGACATAACAATGAGGTTGTACCATAAACAAAGAACGGGGAAATGTTGAACGATAAAACAAATTCCTGTAACGATAAGAACATAAACATATTAACAAAGTGGTTGCATGAGTTCAATGTACAAACAGTCTCATAAGTCCAGTCTAGTAGGTGGGCGACGAATTCGGGTTGACTGCCTCAAGGGTAGGTCTGGAACCACCGGCTGAGGAACGGGCCTGGCCACGGGCGACGATGGAAGGTGCATGGTAGCAGGCAGCTCCACAAAGTCGAAATCAGGAACAACAGGAGGGCACGGTGTCAGTGTAAGGTCTCGTAGCGAGCGTGGAAGCAGGCGAAGAGCCCGGCGATTGCGCCTACAAACGGATTCATCAGGCATGCGAACCAGGAACAAGCGGGGAGCCACGCGTCGGAGAACTTCGGCAGGTGCTGACCAGCCACCTTCTGGTAGGTGGATGCGGACTTCGTCTCCAGGGGCCAGGGCAGGAAGATCAGTTGCCCGTGTGTCATATGACCTCTTCTGGCGACCGCGCTGCAGTTGCATCCTGTGCAGTACCGGAGCATGGTCGATTGTGGGTGCCAGAATGGAAGGCACAGTAATCCTGAGTGCGCGACCCATCAACAGCTGGGCTGGTGAGAGACCAGTGGCTAGTGGGGCCGAGCGATAGGCCAGCAGGGCTAGGCAGAAATCCGATCCGGCAGCAGCAGCCTTACAGAGGAGCTGCTTGACAATGTGAACGCCCTTCTCCGCCTTTCCATTGGACTGGGGGTGCAGAGGGCTAGACGTCACGTGTGTGAAGCCATACGAGGCAGCAAACGATGACCATACCTGGCTGGCGAAACAGGGCCCATTGTCCGACATGACCGTCATCGGAATGCCGTGGCGGGCGAAGGTGTCTTTGCATGCCCTTATAACAGCGGACGACGTCAAATCGTGCAGGTGTATGACCTCTGGGTAGTTGGAGAAGTAGTCAATGACGATGACATAGTCCCTGCCGAGCACGTGAAAGAGGTCCACACCCACCTTCGCCCAGGGGGACGTCACCAGCTCATGGGGCAGAAGCGTTTCAGGAGGTTGCGCCGGCTGAAACCTTTGGCAGGTTGGGCAGTTGAGCACCATATTGGCAATATCATCACTGATGCCTGGCCAGTATTCCGCCTCTCGGGCCCTCCTTCTGCACTTCTCGACCCCCAGGTGGCCTTCGTGTAGTTGGTTGAGGACCAGCTTGTGCATGCTGTGCGGAATCACAATCCGGTCCAGCTCCAGAAGGACACCAGCAATGAAGGCCAAGTCATCTCGGACATTGTAGAACTGTGGGCACTGCCCTTCGAGCCACCCTCCCATCATGTGGCGCATCACACGTTGTAGAAGGGGGTCGGCCGCAGTCTCTCGGCCAATACGGGCCAGACTGGAGTCGTCAGCTGGCAGATTTGCCGATGTGAAGGCCACCTGCGCCTCGACCTGACATACGAACTCCTCCGAATCTGGCGGCGTGCTCATTGCTCTCGATAGGGCATCCGCAATGATAAGGTCCTTCCCTGGGGTGTAGACCAGTTGGAAGTCATACCTCCTGAGTTTAAGTAGGACGCCTCCAGCGAGGGGTCATCTCGTTCAGGTCCTTGTTTATGATGCTGACCAGGGGGCGGTGGTCAGTTTCAACAGTGAACCGGGGAATACCATACACATAATCATGGAACTTGTCTAAACCGGTTAGCAAGCCCAGGCACTCCTTTTCGATCTGCGCATAGCGCTGCTCTATGGGGGTTATGGCCCGCGAGGCATAGGCGACCGGGGCCCATGACGCAGTGTCATCCTGCTGCAGGAGCACTGCCCCAATGCCGGACTGGCTGGCATCAGTCAAGATTTTAGTGGCACGAGACGTGTCGAAAAACGCCAGTACCGGTGCAGTAGTGAGCTTGAGTTTGAGCTCCTCCCATTCCTGCTGGAGTGTGTGCTGCCACTGGAACTCCGTGGACTTTTTGACGAGGTGGCGCAGAGCTGTCGTGTGGGAGGCAAGGTTGGGAATGAACTTCCCCAGGAAGTTGACCATGCCTAGGAAGGGTAGTACTGCTGTCTTGTCTGCCGGCTGCGGCATGGCTGTGATGGAGGAGCTCACCTTGTCTGCATCCGGACGGACCCCTGACCGGGAAATGTGGTCCTCCAGGAACCTCAGCTCGGTTTGGCCGAAAGAACACTTGGCTCGGTTGAGGCGCAGGCCGTTTTCACGTATGCGTGCAAAGATGCGTTGGAGACGATAGATGCGCTCCTGTGGTGTGGTGCACCAGATGATGATGTCGTCCACGTAGACACTCACCCCTCCGATGCCTTCCATCATCTGCTCCATGATCCTATGAAAGACCTCGGATGCCGAGATGATGCCAAATGGCTTTCGGTTGTAGCAGCACCTGCCGAAAGGGGTGTTGAAAGTGCACAGCTTTCGGCTGGACGGATCGAGTTGGATCTGCCAAAACCCCTAGAAGCATCCAGTTTTGTAAATATTTTCGCCTGGGCCATTTCACTCGTGATCTCCTCCCGTTTGGGTATAGGGTAATGTTCCCTCATAATATTGTTATTGAGGTCTTTTGGATCAATACAGATCCGGAGCTCGCCGGAGGGCTTCTTGACACACACCATGGAGCTGACCCACGGCGTGGGCTCCGTAACCCTGGATAGGACCCCTTGGTCCTGGAGATCCTGCAGCTGCTGCTTGAGGCGGTCTTTGAGTGGCGCAGGGACCCTGCGAGGTGCGTGAATGACCGGGGTGGTGTCTGGTTTGAGCCGAATTCTATAGGTGTATGGCAGTGTTCCCATGCCCTCGAATGCCTCCTGGTTGTGGATGAGGAGCAATTGGAGCTGTGCGTTAAACTCTGCATCCGGGAAGTCAGACGTTCCGTCTGGAGAGAGTGGATTCGTTGCACGAGGTGGAGAGCCTTGCATGCCTGTGCGCCTAGCAGGGAGTCCTTCGATGAGCCGACTATCTCGAATGAGAGTGTGGCCGTGTGTGTGTTGTGTGTCACCTGGAGGTGGCAGGATCCCATAGCCGGGATAACGTTCCCGTTGTAGTCGACCATCCTGCACCGGGACGGCCGAATTGGTGGTCTGACCTTCATGGCGTAGAAGGCTGACCATGCTATGAGGTTGGCGGAGGCGCCAGTGTCCAGGCGAAAAGTTATCGGCGATCAGGTGACCGTCCTGGTCATCACCCGGATTGATCGTGTTAACTCATAGAACATAGAACATAGAACAATACAGCGCAGTACAGGCCCTTCGGCCCACGATGTTGCACTGAAACAAAATCCATCTAAACTACACTATGCCATTATCATCCATATGTTTATCCAATAAACTTTTAAATGCCCTCAATGTTGGCGAGTTCACTACTGTAGCAGGTAGGGCATTCCACGGCCTCACTACTCTTTGCGTAAAGAACCTACCTCTGACCTCTGTCCTATATCTATTACCCCTCAGTTTAAAGTTATGTCCCCTCGTGCCAGCCATATCCATCCGCGGGAGAAGGCTCTCACTGTCCACCCTATCCAACCCCCTGATCATTTTGTATGCCTCTATTAAGTCTCCTCTTAACCTTCTTCTCTCCAACGAAAACAACCTCAAGTCCATCAGCCTTTCCTCATAAGATTTTCCCTCCATACCAGGCAACATCCTGGTAAATCTCCTCAGCACCCGCTCCAAAGCCTCCACGTCCTTCCTATAATGCGGTGACCAGAACTGTACGCAATACTCCAAATGCGGCCGTACCAGAGTTCTGTACAGCTGCAACATGACCTCCCGACTCCGGAACTCAATCCCTCTACCAATAAAGGCCAACACTCCATAGGCCTTCTTCACAACCCTATCAACCTGGGTGGCAACTTTCAGGGATCTATGTACATGGACACCTAGATCCCTCTGCTCATCCACACTTTCAAGAACTTTACCATTAGCCAAATATTCCGCATTCCTGTTATTCCTTCCAAAGTGAATCACCTCACACTTCTCTACATTAAACTCCATTTGCCACCTCTCAGCCCAGCTCTGCAGCTTATCTATATCCCTCTGTAACCTGCTACATCCTTCCACACTATCGACAACACCACCGACTTTAGTATCGTCTGCAAATTTACTCACCCACCCTTCTGCGCCTTCCTCTAGGTCATTGATAAAAATGACAAACAGCAACGGCCCCAGAACAGATCCTTGTGGTACTCCACTTGTGACTGTACTCCATTTTGAACATTTCCCATCAACCACCACCCTCTGTCTTCTTTCAGCTAGCCAATTTCTGATCCACATCTCTAAATCACCCTCAATCCCCAGCCTCCGTATTTTTTGCAATAGCCTACCGTGGGGAACCTTATCAAACGCTTTGCTGAAATCCATATACACCACATCAACTGCTCTACCCTCGTCTACCTGTTCAGTCACCTTCTCAAAGAACTCAATAAGGTTTGTGAGGCATGACCGACCCTTCACAAAGCCATGCTGACTATCCCTGATCATATTATTCCTATCTAGATGATTATAAATCTTGTCTCTTATAATCCCCTCCAAGACTTTACCCACTACAGACGTGAGGCTCACCGGTCTATAGTTGCCGGGGTTGTCTCTGCTCCCCTTTTTGAACAAAGGGACCACATTTGCTGTCCTCCAGTCCTCTGGCACTATTCCTGTAGCCAATGATGACATAAAAATCAAAGCCAAAGGTCCAGCAATCTCTTCCCTGGCCTCCTAGAGAATCCTAGGATAAATCCCATCAGGTCCCGGGGACTTATCTATTTTCAGCCTGTCCAGAATTGCCAACACCTCTTCCCTACGTACCTCAATGCCATCTATTCTATTAGCCTGGGGCTCAGCATTCTCCTCCACAACATTACCTTTTTCCTGAGTGAATACTGACGAAAAATATTCATTTAGTATCTTGCCTATCTCTTCAGACTCCACACACAATTTCCCATCCCTGTCCTTGACTGGTCCTACTCTTTCCCTAGTCATTCGCTTATTCCTGACATACCTATAGAAAGCTTTTGGGTTTTCCTTGATCCTTCCTGCCAAATACTTCTCATGTCCCCTCCTTGCTCGTCTTAGCTCTCTCTTTAGATCCTTCCTCGCTACCTTGTAACTATCCATCGCCCCAACCGAAACTTCACACCTCATCTTCACACAGGCCTCCTTCTTCCTCTTAACAAGAGATTCCACTTCCTTGGTAAACCATGGTTCCCTCGCTCGACGCCTTCCTCCCTGTCTGACCGGTACATACTTATCAAGAACACGCAGTAGCTGATCCTTGAACAAGCCCCACTTATCCAGTGTGCCCAACACTTGCAGCGTACTTCTCCACCTTATCCCCCCCAAGTCACGTCTAATGGCATCATAATTGCCCTTCCCCCAGCTATAACTCTTGCCCTGCGGTGTATACTTATCCCTTTCCATCATTAACGTAAACGTCACCGAATTGTGGTCACTGTCCCCAAAGTGCTCTCCTACCTCCAAATCCAACACCTGGCCTGGTTCATTACCCAAAACCAAATCCAACGTGGCCTCGCCTCTTGTTGGCCTGTCAACATATTGTTTCAGGAAACCCTCCTGCACACACTGTACAAAAAACGACCCATCTATTGTACTCGAACTATATCTTTTCCAGTCAATATTTGGAAAGTTAAAGTCTCCCATAATAACTACCCTGTTACTTTCGCTCATATCCAGAATCATCTTCGCCATCCTTTCCTCTACATCCCTAGAACTATTAGGAGGCCTATAAAAAACTCCCAACAGGGTGACCTCTCCTTTCCTGTTTCTAACTTCAGCCCATACTACCTCGGAAGAAGAGTCCCCATCTAGCATCCTCTCCGCCACCGTAATACTGCTCTTGACTAGCAGCGCCACACCTCCCCCTCTTTTGCCTCCTTCTCTGAGCTTACTAAAACACCTAAACCCCGGAATCTACAACATCCATTCCTGTCCCTGCTCTATCCATGTCTCCGAAATGGCCACAACATCGAAGTCCCAGGTACCAACCCATGCTGCCAGTTCCCCTACCTTGTTTCGTATACTCCTGGCATTGAAGTAGACACACTTCAAACCACCTACCTGAACACTGGCCCCCTCCTGCGACGTCAAATCTGTGCTCCTGACCTCTATACTCTCATTCTCCCTTACCCTAAAACTACAATCCAGGTTCCCATGCCCCTGCTGCATTAGTTTACCCCCCCCAAAGAGCACTAACAAATCTCCCCCCCAGGATATTTGTGCCCCTCAGGTTCAGATGTAGACCATCCTGTCTGTAGAGGTCCCACCTTCCCCAGAAAGAGCCCCAGTTATCCAAAAAATCTGAATCCCTCCCGCCTGCACCATCCCTGTAGCCACGTGTTTAAATGCTCTCTCTCCCTATTCCTCATCTCACTATCACGTGGCACGGGCAACAACCCAGAGATAACAACTCTGTTTGTTCTAGTTCTGAGCTTCCATCCTAGCTCCCTGAAAGCCTGCCTGACATCCTTGTCCCCTTTCCTACCTATGTCGTTAGTGCCAATGTGGACCACGACTTGGGGCTGCTCCCCCTCCCCCTAAGGACCCGGAAAACACGATCTGAGACATCACGTACCCTTGCACCTGGGAGGCAACATACCAAACGTGAGTCTCTCACGCTCCCACAAAATCTCCTATCTGTGCCCCTGACTATAGAGTCCCCAATTACTAATGCTCTGCTCCTCTCCCCCCTTCCCTTCCGAGCAACAGGGACAGACTCCGTGCCAGAGGCCCGTACCCCATGGCTTACCCCTGGTAAGTCGTCCCCCCCACAAGTATCCAAAGCGGTATACTTGTTTCTCAGGGGAACGACCGCAGGGGATCCCTGCACTGACTGCTTTTTCCCAGTCCCTCTTACAGTTACCCACCTATCTCCAATCTTTGGTGTAACTAATTCCCTGAAGCTGCTATCTATGACCCCTTCTGCCTCCCGAATGATCCGAAGTTCTTCCAACTCCAGCTCCAGTTCCCTAACTCGGTCTTGGAGGAGCTGGAGATGGCAGCACTTCCTGCAGGTAAAATCAGCAGGGACACTAACTGCATCCCTCACCTCAAACATCCTGCAGGAGGAACATTGCACTCCCTTCCCTGCCATTCCTCTAACTTTCTACCAAGATCTGGCTAACAACTAAATTAAATTTTTATAAAAAATAATAATAATATAATAGAATATGGTACTTACCTCAGACCAATGGGTTTTATTATTAGGTTAGAGGAGGAGGGTGGGTGGGAGACACTACACGTGTAGTGTCTCGGGTTTCCTCTCCACCAGAATTTATTGGTGAGGGTCTTCCCAGACGTCCGCGGGTCGACTTCCTGTTCCCGCCTAAAAAACTAATTTAAAAAAAAAAGAAAAATTCTCAGCTCCTGCTGAGAATTCCGCAATGCTCCCGCTGAAACTGACTCACCAGCTGTTCTCCCGCCAAAATCGACTGGCCTGCCCCTGCAAAGACAAGTGCTTTTAAAGGTTGACTTACCTCCCAGCAACCTCCTTCCGCAATGCTCCCACTGAAACTGACTCACCAGCTGTTCTCCCGCCGAAATCGACTGGCCTGCCCCTGCAAAGACAAGTGCTTTTAAAGGTTGACTTACCTCCCAGCAGCCACTTCCGCAATGCTCCCGCTGAAACTGACTCACCAGCTGTTCTCACGCCGAAATCGACTGGCCTGCCCCTGCAAAGACAAGTGCTTTTAAAGGTTGACTTACCTCCCAGCAACCTCCTTCCCAATGCTCCCGCTGAAACTGACTCCCCAGCTGTTCTCACGCCGAAATCGACTGGCCTGCCCCTGCAAAGACAAGTGCTTTTAAAGGTTGACTTACCTCCCAGCAACCTCCTTCCGCAATGCTCCCGCTGAAACTGACTCACCAGCTGTTCTCACGCCGAAATCGACTGGCCTGCCCCTGCAAAGACAAGTGCTTTTAAAGGTTGACTTACCTCCCAGCAACCTCCTTCCGCAATGCTCCCGCTGAAACTGACTCACCAGCTGTTCTCACGCCGAAATCGACTGGCCTGCCCCTGCAAAGACAAGTGCTTTTAAAGGCTGACTTACCTCCCAGCAACCTCCTTCCGCAATGCTCCCACTGAAACTGACTCACCAGCTGTTCTCCCGCCGAAATCGACTGGCCTGCCCCTGCAAAGACAAGTGCTTTTAAAGGTTGACTTACCTCCCAGCAGCCACTTCCGCAATGCTCCCGCTGAAACTGACTCACCAGCTGTTCTCACGCCGAAATCGACTGGCCTGCCCCTGCAAAGACAAGTGCTTTTAAAGGTTGACTTACCTCCCAGCAACCTCCTTCCCAATGCTCCCGCTGAAACTGACTCCCCAGCTGTTCTCACGCCGAAATCGACTGGCCTGCCCCTGCAAAGACAAGTGCTTTTAAAGGTTGACTTACCTCCCAGCAACCTCCTTCCGCAATGCTCCCGCTGAAACTGACTCACCAGCTGTTCTCACGCCGAAATCGACTGGCCTGCCCCTGCAAAGACAAGTGCTTTTAAAGGTTGACTTACCTCCCAGCAACCTCCTTCCGCAATGCTCCCACTGAAACTGACTCACCAGCTGTTCTCCCGCCGAAATCGACTGGCCTGCCCCTGCAAAGACAAGTGCTTTTAAAGGTTGACTTACCTCCCAGCACCCTCCTTCCGCAATGCTCCCGCTGAAACTGACTCACCAGCTGTTCTCACGCCGAAATCGACTGGCCTGCCCCTGCAAAGACAAGTGCTTTTAAAGGTTGACTTACCACCCAGCAACCTCCTTCCGCAATGCTCCCGCTGAAACTGACTCACCAGCTGTTCTCACGCCGAAATCGACTGGCCTGCCCCTGCAAAGACAAGTGCTTTTAAAGGTTGACTTACCTCCCAGCAACCTCCTTCCGCAATGCTCCCGCTGAAAATTTTTGAACATTTTCGTGGGGCACCTGGCTCGCCGATCCTGCCGCGTAGGACCCCTGCCGCGCCGATTCAGTCGCCTGAAATTGTGCATAACGGCTAGTCGCGTTTTCGTGCAGGACACAGGCTTCGATTGCGGAGGCTAAGGTCAGGCCTTTTATTTTCAAAAAACTCGGTTCCCATCAATGACCGCAACACGGAAGGCGTCTCGGTCATCTGTGTCACCGGTCTGGATGTCGTCTGGGCAAGATTCGTAATGGGGAGGCTGAATGGTCTGCACGTCCCTGCTTGGTTGTCGGAGTTGTGGAAGATTGACAGGTTGAGCTGCTCGCCAGTAAGCAGCGTAGTGGCCCACCTTGCCACAGCGTAGGCATTGTCGGGTTCTTGCGAGACATTGCCGCTTTAAATGTGCAGCTCCACAGTTGCCGCACGTCGTGACGTCATGACGTTCGTTGCGCCACTGCACATCCGCAGTTCGGTCTTGCGTTGGGCGCACCTGCGCATCACGTCCCTCAGTGTTGCCGTAGGTTTTGGCGCGCACAAGCGCGGGAGGCCTCGAAAAGCGCGCGAAATGGCCGACGTCGTCCGGGCCGCGGGCCGGGAGGAACTCGATCGCCTGGACCCGTTCGGCCTCGTGGGGCACCTGGCTCGCCGATCCTGCCGCGTAGGACCCCTGCCGCGTCGATTCAGTCGCCTGAAATTGTGCATAACGGCTAGTCGCGTTTTCGTGCAGGACACAGGCTTCGATTGCGGAGGCTAAGGTCAGGCCTTTTATTTTCAAAAGCTGCTGGCGTAGGGTGCCCGAGGCGACCCCAAAAACGATCTGGTCCCAAATCATGGAGTCTGAGGTGGTGTCGTAACCGCAGGACTGCGCGAGGATGCGGAGATGGGTAAGGAATGACTGAAAGAGCTCATCCTTACCTTGTAGGCGCTGCTGGAAGACATATCTCTCGAAGCTCTCGTTGACCTCGACGTTGAAGTGTTGGTCGAGCTTGAGAAGGACCGTCTTTTTTGGATTTCGGCGGCAGCGGTGCGCAGGGGCCTTCTGGGAGGTGAGTAGTGTATTTAAAACCACTTACCTTTACAGGAGCAGCCCTTTGGATTTCGGCGGCAGCGGTGCGCAGGGGCCTTCTTGGAGGTGAGTAGTGAATTTAAAAACCTTACCTTTACAGGAGCAGCCCTTTGGATTTCGGCGGCAGCGGTGCGCAGGGGCCTTCTGGGAGGTGAGTAGTGAATTTAAAAACCTTACCTTTACAGGAGCAGCCCTTTGGATTTCGGCGGCAGCGGTGCGCAGGGGCCTTCTGGGAGGTGAGTAGTTAGTTTAAAAACCTTACCTTTACAGGAGCAGCCCTTTGGATTTCGGCGGCAGCGGTGCGCATGGGCCTTCTGGGAGGTGAGTAGTTAGTTTAAAAACCTTACCTTTACAGGAGCAGCCCTTTGGATTTCGGCGGCAGCGGTGCGCAGGGGCCTTCTGGGAGGTGAGTAGTGTATTTAAAAACCTTACCTTTACAGGAGCAGCCCTTTGGATTTCGGCGGCAGCGGTGCGCAGGGGCCTTCTGGGAGGTGAGTAGTGTATTTAAAAACCTTACCTTTACAGGAGCAGCCCTTTGGATTTCGGCGGCAGCGGTGCGCAGGGGCCTTCTGGGAGGTGAGTAGTTAGTTTAAAAACCTTACCTTTACAGGAGCAGCCCTTTGGATTTCGGCGGCAGCGGTGCGCAGGGGCCTTCTGGGAGGTGAGTAGTGTATTTAAAACCACTTACCTTTACAGGAGCAGCCCTTTGGATTTCGGCGGCAGCGGTGCGCAGGGGCCTTCTGGGAGGTGAGTAGTTAGTTTAAAAAGCCTTGCCTGGTCCCGTGTCTGTTCTTCTTTTCAGTTTTATTTGTTTTTATATAAGGCGGGAACCGGAAGTTCTACCTCTGGCAAGTCCCCCCCCCCCCCCCCCCCCCCCCCCCCCCCAACCAATAAATTCTGGTGGAGAGGAAACCCGAGACACTACACGTGTAGTGTCTCCCACCCGCCCTCCTCCTCTAACCTAATAATAAGACCCATTGGTGTAAGGTAAGTGCCATATTATATTATTATATTATTAGCATTGTGCAGGTCAAGGATCGGTGGTGGAGGAGCAGTCTCTGTCAGCGAGAGAACCTGAGAACATCTCAGACACTCAGAAGGCAAGTAAGTGATTTTTACTTTTATACCTTTTTTCAAATTGTGTGTGTCGGGGAAACTGAAGCGACATCACAGAAAAGCTGTGACCTGAGTGGCTGGTTGGGATTCTAACCTAAATTTTAAAAAAAATTTGAGTATTTGGGAACTAATTAAACATAATAACTTAATTATAATTTAGAGGATATCTAAGCCAGAGATCGGAGAGTATTATAGTTAGCTATCGCATTTCTATTAGAAATCTAGTGCTAGGAAACAGATAGTTGACAGTAACTTTGCAATTTAAAAAAAAAGTATTTATAAAAAAAAAAGACAAATTTTAATTTTAATTAATTGACGCAATGTCAGTTAGAGGGGTGCTGTGCTCTGACTGTGAGATGTGGCAGGTCCGGGAGGCTTCCAGCGTCCCGGATGGCTTCATCTGCAGAAAGTGCACCCAACTGCAGCTCCTCACAGACCGCATGGTTCGGTTGGAGCAGCAATTGGATGCACTTAGGAGCATGCAGGTGGCGGAAAGCGTCATAGATCGCAGTTATGTAAATGTGGTCACACCCAAGGTGCAGGCAGAGAAATGGGTGACCACCAGAAAGGGCAGGCAGTCAGTGCAGGAATCCCCTGTGGTTGTCCCCCTCTCGAACAGATATACCCCTTTGGATACTGTCGGGGGGGATAGCCTATCAGGGGAAAACAGCAGCAGCCAGAGCAGTGGCACCACGGCTGGCTCTGATGTTCAGAAGGGAGGGTCAAAGCGCAGAAGAGTAATAGTAATAGGGGACTCTATAGTCAGGGGCACAGATAGGCGCTTCTGTGGACGTGAAAGAGACTCCAGGATGGTATGTTGCCTCCCTGGTGCCAGGGTCCAGGATGTCTCCGAACGGGTAGAGGGAATCCTGAAGGGGGAGGGCAAACAGGCAGAGGTCGTTGTACATATTGGTACTAACGACATAGGCAGGAAGGGGCATGAGGTCCTGCAGCAGGAGTTCAGGGAGCTAGGCAGAAAGTTAAAAGACAGGACCTCGAGGGTTGTAATCTCGGGATTACTCCCTGTGCCACGTGCCAGTGAGGCTAGAAATAGGAAGATAGAGCAGACAAACACGTGGCTAAACAGCTGGTGTAGGAGGGAGGGTTTCCGTTTTCTGGACCACTGGGAGCTCTTCCGGGGCAGGTGTGACCTGTATAAGATGGACGGGTTGCATCTAAACCGGAGAGGCATAAATATCCTGGCCGCGAGGTTTGCTAGTGTCACACGGGAGGGTTTAAACTAGTATGGCAGGGGGGTGGGTACGGGAGCAATAGGTCAGAAGGTGAGAGCATTGAGGGAGAACTAGGGAATAGGGAGAGTGTGGCTCTGAGGCAGAGCAGACGGGGAAAAGTTGCTGAACACAGCGGGTCTGGTGGCCTGAAGTGCATATGTTTTAATGCAAGGAGCATTACGGGTAAGGCAGATGAACTTAGAGCTTGGATTACTACTTGGAACTATGACGTTATTGCCATTACAGAGACCTGGTTGAGGGAAGGGCAGGATTGGCAGCTAAACGTTCCAGGATCCAGGATTTAGATGTTTCAGGCGGGATAGAGGGGGATGTAAAAGGGGAGGCGGAGTTGCGCTACTTGTTCGGGAGAATATCACAGCTATACTGCGAGAGGACACCTCAGAGGGCAGTGAGGCTATATGGGTAGAGATCAGGAATAAGAAGGGTGCAGTCACAATGTTGGGGGTATACTACAGGCCTCCCAACAGCCAGCGGGAGATAGAGGAGCAGATAGGTAGACAGATTTTGGAAAAGAGTAAAAACAACAGGGTTGTGGTGATGGGAGACTTCAACTTCCCCAATATTGACTGGGACTCACTTAGTGCCAGGGGCTTAGACGGGGCGGAGTTTGTAAGGAGCATCCAGGAGGGCTTCTTAAAACAATATGTAAACAGTCCAACTAGGGAAGGGGCAGTACTGGACCTGGTATTGGGGAATGAGCCCGGCCAGGTGGTAGATGTTTCAGTAGGGGAGCATTTCGGTAACAGTGACCACAATTCAGTAAGTTTTAAAGTACTGGTGGACAAGGATAAGAGTGGTCCGAGGATGAATGTGCTAAATTGGGGGAAGGCTAATTATGACAATATTAGGCGGGAACTGAAGAACATAGATTGGGGGCGGATGTTTGAGGGCAAATCAACATCTGACATGTGGGAGGCTTTCAAGTGTCAGTTGAAAGGAATACAGGACAGGCATGTTCCTGTGAGGAAGAAAGATAAATACGGCAATTTTCGGGAACCTTGGATGACGAGTGATATTGTAGGCCTCGTCAAAAAGAAAAAGGAGGCATTTGTCAGGGCTAAAAGGCTGGGAACAGACAAAGCCTGTGTGGCATATAAGGAAAGTAGGAAGGAACTTAAGCAAGGAGTCAGGAGGGCTAGAAGGGGTCATGAAAAGTCATTGGCAAATAGGGTTAAGGAAAATCCCAAGGCTTTTTACACGTACATAAAAAGCAAGAGGGTAGCCAGGGAAAGGGTTGGCCCACTGAAGGATAGGCAAGGGAATCTATGTGTGGAGCCAGAGGAAATGGGCGAGGTACTAAATGAATACTTTGCATCAGTATTCACCAAAGAGAAGGAATTGGTAGATGTTGAGTCTGGAGAAGGGGGTGTAGATAGCCTGGGTCACATTGTCATCCAAAAAGACGAGGTGTTGGGTGTCTTAAAAAATATTAAGGTAGATAAGTCCCCAGGGCCTGATGGGATCTACCCCAGAATACTGAAGGAGGCTGGAGAGGAAATTGCTGAGGCCTTGACAGAAATCTTTGGATCCTCGCTGTCTTCAGGGGATGTCCCGGAGGACTGGAGAATAGCCAATGTTGTTCCTCTGTTTAAGAAGGGTAGCAAGGATAATCCCGGGAACTACAGGCCGGTGAGCCTTACTTCAGTGGTAGGGAAATTACTGGAGAGAATTCTTCGAGACAGGATCTACTCCCATTTGGAAGCAAATGGACGTATTAGTGAGAGGCAGCACGGTTTTGTGAAGGGGAGGTCGTGTCTCACTAACTTGATAGAGTTTTTCGAGGAGGTCACTAAGATGATTGATGCAGGTAGGGCAGTAGATGTTGTCTATATGGACTTCAGTAAGGCCTTTGACAAGGTCCCTCATGGTAGACTAGTACAAAAGGTGAAGTCACACGGGATCAGGGGTGAACTGGCAAGGTGGATACAGAACTGGCTAGGCCATAGAAGGCAGAGGGTAGCAATGGAGGGATGCTTTTCTAATTGGAGGGCTGTGACCAGTGGTGTTCCACAGGGATCAGTGCTGGGACCTTTGCTCTTTGTAGTATATATAAATGATTTGGAGGAAAATGTAACTGGTCTGATTAGTAAGTTTGCAGACGACACAAAGGTTGATGGAATTGCGGATAGCGATGAGGACTGTCTGAGGATACAGCAGGATTTAGATTGTCTGGAGACTTGGGCGGAGAGATGGCAGATGGAGTTTAATCCGGACAAATGTGAGGTAATGCATTTTGGAAGGGCTAATGCAGGTAGGGAATATACAGTGAATGGTAGAACCCTCAAGAGTATTGAAAGTCAAAGAGATCTAGGAGTACAGGTCCACAGGTCATTGAAAGGGGCAACACAGGTGGAGAAGGTAGTCAAGAAGGCATACGGCATGCTTGCCTTCATTGGCCGGGGCATTGAGTATAAGAATTGGCAAGTCATGTTGCAGCTGTATAGAACCTTAGTTAGGCCACACTTGGAGTATAGTGTTCAATTCTGGTCGCCACACTACCAGAAGGATGTGGAGGCTTTAGAGAGGGTGCAGAAGAGATTTACCAGAATGTTGCCTGGTATGGAGGGCATAAGCTATGAGGAGCGATTGAATAAACTCGGTTTGTTCTCACTGGAACGAAGGAGGTTGAGGGGCGACCTGATAGAGGTATACAAAATTATGAGGGGCATAGACAGAGTGGATAGTCAGAGGCTTTTCCCCAGGGTAGAGGGGTCAATTACTAGGGGGCATAGGTTTAAGGTGAGAGGGGCAAGGTTTAGAGTAGATGTACGAGGCAAGTTTTTTACGCAGAGGGTAGTGGGTGCCTGGAACTCACTACCGGAGGAGGTAGTGGAAGCAGGGACGATAGGGACATTTAAGGGGCATCTTGACAAATATATGAATAGGATGGGAATAGAAGGATACGGACCCAGGAAGTGTAGAAGATTGTAGTTTAGTCGGGCAGTATGGTCGGCACGGGCTTGGAGGGCCGAAGGGCCTGTTCCTGTGCTGTACATTTCTTTGTTCTTTGTTCTTGTTTGTCTTGTATTTGGATTTGTCCTCGCCTTCCGCGAACACCAGAGAGTTGTAGACATGGATGGCGTGCTGCCCTGCGGTGGTGAGGAGGATGGCGATCTTTCTGGTGTCCGAGGCACTCTCTCTTTCGTTGGCTTCCAGAAAGAGCTGGAAGCGCTGCTTGAACAGCTTCCAATTTACGCTGAGGTTCCCAGCGACTTACAGCGGCTGCGGTGTGTTGACGGTGTCCATGGCGCAGGATGGCAGATTTGTGGGTAGGTGTCAAATCACACCTGGTATCATGAAGTGTTGGGTACTCTGATGCACAGAAGAACCAACACGGTTGCGAATGGTACAACGCAGTTTTATTTCAATGAACTATTAACATATTAAACTCTGGTATTCAGCACATGGTGAACCTCTGAGTGGCTGACAATGAGGTCTGTGCCCTGAGCCCTCTCCTGCTCGAGTGCCCAGGAAGTGTCGTGTTCCCTGCTTTGTACTGTGTATGCTCTTGTCCGCGATTGGCTGTCGTGTTTTGTGTGTTGATTGGTCCGTTGATCTGTCCATCATTATGTGTGTATGTATGTGCTGTGATGTTCACCTGAATATCATGACAATACTGATCAGCAAATGCACAATGTTTAGGGCGACAAAAACGGTTACGGACCCAGGGGACGGTACGTCATGGTTAGCGGGACCTTGGATGGGGCACCGGTAGTACTAGTTAACGTGTACGTGCCCAACTGGGACAACCCGAGCTTCATCAAGAAGACCATGGTAGAAATCCCTGACATAGCGATGCACCGGCTAATCATGGGGGAGGATTTCAACTGTGTACAGGACCCAACGACTGACGGATCGAACCCCAAGACGGGGAAAACCTCAAACATGGCAACGGAACTTGGTCACTTTATGGAACAGATGGGAGCAGTGGACCCCTGGAGGTTCACCCACCCTGGGGAGAGGAAGTTCTCCTTCTTCTCCCCAGTACACAATGTATACACCAGAAGTGACTTCTTTGTGGTGGGGAAAACGGTGCTTCCAGGGATAGACAAAGTGGAATACTCCGCTATGGTGATATCAGACCACGCTCCACACTACATGGATGTGAGGCTGGAGACGGGCAGGGCCCAACGCCCCACATGGAGGTTGGACGTTGCCCTACTAGCTGACAAGACCTTCAACAAGAAGATAACGCGGGCCATAGCGGTGTACACGGAGAACAACCAGAACGGGGAGGTCACACTCCACATTCTGGGAAGCGCTAAAGGCCGTACTAAGAGGGGAGTCATCGCTTCCAAAGCGCGAAGAGATAGGGAGGAAAGGGCGTCTAGGCAGCAGCTAGTCGACTCCATACTGGAGGTAGACCGTAAATACTCCGAGGCCCGACCGTAGAGCTCCTGGCGGAGAGGAAAGAGTTACAAAGGAACTTTGATCTGCTCTCCACCAGGAAAGCAGTGTTTCAACTCCGCCAAGCACGTGGGACCCGAGACGAACACGGAGACAAAGCCAGCCGCCTGCTGGCACACCAGCTGAGAAAGCAGGCAGCCACCAGAGAAATTGCACAAATCAGGGATACTAGAGGCACATTACAAACAGAGCCAGAAAAGATCAACAAGGCATTCGGGGCCTTTTACCAAGGGCTGTACACCTCAGAGTCCCCAATGGGGGAGTCTGGGATGAAACGGTTCCTTGATGGACTGGACATACCAGTCGTGGGGGAGGGCAGAAAACGGGGCCTTGTTGCTCTTATTAGCCTTAGTTTTATTAGCTCTGATTATGTCACCTTTGCTTACGAGTCGCCAGGTATCTTTCGGATACCGCCACGTGGTTCAAGCTCGAGTTATGATTAATAAGTCAGCACACCGCTTAGTAAGATTGAAATCAACGGTCATTTATTATGTACAGCAATAGATACTTACACAATAATCCTACTATCTATATCAAAACCTACCACTACTGGCCAATACTTAACTTTTGGGGATGGACCACCAGGTCAGGGAAACGAATGGTTTATCGAATTGGGTCTGGCCTGCAGGATTCAAAAGGCTGATACGGGTCGATGGCTAGGAGTCTCTATCGGGTAGCGATCGCTGGCGTCAAACTTACAGTTTCTGGTCGATGTTCTTGCGAAGGTTGCGAGCAGGAGAAGAAGGGAGAGCGAGAGCGATCTGAACTTGGCCCCTCAATTTATAGGGCCCAGGGGCTTCCCGCCTCTCGGGGCGGCCCTTGACCCTGAGTCCCAAGTGATTGGACTTGTTCACAATCACTGGGTTCGATATGCTCCAATAATGGGGCGATTCCTTGATCGGGGGGTGGTCATTCACCTGTCTTTGTTTCGGCCACTGCAGGCGGCGAGAGGTCTGGCCCGGCATTCAATTGCTAATATGTTGCAATTGTTCCTGGGGATCGCCGATTAAACTGCAGATGTCTGTGTTGATGTGCTGCTAATAGTCGTAGGTATCGATCTGGGCCGACTTCCCCAGAGCCGAATACACTATTCTGTCTGCAGCTGTCCGTTTGTGTCCTGTTGGCTGCTTTTCCCATCAGCCTTTTCGGTTAGCCATTTTATATCGGGTTTTGGCCAAATTAATAGGGAATCAGCCATTTTAGGTGGCTACAGCCTGGAAGCACCACTAGCACTGGGAGAGATCATGGACAGCATAAGCTCCATGCAGGCGGGGAAGGCACCGGGACCAGACGGATTCCCGGCGGAATTCTACAAAAAATTTGAGACAGCACTGGCCCTGCACCTGCGGGAGATGTTCACAAACTCACTGGCCAAGGGCACACTGCCACCCACGCTAGCACAGGCCTCAATCTCGCTGATACCTAAGAAAGATAAAGACCCAATGGAATGTGGGTCATACAGACCCATCTCACTGCTGAACGCAGATGCCAAAATACTGGCCAAGATTCTAGCCAGAAGGCTAGAAGACTGCGTGCCAGAGGTGGTTGCAGAGGATCAGACGGGCTTTGTCAAAGGTAGACAGCTTACCGCCAACATTAGGCGCCTGCTGAACGTGATAATGACCCCATCCGGGGTGAGAACGAGGTGATCGTCTCCCTAGACGCAGAAAAGGCTTTTGACAGAGTCAAATGGAAATACCTCATAGAGGTACTGGAGCGGTTTGGGCTTGGAACAAGGTTCACCTCCTGGGTAAAACTCCTAAACAATGCTCCCATGGCGAGCGTACGGACAAACAACACCAACTCCCGATACTTCCAGCTGCACAGGGGCACCAGACATGGATGCCCACTGTCCCCGCTGCTGTTCGCCCTAGCGATCGAGCCACTAGCAATTGCGCTCAGAGAGGCAAAAAGCTGGAGGGGGATCCGAAGGGGCGGCAGAGAGCACAGAGTCTCACTCTATGCAGATGACCTGCTCCTCTGCATTTCGGACCCACAAAGCAGCATGGTCGGAATCATCGTGCTCCTGAAAGAGTTTGGCGCCTTCTCGGGCTACAAACTCAACATGAGCAAAAGCAAGATCCTCCCGGTACACCCACAAGTAGGTGGGGCAGCACTAACAGGACTGCCGTTTAAACAAGCCCGACTTAAATTCCGCTACCTGGGGATCCAAATAACCCACGACTGGAAAGGGATCCACAAATGGAACCTCACCAGTCTGACGGAGGAAGTAAAAAAAGACCTGCAAAGATGGAGCACACTCACACTTTCCCTTGCGGGGAGAGTTCAGACGATCAAAATGAACGTGCTGCTCAGGTACCTCTTCCTATTCAGAGCCATCCCGATCTACATCCCCAAGGCCTTTTTCAAAGCATTAGACAAACTAATCATGGCGTTCGTATGGGGGTTGGGGGGGGGGGGGGGGCGGGTGGGGGGGGGGGGGGGGGGGAGAATGCTAGGATCACAAAGAAGGTCTTACAAAAAACAAAATCAAGGGAAGGACTAACCCTCCCAAACCTACAATTCTACCACTGGGTGGCGACGGCCGAGCGAATAAGGGGATGGATCAAGGAGACAGAAGCCGGGTGAGTGCGCGCGGAAGAGGCCTCCTGTAAGGGGACCTCCGTCCGGGCCCCCGCCACGGCGGCTCTCCCATCCCCACCCAAAAAACTCTGCAGCAGACCGGTGGTGATAGCCACACTCCAGTCCTTGAACCAGCTGCGGCAGCAATTTGGCCTGACCAAAATGTCGGACAAAGCTCCCATCTGTAACGACCATAGGTTCACACCAGCACTGACTCACGCCACCTTCAAAAGGTGGAGACAGGACGAGGGGACACTGACAGTCAGGGACCTATACACCGACGGTAGGGTCGCGACACTGGACAAACTGACGGAGAAATTCCAGCTGGCCAGGGGGAACGAGCTAAGGTACCTGCAGCTCAGAAACCTCCTACGAAAGGAGACAAGGACTTACCCACAACCGCCACGACAGACATTACTGGAAGAGTTACTGGATGCAAGCATTTTAGAGCGAGGAAACTGTAGCGACCGAATGGTAGAAAGGGCCGACACTACTGGACGCAACAAGAAGGAAATGGGAGGTGGACCTGGGGATCGAGATAGGGTGGGGACTCTGGAGTGAAGCACTGCATAGGGTCAACTCCACCTCCACCTGCGCAAGGCTCTGCCTGACGCAACTAAAAGTGGTACATAGAGCCCACTTAACAAGAACCCGTATGAGTAGGTTCTTCCCGGAGGTGGAGGATAGGTGTGAACGGTGCCAAGGAGGCCCGGCCAACCAAGCCCACATGTTCTGGTCTTGCCCTAGACTTGTGGAGTACAGGATTGCCTTCTTCAAGGTGGGGATGAGGGTGGAACCATGCCTGAAAGTGGCGGTCTTCGGGGTTTCAGACCAGCCAGATCTATTTCTGGGGAGGAGGGCAGACGCCCTTGCCATTGCCTCCCTGATCGCCCGACATAGAATCCTGTTCGGCTGGCGGTCAGCAGCACCGTCCAAAGCTGCAGACTGGCTGTCCGACCTCTCGGAATCCCTCCAAATGGAGAAAATTAAATTTTCCATCCGAGGGTCAGACGACGGCTTCCACAGAACGTGGGAGCCATTCACCCAATTGTTCCAGGACTTGTTTGTGGCCAACAGACGAGCAGAAGAATAGCCAGGTAGCCAAGAACCAGGGGAAAGTAGCCAAAGCATGAGAGGGGGAGATAGACCGGGAAGGGGGGGGGGAACAACTCAGTCTAAGAGGAAGGAAAGGCGAACCACAGGGTGGGGTGGGGGGGAGGAGGAAAGGAAAGGCAAACCGCAGGGAGGGGGGGAGGGAAGAGACCGGGAACAATAGAGGAGAGCCAGGGAGGTAGGTGGGGGGGAGGCGGTGAGGCAGGGAAACAATAACCAACCTGACATCCACAGGAACAGAGAAAAAGGAGAATGCAGGCGGAGGACGGGGGGGCCGGCTGAAGCGGCAACGTGCACGAGAAGCCAACAGCGACGAAATCCGACCAGGAGAAGCGAGGGGCAACACCGGCACCAGACCCACTCGAGGATTGCCCTCCGGAAGTGCCTCGCCGGCACAAACGGATGCCTACTTACATACATATAGATATATCATATCCTGTGTACATAACGGCAAAATATACTCTGTTCAAAAATCCAATAAAAAACATTTATTTTTAAAAAACTGATGTGGGGAAAAATGGGTTTCTGTTTGTGGGGCACTGACGTCAGTACTGGGGAAAGTGGGAGCTGTACCGTTGGGATGGCTTCCATCTGAACTGTGCTGGGATCAGCATTCTTGCAAACCACGTAACTAGGGAAATAGGGCTTTAAACTAAATAGGGGGATGGGGGCTGATCTATAGGGGGCTATGTAGGCTTACAACACAAAAGGATATGACAGCAGAACAAAACCAGCTATTTAGGTAATGATACCCAGAGTGTGACAGAAAGGGACAGAGTGTACATAGGAATGTAAAAAAGCCAGTACTTTAATCATGGGTGGCTGTAATCTTCATGTAGATTAGGAAAATCAAATTGGCAGAGGTAGCCATGAGGAAGAATTCATTGTGTGTATTTGGAAACAATTTCCGAGAGCAATATGCTGCGAATCCTACCAGGCTCAGGCTATTTTGGATTTGGTACTGTGTAATGATCCAGGTTTAATAAGCATCTCAGAATAAAAGATCCCCATGATATCAGAGAACAGGATATGGTGGAATTTTGCATTCAGTTTGAGAGTGAAAAACTTAAATAAGGGTAGTTGTAAAGGAATTATGACAAAGTTGGCCGTCGTGGACTGGGAGAGGAGTCCTGCAGAGAAGGTGGTTGATCAGCAATGGCAGACATTTCTGAAAATAGTTCATGACTAAAAACAAAGATCTATCCTAGTGAGGAAAAAGGATTCTAAGAAGGGAACAAATCAACCATGGTTAACCAAGGAAGTGAAGGATAGTATTAAACTGAAAGAAAAAACATATTATTGGGAAAGTTTCAAAAACCAACAAAAGATGGCCAAGAATAATAAAGAGGGAGAAAAGTAACTATGAGGGTAAACTAGGAAGTAATACAAAATGGACAGCAAGAGCTTCCTTAAATATTTAAAAAGGAAAAGAGAGGCCATATTGATTGTCGCCCCCCCCCCCCCCCTCCCCCTCCCAAAGAATAATGTGTAACCAGGAAATGGCAGAGGAGTTAAACAAATACACTGGGCGGGATTCTCCACTCCCATGCCGAAGTGGCCGCGCCGTCGTGAACGCCGTCGAGGAACGGCCCCGGTCCCGACCGATTCAGGCCCTGACAATGGGCCAGGATCGGGGCCGCGTCATCTACACGCGCCAGGCCTTGTCGCCCGTGTAAAAGCGGCGCCGCATTGATGACGCGGCCAGCGCCGCATAACAGGCATCATCCGCGCAATATCAATATCAATCACTGAGGGAAAAGCGTGGTTGCCATCCTCTCTAAGTCCGCCACGCAAGAAGATGGGGGACGGATCTTGCGGGGCCGTGGAAGGAAGGAGGTCCTCCTTCAGAGAGGACGGCCCGACGATCGGTGGGCACCGATCGCGGGCCACCCCACATTCCAGGTGAAGCCCGGTGCAGGATCCCCCCTTGCCCCCCCCACAGGCCGCCCCCCCAGCTTTCACGCACCGCCCATGACTGCAGCGACCAGGTGTGGACGGCGCCGGGGGGGGAACCCGCCGTTTTGGCCTGGCCGCTCGGCCCATCCGGGCCTCAGAATAGCGGGCGGGGGTGCCGGAGAATCGCCATTTTCGGTGTCTCCGGCGATTCTGTGGCCCGCGAAACTCGACCGGGCCGTTCCCGCCGCTTGGGAGAATCGCGGGAGGGCGTCGGACCGGCGTCCCCGGAAATTTTGGCGGCGCATGCGATTCTCCCAACTGCCGTGGGAGTGGAGAATCGCGCCCTTTGCGTCAGCTTTCTCGGTGGAAGACACTGATAACATTCTAAAAATATTAAATAATCAGGGGTGGCGGGGGGAGCAAATAAATACAATATCAATCACTGAGGGAAAAGTATTAGGGAAACCAATGGGACTAAAAGCTGATAACTCCACTCGACCTGATGGGTTGCATCCCAGGATATTAAAGGAAGTAGCTGCAGATATAGTGGATGCACTAGCAGCAATCTTCCAAGAATCCTTAAATTCTGGAAAAGCCCCAGAGGATCAGAAAATTGCCAATGTAATCTTTATTCAAAAAAGGAGGGAGACAACAATTAACTATAGGCCAGTTAGCTTAACTTCTGTCATTGGGAAAATGTTAAGAGTCCATCGTAAAGGTTGTAATAGCAGAGCATTTAGAAATGCGTAATATAATATGATATGCCTAATATGTCCTCATAGAATCATAGAATTTACAGTGCAGAAGGAGGCCATTTGGCCCATCGAGTCTCCACCGGCTCCTGGAAAGAGCATCCCACTTAAGACCACACGTTCACCCTATACCCGCAACCCAGTAACCCCACCTAAACTTTTTGGACACTAAGGGCAACTTATCATGGCCAATCCACCTAACCAGCACATCATTGAACTGTGGGAGGAAACCGGAGCACCCGGAGGAAACCCATCTCTGAAATAATGAACAGTAGATCCATGCCCACAAGGTAAGCGGGTGATGCAGGTGGAGAGGCCACATCTTCCCCAAGACGGGATCAAAATTGCCAGTGAATTAACTATCAGAGAGAGACGGGAGAAGAAAAAGAATTCTACTGATGAAATGTTCACCATGTCTGACCCAGTTAGGAAGTAGGGTATGGTAGCACAAATAACTACTGAGTTGGATCAGTGAGTGAAACAGAGATAGAAATTTATATAAATTCAACCACGGCCCAAATCATTCTACTCTCGGGCTAAAAGTGTCTTGGCAGGTTTGGCAACAATCACTCTCAAAAGATAGACAATTTACCTCATTACTCTCTTTGTAAGCGTATTTCACGCTACAGGTTTAGCTCTGGGAGATCAGTATTCCATATTAGACTGACAAAGATAGACATGTACCCTTTCACTGTGCTCAGCTAACTATAAGGATGGCACAGTGGTTAGCACTGCTGCCTCACAGCGCCAGAGATCCAGGTTCAATTCCGGCCTTGGGTGACTATCTGTGTGGAATTGCACTTTCTCCGCAGGTCTGCGTGCGTTTCCTCCGGGTGCTCCGGCTTCCTCTCATAGTCCAAAGAAGTACAGACTAGTTGGACTGGCCATGCTAAATTGCCCCTTCATGTCCAAAGTTAGGTGGGGTTACGGGAATAAGGCAGGGTTGTGGGCCTTAGGTAGGGTGTTCTTTCAGAGGGCCGGTGCAGACCTTTTGGGCCGAATGGCCTACTTTTGCATTGTAGTGGTTCTGTAATCAAATAGCATGGCTTCATGAGGGGAAATCATGTCTGACAAATTTATTTAAATTATTTGAGGTGGTAATGAGCAGCATAGATGAAGGGGAACCAGTACATGTAATATACTTGGATTTCCAAAAAGCATTCAATAAGGTACCACACAAAAGGCTACTTAATAAGGTAAGAGTTCAAGGTATTGGAGCTAGTATATTAGCATGGATAGAAGATTGGCTAACTGATAGAAGACAGAGTTGGGTAAAGGGGCGTTATCAGGATGGCAGCCTGTGACTAGTAGAGCATCACAGGGATCCGTGCTGCGTCCACAATTATTTACAATATATATTAATGACTTGGTTGAGGGAAGTGAATGTACTATTGCCACGTTTACGCATGGCACAAAAATAGGAAGGAAGGTAAGTGGTAAGGAGGACACAAAGAGTCTACAGACGGGTATAGACAGGTTAGTTGAGTGGGCAAAACTTGGCAGATGGGATATAATGGTGGAAAATGTGAAGTTATGTACTTTGGTAGGAAGAATAAAGGAGCTGAATATTTAAATGAAGAAAGGCTGCAGAAAACGGCAACACAGAGAGATTTGGGGGTCCTGCATGAATCACAAAAAGCTTGCATGCAAGTTCAGATAATTGGGAGGGCAAAGGCATTTCCACCTTTATTTCAAAGGAAACGAGTATAAAAATAGGGAAACCCCACTAAAACTATACGAGGCACTGGTTACACCACATCTGGAATACTATGAATAGTTTTGATCCCCTTGGAAAGATATACTGTAATTGGAAGCAGTCCAGGGAAGGTTCCCTTGGTTGATCTTTGGTGTGGAGGAATTTTCTTATGAGGAGAGGTTAAGTAGGTTGGGCTTGTACTCATTGGAATTTAGAAGAATGAGAGGTGACCTTATTGAGACGTATCGGATTTTTAGGGGGCTAGACGGGGTAGATGCTGAGAGGATGTTTCCAGTTGTGGGAGAGTGTAGGACCAGAGGGCATAATCTCAGAGTAAGGGTTTTCCCACTTAAGACAAAGATGAGGAGATTTCTTCTCTGAGGTAGTAAATCTGTTGAATATTTTACCACAGGGAGCTGTAGAGGGTGGATCATTAAGATCATTAATCATTAAGGGCAGCACTGTAGCACAAGTGGATAGAACTGTGGCTTCACAGCGCCAGGGTCCCAGGTTCGATTCCCTCTGGGTCACTGTCTGTGCGGAGTCTGCACGTTCTCCCCGTGTCTGCGTGGGTTTCCTCCGGGTGCTCCGGTTTCCTCCCAAAGTCCAAAGATGTGCAGGTTAGGTGGATTGGCCATGCTAAATTGCCCTTGGTGTCCAAAAAAGGTTAGGAGGGGTTATTGGGTTAAGGGGATAGGGTGGAGGTGAGGGCTTAAGTGGGTCGGTGCAGACTCGATGGGCCGAATGGCCTCCTTCTGCACTGTATGCTCTATGTTTAAGGCTGAGATGGACAGATTTTTAATCAGTAAGGTAATCAAGGGTTATGTGGGTAAAGCAGGAAAGTGGAGTTGGGGATTATATCAGATCAGCCATGATCTCATTGAATGGTGGAGTGGATTTATGTGCTGAGAGGCCTATTTCTGCACATGCTTCTTATGGTCTTATTATGCCTTCCGCCCCATCTCTCCTGGAGAGACTTTTCCATATTGAGAGACAGTTTCCATGAACCTATCCTCACCTTTTCCTCACTGTGCCTTTTCTCATCTACCCTTCCTTTCCCTAGTGCCTCTCCTCTTTCCTGCACCCTTCCCTCAACTTACATAACCTTATTCAATTATGTTTCTAACATTGACATGAATACTTTCCTTGGTGTTGATTCAACATGCACAGTGTCATGTAAATCAGTCACAATTATATCCATATGGATGTAATTTCCTTCTCCCTCTTTAGGAAGAATATCCCATGTTACAATTCATTTATTTGGTTAAGAGTGTTATTAATGTCTTTGTGCTCTGCATATGATTGTCCGTAGCACAGTGGTTAGCACATTATCTTGCTAGCCACTAGAATAAGCGGGAGAGTAATCTAGTTGTTCTTGTGTTTGCGTTTTAACTGCTTCACTATGAATAAACACCAAATCTAACCTCATTGAAGCCTACTTGTGACAATAAGTGATTATTATTATTATTATCTTCAACTGCAGACCCATCCTCTGGACACAGTGCAAACAGAAACTTAGCAAAGGCATAGTGTGAATGTAAACCCTAAACTATTTTTCTTAATTTCCCCTTGAAATTGTTTTCAGTATTTACTCAGCAAGGTGAAGAGATGTTAGTGTTGGGCAATTGATGCATTTTATTAGTTTTGGCACCTAGAGTCTGCATCAAGCATTTCTCTGTCAGGTTTGGCATAATATGTTACAAAATGAAATTCCCACCATTGTACCCCAACATTTGGCTTAACCCCAACTCAGTTGAGCACATCCACCAACAATTGATGTTGCCTTTTTAACTTTGCCTTCCAGCTATTCTTATGAATAAGAGTACCAATTTGTGGCAGCTGTATTCACATCCAGCCCAGAGCTAAGAGGGAAAGTGAACTAAACTGTAGCACGTTGGTAAAAAATCATTTATCTCTGCAATCTAGCATAGTGCTAAACATGTAATCATTATGGCTCAATGATAGCATACCCACCACTTGAGCCAGAATGTTTAGGATTCAGGCCCCAATGGAGACCTGTCCACCTGCTCCACTGAATACAGAAGACCCCATAACACTATTTGTTCATGTGTCCTTGATCTGCAATCAATATAACCAAAAGCAATGTAGCTGCTCATTGTCTCATTTCCTGTTTGCAGGACTTTTTGTGTACATATTATTGCATTTTTTCCTTAATAGTTACTCACTTAATAGTTCCTTACTTAATAGTGCCATTGGGTGGCACAATGGTTAACACTGCTGCCTCACCACGCCAGGGACCCGGGCTCAATTCCAACTTCGGATAATCATCTGTGTGGAATTTGTACGTTCTGCCCATGTCTGCGTGGGTTTCCTCCAGGTACTCCGGTTTCCTCCCACAGCCCAAAGATGTGCCGGTTCACTGGCCAAGGATTGGCCATGCTAAATTGCCCTTAGTGTCCAAGGGTTAAATGGGGTTACGGGGATAGGGCGGGAGGAGTGGGCATAAGTAGAGTGTCCTTTCATAGGGTTGGTGCAGAATCAATGGGCCGTATGGCCTCCTGCCCTGTAGTGTTTCTATGATTTCTATGATATATTTCAATAAGTACTGTTTGTTAGCCATGCGGAGAGGCTGAATAGACTCGGACTATTTTCATTAGAATGACGGAGGTTGAGGGGTGACCTGATAGAGGTCTACAAGATTGTGATGGGCATGGCTAGAGTGGATGGGCAGGCACTCTTTCCAAGAGTGATGGGGTCAGTCACCAGGGGGCAAAGGTTTAAGGTCCATGGGACAAAGTTTAGAGAAGATGTGTGAGGCAGGTTTTTTACACAGAGCGTGGTGAGTGTCTGGAACACGTTGCTAGGGGAGGTTGTGGAAGCATTTACATTACCGACGTTCAAAAGGCATCTTGACAAATACATGGATAGGATGGGTATAGAGGGATACGGCACAAGGAAGTGCTGAGGGTTTTGGTCAAGGTTAGTATCATGACCGGTACAGGCTTGGAGGGCCGAAGGTGCTGTATTGTTTTTTGTCCTTCACCTCATTGTATAGTACTTTAAATTAGCGAAAATGTGGAAGGCCTCACATAAATTAGTTTAAACTAATTTTAACTATTTTACTGTTTTCATAGGCACCTGAAAATGTAATATATTTTATTAATTCTATTTGTTAATGTGCAAAAACAGCAACAGGGTTTGCTGATTTACAATTAAACATGAACACACTGTATATGCAAATAGAAGAGGAAAGGATTCAGAAATTTAGAAGCTGCAGACAGGTTTGTCTGACCTCTGCTGGCCTATCCAACTCTACAGTTGAAAGTTTTGGTACATTCGCATGTAAATGCAGCGCACCTTTTGAAGTGGCAGAGGAAGGAGAAGAGGCTTACCAAAAATAATTTTGTGACCATAACATGTCTTCAAGTTATTTCTCCCAAAACAAATGAGTTGCTTCTGCAACATGCAGAGAAATATGGGGCGCGATTCTCCACTCCCGCGCCGAAGTGGCCACGCCGTTGTGAACCTCGACGGCGCAAAACGGCCCCGGTCCCGACCGATTCAGGCCCTGACAATGGGCCAGGATCGGGGCCGCGTCATCTACATGCGCCAGGCCTTGTCGCCCGCGTAAAGGCGGCGCCGCATAAATGACGCGGCCGGCACCACATACCGGGCATCATCCACGCATGCGTGGTTGCCGTCCTCTCTAAGTCCGCCCCGCAAGAAGATAGTGGACGGATCTTGCGGGGCCGCGGAAGGAAGGAGGTCCTCCTTCAGAGAGGACGGGCCCACAATCGGTGGGCACCGATCGCGGGCCACCCCACATTTGAGGTACCCCCCGGTGCAGGATCCCCCCTCGCCCCCCCGCAGGCCGCCCCCCCCCCCCCAGCGTTCACGCACCGTTCACGACTGCAGCGACCAGGTGTGGACGGCGCCGGGGGGAAGCTGCCGTTTTGGCCTGGCCGCTCGGCCCATCTGGGCCTGAGAATAGCGGGGGTGCCGGAGAATCGCCATTTTCGGTGTCTCCGCCGATTCTCCGGCCTGCGGCCCACTAAACTCGACCGGGCAGTCCCCGCCGCTTGGGAGAATGGCGGGAAGGCGTCGGACCGGCGTCCGGGGAAATTTTGGCGGCCCAAGCGATTCTCCCAACCGGCGTGGGAGTGGAGAATTGCACCCATGATGCTTGGAGGTTGTAATGATATGTAGACAGACATATAACTAAAGGGTTAATCACAACACCTGGCTGTAACACTACCACTAGAGGGCATTACTAGATCCACTATATAACTGAGTTCCCAGAAGCTCCAGCTCTCTTTTCAGCTCTCTTTTCCAGCAGGAGTTACCAGAGAACAGCAGTGTAGCAGAGAGGATCTCAGCCTAGCCACCGCGTATAGCTTAAATACAGTTTGTACAGTTAGTTATCCTTACTTTATTGCTAGAGTTAGTTCAGTGGAGTGTCAAACTCATTTATTAGTTTTATCATTACTTAATAAATTTGTTCAGTTTACTTTGAAGACTTGCGTGTTCTTCAACATCATCTACAGTTAGTAACGACATATATTACTTTGAACGCAGTAATATAGAATGCTACCAGGTGTAGCAATATAATATAACATGGTCCGGAGTGACTACTGAATCTACCTAGTTAAATTCAGTGAGTATAGAGAGAAAATTAGACAGCTATTCGGCAACAGAAGCATCGCCTTCGAAACAAAACCTGATGATTCCAGGCACGATGGACGAGCTCCTCGTCACCTCAGGATCACCGGTAACTTTAATGTTAACTGCCGGTTGTTTAGACAACAATTCCAACTGTATTTAGAAGCGTCTGACTTAACAAACGCGACAGATGCTCGAAAAATAGCTCTTTTACCTACTATGGCTGGTCCACATGCGATAGAGATCTACAACCCTTTTAACTACACAGAAGGTCAAGACAAGACAAAGTATGAAACAATCCTAACAAATTTGACAGCCACTCTAAAGTACAGTCAAATGAAATATTTGAGCGCTACATCTTTGCAAAGAGATTGCAAGGGAAAGCGGAATCTTTCAACAGCTTTGCAACAGACCTTAAGCTGCTAGCACAATCCTGCAATTTTTTAATGCTGCAGGATTCTAAGATTCGTGACCAAATTGTTTGGGGCATAAATGATGAGCACCTTAGAAAAAAATTACTGAGTGAACAGGATTTAATATTAGAAATCGCTATACAAAAATGCTTTGCTCATGAACAATCACAGAATCATTATCTAGAATATAAAATCCGTGAAAATGGCACGAACACTTACCACGAGGCAGAGGCAGTGTTGAAAGTGGAGAAGATGGACGTTTTGAATGGCAGCTATCTTGAGTGCGCGCTCTCAGAGCAATATGCACATGCGCACTTCCCAAAAAGATGCAAATCAGCAAAATACAGTTCTGCGCATGCGCAAGAAGCTGCGCCTGCGCAGTTGCAAAAAGCACACTGGAAGAAAATCGATTTGCGCATGCATGACGTCAGAAGACTCAGAACACGCCCACTTAAAGGGAAACTGCCCAAAAATGAAAAATAAGAATTTTAAATCTACAAAACACAAATTCTTTACCTCAAAAGGCAGAACAATGCCTGAACTTCAACAAACAGTTGAAAATAACTTTCGCAGCACCACAGAACAAGCAATTTGCAGCATAAAAAGTGAAGAGCACATTAACACATCCAAAACTGAAGATGATGATTTGTTAATTAAAAGTGAAGAGTTCAATCACAAATCCGATACCAAAGAAGATGATTTGTTTAGTGAAGAATACAACTCAGACATGGCTGAGTTATTCGGAGATGATGATCATAGCATCAGCAACATGGTTGAACAGCTCAATACAACTCTACTCATGGTCGATGAACCCAATACCATGATGGAATGGCAGATCGTTGACACATTGGATGACAGCAACCTTTCAAATACCCAAGAAGAAAATGACGTCACAGAGAGAGTACTGACCGACTCCGTCAAGAGAGCACTGATCGACTCCACAGAGAGAACACTGTACGATTCCACACAGAGAGCAATGAAAGACTCCACACACAGAGCAATGGAAGCCTCCAAGGAGTGACTATTGACAGACTCCAGAATGGAAGCAAGTAAAAACTCTAGAGCGACAACCATTCATGAAGAAGACTACAAAGGTCTATTCACCTTATTTGAGCATCTAGAAGAAGACTATAAAAGTCCACCCAGCTTATTTAATCAATAGCAAGAAGACAATGAAAGTCTACCCACCGTATGTGAGACAAGTGATGAAGAAATCACAATTCGCACACAAGATGTGCAAGATCACAGCGAGACTAACAGATCTCAGCTTGACTATATAGAAGCACTCAACAATCAAAGTAAAACTACTCATGAGTCCAGTGAGACCGCATCAATTAAAACCTCATCTGCTCTTGATAACCTACAAGAAACTGAAATATTGACGATGTTGACTCCAGAAGTGGAGCACCAAGAGATCAGAAATGAATCGGATCTACCAGAAATGGCTGATGTCACCAAGATCAGTGCAACATCAGATCATTCACACAAACCTCAAACCATGAAGCACAATGAAACATCAGATACCACAAATGACACTGATACTGAAAAATTTGTGAATGACTCAAACTATCCGCCAGGAACAGCCATTGAGCACAACAACAACAGCAAAAACAACTACAACAGAAGCAACAATGAAAACAACAACAGAAACAACAACAACAATGAAACAACAACCTGTACAACATGGTACAACTCTACAACTACAGGACAATGTTACAGAACAATCCGAAATAATGGCAAGAGTACAAACAAAACATGGACATTGTCCACACAAACCAAGTGTCATGCCAATGAATTTCATGAATTCATATTTTCTCCAAAACAAAGAAGCAACACAATGTTTAAGGCAAATGCCACACTAAATCGATACCACAAGCACAAGAAAAAATTCACGTCAGACATAAGTGATTCGATCATTCGAATACCTGATGATGACTTGGTACTTCAACGCACCACGATTGTTTTTTCAAGTTCCATTTAATGAAGAAATATTTCGGGACCGTGATTCACACACAACTATCGAAACATCGACGTCTCCACCGCAACTTCTAAGAAGGTCATTGAGAACAAGAAGAGGACCTAAAAGACTGAACTTATGAACATTTTGTTTCATATATTTGCTGTGTATATATTTGCTGTGTATATATGTCATGCATATCATGTTCTTACCTTTAATATTGTTATCCATTTTTACTTTTTACCAAGCACGAAATGTAAAGAAAAAAGGGGGGAATGTAATGATATGTAGACAGACATGTAACTAAAGTGTTCATCACAACACCTGGTCGTAACACTACCACTAGAAGGCATTACTAGATCCACTATATAACTGAGTTCCCAGAAGCTCCAGCTCTCTTTTCCAGCAGGAGTTACCAGAGAACAGCAGTGTAGCAGAGAGGATCTCAGCCTAGCCACCGCGTATAGCTTAAATACAGTTTGTACAGTTATACTTACTTTATTGCTACTTAGTCCAGTGGAATGTCATTTATTAGTTTTAACGTTACTTACTAAATTTGTTCAGGACTTCCTGTTGTGGCTATGCGGAGCTAAGCCGCACATTCGGCGGCTCCCGCTAAAACGGACTTTTGGGCTCTCCAGAGGAGCGGCAATGGCAATTTTTTCGATGACTTCCAGTGTGGGAAGGGGACAGCAAGGTTCCCCCCCCCCCATAGTATATGGAGTGGACCAGGAGTGGAGCGGTCAAAAAAGCGTTTTTAGAGCAGCGAAAAGTGCGAGGGAGAAAAAACAAGATGGCGGGGGGCGGAGATCAAGCGGCATGGGTGCAGGAGCAGCAGGAGTTTCTCAGGCGCTGCTTTGAGGAGCTGAAGAAAGAGGAGCTGAAGAAAGTGGAGACCCAGAAGACCCAAGGGGCGGCGTTCCGGGAGGTGCGGGAAAAAGCCTCGGAGAACGAGGATGAGATCTTGGGCCTGGCGGTGAAGATGGAGGCACACGAGGCGCTGCACAAGAGGTGGGTGGAACAATTCGAGGACCTGGAGAACAGGTCGAGGAGGAAGAATCTTTGGATTCTGGGTCTCCCTGAAGGAGTGGAGGGGGCCGATGCCGGGGCATATGTGAGCACGATGCTCAACTCGCTGATGGGTGGGAAGGTCTCTCTTGAGTCCCCTGGAACTAAATGGGGCTCATCGGGTCCTGGCGAGGAGACCCAAGGCCAACGAGCCGCCAAGGGCGGTAGTGGTGAGGTTTCATTGTTTCGTGGACAGAGTGTGTGTCTTGAGATGGGCCAAGAAAGAGCGGAGCAGCAGGTGGGAGAATACGGAGATCCAAATCTATCAGGACTGGAGTGCAGAGGTGGCAAAGAAGAGAGCTGGTTTTAATCGGGCCAAGGCGGTGCTCCATCGGAAGGGGGTGAGGTTCGGAATGCTGCAGCCAGCCCGATTGTGGGTCACATTTCAGGATCGACAACACTACTTCGAAACGTCTGAAGAGGCTTGGATCTTTATACAAACTGAAAATTTGGACTCAAACTGAGGGTTTGTGGTTGTGGGGGAGATGTCGGTTGTATACAGGGTTTTAACTATGTGTAAGGAATGTTCCACGGGTGGGGCGATGGATGGGGATAGGGGAAGAGATCTGATGGGGAGACAGTGAGAGAGTGTGGGCGCCGGGGCTGGAGGGAGGGGAGGCCCGGGGATGGGGAAATTGGGATAAGGCCGCAACAGGAGCGGCGCCAGAGGGAGCGGGGCCGGCTCAGGAAAGCGTGGGCTTTTGCCCGCGCTAGGGAAGGACGGGGGGGAGGGGGGGTGGTGGTGGGGGGGGGGTGCGAGGGGTACAGCCTGTGAGGAGGGGAGGGGGATTCCCACACGGGGGGGGGGGGGGTCAATGGGACAGCGGGGGAGGCCGGGGTCAGCAGGAGTCAGCTGACTTACGGGAGTGTTATGGGGGAGCAAAAGAGCTAGACATGGGTCTAGCGGGGGGAGGGGGGGAAATAGGGTTGCTGTTGCATTGGCCGATGGGGAACTGGAAACAGAAGAGGTGGTCGGGGCGGGGGTTCCCCGTCTGGGGGGCTGGAGAGTGCGGGAGGCGCGGGCACGGGACTGGCCTAGAAAAGGAGATGGCTAGTTGGCAGGGGGAGGGGGGGTGGGAAGCCCCCCAATTCGGCTGATAACTTGGAATGTGAGGGGCCTGAATGGGCCGGTTAAGAGGGCCCGAGTGTTCGCGCACTTAAAGGGACTGAAGGTGGTCGTGGTCATGCTTCAGGAGACACATTTGAAGGTGGCAGACCAGGTCAGGTTAAGAAAGGACAGGTAGGACAGGTATTCCATTCGGGGCTGGATGCGAAGAACAGAGGGGTGGCAATACTGGTGGGGAAGCGGGTGTCGTTTGAGGCCAAGAATATTGTAGTGGACAATGGAGGTCGATACGTGATGGTGAGCGGTAAGTTGCAGAGGACGTGGGTGGTATTGGTAAATGTATACGCCCCGAACTGGGGTGATGCTGGATTTATGAAGCGCATGCTGGGGCGGATTCCGGATCTGGAGGTAGGAAGCTTGATAATGGGGAGGGATTTCAACACGGTGCTGAACCCAGCACTGGATCGCTCCAGATCTAGGACGGGGAAGAGGCCGGCTGAGGCAAAGATGCTCAGGGTGTTTATGGACCAGATGGGGGGAGTAGATCCGTGGAGATTTACTAGGCCCCTGGCCAGGGAATTTTCTTTTTTTTCTCATTTACACAGAGCCTCCTCCCGGATAGATTTTTTTGTTTTGAGCAGGGCGCTGATCCCGAAAGTGGAGGGAACGGAGTACTCGGCCATAGCCATCTCAGACCACGCCCCGCACTGGGTGGAGCTGGAGTTAGGAGAGGAGAGGGACCAACACCCGCTGTGGCGTTTGGATGTGGGATTACTGGCGGATGAGGAGGTGTGCGGGAGGGTGCGAGGGAGCATTGAAAGGTATTTGGAGGCCAACGACAAAGGGGAGGTGCTGGTGGGGGTAGTATGGGAGGCGCTGAAGGCGGTGGTCAGGGGAGAGTTAATCTCCATCAGGGCTCACAGGGAGAAGAGAGAGGGCAGGGAAAGGGAGAAGTTAATGGGGGAGATTTTAAGGGTGGACAGGAGATATGCAGAGGCCCCCGAGGAGGGACTACTTAGGGAGCGGTGAAGTCTCCAGACGGAATTCGACCTGTTGACCACAGGGAAGGCAGAGGCACAGTGGAGGAAAGCACAGGGGGCGACGCACGAGTATGGGGAGAAGGCGAGCCGGATGCTGGCACATCAGCTCCGTAAGAGGATGGCAGCGAGGAGATAGGTGGAGTCAAGGATAGCAGGGGAACTACGGTGCGGAGTGCGGTGAAAGTAAATGAGGCATTTAAGGACTTTTATGAGGAGCTGTACAGATCTCAGCCCCCAGCGGGGTAAGAGGGGATGCGATGATTTCTAGATCAACTGAGGTTCCTGAGGGTGGCGGAGCAGGAGGTAGCTGGTTTGGGGGCGCCAATTGGGTTGGAGGAGCTGGTTACAGGACTGGGGAGCATGCAGGCGGGGAAGGCCCCGGGGCCAGATGGGTTCCTGTTTGAGTTTTACAGGATGTATGTGGACCTGTTAGCCCCGTTGCTGGTGAGGACTTTCAATGAGGCAAGGGAGGGGGGGACCCTGCCCCCGACAATGTCCGGGGCGCTGATCTCTCTGATCCTGAAGCGGGACAAGGACCCACTGCAATGTGGGTCGTATAGACCGATCTCGCTCCTCAATGTGTATGCTAAGTTGCTGGCAAAAGTGCTGGCTACGAGAATTGAGGACTGTGTCCCGGGGGTGATTCATGAGGACCAGACGGGATTTGTAAAGGGCAGGCAGCTAAACACCAATGTGCGGAGGCTCCTAAACGTGATTATGATGCCATCGGTGGATGGAGAGGCGGAGATAGTGGCAGCTATGGACGCGGAGAAGGCCTTTGACCGGGTGGAGTGGGAGTATCTCTGGGAAGTGTTGCGGAGGTTTGGGTTTGGGGAGGGGTTTATCAGTTGGGTTAAGCTCCTATATAGAGTCCCGGTGGCGAGTGTGGCTACGAATCAGCGGAGGTCGGAGTATTTTCGGCTGTATCGAGGGACGAGGCAGGGGTGCCGCCTGTCCCCCTGTTGTTTGCATTGGTAATTGAACCTTTGGCCATGGCATTAAGGGAGTCCAGGAAATGGACGGGGGTGGTCCGAGGGGGAGAGGAGCATCGTGTGTCGCTGTATGCAGACGACCTGTTACTGTATGTGGCAGATCCAGTGGAGGGGATGGTGGAGGTCCGAAGGGAGTTTGGGGACTTCTCGGGCTATAAGCTCAATGTAGGGAAAAGTGAGCTCTTTGTGGTGCACCCAGGGGACCAGGGAAGATGGATAGACGACCTACCGTTGAGGAGGGTGGAAAGGAGCTTTCGGTACTTGGGGATCCAGGTAGCTAGGAGCTGGGGGACCCTGCACAAACTTAATTTGACGCGGCTGGTGGAGCAGATGGAGGAGGACTTTAAAAGATGGGATGTGTTGCCACTCTCGCTAGCGGGCAGGGTACAGTCGATTAAAATGATGGTCCTCCCGAGGTTTCTTTTTGTGTTCCAGTGCCTTCCTATTATGATTACCAAGGCCTTTTTTAAGCGGGTAGGTAGGAGCATAATGGGTTTTGTGTGGGCAAACAAGACCCCGAGGGTAAGGAGGGGGTTTCTGGAGCGTAGTAGGGACAGGGAGGGCTGGCGTTGCTGAATCTGGGTGGCTATTATTGGGCAGCCAATGTGGCGATGATCCGTAAGTGGGTAATAGAGGGAGAGGGGGCGGCATGGAAGAGGCTGGAGATGGCATCCTGCAAACGAACGAGCCTGAGGGCGCTGGTGACGGCACCGCTGCCGCTCTCGCCGACAAGGTACACCACGAGTCCGATGGTGGCGGCAACGCTAAAGATCTGGGGGCTGTGGAGACTGCATAGGGGTGAGATGGGAGCCTCGGTGTGGTCCCCGATCTGAGAGAACCATCGGTTCGTCCCAGGAAGGATGGACGGTGGGTTTCGGAGCTGGCATCGGGCAGGGATCAGAAGGATGGGGGACTTGTTTATAGACGGGACGTTTGCGAGCCTAGGGGCGCTGGAGGAGAAGTTTGGGTTACCCCCGGGAAATGCGTTCAGGTATATGCAAGTGAGATTGTTTGTGAGGCGGCAGGTGAGGGGATTCCCGTTGCTCCCGGCACAGGGGATTCAGGACATGGTGATTTCGGGTGTATGGGTTGGAGAAGGCAGGGTTTCGGCGATATATCAGGAGATGAAAGAAGAGGAGGAGGCTTCGGTAGAGGAGCTGAAGGGCAAGTGGGAGGAGGAGTTGGGGGAGGAGATTAAAGAGGGTCTGTGGGCTGATGCCCTGAGTAGGGTTAATTCCCCTTCCTCATGTGCCAGGCTCAGCCTGATACAGTTTAAGGTTATTCACAGAGCGCATATGACAGGGGCGAGGCTGAGTAGGTTCTTTGGGATGGAGGACAGATGCGGGAGGTGCTCGGGAAGCCCAGCGAATCACGCCCACATGTTCTGGTCGTGCCCGGCACTGGATGAGTTCTGGAGGGGTTTCACGAAGACTATGTCCAAGGTGGTGAAAGTCTAGGACAAGCCAAGTTGGGGGCTGGCATTATTTGGGGTGGCGGACGAGCCGGGAGTGCAGGAGGCAAAAGAGGCCGGTATTCTGGCCTTTGCGTCCCTGGTAGCCCGGCGGAGGATCTTGCTCATGTGGAAGGACGTGAAGCCCCCCAGTGTGGAAGCCTGGATAAATGACACGGCAGGGTTCATTAATCTGGAGAGGATAAAGTTTGCCTTGAGAGGGTCTGTGCAGGGGTTCTTCAGGCGGTGGCAACCGTTCCTAGACTATCTTGCGGAGCGTTAGAATGAGGTCGGTCAGCAGCAGCAACCCAAGGAGGGAGAGGATGGGGAGGGGAGGGGAGGGGGGGTCTCTTTCGGGGGGGGGGTAGTATTTGGGCGGGCGGGGGAGGGTTTTTTCCTAGGGGTACTTGTAAAAAAAAATTATAAAGCAGATGGGAGGGTTAATATGTGCGGGAGAAACCCATTGTATAAGTTCTGAATTCTGTTTGATTGATATGTTTATGTTCTGTTCTGTTCTTTTCTCTTTTTCTTTTCTGTTACGGGGGGGGGGTTTAATTGGTTGAAAATTTTTGTTGGAAAAACTTTGAATAAACATATATTTTTAAAAAATAAATACATTTGTTCAGTTTACTTTGAAGACTCAAGTGTTCTTCAACAACATCTACAGTTAGTAAGTTAATATTACTTTAAACCCAGTAATATAACATGCTACCAGGAGTAGCAATATAATATGACTGAGATCAGATTTTAAGCACACTGTTTTAAGCACACTGAGCTGAGATCATCTGTAGAATGGTACACAATTGAACATTTAAAGCCAATTCACAGGAGCAAGATTTTAATGTCTTCGACGTTTTTCAAGTATTGCTTTACCTGGATAAAACCATCATGTGAAAAAAAGTGCTAACCAGACTTGCTTTTTAACAACAAAATGAACTTTGCAGTTGTTTCCAGAGTAACATTGAGGCATATATTTTGACTGAGGAAAGATGTGTTATTGACCTGAGCATTTTGAGGATTGGAGTATGTTGGAATGTACACTTCTTGAGCATCATTTTCTCATGGTTTTAACTCCAAATTAGCTCCCAAAGGTCTAATTTAGTTTGCAGTATGTTTCTTGTGTTCAACGTTCCTCTTATTAAAACAACTGTATATCAAAATAAGTTACACTAAGCTCTTTCCTGACAGAAGATAAATCAAATCGCAAAGGTTCACCATAAACCAGAGTGAAAAAGGATTCTTAATATCTTGTACAAAAAATTGGAAACCACCGTACTCAAAAAAAATCGAAACTCCAACATCCAAAACAGTCAACCTTTCTCCAACAGAAAAAAATATCCACAGCTCTCCATAAACTGTTCATTCCCCCATATACAAAAATATGACACTAAGCTTTCAGATGCAAAAATCCAAACTCTGATGCCGAAACATTTAAGACCACCTTGCGGAAAAGTCTGAACCTCATACAAAAAATGGATCTCCAAACCCAACTCTAACCACAAAAGATTCCAGCTTGCCTCAAAGTTTGACCATTACATGCCCTAGCTTTAGTTTGTTAAACTTCCGCACTGTAGAAGAACAATAAATGCTAAGTGCAAAAAAAATATGCATGCAGATGATTTATATGTTTCAAGTAAGGAACATTCTTTCCAGTCCCAGGAAGCTTTAACTCAGGTGGTTAAAATTCAGCAGATAATTGGCTTTGTGCACAAACCCACACAAATGAAATAAACCATGAGATTTTCTTTGGCTAACAGCATTCATATTTATAAAATGTCTAAATCCAAAACTCTCAATGCCTCTGTTTTTATAAGCTACTGCTTCATCTGCAACCTCCCTTTTCTCTTAGTTCTTCCTCTCCAGGCCTTTGAACATGTTTTCTGCAAAATGCAGAGCTACATCCACTGCAGCACGCTGGTTCAATCTGGTTTTTGTATTTGCCAGAGAACTGAAGTAGTCCTCATCATGATCCTATTCAATATCTCAGTCTTTGACATGATCAGCTAGATCAACCTGTCCATTCTCCAACTAAATGGGACTGCCTTTTGCTGGTTCTAATCTTACCTGTCCAATCATATCCAGATAATTCCCAGAAATTACCAATCTTCCAACCCTTGAACCATTATCTCTGGAGTGACCCAAGGATTTAGCCTGGGGCTTCTCTCAATCACTCATAGATACTGTTGTTGGAGGAATTTGATGTTTGGAAGGCCAAAGGCTAGACACTGGACAATTTGAAAATACAGATACAGCAAGAAATAAAGTTGTGAATAGTGATAGATACAGGAAGTAATGACCTTACCTCAGATTAAGTCAATGTAAATACAGAGGCCTGAACTAGTGAGGTCAAGGGTTTGTCCATGAATATCCATTGTTTATTTTAATTTTGCTTAGTAGAATTAACCATTCATTTAGTGTGACTAGCTTTTAGAGTTTGTTTGACATTACCATCCTATATTGTTATAGAATTGTAGCGATTTGAGTCCAGAAATAAACCATTTATGTCAGTATCAGTGCCAATTTTCCACAGACCTATGTACTGTAATTTGTTTATCCTTTAATATTTTAATGAATATTTATCTCTTCTTAAATGTTGTAACTGACTGCTTCTATCATATTTATGGTATTACATACAAACAGACAGATGAAATAAGAGCAGGGGTAGGGCATCCATAATCCCATTGTGAAAGTAATTCTTCTTGCCTCCCTATTATACTTCTATACTAATCTTAGATTAGTAATCCACTAACTAATGGAAGAGATCTTTCATCCTTTATCCTCTCAGGCCCTTTCATAAATCTTGGATACTTCTATTTGATCCTCCTGAAACCTTGTTTGCTCTCGTGAATACAGCCTTAACTTTACAAATGGCAGAACAAGCATAGGATCATAGAAACTTACAACAGAAAAGGAGTTAAATATGGCCCAACCTGCCTGTGTTGGATTTTGGAAAGTGCTGCTGTGCTTAGTCCCACATCCAGCTTTTCGGCTGTAGCCCTGCAAGCTCCTTTTCATAGAATTTATAGAATTTACAGTGCAGAAGGAGGCCATTCGGCCCATCGAGTCTGCACCGGCTCTTGGAAAGAGCACCCTACCCAAGGTCCACACCGCCACCCTATCCCCATAACCCAGTAACCCCACCCAACACTAAGGGCAATTTTGGACACTAAGGGCAATTTTGGACACTAAGGGCAATTTATCATGGCCAATCCACCTAACCTGCACATCTTTGGACTGTGGGAGGAAACCGGAGCACCCGGAAGAAACCCACGCACACACGGGGAGGATGTGCAGACTCCGCACAGACAGTGACCCAAGCCGGAATCGAACCTGGGACCCTGGAACTGTGAAGCAATTGTGCTATCCACAATGCTACCGTGCTGCCCCCTTATCCTCCTCATCCTCAATTGTTGGTACACCACCTTTTCGAAATTATTTATTGTCCACGCTTTCACCACCGTTTCACCTGGAGCATTCCAGATGTTGACAACCGAGTGAACAATCTCCCCTCTAGATCTTTTGGCAACTATTTTCAATCTGTAACCTCTGATTATTGACCCATACAGTGCAGGGAATACTTTTGTCCCATCTACTCTATCAAAACCTTTAATCATCTTTAAAACCGTTACTAGGTCACCTCCTAATCTTTTCGGTTTCAAAGAGAACAGTCCTACATTTTCCAAGCTCTCCTGTGACGATTGGAAGACTTTCAGAATATTAGATTCTAAGTATTGAGCAATTTAAGGGTTAAACACCTTGGGTTAGAGTGTGTTTGACGGACGTTTTACAGGGCCTGGGTGCTTTTAGCAGCCAGATGGTGAAATTGACAAAGGACTGTGTATTTCAGTCTGGGCTAATGGACTGTGGTTTGACTGGGAAAGCCCCTGGGGAGTTAATGTGCTTCACAACCTGCAGAGCTCATTTGTTTTTCAGCTTGGGGAGACTAGGTAATTTGTTTTTCAGCTTGGGGAGATTAGGGGGCAGTTTTTTTGAAGACAGCTTTGGAGAGAGGAGGTGAATTCTGATCTGCCTGATACTGAGTCCACAATTCTCCCACAGTAAAATAGATTGAGAGCTGTATGTTTCTTTTCTTGCTGTTTAATGGGAAATTGAGTAGTAGTGTTTCAGGTGTAGTTCTAAGCTGTCCTTTTCGGGTGTGAAATTAAAAAGTTTAATACTGTCTTCATAATAAAGTGTTGTTCTAAAAAGTACCAAAGCCCTATTTCTTCATGCAACCATGCCTTGAGCAAATCATTCTTTCTGCACAGTCTTATGAACAAATTAAAATATTGGGGTCTAGGTCCAGTATCCTAAACACTGTTGGGGTCCGGTCTGGGATGGTAATAAAATTGGGGGTTCTTTACCGGGATGTTTAAGTATAATTCCTTGTTTATCTTGGGATTATTGAATTTAAAGACAGTGAGTGTGTGTGCACGATTGCATTCTTTCAGTGTTTGAAATTTAAATAGGGAGTGACTGGAGATGGCCCTTTCAGTTGCAAAACGTATCCTGGGGCGGAAGCGATTACTCGGGATGGGTTACAAAGGAAGACTAAAGCAAAACTTTTGGGTGTGGCCGAGAAGCTTAAGTTAACCCTATCTAAAGCGGTGAGGAAGGTAGAGATAATGCATGCCATTGCTTGATATTTACATTTTCCAGAGACACCGACTGAATCATTAGACTTAACTAGAATTCAATTACAAAAGAAACAATTAGAAATGCTGGAAAAAGACAAACAGAAAGAAATAGAACCTAAGAAATTGGAAATGGAAGAAAAGAAGAGATTGGCAATGATGGAAGAAAAGGAAAAAGAAGGGCAGCACGGTGGCGCAGTGGGTTAGCACTGCGGCCTCACGGTGCCGAGGTTCCAGGTTTGATTCCAGCTCTGGGTCACTGTCCGTGTGGAGTTTGCACATTCTCCACATGTTTGCGTGGGCTTCGCCCCCACAACCCAAAAGATGTGCAAGCTAGGTGGATTGGCCACGCTAAATTTCCCCTTAATTGGAAAAAAAATGAATTGGGTACTCTAAATTTAAGAGAAAAAAAAAAACAGGAAAAGGAAAAAGAGCTTTTCAAAATGAAATGGAAAGGAGGAAGGGAGGACGATTGATATAGAAATGGACAGATTAGCAAAGCAAGAAAAGGATAAGGAAACTGGTATTTTAAATATTCATTGACAGAATATGGCATCACTGGTTAGGCCAGCATTAGTTGCCCATCCCTAGTTGCCCTTCAGAAGGTGGTGGTGAGTTGCTTTCTTGAATCGCTGCAGTCCTTGAGGTGTGGGTGCACCCACTGTACTTTTACGGAGGGAGTTCAAGGATGTTGCCCCAGCGACAATGAAGGAATGGCGATATATTTCCAAGTCAGGGTGGTGAGTGACTTGGAGTGGAACCTCCAGGTGGTGGGGTTCCCAGGAATCTGCTGCTCTTGTCCTTCTTGGTGATAGTGGTCGTGGATTTGGAAGATGCTGTTTAGGAACCTTGGTGAATTAATGCCGTGCATCTTGTAGATGGTACACATGACTGCCACTGTTCGTCGGTGGTGGAGGGTTTGAATGTTTGTGGAAAGGGTGAAATCAAGCGGGTTGCTTTGTCCTGGATGGTGTCAAGCTTCTTGAGTGTTGAGCTGCACTCATCCAGGCAAGTGGAGAGTATTCCATTACACTCCTGACTTCTGCCTTGTAGATGGTAGACAGGCTTTGGGGGATCAGAAGGTGATTTATCCGCCTTAGGATTCCTAGCCTTTGACCTGCCCTGGTAGCCACAGTATTAATATGGCTAGTCCAGTTCAATTTCTGATCAATGGTAACCCCCCGGATGTTGATTGTGGAGGATTCAGCAATGGTAATGCCCTTGAATGTGAAGGGACGATGGTTAGATCCTCTCTTGTAGGAGATGGTTATTGCCAGGTACTTGTGTGGTGTGAATGTAATTTACCACTTGTCAGCGCAAGCCTGGATATTATCCAGGTCTTGCTGTATTTGGACATGGACTGCTTCATTATCTGAGGAGTCGCGAATGGTGCTGAACATTGTGCATCTGCCAACATCCCCACTTCTGATCTTATGATGGAAGGGAGATGATTGATGAAGCAGCTGAAAATGGTTGGGCCGAGGACACTACCCTGAGGAACTCCTGCAGTGATGTCCTGGAGCTGAGATGATTGACTTCCAACCACCACAACCATCTTCCTTTGTGGCAGGTATGACTCCAACCAATGACAGTTTCCCCCTGATTCCCATTGGCTCCAGTTCAGCTAGGGCTCCTTGATGCCATACTCGGTCAAATGATGCCTTGGTGTTAAGGGCAGTCACCTCAGCTCTGGAATTCAGCTCTTTTAGCCATGTTTGAACCAAGGCTGTAATGAGATCAGGAGCTGAGTGACCCTGGCAGAACCTAAACTGAGCATCCATGAGCAGGTTATTGCTGAGTAAGTGCCGCTTGATAGCACTGTTTATGATTCCTTCCATCATTTTGCCGATGATGGAGAGTAGACTGAAAGGGTGGTAATTTGCTGGGTTGGATTTGTCCTGTTTCTTGTGTACAGGACACAGCTGGACAATTTTCCACATTGCCGGGTAGATGCCTGTGTTGTAATTGTACTAGAACAGCTTGGCTATGAGTGCGGCCAGTTCTGGAGCACAAGTTTTCAGTACTATTGGCGGGATATTGTCACGGCCCGTAGCCTTTGCAGTATGCAGTGCCTTCAGCTGTTTCTTGATATCACGTGGAGTGAATCGTATTGGCTGAAGACTGACATCTGTGATGCTGTGGACCTCTGGAGGAGACTGAGATTGATCATCCACTTGGCACTTCTGGTTGAAGATTGTTGCAAATGCCTCAGCCTTGTCTTTTGCACATATGTGCTGGGCAAGGAGAACATCAACTTAATGGTTGGAGTTAAAGGCAGGAGCTGAGGAAGTTCTAGAGGAAAAATAAATACTTCCTACTGAAAAGCTTAGTAGGCGTATGTTTAAATATATTCGAGCATTGCCAAGATTTGATGAGAAAGATGTGCAAGCCTATTTCATCTCATATGAGAAAGTGTCTAAATAATTGAATTTGCCAAACACCATGTGGGTAGTGTTGGTTCAAACAAAGTTGGTAGGTAGAGCGAAACAACTGTTGACATCACTATCAGAGGAGATATCTAGAGATTATAATGAGGGAGGAAACCCACATTGAGTGCATGTGAACCAGTGCCAGAAGCCTTCAGGCAAAAGTTTAGAACCAGGTCAGACATATATAGAATTCAAAAGAATTAAACAAAATAAATTTGACAGGTGGATAAGAGCATTAAAAATAGACCAAACTTATGATGCTCTTGGGGAAATAGTTATTTTGGACGAATTTAAAGATTCACTTTCCACAATAGTGAAAACTCATGTGGAAGAGCAAAGAGTTAAAACTGCTAGACAGGACGTGGAAATGGCCATGGAAATTATTTTGAATTGGTTCATAAATCAATGTTTGGTTTTCAACATCAATTTCAATCTGAGAAGGATAGGAATAGGGGAATTGAGAAATTCACAGGTGGTCAATGCAAAGGAGGTTTAGCTGATGATGTTAAAGAGAGTGTGCCTCAGAGTAAAAAGGAAACCTATGATAGTGGGAAAGAAATAAGAAAACTTAAGTGATTTCATTGTAATACCGTCGGACATGTGAAGTCGCAGTGTTGGTGGTTTATGAAGAGCACTGGGAAGACAAATTCAGTAAAACAGGATAAGCCAGTGGGCTTTATTAAGGTGGGAGAAAAAAACATTGTCCCAGTGGATGTGATGCAACAGAGTGTACAGCCTGTTCAGAGGTTGATGGATAAGCAGGTACCAGAACTTTTTAAGGCTTTTATTTGTGAGGGTAAGGTTTACTTATGTACAAGATGGAGTAGGTAAGGAGATTAAGATCTTAAGGGATATATGAGCAAGTCAATCTCTAATGGTGGGAGAAAAGGAATATGTAGTTTGGAAGAATATTGTCAAAAAAGGTGGGAATATGTGGAATTAGTGGTGAGGGTAGGAGTGTGCCACTATGTAAGGTAAGGTTAGAGAGTCCAGTGAAAAGTGGTGAAGTGGTAGTGGTAGTAATAGAAAAATTATCTTTTTCAGGGGGACAAATTATCCGGTAATTATATAGTTGGATCACATGTGGGAGTGCAGCCTACTGTGGTTGATACCGGGGAGTCAAACATCTGGATGTCATAAGAAGTATATCCGGGAAGGTTCCCTGATTGTGTGGTAACCAGATCAAAAAGCTACAGGTTGTGACAGGAGGAAGAGGACTTGAGGAGTGCCAATAAAGCCATGTTTGATCAGATGGTTAGTAAAGTACAAGAGCAGATGGTGTATGAAGTGGATATCTTTCGTTCAAGTTGGTTGAATTACAATAGAAAAATTCAGAGATAAAGCAATTATATCAGAAAGCATATACGGAAATGGAATCTGAGTGTATACCAGAATGTTATTACATTAGAAATAATGTATTAGAGGACTTCCGGGTGCGGCGATGACCAGCTAAGTCGCACGTTTCGGCAGCTCCCGGTGGAAAGGACTTTTGGACTCTTAATAGGAGCCCCAACGGCAATTTTAACGGCTAAAAACACTGTGCGGTAAACCAGAAGGGAATCCCCCCTGGACACGGATGGAAAAAGGAGAGGAAAGTGGCCGGATTGCGGTGGATCCTCTAGAGCAGCGGCCAGGAAGGCAGGCACAAAGCAAGATGGCGTCGGAAGGAGGCAGTTTAATATGGGGCCCTGACCAACAAGAGTTCCTGCGGCGTTGCGTGGAAGAACTTAAAAAGGAGATGAAGAAGGAGCTGTTGGCCCCGATATTACAGGCGATTGAAGGGCTAAAGGAGGAGCAAAAGACCCAGGAGCAGGAGCTTCGGGTCGTGAAGGCAAAGGCTGCTGAGAATGAGGACGACATACAGGGCCTAGTGGGGAAGACAGAGATGCACGAGGTACAACACAAAAGGTGTGTGGAAAGGCTATAGGTGCTGGAGAATAATGCGAGGAGGAACAATTTAAGGATTCTTGGTCTTCCCGAAGGTGCAGAAGGGGCGGACGTCGGGGCATATGTGAGCACGATGCTGCACTTGTTAATGGGATTGGAGGCCCCGACGGGCCCGTTGGAGGTGGAGGGAGCGTATTGAGTTACGGCACGAAGACCGAGGGCTGGAGAAATTCCTCGAGCCATAGTGGTGAGATTTCTCCGATATAAGGACAGAGAGATGGTCCTCAGATGGGCAAAGCAAACTCGGAGCAGTAGGTGGGAGAACGCGGTGATCCGCGTATATCAAGATTGGAGTGCGGAGGTGGCGAGAAGGAGGGCAAGCTTTAATCGGGCCAAGGCGGTGCTGCACAAAAGGAAGGTTAAATTTGGAATGCTGCAGCCGGCAAGACTGTGGGTCACACATCAAGGGAAACACCACTACTTTGAAACAGCAGAAGAGGCGTGGACATTTATTGTCGAGGAGAAACTGGAATAAGCGGGCTAGAAAAAGAACGTTTGGGACAAAGTGGTGGGGCGAATATGTGGGGTGAAGAGGGGGGGAAAAGGGGGAAGAGATGATTTCCCAAGTTGTTAATCCTGCGACCCTGTAACTTTTCTCTCTTCCCCATGTCGTGGGGGAGGGAGGATGAGGAGCTGGGGGCGCCGGCCATTGGGGGCGGGGCCAAATGGGAAGCGCGGGCTTTGTTCCCGCGCTATGGTAATCATGGCGGTAACAGGGAAGCAGGAAGGAGGGGGCCTTGCACAGTGGGAGCAGAGGTCACGGGGGGAAGCCTAGGTCGGCCATAGTTTGCTGACTTCTGGGAGTAACATGGGGGGTGCAATTACGCTAGTGAGTGATCTAGCGGGGGGGTGGGGGGGGGGTTAACTGGGTTGCTGCTGCTGGGAAGAAGGGGGAGCTGGTATGGGGTGGGGTGGTTGGTGCGAGAGGTGGCCGTTGGGGGGAGATACGGCTACGTGGGAACCGGGTGAGGAGCTGGATTGAAAAAGGAGATGGCTAGTCGACAAGGCGGGGGGGGGGGGGGGGGGGGGGGGGGGGGGGCTAGTCGACAAGGCAGCACGGTAGCATTGTGGATAGCACAAATGCTTCACAGCTCCAGAGTCCCAGGTTCGATTCCGGCTTGGGTCACTGTCTGTGCGGAGTCTGCACATCCTCCCCGTGTGTGCGTGGGTTTCCTCCGGGTGCTCCGGTTTCCTCCCACAGTCCAAAGATGTGCAGGTTAGGTGGATTGGCCATGCTAAATTGCCCATAGTGTCCAAAATTGCCCTTAGTGTTGGGTGGGGTTATTGGGTTATGGGGATAGGGTGGAGGTGTGGACCTTGGGTAGGGTGCTCTCTCCAAGAGCCGGTGCAGACTCGATGGGCCGAATGGCCTCCTTCTGCACTGTAAATTCTATGAAATTCTATGAAATTCTATGAAAGGCGGGGGGGGGGGGGGGGGGTAAAGAGCCCCCCAATCCGGCTGATCACGTGGAATGTGAGAGGGCTGAACGGGCCGATAAAGAGGGCACGGGTACTCGCACATCTAAAGAAACTTAAGGCAGATGTGGTTATGCTGCAGGAGACGCATCTGAAACTGATAGACCAGGTCAGACTACGCAAAGGATGGGTGGGGCAGGTGTTTCATTCGGGGCTAGACGCAAAAAACAGGGGGGTGGCTATACTAGTGGGGAAGCGGGTAATGTTTGAGGCAAAGACCATAGTGGCGGATAGTGGGGGCAGATACGTGATGGTGAGTGGCAAATTGCAAGGGGAGGCGATGGTCTTAGTGAACGTATATGCCCCGAACTGGGATGATGCCAGCTTTATGAGGCGTATGTTAGGACGTATCCCGGACCTAGAGGTGGGGAAGTTGGTAATGGGTGGAGATTTTAATACGGTGCTGGACCCAGGGCTGGACAGATCGAGGTCCAGGACCGGAAGGAGGCCGGCTGCAGCTAGGGTGCTTAAGGACTTTATGGAGCAGATGGTAGGAGTAGACCCCTGGAGATTTAGTAGACCTAGGAGTAAGGAGTTTTCGTTTTTCTCCTATGTCCACAAAGTTTATTCACGGATAGACTTTTTTGTTTTGGGAAGGGCACTTATATGAAGCTCAGCCCCCGGATGGGAAGGAGAGAATGATGTGCTTTCTGGATCAGCTGGAATTTCCTAAGGTGGAGGAGCAGGAGAGGGCGGGACTGGGAGCACAGATTGAGATGGAGGAAGTAGTGAAAGGGATTGGGAGCATGCAGGCGGCGAAGGCCCCGGGACCAGACGGATTCCCAGTTGAATTCTATAGGAAATATATGGACTTGCTGGCCCCGCTACTGATGAGAACCTTTAATGAGGCGAGGGAAAGGGGGCAGCTGCCCCCGACTATGTCAGAGGCAACGATATCGCTCCTCCTAAAGAAGGAAAAAGACCCACTGCAATGCGAGTCCTATAGGCCTATTTCCCTCCTGAATGTGGACGCTAAGATTCTGGCCAAGGTAATGGCAACGAGGATAGAGGATTGTGTCCCGGGGGTGGTTCATGAGGACCAAACTGGGTTTGTGAAGGGGAGACAGCTGAATACAAATATACGGAGGCTGCTAGGGGTAATGATGATGTCCCCACCAGAGGGGGAAGCGGAGATAGTGGTGGCGATGGATGCCGAGAAAGCATTTGATAGAGTGGAGTGGGATTATTTGTGGGAGGTGCTGAGGAGATTTGGCTTTGGAGATGGGTATATCAGATGGGTACAGTTGCTGTCTAGGGCCCCGATGGTCACGTGGTCACGAATGGACGGGGGTCTGATTATTTTCGGCTCCATAGAGGGACGAGGCAGGGATGTCTCTGTCCCCATTATTGTTTGCACTGGCGATTGAGCCCCTGGCCATAGCATTGAGGGGTTCCATGAAGTGGAGGGGAGTACTCAGGGGAGGAGGTATCTCTGTATGCGGATGATTTGTTGCTATATGTGGCGGACCCGGCGGAGGGGATGCCAGAGATAATGCGGATACTTGGGGAGTTTGGGGATTTTTCAGGGTATAAATTGAACATGGGGAAAAGTGAGTTGTTTGTGGTGCATCCAGGGGAGCAGAGCAGAGAAATAGAGGATTTACCGTTGAGGAAGGTAACAAGGGACTTTCGGTACTTGGGGATCCAGATAGCCAAGAATTGGGGTACATGGTGTCCCTGTCACTGGCAGGTAGGGTGCAGGCGGTTAAAATGGTGGTCCTCCCGAGATTCCTTTTTGTGTTTCAGTGCCTCCCGGGGGTGGTCACGAAGGCTTTTTTCAAAAGAATCGAGAAGAGTATTATGAGTTTTGTGTGGGCCGGGAAGACCCCGAGAGTGAGGAGGGGATTTTTGCAGCGTAGTAGGGACAGGGTGGGGCTGGCACTACCGAGCCTAAGTGAGTACTACTGGGCCGCCAATATTTCAATGGTGTGTAAGTGGATGGGAGAAGAGGAGGGAGCGGCATGGAAGAGGTTGGAGAGGGCTTCCTGCAGGGGGACTAGCCTACAAGCTATGGTGACGGCACCGTTGCCGTTCTCACCGAAGGAATACACCACAAGCCCGGTGGTGGTGGCTACATTGAAAATTTGGGGGCAGCGGAGACGGCATAGGGGAAGGACGGGAGCCTCAGAGCGGTCCCCTATAAGAAATAACCATAGGTTTGTTCCGGGGAGAATGGATGGGGGATTTGGAGCATGGCAAAGAGCAGGGGTTGCACAATTGAGAGATTTGTTCGCAGATGGGACGTTTGCGAGTCTGGGAGCGCTGACGGAAAAATATGGGTTGCCCCAAGGGAATGCATTTCGGTATATGCAACTGAGGGCTTTTGCGAGGCAACAGGTGAGGGAATTCCCGCAGTTCCCGACGCAGGAGGTGCAGGATAGAGTGATCTCAGAGACATGGGTGGGGGATGGTAAGGTGTCGGACATATATAGGGAAATGAGGGACGAGGGGGAGATCATGGTAGATGAGCTGAAAGGGAAATGGGAAGGAGAGCTGGGGGAGGAGATTGAGGAGGGGCTGATGCCCTACGTAGGGTAAACTCATCGTCCTCGTGTGCCAGGCTAAGCCTGATACAATTTAAGGTGTTACACAGGGCGGATATGACTGGAGCACGGCTCAGTAAATTTTTTGGGATAGAGGATAGGTGTGCGAGATGCTCGAGAAGCACAGCGAATCACACCCACATGTTCTGGTCATGCCCGGCACTACAGGGGTTTTGGGTGGGGGTGGCAAAGGTGCTTTCGAAGGTGGTGGGGGTCCAGGTCGAACCAAGCTGGGGGTTGCCTATATTTGGGGTTGCTGAAGAGCCGGGAGTGCAGGAGGCGAGAGAGGCTGATGTTTTGGCCTTTGCGTCCCTTGTAGCCCGGCGCAGGATATTGTTAATGTTTAAGGAAGCCAAACCCCCGGGTGTGGAGACCTGGATAAACGACATGGCAGGGTTTATAAAGTTAGAACGGATTAAGTTCGTACTAAGGGGTTCGGCTCAAGGGTTCACCAGGCGGTGGCAGCCGTTCGTCGACTACCTCACAGAAAGATAGAGGGAATGGAAAAGAAGAAGACAACAGCAGCAACCCAGGGGGAGGGGGGGTGGGGGAGGAATCGGACGGACTCTCAGGGATGTTATTGTATAGGCACTTGTTTTAGGCAATGTATATTGGACTGTTGGATTGTATCTTTGGAGAGTATGTATTTTTGACAAGGCAGTTGCCATTTAGTTTGGTTTTTGTTTCTGTTCATATATTATTTATTTATTTGTTTAAAACTGGCCACTGTTATTTATATTGCTTTATTGTTGTTTAAAAGAAACACTACATACTGTTATGTTTGGCCAAAAAATCTTGAATAAAATATATTTAAAAAAAAGAAATAATGTATTAATGAGAATGGAGACCTTTACCAATTCAAGCAGATGAGAAATGAACAGAAGTTCATCAAGTGGTATTACCGGTGGGTTGTAGAAAGGAGATTGTGCAGTAGTGCATGAGGTTCCAGTAGGGGGTTATTTAGAATCACAGAATCCCTACAGTGCAGAAAGAGCCCATTTGGCTTATCGAGCCTGTTCTGACACTTCGAAAGACCACCTAGCCAATCCTCACACTGTAACACCAGCCTAAGGGGCAATTTAGTGTGGCAAATCCACCTAACCTGCACATCTTTGGACTGCGGGAGGAAATCGGCACATCCGGAGAAAACCCAAGCACACATGGGGAGAAAGTGTAAACTCCACACAGAGAATAAATCGAGGTTGGAATCGATTCCGGTCCCCTGGCGCTGTGAGGTAGCAATGCTAGCCACAGTGCCGTTCCTTTTGTTTAGTCAGGAATAAGAAAAACGCAAGCAAAAATACAAAAGTATTTTAATTGGCCTGGACTGCATAAAGATGTAGTTGAATTTTGCCATGTCACACATGTCAGGTAATAGGGAACCCTCAGGTGGCAATAAAACCAGCACCTTTAATACCCATTCCAGCATTTGAGGAACCTTTTACTAGAGTGCTAACTGATTGTGTGGGGCCCCTGCCTAAAACCAAAAGTAGGAATCCATATCTGTTGACCATAATGGAAGTGTCTACTAGATTTTTGGAGGCAATTCCATTAAGAAACATTACATCTAAGAGGGTTGTAGAGGAGTTAACCACATCTTTTCCTAGATATGGATGACCAAAAGAATTTCAATCAGATCAGGGACCAATTTTATGGTGCAGTTATTCAAGGAAGTAATGGATAGCTTAGGAATAAAGCAATTTAACACAATGGCGTATCATCCGGAATCACAAGGGGATTAGAAAGATGGCATCAAACTCTAAAGACCATGTTGAGGACCTATAGTCAAGATTATCTGAAGGATTCGGAGAAAGGAATTTCATTTGTTCTATTTGCAATTAAGGATGCACCTAATGAATCAACTAAATTCAGTCCATTCAAATTGATTTTTGGTCATGAGGTGAGAGGAACACTTAAATTGATCAAAGAGAAATTGGTGAGTCGGCAGTCGGAGATACGTTGTTAGATTATGCGTCGAATTTTCGGGAGAGATTAGCTAGGGCTGGTGAGTTGGCTAGGAAACATTTAAAATTGTCACATGTGGGCGGCACAGTGGTTACCACCGTTGCTTCCCAGCTCCAGGGTCCCAGGTTCGATTCCCAGCTTGGGACACTGTCTTTGAGGAGTCTGCGCTTTCTTCTGTGTCTGCATGGGTTTCCTCGGGGTGGTCCGGTTTCCTCCTACAGTCCAAAGATGTGCAGGTTAGATGGATTGGCCATGCTAAATTGCCCTTAGCATCCAACATGGTTAGGTGGGGTTACTGGGATAGGGTGGAGGTGTGGGCTTAAGAAGGGTGCTCTTTCCAAGGGCCTGTGCAGACTTGATGGGCCAAATGGCCTCCTTCTGCACTGTAAATTCTATGATTCTATGTGATGAGAAAAGAGATGGATAAGAAATCAAAAACTCATAGTTTTGTTAGTGGGGAGAAAGTACCAGCATTGTTAGGTGAACCATTACAAGCAATATTTAGTCTGCCTTATCAAATTGAAAGGAAATTGAGTGAGGTGAATTATTTGATAAGAATGCCAGACAGAAGAAAAACTCATAGAGTGTGTCATGTTAATATGCTCAATAGGCATGTTGATAGAGAAGGAAAGAAGCAGCAAGTATTAGTCATTGTAACTCGGAGAAGAGATGAATCCAGATGATTTTGAATTTGACATTCCTCAAATTAATTTGAATAATGAGGAAGTATTAAAATATTGGAATAAATTATTGTGTTACCTTCTGGAGGAAAATAAATATGACCTAAAAGAGTTATTACAGTCACATAGACCTGTATGTGGGAATAAATTGGGATATACAAAAGTAATTATGCATGATGTAGAGGAAATGCTATTCCGATTAAACAACATCCATTCAGGCTCAATCCACAAAAGATAGCACAGGTACAAAAGGAGATTGACATTATGCTTTAGGATGATATCATCAAAGTGAGTTGCAGTGATTGGAGCTCACCGATTGTCATGGTACCAAAGCCGGATGGAACACAACGATTGTGTGTGGACTATAGAAAGGTCAGCGGAGTTATGTAGTCCGATTCGTACCCTATTCCTTGTTTAGGAGTCAGAATGTCATGAAGGTTGGAAAGGTGGGAGAAGCACTTTTTATTACCAAACTTGACTAACTTAAGTACCTTTTTCAGACAGGGCAAAGGAAGTTTTGGCTTTTGTGATGCCAAATGGTCTGTGTCAATTCAAGGTCATGCAATTTGGAATGAAGAATGTACCAGCAACATTCCAAAGATTAACCAACAAGGTCATTTCGGGTCTAAACAATTGTGCAGTTACATTGATGATTTGGTGATGTTCAGTGAAACATAGAAGGAGCATTTGGAACATTTAAATATATTATCCAATCAATTAAAGGAAGCTGGATTGGTGGTAAATTTGGCTAAGAGTAAATTTGCAAAATCTCACGGCCACACCATTTGACATGGTCAGATGGCTCCACAGAATGTGAAGACGAAAGCTATTAGAACATTTCCAATACCATCAACTAGGAGAGAAGTTCTGAGATTTCTGGGCATGAGTGGTTTCTACTGTAAATTCATGCCAAATTTCAGCAGTGTGGTTGCTCCCCTGACTGAACTAAAAACCACACAAATTTTCAGTGGACGTCATGAGACATTCGATAATCTGAAGATTGTATTAACCACCACACTAGTGTTGATGATGCCTAATTATGATAAACCATTTATAGTGGCAATGATACAAGTGATGTGGGTGTTGGTGCTGTACTACTGCACGAAGACGATGAAGGAATTGAAAGGCCAAACGGGTATTTTTTCTAGGAAACTCAACATTCACCAAAATAACTATTCAACCATTGAGAAGGAGACATTGAGTTTGGTGTTGGCGTTACAACATTTTAACATTTATGTTAGTAACAATTTATCTGACACAACTGTATATATGGACCATAATCCATTAATATTCTTGGACAAATTTAAAACTCAAAACGCAAGACTATTCAGATGGAGTTTATTATTACAATCATTTAATTTACAAATTCTACATGTGGCAGGAAGAGAAAATGTGATTGCTGGTGCTTTATCATGACTGTAAGGTGTGAGAAGACCAAATGGACAATATTCATGTTGATGTTTGCCTGTTTAAAAATGTAAAATGATATATCATATAGAGGATACGTTGTATGTAATCTTAAGAAATGTTTAATGTTAAAAGGGTTTCAGAAAAATGAAGCCATCTGTTTACACTGCTGGTTCATTTTTTTAAGGCGGGTATGATGACTGGTAAACTTCAGGAATATTGGATTCAAAGTATTGGACAATTTAAGCGTTGAACGCTGGGTTAGAGTGTGATTGGCTGCAGTGGTCATTTAAAAAAAAAAGAGAATTCTGTCTTGCAGGGCCTGGATGCTTTTAGCAGCTAGAAGATAGAATTGACAAAGGAATGTGTTTTTCAGCCTGGACTAATGGATGTGATTTGACTGGGAAAGTCCCTAGGGAGTTAGTATTTTTTGCTGCCTGCAGAGATATTTTGATTTTCAGCTTGGGGAGATTAAGTAATTGCTGGGAGAAGCCAACAAATGTAGAGAGACAGAGAGGAAGTTTTTTGGCGAGATCTTTGGAGGTGAATTCTGATCTGCCTATCACTGAGTCCACAATTCTCCCACAGTAAGATAGATTGAGAGTTGTATGTTTCTTTTTTTGCAGTTTTATGGGAAATTGAGTTAAAGGTATAATTGTAAGCTGTCCTTTTCGGGTGTGAAATTAAAAAGTTCAATATTGTCTTCAGAATAGGTGGAATTCTCCGGAAGCGGCGCGATGTCCGCCGACTGGCGCCCAAAACGGCGCCAATCAGACGGGCATCGCGCCGCCCCAAAGGTGCGGAATGCTCCGCATCTTTGGGGGCCGAGCCCCAACATTGAGGGGCTAGGCCGACGCCGGAGGAATTTCCGCCCCGCCAGCTGGCGGAAATGGCCTTTGTTGCCCCGCCAGCTGGCGCGGAAATTACATCTCCGGGCGGCGCATGCGCGGGAGCGTCAGCTGACAGTTTCCCACGCATGCGCAGTGGAGGGAGTCTCTTCCACGTCCGGCATGGTGGAGACCGTGGCGGAGGCGGAAGGGAAAGAGTGCCCCCACGGCACAGGCCCGCCCGCGGATCGGTGGGCCCCGATCGCGGGCCAGGCCACCGTGGGGGCACCCCCCGGGGTCAGATCGCCCCGCGCCCCCCCCAGGACCCCGGAGCCCGCCCACACCGCCTTGTCCCGCCGGTAAGGTAGGTGATTTAATTTACGCCGGCGGGACAGGCAATTTATCGGCGAGGCCGGAGAATCGAGCGGGGGGCCCGCCAACCGGGTCAGCGCGATTCCCGCCCCCGCCAAATATCCGGTGCCGGAGACTTCGGCAACCGGCGGGGGAGGGATTCACGCCAGCCCCCGGCGATTCTCCGACCCGGCGGGGGGTCGGAGAATGTCGCCCAAAGTGTTAATTTTAAAAATAGCAAACCCCTATTCCTTCATCACTCCTGGAGCGAATAATTCTTTCCACATAATTTTACAAATAAACTATAATATTAGGGTTCAGTATCCTAGACACTGTTGGGGTTTAGTCTGGGATCGTAATACTCCTCATAACTGAAGTCCCTCACCACTTGCAACGTGCTGGGAAACCTCTGCTGTACCCTTTCTAAGGCCTTTACATTTTTACTGTGGTGTGGTGCCCAGAATTGTCCACAATATCCTTGAGACCTAACCAGTGATTTAGAAATTTCTAGTATGATCACTGCTTTTATATTCTATGCCTCTTATGAAATGAAAAATGAAATGAAAATCGCTTATTGTCACAAGTAGGCTTCAATGAAGTTACTGTGAAAAGCCCCTAGTCGCCACATTCCGGCGCCTGTTCGGGGAGGCTGGTACGGGAATTGAACCGTGCTGCTGGCCTGCCTTGGTCTGTTTTCAAAGCCAGCGATTTAGCCCTGTGCTAAACCAGCCAGTCTAATCACCAATATTAACCATCTTTATCAGCCTGTTATGTGAATATATATTCTCATCTCTGCCATCATGGGCAGCACAGGTGATTAGCACTGTGGCTTCACAGCGCCAGGGTCCCAGGTTCGATTCCGTGCTGGGTCACTGTCTGTGCGGAGTCTGCACGTTTTCCCCGTGTCTGCGTGGGTTTCCTCCGGGTACTCTGGTTTCCTCCCACAGTCCAAAGATATGCAGGTTAGGTGGATTGGCCATTATAAATTGCCCATAGTGACCAAAAAAGGTTGGAGGGGTTATTGGGTTATGGGTGGAAGTGAGGGCTTAAGTTGGTCGGTGCAGACTCGATGGGCCGAATGGCTTCCTTCTGCACTATATGTGAGGTATGTTCTATCATCCGAATGAATCTCAGCTATGGCTTTCCATAATGCGGTAACCGAAGCTGTGGCCTAATCATTGTCTTAGATTCATCACCACCTCCTTCCATTTTGTTACATGCCATTGTATCAAGACAGATTAATGCCCAGGTTCCACCCAAATATGAACAGTCCAGTATAGCTCAGAATAAAGATAAAATGTATCGACAAGTGCTGGATCGGTTTCCAGTGTAAAACAAAGTCACCCAATCCAAACGGGATGCATCCAAGGTTACTGAGGAAAGTAGTGGTGAAAATATTGGAGGCTCTAGCCACAATCTTCCAAACCACCTATTGGGAATTTGCTAGGGTGTGGAAGATTGAAAATTTTCAAAAAGGGGAAAGAATTAAACTGGTGAGTCAGCGTGGCAATAATAGAAACTGAAACAAGAATCCTGGACAAAATTAGATGGCAGTTGGAAAGGTCTGCGCTAATTAATGAAAGTCAGTATGGATTTCTTAAAGGCAAATTGTATTTGACTGATTTGACAGAGTTCTTTAAAGTAACATAGAGGGTCGATGAGTATGATGTGGTTGATCTGTATATGGACGAAGGGCTGGATTCTCTGCACCCCGATGCCGAAATCGCGTCTGGCACCAGGGCGGAGAATCCAGTTTCATGCATGGAATCGGGACCGGTGCCAGTTCCTCGATTCTCCGGCCCCCGAAAAGCGGCTTACCAGGGGAGTGCGACGCATATCCCTCACCTGCGGCCACTGCTTAAGGCCCGCCCCTTCTCCACCCCCGACCGACCAAAGTCCTGACGGCGTATTTCTAATCTGGTCCCAGCCGTTCGGGAAACTCGCAAGGTGGCTGCGGGCTCAGTCCGCGGCTACCATGGTCGGGGCCGGGCCGATCGGAGGGTTGGGTGTGGCCTCATACTGGACTGTGCATTTATTGGGCGGGTGGTCCGGGTCGGGCGCGTGGCCGATCAGGGGCACTACTTCCGCGGTCTGAGTCCGCCATGGAGCACGGCGCGGCCGCTGGAGGCCGCCGCCGTGCGCATACGCAGCCTCTGACCCGGAAGTGCGGGGGGCCCTATCTGCAGCTGGATTTACGAGCTTCACAACGGCTCCCTGCTAGTCCCCTGCAGGGCTGTGAATCTGTGGCCTTTTGATGCCAGTTTTTCTGGTGTAAACGACCACAGTTTTCACGATGATGTGGGGACATTGTCCTTGAAACGGAGAATACAGCCCAAGGTGTTTAACAAAATACTACATAATAGACTTGCTAGTAAAATTAAAGCCCACGAGAGTAAAGAGACAGTGGCAATGTTGATATGAAATTGGCTAAGGGACAGAAAGCAGAGAGGTAGTGGTGAACAGAGGTTTTTGAAACTAGAGGGAAAAATACAATGGTGTTCTCCGTGATGTGGTATTACATCACTGTTCTTTTTGATATATATTAATGACCTGCACGAACCACTGGCCATAGCGCTGAGAGACTCCAGAAAATGGAGAGGGGTGATTAGAGGGGGAGAGGAACACCGAGTGTCACTCTACGCGGATGACCTACTGCTGTATGTGACGGACTCAGTGGGGGGGATGACAGAGGTCATGCAGATATTGAGGGAGGTTGGAGATTTCTCGGGATACAGGATTAACATGGGAAAGAGTGAGCTTTTTGTGATACACCCTGGGGACCAGAGTAGAGGGATAGGTGGCCTACCGCTAAGGAGAGTGGAAAGAAACTTCCAATACCTGGGGATTCAGATAGCCAGGAGCTGGGGAACCTTACACAGACTCAATCTGACATGACTGGTGGAACAAATGGAAGAGGATTTCAAAAGGTGGGACATGCAGCCGCTGTCACTGGCGGGCAGAGTGCAGGCAATTAAGATGATGGTCCTCCTGAGGTTCCTATTTGTGTTCCAATGTCTCCCTATACTGATCACTAAGGCCTTCTTTAAAAAAATAGATAGGAGCATCACGAGCTTCGTGTGGGCAGGGAAGGCCCCGAGGGTAAGGAGGGGGTTCCTACAGCATAGCAGAGACAGAGGGGGACTGGCGTTGCCGAATTTGGGCGACTACTACTGGGCCGCCAATGTGGCGATGATTCGCAAATGGATGATAGAGGGAGAGGGAGCGGCGTGGAAAAGGTTGGAGATGAAGTCCTGCAAAGGGACGAGTTTAAAAGCGCTGGTGACGGCGCCACTACCGCTCTCCCCAAAAAAATTTACCACAAACCCAGTGGTGGCGGCAACATTAAGTATCTGGGGGCAATGGAGGCGACAGAGGGGTGTGCTGGAAGCCTCGGTGTGGTCCCCGATCAGGAACAACCATAGGTTTGCCCCAGGGAGGCTGGATGGAGGATTCCAGATCTGGCACCGGGTAGGAATCAGGAGAGTGGGAGATTTATTTATAGACGGGACGTTTGCGAGCTTGGGAGCGCTTTAGGAAAAGTATGAGCTGCCCCGGGGAAATCTCTTTAGATATATACAGGTGAGAGCGTTCACAAAACAACTGGTCAGGGAATTTCCGCTGCTCCCGACACAAGGGATCCAGGACAGGGTGCTTTCGGGGGTGTGGGTCGGGGAGGGCAAAATGTCAGAGATATACCGGGAGATGAGAGAAGAGGGGGAGGAGTTGGTGGGCGAATTGAAGGGAAAATGGGAAGAAGAGCTTGGGGAGGAGATTGAGGAGGGTTTGTGGGCTGATGCCCTAAGCAGGGTAAATTCCTCTTCCTCGTGTGCCAGGCTTAGCCTGATCCAATTTAAGGTGCTGCATAGAGCACACATAACGGGAGCAAGGTTGAGCAGGTTCTTCGGAGTGGAGGACAAGTGTGGGAGGTGCGGCGGAAGCCCGGCGAACTACACACATATGTTTTGGTTGTGTCCGGCACTGGAGGGGTATTGGAGGGGAGTGACCTCGAAGGTGGTGAAGGTCCGGGTCAAGCCAGGCTGGGGTTAGCTATATTTGGAGTAGCGGATGAGCCGGGAGTGCAGGAGGCGAAAGAGGCCGATGTCGTGGCCTTTGCGTCCCTAGTAGCCCGGCGTAGGATTTTACTCATGTGGAAGGAAGCGAAACCCCCCGGACTGGAGGCCTGGATAAACGATATGGCGGGGTTCATAAAACTAGAGATGAAGTTTGCGCTGAGAGGATCGGCTCAAGGGTTCACCAGACGGTGGCAACCGTTCCTTGACTACCTAGCGGAACGTTAGAGGGAAGATAGATGGCCAGCAGCAGCAACCCGGGGGGGGGGGTAAATTGTTTGGGTTTTTGGAGGGGGAGAGGGGGCGGGGGGGGGGGAGTATTACTTCGTGTTATTTGGTTAGTTTACCATGTTAGTTACACAATGTTATTTTGCAGTTATCATGTTACTTTTATTTCTTTGATTTGTAAGGGAAAAAATTGTGTTTGAAAACTTTAATAAAATATATTTTTAAAAAAAATTAATGACCTGCACTTGGGTCGTCAAAGTTTACACATGGCACGAAAGTTAGAAATGTAATAAACAATGAGGAGGATAACAATCTTCACGAAGACGTTGGCAGCTGTTGAACCAGGCAGACTGGCAGATGAAATTTGACACAAGTGTGAAGTGATTCATCTGGTCAGAAGAATCAAAATAATTTGGGTGATACAATATTTAAGGTGGTGGTTAAGAGACCTGGAAATTAATGTCTACACATCTTTGAAGGTTGCAGAAGACATTGAGAAGGCTGTGAAATCTTTGCTTTTTTTTATAGCAGCATACGAGGATAAAAGCAAAGAAGTTATGTTCAACTTTTATATGATTTTCACTTATTGTCACAAGTAGGCTTCAAATCAAGTTTCTGTGAAAAGTCCCTAGTCGCCACGGTGCCTGTTCGGGGAGGCTGGTGCGGGAAGCACCAGTTAAGCCTCAGCTGGAGCAGGATGTTCAATTCTAGGCACCACACTTTAGGATGGATGTTAGTCTTGGAAATGGTGCAGTATATATTTAATAGAATGGTGCGAGGGATGCGGAATTCATCAGTAGAATGGGGAAGCTGGGTTGTTCTCCTTAACTACTTATATTTATACAGCAATGGAATAAGTAAAAAATACCGAGATGTTTTATAGGAGCATTAGAAAACATAATATGATATCAACCCATATAAGATGTTAGATCAAATGATCAAAATCTTGGTTAAATAAGTAGGTTTTAAGGAGTCATGAAGGAGGAAAGTGAGGTAGAGCAGTGTAGGAAGGGTATTCCAGAACTTGGGGCTATTAAACATCCATTTTACAGTAGAGAGATTTTGATAAATTGTTCAGAATCATGATAGAAGGGTTAGCAACCAGACAGTGGGCAAAGTACCAGAAGCAACATGAGAGAAAAAATATATAGCAAGCCATGATCTGGCATGTATTGCCTGAAAGGGTGATGGAAGTAATTTATTAGTGACTTTCAAAAGGGATTTGTGTAATTTCCTGAAGGGAAACCTTTACAGGGTTAAAGGGACAGAGCTAGGAGTGGGACTAATTTGGACAGCTCTTTAAAAGAGTTGGCACAGGCACGAATGGACATATAGCATTCCATATGTAGATCTGGGGATGGTGGTAAATCATCTTGGGTCCATAGCAATCTTTCATTTAAAGATGTGTTTACACCCTGAGATCTCGTTTCTTTACCATTGGGATTTTAAAATCCGATTTTGCCCTGAAAATGACAAATTTGCAATGAATTGCATTTGTTACATTTCAGCCCACAAATGAAATGAAATGAAAATCGCTTATTGTCACAAGTAGGCTTCAAATGAAGTTACTGTGAAAAGCCGCTAGTCGCCACATTCCGGCGCCTGTTCGGGGAGGCTGTTACGGGAATTGAAACGTGCTGCTGGCCTGCTTTCAAAGCCAGCGATTTAGCCCTGTGCTAAACAGCCCGTTTAAAACACAATGGAGTCTGTGCAAGTCTAACAAACCTTCAGTCCGTCATACCCCTATATTAATGTTTTTAGCAAATTCTCTCTGCAGCCATATCAAACTTGTCTGTATAGGGGCATTTAGAAAGTTAGTGGAAGAGGCAACTAATTATTTTCTGCCCATGAGTCCACCACTGTTTTATTTAACTTGTTGATCAATGGAACGGGGGAGCAGGAACAGGTTTTCAATGTTCTGAAATGTTTATTTGCGGTTGTTTTCTTTTTGAGTTGGTGCAAAAAAACTGAACAATAAATGTATGAACATCAACAGTAAAGCACAAGTATTTACAGGGGCTCTGTTCCTGCAAAAAAAATCCCTTGGTCTAATGATGTGAAAGTAGTTTAATAAGTGTTGTTTAATAATAATTCCCTTGCCCCCTTCGGGGTCTGGTTTAGCACAGGGCTAAATCGCTGGCTTTGAAAGCAGACCAAGGCAGGCCAGCAGCACGGTTATAAATATTCCCGTACCAGCCTCCCCGAACAGGCACTGGAATGTGGCGACTAGGGGCTTTTCACAGTAACTTCATTTGAAGCCTACTTGTGACAATAAGCGATTTTCATTTTTAAAATGTTGCTTAATAAATAATCTTCTCTCAGTAACGCTCTAGCTTCAGCGATGTGGACCGTGTTGCACATTGGAGACTGCAGGGGGCGCAACCAGGAGACGGTTTGGCGCCTGCGCTGTGGGCTCCAGGTCACGTGGGGCGCGCGGACCCGATAGTGAGGCTGAGATCTGGAGTGCGGTGAGGCGGCGGCAGGTAAGAGTGTGACCGGCCAGAGGCTGTGATCGGGCGGCGGGGTACCGTTCAAACGCACAGCTTCCCAGCGGAAGGGAGGAATTGTTTGACTTGGGAGAGACGGTTCACGCGTAAAACATTCCGACCAGAGGCGCCATTTTTTTTTTCAATCCGGCAGCGGAAAGTTTCTGCCGACTTTTGGCGGCGGGGGGAATCCCGCACCGCCTGCCCGGTGCGGCGCCGAACATCAGCCGGCGGTGTTAGAAGGGTGGTCCCGGCGGACCCGGCCGGGAAGGGAGGAGAAGCGCAACTCCCCGTCGATTCCCCTTTTGAGTGGCTGGCCAGGCGCGCTCGCCGCTGGCCCGGGACCTCCGCCGGAAATCCCGCCTACCCCAGCGGGCCCTGCTCTGATTGGGGGCTGGCAGCTGGCCGCTGTGTTCTGATTGGGGGCGGCTTCCTGCCGTTCTGTGATTGGCTGCTCGAATCCGTCAATCACCCGGCTCTGACGTAGCTTCCGGCCTGGCGTGGGTCTGCAGTGAAGACCTTGGCCTTGAGCAGGCGGATTTGGCGCTTTTGCAGCCACCGGGCTCTGATTTTAATGGAGACGAATAAGAAGCGAAACAATTCGACGAGTAAACCCTTCCACGCTGAAGTGAATTAGATCGCCGCTTTATAATTGGAATCACACCCCTCCCTCCCCCCGCCAAAGTTGCCAGTGCACCATTAACAAGGTTATCTTGAAAGATCCGACAAGTCGCTGTGTTAACGGAATGGAAAGGCGTAACTTCCAAATACTTCACATCAATTGGTCCTGCAAATGGGTGAAGGTCATCCTGCAAGTTTAGCTTCGCCGCTCTGAACGACTACTGCATCCATGAAGAAGAAATATGAATTGGGTTCGGCACCGGTCAGCCTGCGCCAAGTGAAAATTGAAGCTTTGTGGATGACTGGATGGGAAAATATAGATTATAAAATGCTTTCCTAAGCTCCCCTTAAAATTAATTGAATTCTCAAATTAGTAACTTAAGTAAGGGAAGATCAATTGCTCAGTAAGACTTAACATTTAGACGGGCAAAACCTACATTTTATAAAAAGGCATTCTAAGTCAAAACCTTTATTTAGAGTGCATGTGGATAAGTCAATTTTACTGCATGTTTACATTGGCGTGATGGCGTGAATTAGTTATCATGTGTCACTGTGAAAGTGCAGTGTAGCTGTAGAACTCATTTGGTATTTTGTATTGGGTAGAAGAGCATTTCAAAGAGTGCAAATTGTCTATATGGATTTCAAACTTTATTTGATGTGCCCTACAGGCTTGTGAGCAAAGATACAGCTCATGGAATGAAAGGGATCGGTGCAGCATGGATATGAAATTGGTTGATTGACAGTAAACAGAGAGTAGTGGTGAATGGTTGCTTTTCAGCTTGGAGAATGAACAGTGGGCTACATCAAATGTCTTGTTAGGACCCTGTTTTTCCTGCTGAACAGCTGGCTTGTAATGCAGAACATGTTAAATTGTGCACGGGTTCAATTCCCGTACCGACCTCCCCGAACAGGCGCCAGAATGTGGCAACTAGGGGCTTTTCACAGCTTCATTTGAAGCCTACTTGTGACAATAAGCGATTTATTATTATTATTAATCACCTAGCTTTGGATGTGCATGGTGCAATTTCAGAGCTGCAAATGACCAAAGGTTTGGGACTATTGTGAAGTGTGAGAAAGATAATGTAGAACTTCAAAAGGACATAGCCAGGCATGTGGAATGGATGCAAAGGACACTAGGAAGCAATTTAACATGGCCAGTCCACCTAACCTGTACATCTTTGGACTGTGGGAGGAAACCAGAGCACCCCGATGAAACCCATGCAGATACGGAGAAAGTACAAACTCCACTGCACAGACTCGCCCAAGGCTGGAATTGAATCCGGGTTCCTGGCTGTGACTTAGCAGTACTAACCACTGTGCCGCTGTGCTGTGGCAGGGTGAAGGAGGAGAGACAATATCAAATAAAGTGTACAGTTCTTACGGGGCTGCAGGAGCAGAATGACCTGGGGTATTTGTGCACAAATCATTGAAAATGTCAGAAGTTGAGGAAACAGTAATAAAGCATATAGGATCTTGGGCTTTGTAAGTGGGGACGGGGGGGGGGATGGAGTACAAAAACACAGGTTCGGCCACAAATGGAGTATTTATCCAGCTCTGGGCACCACATTTCAGGAAGGCTGTGAAGACTTAATAGTGGGTGCAGAAAAGATACCTGATAATGGTGAATGGAATGATGATCTTCAGTTATATAGATAGATTGAAGAGAAGATAAAGAGATTTCATAAAGGTGTTCAAAATATGGGCAAAATGATAGGGAGAAATTGATCCCGTTGGTAGAAGGATGAAGAATCAGAGTATTGCTTGACGGTGATATGCATAAGAAGTAAAGGTGACACGATGAAAACATTTTTACGCCGTCAATGGTTAGGATGTGCAATGAACTGAGAGTGCTGAAGGCAGATTCATTTGTGGCTTTCAAATGTAGATTGACCAATTATCTGAAGAGAAAAGAATTACAGGGCTATGGGGAGAGAGTAGGGAGTGGAACTAGGTGAATCACACAGGCGCGGCAGGCTGAATGGTTGTCTTCAGTGCTGTAACCATTCTATGACAGTTGACACAACATGGTTATAAAACCAGTGCACAAGGACAAGCAGGAGTGTTTATGGGTGCAGCAAACTATGTAGTGTCATCTACATAGGTTATTCATGAAGGCCCACCTTTTCAACCTTTTCCCCTCGCATAAGGTGTGGTGATCCTCAGGTTAAACCACCAGTCAGCTCTCCCCCTCAAAGGGAAAAGCAGCCGATGGTCATCAGGGACTATGGTGACTTTACAGTGTCATCTGTTGATCGTGCTCTCACTTCCAGGTCTGAAGGTTATTCTTTAATTTCATAAAGCACAAAAATCATGGCTGACAGTCCAGTGCAGCATGGAGGGAGTGCTGCACTGTTGGATGTGCTTTTTTTTTAGACATTGCATTAAATTGAGCTCAGACCTCCCTCTCAGGTGCCCATAAAAGATTATAGCACTCTTTTGAAGATGAGAAGGGGAATTCTCCCCAGTGTACTGGCCAATATTTATCCCATAATCTACTTCAGTGAAACAGATCATCTCACATTTCTGTATGTGGGAGCTTGCTTTGTGCAAATTATCTGTCGTGTTCCTACCTTACAACAGATTCTACACTTAAAAGTACTTCATTGTCTGTAAGATGCTTTGGGAAGTCCTGTGGTTCTGAAAGGTGCTATGTAAATGTAAATCCTTTTTACTTTAGCACAGCTACAATAATTCAAATGGCAGCAGTTTTATCTGTGCTTTTTTTTATTTATTCATTCACAGTATATGGATGTTGCTGGCAGGAACGGTGTTATTTGCCCATCACTAACTGTCCTTGAAAATATAGTGGTGAGTCGCCTTCTTGAACCTAGGCAGCCCATATGCTGATAATACTGCCACAGTTCTCTTAGATATGGACTTCCGGGAATGGTGATAGATTTGCAAGTTATATATGACTTGGATGATGTTTTAATGCTTTTGTATAATTCCCAAATGAAGATTGGTGACAGATATGGCAGCATGTAATTAACAACTACTGATTTTAATACATTATAAATGGATTAGCAGAGCATATAAAACAGTAAGACAAGGTGCAGAGAGGGTGAAAGGATTTATTCTCCTCCGACAAAGCATTCATGCAGGTCCCTTTTGAATGCTTTTAATTTTGTTAAAGGTGCTATATAAATGCACATTATTGTTGATGCAAGCATGTATCCTGCATAGTGCCATGATTCTGACAGCTCAGTAAGCATATCTCAAGACGATAAAGTCAATATGAGAATGAGATGATCCAAAAATATCACCAAAATCAGCCGTTTTTCTTTTGTGAGCAAATTTAAAATATTTTTTTTAGTTGGTTAGTTCTTCCGATTTTAGTTTCCAGATGTCTGCTTCCTGTTTCGAATGCTTGACTTGTCATATTTTGAAAAGCTCTTATGACAACAGTACAACGTAGGTAGGCTGCAGTAGTTAAAGAAGAGCAGCCCACTATCTTCTCAAGGGAAATTAGGGATAGAGTAATAAATGATGGCCTTGACAATGATGCTCACATCCTGTGAATAAATCAAAGAAAAATTAAGGTTCCAATGTCATTTAATTTTGAAATAAATCCAAACATATTTTAGACACAATTAAAATAACATGTATATATAATCTGTCAAAAATCTAAGAAATATTCTTTGTATCATCTGTCAAAAAAGTTGCATTTTCCTTGAAATTTTGTATGCTAGTTTCTATTCGGTTTGTTCAGATGACCAGGGGGCAGGCCTTGAATGGGTGAATCCGTTTCTTACTCATTTTCACATTAAAAAGAATTAAGCCAACACAGTAATATAATCTTTTTTGTCACAAGTAGGCTTACATTAACACTGCAATGAAGTTACTGTGAAAAGAGCTCCTAGTCGCCATATTCCGATGCCTGTTTGGGTACGCTGAGGGAGAATTCAGAGTGTCCAATTCACCTAACAAGCATGTCTTTTGGGATTAGTGGGAAGAAACCAGAGCACCAGAGGAAACCCACGCAGACACAGGCAGAAAGTGCAGACTCCACACAGAACTCCACACAGACAGTGATCGAACCTGGGACCCTGGCGCTGTGAAGCAACAGTGCTAACCACTGCTACCGTGGCTTGGGGACAATTATGGATCGTAGGTTTTAGAAATTGTAAACATTCTCTGAAAATGCATTTCCAGCCCCACCCCCAATCTTTGCTGCTATCCACAGTATTATAAAGCATGTAAACCTAAACATTTGGTTTAGCTCAGCTGGACCGCTAGTTGGCGATGCAGAGCAAGGCCAACCGCGCAGGTTCAATTCCTGTACCGACTGAGGTTCTTCATGAAGGCCCTACCTTCTCAACCTTGCCCCTCGCCTGAGGTATGGTGATGCCCGGGTTAAATCGCCACCAGTCAGCTCTGCCCCCCAAAGGGGAAAGCAGCCTATGGTCACCTGGAACGTAACGGGGATAGGGTGGGAGAGTGATCCTGAGTGAGGTGCTCTTTCGGAGGGTTGGTGCAAACTTGATGTGCACTATAAATATTTATGATTCAATGGCGACTACTTTGTATAAAGCATGTGGATTCTGAAACATTGAAGCTGTGCCAAAAGACCTCAAAGCCTAAATTGCTTTTGCACAACAAGATAACATGAAACCAGTAAAAGGTTAGTAGTACTGACGCAACAAATTTATTTTCAATTTTGTCACTGCGACAGTCCCAAAAGCACAATGAGAAGTTCAGCGCAGTTGCTAAGTGTAAATTGAAATAAATGTATGTTATTTATCATAAATAATTCAGATGACCTGAAGACAGGCAGAATGAACTTGGATAAAGGGACCAGTTCCCTACTTACTTTTGCATTTTAAAAAAATGAGTCAACAAATACTCATGAAAAATTATCTTCTAAAACTAGATGTAGCTACTTTAATGAGAAATCTGCAAAGAGGTGGATTTGGGTACCTTCTTCCTAATTAAAAAAATGCTAGAATAACAAAGGAAGATGTTCTGCTTTATAATTCAATTCACTTTTCTACAAGCAATAACAAAGTAAGAAAACATTTGTTGCTGGTGTGCAGTTTGTATAGATGTGTACATGGATAAATAGAAATATGTACAAATATTTTGAAATTCCTAAGTGTGCAATAAATAACTTCATTTAGAAGTGTATTGTAAATTAATTGGTGCAAGAAAAATGTTACGTTTTAGAAATTGAATGCAGTATATTGAGACAGTCATGGGCACATTAACAACTTGAGGCTGTTTTAATATAGGATACGGGTAGCTCTTATAAAATAAGCAGCTAGCCCTCAATCTATAGAATAAATTCTAAACTGTTCCAGAAAGACAGTGTAATGATACCAAATGGATAATTGTCAGTTTTAAGCTTTAGCTTCCCCATGGATGCATGAACAGTTATAGTTTTACTTTTTATGTAAAAGCACGATAACATCCCATTAAAAATAAATATTGGACCTAGCACTAGTGCTAACCACCGTATAATTGCAGATGAATAAGGCCGTTCGGCACACCTACCAAAATGATCCCGAAGTATCTCCTCTGCCTTTCGTTGTAATGAGCAGCTTTTTAAACAACACTGGTGTTTTTCCTCTTCAGTATCCTATTTGGAAATCAGTTTTGCATGTTGTTCACTCTCATGCAATTTAATTTAAAGTACTGTTGGAAATTAACTTTTTTCTATTCCCGCAACCATCTTGCACTTCTATAAGGTTACTTCAGATGCCTGGTTTCTCAGCTGGTGAGCCCGGTTTTGCTTTTCCTGGTCTTTCTGATAACTCCAGCCTTGACACAATGGAACAGTCATGTGGTGTTCTTTGGGCTGCCTTCAGGATTTGTCACTAACCAGAGCTAAACACAGTTTTCAAAGTAGAGTTTGATCTGTAATGTTTAAATATGAATTTATCTGATTTACATTTGACTGTTTTGGCTTTTAGCTTTTGATTCAAAGTTCTATCAATTCTATTTATTGTAATGAATTGGGAAGTCTTGCCATTGCAGATGCTTAGTGGCATGTTTTAAGATAACTAAATGTTCTACATTTTGTTTTGAATAGTCTCAAAAGAATTTCAGAGTTTGCAGGTTAGGGGCAATAACTGCATCTTGTCTTTTTTCCGACTTTGCCTTTGCAGATGGCCCAGTATAGGGAAGATTAAAGCTGTAAGACTGATGAACTGCTAGCTGAACATAAATTCCATCCGTAGCACGTTTGTGAGTAAAGCTGACCTGAGAAATTGTCATCAAATCTTGTATGACAACTGATCAAGACCATCAAAAATGGCACATTTATAAAATGCCTTTCACGACTACTGGACGTCTCAAAGCACTTTACAGCCAATGAAATACTTTTGAAGTATAGTTGTAATGTAGGAAACCTGGCAGCCAATTAGCTCACAGCTCACTACCACACTGACCAATGATAAATGATCAGATAATCTGTTCGTGAAGTTGATTAAAGGATAAATATCGGGCAGGGATGTATTCTTTTTTTTCAAAATAATTACGTTCAACTGAGAGGGCTTGGAGGTCCTCGATTTAACGTTTCATCTGAAAGACAACACCTCCAACAATGCACCACTCAGTAGTGCACTGGAGTGTCCGCCGAGACTTTTGTGCACTAGTCCTGGAGTAGGATTTGAACCCACAACCTTCTGGCTCAGAGGGGAAATTGCTGAGTCACAGCTGACGCATCAGTAACATGTTAATGTTTCACCTGAGGAAGGAGCAGCGCTCCGAAAGCTAGTGACATCGAAACAAACCTGTTGGACTTTAACCTGGTGTTGTAAGACTTCGTACTGTGCTCACCCCAGTCCAACGCCGGCATCTCCACATCATGTTAATGTTTGGCAGCTGCCTATGATATACTGTAATGTTGCTTTCCTCGTATTATTGGAGTTATTTTTGGACAGTGTGACATGGTGCATGTATTGAATCCTCTCTGTTAAATTGTATCTGGGAGGAATACAGGAAAGCATGTTAACAGATTTATAGGCAAATAGTTTGTTTTGCAGTGGAACCTACATTATCCACTATAGCCAAACAACCTCTGTGGTGGTTAATGGAAATTGAATGGAGATAAATTTTGACTTAACACTTAAGGTCTGAGAATGAAGATCTGAGAATGAAGATAAGTAGAATAGAATTTACAAATTAAATTACTATCTTTGGCTATGAATCTGACTTGCATAAGACAGAAGGAGATTGGCGGTGGCTTGTGGAACAAGATAATATTTGACACAAGACTATGCCAAAACGGTTTTGGCAGATAATCAGGTAAATCATTGAGGATAAAAGAGGTTCATGAGACTTCCTATTATTTAGCTTGTTATGTGAGCAAACATGGAGATTATCTGTTCAGCTGCCTCTCTCGCTTCCTGCCCATCAGGACAAACTACCCTAGCCCTGATGTTTTTTCTCTAGATTCTATCCCATCTCCTGTAACATGCTCTCCGACCTCATCTTAACCATAAAATCTCCCTTTTGCTTCCTCAGTTCTATTCCGACCAAACTGCTGACCAATTAACTTCCATTTTCTGGCCCTATATTAGCTGATGTTAATGGTTCTCTCTCATCAGGTATTCTTCCCTCTGCCTTCAAATCTGCTCCCATCACCTCTTCTCAAAAAACCTCTCCTTTACTCCTTTCTTGCGCGCTTTTGTCCAATTTCCAACCTCTCTTTTCTCTTGGGCTTTGAATGCCCTGTTGCTTGCTAAATTTGCGCATATCTTTCCTTTAATCATGTTTCTGGCTCAGCTACAGTACTGAAATTGTGCTTGTCATAGTCGCAAATGGCGCTTTTTCTGGCTCTGACCATAATTTATCCCTCATCTAGCATGTATAAGCATGCAGGTACAGCCGGCGATAAAGAAGGCAAATGGTATGTTGGCCTTCATAGTGAGAGAATTCGAGTACAGGAGCAGGGATGTTTTGCTGTAATTATACAGGGCCTTGGTGAGGCCACATCTAGAATATTGTGTGCAATTTCAGTCTCCTTATCTGAGAAAGGATGCTCTTGCTCCAGAGGGAGTAGATGGTTTAGCAGACTGATTCCTGGGATGTGGGACTGACGTATGAGGAGAGATTGAATCAGCTAGGATTGTGTTCGCTGGAGTTCAGAAGAATGAGGGGCTGTGGGGGCGGGGGGAAATCTCCTAGAAACCTATAAAAGTCTAACAGGACTAGTCAGGGTAGATGGAGGAAGGATGTTCCCAATGGTGGGTGTGTCCAGAACCATGGGTCACAGTCTGAAGATACGGGATAGACCATCTAGGACAGAGACGAGGAGAAAATTCTTCTCCCAGAGAGTGGTCGACCGTTGGAATTCGTTACCACAGGAAGTTGTTGATGCAAAACATTGTATGTTTTCAAGAAACAAGATACACCACTTAGGGTGAAGGGGTCAAAGGATATGGGGGAAAGTGGGATTGGGCGATTGAGTTGGATGATCAGCCATGATCATAATGAATGGCGGAGCAGGCTCGAAGGGCCGAATGGTCTTCTATTTTTATGTTTCTGACCTACTTGCAGCCCTCAACACAGTAGGCCACAATATCCCCTTTCACTCTCCTCCATTATCCGGCTGTGTGATACTTCCATTTTAATCTATCGAATCGTGGCCAGGAAATCACCATCAATATCACTCCTTTTACTCATGGAATGTTAATCTTTGGAGTTCCCTAAAAATCTATCCTTGGCCCCCTTCTATTTCTCTATATAAGCTGTCCATCAATATCATACCAAAACATATTAGGTTGCACATGTCTGTCACAATACTCCACTCTATCTCACCGCCACCTCTATGGGGACTCTTCCAACGTCTTTGATTGTCACACTACTTACCTGACATCCCATATTAGATGAGTAAATATTTCTTCCAACTAATTACAGGAAAGACTGAGGTCCTTGCATTTTCTGATACTGTTTCCATCCCTGGCAAATGTCTTAAGCTGAGTGAGACCGTTCGCAACCATAATGTTGTGTTTGAGCCACATAACCACACAATCACTAACTGCCTTCTTCTACCTGGGTAACTGCCTCACCTTATCTATTGTTGAAACCCTCATCCATGTCTTTGTTACTGATATTACATTGGAATGGTCAAGTTTCCTAGTCAGTTTCCCATTCTCTCATCTTTCATACATGTCCTCATTTCAAATTCTGCTGCTCATATTTTGACTCACTCCCAAGTTCATTTATCCATCGTCCCTCTGCTTGCTTACCTTACTAGCACCTGGTCTAACAACACCTTAATTTTAAAACCCTCATATTTGTTTTCAAGTCCTCTGATGTCCTCGCCCCTCTCCTACCACTGTCATCTTGTCATCTCCTCCAACTGTATGTACCGCTGAGATCTCTGTTCTCTTCCTATTCTTGCCACAATTCACAATTTTATCCACAATTTCAATTGTTCAATTGAAAGCTGTGTTTCAGTTCGCTTGGCCCTAAACTCTTAAGTTTTCTTCCTGAACCTTTCCATCTCGCTGTCCCGTTTTAGTGCCTTGAGATGTTTTACTATCCTAGATCCACATACAAATGCAAGTTATTTCACTGCACGTAGTTCTGTGTGGAAAATGTAATGTTGTCTTTGGTACAAGACCTAGCATGAATACCTGGTTAAAAGTAAAATTATTCCTAATTGTCAGCATGCACAAAGGAAAATAAACATTAACTTTGTTTTTCTCTCTCCACAGATGTTGCCTGAACTGCTGAGTATTTCCAACATTTTCTATTTTTATTAACACAAAATAACTGTTGCTATACCACCTGAATGAATATTTGCTGTGGCCACCTATATGATTGCACATTTTAATTAAATTCATCCTCATGTGTAACAAATATAAAAGATTTGTCATCTTCTGAAATGGAAAGGCATGCAGCTGATACATCCAGAAGAAACTGAATCCTATTAATATGATTTCATAGAATTTACAATGCAGAAGGTGGCCATTCGGCCCATCAAGTCTGCACCGGCCCTTGGGAAGAGCACCTCACTCAAACACGCACCTCCTCCACCCCATCCCCTTAACCCAGTAACCCCAATTAACCTTTTTGGACACTAAGGGCAATTTAGCATGGCCAATGCACCTAACCCCCACATCTTTGGACTGTGGGAGGAAACCAGAGCACCCAGAAGAAACCCACACACACACACACGGGGAGAACGTGCAGATGCCACACAGACTGACCCAAGCTGGGAATCGAACCTGGGACCTTGGAGCTGTGAAGCAACTGTGCTAACCACCAAGCTACCGTGCTACCTGATGGCATTACAACTGTGTGGGGCATGTTTGATGGGACAGCTGGTCTTTCCCTGTCCAAATATATTCTTGCATTCATATGATGGGAGAGAAATATTAACTGCATTGAAAGAACTATAAATCAATCCTGCTTGCAGCTATTTCTGTAATCCTGATCTCAGCATTGTAATGTGTTGAAATATAGAATTACTCTTTGACTCCTTGACCTCTTTACTTTAATGCATTTTGTTAACTTTGTTGAAGGTACTGCTTCCATTGTGTTAATTTCTTGCATTATGCCACAGTACTGTACTATTCTAATCACATCAACGGTTGTATTAGGTTTGCTTTATTATGCCTGGCTGTGTAGAATATTATTTTTGTGGAATTACCATATCGTACACCAAAATTGGACATTTTCAACACAGCCTCCCAAATTTCTAGCTAAAACAATTTGGATGTCCTCTTTTTGACAGGTTCTTGAATTTTCTCTTTCTGACTCTGCCCCAAATATTGTTGTTTTTATTCCCCATTCTTTTCTCCAATCTTCCCTCATCTTAGCTGGAGAGGGGTATCTCATTGTTTATGGACAGGTATAAAACTTAGTGGACTGCACTGTTCTCCTGTCTTCTTTTGATAAAGATAGCAAACAGTGGAAAATATCAGTCGACATTCCTATTCACGTACAGATTGTACAATGTAAGAGACCCCATTAACATTTTTGAGTGTGAAATTAAAAGCCTGTAGCAGCCATTTAGAAGTCTATTTTTGGCTGCAAGCCAAGGGAATAGGTTTACTATTAACGTATTCCTTCAAAATGGTTCATTTTCATTCATGCCCATTCTGGTTTACTTACTGAATGAAGATAGGATGCTAAAAGAGGCACTAGCCCTGAAAAGATTGGTGATAGCAGGCTGAATGATGTTAGCAACGCTAGGGTGAGGAGAAAGATTATGGACTAGAATAAAGCTACCCAGATAAGGTTATGCAATGTTTTCTTATACCAAGTAGCTATCACAAAGTGCTCCTTAACCACTGTTACTCTTTTACTGCTGATGCACTGAATCATTCATGCAGCCTTACTGCCCTTTGCTCGTCTTGCATGATCATACTCCGCTTTTGTGCAAATATAAGCTGAAGCATACAATTGAAATGTTTTCACATGAAAGTCTCTGGGCCTTCATCCGGTAAAATGTTCCTAATACAACCTAATTGCATGGTGCTGATTCATTTCTTGACATACAGGATTGGTGCTTTTATCACTGGGAAGTAATTTTATGGTGTAGAGCCATGCTACTGGTGAACACCGTAATGGAGAGAGAACGCTGCAGCCTTGTGATTTCAGTTTACTGCCGTGAGCTTCTTGCTCCTGACACACTGGGCCACGAGCAAAACTTCCCAAAATTGATGTCTTCCAACCAGAACATCACCAGTCTATCACACAGTTGTAGAGAACAAGCAGGAAAATGGGATTAAGCTAGGTAGCCCATGGGGAAAAGCATTGTCATGGATTTGAAGAGTCATTAACCTGTTTCTGTACCTCAACACTACATGATCACTGCAGATGTTGGAAATATTTTATTTGGGAATATATAAAACGTTTCTTGAACTGGAAGTTTGCATTTTTAAAAAAAAATTCAAATAGAATATATTTATCATTGTGTACATTTAAAAAATTTTATTTTACTATGTGTTACTATTTTGTAACATATCCATTTGATCATGCGAGTAGACTGATATTTCACTCTGGAGGACTGCCCAGGATCTTAATTCTCAGTATGGATAGACAATATTTAATTCACATTCTGTGCTGTAAAACTCCTAGAACATGTTATGTTCAGTTTAAAGTTGGACACAGAGTGCACATGACAGTGTCACGGGTGAGTCAGTGTTTTCCAGGGGTAGGGGATGGATGCAGACAGTGCTCGAGGGGACCAGCCAATCACCCATATATTTTGGGCCTGCGCGAAGTTGGAGGAGTTTTGGAAGTCCTTTGTGGGGACTATGTCCGAGATTCTGGGGGTGAGGGTGGTTGCGAGCCCATGGGTGGCGATACTTGGGGTGTCAGCAGATCCGAGTGTGAAGGAGGGGGGAGGGGCTGATGTGTTGGCTGTTGCCCTTCCGATAGCACGGAGGCACTATGTAACGCAGGATTAGGAATTGTGATTGATCGTTGATGTGATTAGGGTCGCAGGATTTGGAATCGCCCAAGGTGGCGGAGTGGGTAAGTGACTTGGTGGAATTCCTTCATTTGGAAAAAAGTAAAATTTGCCATTGGGGGTCAGAGATGGGGCTCCTTTTGAGATGGAGGTTCTTCATCGCCTTCTTTAAGGAATGGTAAATGTCAGCGGGGGGGAGCGGGGCAGTTGGTGTTTTGATTAAGAGGTACACAGATCAGTGTATTGAAAGGGTGGAAATATGAGTTAAGTCACGGAGTATGTTCAGTTCACATGAGGTTAGGCTTGCCAGCAGAAATGAAAAATGTTTAGTTCAGATTTCCATTAATGTTCTTTATATATTTGTGTATCTTGTTTCCAGCAGTTACTGAAATGTTACAGCATTTTCTTGATACTGTGATTTTGAGGTAAACACAATTTTGGAGTTCATAGTTTGGAAAGCAAAGTGTCATTCATCTTCAAAGATTTGATGTTTCCATATTTTCAATACACCGGGAAATACCGCATCTAAATCCTTTAGCAATATCACAAAGGACTTTAAATTAAGCTACTCCCACCTTGCATAGTTTGTAAATTTGAGCTCGTCCAAAATTGCTTCCTGTATCCTAACTAGTACCAATTTCCATTCATCCATCACCCCAGTGCTTGCTGACTTCTGTTTGCCCAGAAATACCTCAATTTTAACATTTTTGTTTTCAAAACCTTAATTGACACATCACTTCTCATATCCAAAATCTCCAGTTCCACAATCTTGACTTGTTTACAATTGCACAATTTTTGGCCTTATGTGCATTCTCAATTTTCATTGCTCCCATCATTGTTGGCAATGAGTTAAGTGGGCCCTAAGCTCTGGAATTTACTCACTAAATGTCTCTACCTTGCAGCCTGTCCTCTGATGTTCTTAAAACATATCTCTTTAACCAAGATTGTGGTCACCTGGCCTAAGGTCTAATGTGGAAAATCTACGGTCTTTGTGGCTCAGTATCTGGGGATGTTTAACTATTTGTAGCATTTGTATTTTGTTTAATTTGAGTATGTTTGCGAGTTAATGTGTTTTGAACAAGTTTACAGGTTTGTTTTAATTAAAATGCATAATTATTTCCATTGAAAACTTGAAATGTGATTGATAGAAATTGTCCCTAATGAGTTGGCCACACTGCTTTGTGTTTGAGGGTGTCTGTTTATATTGTGTTAGCTGAAATGTAGCAAGACCAGCTACAGTTGTTGATTTATGTTTGAAAGCTTAAATGTTGCTGAGTATATGATTGCCAGATAAGTAAAATCCTATTTCTGTGTTGAGATTTTACTTGTTTGGAAAACTTGAAAGATCTGCTTTGTATCAATCTGCTTCCCTTGCATTTTCACTGCAAAATAAAATTCATGGGGTGGGATTCACTGATCCGCTAGCTGTGTTTTCCTGCATGGCATGCCCCCGCTGGCAGTGGGATTCTCCTTTCCCACAGCCGGCCAATGCGGTTTCCCAGTGTGGCCACCCCACGACGTCTGGAAATCCACAGGCGTGGGTGCGCTGCCGGCGGACCGCAGGATCCCGCCGACGGAGAATTCCACTGATGATTTCCATAAAAGCTCAAGGAAGAATAGGTAAATAGTTACCAGCTAATGTGGAAAATTTTAAAGCCTATTAAAATAATTTAAATTAAACCTATTTGTTGGTGTAAATGCAAATTGGATATGCCTATTATGTTTAGATCATTTTTGTGTTGAGGTAGCCAGTATATTGAAAAAGCAAATAAACTGCTTGTTTTCAGTAATCTGCCTGAAAGAACAAAATAAGAAATTAGAAATAATAAATAGTTATCCTCCCAATTTCTAAGTAGTTAGGAGAAATGGTGAGATGCTGCAATGATAAAATCTTAAATTTGAGCAGAGATTTATGCAGCGATGCTGTTAATATGTGAGCTTATAACTATCTTTTCTCTGTTGGCTGGCTTCTAAAATGTGCATGTCCTTTTTTTAGTCTGCATTCTTTGTAGCTATCCAAAGATGTGGCATTTTGGCTTCAGTTCGAATTTTCTGAAGTGCAAAGAAACTAAAGGTAAACCTAAAATAAAAAAACCTGTTTATTTGTCCTTCCTGTTTCTTTGTTATAAAAGACGATCCATGACTGAATTCAGGCCAAAGAATGGGATGGCCTGAAATGCTGGTTTAAAAAAAATAGTGCCTTGTTGCTAGCTACCTCGTGTTAAATGGATTTTACAGCTAATATCACCCTATTGGACATGGTTCAGACTGTTCAAAACAACAGTGAGCTTCATAAGTAGGATTCTACATTTTGTTTAACTTTTCTGTCTTGGGTTCAAGACTTATTTATTCACAAAGTCACAAGTAATGACGTTTTCGATGTAAAATCATTTAACTAATTTTTGGAAGTCAAACGGTTATTGCAGCCTATCTAAATCCTGTATGTTGATTTGTGAAAAATTAAATTCAGTTTTATATTTGTCTTGAAGGTAAGACATACTATGCTTATCCAGTAATTATAGTAAACTGATAACTTAATATGTTGTCTTGCTGAAGCAACATTGTCATGGTGTGGTGAACAACATTATTCGCTCTTAATGATCTTTGTTCATAATTTTGGTATAAATTGTCAATTTCTTTGTGGTACTCAAAATGGAAGAATATTACTTATATCAGTCACTACTTTGTAAACTTCAAATCACAATTGCCATACCATCATGTCTTGGTCTAACTATTTGCAGTGAGTACACTCACAAACAAAATCAGTGTGGATTATTTTGGAGGTAATCCATGGTTTACCCTGCAACTGACGTAGCTAGAGTTAGAGAAGCGGGCATGCATTAACATACTTTCTGAAGCAAGCAATGCCTTGGTTATTTTGGATTTGTTTTCCTGTGCGACATATCTTTATTACTAAGGCAGTATAAAGGCAAGTGAAATTATTTTCTACACAGAAATGGAATGTAATGGCGCACCCGTTTGATTTTCTTTTCTGAATTCGGGTAAAATGCTAATCCGAGGAAGGCCCTGTGCCAGTTCCTTGCAACAGTTCACGTTTTTGTGTCGCTGCCAGTATATTTCTCATACGTATCCATTTGGGTGCCAAGTAGTTGCTCCCATCTGTCCTCAATGTGAAAACAAATTCTTTGGAGGAGGTTACAGACAGAGGGGTGCGAGGGTGCATATGAGAGCAAGTCTGGGATTTATGCCAAACTGTGACCAAACATTAAATAGACAATTAAATAAAATTCATTGTTCGTATGTCAGCATGAAAGAATATATCAGTATAATATGGCGCAGAAGGTCTGTTGATGTATTTGTGTGTTTTGTTTGTAATTTTGGAATTGTGTGAGCATCCACATTGGATTGTAGAATGACATCCGCCCTTTTGAATATTAATGTAAATGAATACGAGGCTAGTTTTGTAAGGGCGTTAGCATGCATCAGAAGTACTGCTTGTCTGTTCATCAAGGCTTGTTTTTTTTAAAGAATTTTGTTTTGTCTGTAAAGCTTATATAAATAATCTTTATATAGGTTTTTCAGTAGTTGTCAAATGTAGCAAAGGTAATCGAATTTAAATTGAAGACGTCTTTCTTTAACCTTTTTAAAATCTTTTTTTCTCACATTTTTACATTGTGTTCCACAAAAGGAGCTAACAGCGTCACTTTTTTTTTTGTTCTACAGAGAGAATGATTCTAAGGAGAGGATTCCCTGTCCCTATTTGGCTTGCGTTTGAAGTGCGGCAAGTATCTATATTTTGGCAACAAAAATAGCATTCAGTGTCATGTTACAATTTTTCCTTTTCTAATGAGACGCCATTTTTGCTTCTGAGCCAAGGATGTAAATAGTATTTGTTTTTACTAATATTTTGGATGTTAATTTTGAGTTGGTATCGATTCTTTGAATTGCTTGAGGGGCACGGTAACTAAGCCAGTGACACATTAGCAAGGACTATGGCAAAATGAAAATACCTACAGTAAACTATTTGTTGAACTGAAATTTCAACAAAAAAAAATGTTTTAAGAGTTAAAACGAGTAACACAAATTAAAGTAACAAAAGGTAATTTTCTATTTGGATGGATGTACAAAATAATGGCGAGTGATTGTTTCTGATCTGTAGGGACAACACTGCAATGTAGGTGTGCATTTCAAAATACTCATGGGCTAAACATTGTGCTCAGATTATTAGAAACTCTACAGTTTAAGCTGTTTTAAAATATGGAAATAAAACATCTAAATCTAGTATAACTAGCACAATACAGGAAATTCTAAAGCTGCACACACAAAACAAACATGGCTGTTCGTTGAGATGAATGATCTGGTGCAGTGTGAGGCTGAGATACTTTTATTCTAAATTGATTATTTTCTGAGGAGGAACTTGTTTTCTTTGCAGAAATGATCATCCAATTTTATAAAACAACACAAATTAAGGACTCTAGCATTTTGCTTGTAGTTTACATAGCATGTCCTCAATATTTTTGAAGTAATTATCATTCTTTTATGCTGATTTGCTACCACCCTTCCCCCTCAAAAAATGCAAACTCAAAACATTATTTTTCAAAAAATATTGCCTAATTAACTAGTTTTCATTACATAGTAGGTTTACTGTAGCAGGTTCCTAAATTTTAGACAGTATAAATCAATTGTATTTGAGGAATTATGGAAAATGTTGGTGTGCTATTTCTCTTATTCCATGAGTATTGACCATGGCAAATTCAACCTACTTCATACATCTAGGGGAAGAATCCCAGAGTTTAGGGCCATGTGGCTAATGGCACGGTGGGGTGAAGAGCGTTGGGATGTGTAGAAAGCAAATTTAGTTGAAGAAGGCAAAGGAAGAGCTGTAGATGTGCATTAAAAGGTGGAAGATAGAGTTAATTATAAAAGGTTGTAGAAATTCAGGAAAATATGCACACAAGTTCTCATTGAACTCTCGTAATGGATTTAAGTCACTGGAATGAATTTGTAATTAGAATACAACATAAATTAATCTTGAAATTTAGTCATTTTAACAGTTCTTATTGACATGGAATAAATTACATAAAATTGAGATCATTTTGAAATATATAATAAATAACCAACTAGCTTGTGTTCAGGCCTGCAGCTATGACATGTTACTGCAGCATTTATTCCACAGTATTGACGAGTGAATTTCAATTGCCTTTTCAGAATTACTTCTTCATGCTGTCTAATATGTTAAAATTAAAATGTTGGCAATACTTTATCTCAATAATGAATGATTTAATCAAAATAATAACTACATTCCAGGGGCAGTTACTACGTAATGTGATTGATTTTTGGATCAGTGATTCAACAAAATCTGTTTCAATCTTGATGCAGTAGGTCATTTTACTGCCTTGCAATTATTTCCATGATCTAGGCTCATATCTAGAACTCACCTTGCAAGAGAATCATGACACAGCAATGGGCTGCACCAGCAAACTAGTTTCTACTTGTTTTGCCTCCTTTTACTCCTACTTTCTTGCATGGATTGATTTATGCTGAAAAATGTGTCCCTAGGTCAGTGTCTTTCAAACTTTGTCAACATTGCGACCCACGCTGGCCGACCTTTCTGACGCACCATTATTGCTTACCTTTAATGTGACAGGTGAGCCTGCTTGGTCCCTACGATCTCACTTGCTTGTTCCCCACGATCTAATTTGCTTGGTCCTCACAATCTCACAATGCTAAAGATCTGCTAAGGGCTTCAGCTGATGATTTAAGTCAGTTTTTTTCCTTTGAAACAAAATCAAGAGGTTTGTCATCGAACTCGCCACGTTTAGTCTTCAAGTGCCTTTGAAGATTTGGGTGTTTCAAACTTCCATTTGCCAGTACTTCCTGCATGTAACATACATGGGTTCATGGGTTTTTCATCCTGATTTGCATTGGCACAATAAAGCCAATCCTCAAGAAATCATTTTTATACGGCTTTTGTTCCGGATTTCAGTTTCTTCTTAATGAGTTGTTCACCTCTCCATTCTCACCAAAACACTGACTTCCTGGTTTCCAGAGAGCAACACAAAGTAACGACTGCCCAGTGTTGACATGTTTCAGCCGTATTGACTGGCCTTGTTTGATCGGTATTCCTGGCTGGCAAACTTGGCCTGGCTTCCCTCTCACTGTCCAGTAGCTGTATCCGAAGAGTGCTGACCACTTCCTGACCAGTACTTCACATTGTAGCAGTGCAAGCAGACATTGTGCTGGCCGTTGAACAACTTGACCACACAGCCTAGCACCACTGCCTCATGGGCCATGGATCTCTCCCTCATGTGCTGACCTGGCTGCAGACCACATGCCACATGTAAATCTTGTCTGTTAAGTTAGCCTCTGAAGTAAATGTAGTATCGCTATCTGAGCTGATATCTGCAAATGTAAAAGCGAGTGATGCTGTTTCTTCATCAGCCCCTTCATCCCCTTTCTCTTCTTGCTTTTGCACACCACCTGGCCATGTAATAATTCTTGCAATCTGAAAGAAGCAATTCACAAGGATAGTGGTGAAAAGAGGAGGAGAAAGCAAGAAGTGAATGCTTAAACCACCTGCAGTTTGTAAATTAGAAGAGATTGTGGGATGTGGGAGAAGAAGAATTTACTTTGAGAATACGTACATTTCCATGGTTTTAGTTCTGCGGCTGGACGTGAGCTCCATCATGGCCATTCGAATTACGTAAAATGCCATCGCCTGAGGGAGATGAGGTCGTGCATCTGCACCTGTTCCCTGCTGGTTCGTGCTGCTGCTTGCAGTTCTGCACCACCTTGTCCTGCAAGAGAGAGTGAGAGAGGTGTGCCAGTGAGTGAGGTGCAATGTGTCTTACTGCTGTGACTGTCATGGTCAAATTGCTAGCATTGCATGCAGGCTGAGATGTGGGCGTGTGTGGCTTGCAACAGTGCTAAGTGTGTGAGGGTGAGGTGAAGCTATGAGTGTTAAATACGATTTGTAGTTGGTAGAGATTGTTGGTAAGTGAAGGGAAGGTGATAAGTTGAGAAGCGTTTGAGGCTAGTGATGGATTATGGCATTTGAGGATGCACTCACGGACTTTGACCACTCAGGTGAGGTCTTTGAACCTCTTGCAGCATTGCATCCAGATCCCTAAGGGTTACACTGCTGAAATTGTTTTGTGTTGCTACCTCCTCTTGCTACAGTGTCTGTCTGGTGGATCTCTCTTCTCTTGTCCGCCTCCTGCAGCAAGTTCTCCAGTTGAAATGAAGTGAAAATCGCTTACTGTTATGAGTAGGCTTCAATTAAGTTACTGTTAAAAGCCCCTAGTCGCCACATTCCGGCGCCTGTTCGGGGAGGCTGGTACGGGAATTGAACCGTGCTGCTGGTCTGCTATAAAAGCCAGCGATTTAGCCTAGTGTGCTGAACCAGCCCGTTCTGCATTGAGAAACCTTGGAGCATACTCTCTGCCATGATGTGCCATTCTTGCGACCTTTCCAGGTCAAACTCATGGTTGAATTTACTTCTAACACCTCCTCCCACCAACATGCACCTTCCCTTTAAGAAGTGCAAGTTGGCTTTAAGTAGTGCGGGGTAACTTGCCCTCAAACGATTTTGTGTTCCAGCTCAGGAGTGCTTAGTGTTGCATACCGCAATCATATAAATTGGCAGGCAGTACCAATTACCAATGCAACTGCTTCAGAAGCAACGACCTGGGTTAACCGTGATTCACAATCACCTCAGCCCTTTTTCAGGGGTAATAGAACTTTGTGATCCTAGTGTCAGTGGGTCACTTGTAGAAAGCATCCCAGCTGAACTTGAAGTGATTTTGTCTTTCTTGCACAAGTGCAGAATTTGAAGAGATTTGCTGAATATCAGTGAAAGTTTTTTTTTTTTCCCTTTCCAAGCTTTGGGCAGTAAAGCAGCTGCAGTTCCTAACTGTTGACTTGGTGAAATTGGTTAATTCAACATACTCCAGAAGTCAAACCTTCCCTCGTGTGTAAGGCTCAGTGCATCCCATTCAGTAAATGTACCTGCTTAATCTTTGCAGTGAGTATTATGTTTGCCTACGAAAATCAGTTTAACTCATTGCTGTTACCTCTAAATGAGAAATTAACTGCATCGTATTTTTTTATATTCACAGATATATCACGTGCAGCGTACTCTTAACCTATTGTTAGTAGTTATGAAAAATATGTATTTTTGAAATTGGAGATTTCTACTGTAGTACCTCTTATACTAAATGGATATCTCAAAATATGCCAAAATGGTTAATTGTTCAAAGAGTAAATTTATACTCCTGAATTAAAATGCAGAAGCCACTGTATCTTGAATGGTTCGTTGAAGAGGAAGTACATCACAGAGTGAAATTTTGGGAGTGATTTAATGGCCTCGTCATGCCTGGCGAGAATCCGTGTGAGCTGCTTAGACCGCGGAGCTGCCTAAATGGGGAATCTCAACTGGCGCCGCCAAGGTTTGTGATCAAAGTGGCTCTCTTCCGTTGGCGGATTCTGGATCTCGCCTTGGCGCGGCAAGAAACAAATAATCACCAATTAAGGTCGATCTCGATCTCATTAATGAGATGGTCGTCGTATCTAATGGCCTCCTGGGATCGAACTGGCTCACTGCGAGCGACGATTAGTACTGATCCACACAAATGTGCACCAGGTGGGACAGCACCTGGGGGTTTCCCAGGCCATGGGAGGCCTCTGGGTGATCAGGGACAAGGCAATGTGGCACTCTGGCTCTCGCTATGGCACCTTGGCACTGCTACCCTGGCACTGCCAAGGTGCCAAGCTGTCAGATCCACCTTGGCAGGAGCACTGCTAGGGTGGCAGTGCCAGGGCCTGTGAGGAGCGATGGCCATGAAAAGAGGGATGGGGGGGTATATGGAGGGTAGGTGGGTTGATGGGCGGGAATGAGGAACCACCGGAAGATTGTGGAGGGTGGGGATACCGGAAAGGGGGTGTGGGACGGCCTGAAAAGGGGGGTGCCCTCAGTGACTCCATAGCAGGGTGACCTCACTGGTGGGAGTGGGGGTGGGGTGGGGTAATACACATGTGTGTGGGGGGTGACATTGCCTGTAGGTGGGGGGCATGGGGGACTCAAGCTCATTTAGAGATTGTGCACCCTTCCAAAGTGGCAGCCCGATGTCTAAAGTGTGGAATAGCGTCGAGAGAAACTCGCAGGGGCCCAAAAAAATGACAGTGCCATCAAATAGCAGTCAGAAGCTCGCCAGCGTAGCCGTCGAGGAGCTCCTGGGCAGCGTCACTTGCTACGGCACTTAGAACTTGTCCCATTAAATCCCACCCCTTGGTATTACCACATCTTGGTTTGATTTGATTTATTGTCACATATACCAAAGTACAGTGAAAAGTATTTTTCTGCGGTAAAGGGAACGTACACAGTATGTATATAGTAGACAAAGAATAATCAACAGTGTACATTGACAAATGGCACATCGACAAACTGATTGGGTATAAAGATAGCTGGGATCTAACCGGCTCGAAGCGAGTGACGATTAGTACTGGTCCACGGGCAGAACAGCACTGGGGCGTCTCCCAGGGCATTGGAGGCCCCTGGATGGCCAGGGAGAGGTGCACCAGGTGGGACAGTTTTCTGGCTCTTCCTCTCCAAACTAAGTAGTGGTTGTTTGCTGCTAGAATTCAGTTGGTTTGGTCTAATATTTTTTCATAGGAATACCTTTTTTTAAATTAGGCGTTGTCTGTATTTTGAGGCTTTTGATTAGAAGCCAAGGAAAAAGTCTACGCTGTGAATGGTGATCCCTTTTACTTGTGGGTTTGCCAAATGCTATACAATAGAAGAATTAGGCTTTTGTGTCTTAACGGAACACACTAACATTTCAATGAGGGTTTTTCAACTTAAGTGCCAGCATTCTATACTATTGCAATTCACTGGGTATTGCAGCTAACACTTTCTCAGTGCTAACATTTGAAGAAATTCCTTTTGTAAATGATTACACCAACAGTGTAATCTTCCTTTCAGTACCCTTCAGACAGTTAAGCATGCTCAAGTTGACAACCCAGAAAATCAATTGTCATTCCTCTTCAGAGTGAATTCATTATTTTCTTGATGCAGACAGACGACAGTTTTCACCTTTGTATGAAATTTTCCACCTGGTTCATTAAGTTCGGTATCTGTTGTAAAGTTTTGAGTTTAATTTTATTCGGCTGTGACACTGCAGTTTCTCATTTTAATTTATTAAGATAACATTTATTCACAGAGCTTGCCAGCACCTTCTGTCTCCTGGGATTGATATCTTGGATACTATATATCCAAGCAGAGGTTAAAAAATGAATGATTGATCACTCTGAACACGTCACCACGGGTTTTAAAAAAAAATATTCTTTCAAGAGTTGGGCGTCGCTGTTTAAGCCAGCATTTATTTACCATCCCTAACTGTTAAGAAACGGATTCCAGGATTTTGAACCAGTGACCGTGAAAGAATGACAAAATAGTTCCAAATCAGGATGGTGTGTCTTGTTGGGGAACTTGCAGCTCGTGGTGTCCCATGTATCTGCTGCCCTTGTCCTGCATTTGGAAGGTGCTGTAAAAGGAGCCTTGGTGAGTTGCTGCAGTGCATCTTGTTGACACTGCTGCCACTCTTGTCGATGGTGGAGGGAGTGAATATTTAAGCCAGTAGATGGGGTGCCAATTAAATGGGCCGCTTTGTCCTGAATCGTGTCAAGCTCCTTGAGTGTTGTAGGTGGTGCACTCACCAAGCAAGTGAAGAGTATTCCATGATGCTCCTGACTTGTGCCTTGTAGATGTGGACAGGCTTTGGGGAGTCGGGAGGCAAGTTGTTTGTTGCAGGATCCTAGCCTCTGATCAGTTCTTGTAGCCAACTATTTATCTGGCTGGACCAGATTGTAGTAGACTTCTTGAAGGATCCAGGATAACTCCATTTAAAATGTCCAAATAATCACAAAGTTAAAGGGAAAAAATGAGATTATTTGAGAAAACATGCTCCAGACAACACCTTCGGTTGCGACCTCGAGCAAAATATGATAATCAGTTTTTGTTTGTCTAGACTGTTATAATTGGTCAGTTTAAGGAATGTATCAGGTGGCTGGTTTTTAGGTGAGTGATGCCTGGTGCATGGGTGTTTCCTGGGTGCATGAAGGACTGATGCACACCTAGCTGAACGGTTGGTGGGAGGCGGGTGGGACGTTGATGGAGAATAAAATCAGCAAAGGGGAATGGGAGCCTAACAGCAAGTTACTGTGTCTGGAAAGATTGTTTCTGTGGGGATGAAGATGGAATGTATGTAGTGGTGTGGGAGGGGTGGATGAGATGATGGAATTGGTTAGGTGTGGCTCAGTGGTGGAGGCAGTCATTTGATACAGCTTAGTCAAAGGTTAAGGTGTTTTCTTGTGCTGAAAATGAAGATTCACTGGATTTGAATGGGAAAATTTAACAACGCTGTCAGGTCAACTAAACGAATATATTAACATTGATTCAAGAGTTTTTACAAAGTCTAACTCCAATGGCCATGACATTGCATAACTTCCTTCCTTAAGTCAAAGTTTATGTTACACAAAATTTGAATCCTAAACAAGGACTTGTTCATGGAACACGATTGGTAGTTAGGAAGCTTTGGTTCTTCAGTGATAGATGCTGAAATCATAACAGGCAGATTTCAAGGAAACAGTATTTATACTTTGAATAATATTGAGCCCATCAGATGTAAATCTGCCTTTCAACTCAGGAGAAAACAGTTCCCAATTATTTTAGGACAATAAACAAGCCACGAGTCAAATTCCTAGGCCTGTTGTACAAATGGACAACTTGATGTCGCTTTTTCCAGAGTGAGAAGTTTTGATTCTGTAAAAGGATGACGAGAAACCCTTGTACTTAAAGAAGTACTGCAATCAAGATAATAATTTGACTGCAAATGTTTTGTTGGTTCTGCTAATGCACTATAGTTTTACCCAATAGTACTCTTCAGATCTCATTTTGGTAACTCTCTTATAATGAAAATATTATCAATAGGGACAATTCCTTTTCTCAGCTACATCGGTAATGCTGCAACATGTGAACAAGGTCTGTCATCCATGATTTTATTGTGAAGGATTGCATTGATATCCTGGCTTTGACTGAAACTAGGCTCATGGGTGGCAGCATGTTCTCTTCAGCTAGTTACCATCCTAAACTGCCACAGTGCCCATTATCACCAAATGAAATCCTGGTCACTCTTCCAATTTTTTTGGCATCTTCTTCCCTTTCTTGGAACCTTATTCCATCTCTTGTGTTTCTTTCAAAATTGTCAGTGTTTCTTGCCCTCTGCTTTGCCTATCACCTAAATCATTGCTGATCTACTTTGGTTCTTGGTCTCTCAATGCCTCCTTTAATGGTTTTAATAACGTATCAAACAATGAAATATTGCTTTAGTCATAATTGATACCCACCATCTGGATCAGGTATATAAACTGTGAGTGTTATTGATTTTTATGCTGAGATCTCTAACTTTGGCTGTAGATGTTTTAATAAAATTCAAGCAGCAATTTGAATAGTTTTTCAGATGTACAATAATAGTCATTGCACCCATATTGACCTCTTGACATACAATAAAGGAAAAATTAACATATGCAAGAACAATAACTGGGATAATAAAACCACTTGATAAATGACTGGGAAGGAGAGCAACAAAGCACAATTGAAAGAGATTCAGAAATAGAAACACCTAGAAGTAGAAGACAGACTAGTAAAAGTTTATTTTACTAAAAAATTATTTTAAAGCTATAATACCTCAAATATTTTGTCAAAAGCATTAATATTTGATTGGGGTATTTGTACTGGAATAGCTTTAAAATACGATTGTTTAAAAAAAAGTATATTTCTGATGAACAAAGTATATTCTGAGATTTAAAATGAAGTAAGTTTATTCATCGGCAAACCGTGGCTAAATAATGTCAGACCTGTAAGAGATGAATCTAATATATTTCTTACTGTAAAGATTATATAAAGTGTACAGGTACATGTAAAATATCTACCTTGTTGATATTTGTTGTACTGTACTGTGACAATAGGACATGTTTGTACCTCATTTTCCATTTGATGACTCTGAAGTGATCCATAAAGTCAAATTCAGTGTACAGAGAGGGGAATTTGAGCAAGAGCCAGTTTGTGATCCAACTATACAACTCTTAGCATCTCGGTCAAATGTGCTACTGGCAGAGGCCTGGGATTAGGTTTCGTGGATTAATACTTAATGGAGATTAATAATGTTTCCAGGTAATTTTTCATACCAAATAATGATGTTACCACGGCATTTTGGGTATTTGGGCTATGTTTAAGTAGATGCGTCTTAATTAACTATCCATAGTAAGAAGTCTTACAACACCAGGTTAAAGTCCAACAGGTTTTTCTCAGATTCACCTGAGGAAGGAATAGTGCTCTGAAAGCTAGTGATTTGAAACAAACCTGTTGGACTTTAACCTGGTGTTTTAAGACTTTGTACTGTGCTCACCCCAGTTCATCTCCACATCTTAACTATCGATGTGAGAGTCTGAATTTGTAGTGTGGCGCATGTTAAAACGTTAATTGTTTTACTCTGTATTCACAGAGCATTAAGCATTAATTGCATAAACCGAATAAAGAATGCATCAGAAGTAGAGTTTGCACTTTGGGATGAGGTAGTAGGTTGTATAGTTTTAGGGTCACACCCACACTGGGAGATAACTATACAATCTACTGTCTTTCCTAAGGTAGCAGAATATCTTCCGCAGCAAAATAACATCCAGTGATACGTTGCATGCAGTGCTGTTATATATCCATTATAAAATAAGAGAAAAGTGGCATTTTGCATCTTGTACATATTATTTAGAGGACAGGAGTGTGTTCTTATCTAACCTCATTCTAGGTGTTGACAGCAAACAAATTGCAAATCATGCAATACATTTTCTTCCTGTTTTTCTATTCACTTTTGCACTGTACATGTAGATATTTTGAAAGGAGTCTGTGTGGGAATCGCAGTAAAGTTTACAGCCTTAGTCTAGTGTTTCTTGACTTGTGATGTTTAATCAAATATTCTCCGTATAAATATTTGCGAAAATTAATTTCCCCGTGCACTTCATATCATTAATTTTTGTTAATTTCATTTCTTGGGTATATTTTGCATTAGTATTTAACTAAATATTGCAGAACATTTGACAAAACAGTGGGAAGCTGAGCTTGTTTATTCTGTATTACTAATTTGGTTTATTTACCCTTTCCTGTGTGTTTCTTAAAGTTTTTATATTTTATGATTCTGAAATCTCACTAAATTCTTGCCTTGTTATGTTCATATCCAAATTGAGTTTATTCAAAAAGCATTTTGCTCTTTTCACATGCAGTTGAAATAAGTAGACTAGCTTAGCTAACTTATTCAGTGACCAGCTGAGCCATATAGACCAGGAATGTGCCAGATTCCATCATCTCTCAGTGCCATATTAACTTATCTCAGCCAAGTTAGCAGTGCAAACCTGCAGTTGACTTAAACAGTGCTGGCTTTTGGACAGAAAAGGCATTGAAGCTTTCTCTTTCCAGCAAAGCCCTCCGTTGAAAACTGCATGTGTGAACATCAGTTGGGTGCAGGATTGGGTTTCACTGTGATGCCTCATATATTTAAGCAGCCTATCAATGCTTATTGGTGTTGATATGGCTTTTTCAGCCTATCAATGCTCATTGGTTGATATGGCTTTTAATGTGCATTTTGGCACGATATTAGAGGGTGGCTGCCCATGAACTGTAAAGCAGCAAGAATTCAAAGCTTTCAGTAGAGGAGGTGAAATGTGAGGGTGGGGTGCAAAATAACAGAGTACTGGAGTGGTGTTGAGGTTTTTTTTCAAAAATAAACATGTATGTCTTTTCTGGACGGAGCTCTTATTTTTGCAAAAATAAGAAACCAAAATGGTCATAGGCCTCTTACTGGATACTGAAGGCTCCACTAATCAGTACTTGTACTTTAAAATATTTCATTAATTTTCCATTACAGAAAAAAAACCAAGCTGATCAATGTGGAGAATATAGTGAGCTCCTGGGTAGAGGTAGTAGGTTGCATAGTTCGAGGACTGAAATTTTGGCCCAAAGGAGATAACTATACAACTTGCTGCCTTTCCTAGGGCATCATACTGAACATCACAACTGGACGTCTTAAACTTCCACAGACCTGACTAATCAACGCACAATAAGTTTATAAAGGTGATGTATAATAGCATTGGTTCTGGTCTGTTTGTGAATTTCTGTGTTTGAATACTATATGGTCTACTGTTGTAAGTTTTTTTTTTTTTTTTTTGCTAGTGTTGTTGACATAAATTATTTATATTACAAGTTGTCAAATATTGTTAATGTTTGTCGTTTGTTTTGGTGTAACTGCTTTGAAAATACATTTTCATACCTGGAAGATTTTTGTAATTTTATTTAAATAAATATTTTTCTTGCAAATTTGTCGTTTAATTTTGTGATTGTGAAGAATATCTTGTTCCCACATGCAAGGTTTCTATTGGTAAAAATGAGTTGCTGAACTCAGATGGGTGACCATCTCCAACTGGAGAAAATCTAACCAAATCTCTGACTTTTAGCAACATTACCATGGATCAGAATTTACTGAATTCCACACCATAAACATCCTGGGAGATGTTACCCTTGACCAGAAGCTTAACTGGACTGAGGCTGGGAATTCTGCAGTGGGTAACTTACCACTTGACCCACCAAATTCTGTTCACCCTCTACAAGCCAGGAGTATGATGGAATACTTCAGGCTTTTTCAAAATGTGGGTCGTGACTCGCAGGTGGGTCATGAGCAGGTGTCAGAAGGGTTGCGGAGTTAAGGGTCGTGCCCTGTACTTTGTTGAACAGGAGAGTGTGGGGGATTCAGGTACATGGACACATAGACCTATCCTTCAAAACAATCCAGTGAAATGAGTGAGACAGATCTGTGACAGAAGAGATGGGGGAAAATATCAAAGCAAAGGATAGTCACTGAGTTCATTTATTCAAACTTGTTCAGTGAATGTCTTGTGCTGGTTGTGCGCCGCCTCACTCGCTGCCCTTAACTTCACTCCTGACTTGTTGCAACTGCTCACTGTTGGGAGTAAGTTGCTGTCACCAGAATCCATTCACCTGGTGTTTTATTTCGACCCACATTAAAGTACTGGCCCCTCAGCACTTTGAACATACCAGAAGTGGAGCCGAGAAATACTCCTTAATGACACAGGGTCCTAAATCTGCGACCTCTGCCTCGCAGAATGATAATGGCAGCAAGGACATGGTAACTTGAAGACTCCTCTAAATCTCACATTTATGCCTAACTACTTTTGGAATGGTAGTTGGAAGGCTAATGTTTGAGACTGAAATAGGAAGGTAAGAGATTCTACATTTTTAAAAAAGTATTAATTTGTAAATATTTCATAACCTGTGATTAGTTTTCTGATATGAGAGTGCAGTCTTTCAATCTTCACAAAAAAATACTCCTTTGGTTTCTCACAATTGCTAGAGATGTGGAAATGCACAGATCTCCAAGTTTTGTTTGATTACCGTTGGAAGTCATGAGGACAGTTTGCAGAACTTTCCCTACGGAGTTTAACTTTGAGTCCATCATGGAATAGTGTTTCTTAATCATCCTAGCAGCTTTTGCACTAATAATAACATAAGGCTAATATATGAACAGGAAAATTGGATTCTTTTATTTCTGTCCCTTGACTGGGGCAAGAAAACCTTAGTGTCCGAAACACTGCCTTGACTCAGGATAGACTGGGCAAAGGAACATGGCGGGGGTCCTGAAGGTCAGCCAGTTTGCAGAAGTGGAATCCGGGAAAATAATTTTGAAAAAAACTGGAATACTCATCATTTATCCGGATGTGTGTAGCTTCAACGACACACAAGAAGCTCAACACTATCCAGAACAAAGCAGCCCGCTTGTTGGGCTACCCATACACTTTAAACATTTATATCTTCTACCAATGCATAGTGGCAATAGTGTGTACCATATACAAGGCACACTGCATCAATTTGTTAAGGCTCCTTCGACATCACCTTCCAAACCCACAATCATTAACACCTAAAGGACAAGAGTAGCAGAAACATGGGATCACCACCACCTGCAACATTCCCTCCCATTCATTCATTATCTCGACTTGGATCTGAACAGCACTGTGTATATTTACGGCAGATGGATTGCAGTGGTTCAAGAAGGCGGCTCACCATCACCTCGAGGGCAATTAGGGATGGGCAACAAATGTGAGCACTGTTGACTATAATCAAGCCCAATGAAACAATAACAAAAGCTTGAGTCTTGTTTCCCAGCAGTAAAATCTATATTTATTTTTAAGTTCAAAGCTATGCTGCAGAAGTACATTGTAAGTAAGTCCAGTATTTATAAATGGGCACAACATTTTCACATGAAAGGCCCCATTTCATTTTTCTTCTCACTCACTGGGCTGGTGAGCAAATTTTGTAACAAGGCATTAGAAATTTATATTGCTGTTAATAAAAACAAAAAAAATGTGCATTTTAAAAATAAGCTTTCAATTAGAAGACTAATTTGTTAGCCTATTTGTCACCATATTGAACATGTGTGTGGGCTTGGATAACGTGCTTTTTCCAAGGGCCAGTGCAGACTCGAGGGGCCAAATGGCCTCTTGCACTGTAAAATTTATGAAATCTATGTTTCATCTCCATAGTCTTGGCACACAGATGTTCTTGTTCTCTCTCCCCCTCTCCCTCCCCTTTCTCTTCCTTTCCCCCTCGCCTCCATCTCCCTTTCCCCTGTCCCCTCTCTCTCCATTCCCTCTCATTCTCTCCCTTCACATCTCCCTCTCTCTTACCCCTCCTCACTTCCTCCATTTGTCCTCCCTCACTGTTTTCTTCATGGTGATGGCCATTTTCTGGACTGTCCACCTCTCGTTCCCATCCAAGTCTAACCCAGTTCCAGCAGCACAGACCCTGCCCCTGCACCCACTTTCCATTTTTAAATATCTGGAAAAGCTGGCCAGGAAATCTCCAAATCCTCAGAGAAATTCAACATTTACTGTATCTTACAGCATAGTACCTTCCATTTAAAGGAATCAACACCATAAAAAGACATTATCTTGTTTCATGCTGACATAAAATGCGTGACCATTCAGTGCAAAATCTGGACCAGCATTTCAGAAATTTTCAACACCGGTTTATTGTGTTCTTTAAAAATTTACTTTACTTTGTTGTACAAAACATTATTTATTAAGAGTGGGCTGAATTACGTTTGTGTTACCACAGAAGTGGCAGTGAGTTGTAATTTTTACACCTGGCCCACTCTACTTAATTGCATTTCATTATTCCATAAGTGCCCTTATCAATAAAATATGGTCATAGTGGGTAAAAGATTCTATGGAACCAGCTTATATGAGAACATTTAATGTGACAACCACAGAAACCAATTAAAATGTGGTTTTGTGTTATTTTAGCTTGACAGAGTAATTGTACAATACACGGCTAGTCAGGAATCAAAATAAAATCTGGTGATTAAAAAAAAAAATGCAGCTCCACTGTACAAATTAACAATCAACATTTTTCAGTTATTTTGCAAAATAATTAAAACAAATTATTAACATAGTATTCATGCGGCAGAGTGAATTTCTCACAGATTGAAGTAGAATGCTTTTAGGACATCTTTTCCATCCTTTGCTAGAATAGCACCCACAATGCTTACGTAGTCACACAATACACTTATAAATCCTCTGTGAAAAGAAGACAGTAAAAATTATAACGCTATATGTTATTTTTGAAAAATCCAGTCTTAGTGATAAATAATAATCTGGAGGGAATCTAATTTTATCACAAATTTTGGTTTCAGATGGATTGGTCTACCTCTATTTTATTGCTCTCGCGGGCTTCTACTCTACATCTTTACAGTACAGGTGCACTGGATTCTCCAGCTCTGTAGGATCACCTCTGCAATGCATCGAATTCCATCCTTGCCCTTCCCCATCCTTGCCCTTCCCCATTCTTCCCCTGATTAGCAAATTTTTAAGTACAAGGTTAGCTTCCACAATCCCCCTTAATCCAACTATTGTTACTATTCCATCTGGTCATTGATTAATCTGAATGCATGAGCTTTAAAATTGGCAAGAGTAACAAAATTCTGCTGTGCTTCTATAAATTGCACATCCTATCCTTCATTCCACCCCCCCCCCCCCCCCCCTCCCACCCCCAAACTGCTTGCTTGGGCTGAACTCAATGACGAGCTATATTGCCCATAAACCCAACCCATTTTAATTGGCAAGACCATCTACATCCATCTCCATATCATTACTCGGGTGCAGAAAGTCTCATCTATGACAGTCATCTTCAAACTGACTTCTCTAAAATTTAGTCAACTCCAATCTTCAGAAGAACTTGGGTTCACCTATATTCTAAATTTCTGTTTTCCAAAGGGAGTCTCCTTAAAATCTCTGTTGGATCACTTTTTAGGTCAATTCCACCAACTGTTGCCTGGTTCTCATTTCATTCCCTACCTCACTTGTAGTGCTTTGTTTCCGGTGTTATATAAACAAGTTGTCATTCCCCGTTACTCCCAAAATGATTGTACCAAACAAGGAAATAGATCCTACCTGGACCTCAGATGTGATCCCCCCAGTAAATGGTAATTACTTTCAAGACCAAGACATTTGTTTGGTTGTCTTTTCCAGGTGTATACTCTAAGTGACAAATCCATTGATGCAGTGACCACTCGGAAGGGATCCTTTATATAACAAAAATATGAAAACAGTTTAATAATTAGGCAGCCATGTTAACTTGTATCAAACAAATTACAGAAATTCATACCACTTGAATTCCACTGATAGTTTCCTCATGGTCACTAAAGCTGGCAAGGTGCATTCCTTCGATGGAAAATAGTTTCAGTTCTATGCCTTGTGCCAAAATGATGGTATTAGTTCCATGGCCTTCAAGAAGTATATTGTTACTCCTGGCAGCTACTTTGCAGGTGAAATATCCAACCTGTTTAGCTTTTATTTAAAAAAAATCAAATTATTAAAATCACATTACAGATGAAAGTGTAGTGTGCAAAGTGCTTAATGATGGAAGAAATATTAACACTTCACACCAGCCCCATTCCTAGATCTAGTTAGCAATTTAATCAATGTCTATGATAGATGTACTGCTTTCTGCAGCTTTTTGAAGATCTGGACCATTCTTCGACAAACTTATGCGGCTATTAGATCGAATGGTTAGAATAAACACCTCGGCATCCATCCAAATGCAGTGCCACCCTCCACTACTTCACAATGCTGGACAATCTTCATATGCAAGTCTCGACAATCAGGACCGGGTGTTTGTCAATGGAGAATATACAGCCCAGTGAACCCAATTGTGAATTTGCCCAAGTATACACACTCGCTATCTATCAAGACTGGGATATCTAGTCCAGTATAAATGACACATGTAATAGGAGACCATTGGAGTGTGTTGCAGTGCACTAATCAACTAAATTAATGGAGAGATTTAGTTCAGATTAACTACACCGTGCAAATTAACATAAATACAAACATATAAACTGTAAACAGCGTATGGGATAGAAACCAAGAAGCTGAACCTTCAGGATATTAAGAAAAAAAGCATTTCAAAAGCAAAGCCTGCAGTAACTATAAATAAACTCAGGATTGCAAAATCGCATTGCATTGTTTTGTAGCATAGTGCAGAAATCTTTATACCTTGTATTTCCGACTTGTGTTTTGCTTTCTGAAGAGCAATATCAAGAGTAACAATACTTATTTCAGAAGATGTGACGTCGCTATGGATTAAGGTAACCACTCTAGATGACCTTTTTGGTAACCAACAAGCTGTGAAACAACTATTTAGTGGTAAGGAATCGGTTGTCAATCTGTCATCATCAACAGAATTCATTAAATGTTCTGTCCCCAACACCTAGAAGAAATACATCTTGTTTTAGTGGCTTAGCTCCTATATGAGACTAGATGTTTTTAATACTTTGTCTTTTATTCCATTTGTCCAGTAAGGCATGGAAAAATAACAATTCATAGCATCTGTTTTATTGACCCACATAGTTTGGTTTTATAATCTCTCTAACACTTACTCAAAAGGACAGAGATCCAAAGTGAACCGAAAATTTAGCAAGAACAATGGGGCCCATTCACAATTTAACTTGTAGGTCATAAAAGCACTGCGGCTGTACCTACTTCACATGGACTGGAGCCCTTCAAGAAGGTGTCTCGCCTTCACTTGAAGGGCAATTAGGAATGGACAATAAATGCCAGTAACACCCACTCCCTGTCATTGGACATGGGAGAGGAAATATCTCAATCTTTGACACTATTGTATTTGATTTGTATTTAATGTGACCGTTGAGATATTTCAGTGTGTGAAATGGACCTTATATTTAAAAAATCCTCAATTATTTTCTGTTTCAAAATCTGTAATCTGCTAAAACTTCATAAATTTCTGAAACTGACACTAAATCATAAGAACTAATTGCATCTTGTTCCAGTTTTGATGTGGAAACAGATAGGAATTAAGACAATGAACTATTGTTTTAGAAGCAAAAGTTAATGACTATTTTGTACAAAGCAGGGCCCTGCACATATAGAATGAGATGCATGACAGGACAGGAATGATGTTAGTTGAGATGAATGTTAGCCAAAGGATCTTTTGCATTCGCCTGACCTACCCAAAATATGGCACCTCCTTCAGGAAGGCACTGAAATTTAGATTGTGCTTTAGTCCTGGAGTGGGGTCATGAACCTATGACAGGGCTTAGGTCCAACCTTTTCTTTGTGAAAACAGCCGCATGGTAGCACAGTGGTTAGCACTGTTGCTCCACAGTGCCTGGGACCCAGGTTTGATTCCCGGCTTGGGTTACTGTCTGCACGTTCTCCCTGTGTCTGAGTGGGTTTCCTCTGGGTGTTCCCATTTCCTCCCACAAGTCCCGAAAGATATGCTTTTTGGGTGAATTGGACATTCTGAATTCTCCCTCTGTACCTGAACAGGTGCCGGAGTGTGGCGACGAGGGGATTTTCGCAGTAACTTCATTGCAGTGTTAATGTAAGCCTACTTGTGACACTAATAAAGATATTTAAATCAAATTAATCTCTTAAAATTAAATTATTTGTAAAAGGTAGCTGTTGAAATTGTACGCTGCCATTTTGAACAATGTCTTTGAGCTCTTCATGACTAAAGGGGTAAATTTTATGATCCGGTGGCAATGTCAATTGAATGGAAAATTTTGTAAGCCACAAGTTGTGAATACTGATCGTCTTCAAATGGATTTCTGATCTACATTCCCTTTGAACCAGACATATTAAATTGTAGAATCTGTTAGGATTCTGCAGAACGTGATGGTATAATGAAAGAACCAAGTTGTATTGTTGCCTGCACTTCACACACTGCTTCTACCTATGTACATATGCAAATATGTTACAGATTTAGTTACCAAGTATTCCCAACAAGTCCAGTGGATTTCCGTGTAATCTTTTAAGCCTGTAGTTATACTACAGCCAGTATGAAGCCAAAACGGTGTCAAGCTACTTCCGAGGGGTGAGTGAGTTCACGTCTTTTAGTTTTAATATCAACCTGATTCTTCACTTACACTGCCACCTTTGCAGTGGTGTGCGTTAATATTGATTTGCATTATTGTGAGCTGTGACAATGCAATGATTAAATGGTTAATTTCAAAAACATGTCAGATCTGCTAGATCTAGATCAGCAGTCAGATGATGGAATATACATAATTTTATATTCATAAAATACATACAAGTTACAAGATCATAGTGAGCATCTGTTTACCTTGGCAGGAATATCATAACTTTCCTTTGTACCAGCAATGATCCAACGGTGATTTGGTGATACCAGTAAAAAATCTACTTTATAAGCATCAATTACTGATAAGTGAGAGACCTGGCTAAGATTCGGAATGGTTAGTGTGATAAGTGCACCTCTTCCACTTCCAACCTACAATGAAAAATAAATGCTGGTCATATTGTTTATCACCAACAGACGCTATGATTCTTTTTAAACCAAATTTTAAATTAAATCTATTAACATTTTTAGTTTGGCAAAGTACAAATTTGAAACTGCAATAATTATGGTGGAATCACTGAAACTAAATAACAAACTGATTAAGATAAACTTTCTTGTCCATTGCATAGAAATTATAACACAAATGACTTAAATATAATTCAAACACATGGATATCACAATAACCTGTTACACAAACAGAAGATATATCAGAAAATCCAACAGGTCGAACATTCTGAAAGAAAAATACAACTGTGCTGAAACGAGGATTTTATTTTACAACAAAATTCAAGTTAGCCGAACATAAAAAGTTACTGACGGCTATTATATCCTTGTTTAGATTATGCTTTGAACTGGAATTAATTTTAACGTCAGAATTTCTAAAAGTGCAAGAATCAAAGCACAAAGAATAAAAGTAGAATTACATTAAAACAGAATAAATAAATATTTAAGTATTTTGACCATTATTATTTCCTTATGTCCTAAATTTTTATGTGAAAGTTTTTCAATAATCTTAATCCAACCTCTAGCTGTGACATAAGTAATACATCTCTGACTTTTAAATCAAAATTCTTAGCATAATTTATACCTGAAATGTGTTGTAGTATAAAACAGATATCATGCTTTCCTGATTGGCTCAATTCATTGCGTTTTCTCAACCGAAGAAGCTGCAAGCAAACCCGGGATGACATTTTCCCAAAATTGCACCTGCACTGCGTGTTGGATCAGGAGAGTAAAGCTGAGTGAAACTCACCGGCTTCACAGATGCCTTTTCTTGCATGATTTAATTTCAAAGTGCTGGCGAGGATCACACAGCCAGCTGAAGGGGTGGGACCTAAACATGCTGACAGAGCTGGGACTCTGAGATTGAGGCACCCTTTAAGAAGGACATCCCAATATCAGCTTATAAGGCCCCTTCCTTCCCCCAGGGAGGTCAGGATTCCCCCCTTCCCTTGCTCCAAGCATCAGAGCAGCCCTCCGTCGGGCATTGGGACTCTCCCACTTTTCCCCACACCCACACCAGCATGGCTCTCCCCTTTTTTTACGCACCGACCTTTGTATGCACTGGGCTCTTCCTTTCCCTTCTCGCAGGCATTAGGGCTCTCTCCTCTTATCCCCACCCCCAATGGAGGAGGGTTGCCCATTGCCATAGCCCTCTTGGCATTGCCCCCTCCATGTGCACCCGGCCCAGGAGCTCCCTGTGCCCGCCAGGGACCGGGGGGACCGCCGGAGGAGGCTGCACCCGGCCCAGGAGCTCCCTCTGCCCGCCAGGGACTGGGGGGACTGCCGGCAGTGACCCCCAGTGGGCACTGCCAGGGTGAAATGCACAGCCTTGCCCCTCAACCCTCTGGTTCTACAATCACCTCTGTGCCCCTGGTGTGGTTATCACACCAAGATTTTCGCTTTTGAAAACTAGTCGTGAATCTCACCAGTGTGGCGTCACATCTCCAGGGGAGGAAGATGTGTCGTGGGCAAACGCTACAACATCAAGCTAATTATATTCAAATTTATTTAAATCTATGGAAATCCAGTTGAACCTGATTACATCACTGGCGGGAAAGATCTCAAACAGATCTCGCCGGCACAAATCCTGTTTTTGGCAGTCCACGTGATTTAATAATAATAATCTTTTGTCACAAGTAGGCTTACATTAACAATGCAATGAAGTTCCTGTGAAAAGCCCCTAGTCACCACATTCCGGTGCCTGTTCAGGTACACAGAGGGCGAATTCAGAATTTTCAGCTTGTGGCCATTACGGGATTTGCGCCCATGGCTAACAAAGCCGCTAGATTGTGCCCATGATGGTTTCTCACCCACAATATATGTTACTACAAATATGGTTTATAATATAAGAAAAACAAGCCCAATAATTTCTAATTTTATATTAACCATGTATTAAAGCAGAATTTTTTTAAGAGTCTGAAACTTGTAAATGTTCATAAAAGGAACTCAGAAAGTTAGCATGCAAGTACAGCAAGCAATTAAGAAGGTAAATGGCATGTTGGCTATTATTGTAGAGGGATTGGAATATAAGAATAAGGACGTCTTGCTACAATTGTACAGGACTTTGGTGAGATCACACTGGATCATAGAATTCCCAGTCAGAAGGAACCCATTTAGCATATTGAGTCTGCACCGACCTTCTGAAAAAGCACCCTACCTAAGCCCTTTCCCATAACCCCACCTGGGGGCATAGGCAATCCACCTAACCGGCACATCTTTGAACTGTGGGAGGAAACCGGAGCACCCGGAGGAAATCCACGCAGACATGGGGAGAATGTGCAAACTTCACCCAGTCACTCAAGGTCAGAATCGAACCTGGGTTTCTGGCGCTGAGAAGCAGCAGGGCTAGCCACTGTGCCACCATGCCACCCAATGTGGGGTCCCCACATTAAAAGAAGAATGTACTTGAAGATTCACTAGATTCATCCCTGCTATTAGAGGATTTGCCTATGATGAGAGGCTGAGTAAATTGGGCCTATACCCTCTGGCATTTAGAAGAATGAGCTGATCTCATTGATACATACAATATTGTGAAGGGACTTGACCCAGTAGACACAGAAGTTGTTTCCCCTGTCTGGGAATCTAGAGAACGAGAGCACTGTTTAGGGATAAGCCAGCAACATTTAACATTAATATGAGAAATTTCTTCATTCAGAGTTATGAATCTTTGGAATTTCTATCCCGCAGGGCTGTGGATGTTTTATTTAGTGCTGGCGTAGACAAATATTTGGTGTCTCAGGGAATAAAGGGATATGGGAATAAGGTGGGAAAGTGGAGTTGAAGATTAGCCCCGATCTTCTTGAATGACGGAGCAGTCTAAAGGGTCATATGGTTTACTAAGCCTATCTCTTGTGTTACACTTCTAGATCTCTTATTCTCCTTGTTCTTAATTATTGTGCCATGTTGTCCACTGTGTGTGTGTGTGTGTGTGTGTGTGTGTGTGAGAGAGATTATCTTGGATGTATGATTTCCCCCTTTTAAGCCTCTTCCCACGAGGCCTTTGATCACACTGTCTTTCCATATCCTGCCTGCCATCAGCTGCTGTGTGAATGTCCAGGTTTGTGTCACAACTCCCCATGGGCTAAACCGTGAGACACCACTTGTATTGATTTGGAACATAAAACGTAATGAAAAGTCACCATCTGACATTTACTTGCGACTGTTATGGATTGTTTTCAATTTTCAGGTCCTGGCTTAGTATAAAAAAAACCATCCCAGCAGAGCATTTGACATTCTAAAAATACAAATCCTAGGGAAAAAATAGCAGGGAAATGGGAAAAACTACATCGGATGGGGAGAATTTGAAACGGAAAATATACCTTCATTCAAACAATGAAAACTAGAATGCAGACACTGAACAGCTGGATAAGATAGTTTTAAGAGATGGAGGAAAATCACAAAGATCGGGAAATCTAAGTACTCTGTGTACCAGTGAGTTGAAACTGAATTTTCAGCACCAACTTTGCCCATATTATCTCAGGTGAAATGATGCCACATTCTCCAAACTGTGAATGATAGAAACATTTTCCTATACATTTTCATTTCAGTCACAAGAATCAATTCTGTATCTTTTTGCCTTCTGCAAAATACTCGGTCTTTATCATTGTCAGACATGTCACAATTTTAAGCAAGCAAACCAGGACAGAACAAGTAGAAGAATACTTTGTTGCCCGAAACCCAAGAAATGCAGTAATTTAAAAATGCTGGATTCCCAAACTGAATGCATTCCCCAATGGGTGTTCAAAGTCAGAAATTTTCAGCCTGGTTATTACCAATTTTCAGGGCTTGACCAGTTCTACGCATTCCAGTATATCTGTTGAACAAGTCATAGAACATTGACTACAGGCATAGGAAGGACCCTGATCTAATCTTGGATGAAGTAACATGATGGTAAACGGGGTAAGTATTAATCCAAAAGGGCAAATAAACAAACGTAAGATGAATAATATATTTCAACAACCAATATAAATGATTTCATTCTGGCATCTGATATAAACATTTCATACCAATGCACACATTTTAAAATTCCAGGACACTAATATTATTAAATACATAACTTGACATACAGTTAGGCACAGCTGGTTATTCATGTTGTAGGTCACCAAATTGCAAACTGTAAGTGCCGTAGCAGATACAGCTAATTCGTCTCCAGTCCGTCCATTCCAAACTTTGATTGTTCCTTTGGAGTCTGCAGTGATTGCAAGGTCTTCTTGTGGAACAGTTATTAATTTCACCAATGGCTCTTCTTGTACTGGAGTTGACCACAGTTGTTTACCCTTTTGAAGCAAAGGAATATTGCTGATGTGATTTACTGATGTACAGGTGAAACAAGCCTTCTGGTCAAACATCTCACATACAGTTTTGTAAGAAACTTTATGGATAGAAATGATGGCCTTCTAATGGATGTGCTGAAATAACTGCAAACTGAATTATTGTCATCAAAATCCATAGTCAGTGGAATTCTTAATTACCACATCGAATAGCAAGCTGTTCCATATGTTGACTATACTCAGTGTAAAGAAATTCTTCATCTGGCACTAACTGTGGTCTTTGAACTTTTCATTGCCTCTTACACATCGTCTTGAAACACAATACTCCGTGTGTGTATCATAGAATTTACAGTGCGGAAGGAGGCCATTTGGCCCATCAAGTCTGCACCGGCTCTTTGAAAGAGCATCCTACTTAACCCCACACCTCCTCACTCTATCCCCATAACGCCGCAACCCCATCTAACCTAAGAGCAATTTAGCATAGCCAATCCACCTAACCTGCACATCTTTGGACTGTTGGAGGAATCCGGAGCACCTGGAGGAAACCCACGCAGACACTGGGAGAACGTGCAGACTCCGCACAGACAGTGACCCAGCAGGGAATCAAACCTTGGACCCTGGCGCTGTGAAGCCATGGTGCTAACCACTATGCTACCGTGCTGCCCCAAATTTTACAGGCATTAGTCATTTGTTTGCACTTAATAAGGATGAATGTGTACATTTATTTAATCATGTTAACTGACACTGAATAACATAGGTTAATATAACCATTCTATTGCTTTATATTGACAACTCATCTGGAATAAAGCCAATGTTGGGGACCATGCACTCATGAAAATAGGCTTGTTATCTGTACGTACTTTTCACTATTTGACAATTTATAATTTTTTTTTACAATGCACATTGACAAAATACAATGACAATTATTCCCACTGAACCAGTTAACATGAAGTAGATTTATAACAGATTGTGCCAACCTCTTGAATGCTCCATGCTCGCAGTGTACGATCTCTAGATGCTGTACAAACCAATGATTTACAGATCCCAGTATCAAATTGATGGTCAGGATTACTCAGGTACTGCAGACCAGTGATACTGTCTTTAAAGAGAGAAACAAACATGGGTTCTATTAATAATTTTCTGGGTTATTGCAGATCATCACGAGGGGGCTGGTTAGAAGCAATATCCAGATTGAATTGTTATTTGCATAGAATCCTCTATTTCTACTTTTTACTTTTGAGATTATAACTCTGATTTTAACCTGTTCTGCTGCGATGAGTGCTGTGGGTGGAATATTAAAATGGTAACTGGTTCCACAGTTTTAACATTCAGGATTTTCAGGAGCAGAGGGCACCCTGCTAGCTTGGGAGAAGATTACACTTTAAATCCTTCAATGCAGCAGCCCCCGTGGCCCCTCCATGATATTACTAATTATCAACACAAGAGACGTTTCTGATTCAGGTAACCAGAAACAAGGTCAGTGGGTTGCCAAATGTCTGACCAGATAAGAAGGAAGGATGCTGTGGTGATGATGCAGGGCTAGGGTAAACCAGAGTTATATGCCAGGGGATTAGCACTTCGGGAAGTGTGTGTCATTGAGTGGGGGATGGGTGGGAGGACAGGGTGGTCAAGAGATTGTGGCTTGGGGTGGGGCAATTGGGGGGTGGGTGGGGGGGGGGGAGGCGTTCAGGAGATTGGGGGTCCAAGAGTAGTAAGAGGGAAACTGGGAAATGCGGGTCAGGAGATTGGGATTTGGACAGGGGAAGAAGAAGGGACAATGGGGTGGGCATGGAGGAGGGAGACTGGAAAATGCAGGTCAGGAGATTAGGATTTGGGCAGGAGAAGAAAGGGGCAATGGGGTGGGCATGGAGGAGGGAGAGTGGGAAATGTGGGTCAGGAGATTGGGATTTGGGCAGGGGAGGAAAGGGACAATGGAGCCGAGCATCCTCTGCAACACCAGAGCAGGCCCAACATGGGAATTACACTGGAAAGGAACAGCCAATATGTGAGTGAATGGACTTTATCATGGGATGAATGGGGACGAAAGACACAGACTGGGAATTCTGACTGGAAAGGAGGAGAAGGAGAAGCAAGGTTTTTGAACAGTGAGCTATTAGACCAGGGAATGTTTCACCATTAATGACTATTGTAGAAAAGACTAGAGCATTATCTAACGAGGAATAGGATGTATTTGAAAGGGCTGAATATGAAAGGGTCTGAGAGGAAAGAGGATTACAACAGAAAATAGAGAGCGCTATAGACGACAAGGATCGAAAGCTCTGCTCCAGTGTGCTGTCTTCTCTATGAAAAATATCCAGTATTGTTTCTGAGTCGGGGGGGAGGTTTAGAAATGTTGGTGATGGTTTTTTGAGCTGAGATAAGGGTGTACCCTGCGAGGAGTGCCCCAGATATTGACCCCTGGACCTTTGAGCGATCTGTTTGGTTCAGGTTAGAATTGATGGAAGAAGCAATAATTTAAGAATTGTCCTTGCACATTCTCCCATGTTTGCAGGGTAGGTGAATTGGCCACGCTAAATTGCCCTTTAATTGGAAAGAATGAATTGGGTACATTAAATTTAAAAAAAGAATTGTCCTTACTGCAGAAAAAGCAAACTATTTTCCACTTACCACTGTGACCTCTGAAAGTTGTACAGGTATAATCGGAAGTGCTACGCCCTGATGCCATGTGTTGCTCCGTTTTGGAACGATGTAAATAATATCTTTTCCAGGAATTTATTTCACGGTCAGTGTTGGAGAGATTGCAGAAGATCCAGCGCTCCAGACACAATCTTCTGTAAATCCAAATGGCATGTATTTCTATCAAACATTTAGTACAGCTCAATCATCCAAACTTAACTAGACCAACTATATACACTGGCTACTGGAGCAAGTCAGATGCTGGGTATTTTGTGGTGAATGATTCCCAGAAGGAATTCCTCTTGCCGCAAGTCATGTGTGTATTGGGAAATTCTCTACTTGTCTGGGTGCAACTACACCAAACTGAAAAGATAAAGCAGTCTACCTGACCAGCACTTCATTCACTGGCCTAACTGGGGAACAATGGCTTCAGTGGATACGATCTTCTGGATACACTGCAGAAATTCATCAAGGCTTCTCTGCAACACTTCACAAACCTGCAATTGCTAACTCCCTGTTAGACGAGGGCAGCGCATGCATGGGAACACTATCTTCTCCAAGTCACAACCATCGTGACTTGCGCATATATTGCCATTCTTCATCATTACAGGGTCAAAGGCATGGAACTCCCTACCTAACAGCATTGTAGGAGCACCTTTACTGCAGTGGTTTAAGAAGAATGTCCACCCCCACTTTCCAAAGAGCAACAAGGCCAAACGTGTCCCAAAAATGAATTTTAAAAGGATCATGAAGTTTAAGTTAAATGCATAGCATATTACACCAGTCGTCTGATGTACTCTTGTTACACTCACTATCCAATTAACAATATTTACATCTTAGTCTGTAAAATTGAGGCTATCCATTCATAAGCAGAGCTGTGCAGAGCAAAAATGTTCACGGTTTGATCGTGTTATGGGCCAGGGTTTAGTGTATCATGGAGTTCACCTGACCCACAACTTTTACTAGATTGTGGTATGGGGAGCATACGGTCCACTCTACAGGTGTGATACAGCAGAAATGGAAAAGCATTTTTTAAAGCAAAACAATGTTTATGCTATGAACTCAAGTTAACCTTTTTAAAACATACAGTGAACATCTTAGCAACCATTAATTCAAATACAACCCCCAAAGACTACAACACTAAGTAAACCTTTAAGCTTTCCTTTTTAACATCTGTTGCTAACTTTTGGTTGGTTCTTAATTTGGCTCTATTTAATCACGTTTGCTCAAGAGTTGCCAGCTATCTTTTGACACCGCCACAAGGTTCAGAACCGAATACTGATCAATGACTCGATACACCAGTTAGTAAGTTCAAAAGCAATGCTCATTTATTTACACACAGTCAAATTTACTCGTGCATAAACTCTACAAACTAAACTACCACTATTACTAAGGCCTATACTTAGCTTTGGGCGCCCACTCAGTCAGAGGAACAATGGCCGTTGCTCAGTTCTGACGCTGTTGGGTTGAGCTGTTTACAGGGTAGCAACTAGGAGCGTCTCGTTGCGTGCGTTGACTTGGAACCTACTTGGTCTGATGCAGCTGCTAGGCTGGTCTCTCTCTTCGCTGAGAGCCAAAGCCAAAGGAGAGTGTTCTCCCTTGGGGGATACCTTTTATACTCAAAAGGGCTTCGGCCTCAACTAGTTGGGAACTTGGCCTCAATTAATTGGGTCTTTCCCAATCATCGGTATCGATTTTCCTCCAATAGAGGGGTGGTTCCCTGAGCGCTGGGCGTGTCCTGTGACTGTCAATCAGCTTTGTCTTAGCTTCTTCTGGCGCCGGGGAGTCTGTCCTAACATTGTGTATCTAAATATTTCCCTTTTGTCCCTGGAGATGGCTCATTAGTATGTAAATCGTTTGGTAGTTTCTGTCCTGTCTGAGCTTTTAAGGTTCTAATCAACAGACACAGCTTGCACCTGCTTGTTTCTTAGTATTGTCCAATTTTTCCTGCAGTCTTTGCAAGTGTCCATTTTGTAATCGGGAAGTGGCCATCCCAGATGGCTACATATCCATACGACTTAAAAACAAAACCCTTATCAGAAGCACATCAGGTTAAAGTCACTACTGTTATTAGTTTTAAATCACCAGGATCGATTTACAGTCTTTAGATTACAGAGAGAGATTCATACACCTTCTGGCTGTGACTGCAGCTATCCAGCTCTGAAAACTAAACTAAAACCCACCCTGCAGCCTGCTCAAAAATGAAAGTAAAAAGCTGACAGACAGCCCAGCTCCACCCACTCTCTGACATCACTGCAGTAGTAAACACCCATTTCTTAAAGGTACTCTCACATGACAATCCTCTATCTGCTAAGGTGCACTCCTATTAAAGTAAGGGAAGAATTGACCAGGGTTCTGCTCACTGTCCAGCAACTACAATAGGAAGTGGGTAAGCTTGACCTGAATTATGAAAGAAATTACGATATTTTGAGTGATCAAGGGGTGCTTTGTAACCATATCCCAGCAGGAACTTAAAAGGAGAGGAGTGAAGCACAACCAAAACAAGTTAATTTAAAAAGGAGTAAAATTCAAACAATAACTCTTAGATTTAATATACACCAACTTGCATTTAAACACGAGCATTTAACCAAATCAAAGGTCCTGATGTGTTTCATGTTTCAAGCGAATGGAGGGGCTCAAGATGGACCCTTGTCAGATTTGGTGTGAGATGCAAACAGAAGGCATTGCTGAATATGATCAGACTATGATTTAACCAGGTAAGAATGGAACCAAGGCACCACCACTGAGCTGGCCAACAGAGGAGATGAATTAGAACAGAAAATGCTAGAAATACTCAGCAGGTCTGACAACGTCTGTGGAGAGAGAAACAGACACAGACGAGGCCAGACCTGTTGAATATTTACAACATTTTCTCTTTTTATTTCAGATTTCCAGCATTCTGCATTCGTCACAGAGGAGAGTGGTGTGGTCAACCATGAGAAAGACTGCAGGAGTAGTCAGGGACGATAATGGTCCTAGTCACCGACAATGTCACTTGTCAATTTGGTTATGGGTGGGGCAAAAAACAGATTGGGGATAAAAGTACAGATGTGGGAGGCACCAACATACTCCTGGACCTTGAAGAGAAAAAAAAAGGGTGGAAATGGAACAATAGATCGTATGGAGAGGGGTCAGGCATGGATTTTAAAGAAGGAAGGTTGATAATGATTTTGAAGGGGACTTCCGGTTGCGGCTATGCGGAGCTAAGCCGCACGATTCGGCAGCTCCCGCGAAAACGGACTTTCGGGCTCGCTAGAAGAGCCCCAACGGAACTTTTTTCACAGCCAATCCGTGGGGAAGAGAGGAGAGAGGTCCCCTACTAACTTGTATGGACCGGACCCGCAGCGAAACGGCCAAAAAAGTGGCATTGGAGCAGCGGCAGAAGAGAGGGAAAACAAGCAAAATGGCGGCAGCTGGGGACAAAGAGGAGATGCAGGAATTCATCAAGCGCTGCTTCGAGGAGCTGCGTAAGGAGATGGTGGCGCCTATGTTGGCAATAATTGAAGGACTGGGGGCAACCCAGAAAGCCCACGAGGTGAAGATCCAGGACAAAGTAAGTGAGAATGAGGACGAGCTCTTGGGCCTGGCGGTGAAAGTGGAGCGGCACGAGGCGCTACACAAGACGTGGGCGGGAAGACTCGAAGAACTGGAGAATAGGTCGAGGAAGAATAATCTGAGGATCCTGGGTCTCCCAGAAGGAGTGGAGGGGGCTGATGCCGCGGCATATGCGGGCACAATGATCGGGGCGCTGATGGGCGCGGAGGCCCCCCCCGGGATTGCTGGAGCCAGAAGGGGCGCACCGAGTGCTGGCGAGGAAGCCCAAGGCAAATGAGCCGCCAAGGGCGATGGTGGTGAGATTTCATCGGTTTACGGACAGAGCGAGGGTCCTGAAATGGTCCAAGAAGGAGCGGAGCAGCAAGTGGGACAACGCAGAGATCAGAATATACCCGGACTGGAGCACGGAGGTCGCTAAGCGGAGAGCGGGTTTCAACCGGGCCAAAGCGGTGCTGCATCGGAAAGGAGTGAAATTTGGAATGTTGCAGCCAGCGCGACTGTGGGTAACACATAATGGCCAACACCACTACTTCGAAACGCCTGAAGAAGCGTGGACCTTTATACTAACTGAAAAGTTGGACTCTAATTGAGGGTTTGTGAGGGTGGGGGGTGTTTGAGGGTTAAAGTACGATGGTTGTTGTATATAGGGGGTCAATCACGCGCAGGGAATGTTATATGGGCTGGGGGAGAGAGACAAGGCCGAGACAGGAGCTGCGCCAGAGGGGGCGGGGCAGGCTTTGGAAAGCGCGGGGTTCTTTTCCCGCGTGCGGGAAGAAAGGCGGGAAGGGGAACGAAGGAACGTATATTGATGGGGAGACTCCCACACGGGGGGGTCAAAGGGATGGCGTGGGAAGCTGGGGTCAGCAGGTATCAGCTGACTTACGGGAGTGATATGGGGGGAGCAAAAAAGCTAGACAGGGGTCTAGCCGGGGGGGGGGGGGGGGGGGGAGGGTTGCTGCTGCACTGGCCGAAAGGGAATGGGACACAGAAGAGGTGGCTGGGACGGGGGTCCCCCGGCTGGGGGACTGGAGAGTGAGGGAGACGCGGACAAGGGACTGGCCCAGAAAAGGAGATGGCTAGCCGGCGGGGGGGTGAGAGCCCCTCCAATCCGGCTGATAACGGGGAACGTGAGGGACCTGAATGGGCCGGTGAAGAGGGCTCGAGTGTTCGCGCACTTGAAGGGACTGAAGGCAGACGTGGCAATGCTCCAAGAGACACACCTGAAGGTGGCGGACCAGGTTAGGTTAAGAAGGGGATGGGTAGGACAGGTATTTCACTCGGGACTGGACGCGAAAAATAGAGGGGTGGCAATTCTGGTGGGAAAACATGTGTCATTTGAGGCCAAGACTATCGTAGTGGATAATGGTGGGAGATATGTGATGGTGAGTGGTAGGTTGCAAGGGACGTGTGTGGTGTTGGTAAATGTATACGCCCCGAACTGGGATGATGCTGGATTCATGAAGCGCATGTTGGGGCGCATTCCGGACCTGGAGGTAGGAGGACTGATAATGGGAGGGGACTTTAATACAGTGCTGGATCCAGCACTGGACCGCTCCAGATCAAGGACGGGAAAGAGGCCGGCGGCGGCCAAGGTGCTCAGGGGGTTTATGGATCAGATGGGGGGGGAGTGGACCCATGGAGGTTTGTAAGACCGCAGGCCAGGGAATTTTCTTTCTTTTCCCACGTGCACAAGGCCTACTCCCGGATAGATTTCTTTGTTCTGGGCAGGGCGTTCATCCCGAGGGTGGAGGGGACGGAGTATTCGGCCATAGCCGTTTTGGACCATGCCCCGCACTGGGTGGAAATGGGGCTGGGAGAGGAGAGGGACCAACGCCCCCTGTGGCGGCTGGACGTGGGACTGTTGGCAGATGGGGTGGTGTGTGGGAAGGTAAGGGGATGTATCGAAAGGTACTTGGAGGCCAACGACAACGGGGAGGTGCGAGTGGGGGTGGTATGGGAGGCGTTGAAGGCGGTGATCAGGGGAGAGCTAATCTCCATCAGGGTTCATAGGGAGAAGACAGAGGGTATGGAAAGGGAGAGGTTAGTGGGGGAGATTTTGCGAGTGGACAGGAGATACGCAGAGGCCCCGGAGGAGAGATTACTTGGGGAAAGGCGACGGCTCCAGACGGAGTTTGACCTGTTGACCACGGGGAAGGCGGAGGCACAGTGGAGGAAGGCGCAGGGGGCGACCTACGAGTACGGGGAAAAGGCCAGTCGGATGCTGGCACACCAGCTCCGTAAGAGGACGGCAGCGAGGGAAATAGGGGGAATCAAAGATGGAGGGGGAGCCACGGTTCGGAGTGCATCCAAAATAAACAAGGTATTCAAAGCCTTCTATGAAGAGCTGTACAGATCCCAGCCCCCGGGGGGGGAAGAGGGGATGAGACGATTCCTAGACCAACTGCAGTTCCCGAGGGTGGAGGAGCAAGAGGCGGCTGGTTTGGGGGCACCAATCGGGTTGGAGGAGCTGAGTAAGGGTCTGGGGAGTATGCAGGCGGGGAAGGCCCCGGGACCGGACGGGTTTCCGGTGGAGTTCTATAGAAAGTATGTGGACCTATTGGCCCCGCTACTAGTGAGGACCTTTAACGAGGCAAGAGAGGAGGGGACCCTGCCCCCGACAATGTCGGAGGCGACAATTTCCTTGATTCTGAAGCGAGACAAGGACCCACTGCAATGTGGATCGTACAGGCCGATTTCGCTCCTCAATGTGGACGCTAAGTTATTGGCAAAAGTGCTGGCCACGAGGATTGAGGACTGTGTACCGGGGGTGATACATGAGGACCAGATGGGATTCGTAAAGGGCAGGCAATTAAACACTAAGGTGCGGCGGCTCTTAAACGTGATAATGATGACGTCGGAGGAGGGAGAGGCGGAGATAGTGGCAGCTATGGACGCGGAAAAGGCCTTTGACCGACTGAGTAGAGTGGGAGTACCTCTGGGAGGTGTTGCGTAGGTTTGGTTTTGGGGGAGGGTTTATTTGCTGGGTTAAGCTCCTTTACAGTGCCCCGGTGGCGAGTGTGGTGACGAACCGGCGGAGGTCGGAGTACTTTCGGCTGTACCGAGGATTGAGGCAGGGGTGCCCCCTGTCCCCCCTGTTGTTTGCATTGGCGATTGAACCCTTGGCCATAGCACTGAGGGAGTCTAATAAATGGAGGGGGGTGGTCCGCGGGGGAGAAGAGCATCGGGTGTCGCTATACGCGGATGATCTGCTGTTGTATGTGGCGGACCCAATGGAGGGGATGGTGGAGGTAATGCAGACTCTGAGGGAGTTTGGGGAGTTCTCGGGCTATAAGCTCAATGTAGGGAAGAGTTAGCTTTTTGTATTACAGGCAGGGGACCAAGAAAGAGGGATAGGGGACCTACCGCTGAGGAGGACGATGGGGAGTTTTCGGTATCTGGGGATCTAGATAGCTAGGGGTTGGGGGGGCCCTACACAAATTGAATCTGACGAGGTTGGTGGACCAAATGGAGGCGGACTTCAAAAGATGGGACATGTTGCCGCTTTCGTTGGCGGGTAGAGTGCAGTCGGTCAAAATGGTGGTCCTTCCGAGGTTTTTGTTTGTGTTTCAGTGCCTTCCCATCGTGATCACCAAGGGCTTTTTTAAGAGAGTAAGTAGGAGTATTATGGGGTTTGTGTGGGCGAATAAGACCCCGAGGGTAAGGAGAGGGTTCCTGGAACGCAGTAGGGACCGAGGAGGGTTGGCGCTGCCAAACCTAGGGAGCTACTACTGGGCAGCAAATGTGGCGATGATCCGCAAGTGGGTTATGGAGGGAGAGGGGGTGGCATGGAAGAGGATGGAGATGGCGTCCTGTAAAGGAACAAGCTTGGGGGCGTTGGTGACGGCACCGCTGCCGTTCTCGCCATCAAAGTATACCACGAGCCCGGTGGTGGCGGCAACATTAAGGATCTGGGGCCAGTGGAGACGGCACAGGGGTGCAGTGGGAGCCTCGGTGTGGTCCCCGATCAGGGGTAACCACTGGTTTGTCCCGGGGAAGATGGACGGGGGGTTCCAGGGCTGGCATCGGGCGGGGATTAGAAGAATGGGGGACCTGTTCATTGACGGGACATTTGCGAGCCTAGGGGCACTGGAGGAGAAGTTTGAGTTACCCCCGGGAAATGCATTTAGATATATGCAGGTGAGGGCTTTTGTGAGGCGAGGTCAGGGAATTCCCGGCACAGAAAGTCAAGACAGGGTGATCTCGGGTGTATGGGTCAGGGAGGGCAAGGTTTCGGCAGTACACCAAGAGATGAAAGAAGAGGGGGAAGCCCTAGCAGAAGAGTTGAAGGGTAAATGGGAGGAGGAACTGGGGGAGGAGATCGAGGAAGGTTTGTGGGCTGATGCCCTAGGTAGGGTTAATTCCTCCTCCTCGTGTGCCAGGCTTAGCCTGATACAATTTAAGGTGGTTCACAGGGCGCACTTGACGGGGGCGAGGTTGAGTAGGTTCTTCGGGGTAGAGGACAGATGTGGAAGGTGTTCAGGGAGTCCGGCGAACCATGTCCACATGTTTTGGTCATGCCCGGCACTGGAGGGGTTCTGGAGAGGAGTGGCGGGAGCAATATCTCAGGTGGTGAAAGTCCGGGTCAAGCCAAGCTGGGGGCTAGCAATATTCGGAGTAGTGGATGAGCCGGGAGTGCAGGAGGCGAAAGAGGCTGGAATTCTGGCCTTTGCATCCCTAGTAGCCCGGCGAAGGATCTTGTTATTGTGGAAGGAGGCGAAGCCCCCTAGCCTGGAGGCCTGGATAAACGACATGGCCGGGTTCATTAAGTTGGAGAGGATTAAGTTCGCCTTGAGAGTGTCTGCGCAGGGGTTCTACAGGCGGTGGCAACCATTCCTAGACTACCTCAAGGAGCGTTAGAGGAAGGCCGGTCAGCAGCAGCAGCAACCCTGGCGGGGGGGGGGGGGGAACGAGAGACTGTTTGAGGGGGGATGGATGAGCGGGAGATAGCATGGAGGGTGGGGGAAACTGGCATGTGCGGGCGAGAGCCAGTGTATAAATCTATGTAAATATACCATTTTGCCATGTATATATCTTGCTCAATGTGATTTTGTGTTATTTTGTTACGGGGGGGTGGGGTTATTGTTTGTAAGGGGAAAAAATTGTGTTGTCAAAAAATCTTAATAAATATATATTTTTTTAAAAGATAATGATTTCGAAAGGGGGAATCATTTAGGTTGTTAGTTCACAAGGACAGCAAGAAGTAATGCTGGGTGGTCAGTTTCGTGAGAAAGGAGTTGAAGGACTCGGCAGTAAGTTTCGAACAATGCTGAGAGATGGAATGGAAGGAGTTGGGGTGTGCGGCACTGGTAATATTGTTCGGAACAGGCCCCATCTGCCCTCTGGTAGATGTAAAAGATCCCATGCCACCATCACAAAGGACAGCAAGTTCCACCTGAACAATATTTATTCCTCAGCCAACATTACTAAAATATCACATTGCTATTTGTTAGACGTTCCCATATTACAATAGTGACAATTGGAAGTACATCAGCTGTAAATTACTTTGAGATGTCCTGAGGTCATAAAAGGTGCTCAGCAAATGCACATTATTTTATTGCGCACAATAGAGCAGACAGCCGACAGTAACAGACCAGTCTCACCTCCACAGCCAAGGAGTTTCTGCAGCATCATTCCAAGCCTGTAATTACAAGATATGAATATTTATTCTTTGTTGGATTTGAATTTGATGGGAAAAATCTATTAAATTATGGAGTCACTGACGAGATGCAAAGTTTGCTACAAAAATTGCAACAAGTTAATTCGGAACTTCCAAATAAATTGTTTTAAACCAGTTTGAATATTTTTTAAAGCAGAGGTGGATAGATTTTTGGTTAGCAAGGGGGGGGTGATAGATTATTGGGGGGGGGGGGGGGAGGGGGGGTTGTGGGTAGGTGAGATGCAGTCTTTAGGTTACTATCAGATCAGCCATAATCTTATTAAATGGCGGAGCAGCCACATGGGGCTCCTTGCTCGCAGCTCATTCCCACACAATCCATAGAAAGGTGTCTGGAAATCCTCAGTCATAGAAGCTCCCAATTTGAGTGGGTGAATGGTAAACCACACAACTCTGACTTGGGAACTTTGCAATATTGATAACGATAAGTAATTCGACCATAATTGTTGCTGGTTGGACCTATTCAGCCTCCTGTCTGCTAATGTACTGACCTGGGGCAAGGCCTCACTATTTTCAGCAGCAACAACTTGAATTACTGCAGCACCTCAAACACACAAAGAGGTCACAAAGCGCATATTAGAAGAGTATACTAAACCAGGCATCGAGCTAAGAGGAGATATCAGGAGGAACAATTGAAAGCCCATCAAAGTTAAGTTCTAAGGCAGCTATTAAAGGAGGAACGCAGAGAGATTTGGAGATTTCCAGAGTGTGAAGCGTAGGAGACCGAAAGCCTAGCCGCCCACGATTAGGCAAAGCGAAATGGAGATACACAACAATCAGAGATATGGTGGGGCAAGGTCACAGATGCACCTAAACACAATGATAAAAATGTAAATTTTGGGTGTTTGGAGACGGGTAGTTCGTGTGGATAAGCCAAATCAGGGACGGTAAATAAGCAAGACACAATGTGGGGTAGGATGCAATATAGGCAGAATATTTTGGTTAAGTTAAGCCAGTAGAGTTGTGAAATAGTCAAGTCAGGTGGTGAAAAAGGATAGATGAGGGTTTCAGCAGCAGATAGGCTGATGTAGTGGCAGAGCTAGGTGATGTTGTGGAGATGAAAGTAGATGATCTTTACGATATAGTGCATGCAGGACCAAAATGTTGACTTGGGTTCAAGTCAGATACTGAAGTTAGGGACAATTCGGTTCAGCCACAGACAACAGTCAGAGGCCCAGGTTTCTCCCATGATGGAACTGCCCCAAAAACACAAGTTTCACCCCCGAACACGGCATTTCCTATTGGGAATAAGGGGAGGGCGTGTTTCGTGCATGTGTATTTTATGGAGGCAGCTGGCTATTTAAGTCATCAACTGCCTTCACTGAAGTGGGCTTTATTAGACCAGGTAAAAGAAGGTCTGAACCTCTTGGATATCCTTTGGAGATTCCTTTGGGGGAGGTCAGGTGTTCTTTGAAAATGTTAAAAGTAGGCATAAATGTACGTAAAATGTGCATGAACCCATTACCATCAAACATGCTGGAACTATCATCAGACCTGTCAAAATTGTCAGACGCACCTGTTAAAGGACCTGTCAAAAATGCCAAGAGAACCTGTCAAAGAGGCCTGACTAAAGCACCTCTCAAAGGGAGCTCTCATGGCATTTAAAAAGCCTCCAGACTGTTAAGGAAAATTGTTGCTTGCTATTTAACGATGTTGAGGTAAGCTTGGGGGTTTCCATTACTGGATTCGTGTTGCATGATTGATTTCATAATCACACATTCCCACAGTAGGGTGCCTGTCAATTCACAGTTTAATTGACAGCTCCAAGTGTTTTAGACTCTTTGAAGTGATGGTTGATGAATTCCAATGCTTGTTGTTATAAGGGATTGTACACTTGAATTAAATATTTGTTATAAGGCTTTATTTTGTTGAAGGAATGCAAATGTCGCAAATGAGTTTTTTTGAATGAGCGTCTTCTTTCAATATAGTGAAATCTGCAATAGACATTTATAACTTTTCAGAAAATTATTTTACAACATCTCTGCATGTGTCCTGAAGTCTGCCCATGATTTATACTGGATGAGTATGGGAGCATGGGTTGGCATGAGCTGATACAATTGATGTAGAGCCTTGAAAGGGCCAATGGGTTGGCGAGGGGCATTGATTGGCATGGGGCTAGAAAGGGCCATGGGGTGAGGTAGAGAAGCATATCTTAGATTGGGGCATGAAGGGTGATTGAGTTGTTTGGAGCATAACGTGGCATAGCATATGGGGTGATGGGCTTGTTGGGGTAGTAATTGCATGGAGGGTATGAGTGACAGAGGAGTGTTGGGCATAGTGGCATGAGGAGCAAGTGTGTGTGTGTGCGGGAATACCTTGGCATGGGGATTTGAGTAGCCATATGGGGTGGGTGGGGAATATATCTTAACATGGGGGCATGATGGTTCGGGGTGGGTGAGGGCATGAGATGGCATGGATGAGGCATTGGGAGTGTGTGTGGGTGTGCAGGGTGAGGACCTGGAGGACACACAGCACCTAAAGGCGAGCCTTTTACACAGCTTTCCTCGGCACCTAGTGGCACCTTACCAGGCTGCCTCCCAAATGTTTCCACAGTCGGCTGGGCCGACTCCATCCCACACTTTCCCCCAGTGGAAATCCTATCCCTGCGAATACACTTCCTCCCGAGGTGGGTGGGCTGAGCCGGGAATTTTGTCGTCTCCCAGTGCACGCTGCAAGGATGAAAATCCAGGTCGAGCAGTCTGAGGACACAGCAGGCAACGCATGAGGGGTTCGAGGGATGGTGGATAGGTAGTGGGGCAGGAACAGGTTGCCAAGAGATGTCTGGGCCACAATCAGATAGCTCCGATTGGAAGCAAACAGAATAGCCCCACCCAGCTGTACAGAGGAGAGCAGAGGAGGACATTGAGATTGGTCTCGTCAAAGGGTGCAGAGGTCAAGTAAGATGAATGCTCCAGCAACACAATTATCCAGATATTAGTGAGCAAGAGAGAGTTAGCGCGCAACTGGACAGCAGGAATCAGAGAGTTGGAAGTGCCTGATTGACCCCATCAATCGCGGTTTGGTTTGGTGTTTTGAGTCTCATTTGTAATTTTTTTTTTCAAAGGCAGTTTCCCTTTAAGGGACTGTCCCTTTAATTCGTCTCTCAGTTCATATGATTTCGTTTACCTGGTTGTTTATGTGAATCAAATGTGTTGGAAAAGAGGAAGCAAGCAGTGGGTGTGCTGGGCCTACGGCAACTCTGCACAACTCCTCGGTCAGCTTCTAAATGTGAGGCGGAAACGTTTAAACCAGCCGCCCTTCCATTCTCTCCAGGTCTCTGCTGGTTTGCATTCCGCCCAGTGCAATCCCCATTCCGCCCAGGAGCCCTTTGCTTCCCTTTAGAAGTATTTTTGTGAACATTTGCAGTCCCGTTTCTGTGGAATAGTCTCCCACCCATGGCCTAGTAAATATGGGACCGATTCCAATGGACTGCAGTAAAGAAGCAGGATTGCAGCAATCTCTCACCCAGACCTTGGTGGGAAAGATAACTGGATCGTGACTGGCTGAAGTGTGTGTCTTGACAGGGGCTGTTTACTGGGGAACCCCTGCTTTATCTAGATTAGGCTGCCTGCACATCAAGAAGTACGCGGAATAAATCAGGCTGCACTATTCCTGGAGGGAACTCGAGTGTTGAATGGTGCTGGGGTTTAGATAGAGTCATTCCCACTGAGCTGCTCTGTGCTGGCTGGGCCAGGAGCGCCCTGACTGCTGTTAACTCTCTCTCAGTCAGTGCTGGGACAACCCGCCTCTCCGCCCAGCTTCTTTACCTGGTTCACCAGAGAGGCCCGTCTCAAATCATCGGCCCCCAGCCGAGTGAAGATGTGGATCAGAGAGTCCCGAGTGAGGACAGGAGCCGGAGCGCTCTCCATCCCAGCCGGATCTCCGCTCTCCATCAAACAGGGCGCGGCAGCCGCCGCAATCCTTCTCAATGAAGTCCACCCCCCGGAACAGAGCCAGGCAGACACGCTCACCAACTTCCCAGCTCGTCTCTCCCCGCCTATGGCATCCCCAAAAGGCACAAAATGCCAAAATAAACTTTCAAGACTTCGAGCCCAGGCCAAGTGGCCAACCGGAGATCTCAAAGCTGCAAATGTTACAGAGCCGGCGGTTTGAGACTATTTGGGCAGAGCCAGCGAGGTACACTACCCCAGTGTGACACTGCACCAGTTTCTCTCTCCTTCCAAGTTAAGAGGTTAAACCGAGCTGATTCTCAGTTCAGAGTGACCCCTGTCCTCACTGAGCGTTATGAGAATGAATAATATGGGGCAAGTTTTGTTTTGGAAAATCAACATAATGAGAATGTCATGCCAGATTGGCCTGTGACCTCAAATGAATTCGGGGAGGAGGCTTCTGCATTCTAAATGTTATTTTACAAAGTTCAATAAGCTGTACAATTATTTGATCTGCAAAATAAATAAATAGGCCATTTATCATCTTTGTTGAAAAATCCAATCCTTTGAGGACCTCTATATAATAATCTTTACTGTCACAAGTAGGCTTACATTAACACTGCAATGACGTTACTGTGAAAAGCCCCTAGTCGCCACATTCTGGCGCCTGTTCGGGTGCACAGAGGGAGAATTCAGAATGTCCAAATTACCTAACAGCACGTCTTTCGGGACTTGTGGGAGGAAACCCACGCAAACAAGGTAGAGTGTGCAGACTCCACACAGACTGACTCAAGCCGGGAATCAAACCTGGGACCCTGGAGCTGTGAAGCAATGGTGCTACCACTGTGCTATGATCTGTTATATATATACAAATATAGGCTGGACTTGTATGTTTTGCTCATGTAAAATCCTCACACTTCAACGCAATTTGTTTATTTAACTGTAGTGGCAAAGAAAAGGTGTCGGTTATCTTTGGTACTGAGCCATCATTTAATATGACAGAATATAAACTCAAGCTAGGTGTGCAGCTTCTGAGGAAGTTCCTTTGCCGCAACTTCAAATCTTTCAGCAGTGCTATCAAGCAGATAAGGTATTGAGGGAGTTAAAGCCATAAAGGAAGTCAGTCCAAAAACACAATGAGGCGCTGCTTCTGCTGTTTGTTCTTGTAAATCTCTCTTGTTCATATTTTTCCCCAAGTTTACAGATGAATGAGTAATACCAACTCACTGTTCAGATAGTCCAGTGTTCCATTTGTCTTCTCAATATAAGCCTATTGCATTGTTATTCAGATTTACAGTTCAAATTCAATGAGGGATATCCGAATACAGCAGCAGTCTGTTCAATAAATAGGATTCTGAGGAATGATATTTGAATATTTGTATTTAAAAGTTTTGTTTATATCAAACAGGACATCAGTAACATAGCTGATGTTACACAGTATATTGTAATGATAAAAGCACACAGAAAAAACAAGACTAATACAACCTATCATATCATCTTTTCATAACGATACTAATTACTCCCCCAAACAGCTGATGATGACTAGTTCTTTAAAGTAGGAAATGAATGGCTGTCACCTCAGGTAAAATCCCTCCACCGACCCTCTAATGGTGTGACCTTTTCCAGATAGAGAAACTCCATAAGGTCAACCATCCCAGCAGAACTCACCTCCGCGGAGGCTATCAGTGAGGCAAAGGCCAGAACATTCGCTTTCACCTCGGTCTGCAGTCCTAATGAGTCCGACACCCCAAAAATGGCCAGCAACGGACCAGGCTCCGGATCCATATTGAGAATCGCTGACATGCTGTAAAAGAAGAAGATCCAAAAGCTTGCCATCCCAGGGCATGACCAGAACATGGATGTGTTGAATGGGCCCCCGATAGCACCGCTCATATTTGTCCTCCACTCCCATGAAGAACCATTCATCCTTGCCTTAGTTAGATGAATTCTATGTACCACTTTGAGCTGAATCAGGCAAAGCTGCACGCAGGAGGAAGTGAAATTCACTCTGCTAAGGGCTTCACATCACATCTCTTCATCCAGAATAGGACCTACCTCCCCCACCCACTTTGCTCACCTTTGACATGATCTGCCATAAATGTTTGAAATGCTCCCCTCCTCAGACCCCGCTAGCAATAGGATTCACCCAAGCAGGGTGGGTTGCGGGGCTAAAGGAAATGTATAAAATTCTGGATAAAATTGCGTTGCTGGAAGTAGTGGATCGATTGTGTCCCTGACAGTTAAAATTTCACCGAGAGCTCCTCCAAACTGGCAAATCGTCCGTCCCTCCACGAACAGATCCCCAAAGCTCTCAAGGTCCTTTCCCCTCCATGACTTAAATGTCCCATCCAGACTCGGCGGCACAAGGGATTGCTGCAGCTAGGGCCAATAGTGACCGGGAGCTCAGTTAGTAATGCTGCCTAAACTGCTTCCATATCCTTAAAGTAGAGATCACTACCGGGTTCGAGGAATACTTTGTCAGGGAGAGCGGGAGCAAGGCCATCACCAAAGCCCGCAAATCCGAGCCCCCAAATGAACCCTCCTCTGTCTGACTCACTATAATAATAATCGCTTATTGTCACATGTAGGCTTCAATGAAGTTACTGTGAAAAGCCCCTAGCCTCCACATTCCAGCGCCTGTTCGGGGAGGCCGGTACAGGAATTGAACCTGCGCTGCTGGCATTGATCTGAAATACAAGCCAGCTGTTTAGCCCACTGTGCTAAACCAGCTCCGAGCAGTTCGGCTCCCCCAACTATCCCAGCACCTTTTCAATATTGGCCCAAGAATAAAACAGAAAGATGGATAACACCAGACCCCTCAACTGTCGGCCCTTCTGAAGGAACACCCTGTGGGTTCTTGGTGACTTACTTCCCCAAATAAAAGAGGCCAACAATCTGCTAATCCTGGCAAAGAAATACTTGGGGAGGAAAACAGGGAGGCAGTGAAACAAAACCTTGGATAAATGTTCATCTTAACAGTCTGGACTCTGCCAGCCAGTGATAGTGGAAGGCTCTCCCACTTTTATAGGTCTGACTTCACTGTGCTCACCAGACTTGTATAATCTAACCTATGAAGCGTAGATCAACCATGGGCCACCCGAATACCCAGATCACGGAAACTACCTCTGGCAAGACGGAAGTCAATCCCTCCAGTTTGTCTCCCCTCCCCGGGGGTTTTAACTGGAAAGTATTTACTCTTCTCCAGGTTCAGTTTATACCCTGAAAAGGAGCCACGGCTCCTCAGTAGCTTTCATAGTGGAGACTGCGTCCGTAACACACAAGAGCAGGTCGTCAGTGTACAAAGATATCTAGTGTTCCTTTCCCCCCTGCCTTATCCCCCCGAAGACGTCAACGCAATGGCTAAGTATTCAGTCGCCTGTGCAAATAGGAGTGGTGACAATGGGCACCCCTGCCTCGTGCCTCTATTCAGGAGAAAGTGCCCCAAGCTCAATGCGTTAGTGCGTACACTTATCTTAGGCGATCTATACAATAGCCAAACCCATGAAATGAACTTCGGCCCAAGTCCAAACCTCAAAGAGCTATTCCCACACTACTCTGTCAAAGGCCTTCTCCGCATCCATCGAGATAATCACCTTGGTTCACAAGCTCTAGGGGGAGAGAGGACAATATTCAGCACCATCGTATATTAAAAGATAACTGTTGCCCCTTGACAAAGCCTGTCTGGTCCTCTGTAATTACCGCTGGGACACATGTCTCCAGTTGCAGGACCAGCACCGTGGTCCACAGTTAAAAAGGAAGTGGGCCTGTACGATCCACATTCTGTTGGGTCTTTATTCTTTTTCAAAATGAAGGAGATGGAGGCCTGTAAAAGTGTATTGTGCAATGCTCCTGAGCCAAAGAATCATTGAACATGTCTATTATCAGTGGTACCAGTTGGCCCGCAAATGTCTTATAAAATTTGACGGGATACCCATCAGGGCCAGGGGCCTTCCCCGACTGCATCAGCCCAATGCTCTTCAACACTTCTTCAGGGCTTAACAGGGTCTCCATATTCTTCCTTCTCTCTCTCTCCACCACTGGGATGGACAACCAATCTCGGAACTCTGACATGCTCGTCCAGTTCCCTGGGGGCTCCGACCTGTAAAGATTTTTTAAAAAAATCTTTTTTTTTAAATTTAGTGTACCCAATTAATTTTTTCAATTAAGGGGCAATTTAGCGTGGCCAATCCACCTACCCTGCACATCTTTGGGTTGTGGGGAAAAACCCACGCAAATACAGGGAGAATGTGCAAACTCCACATGGACAGTGACCCAGAGCCGGGATCGAAACTGGGACCTCAGCGCTGTGAGGCAGCAGGTGAAGAGCATTGGGCTGATGTAGTCTGGTCCTGAAGGGGCTGGTTTAGCACAGTGGCTAAACAGCTGGCTTGTAATGAAGAACAAGGTAGCAGCGCGGGTTCAATTCCCGTACTGGCTTCCCCGAACAGGCGCCGGAATATGGCAACTAGGGGCTTTTCACAATAACTTCATTGAAGCCTTCTTGTAACAATAACCAATTATTATTATTACATCGGTTTAAGGTGTGAGGGTGAAAGTATAGAGGAGATGTGAGAGGCAGGTATTTTACACAGAGGGTGTTGAGTTCCTGGAACGCACTGCCGGAGGAGGTGGTGGAAGCAGATACGATAGCGACGATTAAGAGGCATCTTGACAAATACATGAATAGGATGGGAATAGAGGGATACAGACCCCAGAAGTGCAGAAGGTTTTAGTTTATTCAGGCATCATGATCGTTGTAGGGCCAAAGGGCTTGTTCCTGTGCTGTACTGTTCTTTGTTCTTTGTAACCATGTGATTACAAAACCCCTTCTCCGCTAAAAGTGCCACATCTAACCTCCACGGAGGGCGCTGAGTGGGACCCATCTCCAAGACCAAATCCACTAAGTGTGGAGCATAGTCAGAAACTATTGCCGAATATTCCGCTCTTTTTACCCAAGGGACCAGGGACCTACCCATTAGAAAGAAATCAATCCTGGAGTAAACTCTATGTACTAACAAAAATTATTAAATCTCCTTAACCCTTGGGTTCAGAAATCTCCACAGATTTGCCCCGTCCATCTGCTCTATAAAGGCTTGAAGTGCCTTTGGTACCCCCGACAGAGCCAACGATTTAGGCCTGGATCGGTCCATTTTAGAACATAGAACATAGAACAATACAGCGCAGTACAGGCCCTTCGGCCCACGATGTTGCACCGAAACAAAAGCCATCTAACCTACACTATGCCATTATCATCCATATGTTTATCCAATAAACTTTTAAATGCCCTCAATGTTGGCGAGTTCACTACTGTAGCAGGTAGGGCATTCCACGGCCTCACGACTCTTTGCGTAAAGAACCGACCTCTGACCTCTGTCCTATATCTATTACCCCTCAATTTAAAGTTATGTCCCCTCGTGCCAGCCATATCCATCCGCGGGAGAAGGCTCTCACTGTCCACCCTATCCAACCCCCTGATCATTTTGTATGCCTCTATTAAGTCTCCTCTTAACCTTCTTCTCTCCAACGAAAACAACCTCAAGTCCATCAGCCTTTCCTCATAAGATTTTCCCTCCATACCAGGCAACATCCTGGTAAATCTCCTCTGCACCCGCTCCAAAGCCTCCACGTCCTTCCTATAATGCGATGACCAGAACTGTACGCAATACTCCAAATGCGGCCGTACCAGAGTTCTGTACAGCTGCAACATGACCTCCCGACTCCGGAACTCAATCCCTCTACCAATAAAGGGCAACACTCCATAGGCCTTCTTCACAACCCTATCAACCTGGGTGGCAACTTTCAGGGATCTATGTACATGGACACCTAGATCCCTCTGCTCATCCACACTTTCAAGAACTTTACCATTAGCCAAATATTCCGCATTCCTGTTATTCCTTCCAAAGTGAATCACCTCACACTTCTCTACATTAAACTCCATTTGCCACCTCTCAGCCCAGCTCTGCAGCTTATCTATATCCCTCTGTTACCTGCTACATCCTTCCACACTATCGACAACACCACCGACTTTAGTATCGTCTGCAAATTTACTCACCCACCCTTCTGCGCCTTCCTCTAGGTCATTGATAAAAATGACAAACAGCAACGGCCCCAGAACAGATCCTTGTGGTACTCCACTTGTGACTGTACTCCATTCTGAACATTTCCCATCAACCACCACCCTCTGTCTTCTTTCAGCTAGCCAATTTCTGATCCACATCTCTAAATCACCCTCAATCCCCAGCCTCCGTATTTTTTGCAATAGCCTACCGTGGGGAACCTTATCAAACGCTTTGCTGAAATCCATATACACCACATCAACTGCTCTACCCTCGTCTACCTGTTCAGTCACCTTCTCAAAGAACTCAATAAGGTTTGTGAGGCATGACCTACCCTTCACAAAGCCATGCTGACTATCCCTGATCATATTATTCCTATCTAGATGATTATAAATCTTGTCTCTTATAATCCCCTCCAAGACTTTACCCACTACAGACGTGAGGCTCACCGGTCTATAGTTGCCGGGGTTGTTTCTGCTCCCCTTTTTGAACAAAGGGACCACATTTGCTGTCCTCCAGTCCTCTGGCAATATTCCTGTAGCCAATGATGACATAAAAATCAAAGCCAAAGGTCCAGCAATCTCGTCCCTGGCCTCCCAGAGAATCCTAGGATAAATCCCATCAGGTCCCGGGGACTTACCTATTTTCAGCCTGTCCAGAATTGCCAACACCTCTTCCCTACGTATCTCAATACCATCTATTCTATTAGCCTGGGGCTCAGCATTCTCCTCCACAACATTATCTTTTTCCTGAGTGAATACTGACGAAAAATATTCATTTAGTATCTCGCCTATCTCTTCAGACTCCACACACAATTTCCCATCCCTGTCCTTGACTGGTCCTACTCTTTCCCTAGTCATTCGCTTATTCCTGACATACCTATAGAAAGCTTTTGGGTTTTCCTTGATCCTTCCTGCCAAATACTTCTCATGTCCCCTCCTTGCTCGTCTTAGCTCTCTCTTTAGATCCTTCCTCGCTACCTTGTAACTATCCATCGCCCCAACCGAAACTTCACACTTCATCTTCACATAGGCCTCCTTCTTCCTCTTAACAAGAGATTCCACTTCCTTGGTAAACCACGGTTCCCTCGCTCGACGCCTTCCTCCCTGTCTGACCGGTACATACTTATCAAGAACACGCAGTAGCTGATCCTTGAACAAGCCCCACTTATCCAGTGTGCCCAACACTTGCAGCCTACTTCTCCACCTTATCCCCCCCAAGTCACGTCTAATGGCATCATAATTGCCCTTCCCCCAGCTATAACTCTTGCCCTGCGGTGTATACTTATCCCTTTCCATCATTAACGTAAACGTCACCGAATTGTGGTCACTGTCCCCAAAGTGCTCTCCTACCTCCAAATCCAACACCTGGCCTGGTTCATTACCCAAAACCAAATCCAACGTGGCCTCGCCTCTTGTTGGCCTGTCAACATATTGTTTCAGGAAACCCTCCTGCACACACTGTACAAAAAACGACCCATCTATTGTACTCGAACTATATCTTTTCCAGTCAATATTTGGAAAGTTAAAGTCTCCCATAATAACTACCCTGTTACTTTCGCTCATATCCAGAATCATCTTCGCCATCCTTTCCTCTACATCCCTAGAACTATTAGGAGGCCTATAAAAAACTCCCAACAGGGTGACCTCTCCTTTCCTGTTTCTAACTTCAGCCCATACTACCTCGGAAGAAGAGTCCCCATCTAGCATCCTCTCCGCCACTGTAATACTGCTCTTGACTAGCAGCGCCACACCTCCCCCTCTTTTGCCTCCTTCTCTGAGCTTACTAAAACACCTAAACCCCGGAACCTGCAACATCCATTCCTGTCCCTGCTCTATCCATGTCTCCGAAATGGCCACAACATCGAAGTCCCAGGTACCAACCTATGCTGCCAGTTCCCCTACCTTGTTTCGTATACTCCTGGCATTGAAGTAGACACACTTCAAACCACCTACCTGAACACTGGCCCCCTCCTGCGACGTCAAATCTGTGCTCCTGACCTCTATACTCTCATTCTCCCTTACCCTAAAACTACAATCCAGGTTCCCATGCCCCTGCTGCATTAGTTTAAACCCCCCCAAAGAGCACTAACAAATCTCCCCCCAAGGATATTTGTGCCCCTCAGGTTCAGATGTAGACCATCCTGTCTGTAGAGGTCCCACCTTCCCCAGAAAGAGCCCCAGTTATCCAAAAATCTGAATCCCTCCCGCCTGCACCATCCCTGTAGCCACATGTTTAAATGCTCTCTCTCCCTATTCCTCATCTCACTATCACGTGGCACGGGCAACAACCCAGAGATAACAACTCTGTTTGTTCTAGTTCTGAGCTTCCATCCTAGCTCCCTGAAAGCCTGCCTGACATCCTTGTCCCCTTTCCTACCTATGTCGTTAGTGCCAATGTGGACCACGACTTGGGGCTGCTCCCCCTCCCCCCTAAGGACCCGGAAAACACGATCCGAGACATCACGTACCCTTGCACCTGGGAGACAACATACCAAACGTGAGTCTCTCACGCTCCCACAAAATCTCCTATCTGTGCCCCTGACTATAGAGTCCCCAATTACTAATGCTCTGCTCCTCTCCCCCCTTCCCTTCTGAGCAACAGGGACAGACTCCGTGCCAGAGGCCCGTACCCCATGGCTTACCCCTGGTAAGTCCCCCCCCCCCCACAAGTATCCAAAGCGGTATACTTGTTTCTCAGGGGAACGACCGCAGGGGATCCCTGCACTGACTGCTTCTTCCCAGTCCCTCTTACAGTTACCCACCTATCTCCAATCTTTGGTGTAACTAATTCCCTGAAGCTGCTATCTATGACCCCTTCTGCCTCCCGAATGATCCGAAGTTCTTCCAACTCCAGCTCCAGTTCCCTAACTCGGTCTTGGAGGAGCTGGAGATGGCAGCACTTCCTGCAGGTAAAATCAGCAGGGACACTAACTGCATCCCTCACCTCAAACATCCTGCAGGAGGAACATTGCACTCCCTTCCCTGCCATTCCTCTAACTTTCTACCAAGATCTGGCTAACAACTAAATTAAATTTTTAATAAAAAATAATAATAATATAATAAAATATGGTACTTACCTCAGATCAATGGGTTTTATTATTAGGTTAGAGGAGGAGGGCAGGTGGGAGACACTACACGTGTAGTGTCTCGGGTTTCCTCTCCACCAGAATTTATTGGTGAGGGTCTTCCCAGACGTCCGCGGGTCGACTTCCTGTTCCCGCCTAAAAAACTAATTTAAAAAAAAAAAGAAAAATTCTCAGCTCCTGCTGAAATTGACTAACCAGCCAGCTCCACTCCCACCGAAATCGACTGGCCTGCCCCTGCAAAGACAAGTGCTTTTAAAGGTTGACTTACCTCCCAGCAGCCACTTCCGCAATGCTCCCGCTGAAACTGACTCACCAGCTGTTCTCACGCCGAAATCGACTGGCCTGCCCCTGCAAAGACAAGTGCTTTTAAAGGTTGACTTACCTCCCAGCAACCTCCTTCCGCAATGCTCCCGCTGAAACTGACTCACCAGCTGCTCTCACGCCGAAATCGACTGGCCTGCCCCTGCAAAGACAAGTGCTTTTAAAGGTTGACTTACCTCCCAGCAACCTCCTTCCGCAATGCTCCCGCTGAAACTGACTCACCAGCTGTTCTCCCGCCGAAATCGACTGGCCTGCCCCTGCAAAGACAAGTGCTTTTAAAGGTTGACTTACCTGCTTCCGGGTGCGGCGATGTCCAGCTGAGTCGCACGTTTCGGCAGCTCCCGGTGAAACGGACTTTTGGGCTCTTGATAGGAGCCCCAACGGCAATTTTAACGGCTAAAAACACCGTGCGGTAAACCAGAAGGGAATTCCCCCTGGACACGGATGGAAAAAGGAGAGGCAAGTGGCCGGATTGCAGCGGATCCTTTGGAACAGCGGCAAGGAAGGCAAGCAAAAACCAAGATGGCGTCGGAAGGTGGCAGTTTCACATGGGGCCCTGAACAACAAGAGTTCTTGAAATGCTGCGTGGAAGAGATAAAAAAGGAAATGAAGAAAGAGCTGTTGGCCCCGATACTACAGGCGATTGAAGGGCTAAAGGAGGAACAAAAGACCCAGGAGCGGGAGCTTCGGGTCGTGAAGGCGAAGGCAGCTGAGAATGAGGACGATATACAGGGCCTGGTGGTGAAGACGGAGATACAGGAGGCACATCAGAAACGATGTGTGGAGAGGTTGGAGGCACTGGAAAACAACGCAAGGAGGAACAACCTGAGGATTCTTGGTCTTCCTGAAGGTGTGGAGGGTGCGGACGTCGGGGCATATGTGAGCACGATGCTGCACTCGTTAATGGGAGCGGAGGCCCCGGCGGGTCCGTTGGAGGTGGAGGGAGCATACCGAGTTATGGCGCGAGGACCGAGAGCAGGAGAAACTCCCAGAGCCATAGTGGTGAGATTCCTCCGTTTCAAGGATAGAGAAATGGTCCTTAGATGGGCGAAGAAAACTCGGAGCAGTAAATGGGAGAACGCGGTGATCCGCGTTTATCAAGACTGGAGTGCGGAGGTGGCGAGAAGGAGGGCGAGCTTTAATCGGGCCAAGGCGGTGCTTCATAAAAGGAGGATAAAATTTGGAATGCTGCAACCGGCAAGACTGTGGGTCACATATCAAGGGAGGCACCACTACTTTGAGACGGCGGATGAAGCGTGGACTTTTATTGTAGAAGAAAAACTGGAATGAGTGGATTATTAAAAAGAACGTTTGGACAAAGTGGTGGGGCGAATGGGGGGGGCGAAGAGGGGTTTTATGTTCTAATCCTGCGGTGTGGTAACTTTTCTCTCTCCCACAGGGGGTGATGGGGGGAGGTGGGGAGGGAGAGGAGATGGGGCGTTGGCCATGGGGGGCGGGGCCAAGGGAGAAGCGCGGGCTTGGCTCCCGCGCTATGATAATTATGGCGGGAATAGAGAAGCCGGAAGGAGGGGGCGTCGCACGGTGCGAGCCGTGGTCACGGGGGGAAGCCGAGGTCAGCCAGAGTTTGCTGACTTCTGGGAGCAACATGGGGGGAGTAATTACGCTAGCGGGGGGGGGTGGGAGGGGGGAATTACTGGGTTGCTGCTGCTGGGGAAAGGGGGGAGCGGGTACGGGAGAGGATGGGCGGGGGGGCACCGCCTGGGGGAGATACAGCTGCGTGGGAACTGGGTGCGAAGCTGGAAAAAGATGATGGCTAATCGGCAAGGGGGGGGGTGGGAAGCCCCCCAACTCGGCTGATCACGTGGAACGTGAGAGGGCTCAACGGGCCGATAAAGAGGGCACGGGTACTCGCACACCTTAAGAAACTTAAAGCAGATGTGGTTATGTTACAGGAAACGCACCTGAAACTGATAGACCAGGTTAGGCTGCGCAAAGGATGGGTGGGGCAGGTGTTCCATTCGGGGCTAGATGCGAAAAACAGGGGGGTGGCTATATTAGTGGGGAAGCGGGTAATGTTCGAGGCAAAGACTATAGTGGCGGATAACGGGGGCAGATACGTGATGGTGAGTGGCAAACTACAGGGAGAGACGGTGGTTTTGGTAAACGTGTATGCCCCGAACTGGGATGATGCCAATTTTATGAGGCGGATGCTAGGACGCATTCCGGACCTGGAGACGGGAAAGCTGATAATGGGGGGAGACTTTAACACGGTGTTGGAACCAGGGCTGGATAGGTCGAAGTCCAGGACTGGAAGGAGGCCGGCAGCAGCCAAGGTGCTTAAAGATTTTATGGAGCAGATGGGAGGTGTGGACCCGTGGAGATTCAGTAGACCTAGGAGTAAGGAGTTCTCGTTTTTCTCCTATGTCCATAAAGTCTATTCGCGCATAGACTTTTTCGTGCTGGGTAGGGCATTGATCCCGAAGGTGAGGGGAACGGAGTATACGGCTATAGCCATTTCGGATCATGCCCCACACTGGGTGGACTTGGAGATAGGGGAGGAAACAGGAGGGCGCCCACCCTGGAGAATGGACATGGGACTAATGGCGGATGAGGGGGTGTGTCTAAGGGTGAGGGGATGTATTGAAAAGTACTTGGAACTCAATGACAATGGGGAGGTCCAGGTGGGAGTGGTCTGGGAGGCGTTGAAGGCGGTGGTTAGGGGGGAGCTGATATCAATAAGGGCACATAAAGGGAAGCAGGAGAGTAAGGAACGGGAGCGGTTGCTGCAAGAACTTTTGAGGGTGGACAGACAATATGCGGAAGCACCGGAGGAGGGATTGTACAGGGAAAAGCAAAGGCTGCATGTGGAATTTGACTTGCTGACTACAGGCACTGCAGAGGCACAATGGAGGAAGGCACAGGGTGTACAGTATGAATATGGGGAGAAGGCGAGCAGGTTGCTGGCACACCAATTGAGGAAAAGGGGAGCAGCGAGGGAAATAGGGGGAGTGAGGGACGAGGAAGGAGAGATGGAGCGGGGAGCGGAGAGAGTGAATGAAGTGTTCAAGACATTTTATAAAAAATTATATGAAGCTCAACCCCCGGATGGGAGGGAGAGAATGATGGACTTTTTGGATCGGCTGGAAATTCCCAAGGTGAAAGAGCAGGAAAGGGTGGGACTGGGAGCACAGATCGAGGTAGAAGAAGTGGTGAAAGGAATTAGGAGCATGCAGACGGGAAAGGCCCCGGGACCGGACGGATTCCCAGTCGAATTTTATAGAAAATATTTGGACTTGCTCGCCCCGGTACTGACGAGGACCTTTAATGAGGCAAAGGAAAGGGGACAACTGCCCCCGACTATGTCTGAAGCAACGATATCGCTTCTCTTAAAGAAGGAAAAGGACCCGCTACAATGCGGGTCCTACAGACCAATTTCCCTCCTAAATGTGGATGCCAAGGTCCTGGCCAAGGTAATGGCAATGAGGATAGAGGAATGTGTCCCGGGGGTGGTTCACGAGGACCAAACTGGGTTTGTGAAGGGGAGACAGCTGAACACAAATATACGGAGGCTGTTAGGGGTAATGATGATGGCCCCACCAGAGGGTGAAACAGAGATAGTAGTGGCGATGGATGCCGAGAAAGCATTTGATAGAGTGGAATGGGATTATTTGTGGGAGGTGTTGAGGAGATTTGGTTTTGGAGAGGGGTATGTTAGATGGGTGCAGCTATTGTATAGGGCCCCAGTGGCGAGTGTGGTCACGAATGGACGGGGATCGGCATATTTTCGGCTCCATAGAGGGACAAGGCAGGGATGCCCTCTGTCCCCATTACTGTTTGCACTGGCGATTGAGCCCCTGGCGATAGCGCTGAGGGGTTCCAAGAAGTGGAGGGGAGTACTTAGGGGAGGAGAAGAACACCGGGTATCTTTGTATGCGGACGATTTGCTACTATATGTGGCGGATCCGGCGGAGGGGATGCCAGAAATAATGCGGATACTTGGGGAGTTTGGGGATTTTTCAGGGTATAAATTGAACATGGGGAAGAGTGAGCTGTTTGTGGTGCATCCTGGGGAGCAGAGTAGAGAAATAGAGGACCTACCGTTGAGGAAGGTAACAAGAGACTTTCGTTACCTGGGGATCCAGATAGCTAAGAATTGGGGCACACTGCACAGGTTAAATTTAACGCGGTTGGTGGAACAGATGGAGGAAGATTTCAAGAGATGGGATATGGTAGCCCTGTCAATGGCAGGGAGGGTGCAGGCGGTTAAGATGGTGGTCCTCCCGAGATTCCTCTTTGTGTTTCAGTGCCTCCCGGTGGTGATCACGAAGGCTTTTTTTAAAAGGATTGAAAAGAGCATCATGGGTTTTGTTTGGGCCGGGAAGACCCCGAGAGTGAGGAAGGGATTCTTACAGCGTAGCAGGGATAGGGGGGGGGGGCTGGCACTACCGAGCCTAAGTGAGTACTATTGGGCCGCTAATATTTCAATGGTGAGTAAGTGGATGGGAGAGGAGGAGGGAGCGGCGTGGAAGAGGGGATTAGAGAGGGCGTCCTGTAGGGGGACTAGCCTGCAGGCTATGGTGACAGCCCCATTGCCGTTCTCACCGAGGAACTACACCACAAGCCCGGTGGTGGTAGCTACACTGAAGATTTGGGGACAGTGGAGACGGCATAGGGGAAAGACTGGAGCTTTGGGGGGGTCCCCGATAAGAAACAACCATTGGTTTGCCCCGGGGGGAATGGATGGGGGATATGGAATGTGGCAAAGAGCAGGAATAACGCAACTGAAAGATCTATTTGTGGATGGGAAGTTCGCGAGTCTGGGAGCGCTGACCGAGAAATATGGGTTGCCCCAAGGGAATGCATTCAGGTATATGCAACTGAGGGCTTTTGCGAGGCAACAGGTGAGGGATTTTCCGCAGCTCCCGACACAAGAGGTGCAGGACAGAGTGATCCCAAAGACATGGGTGGGGGATGGTAAGGTGTCAGATATATATAGGGAAATGAGGGACGAAGGGGAGACTATGGTAGATGAACTAAAAGGGAAATGGGAAGAAGAGCTGGGGGAGGAGATCGAGGAGGGGCTGTGGGCGGATGCCCTAAGTAGGGTAAACTCGTCGTCCTCGTGTGCCAGGCTAAGCCTGATTCAGTTTAAGGTATTACACAGGGCGCATATGACTGGAGCGCGGCTCAGTAAATTTTTTGGGGTGGAGGATAGGTGTGCGAGGTGCTCGAGAAGCCCAACGAATCATACCCATATGTTTTGGTCATGCCCGGCACTACGGGGGTTTTGGATGGGGGTGACAAAGGTGCTTTCAAAAGTAGTGGGGGTCCGGGTCGAACCAAGCTGGGGGTTGGCTATATTTGGGGTAGCACAAGAGCCGGGAGTGCAGGAGGCGAGAGAGGCCGATGTTTTGGCCTTTGCGTCCCTAGTAGCCCGGCGCAGGATATTGCTAATGTGGAAGGAAGCCAAGCCCCCGGGGGTGGAGACCTGGATAAATGACATGGCGGGGTTTATAAAGCTAGAGCGGATTAAGTTCGTCCTAAGGGGGTCGGCTCAAGGGTTCACCAGGCGGTGGCAACCGTTCGTCGAATACCTTGCGGATAGATAGATGGAAGGGGAAAAAGAAGGCAGCAGCAGCAGCCCAGGATTTGGGGGGGGGGGGGGGGGGGGGAGGGGTGGGGGGGGGGCGGGGGGGGGGGTGTAACTTGTGACAAGGCAGTTGCCAATTAGGGCTAGTTTTCATTTTTGTTATTTAATATTTATTCATTTTTTGTTTTTTGCTTATATAAAATAGGTCATTGTTATTTGTGCTGTTATAATATTGTGTAAAGGATGCACAATGTACTGTGTTGGTTGACCAAAAATTTTCAATAAAATATTTATTAAAAAAAAAGGTTGACTTACCTCCCAGCAACCTCCTTCCGCAATGCTCCCGCTGAAACTGACTCACCAGCTGTTCTCACGCCGAAATCGACTGGCCTGCCCCTGCAAAGACAAGTGCTTTTAAAGGTTGACTTACCTCCCAGCAACCTCCTTCCGCAATGCTCCCGCTGAAACTGACTCACCAGCTGTTCTCCCGCCGAAATCGACTGGCCTGCCCCTGCAAAGACAAGTGCTTTTAAAGGTTGACTTACCTCCCAGCAACCTCCTTCCTCAATGCTCCCGCTGAAACTGACTCACCAGGTGTTCTCCCGCCGAAATCGACTACATTTTAGGATCCAGCACACAATTGCAGTCTCCCGCAAGAATCAGCTGATGTGTTTGTGTATGGCATATACATTCACTATCACCACCAATGTGCCCGCCAACGACCCACTTACCATATGCCTGCCCCCCAATATATAATAATAATAATAATAAACCAGCCCCTCTCGTGTCTCATAAAAAAATATATACCTCGTCAACCCCACAGACAGAAAAACAAATTTTACCAACAAATATCATAAACTCTATACAGGATGTTATAACACCTATCTCAACTCATAGAAATCGAAGATCGCATCGAATACACTTAACTGGACCCGAGTCCGTGACTTACAATGAAGGTGTCCGCCTCCTCCAGTGCCTTGAAATAATAAGTCTTTGGACTCAGACGTGACCCGCAGCCTTGCCTATACCACCCCTAACCAAACTCCTTTCTTACATCGAGCAGCAAAAACCTTATTAAAGGCTGCTCACTTCCTCGCCAGCTCAGCTCTCACATCCTGGTAAATTCTTATCAGGTTTTCCTCCCATTTCAACTCACGGTTTTCTTTATCCCACTTCAGGACTTTCTCCTCCCTAAAGCTATGGAAGCAAACAATAAGTGCTCAAGGTGGCTCTTTCGGGTGGGGCTGCCACTGTTGTTCGATGGGCCCTGTCCAGCTTCAAAGGGGTCATAGGTCCGCCCTCCACCATCATTTTCCAAAACATCTCAAGACAGGTATTGAGTGGACTTTGGGCCCTCCATCCTCTCTGGCAACACCCCGACTCGGAGGTTCTGCCTCCTTGACCAATTTTCTAGGCCATCAATCTTAGCCTTCAATCACTTGTTTACATGGCGACCTCCGCCATCTCGACCTCCAACGACAGAAGCTGCTCACCTTGCATCATCAGTGCTTTCTGCATTCCATCTAGGACCTCGCCCTGTTTCTTTACTACAATGTCAGTTTTGTCAAGTTTTCAATAGCCTCTCCAACATCAGCTCCCATTGCCTGTCGAAATGCTTCTCAAACTCCTTTCCGAGCACCCCCAAAAGCATGACTGCAGTGATTGGGGTGGCCATCATTGACAACGCTGCCTCCACCATTTGGTCTATTGACAAGCTGTATGAGGCCTCCGAATCCGTCGAAGAGTTCATAGAATCATAGAATTTACAGCGCAGAAGAAGGCCATTCGGCCATCGAGTCTGTACCGGCCCTTGGAAAGAGCACCCTACCCAAGCCCACACCTCCACCCTATCCAGACATCTCCACCCTATCCCTGTAACTCCACCTAACCTTTCTTTGGACACTAAGGGCAATTTAGCATGGCCAATCCACCTAACGTGCACATCTTTGGACTGTGGGAGGAAATCGGAGCACCCGGAGGAAACCCACGCAGACATGGAGAGAACGTGCAGACTCTGCACAGACAGTGACCCAAGCCGGGAATCGAGCCTGGGACCCTGGAGCTGTGAAGCAACTGTGCTAACCACTATGCTACCGTGCTGCCCAGTTGTCTTCTGTAGCCTTTTACGCTCCCTTTTCCCCATTTATTTGGCGTTGGGATCCTGTAAAAATCCCCTGATAAATCGGGCAAATGGGCCTAGAAAAGTTTGGATCCTGATCGAAGCTGGTTGGTGTGCTACCTCCTCTCACATGCCACTACCGGATGGCCTGATATTTAAATATCTTTAAGCTATCTTGTTTATAGACCCAGACCTTGCAGAACCATGTGTAAGTTGGGTAGAAAGCAAACACATCTTTTTGGAGCAGTGGTTCTCAAACTGGAGCCCAGAGAGCCCTGAAGGCAGTAAAGTCTTTCCAGAGGAGGCCTGCAAAAGAACGTGAATGTGATCTGTTGCTGCATTTGTGCAAGTCAATAATAATAATCTTTATTTTCACAAGTAGGCTTACATCAACACTGCACTGTGAAAATCCCCTGGTCGCCACATTCCAGCGTCTGTTCGGGTACACTGAGGGAGAATTCAGAATGTCCAAATTACCTAACAGCACGTTTTACGGGACTTGTGGGAGGAAACCGGAGCATCCAGAGTAAACCCACGCAGACACGGGGAGAACGTGCAGACTCTGCACGGACAGTTACCCAAACCGGGAATCGAACCTGGGACCCTCGCGCTGTGAAGTAACAGTGCCAACCACACCCAAAGCGTGTGCTGCTGACCCTTTGAGTTGCAGGTGATGCCCCAATGGCATAACTACTCGAGCATGGACTTGATGGGCTGAAAAGCCTCCTTGTGTGTGTTATGATGAGTCTATGATGGGGTGATGGTAAAATAATGGTAATGTCACTGGTCTGGTAATCTATAGGCCCAGGCTATTTATTGCCCTGGGAACATGAGTTCATACCCTACCCTGACAGCTAGTAGAATTTAAATTCAATCAATAAAACAATCTGAAATATAAAGTCTTTACTTAGTCACCATTACAACAATTGTTGTATATAAAAATTAACTTACCTGGTTCTTTAACATCTGTTAGGGAAGCCAATTAGTCATCATTACAACATCTGGTGGTGATGTGAGTCCTGACCCACAGCAAAATGGATGACTCTTACGTTTGCTCCAACAAGTCATATAGGGATAGGCAACACCTTGACAGTGATGCCCACATCCCATAAATGAATAAAGAAAAACAATGATGCGTGTCAGTAATGCAATAAACAACAGAGGGGGTTGGAAAAAAATCTGGAAACACTCCGCAAGCTGTTCAGTGAGTCGGCATGTGGTGGAGGATAACATTTGGAATTACGTCAGTGTCTCCGATTGGAACCATCGAGCCTAATGCCACTCCAGGAGGAGCAGGGAGGTGTTATGCACTGAAGTATTTGGAAGGCATGCTGCTGAACCTGTAGGATTATCTTTCAGTTGAAGGGAGAATAATATTTTACACGTCAACAATCACATTAGTGTTCACCACATTGACCAAATTGCACTTAAGTCCCTTCAACAAGACACTAATGAATATGTTCAGTAATGGAAATGTTCAGGGAGTTTTATCGAACTAGTATTGTAATATAGATGATTGAAGGGGGTCCCTGATTATAAACTCATTTGACACCAAAGGATTGAGAATCACTGTTTTAGAACAAATGAACAGAAGAAATAGAAGCAGCAGGAGACCATTCAGCCCTTTGAGCTGACTGGCTCGTTTCCTCCTATAATCCCTTAATTTCCTTAGTACCCAACAAGCTATTCGTCTCAATCTTCATTATATTCAACTGCACAGTAGCAGCAGTATATACCATCTGCAAAATGCACCAAGGCTCCTTCGACAGCACCTTCCAAACCCATGACCACTCCCATCTAGAAGGACAAGAGTAGCAGATATATGAGAACCCCACCACCTGGAAGTTCCCCTCCAAGTCACTCACCATCCTGACTTGGAAATATATCACTAATCCTTCACTGGCGCTGTGTCAAAATGCTGGAAATCCCTCCCAAATTGCACAGTGGGTGTACCTACACCTCAAGGACTGCAGTGGTTCAAGAAGGCAGCTCACCACCATCTTCTTGAGAACAATTAAGGATGGACAATAAATGTTTGCCTAGCCAGCGAAGCCCACGTCCTCTAAATTAATTTTTAAAAACATTCTCTCGTTGAAACAATATCAAGGTAAATTAGGCTATCTGGTTTCTCTGATCACAATAATATTTAAGAGTTAATTATGTGTAATTTGTCTTTGTGGACAAAATGCAATGAAATTAAGTAGCAAGAACATCCAGCATGGTACAAAATCTCCTGTTGTTCTGGTGATTGTTATGGAAATATTCAAACAAGTTAAAGAGCACAAAACACAACTGCTCCCCCAGACACCAGAATGAATAAGGACAGCCAACCTCTGCAGAAAGCAGGATAACACTGCTCATTGCTTGGGACATATCAGATACTTAGCCAGCAAATAATACAAGAAGGCAAGTGGCTTGTACTAGGAGAGAAACAGTTTAGCAAGGCTCAGGAGGATTGTGTAATGTTGCCAAAGAGTCTGAATATAACACGGTACTTTAGCTTTATGAAGAAAAACTGTGAATTTTTCATTTGTGCACATGTAAACATCCCAGACAATTGGATATCAGTCAACTTCCAAATATACCTAACAATCAGATATCAGTCATTTCAAGTATACCACACAATCAGGTATCAGTCAATTCCAAGTATACCACACAATCAGGCATCAGTCAATTCCAAATATACCCCACAGAAATCAGTCAATTCCAAATATACCACACAGTCGGATATCAGTCAATTCCAAATATACCACACAGTCGGATATCAGTCAATTCCAAATATATCATACAATCAGATATGAGTCAACTTCCAAATATACCACACAATCAGATATCAGTCAATTCCAAGTATACCACACAATCAGATATCAGTCAATTCCAAATATACCACACAATCGGATATCAGTCAATTCCAAATATATCACAGAATCAGATATCAGTCAATTCAAATATAAAACACAATCAGATATCAGTCAATTCCAAATATACCACACAGTCGGATATCAGTCAATTCCAAATAAACCACACTATCAGATATCAGTCAATTCCAAATGTACCACACAATCAGATATCAGTCAATTCCAAATGTACCACACAATCAGATATCAGTCAATTCCAAATATGTCACACAACCAGATATCAGTCAATTCAAAAAATACCATACAATCAGATATCAGTCAGTTCCAAGTATACCACACAATCAGATATCAGTCAATTCTAACTATTCCACACAATCAGATATCAGTCAATTCCAAAAATACCATACAATCAGATATCAGTCAGTTCCAAATATACCACACAATCAGATATCAGTCAATTCCAAATGTACCACACAGTCGGATATCAGTCAGTTCCAAGTATACCACACAATCAGATATCAGTCAATTCTAACTATACCACACAATCAGATATCAGTCAATTCTAACTATACCACACAATCAGATTTCGCCTCCGCAGCCTGCGGATCGAGTTCCAGACGGTCAGGTTTGAGGGCAGATTCCATAGTTGCGTTTAAGTTGATTAAATTGATGCGACAATCAATTCACTCGAGATGGGAGTAGAAGTAAACTGTGGCTTTAATCAACTTAGAACAGTGCCTGCCTGCGACTGACCCAATACTGAGAACCACCTGCAGGTCGACTGCTCTTTATACCTCCCTTCAAGGGGAGGAGCCATGGGCAGAGCCCATACAGGCCCCAACATGTTCCCCTATGGATAATGCCATACAATGGCCCATAGGAGGAGCCCACAAGGGCAGCAGCATAGCACAGGTACAAATACAAGGGCAACAGCACAGATACAAATACAATGGTGGATTATTGGCATAATACATTCACCACATTCACCCACTGTTAAAAAATGAAGTCCGGCGGGGGTGACGGGTTCATAAGTTCAGCCTGTCCGATTTTTTTCATCATGAGCAGAGACTGTGTTGGCGGGGTAAAAAATACTGAGTACTCGGCGATCGCCATCTCGGATCATGCCCCACACTGGGTTGATCTGCAGGTCTGCAAAGGGAGCTACCAGCACCCGCAATGGAGGTTGGATGTAGGATTGCTAGCGGAGGAGGGGGTGTGCGAGAGACTGCAGAAGTGCATGCAGGACTACCTGCAGGTTAATGACACAGAGGAAATCTCAGCAGCGACCCTGTGGGAGGCGCTGAAGGTGATGGTAAGGGGGGAGCTGATTTCAATTCGGGCCCACAGAGATAGAATGGACAGAGCGGAGATGGACAGACTGGTCAAGGAGATCCACCGGACAGATAGGGAATACGCAGAGGTCCCGAGGGAGGACCTACTTAGAGATGGACGGAGACTGCAGGCCGTGTTGGGAGTGTTGTCCACGAGCAGGGCAGTGGAACAACTCAGGAAGGCAAAGGGTGTGGTCTATGAGCATGGGGAGAAAGCTAGTCGAATGCTTGCGCAGCAACTCAGGAGGAAGGAGGCGGCCAGAGAAATAGGCAGGGTAGTGGACGGTATGGGGAACAGAGTGGATGACCCGTCAGGACTGAACAGGGTGTTTCGGAGTCTTACAGCAAGCTCTATACCTCGGAACCCCCTGGGGAGCCGGAGGAGATGAAGCATTTCTTAGACGGACTGACCTTCCCAAAAGTGGGTAGGGGGCTGGTAGACGGACTGGGGGCCCTGATCAGAGCTGAGGAAGTACTGGGGAGGCTTGAAGGCCATGACGTCGGGTAAATCCCCGGGGCCGGATGGATACCCAGTGGAGTTCTATAAATAATTCTCGGAGATAGTGGGGCCGGTGCTGACTAGGGTATTTAACGAGGCGAGGGACAGAGGGATGGTACCCCTGACGATGTCACAGGCTACCATTTCACTGATATTAAAGTGGGATAAAGACCCGGAAGCGTGTGGGTCATATAGACCAATTTCCCTGATCAACGTCGACGCCAAGCTCCTGGTAAGGTCTTGGCGCTTAGAATTGAGGACTGTGTCCCGGAGGTGATTGAGGAAGACCAAACAGGGTTTATGAAAGGGAGACAGCTGGTAGCCAACTTGAGAAGACTACTCAATGTGATCATGCTGCCCCCGGAGGGCTGAGAGTAGAGGCAGTGGTGGCAATGGATGCCGAGAAGGCCTTTGACTGGGTGGAGTGGGACTATTTGTGGGAGGTACTCGGACGGTTTGGGTTCAGGGAGGGCTTTGTTGACTGGGTTAGACTTTTGTACCAGGCCCCAAAAGCTAGGGTGAGGATGAATAGGACAACATCAGAGTACTTTAGATTACACCGGGGGGCCAGGCAGGGATGCCCACTCTCCCCGTTGCTGTTTGCACTGGCAATAGAGCCGTTGGCGATTGCCCTGAGAGATGCGAGGGGGTGGAAGGGAATGATTAGGGGAGGGGTGGAACACAGGATATCGCTGTACGTGGGTGACCTGCTCCTGTACGTATCGGACCCGCTGGCTGGGATGGACAGTACACTAGGAACATTGAGAGAATTTGGCAGGTTTTCAGCGTACAAACTGAACATGGTTAAGAGTGAGATGTTTGGGGTGCAGGCGAGGGGGCCAGGAGAACAGGGTGAAGGGGCTGCCATTTAGGATGATCGGAGAAAGTTTCTGATACTTAGGGATACAGGTGGCACGAGACTGGGGCAGGCTGCATGAGCTAAATTTGACTAGAGTGGTGGAACAAATGAAGAGGGAGTTTCGGAGATGGGATGCACTTCCGCTGTCACTTGCGGGGAGGGTGCAGACGGTAAAGATGACCATCCTCCCTAGATTCCTGTTTATTTTTCAGTGCCTCCCGATTTTCATCCCGCGGTCCTTCTTCAAAAGGGTCAACAAGATCATTATGGGCTTTGTCTGGGCGGGGAATTCCCGCGGGTGAGGAAAGTGACGCTTGAGAGGAACCGTAGCGAGGGGGGGCTGGCGCTGCCGAACCTCAGCAACTACTACTGGGCGTCCAACATAGCCATGGTAAGGAGTTGGATGGTGGGTACGGGGTCTATTTGGGGGCGAGGGGAGGTGGCTTTGTGCAGGGGCACCAATTTGGCAGCCCTGGTCACGGCCCCCCTACCGCTTCCGCCGGCCAGGTACTCCACCAGCCCGGTTGTGGTGGCAGCCCTGCGGATCTGGGGCCAGTGGAGGAAGCATATAGGGGAGGTGGGAGCATCGGTCTGGTCTCCAATGTGCGACAAGCACCGATTCGCCCCTGGGAGTATGGATGGTGGATTCCGAGCGTGGCGGGGGTGGGAAGGATGGGCGATATGTTCTTGGGAGGAGCATCTCGAGCATGATGGCCTTGGAGGAGAAATTCAGACTAATCAGAGGGAATGACTTTCGGTACTTGCAAGCGCGTGACTTCATACGTAGACAGGTCCCATCCTTCCCACGCCTCCCGCCAAATGGGATCCAGGACAGAGTAGTGTCTAGGGGAGAGGTAGGAAAGGGGAAAGTCTCGGATATTTACCGTGAACTTATGAAAGGGGAGGAGTCCCAGACAAAGGAACTGAAGCTCAAGTGGGAGGAGGAACTCGGCGAGAAGATGGAGGAGGGGGTATGGGCGGAAGCCCTCAGTAGGGTAAATTCAACTGTAACATGCGCCAGGCTCAGCCTGATTCAGTTCAAGGTCGTCCACCGGGCCCACATGACGGTGGCCCGGATGAGTAAATTTTTTTGGGTGGAGGATAAATACGCGAGGTGTGTGGGAGGGCCAGCGAATCACGTCCACATGTTCTGGGCATGCCCAAAACTTAGGAGATACTGGGAGGGATTTGCGGACGTCATGTCCCAGGTACTGAAAACTAGGGTGATGATGAGTCCAGTGGTGGCAATTGTTTGGGTCTCGGAAGATCCGGGGGTCCAGGAGGAGAGGAAAGCCGACGTCTTGGCCTTTGCTTCCCTGGTAGCCCGGCAACGTATACTGCTGGCATGGAGGGACTCAAAGCCCCCAAAGACCGAAGCATGGCTCTCGGACATGTCGAGCTTTTTAGGGCTGGAAAAAATTAAGTTCGCCTTATGAGGATCTGTATTAGGGTTCGCCCGAAGGTGGCAACCATTCATCGACTTCCTCGCGGGGCATTAAATGTCAGCGGGGGGGTGGGTAGAGTAGAGGAGAATAGGAGGGATAAATAGGCGGGGACAGTTTATGAGAGAGGAGTGGTCTTTTGCACTATGTTTCTGCTTTGTGTTGATATTTGCACATTTCTGTACACTGTAACTGTTTACAATGCCCAAAATACCTCAATAAAATTGTTTATTAAAAAAAAAATTACAATATGTCACACAATCAGATACCAGACAATTCCAAATGTATCCCACAATCAGATATCAGTCAATTCCAAATGTACCACACAATCGGCTATCAGTCAATTCCAAATGTACCACACAATCGGCTATCAGTTAATTCCAAATGTATCCCACAATCAGATATCAGTCAATTCCAAATGTATCCCACAATCAGAAATCAGTCAATTCCAAATGTACCACACAATCGGATATCAGTCAATTCCAAATGTACCACACAATCGGCTATCAGTTAATTCCAAATGTATTCCACAATCAGATATCAGTCAATTCCAAATGTATCCCACAATCAGATATCAGTCAATTCCAAATGTATCCCACAATCAGATATCAGTCAATTCCAAATGTACCACACAATCGGATATCAGTAAATTCCAAATGTACCACATAATCGGCTATCAGTTAATTCCAAATGTATCCCACAATCAGATATCAGTCAATTCCAAATGTATCCCACAATCAGATATCAGTTAATTCCAAATGTATCCCACAATCAGATATCAGTCAATTCCAAATGTATCCCACAATCAGATATCAGTCAATTCCAAATGTACCACACAATCGGCTATCAGTCAATTCCAAATGTACCACACAATCAGATATCAGTCAACTCCAAATGTATCCCACAATCAGATATCAGTCAACTCCAAATGTACCACAGAATCAGATATCAGTCAATTTCAAATGTATCCCACAATCAGATATCAGTCAACTCCAAATGTACCACAGAATCAGATATCAGTCAATTCCAAATGTATCCCACAATCAGATATCAGTCAACTCCAATTGTACCACACAATCGGAAATCAGTCAATTCCAAATGTACCACACAATCAGATATCAGTCAACTCCAAATGTACCACAGAATCAGATATCATTCAATTCCAAATGTACCACACAATCGGATATCAGTCAACTCCAAATGTACCACACAATCAGATATCAGTCAATTCCAAATGTATCCAACAATCAGATATCAGTCAACTCCAAATGTATCCCACAATCAGATATCAGTCAATTCCAAATGTACCACACAATCGGATATCAGTCAATTCCAAACATGCCACACAATCAGGTATCAGTCAATTCCAAATGTACCACAGAATCAGATATCAGTGAATTCCAAATGTACCACAGAATCAGATATCAGTCAATTCCAAATGTACCACACAATCAGATATCAGTCAATTCCAAATGTATCCCACAATCAGATATCAGTGAACTCCAAATAGACCACAGAATCAGATATCAGTCAATTCCAAATATGCCACACAATCAGATATCAGTCAATTCCAAATGTACCACACAATCGGATATCAGTTAATTCCAAATATGCTGCACAATCCGATATCAATCAATTCCAAATATACCACACAATCAGATATCAGTCAATTCCAAATATACCACACAATCAGATATCAGTCAATTCCAAATGTATCCCACAATCAGGTATCAGTCAATTCCAAATATACCGCACAATCAGATATCAGTCATTTCCAAGTATACCACACAGTTGGATATCAGTCAATTCTAAATATACCACACAACCAGATATCAGTCAGTTCCAAATATACCACACAGTCGGATATCAGTCATTTCCAAATATACCGCACAATCTGATATCAGTCAATTCTAAATATACCACACAATCAGATATCAGTCAATTCCAAATATACCACACAATCAGATATCAGTCAATTCCAAATATACCACACAATCAGATATCAGTCAATTCCAAATATACCACACAATCAGATATCAGTCAATTCTAAATATACCACGCAGTCGGACATCAGTCAATTCCAAATATACCACACAATCAGATATCAGTCATTTCCAAATATACCACACAATCAGATATCAGTCAATTCCAAATATACCACACAATCAGATATCAGTCATTTCCAAATATACCGCACAATCAGATATCAGTCAATTCTAACTATACCACACAATCAGATATCAGTCATTTCCAAATATACCACACAGTCGGATATCAGTCATTTCCAAATATACCACACAGTCGGATATCAGTCATTTCCAAATATACCACACAATCAGATATCAGTCAATTCTAAATATACCACACAGTCGGATATCAGTCATTTCCAAATATACCACACAGTCGGATATCAGTCATTTCCAAATATACCACACAACCAGATATCAGTCAGTTCTAAATATACCACACAATCAGATATCAGTCAATTCCAAATATACTACATAACCAGATATCAGTCAGTTCTAAATATACCACGCAGTCGGATATCAGTCAATTCTAAATATACCACACAATCAGATATCAGTCATTTCCAAATATACCGCACAATCAGATATCAGTCAATTCTAAATATACCACGCAGTCGGATATCAGTCATTTCCAAATATACCACACAATCAGATATCAGTCAATTCCAAATATACCGCACAATCAGATATCAGTCATTTCCAAATATACCACACAGTCAGATATCAGTCAATTCCAAATATACCGCACAATCAGATATCAGTCAATTCCAAATATACCGCACAATCAGATATCAGTCAATTCTAACTATACCACACAATCAGATATCAGTCATTTCCAAATATACCACGCAGTCGGATATCAGTCATTTCCAAATATACCGCACAATCAGATATCAGTCAATTCCAAAAATACCACACAATCTGATATCAGTCAATTCTAAATATACCACACAGTCAGATATCAGTCAATTCCAAATATACCACACAATCAGATATCAGTCATTTCCAAATATACCGCACAATCAGATATCAGTCAATTCTAAATGTACCACACAATCACATAACAGTCAATTCCAAATATATCTTTTTAATTAAAACAGTAAAAAATATATACAAGGCCAAACGGTACAAACACTCATTTTGTGTTGGAGAAACAGGGTACCCTCCCCTCAGTACCAATGTACGGGGAGGGGGGGGGGGGGGGCGGTGTGGATACTCTGATTATTGAAACAGTTCACAACACTTTTCTACAAAAACAAATGGTACAAGCACTAAACTTTGCGTTGAAGAGACCAGCTACCCTCGCCTCTGTACCAAATATATCACACAATCAGATATCAGTCAAATATAAATACACCACACAATCAGATATCAGTCAATTCCAAATGTATCCAACAATCAGATATCAGTCAACTCCAAATGTATCCCACAATCAGATATCAGTCAATTCCAAATGTACCACACAATCGGATATCAGTCAATTCCAAACATGCCACACAATCAGGTATCAGTCAATTCCAAATGTACCACAGAATCAGATATCAGTGAATTCCAAATGTACCACAGAATCAGATATCAGTCAATTCCAAATGTACCACACAATCAGATATCAGTCAATTCCAAATGTATCCCACAATCAGATATCAGTGAACTCCAAATAGACCACAGAATCAGATATCAGTCAATTCCAAATATGCCACACAATCAGATATCAGTCAATTCCAAATGTACCACACAATCGGATATCAGTTAATTCCAAATATGCTGCACAATCCGATATCAATCAATTCCAAATATACCACACAATCAGATATCAGTCAATTCCAAATATACCACACAATCAGATATCAGTCAATTCCAAATGTATCCCACAATCAGGTATCAGTCAATTCCAAATATACCGCACAATCAGATATCAGTCATTTCCAAGTATACCACACAGTTGGATATCAGTCAATTCTAAATATACCACACAACCAGATATCAGTCAGTTCCAAATATACCACACAGTCGGATATCAGTCATTTCCAAATATACCGCACAATCTGATATCAGTCAATTCTAAATATACCACACAATCAGATATCAGTCAATTCCAAATATACCACACAATCAGATATCAGTCAATTCCAAATATACCACACAATCAGATATCAGTCAATTCCAAATATACCACACAATCAGATATCAGTCAATTCTAAATATACCACGCAGTCGGACATCAGTCAATTCCAAATATACCACACAATCAGATATCAGTCATTTCCAAATATACCACACAATCAGATATCAGTCAATTCCAAATATACCACACAATCAGATATCAGTCATTTCCAAATATACCGCACAATCAGATATCAGTCAATTCTAACTATACCACACAATCAGATATCAGTCATTTCCAAATATACCACACAGTCGGATATCAGTCATTTCCAAATATACCACACAGTCGGATATCAGTCATTTCCAAATATACCACACAATCAGATATCAGTCAATTCTAAATATACCACACAGTCGGATATCAGTCATTTCCAAATATACCACACAGTCGGATATCAGTCATTTCCAAATATACCACACAACCAGATATCAGTCAGTTCTAAATATACCACACAATCAGATATCAGTCAATTCCAAATATACTACATAACCAGATATCAGTCAGTTCTAAATATACCACGCAGTCGGATATCAGTCAATTCTAAATATACCACACAATCAGATATCAGTCATTTCCAAATATACCGCACAATCAGATATCAGTCAATTCTAAATATACCACGCAGTCGGATATCAGTCATTTCCAAATATACCACACAATCAGATATCAGTCAATTCCAAATATACCGCACAATCAGATATCAGTCATTTCCAAATATACCACACAGTCAGATATCAGTCAATTCCAAATATACCGCACAATCAGATATCAGTCAATTCCAAATATACCGCACAATCAGATATCAGTCAATTCTAACTATACCACACAATCAGATATCAGTCATTTCCAAATATACCACGCAGTCGGATATCAGTCATTTCCAAATATACCGCACAATCAGATATCAGTCAATTCCAAAAATACCACACAATCTGATATCAGTCAATTCTAAATATACCACACAGTCAGATATCAGTCAATTCCAAATATACCACACAATCAGATATCAGTCATTTCCAAATATACCGCACAATCAGATATCAGTCAATTCTAAATGTACCACACAATCACATAACAGTCAATTCCAAATATATCTTTTTAATTAAAACAGTAAAAAATATATACAAGGCCAAACGGTACAAACACTCATTTTGTGTTGGAGAAACAGGGTACCCTCCCCTCAGTACCAATGTACGGGGAGGGGGGGGGGGGGCGGTGTGGATACTCTGATTATTGAAACAGTTCACAACACTTTTCTACAAAAACAAATGGTACAAGCACTAAACTTTGCGTTGAAGAGACCAGCTACCCTCGCCTCTGTACCAAATATATCACACAATCAGATATCAGTCAAATATAAATACACCACACAATCAGATATCAGTCAATTCCAAATGTATCCAACAATCAGATATCAGTCAACTCCAAATGTATCCCACAATCAGATATCAGTCAATTCCAAATGTACCACACAATCGGATATCAGTCAATTCCAAACATGCCACACAATCAGGTATCAGTCAATTCCAAATGTACCACAGAATCAGATATCAGTGAATTCCAAATGTACCACAGAATCAGATATCAGTCAATTCCAAATGTACCACACAATCAGATATCAGTCAATTCCAAATGTATCCCACAATCAGATATCAGTGAACTCCAAATAGACCACAGAATCAGATATCAGTCAATTCCAAATATGCCACACAATCAGATATCAGTCAATTCCAAATGTACCACACAATCGGATATCAGTTAATTCCAAATATGCTGCACAATCCGATATCAATCAATTCCAAATATACCACACAATCAGATATCAGTCAATTCCAAATATACCACACAATCAGATATCAGTCAATTCCAAATGTATCCCACAATCAGGTATCAGTCAATTCCAAATATACCGCACAATCAGATATCAGTCATTTCCAAGTATACCACACAGTTGGATATCAGTCAATTCTAAATATACCACACAACCAGATATCAGTCAGTTCCAAATATACCACACAGTCGGATATCAGTCATTTCCAAATATACCGCACAATCTGATATCAGTCAATTCTAAATATACCACACAATCAGATATCAGTCAATTCCAAATATACCACACAATCAGATATCAGTCAATTCCAAATATACCACACAATCAGATATCAGTCAATTCCAAATATACCACACAATCAGATATCAGTCAATTCTAAATATACCACGCAGTCGGATATCAGTCAATTCCAAATATACCACACAATCAGATATCAGTCATTTCCAAATATACCACACAATCAGATATCAGTCAATTCCAAATATACCACACAATCAGATATCAGTCATTTCCAAATATACCGCACAATCAGATATCAGTCAATTCTAACTATACCACACAATCAGATATCAGTCATTTCCAAATATACCACACAGTCGGATATCAGTCATTTCCAAATATACCACACAGTCGGATATCAGTCATTTCCAAATATACCACACAATCAGATATCAGTCAATTCTAAATATACCACACAGTCGGATATCAGTCATTTCCAAATATACCACACAGTCGGATATCAGTCATTTCCAAATATACCACACAACCAGATATCAGTCAGTTCTAAATATACCACACAATCAGATATCAGTCAATTCCAAATATACTACATAACCAGATATCAGTCAGTTCTAAATATACCACGCAGTCGGATATCAGTCAATTCTAAATATACCACACAATCAGATATCAGTCATTTCCAAATATACCGCACAATCAGATATCAGTCAATTCTAAATATACCACGCAGTCGGATATCAGTCATTTCCAAATATACCACACAATCAGATATCAGTCAATTCCAAATATACCGCACAATCAGATATCAGTCATTTCCAAATATACCACACAGTCAGATATCAGTCAATTCCAAATATACCGCACAATCAGATATCAGTCAATTCCAAATATACCGCACAATCAGATATCAGTCAATTCTAACTATACCACACAATCAGATATCAGTCATTTCCAAATATACCACGCAGTCGGATATCAGTCATTTCCAAATATACCGCACAATCAGATATCAGTCAATTCCAAAAATACCACACAATCTGATATCAGTCAATTCTAAATATACCACACAGTCAGATATCAGTCAATTCCAAATATACCACACAATCAGATATCAGTCATTTCCAAATATACCGCACAATCAGATATCAGTCAATTCTAAATGTACCACACAATCACATAACAGTCAATTCCAAATATATCTTTTTAATTAAAACAGTAAAAAATATATACAAGGCCAAACGGTACAAACACTCATTTTGTGTTGGAGAAACAGGGTACCCTCCCCTCAGTACCAATGTACGGGGAGGGGGGGGGGGGGGCGGTGTGGATACTCTGATTATTGAAACAGTTCACAACACTTTTCTACAAAAACAAATGGTACAAGCACTAAACTTTGCGTTGAAGAGACCAGCTACCCTCGCCTCTGTACCAAATATATCACACAATCAGATATCAGTCAAATATAAATACACCACACAATCAGATATCAGGAAATTCCAACTGTGCCACACAATCTGACATCAGTGAATTCCAAATATACCACACAATCAGATGTCAGTCATTTCCAAATATACCACACAGTCAGATATCAGTCAATTCTAAATATACCACGCAGTCGGATATCAGTCATTTCCAAATATACCACACAATCAGATATCAGTCAATTCCAAATATACCACACAATCAGATATCAGTCAAATATAAATACACCACACAATCAGATATCAGGAAATTCCAACTGTGCCACACAATCTGACATCAGTGAATTCCAAATATACCACACAATCAGATATCAGTCATTTCCAAATATACCGCACAATCAGATATCAGTCAATTCTAAATATACCACGCAGTCGGATATCAGTCATTTCCAAATATACCACACAATCTGATATCAGTCAATTCCAAATATACCACACAGTCAGATATCAGTCAATTCCAAATATACCACACAATCTGATATCAGTCAATTCTAAATATACCCACAGGGGCTTTTCACAGTAACTTAATTGCAGTGTTAATGTCAGCCTACTGGTGACAATAACATTTTATTTTATTTTATCTTAGTTCAGATAGCAGTCAATTCTAAATATACCATACAATCAGATATGATTCAGTTCTAAATATGTCACACTATCAGATATCAATCAGCACGGGGCAGCACGGTAGCATTGTGGATAGCACAATTGCTTCACAGCTCTAGAGTTCCAGGTTCGATTCCGGCTTGGGTCACTGTGCGGAGTCTGCACATCCTCCCCGTGTGTGCGTGGGTTTCCTCCGGGTGCTCCGGTTTCCTCCCACAGTCCAAAGATGTGCAGGTTAGGTGGATTGGCCATGATAAATTGCCCTTAGTGTCCAAAATTGCCCTTAATGTTGGGTGGGGTTGCTGGGTTATGGGGATAGGGTGGAGGTGTTGACCTTGGATGGGGTGCTCTTTCCAGGAGCCGGTGTGGACTCGATGGGCCGAATGGCCTCCTTCTGCACTGTAAATTCTATGAATTCCAAATATACCATGCAATCAGATATCAGTCAATTCAAAATAATAATAATGATCTTTATTGTCACAAGTAGGCATAGATTAACACTGCAATGAGGTTACTGTGAAAAGCCCCTAGACACCACATTCCAGCGCCTGTTCGGGTACACAGGGAGAATTCAGAATGTCCAAATTACCTAACAGCACCTCTTTTGGGACTTGTGGGAGGAAACTGGAGCACCCGGAGGAAACCCACGCAGATACAGGGAGAACGTGTGGACTCCGCACAGGCAGTGGCCCAAGCCGGGAATCGAACCTGGGACCCTGAAGTTGTGAAGCAGCAGTGCTACCCACTGTGCTGCCGAAATATACCACAAAATTAGATATCAGTCAAATCCAAATATACCACACAACTGGATATGAGTCAATTCCAAATATACCACAAAATCAGATATCAGTCAAATCCAAATATACCACACAACTGGATATGAGTCAATTCCAAATATACCACAAAATCAGATATCAGTCAAATCCAAATATACCACACAACTGGATATGAGTCAATTCCAAATATACCACAGAATCAGATATCAGTCAAATCCAAATATACCACACAACTGGATATGAGTCAATTCCAAATATACCACAGAATCAGATATCAGTCAAATCCAAATATACCACACAACTGGATATGAGTCAATTCCAAATATACCAGAAAATCAGATATCGGTCAATTCCAAATATTTAAAAAAATATATATTTTTATTCGTTTTATAACATTTTATCATTTTATACATAAAACAAAACAATGCAAAAACAGCAAGAAGAACTGAATCCCGTCCTCCACTTCACCAGCCAACACCCAATAACACCAAGAAACCCCTTGCAACCCCATCCCCACCACCCCAACCACCCCATCCCCTTAGCAACTGACGGTAACCAACTGTTAAAGTGTAGAATAAACAGACTGCATCTCTTGTGGAACGCCTCAATCGTCCCTTTCAAAGCAAACTTAATCTTCTCCAAATACAGAAACTATATCAGGTCCCCAAGCCACACAGAGACACGGCGGAGAAACTGACCTCCACCCCAACATGATCCGCCTGCCAGCAGTCATGAGGAGAAGGCTAATCTGCCCCCACCTCCATCTGCAGCTCTGGCAGGGCTGAAACCCCATACTATATGGCTCCCAGGGGACTGGGCTCCAAGTCTACATGCAGGATCACCGGCATGGTGCTGGAAAACATCCTCCAAAATTGCTCCAGCTTTGGGCAGGACCAGATCATATGTACAGGTTGGCCGGACCTCACACATACCATTGGCAAATGTCCTCCACCCCCTCAAACAACAGTTAGAGGTGGTGCACAGGGCATCAGGTGCACCCTGTGCACCGCCTCTAACTGTATTAATGGCAACCTTGCACACAAGGTCGAGGCATTCGCCCTCCGCAACACCTCACACCACAGCCCCATCTCCAGCGCCACTTACCTGAGCACCTCAGTGCAATGGCCCAGAGCTCTATCACCAAAGCAAACAAGAGAAGGGATAAGGGATACTCCTGTCTTGTTCCCCTGTACAACTGAAAATATTCCAAATTCACCTCATTCGTTTGCATACTGGCCTTTGGCTCCTTACATAACTTGACCGACGCCACAACTAAAGCCCAATCTCAAACCATTTCAACACCACAAACAAGTAATTCCACTCTACTCAAACAAACAATCTACTTCTCCACATCCAGTGCCACCGTCATCTCCGGCTCCCCGCCTTCTGATGGGAAAAGCACCACCTTTAACAAACGTCGCACATTCGAGGACAACTGCCTACCCTTTACAAATCCCGTCTGATCCTCCCCAATCACCTGCGGAATGCACTCTTCCAACCTAAGCGGCAACACCTTGGCACGAATCTTGGCATCCACATTTAGCAGAGATATTGGCTGATACGACCCACACTTCACCAGGTCCTTAGCCTTTTTTAGCAACAGCGAAATAGACGCCCGTCCCATCGTCTCTGGGAACGCCCCCTTAGTCACCGCATCCTCAAACATCTCCATCAGCAATGGTGCCAACCTATCCAGAAACTTTTGTAGAATTCCACCAAGAACCAGTCCGGCTCCAGTTCTTTACCCATTTGCATCTTTCCTATCGCCGTCTAACCCTCCTCAATCCCCACTGTTTTTTCCAACCCTGCCCACTCCTCCTCTCCTACTCTAAGATACTCAAGCTCCCCAAAAAGTCTCTCATATCTGACTCATCTCCCGGGGGCTCCGATCTATACCACCTTTTATAAAACTCCTCAAATGCCCTGTTCACCTGCTCTGCTGCCGCCATCAGCCCCTTCGCCCCATCCCGGACCGAACAATCTCTTGCGAGACTGCCTGCCGGCGACGCTATCCTGCCAACAAGCGACTGGCCATCTCCCCATATTTATTTATTACGCCCTCACCCGGATCAACTGATGTACCACTTTCCCTGTAGACAGAAAGTCAAACAATGCCTGTACTTCCTTCAGCACCTCCCAAGCTACGAACCGCGAGACCTCCCCATTCTTATTGAAGCCCACATAATCATCAATCACCTTTCCCATCCTCCCACAAAAACTCAGATCTGCGAGCAGCCGCACGTCCAACCTCCACGCCTGCCTCTGTACAGGCCCCACCTCAAGGACCATATCCACCAAATGCGGAGCATGATCGGAAATAACAATTGCTGAGTATTCCGCTTTCCTCACCCCCGAGAACAACTACCTCCCCATAATAAGGAAATCAATCCTCAAACATACGTTATGCACTAGCAAAAAAAAGGAATACTCTCTACATCCTGGATGTAAGAACCACCACGGGTCCGCTCCCCCCATCTACTTCATAAATGCTGTCAACACCTTCGCCCTCTCTAAAGGGGTCAACAAATGTGGCCTGGCCTGATCCATCTTCGGATGCAACGCAGTGTTTAAGTCTCCACCTAAAATTAACTGATGTGTGTCCAGACTTGGTATGGCAGCCAACATTCTTTTCATAAACACTACTGTCATAATATACATCAGTACATTATGGTGTTGCTCGTTTTAGCCTTAGTTTATTTGCTCTAATTCTGTCACCTTTGCTCTTGAGTCACCAGGTATCTTTCTGATACCGCCATGTGGTTCAAGTCCGAGTAATGATTAATAATCCAACACACCGCTGGGTAAGAGTTAAATCAACGCTCATTTATTATATACCGCAATTAATACTTATACAATAATTCTACTTCTAAACTACTACCTACCACTAACAGGCCAATACTTAACTTTGGAAATGGCCCACCAGGTCAGGGAAATGAATGGCCTTTCGAATGGGTTCTGAGCCTGCGGGATTCAAAAGCTGGTACAGGTCGATAGTCAGGAGTGTCTATCTGGTAGTGATCGTTGGAGTAAAACTTACGGTTTCTTTCAGCAAGGGTCTCGAAGGGTGCGCAGCGGAGAAGAAGGGTCGATTTGAACTTGGCCCCTATTCTTATAGTCCCCAGGGGCTTCCCGCCTCTCGCTGCGGAACTTGTACCTGGTTCCAAGTGATTGGACTTGGTCCCAATCACTTGGTTCGATATTCTCCAATACTGGAGCGATTCCTTGATCGAGAGGTGGTCGTTTACCTTTCTTTGTGTCAGCTCCTGCTGGCGCCGAAAGGTCTGGGTCGGCTTTGTGTTGCTAATTTGTAGCAATTGTTCCCGGGGATGGCTGATTACTATGCAGATTGCTGGGGTGTTGTTATGTTGATGGCTGCAGGTATCGGTTTGGTCTGGCTTCTCCAGAGGCGAATACACTGTTTTACCTGCAGCTGTCTGTTTGAGTCCTGTTGGCTGATTTTCCCATCAGCCTCTTCCGTTCGCCATTTTAAATCGGGGTTTGGCCATTCTAATCGGGAGTCAGCCATTTTACATGGCTACAATGGTGCAATCACATACACACACTGATGGACATGCAGTAGGACCAACCAGCATACATAACACCGCAGCCAATCACCAGTGAGAGCACAAGCACGATAAAGACAGGGGACAGGAGAGTTCCCGCGGATTCTTGCAGCAGCCAGCTCAGAGCACAGAGCTCACAGCCTGCATCACAGACATTCACCATGTGCTGAGTGCCTCACCATAGTTAGTGATAGGAAAGGGTCCACTATTAAGCATCTATTGGTTATACCCATGTTTACAGTATGTTAGCATAGTTGAACAGTTAATAAAATAGCGTCACACCACTTCCAGCATTGTTGGCTTGTTTGTGAACCAGAACACCCAACACAATATGGTACAAGGAGTGGCCGCAATCTAGCACTTGTGAGACCTACCTGCAACTTCTCAGCATTCCGGCATCTTACAGCATGGAGAACATCAACCCGCCGCCGCCGCTCCGCATCGCTGGCAATCCCGGGGTAAATTGGAAGATATTTAAACAGCGCTTCCAGCTCTTCCTCTAGGCCACGGACAGGGAGAATGCATCGGACACCAGGAAGATAGCCCTTCTTCTCTCCACGGCTGGGCAACATGCCATCCACATCTTTAACTCCCTGACATTCGTGGACGACGAGGACAAGACCAAGTACAAGACGGTGCTCCTCAAATTCGACACACACTTCAGTGTTGAAGTCTACGAAAGCTTCGAAAGGTACCTGTTCCAGCAGTGCTTGCAGGGTAAGGACGAGCCTTTCCAATCCTATTTAACACACCTCTGCATCCTCGCGCAATCCTGCGGCTACGGGCCCACCTCCGACTCCATGATACACGCCCACATTGTTTTTGGGTTCATGTCGGACACCCTGCGTCAGCAGCTCCTTAAAGTTAAGCAACTAACCCTAGCGACTGCCATCGAGACCTGTGTCCTGCATGAGAATGCCACCAGCCGGTACTCCCACATACAGGCAGCTGAAACGGCACGGCAAGGACCCCATGAGGCGGAACGGGTCCAAACGATCGAACACCTCCCGGGCCGCTGTCTGGAGGAGGGCGGCCATTTTGTCCGCTTTCCGAGGCCTCCCGTGCTTGTACGCGCCAAACGAGGGGACGGTGACGTGGAGGAATGCGATGCGCAGGCCTGCACCATGCTAGACCATACCGCGCATGCGCGGTGGCGCAACGAACGCACTGACGTCATGACATGCGGCAACTGTGGCTCTGCCCACTTAAAGCAGCAATGCCCTGCAAAATCGCGACAGTGCCTACGCTGTGGCAGGCTTGGCCACTATGCTGCCTGCTGTCGAGCAGCCCAGCCTGCCAACTCGCAACGATTTAACCAACCTCGCAGGAATCTTCGGGCAATCCAACCCACCTTCACCGAGTCCGATCCTGACTTCATGCAGACCAGTGACACCGAGGACAGGGAGCCTTTTCGAGTCGCCGTCATAACCAAGAACAGGCTGTCCCCGAATCGAAAGCACCAGTCGCTGTTGGTACACAGCATTGATCCGGACGACGAGTGGTGTGCCACCCTGACGGTCAATCGATCCCAGATCAGATTCCGTCTGGACACTGGTGCTTCCGCCAATCTCCTCACATGGTCAGCATTTCAAACCCTGAGTGTCAAACCAACAATTCTTCCATCCAATTTCCAACACTGTGCTCAATTGCCCCACCTGTCAGCGGTTCCAGCCGGCCCAACCATGGGAGACCTTTCAGCCCCATTAGTTGGTCACGTCCCCTTGGTCTAAGGTAGGCGTGGACCTGTTCCATGCGCTCGGCAGGGTCTATGTTCTCCTAGTTGATTATTGTTCCAGCTATCCCGAGGTTGTACGCCTGCACGACATCACGTCATCGGCTGTTATCCGTGCCTGCAAAGAGACCTTTGCTTGTCACCGCATCCCACTCACTTTGATGTCGGACAATGGCCCCTGCTTCGCGAGCCAGGAATGGTCTCACTTCGCTAGCAGGTACAACTTTGTACACGTGACGTCCAGTCCCCTGCACCCCCAGTCAAATGGCAAAGCAGAAAAGGGCATCCACATCGTAAAGAGGCTCCTCTGCAAGGCTGCTGATGCAGGATCCGACTTATGCCTCGCCTTGCTGGCCTATCGCTAGGCTCCACTGTCCACGGGCCTGCCACCAGCCCAGCTGCTGATGGGTCGCACCCTCAGGACCACTGTACCGTCCATTCACATCCCAGACCTCGACCATGCTCCGGTCCTTCAGCGGATGCAACAGTCTCGCACGCAGCACAAGGCGGCGCATGACGCTTAAGCGACTGATCTTCCTGCTCTGGTGCCAGGTGACAACGTCCAAATCCATCTTCCGGAGGGTGGCTGGTCTGCGACTGCTGTGGTTCTTCGGCTGGTGGCTCCCCGCTCATTCCTGGTTCGTCTGCCTGATGGCTCCATTTGCCGCCGCAATCGGCGTGCTCTTCGTCTGGTTCCATGCTCGCTACGTGATCCTCCATCGGTGCCACGCCCTCCTGTTGTCCCCGACCTGGACTTTGTAGAGCTTCCGGATACTCTGCATCCTCCTCACTTCGCCGTGGCCCAGACTGTTCCTCAGCCGGTGGCTCCTGACCCACCCTTGAGGCGGTCAACCAGAATTTGTCGCCCACCTCAGAGACTTGATTTATGAGCCTTACAATGTTGGACTCAATGCTTTGTTCTTTCATCCTGTTTCAGCATTTCACTAGTTTGTTTATAGCATTCGTTATTAGTTTTGTTGTTGGTGTAACACCGTTTTTCTTTTCTCTGCACCAGGCACCTTCCCGTGTATCTAGACTAGCCTCATGTACATAGTTATGTAAATACTGCACACGCATGGTCAGATACACTCATTACACGTTATTTATTCTCACATAGGCACATGTTCTTTGTAAAAAAGGGGATGTCATAATATACATCAGTACATTATGGTGCAATCACATATATACATTGATGGACATGCAGTAGGACCAACCAGCATACATAACACCGCAGCCAATCACCAGTGAGAGCACAAGCACGATAAAGACAGGGGACAGGAGAGTTCCCGCGGATTCTAGCAGCAGCCAGCTCAGAGCACAGAGCTCACAGCCTACATCACAGACATTCACCATGTGCTGAGTGCCTCACCATAGTTAGTGATAGGAAAGGGTCCACAGTTAAGCTGGTATTGCTTATACCCACGTTTACAGTATGTTAGCATAGTTGAACAGTTAATAAAATAGCGTTACACCACTTCCAGCATTGTTGGCTTGTTTGTGAACCAGAACACCCAACATGACAACTACATCATCCTAATATGGGACGTACACCCTAACCAACACCACAAACCTCCCCTCCAAAGCACCAGTCACTATAAGGTATCTGCCCCCCTGGTCTGCCACCATCTTCTGCATCTGAAACCTAACTATCTTACCAACTAATACCGCAACCACCTGGGTCCTCCTCAAAGCCCGAGTGGAGCACCTGACTCACCCAAACCTTCCGAAGCCTAACCTGGCCTATCACCCTCAAATGGGTCTCCTGCAACAGCACCATATTGGCCCTAAAGCTCTTCGGATGCGAGAAATCTCTCGCTCGCTTCACCGGTCCACCCAACCCCCGCATGTTCCACGTTACCATTTGGACTGGTTGTCTCTCACATCCCCTACCCCTCCTATCAGTTATAGAACATAGAACATTATGACCACCATCCCTGGCCCTGCCCCATGAGCCGGACCAGGCCCTTCCCCTAGTCACCATCAACCAGCTACCCCTCCCACCTTCCCAGAAACCCCACAAACACATCCTCTCGAAACCTCTGCTCTCTGCATTACCCCTATCCCCCTTCCATTCACACCTCCCACGCCCATTGAAACCCATCCACACAGGCTCGGCCAGCCACAGCTACTCCCCCCACCTCACTCGCGCTCACTAGCCAACTTAGGACTGCTAGCGAGGTGGGCCCCACCAAAGCCCCCTCCCCCCCGCATGCCGGTACAAAAACAACAGAAAATTCCCCACACACCCAGCCCTTATAAACAACCCCACATGAAAAACCCCAAACAAAGGGGGGAAAAATCCCAACACTTTACCCCTACGTCCCCAAATCGCCCCCTCCCAAACACAACAAAAGAAAGCAAAGTCCAAACTCAATTCAGTCCCAATCCTTCAGTCCTCACGAATGCCTCCGCCTCCTCCACCGTCTCAAAGTAATAGTCCTTGGAGTTATGCGTAACTCTTAACTTCGCCGGGTAGACCACCCCAGACTGCTCATTACTCTTGTAAAGTGCTGCCTTCACCCTATTCAAGGCTGCCCGCTACCTTGCCAGCTCCACCGTGACGTCCTGATATATACGAATACTACTGCCTTTCCACCTCATCTCTCGATTCAGTTTGGCCCATCTCAACACCTTCACCTTTGTCTGATTGCTGTGAAAAATGACTGCCACAGCTCTTGGTGGATCATTCGCCTTCGGCAGGAACGACCGATGAGCCCCATCCAGTTCAAAGAGGGAGCTGTCTCCTCCTCCCACAACAACTTGGCGAACATCTCCGAGAAACACTCCGTCGGCCTCCAGCCCCTCAGGCAGGTCCACAATCCGCAGATTCTGCTGCTGTGGCCTGTTCTCCAGGTCCTCCACCTTGAATCTCTGCCCTTTATAACTCTCCTCCACCTTCCGCAGCTCCTCTCCCATCGAGGTGAGCTGGTCGCTGTGCCGTGAAAATGCCTCCTCCACCACCTTCAACACCTCTCCTCTACTATCACCTCAGCCATGTATCCACCCTAATGGGCGCAGCCCCACCTGGCGAGCTAGCTCCTGCCATCTTTCCTCCCACAGCACTCCGCACCCAATCCGTGCTCTCAGGCGGACTAACGCTCATTTCTTTTCGGCCCGTATTCTTCCGTTGGGCTTTTGACATCCCATAATTACCACAACTTTACTGGAGATCGTTCATATAAAATTTGCCCCTAAAACCAGGTGAAAAGGGCCAAAAAACAAAAGCTCTAGCGGTAGCCACCCAGTATGTGACCTCCATCTACATGTTGCCACCAGGAGTCCCAGTCAGTTCCAAATATACCGCACTGTCAAAGATCAGTCAATTCCAAGCCAGTCATTTTTCAGAAACATTTCACAGAAACATAAAACAATGCTTTGTGCCAAAAATAACTTTGTGTATTTTTTGGGTTGAAAACCATTGGTTGAATTTCAAAAGGCAGAAGTGTTCCAATAATTTAAAACAGCTTCTAAGATGGCTGAATGTTTGCCATGACAGTAGCTCATGAATTCAAAAGACTTTAAAATGGAGTCAACCTGTCTATAAAACTCCTTCAGGGACAATCACCTTGGAGGAGTATAAATGGACCATCTCCTGACCAATTCATCCAGGCAATAACCTGTGGATTCAACTGGATGGGGATAAGCAATAGACATAACTTTGGGGAATGGACCCTAGCTGAGAAAGGAACTTGTCCAATGATAATCTAATCATATCTAAACCATTGACCTGGAATCAACTCAGTATGACCATGTTTGGCTAACTGGTGAAGTGGTGAGAGTTGATGAGCCAACTGACCCTCCTTTGTGTTTAAGAAATAGCTTTGTTCTCGGTACGAAAAAGAAGAATGGTCACCTGAGTAGCAGGAACCCTGCTTGGGTACACTCTCTCCATCCATCCTGTCAGCTCGAGCCCTGGCTGCCATTTTGACTATCCAGTCACCACAGTCAGTGTTTTAACAATCATCACAGCATCTGCTTCAAGAAGAACAGAAATAAATTGTCCATCAATATCTTTAGACTGTCTTAATGTTGAATTGTGGGAGACTATCAAGCCAAACCTGAAACCACCCAGGTCATCAATCTATGAGATCCATACACCACTAACTTTATTGGACTTTATGATGCTGCTTAATCTAGCCTCCCACTTTGTAACTTACGTGTGTGTGTGAGCTGCAGAATGCATGAGTGTCGGAGAGTCAGAGCATCTTTATTATTTTTATTAGGCTGCATGTTCAGTACAATAAACACTTCCTTTTCTTAAAATATCTTACAAGGAAACCTGCCTCTGTGAGCCTTTTACAGTTGAAAGTAAATTCAGTTAAACACAGTGAATTGACCAGCATATCCTTTTTAAAAACTGCTATGGTCAAATGAGTGGGAAAAGAAAGCGACCTTTCCACCTCTCCTCACCTGAATCACTTTCTCCTCTGCGTGGGTTGCCTCCGGGTGCTCCGGTTTCCTGCCACGGTCCAATGATGTGCAGGTTGGGTGGATTGGCCATGATAAATTGCTGCTTAATGTCCAAAGGTTGAGTGGGATTATGGGGGTAGGGCGTGTAGTGATCTGCATTTCTGTGTATATACACAAGGGGTCAATGTAAATGCAATATAACTAAGCAATCACTAGAGGGAGCACGGGAGATGTATAAATACAGACAGACAGGAAGTCAGAAGCACTCTTCACAGGAACGGCAGCTGGCGTGCAGGACACAGACAGGCAGCTCAGATGTAACATAGTATAAGCGCTGGAGAGAGAACGAACTCATACAAATAAAGCATCTACTTCAACTGTCAGACACAACGAGTAACATATGGTACCAAGAATTTTCAGAATGCTTACTATAAGGTTACACAAGATGCAGACACAGAAAGATTGAAATGACAAGAAAATACGTACCGGACATTCGATGTGGTGAGACTTCGCTGATTCGATGAAACTTGTTGGAACTCCACCGCAGTTGAAAACAACCGGTAATTTAAGTCATAGATGGAAAAGTTTTAAACATAAAGTGTTCGACATATATATCATAGCTAATGATTTGAGCATGGCCTCAGAAGAAATGAAAGTAGCACTGCTCCTTGCAGGACATGAAGCTTAGAGAAATATATAATGGGTTTAAATACTTGAAAGGCGAAGACAACACCAAATTAGAAGTAATACTCAAAAAATTTGAAGATCACTTAACACCCGTAACGATGCTGTTTTAAGACATTCAATGCTTGAAGACCAAATTGCACAGGGAATGAGTGATGCGAAACTCAAACAATTATTACCTGAACAGAAAGGTTTAATGTTGGAAATCGCGATTGACAAGTGCAGATCGCAAAGTTTTTAACAAGAAAAAAACACCGTAAAAGTTCTTTTTCATGGGTCTGAAGAAGTTCAAATGGTGTCTGAGCACATTTTAAACTGCCCGGGGAACAAAAGGCGCAGATCGGTCTGCACATGCGCAAGCCACGCATGCGCCATCAGAAGATCGAACACCGTTCGTCGATCGATCTGCGTATGTGCAAGTCGTGCATGCGCGGTTTGCAAAAAAGTGCACAGTAAAGGAACATCGATTTGCGCATGCGCAATCGATTCCAACGAACGTCATGATGTCAGCAGCCACAGACCACGCCCACTTAAAGGGGAAATGCCCGAAAATCACAAACATCTCTTAAAGGCACAAAACCAACAAATTCAACCTCAAAAGGCACAACATTGCCTGAACTTCTAACAGCAGTTGAAAATAATTTTGCAGCACCCTGGAACAAGCAATTTGCACCACCCAAAGTGAAGAGCACAATGACAAATCCGAAACCAAGGAAGATGATTTGTTCATTGAACATGAAGAGAACAATAACAAACCTGAAACAAAAAAAGATGATTTGTTTATCGAAAAATACTACTCAGACATGGCTGAATTATTCGGATATACTAATCAGAGCATCAGCAACACGGTTGCAAAGCTCAATATGACTCTACTCATGGTAGATGAATCCAATACCATGATGCAATGGCAGATCGTCGATACATTGGATGACAGCAACCTGTCAAATAGCCAAGAAGAACACAACGCCACACAGAGAGTACTGACCGATTCCATTGAGAGAGCACAGGTTGACTCCGCAGAGAGAACACGGCACAACTCCACAGAGAGAGCAATGAAAGACTCCACAGAGAGAGCGATGCAAGCCTCCACAGAGATCTCATTGACAAACTCCAAAATGGAAGCAATTAAAGACTCCATAGTGAATGCCATGCATGATCAAGATCATGAAGGTCTATCCACCTCACTTGAACAAGAAAAAGAAGATTATGAAAGTCTACCCAGCTCACATAATCAACACAAAGACAATGTAAGTCTACCCACTGTATGTGAAAACAGTGACAATGTGATCACAATCGACATACAGGACGTGCAGGAACACAGCGAGACTGACAGATCTCAGCTCGTCTGTACAGAAGAACTCAATAATCCGAGTAGAGCTACCCATGAGTCCAGTGAGACCACATCAATTGAAACCTCATCCACAATTGAAACTACCCACAAGTAAATGAAATCTTGAAGATTTTGACTCCAGAAGAGGAGCACTAAGGAAGCAAAGAAGAGGAATCAAATCCACCACAAATGACTGATGTCACCAAGATCAATGCACATCAGATCATTCTTGCAATCCTCAAGAAGAAACGCTCAATGAAATAGCAGATACCACAAAGGACACTGACGCCAATAACTTGGAGAATGACTCAAATTATCCTCATGGAACAGTCACTGAGCGCAACAAGACAACAAAAACCACAAGAAGCACAGCAGAAACCAGAACAACAACAAAAACTATGAGTAACAACAAAAACAACAACAAGAAGCATAACAAAGACAACAACAGCAACAACAAGCATGACAAAAACAACATGAACAACAAAAACAACAGAAACAGAAACAACAAGCATGACAAAAACAACAACGAAAACAACAAAGACATAAAGAAAGAACAACAATGAAACAACGACCCGTACAACATGGCACAACTCTGCACATGATGGACAATGCAACAGCACACTCCAAAACAATGACAAGAATACAAACATACTAGCGCATGACAACGAATCTCACAAATTCACACTTGCTCGAGAACAAACAAGCACACCAGCTTTCAAGGCAGATGACACACTAAAGCGATACCATAAGCACAGAAAAAAGTCCAAGTCAGTCAACATCAGTGGTTCAACCATTCGAATACCTCGGTGATGATGTGTTGGTTACTTAAAACACAAGAACACTGGCAACATTCACAAAGAAGTTACAATATCAATATCACCACATCAACAACAGAAAAAAAACTCAACTGCACAAATTCAGAAAATTTGGACTCATAAATTTTTTATTAAGATTGTACTCATAAATATTAATTGGTTTTGTATAATAACCAAAATCATCACCACTTGTACAGATTTACATATCATAATTAATCTAACTGTTTTGTACAATTTTCTTTAACACTGTACAGAAAATATGTAAAAGAAAAAAGAGGGGATGTAGTGATTTGCATTTCTGTGTATATACACAAGGGGTCAATGTAAATGCAATACAATTAAGCAATCACTAGAGGGAGCACGGGAGATGTATAAATACAGACAGATAGGAAGTCAGAGGCACGCTTCACAGGAACGGCAGCTGGTGAGCAGGCCGCAGACAGGCAGCTCAGATGTAACATGGTATAAGCGCTGGAGAGAGAAGGAACTCATACAAATAAAGCATCTACTTCAACTGTAAGATAACGGGCTTTATTCAGACACAAGGGATAACACAGGGTGAGGGAATGGGCCAAGGTAGGGTGCTCCTTCAGAGGGTCGGTGCAGACTCGATGGGCCGAATGGCCTCCTTCTGCAACGGTAGGGATTCTATGAATGCAACACCTGCGTTTTTAAACAAGTCAATTTGCAGGAACTATCTGACTGGTTTTGCTCTGCGAGTTGTGGACCTGTTAAATCTATGCATGCCATAGATCACTGCTGCTGTGCTAAAACAGCAGCAATCCTGCTGCAAACAATCTCAGAGTCGTATTTGTGGAGGGAGGAATACAATTAGTTACTGAGGTAAGATCCAGACACTTTATTTTTCCTGTCAAGAGAAAACTAAACTGAACTCAGTTTTGAGTGGCTGCAATCCTCAGAGCAGTTCTGAATCTGTATGAATAATCCATCAACCCTTTCCAATTAGGCATTTGAAAAAACTTCTGCTAAATTTAATGAGTACACGAAAGAAGACTATGAAGGAGTGGAGATGGTTATTATTAACCAAAATGAACATTAAATATCTTCAATGTGCAGAAAAATCATTTGAAGTATACGTTAAATATTCGATGTGCAGTTTTATCTTTCCCAAAACAAGTTTGGGCTCATCTGTAGGGCAAAACTTAATTGGTCTAACTTTATTTGAAGTATGGTCATTAACAATATGAAGATACATTCCAATTCACCAACCTGCTCTAAAAAATTGTCATTCTGAAGACTCTGGAGGCTACAGTCTTTGCAAAATGTGGGTTATTTAATGTCAAGTTCAACTATATGTCTCATCAGCACTAATTATGAGTTGTACAATTCATACCTATGCTGTTCAGAAGAGGGCAGCAATGTCTCATATTCTGACCCAAATGGACGTAATTGGTTTTGCTACTTATGTGTTGATTCCACCCAACTTTAGTGCATTTTGAGTCAGGAAGTGAAATGACACATTAATGCAGTGGTTAAGTTACTCGACGAGTAATTCAGCAACCTGGACTATTAATCAACGGTTAAAAAAGCCACCATGACAATTTTAAACTTCAGTTTTTAAAAATGACCAGGAAATAAAAACTTCTATCTGTGAGAAGTTCCCAAGGAGCTGTCATGTTGCTGTATAGAGGGCAACAACTAATGTATTTCAGGGAAGGAAATCTGTTGCCCTTACCCTACATTCGATTCCATCCCCACACTGAAATAGCCTAGTAAGCCACTACAGTGGTTTAAGATGCATGAGGCCCATCATCACCTTTGTGGGGATAGGCGATCAGTGTTGTTCGTGCCAGTGGCACCTACTTCCAAAAATGCTTCAAAATGCATCTCTTGCTTTGCTTTGCATTGCATTTAATATAACTTGAATTTGGAACAAATGCAGTTGATAAACATTAGTAGAATCATTTTAGAGTCAACATCAGCTAACCTCAATTCAAGAATGATATCTACTCAGGGTTGCAGATTTCTGCCACGGGTCTTCAATGAATCATAGGATTTCTACAATGCAGAAGGAGGCCATTCAGCCCATCGAGTCTGCACCGACCCGCTGAAAGAGTACCCTACCTAGACCTACTCCCCCGCCTTATCCCCGTAACCCTGTACCCCCACCTAACCTACACATCATTGGACACTAAGAGGAAATTTAGCATGGTCAATCCACCTAACCTGCATATCTTTGGACTGTGGGAGGAAACCAGAGCATCCAGAGGAAGCCCATGCAGGCACAGGGAGAAAGTGCAAACACTGCACAGTCACCCATGGCCGGAATTGAACCTGTGTCCCTGTCACTGTGAGGCAGCAGTGCTAACCACTGTGCCACTGTGTCGCCCACTTCATGTGATTGAATAGGCAGATTCTTGAACCACAGATCTCCCCTTCTCCTCCACTGCTCTGCTTCATCATTAAGACGCTGTGACTCAAAGCATGATGTAGTTTTATTGACAAGTTGGTGCCATTTTGAATGATTAGTAAAGCACTTCCCAGTCATTGAGGGCACCTCAAGGAGAGCTTCAGGGCATCTTTGAAGCATTTTCTTTGACTTCCCCTGGAACGTCGGCCATTTGAGAATTGAGAAAACAGGAACTGGAAGGGAACAGTGTCCAAGCAAACAAAGCTGATTTTTCAGTAGTTTTTCCTGAATGCTTGTGGAGCTGGCTTCAAGAAGGACACTAGCATTTGTTCAATGGTCTTCCCTTTGAATCTGGAGGATGAATCCGGAGATAGTCATTTTAATTTTAACATGGAGACGACTGAGTTTAATTCCATCGAGGTGGCATTTAATACCAACACCAGAGAACAGTTGAAAAATGATGAGGTGAATTACCACTGTCTGTGGATTGTAAGTAGTGTAGGGGCTATCACACAGCCTTGCTTGGCTCCAGTCCGGATTTTGAACGATTGTGTTTCAGACATCACTCAAGGCAGTTATAGTCATCTCAAATTTAAACAAGTTCAGGATTTCAGGTTATATTTGCTCGTGTTAAAATTTTATCTTCCAGGAGACGGAGCTCTATGCATCTGTCTCAGACTGGTGGATCTAGCAGAACACCAGCCTTAGTAAAAATCACGAGAAGTTAGTTGATCTCAGATCGATCTCTGAGATAAGAGAGGTGATGTTCTAATTGGCTTCAGCATCAAAAAAGACACCTGAAGTTCCAATTTGTGGGATTTGACCTGCCGCTGTAGATGGAGAGCACATGGCAACGCTTCATCTTCACCCATAGGCAGTAGTGTGATGGAGTGGATCATCATCCCATTATAGATCCCCTCCACTAATTTTTATTCAATGGTTTCTGTAGAGAGTCACAGGAAGAACATTTTAGTTTTACTCCCTGTCTTCTACAGGAAAATTCAAATCTCCCCATTTGGAGCAGCAGGAGGAAGTTATGTTTTGTGATGTGTTCTACGATCTTGTTAATTCCTAACCAAGTGATGGATTCTGATAATTACTGAACATCCTTTAAGTTTATACTTTTAACAACTAGTCAATAGCAGAACCAGAAAGAATTAACTGTGCATGTTGAGTGAGGTGAAAAAGATGGCACATCTTTCACACTAGTCTTGGGAACTGATAGGTCAATTTGAATCCTGACAGTGATTCTTTAGTCTTTGAAGACTTTTGCAATGTTTCTAACAATTATGCAAAACAACTTGCAAGTATTTAGCGTGGTCTCCAACGTGTGACCTGCAGATGTTTTCGACTTGTGGAGGCAACATATGTATTCTTTTGCAGGTAGCATGCAAACATTTGCCTTAAATCTCAAGTGTTTTCAGCAGCTTTCTTCTCTTTCTTCCTCTCATGAATGGACAGACTTTGATGGCTTCTGCTATCTGAGTCAAGTAAGCATTTCCTCACCTGTGAGCATTGTTTGGATCGTCCGTTCGTTATTAAAAGTTGGGTGTTTGGGTTTTGAAATGTAACAGTACTACATGTCCTATCTGCTGCCTTGCTGTCATGTTACTTCTGCCGTGAGGCTCTGCCTCTGTAATTCACAATCAGGTGAATAAAGATCACTCACTCGCAAAGATGCTGAGAAGCACAACTGTCTTTGAACTTGACAAATGGTATCAGGAAGTGGGGATAAAAGAGAATTTTGAAATGCTGAAAATGCTACAGAGAAGATACAGCTCAGAATGGCACATGCAACCGTTCAAATCATCAAAAAGCTGCTAAAAAGGACAAGGAAAAGCAAACAGAAGGTTGTAAGTAAAATACTGTGTGTGAACATGGCACTTAATTTACCAATCCTAGCTCCCTTAGGAACAAAATGTGATGATACTTGAAGAACTGGCAGTTTTTCCACTTGCAATGGTGAAACTACGAGTTACAACAGATCTCATTAACAAGCTGAAACTGATAAGAGTAGCCACACTTCTAACACTACTGGGGAGGGACGACAAACTGTATATCACCCTAAAACCAACTGATGAACAAAGAAAACAGACAACAGAGATTTTGAAAGCCTTGAATGAATGCTATCAACTCTCAATTGGGTCCCATCTATGATCTGGAATTTTAGATCTTCCTTCTCGCCTTTGCATTGGGTTCTCAGACTAACCTGTCCTCTCAATATGAGTATCGTGCCATCATATAGCCTCAAACATACTTTCAAGAGCTTCATTTTCGGATCACCATGTTGAGCTCCTTTGCACAGGTCTATGAAGGTCATAATGCTGTATGGCGCCCCAGTGTCTGTCTGAAACTTCATGTACTCTTGATACTTTCCTTCTGCAGTCACCATTGTAACAGTCACAAACCATTTATCACCTATAGACTTGACTGAACAAATCTGCTGCATCATCAGACTCTTCTGCTGATATCTCTCCAGTGCCCAACTGTATAGTCTTGCTTTGCTTCAATCCAGCCAAGTAATTGTGTGCAAAACGATTCTGCTTCTTCCAGTGAAAACACCGCTTACTCCACACTGTGCACTTCTCCTTTTCCTTTGTATGATGTCTTCTGCATTATTTGCATCCTGCCTTTTGACGATGATTGCTGTGCTCTTTCGGCCCGGGAAATCTCTCAGCATAATGTATCTCCTGGTCTGCTCTGCCGTATATCTGCTCAAACTGAAGTTTTATAAGCTCCACATTCCTACACACATCTTTCACTTTCCTGACTGTAACTTTCTCCCCTTTCAGTAGGTGTTCTCTCACTGAGGGGTCTGTTTGGCGAAGGGAATACATCTTTTAACTATCCAAATTCACATGATTCTACAAGCTGCATTACTGCAGCCGCTTACTGATCTATGGTTTCCCAACAACCACTTATCTCAAGTCTAAAGCTTGGCTGGGAACTCTAAACATGTTGACAGAGATTCAATAGGAATCAGCAACTCAACATGATCTGGAAGTCATTGAGCCAGCAGAGATATTGGCCTGGATCCTCCGTTTTAGGGACTATGGCCCCACGCCATCGTGGAAACTGTGGTCCTTTTTACACCAGGAAAACTGGTGTCAAAAGGCCACAGATTCACCATCTTGCAGGGGGCTAGCAGGCAGCTGTCATAGAGCTCGCAGCTCCAGCTGCCGATATGGCCTCCTGCACTTCCGGGTCAGAGGCTGCGCATGCGCACGGCGGCAGCCTCCAGCGGCGGCACCGTGCTCCATGACAGACTCAGCCTGCGGACCTGGACCGCCGAAGTAGTGCCCCACATTGGCCGTTGCCCACCCCAGACCACCCACACACATAGCTCCCAGTCCCGAATGAAGCTCCTCCTGCCCTCCAATCGGCCCTACCCGACTGTGGCGGCTCCGGACTGAGTCCGCAGCCGCCATGCGAGGGTCCCGAACAGCAGGACCATATTAGAACCATGCCATCGGGAATTCAGCCGGTCGGGGACGGAGAATAGCGGGGCGGGCCTCAGGCAATGGCCTGAGGCGTTGGATACTCGGCATGGCGTACTACCCGAGTACGCCAATTTTCGTGGGGCGGAGAATAGCGAAACCGGCGCCGTTCCCGATTTCATGCCCAAAAACGGATTCTCCTCCCCGTCGCCGAACCGGATTTTGGCATCGGGGTGCGGAAAATCCAGCCCACTGAATCTGACAGATTGGCTATTGTGGTGCCTGTTAGTGCTATGTTGCAGCTAACAGCACCCAACATGTTGAGGTTGTTTTGTAGATGTAATACAATTTGATATTTATATATATAAAGAACCCAAACTATATTTCCAGCAACGTTTATACATTTAGTATGCTGAAGGCCATAGAGGTGACTGAAAGATAGTAGGCTGGTTGGAACTGAATTTGATTGGTGCTATAGTTAGAATAGGCTTTTCTTTAATCTGACAGATTATGGGAACATATGGATCTGTCTTGTTATGGTGGAACGTCTGATCAGTGAAATATACATACCAATCCTCAAGGCATTCCTCCTGAATTATTTTTATGTTAAACTGATAATGCTTAATTGTTTAACGCACAGAGCTATAGATGGGACATGTTAGGCTCTGCTGATTGGAAGTTTTATCCTACTGGATTAATAATGACAATTGCACATTATTTGAAATACTCTGACAGCTGCTTTTTGTTACACATGTTTTGATTTCCTGTACTCCCAGCTTTACCTATCCTTTTCCAAATACCCAACAGTCTGGAGACTACCTGAGATGTCTGTGCTAGTTTAAAAAATTTTTTTTATTGAAACCTTTATCACTGGAAACATAACAGTTACTTCAAATCACAATGCAAAATGAACTCAATCAACAATAAAGAACACCAATAAACCTAACTCCCCCTTAACTGACGATGACTAACTCCATGAAAAAGGAAATAAATAACCCTTCTTTCAACCCTATAAAGATTTACTTGACCTTCTCCAGATGTCGGAACCACATGAGGTCACCCACCCAAGCCAAGGCAGGGGCAGAGTAGGAGACCTCCACCCAGGTAGAACTCACCTCTGGGCTATCAATGAAGCAACATCAGCCTTCACCCCCATCTACAGCACCGGCAAGTCTGACACCCCCAAAATGGCCACCAGTGGACATGGTTCCAGAACGCCATTAAGTATCTCTGACATGGTGTTGAAGAAAGCTTACTAACTTGGGACAAGACCAGAACATATGAGAGTGATTAGCCAGCCCCCAAGAACAACATTCACACCTGTATTCCACCCCAGAAGAAAATCAACTCCTCCTCATCTTGGTCAGGTGAGCCCTGTGCACCACCTTGAATTGGATCAGACTAAGGAGACCACAAGAGGATGTGGAGTTGACCCTGTGAAGAGCCTCGCTCCACACCTCATCATCCAGAATAGGACCCAATTCATTCCCCCATTTCACCTTTGCTTCATTCAACAGAGCTGACTTCGCTGGTGGGATCTGGTCATAAAAACATGTCATACTCCTCTGGTCATAAAAACATGTCATACTCCCCCCACCAGTCCTGGCCAAAGACAGACTCCTCTTCAACAGGAAGGTGGTGCCAAGGGAAAATAGGGAAAGGCCGTATGCAGAAAATTACAGATCTGAAAATATCTAGATGGATTGGAACCAGGGAGTTGTCATTTTTCCGACAGCCCCACAAATCTGGCAAACCTTCGCTCCATGAATAAGTCCCCAAACCCCTCAAAACCTTTCTGCTCCCATGACCTAAGCGTCGAGCCTAAACCCGCTGCCAAAAAGAGATGATTATTGCAGCAAGGACATGGAGCTAAGTTTAAACTGCTGTCTGAAAGGCTTCCAAATTCTCAGGGTGGACACCACTACCGGATTTGAAGAAAAGAGAATGGCAGCGAGGCAGTCACTAAGGCACCCAGACTAGAACCCTTACATGAACTCATCTCCACTTGTCCCCATATAGAATTCGGATCACTAAGCTACCCCAGTACGTTCTCAATATTGGCTGCCCAATAATAAATAACAAATTGCGTAAGGCTAGACCACCTGACTGTCTATGTCTCATAAGGAACGCCCTATGGATCCTTGGGACCTTAACCGCCCAAATGTAAGAAGATACTAATTTGTGTTACGGTAATCTGGTCAGCTCTCAACAATGGCTAAGAGACTGAACTAGAAACATAACTTTTATTAAGTTTTAAGATGGTGCGGAAAGATTGATTAGTTCCAGGTGTGATAATAGGGCTTGGTTATTTTATAAACAAACTTCATTAAAACAAAAGAAAAGAAAACAATATTAAAAGTTTTAAACTTCAGCCCAAACAACAACAGATTACATATAGTTTCTTTACATGAACACATTGGTTCCCTAATGGCACAGTGACGCAGTGGTTAGCGCTATTGCCTATGGTGCTGAGGACCCGGGTTCGATCCCGGCTCTGGGTCACTGTCTGTCTGGAGTTTGTAAATTCTCCCCGTGTCTGCGTGGGTTTCACCCAAAGATGTACAGGTTAGGTGGATTGGCCACGCTAAATTTCCCCTTAATTGGAAAAAATAATTGGGTACTTTAATTTAAAAAAACACATTAGTTCCCATTAAACAGCACTTTAACAGAACATGCAGCTCCCATGCCAATTACACAGGCAGACAAAGACAATATTGCATTCACCAATACATTTTTCTTTTGTTAAGGACAGGCATTTAGAATCCTTTTCCAAAGCCTGCCTCGGTGGCAACATTCATGACCTCTCTTGGCTGATTTCCAAATCCTTCTCCTCTACCTGATCAAAACAGGATTATTTTCCTCTCTTTCTAAGCTCTGCCCAGCCCCGCAAACAAAGATTCTCTGGGGTTCCAGACTTGAACCTATCATTGTTACCTTGGCTGTTTGATGGCCCACTCCTGCTTCTACAAAAGAATCATAGAATTTATAGTGCAGCAGGAGGACATTCAGCCCATCAAGTCTGCACCGGCCCTTGGAAAGAGCACCCTACTTAAGCCCCACACCTCCACCCTATCCCCCTTTATCCCCGTAACCCAGTAACCCCATCTAACCTTTTTTCTTGGACACTAAGGGCCATTTAGAGTGGCCAATCCACCTAACCTGCACATCTTTGGACTGTGGGAGGAAACCGGAGCACCCGGAGGAAACCCACGCACACACAGGGAGAACGTGCAGACTCCACACAGACTGTGACCGAAGCCGGGAATCAAACCTGGGACCCTGGAGTTGTGAAGCAACTGTGCTAACCACTATGCTACCGTGCTGCACAAAAGAATAGAGCCATGCTAATGATATGCAACAAACCTCCCATTGATAGACAAAGAGGCCATCAGACTCTGTAATGGGCTGATGGCTGGTCATACAGGAGTGTCCCGAAAGAGAATGGATCTGGGGCCTCCTGTGTATTCTCATTAGCGAGTTTAAGTCTGACTGAGACAATGTAACTCGGCCAGGTATGGGTGTATCACTCTGACTCCATGATAGCAGGTGTTTTCCCCCTCAGTCTGTTTAACCCCTAAACTGCCTGCTACTTTTGGGCCTCATTTCTGAACCTAAGTTCCTAAATCTCCCTCGTGTAACATTTGTTAACTCTGACAAAGAAGGACTTGGGGAAAAAATGGAGAAACACTGAAGAAGAAATAAAAATCTCGGGAGGACATTAATTTGAACGGTCTGAACCCTGCCCACCAAGGACAGAGGGAGGTTATCCCGCTTCTGTAAGTTAGATTTGACCCCATTAACCAGACCAGCATAGTTTAGTTTATGAAGTGAGGCCCAATCGTGGGCTACCCGGATACCCAGATAATGAAAGCACTGATCTGGCAAGGCAAAAAGGTATTGTCCCCAGATGGGCTCCACACCCCAGAAGGTAACCTTGAAGTATTCGCTCTTATCCAAATTCAATTTATATCCAGAGAAGGATCCAAAATTCCTAAGTAGCTTCATTATCTCATCCATAGTGAATACTGAGTCCATAATATAAAGAATCAGATCATCTGCATACAAGGACATTCTATGCTCCACCTCTACCCGATTTATCCCCCTCCACTTGCTGGAAGACCTCAGCGCTATAGTGAGCGATTCTATTGCTAAAGCAAATAGGAGCAGAGACAATGGGCATCCCTGCCTCGTGCACCTATTCAGCAGAAAGTAACCAGAGTTCAAAGCATTTGTGCAGACACTAGCAGTGGGAGCCCTATACGGTAAATGAATCCAGCATATAAACTTTTACCCAAATCTAAACCTCCCAAGAATCTCAAAGCAATATATTCCCCTCCACCCTATCAAAAGCTTTTTCAGAGTCCAGGGAAACAATCACCTCCAATTCAGGCACTAGAGAGGGGGGAAGGACAATATTTAATAGCCAAAGTAAATTGGCCGACAATTGCCGACCCTTGACAAGGCCTGTCTGGTCTCCCGAGATCACCTCTCGGGGGGCAGGATTCCAACCGCAGTGCCAGCATCTTTGCGAGTAATTTTGCGACTGCTTTCAAAAGTGAAATAGGTTGAAACGACCCACATTCCATAATGTCCTTGTGCTTCTTAAGGATCAGGGAAATAGAGGCCTGCGCAAGTGTAACGAGCAATGAACCCCATGACAAGGAGTCATGTTTGCGCTAGTTGACAATGATTTGAAATGCCTTCTCCTGGCTACAAGGGGTGCTGTTTCCTCTCACTCAAAGGCCTCTGTGTATCTGATTCTTTCACAATAGAATGCCACCCTTGATCAATAGTGCTTACCAGTCACTACCATGCTCACAAGCGGGGACAGTTTGCAAATGAACAAGTCACAGTGGTCTTTGCTCGTAAATTGAGTTAAATCAATTTAATAGATGACCAAAATACCAAACTAAAACCATTCTTCCGACTGGTCCATTAAATCAATGTCATAATTGACTATAGTTCTGACCTGCCTTCAAACCTGTAACCAGGTGCTGTCTCAGGAATGTACTTCAAAGAAAATTCTGCTCCATTTACAAATGGGAAAGACTGAAAGGTCATTTAGCATTGTACTTACTTTTTGTCTGTGTCCAACTGAGCAAAACTGCTGTTGTCAAAAACTCCCAAGGTCAAAAAAGGTTTCAATTGTGTTAACTTTTCTTAAAAAAAAAGACAGCCTGATTCTGATGTAATGGTTCACCCAAGCAGTCAGTTCATCAATCTGAACTGATTGTTGCAAAAGAAAAATATTCATTCAAACTTGTACGTCAACTGATAACAATACTTCTTACCAATGAATGAGCATTTACAGTAAATGTAGGAAGTTCATTTGAAGAAAGTTGGATTTCTTGTGGATTTGGTGCATGCTGTCAGCACAGTTTCACATTGTAATATTATTAAAGCTGCATTGATCTATAAATATATTTTCTAAAGTTAATGATTAACGTACACTACTCAGTGAAAACCCAATCTATTCTCAGGTATTTACAGTTTTAAGAGGAAATCAATCTCCTTGACTTTGTTTGCAAATGGTACTGTTTCTACTGTGCACCACAAGCCTTGAACAATCATGTAATTGGGAATTACAGGCACAGACCAGAGAACTGAATCATTTGAAGCACAGTAGGGTCACAAAAGCTGCTCGTATCCCTGAAGTAAAAAGCACTCAAAGTAGTTCGGGCTGGCTGTCTCCTGACCTATCCTAATATGCGCACGGGTGCATGTCCAGGAAATACATAGAACATAGAACATAGAACAGTACAGCACAGAACAGGCCCTTCGGCCCTCGATGTTGTGCCGAGAATTGTCCGAAACCAAGATCAAGCTATCCCATTGCCTGTCATTCTGGTGTGCTCCATGTGCCTATCTAATAACTGCTTGAAAGTTCCTAAAGTGTCCGACTCCACTATCACAGCAGGCAGTCCATTCCACACCCTCACCACTCTGAGTAAAGAACCTACCTCGGACATCTCTCCTATATCTCCCACCTTGAACCTTATAGTTATGCCCCCTTGTAACATGCTCAGTCCTGCTGTTGTGCCTCCATATACAATAACAATCTGCACTTCTATATTGTTTTTGAACATTCACAAAAGGTTTCATGATGCTTCAGGAGCTGTACGAAACAAATAGAGTAATAGATTGCATCAGCATTACTATACCTGTTCCCATCATCAATCTCATCAACCGAGAAAGATTCACGTGCTCGATGACTAGCTTATTGTGACTGTACCAATGGACAGTGTTTTCTGGGGCTGGAGATGTCTCTGCAAATTTGTGATTCTGTGCTTTCTGAGTGGACCTCAGACATTGTCCTACTTACCAAAAAGAAATTTCATGGATGATCCAATAATTACATCCCAGTAAGGGCAATATCTGATCGTGAGAAAAAGTCTGTAACAGAAGCAACTGAAGCACGTATGTTCTTGAAATGCCATCCAACAAAGTCACAGCGCTATCTGATAAACTCTGTTGTAGGTATGACACCAACCAGGAATTAAGTGGGACACAGCTCTGCCTGGGAACTCAGGTGGAGTTAGAAATTATTTGGCCTCTAATAAATATTAAATATTAATCTTAATATTAAATTAAATCTTCAACACCATAATCCCAGCCAAGCTCATATCAAAGCTCCAAAACCTGGGACTTGGCTCCCCACTCTGCAACTGGATCCTTGTTTTTCTGACCAACAGACCACAATCAGTAAGAATGAACAACAACACCTCCTCCACAATAGTCCTCAACACCGGGGCCCCGCAAGGCTGCGTACTTAGCCCCCTACTCTACTCCCTGTTCACACACGACTGCGTGGCAAAATTTGGTTCCAACTCCATCTACAAGTTTGCTGACGATACGACCATAGTGGGCCGGATCTCGAATAATGACGAGTCAGAATACAGGCGGGAGATAGAGAACCTAGTGGAGTGGTGTAGCGACAACAATCTCTCCCTCAATGCCAGCAAAACTAAAGAGCTGGTCATTGACTTCAGGAAGCAAAGTACTGTACACACCCCTGTCAGCATCAACGGGGCTGAGGTGGAGATGATTAGCAGTTTCAAATTCCTAGGGGTGCACATCTCCAAAAATCTGTCCTGGTCTACCCACGTCGACGCTCCCACCAAGAAAGCACAACAGCGCCTATACTTCCTCAGGAAACTAAGGAAATTCGGCATGTCCACATTAACCCTTACCAACTTTTACAGATGCACCATAGAAAGCATCCTATCTGGCTCCATCACAGCCTGGTATGGCAACTGCTCAGCCCAGGACCGCAAGAAACTTCAGAGAGTCGTGAACACCGCCCAGTCCATCACACGAACCTGCCTCCCATCCATTGACTCTATCTACACCTCCCGCTGCCTGTGGAAAGCGGGCAGCATAATCAAAGATCCCTCCCACCCGGCTTACTCACTCTTCCAACTTCTTCCATCGGGCAGGAGATACAGAAGTCTGAGAACACGCACGAACAGACTCAAAAACAGCTTCTTCCCCACTGTCACCAGACTCCTAAATGACCCTCTTATGGACTGACCTCATTAACACTACACCCTGTATGCTTCATCTGATGCCAGTGCTTATGTAGTTACATTGTATATGTTGTGTTGCCCTATTATGTATTTTTTTTTCTTCCCATGTATTTAATGATCTGTTGAGCTGCTCGCAGAAAAATACTTTTCACTGTACCTCGGTACACATGACAATAAACAAATCCAATTCAATCCAAACTCCAACCACAAATTCAGATGGCAACAAATGCTTCTTTAAAACCTCTGGTTGTGTTAGGCACAATGTTTTGTCACTGTACATCTTGGAAGAACCTTAGCTGTATGAACAACATTCCAGAAATGTATCTGGAATGAAAGGACTGACAATGTAATTCTCAAAACAACAAGTGTCCGCCCCATCTTTGCTGTTGCTGATTGTCTTCTTCATTTGCCAGCACAAATTTCTATTTCAATGTACCCAGAGTTGCTAACTTCTAAGCAGCTTTAGCTGGAACCTTTCTTTTTATTTGAACATATCGTAGTAATATGCCCATCAATGTCCACCAATTGAATTTGTCTATAACTTTGTATTTATTTGAGTAAAGAAAGAAACCAGAAACAATAGTGGTCAAACTACAACACTCTTAACTGTACTTGGAATAACCTCTTCCTCCCTCCACAGCAGCTCCAGTAGCGCTATTGCTACTTGTATTGTGGCACTGCCTTGAAATAGAGCACTTTTCCTCAAATCATCAGATTCTTTTCTCCATAGTTTTGCCAAGCAAATCTAAAGTTGGAAGTATTTTCCCTGAGATATCGACACAACATTCTATTTAATATCACGTTAACATAAGGGAGTGCCCCTGAAAATTCTGTCCACATGCCATGAATATGCATGATGTGGAGATGCCGGCGTTGGACTGGGGTGGGCACAGTAAGAAGTCTTACAACACCAGGTTAAAGTCCAACAGGTTTGTTTCGAATCACCAACTTTCGGAGCACAGCTCCTTCCTCAGGTGAATTGGGTGGGAGGCAGGCAGGGAAAGTCCCCGTGACATTGTCAGGGTAATGCCCTGGCCTTGCGTTATAGTGTTGTTAGGCTAGCCACCTGATCGCACTGGGAAATGGCTGTCTGCCTCTTCTCACAGTGCAATATCCTGTGGGCTGCCTAAGGCCTATTTAAAGTGGCACCTCTTAAAAGCACAATTGTAGATTTCTGTGGCATGAGTCTGGAGACAGGATCGTTAAGAGAATGAATTGCTGGGCTGCTGCTAGGTTTTCTGATTTTTCATGCGAGGCCCCCACATCATTCCTTTTTCTAATAGCTGCCGAATTCCCATTTGAATTCCTCAGTTGAACCTGTCTCTACCACACTTTCAGGCAGTGCATTCCAGACCTTAACCGCTCACTGTGTGAACATTTTTTCCCGCATATTGCTTTTGTTTCTATTGCCAATGACTTTAGATCTGTGTCCTCTTGTTCTCGATCCTATTGCAATTGGGACCAATTTCTCCCTATCTACACTGTCCAGAGCTCTCATGATTTTGCATACCTCAAAATCTGCTCTCAGCCTTCTCTTCTCCAAGGAAAAGGGTGCTATCTATCTTTATAACTAAAGTTCCTCATGCCTGGAACCATTCTCGTAAACATCTCCCAAGATTTGTATCATTTGCAAATTTTGAAATTATATCCTTTACACCAAAGTTCAGGTCATTAATATATATCAGGAAAAGCAAGTCCCAACATTGACCCCTGGGGAACTCCCCTACAAACCTTCCCGCAAAAACATCCGGTAACCATTACTCTCTGCTTCCTGTCACTCAGCCAATTTTACATCCATATTGCCACTGTCCCTTTTATTCAATGAGTTGTAACTTTCTCACAAGTCAGTTGTGCGGCGCTGTATCGACTGCCTTTTGGAAGTCTATGTACACCTCATCAACAGCATTGCCGTCATCAACCCTCCCCATTCCCTCCTCAAAAAACTCCAGCAAGTTAGTTGAACAGAATTTTCCTTTAAGAAATCGATGCTGGCTTTTCTTAATTAACCCACATTTGCCCATGTCACTGTTACTTTTGTCCCAAATTATTGTTTCTAAGAGTTTCTCCACTACCAAATTTAAACTGACTGACCTGTAGTTGCTGACCTGGGGCGTCATTCTCCGCCGGCGGGAGTCTCCGTTTTGCCGGCGCCCGGGGGTTTCCCGACGGCGTGGGGCTGCCCCACAATGGGAAACCCCATTGACCGGCCGGTGTAACGGAGCATCCCGCCGGCGGGTCGGGGCAGAAATGTGGCGGGGCGGGATGGAGAATTTCGCTCCAAATGTTTTTCAAAAAATATATCTTTATTCAAAATTTCAACAGATTTTCAACAAAATCCCCCCCCCCCTACAGAAAAAAGAAACAAGAACATAAGAACACAACCCGCAAGAATTATACATAGCATTTCCCCAAACTACCATAACCCCCCATATAACAATAAAAACACAAATAGGGAAACACCCCACCCTAACCCAAACACCTCCCCAAAAGAAAAAAACCCTCCCCCCCCCCCACCCTGGGCTGCTGCTGCTGCTGACCTCCTCCTAACGCTCCGCGAGATAGTCTAGAAACGGTTGCCACCGCCTGAAGAACCCCTGCACAGACCCTCGTAAGGCAAACTTTATCCTCTCCAGCTTGATGAACCCTGCCATGTCATTAATCGAGGCTTCCACATTAGGGGGCTTCGCATCCTTCCACAGTAACAAAATCCTCCGCCGGGATACCAGGGACGCAAAAGCCAGAATACCGGCCTCTTTCGCCTCCTACACTCCTGGCCCGTCCGATACCCAAAATAATGCGAATCCCCAGCTCGGCTTGACCTGGGCGTTCACTCCCTTGGACATAGTCCTTGCAAAGCCCCTCCAAAACCTATCCAGCGCCGAGCACGTCCAGAACATATGGGCGTGATTTGCTGGGCTCCCCGAGCACCTACCACATCTGTCCTCCACCCCAAAGAACCTACTCAACCTCGCCCCTGTCATATGCGCTCTGTGAACAACTTGAAACTGTATCAAGTTGAGCCTGGTGCAAGAGGAGGAAGTATTAACCCTACTCAGGGCATCAGCCCACGGACTCCTCCCATTTGCCCTTTAGCTCCTCCACCGAGGTCTCCTCCTCTTCTTGCAGCTCCTGATAAATCGCCGAAACCTTGCCTTCTCCGACCCATATACCCGAAATCACCCTGTCCTGAATTCTGTGTGCTGGAAGCAGCAGGAATTCCCTCACCTGCCGCCTCACGAACGCCCTCACTTGCATGTACCTGAAAGCGTTTCCCGGGGGTAGCCCAAACTTCTCCTCCAGTGTCCCTAGGCTCGCAAACGTCCCATCAATTAACAGGTCCCCCATTCTTTTAATCCCTGCCCGATGCCAGCTCAGAAACCCCCCATCCATCTTTCCCGGGACGAACCGATGGTTCTCTCGAATTGAGGACCAAACCGAGTCCCCCACCTCACCCCATGACGCCTCCACTGCCCCCAAATCTTCAGAGTCGCTGCCAGCACCGGACTCATGGTGTACCTTGTTGGCGGGAGCGGCAACAGTGCCGTCACCAGCGCCCTCAGACTCGTGCCCACACAGGATGCCATCTCTAGCCTCTTCCACGCCGCCCCCTCCCCTTCCATTACCCACTTACGGATCATCGCCACATTGGCCGCCCAGTAGTAGCCACATAGATTCGGCAACGCCAGCCCTCCTCTGTCCCTGCTACGCTCCAGGGAAACCCTTTTTACCCTTGGGGTCTTATTCGCCCACACGAATCCCATGATGCTCCTGCTTAACCATTTAAAAAAGGCCTTAGGGATCAGAATGGGAAGGCACTGAAATACAAAGAGAAATATCGGAAGGACCGTCATTTTAACCAACTGCACCCTACCCGCCAACGAGAGTGGCAACATAGCCCATCTTTTAAAATTCTCCTCCATCTGCTCCACCAACCACGTCAAATTGAGCTTGTGCAGGGCCCCCCAACTCCTAGCTACCTGGATCCCCAGGTACCGAAAGCTCCTTTCTGCCCTCTTCAGCGGAAGCTCATCTATCCCCCTTCCCTGGTCTCCTGGGTGCACCACAAAGAGCTCACTCTTCCCCATGTTAAGTTTATACCCCGAAAAGTCCCCAAACTCCCTGAGGATCCGCATGACCTCCGCCATCTCCTCCACTGGGTCCGCAACATACAATAACAGGTCATCGGCATACAGCGACATCCAATGTTCCTCTCCCCGCCGATCCAATCCCCTCCAGTTCCTGGACTCCCTCAATGCCATGGCCAGTGGCTCAATTGCCAGTACAAACAACAAATGGGACAGGGGACACCCCTGCCTCGTCCCCCGGTACAGCCGAAAGTACTCCGACCTCCGCCGGTTCGTAGCCACACTCGCCACCGGGGCTTTATATAGTAGCCTAACCCAACTGATGAAACCCTCCCCGAACCCAAACCTCCGCAGCACCTCCCAAAGATACTCCCACTCCACCCTATCGAAGGCCTTCTCCGCGTCCATAGCCGCTACTCCCTCCGCTTCCCCCTCCACCGAAGGCATCATAATTACATTAAGGAGCCTCCGCACATTGGTGTTCAGCTGCCTACCCTTCACAAATCCCGTCTGGCCCTCATAAAACACCCTCGGGACACAGTCCTCAATTCTCGTGGCCAGAACCTTCGCCAGCAACTTCGCGTCGACATTGAGAAGCGAGATCGGCCTGTACGATCTACACTGTAATGGGTCCTTGTCCAGCTTCAAGATCAAAGAGATCAACGCCCTGGGCATTGTCGGGGGCAAGATCCCCCCTCCCTCGCCTCATTGAAAGTCCTCACTAGCAGCGGGCCCAGCAGGTCCACGTACTTCCCATATATTTCTACTGGGAACCCATCCGGCCCCGGGGCCTTCCCTGCCTGCATGCCATCTAGTCCCTTGGCCAGCTCCTCCAGCCCAATCTGTGCCCCCAGCCCAACCACCTGCTCCTCCTCCACCCTCGGGAACCTCAGCCGATCTAGAAATTGCCGCATCCCCCCCTCCCCGTCGGGGACTCCGACCTGTACAGATCCTCAATGAAGTCCCTGAATGCCTCATTTATTCCCACCGCACTCCGCACCGTGTTCCCCCTTTTATCCCTAACTCCACCAATCTCCCTCGCTGCCTCCCTCTTCCGAAGCTGATGTGCCAGCATCCGACTCGCCTTCTCCCCATACTCATACGCCCCCCCCTGCGCTTTCCTCCACTGCACCTCTACTTTCTCAGTCGTCAGCAAGTCGAATTCCGTCTGGAGGTTCCGTCGCTCCCTAAGTAGTCCTTCCTCGGGGGCCTCTGCATAGCTCCTGTCCACCCTTAATATATCCCCCACCAGTCTCTCCCCCTCTCTTCTCTCCCTATGGACCCTAACGGAGATTAGCTCTCCCCTGACCACCGCCTTTAACGCCTCCCAGACTACCCCCACCTGCACCTCCCCATTGTCGTTGGCCTCTAAGTATCTTTCGATGCACCCCCGAATCCGCCCGCACACCTCCTCATCTGCCAACAGTCCCACATCGAGCCGCCACAGCAGGCGCTGGTCCCTCTCCTCCCCCAACTCCAGCTCCACCCAATGCGGGGCATGATCTGAAATGACTATGGCCGAATATTCCGTGCCCTCCACTCTTGGGATTAACGCCCTACTCACGATGAAAAAATCTATCCGGGAGTAGGCTTTATGTACGTGGGAAAAAAAGGAAAATTCCCTGGCCACCGGCCTGGCAAACCTCCATGGATCCACTCCCCCCATCTGGTCCATAAACCCCCTGAGCACCTTGGCCGCAGCCGGCCTCTTACCCGTCCTGGACCTAGAACGGTCCAGTGCTGGGTCCAGCACCGTGTTGAAGTCCCCCCTCATTATCAGGCTCCCCGTCTCCAAATCCGGAATCTGACCCAACATGCACTTCATGAATCTGGCATCATCCCAATTCGGGGCATATACGTTCACCAATACCACCCGCACCCCCTGCAACCTACCACTCACCATCACGTACCGTCCTCCATTATCTGCCACAATGTTCAGCGCCTCAAATGACACCCGCTTCCCCACCAGAATCGCCACCCCTCTATTCTTCGCCTCCAACCCCGAGTGAAAGACCTTCCCTACCCACCCCTTTCTAAGCCTAACCTGATCTGCCACCTTCAAACGCATCTCCTGGAGCATAACCACACCTGCCTTCAATCCCTTTAGGTGCGCGAACACCCGGGCCCTCTTGACCGGCCCATTCAGGCCCCTCACATTCCAAGTTATCAGCCGGGTCAGGCCCCCCCCCCCCCCCCCCCCCCCCCCCCACTCTGCCGACTAGCCATCTCCCTTTTTAGGCCAGCCACGTGCCCGCGCCTCCCGCACCCTCCATTCCCCCAGGTGGCAGACCCCCCCCCCCCCCCCCGACTCCCTCTCCTAGCTCCAGCTCCCCTTTGGCCAATGCAGCAGCAACCCAGTCCCCCCCTCCCCACCCCGTCGCCGTCCCCCCCCCCAGCTAGATCCTCCTCTAGCCGTTTTGCTCCCCCCATGGCACGCCCGTAAGTCAGCTGACTCCTGCTGACCCCGGCCTCTCCCGCCACTCCATCGACAACCCCATGTGAGAATCCCTCCACCTCCCCCTGGCAATCAGCGTGTGCTCCTCTCCAGCACTGCCCTTTTCCCCGGCCCCGCCCCCTTCCTTCCCCAGCGCGGGAAAAAGCCCGCGCTTTCCATCCAAGCCGGCCCCGCCCACTCTGGCACAGCTCCCTCTTTGCGGCCTTGTCTCAACTCCCCATCCCCGGGCCTCCGTGGAGCCCTGTCCTTCCAACACCGACGCCCACATCACACAGCCCCCACATCGAACCATTTCGCCCAACCCCACCCAGCACCAAAGAAAACAGAACAGAGCATCCCCCCAAACACAGTAAGCCCCCTAAGCACCTCCTCCCAACAAACCCTCAGTTCGAGTCCAACTTTTCAGTTTGGATAAAGGTCCACGCCTCCTCCGGCGTCTCGAAGTAGTGGTGCTGATCCTGAAATATGACCCACAATCGCGCTGGCTGCAGCATCCCGAACTTCACCCCCTTCCGATGTAGAACCGCCTTTGCCCGGTTGAAGCCGGCTTTCTTCTTGGCCACCTCCGCGCTCCAGTCCTGGTATATTCTGATCTCTGTGATCTCCCACCTGCTGCTCCGTTCTTTTTTGGCCCATCTCAGGACACACTCTCTGTCCATAAAGCGGTGGAGCTGCACCATTACCGCTCTTGGCGGCTCGTTGGCCTTGGGCCTCCTCGCCAGGACTCGATGAGCCCTGTCCAGCTCCAGGGGTCTCGGGAAAGCTCCCGCGCCCATAAGCGCATCGAGCATCGTGACCACATACGCCCCGGCATCAGACCCCTCCACTCCCTCTGGGAGACCCAGAATCCGGAGATTCTTCCTCCTCGACCGATTCTCCATTTCCTCAAATTTTTCTTGCCACTTCTTGTGCAGCGCCTCGTGTGCCTCCACCTTCACCGCCAGGCCCAGGATCTCATCCTCGTTCTCCGAGGTTTTTTGCCGCACCTCCCGGATCGCCGCCCCTTGGGCCTTCTGGGTCTCCACCAGCTTGTCGATCGACACCTTCATCGGCTCTAGCAGTTCTGCCTTCAGCTCCGCAAAGCAGCGTTTGAGGAACTCCTGCTGTTCCTGCGACCAGAGCGCCCACGCTGCTTGGTCTCCGCCCGCCGCCATCTTGCTTCTCCTCCCTCGCACTTTTTGCTGCACTAAAATCACTATCTTGACCGCTCCACTCCTGGTCCAATCCATACAGTGCCGGGGGAACCGTACTATCACCTTCCCACACTGGGAACCGTCGAACAATTGTCGTTGGGGCCCCTCAAAAGAGCCCAAAAGTCAGTTTCTGGCGGGAGCTGCCGAACGTGCGACTTAGCTCAGCATAGCCGCACCCGGAAGTTCTTGCTGACCTGGGGCGGGATTCTGCGACCCCCCGCCGAGTCGGAGAATCGCCGGGGGCTGGCGTGAATCCTACCCCTGCCGGTTGCCGAATTCTCCGGCACCGGATATTCGGCGGGGGCGGGAATCGCGCCGCGCCGGTTGGCGGCCCCCCCCAGCGATTCTCCGGCCCGGATGGGCTGAAGTCCCGCTGCTGGAATGCCTGTCCCGCCGGCGTGGATTAAACCACCACTCTTACTGGCGGGACAAGGCGGCGCGGGCGGGCTCTGGGGTCCTGGGTGGGGCACGGGGCGATCGGGCCCCGGGGTGTGCCCCCACGGTGGCCTGGCCTGAGATCGGGGCCCACCGATCCGCGGGCGGGCCTGTGCCGTGGGGGCACTCTTTTCCTTCCGCCTTCGCCATGGTTTCCACCATGGCGGAGGCAGAAGAGACCCCCTCCACTGCGCATGCGCGGGGATGCCGTGAGCTGCCGCTGACGCTCCGGCGCCTGCACCGCCCGGCAAAGTCAGTTTCGCGCCAGCTGGTGGGGCATCAAAGGCCTTTCCCGCCAGCTGGCGGGGTGGAAATCAGTCCAGCGCCGGCCTAGCCCCTCAAGGTTAGGGCTTGGCCGCTCATGATGCGGAGGATTCCGCACCTTTGGGATGGCGCGATGCCGGACTGATTCGCGCCGTTTCTGGCGCCGGTCGGTGGACATCGCGCCGATTGCGGAGAATTCCGCCCCTGATCTTGAACGAGGGTGTAACATTTGCAATTCTCCAGTCATCTGGAACCACCCCTGAGTCTAAGGAAGATTGAAAAATGATGGCCAGTGCCTCAGCAATTTCCACTCTCATTTCCCTCCGTACCTTCAGATGCACCTCATCCGGTTTTGGTGCTTTATCAACTTTTAAGTGCAGACAGCCGGGCCAATACGTCCTCCTTATCAATTTTATGCTCCTCTAGTGTCTAGATTACCATGGTCTGGGTAGCATCTTCTTCCTTGATAAATAATTAATTTAATACCCCATCTATACCCCCTGCCTCCATCTGTTAATCCCCTTTTTGGTCCCTAATTTGCCCTCCTCCTACATTTAATCACAACAAAAACTGATCGCATTCTCTACTCATACCCTAGCTCTTGCAAAGCCAGAAACTAGTCCCAGGACTCCTTCCTTCCTCACTTTTCCATGAAACACTGGGCTTTACATCAGCTTCTGAGTCTCCATTGCCAGTACATCATTTATAAAAAGTTAACTGAATGGTTTTGACATTCCTTACTGAGGGGTTGAGAGGAGTCGTGAAACATGTAGCAAGGACTGCGAATGGGGAGGGGCCGTGTTTAAGTTTTCAGGACAGGGAATGAGCAGATAATGAAAGCTACTGACTGCTGCTGTGGTGAACTGATAGCAACATGTGCACAGGCAAGCCAGACACTCCAGCAGATCCCGGGCTCAATCCTGTCGACTATTGATGTCAATGGGAAAGATGATGTACTGGCTCGGTGTTAATGTACTACAGGCTGGGGAATGTCCCTGTGGCAGACTGGAAGGAGCCAGTGGCAAAGACGTTAAATGCTGCAATGACTTTGGCAGTGGGTCCTAATGCGGGAGCCTACCGAGGTCTTCAACAAGCTGCTTGGAAAAGTGCAGCCTCTTGATTCACTGCTCTTCAGAATGGAAGAAACTTAGTCTAGCAAAGACTACCACAGAGGACACTTGAGATGGCCGTGGTGGGCAACCTCAAGGAGTTCAGGGCTAGAAGGCTGGACTGCAGACTGATGCACCCCAGTGGTGGTTGGGGCAGTCTGGCCTAACTGGCTGCTTGACACCAACAAAGGCAGCTGTTGAGAGGCTGAGGGGGAAGTAGGCATACTGCCATCTAGAGAAAGGACAGCATTTGCCTCTCTCGTGGTACTACAGTCGTGCTTGTGGGATGAGACTCAGAATTCCCGCAACTCTGTCTGAGAACAGAGTGCAGTGTAAACTAAGGCTCCCCCAGGACCTTTCCTGCCTTGAAAGGCAGAAACACAACCGCAGTGAGAACTCCTGTGGTGCATCATGGGATACAGGCATCCAGTCACAAGACCAACCTTCCAACATCACCCTCCGCCTCCTGCCACTAAGCCAAATCTGGGTCCAATTTGCCAAATTGCCCTCGAACCCATGGGCTCTTACCTTCTTGATTAGTCTCGCATGTGGGACCTTGTCAGAAGCCATACTGAAGTTCATGTTGACTACATAAATTGCATTGCTCTCGACTACACACCTAGTTGCCTCCTCAAAAAATTCAATTAAATTTGTTGGACATGATTTCCCCTTGACAAAGCCATGCTATCCTTGATTATTCCTTACCCCTCCAAATGGTATTACTTCTGTCTCTTGGATATTTTCTAATAATTTCCCTACCGCTGATGTTCGAGTCACTGGCCTGTAATGGACTGTTTTTTCCCCTACTTCCCTTCTTGAATAATGGTACCACATTAGCTGTCCTCCAATCCTCTGGCACTTACCCTGTGGCATCAGAGTTCCTGCAGTCTCCTCCCTCGCCTCCCACAGCAGCCCAGGATACAGGCAGTGATCTTAGAGTTCCAGGTCGTTCGTGTTCTATTTGCTCCATGGTTGACTGCATGGTTGTGTTCACCCATACAAAGTTATACACTGTGTTAAGATGCAGAAACTCATTCATAAGCAGCCCAGTGTATTAAGTCGTTCATGTTGTACAACTATCGTTTGTCTACCGTGTGGGCAATCAAAGTTATTAACTATACCCTCAGCAGCAAGATTTAGGTCCAAACTCTCCCTTGGGTAATTTGGTTCCTGGGTCATCCAATCCCTCTGTCGATTCTCTCGCACACATAGAAAATTGAAAATAGAAGCAGGAGGAGGTTATTTGGCCCTTCGAGTCTGCTCCGCCATTCATTATGATCATGGCTGATCATCAAGTTCAAAACCCTGATCCCGCCTTCCCCCATATCCCTTGATCCCTTTAGCCCCAAGAGCTATATCTAATTCCTTCTTGAAATTACACAATGTTTTGGCCTCAACTACTGACGAATGTGATATAAAATAGTTACTTTAGAGATATTAGTTAATGTAATGTAGAAATAAGCCACTTTGATTCTGGCAAGTAGAGACAAAGGATTTTAGACCGCATGGAAAAAGCAGGAAGAGGTGTGTCTATGAGAGTGATGCTGCATTGATAGGGGCCGGAGAAAGGGATTGGAAGTGAGCCAATCAGAATAGATCAAACAAGTCAGGAGGGACATAGGATGACCTATGGGTGTCGAATATGTGAAACTTGATGCCATTTGAATGTATGAGTACTGATCTCTTTGTCTGGGACCTTCACTTAGTTCCCGGGGCTGCAGAAAGCAACATGTTATCTGTATCACTGTGGACTAGGTAGCTTGCAAGCTGAATAAAATAACTTCTTTTTACTTGCAAATCCATCTCGACTTTTATTGAGGCCAGACTGACGGAGAAAGAAATTTGGGAATCAACACTACTTGCTGTGGTGGTGAATTCCACAGATTCCACAGTGGCCTCACCGATGCCCTATACAATGCAGTAAAACATCCCTATTTCTATACTCAAATCCTCTCGCTATGATGGCCAACATACCATTTGTCTTCTTTACTACCTGCTGTACCTGCGTGCTTACTTTCAGTGACTGATGCATGAGGACACCAACGTCTCACTGAGTATCCACCTCTCTCAATTTACACCCATTCAAATAATAATCTGCTTTCCTATTTTTGCTCCGAAGTGGATGACCTCACATTTACCCACATTGTACTGCATTTGCCATGCATATGCCCAATCACTGAGCCTGTCCAAATCCCGCTGAAACATCTCTGCATCCTCCTCACAGTTCACCCTCCCACCCAACATTGTATCATCTGCAAATTTGGAGATCTTACATTTCATTCCCTCATCCAAATCATTAATATCGAAGTAGTGTTGGCCAATCTAAGCTACACTTGTGCATGGTGCCAACATCAGAGCGGGTGCCTGCAAGGTTAAGGTCAGTTGATGCGTGTCATTTGTTGTGCTGCTCTCCTCTTTGTCAGATGCCAAGTCCTTGTACAACTTCTGTATTTGAAATGAAAAATATGGGCAGTTAGTGTCAAGGATAAGCAGAGAGATGTGAATGGTTGCTGAAAGCAATTACATTTAGACAAGTAGAGTATACAGAGTGATATTGAAATGGGAAACGGAGGATAAGGTGCACTAAAACCATGCCGGATGTGTCCTCCTGCAATGCCAGTAGCTAGTGGCCTGAATCACCTCTATCCACAATCCTTAGAACCTCCTCCTCAACTGGGTACAGGACATGGAGTAGGCTCAACCTCCTCCTGTGCATGCCTATTTTCCTGTGTCATAGGCAGGCTTTCTCCACAGGATTCTTGGTAGCTTAATGAGATGTTTTGAGGACGTGCAGGTCCTGCTGGAATAGTGTCAATATTGTGTGAAACGTGTCAGATCTGTAGTAAGAAAGTAACACGGCATGGTGGCGCATAAGCACAGTGGCACAGTGGTTAGCATTGCTTCCTCACAGCGTCAGGAACCCGGGTTTGATTCCGGCCTTGGATGACTGTGTGGAGTTTGCAAGTTCACCCTGTGTCTGCATGGGTTTCCTCTGGGAATTAGAGTTTCCTCCCACAGTCCAAAGATGTGCAGGTTAGGTGGATTGGCTGTGCTAAGTTGCCCCTTTATGTCCAAAGATGTATTGGTTAGGTGGGGTTACTGGGATAGGGCAGGGTAGTGGGTCTAGATAGGGTGCTCTTTCGCAGGGTCGGTGCAAATTCGATGGGCCAAATGGCCTCCTTCTGCCTACTGGGATTCTGTGGATTTTCTGAATAGCAGGCGTTGAATATGTGACTAGTAGCAAAATGAGGTGGAGTGAAATGTGCTGCAGTGACTGTAAGAGGGGGAAAGAAATGGGGGGAAAGGACAGCTTGCAAGTAGTGGGGTTACATGTGAAACTGAGCTGAGGACAGAGTTAGACTAAGATCTGAGGTCGGTGTCCTAGCTTAACAACCTGGGTGAGACCATTGAACTTCTTGTGACACCGCAGTTATGTTCTGGGTTCATTCCTCCTGCTGTTAACCTATTCTGCCATGTCTTGCCACTGCTGCCTGGCTACCTGTTTGGAGACACTTTCACCCCTTAACCTGAACAGCCCCTCACTCCTTCTGTTAACTGTCTGAACCAGGTCCCGCATAGCAGCATCTGTGTCCACTCATACTGGCTGCTTTAGGCATGTCTGAATTGTCCACGAGAGATTCCAGTGTTTAGCAGCTTAGTGCAGCTCCCTTTTAAGAAGTCCAGGCTACTTTTAAATAATCTTATTGCCACATGGGTGCCAATAAGCTGTGCAGGTAGCATTTAGAGGATTGTTTAATGTTAATGAGCCACTGGGACTAATTTCTCTATGTTATGATGCCCACATGTTTAAGTAAAGGCTTCATGCCCAGTACAGGTGTTCTGCCTGAAAATGAGAGTGAATCAGTTTCTACCCTAATAGCTGACATTTTATAGTTAGACTATAGAATTGTGAGATGATGCAATCTGGACACCAAGCTTTCCAGAAATCACACAACTACTGATTTATGAAATTGACAGCAACTTACGACATCTGTGCTATACAGTTAAACACAGAAATCCAGATGTGCTGTTACTGACGACCCGCTCTTGCGCAGGGTGCACTGTTGAAGTTCTTGTCGATGGAAGACAACAATTAATGGAAGTAACTTGAACTTTTACTTTGCAAACAATTATTCTCACTGTCAGCACCTTTGAAAAGGTTATACCTTGTTCAAGGAGCTGTAATTGGCCTTTTAATGGTCTTAATTACTGCTGAACAACCTCACTGGTCCTAAAAAATTAAATTATATTTGTGGAATGTTAGATTTCTTCATTCCATGTGTGATGATCCATGCGCACCTGTATTTTCTTTTGTGAGGTGTCCCTTTCAGAACAAAGTGGACACGGCAATTTTTTGAAAGAGGTTTAATTAATTTCCTGATTATGGCATCATTAGGTTCCAAGAAATTCTCATGTGATCTGGTGGATGGCACGGGGATGAATAGTGAAGAAGCAAAGGGTAAGTAGAAAGCTAATTGCAGTGGTGTTGAGTTTCTTCAGCCTGCCTTTGTGGCAGGAAGTTCTCAACACTGGGAATTGGCACAAAGAGAAAACATATTATGCTGTCTCTGAATGAAACAGTTTTTCGTTTGGTAGTCTTAAAATGGGCTCTCATATTGAAGCACAACTCATATAATAGAGCAGTGACTGGACTGCTGTGTATGTTATACAGCTGGAAAGGAGATAACACTGACGGCAGATAGAGCGAGGCATTGTGGATTGGACAATACCCATAGCTGTTGTTTCAGTGTTGCCACAGACCATTTAAAGATGTCAAAGATGGGAGCATCTGAGGATTCTATGCATTAAGTGTGGTTGACACTTAACTGCCCCTTCAATTAAGGATGGACAATAGATGCTGGCACAGCCTGCGATACCCACATCCAATAAACAAATAAAAAAAACCTGTTGTGACCCATGAGAGGGGTTGTAGACTTGCGCCCTACTGGCGGTGACTGTGTCCAGGTACTTCAGATGGAAGATGGCTGCTGGTGTTTGTGACTCAGGAACCAAAACAGTTGAATGGGAAATGGGAGATCCTACAAAAGGAAGGTGCAGTTGGAAAGATTTCATGTGGTCCCACATTTGTGCACAAAGTAATGTGAGTGCTTGTAACAATGTGAGGTGTATTTGTGTTGTGTTAACTAATTAAAATTAAATGTACCTTTTGATTTCAAATATCCTTCACCTGTTAATTAATGTTTGAGTTATATTGATTTTAGTTGGTTTCTTACAGGGAAGGTTATAAAAAGAAAAGACTTGTCCGGGACTTTTCCTTTCATTGGGGTTTCATCCTTTCTTTTAAAAAAAAGTTACGGGTCTTTTTGAGGATTGTAACACACGATGAAAATTTCAGAGATTTTTAATTTAAAAAAGAATTGTGTCTGATATTTAAACTTCTATCTTAATCTAATGTGTATTATGCTTTCTGTAAAACTACAGCAAGTGCAGACAGGTATTTGAACTTTGAAAGCAAACAAAGCCACTTTCAGAGCGGGTAGGAAGATTAGGGGAGGAGGAAGCCTGGTTGTGGGTGAGAGACCACTGGCCTCTTGACATCCACTCATGTGGGGAAGTCGATGAGAGTGCAGGGCAGTCGATGGAACATTCAGCGTGAAAACAGTGACATGGAGCAAGGAAGGGATGAGGATACAGAGACAGAAACAGAAAGTGCAGGAATTGCTTAGCCAGTCACACACCACGTTGTGGAGAGAGAAACTGATCCTAATTCTAACTGTGTAAGTTTGAGTTTTGAGTGAGTTAAAACTGGGCCCAAGGTTTTATGACCTTTCATCAGAACTGGAAAGAATTAGAGATGGAGCAAGTTTTTAAGCAGGCACAGAGGGAGGGAATGTTGGGGCAAGGTGGGAGGAAAAAAAATGGAACTTCTGTGATTGGGAAGTAGGCATTAAATGAACAAGATAACCTCACTGCCATCGCTCTTCCAGAAGGCCCATCTTCGAAGTTCTGCTCTTCTCTTCATCTGGCTCCCAAGTAATGAATAAAATGTTATATAGCTTCTAAGTTACCTGGGTTATATATAGCAAAGATGCTGCCTACTGCTAATTTTCAGTGATGGGTTCAAGACTGGGTGGCTCTTAGTTGGCCGCCGTTAAGATGACATGAGTATTCTGATGATCTCATTGGGATGAGACTTCACATTTCAATTGGGCCCCTGTTCCTCTGGGACCAATCGTCTTCCTGTGTCTAAATTCAGGCAAGCTAAGATAGTCTGAGGGAACAAGTCACAAACTCTTGTGCCATCTTAACCCTTCACCACAACCTTTTCCAGCAGGCCCAGGGGGAGAGGGTGCGTGGGGGTTAAAATAAGGCCCTTAATATTAAGCATAAAATAACAGCAAATACTGAAGCCTCTTTTGACACAGAGGTTTATGAGTTTCAGGATTGCATGTCTTTGATTAGTGATTTCTACAAATTTATTTCAACCGGCACTGGATTCATAGTGAGGAATGTTAAATGGTGGGATTATTCCTCTCAAATGACATTTAGGTTAGCGATCATATGCGCAAAAAACAAACTGAGTTGCATAAAAGTTCCAAAATGTGTAAAAATGTCTGACATTACAATACTTGCCATGTACAAATTGAAATCCTTGCAGTTATATTATGAGCCTCGAATTAAACAAACTGCTAACTATTGAGCAACTATCTTCTCCTGTGCCATGGCCATGCACTGTGATCATTTCATAGTCACCATAATCTTTTGTGTAGAAGAGCAAACAAAGTTATGTTTGTTTTGTTGGTAACTTTAAAATGACGTGACTTTTCTCTAATTCAAGTTGTCTTTTAATTAAGTTAAGAATGAAATAAATGAATTGATCTTTTTATAATAGAATTACATTGTGTTGCAGTTCCCCCCTTCCCCATTTCACATTTGAAAATCATTTCATAAACTCTTAGCAGTGCGTGTTTCAGTGTAGGTTAGCATTAAAAATAAAAGCTCAGCATGTTAGAGGGTTTTTCTGTGATGAAATTACCATAATTTCCTTCCGGGTCGCAGTCCTTTGCTATTTATAGCGTCCTCCCCCCTCCCTAACAGCTGAGGAATTGATATTTCGTATCTCGTTCAGTGACAGGCAATAATAAATGATGCTGATATAAAACCAGGATGCATAGGCAATAATTCTTTTCCAGTCAAGAGAAAGGCAATGGGATTGCCCGACAAGTATGGTTTGCGTTTCCCGAAAAAGATAGGAAAATGTACTCCACCTCAAGAAGAAGCTCCTCCGCAACTCTCAAATCTGAAGGAGCTGATAACAGACTATTAGTAGCACTCAGGCTGACCCAGAAGCTGAAGGATAGGCCAATAAAATGGAAGCTTGACCCTTGCCTTGTGGATTCCTTGTCAGCATGCCAGAAGGAAATGACATAAGTGGCAGAAGCCTGACCTAGAAATATGCGGGGAGTCTGATACTCCATATGAATAAGGAAGGGCTGGGGCTGGAGGATGAATCGCTAAAAACAATAATTGTCAGGAAGAACCTTGACAGGGTGGATCAACTGTGATAACTGACCTTCCAAGGTAACAATGTAAACTGTCAAATAATGTGATGCAGTGGCAATAGGTCTGTCCCCTGAAGTGCCAAGACTTGTGTGATTGCAAATATTATGACAGCATCACAGGCCTTGGACGCAGCATTGATGCATTGATTCTATTCTCAACCCAACACATAGAGGATGGATCCAAGAAACCTGAAACAATAAACTTAAAAAATACTCCAAAGATTTGATTTGACTGGTCAATTATTTTATACTGAAATTCCTCACTTTTACTGTTGAACGTCAAGTCTTAGGATTCTACAGAGTTCCACTCGAAAAGACTTAGATATTTACTTTTGAATGTACATCGTCAGACTTAAACGTTCTTATGCCTAGAGTTTCAAAACACATAGTAAACGCAACCTGACATTGTAATGGGAGATTGCTCACTGTTTGGCTATGTCAGTCTTTATAGTTTGATTCATCTCGTAGAATATTACATAGAATTGAGTGACTTTAAGTAGTGTTGGCATATAATAAAGAAAGAATATTTACAGTACTTATAGGGATTGAAGAAACATTGTTGGTCTTTGCAAAATAATATAAATCTTGAAAGTTAGGAACATTTTTTAATTACAGCCATACAGTCAATCTTTTTACTGCATTTTAAGGATAACAGAGTATAAGAATGGAGAGGTCCTTTTGGCTATATCATGTGCAGTTCTCACTGGCATGGATTCTTTTAAGTTATTCAATCTGTCAAGAAAATTAGCTGACAACAGTTAAGAGGTTCTAAAAAAAATCTTGACACTTATTGCTGCTTATACTAAAACCCATACATGATTCTCATGTGAAAATTGCAACTGTGATCCATAGTTTAATACATTAGGAATAAACATGTTTTTTAAAATTTCTATTGTGATTAGTTGGGAATTTCATATAAACTCAACATAAATTTGAATGTACAATTGATTCCATTACAATTGGTGCATTTCAGGTCTTGTTTTCACCGTTTACTTGGTAAGGGCTTCAATTAGAGGCATCAGGAAGGTATGCGAGGGGAGGAATCTTGTAGAGGCAATGGGCAGGGTGACCAATGCACAGGGAAAAAAAATTAAGGGACACTTTGGCATGGGGGAACTGTACAAGCTGGCAGTGGTGCTGACAGAACCATCAGAAGGTGGGGTGGAGGAGTGCTGTCGGCGGACCTATGCAGTTAGGGCAGTAAGGTGCACTAATGTGCACAGTTGTGTGCTGTGTATAATTTCAAGTTCTAAGTCACAGGGACAGTCCAGCAACATAGAACCCGAGACACAGGCCAACCACCTCAATTGTAGGAATAGCCCCCAATCCTGGGATGCTTGCTCACCCTTGACACATGTGTTCCAGCCACGGGATGGAGAGCCGGTGAAAACTCTGCGTTGCTTCTCTCGGGAAGGTCCACAACATCTTGTTTCTCTCAGACATTTGACAGGCCAGTGGAGGGCCAGCCTTGATCCCGGGGTGGCCGAAGTCCCATCCGGCGAGAGCAGCCGGGCCAATTACAAGACAGCAGCTCTATTGACTGGCAGCTGCTTGTATGACATTCGCCTGAGGCCGCGTATCACTGCTGGATCCCAGGCCATAGGTGAGTGTTGGTGGGAGGGAGGTAGTGGGGTGGGAGTCACAGGGGAGGGGGAGACGGGATTCCCTTCCAAGCTCACTTCCAAGCCACACACCATCCTGACTTGGAACTCCAGTGTTCCCCTACAACGGTTTCCAAAATAGTCGCCGTGTGCAGGGGAGTGGACCCTGTAGGGGGCAGACGCTATGTTATTTGAGATGGAGGATAATGAGGAAAATGAAGAGCTGGAGAAGGAGGCCCGTGTTGAGGGTCAAAAGATATCGAGCGGGATTCTCTGTCTCGCCAGCTGGCCAATGGGGTTTCCCATTGTGGGCAGCCCCACGCCGTCGGAAAATCCCCGAGCTGCCGGCGTAACGGAGAATCCCGACGACAGAGAATCCAGTCATCACTTCTGATAATGCAGCACACCCTTACAACTACAGTGAAGTCCCACCTTGGATCATGTGCTCAAGTGGGGCCACAACATTGACTCAGAGAGAAAGAAATCGTAAGAACTAAAATGAATATATGTAACCATTGCTATTGTGCCTGTCAACTGCTTTAAGTGTTTATCCAAAGCTCTGCTGCCTATATCCTAACTTGCACCAAGTCCTGTTCACCCTTCACCCGTGTTCTCGTTGATCTATATTAACCCCGATCTGACAATACCACAATTTTAAAGTTTTAATTTTTGTTTTCAAATCTCGTCATGACTTCACCTGTCTATATCTGTGTAATCTTCTCCAGCTCCACAATTCTGTGAGATCTCTGTGCTCCTCCGATGTTGTGCATCCCTGATTTTAATCATTCTATTATTGCCACCTGTATTTTCGGGTGTCTAGACCTCTGGAATTCCCTCCCGAAACCTCTTTGCCTCTCTACGCTGTCTACTAGAGCTCTGGTGAAGCACCTTGGGATGTTTCACTATTCGAAAGACACTATATAAATGCAAGCTGAGGGTATTGTTCTTACGAATAAACAAGAGTATCATATGTATAATGAACCCTGCTTCAAATAAGTTGACCATGTTTCATTTTGATGATGGGGGATCACCTCCTATGATCCAACATGACGTTCTTTGATTTGAAAGCAAACATTTGTGGATTTCTTTTAGCTTTTCAAACATATTGGCATCAAGTCAAGCACCATTACCAACAAATATAACCAAATCGCAACAGCTCCAGTTTCATATGCCAAGTATTTTAATATTAGTTTTCACTTTGCTGAAGTTCATGCAGTTGACTTGTGTTTATCTTTTGTTCGTATGTTCAGTTATGACTATATAAGGTCTTCAGACTTCTGACTTATGGTCTACAATAACCCAATTGATGAAATAATATTTATTTTGCCGGTATGTAAAATCAGCTGACTGAATGCAGTTGAGGCCACAGCTTTTCGTCGGGCACATGCCAGGACATGCACCATTTGCAACTTTGCAAATTATGTCCTCTTTTAGAGCCCATTGGGCGGTTGAGGCCAGGTCTAAGGATTAAGGTAAAGCAAGACTTAAATGCAAATAGCTTTTTTCACAACCACTGGATGTCTCAAAGTGCTTTGCATCACGTGAATGGTTTAGTGTAGTCTGGCCATTGTTGTAATGTAAGAAATATAGCATTGATTTGCACAGCAAACTCCCATAGACCAGATAATCTGTTTTTGTGACATTAATTGAGAGATATAAATATTGTACAAGAAGCTTTCCATCCTCACATTGCCTTGACAAAATTCTTCATATTCAACCAGAGATATACATAGCACAGTAGGAATCCATTCAGTCTATCATATTTGTCAGCTATTTCCTTGAGTAATCAAAATGAATGCCTCACTTCCGGTTGCGGCGATGCACTGTTAAGCCGCACGTTTCGGCAGCTCCCGTTCTAACGGACTTTTGGGCTCTTTTCGGGAGCCCCAACAGAAATTTGTTTGGACCAAACCCAGTGTGGGGTTACGAAGGAAGGAGTCCCCCCGGGTGTGTATGGAAAGGATCGGTGATAGTGGCCAGATTGCGAAGGATCCTTTGGAGCAGCGGCAGAGAAGAGAAGGAAGAAGCAAGATGGCGACGGATGGAGCCCAGACGACATGGGGCCCGGACCAGCAGGAATTCCTCCCACGGTGTGTGGAGGAATTAAAGAAGGAGGTACTGGCGCCGATGTTATTGGCAATCGATGGGCTGAAAGAAACACAAAAGGCCCAGGCGATAGAGCTCCGTGGGGTGAAGGCAAAGGCATCCGAAAACGAGGATGAGATTCTGGGCCTAGCGGTAAAAATGGAGATGCACGAGGCGCTACATAAGAGGCGTATTGAAAGGCTCGAAGTCCTGGAGAACAGCTCGAGGAGAAAGAACCTCCGGATTCTGGGTCTCCCCGAAGGAGTGGAGGGAGCTGACGTTGGGGCTTATGTGAGCAGCATGCTCCATTCGCTAATGGGAGCTGAGGCCCCCTCGGGCCCACTGGAGGTGGAAGGGGCTCACCGAGTCCTTGTGAGGAGACCAAAGGCTGGAGAACCACCAAGAGCGATAGTGGTGAGATTTCACCGCTTCACCGACAGAGAGGCCGTTTTGAGCTGGGCCAAGAAGGTACGGAGTAGCAGGTGAGAGAATGCGGTGATACGAGTGTTTCAGGACTGGAGCGCGGAGGTGGCGATAAGGAGGGCAAGCTTTAATCGGGCCAAGGCTGTGCTTCACAAGAAGAAAGTAAAGTTTGGGATGCTGCAGCCGGCGCGATTGTGGGTCACGCACCAAGGCAAACATTACTACTTTGAAACGTCGGATGAGGCATGGACCTTCATCCAAGAAGAGAAACTGGACCAGAACTGAGGGACTGATGCTGTGGGGGAGACGCGATGTCGATGTATAGAAATGTAAATTGGGGAATGGGAGGTTCACAGTATCGAGACGATAGACAGGGTTTTTTCTCTTCTTGACGGGGGGGGACACTGAGAAATGTGGGCGCCGGTGGAAAAAGGGACTGAGGGGGGGGATGGGGAATGGGGGAGCTGCGCCATGGAAAGCGCGGGTTTTTTCCCGTGCTAGGGAGATGATGGCGGGAAGATAGGTCAAGGAGAGAGTGGGGGAAGCCAGGGTCAGTTGGAGTCAGCTGGCTTTCGGAAGTATCATGGGGGGAGTAAACATGCTATATGGGGATCTAGCGGGGGGGGGGGTTATCAACTGGGTTGCTGCTGCTGGGAGCGAGAGGGAGCTGGCAAGGGAAGAGGTGGTCGGGACGGGAGGGCGCCGCCTGGGGGACAGGTGGGTGCGCGGGACCTGGACGGGGGACTGGCCTAGAATAGGGGATGGCTAATCGGCAGGGGGGGAGGGGGGGGCAATCCGGCTAATCACGTGGAATGTGAGAGGCCTAAATGGGCCGATTAAGAGGAGCCGAGTGTTCGCGCACTTAAAAGGACTGAAGGCAGATGTGGTCATGCTTCAGGAGACGCATCTGAAGGTGGCGGATCAGGTTAGGTTAAGGAAAGGATGGGTGGGACAGGTGTTCCACTCAGGGTTGGACGCGAAAAATAGAGGGGTGGCGATATTGGTGGGGAAACGGGTGTCGTTCGAGGCTAGGAATATAGTGGTGGACAACGGGGGTAGATATGTGATGGTGAGTGGTAGATTGCAGGGAAGGGAAGTCATGCTGGTAAATGTATATGCCCCGAACTGGGATGACGCGGGATTTATGAAGCGGATGCTGGGACGTATCCCGGACCTGGAGGTGGGAAGCCTGGTAAAGGGGGGGCATTTCAATACTGTGCTGGATCAAGGGTTAGATCGGTCTAGATCCAGGACCGGAAGAAGGCCGGCAGCGGCCAAGGTGCTTAGGGGGTTCATGGAGCAAATGGGGGGAGTGGATCCGTGGAGATTTGCTAGGCCGTTGGCCAAAGAGTTCTCCTTTTTCTCCCATGTCCATAAGGTATACTCCCGGATAGATTTCTTTGTTTTGAGCAGGGCACTGATTTCGAGGGTGGCAGGAATGGAGTATTCGGCCATAGCCGTTTCAGACCATGCCCCGCACTGGGTGGATCTGGAACTAGGAGAGGAGAGGGAACAGCGCCCACTCTGGCGACTGGATGTGGGACTATTGGCGGATGAGGGGGTCTGTGGAAGGGTGCGGGGATGTATTGAGATGTACCTGGAGGCCAATGATGATGGTGAGGTCCAGGTGGGGGTAGTATGGGATGCGCTGAAGGCGGTGGTTAGGGGAGAGTTGATCTCCATTAGGGCTTACAAGGAGAAAAAAGAGGGCAAAGAAAGGGAGAGATTAGTGGGGGAGATTTTGAGGGTGGATAAAAGATATGCGGAGGACCCGGACGAAGGTCTATATAGAGCGAGGCGAAGACTTCAGACGGAATTTGACCTGTTGACCACAGGGAAGGCAGAGGCACAGTGGAGGAAGGCACAGGGTATGAGATACGAATATGGGGAAAAGGCGAGCCGGCTGCTGGCCCACCAGCTTCGTAAGAGGATAGCGGCGAGGGAAATTGGGGGAGTCAGGGATGAAACGGGAACTACGGAGCGGAGAGCAGGGAAGGTAAATGAGGTGTTTAAGACCTTTTATGAGAGGCTATATAGGTCCCAAACCCCGGAGGGAAAAGAGGGAATGCAACAGTTTCTGGACCAACTAACGTTCCCGAGGGTAGAGGAGCAGGAGGTGGCAGTTCTGGGGCGCCAATTGAGGTGGATGAGGTGACTAAAGGGCTGGGGAACATGCAGGCAGGGCAGGCCCCGGGACCAGACTTGTTCCCGGTGGAATTTTACAGGAAATATGTGGACTTGTTGGCCCTGCTGCTGGCGAGAACCTTTAACGAGGCCAGAGAAGGGGGGACTCTACCCCCGACAATGTCGGAGGCGACGATATCACTAATCCGGAAGCGGGATAAAGATCCGCTGCAATGCGGGTCATATAGGCCTATCTCGCTCTTGAATGTAGACGCCAACTTGCTGGCAAAAGTGCTGGCGACGAGGATTGTGTCCCGGGGGTGGTGCATGAAGACCAGACAGGGTTTGTAAAGGGGAGACAACTGAATGTCAACGTGCGACGGCTGTTGGGGGTGATAATGATGCCCCCAGCGGAGGGGGAGGCAGAGATAGTGGTAGCGATGGATGCAGAGAAGGCATTCGATAGGGTAGAGTGGGAGTATCTATGGGAGGTGTTGAGGAGGTTTGGGTTCGGGGAGGGGTTTGTCAGTTGGGTCAAACTCCTATATGGGGCCCCAGTGGCAAGTGTAGTCACAAATCGGCAAAGATCGGAGTATTTTCGGTTACATAGGGGAACAAGGCAGGGGTGCCCCCTGTCCCCATTACTGTTTGCGCTGGCAATTGAACCACTGGCCATAGCGTTGAGAGACTCTAAGAAATGGAGGGGGGTGGTTAGAGGGGGAGAGGAACATCGAGTGTCACTCTCCGCAGATGACCTACTGCTATATGTGGCAGATCCTGTAGAGGGGATGACAGAGGTTATGCAGATATTGAGGGAGTTTGGAGATTTTTCGGGATATAGGCTAAATATGGGGAAGAGTGAGCTTTTCGTAGTACACCCCGGGGACCAGGGAAGAGGGATAGACGCCCTGCCGTTAAGGAGAGTGGAAAGGAGCTTCCGATATTTGGGGATTCAGGTAGCCAAGAGCTGGGGAACGCTACACAAACTCAATCTGAGCGGCTGGTGGAGCAGATGGAGGAGGATTTCAAGAGGTGGGATATGCCGCCGCTCTCACTGGCGGGCAGAGTGCAGGCGGTAAAAATGATGGTCCTCCCAAGGTTTCTTTTTGTGTTTCAATGTCTCCCCATTCTGATCACTAAGGCCTTTTTCAAGAAAATAGACAGGAGTGTTATGAGTTTCGTGTGGCAGGGAAGACCCCGAGGGTAAGGAGGGGGTTCCTGCAGCGCAGCAGGGACAGAGGGGGACTGGTGTTGCCGAATCTGGACGACTACTACTGGGCCGCCAATGTGCCGATGGTTTGTAAGTGGATGAGTGAGGGAGAGGGGGCGGCGTGGAAGAGGCTGGAGATGGCGTCCTGTAAAGGAACGAGCCTAAAGGCACTGGTGACGGCGCCGCTACCGCTTTCCCCGAAAAGGTATACCACAAACCCAGTGGTGGTGGCAGCCTTAAGGATCTGGGGGCAATGGAGGCGACATAGGGGGGTGACGGGTGCCTCGGTGTGGTCACCAATCAGGAATAACCATAGGTTTGTCCCAAGAAGGATGGACGGACGGTTCCAGAGCTGGCATCGGGCAGGAATTAGGAGATTGAGAGACTTGTTCATTGATGGGGAGTTTGCGAGCCTGGGCGCGCTGGAGGAAAAGTATGAGTTGCCCCCGGGGAATATCTTCAGATACATGCAAGTGAGGATGTTTACGAGCAACAGGTGAGGGAATTTCCGCTGCTCCCGACACAGGGGATCCAGGATAGAGTGATTTCGGGGGTATGGGTCGGGGAGGGCAAAGTGTCCGAAATATATCAGGAGATGAGAGACGAGGGGGAGGCGCTGGTAGAGGAACATAGAACATAGAACATACAGTGCAGAAGGAGGCCATTCGGCCCATCGAGTCTGCACCGACCCACTTAAGCCCTCACTTCCACCCTATCCCCGTAACCCAACAACCCCTCCTAACCTTTTTGGTCACTAAGGGCAATTTAGCATTGCCAATCTACCTAACCTGCACGTCTTTGGACTGTGGGAGGAAACCGGAGCACCCGGAGGAAACCCACGCAGACACGGGGAGGACGTGCAGACTCCGCACAGACAGTGACCCAAGCCGGGAATCGAACCTGGGACCCTGGCGCTGTGAAGCCACAGTGCTATCCACTTGTGCTACCGTGCTGCCCCAAAAGCTGAAAGGAAAATGGGAAGAAGAGCTGGGGGAGGAGATTGAGGAGGGGCTGTGGGCTGATGCCCTAAGTAGGGTAAATTCCTCTTCCTCGTGTGCCAGGCTTAGCCTGATACAATTCAAGGTTCTACACAGAGCACACATGACGGGAGCAAGGCTGAGCAGGTTCTTCGGAGTGGAGGACAGGTGCGGGAGGTGCTTGGGAAGCCCGGCGAACCACACATATATGTTCCGGTCGTGTCCGGCACTGGATGAGTACTGGAGGGGAGTGGCAAGGGTGATTTCAAAGGTGGTGAAGGTCCGGGTCAAGCCAGGCTGGGGGTTAGCTATATTTGGGGTAGCGGAAGAGCCGGGAGTGCAGGAGGTGAAAGAGGCCGATATTCTGGCCTTTGCGTCCCTGGTAGCCCGGCAAAGGATCTTACTTATGTGGAAGGAAGTGAAACCCCCGGCGTGGAGGCCTGGATAAACAATATGGCAGGGTTCATAAAACTGAATGAAGTTTGCGTTGAGAGGATCGGTTCAGGGGTTCTCCAGGCGGTGGCAACCGTTCCTTGACTATCTCACGGAACATTAAGGGAAAATAGATCGACAGCGGCAGCAGCCCAGAGGGGGGGGGGGGGGGGGGGGGGGGAGCACTATTTTTTGTTACTTTGTTAGTTCACTATTTTATTTAAATAATGTTACTTATTAGCTATTGTGTTATTTTTTATGTTGATTTGTAAAGTGGAAAAATTGTGTTTGAAAACTTTAATAAAATATATATTTTTAAAAAAATGAATGCCTCTGTCCTACTCTCTCCCTCTCCTTCAAGCCTTTAACTACTCTTCCCTCAAAATGGTCTCAACCACAATCATTTCCTTTGTAAATACATTTCTCACAACCCATTTCCCCATTCTGAGTGCCATCTTTAAATTGATGACCCTCATCAGTGACTCCTCAGACAGATGTATTGACCTTTGACCTGGAAGCAGTAACAGTAAGGAACATTTATAATTACTTTAAAATGCTTGGGGAATCTGCAATGGTTTTTCAGAATGTTTGAGAAGGACGTAAGACTTTGCACCAATTGTAATGGAATCAATTGTACTTTTCTTAGATAATACCAAATACTGGTCCATGTGATCTGCTGACCCTTGACCTAGAAGCAATACCAATAGGAAGGAAGTTCAGATACAGAAGCGGTGTGGCCAGACACAAAGGCGAGCTGGAGGCAAAAGGTGATTGTCTCACAGATGCCGTAACAGCCTCCCCGAACAGGCGCCGGAATGCGGCGACTAGGGGCTTTTCACAGTAACTTCATTTGAAGCCTACTTGTGACAATAATCGATTTTCATTTCATTTCAAAGAGAAAGCAGAATACAGAATTCATGTGAGGAGAAGCGCGTGAGGTCCTCTGTAAAAAGTCAGTTTTCTGTTTGGCAGTAAAAAGAAAAGTAAAATTCCAGAAGTCCTTGAAGAAGAAGTTCTTGAGGAAGTAACATACAAGTAAGCTAAAAGCGACAGAATCTTTAAAAATGTGGCGAATAGCTGAGGCATGCAAAAGAACTGTACTGGAGGCCCAGGTTGTGAGCTGGTTAGTCAGTTGAACAGGAACTCTGGAAAGCTATGCCATCAGAACTGACATGACCTGAATAATAGAGGGTTCATAGATGTGTGCCTTATCGGTGTCAACCATATGCAGGGACCTCAGATGGAATACAGCTGCTGGTGAACATGGCTCGAGGGCTGATTCAATTGGAGGCTGAGTTAGAGAACTTTGGAACAAATCGTGGTGTCACATGTGTGTGGGGAGCGATGTGGACATTTGTGGTTTTATAGGACGTATCTTTGTTGTATTGACTATTTGAAATGAAATTTACTTTTCAAGTATCTTTTGCTTTTTAATTCATGTTTAATTTACATTGTTTCTGAATGGCGTGAAAGTAGAAGTTACAAAAAGTGAAATCATGTTTGCGATTTCTTTACTTGGGAGTCATTTGGTAAATTTGGTTATTTTGGCTTATACTTTCCCCATAGGGAACAGATAACAGTTTTTCCTACTCGTAATTCCAAAACAATTGCAATCCTCCTTTGAGCTTTTCCACCAACAGGAATAGTCTTATCATGGTGGATTTCAACTTCCTCTGCACCATAGTCGTGAAGTTAAAATTGCCATCCACTGCGCATTAGTTTCCAATGCATCCTCATATTGAATCCAGAGTTTTCTTAGTGAGCTGAGACACCCACCTGAATTAAACAAGACAATATTATTTTTTATTGAGATCCCAAATCAAATTTAACACCAATAAACATGTTCTGCCCAGAATTGAGCCTGCTGAAATAATGCAACAACAATGTGCTCTTTATAGCATCTTTAACTAATAAAACATCCCAAGCAACTCAAAAGAAAAAATCACCAAACCGAATTTGGCACCAAGCCGCACAAAATGATATTAGGCCAGACGTCAAAAGCTTGGATAAAACAGTAGGTTTTGAAGACCATCTTTAAAGAAGAAAATGAGATTGCGATATGAAGCGATTTCGGGAGGGAATTCCAGAGCTTTCCGGCCTAGACAACTAAGGACATTGCCATGCATAGTGGAATGATTAAATCTGCAAATGCTCCCAGAGGCCAGAATTAATTGTGTGGAGATTTTGGGGACTTTCAGGCTGGAAGCGATGAGGAATGCCAAGGCAACAGAGGGATTTTAAAAGAAGGTTGACAATTTTGAAAAGCGAGCCGTTGCTTAACCAGGAACCAACATAGGTCAGTGAGCTGAGAAGAGAGGGGTAAGCAGGACATTGTGTGAGTGAGAACATGTTTTGAATGACCTCGCGTTTACAGAACCACGGAGGTCAACTGGAAAGTGCATTGTCTGGCCAAGTCTGGAGGTAACAAAGGCATTGATGATGGTTTCAGCAGCAGATAAACTGAGGACAGGGCAGAGTCAGGTAATGAAATGGAGATTGAAATAGGTGGTTTTTCTGATGGTGTGGAAAAGTGATACAAAGCTCTTCACTCGGTCACATATGACACTGAGGTTGCGAATCATCTGTTTCAGCCTCAGTTTCCACAGAGAGGGATGAGGATCAGTGGCAAGGAAACAAAATTTGTGGTGGGGACCAAAGATGATGGCTTCAGTCTACCACATATTTAAATGGAGGAATCTTCTGCTCATTCGGTGTTAGATGTCAGACAAGCAGTCTGATCATTTAAAGACAGTGGAAAGAGTCAAGAGAGGTGGAAGTAGAACTGGGTGTCATCCGCGTACATGTGAAATGAAATGAAAATGAAAATCGCTTATTGTCACAAGTAGGCTTCAATGAAGTTACTGTGAAAAGCCCCTAGTCGCCACATTCCGGCGCCTGTTCGGGGAGGCTGTTATGGGAACATGTAAAAATGGACGTGTTTATGGATGGAAAAGCCCCGGTCAGATTGGCTTCAAAATGGCAATTGCAAACATTATTTGAAGGGCACTCGCCTGTACGCACTCAAATCTGTTTGTTTGTTCCAGCATTTTTTGGATTTCCACAGCAGAGTTTGTACCGGAGATTGCTTTTGAACATTCATTCTGCTTGAAGATCTTCAGTAAACACAGAACTTAAGACAGGTATTGTTCTTGACACTTCAATTTAGTTGCATGAAGTGAAGGCACAGGAGCAGAATTAGGCTGTTCGACCACAAGGCCTCTCAGAAGGCTACGTGTGAAGGGGGCTGCTTGAAGAAATTTTTGCGCAAATATTGTACAGTCACTTTGTTGGGTATGAGCAGTGCTTAAGGAGGCTGTGCTTCTCCTGCACAGGCTGTAACTCACTTGTGTGGGCTGCTGCAGCAAGACCGATAGACTTCCAGGCCAGGTGACCAGGCTCTGACTGAGGCAATGCCTGTCGCCATCATCCTTAACCTCTTTGTTTTGGATTTCTTCGGAGTGACATTTCTCCTATCAGTCATGCTGCAGATGGTAAATGCATTAAACAGTTCCCTACTGCACTTGCTCCAAAGGGTAAGTCAGTTTCTCATGACAAACCACAGAGCTGTGGGATTTGCTGCAGTTGCATAGATTACGCACATGTATTTATCAGGGACCCTGCCAACCCACCAGCAGCGTTTATCAATTGGAAGCATTATAATTCAATCAAAGTGTAGCTGATTAGTGATCACCAAAGTCAATGAATGCACATTCTGCCCAGTTACGAGACGGTTGTCACAAAGCTTTCATTCCTTACCAATTAACCATCTCCCAATTATTCCTGCTTCAAAGAACTTTGGGGCATGGCTACAAAGGAGCAAGGGCTATACCCTACAACTCATATCTCACCAAATCTCATTGTAACCCGGGGACATCCACAGATATGACATCCAACCAGAGCCATAATGATCATTTAACACACAATCACACTTCTCAAACATGCTTTGATAGGCTTGGAGTTTTGCTGCAGCAGAGACTCTCCTGCAGTGTTTATGGGCTACAGGTCACACAACAACAGGATGAGGGGCAAGCAGACGATTTGGACAAATGAGCAGTCGTGGGTGAAGACATCAGTCTGCAGGCAGAGATGCTCAGTTGACTGCCCATTTCTTACTTGGCCAGATATATCCCATTTAAACCTTATTTCATACCTCTCCCTAGTAACTGCCCTCGCCTATCTATACCTGCTGCAGATTCTGCTTGGGCACCTTCTATCTCACTGTGATAGTATCGCCTTTTGTACCCTTAGTTCCTCAACAAACAACTGAATTAGAGAACCTCGGTGTTCTCCACTGATGTATTCGTCATCTCACACCTCTCAATTTAAACAAAATTTAAAAGACATTACACACAGCCTTCCTTAAAGATGTTCACTCACACTTTATACGCTGGGAAGGCAGTTCACAAGAAATCCCATTCTCCAAGAGGTAGATTGCCTGTCACCATGGTAGTGATATGGTTGTGTTGTAATTCACCGACTGACCACTAAGAGTCTCACTAGTATGTAAGTGAATGTTAAAGTCAGATGACCCCTCAGACTGACTAGATGAAGTTGGAGGGGCTGCTTGAGCATGATTCTGCTGTTATTCATCTGATCTCTTGTATATAGTTTAGTCACAGTTAATGTCAATAAATCATTTATAGCTTTAACTACAAGTGTTCTTGTAATAAATAAGGCCATCTGACAACAATATTAAAACCACCACATGTGGAATCAAATTCAGATGAAGTACTATCATTACTGCTTGGTGATATGGAATGAGACTGAGCCTCCCTATCCACTACCCAGCGATTGTTCATTCACTCATAAAATATTCCTTATCATTTCAAGTCCCTCCTAATAAAATATATGACAGGCAATTTGCCGGTGCTGCTTCCATTCTAGTGGTGTTTGCTGGATATGTGGCAGAAACGCAGATAGCTGGGATCGTTTCTAATCCATGGCATTATCTTGGTGAATTTATATTGTACAGTTGTTTTAATTTTAATGTCATTTCAATGAGGTTCTGGACAGATGCTTTTTTTACAAATTTGCTATTCTTACGTTCTTGCACCAAATGCTGCTTCATACGCAAAATGCCAAGGCTCTTGCTTTTTATGATTTTATCTACCAGACCTTGCACTTTTAGTCAATTATTTATTTGTAACCTCATGCCTCTTTCTTTGTGGACATCCTTTCAGTATCTTTCCATTTAGTGTATGTTCCTAGATCGCAAATGAATATTGTGATATATGAATTTCAGCATCAGTGTGATTCCAGCGAGTTGGGATGGTACACAGTTTGATTGATTGGCTGGTGGCCAGTGAATTGGCCAAAAGGCTGTATTCTGCCCGGTAACAGGTGGTGATTGGATCCTGCCTGAGTGGAATGATTTTCAGAACTTCTCTGCTCAAAAATAAAATAACCTGAGCCTATCCGGCCTCTCTTTGTAGCCAAATGCTCCATCCATAGCAAGGCCACCTCCATGGAGATTCAACATACCTCTCTGAGTCCATGCAGGCCATCACCATAGCTGTGCAGACTTTTGAATGCCAACTTGAACAACATGACAGATGTCTTATCCATGTCGTTCCAACACCTCAAGCTAGTCTAAGAGGAAAGACTCATGTGACAATGGTCACTGAGAGGAATGATAATGATAGTGAAAGGGCACCTGAAAAATGAGAACTCCACTCAAAATGCTTGTATTTATTATCCATAATGTACAGCCAATACCTCACAAGCTGCCTCATCTTCCAAGATGGCCGAGTTTGTCACTGCACAGAGAGAGTCTTGACAGAATTTACTGGAGCTCTACATGCATCTCAGCAGTCAAGGAGGGACGTCTGAGCAGCCTCCCTCCAGCTCTGCCAAAGCCACACACTTATAGGAAAATAAAGATAGTTTTAAGGAGTTTATATTTGTATTGGTAAACATTAGAAATAAGGTATAGTTTTAAAGTGGGTTTAATTTAATGTTCCTGTGCCTGAAAGGGTAAAACCTATAGTTAGATACACGCTGGACAAAAGTGTTTGCATGTGTGGGGGTTCGTTCAGTTCCAATTGTGTTTCTATTGTGCTTAGAGAGGGCTACAGCTTGAATAATAAATAGGCAAGTAGAGATATGTGGTGTTGCTTAGCAACTGGGGCCTTGTAAGGTAGAGAAGTTGGTGAGTTTTAGTTTAGGCAGGACACTGGGGAGTGAACAGCTCTCAACTTTGCCAGGAAAAGCTGGACAGGACAAGATAGTTGCAAAGATGCAAGCTGTCTAAGGAACAAGATACAATCCGGATAACCAGGGAATTGGGCCAGAAAAAACATTTAAGACACTTGAAATTAAGAGAACCGAGTCCAAGGTATTGTTGAGAAGAATTAACGGAAGGGTAAAACAAGTGTCCTGAGTTAAAGAGACAATTTCTGTAACTAGATTTAAAGTGGGACAGCAGAGATAAGTGGAATGTTTGATGCCTTTTTAATACAGCCTAGGAATTGAGGGTTAATTGTAAACAGTTTGTACAGCAGTCAAGACAAGGAAATTCTAAGAGGTGTTGATGTAAAATCTGGGACGGAATTTGCTGTTAATGGTGGAGCAGAAGCTTTGTTGAAAAGTGTCATTTGGAAACCTGGGGAGGGATTCTCCAGGCGCGTCCGCCCGGCGACCGGAGAATCCCGCCTGAGGTCAAGGGAGTTCTCCATTCTATGCGGCTTGTCCATGGCATTCTTGCGGCGCATGGGGTGGGAGAATCCAGCCCCTGGTCTGGATTTTGGAATACAACTGCTAAGGGAAAGCATCATTATCATGAGAGAAGGTTTTTTTAAAATAAATGTTTTTTTGGGGTTTTTGAACAAAGTATATTTACAGTTATGTACACAGAATAAAATATATATACATAGAAGAGAAGAGAAAAAAAACAATAAATAAAAGACTGGTATGATATTGTGCACGAGCTCAACAGCAGCAACTCTCTACAGTTAGCAATATTATTTTTAACAAATAAATAGTTTGTGTGTGTGTGTGGGGGGGGGGATTGGGGTGGTACATATACATTTGGGTGCCGAAGAAACAATTACATTAGTTATGCTCAATACAGAGAGGGCAATACAAGAATAGATCTGGTGTTGGTGTTGTTACTTGCTTCTCCCGGATGGTTTTCACTGCCGTTATCGTCGCGTGTTCACCTCCGCTTCGGCCGTTCGTCCCGTCTTTCGCCCACCCACCCCGGTCTAACCCTCCCTCTCATGCCTTGGCTACTTTCCCCTGATTCTTGGCTACCTGGCTATTTTTCTGCTTGTTCGTTGGTCACAAACAGGTCTCGGAACAATTGGGTGAATGGCTCCCACGTTCTGTGGAAGCCGTCGTCTGACACTCGGGTGGCGAATTTGATTTTCTCCACTTGTAGAGATTCCGAGAATTCGGAATAGATCTGGCTGGTCTGAGACCCCGAAGACCGCCACTTTCGGGCATAGCTCCACCCTCATCCCTACCACTTTGGACATTGCCTCAAAGAAGGCTGTCCAGTACCCCGCAAGTCTGGGGCAAGATCAGAACATGTGGGCGTGGTTGGCTGGGCCTCCTTGGCACCGTTCACATCTATCCTCCACCTCAGGAAAGAACCTACTCATACGGGATCTTGTTAAGTGGGCTCTATGTACCACTTTTAGTCATGTCAGGCTGAGCCTTGTGCAGGTGGAGGTGGAGTTGACCCTATGCAGTGCTTCGCTCCAGAGTTCCCACCCTATCTCGATCCCCAGGGTCTTCCTCCTATTTATTTCTTGTTGCGTCCAGTACTGTGTCGGCCCTTTCTACCAGTTGATCATACATGTCGCTACAGCTCCCTTTATCTAGGATGCTTGCGCCCAGTAACTCTTCCAATAATGCCGTGGCGGTTGTGGGTACGCCCTTGTCTCCTTTTGTAGGAAGCTTTTGAGTTGCAGGTACCTTAGCTCGTTCCCCCTGGCTAGCTGGAATTTATCCGTCAGTTCATCCAATGTTGTGATCCTGCTGTCCGTATATAGGTCCCTGACTGTCAGTGTCCCTCTGTCCTGTCCCCACTTTTTAAAGGTGGCGTCAGTCAGCACTGGTGTGAACCCATGGTTGTTGCAGATGGGAGCTTTGTCCAACATTTTGGTCAGGCCAAATTGCTGCCGTAGTTGGTTCTGGGACTGGCCGGTGGGTATCACCACCGGGCTGCTGGAATATTTTTTGGGTGGGGATAAGAGAAGGTTTTAAAGTGTATTTTTGAGAGTGGGGTTTGGAAACTCTCATGTGATAATCATCTGGGAGGGATTATAAGACCATAAGACATAGGAGTGGAAGTAAGGCCATTCGGCCCATTGAGTCCACTCCACCATTCAATCATGGCTGATTTCAACTCCATTTACCCTGCCCTCCCTCCATAGCCCTTAATTCCTCGAGATATCAAGAATTTATCAACTTCTGTCTTAAAGACACTCAACGTCCCGGCCTCCACTGCCCTCTGTGGCAATGAATTCCACATACCCACCACTCTCTGGCTGAAGAAATTTCTCCTCATCTCTGTTCTAAAGTGACTCCCTTTTATTCTAAGGCTGTGCCCCCGGGTCCTAGTCTCCCCTGCTAATGGAAACAACTTCCCTACATCCACCCTATCTAAGCCATTCATTATCTTGTAAGTTTCTATTAGATCTCCCCTCAACCTCCTAAACTCCAATGAATATAATCCCAGGATCCTCAGACGTTCATCATATGTTAGGCCTACCATTCCTGGGATCATCCGTGTGAATCTCTGCTGGACCCGCTCCAGTGCCAGTATATCCTTCCTGAGGTGTGGGGCCCAAAATTGCTCACAGTATTCTAAATGGGGCCTAATTAATGCTTTATAAAGCTTCAGAAGTACATCCCTGCTTTTATATTCCAAGCCTCTTGAGATGAATGACAACATTGCATTTGCTTTCTTAATTACGGACTCAACCTGCAAGTTTACCTTTAGAGAATCCTGGACTAGGACTCCCAAGTCCCTTTGCACTTCAGCATTATGAATTTTGTCACCGTTTAGAAAATAGTCCACGCCTCTATTCTTTTTTCCAAAGTGCAAGACCTCGCACTTGCCCACGTTGAATTTCATCAGCCATTTCTTGGACCACTCTCCTAAACTGTCTAAATCTTTCTGAAGCCTCCCCACCTCCTCCATACTACCTGCCCCTCCACCTATCTTCGAATCATCGGCAAACTTAGCCAGAATGCCCTCAGTCCCGTTATCTTGATCGTTAATATATAAAGAGAACAGCTGTCGTCCCAACACTGAACCCTGCGGGACACCACTCGTCACCGGTTGCCATTCCGAAAAAGAACCTTTTATCCCAACTCTCTGCCTTCTGCCTGACAGCCAATCGTCAATCCATGTTAGTACCTTGTCTTGAATACCATGGGCCCTTACTTTACTCAGCAGTCTCCCGTGAGGCACCTTATCAAAGGCCTTTTGGAAGTCAAGATAGATAACATCCATTGGCTCTCCTTGGTCTAACCTATTTGTTATCTCTTCAAAGAACTCTAACAGGTTTGTCAGGCACGACCTCCCCTTACTAAATCCATGCTGACTTGTCCTAATCTGACCCTGCACTTCCAAGAATTTAGAAATCTCATCCTTAGCAATGGATTCTAGAATCTTGCCAACAACCGAGGTCAGGCTAATTGGCCTATAATTTTCCATCTTTTTCCTTGTTCCCTTCTTGAACAGTGGGGTTACAACAGCGATTTTCCAATCCTCTGGTACTTTCCCTGACTCCAGTGACTGTTGAAACATCATCACCAACGCCTCCACTATTTCTTCAGCTATCTCCTTTAGAACTCTAGGATGTAGCCTATCTGGGCCTGGAGATTTGTCAATTTTTAGACCTCTTAGTTTCTCTAGCACTTTCTCCTTTGTGATGGCTACCATATTCAACTCTGTCCCCTGACTCTCCGGAATTGTTGGGATATTACTCATGTCTTCTACTGTGAAGATTGACGCAAAGTACTTATTTAGTTCCTCGGCTATTTCCATGTCTCCCATCACAAAATTACCAGCGTCATTTTGGAGCGGCCCAATGTCAACTTTTGCCTCCCGTTTGTTTTTAATGTATTTAAAGAAACTTTTACTATCATTCCTAATGTCACTGGCTAGCCTACCTTCAAATTTGATCCTCTCTTTCCTTATCTCTCTCTTTGTTGTCCTCTGTTTGTTTTTGTAGCCTTCCCAATCTTCTGACTTCCCACTACTCTTTGCCACATTATAGGCTTTCTCTTTTGCTTTGATGCATTCCCTAACTTCCTTTGTCAGCCATGGCTGCCTAATCCCCCCTCTGATAACCTTTCTTTTCTTTGGGATGAACCTCTGTACTGTGTCCTCAATTACTCCCAGAAACTCCTGCCATTGCTGTTCTACTGTCTTTCCCACTAGGGTCTGCTCCCAGTCGATTTTCGTCAGTTCCTCCCTCATGCTCCTGTAGTTACCTTTATTTAACTGTAACACCTTTACATCTGATTCTACCTTCTTTCTTTCAAATTGGAGATTGAATTCGACCATATTATGATCACTGCCTCCTAAGTGCTCCCTTACTTTAAGATCTTTAATCAAGTCTGGCTCATTACATAACACTAAGTCCAGAATGGCCTGTTCCCTCGTGGGTTCCATCACAAGCTGTTCCAAAAAGCCCTCCTGTAAACATTCAATGAATTCCCTTTCCTTGGGTCCACTGGCAGTATTATTTACCCAGCCCACCTGCATATTAAAGTCCCCCATGATCACTGTGACCTTGCCTTTCTGACATGCACTTTCTATTTCGTGGTGCATCTTGTGCCCCTGGTCCTGACCACTGTTAGGAGGCCTGTACATAACTCCCATTATGGTTTTTTTGCCTTTGTGGTTCCTCAACTCTACCCACACAGACTCCACATCATCTGACCCTATGTTGTTTAGTGCTATTGATTTAATTTCATTCCTAATTAACAAGGCAACCCCGCCCCCTCTGCCCACCTCTCTGTCCTTTCGATAGGTTGTGAATCCCTGGATGTTTAAATGCCAGTCATGAACCCCCTGAAACCATATCTCTGTGATGCCTACCACATCATACCTGCCAGTCACAATCTGGGCCACAAGCTCATCTACCTTGTTCCGTACACTGCGCGCATTTAAATATAGCACCTTTAATTCTCTATTGACCGTCCCTTTTTGTTTTCTTAGTGTGGTGGACCTTGGTTTACTGAGCCTTTCCATACACTGTGTCATATTTTGTGGGATGGGGACTATTGTAACCTCTCCTGAGTTCTGTCTTTTCGTGCTTTTTTGTATTCCTAAGCAGCTACGCTTCCCACTGATTACTTCACCTCTTGGTTCCCTGACTTTCCCTTCCCCCCCCAATCTTTAGTTTAAAGTCCTGTTGACCACCCTATTTACTCTTTTCACCAGAACACTGGTCCCAGCTCGGTTCAGGTGGAGACCATCCCAACGGTATAGGTCCCCTCTGTCCCAAAACTGATGCCAGTGTCCCATGAAAAGGAACCCCTCATTACCACACCACTCTTTCAGCCACGTGTTAACTTCCCTTATTCTTGCCTCCCTATGCCAATTTGCACGTGGCTCGGGCAGTAATCCGGAGATTATGACCCTTGAGGACCTGTTTTTTAATTTGAATCCTAGCTCTTTATAATCTCTAAACAGGTCCTCTTTCCTAGACTTGCCTATGTTGTTGGTACCAACATGGACCACAACAACTGGATCCTCCCCCTCCCTCTCCAGTATCCTTTCAAGCCGGTCAGAGATGTCCCGCACCCTAGCACCGGGCAGGCAACATACCATGCGGGACTCTTTATCCTGCTCACAAAGGATACTATCTATCCCCCTGATAATAGAATCCCCTACAACTACAACTTGCCTATTTACTCCCTCCCCTTGAATGGCCTGCTGAACCATGGTGCCTTGGTCAGCTGGCTCATCCTTCCTGCAACCCTGTTCGCCATCCACACAGGGAGCAAGTGCCTCATACCTGTTGGACAGAGTCAAGGGCTGAGGCTCCTGAGTTCCTGACTGCTGGTTCCCTTTACCTGCCTGACTTGCAGTCACACCCTGCTGTCCCTGGCCACTGGCAGGATTTAAACTACTTACTCTGACAGGTGTGAGAAGAAAATGGTAGCATGGTGGTTCTTAAGGGCAGCATGGTAGCATGGTGGTTAGCACAATTGCTTCACAGCTCCAAGGTCCCAGGTTCGATTCCCGGCTTGGGTCACTGTCTGTGCGGAGTCTGCACATTCTCCCCATGTGTGCGTGGGTTTCCTCCGGGTGCTCCGATTTCCTCCCACAGTCCAAAGATGTGCAGGTTAGGTGGATTGGCCATGCTAAATTGCCCTTAGTGTCTAAAATTGTCCTTCGTGTTGGGTGGGGTTACTGGGTTATGGGGATAGGGTGGAGGTGTGGGCTTGGGTAGGGTGCTCTTTCAAAGAGCCGGTGCAGACTCGATGGGCCGAATGGCCTCCTGCTGCACTGTACCTTCTATGAAAACTACAGATATTAAGTTTGATTCAGAGCAGTGTGTGTGTATTTCACCACAGCCAATCTGTGTGCTTAAAAGGGACTTTGTGTTAATAGGACCATTGTAGCTTAAGATATACTGTGTAATGAATGTTAATCATAAACTTGATGCGTATTTTTTTAAAGTAAGGGAATAAAGGAGTATTGTATAACAATTCAAATTTTCATGCTTAATAAAGGTGTTCTTTTTGTTGTTTAAACTATTTAGTGGTCCTGTGACTGTTCCTCCACGTTTTAGAAAAAATGTTATGAGCCAGGGTTCCATTCTGGGATCTTCCCGTCCAGTTATAACATCAACTGGGATCATCACAATACCATATAAAAGAGGTAGGTAGCCTAAGGTGAAGAAATTGTAATTTGTTCATCCCGGGTATGCACATGGGTATTAGAGAAAATGTTAAGTTGATAAGTTGCCGAATTTAGGCAGCGGTCAAATATTTATTTTGAGCAAAATCATTCTTTTTGGGCCAGATTCAGCGACCTTGTTATGCTCAGTGTGGAGCTGGGCGCAACGGATGAATCACGCACAAGCCCCAAATTTGGCTCTGCACCCGGCGCCAGGCCGATCGTGAGTCACCAGACTCACCCCGCCCAGTGCGATCTGGATATTTAAATGAGCACAATTGTTCATTAAATAACCAGCCGCTGGATTCACCTGGCACCCGGAACTCACCGGCTGTGCCTGGGAGACCTCGCCAGGACGCCGTTTAGTACTGGTTCACACAAGTGTGGATCAGTTGTAATGGCACTTGGGGGGTCCCCCAGACCATTAGAGACCCCTGGGTAGTCGTGGGCAGGGCAATGTCTTCAAGAGAGGACGAGAAAAATGAGACACATTTGTAATATTAGATTTCTTAATAACAATTCACTTCATCTTTACAATATTAATGGAGGAAAGGAGGTAGTCCAGTCATATTTAGTTAGAATGTAATTATTCTTAACTTCTTCAGAAAATACTTCCATGCGTTTGAAGTGATTGTATATCTGGGATTTTTGATGCTGGTGGGAGAATTGCTGTGATATATCCAGGTGTCACGGTGTGACTGTTTAGGCAGGTTAAGCAATTGACATAATTTGTTTACTTTTGGTTTCCAGAAATGGGTTGTGTTTGGAAATGATGACTCTGTTGGCTGTATGATTACATTTAATGGTTAAATGGGAGGATCACTGCATTAAGTGGAAAATTGTTCTGAGTAAATTTCCAAGAATGAACTCCGGTTTGCTTGTTATCTCCCCAGTTCCTGGCAGTTGTGCTTCCTAATCCTTAGAGGAAACGCGTCTCGATAATATTCTTGGTACTATTAGACTAAAACGGAATATATAATCTGTCTGCCGAGGTAGGTAAAACACTAACTCTATTTGAATAAATCGTATTGTGAGCTACGTCTGACCACAAGGTTGTACATGAGAGAAAGATCAAGATCGTGTGACATTGCATCGCTTCCTGTGATGATATGCACATTATCTGATTAGCATATTGCGCAGTTAGAATGAACCCCTCACAGTACACTCTCCTGGCCACTACTTACCAGTGCTCTGAAGGGGGTGTCAGTGAAGTGGAGAGATCTTTCCATTGCCCACTATGACATCTCTCTTATCCTGAGTCTTCCCAAGTCTTTATCCATCAGCCTGCAGTCCATCAGCACTGTTTCCCTCTTATAGGAACTTCTTCTATTCTCTTCCCGCACCGACGGGTACACTAAAACAGACTTTTGTCGGTGCTGGTAATTCCAGGAACAGATCGTCAGTCTGTCATCAGGAGCTTATAGCTTGAAAGGTGCCACTCCACATCAAGAGTGGTTGACCGGGAGTCTCTCCCACACTTACCGCCAGCCATTGTCATGTTTGGAAGGATTTGCTGGTTGATACACTTAACCTGTTTGATCGCATTATGACCGCACCTTTCTTGGCTATCAAATCCTCGGGTGGGACTCAAATCCAGAGCTTCTGTGTCAGAGGCAGGGTCACTACCCACTGTGCCACAAGACCCCCTGGGCTGGATTTGTCGCTGTCGGGAATCTCCCTTACGCTGGCAGCACACCCACGCCTGGGGATTTCCATTTGCTATCTGGCGGGATGGAGAATCCGGCTGTCAGCGGGGGAGCGCGGCACCAGCAGGATAGAGAATCCTGCCCTCTATCTTTCAGGAACTGCACCTTTAAAAAGAGATGGTTGCCTGGATCACCTGGCTTGCTCACAACCCTGGTTGACCCCCCTCCCCTGTGATGCACAGCAACAGTGTTGCAAAGAGGAGGTCAGTCTGGAATTCGCTCAGGGTTATGCTATAATCATGGGTGCACCAATTCTGCATGCTGTGCACCTCACTCGGCACAGACTTAGGCATGTTGCTACTTGCATCCTCTGCGCCCACAAACTGGGACACACTCATCTCTAGCTCAGCATCTTCTAGAGTGGAAGAAAATAAAAAGAAAAGTTTTTCAAGCACTGAACTGCCTTAAAGAACTGATTTCTTTCTTTGTTTTTGTTAAAATTTAAACCAATGGAGTTGGAATTCTTTCATGTTTCAGTCTTCTGTTACTTTGGAGATATAAATGGACTGCCACTGGAACCATAATATGGAATAATGGAACACACTTTTCAAGGATTTCAACTGGAAAATTATAGACTTTGTGATAGGAAATGAAAAGCCGCTCAGCTCTGTAAATCATTATCATGCATTTAATTAGCGAATTTCAATTAGAGATGATTTTAACTCGACTAACTTGAATAGAATAACCTTAAAATAGCGAATTTATATTTTGGCTTGTTTTGAGCACTTGACAAAAGCTAGTAGGTAATGATTTATATCAACTACATACACAGGCTTTGATTCTTTCCTATTTGAAACATCAAAAGGGAAAACCGTTCACTTTTTAATCCATCCAACCAGAAAAATAAATACAAGCTATTGATCCTAGGTAGAAGACTGTTGGAGCTCGTGGGAACCTGTTTACATGTGATTAAGTTCAGAGATAAGTCAAAGACACTGAGATAAAAGTATGGAAAAGATTTACACTTAATACACTTAATACAATATTGAAACGGGAGCATACTTAGTGGTAAATTATTGAGCATGTCGGCAAAATCACATGCTAAATCAGGAGAAATAGCTGTGGAGGATCGGGAGTTATCAGTTCTGTACTGTGAGAGTGGTGGAAGAAATGACAAAAGGGAACAGAATTAAGGAGAATACCAGCGTATTGATAGTGAGCAGCAATACTGGCAGACACTGGCTCATAACTTCCCATCCAATCCCCGGACTTAAGTCGACGGTCCGCCGCACATGTGAGGCGCGATGACCCAGAAGTGCGGATGCATGGATATGCGTGCTGCAAGCGCGCAGCGGTTCAAACTCCCAGCCCGCTTTTTTTTGACTGATGAGTGAAGCGCTGCGCTGAACTGGCTGATGCAAGTTAAAGGAGCAACGCTAACTTGGTCGGCTTGCCCTGATGTCAGGTAAGATTTTACACTTATTTCTTTGCGTTTATTTTCTCAGTCCATGATCATCGAGCAGGGGCAGGAGACATCGGGAGACATTTTTTTGCTCGGTTAACGTTTTATATTATTCGTGTTTGGCACTTATAAATATGTTTAAAATGTAAATAAAGTGAAAGGAAGACATTCATATTTTTGTTAAAACTTTGGTTTGTCATGAGGCTGTTAATTCCATTAAAAAGGTACTTTACTGTATAAAGTCAGTTTGGAGTCTCATAAATGAAAACTTTTTTTTAACTTTGGTCTGTCATTTCGTTAAAGGATCTATAATAAATAGAATGGGTTTGGAGTGTAAGTAATCTCTGGCGATCACTCGCTAACGAGTATGATCGTCCACCTAAGATACTCCGTGTTACTGGTCATGAGTTGGGCAGCACGGTAGCATAGTGATTAGCACAATTGCTTCACAGCTCCAGGGTCCCAGGTTCGATTACCGGCTTGGGTCACTGTCTGTGCGGAGTCTGCATGTTCTCCCCTTGTGTGCGTGGGTTTCCCCCGGGTGCTCCGGTTTCCTCCCACAGTCCAAAGATGTGCAGGTTAGGTGGATTGGCCATGCTAAATTGCCATTAGAGTCCAAAATTGCCCTTAGTGTTGGGTGGGGTTACTGGGTTATGGGGATAGGGTGGAGGTGTGTGGTTGGGTAGGGTGCTCTTTCCAAGAGCCGGTGCAGACTCGATGGGCCGAATGGCCTCCTTCTACACTGTAAATTCTATGAGTTCTGTGGGTCCTTGCGTGGCTGATGAGCCTGACTCTAAAGCTGCATCTTCAATCATTCACTTGGCAGAAGTTTCTAAAAGGTGGGATTGGTCCTTGGGCTCCAGGTCGCTGGTACTCCTTTCTCAGGCTCCTTTTACAGGTCTCCTCTTGCCGTCAGGTGTTCTCGAAGAATGGTGTCCCTTCAATCAGGAGGTTCTTCCAAATAGGTCTCTTCTGAGCAAAGGTCTCCCAGGCATTGACGTCTAAGTTCCATTTCTTGAGGTACGCCTTCAGGGTATCTTTGAAGAGCTTAATTTGTCCTCCTCTTGTTTGGGATCCTTCTTGAACTGGGTGAAGAAGATTTGCTTTGGCAGTTGGGACTCTGACATCGTAAGCATATGGACGTCCCAGCGAAGTTGCTTTCGGATGATCATGGCCTCGATACTGATGCTATTGACTCCTTCAAAGACTAATGTTAGCACGCCTGTTCTCCCAGCTGATTCAGAGCTAAAGTACATTTGGATTTTGCAATGTATTTTAAGCTGTGTTATTAAAGAGTCTCCCTGATGCACTGTTCATCCTTACAAGCCTCAGTGATTACTTCAAATGCGTTAACAATGTTTAATGCCTAAATATGGGGAAAAGTGAAATGTTTGCGATCTAGGCGAGGGGACAGGAGAGGCGATTGGGGGAGCTGCCGTTTAGATTAGTAGGGGGAAACTTTAGGTACCAAGGCATTCAAATGGCGCGGGAATGGGACCGGCTGCATAAATTAAATCTGGCCCGGCTAGTAGACCAAATGAAGGATGATTTTCGGAGATGGGACGCGCTCCCATTGCCATTAATTGGGAGGGTGCAAACGGTGAAGATGATGGTCCTCCTGAGATTCCTGTTCGTGTTTCAATGTCTCCCCATCTTTATTCCGCGGTCCTTTTTTAAACGGGTCAACAAAGTGATCTCTGGCTTTGTTTGGGTGGGTAAGACCCCACGGGTCAGGAAGGTAATGCTTGAGCGGAGTCGGGGAGAGGGCTGTCTGGCGCTGCCAAATTTTAGTAACTATTACTGGGCGGTGAATATGACCATGATCAGGAAGTGGGTGGTGGGGGAGGGCTCGGCATGGGAGCATATGGAGGCGGCTTCATGCAAGGGCACCAGTTTGGGGGCATTGGTAACTGCACCTCTGCCGTTCCCGCCGGCACGGTACTCCACCAGCTCCGTGGTGGTGGCGGCCCGGAGAGTCTGGGGTCAATGGAGGAGACATGTGGAAGCAGAGGGAGCATCGGTCTGGTCCCCAATCTGTAATAATCACTGGTTTGCCCCGGGAAGTATGGATGGGGGGTTCCGGATATGGCGGAGAGCAGGGATTGAGAGGATGGGGGATATGTTTATAGAGGGGAGATTTCAGAGTATGAGGGCGCTGGAGGAGAAGTTAGGGTCGGCGAGGGGAAAGGAATTCAGGTATCTGCAGGTGCGGGACTTCCTACGTAAACAGGTGTCAACCTTCCCACTCCTACCGCTAAGGGGGATTCAGGACAGGGTAGTTTCCAGAGGGTGGGTAGGAGAAGGGAGCATCTCAGACATTTACAAGGAACCTATGGTGTCAGAGGAGATGCAGACCAAGGAGCTGAAGCGCAAGTGGGAGGAGGAGCTGGGAGGAGAGATAGAGGATGGTCTATGGGTGGACGTGTTGAGTAGAGTCAACGCGTCCGCAATATGTGCCAGGCTCAGCCTGATACAATTTAAGGTCATTCACCGGGCTCAAATGACAGTGGCCTGGATGAGCAGATTCTTTGGGGTGGAAGACAGGTGTGCAAAATGTGCGGGAGGACCAGCGAACCATGTCCACATGTTCTGGGCATGTCCGAAGCTTGGGGGATTTTGGCTGGGGTTTACAGATGTCATGGCCACGGTGTTAAAACAAGGGTGGCGCTGAGTCCAGAGGTGGCGATTTTCGGGGTGTCGGAAGACCCGGGAATCGAGGAGGAGAAAGAGGCAGACGTCCCTGGTAGCCCGGAGATGGATACTATTAGCTTGGAGGGACTCAAAGCCCCCGAAGTTGGAGACCTGTCTATCGGACATGGCTAGCGTTCTCTGTTTGAAGAAAATCAAGTTCACTTTGAGAGGGTCAATGTTAGGGTTCGCCCAGAGGTGGCAACCGTTCGTCAACTTCTTCGCGGAAAATTAATTGTCAGCAGAATAGGGGTGGGGGTGGGGGTTAGTTTAGCTTAAAGTAGGGGGCTAATAAAGGTGGGACCTGTAAGGGAGGGAGACGGCCTTTGCACTATGTTTATAGTTTCTTGTACATTGTTTATTGTGCTGTTATAATACCAAAAAATACCTCAATAAAATGTTTATTAAAAAAAAACAATGTTTAATGCCTTAGTTGCCATATGTAACTCTGATATGCATTGCAGAATCCAGTGCAGATTCAAAATCTGTAGTCATGCTTCACCTCTGTTGGGGCATTACACTTATCCCTTGGCTTCTTAAAATCCTTGAAACTTCTTTTGAGGCTTCGACGTAGGCGCAGGGATCTTGAGAGAAGAGTTCGGCAATATCTCCGTCTGGCAAGGAAGTGACACGAAAGGAATGCTGATATATTTCCAAGTTGGGATGGTGAGTGACTTGGAGAGGAACTTCCAGGTGATGGTGTTCTGCTGCCCTTGTCCTTCTAGGTGGTAGTGGTTGTGGGTTTGGAAGGTGCTGTCACAAGAGTCTTGATGAGTTCCTGCTGTGCATCTTGTAGATAGTACACACTGCTGCCACTGTGCATTGATAGTGGAGCGAGAGAATGTTTGTTGATGGGGTGCCAATCAAGTGAGCTGTTTTGTCTTGGATGATGCCAAGCTTCTTGGGTGTTGTTCAAGTTGCACTCATCTAGACAAGTGAAGAGAATTCCATCACATTGCTGACTATGCCTGGTACATGGTGCAGAAGCTTTGGGGAGTCAGGAGGCAAGTCACTCGCACAGGATTTGCTGCAGTAGAAGATTCCATGAATCTCCCTTGGAAGTCCAGCTTCAGAAAGCAGAGTCCACAAAACTGCAAGTGTGAGTTAAATCATTTAAAGTTCCAGGCTGCAGCTAGGCCTGAGAATCCTTTCACCAGCCCAAGTGTCAGAAGCACCATTTGAACGAAACCCATCGCTAAAACCTAGCTTGGAGTCTCACCACATGGCCCTTGAGCTTGGTAAAGAGAAAACATAAATAAATTATCCAATTTCTCCAGCATGTGCCGAATGTCCAACTTGGAAATCAGAAAGGTTACATTTAAATTTGAATGCCTCTGTCATGATCGGGAGATATTAGGAACTTGGGTCCATAAATGGGGTCCAAGATTTAGCAGAAAATTTAGGGGTTAAACAGATTGAGGAAAAAGACTGCTAGCCGCAGAGTTAGAGGGATATGCCCAGAGCTGGAGTTACCTTGTAACATTCAGAATTAACCTCTTTAGTGGGAATACACAGAAACCCCGGTTCAGCCAGGATGATCCACTCAAGATCCATGGCTTTTGGGACAACCTTGTTTGACCAGCCATTAGCCCATCGCAGTCTAATGATCTCATTGTCCGCCAATGAAAGGTTAGTTGCATATAAATGGAATGGCTCTGTTCTTCTGTATAAATGGGAGTAGGAAATCAGGCAGCCAAGATAATGATAATGGATTCAAGTCTGGCCACTTCAGGGGAGAACCTTTGTTTGAGGGGCTGGGTGGAGCTTAAAGAGAGAGAGAAAGAATGCTGTTTTGAACAGTTACAAGGAAGAAGGCTGTGGAAATCGACCAGAGAAGTCATGAAAGTTGCAACCGAGGCAACGCTTTGGAAAAGGGTTCTGAAGAACTGCCCCTAACAGAAGGAAAATTGCTTTGTTAATGGAAGCATTGCCTGGGCCTGTCTGTGTAAGTAGCATGAGAGCAGTATGGTTATTTAAAGTGACGTTTAATGGGAACTAGTGTGTTCAGTTTATGAAACTGCATGTAATCTGTTGGAGCTGAAGTAAAAGTTTAAATATTATTTTCTTTTCTTTTTGTTTTCATAAAGTTTATTTATAAAATAACCAAGCTCTATTTCTTATATCACTCCGGGAATTAATCAATCTTTCTGCACCATCTTAAAACTTAAAAAAGTTATGGCTTCTGCTCCAGTCTCTTAGCCACTGTTGAGAGCCGACCAGGCGTACGTAACACCTTGTTACCTGGAAAAGCAAACAACTGAACAGAAGAGGTCAGCAGACAACGACCCAGCTAGTGTTTGGATGTTCCTTCACGAAGCACGCCTTCGCCATTCTGCGAACCACCAAAACCAGCCAGCAGGTGAATTCCTTTGTATTGCAATGAAGAGCAATGCCATCTTGAAAGCCTGTAAACAAGTTAAAAATCTTTAACATGGTCACAATTCGACACGTCCAATTCAATGTGGACTAACCCAAGTCACAAATTTGGGGTCTTCGGAGAAAAAGATTTTAAAAATACAGCGTCACTTCTTTTATAAATATTTTTATTCTCCTTTTTCACATTTCCATCCACATTTACACCAACAAACAGTCAATGGTAACAAATACAATGTCAATCCCCTGGCCAACAATTCCTCCCTCCCACCAACCCCCAAACTACCCTCAACATTTTAAATATAAACATCAACGAAAAAGATTCAGGAATCCACCATCCACCCATACATAGTCACCAACAACATACACAGTCCAACCCCCCCCCCCCCCCACCCCCCGACCCCAACCATCCCAACCATTCCCCCCCCCCCCCACCATCCCAACCATCGCCCCCCCCCAATGTCCGATGTCATCCAATTCTTGAAAGTGCACAATAAACAAAGCCCATGAATTGTAGACCCCTTCCATCCTTCCCCTCAACTCAAACTTCACCTTCTCGAGTGTTAAAAACGTCAACAGATCCCCCCGCCACGTCAGGGCACAGGGTGGAGAAACTGATTGAAATAAAAAGTTAGAAGAGTGAGCGAGCATGCTGTTTTACTCGATAGGAACAATTTCAGACAACATCATTGCAAGACAGGGTATTAATGAGTCATCTATCAAATTTGAAGAGGTTTTAAAATCTTTGACATTTATTTCAACTTGCGAACCAATAAAATAAATATTGGAGGGAGCTAAATTCAATAAAGAAGTCTGGCCTGCAGGGGGCTAGCAGGGACCCAGAGTAGTTCACGCAGCTTTAGCTGCGGATATGGGCCCAAGCACCTCCGGTTTTGAGTCCGCGCGTGCGCATGGTGGCGGCCTCCTGCGGCTGCGCGAGCACCATGGCGGACTCGGACCGCAGGGGCGGATGAAGAATGTAGGCCCCCCTGATCGGCCGCGTGCCCGAAGATCCGACCGCCCCGATCTGTCATCCAGCCGCCTGTAAGGCCTCCTACACCCCCGGTGTCCGATCAGCCTACCCCCCACCAGGGCGGCCACGGACTGAGACCGCAGCCGCCACGCGAGCTTTCCGAACGGTGACAGATGGTTAGAACAACGCCATCAGGAACTCGGCTGGTCGGGAGCGGAGGATCGCTGGGCAGGCCTCTGGCAATCGGCCACCAGCCACGCAGAGTACTCTGCGAACACGACGATTTTTGGGTCCCGGAGAATCGCTTGGCCGGCACTGGGCCCGATTTCGGCATGAAATTGGATTCTCCGACAAAGGTGATTTCGGCACGGGGCTGCGGAGAATCCAGCCCCTGATTTCCAGTGAACCATTGAGGTATGGAATAAAGCAGATCTTTGAACTGGTAAATATCATCGGTAACCAGCTTTACTCTCTCCTGAGCAGTGATGCCTGTGCAGCTGTGGATCTCCTTCAGGTGGCTGAGGGTGTCAAGACAATCCCTGTCATAACCCGATCCAAACTTCACAGTCCCGAGTATTCAAACTAGAGTATTCAGATGTGGACTGCTACTTTGTGCTCTCTTCTCTCTTTGTGGAACAGGTTAGTCGATTCTCATTGAAGGTCCCAGCAACCCCTCCGGTCAGATCAGCCTACCATCCATAAGATAACCACAATGCCTCCAGTGCAACTGGTACAAGGGAGTGACCAGCAGCTCGAGAAGCCTCTACCTCCAACTACGATAATGGTATAGTTAATCCACGCAGAAACCACTGTGCACACACTGCCAGTATACCATGATCACAAGAGATTCTGGAACATGGTAGCAGACCTACATCATTGAGGACAACAAACAGAGGTGAGCATACCACTAAATCATCTTCTCGTCACAGGAACGCTCCTTCTCAGCCACAGAGGACATCGATATGGCTTACTCTGAGAAAGAAGAAGAGAAAGAAGCAACACAGATATCATTGTTTCTCCACCCCACAATAAATTATTCAGAATATCAGCAACCACTGATAGACGCAGCTGTTGAATCGACCAACTGCAGTTCAACTTGAAGCAATGGAAGAAAAGAATGAAAGCATACCTGGACCAGTCCAATATCCAAGCCAATGGCAAGAGCCAGAGCCAATAGAGCCTACCACTCCTCCGACAATGGTGAACAGGATGAGGCCCACAGGCAACCTGAATTGATGGACTTGAAGGGGGGAGATATGGTACTGATAACATTGTGGTAGTGGTAATGCAGTACTAACAATAATGTAACAACAATGTTAATGCATTTTAAAAAATCATTCATGGGATGTGGGCATTGCTGGATGAATAGTATTCATTGCCCTTCAACTGAGTGGCTTGCTAGGCCATTTCAGAGGGCATGTAAGAGTCAACCACATTGCTGTGGAACTGGAGACACATTAGGCCCAAACCAGGTAAGGACTACAAATTTCCTTCCCTAAAGGACATCAGTGAACCAGATGGGTTTTTACAACAATCAGCAATGGTTTCATGGTCATCATTAGACTTTTTAATTAAAGATTTTTGCTGAATTAAAGTTTCGCCATCCGCCATTGTGGAATTCAACTCAGGTCCTCGGAGTTTTACCCAGTCCAGTAGCAAAAGCACTATGTCACTGCCTCCCTGTGAGATTGACAACAATGTAAGACATGAGGTAATCTAATGTAACTTCATATACATTGGAAAAAAACTCAGGGGAGGTGTAGTATAAGGGCCTGGCACTTACAGGCTTAATGTGGTACTGAGTACAGTACCACCCACACAGTGATGTCAGACGGTGCATGATAAAAACCTCTGGTTAGTGTGCTGTTGAGCAGAGACTTGTAAAGACCTAGACTTGGAGACAGCTCCTTGCCTGAACCCTTTACTGTGTATACGGATATAGTTACAAGTAGTTCAGAAAGATTTGCTGTTCATCTAGTGAAGATTATAAAGGCTTTTAAGGTCTGTAACCAACACCCTCTCAATACTGTAGTTACGTCTCTTCACACAAATCTACATATGACAAAAATGCACTAAATTCTGTTTCGCCAGTACTGTATTGATTTTCGATACAAATTGATACATCCCAAACCTAGGCTTGCAGTCCATTTACCTTCCCAACACCTGAAACCATCACAAACCTTTACTTTCCAACTAGAAAACTGCAACATTGTTAGAAAAAGTTGACTTCCGTTTACCTTTTTCTCCTGCATAGTTGATAATCACTTCTGTTCAACATCCACTGATCCTCCTTCAGGACTGCAGTAACATTCATCTTTTAAGATCCAGACTCCTATTTCTCGCAATGCTGAAATTCTGATCCATTGGCCAGGAATCGGCTTTCAAGGTTTATCATATCATCCAACCGCTTTGATGTGTTATTCTCTAGTAACAAACTCCTAAGTATCAGTTACATCCTTATTGTAAGGATCATTAATCTGTAAAGTACAGAAGTATACATTTTGACTGTTTGGAACGTGGAGACAAAGCAACTCAAAACATGAAATGAACATTTGACCTGGACCAGTGTAGAACTATGCAATGTCAAATATTGGTTAACATAAGCCTAGTCTCTGAAATTGTGACATTGAGTTTCCTGTTATCGCTCAAGACCTTCTCTAGCTGATGAAAACATATTCATAGTTTTGATGGGTTTTAGTTAAAGTAAGAATTTTGCGAATTAATCAAGGTACCACCCAATGTACATTATACAGCAACATGGTGCATGAATGGAGCAAAACTCAGCAAAATACTCAGCATTAGGGCAGTACGGTAGCATAGTGGTTAGCACAATTGCTTCACAGCGCCAGGATCCCAGGTTCGATACCCGGTTTGAGTCACTGTCTGTGCGGAGTCTGCACGTTCTCCCCGTGTGTGCGTGGGTTTCCTCCGGTTCTCCGGTTTTCTCCCACAGTCCAAAGATGTGCAGGTTAGGTGGATTGGCCATGATAAATTGCCCTTAGTGTCCAAAATTGCCCTTAGTGTTGGGTGGGGTTACTGGGTTATGGGGATAGGGTGGGGATGTGGGCTTGGGTAGGGTGCAGACTCGATGGGCTGAATGGCCTCCTTCTGCACTGTAAATTCTATGAAATTCTATGAAAAACAGTTGCTGTTTATGGAGTGAAAAGTTCATTTGACAAATGGGTTAATGAATGTTCTAATCTGAAGTTATGGTCCATGTGTTAGAGGAAGAGAATAAAAGGGAGAATTTGCGTTTGAAAAGTATATGAATGTGCTGCCAAGAGAGGAATTGTAGAGTTGACTAAAATGCGTTCCTTATTTATTTGCCTTTTGGATTCAGGAAAACTTCCTGCACTTTTGATCTGTGTATTTTACATGCAGAGTGAATTCCATCCCCACTGTGCCCAGACAGGTAAATATGTCAAAGTGCACTGTGAGTGTGGTGGAGGCAGGTTCAGTTGAGGCACTCGAGAGGGCATTTGATGATCACTTGAAAAGAAACAATCTGCACGGTTCTGGTGAGAAGCAGAAGAATGGCACTCGGTGAAATACTCCTTCAGAGAGGATGGACCACATGGCCAGCTTCTCCGCTGTAACAATTCAATCTGTGATCCTTCTATCTTAAAGACATTGGTTCAGAACACGGCAGCAATGTCACAGTTCAATGTGTCATCCAAAGGAGAGCATCGGCAATGACACTGCCTCAGTACTGTATTGTTTTGCCAACCTAGATCACGCATTCAAATCCAGGAGTGGGACTTGAAGTCATAACCTTGCAAGTCAGGAGCAAGAGTTGTACTAACTGAGTCAAGTGGAGAATTTTTAATGATGTACACAACCAGATGACTTATTTGACTGTTAAGGGTATAGACCATAGTTGGATACATATTTAAATATCTCCAAACATGGAAGATAGCAACCAGATGGCAGAAGCACAGAATTAGATTATAATGTCACATTTTCCCTTGCCATGCCTTTGAAGGGTGGGGTACTGTTGGCAATGAATTACAGCAAAGGAATTTTGTGAGCAGTCTGAAGTAACATGCAGGTATTCAGAACTAAGGTTAACACTGCAGCAGAGGAGGACAGAGACATGAGGAACACTGGGATAGTTCAATAAGAGCTAGAGTTCAATAAATACTTGAAAGCAAAATGGTGTCAAAGGTTAAATAAAAAAATACATGGTGTCACGTTTGAATGGAGAGGGGAATTTTAACAAGTCACTGGTTTCTTTGTCTTAATAATGATTCTGAAATAGACATAATACACACCGTCAGCTAGAAATGTACTGCATTGCAAACAACAAATGTGCCTTATGTGTAAAACTATTAATAACTAAAATATTTACAAAGCATTTAAATTGCCCTGTGTACTGTTAAATGTAAAGGATGATAAATAATTACAAACTTTCTTTTTAATTTCGGCAAGGTATACTGTGCATTGAACAATGTTAAAATAAACAAGATCATTAGAAATGCATCAAATAATATAGTCACATTTTCCCTTGATTGATGAGTTGGCAAGAGGGTGAGTCTTATCACCCGCCCCATAAATCTCCTGCTAATCTAATGGTTTCCCTCCCCAGGCTCTCATTAACTATGTGGAGTATTTTGGAGCAGTGTCAGAGCTCCTTATGGATTCACCGTCACTGAGAGGGAGGGTAATTCAATGCTGAAACAGCCATTTTTAAGGGACACATTTTGTGGAGAGCGGCAACAGGAGTGGTTAATATGTCACTGTGCATACATCTGTTTTCCTCTTTATAAGAGGTGCCTTTCAGGGGGAGGCTAACGATTGGGACTATGATTAGAGAGTAACAATCTCATGCAGAGGTTGGGAACATTTTTCATCCATAATGTGAAGCCAATGGATATAAAGGATGGGTCAACTACCTTTATCTGCAACTCACAGTGTTTAATCACTATGGAACCGCCAGGACAGGGTGTGTACATGATGTGAGATGTGGTCTGAGGCATGCAGCAGTCCTATGTATGTGAGGTTATGAATGTCAGGCATGAGTTCTAATTGATGGAGATTGTTGGTAGGTGAATGACAAGGGTATGTTGAATTGAGCAGTGTCGCAGGCTGGTGGTGTAGTTGGTAGGATATGACATTTGAAGAAGCATTAATTAAGCTTGAACACTCATGTGAAGTCATTGAAGTTCTTCTGGCTTGGCATCAAGGTAATCGGGGCATGACTCCTCTCATTGACAGTCATGGTTATCTGGGGCGAGATTCTCCATCGGCCAACGCCAGAATCAGAAACGCGTTTGGGTGGAGAATTGGTTCCGACGTGGAAATTGTGATGTCGAGTGGGGACCTGTCCGGGATCTCACAGAGCTCAGTGCACAGTTGCATCTGCACCATCACGGAGGCCCTATATGCCCAGGCAACACAATACATTTTAATGTGGACCGAGCCCACAAGGATGCCCGGTCAGCGGGGTTCACCCACATCGCCAAGATGCCCCGGGTCTAGGGGGTGATCAACGGGATGAGTGTCATCCTACGAGCACCTGCAGATGACAGGGGTTCCACTCAATAAATGTGCAGCCGGTGTGTGACCATGAGATGCGCATCATGCACGACTGTGCCCGATACCCGGGCAGTGTGCTCGACGCCTTGATCCAGGCACACTCGACGATTCCCAACCTCTTCGACGCATGCCCCTGGCTGGGGGATTGGCTCCTGGGCGACAGACGTTATGCACTGCAGTTGTGGCTGATGACGCCTATTGGATTGGATTGGATTGGATTTGTTTATTTCACGTGTACCGTGGTGCAGTGAAAAGTATTTTTCTGCGTGCAGCTCAAACAGATCATTTAGTACATGGAAATAAAATATGTAATAGGGCAACACAAGGTACGTAATATAGATACATAGACACCGGCATCGGGTGAAGCATACAGGAGTGTAGTATTAATGTATTAATCAGATCACTCCATAAGAGGGTCATTTAGGAGTCTGGTAATAGCAGGGAAGAAGCTGTTTTTGAATTTGTTTGTGCGTGTTCTCAGACTTTTGTTTCTCTTGCCCGATGGAAGAAGTTGGAACAGTGAATAAGCTGGGTAGGAGGGGTCTTTGACTATGTTGCCCGCTTTCCCCAGGCAGCGGGAGGTGTAGATAGAGTCAATGGATGGGAGGCAGGTTCGTGTGAGGGACTGGGTGGTGTTCACGACTCTCTAAAGTTTCTTGAAGTATTGGGCCGAGCAGTTACCATACCAGGCTGTGATGCAGCCAGATAGGGTGCCTTCTATGGTGAACCTGTAAAAGTTGGTAAGAGTCAATGTGGTCATGTCGAATTTCCTTAGTTTCCTGAGGATGTCTAGGCGCTGTTGTGCTTTTTTGGTGGTAGCGTCGACGTGGGTGGACCAGGACAGATTTTTGGTGATGTGCACTGATGCACGATCAATGACTACTAAAGCGAGGTTGTAGTCCAACTGAAGGCTTTAATAAGCTAGATGTTTCCCCCAGCAGCTCAGGTACAGAATGAAGGCTGCTGGGGCGGCTAGGGGTCTTATACCCCGCCTTGCAGGGCGGAGCACCATACAGCTTGACAAATAGGAAACATACAATATCTACCAATGGTGTTCCAGCATTACCAGGTACCGTAATACCTCTACACAGACTACCACATGCACACCTAGTAATTTGAAGCTGTCAACCAGCTCCAGCTTGATTCCGTTGATGCAGACAGGGATGTGTACAATGCTTTGCTTCCTGAAGTCAATGATCAGCTCTTTAGTTTTGCTGGCAGTGAGGGAGAGTTGTTGTTACACCACTACACTAGGTTCGCTGTCTCCATTCTGGCTCATCGTTGTTAGAGATCCGACTTACTATGGTCGTGTTGTCAGCAAACTTGTTGATGGAGTTGGAGCCAGATTTTGCCACGCAGTTGTGTGTGTGTGTAAAGGGAGTATAGTAGGGGGCTAAGTATGCAGCCCTGCGGGGCCCCGGTATTGAGGTGTATCTGGAGGCCACAGATCAAAACAGAAACCCGCTACAACGATGCCCCTGCAGCGACCAGGGACGTGATTGAGCGGTGCTTTGGCATCCTGAAGATGCGGTTCAGGTGCCTGGACCGCTCTGGAGGGGCCCTACAGTATGGCGCTGGGAGGGAGGCCTGCATTATGGCAGCCTGCTGTGTCCTTCATGCACTGCTGGCCATTCCGGGCAGTGTTGCTGATGCCGCTTGTAGCCTCTGCCACATGCACCCACGCACGGCGAATGTCGACGGCTGGTAGCCTCCTTCCCGGGCCGGGGTACAAGGTTGCCTGCCTCTCCTCCACGGCGTCCAGCAGGGTCTTGAACTCGGCGTCCGTGAAACGGGATGCTTTCCTCACTGACATCTAATTGGCTGGGATGGTGTGAGTGGGGAGTGAAGTGTGTATGTGCGGCTGCAGCTTGTCGGCCTCCTGAGTGTCAATCGCAAATCCAGTGAATCCGGCACCATTTCTCATTGGAATTAATTGTGTTCCACGTGGCACCAATGCCCGCCCCCTCAACAGTCGGTGAATTCTGCCCCGGCGACAACACTCAATCTCAGAAACGGAGAATTCTGCCGTTGGACTCTCTGGCTTCTGAGAGTGTGTTTGGAGAGCCTCCTGGCTCACTGCAAATACATCGGGTTACGTGAAACATACCATAAAAACAGGCCCTTTGGTCCAACCAGCCCAGCCCAGTGCTTACGCTCCTCTCTAGCCTCCTCCTGTCTTTTCTCATCTCGAATTACCATTGTAATCATCTCTTTCCTCCTCCCTCATATGCTTGTCTAGTTTCTCCTGAAGTACATCTATACTATTTGCTTCAATCACTGCCTGTGGTGGAGTTCCAAATCTTACCACTCTTTGAGGTAAAGAAGTTTCTTCTGAATTATCTTGATTTCTAGGTGACTGTCCTATATTAATGGCCTCCAGTTATCCTCTTCCCCAATAGAGGAAACATTCTCTCTGCACCCACTTTATCAAAAACACTTCATCATTTTAAAGACCCTGGGCTGGATCCTCCACAGCCCTGTGTTCTGCACTGAATCAGCGTGATCGCGGAGAACACCATGCAGCTGGGGTAGATCCACGCGGTTAGATTCTCGGGCGCGCGGCCGATCGGGGTGGGGTGGGGGTGGGGGTGTCTAATTTTTGTGAGTGACTCTGCGGTCCGAGTCTGCCATGGAGCTCGGCGTGGCCGCTGGAGGCCGCCGCCGCGCGCATGTGCGGACTCCGAACTGGAAGTGCGGGGGTCTGTATCCGCAGCTAAAGCTGCGTGAATTACTCTGGGTCCCTGCTAGCCCTCTGCAGGGCATTGAATTAGCTGATTTTTTTTCCAGGAATCTCTGGAGTAAACCTCCAACGATTTTACACCGGCGTGGGGACATGGTCCCATTTTGGGAGAATCCAGCCCCCTATTAGGTGACTCCTCACCCTTATTTTTACAAGAAAAATTAAATGCATTAAGTTGTGTCTAACGAAGATTCAATACAGGTTGAGCATTATTTCCCCAGTTTTTAATTTTATCCTTCTAGAAATAAAACCTAGTGCCTGCTTTTATTTTTATGGCCTTGTTAGATTGCGGCACAACATTTAGTGATTGGTGTATTTGTACTTCCGAGATCCCTTTGTTCCTCTACCCCACCATCCAATCAAGGCTAATATTTTTATCATCCCCATTCTCCTGCCTTCTCCTCATCACCCCTGATCCCCTTATTAATCAAGAACCTATCTATTTCTGTCTTAAAGACACTCATTGATTTGGCCTCCACAGCCTGCTGCGGCAAAGAGTTCCACAGTTTCACCACCCTCTGGCTGAAGAAATTCCTCTTCATCTCTATCGTCCCTTTAGTCTGAGACTGTGTCCTCTGGTTCAAGTGTTTCCTGCAAGTGGAAAAATCCTCTCTAAATCCACTCTATCCAGGCCTCGCAGTATCCTGTAAGTTTCAATAAGACCTCCCCTCATCCTTCTAAACTCCAATGAGTACAGACAGAGTCCTCAACAGTAGAAATTTTCTTCTTCTTCTCTCTGTTATCTTGGTCGTTTTAGATCTTCAGAACCAATCCTGGTACCATGTTACATTCTGGTGCTTGGCCTGATGGAATTAGTGCACCAGAGAACATCTAGTTCATGACTAATTGAATGTTTATCGTTAAACAATAACTTGGGCCAGAAAGCAATAAGAAATCTATCAAAATCTACTATTATATTACTATTATAAATTACCTAAGAGCCACTACAAATGCGACTATCCACTACGTCGACTATCTCCAGACTGCCTGAGGTAACAGTGTCGCATGGTTGTTCTTTACTGCCACCTGCTCGTTGGAGGTCGTATCTGCTAATATTTACATGATTGCTTATGCATATCATCACAGGTGGGGAAATGGGCCCAGGTAGGGGGCCCTTTCGGAGGGTAGATGCAGACTCGATTGGCCAAATGGCCACCTTCTGCACTGTACAAATTCTACGGTTCTGTCTTCCTTCCAAATGTACTACCTCACATTCATCCCTGTTGAACTTCAGGTTCCAATTATTTGCCCAATCTGCAAGTTTATCCATGTCCTTCTGTGATTTGTTGCATCCCTCTCAGAATTGCCTATCCTCCCAAATTTGGTGTCATCTGCAAATTTGAAATTAAATTTTTGATTCCAAAGGCTAAATTATTAAATCAAATTGTGAACAGCAGTGGTCTCGGCAGTGAATCTTGGAAACTTAGAATTCCTACAGTGCAGAAGGAGGCGATTTGGCCCATCAGGTCTGAACTGACCCTCTGAAAGGCCAGCCTACCTAGGCCCACTTGCTCGCCCTATCCCTGTAGTCCCATCCATCCAACACACACATCTTCGGAGGCTAAGGGACAATTTTTTTTTTAGCATGGTCAATCCACCAAACCTGCACATCTTTGGGCTGTGGGAGGAAATAGGATTTCCCGGCGGAAACCCATGAAGACACGGGGAGAATGTGCAAACTCAACACAGTCACCCAAGGCCATAATTGAACCTGGGTCCCCAGCGCTGTGAGGTAGCAGTGCTAATCACTCTGCAGCCGTGCCACTCAATGTTGTGGAATCGTATGGAACATCATTTCCCACCTTCTGCAACTCTGAATAATTACCCTTTACTCCCAGTCTCTGTTTTTTTCCTTCAAGCCAAGAAGCAAACCATTTTTCCACTTCTCCCCGAATCAACAATATTTGACTTTATTCATTAGTAATAATTGTTTATTGTCACAAGTAGGCTTCAATGAAGTTACTGTGAAAAGCCCCTTGTCGCCACATTCCGGCGCCTGTTCAGGGAGGCCGGTACGGGAATTGAACCCGCGCTGCTGGCCTTGTAAACCAGGGGCTGGTTTAGCACAGTGGGCTAAACAGCAGGCTTCTATTGCAGAACAATGCCAGCAGCGCGGGAAGCTCAAGCCTCTGGCCTTAAAAAACAAATTCCCATTTATATGAGAGAAAGATCTTTAAAAACTCATACCTCATACAAGATGCCCTTTAAATCTTAATTGTCAGATGAGATTGGTGGTCACATGTTAACCTATGCAATAGTGTAATTTGAATTTTGTAATGGTGGAAGTGGCATCAAGGGAGAGAATATTATTTGTAATAATTAAGGTAGATGACAAGCTATTTAAATGTTACATTTAGATAGCATTGTTGAAAGATCATCACTTCCACAATGACTTTTCATCATTTTGGTGGCGGTGTTACGAATACAAAGTTTATAAGATTGTTATGTTTTGCGACGATGTTTAATTTAAGGTAAAATGGAGCAGTGATAGGGGTCATGAGACCTATTCCAAATCATACTTGCCAACAAGCCTGCGTGGCTCAGTTGCTATCAGGGATGTAGTGTCAAATGTTGAGGTGCTGGAGCTCATAGAAAATGTATGGTCATATAATTTCCAAATCTACTGTTACATTGTTTCCTACGTACAAATCATTCAACTCCGCAGAGAGAGAGAGAGAGAGAGAAGACTGGAGGGAGACCGCTGGACCTGCAGCCCCTCACCACCATGGAGCAGTAGGCATTGGACCTGTCGGTGGGCCAGGAGAGTGGGCTGTCGCCAAGGCGGAGGTAGCGTCGGGCAAGCAAGTGAGCCCCTGCTGAGTATGGCACATGTGGCACAATCCCCTCACCACCCACTCATCATCCCCACACCACCTCCACACCACCCCCTCACCTGCAGGTGGATATAAGAATCCCCGAGGGGGCGAATGGTCGGAGGGCAGCCCGACCCCATGGACTAGCTGCCATCCAGATGCATCTCGTGCTTCTGGAAAGAGCAGTATCATTGATAATGGCGATGCAGACACAAAGTAAGGGACTACATGAGTCAGCAACCATCCAGAACCTGCAGGTGCAGTTGGAGGGCTGGTTTAGCTCAGTGGGCTAGACTGCTGTTTGTAATGCAGAACAATGCCAGCAGCGCAGGTTCAATTCCTGTACCAGCTTACCTGAACAGGCGCCAGAATGTGGTGACTAGGGCTTTTCACAGTAACTTCATACCTGTGACAATAAAAGATTATTATAGGGGCTGGTTTAGCACAGTGGGCTAACCAGCTGGCGTGTAATGTAGAATAAGACCAGCAGCGCGAGTTCAATTCCCGTACCGGCCTCCCTGAACAGGCACCGGAATGTGGCGACTAGGGGCTTTTCACAGTAACATCATTGAAGCCTACTTGTGTCAATAAGTGATTATTAATTATTAGGAGTCCAACCAACTGCAGGAGCATGAGGAGGTGCCGACCATGCATGCCACCCAGGCCAGCACTGCACGGGCGGCGTCCGTGATGGAGGCTTTGGGGTGAAGGTATCGACCATGGGTCAGGATATCCAAGGCTGGGACACTCTGTGTGGGTGGTGGTTGAGGCACAGGACAGAGCTGCCCTGTCACAGGCAGGTATGTACCAGGGCCACCTGGACAGTGCAGTGGTGGTCCAGAGCTTGAGCCAGTCACAGCAGGTTATAGCCGAGGGCGTCAATGGCATTGCCCGGGCGCTGGCTGACCTGAGCCAGTCCCAGAGGTAGGTGTCACAGTCACTGAGGGATGTGGCACAGTCCCAGGTGGAATTGGTCCAGGCTCTGTGCTCCATGGTCGCGAGCATGAAGGCCCTGGTTCACTCCAGTCGCACCCCTGTCCCAAGGAGTAGCCCGCAGGCCACTGAGGGAAGAGGATGTGATGGGGCCCATGCTGGTTACTCCCACAGGGGAGGTGCTGGAACACCTCAGCACCTCAAATCCCCCCCTTGCCCCTGGCGCATCCGATGGGCAGCGGGTACAACAAGGTGGCACCATGTTGCCTGGGACACCCAAGCGTTTGCTGGGCCAATACAGATTGGGTTGCTTCAGAGGACGTTCGTCAAAGGGGACGCAGGTCACAGGTCGGGAATCGCAGCAGGCTGTCTCCGCTCCTGGTGTACCGCCTGGAGATCCACCTAGACATAGCGTTAGGGCCCATAAAGCCAGAGGGGTAGACACCAGTTAAGTTGGCACAGGTGCAGGACACAGGATAGCATTAGGGGCTAGAGTTCAAACTGTTATTAAGATGTTCACCTGTCATGTTCAAAATAAAGACCTGTGCACAAAAGTTCAAAACTGCCTCGGTGTTCTTTCAGAAGGGTGTGAGGGATGAGCTGGGTTGGCTGCAGAGGGGGCGCTGGGGGGAGATGGGCGGACGTTGGATATGGGCACAGGCCGGGGCCCTGAGGTCGGACACCATACATCGACTAGGTATCCCATCTCTCCCTCTCAACTCCAGCCCCCCTCACCCCGTCTCCACTCCGTCCCCACCTCTGCCACCCCAAGGGTTTGGTGGGATCATGTGATGAATTGGCCAGTTTGCATGCAGGGATCACCCAGGTGGACAGTGGGAAGTGCTACCATGGGCAGGAGCCAGACGTTGCTGAATGATGTAGAGCACCCGAACTCATCATAGAGCAGGTCATCATCATCGTCCATCCCATGGACCAGATCCACTGTTACTGCCAACCCCGGGCCCACACCCTGGACCTGGAGGCGATTAGAGCGTCCCATGTGCTCCGGCCCTGGTGCACACGTGCGGCCCCATGTGCCTGTCGGGGCCCCATGCCTTGTCCATCTCGGCCCTACCCCGCATCCTCCCTGTCAGATGAGGCCTGATGTTCATCCCCTCCTCCAACACGTTGCCTCTCTGCTGCGTGATGTTGTGGATGATGCACCAGACCATCACGATGTGGGAGACTCTCCAAGGGCGATACTGAAGGGCCCTCCAGTGCGGTCCAGGCACCTGAAGATGCCGATGCACCGCTCGATCAGACTCTTGTTGGTGCACGGCCGTCGTTGTAGTAGGTCTTCGCGTTGGTCTGTGGCCTCCGGACATACGTCATCAGCCACGACTACAGCGAGTAACCCCTGTCGTGCAAACGTCAGTCCACAAAGGGGCAGTCCCTCAAAGGTGTCAGGAACCATCGAGCGTGCCAGGATGATGGCTTCATGCATAATGTCTGGGTTTGGGCGCAGATGTGCATGATGTGCAGCACTTGGTCACACATTAGCTGCATGTTCATCGAGTGGAACCCCTTTTGGTCTGCGAAGACTGGCCTGTCATGGGCCGATGCTTGTTGGGTGCCATTCATCCCGTTGACCACCCCCTGGACCTGGGGTATCCCGGCGATGGCGGTGAACCCTACTGTACAGGCATCCTGGTGGACTCAGCCCACAATGCATTTGATATATTGTGCTGACCGGGCATGAAGGGCCTCCGTGATGTCACGGATGCACCCTGTGCACCGAAGTCTGCAAGGTCGCTGACAGGAAGGACCCTGTGGCGTAAACTTTCCGAGAGACTGTCACCTTGACGACTACCTGGAGTGGGTGTCCCCTCCATATCACCACGGATCCAGGTGTGCCATAATCCGCCAGATATGTCCCTGCTCAGCCGGAGTCTTCAACGGCATGCCTGGTCCAGGCGTTTCTGCTACACACAAGGCCTGATACGGTGCCTCCTTCACACCTCCTCCTCAGCCTATTAGGTGGCTGGTTCTCCATCCTCGTGGCTACTTCTGGGCCATGATCCTTCCAACAGGGTCCTCCCAGAGCAGCTCCCCGCACCTTCAATGGATCCCCCAGGGATGTGATGGCCAGGATGAAGGCCGCCATTCCTGGTTGAATTCCAAAGTCCATTGTTTGCAGGGGATGAAAGGCAGGCATGTTAGCATGGTGCGACCCTCTGCACCCAACCAGGTCTAACTGGCTACCCTTTGGCCCAAGCCTGCACTGAAGCCATTGCCCCCACATGTCCTCCTCCTTGTCCTCCCTCTTCCCCCATCCCCACACCCATCTGTGGCCGTTCCCCCGGCACTCTGCACTCCGCACCCCTGGCCCTATGGCGTCCCGCACCGCGGGGACCTTAAGCCCCAGCACCTATCACTGTTAGCAGGGGTACCTGTGGCTGGCCCTGCCCCTGCCAGCCCGCTCTGCGGTCCCCATCCGGTGCCCTCTTGTATAGGCTACTGAGGGTGTTGCCCTTTGGTGGCCGTGTTATGCTCCACCGGTTAGTGACTCTTGGTTGTGGGGGCTGCTGGTGGGGTGGAGGGGGGGTGGAGTGCGGGGGTGCTGGGGTGGGGGCACCATATGGTCAGTGTCACTCTGCATAACCATGGGCCTTGATGGGCGGTCAGTTGGGTGCACAGCAAGGTGGTTGCCTTGCAGGCCGCGGCAATGGCAGTCCGTGTCTGGACACCCCACAGCCTATCCCCTGGTTGTCCTCCGCTACTCCCTCCCCCAGTCCTGGCAGATACCGCCCCCTCCCCAACCCCCATCCCAGCGAGCCAGGACGGCAGCCCAGGGCTGCACCTCTGGGAACATGTCCCACCTCCTCTCTCTCCCTCAGCAGCCACGGTGCCTGTTTCCCGACTTTTAAAACCGCAAGTAAACCTTGCCGTAGGTAATGTCTGCCGGCGGAGGCAACGCATTCCGCGAGTCCTGGAGAATACCGGGTCGGGCCAGTGAATGATATAACAACGGCGTTTACTGTACGTGCGAAGTAGAATGCAATCATGCTGCTGTCATGGCACCGGAGCATGGCATTCCGTCGGGCGCCCGGCGCCGGCCACGATTTCCGGCCCACAGGTGATTCTCCGTCCAATCGCATTTTGCGATTCGGCGTCACTGGACGGAGAATCCCGCCCATGCTTTTTAAGTGAAAAAGATTCGCACCGGTAGGCACCTTCTTTCAAACCATGTGGTATTTTGAATCATTAATCTTTAGCATAGCTCGAATTTCAGTATGAAACAGTTTAATTTTACTTCTGTCTGGGGGATGGTATATGGAGAAAATACTGATTTTCCAGATTAATTTTAATAACCTAGGCCTGGGTGTACAGGGCACAATTTAAAAGTTGAAAATGATGCAAGACTTGGAAGTATTGTGAACTGTGAAGAGGATGGTGATGGACTCCAGGAGGATATAGACAAACTGTGGAGTTGACAGACAGATAACACATGAAATTTAATGTAGAGAAGTGTGAAGTTATACATTCTGGAATAAAGGGTACATTTCTCAAGGAAATCCAGGAGCTGCGGGATCGGAGTGTATATGTGCATAAATCATTGAAGGTGGCAGCGCAGGTTGAGAAAGTAGTTAATAAATTACACTGAATCCTGCCATTTATACAGAAGGGCACAGAGTACAAAAGCAAGTGTGTTATCAATCTTCATAAAACATTGGTTCAGCCTCAATGGGAAAGATGTGGAGGTTTTAGGAAAGGGTGCGGAAAAGATTTGCTAGAATAGTTCTGAGGATGAGGGATTTCAGTTGTGTGGATAGATTGGGGCTGTCTCCTTGGAGACTTGGAGAGGAGATCGTTCAGAGGAGATTCATGAGACATGTTCAGAATTATGAATGGTCTCGATAGAGTCGATGGGGAGTAACTGTTCCAATCGGTAGAAGGTCAAGAACCCCAAGGTGATTGACAAAAGAACCAAAAGCGGCATCAGGGAAAACCTCTTCATGCAACAAGTGGTTTGGATCTGGGATGTACTGCCTGAGTGTGTGGTGGAGACCAATTCAATTGCAGCTGTCAAAAGGGAACTGGATAATTGTCTGGAGACTACAGGGAAAAGGTGGAGGCGTGGGACTGGCCCGGTTGTTATTGCAGAGAACTGACACAAAACAATGTGTTGAATAGCCTCCTTCTGTGCTGTATGCATTCTATAATTCTAGTACAGATACATTCAAGAACCTTGGTCAACACATAAGGAAGAAAGAAGCTGAAGGTTAGCACGGTAGCATTCTGGATAGCATTGTGGATAGCACAATTGCTTCACAGCTCCAGGGTCCCAGGTTCGATTCCGGCTTGGGTCACTGTCTGTGCGGAGTCTGCACATCCTCCCTGTGTGTGAGTGGGTTTCCTCCGGGTGCTCCGGTTTCCTCCCACAGTCCAAAGATGTGCAGGTTAGGTGGATTGGCCATGATAATTTGCCCTTAGTGTCCAAAATTGTCCTTAGTGTTGGGTGGGGTTACTGCGTTATGGGGATAGGGTGGAGGTGTTGACCTTGGGTAGGGTGCTCTTTCCAAGAGCCGGTGCAGACTCGATGGGCCGAATGGCCTCCTTCTGCACTGTAAATTCTATGATAATCTATGATAATTGTGTGATCAACAAGGGCAGGAGGAGGCTTGTTATTGTGCTGTAGATTCCATGTAAAGCTGCCAGTAGGGAATACAAACAATATACCGGGCGGGATTCTCTGTCGTCGGCAGCGCACTCACGCCCGCGGGTTTCCTGATGGTGTGGGGTGGCCACAATGGGAAATCCCATAGTCAGGCTGCCGGGATGGAGGGTCCCACTGCCTGAGGGGGGTGCCGTGCCATGCCAGATAACGGGTCTGGTGGGACAGAGAATCACGCCCACTGTTTCACATACTCAGGCTATGAAATTACTATTTAATAGGCAAAGACAGAAAGGTTTTCGGGATAATGTTGCTGCTTTCGATACCAGGAAACCTAGCTTCAAATACTCTGAAATGCGAAAACTGTATGCAGGGAGCAGTAAAGGCTGTATATTTGTTTTGCAGTCAGGGAGCTGGACAAGAGGGCCATTGCTGTTGTTGCTGCTACACACTGACTCCGAGACATTCAGCATCAGCAGTGTGAGGTACAGGGCCCTGGGTCTGACCTTTCCTCTGCCACCTCCTACACTTCCCTGGCTCAAGATTCACAGCCACATCGCGAGCTCCGGACACTCCGGTCAAGTCTTACCCCCTGGTCTGAACTCAAACTCCAGGAATTCATTGTCCTTCGGTCAAAGAACAATAAGTTGTCTTTCCTGGAGATGGACTTTCAGAGTAACTGAGGGTTACTCTGGCTGTGATTATCGTTAATTATCCAGGGCTCTTTATGATTCCGTGTGTTCGCCATTATTTGGGAGCAAGCATGAGACAAGAAGATATATTTAGATGATTTCCCTGGTCAGAGATGATATCACAGCTGTGCATTACTGGTCAGAGATGATATCACAGCTGTGATTAAGGAGGGCACGATGGAGGATTCGAGCACTGAGGTAATATGGGTAGAGCTAAGAAATAGGAAGGGTGCAGTAACATTGTTGGGACTTTACTACAGGCCTCCCAAAAGCGAGCGTGAAGTAGAGGTACAAATATGCAGACAGATTATAGAAAAATGTAGGAGCAATAAGGTGGCTGTGATGGGAGATTTTAACTTCCCCAACATTAAATGGGACTCATGTAGTGTTGGAGGCGTAGATGGAGCAGAATTTCTAAGGAGCATCCAGGAGAATTTTTTAGAGCAGTATGTAAATAGTCCTACTCGGGAAGGGGCCCTACTGGACCTGGTATTGGGGAATGATCCCGGCCAGGTGGTTGAAGCTTCAGTCGGTGATTACTTTGGGAATAGCGATCACAATTCCATAAGTTTTAGAATACTCGTGGACAAAGACGAGAGTGGTCCTGAAGGAAGAGTGCTAAATTGGGGAAAGGCCAAGTATAACAAAATTCGGCAGGAGCTGGGGAATGTGGATTGGGAGCAGCTGTTTAAGGGTAAATCCACATTTGAAATGTGGGAGTCTTTTAAGGAAAGGTTGATTAGAGTGCAGGACAGACATGTCCCTGTGAAAATGAGGGATAGAAATGGCAAGATTAGGGAACCATGGATGACGGGTGGAATTGTGAGACTAGCTAAGATGAAAAAGGAAGCATTCATAAGATCTAGGCGACTTAAAATTGATGAAGCTTTGGAGGAATATCGGGAAAGTAGGACAAATCTCAAACGCGCAATAAAGAGGGCTAAAAGGGGTCATGAAATATCTTTGGCTAACGGGGTTAAGGAAACTCCCAAAGCCTTTTATTCGTCTATAAGGAGCAAGAGGGTAACTAGAGAAAGGATTGGCCCACTCAAAGACAAAAGAGGGAATTTATGTGTGGAGTCAGAGGAAATGGGTGAGATTCTTAATGAGTACTTTGCATCGGTATTCACCAAGGAGAGGGACATGACGGATGTTGAGGCTCGGGATGGATGTTTAAATACTCTAGGTCAAGTCGGCATAAGGAAGGGGGAAGTTTTGGGTATTCTAAAAGGCATTAAGGTGGACAGGTCCCCAGGTCCGGATGGGATCTATCCTAGGTTACTGAGGGAAGCGAGGGACGAAATAGCTGGGGCCTTAACAGATATCTTTGCAGCATCCTTGAACACGGGTGAGGTCCCGGAGGACTGGAGAATTGCTAGCGTTGTCCCTTTGTTTAAGAAGGGTAGCAGAGGTAATCCAAGGAATTATAGACCTGTGAGCTTGACGTCAGTGGTAGGCAAACTGTTGGAGAAGATACTGAGGGATAGGATCTATTCACATTTGGAAGAAAATAGACTTATCAGTGATAGGCAGCATGGTTTTGTGCAGGGAAGGTCATGTCTTACAAACCTAATAGAATTCTTTGAGGAAGTGACAAAGTTAATTGATGAGGGAAGGGCTGTAGATGTCATATACATGGACTTCAGTAAGGCGTTTGATAAAGTTTCCCATGGCAGGTTGATGGAAAAAGTGAAGTCGTGGACTTTAAAAGATGGGATGTGTTGCCACTCTCGCTAGCGGGCAGGGTACAGTCGATTAAAATGATGGTCCTCCCGAGGTTTCTTTTTGTGTTCCAGTGCCTTCCTATTATGATTACCAAGACCTCTTTTAAGCGGGTAGGTAGAAGCATCATGGGTTTTGTGTGGGCAAACAAGACCCCGAGGGTAAGGAGGGGGTTTCTGGAGCGTACTAGGGACAGAGGAGGGCTGGCGTTGCCGAATCTGGGTGGCTATTATTGGGCAGCCAACGTGGCGATGATCCGTAAGTGGGTAATAGAGGGAGAGGGGGCGGCATGGAAGAGGTTGGAGATGGCGTCCCGCAGCGTCCCGCCTGAGGGCGCCGCTCTCGCCGACAAGGTACACCACGAGTCCGGTGGTGGCGGCAACGCTAAAGATCTGGGGGCTGTGGAGACTGCATAGGGGTGAGATGGGAGCCTCGGTGTGGTCCCCGATCTGGGAGAACCATCGGTTCGTCCCAGGACGGATGGACGGGGGGATTCGGAGCTGGCATCAGGCAGGGATCAGAAGGATGGGGGACCTGTTTATAGATGGGACGTTTGTGAGCCTAGGGGCGCTGGAGGAGAAGTTTGGGTTACCCCCGGGAAATACGTTCAGCTATATGCAAGTGAGGGCATTTGTGAAGCGGCAGGTGAGGGAATTCCCGTTGCTCCCTGCACAGAGGATTCAGGACAGGGTGATTTCAGGGGTATGGGTCGGAGAAGGCAAGGTTTCAGCGATATATCAGGAGATGAAGAAAGAGGAGGAGGCTTCGGTAGAGGAGCTGAAGGGCAAGTGGGAGGAGGAGTTGGGGGAGGAGATCGAAGAGGGTCTGTGGGCTGATGCCCTGAGTAGGGTTAATTCCTCTCCCTCATGTGCCAGGCTCAGCCTGATACAGTTTAAGGTTATTCACAGAGCGCATATGACAGGGGCGAGGCTGAGTAGGTTCTTTGGGATGGAGGACAGATGCGGGAGGTGCTCAGGAAGCCCGGCGAATCACGCCCACATGTTCTGGTCGTGCCCGGCACTGGATCGGTTCTGGAGGGGTTTCGCGAGGACTATGTCCAAGGTGGTGAAAGTCCAGGTCAAGCCAAGTTGGGGGCTGGCACTATTTGGGGTGGCGGACGAGCCGGGAGTGCAGGAGGCAAAAGAGGCCGGTATCCTGGCCTTTGCGTCCCAGGTAGCCCGGCGGAGGATCTTGCTCATGTGGAAGGACGTGAAGCCCCCCAGTGTGGAAGCCTGGATAAATGACATGGCAGGGTTCATTAAGCTGGAGAGGATAAAGTTTGCCTTGAGAGGGTCTGTGCAGGGGTTCTTCAGGCGGTGGCAACCGTTCCTAGACTATCTCGCGGAGTGTTAGAATGAGGTCGGTCAGCAGCAGCAGCAACCCAGGGAGGGAAAAGGGGGGGGGGGAGAGGGGAGGGGAGGGGGGGTGCCTCTTTCGGGGGGGGGGGGTAGTTGGGCGGGCGGGGGAGTTTTTTTTCCCTAGGGGTACTTGTAAAAAGCATATGGGAGGGTCATTATGTGCGGGAGAAACCCATTGTATAAGTTCTGTAGTATGTTTGATTGATATGTTTATGTTTTGTTCTGTTCTTTTCTCTTTCTCTTTTCTGTTACGGGGGGGGGGGGGTTAATTGGTTGAATGTTTTTGTTGGAAAAACTTTGAATTAACATATTTTTTAAAAAAAAGAAAAAGTGAAGTCGTATGGGGTTCATGGTGTACTAGCTAGATGGATAAAGAACTGGCTGGGCAACAGGAGACAGAGAGTACTGGTGGAAGGGAGTGTCTCAAAATGGAGAAAGGTGACTAGTGGTGTTCCACAGGGATCCGTGCTCAGACCACTGTTATTTGTGATATACATAAATGATCTGGACCAAGGTATAGGTGGTCTGATTAGCAAGTTTGCAGATGATACTAAGATTGGTGGAGTTGCAAATAGCGAGGAGGACTGTTAGAGAATACAACAAAATATAGATAGATTGGAGAGTTGGGCAGAGAAATGGCAGATGGAGTTCAATCCAGGCAAATGCGAGGTGATGCATTTTGGAAGATCTAATTCAAGAGCGGACTATACGGTCAATGGAAGAGTCCTGGGGAAAATTGATGTACAGCGAGATCTGGGAGTTCAGGTCCATTGTACCCTGAAGGTGGCAACGCAGGTTGGTAGAGTGGTCAAGAAGGCATACAGCATGCTTGCCTTCATCGGATGGGGTATTGAGTACAAGAGTCAGCAGGTCATGTTACAGTTGTGTAGGACTTTGGTTAGGCCACATTTGGAATACTGCGTGCAGTTCTGATCGCCACATTACCAGAAGGATGTGGATGCTTTAGAGAGGGTGCAGAGGAGGTTCACCAGGATGTTGCCTGGTATGGAGGGTGCTAGCTATGAAGAAAGGTTGAGTAGATTAGGATTGTTTTCGTTGGAAAGACGGGGGTTGAGTGGGGATCTGATTGAGGTCTACAAAACTATGAGAGGTATGGACAGGGTGGATAGCAACAAGCTTTTTCCAAGAGTGGGGGTGTCAATTACAAGGGGTCACGATTTCAAGGTGAGAGGGGGAAAGTTTAAGGGAGATGTGCGTGGAAGGTTTTTTACGCAGAGGGTGGTCGGTGCCTGGAACGCTTTGCCAGCGGAGGTGGTAGAGGCGGGCACGATAGCATCATTTAAGATGCATCTAGACAGATATATGAACGGGCGGGGAACTGAGAGAAGTAGATCCTTAGGAAATAGGCGACAGGTTTAGATAAAGGATCTGGATTGGCGCAGGCTGGGAGGGCCGAAGGGCCTGTTCCTGTGCTGTCATTTTCTTTGTTCTTTGTTGTTCTTTCAAATCTCTGTCTTTTCCTGACTTTGTGCAAACTCATAATTGAGAGAAACATACACACCACTCCCATGAAACTCCTCTGCTAAACATTGAGCAATTTATCGTGAGGTTGTTCCATTTAACGTATTATAAAAGTAGCTGTATTTAGAATGTGATTCACACGCAGACAGTTTTCTGCTCTGCAGTGAGAGGTATTCCTATTGTGACATGGGTGGTGGTCTTTCCTTTATGAGGGGTATTTGAAATCAGTGGAAAGAAAAATCAAGTGGGGAATATAGCAGATGGCAGTCAGCAAAGCAGAGTTAACAATTAAGCAGTGAATATTAAAGCCATTAAATCAGAGGTGCGAAGCGGTGCTCCAGTGTGCTCTGGCAGCACTACACCACTGGTTGCTGTGGGGTCAGTGAGCCACAGATTCATATACTGGCAAGAAGGTGCAAGATGTTCACACCTATAGATAATGGTGACTTTGCGTAGACTGTTTGTCTCTAAATCACACAGGAAGGTGTTAGGAATGTCACATTTTATAAGTGGTTACATTTTAACCTGTCTATTTAATTACAAGATAGAAAGGAGTTAGGGGTCTAGAGGTCAACTAATTAGCATTTCTACCTAGATACCAGGCCCATGTGATTCATGTTGCCATGAAGATCGACTTACAGAGCGCAAGAGTCCATAGAAAGCCATCATAGGATTTCTTAAGATATCATTGAATCTCACAGAACCTCAGGAGCAAAGGTTCAGACTGCAGGAATCAGAGAGAGAGAGAGAGCATAGATATAGAGGCAGCCAGTCTCTAATGATCACCAGACAAAATGCAGCTGGGAGGTCCTGTTTGGATTGAAGGGACCAAATTCATGAGGATTGATACAAGGCTGGAAGATTCACACAGCTTTGGCTAGAGGGAGGCATCTTCAGGGTAACGCTCACTGTGAAAGTCAGTTCTAGAATTATATATTGTCTGTCTGGAACAGGGAACATGAAGCAAGCCATTGGGAGCTGAGAATAGCTCTGGACTGGTTGCTGGAGAATAAATGTCCACTTAAGAGACAGAATAAAGTATAAATGTGGAAGGGGATTTTTTGGTGATTTTTAAAGTTAAAAGGTGGACTTTTCTGTCATTTAGAGTTTAAGATGCCAACAAAAATAATGTTTAGTCTTTTTTTAAATTAAAATTTAGAGTACCCAATATTTTTTTTTCCCAATTAAGGGGCAGTTTAGCGTGGCCAACCCACCTAACCTGCACATCTTTGGGTTGTGGGGGTTGTTTTGTTAAACTGCTTCGGATAACACAGGCTGCTACTTGATGCAGTCTTAACTAAAGGATGCTCCAGACTCTGAAATGAGTTCAACGTGTTTATTGAACTATTAACAGTTGAAATTTCTGCTTGAATGATCGCCAGTTGACACTAAGATTGCCGGAGGTCCTGAGTTGATGAGGAGCCTGAATCTTGTCAATTGTGCCTGTATTCAGTGGCTGGTTGTCACGGATCTTGCTGAGTTGAACTAAATAGATTGAACAGTCACTCCTGGTATCATGTTGTGTTATGCTGCTTCGGATAACACAGGCTGCTACTTGATGCAGTCTTAACTAAAGGATGCTCCAGACTCTGAAATGAGTTCAACATGTTTGTTGAACTATTAACACAGTTCTCAATGAGTTTGATTCTCTGCTAACCTAACTATAGTAACACAGTCTAATTGTACCAGCTTGCTCTAAGCCATGTGCTGGGATATGATGCTGCTGATCAACCCTGTCGAAATCTCTAGATGTCTGTCTGTGGAAAGAGGCAGAGTGTGAGAGCATCATCCCTTTTACAGTGTTTATGTCATGCCCCCTTGTGGTGATGCCACCTCTAAGTGTCCTGACTGCCCATTAGTTGTGTCCTATTCTGAGTGTTCATTGGTTGCATGTTTGCATATCATGACAGGGGTGAAATCCACGCAGACACAGGGAGAATGTGCAAACTCTACACAGACAATGACCCAGGGCCAGGATCGAACCCAGGTCCTCAGTGCCGTAGTCAGCATTGCTAACCACTGCGCCACCGTGCCGCCCGCTATCTTTAGTCATTTTGTTTTTATTTTGCTTGTTACAGTAAAAGTCTTAAAAATGATCCTTCCCGTTTGTCCCTGAAAATTCAAATATCTTTCAAAACGTTATCAGTCACTACAAGGATCACAGCATAATCTATTCATAGTCTCTTTTATCAATCACTCTTCTGCTGTCTTTGTACTTTTATGTTTTTCTCTTTATTAACTGCTATAACCTGCCTACTTACCATTGGCTGGGGACTAATGACTATCCCAGAATCCTGTGGGAGTATGAGCTTCCCCAATGAGGGGGGCGGAGAAACCACTAGTAAACTCCTAGTATAAATAAGCTGGCCAGTTCAGGAACCAGAAGGAAGGAGTATGTAGCAAGGGAAGTTACTGCTACTGTTATGTATATATGTTATAGTAAATAAATGTTATTACTTTGTATCCTTAAAACTCGTGCTGGATTCTTCGTGGCCCTTACAAAACTGGCGACGAAGGTAAAAGTGAATAGCTGTCTACACTGCTGAAGCTACCTCCCTGGATTTTTGTTGGATACAGGTTGGAAGTTGTTTTCTATTATACCATGCCTCTGTACGGACGGTTGGATGTTTTTGATGCTGCGCTGGAAAGCTGGAACCAGTACACACAACGGACGCATTACTATTTCCGGGCAAACAATATCACTGAAAACGAGCGCCAGGTGGTCATATTGCTCACCGCCTGTGGCCCGCATACATTTGGGGTGATTCGGAGCCTTACGTACCCAGCTGCGCCGGACACCAAAACGTTTGATGAACTTGTGAATATAGTGGGGCAACACTTTAACCCAACCTCGTCCACGATAGTCCAGCTTTACCGGTTTAATACCGCTGAGAGGACCCCTGGAGAATCCCTTGCCAATTTTCTATCCAGGCTACGCAGGATTGCGGAGTACTGTGACTATGGTGAGACCCTGTCAGAAATGTTACGCGACCGTTAGGTTTGCGGTATTAACAATGCAGCCACCCAGAGAAAGTTGTTAGCGGAGCCAACATTGACTTTTCAACAGGCCATTCAAATAGTATTGTCCCGAGAGAGCGCAGAGCGAGGAGTACAGGAGCTACAGGGAATGGAAGTGCATGCCTTGGGGCGCAACCCTTTCCGTCCAAAAACGTCCCCCCGCACTCCTGCGGTACCTTGGGCGAGGCAACGTCCGGACTGACGCCAGTGGCCATCGGACATTCCTCCACGAAGGGAGCCTTCCCCAGAGCCAATGGATAAGGAGCCATGACCGTGTCAGACTTGTAGGCGCCGACCCCATCGCGGACGGCGGTCCTGGGGACGCCAGAGGCGCCGTCGTTCCGACCGAAACTGGGACCAGCCCAGGGGCCGTAACTGGGACCAGCCCAGAGGCCATACCTTCCATGTGGATGAACCTGCGGCGACTACTCCTGAGGACGTGGAGACGGAGGACGACTGCCTGTAGCTGCATTGCGTGGCAGCTTCCCGTGTGGCCCCCATTAAGGTGACAGTATGGGTCAATGGCCACCCGCTTGAGATGGAGTTGGATACTGGCGCAGCGGTCTCCGTGATCGCCCAGAGGACATTCGACCGCATCAAGCAAGGTATACAGACCCTTACATTAACCGACTCACAGGCCAGGTTGGCCACCTACACGGGAGAACCATTGGACATTGCAGGAACTACAATGACCCCTGTTGTCTATGGACGCCAGGAGGGGTGTTTCCCACTTATCGTGGTGCGCGGCCATGGGCCCAGCCTGTTGGGTCGGGACTGGTTGCGCCATTTGCGGTTGCAATGGCAGCACATCCTCCAAACAGTTTCTGAAGGGTTGACTGAGGTACTAGGACGATACCCAGATGTATCCCAGCCTGGTTTGGGGAAAATAAAAGGGGCCGTAGCCCGTATCCAAGTTGAACCAAGAGCCACGCCGCGCTATTTCCGGGCGCGCCCAGTGCCTTACGCCTTGCTCGAGAGGGTAGAAGGGGAGCTCACTCGTTTGGAGAGTTTGGGTATTATCAGGCCCGTCCGTTTTGCTGACTGGGCAGCACCAATTGTACCTGTAATGAAGCCAGATGCCACAGTTCGCTTGTGTGGCAACTATAAACTTACAGTGAATACAGTTTCCCGACTCAACCGATATCCAATGCCTCGCATAGAGGATCTCTACGCGAAACTTGCAGGTGGACTCTCGTTCACAAAATTAGATATGAGTCACGCCTACCTGCAGTTGGAGCTGGACCCTGCCTCCCGACCATATGGGACGATTAATACACACCGGGGCCTGTATGAATATACACGGTTGCCCTTTGGAGTATCCTCTGCCTGCGCAATTTTTCAACGTGTTATGGAGGGCATTTTGAGAGGTTTACCACGTGTGGCTGTCTACCTAGATGACGTTTTGATTACAGGGACGTCGGAGCAAGAACATTTGGAAAATCTGGAGGCTGTCCTTAGACGCCTTTTGGAGGCTGGAGTCCGTTTACGTCGCACAAAGTGCGTATTTCAGGCAAAGGAAGTAGTCTACCTAGTTTATCGGGTGGACCGCGAAGGTCTACACCCCGTCGCAGAGAAGGTGCGTGCAATTCAACATGCCCCCGCCCCGACTGACACTTCGCATCTTCGTTCTTTTCTCGGTCTCGTAAACTATTACGGGAAGTTCCTCCCCAATCTGGCAACTACGCTGGCCCCGTTGCACCTTCTGCTAAAGAAAAATCACACCTGGGTTTGGGGTCAGCCGCAAGAAACCAATTTCCGGCGGGTAAAGCAACAATTGTCATCGTCTGGGTTACTAACCCACTATGATCCTGGAAAGCCTTTGCTCGTCACATGTGATGCATCCCCGTATGGTATTGGGGCCGTCCTGTCCCACAAGATGGAGAACGGGGCCGAGCGACCGATAGCTTTCGCCTCCCGCACATTGACTGCAGCGGAGAAAAAGTACGTGCAGATCGAGAAGGAGGGCCTGGCAGTGGTTTTTGCGGTGAAACGCTTCCACCAGTACGTGTACGGCCGCCATTTCACTATCGTGACTGATCATAAGCCCCTGCTGGGACTTTTCAGAGAGGATAAGCCAATACCGCCCATTGCTTCTGCACGGATCCAGCGCTGGGCTTTGTTGCTTGCTGCATACGAGTATTCTCTGGAGTACAAACCAGGTACGCAGATAGCAAATGCCGACGCACTGAGCCGATTGCCTTTATCGACCGGCCCCATGTCGACCCCCACGACCGGTGAGGTGGTTGCAACCCTAAATTTTATGGACACCTTGCCTGTCACGGCATTACAGATCCGTGAGTGGACCCAGACGGAGCCAGTCCTGTCAAAGGTTCGGTGTATGGTGGGCAGCATAGACAGCTCCCAGGCGAGTTGCGGGCATTTTCCTCCAAGCTGTCATAATTCAGCGTGGAAGACGGCATCCTCTTGTGGGGGACGCGTGTGATTGTCCCGGAAAAAGGCCAGGAGCTGATACTATCAGACTTGCACAATGGGCATCCAGGCGTGACCAAAATGAAAATGTTGGCCCGGAGTTATGTCTGATGGCCAGGCCTCGACACCGACATTGAGAAGGTGGCCCAAAACTGCTCCATTTGCCAGGGGCATCAGAAGCTTCCGCCGGCCGCGCCCCTACATCACTGGGAATGGCCAGGGCGGCCTTGGGCACGCTTGCATGCAGATTTCGCAGGCCCTTTTCAAGGATCCATGTTCCTTCTACTAATTGACGCCCAGTCCAAATGGCTAGAGGTGCATAAGATGCAGGGGACAACGTCCTGCGCAACAATTGAAAAGATGCGTTTATCGTTTAGTACGCATGGCCCCCCCGAGGTGCTGGCCACGGATAATGGCACTCCATTCACGAGTGAGGAGTTTGCTAGGTTCACAAAGATGAACGGCATCCGCCATATCCGCACTGCCCCTTACCACCCGGCTTCAAATGGGTTGGCAGAGCGCGCAGTGCAGACATTCAAAAGAGGCCTAAAGAAGCAGTCTTCCGGATCAATGGGCACGAGACTGGCTCGCTTTTTGTTTACGTACAGGACCACCCCCCATGCAGTGACTGGGGTAGCTCCCGCAGAACTCCAAATGGGCCGGAGACTTCACACCCGCCTTAGTATGGTTTTCCCGGACATTGGCGCAAAAGTACGCCGCACACAAGAACAGCAGGGACAGGGATTTTCTCGGCATCGTCCAATTCGGCAGTTTGCGCCCGGTGATCCAGTATTCGTTCGGAATTTTGCCGGTGGTGCCCAATGGGTTCCTGGTGTAATCTTTCACCAAACGGGCCCTATATCTTACCAAGTGCAAGCCCAGGGTCGTCTCCAGCGAAAACATGTAGACCACGTTCGGTCCAGAAGATCATCCCCTCAAAAGATTCCCCGCCCCCGGAGCTCATTTCAACAGCCGCAGAGACCAGAGACAAGGGAAGGTAGTCCTCACAATCTTCCACTGGTGCCTCAGTCGAAGCCTGCGCAGGTCGTTACGGGACCGAATGGAGATAGAGACGCTGACATGACGGAGGCAGCAGACTCTGACTCCGAGATGGAGACACAGGATGCATCAGAGGGGGAATTCTCGGGTCCACGGGCCGTGGATGTACAACCGCGCCGTTCATCACGGAAGCGCTGGTCTCCGTCTCGTTACACGCCGCCTGATCCAGCGCCACGTGCAAATGGCGTCCGGCCTGCGGCCAAACGAGTCCGACGCCCTCCTTCGCCAGGGTCTTCGGTGGATTCCTTGGACTTTGGGGGGGAGGGATGTTATAACCTGCCTACTTACCATTGGCTGGGGACTAATGACTATCCCACAATCCTGTGGGAGTATGAGCTTCCCCAATGAGGGGGGCGGAGAAACCACTAGTAAACTCCTGGTATAAATAAGCTGGCCAGTTCAGGAACCAGGAGGAAGGAGTATGTAGCAAGGGAAGTTACTGCTACTGTTATGTATATATGTTATAGTAAATAAATGTTATTACTTTGTATCCTTAAAACTTGTGCTGGATTCTTCGTGGCCCTTACAAAACTAACCCTCAATTATTCTATAGAACAGCTCTCCACCAAAGCCTCTTGTGCGGAAAATGTAGCAGCCCGCTATTTCCTGTGTTGTGCCATTCTTTAATCTTTCCCAGGTCAGAGTCACTTCCTGCTCGAGTGCTCCAGCTAAAGTACTCCCTATAAGAAGTGCTGGCCAACTATAAGTAGCACTGGCCACTCATGATATTGGCCACCTGCTAACGTGTCCAACTGGACAATAGGATGGATTACAATTGCTGGACACTAAAATGAGTGAAGTATTGGACATTTGTCAAACCATCAAAGCACTCTGAGAGAAGGTGTGCTTTGACCAACATGTATCTTTGTTAAACTAGACCACTCTCCCAGTGGACCGGGTGGTCATGATAACTTTGTGCTCTGCTCATTTCAATGATTTCAATGTCCAGCCAACACTTACCATGTTGATTGGTTGGATACATCATTAACGGGCCAATACCATGAGTGCCTATGGCCACTTAAAGCTAACCTGTGCCCCTTAAGGAGAACATGCACAATGGCTGGGGTAGGGATTGGTAGTTGATCAGGAAGTTAATTCTTCAGTGTAACCAATAAATGTCTTCCAACTTGTTAGTTTCAGTGATGACGTTCTATCCGCTGTGTGCAGTTATATTCTCCAATCTGCTGAGCTGCCAACAGAGCTCGGAACCCCTGGGTTGCTAGCAAAAAAAGGAATCCATCCACAATATTGATCCTAATTGCCTTTTTAAATACTTCAATTAAAGCTTGATGTCTCAGCCACAGGCTGTCACATTTCCAACCAGCCGCTTGGAAAGCCAGAATGACGGGTTCATTTTTCTGCCCAGTACCCTTTCAAACCTGCCCTAAGTTCCTGGAAAACTTCCACCCAGAATCCTGAGTCTTTACTTTCTTCTTCACAATCAGCCAACCAATAGGAACAATCATTTCCTTCTCAAAATTTATAATCAGCTTTAAAACGTCTATGAGATCTCCCTTCACTGTTCTAGTGAAAGAGTCTCATTGTAAACATTCCTTTATACTTACTACTTGAGCTACGATCAAATCTTCAGCAGTCCCATTTCCAAGCGGGTGTGCAGGCCTCACTCGAGAGATCCCAAGGGAATCTCCAGGCAACATTAATGGGGAATGGGACACCAGCTAGCAGGCCAGCTCTTTATTCTCTGCTTTGTGGCTGCTCCGAACTATTATCAAAGCAGGAGAAACAATTCACTTTTTAATTGGATAAGCTTAGGGAATGGTACTCTTTATCTCAAGGACACTGGAATACAAAGGGAAGTTATGTTTTAGTTATGCAGAGTTCTGGAGTAATGTATTCACGTTTGGGCAAAATTAATATATTGGCCTTTGGAGAGAGTATAGCACAGATTCACCAGAATGATATCAGGGTTTAAAGGATTAAGTTATGAGGACAGGTTGCGTAAAAAAGGGGTAGCACTGCCACTTCACAGCACCAGGGTCCCAGGTTCGATTCCCGGCTTGGGTGACTGTGCGGAGTCTGCACATTCTCCCCCTGACTGCGTGGATTTGCTCCAGGTGCTCCGTTTCCTCCCGCAGTCCAAAGACGTGCCGATTAGGTGGATTGGCCATATTAAATTGCCCTTAGTGCCCAAAGGGGTTGGGTGGTGTTGCAGGGTTACAGGTATGGGGTGGAGGTGTGGGCTTAAATGGGCCAGTGCAGACTCGATAGGCCGAATGGCCTCCTTCTGCACTGCAAATTCTATGTCTATGTCAAAAAAAACTGGTTGTATTCTCTTGAGCTCAGAAGGTAATTGACAGTTGCCAAATGAAATCTATAAATTGATAAAAATTAGATAGGGTGAATACAAACTACTCTCTATAGTGACTGATTTGATTTGATTTGATATTGATTTGATTTGTCACATGTACTGAAGTACAGTGAAAAGTATTTTTCTGCGGCCGAGGGAAGGTACACAGTACGTACATAGGAGACAAAAAGAATAATCAACAGAGAACATTGACCAATGGTACATCGACAAACAGTGATTGGTTACAGTGCGGAACAAGGGGCCAAAAAAAAGCAAATACATGAGCAAGAGTAGCATAGGACGTCATGAATAGTGTTCTTACAGGGAACAGATCAGTCCGAGGGGGAGTCGTTGAGGAGTCTTGTAGCTGTGGGGAAGAAACTGTTCTTATGTCTGGATGTGTGGGTCTTCAGACTTCTGTACCTTCCGCCTGATGGAAGGGTCTGGAAGAAGACAATGATTGGGTGAGAGGAGTCTCTGATAATGCTGTCTGCCTTCCTGAAGCAGCGGGAGGTGTAGACAGAAACTATGTGAGGGTGGCAAGCTGTGTGATGCGTTGGGCTGAGTTCACCATACTCTGCAGTTTCTTGTGATCTTGGACCGAGTAGCTGCCATACCAAGCTGTGATGCAGCCGGATAGGATGCTCTCTATGGCACAAAAATCTAGATTAGGGGACAAAATCTAGACTAGGGGCACAATTTGCAAATTAGAGCTCGGCCTTCTAAGAGTGAAATCAGGTTGCACATTTTCTCAAACAGGTGACGGAAATCTGGTATTCTCTCCCCAAAAATTGTTCAATGGCAGGTAAATGGAGGTGAGAACAACAGAGATCTATTGAATGGTGGAATAGGTTTGAGAAGTGGAAAGGCCCACTCCTGTTCTCAGGTTCAGTTATCTCCAATTGTGACTTTTCTGTATCCTTCTCCAGTATTCCATCAGTCCAATCCTTTCTAAGAAATAAATGTTTACTAATCCTCCTTGCCATAGGGGGCTGTTTAGCACAGAGCTAAATCGCTGGCTTTGAAAGCAGACCAAGGCAGGCCAGCAGCGCGGTTCAATTCCCGTACCAGCCTCCCCGAACAGGCGCCGGAATGTGGCGACTGGGGGCTTTTCACAGTAACTTCATTGAAGCCTACTTGTGACAATAAGCGATTTTCATTTCATTTCATCATTTCATTCCCCCAGTCACAGATAAAAATGACTCTTCCCTTTGATTCTTCTTCTTCTTCGTTTTTACACCCTTCTCTTTCTCTTTTCCTGTCTTCTTTCATTTTGTTCTCTGCCATCCTCGTCTTCCTTTTTGTTTCTCGTCTATCTTTTATGGGCCTCATTTTGAAGTAACTGCTCCCACCATACAGGCAGTGGGCCACGTGATTGGTCAAGCCTCAATGGGACTCCACCACTGAGCTCCTACGCTCTCGGAAAAAACTTGCTAATGCCGCAAGATTGGATATCTGGTGGGTGCCCTGCAGAGCCCAGTTGATCCAGTTAAGGAACAGGTGGCGGGGGATTGGGGATCAATCCAAATGGAACCTCCCAGATGATCAGGCATTCGTGTTCATCCTAACCCCGCAAAAGTAATTTTGAAAACTTTTTCTTACCTTTTTTTGAAGCCTGCAATCCCGTTCAAAGGGATAGTAAAGCCGCTCTTACTCCAAGTACCAAAAAGTGTGCAGACTCTACCTATTGGTCATTGAAAAATGCACCTGAGCTTTATTGATGTTGTTGGATTCTGACTTTTATGCGTTAACAAGTGTCCCATCGATTTCCAATAAGTGCCAGTGCCACCCATATCAAGATCCCCACTGAAATGTTCTGGCCTGGACATTGTTGAGAACATGGTGGGAAATGTTGTGTTGCCATTTGTATCCTGCTACCACTGCCCATCCCTTAGCCCAATGATAAAAATCATCCTTTTTATACTTTGCATAATCTTCTTCTGTGTTATTCTCCCATATGTAATGTACATCAGTTGGCTGGATGGCTAGTTTTTGATGCAGAGGGACATCAATGAGGTTATTCATGAAGGTCCTGCCTTCTGAACCTTGCCCCTCGCCCATGGTGTGGTAACCCTCCAATTAAATCACCACCAGTCAGCTCTTAAAAAGGAGAGCAGCGTATGGTCCTCAGGGACTTTGGCGATGTTTACATATTTACATTTACTATATCCAACCCTTTTATGATTTTAATAACTTTAACTATATAGTCCTCTAAGCCTATACCTCAGTAAAATGAACAGATGCACTTTTCTAAGCTGATCCTGGAGAGATCTAAGTTTAGGTGTGATTCTTGTTGCTTTCCCTGAATCCTCTCTGGAAGCTCAGCACTCTTCAAGGGTTAAACTCTCTGATGGATTTTTAACTAGGATACACTTCTATTGACGCCTAACCCATGGAGAAGAGGAAAACTGGAATAACCAATGTTAACTGGTGCTCCCATTGGAAATTGCAGGGTTCCAAAGCAATGCAAATATTTAATATATGTACTAGTCATCTAGTAATTTTGGTGAGGTCAGTACAGATCAATTAAGACTTAGGTGAAGCATTAACCACTCCAGGCCTGCTGTCCTCCACTGATTACTATTCAATTGTTTCACTTGGGGTGTGCTCCTGTTTTGAACAGGAGTTCGAATAATCAGCATACAACAAATATTTTTTTATTTTTTAGGTGCTGAAGGCAGAATGTTAAAAAATAGTGCAGGATGCATAGAATCTTCATAGCATTTAATCCCCAAATTAATACATCACGAGAAATGCATTTGTTTTGATAAACCCTGTATGTGAAAGATATTACACAGCAGTTAGTGTCATTCCATTTCTGTTGCATAGGATAATTGGCTCTAACTTCTCATATGATTCCATTTTCCAAATACAATTCTGCAGAAGCCATGCTGACATTTACAGTAAGATCACATGTACAATTGTCCCAATACTATTGACGTAATATCATTTTTTTCTCTCCAATGGCAGACAACTTCTATCCTTTCTGATGAAGAGAAATGTGACTTTTCAAAATCCATTTGAAAAGAATGCCTATATATGGTGTAAAATAGTATGTGTTATGAATTTTAATCAAATTCGCTTCTCTTGGTTACTTTGTCGTCAGGTGATTTTTTTTTTGGACTGTCTTATCTGTCCTCTGAGGTACGAAGTGAGCAGTTTGCGCCTGTCTTTACCAAATAAAAGGCTGGTTGCCAATGTCATAGTGAAAGTGGAGATAGTTGAGGCACTGGAAGGGCTAAAAATCGATAAAGAAGATGTAATGGAAAGGCTGGTTGTACTTAAAGTTGACAGGTCATCAGGTCCAGATGGGATGTATCCGAGGACATTGAGGGAAGCAAGGATGGCAATTGCAGATGCATTCGTCATAATGTTCCAATCTTCCTTAAACACTGGGTTGGTGCCAGAGGAGTGGAGAATTGCAAGTATTACATCTTTGTTCAAAACATATGTAAAAATGAACCCAGCAACTACTAGCCAGTCAGTTTAACCTTGATGATGAGAAAGCTTTTTAAAATGATATTCCGAGGCAAAATGAACAGTCACTTGGATAAGTATGGATTAATTAAAGAAAGCCTGCACAGAATTTCTTTTAAAGGCAAATCATTTTTTTTTTTTTTTTAAAGTACCCAATTCTTTTTTTCCCAATTAAGGGGCAATTTAGTGTGGCCAATCCACCTACCCTGCACATCTTTGGGTTGTGAGGGTGAGACCCACACAGACACAGGGAGAATGTGCAAACTCCACATGTACAGGGACCCGTGTCCGTGATCCAACCCGGGTCCTCAGCGCCTTGAGACAGCAATGCTAACCAGTGCGCCACCGTGCCAACCAAGGACAATCATTTTTTTTTCTTTTTAAACGCATTATATTCAAACTTGTATCAAAGTAGGTTACAGCAAATAAACACCCCAGGAAACATTCTTCCCAACAATCAACTATACAGTTTGTACAGATTTTTCTCCTTTTTCACTCCCCCCCCCCCCCCCCCCCCCATCAGCCCCCCTCCCCCAACGCCCCTGCAATGAACAACTCCTCAAATACAGTCACAAACATCCCCCACCTTTTCTCAAACTCCCCTGCTGAGCCCCTTAACTCATACTTTATCTTCTCTAACCGCAGGAAGTCATACAGGTCACCCAACCATGCTGCTACCCCCGGTGGCGATGCCGACCGCCACTCCAGCAAAATTTGTCGCCATGCAATCAGAGAGGCGAAGACCAAGACATCGGCCTTCCACCTCTCCATGAGCTCCGGCTTCTCTGAAACCCCAAATATCGCCACCAAAGGGTCCGGGTCCACTCCCTCCTCCACTATCCTGGCTAAGACTGCGATCACTCCCACCCAGAATCTTCCCAATTTTTCACAACCCCAAAACATGTGCACATGATTCGCTGGCCCCCACTCACACCTCGCACACTACCCCCTGAAAGAACCCACTCATTCTCGCCTGAGTCATATGCACCCTGTGCACCACCTTAAACTGTATCAGGCTCATCCTTGCACAAGAGGAGGTCCCGTTTACCCTTCGCAGTGCCTCACTCCATACTCCCCAATTGATCTCCATTCTCAACTCTGCTTCCCATTTCTCCTTGATCTTCACCACCCGCTCGCCTCCCTGCTCCCCCAGCCACTTATATATATCCCCAATTCTTCCCTCCCCTTCCACATCCGGAAGCAGCAGTCGCTCCAGCAGGGTGTATCCCGGCAATCTAGGGAACCCCTTCCAGACCTTTTGTGCAAAGTCCCTAACCTGTAGATACCTGAACTCACTACCCCCTGGCAGCTCTACCCTCTCCCTTAGCTCCTCCAGACTGGCGAACCCTTCCTCCAAATACAAATCCCTCACCTTGACCAGCCCCACGTCCCTCCTCCTCCTGTATACACTATCCATGCCCCCCGGCTCAAACCCATGATTCTTGCACAGCAGCATTAGCACCGACATCCCTTCCACCCTAATATGTCTCCTCAGCTGATTCCATATCTTCACCGTGGACTGCACCACTGGGCTCCCTGAATACCTACTCGGAGCCATTGGCAATGCTGCCATCACAATAGCCCTCAAACTAGACCCCTTACAAGATTCCTCCTCCATCCTAACCCACTCTACCCCTTCTCCTTCCCACCACCCTTGTCCACATTCGCCGCCCAATAATAATGAAGCAAGTTTGGCAACACCCCCTGCTGCCTCTGCCTCTGTAGCAGGGTCCTCCCCACCCTCAGCACCTTCCCCGCCCATACAAAGTCAGAGATGATTGTGTCCACTTTCCGAAAAAAGGCCTTTGTTATAAAGATCGGGAGAGCCTGAAAGATAAACAAGAACCACGACAGAATATTCATTTTCACTACTTGAACCCTCCCCGCCAACGTTAAGTGCAGCGTATCCTACCTCTTTACATCCTCCCTGGCCTCCTCCACCAGCTTCGTTAAGTTCCACTTATGGAAGCCCGTCCATTCCCTCGCTACCTGAATCCCCAAGTAAATGGCATCCCCCCCTAAATCAGCCTGCTGTGCCAGCTCATTCACCGGGAATATCTCGCTTTTCCCTACATTCAGCTTGTATCCCGAGAACCCTCCAAACCTCTCCAACAGGCCCATAATCCTTCCCATACTCTCGAACGGATCCAAAACATACAGCAAGAGGTCATCGGCATCGAGCGACACCCGATGCTCCCTCTGTCCCCTCATTACCTCCTGTCACTCTGCCGACCCCCTGAGAGCCATCGCCAATGGCTCTATGGCCAGCGCAAACAGCAGCGGCGACAGCGGGCATCCCTGCCTCGTACCCCTGTGTAAGTCAAAACTTCATGAGCTCGTATCATTCGTCCTCACCCTCGCTCTTGGCGCCACATACAGCAACCGCACCCATGCCACAAATCTGAGTCCAAACCCAAACCTTCCCAAATCTTCGAACAAGCACCACCACTCCACCCGATCAAATGCTTTCTCTGCGTCCATGGACACCAACTCCTCCGGTACCAGAGCTCTCGACGGATTCATCACCACATTCAACAGCCGTCTTATATTACTCGCGAACTGCCTGCCCTTCAGGAAGCCTGTTTGATCATCTGCCACCACCCCCGGGCGACAATCCTCCATCCTCCCCGCCAACAACTTAGCCAATACTTTCACATCCGTGTTCAGTAGTGATATGGGTATATACGACCCACATTCCACCGGATCCTTCCCTTTTTTGGGGATTAGTGTGATTACTGCCTGCGCTATCATCTCCGGCAACTCTCCCTTCTCCAGTGCTTCATTAAACGCCCCCAACAGATGTGGTGCCAGGTCCGCTGCAAATTCCTTATAAAATCCTGCCGGGTACCCATCCGGCCCAGGGGCCTTCCCCGACTTCATACCCCTGATACTATCCAGCACCTCCTTCAGACCCAGGGGCTCCTCCAATGCCTGCCTCTTTGCTTCCTCCACCTGGAGAAATTCCAGCTCGTCCAGAAACCACCCCATGTCCCCCCCTCCTCTCCTCCTGGGTCTGCCTCATAAAGTCTCTGGTAATACTCTCTAAATGCCTCGTTTATCTTCCCTGGCTCTGACACCACATCCCCAGCCCCAGTCCGGATCTTCAATATTTCCCTGGACGCAGCCTGCCTCCGCAGCTGGTGTGCCAGTATACGGCTCGCCTTCTCCCCATACACGTATTGCACCCCTCTTGCCCTACGCAGTTGCCCTACTGCCCTCCCCATTGTCAGCCTGTCAAATTGCCCCTGCATCTTTTTCCTCCTTGCCAATCCCTCCACGGTGGGCACCCTCGAATATTCCCTGTCCACCTCCACTATCTCGCTCACTAGTTGGTCATGTTCCGCCCTCCTTTCCTTATCCGCACAAACCGTAAATGAGATAATTTCTCCCCGGACCACTGCCTTCAGTGCTTCCCAAAAATGCCCGCCAACACCTCCCCATTCTGATTGAACTCCACATAATCCCTAATCGCCAACCGCACCTTATCACAAAAACCTCCATCCGCCAACAACCCCGAGTCAAACCTCCACCCCGGCCTCTGCTCTCGTCCTGTACTGAACCGAATATCCAGCCAGTGGGGTGCATGGCCCGAGATAACTATCCCCGCATACTCTGCCCCCTCCACCCCAACCAAAATCTCCCGACTCACTACAAAGTAATCAATCCTCGAATACACCTTATAGACGTGTGAAAAGAAGGAATATTCCCTTCCCCCTGGGTTCTGAAAGCGCCATGGATCCACCATACCTATCCTCTCCATAAACCCCCCCAGCTCCCTTGCCATTCGTACCCTACCCATCGACCTGGGGCTCAATCTATCCCCCCTTGGCTCCAGGACACAGTTAAAATCTCCTCCCATGATCAACTGTTACGTGGCCAAATATGGGATTGCTGCCAGCAACCCCCTCATAAAATCCACATCATCCCAATTTGGGGCAAACACATTTACTAACACTACCGGTGCCCCTTCCAATACCCCACTCACACTCACATATCTCCCACCTGGATCCCTCACCTCCTTCGCACTCACAAATCCCATTTTTTTGCTCATTAAAATCGCCACACCCCTCGATTTCAAATCAAATCCTGAGTGAAAAACTGCCCGACCCACCCCTTCCTTAACCTAACCTGGTCCTTCACACAGAGGTGTGTCTCCTGCAAAAAGACAACCCCCGCTTTCAAGCTCCTGAGGTGCGCGAACACCCGCGACCTTTTAACCGGCCCATTCAGTCCCCGGACGTTCCACGTTACCAACCTTACCGAAGGCTTGCGCCTCCAATCCCCTCTATCGTCTGTCATCTTCCCCACTTAACTCCAGCCACTTTAATGCCACTCTGTACCTAGCCCATCCCAGGTGGCCCCTTTCTTCGCCCTTGACCATGTCATCTCTCATCCTAGCCGTGTCGCAGAAACCCCCCCCCCGCTTTTCTCCTTCCCCTTCTTCCCCCCCCCACTTCCTCTTTCCCCCCTTCCCCCGCCACCCCTCTTGGCCTTCTCCCCCACCACCTTACTTCCGTTCACCAGCATAACCTGCTAGCGTGGCTACCCCTGCCCAAAGGCACATCCTAATAAGGCCAATCATTTTTAACCAACTTGAAGATTAAACCATATCAATCTTTGATATTCAGTGAAAAATGGATGATATTTAGCCAGGAAATTAAAAACTGGTAATTGAAACACTTGGAGCCAGAAAATGCTCAAACATTTGTAATGTGGCCCAAGCAATAGGATACAGAAGATTGGAGGTTCATATTTAAATGAAACATATTGTAGATCTACCAGAATTATTCAACAACTTACATATATATAGCATCTTTAAATGTAGTAAAATGTCGCAGTGCATTTGACGTGAGCGTTATCAGATTAAATCCTGGAGGAACTAGCTCAACAAGAGGACTGGGACACTGCACAGGATACAAGTTTCTTAACTTTTCAAAAGTGATTGATAACCTTCCGCTTGTCAGACTTAAAGAAGGTCCAGATGTGCTAAACCAGTGGCTGGGTTAAAATGAGCTTGGGTGGAGAAAGTGGCCAGAGGATCCTGTTTTTATTGTGTTGGACAGACATGTGCAACAATTGGAGCTGATGAGAAATGATAGCTAGATAAGAACTAGTTTTATTATCTGCACTCCGTTAAATGGCATACGCCAACTTAAAACTACTTTCCCGGTTCATTTTCCATGCAGTTTCCCTCCTGTAGCTTTATTTATCAAACAACTAACACTTTCTTGCATCATCCACCATTACATACAACCCTAAAGTCTACCAATAAATTACTGAAAAAGCTGCTTGATCTAGGTCCTTTATAAATGATTAACTTATTTCATTTGCTGTATTGATTGCTGCCTTTATATCCCACCTATTAGTATATATCTTATTCCATCCTGAATTAATATATCCAATGCTTAATCTGGTGTTTTGGTATAAATGGAATTGTGGTAATATTTGGAGAGAACTAACTTCTGATTTTTGTATAAACATTTAAATAAACTTCCTTGAAATGCATCCTGCTATTTATGTGGCTTTTCAAATTAATCCTTAGGAGGGCACTGTACACTAATCCTATACTAAACTGCCACGGTTTTTGCTGTGAAACTTACATTGTCTCCACTGTACTGTACGCTTTCATATTATGCTAACGGTACACCTCTCCAACTGTGATAATCCTATGCTTTGTGAATGGTATATATTATATTAATATTAACTTACAGTTTTGTCTAAACATCCAAATAACATAATAAGACAAAGTTATCCTTTACCATCTCCAAACGGTACTGAACTGTCTCTCTTTACCATGCACACTCTTGACTGAAGTACCAAATTGTCATTCTACCGCCAATTTTGGTTGGTGTAAAGTAGCTTAAAGCACATGTGATGCAAATTTGGCAGAATAATCTGGGAGTCAGGTCCTAAACTGGCTCCAGCATGCACTAAAATTACTTGTACTTGACACAGATTGGAGAATAACTTCAATGTGGTCTGAAGTCTAGTTTCTAAGTGGCAAAATTGTCTTGATGATTTATGAGTATGGAATTGAATCTTCTTCATGCCAAGAAGAACCAAAATCTCCAACGTGCACTCTCGTAACAATACAGTTAGACAGGGAGCCAAGACCTGTGCCATGAACATGGAGGGGTCTCTCTTGGCAGAAAGAGCATGACTCTCATTCAGCAGTTTAATTTTGTTTCTTCAAATATGCTTCACATTCGACAACAGAGATGTCCAATCTATAGGCGAGGCAGACAGATGGAACCTTTAAGCTCTGTTGATTGGATGCTGACACTGAGCGGTAACTTATTCCTTTTTGTGCATTTATTTATTTGCTGACTTGATTGAATTTTATAGTCCTGTACATTTGGAAACAATTATTTTCTTTTTCGTGCTGCAGCAGTTTAATTGGTGGAGAAATCCTACATCAGTAGATGAAGATCTGTTGGCATTAGCAACTTAAGCTATAAGCAAGGCAATATGGTCCCTTAAGTCTATGTTGTGTGCACCTGTGGGGCCCATGAAGGCAGGAGCTTAGATACATGACAGAAACATATCTCAAACCAGTTATAACTAGAACCATAAAGTGACATTCCAGTGGTTTGTATCTACAATATATTTTTGGGAAGTGGCTCCTTACAAATCCTACTTTGTCCTTTTTCTATATTTTACTTATTCTGCATTAACGACACATTGTATTAGGCAACACTGCTCGATTTTAGGCTATAAAAGCTTAGTCTACTAACCTCATCCACTAATCCCATATAGCTTTCTAACTGTGTTACATTGTATACAGGTATCAAATTCTGCACTCAACTGGTTGTACTAGTTTTCTCAACTGAACCGGCTGCTTGAATTAATGCTTCTTTAAATAATAGCAGAAGATATTAGAAAGTTATTTGCGACATATGATTAGTATTGCATATGGCTAATAAATGACAAGCTTAACCAGGCGTTTATCCGTGTTACACCAGATTTGCATGAAAGTGATCCCGAGTTCTTTGTTGTCATCAAGTCAAGGGGACTAACACCCACCTGCCCCCGAAGGCTCAGGGAGAGAATTATCAATGACATTGTGACAATTGCTAAGAACTGGCAACACTACAAGCAACGGCAAACCAATAGCAATGACTAAACTGGGCACCATAATTGATGGCACAGGCAGAATTAACCAGTTGGAAGTTCCCAGTTCAAAGGGAGATGTATATAAATGGACAAAACTTCTCCTTCCAGACATGTTCCTCAAACTTAATTAATAGAGGCAAATGTAAATACATGATGGGGACCACGACAATGGAAAAACAGAAGCAGAACGCGTGAACTCACTCAACCTAAAGTGACTTTGCAATTTATGATTTATGGTTGCTTAGTGGAGATTTTTAACATATTCCACTCATGTTCCATTCAATTTATAGGAGTATTTTAAAGTACCTAATTCTTGTTTTTCAATTAAGGGTAATATAGTGTGGCCAATCCACCTATGAGTATGAAAGGAGTATTCTTATAGCCACCGAAAATTAGTTAAAGCAATTGACTGAGCCCATTTTATCACAGTATTATATCCTTTGGGATACAACATTTTGCCTGTGATTTTTAAAAAAAATAGACCTTTGAATTTCATTCAAAGAATAAAAATGCCCTGCGAAAACAAAGGTCACTTTTCTGGACTGTGCTAATGCCTCTCAAAAATGATCTGCAACTATCCTATTTAGACATTGCCAACCATTGCCAGAAATAGAAACTTTTAAACTGACTAACAGACCATTCGGCCAATCGAGCCCGTTCCACCATTCAACATAATCATGGCTGATCCTCTATCTCAACACCATATTCTCGCTTTCTCTCCGCACCCTTTGATGCCTTTAGTGCCTGGAAATCTCTCTACTTCTTTCTTAAATCTATCGAGTGACTTGGCCTCATGTGGTAGAGGATTCCATAGGCTCATCACCCTCTGAGTGAAGGGGTTTCTCCTCATCTCAGTTCTAAATGGCCTACCCCACCACCTCAAACTGCGACCCCTTGTTCTAGACCCTCCCCCCCACCCAGCCAGAGTAAACCATCCCTGCATCCAGTCAGTCCAGCCCTGTCAGAATTTGATACATTTCAGTGCGAGCCCCTCTCATTCTTCGAAACGCCAGTGATTAGGCCCAGTCCACCTAATCTCTCCTGGTATGACAATCCTGCCATCCCAGGCAAAAGCCTGGTGAATAGTGAAGGTGGCATCGTGTAAAGGAGGGAATTGAAAATGCATGTTTATATGGTGCACATAAAACACGTGTAATGTGTTATTACGCTTCAATTGATTTGAGGTCATTATACTTAACTGCAATAAGTGATTACATTTTTGGGGGGCAAATATTTCTCGCAATCGCTTTTCCCTCTTGAAATCTTTGCAGTCCGAATTTTCCAATTATAAAACAGGTATTTATATCTGTCTGTCGGTGAACTTGATCGGGACGACGAAACACCTCGGATTCAGATGAATCACTGCCCAGCAATGTGAAATCTTTGAACGCACGCGTCTTGACACCCATTCCCAACGGAGTGTGCTTCCCATTGACAAAGCTTGAGGGACACTTTGCTGGAGTGTGGCTTGAGGGACACTTTGCTGGAGTGTGGGCCCAGCCCACCACCCTGCCCTGCTCCTGTCTGAGGACCCTTGAAAGAGTGAGCGTCGTCTGGTGACACAGATCCGGAGGGACAACTTATTCATTCTGAACTCGGAAAATGTGAGCCGAGGCTGGGGGCGGAGGGTGAGGTGGGGGGGGGGGGGGGGTGCGGAGGGTGAGGTGGGGGGGGGGAGGGGGGGGAGCCAGAAGACTTATTTAAAAAAAAACTGAAATCTAACAAATGGTAAGGACTGAAGGAGTAGAGAGGGCGGTACGTCAAGGGGTGGTGGGGGGGGGGGGGGGGGGGGGGTCAGTCACAAAAGTGCCTCAGTTCCCTTTCTATGATACACACAGCAGGAGAATCCCTTTGCTTTATAAAATCTCTTGGCAGGATCTCTATCACCCTGTGGCAGACGCCTCACAATCTAATGTGCTCAATGGGAGAGGAGGGGTGGGGGGGGGGGGGGGGGGAGTTAAGATGAAAAGCCCCCTATCAAATATCCACAAAACTGAAGCAGAATACCACATGGACAGTGCTTGCTACGGGGTTGCAATTCTACCCGTGATAGAGAGTGATTCGGCAGTGAAAATATCGCTCTCATGGTACAGTACACCTTGCAGTACCCAAATTAGTCAAAACAAAGTCTTCATTAAATGTCCCAAATCATATCCAACTCCCCACCTCCCCTCCAGCTCCCCGGCACCAGCTCGTCCTCAGCAAACTGAATGGGGTCTGCACCCATTGAAAATGGCAAGTGGTTAGATCATCCACACAGAATGCCGCACGTTCTTGGTTAGCAACCCCCCCCCCCCCCCCCCCCCACCCACACAACAACACACCCTCTCTCTCTCTCCTCCCCCTCCCACTTTCCCCGGAGAAAAAAAAAGGTGAGTGTGTGCACTCAAAAGGTATTCTGTGTGGGTCTGGTACGTTTTCGCAGCGAACACGCCCAAATAGATTAGATAGATATATAGAACCTGGGGGGGAAGATCCGGCGTCTCATTGTGGCGGATGCCTGAGACCCGGTGTGATTTCCATCCCAGCCTCGCATTGCAATCTCCAGACGTGTGACACGCATACAGATGATGGTTAATCTGTAAAAAAAAACACCAGGAGCGCAGGATATCGATTCTCCGCTGGGATTTACAATGGTGGGGAGGGAGAGAGAGGGGGGTGTCGTTTTTACTTTGGGTGCATGAGCTGAGATCACAAGGGTCAGTTTTGCTTCCAAAATACCCTGGACTGTCTCTGCCTGGGATTCTGATTAAGCTGCAGGAAAAGAATTGCATCCAGCGACACACATACACACACACACACACACAACTTCAGACCATGAACAGGAAAACCAGGCGCTGGCTTTTTCACATCTTCCTCTGCGTGGGAATCGTGTATCTGAAAATCGGGTAAGTCGGTTTTCGGGGAAAGACCGCCGTGTCTCGACGTGTCAGTGTTTTTTTCATTGCAGGCTTTGACGATATGATTGTGTTTTTGTATGTGTGTGTGACTTTAATAACACAGTTTGCTGGTGCGGTTAAATCCTGAAAACTCGCCGAGTTGCGTCTGCCTAACACACGCTCTTGAGGAGAGATCATTCTATCAGGAGTGAGCCATTAAGAAAAGCAATGTGCGAGTTAAATCATACACGAAGCGTTTGCCTTGAGGAAAGCGAAGTGGGAACGGTTCTGTAGTATGGTGCGGGGCTGCAGAATAAAACGATGTTGTTTTTTATATTCCCTAACCTGGACTCAAAGTGCACCACCCATACTGCACGGAACCTGTAACTTCAACTTCCACCCCAACATTCACCCAGCAGCATTACTAAATCATATAGGTTATTCTTAGTATGGGTCAATGTGAAATACGGTGCAGTTGGCGGAGCTGGCTTTAGCTGTGTCTAGCTGTCCTGGGAGTAATGAAGGAGTTTAATGCAGATAGGAGCAGGAAACGCGGTTCCTTTTTTTGTTGTTGGCACCGGGCTCTCTCTCTCCTGGGGAAACATAGATTGATATGGAGACTCGGAGCGAACAAATAACACAGTGAGATAGCTCAGATGTGCACAGTCGCGTTCTCCAAGCCCGTCCTATAGATCGAGCACTAAATACAGAATGGGATGGCACTGCCGTGCAGATTTAACCCCTTTCTGCCCCGAGATCACTTCATCTCTTCCAGCACAACTCTTAAAATGGGCATGTACAGATCGGGTAAACTGTTCGAGGGGGGAAGTTTGTAAGAGAATTCCTGAAACAGAAGTGTCAGAACTGCTCCAGCCGGAATATTGTCGCGATTGGCCCAATACCAGCCCCAGGTTATCACTCGATTGAATAAGTTAACAAGTTTCGTTGTATAGACGGGGCCACATTGAGAGGTGGGCAGGTTTATTTCAACCGGTTCATATCAGAATGCAGGCGAATTGATCAAATGAACGCCAACAGTGTTCAAAAGCAAGTTGCACGTTTTGATTGATGTGAGATTGTTTAGTATCCAGTGAGGTACATCATTTGCTCTTTGCTATTTTAATGCCACAGCATTTGCCACTTGTCTCCCATATTCTCTGTCATGTGGCGGACTTCCCGGGACGGACTGTGTACCACATCCCAAAGATAAATGGAGGCTGCGAGCTCCTTCACTTCATCAAGACCCTCGCTCATCAGTGTTTAGATTTACCTGACCTGATCAAACCCTAGCGTTCCAAATAAAACTTTACAGATAGGAGAGGAGCTTTGAAAAGCCATGCTATTTCTGCTCAGTTGTTGATATCGATCAAAGTAAACCTTCTATCAAAAGAATTGGACAAACAAAGTTAGCTGAATGGCCCACTGGATACGACTAAACCCATGGAAATGACGAGATCATAAAACAAGATACTGTCGAACCTTATCAGGAAACACTCATCTATGATTTTAAAATGACTCGATTGTATTTATGCAGCGAATTACATGTTTGGGGTTAATAATTAGTTGTGGTGCTTGCTCTCTTCCTCAATGTCTGCCTCTATTCACTACAGCGGATTCTCCTCGGTGGTGGCGCTGGGTGTGAACATTATCTGCAGCAAGATACCGGGACTGGCACCTCGTCAGCGGGCGATCTGTCAGAGTCGCCCCGATGCCATCATCGTCATCGGGGAAGGGGCTCAGATGGGAATCAACGAGTGTCAATTCCAGTTCCGATACGGCCGCTGGAACTGCTCTGCACTCGGCGAAAGAACCGTCTTTGGCAAGGAGCTGAGAGTTGGTATGTTTGAGAACGCAAACTCTGCCGTCTATTGCAACCTGCCACGGTGCAAGATATCGATATAAGACCACTGGATAGCAGGGAACTGGGTCTGAAATATACAGGCAATAAGCAAAACAAACTATAGTCTTCATGTTCCACAGTCTGGCCAATTTCACATGGTATGCTTAGAATCACCCAATCACAACCAGTCCCTCTCTGGAACCAGTCCTGTCAACTTGTCCAAATAGACATGTCGAATTTTGAGTAAAATGTCAATTTCTGTTGGTTACAATTTTGAACACGCGGCTGTTTATGGGTCCTTTATGCCATAGTCAATATCTGGCTCACCAGAAGAATCGATAGACCATTTTTAATTACTCGCTTTATTTAAGAATAAACCAAAGTGTGCCTTCAAGTTGTGCTTTTGAAAGTAACCCAAATCTCATATTTTGGGGCCTCTAAAACGAAACAATCAAAAAGCCCTTTCACTTTCTACAGGTGGGTAGATTTTGTTTTGCTATTGGGGTTAACTCCTGTGACGACCCCCGGGTCTTTGCCAATCCCTTTAAGCAGCGCTACTCTCCCACCCATGTGAATCAGCAACACCAACTTAGCAACAGCAGACAAATGCTACCAGTCTTTGCAGCATGGGCAGTTTATTCAAATCATTGTCAAACTTGAGCGTCCGCCAAAGCAGCAGTTTCCTTTGAAACGCCCGGTGATTATTGACTCTTAGACGCGTAATGCGGTAAACATTTGATCAAGTCTGACTTCAAAGAAGGTGTAAGTTTCGTCATAAACAAACCCTTAGCCCATGACACAGAGCCAATTACCTGGCTCTAAATCACGTGCCTCTCTGAGTCAGTCGATATGTTTATCCTGATTTTGTAAAAATCCGTGGAATAAAGGATGGGAGTTTAGGAATCATGTCCTGTTTCTGTGAGGGGGGTAATTACCTCCTGCTATCTATTGCGGCGGCTCCTGTTTTCCCATGTGTGTAAATGTAATCTCAGCGGTACACATTCAAAGGGTCTCGCTGCAAATTATAGAACTGCAGGTCCCCAAGATGATGGTCTGGAGGCGACTCCATTCAGAATGCACAGCATTGAGGTGCAGCCAATGACATGATGCAGACGCACATTTCAACAACGCACACACCCGCCATGGTGGAATATCGACTGCGGTGATGATCGCTCTGAGGCGAATCCTCAATTTTCAACTGTCCAGCTCTCACCCCAACTTGGTGTGTGTGACTCATTCTCGTCCCCGACTTCCTTATTGCCGGAAGTTGCCACCTTTCAACTTCATCCAGAAATAAAGGATGTGAACCAGCAGACTGTTAACATACGTACAGAGCCATACATACAACTGCCAACAATTTCACAAAGGCAAGAACGCAAGATGCTTTTGTTAACTCAGATGACAATTCGGTGCTTTGTAATTAAGGCCGAAGCAAAACACGAGCAGCATGTTATTGGATGTGTGATGAACGACTTTGGAATGTGATTTTTAAAAAAAGAAACCTTTAAAAAAGTCGCATTCAGTGTAATGAACTATCTCCCACTGTAACACCGTTGAGAATAATCGTTTGCCCGAGGTAGCCTTCTATCTGATAGTTTGTACTTATAGTTTGGCATGATGTTCAGTGAACACAGTCTGATGTGTTTTCTACCTTTTGACGTTGACCCGAGTTTCTTGTAACCATTTAAGTATTTTTAATCTAAAAGAGAAAATGCTGGGAAATCTCAGCTGGTCTGGCAGCATCTGCAGGGAGAGAAGAGAGCTCACGTTTCCAGTCCAGGTGACCCTTTGTCAAGGCTGTAAAATATGTTTATAACTCAGGCACAATATTCTTTCCATCACTTTGGATTTGACCTGAAACTAGTGAACTTTATGAGTTGCAAACTTGATGTCTTTGTTGAGATTTAAATTAAGACTTCTATAAAATACTCTAAATGTATATTTTTTTGTAAAAAAGAAAGTAAAACATGAGGTGCTATTAAGCAAACTAATACGTGTGTCCCAATATCTTGATTACAGGAAGCAGAGAAGCAGCCTTCACTTATGCTATTATTGCTGCCGGAGTAGCTCATGCCATTACTGCTGCATGCACCCAGGGAAACCTGAGTGACTGCGGCTGTGACAAAGACAAACAGGGCCACTACAACCAGGAGGAAGGCTGGAAATGGGGAGGCTGTTCTGCGGACATCAGATATGGAATTGGATTCTCCAAAGTGTTTGTAGATGCAAGAGAAATCAAACAAAATGCCAGGACTCTGATGAACCTGCACAACAATGAAGCAGGGCGCAAGGTAAGACTGATCGCCACTTGTCTTGAATGGAAAGAAGTAACAAAAAATATATGTTGCATTTTCTGATCCTTCAACTATATTTGAAGAAATGGAACACAAATGAAATAACAATTAAAATCATAGAATACCTGCAGTGCAGAAGAGGGCCATTCGGCCCATCGAGTCTGCACTGAACCCCTGAAAGAGCACCCTAACCACGCCCACTCCCCCGCCCCATCCCCATAACTCCACCTACCCTTTGGACACTAAGGGGCAATTTAGCATAGCCACCTAACCTAATTAGGTATTAATATCGAGGTGTTTCCCAAGCAAACAGAATGACATAACATATGCACAATTCCATTATCCAAGATAAATACTTTTCACCAATATTATTTATGCAGAACCATTTTAAAAGATGGTTTTAACTTTAAACCGGAATTCTAGATCACATTCGTTCTTTGGGTTTTGAGGATCTCCATTGCACAATTCCATACAGCCAAACATGTGGGGAAAAGAAAATGTTCATAGAATCCCTACAACGCAGAAGGAGGCCATTTGGCCCGTGGAGTCTGCAACGACCCTCCGAAAGAGCACTCTACCCAAGCCCACTTCCCCACCCTATCCCAATAACCCTTAACCTAACCTGCACATCTTTGCACACTAAGGGGCAATTTAGCCTGGCCAATTCATCTAACCTGCCCATCTTTGGACTATGGGAGGAAACCAGAGCACCCAAAGGAAATCCACCCACATACAGGGAAAATGAACAAACTCTACAAAGACAGTCACCCGAGGTTGGAAATGAACCCAGGTCCCTGGCGCTGTGAGGCAGCAGTGCTAACCACTGTGCCACCGGATGTGATTCGTTGCTAAATTTATTTCAGATAATTGTTGGATTTTATGAAACATTCAGTGTCGTATTTTTGTGCCACTGTGTAGAAAGTACAGGGTGAAAATGGGTTTAAAAGGAAAACATCATATCCTCACACACAACGATATTGTTAATAGTCTAAATCCGCATAACCAAATATGTAACTAAAAAGGGTGCTGAGGTAATATGCATTTTTCACAATCATCTAAGATGCTAAAACCCAAGCTATGTTCTGATTGTTGAAACTGTGAATTTGTCTCGATATAAGATTTTGGTGGTTTGATTGGAAGTGCAATGGTTGTTGTTTCTGCAGTTGTAGTTTACAATTTTAACATCATTTTTCAAGATGACATTAGGCTGACTACTGAGCTGAGAATTCACAGCAGTGCAAAGCAATATGGTTGCATTGCCTACTTTTCACTGGCACCAGTTGCTTTTAAAGCTCTTTTTCCCCTTGTGCACAATCAATCTGGAACACATATAAATCACCAACAAAGACACTGAAACTAATGGTGCATATATTATTTTCACTTGGGCTGGTAGACTTTTGTATTCAAGCTTTGAAAAATGCCCTTCAACTTTAACTGATATGGTGACTCATAGATTATAAATAATTACTTCATGTTTTGAAGCAAAGTATATTTTGGATAGGCTACAAGAAAGGCAATTATTATGTTATAAAACCAGAGAAAGAAAAATGGTAGCTTTTATACATATAAAAAAAGGTACTATAATCATAAAGGAATTTAGCAATCCTTTTATTTTTAAGAGTGAGAAAAGTTACAACTTCATCATAATGGCATTTAATGCAAGAGTCCAATAATATATATAATATATTATATGAAAGATACTTCAAGACTAATTGTGCATCTATCATTCCATTTTCTCAATTATAACATCATATTTGTTTCTCATTAATTATGTCATAAACTATTACTCAGGCATATCTTAAGGCACCTAGCACTGAAGGAATAATATTATAAGGAGGAATCCGATAATTTCCCCATTATCCATAGTTAGAAAAATGAGACAAAACTTTCCTTTCTTATATTTAAAAAAAATGATCACACCCCCTTGAAAGCTTGATGATAGATGTGTGGATGCCTCAGGGCTCCAGATTATCACCTGGTTCTAACCACATGATTTTCTTCCATAACTACTTTACCAATGCCACGTTATCATATTCAAAATTGCATAACACCACAGCATGATATTATTATTTCCCACGCCTTCTTGACATTTTTGAGGAAGGGATTGCTCAAGTGTACATCGGAAAGCGTGTAGATGCAGCTCGAGACGCAGAAAGCCTTCAATGTAGCTCAACATGAAAATCTGTTGTGCAAGCATAAGGTAAAACGAGGGAATTGACTGGAAGAGAGAAAGCGCCAGGTATAGTTAGTGGAACAGTATGGATTGTGGAGATGTACTGTGTGGAGTGCTTTGAGGATTATTGCTTGGAGATTTCTGTCTCTATTCTACACAAACAACCTTGATACAGAAATGCAATGCTAGCTCATCAAGACTAGAGGGAGCAGGGTCAGTTGAGGCTGATGAAGCAGAATAATTTAGATGAAATTAGCAATTCCGCAGAACTATAACGGATGTAATTAAAAAGGCATAAGTATAAGGTTTTTTAGAGCAAAAAGGAAAAAATAGGCGGCATTCATATTTGAATGATTAATGTCAGACAAGCTTACCAAGAAGCTCAAAGATTGGAAGTGATAGTAGACTCAACTTGCGGCAATCAACAAAGCCAATATCTCAAAAAATTATTGGCAGAGTATAATTGAACTGTAGGATGCTCAGTAAAACTGCAGCTTGAGTACTGCATTCAGTTTGGAGCACTGAGCTATAGGCTTGTAGGCAGTGCATGGCAGGGCCAGTGAGGCTGGCCTCTCTTGTCGGAAGATTAGAAAAAAGCAAACTCTTCAGCCTTGAAAGAAAGTAAATGAAAGACAACTTTAAAGAGGTATAAAAACACACTAAGTACATCAGAAAAAGTTAACTTGGGGCATTATTTCAAATGAAACTAAAACTGTAGGCTTTGGGGCATCAAAGGTGGGTTCCGAGATAATGTCAGGAAGTGCCTCTTCAAGCAAAGGGTGATCTACACATGGCATGCTGTAATGGTGAGGGAATAAGTTTCAATGGAAAGTTGAACTTGGGACAGGAGGGTTCCATTTAGCCAATTGGGTCTGTTCCACCATTATATGAGAACACAGCTGATCCAAACCTCAATACAAATCACAGTTTTAAAATTAATAGTTGTTCTAGTGTCAGTTGCCATTTGCGGAAGAGAATGCCAAACTTCACCCACCCTTTGCAATAAGTAGTGCTTCCTAATTTCACTCCTGGAAGGGCTGGTTCTAATTTTTCCAGTATGATGTCTAGTCCTAGACCCCCCAACTAGTGGATGTAATTTCCCCTTATCTACCCTATTTGTTTCCTTTATTTCCTTAATATCTTGAAAGCTTTGATCAAACCATCTCTTAACCTCCTCAGTTTAAGGGAATACAATCCTCGTTCCTTAAACCTCTCCTTGTTGCTACCCCCTTAGGTATCATTTTAGTAAATCTACACTTCACTCCCTCCAGGACCATGAAGTGAACTGAATGAAGCCCCTCATTTCTAATTTATCTTTGCAAATAGCTGGACATTTAATAATATGAGAATAATCAAATGCAATGACAATATGCAGAATCCATCGTAATGTTGCACGATACTAGAAAAAAAACAATTCAATTAATTTAAGAATAATCCACGGGTGGAGTCTTTTGAGGCATCCAGGGTCTCAATGCTATCTGGAGAGCAGGGTAGAGATCCACATTGTCTCTTTTCAGAAGGCCTGCCGAAGCACATACCAATCAGACTCTGGTGGGCCTATCCCTGGAATCAAGACCTCAATAATGGAGGTCTTGACTGCTGAGAGCTGCTAGCCAATCAAAGGTCATCAATTCTCGTGGTCAGCAACTAGAGTGGCCATGGTTTCTGCCAGAAGGATCGGCACCGGAGTCCCCGGATTACAGACAGAGCCAGGTCACAGGTGGGTAATATGGCGGGGAGAAGGATGCAGGGAGGTTGACAGCAAGGGCAGGGGGGATGACTCTCAACAGGAACCCGCCTTCCTGATGTCCAATCCCTTGATCAGGCAGTGTGTCTATTGTTGAGGGAACCCCCTCCCACTGAATAGGTGACAAGCTGACAATTTTACCTGTAGTGCACGCCTGATGGCAACAGACCTGTCTGCATCTGGGTTAATACCAGCAGCAGTGGGATGAGACTCTTCAGTGGTCATTAATTGACCACTTGAGGCCTCAATTGGCAGCGGGGCAGGAAGGTTAACCATGGGCTTTCCCACCCAGAACTTAATTCTGGCAGAGGTGGAAAGATAGCAGGGTTCCAATATGCCACCATCCCACCCAATAAATGCCCTTCCCGTCTCCAAGCTCACCACCAGAGAGCACAAGATTCCGGCCCAACTTTATTTACAGCAAAAAATTCCACGGCTAATTTGGCGAACACGTATCCTAATTTTCCTCATCGAGATCACAAAGACAGGTGACATGAGAAACCAAAATGTTGTGTTGCTGCCATAGGGAGGTACTGTACTCTTCCTCATGCAATCCATTCCTCTGTTACATGATATATACCAGGTCCCAGTATCATTCGATGCTATCAGACACTGCCTTGTGTCAAAGAAATTAATAGCACTAAATCTATATAATGCTCCAAAAGTCCCTGTTCACCTGCAAAATCCGTATATATGATGGAGCTCAAGACCTTAAGGTAAGTTATGGATCAGTCCCCAGATGTTTTTTGTGCTTTCTCAGTTCCAACCATATGTTAATTGCATAGATTTCAATGTATCGCACAAGTATTTTAAGTTGGTTCGCTGGGGACAGAAGAATATGAGCGTAAGCTATCACAGCTATTAATAATGTAACCAACAAAGAACAAAAAACACTGCTCATATGGCTCGTTTTCTGGACATCACACAACACAATACAATGCAAGACGTGAGATTGGGCACTGGGTTGTCTGTGCGTTGTAAGCATTCAAATGTCCATAACAAGTATGTATCTATAGCAATTCCCACAATTCCAGAAATCATTGGGATTGTATGATGTTGCATGCATGATTTTAGTTTACTACCTGTGGATTCTGCTGCATTTGATTATCGAGGAGCAGCTTTAATAACCTATCCATTCCTCTGTCATTATGTGGTAGCCCCTGGCCATTCTGTTTTTTTGTGTTCTTGGTTGATGTGAAGATGGATATTAAACAGAAGGAGGAGATCTGTCTGTCAGAGATTTTTAGACTTTGGAGACATAGTTGTAAGGAGCTTGGGGCACACCTTTGTGTGTTAGAGGTAGCAGTAGATAGAAAGTAGTGGAATATGTTACATTGAGTGATGTGGAATTTGTGAAACAGCTGCATCACCCTGATGACCTGAAGCTTTTTGAGATACCAGGCTTATTTCAGTGATGTCCGTTTTGTGCTACATGTTGTAGCTAGTTGAGAGGTAACCAATAACTAAACAGGAGAGAGAGTGCAAATATAGGCAAGAGGAAGGTTCAGTGAGGTGTAAGCCTCTTTTCAGTGTGAGTCCAAGAAGGGCTATGCGATCATTTTGAACCTGGATGATCTTTCCTGAATGCCTATGAAAAATGGAATGTTTGCGCAAATGGTGTGTTCCTATTTTATGTCTGAGTCAACATTTTCCTAGATTTCTTCCGAATGATAGTGGCTAATGTTTAGGAAGCTCAGGGTTTGTAATTCCAAAGAAACCACTGACAAACCAACTCCTCTTCCCAGCTCCCACACTTGCTGACATTATAAATAGTGTCTTCTCCTTGGGGACTATCCAACTCTCTGCTACACATGTCACTAGATCAACACAGAAGGAGGCCATTCGGTTTGTCACGTCCATGGCTGCTCACTGCAAGAGCAACTCAGTTAATCCCACTCCCAGCCCTTTTCCTATAACCCTACAAATTGTGTCTCTTCATGAGTTCATCTAATTTCCTTTTGAAGCTGCAATCAAATTTGTCTGCAGCAAACTCAGGCAGTGTGTTCCATCTCCTAAACACCCGCTGCACAGAATTCCTATCTTTCCGTTGGTTCATTTGCTAATCACCTTAACTCAGTGTCCTCTGGTTTGTGAACCTTCTCTACTTACTCGGTCTACTCCCTGCAAGATTTTGAACACCTTTATCAAATCTCTTATTGCTGAGCATGTGTCCTTACAAAATATTGGCCCATCACCAATCTCCCTTTCCTGGTTATTATCCTTAAATATGTTACTGCCTCACGGATCCATTTCCACTGTTCCTGCAACTCCTTTCATTCAACTCCATCAGGTTTCCACTCCTCCACAAAAATTAACTGGTCTGTATTAAAGTTATGAATGATATTCTCAGCAACCGTGACCATAATTAATTGCCCTCTGTGTTAGCCTTGACCCATTTATAACCAGTGACAATGTTCACTGCAACATGCTCCTCCAATATTGCTCATCTGTTGTTCTGCTTGGTCAGTTCAATCTTTCTTGGTTCCTCTTACCGACGTAATGGTTGCCCAAACAATGACTTCACTTCTAATCCCTGCACTTTAACCTTCTGAGTCCTCCTAGCATCTATCCTTAGTCCTTTTATTTTTCTCGTTTACATGCTTACCCTTGACAGCTTCCACACACAAGCTGAAAACATCCATCTATGCGGTACATTGGTTTCCAGTCTCTCAGCGCCTCAAATCAAAAATGCTAATCGTGTTTAAATCCTTCCATAGCCTCAAACCTCCCTGCCCAGTAGACTTGCCCAGTAGTATAATGCTCCTGATTTCTCCAGCCTTCTGTCTCCTGTTTGTTATATATGCCACCTCTCTTTGTCGCACCATTGGTAACTATGCTTTGGTTATCTAGATACCAGACTGGAATTCTCTCCTCAGCCCTCCTCCTTTAAGGTTTCTCTTTGACTGAACTTTTGTTATTCCTTCTAATTTATCCTTCTTTGCCTTTGTGTTCAATTTTTGCCTTCTATGGAGTGCCTTTGTTTTTATTTCTTGACTAAAGGTTCCATATACGTGTAAAAGCAAAAGGTAGCAAATGCTGGTAATCTGAAATTTGAAAAAGAAAACCCCAAATGCTGGTCAGGCACCATTGGTGAAAAGAGAAACCAGGTTAAAGTTTCATCTCAACAACCTACCATCAGAACTGGAAAAAGCTAGGGATGTAACAGGATTCAAGCCAGTACAGAGGTAGAGGAAGGGTGTGTGGTGGGGGGAGGGGGGTGTTGGAGGGGGGGAGGGGGGGGGGGGGAGAAAGAACAAAAGAGAAAGTCTGTGATAGGATAGAGATATGAGGAATCAAATGACAAAAGGGACAATGGTGTAAGGCAAAAGGAGATGGTAATGGGACAAGTAAAGATCAAAAGCTCAGTCTAGAGAAGGTGTAAATTGCAAAAAGAGAATCTTTGCCAGCAGCTTCCATCTGAGAAAAAACGTGAGCAGTGTTTATAATTTAAAATAGTTGAAGTCCATGTTGAATTGGGAAGGTTGTAAAGTGTCTAATCAAAAGGTGAGGTGCTGCCCCTCAAGCCTCTGTTGACCTATATTTGTGCAGTGTAGTGGCCAAGGCCAGAGTGAGATTGGCGTTGATAATTAAAATGGCTGGCGAAGAATTACACTTGCTGCCTAACTGGGGCTGTTCCACAAAAGGGCCGCCTGATCTGTTTTTGGTCTCCCAATTCTAAGACGAGACCACACCGTAAGCAGTGAATGCGGTACACTAAATCGAAAGAGGTACAATTAAACGCAGGTTTCAACTGGAAGAAGTGTTTGGAGCCCTGAATGATAGGTAGGGAGGAGGTGAAAAAAACAGGTGAAACATCCCCTGTGAATGCATAGGAAGGTTTTTGGGAAGGGGAATAATGCTGGGGATGATCGATGTCTGGATCAGAGTGTTGTTCTTGCTGAGAGACTACAGTTGCTTTAGTTGTATCCTTGGACTTCTTGTCATTCCATCGTAATTAAAAAATATTGAGGCCCCTGAATTATTGAGTCCGAATGTCGATGGACTGCATCTGGAAGAGACAGAAAATAGATTCATTTTTTTGGCACTGTATCTGTACATACATAGAGGGATGGATAATTATTTATCTATTGAGGTATGGAAAGGATTTTCTTTTAAATTAATGTTTAGTCTTAACACAGTACAGTGGAGAGGTGAGGGATGAGTGACCTCCCAGCCCTACCCCTGGGGAAGCTTTGCAGATTGTGGGCGTGCTTATTGGGCTGCAATTCAAGGCCATTCCCGCTGGAAGGATCTTACGGTCCCGCCGAAGTTTGTGGACCTTTGAACGGCTGCTGCATTTTACAGCCCCGGCCACGCTATGATGGGGCCATAACATTCGACCCATTCCCATTAATTTCTGAAATCAACATGAAATTACTGTTTGTTTTCCTCTTTAATTTACACACATGTGGCACTTTGAAATATGGCAGTTTAAGTTTGACAAACACAAACATGCTAACCGATCACTCATGATATTGCCCACAGTGAGGCAGAGGACATTTCTGCTTTTTGCTTGCTACGATGTATTATCAAGGACAATGCTTTCCAGTGATTGAATAAATTAACATGCTAATCATCACAGTATATTACAGGAATGTTAGCAGTGCTTTGTGCTGTAATTATGTGATGTAATTGTGTCCTATTTGTAATCAGGTTTGAAGTTGATTGATTATTACTTATTTAGCTATGTAATGAATTTGATGCTTTACTTTGAAAAAACACTAGGGATCCAGAGGAACATGGCAGAAAAGATGCCCCAGATTGTACACAGGTAGGGGACATGTGGAAGTACTCAAAGTTGGGACAGGTGATATAGTTTCAGCAGCTTTAGTAGGATGGTCTAAAGGAATCCAGAGCAGAAGGTAAGGGATATGAAGACTGGAGAGTTGTGGGAGCATTGTTATGGGAGGTGGAGTGGGATGGTCCTTGGATAGTGCAGTGCTGGTGGAGGACTGTGGGGTCTGGAAGTAATGTGATAGAAGTGCCAGGTGTGGCACCAATGGGAGAAGGGTTTTGGGGTGTGGGAGCATTGGGATGATGGTGGTGGAATATTGATATACTGGGAAAACAGATTGTTGGCTCTCTGAATATTGAGAAAATAAATTAATGGAAGAGGCCATGTGAGATGCAATCGAGAAAAGTGGTGGAGTTGCGCACTCGGCTGTGACCCAGCAACTGGTTTCAAGTTATTCGCTGCCATTTTACCATTTTAGCATGGACACTGCATCAATAGTTGAGAGGAGGAATCAGGAAAGGGAGAAAGCGCTTGAGATGGAGTCACAGTAGTGGAGGCATGCAATAGGATGGAGGTGAAAGTGGTGGCCATGAAGCAGGAAAAGCTATAGAATCTTGTGGCGGAGAATGTGAGAGATGGTAGAGTATAGTTGGAAATCGCAAAGAGGGGATAAAGGCATAGGTATGTGAAGTAATTGATGGTGGCAAGATGTCAAGTGGGTGACAGGTACGAGTTGTGAGGCTGAAACATATACCGGTTCATCGGGTGCAGATAGGTGAACCCTCTCAAGAATTAATCTGCAGAAGCCAGTTACCTGAAGTGGATGCTGAGCTCATGCTTTACCAAAGATAGTGCTTCAAATAAAAGATTCTTCCCTCACTCATTTTGAGAACCTAATTTCTACAATGGAAAATCCATTTTCTTAGTAATTATGACTCAGTTAAAATGCAATCAACGATAGTAAAGCAATAAAAGGCAAGAGAGGCTGAGTAAATGACTGTAAAAGGGCAGTAAATGTTAATAAAAGGCAAAAGCACAAGGCACAATGAATAACAGTAAAAATGCAATAAATGATAGAGCATTGTAAATAACGCCATTCGGCCCATCGAGTCTGTACCGACCCTCTGAAAGAGCAGCCCCACTTAGGTAGGCCCATGCCTCTGCCCTATCCCCGTAACCCTGCCTAACCGTTTGAACACTAAGGGGCAATTTAGCATGGCCAATCTATCTAACCTGCACATCTTTGGACTGTATGAGGTATTCGGAGCACCCGGAGGAAACCCACGTAGACACGGAGAGAATGTGCAATCTCCACACAGACAGTCACCAAGGTCAGAGTTGAGCCCGGGTCACTGGCACCATGAAGCAGCAGTGCTGACCACTGTGCCATTGTGCCATCCACTGTGCCGCCCTCATTCCCTATTATTAATTCCCTGCCTCATCCTCTAAGGGGACAATGCTCACTTTAGCTACTTCTATCCTGCAAAACGTAATCACAGAAAAAATGCTTATATGAGTTTTAAAATGTTATTTTATACACACACTGAAAAGTTCCTGAACATTTTGTCATTGCACTGTATTGTTTTCCAAAGTGGAAGGTATTCTAAACTTTTGGAATTTGCGCACTTGTTCAGAAATGATATTAGTGCTCGGGAATTAGTAGCTGCGAAGACATGGATGTAAATATATTGACAACAAATCCACTGTTGACAATAAGCATTTGAAGAGCAACATTTAGACAGTGGAATGGTATATTCTTGTCACCTATAGTCACCTGCTCTTCAAATTGATGCTGTCAGGATCCAGCAGGAGTTAGAGTTGAGATGGAGGATCAACTGTGATTTTATTAAATGGTGGAGCAGATTTGAGGTGCTGTATGGTCCACTCCTGCTGCCATTTCTCATGTTCGTAGTATTTATCCCTAGTCATGATAAATGGACCAAGATGTAAAACAATGCATCAATGCATTGAAACTACTTACTCATTCCTCAGTGTACAGTTAAGGATTGCTCCAGCCCTTCTCTGTTGCTCTGACAAGTAAACCATCTGAGATTAATGATGCATGGGATTCATTTCACTGCCGCTCAGATTGGGTGTGTTGGATCACTTGGGTACAGGACAGAGAAATATTGAACGCGAAAGATCACTCACCCTTAAAACCTCCTACTTCAAACTTAAATTTGATTGGAAAAGTCAAAATGTGGTCCTTTCAGCCATATGTTCCCTGATGTTTTGCTATGGCAATCTAATATGTCCAAGTGTAGCAACTGAGAAATGTGCCCTTTGATCTTTATGGGGAACTGGAGTATAAGTGGAATTGAAACTTGAGTTTTCTACTTTTTATTGGTGCTGGTCCACTTGGGGAGTATTTTAAGGTGACGTTGGGGATTTGAACACCTTTGTTTAAGAGATAATTTTTAAGTAGCTGTCACCAGCGCTGCCACTATGTACTGGCGGCAGGTGAGATTTCTGCAAGAGATTTACCCCCCCAGTGTCAGAATCTACAATCCCTTGGTCAGGTACACCACAGCTAGTCGCTGGGTGACGTTTCTTCTACTCCATCCCTATAATGTGTTTTATCTATGACCTGAGGTGCAATCGCAGGTCCCAAAAGAAAGGGCAGCGCCTTAATTTATTAGAGTCATTCTCAATACTGCTTTATACAAGGGTTCTCAATACAGCTTTATACAAGGGGTCTGAATTCAGCTTTATACAAGGGTTCCTAATACAGCTTTATACAAGGCATTACGAGGTATTGTGCCAAAGTGTAGTATCCAGTAGCGCTGCTTTGATAACATCGCAATGGAAGGTATTCACCAATATTCAATATTCACCAGATTCCATTGCGGGCTACAGCTGTTGTGTAAAGTTGTCAATGAAGGCATGGGCCTCTCCACAAGGGAATTGGAAATGGGGAATAGTTGTTACATTCCCACTCTTGCAAGTGGACAGCATTCCATAATACTTCTGACTTGTGCCTTGTAGATGGTGGAAAGGGTTAGGGGGGTGAATTACTCACTGAGAACACCCAGCTTCTGGCCTGCTCTTGTAGCCACAGTATTTATGTGCTGGTCCAGTTACGTTTCTGGTCAATGACTTACCGATGTTTGTAAGATTCTCAGATATTGATTTTAAGATGGTAACTATTCTGGTCTGTAGAAAATGAAAGATAAAGCAAAAAATATGCTCTAATAGAGTCGAATAATATAGAACATAGAACAGTACAGCACAGAACAGGCCATTCAGCCCTCGATGTTGTGCCGAGCATTGTCCAAAACCAAGATCAAGCTATCCCACTCCCTGTCATTCTGGTGTTCTCCATGTGCCTATCCAATAACCGCTTGAAAGTTCCTAAAGTGTCCGACTACACTATCACAACAGGCAGTCCATTCCACACCCTAACCACTCTCTGAGTAAAGAACCTACCTCGGACATCCCTCCTATATCTCCCACCCTGAATCTTATAGTTATGCCCACTTGTAACAGCTACATCCACCCGAGGAAATAGTCTCTGAACGTCCACTCTATCTATCCCCCTCATCATCTTATAAACCTCTATTAAGTCGCCTGTCATCCTCCTCCGCTCCAAAGAGAAAAACCCTAGCTCCCTCAACCTTTCCTCATAAGACCTATCCTGCAAACCAGGCAGCATCCTGGTAAATCTCCTTTGCACGCTTTCCAATGCTTCCACATCCTTCCTATAATGAGGTGACCAGAACTGCACACAATACTCCAAATGTGGTCTCACCAGGGTCATGTATAGTTGCAGCATAACCCCGCGGCTCTTAAACCCAAGCCCCCTGTTAATAAACGCTAACACACTATAAGCCTTCTTCACAGCTCTATCCACTTGAGTGGCAACCTTCAGAGATCTGTGGACATGAACCCCAAGATCTCTCTGTTCCTCCACATTCCTCAGAACCCTGCCTTTGACCCTGTAATCCGCATTCAAATTTTTTCTACCAAAGTGAATCACCTCGCACTTATCAGGGTTAAACTCCATCTGCCATTTTTCGGCCCAGCTCTGCATCCTATCAATGTCTCTTTGCAGCCTACAACAGCCCTCCACCTCATCCACTACTCCTCCAATCTTGGTGTCATCAGCAAATTTACTGACCCACCCTTCAGCCCCACCCTTCAGCCCCCTCCTCCAAGTCATTGATAAAAATCACAAATAGCAGAGGACCCAGCACTGATCCCTGTGGTACACCACTGGTAACTGGTCTCCAGTCTGAACATTTTCCATCCACCACCACCCTCTGTCTTCTATGTGATAGCCAGCTACTTATCCAATTGGCCAAATTTCCCTCTATTCCACACCTCCTTACTTTCTTCATGAGCCGACCATGGGGAACCTTATCAAACGCCTTACTAAAATCCATGTATACGACATCAACTGCTCTACCTTCATCTACACACTTAGTATAGTTGTTCTAAGGTCCTCATGACTCAAATCAGAGCTCTCTTGCTTCTGAATCAAAAAGTTGTTCCAAATGGGCATCTCTAAGTGGTTCGAAGGGAACTTGGAAATGGAAGAGGAATAAATAAAGTAAAGTCCTCAAAGTCCCAGATGGCCATAGGCTGCTTTCCCCTTTGAGGGGGAGAGGGGACTGGTGGTTGACTGAGAGCTGACTGAGGATCACCACACCTCAGGCGAGGGGCAAGATTGAGAAGGTTCATGAATAACCTGAATAGGTGGAATGACCAGTTGTTGTCATCCCTATTGGAAGCAACGCATAGGAAACAACAAAGAGGAGTTCATGCTGAGAGAGTAAGAGGCTTTTATTTGTGGATATGCAAGTCAAAGGACGAGACCAATAATCTTGGGAATGTGAGTTCAAATCCTGCCAGGGGAGTTTGAATGGGTTTGAGTTCAATTGGAAAAAAAACATTTCTGAAAATAGAAAACTGGATTCAGTAAATGTGACCATGAAGCCGTAAATGTTCTTTCGGGAATGCAACCTCCTGTTCTTACCAAGTTTTGCTTCCATGTGACTCCAGTCTCAAATGAACATCACTGTATCTGAAGTGCTGTAGCAAGTGGGCTAACTCAGGATGGACAATAAATTACTGATGTCCTGAGAATAAATTTTAAAAAAGTAAAAAAAAATGAAACAAGGCGTAAAATTAAAAGCAAGACCTCAAGGGTGGTAATCTCCGGATTATTACCTGAGCCAATATATCTGTAAAAGACTAATGTGTAAAGTAGAGGTTGCTTCTCATGGGATACTAGCATCAGTACTTGGGCATGAGGGAGTTATACTGCTGGTGTGGATGCACCTAAAGAAGCTTTGGCTAGTAAATATGAGATAAAGAGAAAATAAAGAGATGAGAGTACACAAATGGATAAGGATAATGTAAATACCCTGGGAATAGAAAAAGTAATAATAAAATAGCTGTTAAAAATAAAGTGGGAGCGATGAAAGATATAAACTTATTAAATTCCTTGTGTAGCAATGTGCATCACATCGGCCACCTAGTGTGATAGGTGAAAACATGTGAGAAATACACTATCAGGGCACAAGGCCAGAATAGGGACGGTTATCCACTACATTTTAGTGTGCAAATGCATGTATCATTAGCAATAAAGATCATGAGTATACAGCACATATTCTTAAAGGACATGCAGTTGTAGCCAAGTCAGAGATCTGGCTCTAAACTGGGCATGCCCGAGAGCTAAATATTCCAAGTTATGGAATCTTCCGAAAGAACAGGAAGAAAGGAAAAGAAAAAAGCACGTGGAAGAGCAATATTTCTAAAAGCCACAATCACAGCAGTGGAGAGAAAGGATTTCAGTCAGGGTGAACAGGCAGTTTATGAGTAGAATTAAAGAACAATAAAGACCGATTGACGGCGGTGCTATAGTGGGAAAATGCATAATTTTTAAAATATCCAATTAAGGGGCAATTTAGCGTGGCCAATCCATCCACCCTGCACATCATTGGGTTGCGGGACTGAGACCCACGCAGTCATGGCGAGAATGTGCAAACTCCACATGAACAGTGACCGGGGGCTGGGATCAAACCTGAGTCCTCGGCGCCGTGAGGCAGCAGTGCTAACCACTGCACCACCATGCCATCTTGGAAAATGCATAAATACAGAGAACATTATTCCTACTAAGGATGGGAAAAATTTTCAGTTTTTACAATCAGAATCAAAATTAAACATTCTCAGAGCAGATAAAACATGAATAAGGTGTAAATTGAAACATCTGGGGCGGGATTCTCCGAGCCTCCGTGCCAAAATTGCACTCGCACAGGGGCGGAGAATGGGGCGTCAGACCCGCGATCGGGACCGCGGACCGGAGAATCGCCACCAGTCGGGGCCATTGAAAGAGGCCCCCGTGGCAATCCTCCGCTGGCAGCTGGCCGAGTTCCCGCCGGCGTGGTTCTAACATGGTTCTATCCGCCGGGCACTCGGAGTGGCGGCTGCCGCGGCCGCCCTGGTGGAGAGTGGGGGAATCCGTCACCGGGGTGGGGGGGGGGGTCCTCCAGGATGGCCAGGATTCTGATTGGGGGCCACCGATCGGCGGGCGCATGTCATCTGGGGGGGCCTATATGCTCGGGATCGGCTTGCTGTGTGGGTCCGCCATGCTGCGCGAACCCGCGGCTGTAAGTGCAGGGCCCTGTATCGGCAGCCGGAGCTGCGAGGAGCACTCCAGCGCCCTGCTAGCCCCCTTCAGGTAAGTGAATCGCTGGGCCAAGGGGCCCATTGACGCCGGTGTGAAACGCTCCGGTGTTTAAGCTGGCGTCAACACTTAGCCGCTGTTTCGGAAAATCCCGCCCCTTGCATTTTAATATAACTTAACCCCACCTAAGGTAATCATTCCATTTCCCACATCTAGTTTCTTGACTCTCCATTATTGCATAATGCGGTGCAGTTGGATGTTGTGCAGAAGGAAGTTACTTTCTTCTCATGTCCTGTACGCAAAAAACAGGGAAATTCCAACCGGGCCAATTACCATCCCAACATTCTACTCCCAATCATCAGCAAAGTCTTGGAAGGGACCATCGATAGTGTCATCAAGCGGCACTTACTAACAGACTCACTGAATCTCAGTTTGGATTCCACCAGGGCCACTCTGACCTCATTACAGCCTTGTTCCATGAATAGTCAAAATAACTGAATTCAAGAGGTGAGGTGAGATTGACTGACTGCCCTTGACATCAAGTGGCTCAAGGAACCTAGCAAAACTGGAGTCAATGGGAATCGGGTGAAAATTCTCCATGGGTTGGAGTCATACCTAGCACAAAGGAAAATGGCTGTGGTTGTTGCAATACAATTATTGAAGTCACAGGACATTTCTGCAGGAATTCCTCAGGGTAGTGTCCTAGGCTTTGGTTGTTTCATCAGTGACCTTCACTCCATCGTAAGGCCAGAAGCGGAGATGTTTGCTTATGATTGCACAATGCTCAGGACCATTTGCGGCTCCTCAGATACTGAAACAGTTTGTGTGGGGAATACCCAGGCTGGTCTGACAAGTGGCAAATAACATTCATGCCACAAAAGTACCAGGTAATCTCAATCTCCAACAAGAGAGAATCTAACCATTGCCCTTTGACATTTATTGGCATTAACATTGCTGAATCCCCACTATCAACATCCTAGCAGTTATTATTGACCAGAAACTCAACTGGCCCAGTCATTTAAACACTGGGAGAGGTCAGAGGCTGGAAACTGTACGGTGTACAAGACACCTCCTGACACCCCAAAGCTTGTCCACCATCTACAAGGCACATATCAGTGATGGAATACTCTCTACTTGCCTGGATGCGTGCAGCTCCAACAACACTCGAGAAGCTTGCCACCATCCAGGACAAGCAGTCCATTTCATTGATACCTCGTCCACCACCTTCAATATTCACTCTCTCCATCAACAATGCACAGTGGCAGTGTTGTGTACCATCAACCAGGACACAACAACTCATAAGTGCTCTTTTGCCAGCACGTTCCAAACCCATGACCTTTGCCATCTCAAAAGACCAGGGTAACAGATACAGGGGAACATCATCACCTTCAACTTCCTCTCCAAACTACACACCATCATGACTTGGAAATATGTCACAGTTCCTTCACTGTCACTGGGTCAAAATCCTGGAATTTCCTCCCTAACAGCACTGTGGCTATAGCTACAGCTCATGGACTGCAATGGTTTAAGAAGACAATTTACCACCGCCTTCTCGAGAACAATTATTAACGGGCAATATATGTTGGTCCACACCCGTGAAAGAATAAATAAAAGAAAGAGTGTACTATTCAGTTCCCCAAAATGTGCTAACTTTCACCTCGGGGTGGGGGGGGGGGGGGTGGCCAGTGGTTACCTGATTTAGTCATTCAGTTAATCTTTAACAGGAGAAAGGATCAAATCAAAGATCAGCATTTCTGGCAAACAGCCAAAGTGATGATATCAGGAGAAACAACTTTAAAAATGTTTTTAATAATAATCTTAATGATTGTCACAAGTAGGTGTACATTAACACAGCAACGAAGTTACTGTGAAAATCCCCTAGTCCCCAGAATCCGGCACCTGTTCGGGTACACTGAGGGAGAATTCAGAATGTCCAATTCACCTAACAAGCACATCTTTCGGGAGGAAACCGGAGCACTCGGAGGAAACCCATGCAGGCACGGGAGAACGTGCAGACTCCGCACAGAAAGTGACCCAAGCAGGAATTAAACCTGGGACCCTGGCACTGTGAAGCAGCTGTGTTACTGTGTCGCCCATATTTAACACTACCATTTCTCAGAAGGCTCTATTAACAGTCATAGATCATAGAGTTCATAGAATTTACAGTGCAGAAGGAGGCCATTCAGCCCATTGAGTCTGCACCGGCTCTTTGAAAGAGCACCCTACCCAAGCCCACACCTCCACCCTATCCCCATAACCCAGTAACCCCACCCAACACTAAGGGCAATTTTGGACACTAAGGGCAATTTAGCATGGCCAATCCACCTAACCTGCACATCTTTGGACTGTGGGAGGAAACCGGAGCACCCGGAGGAAACCCACGCACACACGGGGAGAACGTGCAGACTCCACACAGACAGTGACCCAAGCCAGGAATCGAACCTGGGACCCTGGAGCTGTGAAGCAATTGTGCTAACCACTATGCTACCGTGCTGCCCCAAGTCTGTTTGTAACTTCTATTAGATTTCTAATAGACTACAGTAACCATAATTTTTGATCGTGACTTAAGTGGGCAGCACGGTAGCACAGTAGTTAGCACAGTTGCTTTACAGCTCCAGGGTGCCAGGTTCGATATCCGGCTTGCGTCACTGTCTGTGCAGAGTCTGCACGTTCTCCCCGTGTCTGTGTGAGTTTCCTCCGGGTACTCCGGTTTCCTCCCACTGTCCAAAGATGTGCAGGTTAGGTGGATTGGCCATGCTAAATTGCCCTTAGTGTCCAAAAAGTGTGGGTGGGGTTACTGGGTTACGGGGATAGGGTGGAGGTGTGGGCTTAAGTAGGGTGCTCTTTCCAGGGGCCGGTGCAGACTCGATGGGCTGAATGGCCTCCTTCTACATTGTAAATTCTATGATTCTGACATTTTAGTTGAATTGTGGTCAGAAATGAATCCTTGATTCTTAGTCTGGTTGGCTGAATCTTATTTATCTACACTGCTTTTTCATCTCATTAGTACCCATTCAGTCAGTGTTATAATACATTTAGAATTCTCAAATGGTGCAAATGCTGCATAGGCTGACTGCTTTATCGTGGGTTTGGTTACATGTATTGCATTTATTTTATTCTAGATCCTTGGAGAAAATATGAAATTGGAATGCAAATGTCATGGAGTGTCTGGATCGTGTACCACTAAAACATGCTGGACCATGCTACCCAAATTCAGAGAGCTGGGCTACATCCTGAAAGAAAAATACAATGAAGCAGTTCAAGTTGAACCAGTAAGGACGCATCGAAACAAGCGACCAGTCTTCTTGAAGATTAAAAAGCCACTTTCATATCGTAAACCGATGGTTACAGACTTGGTGTACATTGAGAAATCTCCTAACTACTGCGAGGAGGATCCAATCACTGGGAGTGTTGGGACACAGGGAAGAATGTGTAACAAGACATCCTCACAAAACAACAGTTGTGATTTGATGTGTTGTGGACGGGGATACAACACTCACCAGTATTCCAGAGTCTGGCAGTGCAACTGCAAATTCCATTGGTGCTGTTATGTCAAGTGCAACACTTGTAGTGAAAGAACAGAAGTTTATACATGTAAATGATATTGAATCTTTTATAGGGAGGAGAGTCATACCCTCCAAAGAAAATATTCCTAAATTTGCACATGATCTCAATCTAGTGGCTGTGAGTTTGCAAATAATGTCTCGCTTTCATATAGAATGCAAAAGCTTGAGGATCCCTGTCTGATAATGTTGCCAGATTGATGAGCCCAACTGGATTACAAAGAGAAGCACCTGTTGCCATCTCCATAAATATACCACACAGAATTCAAATACCTAAAGCCTATTTCAATTAGTGCATTGAAATAAATCCAGGTCTGAACAGAAAATGGCACAAGGTTGAAAGAGCCATAGTGAAGTTCAGCAGTAACTTCGCTTGAAAAAAACACACCATTTAAATATGGACTATAAACAGGACAGGGTTGACAATGCCCCTGTGAGAATTTCTGCTTTGAGTGTGGATTATGCAGATTTAGGTTTCTGCATTTGTGAAAAGCTTCTGCTTGTCTTGCCTGTCTGGATCTCACAGGATTGGCTACAGCAAGTATCACTGTTTTCAGTTTCCCATAGACACTGACTTATCAGCTTTTTCTTTCCTACCACATTTTTTCACAGCCATTAAGAAAACCATGGTGGACTGGGGCACTTGGGCATAATGACTGACTATACCAGCAACATTAAGTAAATAGTAACGACAATATTTAACAATATATTTAGAGAAAAAGAAACTAATATTAATTTATTTTAAAAGAACTTTCCTTGGGATAATTCTACAAAGAAAGAGTCTTACTTCCTTTGTGGAATAATTTCTTTAGATGCAGCAAGAATTTGATTTGTTTGGCTGTACGTATTAGGTTTTGCTCGTATATTTCTAACAGCTGTTTGCAGGAACGTTCTGTGTCCTGCAACATCAGGCTTTTACTGACAAAAGCAGGCATCTTTTGTAAATCTTCTGCTGTTTTGCTGCTCGTTGTCTGGAAAATCAAACTGGTTGTGATCATTTAAACTACTGTAAACACTTGATTATTTTTCATTTTGAGATGTCAACTAATTATAAACCATTTGAACTAAAGATTATCAAATTTGATACTCCAGACAAATCCCATCATGTGGAAAAAGGAACCATAGGTTAAGAGAATATATTTTGTAAGAGACTATTTTTATATGAATATTTTATTTATACTGTTTCTGCTTGTATAACTCTATAACCAGTACTTTTCTTAAAACAGGCATAAAAGCTGTGATTATTTGTAATAGATCCGAGGGAATTTAACAGCATTAAGACTGATTAGTTTAAGGACAGAACGGCAGCAAGCTGGATAAATTCAGATTCAACTGGTAGATGCGTCAAAAATGCACAATGAACTTTCTTAGATTAGCTCTATCCGGATGTGTGTGTACAAACTGGCTCATTATTGCATTTCAAACTGCAGAACATGCAAAACAAGAACAGGGTATGTAGCATCAATTTTGTTAGTTGGCTTGAATTCATGATTGGTATTAACTGGATACTCATTTATCCCTTCCAGAAAAAAATTGAAATTGCTTCCCGCATGCGTCAGTCATTAAAATGTGGGGTTATGACTAGCAAATGTGCTGTGTGTGCTTTGAGATAAAGCTCCATATTGTGAAAGTGTCAGATTGATTTCGTCACTGCCATGCTTCAGACTGTGACTGTACAAACTAGCACTATACACACTGTCTGATTCACACAGATAACAGACAGAGCTGTTATCTAAACAACAATGAAAAGTGGTCTATTTCTTTCATAAAGAATGCTGAGAATTCAAGAAGGATTCACTACCAAGAACACAATGGCTGTTTAGCAATTGCAGCACAGGTAAATCTCGTACGTATTTTACTTTCAAGTGTACCAAAACTATTCAAATTTAAGAGTCTACAGTATTATATAATATCAAGAGAATGCAAAAAATTGTAGTTTGTGCTAGCTCCAAGGCACCCAGATCAAAATCCTTTCAGAATTTGAAGTTTTTATCTGGTTAATAAAATCAGACTGCGTTAAAGTAACAAACTTTCATGGACCAATATATACTAAACTACATACCACTCTGATTTGTACCCTCTGAAAATGCAATGCATTTTTGTATTTAATTTTGACACTATTTCCCAGGGAGTTTGTTTTAGATACACATATTATCATGTAATTATCTCACTAAAGCTGAACATTCACTTTTGACAGTTGTCTTCTACCACGGAAAGGAAAATCCAAAACCAGGTGCCATTGAAAAAATTAACAATTAAAAAAAAACGGGTTCTCAAATGTATGATCTACTTGCTTAGACATGTATAGAAAATACACACAGGAGTCCTTTAGCGTACAGACTTTATTCCTTAGCCTTGGCCATGATAAGGCAGGTTACTTGCTAGAAGCTCTCATCTGGATTTCTAACACAGATAATGCAAATTCTGCCAGTTCACAATCTTGCTCAGAAGCAATATTAAAAATATACAGTAACATTTTATTCTGAATATTTGGAAGAAAATAAAGTACTGCTCTACCAACTGTTGCATATAATCCCAATACTGCAGCATTTAATAGTTTTACTGACCTTGTTTGTACAGGATAGAAGATTATAAAGTTTCATGGGTCGCAATCCTTTGTGATCCACAAATTAAATAATGAGTATAAATTGAATGTAAAACTGTAAAGGTTGTACGTTTTCTCAACTTTTTACATTTCTTTAATGCTCCTTTTTTCTTTAATCCACTCACATATGAATTTTTCCCTTTACTGCCATGCAGAATCACATCTGTCTGCATATTTTTAAATCGCACATCAATCTAACCCTGTCAACATATTTTCTAAATTCTTCTGTACTTCCAAGTAAAATCCACTCAGAGATCATTGGATGAAATCCATATGCCACCTATCTCTAATTGGCGACCCGAGAATATTTCAATAAGATACAAATGTGTTTGTTTAGTCAAATAAGACCTAAGCCAAACAATAATTAGTAAGTGGTCAATGCTTCATTAGTTTATCAGCTCCTCAACCAAACAGAGCACGAAGACTAACATAACATCTCACCTTTTAATAACAGGATGAAGGAAGACATTGCTAATAGCTTATGCTGATGATTATGCAGCTAAAACTGCCATTCTGATGACTTTCTTGGACAGGAGGAGTGGTAACAACGCAGTGATAGATTGTTCTTGCATCAGTCTGCAACAGTGACATCTGTTTTATTCAGAGCTCTACCACAAGTTGCTACAACAACGGCAGATTGCTTTAGAAAATGCTTTATAGTTGCTGAGAGAATCCTGACTACCCATTACCGAAATGTTAACTATGCAAACCTAAGTAACATTTGGTAATCCTTTGTCCGAAAACCAAAGGTAATGTAATGATTGGTGTGGGGTGGGGGGGATGGGGGGGGGGGGGGGGGGGGGGTGCACAGCAAATGATTGTCACGTCTGTTTCTACAGCAAATGATTGTCACGTCTCTGTTCCTGGCTCCTGTTTGCTTCTAACAAATGCACAAGGGCAAAGGAGTCGTGAAACTATTTTGCTGATAGTTACCTAATTCACACTGAAAAGCAAACTGTACAGATCACTAGCAGACAAAAAACAGCCTCTGTATCTGAAGTTCAGCCTCCCTTGACCAGATCATCCTAGCTTTGCACGTTTCTGTTGTAAATGTGATGTAATACATTGCAGGATGCTTTTAGTACTGCGTGATAGTAACATTATTTCCTCAGATTTGCCACTCCATCTTCCAAGGAAGACATCAGCACTTCAACTGAAACTTCACAGGCAACATTCCCAAAATGTTCAGAGTTGCATGTTATACAAATCATTGAAAATGGTTGAATCCAGAACCTAAGTCATTTTTCATATTCCAGGGTCGAAGTACAGCCAACAGTGGCTGACAGACACATATTCCCATGTAAGAAAATACTAAAAATAAAATGAAAGCATTTCCACAACTATTGACTAGCTGTACATTTATTTTGTAGCTCATTTAAATTTACCTACTCCAACACTTTACCGAGAATGGTCAAAGATCAAAATCAACAATCGACATGTAAAAAAACTCTGGTTCATCAATTGCAAACATTTTAAAATCATTGATTTGACAGAAGGCGAACAGTTTATTTATCCCTCCCTTTAATTGCAGCATTCAAATTAGACTCTTTAATCAAAGGGTTTTGGATGGTACAATGCACAGATTACATAATTTTTACGTCTATTTAGGTCCATCGAAAAGAGCATTTCATTGATGCAGAAGGAGTATAACCCCAATCTCTGCAGATGGCCTTCTTATTTTGACACTCTCTTGAAGGAGTCTGAACATCAATTTCATTCCAGAAATCTGGTCTGGTTAAGTGTCGAGCGCTTTAGAATTATCTAAAGAGAAAAAAAGTCTTACAAGCCAAATGACAGATGTGCTTAAAAACTCTATTAAAATCATATTAAATATTATTTTGCCAGAAGTAGACATAGAACATAGAATTCCTACAGTGCAGAAGGAGGCCATTTGGCCCACCATGTCTGCACCGACCCTCTGAAATGCCACCCTACCAAGCCCACTTCCCCACCCTATTCCCGTAATCCCACCTAACCTGCACATCTTTGGACACTAAGGGACAATTTGTCATGGCCAATCCACCTAACCTGCACATCTTTGGACTGTGGGAGGAAACTGGAGCACCCGGATGAAACCCACGCAGACAGGGGGAGAAAGTGCAAAATCCACACAGTCAGTCACCCAAGGCCGGAATTGAACCTGGGTTCCTGGCACTGTGAGGCAGCAGTGCTAACCACTGTGCCACCATGCCACCCTAAACTATAAAGAAAACTATACCAGGGATTTTGTTAGATGGCACGAAAGGGAATAGCATGGAACAAGAGCAGCAGATTCCTGGAAAACCCACCACTTGGAGGTTCTGCCCCAAGTCACTCACCACCCTGACTTGGAAATATATCGCCGTTCCTTCACTGTCGCTGGGACAAAATCCTGGATCTCCCTCCCTAACAGCAAAGTGGGTATACCTACACCTCAGGGACTGCAGCAGTTCAAGAATGCACCTCACCGCCACCGTCTGAAGGGCAACTAGGGATGGGCAACAAGTGCTGGCCTAACCAGCGACGCCCAAATCCTGTAAATTAATTTTTTTAAAGGTGCTGCAGCGTCACGTTTTTCACCAGATCACCTCATACGCATGCCCCTTCAATTACATTTATGGTTTCTGCTCTAATTAAAATCAAAATTCATTTTATAATGAACTAATTAATGGGTATATGAAAATTCATTCAAATTTTAAAAATTATTTTAGCTGTTACTAATGTGTTCACTAGAGGACATGCATTTTTATAAAGGTTGGTGTATAGTTTTGTGAAAAATGACTGAAATTTGACCTTTTTCCACTTGTCTTACAGCCTAAGGAAAATACATTTTTTTTAAAGCACAAATAGTATGCTTGTCTCTCCATTTATTTGGGAGTGATAGTTCAAATAATTATCTTTCCATTATGAAAATGAAAAAGGTGTTCAATGATGAGATTTTGCCATCAACTGGTAACACAAGTTACCAGTTAACTACCAATTAGCTGTAGCCAAACACATCAGATTTGAATGCTTGGTTGATGGCCATGGTCAATTCTATAGACTCCATAACATTTCTTTTGTTCTTACATAATTTTATCAGTAGTTTTCTCGCCTGGACTGAGAACTATATTGAGCAGGTGATAAGCAGTGATGGCGAATAAGTTGTATATACTGCATCATCAGCAGATGCAGCACAACTTTAGTACGATAGTGTCTGCAGCACAACTTTAGTACGATAATGTTCAGCATTAACTTTAATATTTCCAACAGTTCCAATGTAATTTACCTGCTTAAGTTTCTGGAAGAAACAGAGGAGCCTGATAGTGAGATGTACTCCTCTTATGATCATTTGACCAGGTTACAAAGTACCATCATTCTATTACACTAATGTTGCTGATAGACTAGAATAGCACATGTTAGAATCCCCATAGAGACTGATAACCTGAAAAAGACATGCATTTCCAGTGACCAACTCAAAGGATCACATGGCAAGATTTCATGTTTTAAGACTTTTACTGTAACAAACACACTAAAATGAACTAAGACTTAGTCGGCAACTAATTCACTATGCTACAGAAAATATATTAAATATTCACTTCTTAATTGAGCTTAAAATCCCATTTATACATTATCCTGAACTCAAGCTCCCCCATGTTTAGCAGAATCTCTTCTCCCTGCCTCACCAGGGTGAATCTTCCAGTGTTCTTTTAAACAATGTCTCCTTCACTCAATCATCTGAGTATAATTGAATAATCCAGCGCAGATAACTGCAGTTGGCTGTACAGTTAGCATCACACCTAGCTATTGGAAGATATGACTGGACAAACTTTGCTTTGAACATTATTCTGAGAAAATGGGGAACTGTACAGTCCTAGCACCTTAAAATTCCATACACTTCTAGAAAAAAGCTGCTATGAAAGCATTACAATAACAGAAATAACAAACAGAATATCAATTTGATAAAAAGGGAAGATTGTAGGAATAGCCCAATTAAAATGGCATGCAGTAAAAGCAAAGTAAAAAGCAAAGTAAAATACTTACATTTATATAGCTACTTTCATGACACCAGAGCATCCCAAAGCACTTTATAGCCAATTAAATACCTTTGCAGTGTAGCCACTGTTGTAATATAGGACACACACAAGCCCCACAAAAACATTGATATAAATGATCAGATATTCTACCTTTAGGTATTAAATGAAGAATACATATTGGCCAGGACACTGGGGAGAGCCCCTCTGCTCCTCTTTGCAATATTGCAATGGGATCTTTACTTCCATCTCTGAGGGAAGACAAGGCCTCGTTGAATGTTTCACCTGAAAGCCTGTATCTTCTAACAATGCAGCACTCCCTCACTACTGCACCATGGCGTCAGCCGAGATTATGTGCTCAACTTGAACTCACAACCTTTGAACTCAGAGGAAACAATAAAAACCACAAAGCACTTTGTGTAAGTGATAAATTTGCACTTCATTGATTTCGAAAGAGGAAAGAATTTTTAAAGTTTTGGCTGAAAGGACAATAGAAGGAAAATTCTGGACAGGTGAGTGCAGAGGTGGATCTTTTACCCCCAGGATTTTCAGTTTGATTAAACATCTGAACCAAACCTGGCTTTTGCACGCCTGTAAAAAGACTTGAAGCTTTGAGTTTTTTGATGGAGTTGTATTTACAAACATAAATTTTATCACGTATTTCTCATAACACCTGTGTACACCTGGAATGAGACCGTGTACATGATTTATGGTGAACACTCATGAACTGCTTTGCTGGAGATTTGCCATGTCTCAGTGTCTGTTACTGCACGGTCCTGTTTCAGATCAATCAATCCAACTTACCACAGAAGCAAGTTGCAATTCTTTGCTGATTTTTAAAAATGTATTGTATCAACCATGTAACATAGCAGAATCCCAGATGCAATTATGACCCGTTGCAATGTTTTACACAAAATAATTCCAGTTATATTGCAAATGCAGAACTACAACTGAATAGGATGCCTACTAGCAAAGGTTAGGTTTAAATTGAGTGAACCTAACCCTCAACTCAATTAGCTGTTCAACCACTTTCACTGCATTGCCATCAGAAGACAATGTGCTGAGGCATCCAAGCCTCAATTCCTCTCTTGCACATATTTGCTTTTCACCGTTAATACCTTCAGGAGCTAGGTTCTTTTGCATTAAACCATAGTTGAGCGACCAGTTCCTACTTATGCTGAAGAAGTCAGGACCTCAAATGATCCCACATTGATAATTCAAATAACTCCATCTCTTTCAGACAAAAACTGGCAACTTCTTGAGATTGACACTTCATCTCCTTCTATACAATACACCTGGGACTAAAAAATGGTTATACCTGACTTTAGGATGCAACCCATCGGCATACATTGGACTTCAAGGTGAGCTGACATTGGGGCTGGGATGGTTACACAGGCAGCTCACCCATTTTACATAGATAAATATCAGGCCACTTACCTCACTGGCTGTGACGCTGAGGTAAGCTGTGGGAATTGTTTGGAACAATGGAGAAATTAGGGATATGGAGGAGAGTTCCTGCTCCTCCTGTCTCCAAAGCAATGTTTTTGTAAATTATAACTTACCCTTGCTGCGTCTCATTGGAGCAGCAGCTGAAGAATTCTTATTGTAATCAAATTTCTGCAAAGGGGCCTAAAATAGATCTTTGATTCCTCAGTTATACATGTAAGGAGCCTTAATAAATCTCTTAGGTGCACACGAGTGAGCGCTGAAAAACGGTCTACCCCTGCATTTTGTAGTGTGTCTTTTAAGGACTCTTGGAGCACAAGACATTTGTGCCTAAATCTGTCCTTTATTGTAAAATGGACACCATGGTGTCTACCTTTTACCTCCTAGTCCTCTACTTTGAGAATCTGACAGAGCTTCTATTATCTTACTACTTGGTTGAGATTTTGTTCTGGCAGAACCAGAACTGTGGGGAGTTCTTGCTAATGCAGTAATCCCATAGCAGAAGAGAAAAAATATTGTCAAGTTTTGGCTAGTTTGATAAAAATTCCTTCAGTCCATATCTCTACATGCAAATATAGGCTATTTATGGATCTCATTATGAATCATAGAATCCCTACAGTACAGAAGGAGACCATTCAGCCCATCAAGTCTGCATCGACCCTCTGAAAGAGCACCCTACCTCAGCCTACTCTCCTGCCCCATCCCCGTACTTCCATTGCCCCACCAAACCTGCACATCATTGGACACTAAGGGGCAATTTAGCATGGCCAATCCACCTAACCTGCACATCTTTGGACTGTGGGAGTAAATTGGAGCACCCGGAGGAAACCCACTCAGTCACGGGGAGAAAGTGCAAACTCCACACAGACAGTCACCCAAGGCTGGAATTGAACCCGGGTCTCTGGTGCTGTGAGGCAGCAGTGCTAACCACTGTGCCACTGTGCCACCCCCATACATGAATTTTGATTGAATAATTATGTCCTATTAAAAATTTGAACGCAAGTTGAGAATAGATTTGTGACTCTTTTTGAAATATTCCGTATAACGTCTGTTTCAAGATATCAACAACAATATATAAACATCTTTAAAAACAGTTCACAAAGGCTAAATCGCAGTGGTTATGGGGTGACATTTTAAATTAAAATGAATGCAGTCTTGATCCAAATTTTGCAAAGTGAGAAAGTTAGTCATCAATCTTTAATCTGAGACAGACCAAATTTATGAATGTCTTTCAAAGTCTAGCACTATAATTCATAAACTACAATTCATTTAGCTGGCCATCTATGAGGAATAATTCAAATCCAGTAAACCACAATCTTAAAACAACAGATTGTACTAATTTGTGCAAAAGAGAATGACAATTTATGATTTACTGTCCATTGGCGGTTAATTGAGCATTACCCTAGCTTTTTAAAAAGTTATTAGGTCCTGCTCATGTAACATCCATTTTACGTTTAGTGGAGCTATGATAAAATGGGTGCTTTCATTCCCAGCCGGGGAGCCATCTATTTTAGCAGCATAAGTATTAATTCCCCAAAATGAGCCACAAAACTAAATTATGAAATATTTAAACAGCTGCAATTACACCGTGGAGGATAGAGCGGTCATTTATCGATCAATGTTGCAGAAGAAAGAGTATTGCCAAATGACTAATTAACAACTTTACTGACCAGGCCTTAAGAGCTCCAGAAGAAAGGTACAGGGTGTGGAGAGGACATTTTTTAGGATTGATGGACATTCCCCCTCTAGCCTATCACAAGCACAAATTAGCTGAGGAGGTGGCAGAGAAGGTGAATGTAGTGTGTAACTCCCACTTCGCAACATATCACGAAGGGTCAGACCTTTACAAATGTAATACTGCATTCATGAAAAGGCCTCTCTTCAAACATTCGATTATATAAAATATACAGCACAGAAACCGGTCTGTCAGCCCAAATAGTCCATGTTGGCATTTATACTCCAGTCTAACTTCATCCATCCTTACAGATCCAACTTGAAGGTTCACTATCGTACAGATTCCTCGGATGAGAGGGTTCTCCTGTGCTGAGATGCTGATTAAATTATGTTCTCTGAAGTTTAGAAGAATGAGAAGTGATCTCATTGAGACATACAAGGTTCTGAAGGGGATTGACAAGATAGATACTGAGAGGTTACCTCTCCTGGCTGGGGAATCTAAATTATGGAGCACAGCCTCAGGATAAGGGGCTGATCATTTAGGACTGAGATGAGGAGACATTTTTTAATTCAGAGTCTGTGAATATTTGGAATTCTCTAACTTGGGGATTGTGGATATCCATCCGAGCGGATATAGTCAAGGTGGATTTTTTGTCTCTCGGGAATCACTGGATGAGGGGAGTGGGTGGGAAAGTGAAGTTAAGACAAAAGATCAGCCATGATCATATTGAATGGCAACCATGCTCAAGAGGTCATATGTTCTACTCCAGCTTATATTTCTTATGTTCTTACGATCTATCAGCATAACTTTCTCTTCATTTCTCCCTCAAATGCTTATCCAGCCTCCTATAACTACATTTATATCAATTGCTTCAGCTACTCCCTGTGATAGTAAGTTCTACATTCTCACCACTTTCTGGGTAAGGATGTTACTTCTGAATTCCCTACGTATTTTCTTACTGACTATCATATGATGCTGGCCTCTAGCTTTGCTCTTCTCCACAAATGGAAATGTACTCTCTGGGTAGAATTTAATATAGGTGATGGGGGTCTTGCCTGCTGGCTAGAGATCTGGTGAGGACCCAGCTTTGCCTCTTTTTGGGAAGGCACACTGCATTAAATGCCGGTCAGGCATGAAGGCCAATAAGGGCCAGAGGGCTGACACTCAGGGAGACTCCTTCCCACTTCCAGATCCCTTGCTCAGCCATTGAGTGCCTTTGAATGAGGGTCCTCGCCCTGGAAACCCGCAAGAAAACTCAACAGCGTTTGCTTTTCGGGCTTCCTGGTTTGCGACCTGCCTGCCTGCTGCTGGCTGATGCGGGGTTGAGATGCTTCAGTGGGCATGAATTGTCCACTTAAGGGCTTCAATTAGCAGTGGGGCAGGAAGGCCAATCCCAAGCTTTCTCACCATGGACTTAATTGGGCTGGAGGTGGGAAGGTAACCTGGCATCTTGCTGCCTGATTAAATGCCCCTGCCAAGAAACATGCCTCACGGGAGGGCATTACATTTTCCCCTCCAAGTCTACTCTATCAAAATATTTCATAATTTTAAATACCTCCATTAGGTCACCTCTTAGCTTCCTCTTTTCAAGAGCAAAGAGACACAGCCTGATATATGACATCTATAACATTACCCTTGTCTACCCTTTTGTTACCTCAGCCGAGTTAAGCATGAGTTAGACTTTTGCAATTCATTCTGACAATTTTTTTCCTACTTGTTTGTGTCCATCTGGTTCTTCTATCACTTCTTTCAATACAGATTCCAATATTTTTAATCACTAAAGTTAAGCTGACTGGTTTATATTTTCTGTATTTGGTTCTATATCCTTTTTGTGTAGAGGAACAACATTAACCTGTCTGTCAGTCCTCTGGCACTATTCCCTCTTCTATGGAACCAGAATGCACATTAGCCTTTGCCTCTTATATCTGTTCCTTAGTTTCTTTGAAAATGCCTGGATGCCAACGATCTTGACCTGGGCTCTTGTCCTTTTTTAGTTTTACTGGTTTGCCAATTATTTTCTCCCTTTCTGCCCCAACTGAATTAACAGTGCCTTTAGGTTCATTTTCAAGTGAAATATTTTGCTATCCTTGTTGGTAAAAACTGAGGCAAATAAGTTATTCAATATTATTGCAAATTCTCTGTTGTTACCAATGAATTTATCTTGCTAATCCTTTAATGGTTCTATCTCTACTTTAATTTCCCTATTGTCATTTATTTGCCAATCAAAACCTGACTATTTCTCTTTATATTCCATGATAACTTGATTTTTCAGTTTCTCATTGCTTTCTTGATCTTTTTCTAACTTATCCCCAAAGTTGTTCTCCCCGAAGTTGGAGTTCTATTCTATCTGTTTGTTCATGTTCACTTATATCCTCCTTTCTTTTCGGGTCAAAATGCCTCTTATATGCCTTTTTATTGAGCTGCAATTTCAATTTAGTTCTTTATTCATCCACGGTGCTTCTTAATTAGTCGATTTGTTTTTGACTTTTAGCCTTCTCTTCTGAACTCCATTGTTTAATTTATAAGGATTCCCCATTACTTTTCTGTCTCTTTTGTTTTTCAAGATTTTCTACATCTGCTGCTTACCTTGAGAATTTGTATTTTTTCTTCCAATTTCCTTCCACCATTATGGTGATGGATCCCTTCTTTTGACTAAATCCATAAGAACATAAAACATAAGAACATAAGAACTAGGAGCTGCCTGTTCTTTTCAGCAAGTTGGTGGCAATCCCCAACATGGCCATCGCCTGCCCTTTGCCACTGGTGCAAATACACAGCTTCCACCTCTGGGGGTACTTGATGCCTCGAAATAGATGTTGAGCTGGACTTCTGCCAATTGGGGAATTCACATTTAACAATAGGATGGCGAGAATGGCACAGTTCATGTTGGTGTCAGGACCTGCAGGTTCTCAATCTCCGACAGGCACCAACACGTCAAAGCAGACCTTCGAGGTGCAGAAGGTGGTGTAAGATGAGAGACAATGCGTGGGTGAAGGGGAGCAACTGCTGGTGGCTGTTGAAAGCCGGTTATGTTTAGCAGCATGGTTCTGACCCCCACCGCAACACCTCAGAATTCAGAGCCGACAAGGCCTGTTTGCAGGCATGGATCAGATTGGAGTAGGATTGACGTAAAGGTCAGATTTTGCCAATGCCAAACGTCTTTCAAGATCTGAAGAGGAGCATAAAGAAAATCATCAGCTGAATCAATGCAGTTGTGGCCGAATAGTTGTGCTCATTTTAATCTATGTGTGGGAGTGGTGACTTAGAGAAAGTAATCACGTTGATAATCTTCTGCATCACCCACCTGAAGTAAACCACAGGAGCGGCACTGTGGTAAATGATGCTAACCGCATTTACACACCACACAATATAGGAAATTTAGGGAATTCAGAAGAAACGACTTTACCTAGAGAGTGACGAGAATGTGGAACTCACTTCCACTGGGAGTGAACGCGGCAAAGATTGTAAATGCATTTAAGGTGGGCGGGGGCCGTGTGAAGAAGTGTATAGATAAGCATGTGAAGGAAAAGGGAATAAAGGCTTTTATGTTGATAGAGTTAGATAAGGAAAGCTGGGAGGAGAATCTGTTAGGGAATCAAGGACTGCCTGAACTGGTTGGACTGAATGGCAAGTTCCTTTGCTGTAAATTCGATGTAATTCTATGAAATAAATGCACCACATTTGAATTGGACACCTTATGCTTTGTTAAAATAAAAATAATTTTCCTTTTATATATTGCGTTTCACATCCTAAAAGGTCACAAAGTTAATCCCAGGCCATGGATTAGCTTTGACGTGGTGGGATGTAGGAATGTTGACTGAGGGATTCTTGTTGACAAGAACATTAGAAAACTTACCTGCTCTTCATCAAATGATTTGAAAGGATCTTTTACATCCACCAGGTGGTCAACCTCATTTATCATCATTCCTGAAATACAACTTCCTCATAGCGCTCTCAGAGTACTACACTGAATTATGAGCCCACTTTATGTGCTCATATGTCTGGAAAGGTGGTTCTATCCATGAATTTCTCACTCAGTGATAAGACTGCTATCACCAGGTGTTGCTCATTTTAACCTTAGTCTATTTGCTCTGATTATGTCACCTTTGCTCATGAGTCACCAGGTATCTTTATGATACCGCCACGTGGTTCAAGTTCAGGTTACGATTAATAATACAGCACACCGCTTAGTAAGGATTAAAACAACGGTCATTTATTATATACAACAAGCAATATTAATACGCTAATACTACTTTCTATATAATAAACCTATCACTACTGGCCAATACTTAACTTAGGAAGAGCCCACCAGGTCAGGGAAACGAATGGCTTGTCCAATCAGATCTGGCCCGCGGGATTCAAAAGGCTGCTACAGGTCGGTGGCTAGGTGTCTCTACCGGATAGCGATCGCTGGATTCAAACTTACTGTTGCCGGTTGCTGTTCTTGCGAAGGTCTCGAGCAGGCGAAGAGGAGAGAGAGAGAGATCTGAACTTGGACCCTCACTTTTATAGGGCCCAGGGGCTTCCCGCCTCCCGGGGCGGCCCTTGACCCTGAGTCCCAAGTGATTGGATCTGTCCCCAATCTCTGAGGTCGATGTGTCCAATGGTGAGGCGATTCCTCGATCGGGGGGTGGTCGCTCACCTGTCTTTGTTTCGGCCACTGCAGGCGCCGACAGGTCTGGCCCGGTATTCAATTGCTAATATGTTGCAATTGTTCCCGGGGATAGCCGATTTAACTGCAGATATCTGGATAGATGGGCTGCAAACAGTCCTGAATGCAACTGCAAATACCTGGGTGGATGGGTTGTTGATAGCCCTGAGTATCGATCTGGGCTAACTTCCCAGAGCCGAATATGCAATACTGTCTGCAGCTGCCTGCTTGTGTCTTCTTAGCTGCTTTTCCCAGCAGTCTTTCGGGTTAGCCATTTTAAACTGGATTTTGGCCAGATTAATCGGAACGCAGCCATTTTACTTGGCTACACAGGCTGACAAGAAAACCAAAATTAAAGAACTGTTCAGGAAATGTTGACAAATAATGTATGGGCACAGTACCTTTGCAGTTATAGGGCCTGATTTTCAAGGAGTTGGTGCCATTCCGTAGAGCTTTAAAAATGACTGATGGGACCCAATTCCGCGATTCCCGCCCCCATTCCTGGCACTCCCAATTTCAGATGATATGGCATAAGGGTGCAGGCTCACTGCATTCCCAATATTTCCATCTTAGTTGCGGGTGTAGGCCTCTCCCAGCCCCCCAGCAATTTTGGGGGAGTCGGGCCAGATTCTCCAAGCCTCATGGTTCACGAACACTCAGACGTGCCGTGAACCATAGTCTGGATGTGGAAATTCTATGAAAGATAACTTCCAACGGTTAAGAGTGGAGGATACGAGGGCTACTGAGAGTAGGTATGGTCCTGGGTTGGCATACAAGGTATGAGAGGGAAATGGGGGTAAGTGGGAAGCATGAGTTATCATGCAATGTATAAGAGATCATTGGGGGGTGGTAGGCAGGCATGTTGGCATGGGTTGGAATGGGTGGGACGTGATTTGGCATGGGTTGGAATGGATGGGACGTGATTTGGCACGGGTTGGCACGGGATGGAACATGGGGACTGGTTGGGGTGGGGGGGAGGGGGGAGAGTGCTAGAGGGCCCAATATCTAACAAAACAATTGGTCCGAAGTGCCGTACAACCGAGGTAGGCCTTTCAACCAACCTGCCTTGACAGCCCCTCTTGCCACCTTCGATCTGTGTCTGGGAGAGACGAGCTTGGGAGTGACTCTGTACTACATCCCATCCCCCACCTACAACAAAAATCATGTCACTCAGAGCACTTTTTCCTGAACCGGCTGTGCCAAGGGAAATTTCCTGACTCAATTTACCCACCTCTAAGGTGAGAATCCCAGTCGATGAATTGCAGCTTCAATTATATGTATTACATCAATTGATTGGCAGATGCTCCCTGTGATCATTTTCAATTTGCTGCTACACCTGTTCTTTCCTGTTCTTCAACTGCTAGGCGAGGTTACTGTGTGGAGTAAGGTTATTCATGACACCTCGTGGCTTTTATTTTGAGCTACCTTTGGCTGGAACATCTGATGCTCGCCTCCAAGGTCCGCTGCTATGTTTGAAATTCATTTCATTCATTCAGCTTGCTTCTTGTTTCCATTACTTTTGCTGTTAGGGGGTGTTGTGATGAGGCATGGCTACAGAAACTTCAATTAAGGATACCATTTGCTTAATAGGAGGCAACAGGTTTGCTGACGATACGACCATAGTGGGCTGGATCTCGAATAACGACGAGTCAGAATACAGGAGGGAGATTGAGAACCTAGTGGAGTAGTGCAGCGACAACAATCTATCCCTCAATGTCAGCAAAACTAAAGAGCTGGGCACTGACTTTAGAAAGCAAAGTACTGTACACACCCCTGTCAGCATCAACGGGGCCGAGGTGGAGATGGTTAGCAGTTTCAAATTCCTAGGGGTGCACATCTCCAAAAATCTGTCCTTGTCCACCCACGTCGACGCAACCACAAAGAAAGCACAACAGCGCCTATACTTCCTCAGGAAACTAAGGAAATTCAGCATGGTCCACATTAACTCTTACCAACTTTTACAAATGCACCATAAAAAGCATCCTATCTGGCTGCATCACAGCCTGGCATGGCAACTGCTTGGCCCAAGACGGCAAGAAACTTCAGAGAGTCGTGAACATAGCCCAGTCCACCATACGAACCTGCCTCCCATCCATTGACTCCATCTACACTTCCCGCTGCCTGGGGAAAGCGGGCAGCATAATCAAAGACCCCTTCCACCTGGCTTACTCCTCTTCCAACTTCTTCAATCGGGCAGGAGATACAAAAGTCTGAGAACACGCACAAACAGACTCAATAACAGCTTCTTCCCTGCTGTTACCAGACTCCTAAATGACCCTCTTATGGACTGACCTCATTAACACTACACCCCTGTATGCTTCACTCGATGCCGGTGTCTATGTATTTACATTGTGTACCTTGTGTTGCCCTATTATGTATTTTCTTTTATTTCCTTTTATTTTCATGTACTTAATGATCTGTTGAGCTGCTCGCAGAAAAATACTTTTCACTGTACCTTGGTACATGTGACAATAAACAAATCCATCAGAGAGATTCTGGGAAAGTTCTTCACTGGTAATGGCATTCCAGTTGGATACTGAAGGAATAGTATCTTTTTTGGTTCATGTAGGGCATAGAACTGTCCAGAGAGGGTTGATTGATAAAACGGGTTTAACTGATGACTCCCTAACTCTGGGAAAACCAGGAAGACTGCTCAAAAAACCCACAAAAGAACCTCATGCAGGTGTGCACAATTTTCCTGCAGCCGCCCACCTTACCTGATCTCTTTATACCTCAAAGCAGTGTTACTGGCTGCTACTCAAAGACAAGCTTCCCACAGGGGTGAAGGCATAGTTGGCGGTACTTCTTAAAATCCAAAAATTGAGGCTCAGGAGAAATACAATGAATGCCACAAGACCATGAAATGTGTTATCGAAGAAGACATTGGCTTCAGGTGCCTGGATAGATCTAGAAACACATTTCAATACGCAGAATCCAGGATTTTCAGAATGATCTTGGTGTGCTGTGCTCTGCACAATATCGCACAGCAGTAAGGTTTAGACCTGCAAGAGGAATAAAGCACAGAACACAGAGCCTCTTCAGACAGTTCTGGGGAGGAGGTTGAGGGGAAGGAGGAAATGCACCACTAGTGGTGCACTTGCTGCCTGGAATGCCCCGATTATTGTTCGCTAAGGTTCCACCAGTCCTCCCTTTCACAGACTCCATTGCTCGGTGCCGCCTTGTATCTTCCCAGCCATCATCACACAACTGAAAAGGCTATTTGTCAGCCTGCAACCAAGACAGACCAAAATGGGAAAATGGCGCAAAAATAATACTATTTATGTCACTCAAATATAAAACCATGACTTAAGATTCTACTATTCCCTAAAACATCCATGTGCCTATCCTTGTGCAAGTATGACTCTTTACTCTTCCTCTTCATTTCTACCTGTGGCTTGAGCACTTGAATAGGGTTGACAGGTTGCTCAGTCCCCTGCTCTGACTTCTGAGTCTTGTAGTCCACGAGGGCTCTTGTTCTGTCTGCAAGGGCATACTTGATCACTGACATACGTGGTCAAATGTGGGCTACTAACTTTGTGGGGGTTGGGGTGGGGAGGAGGGATAGAGCCATGTCCCCACTTCCCTGTCCCTTTCACCATCCTCCTTCTCAATGCCTAGCCACACTCCCTTTCTAGTAATGCATTGGAGCATCATGGTTATGAAAAAGCAAGGCTTGGATATCATTCATCCTTCTTTAGGTGGCTTTCATAGTGAGAAAGTAATTGGTGAAGTCCTGCATTAACACACATTCCACAAACCCCTTCCACAAACACTTACTTTCTGCATCCACTGACGAATAGTGGCGTCAGTGTGTACCATCTACAGGATGCACTGCAGGAACCCAGCAAGGTTTCTGAAGTAGAATCTTCCAAACCCATGACCACTACCATCTAAAAGGACAAGGGCAGCAGATACATGGGAACAGCACCAGGAAGTTCCCCTCCAAGCCGCCCACCATCCTGACCTAGGAATTTATCACCGTCGCTTCACTGCCGTTGGGTCAAAATCCTGGAACTTCCTCCCTAATAACACAGTGGGTGTACTTACACCACATGGACTGCTCAAGCGGTTCAAGAAGGTAGCTCACCACCACCTTCACAAGGGCAATTAGGGTTGGGCAACAAATGCTGGCCTAACCAGTGATGCCTGTGTCCTGTAAAAATGTATTTTAAACAAAAGTTTGTGATTTCTGTGCTTCATGCTGCTTGTCACTCTTTCCATGGATGATGACATCATCACAAAGTCCTGCGACATAATTCCACGTGTTTGAGATGGATTGCTCCAATCTCTCTCAACCTTACAGAGTGCAGCGAAAACATCTGTCACACATTCACCACTGCTGTTCCAGAAACATCCTACTCATCAACCGACCCAAAGCGACAGCATCTACATCCTGCTGAGCGGAGGTGGGAGAGTCCTGTGCCATGTGACAAGGACACTCCTTTGCTGTCCCTGACTCCACCATCTGTCTTGCTCACCTGGGAAGTGTCAATCACCAAGAGGAATCTCTCTAAGCTCTTCAGTGGAAGTGCGAGTATATGCGATGGATCTGTAAAAAACGTGTGACGGTGCACCGTCAGAGGAAGCGAGCTCTTCTGAGGAGTTATCATTGTCATGGGAAACTGGGGCTACCTCTTGCTGGATCCGGTAGCACAGTGATTAGCACTGTTCCTTCACAGCGCCAGGGTCCCAGGTTCAATTCCCGGCTTGGGTCACTGTCTGTGTGGCGTCTGCACGTTCTCCCTGTGTCTGCGTGGGTTTCCTCCGGATGCTCCGGTTTCCTCCCACAAGTCCCGAAAGACGTGCTGTTAGGTAATTTGGACATTCTGAATTCTCCTTCCGTTTACCCGTGCAGGCGCCGGAATGTGGTGATTAGGGGCTTTTCACAGTAACTTCATTGCAGTGTCAATGTAAGCCTACTTGTGACAATAAAGATTATTAAAAATTATGGGGGATTATCATAGAATTTACAGTGCAGAAGGAGGCCATTCGGCCCATCGAGTCTGTACCGGCTCTTGGAAAGAGCACCCTACCCAAGGTCAACACCTCCACCCTATCCCCGTAACCCAGTAACCCCACCCAACACTAAGGGCAATTTTGGACACTAAGGGCAATTTATCATGGCCAATCCACCTAACCCGCACATCTTTGGACTGTGGGAGGAAACCGGAGCACCCGGAGGAAACCCACGCACAGGGAGGATGTGCAGACTCCGCACAGACAGTGACCCAAGCCAGAATCGAACCTGGGACCCTGGAGCTGTGAAGCAATTGTGCTATCCACAAGGCTACCGTGCTGCCCAATGATGAAAGATGATAATGAGTCCTATGAAGATAAGAATGTTTGAAGTCAACATTATACACATGATCATACTTCAGTGATGAATGACACCAAGTCAACATGACTGTTTTGAATGTCATGTGGCTGGCTCGCATTTAACACTGTCGTGAGATAGCTGGCAGGCCTCCATCTCCTCATTTCTGAAAGGCACGCACACTGAGATTCCCATGATCCCCAATGCCCCCTCTATTTAACTAATAAATGACTGGACTCTGTTTCTCTGCCTCTCCGTTTTTCTCTGCCCTCTGTTCCTGAATGAAAGGAAGAAGAGACCCATGAGTGTCAATAATGATGTGTTAAAAGGATGAGTGGATGGAGTTTCTAGAGTGTGACGTCGAGAGTGACAATGAAAACATTGCATGACACGCCGGTGGTGGTTAATAGATTGGGATGAGTAAGTACATAGTCAGAGAGCGATAGGTGTGCCTGCAAGGCAAGTTGGTGTGACGATTGACTTGGAATAGACTTGAGAAGGCAAGAGTGAGGAGGTTAACGTTATACAGACGTCAGGATGTAGGTGAATGTAGCACCACACACACCTTTCCTATCCTGCTAAGGTCGTTAAGCCCTTTTCTGCATGGCATGATCTCTGCTGCTGATCTCCATGGCAACCTCCAACCATGACATCTTTGTGTCACCTACAGTTCTATTCATCTCCTCAGTTGGTAAGAGTATCTCCCAAGACCCCTTTCAGCCCCTCGCAGCACATCCAGGGAGGCATGGCTGAAGCACAGTGCAGTCTTTGACCTCTTCTATGGTAACATTTCCTTCTTTCTCCTCTGTACTGTCAATTGCTTCAGCTTGCGTGATTGAAGTGTTCCTCTAAATAGTGGGTGAAATTATGCCAGACATGTCGTCAACATGTCCTCTGATTCTCATTGGTTGGGAAGTTTGGAAATCAATGGATTACTAATCCAGAAACCAGGGTAGTACTCTGGGACCTGGGCACAAATTCCAGCATGGCAGATGGTGAAATTTGAATCCAATGAAAATCTGGAATCAAAAGGCTAATGGTGACAAACAAAGAACAAAGAACAAAGAAATGTACAGCACAGGAACAGGCCCTTCGGCCCTCCAAGCCCGTGCCGACCATGCTGCCGGACTAAACTACAATCTTCTACACTTCCTGGGTCCGTATCCCTCTATTCCCATCCTATTCATGTATTTGTCAAGATGCCCCTTAAATGTCACTATCGTCCCTGCTTCCACCACCTCCTCCGGTAGCGAGTTCCAGGCACCCACTACCCTCTGTGTCCATGAAACCATTGCAGATTGTCGTAAAAACCCATCTGATTCTCTAATGCCCTTTCGGGAGGGAAACCTGCCCTCCTTACCTGGTCTGGCCGACATGAGACTTCGGATCCATACAACGTGGTTGACTCTTAACTACCCTCTGAAATGGATCAACAAGTCACTCAGTTAAAGGGCAATTAGGGAGGGGCAACAAGTACTGGCCTTGCCAACGATGCCCACATCCCACAAAAGAATAGAGACATAGGTTAAGATGGTGGCTGTGTTGAAAAACTATTGAAAGCCACGTTTCACAAACTTCCAGGTTTCCCGTACATTACCAGGCCCATCCACACCTTTCCCCCACACCATCACCCAATCTGCTGCTGACACATCTTTATGTTAAAATCCAGCATTCTTCAATCGCATAGAGAGGAATATCTTGGGACCTGACTGTCATTTCTGCCATTGGATGCACAAAAGTAGACTTGACAATTGACCCTCCCAACTTTAACTATTCGCATAACGGGCACGTTATCGTTCAATTTCTCTCTCATGGTTTCTATTTCACTCACTCAGTCCACTCGCTGGGGGTGGGGGTGGGGGGTGTTTTCCACTCCCGTTTTCGGCGGGTGGGATCGACGGTTGGAGTAGAAAATCCCACATGAGGCCCAAAACATGATTTGCATTGGTGTGATTGTCCCCATCTCCTGCCAATGATGTAATGTTGGCATCCCAATTAGAATACATTTGCATGAGATCATTAAGGTCTCCACATCTCATAATCTGCCCCTATTACATAATCTATTCACATCAGCGTGAGGGCTGACCAACGCAAAGTCCGCACCCTCAGTGCTTCCTGCAAGTGGTGTAAAATATGGAGGAGGACTGATTCATTAGCTGATGGTGGACAGTATGTGGTGTTCATCGGGTGGTTTTCTTGCATCAGGACAGGTTTCCCATGGCATACACCGGGCGCGCAGAATCTGCCAAAGGGGTTCAGGTTCTGGGGAGGCAATGGCATCGTGTATTGTCGCTGGACTAGTAATCCAGAGACCCAGGGTGATGATATAGGCACCCCGGTTCAAATCCCACCACGGCACATGGTGGAGTTTAAATTCAACAAAATATCTGGAATTAAAAGTCTAATGATGACCATTTTCGATTGTCGTAAAAGCCCATCTGGGTCGTTGCTGTCCTTTCGGGAAGGAAATATACCATTTTACCCGATTTGGCCTACATGTGACTCCAGACCCACAGCAATGTAATTGGCTCTTAAATGCCCTTTGAAATGGCCTGGCAAGACACTCAGTTGTATTCAACCGATACGAAAATACAAAAAAGGAATGAAACCAGACAGACCACCCGGCATCGACCTAGGCACCGGAAAGTACACCAGCAACTCAGCCCTGTTGATCCTGAAAAGTCCTCTTTATTAACATATAGTCTCAGAGACTAGGCAAGCAACAGCCTGACATAGTTATACTCAAAGAATCATACCTTACAGACAATGTCCCAGACACCACGATCACCATTCCAGTCTCACTGGCAGGTCAGGCCCAGCAGAGGTGGCAGGCGGCACAGTGCTATACAGACGGGAGGGGGTTGCCCTGGGAGTCCTCAACACCAACTCTGGACCTCATGAAGTCTCTTTGCTTAAGGTTAAACATGGGCAAGAAAACCTCCTGATGAATACCACATACTGTCCACCATCAGCTAATGAATCAGTCCTCCTCCATATTTTGCACCACTTGGAGGAAACACTGAGGGTGCGGACTTCAATGTCCATAGCCAAGATTGGCTCAGTAGAACCATCACAGATCGAGCTGGCCAGGTCCTAAAGGACAGAGCTGCTAGACTGGGATTGCAGCAGGTGGTGAGGAAACCAACAAGAGTGAAAAACAAATTTGACCTCATCCCCACCATGACAGTATCAGTAGAAGTGACCACCGCACAGTCCCGGCTTCATATTGAGGATACCCTCCATCGCGTTGTGTGGCACTACCACTGTGCGAAATGGGACAGAATTTGAACAGATCTAGCAACTCAAGACTGGGCATCCATGAGGCGCTGTGGGCCCTCAGCAGCAGCAGAATTGTACTCCACAACCAACGCATCAGATCTAAGCTCTGCAGTCCTGCCACATCCGGCCATGAATGGTGGTAGACAATTAAACAGCTCACTGGAGGAGGAGGCTCCACAAATATTCCCATCCTCCATGATGGAGGAGCCCAGCACATCTGTGCAAAAGACAAGGCTGAAGCATTCGTAACAATCTTCAGTCAGACGTGTTGAATGGATGATCTATCTTGGTCTCCTCTGGAGGTCCCCAGCATCACAGATGTCAGTCTTCAGCCAATATGATTCACTCCACATGATATCAAGAAACGGCTGAAGGCACTGGATACTGCAAAGGCTATGGACCCTGACAATATTCCAGCAATAGTACTCAAGACTTGTGCTCCAGAACTTGCCGCACCCCTAGCCAAGCTGTTCCAGGACAACTACAACACTGGCATCTACCCAGAAATGTGGAAAAGTGCCCAGGTGTGTCCTGTACACAAGAAACAGGACAAATCCAACCCAGCCAATTAAGCCCCTTCAGTCTACACTCCATTATCAGCAAAGTGATGGAAGGAGTCATCAACAGTGCTGTCAAGTGGCACTTACTCGGCAATAATCTGCTCACGGATGCTCAGTTTGGGTCCCGCCAGGGTCACTCAGCTCCTGAGTCTCTGAGCCTTGATTCAAACGTGGACAAAAGCGCTGAGTGCCAGAGATGAGGTGAGAGTGACTGTCCTTGACATCAATGCAGCACTTTGACGAGTATGGCATCAAGGAGCTCCATCAAAACTGGAGTCAATGGGAATCGGGAGGAAATTTCTCCGCTGTTTGGAGTCATACCTGGCACAAAGGAAGATGGTTGCGGTGATTGGAGGTCCACCATCTCAACTCCAGGACATCACTGCAGGAGTTCCTTAGGGTACTATCCTAGGCCCAACCATCTCCAGCTGCTTCATCAATGACCTCCCTTCCATCATAAGGTCAGAAGTTGGGATTTTCGCAGATGACTGCACAATGTTCAGCATTGTTCACGACTCCTCAGATAGTGAAGCAGTTCATATCCAAATGCAACAAGATGTGGACAATGTCAAGGCTTGGGCTGACAAGTGGCAAGCTGCATTCATGCCACACAAGTAGCTGGCAATGAGCATCTCCTACAAGAGAGGATCTAACCATCGCCCCTGGATAGTCAATGGCATTACCATCGCTGAATCCCCCACAATCAACATCCGGGGCCGGGGGGGGGGGGTGGCGCTACCATTGATCATCAACTGAACTAGACTAGCCATATTAATATTGTGGCTACCACAGCAGGTCAAAGACATAGGAATCCTACGTTAGGTAACTCACCTCCTGACCCCCAAACCATGTCCATCATCTACAAGTCACAAATCAGGAGTGTAATGGAATATTCACCACTTTCCTGGCTAAATGCAGCTCCAACAACACTCAAGAACACTCCAACCACACAAAGCAGTCCGCTTGATTCCTCCCCCTTCCACAAGCATTTAATCCATCCACCACCGGCGAACAGTGGCAACCGCGTATACCTTTTAGAAGATGCACTGTGGTAACCTGCCAAGGTTCCTTCGGCAGCACCTTCCAAACCCATGACCACTACCATGTAGAAGGATAAAAGCAGCAGATACCTGGGAACTCCACCACTTGGAGGTTCCTCTCCAAGTCACTCACCACTCCAACTTGGAAATATATTGTTGTTTCTTCACTATCGCTGGGTCAAAATCCTGGAACTCTGTCCTTAACAGCACTCTCTAACCTACACCTCAGGGGCTACAGTGGTTGAAGAAGGCAGCTCACTACCAACTTCTGAGGGCAATTAGGAGTGGCCAGCGATGCCCACATCCCGTAAATTAATTTTTTAAAAATCAGTTAGGAGGAAATGGTCATTTCTCGACACTGTTCCTTGGCACTGCCCCTTGGCATTGCCACTTTGGGGGCTTGTTGTTGGCAGGGCGGGGGGGGGGGGGGTGGTTCGGTGGGGAGAGGTTCTATTTGAAATTTTATATTGGGGTGCCCTATTAATCAGGGCCCGTCCCACCAACATTACTACCTGGGACCCCCCCAAAAAAATTTTTCAACAATTCTCTGACAATTTGGTGGAGAAAGCTGCCGTTGGGACCAGTGGCTTTACTGTCACTTTTCCTGCTCACTGCACCACACTGCCAAAAAACGGGAAAATTCCACCCACTGTATTTTATAGTGCCACAATTATTTGTGTAAAACATTTCCCTTGAACCTTGTCTCAACTATTACATTTAATTTTCTTTCTATATCCTCTTATGGGCTTCAGCTTGACTGAAACTAAGCAATATGCCTATTTTTTCCAAATGTCAATCAAATACATGAAGAAAAATTAGCTGCAGGAATATTGAGGGATCGTTTAATTAGCATTTAACTGCACTTCCAAGATTCCTAAAATGAATCCCTTTAAGCTGAATTGAAAAGAGCATGGTGATACACAACTCCAAAGGTGTGAAAAAGTTACTTCATGAACTGTAAGAAGTTACTTGAAACTCCTGCTAATGTCTTTGCACATTAATTAGAACAGAGGCAGACCTCATCAAATATTTATAGCAGTTTCCTAGGTTACATAACTGAATAATTCAATAGTTCCTGCTTAGCTGCATAAACAACCCCCACTGATTAGCTATCTAAAGCTGTCCAAATGCACAAGTTGCTACAGCGGTGAATTTAATTGTTTGGAATTATGTCAGACAGCAAGTGGCCATTGAGTTTCATATCAGTTGCAGAACAAGTAAGCATGTTCCAATATATAATTTATAAAGGAATTGTTTATATATTCACCAATAGAACAGTACAGCACAGAACAGGCCCTTCGGCCCTCGATGTTGTGCTAAGTAATGCTAAATGAACATATATCCTCAAATTATTAATTTCACCATAATCTTACAAGAGGCTCATTATAGTCGTAACCTGATATTTTTACAAAAATGTAACCAGCACTGCATCTTTATTTTAAAGAGGTATAATGTCATATATAACTAAAGTTAATTTATTGGAATAGATAAACAATAGTTACAATTCTATACAAGTTTATGTGTTAATCATACTGTTGTACGTTTGATAATCCATATGTTGAGGCAAGGTTAGTATAAAAAAAGCAACGAATGAACAGGAAAGGAATGTAGGACGTGATTATACCAGAAGATGGGAACACAAAGTTGAAAGTATTTGAAAAATGTTAGACAGTTGATATAGTTAGACAAACTGAATAATTCCTGGAGAAAGGACAGACATAAGGAGAGATACAGCATTAATCCCTTTGCTTTTTGTAGACTTGGTAGCAATTATGATTGATATGAATGTGGGTTTCAACTAGGTAGGTAAAGATCTTCTCACTATTAGTAAAGGACACAAATGACTGTGGACTTGAAAGTATAAGCTGGATTCCTGATTATTTCGCTCAGTTAACATATGATCTGAAAGTTACTAGAGCTGATGATCAGCATGCCCTAAGTAATGCAATGAGGAGTCAGCGTAAAAGTGTCAGCCCAAGCCTGTGGAGAGAGTCTTGAACCCACAATCTTTGAAGCTTAATATCTCCCTAAGTTATAAATATGGCCAACGGCTTTAGAAGAGAATTTTGTCACGAACTATTCCAGCCAAAATCACTGCCCTTTCCAAGAGTGTCAAATTGTGGTCAATTATGGAACTGGTTCACAAAGAACTGTTAAATTTTCTTGCAACTACATTTCTTTCACAGCATCTACAGTCAAAAGAAAGAGAACGATTTTAATAACGTGAGTATGACTAAGTGAAAGACAACACTCTCTACCGAAATATTTAGTTTCTGCCACGAAGGATCTAGTTAAGAAAACAAAACCCAGACTGGTATGAAATTAAGGTATTAATTATCTGATTAAGGGATGTTAATGGGAGGGACCTGTCTGAGGTCTGCAAACGCCCTTTCCCCGAAAGGATGTGAAATGATATTGCAGATATGAATAATATTTAGGTGTGAACATTGCAAAGGCTTTTCAATGCAGGATAAATTCTACAGAGTACCCCCTTTCTACGAGAAACAGTTGTTTGTAATGTCCCTGTCTAATCTAATGTGCGGTCTGTATACACCTCCTGCTGCCTGAGGAGGGCAGGCAGCATTGTCAGAGACCCCTCGCACCCAGCCTTTGCCCTCTTCTGGACCCTTCCATCAGGCAGAAGATACAGAAGTCTGAAGACCTACACATCCAGACATAGGAACAGCTTCTTCCCCACAGTTACCATACTTTGCAACGGCTCTCGAACTGATCTGTTCCTTATAAGATACTATTCACAACGCTCTATGCTGCTCTTGCTTGTGTCATATTTGCTTTGTTATTTTGCCCTTGTTCCATTCCGTAACTATGGAATTTGTCAATGTACTGTGTACTTTTTCACCTTCGCTGTAACTACTTTTCACTGTACTTCGGCAGATGTGACAATAAATGAATCAAAAAATCAAAATCAAAATCGGTGTCACCTCTTCCATCTTCTCAGCGCCTTGCCATGATTAAGGATTTCATGGCCGCCTTCTACCCTTAATCTTTTGTGGATGTAAGGTCCATTCCTTTCCTCGCTGCAAAAATGGCATATCCTCATCTTGCCCTTCATCATAGGAAAAATGGAATTTCATCAGACAACCCTAAAATTAAACTTTGATTTTTACATTTTGTACTGTACCTAACAACTACCCTTAGTGTTCAATGGATATTGGCAATCGCTTTCAGGATTTAATGTTTACAATGTGAATGAAAAGTATTTCTATCCATGGGACACTGATCCCACCAGTGCCACCTTTATATATTGGTGGTGTTTCTTGAAGGTGGAATTGAGTAGAAGTTAAAGGAAATCATTGGGAGACGGACATGTTACAACTGGCAATCCTTCCCACTTTAATTCACCCAGAACTGGACAGAGTACTGCAGTTGAAATTGAACCGGAGCTTTGTTTTCTTTTATAAATTTGAAGTATACAATTCTTTTTTTCCCAAATAATGGGCAATTTAGCGTGGCCAATTCACCCACCCTGCACATATTTTTGGGGTGTGGGGTGGCACGGGGGCACAGTGGTTAGCACTGTTGCTTCACAGCGCCAGGGATCTGGGTTCGATTCCCGGCTTGGGTCACTGTCTGTGCGGAGTCTGCACGTTCTCCTCGCGTCTGTGTGGGTTTCCTCCGGGTGCTCCGGTTTCCTCCCACTGTCCAAAGATGTGCGGGTTAGGTGAATTGGCCAAGCTAAATTGCCCCTTAGTGTCCAAAGGTTAGATGGAGTTACTGGGTTAGGGGGATGGAATGGAGGTGTGGGCTTAAGTCAAGTGCTTTTCCAAGGGCTGGTGTAGGCTTGTTAGACTTGTTGGGCCAAATGGCCTCCTTCCGCACTGTAAATTCTATGATTCTGTAAATTGGGTTGTGGGGCTGAGACCCACGTAGCCATGGGGAGAATGTGTAAACTCCACATGAACAGTGACCCGGAGCCGGGATCGAACTCAGGTCCTCAGCGCCGTGTGGCAGCAGCGCTAACCACCGTGCCACCGTGCCACTCTGAATCAGAGCTTTATAAAGGCTCACCATAATAACTTCCATACTTATGTACTCTCCCTGATGGGTATGTTTGAAGATCGGTGGCTACAGGTAGAGAGGAATTCTGGCAGCCATTTTGAAACAGGGTTATGGAAGAAGGTTTTGTTATCCCAGTTCCTTTATTATGCCACGTCTGTGCTACCTGAGGTCAGGCAGGGTTCGCCAGGAAAATCCAGACCTTGATGTTTAGTAGATGTAGGCTGGAATTCTCCGGCCATTGGGATTCGCGGTTCCCTCCAACAGCACAAACCCGGTGGCGTGGAGTTGCTTCAATGGAAAATCCCATTGACAAGCGACGGGAGTCGAGACCAGATATCATTGATTAACCTAGCTAGGTCTATACCTACATTTTATAGTGCTAGAGTATGGAGTTGAGTATGGTTTACAATACCTGGTGGTCTTTCTTTGAGCTAAAACTGCAAATTTCAATCAAAACTCTTGTTAACATATTATTTTTAATTTAACCCAAATGACGTTTTTTCTAGTTATTTAGAAAGTACGCTTTGCATTAACGTTCCGTACAGAAGAGGGAATGTCTTCACATGTAACATGTTTTTTTAAAGAAATGAAGTTCCTGAATTAACATTTTCTGTGAAACGTTGAAAAGAAAACAATGCTCAATTGTGTGGTCGAAGAGAAAATTACACAGTATAAGCAAATCAAAGTTCAAAGCCAACCCACTAATTGCAGTTACAGTATTAAGTTTTCTTCATTGCTCTTGCAACAGAAGTTGTAATTGCAAATCATGTTTGAATCCACAACTAGGGGTTCTTGTCCAGATATGTTTGATGGGTCCATGTTTATAAACATGGCTTTTATCACATTTTTCTATTCAACAACTGTGTAGTCCTGGAATAAGATAATACAATATACTTTATGATGGGCACTCAGAAGCTTTCTTCTACTTACCAATGCCTGCTACTGTGTTCTAATGTGTCAAAACACGAGTATCACTCAAGCATGTTCCATCAATGAATTGTTACACTGCCAGAGTGACTCAACATGCTCAAAGGTAAGTTTTGTAATATATAAGAAAAGGTCTGGTAAACCTCATGAGAACAGTGTGCCAGCAAATGGAGAAGACTAGCAGATTCATACCACCTTACCAATAGAAACAAAAAGATCTTGTTACCTCAGCATGAAACAATTTGCCCTAAAGTCTTGCTGGTTTCCTCTCCTCCTACCCTTCTTAAGGTATTGACTCACTTTTGGAGTACTGTTGACAGGGCACTGGGAACTCTCAGGCATTTCCCTCAAGTGGCCTTTAACCATGGATGACTCTTGACGAGTGGGAGAAAACTACCCACAGGTGTGAAGTTAATTTACAGAAAAGATGGGAATCAGTTCAACCTATGCCATCTTTAAACCTAAACCAAAGTCACTTCAGCCTCAGTCATTGAGCTTCAGTATCGGATGTGGCTTGTGTACGCTTGTGCATAAATGAGAAAATGAGCATTTCACTAAACACCTGGAAAACTAAGATCCCGGGCGAGACTCTCCGACCACCCGCCGGGTCGGAGAATCGCTGGGGGCTGGCGTGAATCCCGCCCCCGCCGGTTGCCGAATTCTCCACCACCGGATATTCGGCGGGGGCGGGAATCGCGGCGCGCCGGGTGGCGGGCCACCCCGCGCGATTCTCCGGCCCGGATGGGCCGAAGTCCCGCCGCTAAAATGCCTGTCCCGCCGGCGTAGATTAAACCACCTACCTTACCGGCGGGACAAGGCGGTGCGGGCGGGCTCCGGGGTCCTGGGGGGGGCGCGGGGCGATCTGGCCCCGGGGGGTGCCCCCACGGTGGCCGGGCCCGCGATCGGGGCCCACCGATCAGCGGGCGGGCCTGTGCCATGGGGGCACTCTTTCCCTTCCGCCTTCGCCACGGTCTCCACCATGGCGGAGGCGGAAGAAACTCTCTCCACTGCGCATGCGCGGGAATGACGTCAGCGGCCGCTGACGCTCCCACACATGCGCCGCCCGGAGATGTCATTTCCGCGCTAGCTGGTGGGGCACCAAAGGCCTTTTCCGACAGCTGGCGGGGCGGAAATTCGTCCGGCGCGAGCCTAGCCCCTCAAGGTTGGGGCTCGGCCCCCAAAGATGCGGAGCATTCCGCACGTTTGGGGCGGTGCGATGCCCGACTGATTTGCGCCGCTTTGGGCGCCAGTCGGACGACATCGCGCTGTTTCCGGAGAATTTCGCCCCCCTTTTCAACCAGCTCCCAGAGCACAATAACTCCCCCTGCATGGAGTAAGATCAAAAGAGAGATCCTGGAAAATGTGGACCATTTCCCTTATCTTGTGAGCTGTCTCTTGCTGAGTGTACAGTCGATGAAATTCATCATGCTCCCCATTGTGCCAGCTCAGACTTTGGCTGACTGAGGAAAAGAGTATTTGAGGACCAAGATCTCAAACCCGAGACTAAGGTTGTGGTTTACTGGGCAGCAGTGACCCCAATGCTCCTATATGCTTCAGAGACTTGGACAACCTACAGCAGGCACCTCAAAGCACTGCCAGTGGTGCCTTCTTGGGATCCTCCAAATCCGGTGACAAGAAAAGCAGTCCAACAGCAATGCCCTCTCCCAAGACAACTTGCCCAGCATGGAGGCACTAATGGCTCAAAAACAACTCTGCTGAGAAGGACATGTCGATTGTATGCCTTACACCAGGGTCCCAAAGAAATTGCTCTAGCCAGAACAGATTTGCAGCAGGAGAGTCACGGAAGGGCTGCAGAAACATTTTCGGGATGTCCTTAAAGTATCCCTCACGAAGCCAATTATCCCTGCCAATTCATGGGAGACCCTGGCCTGTCGCCGAACAAAATGGAGAAGGTTCATCTGTGAAGAATTAAACTCATCTAGATATTTCATCAGGAATACACAGAGGCTAAGGCAAGGCATCAGAGCAAACACATAAACCATCAAACAACTCATCTACCCAACCCTTCAAGTACCACCTGCCCTGAATGTGGCAGAGTCTTCAGAGCACACTTGGATTGATTAACTATTTCAGAACCCATTGAAGTGGAGTGGATACAAATCACCCTTAACTAAGAAGAAGAATATTTCATAATATGGGGAAGGGGGTTGTCTCACTGCTAAACTAGATACTAGCTCAATCATGCACACACTTTTCACAATAACTTCATTGCAGTGTTAATGTAAGCCTACTTGTGACAATAAATATTATTATCATTATTATTTTTTGGTTATAATCAGTTGCGACAACTCTGACCAGTTTTTGCCTCACTAACCCATGCCGCAATGACCATTTCTAGAACATTTTCACTGGCCTGACTGAGATTATCTAGCTCAGTGTAGACCGGGGATGAACCAGGAATTCTCCTACATTGTATTTTTGAGTTACTTATGTGATAAATGTGACAAGACTTTGTAGGACCTGATCAGTTTCCAACTTCCTCAATGAAGGCAAATTATGGAGTCAAATAATTTTGGTTGTGGTTGATTGAAATTGAGCAATGAATATTAAAGTTATCTTTTGCAGCTCACAAAATCTGAAACCATCCTACATTGTAAAGAATATATATCATCTCTTGTAGGGTGCATTCAAAATCAGAAGTCATATCTGAACTAAATACACAGTGAAATAGAAAGATGAATAGGAATGACAGATAGTCTGCTTTTTAGTTGGGGTCAAATTTGCACGGGGTAAACTGTGTGATGGTGTTGATTTATGATATAGCCATTTTACTATTGTTATATTAATGTACAGAAATATATAAGTACAAAGGGTCAATTTTAACTGTTCCCACCAGACAGCAGCAAGTTCTTCACTCTATTCCATTTTACCTTCCATTGGTTTCAAGTTGATTGGTTCAGTACCACACCACACGGTGTTGTGCCTACAGATCAAATTGGGATCAGCCTGTATAGCACCATGTCTAATCATAGACAACCTACATCACAGACCCAAAATTGGGGCACCCAGATTGGTATGACTCAGCACTACAATGCTTGGTTCTCTATTAATAATGATGTGGAGATGCCGGCGTTGGACTGGGGTGAGCACAGTACGAAGTCTTACAACTCCAGGTTACAGTCCAACAGGTTTCTTTTGATGTCACTAGCTTTCGGAGCGCTGCTCCTTCCTCAGGTGAATGAAGAGGTATGTTCCAGAAACACATATATAGACAAATTCAAAGATGCCAAGCAATGCTTGGAATGTGACCATTAGCAGGTGATTAAATCTTTACAGATCCAGAGATGGGGTAACCCCAGGTTAAAGAGGTGTGAATTACATCAAGCCAGGACAGTTGGTAGGATTTTGCAGGCCAGATGGTGGGGGATGAATGTAATGTGACATGAATCCCAGGTCCCGGTTGAGGCCGCACTCATGTGTGCGGAACTTGGCGATAAGTTTCTGCTCGGCGATTCTGCGTTGTCGCGCGTCCTGAAGGCCGCCTTGGAGACAACTGAACAACCAAGAACACTACAGACAGTTACCCGCAGATCCGACCAAGGAACACATCCGCCAACTTAACAGACTGATCAAGACCTTGGATACAGATCTTCAGAGCACCCTACGTGCTCTCATCCCACGTACTCCCCGCATTGGAGATCTCTACTGCCTCCCAAAAATACATAAGGCCAACACACCAGGCCGCCCTATCGTTTCAGGCAATGGGACCTTGTGTGGGAACCTCTCTGGCTACATCGAGGGTATCTTGAAACCCATCGTACCCGTCGCGACACGACGGACTTCCTACAGAAACTCAGCAACCATGGACCAGTTGAACCAGGAACATTCCTCGTCACAATGGACGTCTCGGCACTCTACACCAGCACCCCCCATGACGACGGCATTGCTGCAACAGCCTCAGTACTCAACACCGACAACTGCCAATCTCCAGACGCAATTCTGCAAATCATCCGCTTCATTCTGGATCACAACATCTTCACCTTCGACAACAAGTTCTTCATCCAGACGCACGGAACAGCCATGGGGACCAGATTCGCACCCCAATACGCCAACATCTTCATGCACAAGTTTGAACGGGACCTACTCACTGCACAGGATCTTCAACTGACGTTATACACCAGATACATCGATGACATTTTTTTCCTTTGGACCCACGGCGAAGAATCACTGAAACGACTACACGATGACATTAATAAGTTCCATCCAACCATCAGACTCACCATGGACTACTCTCCAAAATCAGTTGCATTCTTGGACACACTCGTCTCCATCAAGGACGGTCACCTCAGCACTTCGCTTTACCGCAAACCCACGGGTAACCTCATGATGCTCCACTTCTCCAGCTTCCACCCTAAACACATTAAAGAAGCCATCCCCTGTGGACAAGCGCTCCGTATACACAGGATCTGCTCAGATGAGGAGGAGCGTAACAGACATCTACAGACGTTGAAAGATGCCCTCGTACGAACGGGATATGGCACTCGACTCATCGATCGACAGTTCCAACGCGCCACAGCGAAAAACCGCACCAACCTCCTCAGAAGACAAACATAGGACACAACCGACAGAATACCCTTTGTCGTCCAGTACTTCCCCGGAGCGGAGAAGCTACGTTATCTTCTTCACAGCCTTCAACACGTCATTGATGACGATGAACATCTTGCCAAGGTCATCCCCACACCCCCACTACTTGCCTTCAAACAACCGCGCAACCTCAAACGAACCATTGTTTGCAGCAAACTACCCAGTCTTCAGAACAGTGACCACGACACCACACAACCCTGCCATGGCAATCTCTGCCAGGCGTGCCAGATCATTGACATGGATACCACTATTACACGTGAGAACACCACCCACCAGGTACGCGGTACGTACTCGTGCGACTCGGCCAACGTTGTCTACCTCATACGCTGCAGGAAAGGATGTCCCGAAGCATGGTACATTGGCGAGACCATGCAGACGCTGCGACAGCGAATGAACGGACATCGCGCAACAATCAACAGGCAGGAATGTTCCCTTCCGTCGGAGAACACTTCAGCAGTCAAGGGCATTCAGCCTCTAATCTCCGGGTAAGAGTTCTCCAAGGCGGCCTTCAGGACGCGCGACAACGCAGAATCGCCGAGCAGAAACTTATAGCCAAGTTCCGCACACATGAGTGCGGCCTCAACCGGGACCTGGGATTCATGTCACATTACATTCATCCCCCACCATCTGGCCTGCGAAATCCTACCAACTGTCCTGGCTTGATGTAATTCACACCTCTTTAACCTGGGGTGACCCCATCTCTGGATTGTAAAGATTTAATCACCTGCTAATGGTCGCATTCCAAGCATTGCTTGGCATCTTTGAATTTGTCTATATATGTGTTTCTGGAACATACCTCTTCATTCACCTGAGGAAGGAGCAGCGCTCCGAAAGCTAGTGACATCGAAACAAACCTGTTGGACTTTAACCTGGTGTTGTAAGACTTCGTACTTTTTTTTTTTTACATAGAACATACAGTGCAGAAGGAGGCCATTCGGCCCATCGAGTCTGCACCGACCCACATTAATCCCTCACTTCCACCTTATCCCCGCAACCCAATAACCCCTCCCAACCCTTATGGACACTACGGGTAATTTATCATGGCCAATCCACCTAACCTGCACGTCTTTGGACTGTGGGAGGAAACCGGAGCACCCGGAGGAAACCCACGCGGACACGGGGAGAACGTGCAAACTCCGCACAGACAGTGACCCAGCGGGGAATCGAACCTGGGACCCTGGCGCTGTGAAGCCACAGTGCTAATCACTTGTGCTACCGTGCTGCCCACGTGTGCTCTATTAATAAGCCCTGGAATCTTTATAAGCGTTTTTAAATAATGAAATACAAGTTCCATATTAGATCAGCTTTATGTACTGTGATGTGCTTCTTTGTTAAATGTAAAGAGCCAGCAGTTATCTCGTGGTGTGTCAAAACAAATGGGATAGGACTACTGCTCACATGAAGGATAAACTCTGGTGCAGCCTGTTTAGGCCAAACAACCTATTTGTTCATTGCAATTTCAATTTAATTCTGCTATGAAGTGGGTTCTGTGGTTTCAGGGGATTGTCAGTGTAAGTTTTATATTGTTGGAAGAGTATACGTTTGTACATGGGTGTATCATCAACCCGATATATTGACTCTTGACAAAGACATTTCAGAAGCATTTAACCCTGCTGGCAATCTGCATGCAATGAAAAGGTAATTGAAGATTTAATTAGATGTCATCGCATAGCAAGTTACAACTTATATCGTAATTATGCAGAGCCATATGTATCTTTTGTCTGAGCCATTGTGAAGAGCATTAACTTAAATTTTCATATTCAATCTGACATTCAGTTTTACTGATATATTGGATTCTTTTGAAGAACATAATTTGTGGGGTAGTTTCTTATTCTCTGTGATGTGGGACCCTAAGTCAGTTGGACGTTTTGAGACGGACAACAATACGGCCTTTGTTTAGCAAGGTCACCAAGGGATGTGGAGCCAAGGTGGAGAAATGGCATGAGGTAGAGATTTGCTATGATATAATACAGAACCAGCTCATGTGGCTGAATGGTCTACACTTGTGTCTATCTTTGTGATCCAGCTCAAGCATTTGAGTAAGTCAGCTATATTTTAGAATCAAAACGAAAACATTTCCATCCAGCTTACCAAGGGAAGAGATACGTGCAAATACCCATTCTTTTCACAGAAAGTAGAATCTTCCCTCACCGCCGTGGCCCGGGTTCGATTCCCGGTCAGGGATCCTTGCCTTTTGGGGCGGTGGTACAGTGGATAGCACTGCTGCCTCACAGCACCAGTGACCCGGGTTCAATTCCAGCCTCGAGTGACTTTCTGTGTGGAGTTTGCACATTCTCCCTATGCCTGTGTGGGTTTCCTCCTGTTGCTCCGGTTTCCTCCCATAGTCCAAAAATGTACAGGTTGAGTGGATTGGCCATGATAAAAATTGACCCTTCGTGTCCAGCGATGGACAGGTTAGGTAAGGTTATGGGGATAGGATGGGGGGTGGGAAAGGGCCTAGATAGGGTACTCTTTCAGAGGGTCGGTGCAGACTAATGGGCCAAATGACTTCCTTCTACACTGTCGAGACTCGATGATTCTATTCTATGATTCTGCAGGTCTCTTCATGTTTACACATCAACATTTCTGAGTTAAGTGTACCATTTTAATTTGCAATTTAAGAAGATTTAGGTAATTCCATGTTCTTTGTCAAACAAAAATGAGAGCAAAACACAGTACCGTATTTCGAAGGCAAAGTCTTTGACCTCTTTGTGCCTTTGACAAGGAAGAGAAAGAGAGAAGATGGGAAGATTTTAATAAAACTGTGAATTTTGGGTACTGAGATTAGAGTGAGTGATAGATAAAAATTACAGATGACTGGATGGTCACTGGGGCTAATTTCCAGCGTAAACACCAGTGGTGGAAAACTTTACCAGGGTTCCCAAAATAATCAATGGCGCAATGAAATTTGGCTGGAAAACCTTTCCCATCCAGATTTCATCGCACCTTTGATTTTCTGATGTATATTGGTGGAAAGCGAAGGTTTCCCAACTCAGATTACTAGTCCCTTGATTTCTGAAAAATCAGTCAGGATGTGTCATGCACCCCCTGAATGCTCAGAGTACCACATGGTCACACATAACCCACGCAAGGCAATAATGTATTTCACTCCATCTTCTAATGTTGGAACATGCGACTCGGACTCACTTATTCATTTTATCATGGAATGGGTATAGCCCAGAAGGAAGATATTCAGCCCATTGTGTGCTGTGTTCCCTGAAGGCGAAATTCACCCAGTGCCTTTTCCCTGTCGCCCAGCAACATTTTTCTTATCAGATAATGATCCAAATGTTTTTTTGAAAGCCTGAATTGACCCTGCCCCCACCACACTATCAGGCAAAGCATTCAAATCCATACCTCTCGTTGCGTGAAAACGTTTTCCTCATGTCTTCATTGTTTCATTTGCAAATTACCGTAAACCTGTTCCCTCAGATTCTCAATCCTTCCAACCGCGGGAACAGTTTTCCCTCATCTACTCTCCACAGATCCCCTTACCTACTCTATCCAGATCCCTCATGATTTTGAATACCCATATGAAATCACCCTCGCTTCAATGAGGAGAAGAGTCCCAATTTCTTCAATCTTTCTACATAGCGTAAATTCCTCATCTCTCACATTCTCCCTGTGTCTGCTGGGAACTCACGCCCACAGCCCAAAAAAATGTGCGGGGTAGGTGGATTGGTCACGCTAAATTGCCCCTTAATTGGGAAATTTAAAAAGAAAAAAATCCTCATCCCTGGACCCATTCTCGTGAATCTTTCCTACACTCTAATTAATGCTTTCACATGCTTCCTCAATCCTGGTGCCCAGAACTGGATGCAATATTCCAATTGAGGCTAAACCAGCCTCTAATCCTGGTTTAACATAATGTCCTTGCTTCTGTGCTCTCTGCAGGGACACAATTCTTTGAGGACACCTGACAGCAAGAGGATCACTGGAAATGGAGCCCGAGAAAGAACTACCAGCGATCTCGAGTTCAAGGATCGATCCCAGCTCCCGGAAACACCTGTCAAATGTGCGGTCAAAGATGCGGCTCTAGGATCGGGCTCATCAGCCACACAAGAACCCACAGAACCAATGACCAGTAATACGGAGTTTCTTGGGTGGAAGATCATATTCGTGAGTGACCACTGAAGAAGGAGAAGAAGACTCTCTGTCTCTATTGATGAAACTTAGAATGTGTTAGCTCTGTACAGAACTCCAGGGCCTCTGGTTAACTGCCGACAAGGAAGAAACTGAACTCAGGAAAAACTCAATGTAAAGATGATTTCTTGAGGTATGGTTTTGTCAATAGTGCCAATGCAAATAATGATGCAAAGCCGATGTGTGTTATATGCAGGGAAGTACGGGACAATGAGAGAAGTTTCAGATTTTGAAAGAGAAGTGGTGGGTGAAAGATTCCTTTTGAGGTTGAGACCCCAGAGTCAGTTATTAACTTACAGCTGACTCCAAGTGAAAAGACCATGCTGCTGAACCTGACTTGTGATAACACACTGAAAACATGCCAAAAGCCTATGAGACTGTCAGCATTCCGGAGTAATAATAATAATAATCTTTATTGTCACAAGTAGGCTTACATTAACACTGCAATGAAGTTGCTGTGAAATTTCTTTAGTCGCCACACTCCAGCACCTGTTCAGGTACACGGAGGGAGAATTCAGAATGTCCAATTCACCTAACAGCTCGTCTTTCGGGACTGGTGGGAGGAAACCGGAGCACCAGGAGGAAACCCACGCAGACACGGGGAGAACGTGCAGACACCGCACAGACAGTGACCCAAGTCGGGAATCGAACCTGGGACCATGGAGCTGTGAAGCAACATTGCTATCCACTGTTCTGTTGTGCCGCCCACAGTAGCATCCCCCAAGAGCATCCAATGCTGAGTAAAACAAACATTTTGTTGCTATTGTCCTTCATAACGATCTACATGCGCGAGGTTAGAATTTCCATTATCACAAAGATGAAGATTGCACAAAGGAACTGGCTGAACTCTGCACCTTATAGGTGCATTGCCCTCTCCTCCTGTATACGTGATTGGAATGTGATCATGAGGATGAAGTAGGCTCCCCATTCGCATTAAAGGTAATTGAATGTGGCATGGGTCGCAAAGGTCTGCTGGTGTGGGTCATGAAAGACGGCCAGTTAGCAGAAGTGGGTCCCAAGAAATTTTTTTTGAAAAATACTGATCTAAATGATGTGTACAAAATTATGAGGGGCCCAGGTAAGTTAGACAAGAAAGACTTGTTTACCCTAGCTGAGTGGTCAATTACCAGGGGGAATCGAGTTAAGGTGATTGGTAGAAAGATTAGAGGGGAAATGAGGAAACCCTTTTCACCCAGAGGGTGATGGGCACTGCAATTCGCTGCCTGATTTGGCGGATGAGGCTGAAACACTCAACTCATTTAAAAGGTTTTGCATCTGAAGTGCTGTAACACGCAAGGCTAAGGAGCAAGTGCTAGAAAGTGGGATTATAATGAGCGGCTAGTTTATTTTTTCTCTCATTGGCCAACACAAGAATAATGGACAGAATGGCCACTTTCCGCACCATTGTTTTCCTGTGGTTCTGTGGCTCACATTAATCCCAAACTGCTGCAGACCCCTTTTATTCTGCTTCATAATGTTCCTGGCCTGCTTCAAACGCTTCCTGGTCTCTTCACAGTGATCCTGACTTGCAACACACTCCTCCTGGTCTGCTTCATAGTGATCCTGACCTGCTTCACACTGCTCCCAGTCTGCTTCACAGTGATCCTAACCTGCTTCACATTGCTCCCGGTCTGCTTCACAGTGATACTGACCTGCTTCAAACTCCTCCTAGTCTGCTTCACAGTGATACTGACCTGCTTCAAACTCCCCCAGGTCTGTTTATTATCTTGACCTGCTTCACACTGCTCCCGGTCTGCTTCACAGCTATCCTGCCGTGCTTCACACTGTGCCTGGTCTGCTTCACAGTGTTTCTGACCAGTTTCACACCCCTCCCAGTCTCTTCACGGTGAACTTGACCTGCTGCACACTCCTCCTGGTCTCGTCGCACTGCTCCCGCTCTGTTTCAAAATGACCCTGACCTGCTCCACACTCCTCCTGGTCTCTTCACAATGACCCTGCCCTGCTTCACTCACAATGACCCTGACCTGCTTCACTCTCCTCCCTGTCTGTGTCACACTGCTCCCAGTCTGCTTCCCAATGATCCTGTCCTGCTTCACATTCCTCCTGGTCCGCTTCACACTGCTCCCGCTCTGCTTCAAAATGATTCTGCCCTGCTTTAAACTCCTCTCATTCTATTTCACAGTTATCCTGACCTGTGACACACTCCTCCAAGTCTACTTCACTGTGATCTTGACCTGCTGCACAGTCCTCCCGGTTTGCTTCACAATGATCCTAACTTACTTCACACTGCTCCCGGTCTGCTTACAGTGCTTCTGACCTGCTTCACACTGCTTCCACTCTCTTCATGGTGATCCTAACCTATTTCACACTGCTCCCGGTCTGCTTCATGGTGATCCTGATGTGCTTCACACTCCTTCTGGTTTGCTTCACAGGATCCTGACTGGATCCACACTGTTCCCACTTTTTCACAGTGATCCTGACTTGCTTCACATTCCTCCTGGATTTTCTTCACACTCCTTCTTGTCTGCTTCACAGTGATCCTAACCTGCTTCACACTGCTCCCGGTCTGCTTCACAGTGTTTCTGACCTGCTGCACAATCCAGCCGATCTCTGCTTCACAGTGATCCTGTCCTGCTTCACACTCCTCATGGTCTGCTTGATAGTGATCCTGACCTGTTTCACACTCCTCCCGGTTTACTTCAAAGTGATCTTGCCCTGCCTCCACTCCTTCCGTTCTACCTCACAGTGATCCTGACCTGCTGCACACTCCTCCTGTCCTGCTTCACAATGAATTACGGGTAAGGCAGATGAACTTAGAGCTTGGATTAGTACTTGGAACTATGATGTTGTTGCCATTACAGAGACCTGGTTGAGGGAAGGGCAGGATTGGCAGCTAAACGTTCCAGGATTTAGATGTTTCAGGCGGGATAGAGGGGGATGTAAAAGGGGAGGCGGAGTTGCGCTACTGGTTCGGGAGAATATCACAGCTGTACTGCGGGAGGACACCTCAGAGGGCAGTGAGGCTATATGGGTAGAGATCAGGAATAAGAAGGGTGCAGTCACAATGTTGGGGGTTTACTACAGGCCTCCCAACAGCCAGCGGGAGATAGAGGAGCAGATAGGTAGACAGATTTTGGAAAAGAGTAAAAACAACAGGGTTGTGGTGATGGGAGACTTCAACTTCCCCAATATTGACTGGGACTCACTTAGTGCCAGGGGCTTAGACGGGGCCGAGTTTGTAAGGAGCATCCAGGAGGGCTTCTTAAAACAATATGTAGACAGTCCAACTAGGGAAGGGGCGGTACTGGACCTGGTATTGGGGAATGAGCCCTGCCAGGTGGTAGATGTTTCAGCAGGGGAGCATTTCGGTAACAGTGACCACAATTCAGTAAGTTTTAAAGTACTGGTGGACAAGGATAAGAGTGGTCCTAGGATGAATGTGCTAAATTGGGGGAAGGCTAATTATAACAATATTAGGCGGGGACTGAAGAACATAGATTGGGGGCGGATGTTTGAGGGCAAATCAACATCTGACATGTGGGAGGCTTTCAAGTGGCAGTTGAAAGGAATTCAGGACCGGCATGTTCCTGTGAGGAGGAAGGATAAATACGGCAATTTTCGGGAACCTTGGATGACGAGAGATATTGTAGGCCTCGTCAAAAAGAAAAAGGAGCCATTTGTCATGGCTAAAAGGCTGGGAACAGACGAAGCCTGCGTGTACTATAAGGAAAGTAGGAAGGAACTTAAGCAAGGAGTCAGGAGGGCTAGAAGGGGTCACGAAAAGTCATTGGCAAATAGGGTTAAGGAAAATCCCAAGGCTTTTTACACGTACATAAAAAGCAAGAGGGTAGCCAGGGAAAGGGTTGGCCCACTGAAGGATAGGCAAGGGAATCTATGTGTGGAGCCAGAGGAAATGGGCGAGGTACTAAATGAATACTTTGCATCAGTATTCACCAAAGAGAAGAAATTGGTAGATGTTAAGTCTGGAGAAGGGTGTGTAGGTAGCCTGGGTCACATTGAGATCCAAAAAGACGAGGTGTTGGGTGTCTTAAAAAATATTAAGGTAGATAAGTCCCCAGGGCCTGATGGGATCTACCCCAGAATACTGAAGGAGGCTGGAGAGGATATTGCTGAGGCCTTGACAGAAATCTTTGGATCCTCCCTGTCTTCAGGGGATGTCCCGGAGGACTGGAGAATAGCCAATGTTGTTCCTCTGTTTAAGAAGGGTAGCAAGGATAATCCCGGGAAGTACAGGCCGGTGAGCCTTACTTCAGTGGTAGGGAAATTACTGGAGAGAATTCTTCGAGACAGGATCTACTCCCATTTGGAAGCAAATGGACGTATTAGTGAGAAGCAGCACGGTTTTGTGAAGGGGAGGTCGTGTCTCACTAACTTGATAGAGTTTTTCGCGGAGGTCACTAAGATGATTGATGCAGGTAGGGCAGTGGATGTTGTCTATATGGACTTCAGTAAGGCCTTTGACAAGGTCCCTCATGGTAGACTAGTACAAAAAGTGAAGTCACACGCGATCAGGGGTGAGCTGGCAAGGTGGATACAGAACTGGCTAGGCCATAGAAGGCAGAGAGTAGCAATGGAAGGATGCTTTTCTAATTGGAGGGCTGTGACCAGTGGTGTTCCACAGGGATCAGTGCTGGGACCTTTGCTCTTTGTAGTATATATAAATGATTTGGAGGAAAATGTAACTGGTCTGATTAGTAAGTTTGCAGACGACACAAAGGTTGGTGGAATTGCGGATAGTGATGAGGACTGTCGGAGGATACAGCAGGATTTAGATTGTTTGGAGACTTGGAGAGATGGCAGATGGAGTTTAATCCGGACAAATGTGAGGTAATGCATTTTGGAAGGTCTAATGCAGATAGGGAATATACAGTGAATGGTAGAACCCTCAAGAGTATTGAAAGTCAAAGAGATCTAGGAGTACAGGTCCACAGGTCATTGAAAGGGGCAACACAGGTGGAGAAGGTAGTCAAGAAGGCATACGGCATGCTTGCCTTCATTGGCCGGGGCATTGAGTATAAGAATTGGCAAGTCATGTTGCAGCTGTATAGAACCTTAGTTAGTATAGTGTTCAATTCTGGTCGCCACACTACCAGAAGGATGTGGAGGCTTTAGAGAGGGTGCAGAAGAGATTTACCAGAATATTGCCTGGTATGGAGGGCATTAGCTATGAGGAGCGGTTGAATAAACTCAGTTTGTTCTCACTGGAACGAAGGAGGTTGAGGGGAGAACTGATAGAGGCATACAAAATTATGAGGGGCATAGACAGAGTGGATAGTCAGAGGCTTTTCCCCAGGGTAGAGGGGTCAATTACTAGGGGGCATAGGTTTAAGGTGAGAGGGGCAAGGTTTAGAGTAGATGTACGAGGCAAGTTTTTTACGCAGAGGGTAGTGGGTGCCTGGAACTCGCTACCGGAGGAGGTGGTGGAAGCAGGGACGATAGTGACATTTAAGGGGCATCTTGACAAATACATGAATAGGATGGGAATAGAGGGATACGGACCCAGGAAGTGTAGAAGATTGTAGTTTAGTCAGGCAGCATGGTCGGCATGGGCTTGGAGGGCAGAAGGGCCTGTTCCTGTGCTGTACATTTCTTTGTTCTTTGTTCTTGTTCTTGAGCCTGACCTACTTCACACTCCTTCCGGTTTGTTTCACAGTGATCCCAACCTGCTTCACACTCCTCCCGATCTGCTTGATAGTGATCGTGACATGCTTCACACTCCTCCCACTCTCAGGTTTCCATGAAAACCCATGAGCATAAGCCTGAATATAAAATCCCTCCCATCAGTGCAATCATGCTAGCTAATCAAATGTAATCGATATGTGACTGAAACTGAGCCAATTGGGCTCCAGATACATAGGGATATTGTATGAATCCTCCTGGTTAAACCCTGTTTGTTCCCTGTTTTCGTCTTTTAAAAAAGATTTTGCGATTACAATTTTTGTCCACGGATGATTAATGGGCCTGTGCCTTTAATGCAGGCATTGCCTATAATTCAGGCAGGAGAAATCAGTGATGACTCGGTTTGACTGATTTGGCTGGCGGCCAATGAAATGGATTAAAATGCTGGGCTTTACCGATAGTCAATGGTGATTGGATATTTTTCCTCTGAGTCGCAAGGCTGGTTTTCATTTCACTTTGGAGCCTGAAGCCTGGATGAAGAAGATGTAACTCTCTCTCTCTTTCAAAGATCTGGGGTGAAATTCTCCCCAAACGGCGCGATGTCCGCCGACTGGCGCCCAAAATGGCGCCAATCAGACGGGCATCGCGCCGCCCCAAAGGTGCGGAATGCTCCGCATCTTTGGGGGCCGAGCCCCAACATTGAGGGGCTAGGCCGACGCCGGAGGGATGTCCGCCCTGCCAGCTGGCGGAAACGGCCTTTGTTGCCCCGCCAGCTGGCGCGGAAATGACATATCAGGGCGGCACATGCGCGGGAGCGTCAGCGGCCGCTGACAGTTTCCCGCGCATGCGTAGTGGAGGGAGTCTCTTCCGCCTCCGCCATGGTGGAGATCGTGGCGGAGGCGGAAGGGAAAGAGTGCCCCCACGGCACAGGCCCGCCTGCGGATCGGTGGGCCCCGATCGCGGGCCAGGCCACCGTGGGGGCACCCCCCAGGGCCAGATCGCACCGCGCCCCCCCCAGGACCCCGGAGCCCGCCCACGCCGCCTTGTCCCGCTGTTCAAAAGGTGGTTTAATCCACGCCGGCGGGACAGGCAATTTATCGGCGGGACTTCGGCCCACCTGGGCCGGAGAATCTAGCGGGGGGGCCCGCCAACCGGCGCGGCCCAATTCCCGCCCCCACCGAATATCCGGTACCGGAGACTTCGGCAACCGGCGGGGGCGGGATTCACGGCAGCCCCTGGCGATTCTCCAACCCGGCGGGGGGTCGGAGAATGACGCCCCGATTAATTCTCGCTTTCAAAAAAAACACCGTTAAAATTCTTTTCTGTCCCCTGTGTGGCTGAATGTTATTTTAATGGATCTGTAAAGGATTGAGATTAAAACCCGGACTGCAAGGCGGGTTTGAATGCGAGACCAAGAGTCTTAAGACAGAAATAGACTCAAAGGTGGACCCTTGAGTTGATGGCCCAGTTTAATAAATGCTAAGTTGTCTCTCCAGAGGAAGCCCTGCTGCCTGTGAGCACTGAATGAATGTTGCTGCAAGAAGACCATCACCAATTATACATCGGTGACTTTGATCAATTAGTGTGCTGGGAGGATAACCTACTGCAAATAATTCAACATTGGAAGCAAGGGCTCATCCATTTTTACCTTAATCCCTATTATTTTTACCCCTTTCCATCTCTCTGTGTCTGGTTGTCTTGTAGAGGGTGAGATGGTTAAAGGGGGTTACTGGGTAAGCGTTCCATTATTCTGTTGTAATTACTGCATATTGCATCTTTATTTTTGTCATAAATAAACAGTAATTGTGTTTCAATTTAAAAACCTGGTGACTGTAAATTATTGGGCAGCCAAGGGTGAAACATTTCTGGAATTCTATATGAATTATTGATTAAGTCACTTGTGTTGGGACTCTGGGTCTGTGGGGCTGGAATTGATCACGCACTCACCCACGGTGTCATAGCAACATACACAATTGGAGCAGCAGTAGGCCATTTGACCCCTCAAACCTTCTCCCCCATTGAATAAGATCACGGCTGAACTGTTTTCTAATTTCACATTCCCATCTACCCCTGAAAAATATTGATTCTCTTGTCTGACAAGAATCTGTTTACCTCCACCCTTCGCCGGCTGGTCAATGGGGTTTCACATTGTGGGGCAGCCCCACACCATCGGGAAACCCCCGGGATGCCGTCAAAACAGAGAATCCCGACGGCGGAAAATTCAGCCCATCATCTCACCAATGCCCTAGATAACTGAAGCAAAACATCCTGGGTTGGATCATCCGTTCCCGTGGCTAGGTGCCGCCGCCGGCGGGGGACCTGTGGTGTTTCATGACCAGCAAATCGACGCGAACCGCTCACCGATTCCTGTACCGGTGAGGGGCTAGCACCAGCGCCTCATGAAAGTTCTGTGGATCATGCAGAAAATGGCTGGAGAATGGCCGTCCTCTGTTGTGCATGCGCACGGCTGACGACGTGCAGAGGTCGCACCATACAACAAGGCGCCGACCATGCGTGTAACCTAACCTGCAAAACGCAACCATTAGCCACCCCCTGGCCACTCCCACCAATCCCCCCAGCACTTGCCGAAGCCGCCCCGGCCAGTGGCATGGATCCCAGCCGGGTGTTGCAGTGTTCGACACAGTCTGCTGCCGTCACGCCGGGTTCCCGCATGGTTGGGACCACATGTGTCCTGCGCTGTCGGGAACTCAGCCCATCAGGGATGGAGGATCGTGGGTGGGCCGGCCGATGATGCGCCAACACCATTGAAACAGCGCACGGTGCGCGTCACGATGACGCTAATTTGGAGGGGGTGGAGCATGGCGGACTGGAGCAGGCCCCGATTTCGGAGCGAAAATCCATTCTCCGCCTGATCGCCGAACACGATTTTGCCGTCGGGCTACGGAGAATCCAGACCCCTTACTTTCTTATTCAATTGCTCTCCAAATAAAGGATAGCTTTCCACTATCCTTCTTATCGACTCGCTATACCTGTAAACTAAAGCGTTGTGACTCATGTACTAGAATACCTCGATCCTTCTGCCTGTCAGAATTTTGCAGTCATTCTCCATTTAAGTAATACTCTGCTCATTTATTCTTCCTGCTAAAATGAACAACTTAACATTTTCCCACATCATACTCCATCTGCCAGATTTTTTTCCATTTCATTCAACTTATCCATAACCATCTGCAACCTCCTTATCTCCTCTTTATAACATACTCTCCTACCTATCCTTGTGTAATCTGAATACTTAACTAAAATGTCTTTGCTCCCCTTCTCTAAGATATTGATGTAAATTGTAAAAGGTTGAGGCCCTATGGGACTTCACTCATCACATCCTGCCAATCAGAAAATATCTCCATATCCATACTCTGTTTTCTGTCAGCCAGCCTATCTTTTGTCCATGCTAATATGTTAAGCCCTACATCATGAGTTTTTATGTTCCGCAATAACCTTTGATGGGGCATCTTATAAAATGCCTTCTGGAAATCCTGTGCACTGCATATATAGGCTCCTCTTTATCCCACCATGCACGTTATACTTTCAAAGAACTCCAATAAATTGGTTAAACATGATTTCCCTTTCACAAAATCATGTTGGTTCTTCCTGATTACCTTGAACTTTTCTAAGTGCCCAGCGATAATCTCCTTGATGATCGATTCTACACCTTCCCTACAAGAGATGTCCAGCTAGCTAGCCTAAATGTTCTAATTTTCTGCCTCCCTTCTTGAATCGATGGGTTATATTTGCTATTTTCCAGTCTGATGGAACTGTTCCAGACTCTAGCGAATTGTGGAAAGTTAACACCAACTACCTCATTAGCCACCTCTTTTAAGACCCTAGGATGAAGTCCATCAGGACCCAGAGATTTGTCAACTCACAGCTCCATCGGTTTATTCAGTACCGCTTCCCTAATAATTGTAATTTCACTAAGTTCCTCTCTCCTTCACCTCATTTACAGCTAATTCTACAATGTTTCTTGTATCCTCCCTATTCAATACAGAAGCAAAATGTCTGCTCATTTAATCCGCAATTCCTTATTTTCTACTATTAACTCCCTATTTTCACTCTCTCGAGGGCTAGCATTCACTTTACTCACTCTTTTCATTTTTCAATACCTGTAGAAACTTTTGCTATGCAGTTTTACATTTCTAGGTAGCTCCCTGTCATTAACCTCTTAAACATTCTTTGCTCTACTTTATTTTCTGACCAATTATTTTTGCTTCTTGACTTTACACAATAATATGCTTTTTCGTTAAGTTTAATGATTTACCTAACTTCTTTACTTAAGTACATATGGTGGGTCTTCCCCTTAAAATTTTTTCTTTATAGTAGGAATATACTTATCCTGCATATTCTGAAATATCCCCTTACATGTCTGCAACTATTGATCTATCATCTAGCCTTGTATCCTTGTATAAAAACTCAGCTTTTATGTACACAGAAGTGCCCTTGTTTAAATACTAGCCTTAGACCCACTCCTCTCCTTTTCAAACTGGATGTAAAATACAATTATATTGTGGTTGCTGCTACCGAGAAGTGTCTTTACTCTGTGGTCATGAATTAATCCATCACATTACACAATACCAAGTCGAATATAACATGCTATCTGGTTGGTTACGTGCTGCTCTAAGAAACTATCCTGTAAGTAGTTTATTAACCTCTCATCCAAGCTGCTACTGCCATTCTGATTTTTCCAGTTGATATCTGGGGCATGACCAAATGACCATGCTGCTCCTGAAAAGCAGCGCTTTACAGCACAGTGTAGCCAATAGAAGCCAGGAGACCCTGCTCCCGGGATCTAACTGGCTTGCAATGCCTCGCAAGATCTAATGCGATCTCGAGAGACATTGCAATGTAACTCCTGTCTATTGTGGGTGGGATCACTTTATGACATATCTGCATATTAGAGTGAGACAGTTAGTCTCACTTTAATGACGTACCCGAGATGTTGGGATCTATCCACTTTGCTTCAGAGACCTTGGGCGAGCACTGTTCAGTACTGGTCTCCACAAACAAGGGCCAGATGGAACAGCACTTGTGGGGTCTCCCCAGGAGATTGGAGGCCCCCATGTGCAGGCCCTTTGGGCAGGGTGGTACATTGGTACTGCTGATGTCACCCTGGCATTGCTGCCTGGTGCCCTGGAAGTGCCACCTGGGTGACATCCTGGCACTGCCAGATGGCATATGCACTGCCAGTGTGCCATGTTGGCACTGCCAAGCTGGCATTTTCTGCACAGTACTGGGCCAGGGTGCCCTGTGAGAGTGTTTGGGTGGGGGGTAGGGACCCTCCCATAGTGAATTGGGGCTTGGGGGGGGTGGTGGTCAGGGGTTGCTTTAGGCCCTCAGCGCTCTCTGCTGAGTCCCCTATCTAACCCGGGTTCCGTTTTATAGCATTCTGTTTCTCGGTGCTGCAAGCGCCAGGAACCATGTGGCTAAACGTGCTCGCGAAGGACCTTTGTTCCCATTCAGTGAAATCCCGCCCATTGATTAAAGTCATCCATGATTATTGCTGGCCCTTTGCCAGAAACACCCAATATTTCTTCTTGAACATTTTGTCCTACGTTGTGGTTACTGGTTACAGGAAGCCTGTAGATTTCTCCCACTATATGACTTATTTCCCCTCCTTTTCCTCATCTCCACCAAAACAGGTTCTACATCTTGATATCAGATGCTAAGTGGAGTTGTGTAAAAGGCAAAAAAAAAAGAAACTTGCCTTTAGAGTGAGGTTGTCATGGGGTGGTCACTTCTGAAGGTCAAGAATACCAGACACCAGACCAACAGTGGTGAAGTGTGGGGGTTGGGAGGGGAGTGGAGAGGGGAGTGGGGGGGGGGGGGGAATGGGGAAGGGTGTGGCTAATATGTAATTGCTGCTGCACTGTGCACAGAAATGGCATCATATGGGCCCCTAATCATCAAGCCGCAACTAAAAATTGCGCCAGTGTCAATGTTTTTTTGGGTGTGAGCCATCCACACTCAATTCCTCTCCTGCTGTTATTATTAATTACATTGCAGGTGGAAGAGAAAGGTTGGCCATTGATAGTACATCTGAGTCTAGCTCATGCAAAGTGCCAGTGATGCGAGTTTTTGCCAAGCCATTAGCACTGATGGATAGGCCGGTGGTGCGAGTTCTGAGAGTGAGTGAACAGGTTCTGATCGCCCATCACCATAGCAATGGGGCCCAGTATGCATGGCCAACCTTAGTGACCCAGAGTAGAGCAGCAGCAGGTCAGGCAGGGCCACATTACTGGTCAGCCATCATCGACCTGCTTCAATCTATTTGCACCTTAGATTACCATATATAAAGGCATCTTGCATTAGACAATGGAGAGAACAGCTAGAAACCGGACTGTCTCGCATAAAACTGGATGAATGGCGACCCGAGGCTGAAGATCACAAGGTAAGACAGCTATGATCAACTGCTTGGCATCTTCAATTAACTTATTACTGCAGCACAATAGGTCACACTTGTTTGCTTGAACCGACTGCTGCATAATTCTTTGATGTACCAAGGGAAAATAAACTGACTGAATGCAAGTTAAGAGCTGACCAACACTCAGGCTGGAATTGATAATTGCCAAATAAGACCATAAGACCATAAGACATAGGAGTGGAAGTAACGCCATTCGGCCCATCGAGTCCACTCCACCATTCAATCATGGCTGATTTCGAATAACATTCACACAACATAAATGCCCAGCAATCACCCTCTCCAACAGGAAAGCAACCACCTCCCCTTGATATTCAATGTCATTACCATTGCTGAATGTTCACCATCAATTCCCTGGCAGGTGAAATTGACCAGAAACTTAACTGGACCAGCCATTCAAATACTGTGGCGAAATAATAGGTTAGAGGCTGCGAATTATGTGGTGAATAGCTCTCATCCTGACCATCTACAAGGCACGCATCATGAACGTGATGGAATATTCTCCATTTACCTGGAGAAGTGCAACACTGAAAAAGCTTGATACCGTTCAAGACAAATCATCCCATTTGATTGACATCCAATCTGCCACCTTAAGCATTCACTCCCTATGCCTCTGACACAGTGGCAGTGCCATGTACCATCTACAAGATACACCGCCACAACTGGTCAATGCTCTTTGGACAGCTCCTTCCAAACCAATGACCACCAAGTACAAGGGCAGCAGATGCACGGGAAACCACCAATTCATGTTCTCCTCCAAGCCATACACCATCTGGATTAGAAACAATATTGCTGTTCTTTCACTGTTGATGCTCCGGAATCCTGAATTCCCTTCCTAAAAAGCACTGTGGGAGAGCCTATACTAGGGTGGAATGCAGTGATATAAAAGTATGGCTCATCACCACCTTCTCAAGTGCAATTTAGGGATGGGCAATAAATGCTGACCTTGCCAGTGACACCCACATTCCAGGGACAAAAAAAAAGTTGAAAGTCATTTGAAGTAATTGCAGCAGCAGACCTGGTTCAGGCTGCAATTAAATGCTTAGATTAATGCTGAATTATTGTGACCACTGGCGCCTGTGCACCAAAATACCAGGGATGCAGTTGGCAAAACCTTGCCATTCCAACCTGGGGCATGGCATGGACTGTTTTGTGAGCGGGGGACAATTGGGTGAATTGACTCTGGAAGTAGATCATGGATAATTCAGCGAAACCCATTATCGGGACATGTAAAAACAGAAAATGCTGGATAAGTGCAGGAGGTCTGGCAGCATCTGTGGAGAGAGAAAAACATAGGGGGCGCAATTCTCCCATCGGGAGACTAGGTCCCGACGCCGGAGTGAAAACCGGCGTGTTTCACTCCGGCATCGGAGGTCGTTCCCAGCCCCCAATTCTCCCGCCCCGGGGGGGGGGCTAGGAGCGGCACCGCGTCATTTAAGGCGCGCCGGGCCTTGGCGCTGCTTAAATGACATGGCCGGCACCGCGTAAATGACATCACCCGCACATGCGAGCCAGTCTGCAGCTGTGGGTGGTGCTGCCAATCGCCAGCCCAGCAGGATTCTCCGGTGTGCGATTAGGGAAGCGAAAGCAAGGGCGTTAGCCCCCTTCCCCATGTGTAACTCTGGCTGCTCCAATATCCCAAAGATTGCCAATATTGGGCATGGCTTCACCCTCACCCCCACAACCTTGGACATTGCCTCGGAGAAGGCTGACCAGAACCCAGCAAGCTTGGGGCAAGCCCAAAACACGGGGTGTGGTTGGCCGGGTCCCTCTGGCACTGCTCACATTTGTCCTCCACCTCCGGGAAGAACCTGCTCATTCGGGTCCTGGTCAGGCGCGCTCTGTGCACCACTTTGAGCTGCATTAGACTTAGCCTTGCGCAGGAGGAGGTGGAGCTCACCCTGCTCAGTGCTTCGCTCCAGAGTCCCCATCCTACCTCTGTCCCCAGTTCGTCCTCCCGTCCAGTGGAGTCCAGTGGGGCTCTGTCCAGTAGCTGTCCGTATATTTTCCAACATAGCTCCCCCTTCTCGCTGCTTGTGCCTATCAGGTCCTCTAGTAGTGTGCTTTCTGGGGCCCCGGGCTACCCTACTGTCACTTTGTGGACGAAGTGCTTTATTTGGAGGTGTCTCAATTCCTGTCCTTCTGCTAGTTTCCACTTCCTCGTCAGTTCGTACAGTGTCGCCAGTCTGCGCCCTACGTAGAAGTCCCCGACCGTCAGTGTGCCCCTGTCCTGCCTCCATCTTTTGAAGGTGGTATCTAGCATGGCTGGGGGGGAAATCTGTGATTGCCGCAGATGGGGGCCATAAGGGACATTTTGGTTATCCCGAAGTGCTGTCTCAACTGGGTCCACGTTCTCAGCATGGCCGCTACCACTGGGCTCGTTGTGTATCTTGTTGAGGAGGATGGGTGTGCTGCTGTAGCCAGGGCCCGGAGGGTCGTTCCTTTACAGGATGCCTCCTCCATTTGTACCCAATCTGTGTAGGGTTCTTGTACCCATCCCCTCACTTTTTCTGCCGTTGCTGACCAGTGGTAGTATTGTAGGTTCAGTAGAGCCAGGCCCCCTCTGACTTTTCCCTTTGCAGTGTCGGTTTGGGAATTCTCGGGTTCTTACCCCCCCCACACAAACGCCATGGTTAGCCTATCTATGTTTTGGAAAAAGGCCTTGGGGATGAAGATCAGGATGGATCTAAACAGGAAGAGGAACCTTGGCAGTACGTTCATCTTGATCGTCTGCACTCTTCCCGCCAGGGAGAGTGGGAGTGAGCCCCACCTTTGAAGGTCTTTTCTTACTTCCTCCACCAGGCTGGTCAGGTTCCACTTGTGGATCTGTGCCCAGTATCTGGCTATTTGGATCCCCAGGTAACGGAATCTGTTTTGGGCCGTTTTGAGCGGGAACCCCTGCAGCTCTGTCCCTCCCTCTTTTGGGTTCATTGGGAATGTCTCGCTTTTGCCCAGGTTAAGTTTGTAGCCCGAGAAGGTTCCAAACTCTTTCAGCATTTGCAGTATTGCCTTCAGTCCCTCCTGTGGCTTCGAGACATAGAGGAGCAGCTCATCTGCATAGAGTGAGACTCTGTGCTCTCTGTCTCCTCTCCGGATTCCCTTCCAGCTTTTCGCGTCCCGCAGGGCTATCGCCAGGGGTTCGATGGCTAGCGCGAACAAGAGTGGGGACAGGGGGCAGCCCTGTCTTGTTCCTCTCTGAGATGGAAGTATTTAGAGCTGGTGGTGTTAGTTCGGACGCTCGCTTTGGGAGCGTTGTACAGGAGCCTCACCCAGGCGGTGAATCCCGCTCCTAGCCCAAACCGTTCCAGTACCTCGAGGAGGTAGCTCCATTCGACTCTGTCAAAGGCCTTTTCTGCGTCCAGGGAGACGATCACCTCTGGTGTTCTCTCCCCAGAGGTGGTCATTATTACGTTCAGCAGCTGCCTGATGTTCGCTGTGAGCTGCCTACCCTTGACAAAGTCAGTTTGGTCCTCTGCGACCACCTCTGGTACACAGCCCTCCAGCCTTTTGGCCAGGACCTTTGCGAGTATTTACGCATCCACGTTCAGCAGTGAAATGGGTCTGTATGATCCGCATTCCGTCAGGTCTTTATCTTTTTTGGGTATTAGTGAGATTGTGGTGTTGGGGGCAGGGTGCCCCCTGCCAGTGAGTCCGCAAACATGTCCATTAAGTGTGGGGCCAAGACTGGTGAGAATGTTTTGTAGAAGTCCGCCGGGAACCCGTCGGGTCCCGGTGCCTTCCTCGTCTGCATGGAGCTGATGCTCTCCATGATTTCTCCCAGGTCTATTGGTGCTTCCAGCTGCGCCCGTCCGTCTTCCCCCACCACTGGTAGTTCCAGCCTGTCTAAGAATTGTTTCATTCCCGCATCCCCGTTGGGGGGCTCGGAGATGTACAGTCCCCGATAGAAGGTCTCAAATGCCCGATTGACCTCCTTTGGCTCAGTTACCAGTCTGCCTCTGCTATCCTTTACCTGCGCTATTTTCCTTGTGGCTGCCTGCTTTCTCAGCTGGTGAGCCAATAGGCGGCCAGCCTTGTCTCCGTGTTCGTAGAAGGTTCCCCGTGTTGATGGAGTTGGTACACTGCTTTCCTAGTGGATAGCAGGTTAAAGTCCATTTGCAGCTTTTTCCTCTCCGTAGCAGCCCTACGGTCGGGGCCTCGGAGTATTTTCTATCGACTTCCAGAATGGAGTCCACTAGTTGTTGCCTGGCCACCCTCTCTTCCCTATCTCTACTTGCCTTGTAGGCTATGATCTCTCCTCTGATCACGGCCTTCAGTGCCTCTCAGAACGTGGAGGGTGAGACCTCCCCGTTTTGGTTGTTACTAACGTAATTGCCTGAGGCCTGCAATATTTTTTGGCAGAAAGCCTTGTCGGCCAGGAGGTCCGTGTCCAGCCTCCATGTGGGGTGCTGGGCCTGGCCTATCTCCAACCTCACATCCATATAATGTGGAGCGTGGTCGGACATAATGATCGCAGAGTAGTCCGTTCCCATGATCCCTGGAAGCACCGCTTTCCCCATTGCAAAAAAGTCAATACGGGTGTATACCTTGGGCACCTGCGAAAAGAACGAGAACTCCATGGGTCCACCACCCCCATCTGTTCAATGAAGGCCCCGAGCTCCCTAACCATGCCAGACTTTTTCCCCGTTCTGGGATTTGATCGATCAGTCAGTGGGCCCAGCACTCAGTTAAACTCGGCCCCATAATCAGTCGGTGTGTGTCAAGGTTGGGGATTTCCGCTATGGTCTTCTTTATGAATTCCGAGTTGTCTCAGTTGGGAGCGTACACATTTACCAGTGCGACAGGTGCCCCTTCCAGGACACCGCTGACCATGACGTACCGTCCCCCGGGTCTGTAACTGTCTTGGTTCCCGTAAACCTCGTCCTTTTGCTAATTAATATTGCTACCCCCCCCTAGCTCTCGTCCCGTAGCATGAGTGGTACGTCTGTCCCACCCAGTCCTTCCTTACCAGCAGTCGGTCCTTCTCCCTCAGGTGTGTCTCTTGTAGGTAGATTATGTCTGCTTTTAGGCTTCTTAGCTGGGTGAACACTCTGGACTTTTTCACTGGGCCGTTGAGTCCCCTTACATTCCAGGTAACAATCCTGCTGGGGGGTTTCTAACCCCCCCCCCCGGTCCTGTGGGATCACCCATACTTACCTGGTGGACGTGCCCCTGCACTCCGGGGTTTCCATTTGCTCAGGGACTATCCAAAATGGCCAGGGTCGCCGTTCTCACCATGGGGTCGGGTCCCAGCGCTCAGGGGTTTCCCTTTGCTCAGGGGGCACCCAATGTGGCCACCAGCTGTGTGTACGCCACATGGGTGCGCCCCTGCGCTCCGGGGTCTCCCTCCACCCTGATGCCCTCTCGAGTGGCTGTTTGCAGCGCCCTCTTGGTTCCTCGCCCTGCTCCATGCCCGTTGAGGCCTATGTCTGTACTGCTTCACTATCTCACCCTTCTCTTTGCTTCTCTTTTGTTCTGCGTTCTCCCCCAGACTCCTCTCCCCCCCTAGCCCCTGTCCCTTTGTGTGTCCCCCTGCGTTCTCCCCCCCTTCTGCCCCCCTTCCCTCCTTGTGCCAGGCACTCCCCCTCCCCTGGGAGGCACGCCGTGGCCCTCCTTCCTTCCTGCCCTCCTGTGCTGGCCCTCCTTGCTAGTACGGTGGCCCTCCTTCCAGTATTCGCCAGTTCTGGTCCTGTTTAACCTTTCTCCGACTGGCCCTTGTCTCGCCCTCCTGTTTGCTTTTCTCACCCTCATTTCCCTCGCTCCACTCCCCGCCATTGCATTGAGAGAGGAAACAAGCTCTGAAACAAGACAGCGCAGTCCCGCGCAAGACATAAAACACGTGCACAGTTCATGGGTCCATTGTCCTTGTTTGCAGTCTGTCCTCTGCTCTTTGTTCTGGTTTTCCCTTTGTTTTCCGTCCCCATGTCTTTCATTGCGGTTGCGTGTGCGAGAAAAACATAGTTAACGTTTCGAGTCTGGTTCTGTAGAACCAGTTCTGTAGAAGGGTCAATGGAGTCAAAACGTCTAGAGATGTGCCAGACCTGCGGAGTTTATCCACTATTTTCTGTGTTTCTTTCAGATTTCCGACACCTGCAGTATTTTGCTTTCATTTAGTTATCGGGGCAACTCATTTATGCATAAAATATTGTGATCATCGATGCTATTTGTTTTGTCTCTGCGCAAGATGTTGACGATATTTGGATAGAAATTCCAGGCTAAAGTCTTTGAGAGACCTTTCCCTGGAATCTTGAAAATGTGACAGGTAAAAAGATACCTGAGCCCATGTTTGTATGCCCGTGAGCATCAGGAAGGTTGGACTGGGGGGCAGGAGGCAGGGGGATGGAGTTGGCCTAACATAAACATTGAACAGAAATGCGACATTGCATTCATGAACACACACGTTTTAAGGGCTCATTGCTGATATAATAAAAATACACAAACACCTACTTCTAACGTCACTCACGATCTGTGGCGCTATTGGAGGTATTACCCTAAGTATTTGGATTGCGATCATATTATCTTTTGTTGCAGTCCAGAAACTGGGTCAGCTAATAGTCGGCACCAGTTGTGGATTTGCTATTAGAAGCTTTTTGAATTCTAAGCCAGCGGCATGATGCCAGTGAAGGTAAGGCACGACAGATAAAGCGCCTCACTTGTTCCAAACACACTGTATCTGTCTTTGTAAAACTGAAAGGTATTAAGGAACTTTTGTTTAATGCTTTCAGATTTGGGAAAAAAAGAAATATGAGAGCTATTTCCACAGTAATTCACATACCCTTTGATTGTATTCCTTGAAATCTAGTCCAAGTTTAATCCATTTAGTCTAGACCTAGCTTGGTGTTGTGGTTAGAAATTTAAGCTTTAAGTCACAGTTCTTTTATCAAAAGTAAAAAGTGGAGATATAAGAAAATCCATAGAAGTGTGTGATTGTATGGCAGTCAGACTTCTCCCTCAGAGCCTAGAGCATCAATTTGATTCTACCATTTGCTGAACCATTGTATTTATGGCCTCCTGTTTTGCTGTTCACTTTGTAAGTGTCAAACATGAAATACGACAATAGCTTGACTCTCTTGGGTAACCAATTAGCATTCTTGCTGCAAAGGAAAAGCTTTTAGTCTTAAATTTATCATTAGACTGCATCAAATCGAGAAAGGTAAAAGTTACATTTTGACTTGGTATTGTATATCTCGCTGTGCAAAAGGTTACCTTGTGTATTTCAGTTATTAAAGGATGGTGCTCCCCTTCAAATGCGTCATTTGTGATTTCTTGCCATATCTTTGTGAACTTGCTCCAGAATTAAAGCTGCTCAATGAGAGAGTAACCCTGCGATCACAGGTACTTATTTTCTCATGGAAGGTTTTCTGGCTCATTTGATATAAACATTTTAAAGGACCACCTCGCCCTTTGGTAATTCTGGGCTACCCTCTTTGGTACTAGGGATATATTTACACAGCTATCCATTTCCTCGGTCACGCCAGAGTTTGGTATTTTTCAGTCTGACCTCTCAGATCACCGAGAGTTACTGATTTGCACGCAAGAACTTGCGTTGAATATCCACCCCAATTCACCCACCCCCCCTTTCATCATTGTTGGCTTCTCTGTACGTTTTCCTCTTTCCATAGCCTGGAGGTAATATTCATAGAAATTCATAGAATTTACAGTGCAGAAGGAGTCTGCAATGGCTCTTGGAAAGAGCACCCTACTTAAGCCCACACCTCCACCCTATCCCGTAACCCAGCAACCCCACCTAACCTAAGGGCAATTTAGCATAGCCAATCCACCTAACATGCACATCTTTGGACTGTGGGAGGAAACCGGAGCACCCGGAGGCAACCCACGCAGACACAGGGAGAACATGCAGACTCCGCACAGACAGTGACCCAAACCGGGAATCGAATCTGGGACCCTGGAGCTGTGAAGCAACTGTGCTAACTGTTAGACATTTTAGTTGCTGTGATATGAAGAATCTAAAGTTCTGTTCCTTTTTCACAAACACACATTTATTTCCTTCCAACAGCCTTTGCACAAAACTCTCACTGTACATCACCTGACAGAGGCCACCTGAAGCCCCTTTACATATCAGTGTCAATTAATGGATACTTAACATAAATGAGACAACTAATTGCAATGTCTCTTAAAAAATAAACAGTCACAGAAACAAGCGCCCTTCATTAACAATATCCAAAAGTTTCTGTGAACTGGCCCCTCTTTTCGTAAAACAGTCTGACAGTTGATAGCTCCTGTTGACCCATTTAATTTTTGTTATTTCCCCTCTGTCCAACATCTGCTTCAAACTTGCGATGTCTATCCGTAACCTCTTTTCATTGACACTTTTTGTAGAGTGCACATTTTCCCACAGGGATTTATTGTCAATGTGACAGTCAATACGTATATTACCCAAATCCCCTAATCCCAAAATTTCTGTCAATATCATACTTATATAAAAGGCCATATCCACCGCCTCTACAAGGCTTAACGTCTCAGCAGCCAAAGTGCTTTTTACCACTCTCCTTATTTTCTTTGTTTCCCACACAAGCGGGCAACATTTACCATTGTTCCCCAAAAGGAAAATCATAAAACCTCCTGCGCTTGAAACCCCATCACATAAATTTGCATAGGATGCATCACTATAAACTATGAGTTTCAAGTGTCTAAGGTCACCTAAAACCGGGAACTTCAAAACACACCTGCATTTTTAGTTTGGCCAACGCTTTATTTGCTCTTATTATGTCTTTCACTTTGGGATCATTCATTTTTGTACTCAACTCTAAGACGTCAAAACTCATGTCCGGTCTAGTCTGTCTACCTAACCAGTTCAGTTGCCCAATTAAACTTCGCAGTTGCTCTTTTTCTATCCTTGAAACCATTGCGCCTTTTTGTGAAACTCGGCCACGACTAATTGCTATTGGGCTGATGCTTTCCAAATAAGATTGCTGACGTAAAGTTGCCCCTAACTTAGTCTGTCCAATTTCCAGTCCAATATATTTAAATGCACCGGAAGCCTGACTTCCAACCCTGAATTCTTTCCTCAAACCAGAGATTACAATAGCTTCAAAATCACTAGTCCCACTCCACAAAAAATCATCGACATGCATCATAAAAATGCCAGAAAGATTTCCTTTATAGTGCCAGTAAAACATTGCAGGATCTGCTTTCAACTGGCAACAGCCTAACTTTAACAAAACTGACATTACTGAAAAATACCAGACTCTAGATGCATCATTTAATCCACATACACATTTATTCAACTTCCAGAGTACCCCTTCTGTGTTAGCTGCTTCTTTAGGAGGACAGAGAAAAATGTCTCTCTGGAGCTGATGCCCCTGCAGGGTCTTGCTCGCCCACACAAATCCCGTAATGCTCCTGCTTACCCTCTTAAAAAAGGCCTTAGTGATCACAATTGGGAGGCATTGGAATACAAAAAGAAATCTCGGGAGGACCACCATTTTAACCGATTGTACCCTACCCGCCAGCGAGAGTGGCAACATGTCCCACCTTTTAAAATTCTCCTCCATCTGTTCCACCAACCGCGACAAATTAAGTTTGTGCAGTGCCCCCCAGCTCCTAGCTACCTGAATCCCCAAGTATCGAAAGCTCCTCCCTTCACCGATGGCATCATTATCACATTTAGGAGCCTTCGCACATTAGTGTTTAACTGCCTACCCTTTACGAATCCTGTCTGGTCCTCGTGAATCACCCCCGGGACACAGTCCTCAATCCTCATGGCCAACATTTTTGCCAGCAACTTAGCATCTACATTAAGGAGCGAGATCGGTCTATACGACCCACATTGCAGTGGGTCCTTATCCCGCTTCAAGATCAAAGAGATCGTCGCCTCCGACATTGTCGGGGGCAGGGTCCCCCCCTCCCTTGATTCATTGAAGGTCCTTACCAGCAACAGGGCTAACAGGTCTACATACTTCCTGTAGAACTCCACCGGGAACCCATCCGGCCCGGGGCCTTACCTGCCTGCATGCTCCCCAGTCCTTTAACCAGCTCCTCCACCCCAATTGGCGCCCCCAAACCAGTCACCTCCTGCACCTCCACCCTTGGGAACCTCAACTGATCCAAGAATCGCCGCATCCCCTCTTTTCCCCCTGGGGGCTGGGACCTATACAGTTCCTCGTAAAAGGCCATAAAAGTCTCATTCACTTTCCCTACACTCCGCACCGTAGTTCCCCTGCCATCTTTGACTCCACCTATTTCCCTCGCTGCCATCCTCTTACGGCGCTGGTGTGCCAGCATCCGGCTCACCTTCTCCCCATATTCATATATCGCCCCCTGTGCCTTCTTCCACTGTGCCTCTGCCTTCCCTGTGGTCAACAGGTCGAACCCCGTCTGGAGACTACGTCTCTCCCTGAGTAGTCCCTCATCAGGAGCCTCTGCATAGCTCCTGTCCACCCTTAAAATCTCCCCCACTAACCTCTCCCTTTCCCTTCCCTCTCTCTTCACCCTGTGAGCCCTGATGGAGATGAACTCTCCCCTGACCACCGCCTTCAGCGCCTCCCATACTACTCCCACCTGCACCTCCCTGTTGTCGTTAGCCTCCAGATACCTTTCAATACACCCCCGCACCCTCCCGCACACTTCCTCGTCTGCCAGCAGTCCCACATCCAACCTCCACAACGGGCGTTGGTCCCTCTCCTCCCCCAGCTCCAGCTCCACCCAGTGCGGGGCATGGTCTGAAATGGCTATGGCCGAATACTCCGTTCCCTCCACTTTCGGGATCAATGCCTTGCCCAGAACAAAAAAATCTATCCGGGATTAGGCCTTATGCACGTGGGAGAAAAAAGAAAATTCTCTGGCCAAATGCCTGGCAAAATCTCCACGGATCTACTCCCCCCATCTGATCCATAAACCCCCTAAGCACCTTGGCCGCAGCCGGCCTCTTCCCCATCTTAAATCTGGAACAATCAAATGCTGGGTCCAGCACCATGTTAAAATTCCAACCCATTATCAAACTCCCTACCTCCAGTTCCGGAATACGCCCCAACATCCGTTTCATGAATCCAGCATCGTCCCAGTTTGGGGCATATACATTCACCAGTACCACCTCCGTCCCCTGCAACCTACCACTCACCATCACGTATCGGCCTCCCTTGTCCGCTACTATGTTCTTGGCCTCAAACGACACCCCCTTTCCCACCAGTATTGCCACTCCTCTATTCTTCGCATCCAGCCCCGAATGGAACACCTTTCCCACCCATCCCTTCCTTAACCTGACCTGATCTGCCACCTTCAAATGTGTCTCCTGAAGCATGACCACGTCTGCCTTCAGTCCCTTTAGATGCACGCACATTCGGGCCCTCTTAACCGGCCCATTTAGGCCTCTCACATTCCACGTGATCAGCCGGATTGGGGGGTTACCTACCCCCACCCCCCACCGACTAGCCATCTCCAATCTTGGGCCAGTCCCGTGCTCGTGCCTCCTGCACCCTCCAGTCCCCCGGGCGGGGAACCCCCGCCCCGACCACCTCTTCCATTTTCAGTTCCCCCTCGGACAGTGCAGCAGCAACCCTAGAATCCCCCCCTCCCCCCCCCCCCCCCCCCCCCACCCCGCTAGATCCACATCTAGCTCTTTTGCTCCCCCATATTACTTCCATGAGTCAGCTGACTTCCCCGGCTTCCCCCGCCTTCCCATTGATCTCCCCCGTGTGGGAGTCTCTCCTCCTCCTTACCTTCCTCCATCTCCCCTCCCTTTTGGCGAGGGAAAGAGCCCACGCTTGCCTGAACCAGCCCCGCCCCCTATGGCGCAGCTCCTGCCGCGGCCTTTATCCCAGTTCCCTCATCCCCGAGTCTCACCTCCCTCCAGCACCGACACCCACATTCCCCATCATCATCATCTCGTCTACAGAAAAGAAAAAAGGAAATTTTAGGAATTTTAACCAAAACTCTACCCACATCCCTATCCATCATCCCACCCATGAAATATTCTTTACCCATATTTGCAACCCCATATACAACCACATCCCCTCAGTTCGAGTCCAGTTTTTCCATCTGAATAAAGGTCCAAGCCTCTTCTGGCGTTTCAAAATAATGGTGTCGGTCCTGATAAGTGACCCACAGTCACGCAGGCTGCAGCATGCCGAACCGGACTCTTTTTTTATGCAGCACCGCCTTGGCCCGGTTGAAGCCAGCTCTCCTCTTTGCCACCTCCGCGCTCCAATCCTGGTATACTCGGATCACCGCGTTCTCCCACCTACTGCTCCGCACCTTCTTAGCCTATCTCAGCACACTTTCTTTGTCCGCGAAGTGATGGAACCTTGCCACTATCGCCCTTGGCGGCTCATCAGCCTTGGGCCTCCTCGCCAGGTCCCGGTGAGCCCCTTCCAGCTCCAGGGGGGTCGGAGAGGCCTCCGCACCCATCAGCGAATGGAGCATCGTACTCACGTACACCCCGGCATCAGCTCCCTCCACTCCTTCGGAAAGACCCAGAATCCGGAGGTTCTTCCTCCTCGACCTGTTCTCCAGGACCTCAATTCTCTCGGCCCACCTCCTGTGCACCGTCTCGTGCGCCTCCATTTTTACCGCCAGGCCCAGGATCTCGTCCTCGTTGGTATTCACTTTATCATTCACCTCACGAAGCTCCACCGTCTGGGTCTTCTGGGTCTCCTTCAGCCCCTCGATCGCCAACAGCATTGGCGCCAGCACCTCCTTTTTCAGCTCCTCCACACATCGCTTGAGGAACTCCTGCTGCTCTGGCCCCCAAGCTGCTCGCTCTCCGCCCTCCGCCATCTTGCCTTTTTCCCCTCGTTTTGGTCTCTGCTCCAGGGCCTCTCTCCTCGTCGTTCCACCGCTGATCTCTGCCATATATTGTGAGGGGGGACCTCACTGCACCTTCCCACACGGGATTGAATCGAAAAAAGTTCCGTTGGGGCTCCTCTAGAGAGCCCAAAAGTCCGTTGTCGCGGGAGCTGCCGAAACGTGCGGCTTAGCTCCGCACCGCCGCAACCGGAAGTCCCCATTATCCTTGATGAATGTACCTTGATGAATGAGATAGAGAACCTAGTGGAGTGGTGTAGCGACAACAATCTCTCCCTCAATGCCAGCAAAACTAAAGAGCTGGTCATTGACTTCAGGGAGCAAAGTACTGTACACACCCCTGTCAGCATCAAATGGGCCGAGGTGGAGATGGTCAGCAGTTTCAAACTCCTAGGGGTGCACATCTCCAAAAATCTGTCCTGGTCCACCCATGTCGACGCTACCACCAAGAAAGCACAACAGTGCCTATACTTCCTCAGGAAACTAAGAAAATTCAGCATGCCCACATTAACCCTTACCAACTTTTACAGATGCACCATAGAAAGCATCCTATCAGGCTGCATCACAGCCTGGTATGGCAACTGCTCGGCCCAGGACCGCAAGAAACTTCAGAGAGTCGTGAACACCGCCCAGTCCATCACACGAACCTGCCTCCCATCCATTGACTCCATCTACACCTCCCGCTGCCTGGGGAAAGCGGGCAGTATAATCAAAGATCCCTCCCACCCGGCTTACTCACTCTTCCAACTTCTTCCATCGGGCAGGAGATACAGAAGTCTGAGAACACGCACGAACAGACTCAAAAACAGCTTCTTCTCCACTGTCACCAGACTCCTAAATGACCCTCTTATGGACTGATTTCATTAACACTACACCCTGTATGCTTCATCCGATGCCAGTGCTTTTGTAGTACATTGTATATGTTGTGTTGCCCTATTATGTATTTTCTTTTATTCCCTTTTCTTCTCATGTACTTAATGATCTGTTGAGCTGCTCGCAGAAAAATACTTTTCACTGTACCTTGGTACACGTGACAATAAACAACTCCAATCCCTAACAGTTTGATTGCCATGTTGCAAAATAATTGCTTTGCCATCTATGCCTATGATCTTCCCTGGGCCTTTCCATTCATTAGAATTGTCTCTCTTATAGTATACCATGCCTCCTTGCTGAAAAAGGGCATTTGATGGCCGTACGTTATTCTTTCAGAGACTTCTGCTTCCAAAAACGCTTTTCTACTGCGATGTAATGCATTTAAATGTTCAGCAAAACCAGAGCTAATTGTAGTCCCTCCCAAGCTGGAGGCTGGTCATCTAAAATGGACGGAATTTTTGGATTTCTACCAAACACTAATTGATAAGGACTATAGCCCCCAACCATCTGCAATGAATTCTTTGCATGTACTGCCCATGCTAAAGCTGAATTTAGCCTACAATTTGGTCGATCTGCCAAAATTTTCCGGAGCATGTCATCGATGACAGCATGATTTCTTTCACAGACACCATTACTAAATAGGCTTTCAGCAGCCGTATTCATAACTCTGATATTCATGTTTTCACACATATCCCTAAACTCATCATTGGCAAATTCCCCCCCATTGTCCGTAAGGAATTTTGCCGGTGGATCCATTCCTGTCCCTATCCATTTTTCCACGATTTGATCCAGAATTACTCTCTTTTCTTTACTTCGTACAATCGTTGATTGACTAATTCTGGTTGCTAAATCTACAAAATGCAAAATAAATATATTATTTGCTTTATCCCAGATCTTAAGGTCCATGGCCACAATGTCGTTAAAATTCCTGGCCAAAGGTAGGGTTACTATCGGTTGTGCTGGTGTCCTTCTGTACTTCCTACAAACTTCACAGCGGTCACTAACCTGTTCTATCAGTTTAGTATAGTCGTCATCCCTTACCCCTGCATCCTTTAATAAATTTTTCAGCCTCCGAGGAGACGGATGTGCAAATTGCCTATGCAGTTTTAATACCACAAGCTTTTTATCAGCTAAAGTCCCATTTTCAACTGCCATTAACACATCCTTAACCACTCTACTTGAAATATTATTTGTCAGTAATGGAATACAATAGTGTCCTGACTGTGCAAATTGTAAGTCCACCGTCTTTCCAAAAACTGTTGCCTTATCCTGTTCCATAGCCAGTTTCATGTGTGCTTTCTTCATTGACGGTCTGCTCAGAAGCAAAGGTATCTCACTTGATACCACATCCGTGCTAATGAAATGATTCACTCCGGCAATATTGCAAGGGATCACCACGCTTTTCAGCGACTTCAGAGTATCATTATCCCCAAACCTGAAACTTGTGGAACTTTCAAATTCCTTAACCTTGTTACGATTACCAGCATTCAAAGAGTCCAGGGAACATTTTAACCAGTCAATTCCACACACAGTAGATGTGCAGCCACTGTCCAATACAGCACAGTTGAAGGATTCTGCAACCAACACCCTCATTACCGGCGTAAAACTGCTTGTCAATAGGACAATGCCTTCTTTCTGGTCACTATCTTTTTCCTCTTCTGACTCTTCCGTGCCATGTGTCGCTTCAAACACTCTATCATAACGAATTGGACAGTTGAAAGCATAATGGCATTGAGAGTCACATCGAAAACATCGATTTATCATGCCCCGTGCATTTCTGGGGTTCATCTTCCTATTGTAGGTTCTAACTGGATTTCTGTCTTCATAATTTCCTTGTCTCGGTCTCCTTCTATAGTCTTGAGCCCTGTTCGTAGCCATTCGATTTCACCATCCTGTTAGTAGTGTATCTTCCATATTCTGCCTTATTGCAGGCTGACCTATTTGGGTCATCAGAGCCATCGGAATCGAATGTTTCCCCAGAAACTTTTGTAAAGCTTTTGTCATCTGTTCGAATAAGGTATCCTTATCAGTAAACTGAACTCCTGTCAAAACCAGGAGCCTATCCATGTTGCTCACTCTAGCACAGTCAAGTAATTTAAAGGCCAACACAGACTGTGGAAATTCCAGGTTGTGTTCCTGCAGTCTTTTATATAGTCTGCCAAATTCCATTATATAGTCTTCCATGGAGATATCCTCCATTTTCCGGAACATATCAAAATTCGACCATGCTTCATACGCACTTAACAAGTCATCTTTCTTATAAATCTTATCCATATAGTGTAATAAAGTCTCCAGACCTTCTTCTGAGTCTAACTCTTCCAATTCCAGCTCAGAAAGCACTTTGTTTTGGATTTTACTGTCATAAGGTAGAGAAAGAGCCAATGCCATACCTTGTTTTCTCTTTCCTAAAGCAGTTACCTTAGTCCACATAACTACTGCACTTCTCCATTGGTCGTACGATTCCCTTTCAGAAAATAAGGGAGAATAGTCATATCCAGCCATCTTTATCCTCGGTTCAGCCATATATCCCTTTTTTTTTTCTTTTCTCACTCACTCCTTGGTTTGAGCTGGAAAGTTGTATCTTTCAACCCTTCATATTTACACAGCAACCAAGCTCTGCTACCAATTGTTAGACATTTTAGTTGCTGTGATATGAAGAGTCTAAAGTTCTGTTCCTTTTTCACAAACACACATTTATTTCCTTCCAACAGCCTTTGCACAAAACTCTCACTATACATCACCTGACAGAGGCCACCTGAAGTCCCTTTACATATCAGTGTCAATTAATGGATACTTAACATAAATGAGACAACTAATCGCAATGTCTCTTAACCCATTACTTAACACTAACCACTGTGCTACCGTATCTCCCACAAACATCCTTTATTACTTCACAACACTTAAAAGCATTGCAATCCAGAGAAAGAGATTCAAAAAGAAGACTGAAACAAAGGAAGGATATATTCATAGTCCCTGTCAGGAGTTTTCTAGATGACGGAGGAGTAACGAATCATCTTAATATATAATTAGCAGTCATAGTGAGACCTCACATATATTTAATAGCTTGTTTGGTGAATTCCAGGAAAGCATGAGAAGAGCTCTAAATTCTGAAAGCAATATGTAACATAATAACATCTAAAATCTGGAATTTAAGGTTAGTCAGCTGAATAAAGTTCTTTTGTGACTTAATTTAATTTTGATCATAAAATTGAACATATAAATATTTATATAATACACACGCGAGTGAGACATTCACTACTTTAATGTGATGCAACGCTTAATTGTCTAATTGTTTGGTGTGCACTAAAAGTGCAGAACAACCAGAGTTCCTTCCCATCGTGAACTTTCAAACAGCACTGTGTCATCTTGTATTGTGTAGAGTCGGAAGAATCCTGTCACCTAGGTAGCAACTGATCTATGACCCAGCTCATTGCAGCACTATGAAAGCCCAGAAGTATCCCATTTTATTTTTCTCAATCCATTCACAGACATTCTCCTAACCTCGACCACCAGATGTGGTTCACACAGCAAGCAGTCTCCAAAGTCCTCAGCATCAAAATGTATGAGACCTGAATTTTACTGTAGTGTATGGAGCACAGGGTAGAACAAAAAAACCCACACAGTTTCCAACGGAAGCACGGAACTTGGGAAAATTGATAAAAATGAGTACGGTGGGAAGGACACACATCTTCCAGGATGAAATTTGATAACCCCTAATTCTTAGTTGCCTTATTCTTTTAGGTTCCTGAAGAATATTACAATGGCCTACTTCTGATTATTTATGCTAAGATGAAACTTGTTGCATTTTGTTTCTACAAACACTTATTTCCTTAGGTTTTTAATTTTTTTTTATACCTTACAATAGGGACTACACTTCAAGAATACGTCATTGGCTGTAAAGCACTTTGGGTCCTCCAGTGGTCGTGAAAGGCACTATATAAATGCACATCTTTATCTATTTTCTTTATTTTTTAATGCGATGACAGGCTCCTCCACCAGGCCATTTTCCTCTTCGTATTTGCAAAACACACTGTTCAAATGTGCTGATTTTGATTCTACATTGAATTCCAGCACCCGTTTATACTTAATTTAGAGATGAGAGCAGTTGAGATGCTGGGAGGAGACGATAATCAGTAAATATCTGGTGCCCCAGCCTAGAAGTTAAAAGGTGATGAGGGACAAGATAATGAGATTTGGATGCTACATGATAATAATAATTTAAAAAGTGATTTTTCAAAAGTGGACTATTTAAAAAAAGCATCCTTTATTCTGCTGATCTATCAAAGCTATCCTTGTCTCTTGATTTATCAGCACTCATATCACTTTTCCAAGAGGACAAGAAGGGTGCTTGCTCCAAGTACTTTGTCAGTGCTTTGTTGGCCAACGAACAGCAAGAATTAATTACTGACCCAAAAGAACAGCTATTTTCCTTTTATCTTGTGAAACATGCCATAACATTCAACAAGAAAGTAAGTCTTCCTAACCTGGAACATTTACTCTTGAGTGTTCTGATACAAGAGTTACTGTGGAATGTAAGGCGTCTTTTTGTTACAAAAAACAGAAAACAACATATTGAAGATAAAGCCATTGCAGGATTCTGACCCTGCTGGATTCTTTTAACAACATTTTGATATTGTTGCAGCTTCTATGTTTTCACTTTTTCCTGCAGTGAATTGTTTCCGGTTCCAGGCAAGGTTCAGCTGTTTTACTGATAGGAGGTTAAGCTCTGACATCGCCACGGTGACAACAAGAGACCCTCAAATGTTTCTCTCATCACATTGTCTCTTTTGCAGAACAGTGAATAGGTTGTGGGCGGGGGAGGGGAGGGGGGGGGGGGGCGATGGGGCACTGTGGGGAGAAAGATCATCACCAGTCAAGAACCTCTTCATCTGCAGTGGGTTTAATTTAATTAATAGGATCACTATTGTTTTCCTGCTGCATACTAGGGGCAGGATTGGTTATGTTCCCACATTGGCAGGTTCGTAGGTGGGGGTGGCCGTAACATTTGTCGGGTGGTCTTCCCACCGGGCTCCTCTCCAAAATTACCGCTCCGCAATTTTATGCTGGGATGAGCACAGCCTAGGCTTGCCCGTACACTCTTGCCCCGTTTGAGGCCCTTAAGTGGCCAATTATTGTGATGATTGTTTAGAGGGTTTCCCCAACATGTTCCTGACGTATATAATCCAGTTTGAGTTTGCCTGAGTTTAGGTGGAGGCACCATTCCACCCGAAGTCATTGTCAGGGGATGTAATTGAGGCCCAGGAATAATAATCTTTAGTTTGCCATCCACTGCAGCCCGCACGCCTGATTTCCACCTTGTAGCCACCTAAATTGGCCAACTCCTGATTTAAAATGGCGAACGGCAAAGATGGATGGGAAAGTCAGCCAACACAGGCAGAAACCAGCAGGTGCAGGTTTGCTGTGTATTTAACTCTGCAAAAGCCCAGACAGCATCGCTACCAGCAACCATCAGCATAACAATGTAGCAGCCATCTACATACTGATGAGCAATCCCCGGGAACAATAGCAACATTTGGGACTCTCAAAACTAAGCCAGACTCCCCGGCGCCAGCAGGAGCCAACATAAAAGAGGTTAAACGAACACCTCAAGACCGCCCATCGGTCAGGGAACCGCTCCAGTATTGGAGAAATCGAACCAAGCGATTGGAACGAAGTCCAATTACCTAGAACCAGGTACAGGGTCCGCCCCGAAAGGCGGGAAGCCCCTGGGGACTATAAGAGTTAAGCCCCAAGTTCAAATCGCTCTCTTCATCTCTTTGTCCTGGCCGGGTCACCCAGCAACGCAAACCAACCTTGACCGTGACCGGTGCAGTGACCACCGAAAGAAGTAAGTCTTAATTCAATGCTCGCTACGAGATAGGCGCTCCTAGCTACCAATCCGTACCAACTTCGAATCTCGCAGACCCAGAACCCGAACGAAAGGCTATTTGTTCCCCTGACCTGGCGGGCCAGTCCAAAATTAAGTATAGGCCTGTTAGTTGTAGAAGTAGTTTAGACGTAGAATTTGTGCATGAATAACGATTACTGTGTATAATAAATGTGCTTTGATTTGAATCTTACTAATCGGTGTATTGAGTTATTGATCATTACTTGGACTTGAACCTCGTGACGGTATCATAAAGATACCTGGCGACTCGAGAGCAAAGGTAATAAAACAGAGCAATTGAACCAACCGGAAAGTTAGCAACAACCTTAATTTAAAATCAGGACTCAAGCTGATGTATTTTTGTAAATGCACACCTTTCACACTCTAGCTGTCAATATTCAGCAGTAGGTTCAACACATGATCATTTCGCCCTAAGATTTTTGGCACACCGAAAATTATGTCTCAAAAAAATTAAAATAGAATAATGGAATCTTAGAATGGTTACAAATGTAGAAGGAAGCCATTCTGCCTGTCATTCCCATGTACAGGAACTACTCAGATAATTCCACTCATCTACCTTTACCCGCTATCCTGAAAATCCTCACTCTTCACATAATGATCCAATTCTCTTTTGAAGGCCAGGATTGACCCTGCCTCCACCACACTCTCGGGAAGTGAAATCCAGACCCGAACCACTTGCCACATTAAAAAGGTTTTGCTCATGTTGCTGTTGTTTCTTTTTCAATTACCCAAAATAGGTGTCTGGTTCAAGACGCTTCCAACAACAGAAACAGTTTCTCCCCATCAACACTGTCCAGACCCCTCATGATTTTGTAAACCTCCTCCAAATCTTCTCTTCACCAATCTATCTACTGACTGAAGACACTTATCCCCAGAACCATTTACATTCTCTCCAATGCTATTACACCCTTCATAAACTGTGGTGCCTGGAATTGGTCACAATCGTCCAGTTGAGGCTGAGCCAGTGTTTTATTAAGGTCCATCATTACTTTCTTTTGAATTCAATGATATAAAAGTAGAGAAGTACAGTTGCAATTGTATAGGGTGTTGGTGAGACCACATCTGGAGTATTGTGTCCAGTTTTGGTCTCCTTATTTGAGGAAGGATGTGGAGGCATTGGAAGCAGTCCAGAGGAGGTTCACCAGATTGATTCCAGGGATGAAGGGGTTAACGTAGGAGGAGAGATTAAACAGTTTGAGATTATACTCGCTGGAGTTTAGAAGGATGAGAGGGGAGCTTATTGAGGTAAATAAAATACTAAAAGGGATTGATAAAGTAAAGGTTGACCAAGTGTTCCCCCTTGTGGGGCAATCTAGAACAAGAGGTCACAGATATAGGTTGAGAGGTGGTAGATTTAAAACTGAGAGGAGGAGGCACTAATTTCTCGCGGAGTGGTGAATCTGTGGAACTCACGGCCCCATAGTGCAGTGGAGTTCGAGTCATTAAATTGTTTCAAGAGGGAGATAGATATATTTCTGATTAAAAGCAAGTTTAAAGGATATGGGGAACAGGTAGGGAGGTGGCTTTGAGACCAGGAAGAGATCAGCCACGATCTGATTATTGAATGGCGGAGCAGGCTCGAAGGGGGGAATTGCCGACCTCTGCTCCTAATTCCTATGTTTGTATGTTTCTATGTTGTTCACATAAGATCAGAGTACAAAATAAAGTGGCTCTCTTCCAAACCCAAAGAGTGAAGAATATTCTGCATAGAACTCTGTCCACAACCTATAACTCCAAATTTCACTTCTTTCTTTTGCTTTCTTTCACTTTTAATCAGTTTCTTCCCCTAGTCCCAGTGTTACCTGTGGAGTTTGGGGAATCTAGACTCCTGCATTTGATGTGGAATAGGCCTCGGGTTTGGTTTCCGCACAGGTGTCCTGGTTACTATGGCGTCTCAACTCTTCTCCAATATTGTTCATGCTGCCATTTCTTCTCTAGGCTGCTACAGGTTATCCAAACCTTTTGATTCCCATCCCGACCAACCACTCTGAAATGAAATTAAAATCGCTTATTGTCACAAGTAGGCTTCAAATGATGTTACTGTGAAAAACCCCTAGTCGCCGCATTCCGGCTCCTGTTCGGGGAGGCTGGTACGGGAATTGAACCGTGCTGCTGTCCTGCCTTGGTCTGCTGTAAAAGCCAGCTATTTAGTCCAGTGTGCTGAACCAGCCCCAGCTGCCCAACTAATTCAGCAGCAGACTGCAATTTCTTTTAACGCAAATAACGAATCTTAGGAGATATGCTGAGGTCAGCGGCAAGTTTAACAAGCAGGCAAAATGCAGGACTTCTGTATTCACATTGCGACAAGAAGTAATTGGGAAATCCAGTTCTGCCTCTTTGTAATTATTGCTGATGTATTGATTTAGAAACAATGATAAAATATAGCAGAAATTTAAGAATGTTTATAATTCAAAATGTACTGAGCGAGATTAGAATAGAATTATCTCGATGATCACTGAATGGCCACATTAGTTGCCAAGAATCTGAAGTCTTCTTCCCATTGCCAAATTTGCTGCTGCTTCTCCCTTTTAAACTGTTGCTGGCCTTCAAATGCTGGAGCAACTTCCTGGTTTTCACTCTTGTCAACCACTTGCGACCAATCACAGGCAGTTCTCGCAGCCAGAAAATCTGCAAGGAAGAAAGTTTCCAATTTCCGTGAAGCAGAGATGGATACATTTTCCACCTGAGGCTAGAGGAGCAAGAAGGGTAGGGCTATCTGGCGCAAAGGGAAAGCAACCACCTTGGGCCACAGTGAAGGCTCAGGTGAAGGAGGTGGCTGAAACTGTTGGTGTCACCTCCACAATCCCAATATCAGCAATGTAATGCAATCATTAAACAATTTTACCAGAAAGGACAAGAGAAGTGTCTCATCCATCCCTGTAAAGGCCATGCAACCACGTTGCCATCTCGGCACAAGCAAAATATCTGAGACTGGAATTGCTTATACGGAGGTGGTAATGCCACCAAGCTCCAATGGCATGCCAACTAAATCATCACATGATTACGCGCACCCCTCTACCAACTAAATCACCACATGAGTACATGCACCCTCATAATAAATTCAAACCTTGTGAATGTTCGAGCTTGTCGTGCACATGCAACCACTGGGTGCCATTCCCAATATTCTGTGTATTGAGTGAGGCAGTTATGTTACGTATTTTTCTGTACTTCTCGTGGGTGAAATGCAACCAGATACGGTATGCAAAAAAAGGGGGGGATGATTTTCCTCACCCGGACTCACAAAGGGGATTGATGGCAATTGTGCTTATTCGATTGTGTCATATAGATGTCATTGTAATGAATTAGTGTGATATGGAATATCTGCATTTACTCTTGTGAGAAAGGGAGCTGTTTTTGAGTGTTGAGTGACTGGGAACAAATGGGTGTTGGGGACTAACTGGGTTGCTCTTGCCAAGACCCAGCATGAGTAGAATGGGCCAAATGGCCTCCTTCTGTGCTGTAACAATTCTCCACTTCTTTGATTCTGTGTGCCTCATTATTCCTATCAGTATAGGGGCAAGAAATTCTGCCAGTTATCAGCCAGGATTGCAATGAGTATTCTTCTTCAACGAGTCAGCTGTTCATTTGCCTCTGACCTTCCAAAGTACTGCAATGGCCTCATGATAAAGGCATCATGGCCAAGATATTTAGCAGGATGTTATCACTGTAGTAGTAAACCAGTGGTATGTTTAAAAAGAGGACAATTTCCATTAATGCATGTACCTGCGTCATCATCTGACACTTTGATGTCAACTAAAGTGCAGCCTGCAGCCCAATGCACTTTTGTTTCACATTCTGAAGAGGCCCGGAGTCCTTTGTGTTGGAAGGGATGTCCGTTAGGAATAAAATTAATTCACAGTACATTGGTCATCTGCTTGATCATCTGAATATAGTGGACTAAAATACGTTGCGTAGATAAGCTGCACTGATCCAAAAATATAAAAGGTAAGCATCACTGAAAGCCTTGCTCCCACGAAGGTGTCTCCAGGGTGGCCTCTGGTCAGGTTCAGCATTAGAAAAGCTTAGAGAGCCCGGGCGGGGTTCTCCGTTGGCTGACGCTGAAATTGGGAAATGCAATTGGGCGGAGAATAGGTTCTGACACCAAAATCGCAGCGGGCGCCGATTTGACGCCAACCCACAATTCTCCGTCACCTCAACAGCGGCGTCAATGCAGTCCAGAATGCAAATACAGTAGACGCCCTTTGCATATCATTAGTGGGCCGGACCCAGTATTCTCCGGGGCCTCTGCAATCCTCTCCCTCCGATGGGCAGAGTTCCGACGGCGCGGTTCACTTGTGCTTTTATAAATCGTCAAACTGGCATCATGGCTGCTGAGGGAAAGAGAGGGGGTGCGGAGAGTGTCCAACATCGGCATAATTTGCAGACAGTTGTGCCGCTGGTTGGGGGGCTCCTGCCAGGGCCGGGGGGAGTAGCGGGGGGTGACAGGAGGTGAGCTGTGGGGTCGGGGTGGACGGGCATGACCATTGCCACAGCCGGAAAGGGAGCCATGTAGCTTTGCATGCTGCTGACAGCCCACTGTCAACCTAGAGCCACGGATCATATGGGTGTTCCCCCAGGCCAACCCCCTAGGTGCCCTCTGGCCCCAGCTGACCCATCAGCTGTATGGATGCACTCCAGCACAACCAGTGCCATCTTGTTGGCTAGAATGAGTGTTTGTGGGGAGTGAAGTGTGTATATGCGGCTGCATATTGAGTGTCAATCATGGATCCAGAAAATCCTGCACCATTTTTCATTGGATTCGATTGTGTTCCACATGGTGCACTAGCCCCTCCACAGTCACTGAATCAGTCCAGGTTCGGCGCCAGTTTTGCCGTTGTGAAAGTCCACGAATTCTGCGCTGGCATCAACACTTAAACTTAGAAATGGAGAATCCCCACCCCAGCTATTAGGAAACTGATTGTGTGCTGTTCCTATGGGAGCGGGCCGGTTTCATTGCAAACTATTTGGCGCCTGGCGCGGTTCTCATTTTCTGCCTCTCCCACTATTCACCATCCTGATTTTGCTCGAGCCCTAAGTGTGGGCTAAACTGGTGAGAAACTCCCCAGGGCCCCCCAAAATGACTTAAGTGTCATTGAATAGTGGTGGAGAACTCGCCAGCAGAGCCAACGGGAAATTCCCTGAAAAACCCGCCACAAATGAACTTCGAGATTTTTCCGGTTTGTCTGATAATTTTGAGACCTGTTTCTTTCTGTGTATAAAGAACGCTTCTTGATATTACCATTTCCTACACGGCTTTCCAATTTTGTCTTTTTCAGAATAGCTGCACTTAGTTTGGATTTGCACTGTCTGTTATTTTAACTTTTTGCTGCTTAAAGATTGGTATCAATCGTTTAATTTTAGATGGTATCCTGCACTCTGCGCATCCCGTACGATGGAATACATCGTAAATAGATAGTTTGTCATCAATAATGAAGTGATTAGAGATTTAGACAAAAAATGATCACAACAACCATCAATCTTCAGCTTTAGAGCACTGAGTGAGAAGATTTCGTCTGACATTTTAGAATGCATTTCTGATTTAGCTAGAAATGAGCAACATGAGCAAACGCTGTTCCTATGTTTACAGTGTTGTTAACACATAGCAACAAGAGCATATCTTCCCCTCGGGATTAAAATGACATGAGGGTATGACATACTAGTAGCTCGTAGTAAACTATTGAAATAAAGGGATTAACCGATTTAACGTAAGTGGGTGCCCTTGTTACAAAAGACAGCACAATAATTTAATTTGTTACCGATATCATACAGCACACTATCAATCCTATTCTTGGAACAAATACCAATCAAGGAATGTGCCATTGTTCTGTACTATCTGGGCAGCATGGTGGCGCAGTGGGTTAGCCCTGCTGCCTCGCGGCAGGTTCGATCCCGGTTCTGGGTCACTGTCCGTGTGGAGTTTGCACATTCTCCCCGTGTTTATGTGGGTTTCGCCCCCACAACCCAAAAGATGTGCAGGCTAGGTTTTTTGGCCATGTTAAATTGCCCCTTAATTGGAAAAAATGAATTGGGCACTCTAAATTTATTTTTTTTTAATTAAAAAAATTGTTCTGTACTATCTTCCAGAGGCCATCCTATAACCTATCCATTTGAGGACATCAATTGAAATTAATTGAAGTTGGTACAATTTGCTCATCACATCCAATCCCAATTCCTAGTATCTTCTGCATAGCTGTCAACAGGTCACCCGTTGAAGATTGAGATGAGGAGCAAATTCTTCTCTTCGAGGATAGTGAATCCGTGGAATTCTTTACTGCAGGGGGCTGTAGAGGCTGGACCATGAAGTATGTTCAAGGCTGTGGTAGACAGATTTTTAATCAGTAGTGGTTTTTGAGCCTGGCCGTAAGACCATAAGACATAGAAGCAGAAGTAGGCCTTCCAGCCCATCAAATTCACTCCACTAGTTAATGAGATCATGGTTAATCTAATACGATAATCCTCAACTTCATGTTTCTGCCTTATCCCCATAACTCTTGATTCTCTTATTGATTAAAAATCTGTCTATCTCAGCCTTGAACATGCTTAACTGCCCAGCCTCCACAGACCTCTGCAGTAACGAATTCCATAGATTCACTAACCTCTAAGAGAAGAAATTCCTCCTCATCTCTGTCTTAAATGGGTGACCCCTTACTCTGAGATTATACCCTCTGGTCCTAGACTCTCCCACAAGGGGAAACAACCTCTCAGCATCTACCCTGTCAATCCCCCTGAGAATCCTGTAAGTCTCAATAAGGCCTCCTCTCATTCTTCTAAATGATTATTAAATACTTCTTTCTGCCACTTGGTAGAATCAGGGATGATAGGCCGACACTGTACCTGCTGGTGTCCTGCTTCACTCCTGCTGCATTCTATTTAAACCTGCTTTTCTGAAGAGGCATTGAGGACATACAACTGAAACCAATCTTTAAACTTCCAGATCAGTGCTTTACTAATACTTTAGTGTCATGAAAAAGAGACAATAAAATCTATCCTGTGTAAATAGTTAAAGCAATTGAACATGAATATGTTTGTCAGGATGCAGAAGCAGTGAGGCCAGGAGTGGGCATGTAAAATCTGCTCTGCATTAATAACTGTATAGAGAAAGAAGGGAGCATTTTAATTCTCCAAAAATTTAAATCTGTGCATGTTCTTCTCAAGAGACTGCACTCTAGTCCTGCACTTAAATCTTTTGTTAGGCCACAACTAAAGTATTGCATTCAATTCTGGCCACCCCATTTTTGGAAGGATTTGAGAGGAGTTGAGAGGTTGAGGAATGGTCCCAGGGGTGAGGAATTTTAGCTGCAAAGTTGGCTCAAAGACACTAGGGTTGTTCTCCTTGGAGCAAAGAGGGAGATTTGATAGAGGTGTATAAGATTATGACAGGCTTTGATAAGGTGGACAAGGAAAATCTATTCCAATGATCTAATGATACAAGGACAACAGGACAAAGATTGAGGGTTTGAGGCAAGAGATGCAGGGGGGATGGGAGCAAGCAACTTTTTACACGCCATGTGGCAGTGACCTAGAACTGCTGCCTACAGGTTGGTGGAAGAGAAGATGATCAATGATTTTGAAAGGAAATTAGATGGACATTTGAGAGGAATGAACTTGCAGGATTATGGGGATAGAGCAGGGGAATGGAACTGACTGAATTGCTCTACGGTGAGCCAACATGGACACGGTGGGCCAAATAGTCTCCTTCTATTCCATAATGGCTCTAAGCTATATGTGTCTCAATGGTATAATTTGAAGCAACAATCAGAACATCTAAAACATAAAAGGAATATGCAACAAACCACCATTCCTTTAATGGAATACAAAATTCGCAAAATCTTTGTAAATATCTAAATGTTCTCCATATTCTTAACCGCCCCCCTTCCTTTCCTGCACCATATCGCTACTCAGATGGTGTGTAAAGCAAAAAACAGAACCTCATTATCTTATCAAGACATTTTATGACTGAGCATTTCTCATGACCCAGCTCCCCGCAGCCCCACTAGACAGCAGAAACGTCTTAATTTATTTTTTCGATGCTTCAGTCCATTCATTCAAAAATATCTCATTGTAGTATCTATAGTATTGTTGAACTTTCTTTGTCGTCAACTATTACTGTAGTCTTGGTACAAAAATGGACTAAAATTGCTTCAAGTTGAAATCATAGATCCAAGCATTGCTTTTGCCAAGAAAAAGTAATTTTATCTGACAGATCTGTTCCCTGGCTTCTGCATTTGGTTAATGGGGATATCATATGTTCATTTTGCACAGTTCATAAACTCTAAATGAGTGATGATCAAATGGTATTTATTACCAATTAACCACAGATCCCATGATTTTACTGCTTCAATACAATGGCCTCTGATGTAATTAATTCATGGTAAAAAAAAAATCTAAAATTGCCAGCACGGTAATAAATGATTGGAATTTCTGATATATTTAATGTAAATGAAAAGTGTAAAATCCAACCAAAAGCGTGCGTTTGGCTTCAATATTCAATGTTTCCTTATGGAAACAATGATTTGATGAATCCAAAACTTTGCTTTTCGCATTATCAATAAAATGTGAATGTTTGACAAGCCGTTTGTGTACAATACCTCAAATCGACACCTGATATTGGTAATTTTTTTCTCATAAAAGGAAAATGAAGATGTGACGAACACAGGATCCCTTTGTTTTGAGAGCTTTGTCCATCAGATTTGGTCTGCTCCTTATTATGAGTTTTATCTCTCAATTCTCCCCATCTTGAGCCGTCAGCAGTGAAGTAATTCACAACACTCTTGAAAATCTTTTGTGAGTGAGAGCTGAAAGGGAAGAAATATAGAACCCAAACTTTTGTTCAGCTTTCCTCAGGCTTGATCTTGGTAAAACATTTCATTCTTACAGAGTCGCTACTGATAGAACTTAATAAAGTGAAGATCAAGCTGGGACACTTTCGGAGAATGAAAGGCAATTATTCTGCCATTACTGTTGTGGATGGATAATTTTCGTGATTTACAGCACCTGATAAAGAAAATATCCACAGAGCAAACGTACATGTACGAACGGAGCTAAAATAGAAATATATTTTTCAGCAGTGATATGAACTGGTAAAAAGATAGAAACAATAAAAGTAAAAGTAAGACTGGAGTTCATAAAAGATAGACAAAGGACAGACTATGGCTGCATCCCAGGCTTGCAGGCCCGTCCACCTGGCAACTGCACAAGTAAAGCTAACAGCTGCGGGAAGTAAGTTCACATTTCTTAGTCAAAGAAAAATACAGCAATTTCCATCACCCACCCCCTCTCCGCCCCCTTTCCCCCAGCACCCCACGTAACAAGTTTCGATGTTACTTTCCCAGGGTTGCTTTATGTGAATTGTTGCTGGTCTTTTCTGCTATTGTTTGGACAGCTTGGACACTCAGAAGGAAAGTAGATATTGACATTGCAAGCCACAGAGATACATATGTTGATGTCCTCCCAGAAGTCAAGATCTCGTGGCCCCCCCACTTAAGCACATATACAGTACATACGAATAACACACTCACTTTGAATTGCTTTAAATAATGCGGCATGAAAATATGCAATGATTAGTTAAACTATTTGAGGCATCTTTACTCAATAAGGAAAGAATAATTTTAATGACTCGCGTTATAAACTTGCTGTGACTTAATATGCAAAATACCACAGTAGCACAGTGGTTAGCACAGTTGCTTCACAGCTCCAGGGTTCCAGGTTCGATTCCCGGCTTGGGTCACCGACTGTGCGGGGCCTGCACATTCTCTCTGTGTCTGCATGGATTTCCTCCGGGTGCTCCAGTTTCCTCCCACAGTCCAACGATGTGCAGGTTAGGTGGATTGGCCATGCTAAATTGCCCTTAGTTTCCAAAATGGTTAGGTGGGGTTACTGGGTTGCGGGGATGAAGTAGAGATGTGGGCTTAGGTGGGGTGCTCTTTCCAAGGGCCGGCACAGACTCGATGGGCTGAATGGCCTCCTTCTGCACTGTAAATTCTACGAACTTTGATTTATCTCGTGTCATGTCATCAAAATACAGTGCTAGACAGTGCAACCTTTGACTACTATTGAGTCTGCTCTCCATCTCAGTCAGATTCTTCACCATTAGAACCTCAACAAACATCACCTGGTCAGAAAAAACAGATAATACTGGACAATCTCGGCAGGTCTGGCAGCTTCTGTGGAGAGACAAGGGAGCTAACGTTTCGAGTCTAATTGACTCTTTGATAAAGTCATCCAGGCTCAACGTCAGCTCCCTTCCCACTTCACAGATGCGGTCAGACCTGCTGAGATTGTCCAGTATTTTTTGTTTTTTGTTTCAGATTCCAGCATCCGCAATAATTTGCTTTTATCACCTGGTAAATCTCGTTTGTTTTCTTTAGAAAATGCGCGTGGACTTCAAGGTTGAAGAAAATAAGATCTTAAGATGTTCAAGAATGTTACTCATGCGGATTATGCTTTCACTTACAGCTTTATTTGGTGCAGACCTGTGATGCTGGGGGAATTTAATTTGTGGTGTGTTGCACACGATGGCAGATCTAGAGGTGGGTGGCACTTTCGCTGGCACCCCCACGATCTTCATGAAAACTGAAAGGGTTGAGAGCAGGCACATAAAATACATACAATTATTGATGGGCTGAATTCCCATTGGATGATCCCACCGATAAGTGACAGGCCAGCAGATCTTATCAGGCTATTTGAACTGCATTGCCAAGCAAGGGGACTCTCCGGGTGGGATTCTCCAGCCGCGTTTGCCCGGCAACTGGAGAATCCCGCCTGAGGTCAATGGATTGTTCCATTGGCGGTGCTCTGCCGTGGCCTTCTTGCGGCGGGCGGGGCGGGAGAATCCAGCCCTCCATCAAATTTTCTCCCTAACTTGCTTGCCCACCTAATCTTTGTCAGACGTCTGAGCAGAGATTAGGAATACATATGACAGAAATGTCAGAGCTTATGCGTAGCTTTGAGTGGGCTACGGAAGACCCTATGCTGCCCATGAATTCTGCCATATCTCAGGCATATGTGCACATGGAGCGCAGCGGATCCATACACACTTTGACCTGCACTCCATCACTCTAGCCATGGGCTCCATGCAGCAGCGGGTATGTGAAAGAGGGGATGGCAACTGGACTTACCTCCAGGTGCCCCTTCTCCGCAGGGTATGGAGGAGGAGTGCATGCTAGTTACACTAAGGACTAATCCTCTTAGGGCATCCCCAGAGTGAGCAGCTTCTCTACATCCCCTCTGCCACTGTCCTCATTGCACCCAGTAGAAATGACCATGCAGGGGATGGAGCCCTAATGACCTAAACCTCCAGAGGAGGCCCAAAGTCATTGCAGACGATGGAGCATCACACTCAGTAACCTGCTTCCAGCTCAGCTGCTGATGTTTGGGCCACACTAAGATGTAGCAGCAGAAAACAAAAACTTGACAATTCATGAAAGCACAAAGGTAGCACAGATGTTATTTCAAAATTCACTTTGTCACATGTAAATATTGCGGAATATATTATTTTGACTTTATTCCTGTATGCATCATCATGCATTTTGGGGATTTTCCTAGTCAGAGACCTAACTCTACTGCCATGCCTCATGGTTGGTATTCCTTGAAGGGGAATATTAAACAATACAAGATGTCAAGAGTTTATGTACAGTTTTGCAGTGATCCAAAGTTGAGGTGGTGCCTTATTACAATAAGCACCAAATTCATGCTCAAATGCTCGAGGAAACACGGTCATCAGCCGATGGAGGTCTGAAAAGGCGAGTTTCTAGGTTTTAAAAGTGGTATTGTTACAATGATACGGGTTTGTGATCAGTCTTTCTTTAATGTTCATAGTACGAAGTCTTACAACACCAGGTTAAAGTCCAACAGGTTTGTTTCGATGTCACTAGCTTTCGGAGCGCTGCTCCTTCCTCAGGTGAATGAAGAGGTCTGTTCCAGAAACACATATATAGACAAATTCAAAGATGCCAAACAATGCTTGGAATGCGAGCATTAGCAGGTGATTAAATCTTTACAGATCCAAAGATGGGATAACCCCAGGTTAAAGAGGTGTGAATTGTGTCAAGCCAGGACAGTTGGTAGGATTTCGCAGGCCAGATGGTGGGGGATGAATGTAATGCGACTTGAATCCCAGGTCCCGGTTGAGGCCGCACTCATGTGTGCGGAACTTGGCTATAAGTTTCTGCTCGGCAATTCTGCGTTGTCGCGCGTCCCACTTTAATGTTCCCACAAACCCACTTTAATGTTCATGTATGCATCCATTTTGATGATCACCAGTCTGTGGGACATTGTAACGGTCCTTCCTGTTTATTCCCTTATTTTCCCTTTCTTTTATTTTTCCATTATGATTTTTGATCCATGGATGCTTAATGGACATGTATCTTTAAGTCAAGCAGCAGAGAGATGAGGAATTCAGAAGTTACAGGAGAGAACACTCTGCTAATTTCTGCTAGTTTGAACAGGGGCTTCAGATCTTTACGCACCAGAGAGTGAGGTGAGGTGGGGCTCGGTTTGATTGATTGGCTGGTGGCCAATTAGTTAGCCGAAAGGCCATACTCTGCCTGGTAACAGGTGGTGATTGGATCCTATCCCAGTGGCATGGTCCTCAGAGACTTGAGGGGCAGTTGAGTCCTGGACACAGAAAGACATGGACTTCCTTTCTCTCTTCTCCAGAAAGGCTGTGAGTGCTGTATTCCTGAAGCTGCAGAGAACTTGAATGAAGGAATCACCAGGAAAACCATTACAGGCGGCAAGCAAAGGCCAGGGGGAAAATTCCCCATTTGGAAGACTATGGGCGGAATTCTGCGTAGCCCGACGCCAGAATTGGGAATGGCGATTGGATGGAGAATGGCTTCCATCGCCGGAATCAGGGTAGTGCCGGTTTGACGCCAGTTCCCGATGCTCCGCCCCCTCCAAATCCACGGCATCGGGATGTGCGTTGCACGCAGAGGCAATGCCATTGGCGCATCATCAGCCAGACTACCCACGATGCTCCGCCTCCAATGGGCCGAGTTCCCGACGGAGCGGGCCACGTGTGGTCCCAGCGGTTGTGAGCCTGGCGTGCCGGTGTGCAGACAGTGTCCAGCGCCGCCAAACTCAGCCGGGGTCCGTGCCACTGTACAGGGGCTTCTCCTAGGGCCGGGGGGGTGGGGGGGGAGGGGGGGAGGTTGGGGTGGCCAGGGAAGGGCATTGGGGTCGGGGTGGGTGGGTACGTGGTCTAGCACGGCCGGCGCCATGTTTTCCGGCCCGACCTGTGCGGGTGCAGCTTGCAGCCCTGCGGACGTGCAGCCCAAGTTCTGTCATTCCTCTGGCCATTTTCCGTGCGTTCCATGGGTGTTCCACGCGGCGCCGGTGCTAGCCCGTCACCGGTAGCGGAATCGGTGAGGGCTTCGCACCGATTTTCCCGTCGTGGAACGCCACGGATTCTCCGTTGGCGCTGGCCCTTAGCCTCAGAAACGGAGAATCTAGCCCTATGTTCGCCAGCTGCAACTGAATTGCAAGTGATTTGCGCTCCGCACAAATCAGGAAGCAATTCCCAATCCTTCACCATGCAAATGTATGCATGGAGAGGAATGCGAGAGATTCTCTAGGGAATCCCGCTATCGCGGCGTCATTTTGAGTGGGCAGCCCGATAGTGAGGTCCCGTGACTGGCCACACTCCACCTCACAATTCAGCCTCCTAACCCCTGCAACGTAATTCAGTCTTAATGGATCATTTGTATTCTCCCGCTGAGACGGGTAGGAAACCTCGATCCTGCCACCAGCGGGAGACTGGAGCGTGGGAAACGGATACTACCCGGCGCCAATCCTGTTTTCTTCCCCACGTCGGATTATCTGTCTCACTGGGAACTCCAATACTGGCGGCATGAGGTGGAGAATGTTGCCCCAGGTTCTCTCTCTCTCCAGAAAGAAATTACTGAAATTATATGGATCTGAAGGAAATTATAGTAAAACGTCGAACTGAAAGCAAATTCGAAGAGCAGTAAGGTTCTGGAAACACCCATCTGCATGGGCACATTCCAACAAAAAAAAAGAGTCCGTTCTGGGCGGGTTTAGCGGGGTCATTCCCGGCACTAATGACCCCGCTATCTAATGCCACTCTATTTTTTTTAGTGTAATGGCGGGAAATGCCCCCCCGAGACCGTACTCAGCATAATTTCCTGCATTGAGGAGTTCCGGCAAGCAGAGCCCCTCCATGCAGAAAGAGATGAAGACGCATTTTAAATGGCGCCCCAATCTCTTGACCATTGGAGACAACTCCCGGATCTCCACAATTCCCAAGTCATCTCTAAAGAGTTCTTCGAGCCCGCACCCCAACTCAAACAGGCGGGGCACTCCCGGACCCATCCTGGGCAGTGCCCAGGTGGCATCCAGGTGACATTGCCAGAATGTCAGGGTGGCACTGCCAGGGTGTCAGGCTGGCATGCTAAGGTGCCCAGGTGACACCAGCAGTTCCAGGGTGCCGGTCTGCCCAGAGGCCAACCACCTGAGGCCTCCCATTTCCTGGGAGGCCCTCCAAGATACCATTTCACCTGTACTGAATGCCAGTCCTGCTGGGATCTCCTCAGCAAGTCCAGCTAATGCTGGGTGGCCGTTAGATCCAAAATAATAAAATAATCTTTATTATTGTCACAAGTAGGCTTACATTAACACTGCAATGAAGTTACTGTGAAAAGCCCCTCGTCGCCACATTCCAGCGCCTGTTCGGGTACACAGAGGGAGAATTCAGAATGTCCAATTCACCTAACAGCATGTCTTTTGAGACTTAAGGGAGGAAACCGGAGCACCCGGAGGAAACCCACGCAGACTTGTGAAGATTAAGATTAGACGGTGGGGGGCAAGTTAAAGAGGGGAATTAGGAATTAGAAAATAGTTAACCAGTGCTGCATATTTCATTACAATTGTTGTGATTAATAAAAAATATTTGTGGTTACATTTACAAACTTGGGGCAGGGCGGGGGGTCCTGGCGGGGCAGGGGGTCCCGGCGGGATGGAGTGGTGTGAACCACTTCAGCGTCGGGCCGCCCCAAAGGTGCGTATTTCTCCGCACCTTTAGGGGCCAAGCCCTCACCTTTAGGAGTGGTTGCCGTCCCGCCAGCCGGAGTGGTTGCCGTCCCGCCGGCTGGCGTGGAAGGCCTTTGGCGCCACGCCAGCTGGGGCCGAAGGGACTCCGCCGGCTGGCGGATGTCCGCGCATGCGCGGGAGCATTCGCGGCTGCTGACATCATCCCCGCACATGCGCAGGGGGGGTCACCTCCGCGTCGGCCATGGTGGAGACCGACACGGCCGACACGGAGGGGAAAGACTGCCCCCATGGCACAGGCCCGCCCACGGATCGGTGGGCCCCGATCGCGGGCCAGGCCACCATGGGGGCACCCTCCGGGCCAGATCGCCCTGCACCTCCCCCAGGACCCCGGAGCCCGCTCGCGCCGCCCGGTCCTGCCGGTAAGGGAGGTGGTTTCATTCACGCCGGCGGGACCGGCATTACAGCAGCGGGACTTCGGCCCATCGTGGGCCGGAGAATCGTCGGGGAGGGGGGTCCCGCCGACCGGCGGGATTCCCACCCCCGCTGAATCTCCGGTGCCGGAGAATTTGGCGGCTGGTGGGGGCGGGATTCACGCCGCTCCCCGGCGATGCTCCGACCCGGCGGGGGTCGGAGAATCCCGCTACTGGTGACTGTAATTATTGGGCAGCCAAGGGCCAAAGTCTTAGGGTATTTTTCTCAGAATGTTTGGTTAATTCACTTGTGTTGATATTCCAGGTCAAGTGGGGCTGGAACTGACTGAGTACTAGTCCAAGGTGCCATAACAATACACAGGAACCAATGTCGCAGGCTTTGATCTCACTCATTCTAAAGCAAGATAAAGAACCGGAACAATGTGGGTCATATAGACCTATTTCCCTGCTAACTGTAGATGCCAAACTATTGGAGAAGATCTTGGTCTCGAGGATCGAGGACTGTGTGCCAGGGGTACTAGGGGAGGACCAGATGGGGTTTGTGAAGAAGAGGCATCTGGCGGCCAACATCAGGAGGTTACTTAATGTGATCATGCTACCTCCAGAGGACACGAGGTAGAGATGGTGGTGGCCATGGACAAAGAGAAGGCCTTTGATCGAGTGGAGTGGGGATACCTATGGGAGGTCCTGGGGCGTTTTGGGTTTGGGCAGGGATTTGTGGGCTGGGTCCGGTTGTTGTATCAGGCACTGATGGTGAGTGTACGGATGAACCGGGTGAGATCAGATTATTTTAGGTTATACCGGGGGACGAGGCAGGGGTGCCCACTTTCCCAACTGCTGTTTGCCCTGGCTGTAGAGCCATTGGCAATGGCACAGAGAACGTTGAGGGTCTGGCAGGGTGTAGTACGGGGGGAATGGAGCACAGGGTCTTGCTTGAGGCGACAATTTACTTTTATACATAACAGACCCGCTGGGGGAGATTGGAGGGATTATGGGGACATTAGAGGAATTTGGTCGGTTTTCGGAGTGTAAATTGAATATGGGCAAGAGCGAGGTCTTTGTGATTCAGGCGAGGGGGCAGGAGAAGATATTGTGGAAGGTCCTGTTCAAGGTGGTGTGGGGGAGCTTTCGGCATTTGGGTATCCAGGTGGCACGGGAATGGGAGCAGCTGCACAAGCTGAATTGGTTGGTCGAACTTTCAGAGGTGAGATGCACTCCAGTTGTCATTGGCGGGGCGGGTACAGACAGTGAAAATGATGGTCATCCCGAGGTTTTTGTTCATCTTTCAGAGCCTTCCAATTTTTATCCCCAAGGCGTTCTTTAAAAAGGTAAATGCGGTGATCTCAGGATTTGCTTGGGCGGGTAATAATTTTTAAAAAAAACAACAGACAGGAACATGCAGACTGCAGACACTTATATTCAGAGGCAATGAGAGTGTCTGAAATTATGTTCCACAGGAACAACTGAGCTGCTTTATGCGAATTAAGAGCCTGTAACAATGGAGAATCTGAGATCTGAGATCTCGGTCATGATAGGTTTCTTGATTTGTGCCCCCAGGCTGGTGCATCAATTTTCCTGGATAAAAGACTTCAGTGGTGAGTGTGTGTAAGGGAATTCCACTCTCCTTGCTATTCTAGGTGACAGAGAATACTGGTTTAGAGGCAGCTCTTGGGGGTGATAGCTGGTATGTGTTGGGTGACATCCTAAGTAGATAAACATGTCCCGGTGATGGGACAGCGGTCATGTAGGTCCCTCAGTTTGGGAAAATCTTGTGTTAATGAGATTGCCCCTGGTAGCCCCAACAAGTCTCTCCATGGCCCTGGTATCCAGTAGAGGCTCAGGAATTTCATGTTATCTTTCTCAGGCGCACTCCATTAATCCATATATGAGGAGATGTGTTGCGCCTCCCTGTCCTTCTGAAGGAAGTGTTCTCCATGTTGCACAGCCACAACTGTCCATGGAACTCTTTGTGGTGTGTACTTCAGAGCCCTTCTGGACCTGTTGAGGCAGCAGAAGCACATTTTCGACATGCCAATGATCTGTTTGATCATGGCTCTAGTGGAGGTGTGGGCTGCGCTGAAAGGTGCCTCACCAGTGTTGTCAACCAGATCCGGAAGGATAGCCCTTGTCACGCAGCTGTTAATGTCTGCAGAGGCCTCAGGAAGCTGGGAGTTCTGTAAGACAGATGAATCAGGAGAGTTCCCTGGAAAGCAAGCAGAGTTCTGCGTGATTCTTTGCCTGGGGTCACAGTGGAATCCATTGTGGTTCACATATGTCAATGGCTGTTCCAAAGGAGTTCTATTGGCAATATGAATGCAATCGTTTGAACTTTAGTGGAACATACAATGATTGCAAAGTCCATTGCCCTGGCGGCCTTGCAGTCACCATCTGTGGTGAACCTGGTGAACTCACCAGCACGATGAAAGAGAACACTGGTCTCGTGTGTCGTCCGTGGATCCCTGAAACCAAAGAGCGGTGAAAAAGGTTGAGCGTTGCAGTCACCCTGAGGGCCACAGGCATTGGCTTGCTGCATAATCCACGTGGCTGTAGGTCTTACTGCAGGATCTGGCAAATTTCAGTGAGCACTTTCCAGGAGAGCCTCAGGCATCTCTGGCATTTTCTCTCAGACATCTTGAGATAGTTTGTCCACATGCTGAATACATACATACATGCCAGTGACCTTCTTCTCTGATACAGTGCCTGGATAGCTGCACTTCGAACATACTACCGCCCCGTGGTGTTGTCTGCTGCTGGCCTTGTGGCCTCAGTTCTTTCCCAGCAGGAGCTCTCCTTTGTCCCATGCTCTCCTCCATGTTATCAAGGATGTTGGATTATGGGTGTGAGGCCTAAAGTATTCCACAAAGAGAATTGTGAGATGAGAAGCTGCGTGTCCATGGGTTTCATCCACACAATTTCTCCCATTGTCCATATGCCAACCTTCACCCACTCCACACTGGACTCTTCCTACTTGGATCTGCACCCTTGTAGCTATCCAATGGGCTTTTGGGCATGGCCTTTCACAGTATGTGAGTGAGCCTTGCATTACAATCTGTAATCCTCCTCCCATCACCTACAACTTTGTCCCCGTCACCCTAGACCCTCCCAATAACACTGCGCACTTTCCCTCTGTAATCCTTGAATCTCTCCCTCTCCTCCCCCATCACCCTGAACCCTGTCATCGTAGACCCACCATCTCCCTCCTATGAGCCCACCCATAGCCCTGTTAAGATTCCTCCTCTGATCTTTGACCCTTCCCACATAATCCATAGGGCCTCCGTGAGGTCCTGTGACCTGCCCTATGAGTTATTTGATCATCCCTTCCTCAGATTGGACCTGTACCCCTCTTCTCACTACCGTATTGGAGTCCATGCCCCCCCGCCCCCTCCCTGGGTCACTGTAAACACTCCCCCTGCCAGCCCACACCCTGCGTTTGACCACAATTCTGAAGTGTACTGACCCAGCCCTTTAGGCCCCTCATGCAGTTTATTTTCACCAACTTTTTCCATACCTAACCACCAACAGCACCCAAGTTGCCAGGCCCTTCCGACTTCCCCACAGGCTTTCCTCCCTTGAAGTCCTCCTCCATGCCCCTGCCCAAACACCCCTGCCCCTCCTCACCCATGAGTAGACATTTCCAATCCTAACAGCCGATCCATGCCGTCAATCTCCCTTGTGCCGCAGAATTTAACAAAGAGAACCATCCACCTCAGACACACCTGCGCAAAACCGACCGGTGCAAGCTACTTGCTACTTTTAAAGAATGTGAACTGGGTGTCACGAGGTTCCCATGTACCGCTGACTTGAGGTGGCACCTAATTTCAAAATGCTTACGATAATAAATATTCATGGAATGCAAATGTATTCCAGTTAGGAACACGCCACAGGATGGCATGACTGAACCTGCCGTCATGATTTTGAAATTTTGTCTCCTGCACAATTAACTCACCACACCCTCCACCTTTCCCGCTCTCGGGATCATCATTGAATTCAGCCCACTTTTCCAGATGCATTCAATGTTGGGAGGATCAGCTCAGAAGTTACTTAAGCTCCAAAATGTAATGATTGCCATGTGTATCCTTTGAATTTCATTCTTATACAGTATTAGTTACGATAGTGATCAATTCTGAAAGGGCCCATGCCATAGCGTGAAGTTACTCTGGTTTAAGTGCAGATGAAATTTTCACCAGAAGCCCACTACTCCTAGGCTGCACAATTCATTCACCTTTTATTGTAATGTTGTATTTGACTTCATCAACTAATTCTATGGTACTTGCTCAAGTCGAATGATTTTCCCCGACAGCTTTCATTCTTCTGAGGCTAACTGGAAATTCAAGTCATCACTATTTAGATGCATATGACGTGTTGCACACCAGTAGTATTTCAGGGTTAGAGTGAGGTGAGGTTCACCCACGGTTTATTTGACCTTGAGAGGTTCAGAGTTTCTCTCTGTTACAAACTTCCTCCATTCCTAGAATAACACAGCTGTACAGACATCCTAAGTCAATGGAAGATATTCCACGTAGCTCATCTAACGTGCCATTTCAACGTCCTCCGGAATATCTCATTCTTATTGATGGTAGAGGTTGCAGAGGAGGGACTTGCTGTTGAACTAGCCTCCGTGAGTTTCTGCAGCTCATCCAGTGGATTGTACACACTGCAGCTTCAGTGCACCCAGTGGTGAAGGGGCTGAATATTAAATCCATTAGGAGGGCAATGCAATGAATTGAATGTTACATTGGTTCATTCTGAGTAAGTGCCGGTTAACATCAGAACATTATTCGATTGTACTGCTAAACAATATGAGTTCCCCAAAAGCTTAAATTTTAGCAGTCCCTGAAACTCCTCTTATTCATAGAATCATAGAATTTACAGTGCAGAAGGAGGCCATTCGGCCCATTGAGTCTGCAACAGCCCTTACAAAGAGCACCCCACTGAAGCCCACGTACCTACCCTATCCCTGCAACCCAGCAACCTCCACTTAACATTTTTTGGACACTGAGGGCAATTTAGCACGGCCAATCCACCTAACCTGCACATCTTTGGACTGTGGGAGGAAACCGGAGCACCCGGAGGAAACCCACGCAGACACGGGGAGAACGTGCAGACTCCACACAGACAGTGACCCAAGCCGGAAATCGAACCTGGGACCCTGGAGCTGTGAAGCAACTGTGCTAACCACGATGCTACTGTGCTGCCCCAAATTTCAATATTTTGCTGTCAATGAATTTGATCATAAGGGAAGTAAAACAATGAAAGAGCAAAAGGTCCATTAATGGCTGTTCAGCGGATGTGGGTCGTGAACAAAAGATAATTTCTCATTGGCACCTTTTTCTAAAAAAATAACAATCATTAAACTAATTACTGGATGGTTTTAAACTCAATGGAAAGAGGAGGTCTTAGCTTATAGAATCATAGAACCACTATGGTGCAGAAGGAGGCCATTCGGCTGATTGAGTCTGCACCAACCCTCCAAAAAAAGAATCCTACCTAGGCCCACAGCCCTCCGTAACCCCACGTAACCTTCTGGCCACTAAGGGGCAATTCAGCATGGCCAATCCACCTAACCTGCACATCTTTGGACTGTGGGAAGAAACTGGAGCACCCGGAGGAAACCCACGCACACACGGGGAGAATGTGCAACCTCCACACAGACAGTCACCCAAGGTCAGAATCGAGCCCAGAATCCCTGGTGCTGTGAGTCATGAGTGATAACCATTGGGCCACCATCTCGCTCGCCCATCTCTGCCAGGAATAAAACCCAATTTTGATGGTTATTTCCACTGAAATTGCTCCTAATTCACATTCCTTGGTTTGGCCATTTGGCGAAATGAGTGCAACAGTAAAGCTACATATTAACCAATCAATTATGTTTGATAAATGTGGAATAGAATTTGATTGATCAGGATGAAGCACTGGCATGACAGTAACATGCACATATTTCCTTAATGAACATCTTATGTATTTAATTGGAATAATCAAAAATTTTACAAATGTCACACCTGTAAATATTCCAACAAAAGTGAAGAACTAACTCCCTTCGACCTCTCGGTTGATATTTAGTAGAAGCACATTGGCTGAACTGGTTCAAAGTCATAATGCTGCCAAGGTGATGGAACAAAGCCCATTCATGCACCTTGCAAGTTACCTGAGTCAATGGAAACCAGCAGGTGTAACCGGGGACCTCGTGGAAGGCTACACAGAAACAAATTCACATGGAGTATGTATAACATTTTGCTGGCACGAGGGCCTAAGTTCCGGAGGCTACGCTCAATACAGCAGACAATCACTGGCAGCTAATAAAGGATGCATTTATGTGATATGTCAGCAGTTAGTGCAAAGTTTAAAAGAAAGGAGATGATGCAGTGAGATAGCATTCTCCATATCTCCCAGAGGGGAGAAGGTATTACTGTTATTACTATAAGCCATTGTTACAGCTGCCTCTTTGAAATAAAATGTGACACTGTATTGTCAGCTGATACTTGTGCGATCCCAATCAATATGAACTGCAGTTTTGCAAGAGTACAAATCTCCAATTACAAGGGCAATAACAAAGACAAGTGCTGTCGTGGCTGCAGGAATCAAAGTAAGATTTCCTGTTACTATACCAGCAATGGTCTCTATGAACAGTTTCAAAATTGCAATGATTCCATTGCAAAACATACTCTTCAGGTTAACAGGCATACATTGCCCCACTTGTACCCATCGCCTCTTTCTGCAAATGGCAAGTAAACAGACAAAAGATGCCGCTAATGTGCTGAGTATAACACATTTGTTAACCACTCTTTGGAGGACATATTCCTCCCCTCATTAATCAGGATAGTCTCCCCCTCTAGTGATCCGAGCAACAGGTATTATCCTGAATCAAATTGGAGGCAATCAAATTGACCTTGGGTCCCAAACCTGTGCTGCTATGGAGCTGTAGGCTGAGACCATTCAAAGTGATTTGCTCTCTGACCTTCACTCCAGCCCTCACCACTCATCCCCCACCAACCTATATTTGAAATATTTGTATTTACTTGCGTGTTTACTTCTGTTAGCTGCCTTAACATGGAGTAAATTTCAATTCTAAGCACAATAACAGTGATGCTATATATCATTGGAATGATTTTTAACCATATTTGTTTGACCTTTGCACAATTTGCCGCAGTTCATCCCATTCAAATGACTGGACACCTGAGGGCGACTTTAATATTGTATAGGCACATTTTCTGGCACACTCTTTGTACATCAAATGTTCGGCTGAAATGTTTGTTTGATTCATTCTCCAGGGAGCGGCCGAGTGAGAATGCTGCAAATGTTTGCGTTTTTTTCACCAGTTAGAATACCGTACTTTAAATCGTCAACTGGGATTTGGTTAAATGTTTGCCGGTCACAATCTCTCACCACGGGTTAAATTAAAACTTTCTGTGCTGGAGTAAAGCTTTCTAAGTTGCCAGTTTTTATGAGAAAGTTTGACTTGATGTGAGTTTCTTTCCACTTGCACGGGCTTGAGATGAATTGTAACCAAATGAACCACCAGCTACAAGGAAGACAAAAGATTATTTGTTCTGAGCGATATAATTTTACATTTATGGTATAATGCATTTGAGATTTTTATATAGATGGAAGTAATTATGGTGATTTGTCAGTGATTGTGGGTACCGATTACCAGCCCTGGTATTTTATAAGATCATAAAGCATGTCAGTACAATTTATCAGTATGTTGTATGAAAAAGTATCTTGGTGCAATGCACTTTGGAAAGTTTGAGGCCATAATAAATAATTAAGCAGCTTTTATTTTTTTGGTGTATTGAATCTCATGGGTGCACTGCATGGAGGATAAATTGAACACGAAAGATTGCAGACTCACGGCATGGCTTACCTAATCTTCCATCGCCTAATTTAAAGAGTGGCAGACAGTGTCCCTGCCTGATTTCTCTCCGCACTGTGCTGAGACCCAAAGCAATTTCACACAATGATAGAAAAACCTGCACCAACCCATCTGTATTTGTGAAATAAACCCGGCCTAAATTAAATGTTATGGGAGTATCAACAAGTACATAAGAGCAGGTCCAAAGAACAAGGGCCGCAGGACTGTGAAATGACTAACATTCAACCAGTGGAGGGTGAAAATGCTGCTGAACCCTGCCACACAAATTTAAATGTCATATTTTGCCCCTTCATATTTTGAACGGTTAGCAACACACCTGTCTAATGGGGTTGCCCCACTATACTTATGATGGCATTAACGGCTAAAGGGCGAATCCTGGGCCATTTTTCTGAGAGTTTTCTTCAGCATGGAGTATCACATCAAGCACTTCTAACTTATTTAGATTTTTTTATGAACTTGACGGAGACCAATAACCTACAAAAATAAATTCAAACTTCCAGTTATGAACTGTAAGAATCATGCCACAATATTTCAAGTTTTAAGCAAAACATTTCTACCATCCGGGAAATAGACAAGGCAAATGTTACTAATTTAATACTATGGGCGGGATTTACCCGGCTGTCCACGCCGGAGGGAAATTTTGCTTCCACGCTGTCGCACGGATTTCCCAGCGACGAAGGGTGCTGTCACCGGGAAATCCTGTTGACAATGGCGGGATCGGTAGCTCCCGCTGGTGGGCCGCCTTTGCCACCAAACAACAGCTGGTGGGTGGTCGGTAAATCCCACCCAATATTTTGGAAACCCTTATTATTTAAGCCTGAACATCTCAACAAGACATTGCCTGTTCTATCTTATTTACACCCAAGAGTTCCCTTATACATTACAGGATCTTTAGGGTTACTTCACCTCTCTTGAGTCCAAAGCAAAGTGTGCCACAGATCTTAGAAATTCACTTCAAGTTTCCTCCATTTTACAGTCTGGCATTTAGACCTCCGGAGCTTACCCTCTCTGCATGGATTCCATTGCTGATCTCTTTCACTAGCTTTACCAAGCACATATGACCAACTTTAGTTTCTCATGCACTTGGGCTTTACTCTCTCAGCAAATTGCTCATACGACAAGCAATCTGCTTTGGGGTTCTAGATCAGGAACAACCCTGATTCATAACAGCCTATGCACCTTGCTCTGGCTGCTGACAGATACAGCATTGCCTTTTCACAGCCTTCCAAGCTGATGAATCCACCGCAAATGACTGCCTTCCTGCAATCTACAGCATTGTGACGCACCTAGGGTAACCTAGATAGATATTTTAATTAATTAACTTTAATTCCCAAACTTGTCCTTTGATCTGATATGTATAGGGAGACTTTAAGATCTTCCCTAATTTATCCTTTGCTTTCAAACGTTTCTTTGATCTGAGACCCGCATAAATAATTTGTACCTTTTATGAAGACAACTCGAGACATCTTGGCCAAATGGGATCTTCCAGTCTCGTTGACCATAAAATATGTAGTGGAAGGCGTGCAAAATCCCACCCTTTACCAAGACTCAGAAGTGGATTAGTATTTGTTCAGTGTTTCCACACTGCTAACACTGATCTTATTAATTAAACACAGGCTACTCTTTGAACTGCAATTACTTTAGGCTTTGTTTACTGGCTTTTCACCCAAGTTTTCTTTCCCACTTGCCATACATTTAAAATTCAATTCCCGACTAAAAGTTATATTCCCAAAACATATGAATCAAGAAATGACATATTCATAACGATTTAGAACGCTGCCTAGGTCTGGTCCAAGCGGGGGCACAGTCTAGGGTCCGGAAGCTATTTGTTTGTATTGCAAAATAATATGAATTCAAATTTGACTTGCTCAAAAAATAATTTTTAGGTTCGTTCAGCCCCACAAAACATTTTAGAATTCATTTCCTTTTGATCTTTGCTCTTAACACTTTGTAATCTGCATTTGATTGTAAGGATAACATTATTGCACTAGTTTTATCTTCTCAGAATACATGTAATGATGACAATTTGCATAGAGTGCTTTTAAAAAAAAATTCAAGGGATGTGAGCCTCACTGGAAAGACCAATTTTGTTGCTCATCCCGAACTGCCTTGAAGGGATTCTGGTGAACCACCTTCTTGAACTGCTGAAGTGCATCTGATGTAAATATACTCCCAGTGCTGTTAGGAAGAGAGTGCCAAGATTTTCCTCCAGCGACCATGTAGGAACGGTGCTATATTTCCAAGTCAGGATGGTGTGTGGCTTGGAGGGACCTTGGGTAGGGTGCTCTTTCCAAGAGCCGGTGCAGACTCGATGGGCCGAATGGCCTCCTTCTGCACTGTAGATTCTATGCAGGTGGTGGTGTTCCCATGCATCTGCTGCCTTTAAACCACAAGATAGTAGAGGTCACAGAGTTGGAAGTGCTGTTGAAAGAGGCTTAGCAAGTTGCTGCAGTGCACCTTGTAAAGGATACACATTGCTGCCGCTGTATACCAATGGTGAGGGAATTAATATTTAAGTTGGTGGATGGAATGTCAATCATGCTGGCTGGCATTAACCTTAAGTGACTGTTGTTGGAGATATACAAATCCAGGTAAGTGAAGAATATTACGTCACACTCCTGTGTGTGCCTTGTGGATGGTGGAAGGGCTTTGGGAAGTCAAGAAGTGATTTACTCACCACAGAACAGACTCTGACCTTATCTTGTAACCACATTATTTCTATGTCTGATCCAATTAAGTTTCTGGTCAATTGTAATCCCAGGATGTTGTTAGTGGGGGTTTCAGCAATGGGGCATTGAATGTCAAGGTGAGATGCTTAGATTATCTCTTGTTGGTGATGGTCATTGCCTGTCGCTTGTGTGAATGTCACTTTTCTGAGCTCAGTTTGTGTGTGTTCCAACCACCACTAAATCCTTTAGAACATTTTATTTTCAGTAGAAGCCAAAAGTCCAGGCATCATTTCAATATCAAAATGATCGCCCTTTGGTCATTTTTAGGACATTTTCTAACGATTATTCGCAGGTTGGGCTATTACTTGTATTATGTGTCTGTATGCTATTGTAATGTAAATATTCTAGGCAGAGCAAGGGTCAACGTGGGCTTAGAGAATAGCACCATCTACGGTATAGAGTCACATGGTAGGAGATTCAAAGAGCATTGGAAGCAGCCTGTCTGGTGTAGCAGCACCATGCATGACATTATTTGTAATAGTTAAAGATTAATAATAAATTGTTCAAATTTAAACATATGAATCTCAAGATATCATAATTGATGCACCGCAGCCGAATCCACATCACAACATGGTGCTCAGTGATGGCACTGTAACACAACATAATGATCAGCAGTGATATGAAAGGTGACATTTGTAGGGGGTGACTGCCACCAGAAGGGCAATGAAAAGAGACCTGCAGAAGTGGTTCATGGCAGCATGATAAAACATGGTGGCCAGGCTGAAGTTCAAAGATGTTTAAGGAGAAAAACTGCAGGGTAAAAAGGAAAAACTGCAGAGTTCAAGAGAAAGGGAGCCTTTTTTGGTTGGGAAAAGTGAAGTTTTCCAGTAGAAAGCGAAGTGTGGCTGTTCTGAAGATCTAAAAAAACAAAGGCACTGGGAGTACAGAAATTGTTTTTAAAAATCTCCCTCAAGGCAAACAGAGCAAAATGCTTAAAAGAACTCCGGACTGAAAGGAAATAGCTTCAAACACTTTCATTTTGAAAGTAAGGGAGCAAATTTTGCCCCATACTAAAGAGATTTCCAGGCTTCAAGCCCAGCAGAGTGCATTATAGTGCAAACAGCTGGAACATTCTTTACCTGGATTGATACATTTATTGTAAAATACAAACCTTGCAAAGCCTTCTTTTAAAAATTGAGGAGCCAGAAGACCCCCCCAAGCAACAAGTCTCTCAAAAAATGATAACTGTTTCATAGCAACTACAGCCTAAGTTAAAAAAAATGGTGATGGCACTGATAGCCTTAAAGGGGCAATGGTATTTAAAGTGGTAACTACCAGAAAAGAAATGGCCATGGACAGAAAATGGGAAGAGCCAGATGCACTTTGGATAAGGTAATGTCTAAACCAGACCAAAGAGTGGGAGTTGCGGAGAAGACAATTCCTAGTTGTCAAGAAACTTTACAGGATTAAATAAGGAATCAGAGGAAGTGTGCGTTGATAAGTTTTTATTCATCTTTGTTTCATTTACTGGTGAAGTAGTTCACAGTCAGTGTGTAGATCAATGCTTGACAACATTTGGTGAAATATTAAAAGGCTTTGATATGTAACAGCATGGTAGCACAGTGGTTAGCACAATTGCTTCACAGTTCCAGGTTCGATTCCCCGCTAGGTCACTGTCTGTGCGGAGTTTGCACTTTCTCCCTTTGTCTGTGTGGGTTTCCTCCAGGTGCTCCGGTTGCCTCCCACAGTCCAAAGACGTGCAGGTTAGGTGGATTGGCCATGCTAAATTGCCCTTAGTGTCCAAAAAGGTTAGGTGGGTCACAGGGATAGGGTGGCGGCGGGGGCTTAAGTAGAATGCTCGTTCCAAGAGCCGGTGCAGACTCGATGGGCCAATTGACCTCCTCCTGCATTGTAAATTCTATGATTCTATGATATTTTAAACTCCAAGTTGTGGAGAGGGTAGACCCCATAAGAAGGTTAAGCACCCCCCCATGATAGTGCCAAGACAACAAGAGACGTCAGAGAAAGGGCAACTTCCAGTAAAGCGCCGAGGGCAGTAAAAGACCCCGGAGCGAGAGAAACAAAGAACTCCAGAGTGAGGGAGGCAGTATTTCAGTAATCCACAAGATGGTTGCCGGCCATGTTAGTATACTGAAATGAACAAGCCAAAGAGTTTAGTGCAGAAGAAAGCAATGGCTGAGAAGAAGCCGAAAGGTTTAAAAAGAGAGCTTTTTGGAAATGAAGCTGTTCTACAGGAAAATGTTCGCATCAGAGCTGAGCTGGAAGATTTAAAGCATAAGATTCAAATTGAGTATGTTCCTTTGCAGATGCACACGAAACGGAAGTCTTCAATGAACCAAATGGGTTGAGATCTGAACAAGCACATTCCAGAGGGGACACAAAATTACCAGGAGGAAGCGATGACACTTAATTCCACATTTGCTAAATCAAAGCGGAGGTGCAGCCAGGCAAAACAGCAGGCACATAAAGCACACAGAATGTTGTGACCCTGACAGACTCCTTGAAGGATCAATACGTAGCCACGGAAAAAAACACGAGGAGCTGCTTTGGAACTAGCAGTGGCAACGGAATGATGCGCTGAGGCCCAGAGTGAGTTGGCAAGAGGTCAACAAGACAATAAAGAATTGAAAGAACAGTTGATTGTTCTTCAAGAACAAATGCAAAAGGAATGCGTAACCATTCAACAACATGAAGAAATGAAGACTGTCTTAACCAGCAGATTGGAAGCACAGCAGAAGGAGCCTGAGGAGACTTCACTGAATTACTGTGCTCAGGAGGAAGGAAGCGAGCTTCGCAAAGAAGAGGAAAACTTGTTAAAGAATCTTCCTCTGTTGCGAGAAATCCCCAGGCCAAAATTTATTCATCTGGGAAATTAAAAAGAGAAGCAAAATGAATTTAGTATCACTCTGAATAGCCAGTTGTCAGAGAAGACTCAGCAATGCTTCGCGATCTGGGAGGAAGCTGGAAGCTGTGGCAAAAAGAATGAAAAAGAAGATGGATTGAAAGGAAAAGTGATGGAACTTTCTGAGCTGCGAGTGGATAATGAAGCTCTGAGCAGCACAATTGCAGAACTGAAATAAGTTAAGGCTTCGCAGGGACAGACCTGGCCAGCAGTGAAAACAAAATGAGTGAAAGGACAAAGTTCTGTTGCCGAGAGAGAAAGAACAGACAGAAACAAGACCGGAATAAATACTCAGGGAGTCCGGTAATAATAGCTTCATTGAGAATTTGGAGGCAGTTTCGCCAACACTTCGGGTTGGGGGCAGGGTCAAGGGAAATGCCGATTCGGGGGAACCACAGATTTGAGCCAGGGAGGTGGGATGGATATTTTCAGAAATGGGAGGAGAAGGGGATTAAGACACTAAAAGATTTGTTTCTTAGGGGTCGATTTGCAGGACAGAAGGAGCTGGAAGCAAAGTATGCGCTGGAGCAGGGGGAAATGTTTAGATACATACAGATTTGTGATTTTACCAGAACGTGCTTCCCGGTGGAGCCGGCCTCCACATTGCTGGATGAGGGGCTGACGACAGGGAGACTGGAGAAGGGGGTAGTGTCAGGGGTATACGGAGCTATTTCGGAAGAGGACAAGGCACCACTGGAAGGGATCAAAGCAAAGTGGGAGGAAGAGTTTGGAGAGGATATGGAGGAGGGGTTCTGGTGTGAGGTGCTCCGGAGAGTGAATGCCTCCACCTGGGGGCTGATACAGCTGAAGGTGGTACACAGAGCACACCTCACGAGGGCGAGGATGAGCCGATTCTTTGAAGGAGTAGAAGATGTGTGTGAGCGTTGCGGGGAGGGGGCCCCGCTAATCACGTTCATAGGTTTTGGTCCTGTCCAAAGCTAGAGGATTCCTGGAAGGAAGTTTTTTGAGTAATTTCTAAAGCAGTGCATGTGAAACTGGACCCAGGCCCCCAGGTGGCCATATTCGGGGTGTCGGACCAGCCAGGGTTGGAAACGGGTGCGGAGGCAGATGTTGTAGCCTTCGCCTCGTTGATCGCCCGAAGGCGGATCCTGATGGGATGGAGAGCAACCTTTCCACCCTGTGCCCTGGCGTGGCGGGGGACTTGTTGGAATTCTTGACTCTTGAGAAGGTTAAGTTTGAACTGAGGGGAAGGATGGAGGGTTTCTACAATTCATGGGCATTATTCATCATGAACTTTCAAGACCTGGATAACATCGAACATAGTTGGGGGGGTGGTGGGTGGGAGGGTTGTGGGGAGGGGGACTGTGTGTGTTAATGGTGACTATGGGTGATTCCTGATTCCTTTTTGTCATTTGTTTATGTGAACATGCGGGCTAATGTTTGGGGTTTGGTGGGAGGATGGGATCGTTGTTATTGATATGGGGATTGACATATTTGTTACTGATTATTGTTTATTGTTGGTGGGTGTAAATTTGGGAGAAAATGTGAAAAAGGAGGAGAATAAAAAATATTTTTTTTTAAAAAGAAACAAGACCGGAGTGTGTGTATCTGACACTGAAGGACAAGGAATGAGAAAAAGGAAAAGCTGACCTGGATGAAAAGATTCAAAAGCTGGCAAAATGCTTTGAAAATAAAACAGCAAACAAATGTTTGGCTGAAATTGTGACACAAGTGGAATTGAAGGTTCCACTTGTGAAATGTCAACGTCCAGCAAGAACATGGCAGACACCGCAATAAAAGAAAAGTCAAGTCCACTCTAGGAATGAAAGGAGTATATTCCCTTCGGAAGGAATGGGATAAATTCACAGTGTTGGAAAAAAACCAGACGGGCTGCTAATAAAGAGAAACGCAACTCGAAGGAGAGCGGAAAGGGAACCAAGTAGTGATAAACAAGCACGAGAAACACAGAGTGTTGCTATTATTCCTCCAAACACGACTGACCAAGATGTAAAAGAACTGGCAAGCATCTAGACCACTTGAATTTATAAAGTCAGAGACTTGAGGCGGGGTGAAGGGATAGCAAATAAAGATTATATTGCAAATATTTATGCTCTGTTGGAAGGGACAAACGTTTTCTATTGAGAAGAAAGGGTGATGTTGTATTATGTGCTCAGCAGAATAAGGGTTAACATAGGACTGAAGAACAGCACCACCCCACAGTGTGATGTATAGAGTCACATTGCAGGAGACTCCAGCAGTAGCCTGCATGGAGTAGAAGCACCATGCATGACATTATATAGTTAAAGATTAATGCTGACATTTCACTGAGTGTCTCTAAGACAGGGATAGATAGCTTCTTAATTTAATAAGGGATCAGGGGTTACGGGGAAAGAGCAGGATAATGGGGTTGAGAAACATATCAGCCATGATCGAATAGCAGAGCAGGCTTGATGGGCCGAATGGCCTAATTCTGCTCCTATATCTTATAGTCTTATGGTTTAAGAATAAATGGTTCTTGGTTAAACATACAGGTCTCAAGATCTCATAATTGAGACACCACAGCTGAACCCACAACTCAACATAATGCAACACTTGGGGTTGGTCAGTGGATCAAGAGCACAATTTAAAACAAAGTTCTACACAAAATGCCTATTATCAGATGCCCCTTGTGAGCAGTTCCATGATAAGGAAACGAGAGATGATGATGCACTGAGGTGACTGTACAGGTGTTTCTGCTGATAACACTTAGGGCTGTGTTACAGGAGGATACACTTCCTCTCTGAGCTCCATTATCATACGACAACAAGATGCACGGATATCAAATTTGAATCTTGACCTCCTAAAAAAGTAACAGTTTTGCTGTGGGTAGTAAACTATCAGCACAAACATCCTTACTTGTGGTACAATGAATCATCCTACATTGTTTATTTTCTCTAAGGTATATTGTGTTAGAAAATACAGGCAGAGTAAGTTGAATTGATAATATCATACTAAAAATGACAGGACACAGCAGATTTTACTTATCTTCAATCGCTGTAACAATTTATTTCCCGACATTTGATAAACATTTTAACTATTGCACAATAGAAGTTTGTTTTCCCAAGTAATGTGCCAGCTACAAACTTGATGTGGTACCGAATGAGCTAAATAATATGACACTCTGCCACATAAGGACACGTTAGGGCAGATGACAACCAAAAGCTTCATCAAATAGGTAGATTATCGGGAACATCTTAATGGAGGAAAGCGAGCTAGCGAGGTCGGGAGGTTTTGAGAGAGCTAAGGGCCCAGGCAGCTGAGGGAGCAGTCACCAAAGATGGAGCAATTAAAAACATGGATGCTCAAGAGGCCAGAATTAGATGAATGTAGATAGCCTGGAGGATTGTGGGGCTGAAGGTGATTATACAGATAGGGAGAGGAGAGGCCATGGCAGGATTTGAAACTGAGTCTGAACATAGGGCATCTTGCACGATCTTGGGAAGTTCTGAAGTGCTTTGCAGCCAAGTACTCAGTTATGAAGTGTAACCACCATTATAACATTGGAAAATTCACTTGTATAACAGACATTGAAGAAGGGCAGAAGCATACAAGTTTAGCAAAGGCAAAAATATATTTTCTCTCTCTGTCAGCAATAAAATCTGGCACAAGGTAACGTTCATATAGTTTCCACTTCCTCTGTTTAAGATGTTCCACAAGCACCCAAAAATAGGGGCGGGAGTACTCCATTTAGCCCAAAGAGCCTGCTCTGCCATTCACTATGATCATGGCTGACCTTGGACTTCAACTTCATTTTCCCGTCTGCTCTCCATGCCTGCCGGCAAGACCAAAATTCAGTCAATCTCAGCCTTAAATGTATAATTTGAAGAAAAATTAACAATAAAAGCCAGAGATCTCAAGCATTTGGAGAATCTCCAGAATTAGATTTTCAAACTTAAGTAATTACTGGAACCGCAAGATACAAACATATCCTTGGTCACTCAGAAGAAGGCACAACATCTGCAGCAGTCCCATTTGCCACATAAAATCTGACAACAGTCGCAACCCTGGCCAACAAGAAAAGTTTCACAAAGATGTGTTTGAAGTCTTTCATTCTTTGCTCCTTAGGTCTTTCCTCATGATTCATGTTTTAATTCTCAGGAAATAACACATTACTGGGGCGGGATTCTCCCCTACCCGGTGAGGCGGGGGGTCCCGGCGTGATGGAGTGGCGGGAACCACTCCAGCGTCGGGCCGCCCTAAAGGTGCGGAAGTTCCGCACCTTTAGGGGCCAAGTCCTCACCTTGAGGGGCTAGGCCCGCGCCGGAGTGGTTTGCACTCCGCCGGCTGGCGGGAAAGGCCTTTGGCGCCACGCCAGCCGGGGCCGAAAGGTCTTTACCAGGCTATGCATGCGCGGGAGTGTCAGCGGCTGCTGACGTCATCCCCGCGCATGCGGAGGGGTGGGGGGCTCTTCTGCCTCTGCCATAGTGAAGACCACGGCGAAGGCGGAAGAAAGAGAGTGCCCTCATGGCACAGGCCCGCCCGCAGATTGGTGGGCCCTGATCCCAGGCCAGGCCACCGTGGGGGCACCACCCGGGGCCAGATCGCCCCGCGCCTCCCCCCCAGGGCCCCAGAGCCTGCCCGCGCCGCCTTGTCCCGTCGTTCAAAAGGTGGTTTAATCCACGCTGGTGGGACAGGCATTCCAGCAGTGGGACTTCGGCCCATCGCGGGCCGGAGAGTCGGCGGGGGTGGGCCCGCCGACCGGCGCGATTCCCGCCCCCACCGACCGGCGTGGCGCAATTCCCGCCCCCGCCAAATCTCTGGTGGCGGAGACTTCGGGACACGGCAGGGGCGGGATTCACGCTAGCCCCCGGCGATTCTCCGACCCGGCGTGGGGTCGGAAAATCCCGCCCCTGATTTTGTACAGTCCCTCAGAACATGCTTTCCTGTTCACAGGGATGTTGCCAGAGGATTGGAGAATTTCAAATATTCCTTGTTCAAAAAAGGGTATAAAGATAAGTCCATCAGTTGCAGGCCAGCCATTTAACCTTGGTGTTGGGGAAGCTTCTGGAAACAATAATCAATAATTCGGTACAAAATTAATAGTCACTTGGCCAAATGCAAGTCAATTTTAGAAAGTCAACATGGGTTTGTTAAGGGAAAATCATGGGTGGGATTTTCCCCTACCCGGCAGGGCGGGCCATACCGGCGCCGAGGAGTGGCGTGAACCACTCTGGCGTTGGGCCGCCCAGAAGGTGAGGAATCCTCTGCACCTTCAGGGGCTAGGCTGGATCCGGCAGGGTTGGGGCTGCGGCAGCCGGTGCCGAAGGGCTTGGCGCCATGCCAACCGGCGCCAAAAGGCGCTGGCATCATCCCAGCGCATGCGCAGGGGGGGTTTGTCTCCGCGCTGGCCATGCCGGATCGTTACAGTGGCCGGCGCGGAGGGAAAGAGTGCCCCCACGGCACAGGCCCGCCCGCGGATCGATGGGCCCGGATCGCGGGCCAGTCCACCGTTGCCCCCCCCCCCCCCAAGGACTCCGCAGACTGCCCGCAGAGCCAGGTCCCGCCAGGTATGGACCTGGTGTAATATATGCCGGCAGGACCCGCCGAAAACAGTCGGCCACTCGGCCCATCGCGGGCCAGAGAATCGCCGGGGGGGCCGCTGCCAATGGCCCCCGAATGGCGCAATTCCCGCCCCCGCCGAAAAACCGGCGCCGGAGAACCGGCAGCGTGATTCACGCCGCCCCCAGCGATTCTCCGGCCCGGCGGGGGTTCGGAGAATCCCGCCCCATGTTTAACTAACTTGCTGGAATTTTTTGATGAGGTAACAGAGAGGGTTGATGAGGAGAGTGCTGTTGATGAATGCATAGACTTCCAAAAGGCATTTGATAAAGTGCCGCACAAAAGACCTGCAGGCAAAATCATAACTCGTGGCATGAAAGGTTCAGTAGTGACATGGCTACAAAATTGGTTGAATGACGGAAACAGAGACCAGTGGCCAATGGATGTTTTTCAGACTGGAGGTAGAATTGTGGATTTCACGGTAGCACAATGGTTAGCACTGTTGCTTCACACCGCCAGGGACCCGGGTCCGATTCCTGGCTTGAGTCACCGTCTGTGCGGAGTCTGCACGTTCCCCCTGTGTTTGCTCCGGTTTCCTCCCACAAGTCCCGAAAGACTGTTAGGTAATTTGGACATTCTGAATTCTCCCTCTGTGTACCCGAACAGGCGCTGGAGTGTGGCGGCTAGGGGATTTTCACAGTAACTTCATTGAAGTGTTAAATTAAGCCTACGTGTGACACTAATAAAGATTATTATATTATGGGTTGGTGTAGGGGCCCTTGCTGTTCCTGATATATATTAATAACCTAGGCCTTGATGTACAAGGCTCAATTTCAAAATTTGGGGATGATACCATCAATTCTTCTCTACACTAACCTCAGAAGGTGGAATGGGCAGATAGGTGACAGATGAAATTTAATGCAGAGATGTGCAAAGGTCATTCATTTTGATAGGAAGAACACGGAGAGACAATGTAAAATAAAGAGTATTTCTAATTCTAAAGGGGATGCAGGGGCAGAGGAACCTGTGTGCACATGTTACTGAATGTGGCAGCACAGGTTGAGAGAGCAGTTAATAAAACTTCCAACATCCCAGATTTTATTAATAAAGGGACATAGAGTCCAAAAGCAAGGAGGTTATGGTAAACTTGTAGAGAACATTGGTCTGGCTTCAGCGAGAGTATTTGTCCAGTTCTGGCTGCCACACTTTAGGAAAGATGTAAAAGCATCAGAGCGAGTGCAGAAAAGGTTGACGAGAATGGTTCAGCGATAAACATCTTCAGTTCGGCAGATACGTTGGAGATGTTGGAACTGTTCTCTTTGGTGAAGTGAAGGTTGAAAGGAGATTTTATAAAGCAGACAAAATCATGAGGGGTGCGGACAGAGAAGATAGGGAGAAACTGTTCCTATTGGTGGAAGGTTGGGGAACAATGGGGCATGGATTTAGATTAATTGACAAAAGAAGCAATAGTGACATGAGGAAAAACATTTTCAGGCAGCGAGTAATTGGGATCTAAAATGTTTGAGGCTGTGGTGGAGGCAGGTTCAATCAACACATTAAGAGGGAATTGGATTATTATCTGCAAGGCAATGAGAAGAAAGCAGGGTAATGGCATGAGGTAAATTGCTCTTTTGGAAAGCCAGAGGACATGACAGACCTCCTACTGTAATGTAACCATTCTGTGACTCATATTTTTCCAGATCTTTTGAGGCAAGTAGAAATAATTATTCATTTGCACAACTCAAAAATGTGTATAATGGAATGAAGGAGACAGAGTTCTGAATATAGTTAAATAACTACATTTTCAAGCCAATGACTGAGGTGGGGGAAGGTACAAGTTAATGAAAATTGTAGTAACTTATAAATTAAATTGGCACTTATTAAAACTGACGCCATTCCCTTCCTGGGGAACTATTGCATTCAGATTACCTTCCATAGAACCCATGGATTCCCTGTAGTGCAGAAGGAGACCATTTGGCCCATTGAGTCTGCCCCAGTCCTCCAAAAGAGCACTTGACCTAGGATCACTTCCCACCCTATCCCCATCTTGCCCGATCCACTTAACCTGCATATCTTTGGACACTAAGGGTATTTTAGCATTGTTAATCTACCTAACCTGCACGTCTTTGAACTGTGGGGCGAAGCAGCAGCGCCAACCACTGTGCAGCCCTTTTCTTGTTTCTTCTGTTTCTAGTACATAATATTAATTCTAATAATTGAATTATGTGACCCAAGGGATTATGTATTGATGTTGTGCATTTCAATTATAATCAGTAATCAAACAAGGCCAAGTCTGGAATCTTCTAGCCCCTGTGGCAGGGCTGGTGAGCCATTTACATCTCCGTTCACATCAGCACGAGGGGAAGACTGGAAAATCCGTGCGTATTTGTTTTACAGCGAAGAATATTCAACTAGAATTTGGTTAGTGCTGCTATATATATATAAAACCTGTTCCAATTATAGATAAAGCTGCACCCTTTGAGACTGCCTTGCTGATCACAGCGCAAAGCTTGTCACGTTCAAGTTGGTGCACCTTGAGGTGTTAAACAGTAACCATCCTCCAAACTGTGGAAAATAGGGAACAGAGTGGATATGAGCAGAGACAGTAATCTGCCTCGAAAAAATGAAGCGCCATTATTTAATGCTTCTTTCTCATAATGACCAAACAAACATAACATGGATAGCAGGCTATGCAAACTCTTTGACTTGCACAATGAGGGAACCCAGAACAATTCTTTCAGACCATCCTCTGCAACGACCTGAATCAAAATTGAATGTTAGTTCCTGTTCCTTTGTCTCACATTACTTTGTTGCTACTTTGTCCAATAATCTAAGCATACTATTACAAACTCTGATTTTCTACAGACAAAATATGTTGCTTTTCAAACTAAGGATTAAAAAAATGATGAAACTGAATTCAGTAGCAAAGCCTTGATGTAATAGATAAATTCTGAGGCAATTCAGGTTTTGCATTTTTACCACCATTATCTAATTCTTTGGAATTACATATGTTGGATAAGTTAGCCATTAACAACAAACCAATTTTGTTGTGATTGTAATTACTTTAAAATTATTTTATTGCCGATATAAAGTTGACACAATCGGCAATGCCCTGCCTTTAATTTAAGATGGCTACCAAGGCAACTGGTTTTACAGAGCAATGGAATGGCAGGGGTATATTGTCGTGGGGATATTCTCTAGTTTATGTCAAATTGTTTTGAGACAAGTATCAGATAAAACATCAATTTTACACCACAAAGCATTTGTTTGTCTAATGCTCTTTTCTCTTCTGTATTGCTTTAAAATCGCTCCAAATCTCTGCCTTTTCCAACATGTACTTTGTTCAGTTAGTTTACGTCAAACCAATCTTGTCCACTTCAGCAATTTCCACCCTCTGACTGAGATCCCTTCGTGCAAAATAGGGTTAATCACAGACAAAGGAATTAAAAATCTTTCTTTTGGGCTGGTGAATTAATCAGGGCACTGTCTTGCTGGTCGGAGGAGACTATGTTCTGTGTCAGCCTCAGTGAGAGAATGGCTTCTGAATGAAGCAATAATTTTCAGATTGTCGTGCACACAGCAGTGATAAAGCTTCCTGTCACATTTTTCCACAGAGCTACAGGAGCAACCATTCACACGAACTGTCACGGCTTCTTCAAGCCAAACAAGCAACCCTTCCGGCCTTGTTTGCATTAAAATGTGATAAAACTGAAGGTGACTTACAACACAGCTGTGCAGAAAACTGGATTAGGTCAAAGTGACAGAGTTCGTCAGGGTCTGCCACAAAGGTAGCTGGAGATCCATCCAAAGTATTAATGTGTGAAAAGTAATGGTGTCTCAAATCAAGGCATTTGTAAAGGCACAACAACAAAAAAGTCGCATCTCTTTCATGCAAGTACAATTTGCGATGGCAAGCATCCAACTCAATGCCTGCTCTAGCAGAATGTTAGAATGGCTAAGAATCCATGAACAGGCCATTGTCACTTATCATTTACCATGAGAACCTTAATAATATGTCACTGAGCCTCAAGCCTTTTCTAAAAGAAATCTTTTTCTAATTACTATGCTCGTCAGAAAAAAACTTGTACGAATCCCATCAAGTGAGTGTTTAAGAGACTTTTATGTTATCTTCTTAAATCTAATCTCATTATAAATAACAAAAGGATAGGATAGTTGCTTAAAATCCAAAACATTCTAACATGGTCATTTGTGTTAGACAGCAACTTGATAAATACAATCAGATATTTTTTTTGTGTGGAAAAAGTTAGAGTTTCTAACTGAGGCAGCAGTGCTAACCACTGCACCACTGTGCCGCCGACAATCAGATATTTTAAATTAATTTTTAGTTATGTGCTTTTTATTTGCCAGCTCTGGGACCAGGAAGCAAAACAACTTGGCCACCATCATAAAGAATAGGTTGATCAGCCTCAATTAAAAGGAATGTTGATGGCCATGTAAATACCATCTTAAGAAGATGCCCAAATTGTTCCATCAAGCGGGCAAAACTATTCTCCAGATGAATCTTCATCTGACAGTTCTTGCTTCCCCATTAATATGCTCACAGTGGAACTTTAGGTCTACTGTACCATCTGGCACTCGACAATACTACACTGCTGCCCATGTCAAAATGATCTTTTTCTTTTCAAGATGACTTTTTAAAAAATGTTTTCCAATTAAGGGACAATTTAGCTCAGCCAATCCACCTACCCTGCACATCTTTGGGTTGTGAGGGTGAGACCAATGCAGACACAGGGAGACTGTGCAAACTCCACACGGACAGTGACCCAGGGCCGGGATCGAACCCGGGTCCTCGGCGGCGTGAGCCAGCAGTGCTAACCACTGCGCCACCGTGCTGCCCAAAATGAGCTTTAATTCAAATTTATAGTCATGCAAATAACTAAAAGAATGGAAATAATTGTGAGAAAATTGACACCACTTTCTACATTACCAGAGTTCCATTATGTCAGAGCATAATTCACAGATTAATTTTCAAAACATGGTTTTCTACCTTTGTGGAGCAAACTATATTTTACCTTTTCGTAGCCAATAAAACTAATTGACCTCTTTAAAAACATGCGATCTGTATTCTTTATGGAGTTCGTGAAAACCCAATTGGCTGTATAAGGCGGTAAACTTCACACGTTTATGTAATTATCTCTGTAGATTTTTACTTGATTATTCATCAATCTCATTAATCCAGCAGAATTTTCTTTGGAATGTCAGCCTGATGACTCACGGCTGTAATTTTAAAATCCAAAGTAACAAATGAGTGTTCAGATTCTGCCCTTCTGGCAATTTATTTCTTGACAATTTCACAAAAGTGTTGGGTTCAACTGTGAATTTATTTTTTTTCCAAATGCTAGCTTGTTTGGATAAAACAGCTCAATAGCTTGCTCATACACTTTGCAAGAACATAATTTTGTTTTTAAATGCACATTTGGCTCTGGACAATAAAAAACCCCAGAAAATAATGTCAAGCTCTTTCTCAAAAACTGCAAAAGTATCTACAATGTACACAATACTCTTTCTGGTTTAGAATGGACTTGTTTTTTCCCCTTTCCCAGGGGAGATGGGGGAGGGAATGTATGCTGTCGACATAAATCAATTTGTTTCCCTGAAACTTTGACGACCGGGCAAGACAAAGCATAGAACCTATATTAATTTTTTTAAATGAAGGATTCTGGCACTAGCATACCCGTCACAGGTATTAACTTGTTAGCTCTTCGTGAATGGAACTGAAGCAGGAATAGATGGCGATGTTTAAAAAAAACACACACACAAGGCAAGCATGAACAGCATTAATGATACTTGAAATAAAAGTGGAAAAAATGATCACATGTGGCATCATTCAGGCTCAGGTGATGCCAATAAAGTTATTCATATAATTCATATGCAGTTTAGATAGTATAATGTAAAGTGAATGAGCTATTGCAAATCTAATCTTGAGTATGATGTCTTCTCAATATTTGCGGGTGCAATTCTTCAGTGCCTGGAGCTTGTAGTTTCCTATTATTTTCAGGATTTACACTGCCTGCAATTGTGTTTATATATACCCATAAATTCCTCTCTGTATTCTCTGTCTGCCTACTCAGCTCCGCACATACCTTGCTCTGGTTCCTCAAGTGGCAGGCTCTTCATTAGCAATACAATTCTTCTTGTATGTACCACAGACAATTTTAATCTTTCCCATTTCAAATGTGTGGAAAAAGCCAACCAGGTTCTCACGTGTGGGAATTACAATTCCTTAAACTGCATTGATCAATTATTTTTATTCCACACAATTGTAAACTGGGGGTGGGGGGCGTGGGTGGGGGTGGGATTACTCGCAGTGTTCCAGCCCTGCCGGACTCAATGAAAGAGGATAGAGAAGGGATATTCAGTGGCGCTGCATGCAGTATGTCCACATTCGTCAATATATAGGCTGGACACAGTTATCTGACAATGTCTGATGGGAACTAACTAACAAGGAGCTATTGGAAAACACAATTTGGACAGTTGCAGCCAACTTCCATCATCAGCAGTCAAGGCAACAGAGGCATCAACGTTTATGTCTTTAGTTCCTTTGAATCTACCACAGGCAACAGCTACAGAATGCCAATTTTCTGTCCACATATTTATCGAATTGTTGACCTGTGCTTTAGTCAGCAAAATAAGCACCTTAATCTTTTGAGACGGATACGTTTTGTAATTTTCATTCGATTAGTTGATAACCAAAAGTATGTCAGTTACCGATGTTTGGTGGGATTTTCTGGCCTTTTCCACTGGCGGGACCTTCAGGTTCCACTGACAGTGATTCCCTGCCATGGGTTCCCCAGTGGTGGAGGGTGCTAACAACAGGAAACCCTGTTGACAGCAACAAGACTGAAAGATCCCACCACCGGCCAATACTGGGCCATCTTCACCGCTGCAAAACGTGGCGTGGGTGGGGATCCCGCCCGATATCTTGCTGGGCCTGCATTCGCTGCCCATCCCCAATTGCCCTTGAACTGAGTGGCTTGCTCGGCCATTTCAGAGGCCAGTTAAGAGTCAATCACGTTGCTGTGGGTCTACAGTCACATGTAGGCCAGACCAGGTAAGGACAGCAGATTTCCTTCCCGATAGGGCATTCATGAACCAAAGGGTTTCTACAGCAATTGACAATGGTTTCATGGACATCATTAGGTGTCACATATGTGGCCACCTGTCCAATTAGACACAATGCAATGGCTTACATTGCCAGAAAGGATTTTTACTCCAATATATAGCCAGCACTGCATCATGTCAGCAAATATCTGTTTCCCAACACAAGCACCATGGTGCTTTAATTTTACCAGTGGAATCTTGAAGCAGCACTTCAGATGTCGCTCAACAGATCAAGGGTCATCTTCCTGTATAGCTCCATCCGAATATGGAAGATTAAGAAAGCCTGCTCCCCTTCCTTCAGGTAGCATGCTGTTAAGAGAACTTTGGTGACCATGCAATTCCATTGGCTTGGTCCGCGTTTACCCTTGGCAAAGTCCCGCAGTGTTTTGCTATTGCCTTCTGCAGGATGGTTGACCAGGAAGCTCTCCCACTCATACTATTGAGTTACGAATGAACCTTCTGTGGCTATCAAGTGCTGAAGTTGTTCTTGAGCCTGGAGCTTCTGGTCCAGAGGAAGGGGCGCTAGCACAGTGCCCCGAGACCTCCAGAATGCCGGCTGCATAACTTTGAAAACAGGGTAGCCTAACAATGCATAGAGGAAAAAGCATAGAGGAACACCATGCCCGCATTGACCAGGTACCCATCCAAATAGCATTCAGGTAAGCGCCTAAACTGTCCCTTTAAGGAACCCCGCTGCACTTACTCAGTTAAAATCAGCAACAGTTGCTTGATGTGTTGCTGTTATTTTACGCAATCTGAAAGGCACACCGGACAATGTTGAGATACAGTGTTACCAATGTTTTCATCTAATTTGTGTCACGTGCCAGCCTCGTTCGTAACCTTGAGGCGGAATGGCTGGAGAACACTGCACCCATGACTGGAGGAAATATAGAAGGATGGTTGGTCAGTGCACTGAAGCACAGCAAAGTCAGCAACCAGGAAAGAAAATAGGAGAGTGCGTTCTTGTGAAGTGGAGATGGTGGCTGGGTGGCCTTGAGAAGGACCGGAAAGAATTAGAGAGAGAAGCCATAGGCAAAGGAGCCAATCGTTGATACGGAACAGGTTATTCATCTTTTGTTAAGATTCTGTCATAATATCTGAAGATTGAATATCAAAATAAACATTGCACCCAGCAATACAGATCTTGCCAGTGGAAATATTTAGCTCTTTCTAGAACATCCTAATCAGATTAAGCAACGTTCTAAGTACACTAATGCCATGGGGACTGCAGGGAGGGACGATTGCATAATGCTAATGTCTCTGGACGGGTAATCCAGAAGTGCAGGCTAATTGTCTGGGGACAGAGTTCAAATCCCACCTCAGAAGCTGGTGGAATTTAAATTCAATTAATGAATAAACCTGGAATAAAGAGCAAGTCTCAGTAATGGTGAGAATGAAACTATTGGATTGTTGTAAAAATACCTCCGGTTCACTCTGCCCTTCCAAAAAGGAAATCTGCCCTCCTTACTTGGCTGGCCTGTATATGATGCTCTTAACTGCCCTCTGGAATGGCTCAGAAAGCCATTCAGTTGGACCAAACTACTGCAGAAATGTCGAAAAGGAATAAAACTGGTTGGACAGCAAAGCAACAACCCCAAAAAGAAACAACAAAAGTCTTGATTATAGTACTGCCCAGTGTGCTCTGCAGATCGTCCACACTTGTAGGAGTTACCAATGTAGACAGGGTGTATAACAACAATATTACTCCTGCACTGTAAACTAGCCGAGAATTGATACTGAATGAGAGCATTATAAAGGTTGTGACATAAACTAATACCAGTTGATTATTATTCTCATCAAATTCACTGCTGTTGCCATCATCTAACACCACATTACTGAAAAATATCTAATGGTATTTATCTTATGCTCCTTTTATTCAGAGGAAGGATGCTTGAGCAACACTACCTTCGATTGAAACACCATTTTTGCACAGGCTGACTAGATTATTTGCTCTCCTTCTGAATGAAAATGAAAATCGCTTATTGTCACAAGTAGGCTTCAAATGAAGTTACTGTGAAAAGCCCCTAGTCGCCACATTTTGGCACCTGTTCAGAGAGGCTGGTACAGGAATTGAACCATGCTGCTGGCCTGCCTTGGTCTACTTTAAAAGCCAGCGATTTAGCCCAGTGAGCTAAACCAGCCCCTTAAACCAGCCTCTGAAATATGTTTGCTGCGAATCTCTGTAATAGGTACACCCCAGTGTAAAAGGTTTGTACATGCCAAAATTCTGGTTGAGGCAAATAATACACTGGTGTAGATGTAGATCAAACGTCACCTACGATATTGATGTCAGTGGTTTCTGGAGTTTGAAAACGATTTTCTTGCCAATTTTGCTTTGAATTTCTTACTGGGATATGAATTATACTTAAACAAAGTACTGCGAGCCATAAATTCTTTCATTTCCTCACCGCCCCCGTAAACCTATTCAGTAGCTTCAATGGCCTTTCCAATAGTCTCGTTATGTGTAGTACTGGACAAGAAAGATTAGCAGCAGAGATGAAGGCTCTCAGATGTGGCTTCATAGCATAAGACCACTCGATGTGGGTGGTGTTACATTTACACATATTTTACATTCTGGCATGAGCTTTTCTTTGAATTAGTGCAAAGGGATCTTTTACATCTACCCTGGCAGACCTCTGTTTAATGTGTCATATGAAAAAAGGCACATCCGACAGTGCAATGCCTCTTCAGTGCAGCATTGGAGGGTCAGTCTTGATTTGGTTCAACCACTGGAATGAATTTGAACCCAGAACCTTGTGATTCAGAGATGATTGTGCTGCGACTTCTGACAGAGGCTCATAGTGATGCTGTGTCTCCCCATGCATTACAGAAGGTTTTTTTCTCTTTATTATTTCATGGGATGCGTCCCTCAATGGTTAGCAATGCTGGTAGAGCCAGCATTTATTATCCATCCCTAATTGTTTTTCATAGAATCCCTACAGTACAGAAGAAGGCCATTTGGCCCATCCAACCAGAAACCGACCCCCGAAAGAGCACCCCACTTAGACCCAAACCCCTGCCCTATCCCTGCAACCCCACCTAACCGTTGGACCCCAGGGGGCAATTTTAGCACAGCCAATCTACCTAACCTGCACATGTTTGGACTTGGCAGAAAACTGGAGCACCCAGAGGAAACCCACGCAGGCACGGGAAAATATGCAAACTCGTACACAGTCACCCGAGGCCTGAATCTAACCCGGGTTCTTGGCGCTGTGAGACAGCAGTGCTCACCACTGTGCCACCGTGCCGCACTGAACTCAACTGAGTAACATGCTAGGCCATTTTTCAGAGGGCGGTTAAGCAGCATGGTAGCATAGTGGTTAGCACTATGGCATCACAGCGCCAGGGTCCCATGTTTGATTTTCGGCTTGGGTCACTGTCTGTGTGGAGTCTGCACATTCTCCCCATGTCTGCGTGGGTTTCCTCCGGGAGCTCCGGTTTCCTCCCACAAGTCCTGAAAGACGCGCTGTTAGGTAATTTGGACATTCTGAATTCTCGGAATGTGGCGATTAGGGGCTTTTCGCAGTAACTTCATTGCAGTGTTAATGTAAGTCTACTTGTGACAATAAAGATTGTTATTATTATTATACATTGCTGAAGGTCTGGATCCACATGTAGGCTAGACAAGGTAAGGATGGCAGATTTCTTCCCCTGAGGATGGTGGTGAACCAACTGGATTTTTACAACCAAATTGATATCTGTCATCGTCACCATTACTATGACTAATTTTCAATTGACGGAGAACACTGGCTTTGGCCTTCTTAATGTTTGGATCGAGGAAGTTTCCGTTTATCCAGTACAAAATTTCAAACAAGCAGTCTTTTTAAAAAATCCATTTATGGGATGTGGGCGTTTATTGCCCATCTCTAGTTGCCCTTCAAAAAGTGGTGGTGAGTTGCCTTATTAAACAGCTGCAATCCCTGAGGTGTAGGTAGAGCCACTGTGCTGTTAGGGAGAGATACAGAATACAGGCGGGAGATAGAGAACCTAGTGGAGTGGTGTAGCGACAACAATCTCTCCCTCAATGCCAGCAAAACTAAAGAGCTGGTCATTGACTTCAGGAAGCAAAGTACTGTACACACCCCTGTCAGCATCAATGGGGCCGAGATGGAGATGGTTAGCAGTTTCAAATTCCTAGGGGTGCACATCTCCAAAAATCTGTCCTGGTCCACCCACGTTGACGCTACCACCAAGAAAGCACAACAGCGCCTATACTTCCTCGGAAACTAAGGAAATTCGGCATGTCCACATTAACCCTTACCAAGTTTTACAGATGCACCATAGAAAGCATCCTATCAGGCTGCACCACAGCCTGGTATGGCAACTGCTCGGCCCAGAACCGCAAGAAACTTCAGAGAGCCGTGAACACCGCCCAGTCCATCACACAAACCTTCCTCCCATCCATTGACTCCATCTACACCTCCCGCTGCGTGGGGAATGCGGGCAGCATAATCAAAGATCCCTCCCACCCGGCTTACTCACTCTTCCAACTTCTTCCATCGGGCAGGAGATACAGAAATCTGAGAACACGCACGAACAGACTCAAAAACAGCTTCTTCTCCACTGTCACCAGACTCCTAAATGACCCTCTTATGGACTGACCTCATTAACACTACACCCTGTATGCTTCATCCAATGCCAGTGCTTATGTAGTTACTTTGTATATGTTGTGTTGCCCTATTATGTATTTTCTTTTCTTCCTTTCTCTTCCCATGTATTTAATGATCTGTTGAGCTGCTCGCAGAAAAATACTTTTCACTGTACCTCAGTACACGTGACAATAAACAAATCCAATCCAATCCAGGATGTTGCCTCAGTGACAATGAAGGAGCGGCGATACATTTCAAAATCAGAGTGGTGAGTGACTTGGAGGGGAACTCCAGGTGGTGGGGTTCTCAGGTATCTGCTGCACTTGTCCTTCTGGATGGTAGTAGTCGTGGATTTGGAGGATGTTGTCTAAGGAACCTTGGCAAGCTCTGCAGTGCATATTGTAGATGGTATACACGGCTGCCATTGTTCGTCGGTGGTGGAAAATGTAAATGTTTCTGGAACGGGGAGCAATCAAGCGGGCTGATTTGTCCTGGATGGTGTCGAGCTCCTTGAGTGTTGTTGGAGCTGCACTCATCCAGGCAAGTGGAGAGTATTCCATTACATTCCTGACTTGTGTCTTGTAGATGATGGTCAGGTTTTGGGGGGTCAGGAGATGATTTACTCGCCATATAATTCCTTGCCTCTGACCTGCCCTGGTCGCCACAGTATTACTATGGCTAGTCCAGTTCAGTTTCTGATCAATGGTAACCCTCAGGATGTTGATTGTGGGGGATTCAGCGATGGTAATACTATGGAATGCCAAGGGGTGGGTGGTTAGATCCTCCCTTGTAGGAGATGGTCATTGCATGGCACTTGTGTGGCGCGAATGTAACTTGCCACTTCTCAGCCCAAGATATTGTCCAGGTCTTGCTGCATTCGGACATGGACTGCTTCATTATCTGAGGACTCGCAAATGATGCTGAACATTGTGCAGTCACCCACAAACATCCCCACTTCTGACCTTATGATGGAAGGGAGGTCATCGATGAAGCACCTAAAGACGTTTGGGCCTGAGGAACTCTTGCAGTGATGTCCTGGAGCTGAGATGATTGACCTCCAAACACCATAACCATCTTCCTTTATGCCAGGTATGACTCCAACCAGCGGAGAGTTTTCCCCCATTCCCATTGACTCCAGTTTAGCTCGGGCCCCTTGGTGCCATACTCAATGTCAAGGGCAGTCACTGGCACTTCACTCTGACATTCAGCTTTTTTGTCCACGTTTGAACCAAGGCTGTAATGAGGTCAGAAGCTGAGTGACCCTGGGCAGAACCCAAACGGAGCGTCCATGAACAGTATATTCCTGAGTAAGTGCCGTTTGATAGTACTGTTGATGCCTCCGTCCATCACTTTGCGGATGATGGAGAGTAGACTGGTAGGGTGGTAATTGACTGGGTTGGATTTGTTCTGTTTCTTGTGTACAGGACACACCTGGGAAAGTTTCCACATTGCCGGGTAGATGCCAGTGTTGTAGTTGTACTGGAACAACTTGGCTAGGGGTGTGGAAAGTTCTGGAGAACAAGTCTTCAGTACTATTTCCGGAATATTTTCAGGGCCCATAGCATTTGCAGGGTCCAATGCCTTCAGCCATTTCTTGATATAATGTGGTGTGAATTATATTGGCTGATGACTGACATCTGTAATGCTGGGGACCTCTGGAGGAAACAGACGGATCATCAACTCAGCACTTCTGGCTGAAGATTGTTGTGAATGCTTCAGCCTTAACTCTTGCACATATATGTTGGGCTCCTTCTTGATTGAGGATGGGGATATTTGTGGAGCCTCCTCCAGTGAGTTGTGTTGTGGGCCAGGGTTTAGAGAACCCCAAAGTGTATCATGGAGTTCACCTGACCCACAACTTTTAATAGATTGTGGTATGGGGAGCACACGACCCACTCTACAGGTGTGGACAGCAGAAATCGAAAAGTATTTTTTTAAGCAAAACAAGTTAACCTTTTTAAAACATGCAGTGAACATCTTAGCAACCATTAATTCAAATACAACCCCCAAAGAATACAACACTAAGTAATCCTTAAGCTTTCCTTTTAACATCCATAAGACTTTAAAAAAACTTTTAACAGAAGCACATCAGGTTTAAATTCACTACTGAGAACAGGTATCACTCTGAATTCACCAAATGATGAAGAGATAGTCTTTACATGGCAGAGAGAACAACATTACACGTTCTGTGGCTGACTGCAGCTCCAACACTGAAACAAAACCAAACAAACACAGACACACCCAGGTTTTTCTCAAAGTGAAACTAAAAGCTGACAAACAGGCCAGCTCCACCCACACTCTGACATCACTGCAGTAATAAACACCCATTTCTTAAAGGTACTCTCACATGACAGTTGTTTAATTGTCCATCACCTTTTACAGCTGGATGTGAGAGGACTGCAGAGCTTAGATCTTTCTTTTCTGTATAAATTTAGAGTACCCAATTCTTTTTTTTCCTAATTAAGGGACACTTTAGTGTGGCCAATCCATCAACCCTGCACATCTGTTGGGTTGTGGGGCCGAAACCCACGCAGACACGGGGAGAATGTGCAAACTCCACATGGACAGTAACACGGGGCCGGGATCGAACCCGGGTCCTCGGCGCCTTGAGGCAGCAGTGCTACCCACTGCGCTACCATGCCGCCCAGCAGAGCTTAGGTCTGATGCGTTCATTGTGGAATCGTTTAGCTCTGTCTATTACTTGCTACTTATGTTGTTTGGCACACAAGTAGTCCTGCGTTGTAACTCCACAAGGTTAACACCTCATTTTTCGGTATGCCTGCTCCTGGTCCAGTTCCGGTTTCATTCCTTTTTTTGTGTTTTCATATCAGTTAAATACAACTGAGTATTCCAGATATTTTACTGAGTTTAAATTCCATCACTTGCAATGATGGGATTCAAACCCAGGTCCCCAGGTCATTATCCTAGGTCTCTAGATTACTAGTCCAGCGACAACACCACTATGCTACTGCCTCCCCTGATAACTTAAAGGTTACGCTAACCCTGCACCCTTGGCCCTGTCAGTTTCTGGCACCATGGGGGCTTCTGGCCTTGGGTGCCAGCGGTATAGTTGTCTGCCACTGTCCATGCCAGTAGTATGTTCCGCGGCCCCTGCCTGGCACAGCATTAGGCCTCGCGTGCACAGGCAGTGCCTGTCATTCGAGGACTTGCCGGACCGGATATGCCGTCGAAGATACCGGCTGAGCGGGGGACATTGCGACATATCTGCTGGATTATGGTAAACCTGCCACCGTGGGGAAATGGGGGAGGACACCCGCTCACTGTAGCCTTCAATTGTTACCACGGAATCCTTCCAGGCGCCGAGTGGGGACCGGTCCGGGACCTCACAGAGTTCGGCGCACAGGTTTATCCGTGCCATCACGTGGGCCCTATATGTCCAGTCCACACAATACATCCATTTCAGTGTGGACTGAGCCGACCAGGATGCCCGGGCAGTGGGGTTTGCCACCATTGCCCACATGTCCCAGGTCCAGGGGATGATTGACGGGATGCATGTCGCTCTACGAGCACCTGCAAATTACAGGTCGCTCTACACCACAAAAAGAGTTTCCCCTCGATGTACGTGCAGCTGATATATGACCATCAGCTGCGCATCATGCACGTCTGCACCCGATGCCCGGCCAGTGTACACGACGCCCTCATCCTGGCACACTCGAAGAGTCCCGGCTTCTTCGAGACACCCCCCCCCCCCAGTTGGGGGGTTGGCTCCTCGGTGACAGGGGTTATCCACTGTAGTCATAGCTGATGACACCTATTAGGAGGCCACAGACCAACACCGAGACCCAGTACAGTGATGCCCATACAACCACCTGGGGTGTGATCGAATGGTTCTTTGGCAACCTGAAGATGCATATCAGGTGCCTGGAGGGCTCTCGAGGGCCCCTCCAGTATGATGCTGATAGGGTGGCCAACTTCTTGACGGTCTGCTTCGTCCCCCGCAACATGGCGCAGCAGAGAGGCGATGTGCTGGAGGAGGAGGATGTGGAGGAGGGTGAGGAAGGGCAGGACTTGGGGACAATCCAAGAACAGGGGGCTGCATGACATGTACGGCAATTGGGGAAGGGGGGAATTGGCCAGGGGCACGGACACCACATCCCACTCCCACAGCTCCCCCCCACCCCTCCGACAACCTAATTGTTGTCTAACTTTCTGGCCTTACGGGCCCTAACGCTATGTCTAGGTGGATCTTGAGACTGTACATCAGGAGTAGAGCCAGCCTGCTGTGATTCCCGCCCTGTGATCTTGGTCCCCATTGGCGGGCGTCTTCTGGAGACACCGGGCCTGGATGGGCCCGGCTGCTGCTCAGGTGTGCCAGGTGGTGCCACTCTGTTCTGCCCGCTGCCCACCAGATGTGCCAGGGAATGGAGTGGGGGAGTCTGAGGTGCTGCAGTGTTCTGGCATTTCCCTTGTGGGAGTCACTGGCACGGGCCCCATCGGGATTCCCGGTCACCCCCAGGCTACTCTATGGGATTGCGAGCGGAGCAGTCCCCTGAGGCTCCCCCCACCTGGCACTGCCAGTCCTGAAGGCCCGCTCTGGTCTCGACCAGGGTCTGCATGCTAGAGGCCATGGAGCACAGGAAGCGGACCATCTCCATCTGGGACTGCGCCACATCACGCTGTGACTGCGCCACCACCTTCTGGGTCCGTGACACATCAGCCAGTGACTGCGCCATCTCCCTCTAGGAATGGCCCAACTACCTCGGTGTCTGTGCCACGTTGCTCAGCGCCAGGCCAATGCCCCCGGCATTCCCAGCCATGACGTGCTATGACTGGGGCATGCTCAGAAGCGCCACTGCAATGTCCAGGTGGCTCTGGCACTTGGCTATGGGTTGGCAGCCCTTTCCTGGGCCTCGGCCAGCGCCTGCACAGAATGCTCCAGGCCTTGGGACATACTGATCCAAAGCTGCAACCCTCGCCCCTCACCAGTTTACAGCATTCCTTCAGTCAATTTTCATTCAGTGAAAGGAGACCCTGAGGTTGCAAATTGATAGTGGAATTGAGGAAAGAAACATACGGAGCAAATATCTTTTGTAAGGGTTTTTCTCATAGAAAAAAATGATTCAGGTTTTCTTGCTGTAAGTCATTCACTTGTGATAATTACAAGGTTAAAACATTGGACAATTTTCAATGCACTTAGAAATTCCCAGGCGACCATCAAGTATTATTTTGCTAATGGCATCCTCAGGTAAACCAAAATTGCACTTAAAGTGTGGAGGATGAATGCATGGAATGTATGCAAGGTGGATCAGTATGTTGAAGAACCAATTAAGGAACAGATTAGTTTCAATCTAGTATCACTTAGAACTAATTATTATTGTATTTACTAGGGTGGCTGGTTTAGCTCAGTGGGCTAGACACCTGTTTTGTGATGCAGAATAAGGCTATCAGTGTGGGTTCAATTCCTGTACCAGCTAAGGTTATTTATGCAGGTCCTGCCTTCTCAATCTTGCCCCTTGCCTGAGAGGTGTGGTGATCCTCCGATTAAATCGCCACCAGACAGCTCTCCTCCTCAACAGTCTGGACTATGATGAATTTACCTGCTCTGGTTTCCTCCCACAAGTCCCGAAAGACGTGCTTGTTAGGTGAATTGGACATTCTGAATTCTCCCTCAGTCTGCCCGAAAAGGCGCTGGAGTGTGGCGACTAGGGGATTTTCACAGTAACTTCATTCAGTGTTAATATCAGCCGACTTGTGACACTAATAACGATTATTATTATTAAAGCAGGTTCTAGGGAAAGGTGTTAGTTTGGCAGAAGTTTAGTTCCGTCCAAAACTAGGGCTGGATTCTCCGATCCCGACGCTGAAATTGTATTTGGCGATGGGGCGGAGAATCCCCGATGATGCCGAAATTGGGGGCGGTGCTGCTTTTGCGATGCTCCGCCCCCTGAAAAGCGGCGTACTCGCAGAGTGCACCACACGCTGTATCCACGGCCTCCGTACGTTGTCTGAGGCCCCCCCCCCCCGCGATGCTCCATCCCCGACTGGCCGAGTTCCCGCCGGCGTGGGCAACGTGTGGTCTCACCCGCCGGGAACTCAGCGTGGCGGCTGCGGACACAGTCGGGGGAGGGTCGATCTGCTGGCAGGGGTGGACATATTCGGGGCTGGGGGCATGGCAGAGGGGTGGACCGGCGTGTGTGAGCCGAAGGGGGGGGGGGGGACCATTTCGCCGGCCGGATCCGTGAGTGGCATCCGCCATGAAGCCCGGCAATTCTCCAGGCCGAATCGGCACCTAGAGCCGGGTGCTTTACACTGCCTCCCTACTAACCGCCAGCAAAACGCGGGATTGGTGGCTGTTTTGCGTGGGGTCATAGTCTCCAAATCGGAGAATCCAGCCCAGGATTTTAAATTTGAACAAAACACACTGCGTAGGTGTAGGGGATACATCAGTTCAGGGAGATTGGGAAACTAAATTAAAAGTTATGACAGTAGATAAACCATGGCAACCATGTGAATAATTAATTCACAATTTGCAGCAAATATACATTCCCTTAAGGAATAAAAACCTAAGGGGAAAGTGGTCCAACCAGGACTAACAAGCGGTATATCAAAGGCATTTCATATTAATTAATATATTTCAATTTAAAACATCATTTAGTTTCAGCATTCTAGTAAACACTAATTGCCACATTAACTAGGAACAGCAATTTTTAGTTGAGAGACCAGGCGAAATTCTCCCCCAACGGCGCGATGTCCACCGACTGGCGCCAAAGACGGCGCCAATCAGACGGGCATCGCGCCGGCCCAAAGGTGCGGAATGCTCCGCATCTTTGGCGGCCTAGCCACAACATTGAGGGGCTAGGCCGACGCCGGAGGGATTTCCGCCCCGCCAGCTGGCGGAAATGGCGTTTGTTTCCCCGCCAGCTGGCGCGGAAATGAGGCGTCAACATGGTCTCAGGATCAGCAATTCTGACACCTACAGGGGGCCAGCACGGCACTGGAGCGGCCCACGCAGCTGGTCCCGGCATCAACTGGGTGCCGCGGTGTCCGCGCATGCGCAGTGGCACTGGCACCAACGCATGCATGCGCAGTGGCACCGGCGGCAATGCGCGCATGTGCAGTGGCTCCCTTCTCCGCGCCGGCCACGACGCAATATGGCATAGGGCTAAAGGGGCCGGTGTGGAAGAAAGGAGGTCCCCTGCCCGGGGTTGATCCCCCCTCCCACCCCACAGGCCGCCCCCAGACCCTTCCATGCCGTGGTCCCGCGGGCTGAGAGCAGATTAAAACGGCGCCGGCGGGACTCGTGTGTTTTGATACGGCCGCTCGGCCCAGCCCGGGCTGAGAATCGCCAGGGGGGGAGGGAGGGGGGAGGAGCTGCGTAGAACGGTCGCCAACCGGCGCCGCGCCGACCACGGTTGCGCCAATGGCGCCGATTCTCCGCTCTGCAGCGAATCGTGTCCGGGCGGCGTGGCGCTATTCGCGCCGGTCGCGCCGATTCTCCGGCCCGGCCCTGGCCTGAGAGGATCCCGCCCAGGATACTTAGGCTGTGTGTGAGATGCTTTTGGGAGAATTCCATCAAAGATCCCCACCAACATGTGATATGCTTACCTTGAGAAAAAACTCCTGTAGAAATAGTTTTGCTGAAGGCTCTGCATTGCATATCTTTAATTGTATCACAAAGTTAAAGGGGGAGAAGGAGTGAGTTCCTTAAAAGTGGCAGCACAGGTGGAAATGGCGGTAAAGAAAGTATATGGCATGCTTGCCTTCACCGGACGGGGTATTGAGGAGAAAAGCTCGAAAATTATGTTAGTTATTTAGAACATTGGTTAGGCTACGTTTGGAATACTGTGTCCTATTCTGGCCACCGCACTACGAGAAGGACGCGGAGGCTTTGGTGAGAGTAGAGAAAAGGTTTACCAGGATGTTGCCTGGTAGAGAGGCTATTAGTTATGAGGAGAGATTGAATAAACTGGGACTGTTCTGCCTCGGGAGACGGAGGCTGAGGGGTGACCTGATAGAAGTTTATAAAATTATGAGTGGGTATAGATCGGGAGGCTTTTTCCCAGGGCGGAAATGACAATTACAAGGGGGCACAAGTTCAAGGTGAGGGGGGAAAGGTTCAGTGGAGGTGTGCAGGGGTAGTTTTTACACAGAGGGTGGTGGTAGCCTGGAATGCACTGCCAAGTGAAGTGGTTAAGGCAGATATGTTAGTGACCTTTAAGACTTATCTGGATAGGCACATGAACAGACAGGGTATAGAAGGATATAGGCGGTTGGTCTAGATAGGACACGTGATCGGCACAGGCTTGGAGGGCCGAAGGGCCTGTTCATGGGCTGTACTGTTTTTTGTTCTTTGTCCTTTGTGATAGACCCCAAAACCTAGTAAGAAAAGATATCTGGGGCGAAATTCTCCCGAAACGGCGCGATGTCCGCCGACTGGCGCCCAAAACGGCGCCAATCAGATGGGCATCGCGCCGCCCCAAAGGTGCGGAATGCTCCGCATCTTTGGGGCCCGAGCCCCAACATTGAGGGGCTAGGCCGATGCCGGAGGAATTTCCGCCCCGCCAGCTGAAAATGACATGTCGGGGCGGCGCATGCGCGGGAGCGTCAGCGGCCGCTGACAGTTTCCCGCGCATGCGCAGTGGAGGGAGTCTCGTCCGTCTCTGCCATGGTGGAGACCGTGGCGGAGACGGAAGGGAAAGAGTGCCCCCACGGCACAGGCCCGCCCGCGGATCGGTGGGTCCCGATCGCCCCGCGCCCCGCGCCCCCCCGCGAGGACCCCGGAGCCCGCCCGCGCCGCCTTGTCCCGCCGGTAAATAGGTTCTTTAATTTACGCCGGCGGGACAGGCAATTTATCGGCGGGACTTCGGCCCATCCGGGCCGGAGAATCGCGGGGCGGGGGGGGGGGGGGGGGCCCGCCAACCGGCGCGGCACGATTCCCGCCCCCGCCCAATCTCCGGTGCCAGGGATTCACGGCAGCCCCCGGCGATTCTCCGACCCAGCGGGGGTTAAAATTTGAGGTCTGTGCCAGGTGCAAATATGGGCACCACCCTTGTTGCGAAAATGAGGTTTGCACCCTCCATTGAACCCAGCATGCTCCGCACCTCTACAATGCTCTGTCACGCTCAGGTGGAGGTCACACTGGCGCGATATACTCCAGGCATTTACAAACGGGGACTGGGCACCATGGCTGCTGAGGGGGAGAGAGAAGGTAAGCAAAGTTTTAAAAACTGTAGCGCTTGCTGGGGGGTGGCTACAAGGGCCAGGGGGAGTAGTGGGGAGTGATTTGATGATGGCTCTGTAGATTCGGGATGCCTCCCCCTCAGTATCGGTTTGGCTTTGCTCAAACCGCCATTGCTGCAGTATGTGTTTTAAATGCACTCCTTTAGCGTTACTTCCAGCTCCCTGGCTGCTCACGATGCTGACTGCTCACTGTGTCCTGTAAATGTTCATAGAGCCTCTGGTCATTGGGGAGCCCACCCAGGCCATCCCTCGGGGTACCCTCAGATCCCAGCTGACCCATCAACAGGATGGGCATGGCCATGTACAGTGGTACACCAGGTGCTGCCAGTCCTCGGTGCGCTCATCAGAAGCGCAGCCCCACTGCAGGGGGCGCATGGGAATACCCGGGCTCACCCCAAACAAAGGGCACATGCCCGTGGTTCTTTGGCACCCTCCATGGCACATTACCCCTCTCAGGGCAGAGGCCTCACCAGTCACACCATCAGCAAGCCCACCCCTCAGGACTACCAGCTGTTTCCAAGCCCTGCCAGTACACTGTGCCCCTGCTGCCATTCATGCTGCCCCTGGTCAGGTTGTCACAACCTGTGTGTCACATCCAGGACTCATATCACACTGCAGCAGAGCTGCCAGCAGACGCACACTTCCCTCACTTCCCCCCACGAGGAGGGCCTGTCCACACACAGCTCCAAGCTTGGTAAAAGTAAAGTTGCCATAATCCCAGATGACCACAGGCTGCTTTCCCCCTTTGAGGGGGAGAGCTGACTGGTGGTGATTTAACCTGAGGGTCACCACACCTCAGGCAAGGGGCAAGGTTGAGAAGGTGAGGCCTTCATGAATAATCTCAGCCGGTACAGGAATTGAACCCGCCCTGTTAACCTCATTTTGCATCGCGAACCAGCTGTCCAGCCAACTGAGGACAGTAGTGCAGTGTGGAAGACATCTCCGGGGAAACAGCTGAGGGGTGGGGTTTGGAGGGGGGGGCGGTGCATGTGGAGGATGGAGCTGAAGTACAACTCAGGGTCACCATGTAGCCTGTTAGATTTGGATGGGCAAGGCAATAGTCACCTTGCTAATCTGGCTTCTGTTTTCTCCCCCGGCAGAGAATACATTTTGGAGAACAGCCAGCATGCTCGGTGTCTACCTGGCCACAGCTGCCGTTATGGACACAGAGGCTGGAGGCACAGGGCCTGCTCAGGGAGGACTCTGCGCAAGCCCAGCCTGCTCCAGAAGTGCAGGGCCAGCCGGTGAGGCTCGAGTGCCGGCTGTCCAATTGGCGGAGGTTGAGGTGCAAAGGAGGCACCCTGTCAGGCCATGTGCATGCAATCGGCGCCTGTCCTTCGTAAACCTGCCGGGCCATGTGTGCCGCCAAAGACTTTGGCTAACCAGGGAGACCGTGTGCCACCTGTGCCAGATGGTGGCCATCAAGGTGAAGGTCACCCTGAAGCTTTATGCAGTTGAGTCTTTCTAGGGGCCGAGCGGGGACCTGTCTGGGATCTCTCAGACATCTGCCACAGGTGCATGGGGTGATCGATGGCACACATGTCCCTCTAAAAGTACCAGGTCATCGGTGGTGCCCTTCATCAATTGGAAGGAGTTCCACTCCCTGAATGTGAAGTTGTCATGTGACCACTATGTGGTAGTTGGTGTTAGAGGTGTTACGGTACCCTGTAATGCTGTAAGATCATTGGTGTAGGAGGTACTGTTTTCATTGGTTCAGCCTGCCTGCTGGTTCCGCCCAGTAAGGCGGAGTATAAGAGTCTGTGCCTGCGCTGCTGGGGGATACATCTAGTGTAATAAAGCCTTCAATTGTCTCCAATCTCGCTTCTTGAGTTATTGATCGAGCATCACACCAGCTGTACATCACGCAGGTCTGCACTCGATACCCAGGCAGCGCGCACAACACTTACACCCCGACGATCTCGTTGGTTTCCAGCACCTTTGATGTGCTCCCTCAGGTGACGAGTCGGTTCTTGAGTGACAAGGATTAACCGCTGTGGTCTTGGTTAATGGCGCCTGTCTGGAGGCCCAAGACCAATATGGAGACTCGTAATAACGATATCCATGCAGCAACCAGGAGTGTCACTGAGCGGTGCACCAACTTCCTCAAGATGTGCTTCCAATGCCTGGAGCGCTCCAGTGGGGTGCGCCAATATAGCCCCAGGAGGGTCTCTAACATCGTGCTGGTCTGCTGCATCCTGAACAACAGCGCACAGTAGGGGAGGGACTTGCTGGAGGAGAAGGATGAATGGCAGGCCTCATCTCATGAGGAGGATGAGGAGGGTGGCCAGGAGGAACCAGGCATAGAGCCCGGGCTGGCAGGGCAAGCTGCCCAACGCGTGCTCCAGGGCCACCTACCCTTCCACCCTTCACTCCACCTACCCTGTCCCTCCTCCCTTCACTCCACCTCCCTTGTCCCTCCTCCCTTCACTCCACCTCCCCGTCCCTCCTCCCTTCACTCCACCTCCCTGTCCTTTCTCCCTTCATTCCACCTTCCCAGGCCCTCCTCCCTTCACTCCACCTCCCAGTCCCTCGTCCCTTCATTCCACCTCCCCTGTCACTCCTCCCCTCATTCCACCTCCCCATCCCTCCTCCCTTCACTGCACCTCCCCATCCCTCCTCCCCTCACTCCACCTTCCCCGTCCCTCCTCACCTCACTGCACCTCCCCGTCCCTCCTCCCTTCACTCCACCTCCTCCGTCCCTCCTCCTATCACTCCACCTACCCGTCCCTCCTCCTTTCACTCCACCTCCCCGTCCCTCCACCCTTCACTCCACCTCCCCATCCCTCCTCCCTTCACTTCACCTCCCCTGTCCCTCCTCCCTTCACTCCACCTCCCCGTCCCTCCTCCCTTCACTTCACCTCCCCCGTCCCTCCTCCCTTCACTCCACCTCCCTGTCCCTCCTCCCTTAACTCCACCTCCCCGTCCCTCCTCCCTTCACAGCACCTACCCAGTCCCTCCTCCCTTCACTCCACCTCCCTGTCCCTCCTCCCTTAACTCCACCTCCCCGTCCCTCCTCCCTTCACTCCACCTCCCCTGTCCCTCCTCCCTTCACTCCACCTCCCCTGTCCCTCCTCCCCTCACTGCAGCTCCCCTGTCCCTCCTCCCCTCACTCTACCTCCCCTGTCCCTCCTCCCTTCACTCCACCTCCCCTGTCCCTCCTCCCCTCACTGCAGCTCCCCTGTTCCTCCTCCCCTCACTCCACCTCCCCTGTCCCTCCTCCCCTCACTGCAGCTCCCCTGTTCCTCCTCCCCTCACTCCACCTTCCCTGTCCCTCCTCCCCTCACTGCACCTCCCCTGTCCCTCCTCCCCTCACTCAACCTCCCCTGTCCCTCCTCCCCTCACTGCACCTCCCCTGTCCCTCCTCCCCTCACTCCACCTCCCCTGTCCCTCCTCCCTTCACTCCATCTCCCCTGTCCCTCCTCCCTTCACTCCTCCTCCCCTGTCCTTCCTCCCCTCACTCCATCTCCCCTGTCCCTCCTCCCTTCACTCCTCCTCCCCTGTCCCTCCTCCCTTCACTCCACCTCCCCTGTCCCTCCTCCCTTCACTGCACCTCCCCTGTCCCTCCTCCCTTCACTCCTCCTCCCCTGTCCTTCCTCCCTTCACTCCACCTCCCCTGTCCCTCCTCCCTTCACTCCACCTTCCCTGTCCCTCCTCCCTTCACTGCACCTCCCCTGTCCCTCCTCCCCTCACTCTACCTCCCCTGTCCCTCCTCCCTTCACTCTTCCTCCCCTGTCCCTCCTCCCTTCACTCCACCTCCCCTGTTCCTCCTCCCCTCACTCCACCTCCCCTGTCCCTCCTCCCCTCACTGCAGCTCCCCTGTCCCTCCTCCCTTCACTCCACCTCCCCTGTCCCTCCTCCCTTCACTCCCCCTTCCCTGTCCCTCCTCCCTTCACTCCACCTCCCCTGTCCCTCCTCCCTTCACTCCACCTTCCTCGTCCCTCCTCCCTTCACTCTTCCTCCCCTGTCCCTCCTCCCTTCACTCCTCCTCCCCTGTCCGTCCTCCCTTCACTCCACCTCCACTGTCCCTCCTCCCTTCACTCCACCTACCTGTCCCTCCTCCTTTCACAGCACCTCCCCTGTCCCTCCTCCTTTAACTCCACCACCTCTGTCCCTTTTCCCTACACTACACCTCCCCGTCCCTCCTCCCTTCGCTCCATCTCCCCTGTCCCTCCTCCCTTCGCTCCATCTCCCCTGTCCCTCCTCCCTTCACTCCACCTCCCCATCCCTCCTCCCTTCACTCCACCTCCCCTGTCCCTCCTCCCCTCACTGCACCTCCCCTGTCCCTCCTCCCCTCACTGCACCTCCCCTGTCCCTCCTCCCTTCACTCCTCCTCCCCTGTCCCTCCTCCCCTCACTCCACCTTCCCTGTCCCTCCTCCCCTCACTGCACCTCTCCTGTCCCTCTTCCCTTCACTCCACCTCCCCTGTCCCTCCTCCCCTCACATCACCTCTCCTGTCCCTCTTCCCTTCACTCCACCTCCCCTGTCCCTCCTCCCCTCACATCACCTCTCCTGTCCCTCCTCCCTTCACTCCACCTCTCCTTTCCCGCATCCCTTCACTCCACCTTCCCTATTCCTCCTTCCTTCACTCCACCCCTCCTGTCCCTCCTCCCTACACTGCTCCTCATCATTTGACAAAGTCTGACTACTGCCTTCCGGATCACATTGCACTGTCCATCCGGGTGATCCCTGCATTGTGGTGGCCATTCCATCTCACGGGCCCACATATCCTTTGGGGGGTTGGGGGGTCAGTTATGGAGACCGTGAGTGGTGATGGGTCACTCACTGGGTAAGTTGTCCTGCAAGGGGGCTGCGCTTTTTTGGCCCGGTCCCCTGCCACCCCCTAGGGTGACCCCAGGTGGAACATTCAAGTGTCCTGGGAGCCCTGCCCCGTGCCATTCTCCAACATCCACTGCCAACTTCCCACACCCCCACATCCGGCACACCCTCTATACCCAGCCCAGCGCGTCCCTCACACCCTTCCGACAGAGGATTGAGGAAGGTCGGAATGTTGATGAAAAGGTGTTTCATTGTGACACTATTCATTGTGGTGCCCTGACCCCTACCTCTAACCCATGTACTGCACCTGTGCCAACTTAACGAGTGTCTAACTCCCTTAAACTTGTGTGGTGTACAGCTCTTTCCAAGGTGTGACCCCAGACAGCACATCAAACGTGGAGGCGGCCTGCTGAGTATCTCGCCCTCTGACCTGAGATGCCTTTGGCTGCCATCCTATGGAGGGCCTGGACCTGGATGGGCCTGACGGAGTTTGAGGTGTCACAAGTGATCAGGTGCCACCCTGTTCCATCCGCTGCGCATGAGATGCGCCAGCGTAAGGTGGGGAGGATTCAGAAGCACTGAGGTGTTCCAACACCTCCCCTGGGGGAGGCACCAGCATGGGCCCCATAACTTCCTCTTCCCTCAGGATGCTCAATGGCCCCGCGCTACTCCATGGTACAGAGATAAGGTTAGAATGAGCTCTGGAGATTACACTGTCACCTGGCGCTGCCAGTCCTGGAAGCCTGTCCTCGTCTGCATCAGGGTCTCGATGCATTCAATCATGGAACACTGAGATTGGGGTACGTCCCACAGGGAGTTAGACATGTCCCTCACTGCCTTAGTCATGTCTCCCTGACATTGTGCCACATCCCTCTGGGCCAATGGCTCTCAATGCCCTAGGCCATGATCCGTGGCTCTGGAGCGCCGCAGCAACGTCCATGTGGACCTGTGACATGTCCTCCTGTGATTGGGTTCCCCTGTCCTGAGCCTCAGCCATCGACTGCACAGATTGACCCAAGCCTTGGACGTCTTGACCAATGACTCTGACTTCTTACCCCAAGGCTTCCACCATGGATGCCACGCGTTCAGTATTGGCCTGGGTACCACACATTCTCGGCACCATCTCCTGCACCTGGAGGTGGCTGGGCTACTCCTGCTGCACCTGCCGGCGATGAAACGTTTCTGACACCTCCTCCTGAAACCCTGGCTCTGAGTCTGCATCCGAACCAGTGGTGGGGATCGTACTTTCCAAAAGGGAGATACCTGTCCGGACGCTCCCCTGGTGTCCTTACAGCCACCTGATGAGCTGCAGCATGTGTGACGTGTGCACCAGGAGATGACCCAAGAGCCTCATTACTAAAATGTCCCACCGAGGTGATAGTTTCTGTGAAGGTGGAGACTGCAGGTGACAGCAGTGATGAAAAGTCGGTGTTCCCCGGACTGGTCCTCCAGGGTCTGCTGGGGTTGTGGCTGGGAACAAGGTACCCAGACAGGCCACTAGTGCCTGATGGTGATCCAGCAAGACAAAAGACATGGAGACATGGTGAGATCTTGGCAAGAAGTGGTCTGGGGGAGAAGGGGGACTCGATTGCTATAGGGAGCTCACTTGGTTGTCCATTTCAATCTCCGCATCTGAGATGGCCCTCTCCGGCACCTCTCCGGCTAACTCCAGAGCCCTCTGCTCCACGGGGGTGAGAGCTCTGGGGCGAGATTCTCCGACCCCCTGCCGGGTTGGAGAATCGCAGGGGGCTGGCGTGAATCCCGCCCCCGCCGCTTGCCGAATTCTCCACCACCGGATATTCGGCGGGGGTGGGAATTGCGCCGCGCCGGTTGGCGCCCCCCCCCCCCCCCCGCGATTCTCCGGCCCGGATGGGCTGAAGTCCCGCCGCTAAAATTCCTGTCCCACCGGCGTAGATTAAACCACCTAGCTTACCGGCGGGACAAGGCGGCGCGGGCGGGCTCCGGGGTCCTGGGGGGGGCGGGGGGCGCGAGCCGACCTGGCCCCGGGGGGTGCCCCCACGATGGCCTGGCCCGCGATCGGGGCCCACCGATCCGCGGGCGGGCCTGTGCCGTGGGGGCACTCTTTCCCTTCCGCTTTCGCCACGGTCTCCACCATGGCGGAGGTGGAAGAGACTCCCTTCACTGCGCATGCGCGGGAATGCCGTCAGCGGCCGCTAATGCTCCCGCGCATGCGCTGCCCGGAGATGTCATTTCTGCGCCAGCTGGCGGGGCAGCAAAGGCCTTTTCCGCCAGCTGGCGGGGCGGAAATTCGTCCGGCGCCGGCCTAGCCCCTTAAGGTTGGGGCTCGGCCCCCAAAGATGCGGAGCATTCCGCACCTTTGGGGCGGCGCGATTCCCGACTGATTTGCGCCATTTTGGGCGCCAGTCGGCGGACATCGCGCCGATACCGGAGAATTTCGCCCCAGATGTCCGGAACACCCACTCTGGTCTCCTCGCGCTCTCGCCTATAATGGACTGCCTTTTCCGAGGGGCCACCTAAAGGACATGGTGAGACGCATAGAGGTGAGGTACATGGGAGGATCTGTAGCTGCTGGCATGTGTGTGCAAGGCATCTGGCTAAAGAGGACAATACAGGCGTTGGGGTTTGGTGCAGGGTGGGATGTGAGGGGGATACAGGCAGGTGGGTTTTGTTTGGCCTCTCGGTGAGTGGGGGGATAGAACATAGAACATAGAACATAGAACAGTACAGCACAGTACAGGCCCTTCAGCCACAATGTTGTGCCAACCATTTATCCTAATCTAAGATCAACCTAACCTACACCCCTTCAATTTACTGCACATGGAGCACACCAGAATGACAGGCAATGGGATAGCTGGCGGAAAAGGCCTTTGATGCCCCGCCAGCTGGCGCGGAAATGACATCTCCGGGCGGCGCATGCGCGGGAGCGTTAGCGGCCGCTGACGGCAATCCCGCGCATGCGCAGTGGAGGGAGTCTCCACCATGGCGGAGGCGGAAGGAAAAGATTGCCCCCACGGCACAGGCCCACCTGCGGATCGGTGGGCCCCGATCGTGGGCCAGGCCACCGTGGGGGCAACCCCCGGGGCCAGATCGCCCCGCGCCCCTTCCAGGACCCCGGAGCCCGCCCGCGCCGCCTTGTCCCGCCGTTCAAAAGGTGGTTTAATCCACGCCGGCAGGACAGGCAATTTATCGGCGGGACTTCGGCCCATCTGGGCCGGAGAATCGAGCGGGGGGGCCCGCCAACCGGCGCGGCGCGATTCCCGCCCCCGCTGAATATCCGGTGCCGGAGACTTCGGCAACCGGCGGGGGCGGGATTCACGCCAGCCCCCGGCGATTCTCCGACCCGGCGGGGGGTCGGAGAATGACGCCCCAGATCCTTGCAGGACATCATTGATCACCGACCTCAAGGCGGAATACTTTCCATCTACTACCACTCGCTGTCTTCTTTCGGCCAGCCAATTCTGTGTCCAGACAGCCAAATTTCCCTGTATCTCATGCCCCCTAAGTTTCTGAATGAGCCTACCATGGGGAACCTTATCAAATGCCTTACTGAAATCCATATACACCACATCCACTGCCCGACCTTCATCAGTGTGTCTCGTCACATCCTCAAAGAATTCAATGAGGCTTGTGAGGCATGACCTACCCCTCACAAAGCCATGCTGACTATCTTTAATCAAACTATGTTTTTCTAAATAATCATAAATCCTATCTCTCAGAATCCTTTCCAATATTTTCTCACCACAGAGATAACTTGAGGAATAAGGGACAAGAGTGATGTCAGGGAAACAGAAGTAGTGACTCACCTGAGCTACCCCAAGGAGGTCATTCATCTTCTTTCTGCGTAGCGTGCGGATCCACCTGGTGAGGCTGGCTGCACTGACTGCCTTGGCCACCTCCTCCCAGGCCTGGTTGACAGACTGGAGCCTCATGCCCACCCTGGGGAAGAGGGCATCCCACCCCTCCTCCACTGCATCCAACATCCTGTCAAAGTCTGGGTCCAGGAACCAGTGGCATGGCGATCTCCTTTGCTGCCACCTTCTTGGTTGGAATGAGTGTGTGGGGAGTGGAGTGCTTATAGGAAGCCCCAACTTGCCAAGCTCTCCAGCAGCAATACTGGCCTCAGTAAATCAGACACCGCTGGGAATGGGAATCGCTCTAGATTCATGTCGGCAGATTGCTGACCTATTAGTATGTCCTGAATTGTTTCACAAATAATGCCCCCAATGGGAACGCAAACCGCACACAATTCAGTCCCAGCACCAACAGTTAGGGCGCGATTCTCTGGAAAGGTTTCTAAGTGCGGTAGCGAGTGGGAATTGCTACGAGCGAGGCCGGCAACGCTATTTAACGTTAATTGGTCCACTTAGCGGGATCGCATGGACTTCACGCCACAAACGGAGGCACGCCAGCTGATTCGCCAGCATGGCACTCGCCAGCCCCCCGTTAACAATGTCAAGCAGCACTTAAGCTGCACTTTCTCAGCCCACCCATTCCAGCTCTCAACAATGGCGCCCAAGGAGATCGGCAGAAACATTTGGGGTTGCAGATCTGGGAGGCTGATAGACGCTGTGGAAGCCAGGAGGGATGTCCTGTTCCCCCGCGGCTCCAGGAGGGTCAGGCCAGGTTGTGCTGCCTGGGACGAGGTGGTGGTGGCTGTGAGCTTGGGAAGTGTGACCAGGAGGAGTGCAGGAAAAAGGTCAATGACCTACACCGGGCAGCACGAGGAAGTAGACACTCCCCAGCCGCAGCCCCCCCACACCCCAACACCTTTCCACCCCCAACTCTCATTGCAACTCCCAACCTTTCCTCCACCCCCTTCCCCTTCAACATCCCCCAACCCTTCCTTCATACCCCCCTTCCAACGCTGTGAACCACGCTTGTGGCTAATGATGCCCTCTCTGTGTCTTCTTAGGAAAAGCTCTCGCAGAATCGCCGGGAGAGGGCCGGGACAGGCGGAAGTGTGCCGAACAGCAGAATCGTCACCACCTTTGAGGAGTGTGTCCTGGAGGTGACTGGGGTTGCTGAGGACAGAGCGGTCACCGTCGCGAATGCCGCAGAGGTGAGGAACCACCAGGCCACCTGGGGGTCCTGTCAAACGTGAGTTGTTATTGCCTTACCGACTGACCCATCCATCCCACTGACCACATGTCCATTCTCCAGCAGGTCCTCCAGCCGATGGCATTGGCCCAGCCCGGCTGGCCCCCATCCAACCTTCTCGGAAAACACCGCAGAGGAGAGCTCCAAAGATGCCACCGTAATAGCTGTCATCTCCACCCTCCGCCAACAGAGATAAAACACCTCGTTGGGAAATGTTAGTGGTCCGGCTTCTTGGACACAATCTGGTGAGCACCACACTGCTGCTGATGTACATCAGTGGAGGCAGGAACCCCCAGGATCCAGATGGGTCCCAGCCTGATGCTGAACCTGTGGAAGTGGTCACCCCGGAGCTGATGGAGACGTTAGGGAGCAGCCAGGACATTCAGAGGGAGATGTCAGCGACACTCCAGCAGATCCATAGCCACTTGGAGGAGTCCCAGAGGTTATGGGCGCTGGAGGTGTCGCCGGCAATAAGTGGCACTGAGGCCAACACTGCTGGGGTGGCGACCGCAGTGGAAAGCCTGGTGCAGGATGTCGTCAAATTAGTGGGGGTGACCAAGGCGTCGCCCAGTCGGTGATGGCCATGCCTGAGGGTCTCGACAGAATATCCGCCTCGCTGGGGGATGTGACCCAGTACCAGGCTGACCATGATGAGGGTCTGAGGGACCTGTCCCGTTCTCAGATGGGCATGGTCGAGGTGCTGCAGAGTTTGTCCCTGTCGCAGGTGGGCCTTGCTAAGCCGCTGCAGAGCATGGCCCAATCACTGCGGAGCACGATGGTGCGGACCATAGGGAGCTGCCAGAGCTGGCAGAGCCAGATGATGCACGGGCAACCGGGGCTCAAACCAGCTGCCCCTTCGACCCAAGGGGGGCAGCACCATCGGAAAGGAGGGAATTTGTGAAACACAATAAACATCTTTGTGCATGTGGTAGTATGTATTGGGGGTCATGTGGGACTGGAAGCCCTAATGTCATTGGCTGACAGATCCCGGGTCCTGGTTGGCCGTTGACCTCTATCTCCGCCCTGAAGGCGGAGTATAAGAAGCCGGAGTCTTCCCCCGCAGGCCAGTTTACTATCGAGCTGCGGGGGAACAGACACGCTTAATAAAGCCTCATCGACTTCACTCTATTCGTCTCACGGAGTCTTTGTGCGCTACAATTTATTAAGCGTGCCTAAAAAAAAGGACTATGGAGCTCAGGATCATTCCGGAATGCCTGAGGATCAGCCCCCACGCAGTGAACGCGGCAGCAGCCTTCAAGCACTGGCAGACTTGCTTTGAGGCCTACCTCAGAACGACAAACGGCCGGGTCACAGAAGACCAAAAACTGCAGGTCCTGCACTCGAGGGTGAGCACGGAGATTTTCTCTCTCATCGAAGACGCGGAGGATTTCCAGATGGCGTTCGCAGCATTGAAAAGTCTCTATGTCCGCCCAGTTAACCAAATCTACGCTCGCTACCAGCTCGCGACGAGACGGCAAGCTCCCGGAGAATCAATGGACGAATTCTACGCCGCGCTGCTGATTTTGGGACGAGCCTGCAGCTGCCCGTCGGTGAACGCAAACGAACACACGGACATGTTAATGCGCGATGCTTTTGTGGCAGGTATGCAATCCTCCCAAATCCGCCAAAGACTTCTAGAAAAAGAGTCGCTAGGACTCTCAGAGGCACGGGCCCTAGCAGCCTCCCTAGACGTGGCCGCGCATAATACCCGCGCCTACGGCCCCGACCGCGCGGCAGCCAATTGGGCCCCGTACGTACCCGTCGCGGCAAACCCTCTACCCCCCCCCCGGACACCCCACAGGCTTGCCGGTCCAAACGCCGAGTCGCACCGCTGTTATTTCTGCGGCCAGGCGAAACATCCCCGACAGCGCTGCCCGGCCCGCGCAGCTATCTGCAAAAGCTGCGGGAAAAAGGGCCATTATGCAGTTGTGTGCCGGTCCCGCGAGTTCGCCGCTGTCCCGGGAGAACAGGGAGCCCTGCAAGCCGTTTACGCGCCCCAACCCCCCCAGCACGCCATGTACGATCCGCAGGCGCAGCCGCTCTGGGTCCCGACCACCGCGGTCCCGGGAGAACAGGGAGCCCTGCACGCCGCTTACGCTCCCCAACCCCCCTCCCCGCAGCCCATGTATGACCCGCCGCCGGCGCTACCGCTTTGGGTCCCGGCCAACACTCTCCACGGAGAGGAGGGAGTTTTGCGCGTCCCTAACGCCCCCCTAACCCCCACCCCGCGCCCCACGCCTGACCCGCCGGTGCCACCTTCTTGGGCCCCGACCACCGCTGTCCCCGGTGAGGGAGCTCCGCGCGGTCCTAGCGCTCGCGGTCCTAGCGCTCCCCAGCCCCCCCAGCACACCATGTGCGACCCGCAGACGCCGTCATTTTGGGTCCCGGCCACCACGAGGGGAGGAGGGGCGCCGCCAACTTGGACCGCCCCAGACCTGTACGACGTGTGGGGGTGGCCATTTTGTCCACCCCCGCCGCCATCTTGTGACCCCCCAGCCACGTGCGATGTAAGGGGGCGGCCATTTTGTCCATACCCGACGCCATCTTGGACGGCAACAACGGACCCCACTCCACTACTACAACCACGTCTCGCTTCAATTACGCTCGATCAAGCTCGGCCCCGGACACTCCAGACGACGATGACAACGGTGCTAATAAACGGCCACGAGACGCCATGCCTAGTCGACTCCGGGAGCACGGAGAGCTTTATACACCCCGACACGGTAAGACGCTGTTCCTTGACCACCTATCCCAGCGCACAAAAGATTTCCCTAGCTGCAGGATCCCACTCCGTACAGATCCAGGGATTCTGCATAATTACCCTAACGGTGCAGGGGAGGGAGTTCAAAAACTACAAACTAAACGTCCTTCCCCAACTCTGTGCCCCCACCTTGCTGGGATTAGATTTCCAATGCAATCTACAGAGCCTTACGTTCAAATTCGGCGGCCCAATACCCCCACTCACTATCTGCGGCCTCGCAACCCTCAAGGTGCAACCCCCGTCCTTGTTTGCGAACCTCACCCCGGATTGCAAACCCGTCGCCACTAGGAGCAGACGGTACAGCGCCCAGGACCGGACCTTCATTCAGTCCGAAGTCCAGCGGCTACTAAAGGAGGGCATAATCCAGGCCAGCAATAGTCCCTGGAGAGCGCAGGTGGTAGTAGTGAAGACAGGGGAGAAACAAAGGATGGTCATTGACTATAGCCAGACCATCAACAGGTACACACAACTAGACACGTACCCTCTCCCCCGCATATCCGACATGGTCAACCGGATTGCCCAATATAAAGTCTTCTCCACCGTGGACCTCAAGTCCGCCTACCATCAGCTCTCCATCCGCCCAAGTGACCGCAAGTACACAGCCTTCGAGGCAGACGGGCGATTATACCATTTCCTACGGGCCCCTTTTGGCGTCACAAACGGGGTCTAGTTATTCCAATGGGAGATGGACCGAATGGTTGATCAACATGGGTTGCGGGCCACGTTCACGTATCTCGACAATGTAACCATCTGCGGCCACGATCAGCAGGACCACGACGCCAACCTCCAAAAATTCCTCCAGACCGCCAAAGCCTTGAACCTCACGTACAACGAGGACAAGTGCGTTTTTAGCACCAATCGGCTAGCCATTCTGGGCTACGTAGTGCGCAATGGGATAATAGGCCCCGACCCCGAACGTATGCGCGCACTCATGGAATTTCCCCTCCCGCACTGCCCAAAAGCCCTGAAACGCTGCCTGGGGTTCTTTTCATACTACGCCCAGTGGGTCCCCCAGTACGCAGACAAGGCCCGCCCCCTAATACAGACCACGACCTTCCCTCTGTCGACAGAGGCTTGCCAGGCCTTCAGCCGCATCAAAGCGGATATCGCAAAGGCCACGATGCGCGCCATCGACGAGTCCCTCCCCTTCCAGGTCGAGAGCGACGCCTCCGACGTCGCTCTAGCGGCCACCCTTAACCAAGCGGGCAGACCCGTGGCCTTTTTCTCCTGGACCCTCCACGCCTCAGAAATCCGCCACTCTTCAGTAGAAAAGGAAGCCCAAGCCATAGTGGAAGCTGTGCGACATTGGAGGCATTACCTGGCCGGCAGGAGATTCACTCTCCTCACGGACCAACGGTCGGTAGCCTTCATGTTCGATAATGCACAGCGGGGCAAAATCAAAAACGACAAGATCTTAAGGTGGAGGATCGAGCTCTCCACCTTCAACTATGAGATTTTGTATCGTCCCGGAAAGCTGAACGAGCCGTCTGATGCCCTATCCCGCGGCACATGTGCCAAAGCACAAATTAACCGCCTCCAAACCTCTGCCACCCGGGGGGTCACTCGGTTTTACCACTTCATCAAGTCCCGCAATCTCCCATACTCTTTAGAGGAGGTCCGTACAGTCACAAGGGACTGCCACATCTGCGCGGAATGCAAACCGCATTTTTTCAGGCCAGATGGAGCGCACCTGATTAAGGCTTCCCGCCCCTTTGAACGCCTCAGTCTCGATTTCAAAGGGCCCCTCCACCGACCGCAACGCATATTTTCTTAATGTGGTGGACGAATACTCCCGCTTCCCTTTTGCCATTCCCTGTTCTGACATGACCGCCCCCACAGTCATTAAAGCCCTGAACAGCATCTTCACACTGTTCGGTTACCCCGCTTACGTCCACAGCGACAGGGGGTCCTCTTTCATGAGTGACGAGCTGCGCCAGCTCCTGCTCAGCAAGGGCATAGACTCAAGCAGGACGACCAGCTACAACCCCCGGGAGAACGGGCAAGTAGAGAGGGAGAACGGCACGGTCTGGAAGGCCGTCCTACTGGCCCTACGGTCCAGGGACCTCCCAGTTTCACGGTGGCAGGAGGTCCTCCCGGACGCTCTCCACTCCATCCGGTCGTTATTATGTACGAGCACTAATCAAACGCCTCATGAGCGTCTCCTTGTTTTCCCTCGGAGGTCCTCCTCTGGAACGTCGCTGCCGACCTGGCTGGCGGCCCCAGGACCCATCCTGCTCCGAAAGCATGTGCGGGCACATAAGGCGGACCCGTTGGTCGAAAGGGTTCACCTCCTCCACGCGAACCCCCAGTACGCCTACGTGGAGTACCCCGACGGCCGACAGGACACGGTCTCCCTGCGGGATCTGGCGCCCGCCCGCAACACGCACACACCCCCGACACCATCAACCCAACCCCCCCCCCCCTTCCTGCCACCACCGCACCCCGCGACCGCCCCCTTCCCAGGAGGATCGGTTCCCCTCCCCTCAGCACCGACCAAGAATAAAGCCCAAGCTGAAACCGTAAGGCTCCTGGAGGCGACAACACCGGTACAAGCACCACCACCACCGGGGCCGAGGCGATCGACACGGACGACCAGACCACCCGACCGACTCGTGGCGTCGATCTAAAACTAAATATGGACTTTTCACAAGAACATTTTGCTTTTCTTCCCATACCCTCTGTAAATAGTTGCAACAGGACAAAATTGTACAATACTGTATTGCCTTGTGAATGTTTTTTTTCCTCCCAGGACCAGCCCTGTAAACCCTTACCACCATACGAAGCATCACCCCGCCGGGTTCATTTTTGACAAGGGGTGAATGTGGTAGTATGTATTGGGGGTCATGTGGGACTGGAAGCCATAATGTCATTGGCTGACAGATCCCGGGTCCTGGTTGGCCGTTGGCCTCTAGCTCCGCCCTGAAGGCGGAGTATAAGAAGCTGGTGTCTTCCCCCGCAGGCCAGTTTACTATCGAGCTGCGGGGGAACAGACACGCTTAATAAAGCCTCATCGACTTCACTCTATTCGTCTCACGGAGTCTTTGTGCGCTACAGTGCACAACTAGTATGATGCCTCTGCCACTTTCTTCTGCAATGTGCGCTGACCTCCGAACCCAGGCATTCCCCCCTCCCCATGGCACTCACCCACCTTCTGGCCGTGGACGTGTCCCCGGAGCTGTGTCCCATCCCCAGTGTGTTCGGATGTTGGCTGCTGCATGTGTGGTGTTTTCTCCCACAGTGTTCAAGCACAGTGTCCAGGCATCAAGGTGTGATTGGGATGCTAGGCAATGACTCCCATATGCTACATGGCCCACCCACCCACGGGGATCCCCCCGGTTGATCCCCCAGCGCCTCCTCCCACCCTCCCATGGCTGCCCACCCCTGCGGAGGGTTCCCCACCCCCAGCCTAGTTTCCCTGCCCCACGCCGAGCACAGGAGTGGCAAGCCCAGCGCCCCCAGGCTCTTTGCCTTTGAGCAAAGATGGCCACTCACATCCTCGACTCCCCACAGAAGATCTTTCGCCTTGTTGACCTTCTTCCAAAGGAGTACTAATCGGTGCCAGCGTGATCACTTCCTGGGGAGGCCGCTGCATCACGGGAGTTTATTGGATATGTGGTGGCTCTCGTTAATTGTATGGAAATTGGGCTTAAGTGCTGATAATTGGTTTCTCCCCACGCTCCAGTGAGATACAGATTTCGCATACGGGAGTGGGGCGGTTGCATCGCAAACTGTTTGGCGCCTGGTACGATCCCTGTATTCTGTCTCTCCTGCTATTCACCGACCTCGTTTCGCTTGAGTGAGAGCGTAATGAGGCCGGAGAATCGCACTCTGAGGGGGCGATTCTCTGGGCCCCGCGCCGGGCTGGAGAATCGCCGCAACTGCGCCAGGACGCCCCGACGCCGGCGCGCGATTCTCCGAGGTGCGGAGAATCAGCGCCGGTGAGTTTGGCGCAGCGACGGCCACGGGCCGCTAGAATCGGCAGGGCCGCCGATTATCCGGCCCAGATGGGCCGAGCGGCCACGCCGATACGACAGAGTCCCGCCGGCGCTGTTCACCCCTAGCCGCTGCCGGCGGGAACTCTGTGGGAACGGTCGGGGGGGCGGCCTGTGGGGGGCTCCCTCACTGGGGAGGGGCCTCCGATGGAGTCTGGCACGCGATCAGGGCCCATCGATCGGCGGGTCGGCCTCTTCCCCCCCCCCCGGACCTACCTTTTGGCGCGGGCGGCCCCTGAACACCGACCCCATGTTGGGTTGGGGCCGGCGCGCGTAAGAAGTTCCCCGCACATGCGCAGGATGGCGTGGCCCAACTGCGCATGCGGAGGATGAGCTGGCCCAACCGCGCATGCGCGGGTTGGCGCCGCACCCATTTGGCACCACGAAAGGAGGCTAGAGCGGCGTGAACCACTCCAGCGCCATGCTGGCCCCCTGTGGGGGCCAGGATCATACGTAACTGGGCCCGGTTCGCACCGCCATGAAACGCAACGGCATTCACAATGGCGCGAACTCTTGGGCCCAGTATTGGAGAATTGCCCCCTTAGTCTCCCAAACAGCGAATCCCGGCCATAATTTGTCTGCATGCCCTCTCAGTTGAAGATTAATAGGGTGAATTCTCCACCTCTCCAGCTGCATGTTCCTCGGCGGCGTCTCATCGTCGGCAGCGGGATTTTCCGTTCCCACCACCGGCCAATAGGATTTCCCATTGGTGCCACCCCACGCTGCTGGGAAACCCGTAGAATCCCACCGGCGGAGAATTCCTCCCAATATGTGTATGGAGGAATAAAGGAGAAATAAAGCACGAGACAGCAGCAGGACACAAAGCGAAAGAAATTATTACTGAAGTTGAAGAAAACTGGGGCAGGATTCTCCGTTTGGGAGGCTGAGGGCACGATTTAATGGTCTTGTTGTGCCCGACTTGGTGACACGACGAGGCCGTTGAACCCCGCAAGAGGCCTCTCACGAGATTCACATCGTACGAATCACCTCGCGAGATTTAACAAAATCTCACGAGATATTGCGATCTTGACCTGTCCCTCTCTGGGCGAGATCCAGATTAACAGAGTTAAGTGAGCCATTAGGCCCGGTTAAATATATCTACGTCGGATTTTCCCGGGCCCAGGAACTAACGGCTTTGCCTGGGGGACCTCACCATGGCACAGTTTAGCACTGGTTTCCACAAACGTGGGCCAGGCACCTGGGGGTGGGGGTGGGAGGGGGGGGGGGATGGGTGGGTCTCTCAAACCATTAGGACACTTGGCAGTGCCAAGTGTCCGAGTGCCAGGTTCCCATGTCAGGGATCGGGCTCGGGGTGCTTTGCTCTTAAGAGATGGGGTGTCAGGGGCTCGAGAACCCCATAAGAGGATGTTGGTGAAGTGGGCGGGGGGGGGGGGGGGTGGGGGGGCTCTGGAGGCCGGTGTGGGGATGCTGAGGGGGGTCGAAAGATTGGGCAGCATTTTAAAACGGCGTTCCGATCCGCGAATACACTTTCTGCTTTGGCAATTGCACCCTCGGCAGGACATTCCTCGGCAAGGCCAAAAAACCGGCCAACTGCGGTTAAATAGCAGTGTCGAAATAGCGCTGCAGGCACTGAGAAACACCCTGTTAAAGGTGCTCAAAACAGGACTCTATTTCTGTCCCGTTAAGTCATGCCGTATGACTTGTGTGCAGACTGCGTTCCCATTGGGGGTGCTATTTGGTAAGAGAGTCAGGACATGTTAATGTGCCAGCTTTCAGTTGGCACGAATTTAGAACAATTCACGGCCCAATGGGTGTTCTAACGGGCGTTAGCGCTAAAGAGCCTGGCAGCTGGGGCTGTTTTTAAGCACTCCACTCACCACACACTCACCGAAGCCATCAGGATGGCTCACAGAAGACCTGTCCCGAGTTCCAGAATCCGAGGTGGACCCACAGCTCCATGCTAGTGAGGAGAGGAGGGACGCCCTCTTCCCCACGGTGGGCCGCAGGCACAAGCCTACCCTCGTGAACAGTGCCTGCGACTTGGCAGCAGAGTCAGTCAGCACTGCCAGCCTCACCAGAGGAGATGGCTGGTCATCGAGAGGGGGTGGGAATCACTGGGGAGGCCTCTGCTCTGAGAGGGGCAGAGAACCAGGGAAGGGTTTAAACGCTCAGGGCAGGTGTCCTTTGTTTGTGGTGAGCTCTGCTGATCCCTGCTTCATTTGAAATGGGACAGTGGTTCTGAGGAGTGCCGACAGTTGGTGGGCCGCTGATTGAGCTTAGCCACGCTCATTCCTTTAATGATACAGCTGAGGTACGAGGGATCCAGAGGAGAGGCCTGGGTGAGCACCCAGATGACCAGAGGCCTTCTGAGCATTCAAAAGATGCAGTCAGCACTCAGCAGTGTGAGCAGCCAGCAGCTGTAAGAAGCACCAAGGGGGGGGTGTGTTAAACGACAGACTGCAGCAATGGCGATCTGAGCCAGGTCACCCCGATCCCGAGGGAGACACCCCGAGTCCAAGGACTTGGCACCAAGTCACTGCCCACAACTGCCCCCGGCCCGGGTAGACATCCTCTAGCAAGCCTGTCACTTTCAAACGTTTTTTCAGTGTTCTTTTAGCCTCGCGCTCCCTCTTGGTAGCCATGGCGCCCAGTCCCCGTTTGAAAATACTTGTAGTAATTTGCACCCGCCTGAGAGGAGCAGAGCACAGCTGAAGCGCGTTGCTTGCCCCCGCTGGCATGGGGCGTAAACCTCGTTTTCGCCGGCAGGGAGGGACTCGGAGCATGGCGCCTGAATGGGCAAACTTTGATTTTTGGCGGATGCCCAATTCTCCGCCTGATTGCGATTCGTGTTTCTGGCACCGCGAGACAGAGAATCCAGCCCCCGGATAGAGATTGAGAATATTGATTGAGAAGGGCAGAACGGTAACACAGTGGTTAGCACTGTGGCTTCACGGCGCCAGGGTCCCAGGTTCGATTCCCGGCTGTGTCACTGTCTGTACGGAGTCTGCACATTCTCCCCATGTCTGTGTGGGTTTCCTCCGGGCGTTCCGGTTTCCTCCCACAAGTCCCCAAAGACATGGGGCGCCAAATTTTCCTGCGACACCGGTCCGACGCCCTCCCGCGATTCACGGAAGCGGCCAGATCGGCACAATCGCGTTTTGCGCGGCGCGGTCCAGTGAATCGCCCGAGACAGCCAAAATGGCGATTCACCGGTACCCCCGCAATTCTCAGTGCCGGATGGGCCGAGCAGCCTGCCCAAAACGGCGGGTTCTTCCCGGTGCCATCCACACCTGGTCACTGCCGGCGGGAACAGCGCGGGAACGCTGGAGGAGGGGTGGGGGGCCTGCGGGGGGGCGAGGGGGGATCCTGCACCGGGGGGGGGGGGCCTCAAATGGGGTCTGGACTGCGATCGGTGCCCACCGATCGTCTGGCCGTCCCCTCTGAAGGAGGACCTCCTTTCTTCCGCAGCCCCGCAAGATCCGTCGGACATCTTCTTGCGGGGCAGACTCGGCATGCGCGGGTGACGCCAGTTATGCAGCGCCGTCCGCGTCATGTCTGCAGCGCCGCATTTACGTGGCGCCAAGACCTGGCGCACGTAAATGACGCGGCGCCGCTCCTAGCCCATTTTCGGGCCCTGAATCGGTCAGGATAGGGGCCGTTTCGTGCCGTCGTGAACCTCGACGGCGTTCACGACGGCGCAAACATTCTGGGCGAAATTCTCCGGAAACGGCGCGATGTCCGCCGACTGGCGCCCAAAACGGCGCAAATCAGACGGGCATCACGCCGCCCCAAAGGTGCGGAATCCTCCGCATCTTTGGGGGCCGAGCCCCAACCTTGAGGGGCTAAGTCGGCGCCGGGCGAATTTCCGCCCCGCCAGCTGGCGGAAAAGGCCTTTGGTGCCCCGCCAGCTGTCGCGGAAATGACATCTCCGGGCGGGCGCATGCGCGGGAGCGTCAGCGGCCGCTGACGGCATTCCCGCGCATGCGCATTGGAGGGAGTCTCTTCTGCCTCCGCACTGGAGACCGTGGCGGAGGCGGGAGGGAAAGAGTGCCCCCACGGCACAGGCCTGCCCGCGGATCGGTGGGCCCCGATCGCGGGCCAGGCCACCGTGGGGGCACCCCCCGGGGCCAGATCGCCCCGCGACCCCCCCAGGACCCCGGTGCCCGCCCGCGCCGCCTTGTCCCGCCGGTAAGGTAGGTGGTTTAATTTACGCCGGCGGGACAGGCATTTTAGCGGCGGGACTTCGGCCCATACGGGCCGGAGAATCAAGCGGGGGGGGCCCGCCAACCGGCGCGCCGCGATTCCCGCCCCCGCCGAATATCCGGTGCCGGAAACTTCGGCAACCGGCAGGGGCGGGATTCACGCCAGGCTCCAGCGATTCTCTGATCCGGCGGGGGGTCGGAGAATCTCGCCCTCTGTCTCCATTTCAGAGAATCGCGCCCATGCTGTTCGGTAGGTGGGACATTCAGAATTCTCCCTCTGTGTACCCGGACAGGCGCCGGAATGTGGCGACTAGTGGATTTTCACAGTAACTTCATTGCAGTGCTAATGCAAGCCTACTTGTGACAATAAAGATTAAAAATGAAATGAAAAGAAATGAGAACAGTAACAGACTGTAGTTACAGGGAAATGGAAGAGTTTTGAAAGGAGAGACAGATGAGGTCAGAGGGTTTAGATGAGAGAACGTGCAAGCAGTTGTGGACAAGTCTGCACCTGAAAGAGCAACACTAAGTCCCAGGTAGACAGTGAATGTCATTTTAACTGTGGCTCGCCAGTTGCATAAACAATAGTACATGTATCACTGTTTCAAAGCCACCGATTCGGAGTAATTATTTGGATGATGTTTCACAATCATGTTCAATAGAGGTTAATTTACATTTTATCTTTTTAAACATACTTGTTAACGAGCAAGTTTGAAATACCCTTTGTGAGAAAATGTTACCGGTCTGTACAAAGAACATTTATATTCAAGCCATTTTACTATTCACCAAAATTGCTCCCCATGCCGTAAATGTTTGATTACTGTTAGCTCTCTTGTGACTTTTTAGGAACTTTTATCACTTGATCACTACAGTAAACACGCTTGGTTTTATAATCCGTCAAACATGAATTTGCCACTGGATAACACACACGCTCGCTGTGTTGGCTATGGAGTTAGGGTTGTGTTGATTTTGCAGAATTCAGTGCTATCTAAACTGCACACACACACTGGAGCTGGTTAAGGTGGGCTTTGCTTGTAGGTTTTAGTTTTGCAGAAGAGGGTGGGGGCGGGGGGTGGTTCAGCCTAAAGCAGGATTTGATCTGAAGAAAGAAACGCTAAAATGAATGCATCATTTTAAGATTAACTTAGCGATTACCTGCAAAAGCAAAGATAAGGAAAAGGTGAGGTAATGCTTCAAATATGTTGGAAATTATGTGTAAGTGTCCTATGTATCTACTTGTACAATTGACGTGTACATTCCAGAATTCCTTGAGCATGGAATGGATACAGCTCTGGCAATAGATCTAAATAGTGCTGATAATAATGTCAGTCTTTATGCAACTATATAATAAAGCACTATGTAAATCACTATGGCAACGAAGTCTGATGCCTATTTCACAGGTGTACCATGGGTGCCTCATGGATGAACATGGTAGGTGCTTACACATGCTCATTCTCCCCCACAAGTGTGTCATTTTCCATGTTGGACTGGGCTCCTCTGCAGGCATCTAGGACGGGCACCAAGTATTAAAACACCTGATTCAAATGATTAGGAACAGGAGTAGGCCATTTGGCCCATCGAGCCTGCTCCAGCATTCAATTAGATCATGGCTGCTTATCTCCCTCAGTGCCACTTTCCACACTGTTGCCATATCCCTTAATGCTGTGAGTCTCCATTTAATTATGGGTCCTGCTCTTGTTGAGTAACCGGTCCGCCCCGGTGACTGATAAACACGCTCAGCAACTCCTGGTGTTAACAGACAGTAAAGACTCTTCTGCAGCACTTTTTAAAAGACTGAATCCCAGCAGTAAGGTTAGTTGCTGGTTTTGCTACTTTAAGGTGCCGATAAACCTCTTGGTATTTTGGTTCCTTTTATTCCCCCTTCTACAATTGATTTGTGGCTTCCACCAACAGATTTTAGCTAACGTTGGACTGCCTTTGTTCACATTCCGAATGGTTTTATTGCAGTCATGGGTGGTCTGGTAGATTTGCCTTTTGGGCACGAGGATGAGGTTCACAGTAAAGAAGTCAGGAGAGAGCTGAATGAGCTGGGAAGACAGGGAGGAGGCCACTGCACATCTCAATAGTGAATTTTAACAGAATACATCTACCTTAACTTCACCAAGGAACAATGTATCAGATATCTTCACCTCGTCAAGGAGGCAGACACTGAGCTGTGTCATCTATTTCAGCCACTGTAGCCTCCCAGTCCTGCCCAAAGATTTGCAGGTCAGGTGGATTGGATATGCTAAATTGCCCTTAGTGTCCAAAAAATGTTAGGTGGGGTTACAGGGATAGGGTTGAGGTGTGGGGATAGGGTGGAGGTATGGGCTTAGGTAGGGTGCTCTTTCCAAGGGCCGGTTCAGACCCGATGGGCTGAGTGGCCTCCTTCTGCATTGTAAACTCTATGGGCGGGATTCTCCCTTTCCCGGCGGGGTGGGCAGTCCCGGCACGAGGTGTGGCGTGAACGACTCGGGTATCGGGCCGCCCGGAAGGTGCAGAATCCTCCGCACCTTCAGGGGCTAGGCTGGCTTCGGCGTGGTTGGCGCCGCGCCAGCCAGCGTCAAAGGGCTTGGCGTTGTGCCAACTGGCGCCGAAGGGCCTCGGCCGGCCGTCGCGAGTTGGCACATGCGCGGGAGCGCCAGCATGTGCTGGGGTCATCCCAGCGCATGCGCAGGAGGGTTCGTCTCCGCACCAGCCATGGCGGAGGTTCACAGCAGCCGGTGCGGAGGGAAAGAGTGCCCCCACGGCACTCAATTACAACTCAATTCCATCTGCATTTAATGCTGAACAAGAATAATTAAGAATCGCCATCTATGTTTGTTTACCTATCCTATCACTTCGACAAAATGTGCTCCCTGCGTATATCCACTGACAACTCTTCAGAGAGCTAGGTCAGCGGCCTTAACCAGATTTGAACCTTAAGAATTTGGCTGTAGTCGATCCACACTGGTCCAGCAGTGGGGTTGACAAGAGCACTGGCAGAGTGGGCGGAGAGGGTTCAGGCATGCTATCCCTCGGACTTCACCTCTGTACTTCTCCAACTCTGTGAGAAAGCAGAGTGCAGGGGTTACGGGCGCTCTGGAAGCTCCGGTCAGTACTGCTCCCATGCTGGGTGGAATAGCCTCTGTGCCCTGTGACAAGCTGGAACAAGTTGGAGCTTTGAACCACTGCACGCAATCTTACTGACAGACTGTCCAATAAATTTCCTAGCGTGTGCCCATCAGCCTTCTTCAGTAGCTTGGGTCCTTAAAGTCTGCATCCAAGTCCTGTAACAAAGCTAGCATTTAATTGCACCCTCCAGTGAGCTTGCATCAAGGGTGTCAAATCTGTCCCATTCTAAATCCTGTGGACATGTAACCGGTGATTTACCACATGAAGAGCCGCCCGTTAGCCAAATCTCTATCGTGTCAGGAGCTGAGGTGGTGCTGGTGAAGCTGAGATCAAGGGAAACTGCCACACCTGAAAGGCTGGCCGACTCTCCTCAAGCAGTAAGGTTATGTCCACATCTTCAGCACTTGAAAGGGCAACAAGGATTACATTTGATATGACGCTGTAGCAGAGAAAGATCTGTTGTTTCTGAAAGAAGCTGAGATTGTCTTGTAGAGTGGGTAAGGTGAGATAGAGATATGAAGGGAAAAAGATAGAGGGTGGGATTCTCTCACCCCGAGGCCTGGCCGTAGAATCAGTGGAACCGGCGCGAATCGCGCCAGGCCGCCCCGACGCCAGTCCGCTGATTCTCCGGTGAGTGTAGAATCGGCGCCATTGGCGCCAGCACAGTCGGCGTAGCGCCGGTCAGGGGCTGCTCTACTGGGCCCCCCCGGCATTCTTGACCTGGGATGGGCCGAGCGGCCACGTTAATAAAGCTGAGTCCCGCCAGCGCCGTTCACACCTGCTCTGACTCGGCGGGACCTCGGCACGCATGCATCTGGGGCGGCCTAGTGGGGGTGGAGGGGGGTCTGACCCTGGGGGGGGGGGGGGGAGGCCTTCTGCTGTGGCCTGGCCCGGGATCGGGTCCCACCGATCGGCGGGCCGGCCACTCGGGCTGGGGGCTTCTTTTGTTCCACGCCAGTCCCTGTCGCCTTACGCCATGTTGCGTCGGGGCCAGCGCGGAGAAGGGAGCCACTGTACATGCGCGCATTGGCGCCAGTCCCACTGCGCATGCGCACCCGCGACGCCCGTTTGACGCCGGGAATCAGCAGCTGGAGTGGCGTGGGTCGCTCCAGTGCCGTGCTGGGCCCTGTAGGCGTCAGTATTTCTGCTCCTGAGGGTATGTTGACGCCGTCAAGAAACGCAACGGCGTTTACAACAGCGTCAACACTTCGCCTCAGGATCTGAGAATCCCGCCCAGAGTGTGAAGAAATGCTGCATTTTGTACCCTCCAGCATTGCCAGTCACCATGGTTATTCCTCTCACCGTGTCTGTGACTGTCAACATGTTCTCAAGGGTAGGGGCTTATGTGGATTCAGTCTTCTCTGGCTTTCTGCCGCGTATCAAGATAGAAGGGAATGTTGTGATTTTCTTTGAGAATATGCCTCTCATGGTTAAATAGTTTATATGTTGTCTGGCAGATGGTGGGTGTGAATGAAGTGAGGATTGGAAAAATGGTGAGAGTAAGGGGCACAGACCAAGTGAATAGGAGGAGAAGGAGGTAACGTGGTGTGAGCTATTGGTATTAGGGTGGTATGCAGTAAAGAAGAGTTTGTGCATTGTGAGGTCGAAGCTGGTGGAGGTGTGAGCAGAGAGCAGTTAATGACAGGTAAGATTCTGACCTTGACAACTTTGCTCAGGTCATTGAATTTTTATCTGCATTACAGCCATTTCGAGGAGCTACATTTCCGGCATTAACATTAACATCCCCTGAAACCTTTTCCGATTGGTGATGGAGGACTTTCTGCATTCTGCAGCGATCATCCTGCCCCTCCTCCTGCTGACTGCTTGGACTAGAGTTTCCAAAGCTGCAACGTAAACTCTGAAAGTCCTTTTAATAATTCTTCCATCCATTTTAAACCTGCTGTCGTAACCAGTGTGCACCTTTCCTTTAAGACGTTCTGACTGCCTTTATGTAACTTCAGTGAATCTCAATTCCCCCCCCCCCCCCCCCCCCCCCCCCCCCCAATTGGGCATGCAGCCAATATACAGCACCAGTCATTCTAGCTGCATGTCTGACTCAAAATGAGCTGGCAGCACCAATTTACCATGGTCCCTGCAGCCATATGAACAGGCGCCTGCAGTGCCCACCTAGTATAATTTAACCTATTTAGTTGTAAAATGACAATTGTTCAATCTATTTAAACTAATGTAATTACCCTGTTTTTTTTCTGTGAACTGTAGTCTGGTAATTTGCACTCAGCGGGAACCTTATTGTAATTTTTCACCTCTGCTCTTTCAATCAGGTACCCAGTTCCATGTTCCCAATGTTATCCCATTGGTTTTGTCAACCTATTTGATGCAAATTTGAAAAGAGACTCGGGTACAGCAGGAAACAAATAATATAACATCCACAATAAGGAATTTGTCATAAGTGACACATCACAATTCGAGTTAAACAAAAGCATTAGCAGTTTAAAAAAAATTAATTCATGGGTCATGGATGTCATTGGCTGAGGCAGCATTTATTGCCCGTCCCTAATTGCCGTTCAGATGTGTTATGGGCCAGGGTTTAGAGAACCCCAAAGTGTATCATGGAGTTCACCTGACCCACAACTTTTAATAGATTGTGGTATGGGGAGCACACGGCCCACTCTACAGGTGTGGTACAGCAGAAATGGAAAAGTATTTTTTAAAGCAAAACAATGTTTATTCTATGAACTCAAGTTAACCTTTTTAAAACATACAGTGAACATCTTAGCAACCATTCATTCAAATACAACCCCCAAAGAATACAACACTAAGAAACAGAAGCACATTAGGTTTACATTCACTACTGAGAGCAGCTTTTAGTTTTAATTCACCAAAGGATCGATTTACATTCGTTAGATTACAGAGGGAGACTCTAATACACCTTCTGGCTGTGACTGCAGCGATCCAGCTCTGAAAACGAAACTAAAACACACCCTGCAGCAAACAGCCTAAAACGAAAGTAAAATGCTGACAGACAGCCCAGCTCCACCCCCTCTCTGACATCACTGCAGTAATAAACACCCATTTCTTAAGGGTACTCTCATTACAGATATTTTTATACACACCCAGCTTTAAACACCCATTTCTTAAAGGTACTCTCACATGACGCCTCCCCCCAAGAAAAAAAAAACCCATCAACTTCAAGATGGTTTCATTTTTCACCTTTTCACCATCCTTTAAGAAATGCACACAGTAAATATACTTTATCATTTCAAAAAACAACACATGCAAACAGGTATAATAATATAGTCCATTTTTCTTTCTGCCTCCAAGTGAAATCCTTCTTGATTGACAGTCTCTTTGAACAAGAAGGTCTCTGCACGATCCGTCCATTCCTCTACGCCTCGGCATTTTTCTTTGATGTCAGATACTTTAGTTCAATCATGTGTTGGGGAATTACAGTCCCTTGTAATTCTCCAACACATGAGCATTGGTTATCACAACTTTCGGGCCGTCAAATGCCTGTTGAAAGTCCGCTGCCAATTGAAATTTTGAACTTTCTTCAGCAAGATAATCAGTGGAGCAATCACGCTACAAAACCTTTGCACAAATGTTCGATCAAATCCACTCCTGCCAAGAAATCACATTATTTCCCTTCATCTTGAGGGTATTGAAAGCTTCTCAATAACTGTTGGTTTCACATCCCGTGTGACCATTCGGCCCTGTCCGATTGTATGGCCAAGGAAAGTGACTTGGGCTTTACCAAATTCACTTTTGGCTAGGTTTATCACCAAACCCGCCTCCTGAAGTTGATCGAATAACTCCATCAGATGTTTTAAATGATCTTTCTATGTCTGGCTGAAAATTACCAGATCGTCGATGTATACCGCACAATTGGGTAATCCTGAAATGACTTTGTTAGTTAACCGTTGAAATGTGGCTGGGGCATTTTTCATACCAAATGGCATAACTTTGAATTGGTATATACCATCTGGAGTCACAAAAGCTGAAATCTCCTTCGCCCTTTCGGATAAAGGTACCTGCCAGTAACATTTAAGTAAATCCAGTTTGGAAATAAAAGCTGATTGTCCCACTTTCTCAATGCAATTCTCCAAACGTGGGATAGGATAAGAGTCTGTTCTTGTCCTGCATTAACCTTTCTATAGCCCACACAGAACCATTGGGTACCGTCCGGTTTAGGTACCATCACTATGGGTGAGCTCCATTGGCTGCAACCCACTTCAATTATATCATTTTTAAGCATACTCTCAATCTCTTTGTTAACCTGTGCCAATTTTAAAGGGTTAAGTCTGTATGGATGTTGTTTGATTGGAACAGCATTTACCACATCTCCATCATGTATAGCCATTTTAGTACTTCCCAATTTATCTCCACAAATATGCCCATGTGATATCAATAACTCTTTCAGGTCAGTTCGTTTTTCCTCTGGAAGGTAACTCAACAATTTATCCCAATTTTTAAGAACATCCTCGTTTTCCAATTTAATTTGAGGTATGTCAAATTCACAGTCATCTGGATTTGGTTCGTCACTTTGAGTTAGAATCATGAAAACCTCCTCCTTTTTCTCTCCTTCCCTTTCAAATATTCACATGACACACTCGGTGAGTCTTCCTTCTATCTGGTGTTTTTACCACATAATTCACCTCACTTAATTTCCTTTCAATCTGGTAAGGTCCACAAAACCTAGCTTTTAAAGCCTCACCTACCACTGGTAACAACACTAAAACTTTATCTCCACTGGCAAAACTACGAACTTTGGATTTCTTGTCTGCTACCCGTTTCATCACATTTTGTGCAACTTTTAAGTGTTGTCTAGCCAATTCACCTCCTCTGTTTAATCATTCCCTAAAATTTGACACGTAATCCAATAATGTAATTTCCGATTTCTCCCTCACCAATTTTTCCTTAATCGATTTAAGTGATCCTCTTACCTCATGACCATTTTTGGTCATGAGGTAAGAGGTCAAAAGGACTGAATTTGGTTGACTCATTAGTTGCATCCCTAATTGCAAACAGTTCGAATGGAATTCCTTTATCCCAATCCTCTGGATAATCTTGACAATAAGCCCTCAACATTGTCTGTAATGTCTGATGCCACCTTTCTAACACTTCCTGCGATTCTGGATGGTACGCAGTTGATTTAAATTGTTTTATTCCTAAGTTATCCATAACTTCTTTGAATAACCTTGAAGTAAAATTCAATCCTTGATCCGGTTGTATTTCTGTGGGTAGTCCATATCTAGTAAAGAATTTAAGTAACTCATCCACAATCTTTTTTGCTGTAATATTCCGTACTGGAATGGCCTCTGGAACCTAGTAGACACATCCATTATCGTCAAAAGATATTGATTCCCACTTTTTGTTTTAGGAAGCGGTCCTACACAATCAATTAGGACCCTTGTAAAAGGTTCCTCAAATGCTGGAATGGGTATTAAGGGTGCTGATTTTATCACTGTTTGAGGTTTCCCTATCACTTGACATGTGTGACATGATTTTTAAAAAAAATAAACATTTTATTGAGGTATTTTTGGTATTGTAACAACAACAAAATAAACAATGTACATGAAACTATAAACATAGTGCAACAGCCATCTCCCTTCCTTACAGGTCCCACCTTTATTAACCCCCTACTCTAAGCTAAACTACCCACCCCCCCTTCTGCTGATGATTAATTTTCCGCGAAGAAGTTGACGAACGGTTGCCACCTCCGGGCGAATCCTAATAGTGATCCTCTCAAGGCGAACTTGATTTTCTCCAAACAGAGAAAGCTAGCCATGCCCGACAGCCAGGTCTTCAACTTCGGGGGCTTTGAATCCCTCCAAGCTAATAGTATCCGTCTCCGGGCTACCAGGGAAGCAAAGGCTAGAACGTCTATTTCTGTGGATAGTCCATATCTAGTAAATAATTTAAGTAACTCATCCACAATCTTTTTCGCTGTAATATTCTGTACTGGAATGGCCTCTGGAACCTAGTAGACACATCCATTATCGTCAAAAGATATTGATTCCCACTTTTTGTTTTAGGAAGCGGTCCTACGCAATCAATTCTCTTCCTGGATTCCTGGATTCCCGGGTCTTCCGACACCCCGAAAATCGCCACCTTTGGACTCAGTGCCACCCTTGTTTTTAACACCATGGACATGACAGCCCAGTTACCAGCGGTGTACCACAGCAATCAATGTTGGGTCCTCTGCTATTTGTGATTTTTATCAATGACTTGGATGATGGAGTTGAAGGTTGGGTTAGTAAATTTGCTGATGGAAACCAAGATTGGTGGAGTAGTGGATAATGTGGAGGGCTGTTGTAGGCTGCAAAGAGACATTGATAGGATGCAGAGCTGGGCTGAAAAGTGGCAGATGGAGTTTCACCCTGATAAGTGTGAGGTGATTCATTTTGGTAGGACAAATTTGAATGCGGATTATAGGATTAACGGCAGGGTTCTGAAGAATATGGAGGAGCAGAGCGATCTCAGAGTTCATGTCCATAGATCTCTGAAAGTTGCCACCCAAGTGGATTGAACCGTGAAGAAAGCCTATAGCGCGTTAGCATTTATTAACAGGGGGATTGAGTTTAAGAGCCGTGAGGTTATGCTGCAACTGTACAAGACCTTGGTTAGACCACACTTGGAGTATTGTGTGCAGTTCTGGTCACCTCATTGTAGGAAGGATGTGGAAGCATTGGAAAAAGTGCAAAGGAGATTTACCAGGATGCTGCCTGGATTGGAGGGTAGGTCTTCTGAGGAAAGGTTGAGAGAGCTAGGGCTTTTCTCATTGGAGCGAAGGAGGATGAGAGGTGACTTAATTGAAGTGTATAAGAAGATGAGAGGGATAGAGTGGATGTTCAGCGACTTTTTCTCGGCTGGATGTAGCTGTTACAAGGGGGCATAACTATAAGGTTCATGGTGGAAGATATAGGAGGGATGTCAGAGGTAGGTTCTTTATTCAGAGAGTGGTTGGGGCGTGGAACGCACTCTCAGCTATGGTAGTGGAGTCGGACACTTTAGGAAATTCAAGCGGTTATTGGATAGGCATATGGAGTGCACTAGAATGATTGGGAGTAGGTTGATTTTATCTTAGTTTCAAACTAGTTTGGAACAACATCGTGGGCCGAAGGGCCTGTACTGTGCTGTACAGTTCCATGTTCTATGTTCTGACATCTGCAAACCACTGCCAAAATCCCCTAAGCTTCAGACATGTCCAGAACATGTGGACATGGTTTGCTGGTCCTCCTGCACATTTTGCACACCTGTCTGATGTGTTAAGTAAGTTGGTTCAACGTTGACTGCAACTGGATGCAGTGAAACTAGAAACAGGCTTCTGACACAGGAGACGGTCCAACACTGTTTTATTGAACTTCCTGATTACTGTACATAGTCTGCTGTAAGTTGACACTCTATTAATCTAACTGATAACCTCCTACTGGCTTGACCAGACTAACACTCTACCTCATGGTGATAGTGCTCACTGGCTTGTGCACTCTTACTATCTCAGTAGCTGTGTCCTGTAGAGAGAGCGAGAGTCTTAATGCCCTGTGTGCTTTATAGTGGTGGTGTCCTGTCTGGTGATTGGTTGTTCTGTGTGTTCATTGGTTATCCTGTGTGTCAATCACTGCCTGTCTGCATCTCATTATATACATGAGTGGATATTATGACATCTCCTCTTTTTGAAGTAAATTTTGGAACGTGGCGATATATATACATGCATGATTATATACAAGTGGTGAGTGAATGAACATATGTACATGGAAAGGTGTCTATCGTGCAGTTACAGAGCAAACCGATCAAAATTTACAAGATTTAAGTCTATAGATTCAGTCTTTGTGGCGGGCGACGAATTCTTGTCGATCGCCTCAGAGGTGGAGGGGGGGACGGCACTTGGACAGGCGGGATTGCTGCCCTGTCGGTGGCCTCATGGAGAGGCGGGATCGCTGCCAGATCGGTGGCCTCGTGGAGCGAGATGACCGGAGGAGGCATGATGACACGCGGAGAAGTGCGGCCAGGCGGTGGACAATAGCTGGGGCTGACCAACCTTCCTCAGGCAACTGGACGCGAACAACATCGGCTGGAGCCAGCGCTGGTAGATCCTTGGCATGGGCATCATACATGATCTTCTGCTGGTCCCTGGATCGCTGCACTTTCTGCAGCACCGTGAGGTGGTCAAGGTCTGGAACATGGATGGCTGGAACATTCGTCCTCAGGTTGCGGTTCATGAGCAGCTGCGCCGGAGACAAACCAGTCGACAGAGGGGTTGCCCTGTATGCCAACAGCACCAGGTTGAAGTCCGAGGCTGAGTCTGCAGCCTTGCACAGCAACCGCTTGACAATATGGACCCCTTTTTCGGCCTTTGTGTTTGATTGCGGGTTATGGGGACTGGATGTGATGTGACTGAAGTGATAGGATCGTGCAAAGTCGGACCACTCTTGGCTGTAGAAACATGGGCCGTTGTCACTCATTACTATGAGTGGTATGCCGTGCCTGGCAAACGTCTCTTTGCAGGCTTCAATCACTGACTTGGACGTGAGGTCCGACAGTTTCACCACTTCCGGGTAGCTGGAGAACTAGTCGACCAAGAGCACAAAATCATGCCCATTTGCGTGAAAGAGGTCTATCCCCACCTTGGACCACGGAGAAGTCACAATCTCGTGCTGTTGCAGTGTTTCCTTGGGCTGAGCTGGTTGAAACTTCTGGCATGTTGTGCCGTTGAGGACCGTGTTGGCAATGCCCTGGCTAATGCCAGGCCAGTAGACTGCCTGCCGAGCTCTGCGCCGACATTTTTCGACCCCAAGGTGACCCTCATGGATCTGTCTGAGCACCATGTCTTGCATGCTTTGGGGAATGACGATTCTATCTAGTTTAAGAAGGATCCCCTCGACAACAGTTAACTCGTCCTTAACTGGGGGCACTGCCCCTTTTGCCAGCCATGGGCGAGGTGTTGCATCACGCGCTGCAGTAGAGGATCTTTGGCAGTTACTTCATGTATCTGGACAACTCGTTCATCAGTGGCTGGGAGGTTGCTGGCACACAACTGCACCTGTGCCTCGATGTGGCGAATGAGGTCGCCCGGTTCACACGGCATGGTGATGGATCAGGATAGGGCATCTGCGACGATCAGCTCCTTGCCCGGTGTGTACCCGAGTTCGAAGTCATATCGGCGGAGACGAAGAAGAATTCGCTGCAGCCGAGGTGTCATGTCATTTATATCCTTCTGGATTATGTGGGCTAAAGGCCTGTGGTCTGTTTCCAGCGTGAACTTCGGCAGACCGTATACAGAGTCATGAAACTTGACTATTCCTGTCAGGAGACCCAGACATTCCTTTTCGATCTGGGCATACCGTTGTTCCGTCGGAGTCATGGCCCTGGAGGCATATGCCACTGGAGCCCAGGACGAGGAATCGTCTCGCTGGAGGAGGACGCCCCAATGCCGTCCTTGCTTGCGTCTGTGGATATCTTGGTATCCTTGGTTGGGTCAAAGAACGCCAGTACTGGGGCTGTGGTGAGTTTGGTCTTCAGCTCAAGCCATTCCGCTTGATGTGCGGGAAGCCACTGGAACATTGTAGACTTTTTAACTCGATGCCGGAGGGCCATGTTGTGGGATGCCACGTTGGGAATGAATTTTCTGAGAAAATTTACCATCCCGAGGAAGCAGAGGACCGCCTTTTTGTCCTCTGGTGTCTTCATGATATTGATTGCCAGCACCTTGTCGGTGTCAGATTGCACACCTTGCTGTGAAATGTGGTCACCTAAAAACTTGATAGCGGACCGCCCAAACGCGCATTTGGCCCTGTTGAGCTGGAGGCCATTTTCATGAATCCTCTGGAAAACCTGTTTGAGGCGAGCAATGTGATCCTTGGGCGTCGTGGACCAGATGATCACTTCTTCCACATAGACTCGCATCCCCGCGATGCCCTCCATCATTTGCTCCATTATGCGATGAACTACTTCGGAAGCTGATATGATACCAAAAGGCGTGCGGTTGTAGCAGTACCTGCCGAACGGAGTGGTAAAAGTGCACAGCTTCCGACTGGACTCATCCAGCTGAATTTCCCAGAAGCCACGGGAGGCGTCCAGCTTGGTAAAGAATTTGGCGTGAGCCATCTCACAGGTTAATTCTTCACTCTTCGGGATCGAGTAATGCTCTCGTATGATGTTGCGATTCAGGTCTTTGGGATCAATGCAAATGCGGAGTTCGCCAGAGGGCTTCTTGACGCAGACCATGGAGCTGACCCAGTCTGTGGGTTCCGTGACCTTTGAGATGATGCCCTGGTCTTGGAGTTCTCGTAGCTGCGTTTTCAGACGATCCTTAAGAGGAGCCGGCACCAGACGTGGTGCATGAATGACACGGGTGGCATTCGGCTTGAGCAATATCTTGTAGCGATATGGGAGCGTGCCCATCCCATCAAACACACTGTGGTATTGTGTGAGAATGTCGTCTATCTCAGCCTGGAGATTCGCATTGGGCGAGGCTGTCGCCGGTGTCGAGGCCATGGCATGAACTCGCTGTACCAGATTTAGGAGTTTGCATGCGCGAGCACCGAGCAGGGATGCCTTGTTAGGCCGGACGATCTCAAATCTCAACGTCGCCTTGATTGCCTTGTGAGAGATACCTAGCTGACACGACCCACTGGCAGCTATGGCATGACCATTGTAGTCAAGGAGCTGGCAGGCTGGTGGAAGAATGCTCGGTTGGTGTCGGATGCTGTCGAGGTCCGACTGTGACTTGAGGTTCGCAGACGCGCCAGTGTCCAATTTAAATCGGATGCGAGACTGGTTGACCGTGATGACGGCAAACCACTCGTTGTCAGGATCCACAGAGGATCGAAAGGCGGTTGGCAGGCACGGTAGAGACCAACTCGCGTGTGGTGATGATGCCCACCCGATATGGAGACTCGAGGCAGTCCGCATCGGGGTCCGTTGGGCTGTCTGGATCAGAATCCTGCATGCCTTGTTGTATGCAGCGGACATGTCTGCCCTGCAGCTGGGATCGCTGGCTGTTGTTCGGTGGAGAGGACCTGCAGAAGGCCGTGTAGTGGCCAGGCTTTCCACACTGTAGACATCACCTGCCTTTGGGTGGACATTGCCGCTTTAAATGGGCGGAGCCACAATTCGGACATGTCATGACGCTGACGTCAGCACGTTCTGTGCGCCATCGCGCATGCGCAGTGTGGTCGGCCAACGTTCGCGAATGAGCCTCAGGGTCTTTGGCCTGGTTGTTATGTGTCGTGTGTGTTCATTGGTTATCCTGTGTGTCAATCACTGCCTGTCGTGAGTCGATATTATGACACTGTCTTCCACCCCAAAGAATCTGCTCATCCGGTCCACTGTCACGTGAGCCCGATGAATGACCTTGAATTGTATCAGGCTGAGCCTGGCACATGTTGCGGACGCGTTGACTCTACTCAACGCGTCCGCCCATAAACCATCCTCTGTCTCACCTCCCACCTCCTCCTCCCACTTGCGCTTCAGCTCCTCGGTCTGCGTCTCCTCTGACGCCATAAGTTCCTTGTAAATGTCTGAGACGCTCCCTTCTCCTACCCACCCTCTGGAAACTACCCTGTCCTGAATCCCCCTTAGTGGTAGGAGTGGGAAGGTTGACATCTGTTTACGTAGGAAGTCCCGCACCTGCAGATACCTGAATTCATTTCCCCTCGCCAACCCAAACTTCTCCTCCAGCGCCCTCATACTCGGAAATCTCCCCTCTATAAACATATCCCCCATCCTCTCAATCCCTGCTCTCCGCCACATCCGGAACCCCCCATCCATACTTCCCGGGGCAAACTGGTGATTATTACAGATTGGGGACCAGACCGATGCTCCCTCTGCTCCCACATGTCTCCTCCATTGCCCCCAGACTCTCAGGGCCGCCACCACCATGGGGCTGGTGGAGTACCGTGCCGGCAGGTAACGGCAGAGGTGCAGTTACCAATGCCCCAGATTGGTGCCCTTGCTTGAAGCCGCCTCCATACACTCATGCCGACCCCTCCCCCAACACCCACTTCCTGATCATGGCTATATTCGCCGCCCAGTAATAATTACTAAAATTTGGAAGCTCCAGCCAGCCCTCTCCCCGACTCCGCTCAAGCATTACCTTCCTTACCCGCGGGGTCTTACCCGCCCAAACAAAGCCAGAGATCACTTTGTTGACCCGTTTAAAAAAGGACCGCGGAATAAAGATGGGGAGACATTGAAACACGAATAGGAATCTCGGGAGGACCGTCATCCTCACCGTCTTCACCCTCCCAGCTAATGACAAAGGGAGCGCGTCCCATCTCCGAAAATCGTCCTTCATTTGGTCTACTAGTCGGACCAGATTTAATTTATGCAGCCGGTCCCATTCCCGCGCCACTTGAATGCCTCGGTACCTAAAGCTTCCCCCTATTAATCTAAACGGCAGCTCCCCCAATCGCCTCTCCTGTCCCCTCGCCTGGACCGCAAACATCTCACTTTTCCCCATATTTAGCTTACACCCTGAACACCGGCCAAATTCCCCTAGAATCCTCATAATTTCTTCCATCCCCTCTAATGGGTCCGATACATACAGAAGTAGGTCGTCTGCATAGAGCGAGACTTTGTGCTCCACTTTATGCACGTGTGAGTAGAAGGAGAACTCTTTCACCCTCGGCTGCCCAAATCTCCATGGGTCCACCCCCCATCTGCTCCATGAACCCTTTTAGTTCCTTTGCCATTGCTGGCACCCAGCCTGTTTTCGAGCTTGACCGGTCCAAGCCAGGGTCAATAACTGTGTTGAAGTCCCCTCCCATGACCAACCTGTGCGAGTCCAGGTCCGGTATCTTCCCGAGCATCCTCTTTATAAACTCCACATCATCCCAATTTGGCGCATACACATTTACTAATACCACCTGCGACCCCTCCAGTTTCCCACTGACCATAATATACCGACCTCCCACATCCGAGACTATTCTACCCGCCTCAAACACCACCCGCTTATTGATCAGGATCGCGACCTCTCTAGTTTTTGAGTCTAGTCCTGAGTGAAAGACCTGACTGACCCAGCCTTTCCTCAATCTAATCTGGTCAGTTACTCTAAGGTGCGTCTCCTGCAACATTACCACGTCCGCCTTCAGTCCCCTAAGATGCGCGAACACACCTGCCCTCTTGACCGGCCCATTTAACCCTCGAACATTCCAGGTGATCAGCCTAGTTGGGGGGCTTATTGCCCCCCCCCTTCGCCGATCTGCCATCCCCTTTTTTGGGCCCGTCTCCAGCCCATGCTCCGCACCTCCACCGGTCCACCCCCAGACAGCCTCCGCCCCCAAACTCCTCTCTGTCCCTTAGCCCAAGTCCCTCCACCAGTAACAACACTCTGTAACCCAACCATTTTAATAAACCGAACATATGCACCACCCCCACCCACTGCACTTCCGTGAGCTAGCGCGCCCAGCTAGCTTGGTGGCCCCCATCCCTGGTGCCGGATAGTCTCCCACCTATTGTTTCCTGCCCACCCTCCTCCCCGTTCATACAAACATACTCCAACATCAAACAATCCCCACACAATTGCCCGACAGAAAAACACCAAGATCTAAACAAGCACACTTCCATCCCCAACAGTGAAAATGAAAACCTTAACTCACTCAGCTCTACCGTTGGTACCAAATCAATGCAAAAGCCATTACAAACAGCTTCCACAAAACGAAAATGTGTGACATGATTGACAAAATTTAACTACATCTTTATGTAGTCCAGGCCAATAAAAATGTTTTTGGATTTTAGCTTGAGTTTTTCTTATTCCCAAATGACCTCTCACTGGTACCTCATGTGCAACTCGCAACACTTCCTTTCTATACCCTACCGGCAATACTACTTAATGAACTTCTGCCCACTTTTCATCCGCCTGCTTATGTGAAGGTCTCCATTTTCTCATCAAAATATCACTTTTACAGTAATAACACTGGTATACATTCAGATTCCTCTGCCGTGTATGCTTTCTGATACATCCGTTTTATTTCTACATCTTTCTGTTGTAACTCCACCAATTTTCCTGAACTAAAAATACCTGCCTCATCCTCCACCTGTTCTTGTTCTTTTTCAACCATCTGACCAAAAATCGTTTCTGATAATTGCACTTCAACGTCATCTTCACTCTTTGATTTCTCCTCTTGTCTTAACCTGTGACTTTGCGACCTTGTTACTACACAATCCGGAAAAATCCCAGGATACTCATCCTTCAACACTTCAGTTGTCTGATTTTCCACTGGCTTATCCACCACAGTAGGCATCACTCCCACCTGCGATCCAGCTATATCCACCCAAGATAAACTGTATTCCTGGACAAGATAGTTTCTCTGTTACTCCTACTACCACTTCACCACTCTTCACTGGACTTTCCAACCTTACCTTTATATAATGGAACACTACTCCCCTCACCCTGAATTCCACATATTACCACCTTTTCTGGCAACATTCTTCCCAGACTACATAACTCCTCATCTCTTACCATTAAAGATTGACTAGCTCCCGTATCTCTTAAAATTGTGACTTCTTTACTGCTCCTCCTGATACACATGAGTAAACTTTACCTACACAAGTAAATTCTTTAAAGAGATCTGGCACCTTCTTATCAATCACCTTTTGATCAGGCTGTACAATCTTTTGCACCTCCTTCGCTTCACTTGGGCTTTCCTTTACCACTTTCACAAACCCCACTGTCTTATCCTGTTTTACCACATCAGCCTTCCCAGTGCTTTTCTTCAACCACCAACACTGTGACTTTACATGGCCTAGTTTATTACAGTGAAAACATTTGAAATTTTTCATTTCTTTTCCACCCTCCTGGATTTCTTTTTTAATCTGAGGTACACTCTTCTTATTATCTCCCATCAGATCACCTTTACCTTTACCACTTGAGTATTTTTCATATCCCCAGTTTCTATCCCTCACAGGCTGAAACTGATGTCAGAAACCAAGCTTTGATTTATGAACTAATTCATAATTATCTGCCATTTCACCGGCTAATCTCACAGTTTTAACCCTCTGCTCTTCCACATGAGTTCTCACTAGATCAGGAATTGAATTTTCAAATTCCTCCAACGGCATAATTTCTCTGAGAGCTTCATACATTTGGGCTATTTTCAAAGCCCTTATCCCCCTGTCAAAATTACTTTGTTTGAGCCTTTCAAACTCCATGTATGTTTGACCAAATTCTATCCTTAAATTTCTAAACCTTTGTCTGTAGGCTTCAGACACTAGTTCATATGCACCTAAAATGGATTTTTTCACCTCCTCATACATCCCAGATACCTCCTGCGGTAGTGATGCAAACTTCACTAGCCCTATCTACCAGCTTTGTTTGAATCAGTAATACCCACATGTCCTGTGGCCATTTCATTTGTTTAGCTACCTTCTCAAATGAAATAAAAAAGGCTTCCACCTCCTTCTCATCAAACTGTGGCAATGCTTGGACATATTTAAATAGATCCCCACCAAGCCTTCGACTTTGACACCCTTTCTCACTATCCTCATCACTATCAACCAACTGTACATTTCCCTTTACATCTGCCAATTTTAACTGACTGTCATGTTTCATGGCCATTTTCTGAAGTTCAAACTCTCTCTTTATCTTTTTCCCTGATCTGTATCTCCCTTTCTCTTTCTTTTTGTTCTGCTAGGGCTATTCTTTCTGTTTTCCTTTCTTCTCTCTCTTTTTCCTCTCTCTCTCTTTCTCTTTCTTTTTCCTCTCTCTCTCTTTCGTATTCAAGCTGCTTTAATTCTTTTTCATGTTCCATTTGTTTAATTTGTAACTGAATTTTTGCCATTTCCAGTGAGTCAAACTGTGTCTCGGGCAACTTTAAATGCTTAGCCACCGTCATAATGACCTCACCTTTTTGCATTTTGTCAGGTAATGTTAACTGCAATGTTTTTGCCAAATCTAACAGTCTGCTTTTAGTCTCTGTCCATAAGGTACAGCATTTGACCGTCTCCACCCCCAAAAACTTCATAGCCTCTGAAAGAGCCATTGTCCACAACACACTCCCCACTTAATCTAGAATACCACACCTGAAAAGCAACCACAATATGCTCACCCCTCACTGTCTTTAGGTTCACGAATCCTATCCAATAGATAGACTTTCATCCGGCTTGAGCCACCAATTTGTTATGGGCCAGGGTTTAGAGAACCCCAAAGTGTATCATGGAGTTCACCTGACCCACAACTTTAAATAGATTGTGGTATGGGGAGCACACGGCCCACTCTACAGATGTGGTACAGCAGAAAAGGAAAAGTATTTTTTAAAGCAAAACAATGTTTATTCTATGAACTCAAGTTAACCTTTTTAAAACATACAGTGAACATCTTAGCAACCATCAATTCAAATACAACCCCCAAAGAATACAACACTAATTAATCCTTAATAACTTCCCAAACAACATCCAGAAGACAAAAGAAACACTTTTTAACAGAAGCACATTAGGTTTACATTCACTACGGAGAACATTTATAATTCTGAATTCACCAAATGATCAAGAGATAGCAGTTATTAGTTTCATAGAACATTACAGCGCAGTACAGGCCCTTCGGCCCTCGATGTTGCGCCGACCAAATCACCAAAGGATCGATTTACATTCTTTAGATTACAGAGGGAGACTCTAATACACCTTCTGGCTGTGACTGCAGCTATCCAGATCTAAAACAAAACTAAAACACACCCTGCAGCAAACAGCCTAAAACGAAAATAAAAAGCCCAGCTCCACCCACTCTCTGATATCACTGCAGTAGTAAACACCTATTTCTTAAAGGTACTCTCACTACAGATATTTATATACACACCCATTTATAAACACCCATTTCTTACAGGTACTCTCACATCATAGATGGCAGTTAAGAGTCAACCACATTATTGTGGATCTGGAGACACATGTGGTTCGGACTGGGTAAGGACAGCAGATTTCCTTCCCTGAGGGACATTAGTGAATGGATGGTGTTTTATGGCAATCAACAATAGCTTTATGGTCATCATGTTTCATTCCAAATATCATTGGAGCCAAATTTCACCATCTTCTATGGTGGGATATGAATCCCAGTCGCCAGAGCATTACCTTGCAAACTCTGGATTTCTAGTCCAGTAATAATACAAACACTCCATTGCCTCCCCAGTCATGGATGTCCATTGCTCTGCATTGACACTGCCCCCTGTCCAGCCTCAATTTTTAGGCTGGTGGGCCCAGGTCACAGCAGGGTTGGGAACTGAAAAATAAACATTTCTCCATCTTGGATGTGAAGGAGGTGTCCTCAATGCCCCTTCAGATTGCAACGTGCTCCCTCTAGGACCTGGAAGCTCCTGTCCTCTTCCTTCTGCCTCCCCCCCCCCCCCCCCCCCCCCCCCCCCAACACCACAATCAACGTCATCCCAACCTCTCAGAGAATCCCCTACCCTCCCACCCACACATTAAGAACAGCTTCGGAACTTAGTTCCAAGCAGAGTGCTGCAATACCTCATCTGGCATTACAGCGCTGTCCCTACAGAACTGACAGCTCTCCAAGATGGGTCTTCCTTCCAAGGCACTGTCAATCAATGCTCAATTAAGTGTACAATGGCAGTGGGCTTCTGAAAGTTGGTGGGAATGGGTTACACGCTGACTCTCTGGATGGCAAATGCCGAGTGCTTGCCAACCAGAATATGCTGTCCATGAAAATCAGAAAATCATCTCTTCGTTTCAGGTGCAAAGAAATATCTTTGCATAGGAACCATAAAACATCTTTAAGACATCTTACACAAAGTTAGAAGCATGTTGACAAATTAACCCAGTGTTTTTCAAACTTTTAGTCCCAGCGAGAGACACAAATTGTTAAAAAGCGCTGAATTAACTCTTTTGGGCAACGCTGATAATGTAGAACCATACTGAAAACTGCAAGCGCGATTTAATGGCCGCGTTGCCTTCCCCAAGTTCAAAATATTTACAACTGCTTTATCTCTGTCCTTTTCTATGGTAATATAAATCTAACTGAATTGTGATCACTATCCTTAGATGGTCGCCAACTGTCACTTCACCCACTTGCCCTTCTTCGTTCCCCAAGACTTGGTCTAGAATTGCATCTCCTCTCGTTGGGTTTGAAACTAATTAGTTGAAAACAATTTCCTGAACAACTGCATGACTTTTTCTCCCTCAGTTCCCCTTATATTGTTTGAATCCCAGTTGATAATGGCATAGTTAAAGTCTCTTACTATTATGCCCTCTTGTTCTTACAGGCAGAAATTTGCCTACATATTTGTTCTTCTATCTTCTTTCCACCATTTGGGGGGCTGTAGTACACTCCCAGTAGTGTGACTGCGCCTTTTTTTATTTTTAAACTCAACCCATAATGGGTTTGTTGACCCATTTAGTATTTTATCCCTTCTCACAACTGGAATTGATTCTTTAACCATTAGTGCTACTCCCACTCTTTTTTAATCTCCCACTTTATCATGTCTGAAGACTCTATAACCAGGGATATTGAGCTGCCAATTTTGCCCCTCCTTTAGCCAGGTTTTGTTATAGCAATGACATCCTGCTGCCATATGCTCTTCACTCATCTACCTTGTTTGTATTACTCCTTGCATTGAAATATAACCAGTTTAACCCTGTCAACCTCCCTTTCTGGTCACTTTTTAAACGTTGCTTCTCCTGTAATTCCAAGTCTATCACTACATCTTCCACATCACAAACTAATGTTCTACCTCCATTTTCTTGATCTGAACCTGACCTCTCTGATCCTACTCCCCCCCCCCCCCCACACACACACTAACAATCTTTATTTGATTGCTGGAAGCAAGTCACAAGTAGCAAAGCCACAATAAAAAATGAAGGAGCACAATTCCTTTCAGCTAACCACAGAATCAAGAATCTCCAAATGGATTGCTCAACTGCCAAAGTCAGCAATACCAGAATCACCCAAGTTAACGGCTGCAATGCTTCACCACCTACTTCTCACGAACAAGCCAAAGACTGATTCCGATATCTTTTTAACCTTTTATTTTTGGACTCACTTCTTGGGCGCCATTCTCCGACCCCCCAGCGGGTCGGAGAAAGGCCGTTGGCCGCCGTCAATCCCGCCCCCGCGGTTGCCGAAGTCTCCGGTACCGGATATTCGGCGGGGGCGGGAATCGGGCCGCGCCGGTTGGCGGGCCCCCCCGCTCGATTCTCCGGCCCGGATGGGCTAAAGTCCCGCCAAGAAATTGCCTGTCCCGCCGGCGTACATTAAAGTACCTATTTACCGGCGGGACAAGGCGGCGTGGGCGGGCTCCGGGGTCCTGGGGTGGCGCGGGGCGATCTGACCCCAGGGGGTGCCCCCACGGTGGCCTGGCCCGCGATCGGGGCCCACCGATCTGTGGGCGGGCATGTGCCGTGGGGGCACTCTTTCCCTTCCGCCTCCGCAACGGTCTCCACCATGGCGGAGGCGGAAGAGACTCTCCCCACTGCGCATGCGCGGGAAACTGTCAGCGGCAGCTGACGCTCCCGCGCATGCGCCGCCCCGAATGTCATTTCCGCGCCAGCTGGCGGGGCAACAAACATCGTTTCCGCCAGCTGGCAGGGCGGAAATCCCTCCGGCGCCGGCCTAGCCCCTCAATGTTGGGGCTCGGCCCCCAAAGGTGCGGAGCATTCCGCACCTTTGGGGCGGCGCGATGCCCGTCTGATTGGCGCCGTTTTGGGTGCCAGTCGGCGGACATCGAGCCGTTTGGGGAGAATTTCGCCCCTCATGTCTAATCTATGTGTATATGTGTTGTATTTTATTACTTTTTCCTTGTGTTTTAATACCTAATAAACTCACTTTTTCATTATCACGAGAAAGCCTCGTTAAATTGACTCCTTTTAAAATATAAATACATTTGGACTGGGAAAAGGCATCCGTGAGGGAAGGGATGTTTTTTAAATTAACAGTATTGTGAACAACCGAGGGGGTTGAATATAGAAGGGAAGCTGATTCATCTCTCCTTCCCCGGGAGCACATGGGGTCGATCCGATGGGGTCTGGTCCGCGATCGGGGTCAACCGATTGGCAGTCCGGCCTCTCCCCTCTCGGGCCTACTTTGCTGCGCGGCCGGCCCCTGAACCCCCACGCTATGTTGCGTCGGGGCCCGCGTGCTGAAGAAGTCCCCCGTGCATGCACGGGTTGGTGCGGTGCCCATTTTACGCCGGGAAGGGAGGCTGGGGCAGGGTGAACCGCTCCAGCACCGTGCTGGCCCCCTGTGGGGGGTCAGAATCAGTAGTCCCTGTGCCCATTTCGCGCCGTAGTGAAACGCGACGGCGTTCATGACGGCGCGAACACTTCGTCTCCATTTTGGAGAATCGCCCCCAATGTGTTTCTGGGACAATTAGGTGAAGTTGTTTTTGAGAAGTTCGATCCCTCAAATAGTTAAAAGATCTAATGAGGCAATAAGCCAACAGACCCAAAATTCTAAAAGTGGTTTGCAGAGGGACATTGAGGATGATTAAATGGATTGAGTAGCGGGAGAGAGATTAAAATTGAAGCAATGGAAATTAGAATTTTAGGAGAAAGAAAAGGAAATGGAAGGAAAGAATGAGATGAAAGACAAGAAGGGGCATGGAGCGAAGGGAGAGGGTCTCAGGAAGGAGGAAGGGGAAGAGAAAGAGGAAAGGGCAGGAGAGGAAAGGACATGAAGAGATGAAAAAGAATTTCAAGACAGAGAGAAGCAAAGGGAGTTTAAACAAAAACAGTTTGAGCTGAGGGGCACGAATCAAAGAGAGACTTTTAGAACAGAACGGGGCACTCTGCATGTTAGACAATGTAGCCATGTTCCGGGAGCGACTCGTGAGATCCTGTGAGGTTGAAAATTTCCCAGACAGCTACGAAAAACAGGCAGACAAACATGCCAGGGTCCGAACCTTTCAGCTAGGAGACTATGTGCTCCTACCTGTCATGATATTCAGGTAAACATCATGGTGCAAACATACATACATACTGATGGACAGATCAACGGACCAATCAATACACACACAACACCACAGCCAATCACAGACAAGAGCATACACACTATAAAATGGGGAACACGACACCTCCCGTCCATTCCAGCAGGAGACAGCTCAGGGCACAGAGCTCACAACACGCCACTCAGACATCTACCATGTGCTGAGTGCCACTCCAAGATAGTGTTAGGAATAGGTCCACAGATTCAAGGGTTATGATCGAACCTCAGTAACCAGTTTACCACTGTAAATAAATGTTAGTAATAAAACTGAGTTGTACCATTCGCAACCGTGTTGGTTCGTCTGTGTAGCAGAGCACCCAACACAACACTACCAATACCACATGAACACTTAAAAGTCTGGTTCAGTGGCCCGGACAGAGTAGCAAAGAAGTTCGGGGAAGTAGACTACCTTATTGAGACCCCAAATTGGGGAATAAAGCAAAGGCTGTGTCATGTCAACATGATGAAGGAATATCACAATGGAGAAAGGGACAAGCAGCTAACGCTCTGGCACTATTGCCACCGACGTGGAGGAGTAAGGTACCACTGGGGATGAATTGGAAGGAGACGTGCGTGAGGCTATTAACTGGCTAACCTATGCAGAGATATTAGACTCCTTGGGCGGGATTCTCTCAGCCCAGGGCCGGGCCGGAGAATCCCCGCAACCGAGCCACGCCGCCCCGACGCCGGCACACGATTCTCCGCAGAGCGGAGAATTGCCGCCATTGGCGCTGGCGTGTTTGGCGCGCCGCCGGTCGGGGACCGTTCTATGTGGCAAGCCCACCGATTCTCGGCCCGGGATGGGCCGAGCGGCTGTACAAAAAAGTTCCGAGTCCCGCCGGCGCTGTTCACACCTGGTCTTACCTGGCGGGAACTCGGCGTGAATGGATTCGGGGGCGGCCTGTGGGGCGGGGGTGGGGTGGGGGGGGGGGGTCTGACCCCGGGGGGGCCCTCCATGATCGGGGCCTACTGATCGGCGGGCCGGCCTCTCGGGCTGGGGGCCTCTTTTGTTCCACACCGGTCCTTGTAGCCCTACGCCATGTTGTGTCGGGGCCAGCGCGGAGCAGGGACCTAACGCGCATGTACGGCAATCGCGCCAGCCCCACTGCGCATGCACAGACCCGCGGCGCCCATCTGACGCCGTGATCGGCAGCTGGCACGGCATGGGTCGCTCCAGTGCCATGCTGGCCCCCTGTAGGGGTCAGAATCATTGCTTCTGAGGCCATGTTGATGCCGTCGAGAAACCCGGCGGCGTTTACAATGGCGTCAACACTTATCCTCAGGATCAGAGAACCCCGCCCCCAGAGTTCCAATCTGCTCTAGTTTCCCTGCTCACCAATCTCAATCCGAACATTTCACTAACATTAACTGTCCTATATTATAAAGAGGTTGTTGAGCAATATTTAAGGAGCAAATTCCTTTCCCCCAAAGAAATAAAAGAGTATCGGGTGTAATTTTCAACTTGCTGTCAGAGGGTAAAACTGGCGTGGTGGATACTGCCCCTGTGTGCGAAACTGCCCAATTTTCATTGACATTGATTTCAATTCAACGCTAAGTCGACTCTCTAAAGTCTGTAATGGATGACCAACCAATGGGATGGGCAAGAAATGTTGGCCGAGCCAGTGACACAAAGGTCCCGTAAAAGAATTTAAAAAAAGACATTTTTACTCTCTGAAAATGATCCTCACCATCTCGAAGAAGATTCATTGGCAAAGGCCTCTCTTTCCATGCAATTCTTTTCAGAAGTCTTTTTCTAGGAATTTTCAATTTTTACAAGAATTGCCTCAAAACAAACACAAGCGAAGAAAAGCAATCAATGTACAACAGGTACAATACAAAACAGCAGTCACCGTAAGAATGGAAGCGAATAAGACTGGATGAATCAGGGACAAAATCTCCATATCCCCTTCTCGGATATTGGACCCGTCTGCACCAAAACAGGAGACAGGCAACTTCACACAGCTCATAGCTTCCAACCAAAATGACAGAAGGAAGAAAACAATATTCCGCGAATCCCAGGAATAAAGGGGAAATCGACTAACACTCACAGTGCAAATGAAACTTTTCTGCAGGCCCTACCCTGAACAGATAGCCCGAACTATAGAATGAAAAGGAGAGGACAAGGCACCACCCAGCATCAATTCTAGCCAAAAAATTCCAGTCTTTCACAGGATAATGCACAGCCTGCCTGGGCCTGACAAAAGAAAGGGAACTAAACAGAATAAAAAAGAGATTAGCTCTCACTGGAGGGACTTTCTTGGAACATAGCGAGTACAGAACTAATCCTGCCAACCTAAACCCTCCACCCCTCCTCCCGCTCCGGCTCTGCTCATCTTTCCCCTCCCCCGCAGGATACATTAGGATAAAGATACTTTGCACAAATCATGAATTCAACATTCAGCTTAACATGATGTAAACTTATTAAATCAGGATAACCCTGCAAACAAACAAATTGACATCGTCAACAAACAACAACATAATTATCAGGAGCAAAGTCCAGGACAACAACTGAGATGCGAGGCAGTAATGAGAATAAAGACTTCTTCACTGGTGCATGAAGCAAGAAGAAATCAAGGATAAAGCAGCATCAAACAGTCAGCACTATTCAGGACCTTCCAAGGATTACAACAGTCAAATCCGCATTGCCTCCAACGTGCCGTCTCAGCCGGACCCAGGCAGCCAACAACCCAGGCTCCAGTGGGGAGCTGACCCTGCGGTCTCAACCATCCCCAACCTCTCTCCACCAACGTCTGAAACAGGGCACCAAAAGGACCAGGGGACGGAAGGTCAACCCAACCCCAAGCCTTGGAGACAGGATTAAATGTGCTCCCTCCATCCACCAAGGACAGTGCTCTCTGTTACAAGAACCTGCGGTGGGAAGAGAATGGGCACTGGATGGGGGGATGGTGGGCACTGGGTGGGGGATGGTGGACACTGGATTGGGGATGGTGAGCACTCAATTGGGGATGGTGAACACTGGTTTGGGGATGATGGGCACTGGTTTGTGGATGATGGGGTGGCACAATGGCTAGCACTGCTGCCTGACAGCACCCGGGTTCCAGGTTTAATTCCGGCCTCGGGTTACTGTCTGTGTGGAGTTTGCACGTTCTCCCCATGTCTGCATGGGTTTCCTCCAGGTGCTCCGGTTTCGTCCCACTGTCCAAAGAAGTGCAGGTTAGGTGGATTGGCCATGCTAAATTACTCTTTCCAACAGGCTAGGTTGGGTTACGGGGATAGGGTGGAGGTGTAGGCTTAAGTAGAGTGCTCTTTCCAAGGGAAGTTGCAGACTTGATGGGCCTTCTGCACTGTAAATTCTATAAATCTCCTTGTGCGCCTCCAATGCCTCCATACAAACGCCTCGCAAGTCTTGGAATTTGGTTTTGACGAACTGCACGCAGAATCGAGACATTCAGACAGATCAACATCATCTCTAGCAGCCATCATCTGTTGGAAAACAATGCACCTTCGGGAAAGAAAGCCTTCCAAAAGCAGCTGTGCCACGAATTAGAAGGCCCCATCCTAACTCCTTCCAGCCACCAAGAATCAACCAGAATTTATGAATTTTGTCTCAACTCAATAGTGCTGAAATATTTTTTATTAATACAAATTTAGAGTACCCAATTCATTTTTTTCCAATTAAGGGGCAATTTAGCGTGGCCAATCCACCCACCCTGCACATCTTTGGGTTGTGGGGACAAAACCCACGCAAACACGGGGAGAAACACGAGCACTGTGGCTTCACAGCGCCAGGGTCCCAGGTTCGATTCCCCGCTGGGTCACTGTCTGTGTGGAGTCTGCACGTTCTCCCCGTGTCTGCGTGGGTTTCCTCCGGGTGCTCCGGTTTCCTCCCACAGTCCAAAGACGTGCAGGTTAGGTGGATTGGCCATGCTAAAAATTGCCCGTAGTGTCCACAAGGGTTGGGAGGGGTTATTGGGTTGCGGGGATAGGGTGGAAGTGAGGGATTAATGTGGGTCGGTGCAGACTCGATGGGCCGAATGGCCTCCTTCTGCACTGTATGTTCTATGTAATATGTAATGTGCAAACTCCACACGGATAGTGACCCAGAGCCGGGATCGAACCTGGGACCTCGGCGCTGTGAGGCAGCAAATGCTAACCACTGTGCCACCGTGCTGCCCCAATAGTGCTGAAATATTGACCAACAAATCTCAGGACATGATACAAACTATGTATGTCAAGAAATGACATATTTCAAATGTGCAAACGGATTTAAAAACGGGTTCAAAGAACCAGAGCTCGCAAAAACACAGCCGCTCCTACGCTCACATCACGTGACGCGGCCCCCCCCCCCCCCCCCCCCCCGCCGTGCACCCTATGAGAGCCGATTGTGCCAGGTAGGTTATTTCTGGGTCTTCAATCCAATTTATTCAAGCATTCTGATATTTGTTATGTTCCAACATCAGAAAAGAAATAGGTGTGCATTTCAGAGGAAGTTGAGCTGACTGTAGGAAGTAATAAAGCATGATGTGTAATATAGGCCACAGCTCAATGAAACCCTTGGGCCGGCACGGTGCACAATGGTTAGCACTACCGCCTCACAGTGCCAGGGACCCGGGTTCGTGTGGTGAACCACTGTAATAGGAGATGTAAGGTAGGCCTGCACTACAGGTTCGCCGGTAGCTCCTGCCGGCTGGCTCCGCCCACGGAGAACTGTATAAATATGCATGACCTCCAGTGCCCTGCCATTTCGCCAGCTGCAGCAGGAGGCCACACATCTGACTGTAATAAAGCCACAGTTGTACCCAACTTTAGTCTTTGTGCAATTGATCGTGCATCAATTTATACAGTCAGATTTTCCACAGAATTCGTATCAGAATTAAGCCCGATCGCCTGCAGCTGGATCCGCACTCGCCCGATGCCAGAAAAGACTTTACTCACTGGCTAGCATGTTTTGAGGCCTACATCAAGGCTGCGGACCCCGAGCCAACGGAGGCTCAGAAGATAAACGTCCTGTACTCCAGACTGAGCTCCAGCGTGTTCCCGTTGATCCAAGACGCCACGAATTACACAAAAGCAATGGAACTCCTGGAGGAACACTACGCGCAGAAGGCGAACACGTTCTTCGCCAGGCATGTACTCGCCACCCGCTCGCAACTACCTGGTGAGTCCATCGAAGACTTCTGGCGGGCCCTAATTCCACTTGTCCGGGACTGTGACTGTCAGGCCGTCACGGCCGCCGAACACGCAAATCTCCTCATGCGCGATGCCTTCGTAACGGGGATTGCGTCGGACCGCATCCAAGAACGATTACTGGAAGGGGCCATGCTCGAACTGGCGGAGATGAAAACCTTGGCGCTCTCCATGACGGTCGCATCCCGTAACGTACAATCGTACCCCTCCCGCCGCGCTGCCCACCCTTCTACTCCTTCCTACCCCCCCTGGACCCCGCCGCCGACCTCCTCAGCTGGGGCACTGCCTTCCCAATACGCCTGCGACGCACGCCAATCCGCGCACCCCGGGGGTCCCCGCTGCTACTTTTGCGGTCAGCAGAAGCACCCCTGCCAACACTGCCCGGCCCGCACTGCAGTTTGTAAAGCCTGCAGTAAAAAGGGCCACTTCGCGGCGGTGTGCCAGACCCGCGCAGTCACTGTGATCGTGCCCGCTATCGCCCCCTCCCCCACGCCAGATGAACAATGGGAGCAGCCATCTTCTCCTCCCGGGTCCATGTGCGACCAATGGGCACCGCCATCTTGTCCCGACCCCACAATGTGCGCACCATGGGCGCCGCCATCTTGTCCCCCACGGGGTCTCCGGACATCGGAACCGCACACACTTGCCACCCGAAGCATCCGATGGCTACCTGAAGCTCGCTTTGATGACGCTGGACCAATCTCGCCCGCACAACCTGGCCACCGCGTCATCGACGGCTAAAATCAAAGGCCACGCGACCTTGTGCCTGCTGGACTCCGCGAGCACCAAAAGCTTCGTTTACCCAGATATGGTAAGGCGCTGCTCCCTCGCGGTCCACCCTGCCAATCAAACGATCTCCCTAGCCTCCGGACCCCACTCCGTCCCGATCCGAGGCTTTTGTACAGTCACCCTCACAGTCCAGTGTGTAGGATTTAGTAACTTCCGCCTCTATGTCCTTCCTAATCTCTGCACTGCACTCCTGTTGGGCCTGGACTTCCAGTGCAACCTCCAGAGCCTCACCCTCAAATTCGGCGGGCCTTTACCCCCCCTTACCGTTTGCGGCCTCGTGACCCTCAAGGTCGATCCCCCCTCTCTTTTTGCCAATCTAACTGCAGATTGCAAGCCCGTTGCCACTAGGAGCAGACGGTACAGCACCCAGGACAAGACCTTCATCAGGTCCGAAGTCCAGCGGCTGCTTCAGGAGGGGAATTATCGAGGCCAGCAACAGCTTCAGGAGAGCTCAGGTGGTAGTGGCTAAAACTGGGGAGAAACACAGGATGGTCGTGGACTAGAGCCAGACCATCAATCGGTACACGCAGCTCGACGCGTACCCCCTCCCACGCATATCTGATATGGTCAATCAGATTGCGCAGTAGCGGGTCTTCTCAGCAATTGACCTGAAATCCGCCTATCACCAGCTCCCCATCCGGAAGTCGGACCGGCCTTCGAGGCGGACGGTCGCCTCCACCACTTCCTTAGGGTCCCTTTCGGTGTCACAAATGGGGTCTCGGTCTTCCAAAGAGAGATGGACCGAATGGTCGACCAGTACGGTTTGCGGGCCACCTTTCCGTACTTAGATAATGTCACCACCTGCGGCCATGACCAGCAGGACCACGATGCCAACGTCGATAAATTCCTCCGCACTGCCACTCTTCTCAACCTGACCTACAACAAAGAGAAGTGTGTGTTCAGCATGACCCGGTTAGCCATTCTCGGCTATATACTCCAAAACGGACTTCTCGGGCCCGACCCCGACCGCATGCGCCCCCTCATGGAACTTCCCCTCCCCCACTGCTCCAAGGCCCTCAAACGCTGCCTGGGGTTCTTTTCCTACTACGCTCAGTGGGTCCCAAACTATGCGGACAAGGCCCGCCCACTCATTCAGTCCACCCAATTCCCACTTGCGGCCAAGGCACAACATGCTTACGCCCGCATCAGAGCAGACATCGCCAAGGCCGGGATGCGCGCAGTGGACGAGTCACTGCTTTTCCAAGTAGAAAGCGACGCTTCCGACGTCGCCCTTGCCGCCACTCTAAACCAGCAGGCAGACCCGTGGCATTCTTTTCCCGCACCCTCCATGCCTCTGAAAATCGACACTCATCTGTCGAAAAGGAGGCCCAAGCTATCGTTGAAGCTGTGCAGCATTGGAGGCATTACCTGGCCGGTAAGAGATTCACTCTCCTTACGGACCAACGATTGGTAGCCTTCATGTTCAATAACACACAGCGGGGCAAGATCAAAAATGATAAAATCTTGCGGTGGAGAATCGAGCTCTCCATCTATAATTACGAGATCTTGTATCGCCCCGGTAAACTCAACGAGCCCCCAGACGCCCTCTTCCGAGGTACATGTGCTAGCGCACAAGTGGACCAACTCCGGGCCCTACACGACAGCCTTTGTCACCCGGGGGTCACTCGATTGTACCATCTGGTCAAAGCTCGCAATCTGCCCTACTCCGTCAAGGAAGTAAGGACAGTCACCAGGGACTGCTAGGTCTGTGCGGAGTGCAAGCCGCACTTCTACCGGCCGGACCGTGCGCGCTTGGTGAAGGCTTCCCACCCCTTTGAACGCCTCAGTGTGGATTTCAAAGGGCCCCTCCCCTCCACCGACCGTAACACGTACATTCTCAGTGTGGTCGATGAGTACTCCAGATTCCCCTTCGCCATCCCATGCCCCGATATGACGTCTGCCACCGTCATCAAGGCCCTCAGCACCATCTTCGCTATGTTCGGTTTCCCCGCCTACATCCACAGTGACAGGGGATCCACATTCATGAGTGATGAGCTGCATCGGTTCCTGCTCAGCAGGTGTATAGCCTCCAGTAGGACGACCATAGAACATAGAACATAGAAAATACAGCACAGAACAGGCCCTTCGGCCCACGATGTTGTGCCGAACCTTTGTCCTAGATTAATCATAGATTATCATTGAATTTACAGTGCAGAAGGAGGCCATTCGGCCCTTTGAGTCTGCACCAGCTCTTGGAAAGAGCACCCTACCCAAACTCAACACCTCCACCCAACACCAAGGGCAATTTGGACATTAAGGGCAATTTATCATTGGCCAATTCACCTAACCCGCACATCTTTGGACTGTGGGAGGAAACCGGAGCACCCGGAGGAAACCCACGCAGACACGGGGAGGACGTGCAGACTCCGCACAGACAATGACCCAAGCTGGAATCGAACCTGGGACCATGGATCTGTGAAGCAATTGTGCTATCCACAATGCTACCGTGCTGCCCTTAAGAACAAATAAATCTACACTATATCATTTTCCCGTAATCCATGTACCTATCCAACAGCTGCTTGAAGGTCCCTAATGTTTCCGACTCAACTACTTCCACAGGCAGTGCATTCCATGCCCCCACTACTCTCTGGGTAAAGAACCTACCTCTGATATCCCTCCTATATCTTCCACCTTTCACCTTAAATTTATGTCCCCTTGTAATGGTGTGTTCCACCTGGGGAAAAAGTCTCTGACGGTCTACTCTATCTATTCCCCTGATCATCTTATAAACCTCTATCAAGTCGCCCCTCATCCTTCTCCGCTCTAATGAGAAAAGGCCTAGCACCCTCAACCTTTCCTCGTAAGACCTACTCTCCATTCCAGGCAACATCCTGGTAAATCTTCTTTGCACCTTTTCCAGAGCTTCCACATCCTTCCTAAAATGAGGCGACCAGAACTGTACACAGTACTCCAAATGTGGCCTTACCAAAGTTTTGTACAGCTGCATCATTACCTCATGGCTCTTAAATTCAATCCCTCTGTTAATGAACGCGAGCACACCATAGGCCTTCTTCACAGCTCTATCCACTTGAGTGGCAACTTTCAAAGATGTATGAACATAGACCCCAAGGTCTCTCTGCTCCTCCACAATGCCAAGAACTCTACCGTTAACCCTGTATTCCGCATTCATATTTGTCCTTCCAAAATGGACAACCTCACACTTTTCAGGGTTAAACTCCATCTGCCACTTCTCAGCCCAGCTCTGCATCCTATCTATGTCTCTTTGCAGCCGACAACAGCCCTCCTTACTATCCACAACTCCACCAATCTTCGTATCGTCTGCAAATTTACTGACCCACCCTTCAACTCCCTCATCCAAGTCATTAATGAAAATTACAAACAGCAGAGGACCCAGAACTGATCCCTGCGGTACACCACTGGTAACTGGGATCCAGGCTGAATATTTGCCATCCACCACCACTCTCTGACTTCTATCGGTTAGCCAGTTCGTTATCCAACTGGCCAAATTTCCCACTATCCCATGCCTCCTTACTTTGTGCATAAGCCTACCATGGGGAACTTTATCAAATGCCTTACTAAAATCCATGTACACTACATCCACTGCTTTACCTTCATCCACATGCTTGGTCACCTCCTCAAAGAATTCAATAAGATTTGTAAGGCAAGACCTACCCCTCACAAATCCGTGCTGACTATCCCTAATCAAGCAGTGTCTTTCCAGATGCTCAGAAATCCTATCCTTCAGTACCCTTTCCATTACTTTGCCGACCACCGAAGTAAGACTAACTGGCCTGTAATTCCCAGGGTTATCCCTAGTCCCTTTTTTGAACAGGGGCACGACATTCGCCACTCTCCAATCCCCTGGTACCACCCCTGTTGACAGTGAGGACGAAAAGATAATTGCCAACGGCTCTGCAATTTCATCTCTTGCTTCCCATAGACTCTTGCTCCCAGCTACAACCCCCGGGGAAATGAGCAAGTAGAACGGGAGAATGGGACGGTTTGGAGGGCCATCCAGCTGGCCCGATGGTCCAGGAACCTCCCAGCCTCTCGCTGGCAGGAGGTCCTCCCTGACGCTCTACACTCCATCCGGTCATTATTGTGCACCGCCACTAATAACACACCCCATGAACGTGTTTTTACCTTCCCCAGGAAGTCCACATCCGGTGTCCACATCTTGCTCCCGACTTGGCTCGCTGCTCCAGGACCGGTCCTTCTCCGTAGGCACGTCCGACACCACAAGGCGGACCCCTTGGTGGACAGGGTTCACCTGCTCCACGCCAACCTTCAATATGCCTTCGTTGAGTTCCCCGACGGCCACCAAGATACTGTCTCACTCAGGGACCTGGCACCGTCAGGTTCCACCCCAACACACACCCCCACCTCCCACCACACCGCCAATATTGACCCCACCAGACCACCCCCCCCTCCCCTTTTCCGCACAAGAGGACAAAGAGGACTTCTGCATGCTCCCAGAGTTCCCCGATGACTGGCCAGCATCAGCACCGCCACCACTGCCATCGGTGCCACCTCCACCACCGCCAGCACCGACTTCGCCGCCACCGTTACGCCGCTCCCAATGAAGCACCAAAGCACCGGACCGGCTGAACCTTTGACGGACTCCGGACCGTCAACATGGACTTTTCATCTCTACCACTGTACATAATTGCACTAATTGTATATAGTTTCACGTCACCCCCGCCGGACTCATTTTTAACAGGGGGTGAATGTGGTGAACTACTGTAATAGGAGATGTAAGGTAGGACCTGCACCATAGGTTCGCCGGTAGTTCCTGCTGGCTGGCTCCGCCCACGGAGAGCTGTATAAATATGCATGACCTCCAGTGCCCTGCCATTTCGCCAGCTGCAGCAGGAGGCCACGCATCTGACTGCAATAAAGCCACAGTTGTACCCAACTTTAGTCTTTGTGCAATTGATCATGCATCAGTTCGATTCCAGCCTTGGGTGACTGTGGAGTTTGCAAGTTCTCCCAGTGTCTGCGTGGGATTCCTCCAGGTGCTCTGTATTCCCCACCACAGTCCAAAGATGTACCGACTGTGTGGGATTATCAGGGTAAGGCAGGGGAGCGGGACTAGATGGGGTGCTCTTTCGGAGGTTCAGTGCAGACTCGATGGGCTGAATGGCCTCCATCGGCACATTATGGATTCTATGAATATTAAAGATCTGTTTTTTTCAGATAAAGCTAGAAGGAAACTAACCTGAATTGATCAATGTATTTCTTTTATCCACATTGCGTGAGAACCAATCCCTAATTGTGAACCAGGCAGCTCCTGTAACCTACAATGTAAACAAATTAGATTTTTGCCATAACAAGGCTTAGGTGGGATTAAAACCCTTGCATGTCATGAAATAACGTCTTCCTGTTTGTGGATGAAATTAATTCACAAATCTATCACATGTTTGCCGAGATTTATTTTCAATTTTGGTCAGAAGCTGAGTACAGAGAACAGGACGACGTCATCCAAGGGTGGTAGCATTAAAACTCACATCCTGGGATTAACCATTTATTCTAACTGAATTAGCCTTGTGACAGACTTTTATGCCAAGCCAGGCTAGAGTGGTCTTTTGTCCAATATTTATTGAATTGTCTGTACTGATCTCATCTCATTATTAGACACAGCTCGCTGCTGTTTCATTCAAATTTTATAATGTTCATTTGGCAACCTAATGGTGAGGTTAGCCACGTAAGCTCAAAAGTTCAGCAAGTTCTTATCATGCATCTAAAAACATTTTGTGCATTAGATTTGCTGACGTGATAGTAACACTGATAGAGTTCATACTTCTAATCTACCTAATGCAGGTACCTGTACATCACATTGGTGTTGAAAAAGCTCAGCGTCGGAATTTGTTTAGTTGCCAATTGAGACCAGCTTTTAATGTTAAACTAGCAAAGTGAAGCAATAAAATATCAGACAATTAAGCTCCTCTGAATGCCGAATGAGCAGACAAGCTGGCAAAGGTGGCATTGAGCCGTAACAACCAGAATGCCTTGCTCCATGAGGAACAGCTGATACATCATATTTGCACTCTGTGTTCTGTGCAAGTGGTGAGGGTACGGAGGGTATGAGTGGTCAGGAGGGTAAAAGAGGTAAGGGTATGAGGAGTGATAGGGACTGAGGGAGGAGTACAGAGGATAAGGGAGTGGAGTAGGGAGGAAAAATCAACAAGGGTGTTTTTGCTTGATTCACTATTCAATGGCCATGCTGTACATGTGTGGATATGTGGAAATCAGGCCGGGGCATGATTGGGATTAGCTGTGATGTGCATCAGAGTTGATTACTTTACCGACACTTGCACTCATGCTTAACCTTGAAGATTGGCAACATGAACAAGGTACTGGCGATGCTGTGCAACTGGAGTGCAGGGAAATTTCTTGGTGTCATGAGAGGAAGGAAGAAAAGTTATTTTTGTTCTTTGGAAAAAAAGTACTGAATAAATACTTCAATAATTAATCGGAGTTGAATTTTTTTTAAAGCAATACTGTTTTGAAATTTCTGTTATTCACACAGCTAAAAAGAGCCATGAGCTGGATTTCCTAGTCAGTGGCAGAGAGACAGTGCTTGCTGCTGGATTTCAAGGAAATTGGCCACAAAGATGTAGTGATCTCTGTGAAATGGATTTCCCCTTTCCCAACATTGGTTTAAATCACTAAGTCAAGGGGATCTCCAGGGGCGGTATTCTCTGTGGGCCGACGGCGAAATCGGGAAAGGCGATTGGGCGGAAAATCAGCTGCGAAGCCAACATCGTGGCGGGCGCCGGCGCTCGTCAAATTGCAATGCTCCGACGACTGGACGGTGGCGTCAATGCCTTCTGCTCCGCACGTACAGTAAAAACGCTGGCTGTATATCATTAGTGGGCCTGATCAGGTATACTCTGGGGACTCCGCAATGCTCCGCCTCCACCAGAGGAAATTACCGATGGCGAGTGTCACTTGTGGTTTTAACAATCGGGAAACAGGCGCCGTGGTCGATGAGGGAGGGGGAGGAGGTAGGACATGCAGAGGCTGCCAGTCCTGGGGAGTGGAGGGGGTGGGGCAGCAGGAGGGGGGTGACCGGAGTGTCCAGGGGATGGACCGTGGTGTCGAGATGACCCCCCACAGCGAGTCCACCACAAAGCTCGGTCATTGGGGTACGCCATCACTGCCCAGATGCCCCAGGCCCAGGGGCTGATCAGTGGGATGCATGTTACCCTATGAGCAGCAGCCCACGACAGGTCGGTCTTCACAAACTGAAGGAGGCGCCACTCGATGAATGAGCGGTCGGTGTGTGACCATGAGATGTGCATCATGCATGTCTGCGCCCAGTAGCCGGGCAGTGTGCTCGATTCCTTCATCCTGGCACACTCGACGGTTCCTGACCTCTTCGAGGCGTACCTCCGGCAGGGTGTTAGCTCCTGGGTAACAGGTTATCCGCTGTGGTTGTGGCTGATAGTACCCATCCGGAGGCCACAGACCCATGTGGAGACCCACTGCAACGACACCCATGGAGCAACCAGGTCCGTGATCGAGCGGTGTTTCGGTATTCTGAAGATGCGATTCAGATGCCTGGACTGCTCTGGAGGGGCCTGTCATAATATACACACAGATATATGATGGTGCACAGACAGGCAGTGATTGACACACAGAATGACCAGTGAACACACAGAAACAGCAGCCAATCACCAGACAGGATACGGCCACTATATAACCAGAGGGCACTAGATTTCCCGCTCTCTTGGGATGCAGCCTCTGAGACAGTCAGAGCCCGTGAGCAGCAACTGGAACATACACCATGTGGTAGTAAGATAGTCTGGTCAGATTAGCCTCAGGTCTCCAGTCAAGTCAGCATAGTGTCAACCCACAGTTAAAGTATGAATGATAGTTAAGAGTTCAATAAAATCAAGTTGCATTACTTCAAGTGTTGGAAGCCTGTCTCTCTCACTGCTGCAGTAAACGCAGTACTCGCAGACCCGGCATACCCAACACATCATGGTACCAGTGAGTTATGCTCGAGTTTGATGGACCTACCTTGAGATAGTCTGCCTTTGACCAGCGATCAGCCACCCGGTAACATGGACAGCGTCCGCCCTCCCCCGCAGCTCCGCATCGCCGGCAACCTCGGTGCGAACTGGAAGATTTTCAAGCAGAAGTTCCAGCTGCATCTTGACGCCACTGACCTTGAAACTACATCGGATGCCAGGAAGATCGCTCTCTTCCTCTCTACAGCTGGGGACCACGCTATCCACATCTTCAACTCCCTCACCTTTGCTGAAGGTGAGGACAAGACAAAGTTTAAAACAGTCCTGCTGAAGTTCGACATCCACTGTGACATTGAAGTCAACGAGAGCTTTGAACGCTATGTGTTCCAGCAGAGGCTTCAGGGTAAGGATTAACCTTTCCAGTCTTTCTTAACCCACCTACGTATCCTTGCGCAGTCCTGCAACTCCATGGTCCGCGACCAGATCGTTTTCAGGGTCCACGCCGATCCCCTTCGCCAGCAGCTCCTTAAAGTTAAGCAGCTCACCCTTTCCATCACCATCGAAACCTGTGTCCCCCACGAGCACGCTAACAACCGGTACTCCCATATCAAGGCGGCAAAGATGTCGTGGCAAGGCCCCCACGATGCGAAGCGGGTGCAGGCCGTAAAACAGCTCCAAGGCCTGAGAATGGATGAGGGCGGCCATTTTGCACGCTTTTCCCGGCCTCCTGCGCATGCGCGCCAAGACCAAGGGGACGGCGAAGTTGACGACCGAACTGCGCAAGTGCGCACATCGTTCAACCGCACCACGCATGCGTGGTGGCGCACGGAATGTCCTGACGCCGACGCCATGACGTGCAACAACTGTGGCTCCGCCCATTTAAAGCGTCAATGTTCCGCGAAATCTCGACACTGTCTCCAATGTGGCAAGCTTGGCCATTACGCAACCCTGTGCAGATCTGCTCAGCTGCCCAATACACAGCGATCCCAGTCATAGCGCAGGAATGTCCGGTCAGTACAGCAACCCGTTGCAGACTCCGACTCTGACATGGTTCCAGATTCCAACACCGAGGGCCTCACATCTCCATTCCAGGTGGGATCATCACCAAGCATACGATGCCTTCAGCGAAGAAGGTGAAACAGCTCTCAGTGATGAGCATTGATCTGGACGACGAGTGGTGTGCCACCCTCACGGTTAACCAGAACTTGTCGCCCGCCACAGAGACTGAATTTATAGACTGAATGTTGCATTGCCTTGTGATCCGTTTACACATCTGTACATATTGTTTCTTCCTAATTGTTATCTGCCCTCTATCTAGACACCTTCCCATGTGAATATGTTAACATACTTTGTATATAGTCAGGCTCCTGTACACACACACACACTCACTATTTATTGACCTACACACATTTTTTGATAAGAAAGAAAAAAGGGGGGGAGATGTCATAATATACACACAGGTATATGATGGTGCACAGACAGGCAGTGATTGACACACAGGATGACCAGTGAACACACAGAACACAGCAGCCAATCACCAGACAGGACACGGCCACTATAAAGCCAGAGGGCACTGGTTTTCACACTCTCTTGGGATCCAGCCTCTGAAACAGTCAGAGCCCATGAGCAGCAACTAGAACATACACCATGTGGTAGTAAGATAGTCTGGTCAGGTTAGCCTCAGGTCTCCAGTCAACTCAGCATAGTGTCAACCCACAGTTAAAGTATGTATGATAGTTAAGAGTTCAATAAAATCAAGTTGCATTTCTTCAAGTGTTGGATGCCTGTCTCTCTCACTGCTGCAGTAAATGTAGTCCTCGCAGACCCGGCATACCCAACACATCAGGGCCCTCCAGTATAGCGTTAGGAGAGTCTCCCACATCATGGTGGCCTGCCGTGTCCTCCACCACATCGTGCAGCAGAGGGGCAACATTCTGGAGGAGGGGGTTGAATGTCAGGCCACATACTATGAGGACGATGTGAGGGAGGGCGAGAATGGGCAGGCACTGGAGGCCGCACAATGTGTGCACCTGGGCCGACGCGCATGTGATGCTTTAATCGCCTCCAGGTTCACCGACTAGGGCACTGGCCAGCGACATGGACATTCCAACCACCACCCTCCACCCTCCCCCCCCCCCCCCCCCCAACCGCCACCAATGGCCGACCACCTCCTCCAATAATCACCTTCCTGCACAAACATCCGCACCCCCTTGCAATTCCCTCCGCGTTACCTACCTGCTTAACCACTGGGTGCGGGCCCTGAGTCGGCAGTAACAGCGGCTCTGGGGATTGGATGGGGGTGGGATACCAAAGCAGTGAGCGCTGGCTAAACTTCGGGCCCTGGGCCAGCCAAGCCCAGCCCACCGCCCACCCATTTCATCATTCCCCTCCCCTGCCCCTTCGGTCAGCCGAGATCAGCTCATCCCTCACATCCTTATGATAGAACACCGAGTAGGTTGTAACATTGTGCACAGGTGTTTTATGTGAACAAATATATAAAGCTTTGTGCCCTAGCACCTAAAGCTATACTGTGCCCTGCACCTGTGCCACCTTAACTGTTGTCTACGTTTCTGGCCTTATGGGCCCGAATGCTACGTCTAGGTGGGCAAAGCTGCCTGCGACTTCATTGGCCCGCTTTGACTGAGCCATGCTCAGGGGCGCCACTGCTCTATCCAGGTGGCCCTGGCCTCAGATAGGGCAACCCTGTCCTGGGCCTCGACCACCGGCCGCACAAAGTGCCCAAAGCCTTGGACATCTTGACCCATGGTGAGGGTGGTGTGGAGGTGGTCGTGGGTGGAGGAAGAAGTGAGGAGGGGTGTGGGGGTGGTGGGGGTGGTGGAGGTGGCAGTGAGGGGGGTGTTGAGGTGGGGTGAGGGTGGTGTGGGTGTGGGGGTGTTGGGGTGGTGGAGGGGGTAGTGTCGGGTGGATATGGGGATGGTGGAGGGTGGTGCCGGGGGTGGTGGAGGGTGGTGTAGGGGTGGTGGGGATGGTGGAGGGGGCAATGTGGGGTGGGTGTGTGGGGGGAGGCTATGTGGGGTGGGTGTGGAGGGGGCTATGTGGGGTGGGGGTGTGGAGGGGGCTATGTGGGGTGGGTGTGGGGGGGGGGTGGAGTGATGGAGGAGGGTGTGGAGGTGGTGGGGGTGGTGGAGACGGCAATGTGGGGTGGGTGAGGGGGTGTGGAGGGGGCTATGTGGGGTGGGTGAGGGGGTGTGGAGGGGGCTATGTGGGGTGGGTGGGGGTGTGTGGTGGGGGCTATGTGGGGTGGGTGAGGGGGGTGTGGAGGGGGCTATGTAGGGTGGGTGAGGGGGTGTGGAGGGGGCTATGTGGGGTGGATGACGGGGTGTGGAGGGGGATATGTGGGGTGGGTGGGGGTGTGTGGAGGGGGCTATGTGGGTTGGGTGTGAGGTGGGTGTGGGGGGATGGAGGAGGATGTGGAGGTGGTGGGGGTGTGGAGGGGACAATGTGAGGTGGGTGTGGGGGGGGGTGGAGGGATGGAGGAGAGTGTGGGGGGGTGGAGGGATGGAGGAGGGTGTGGAGGTGGTGGGGTGGTGGAGGGGACAATGGGGTGGGTGTGGGGGGGTGGGGGGATGGAGGAGGGTGTGGGGGTGGAGGGATGGAGGAGGGTGTGGGGGAGGGGGTGGAGGGATGGAGGAGGGTGTGGGGGGTGGTGGGATGGAGGAGGGTGTAGGGGGTGGAGGGATGGAGGAGGGTTTGGGGGGGTGGAGGGATGGAGGAGGGTGTGGGGGGTGGAGGGATGGAAGAGGGTGTGGGGGGTGGAGGGATGGAGGAGGGGGTGGGGGGGTGGAGGGATGGAGGAGGGTGTGGGGGGAGGGGTGGAGGGATGGAGGAGGGGGTGGGTGGATGGAGGGATGAAGGAGGGTGTGGGGGTGTGGAGGGATGGAGGAGGGTGTGGGGGGGTGGGGGGATGGAGGAGGGTGTGGGGGGGGTGGAGGAATGGAGGAGGGTGTGGGGGTGGAGGGATGGAGGAGGGTGTGGGGGGGTGGAGGGATAGAGGAGGGTGTGGGGGGAGGGGGTGGAGGGATGGAGGAGGGGGTGTGGGGAGGTGGAGGGATGGAGGAGGGTGTGGGGGGGGGTGGAGGGATGGAGGAGGGGGTAGGGGGTGGAGGGATGGAGGAGGGTGTGGGGGGGTGGGGGAATGATGGAGGGTGTGGGGGGATGGAGGAGGGTGTGGGGGGTGGAGCGATGGAGGAGGGTGTGGGTGGAGGGGGTGGAGGGATGGAGGAGGGTGTGGGGGGATGGAGGAGGGTGTGCTGGGGTGGAGGGATGGAGGAGGGTGTGGGGGGGGTGGAGGGATGGAGGGGGGTGTGGGGGCTGGAGGGATGGAGGAGGGTGTGGGGGGGGTGGAGGGAAGGAGGAGGGTGTAGGGGGTGGGGGGATGGAGGAGGTGTGGGGGGTGGAGGGATGGAGGAGGGTGTGGGGGGTGGAGGGATGGAGGAGGGTGTAGGAGGGTGGAGGGATGGAGGAGGGTGTGGGTGGGTGGAGGGATGGAGGAGGGTGTGGGGGGGAGGAGGGATGGAGGAGGGTGTGGGGGGAGGGGGTGGAGGGATGGAGGAGGGTGTGGGGGTGGTGGAGGGATGGAGGAAGGTGTTGGGGGGGATGGAGGGATAGAGGAGGGTGTGGGGGGTGGCGTGATGGAGGAGGGGGTGGGGGTGGTGGAGGGATGCAGGAAGGTGTTGGGGGGGTGGAGGGATGGAGGAGGGTGTGGGGGTGGTGGAGGGATGGAGGAGGGTGTGGGTGGTGTGGAGGGATGGAGGAGGGTGTGGGGGGGTGGAGGGATGGAGGAGGGTGTGGAGGTGGTGGGGTGGTGGAGGGGACAATGTGGGGTGGGTGTGTGGGGGTGGAGGTATGGAGGAGGGTGTGGGGGGGGGTGGAGGGATGGAGGAGGGTGTGGGGGGGTGGAGGGATGGAGGAGGGTGTGGAGGTGGTGGGGTGGTGGAGGGGACAATGTGGGGTGGGTGTGTGGGGGGTGGAGGGATGGAGGAGGGTGTGGGGGTGTGGAGGGATGGAGGAGGGTGTGGAGGTGGTGGGGTGGTGGAGGGGACAATGTGGGGTGGGTGTGTGGGGGGTGGAGGGATGGAGGAGGGTGTGGGGTGGGTGGGGGGATGGAGGTGGGTGTGGGGAATGGCAACCCAGTGGAGTCTCACTTTCTCCTGATTCCCAACCCCTGCCTCGCGGCTGCCCGCTCTCTGGGCCCGCCGATGAGTTCCGGGGCCTGCTGCACTGCTGTGGGGAGGGGGCGCAGGTCCCCTTCAAGCGATCTCCCACTCCCGGCGGTTGTCCGCAGCCTTCCTCTGGTGGGGGGCGAGATAGAAAACGCACAGTGTTAGACAGTCGGCTGCATGCAGCACGGTGGGTGGTTGGCTGGTAGCCTATGTGGCCAGGGCACCCGGTATGAGTGCAAGCAGGTGGTGCAAGGTGGGGGTTCAGTCGCCCCCGGGTCGTAAGGCGGGTGCGGGGGGTGGGATGGGGTTACAGGTGTGTGGGCTGGGGGTTAGTGCTCTGAGGAGATCATGCAGTTTCTTGCGGCACTGTTGGCAGGTCCTGGTGGTGTTACCTATGGCGCTCATAACCTCTCTCACCTGAGCCCAGGCCCGGTGCATGTTGGTGGGAGGCAACTGCCTCCCCACCCCGTGGTACTGGGTGGCCCGCCTCTTCCCCACTGCATCCCGTAGGGCTCCAGCTCGGGGTCGGTGAACCGTGGTGCCACTGTCCTTGCTGCCATCTTTTTAGCTGGGATGAGTGTGCATGCGGAGTGGAGTGCTAATAATATCAATAATAATAATAATCTTTATTAGTGTCACAAGTAGGCTGACATTAACACTGCAAATCAGTTACTGTGAAAATCCCTTAGTCGCCACATTCCGGCGCCTGTTCGGGTACACGGAGGCAGAATTCAGAATATGCAAATTACCTAAGAGCACGTCTTTCCGGACTTCTGGGAGAAAACCGGAGCACCCGGAGGAAACCAACGCAGACACAGGGAGAACTTGCAGACACCGCACAGACAGTGACCCAAGGCGGGAATCGAACCTGGGACCCTGGCACTGTGAAGAAACAGTGCTAAACACTGTGCTACCGTGCCGCTAATATGCAGCTGCAGCTTGTCAGCCTCTCGAGTGTCAATCCGGAAACCGACGAATCAGACAACGTTTTTCATTGGAATCGGCCGTGTTCCACGTGGCGCCAATGGCAGCCCAATGGTTGTTGGATTGTCTGGGAATGACGCCAATCTGTCGGAGACACCACCCAATCAGTCCGGTGTCAGCACGGAGTCACCACCCAATCAGTCCCGGTGTCAGCACGTAGTCACCACCCAATCAGTCCCGGTGTCAGCACGGAGTCACCACCCAATCAGTCCCGGTGTCAGCACGTAGTCACCACCCAATCAGTCCCGGTGTCAGCACGGAGTCACCACCCAATCAGTCCCGGTGTCAGCACGGAGTCACCACCCAATTAGTCGCGGTGTCAGCACGTAGTCACCACCCAATCAGTCCCGGTGTCAGCACGGAGTCACCACCCAATCAGTCCCGGTGTCAGCACGTAGTCACCACCCAATCAGTCCGGTGTCAGCACGGAGTCACCACCCAATCAGTCCCGGTGTCAGCACGTAGTCACCACCCAATCAGTCCCGGTGTCAGCACGTAGTCACCACCCAATCAGTCCCGGTGTCAGCACATAGTCACCACCCAATCAGTCCCGGTGTCAGCACGGAGTCACCACCCAATCAGTCCCGGTGTCAGCACGTAGTCACCACCCAATCAGTCCCGGTGTCAGCACGTAGTCACCACCCAATCAGTCCCGGTGTCAGCACGTAGTCACCACCCAATCAGTCCCGGTGTCAGCACGGAGTCACCACCCAATCAGTCCCGGTGTCAGCACGTAGTCACCACCCAATCAGTCCCGGTGTCAGCACGGAGTCACCACCCAATCAGTCCCGGTGTCAGCACGTAGTCACCACCCAATCAGTCCCGGTGTCAGCACGTAGTCACCACCCAATCAGTCCCGGTGTCAGCACGTAGTCACCACCCAATCAGTCCCGGTGTCAGCACGTAGCCACCACCCAATCAGTCCGGTGTCAGCACGTAGTCACCACCCAATCAGTCCCGGTGTCAGCACGGAGTCACCACCCAATCAGTCCCGGTGTCAGCACGGAGTCACCACCCAATCAGTCCCGGTGTCAGCACGGAGTCACCACCCAATCAGTCCCGGTGTCAGCACGTAGTCACCACTCAATCAGTCCCGGTGTCAGCACGTAGTCACCACCCAATCAGTCCCGGTGTCAGCACGTAGTCACCACCCAATCAGTCCCGGTGTCAGCACGTAGTCACCATCCAATCAGTCCGGTGTCAGCATGTAGTCACCACCCAATCAGTCCGGTGTCAGCACGTAGTCACCACGCAATCAGTCCCGGTGTCAGCGCGTAGTCACCACCCAATCAGTCCCGGTGTCAGCACGTAGTCACCACCCAATCAGTCCCGGTGTCAGCACGGAGTCACCACTCAATCAGTCCCGGTGTCAGCACGGAGCCACCACCCAATCAGTCCCGGTGTCAGCACATAGTCACCACCCAATCAGTCCCGGTGTCAGCACGGAGTCACCACCCAATCAGTCCGGTGTCAGCACGTAGTCACCACCCAATCAGTCCGGTGTCAGCACGTAGTCACCACCCAATCAGTCCGGTGTCAGCACGTAGTCACCACCCAATCAGTCCGGTGTCAGCACGGAGTCACCACCCAATCAGTCCCGGTGTCAGCACGTAGTCACCACCCAATCAGTCCCGGTGTCAGCACGTAGTCACCACCCAATCAGTCCGGTGTCAGCACGGAGTCACCACCCAATCAGTCCCGGTGTCAGCACGTAGTCACCACCCAATCAGTCCCGGTGTCAGCACCGAGTCACCACCCAATCAGTCCCGGTGTCAGCACGGAGTCACCACCCAATCAGTCCCGGTGTCAGCACGTAGTCACCACCCAATCAGTCCCGGTGTCAGCACGGAGTCACCACCCAATCAGTCCCGGTGTCAGCACATAGTCACCACCCAATCAGTCCGGTGTCAGCACGTAGTCACCATCCAATCAGTCCCGGTGTCAGCACGTAGTCACCACCCAATCAGTCCCGGTGTCAGCACGTAGTCACCACCCAATCAGTCCCGGTGTCAGCACGGAGTCACCACCCAATCAGTCCCGGTGTCAGCACATAGTCACCACCCAATCAGTCCGGTGCCAGCACGGAGTCACCACCCAATCAGTCCGGTGTCAGCACATAGTCACCACCCAATCAGTCCCGGTGTCAGCACGTAATCACCACCCAATCAGTCCGGTGTCAGCACGTAGTCACCACCCAATCAGTCCCGGTGTCAGCACGTAGTCACCACCCAATCAGTCCGGTGTCAGCACGTAGTCACCATCCAATCAGTCCCGGTGTCAGCACGTAATCACCACCCAATCAGTCCGGTGTCAGCACGTAGTCACCACCCAATCAGTCCGGTGTCAGCACGTAGTCACCACCCAATCAGTCCGGTGTCAGCACGTAGTCACCACCCAATCAGTCCCGGTGTCAGCACGTAGTCACCACCCAATCAGTCCCGGTGTCAGCACGGAGTCACCACCCAATCAGTCCCGGGGTCAGCACGTAATCACCACCCAATCAGTCCCGGTGTCAGCACGTAGTCACCACCCAATCAGTCCCGGTGTCAGCACGTAGTCACCACCCAATCAGTCCCGGTGTCAGCACGTAGTCACCACCCAATCAGTCCCGGTGTCGGCACGGAGTCACCACCCAATCAGTCCCGGTGTCAGCACGGAGTCACCACCCAATCAGTCCGGTGTCAGCACGGAGTCACCACCCAATCAGTCCGGTGTCAGCACGGAGTCACCACCCAATCAGTCCCGGTGTCGGCACGGAGTCACCACCCAATCAGTCCGGTGTCAGCACGGAGTCACCACCCAATCAGTCCCGGTGTCAGCACGGAGTCACCACCCAATCAGTCCCGGTGTCAGCATGTAGTCACAACCCAATCAGTCCGGTGTCAGCACGTAGTCACCACCCAATCAGTCCCGGTGTCAGCACGTAGTCACTACCCAATCAGTCCCGGTGTCAGCACGGAGTCACCACCCAATCAGTCCGGTGTCAGCACGTAGTCACCACCCAATCAGTCCGGTGTCAGCACGTAGTCACCACCCAATCAGTCCCGGTGTCGGCACGGAGTCACCACCCAATCAGTCCCGGTGTCAGCACGTAGTCACCACCCAATCAGTCCCGGTGTCAGCACGGAGTCACCACCCAATCAGTCCCGGTGTCAGCACATAGTCACCACCCAATCAGTCCCGGTGTCAGCACATAGTCACCACCCAATCAGTCCCGGTGTCAGCACGGAGTCACCACCCAATCAGTCCCGGTGTCAGCACGGAGTCACCACCCAATCAGTCCCGGTGTCAGCACATAGTCACCACCCAATCAGTCCCGGTGTCAGCACGGAGTCACCACCCAATCAGTCCCGGTGTCAGCACATAGTCACCACCCAATCAGTCCCGGTGTCAGCACGGAGTCACCACCCAATCAGTCCCGGTGTCAGCACGGAGTCACCACCCAATCAGTCCCGGTGTCAGCACGTAGTCACCACCCAATCAGTCCCGGTGTCAGCACGGAGTCACCACCCAATCAGTCCCGGTGTCAGCACGGAGTCACCACCCAATCAGTCCCGGTGTCAGCACGTAGTCACCACCCAATCAGTCCCGGTGTCAGCACGTAGTCACCACCCAATCAGTCCCGGTGTCAGCACGTAGTCACCACCCAATCAGTCCGGTGTCAGCACGTAGTCACCACCCAATCAGTCCCGGTGTCAGCACGGAGACACCACCCAATCAGTCCCGGTGTCAGCACGTAGTCACCACCCAATCAGTCCCGGTGTCAGCACGTAGTCACTACCCAATCAGTCCGGTGTCAGCACGTAGTCACCACCCAATCAGTCCCGGTGTCAGCACGTAGTCACCACCCAATCAGTCCCGGTGTCAGCACGTAGTCACCACCCAATCAGTCCCGGTGTCAGCACGGAGTCACCACTCAATCAGTCCGGTGTCAGCACGTAGTCACCACCCAATCAGTCCCGGTGACAGCACGGAGTCACCACCCAATCAGTCCCGGTGTCAGCACGTAGTCACCACCCAATCAGTCCCGGTGTCAGTACGTAGTCACCACCCAATCAGTCCCGGTGTCAGCACGGAGTCACCACCCAATCAGTCCCGGTGTCAGCACGTAGTCACCACCCAATCAGTCCCGGTGTCAGCACGTAGTCACCACCTAATCAGTCCGGTGTCAGCACGGAGTCACCACCCAATCAGCCCCGGTGTCAGCACGTAGTCACCACCCAATCAGTCCCGGTGTCAGCACGTAGTCACCACCCAATCAGTCCCGGTGTCAGCACGGAGTCACCACCCAATCAGTCCGGTGTCAGCATCGAGTCACCACCCAATTAGTCCCGGTGTCAGCACGTAGTCACCACCCAATCAGTCCCGGTGTCAGCACGTAGTCACCACCCAATCAGTCCCGGTGTCAGCACGTAGTCACCACCCAATCAGTCCCGGTGTCAGCACGTAGTCACCACCCAATTAGTCCCGGTGTCAGCACGTAGTCACCACCCAATCAGTCCCGGTGTCAGCACGTAGTCACCACCCAATTAGTCCCGGTGTCAGCACGTAGTCACCACCCAATTAGTCCCGGTGTCAGCACGTAGTCACCACCCAATCAGTCCCGGTGTCAGCACGGAGTCACCACCCAATCAGTCCCGGTGTCAGCACGTAGTCACCACCCAATCAGTCCCGGTGTCAGCACGGAGTCACCACCCAATCAGTCCCGGTGTCAGCACGTAGTCACCACCCAATCAGTCCGGTGTCAGCACGTAGTCACCACCCAATCAGTCCCGGTGTCAGCATGTAGTCACCACCCAATCAGTCCCGGTGTCAGCACGGAGTCACCACCCAATCAGTCCCGGTGTCAGCCCGGAGTCACCACCCAATCAGTCCCGGTGTCAGCACGTAGTCACCACCCAATCAGTCCGGTGTCAGCACGTAGTCACCACCCAATCAGTCCGGTGTCAGCACGTAGTCACCACCCAATCAGTCCCGGTGTCAGCACGTAGTCACCACCCAATCAGTCCGGTGTCAGCACGTAGTCACCACCCAATCAGTACCGGTGTCAGCACGGAGTCACCACTCAATCAGTCCGGTGTCAGCACGTAGTCACCACCCAATCAGTCCCGGTGTCAGCACGTAGTCACCACCCAATCAGTCCCGGTGACAGCACGGAGTCACCACTCAATCAGTCCGGTGTCAGCACGTAGTCACCACCCAATCAATCCGGTGTCAGCACGTAGTCACCACCCAATCAGTCCCGGTGTCAGCACGGAGTCACCACCCAATCAGTCCGGTGTCAGCACGTAGTCACCACCCAATCAGTCCCGGTGTCAGCACGTAGTCACCACCCAATCAGTCCCGGTGTCAGCACGTAGTCACCACCCAATCAGTCCCGGTGTCAGCACATAGTCACCACCCAATCAGTCCCGGTGTCAGCACGTAGTCACCACCCAATCAGTCCGGTGTCAGCACGTAGTCACCACCCAATCAGTCCCGGTGTCAGCACGTAGTCACCACCCAATCAGTCCCGGTGTCAGCACGTAGTCACCACCCAATCAGTCCCGGTGTCAGCACGGAGTCACCACTCAATCAGTCCGGTGTCAGCACGTAGTCACCACCCAATCAGTCCCGGTGTCAGCACGTAGTCACCACCCAATCAGTCCCGGTGACAGCACGGAGTCACCACCCAATCAGTCCCGGTGTCAGCACGTAGTCACCACCCAATCAGTCCCGGTGTCAGCACGTAGTCACCACCTAATCAGTCCGGTGTCAGCACGGAGTCACCACCCAATCAGCCCCGGTGTCAGCACGTAGTCACCACCCAATCAGTCCCGGTGTCAGCACGTAGTCACCACCCAATCAGTCCCGGTGTCAGCACGGAGTCACCACCCAATCAGTCCGGTGTCAGCATCGAGTCACCACCCAATTAGTCCCGGTGTCAGCACGTAGTCACCACCCAATCAGTCCCGGTGTCAGCACGTAGTCACCACCCAATCAGTCCCGGTGTCAGCACGGAGTCACCACCCAATCAGTCCGGTGTCAGCACGTAGTCACCACCCAATCAGTCCCGGTGTCAGCACGTAGTCACCACCCAATCAGTCCCGGTGTCAGCACGGAGTCACCACCCAATAAGTCCGGTGTCAGCACGTAGTCACCACCCAATCAGTCCCGGTGTCAGCACGTAGTCACCACCCAATCAGTCCCGGTGTCAGCACGGAGTCACCACCCAATCAGTCCCGGTGTCAGCACGTAGTCACCACCCAATCAGTCCCGGTGTCAGCACGTAGTCACCACCCAATCAGTCCCGGTGTCAGCACGTAGTCACCACCCAATCAGTCCCGGTGTCAGCACGTAGTCACCACCCAATCAGTCCCGGTGTCAGCACGTAGTCACCACCCAATCAGTCCCGGTGTCAGCACGTAGTCACCACCCAATCAGTCCCGGTGTCAGCACGGAGTCACCACCCAATCAGTCCCGGTGTCAGCACGGAGTCACCACCCAATCAGTCCCGGTGTCAGCACATAGTCACCACCCAATCAGTCCCGGTGACAGCACGTAGTCACCACCCAATCAGTCCCGGTGTCAGCACGTAGTCACCACCCAATCAGTCCGGTGTCGGCACGGAGTCACCACCCAATCAGTCCGGTGTCAGCACGGAGTCACCAGACAATCAGTCCCGGTGTCGGCACGTAGTCACCACCCAATCAGTCCCGGTGTCAGCACGGAGTCACCACCCAATCAGTCCGGTGTCAGCACGTAGTCACCACCCAATCAGTCCCGGTGTCAGCACGTAGTCACTACCCAATCAGTCCCGGTGTCAGCACGTAGTCACCACTCAATCAGTCCGGTGTCAGCACGTAGTCACCACCCAATCAGTCCCGGTGTCAGCACGGAGTCACCACCCAATCAGTCCCGGTGTCGGCACGGAGTCACCACCCAATCAGTCCGGTGTCAGCACGTAGTCACCACCCAATCATCCCGGTGTCAGCACGGAGTCACCACCCAATCAGTCCCGGTGTCAGCACGTAGTCACCACCCAATCAGTCCGGTGTCAGCACGTAGTCACCACCCAATCAGTCCCGGTGTCAGCACGTAGTCACCACCCAATCAGTCCGGTGTCAGCACGGAGACACCACCCAATCAGTCCCGGTGTCAGCACGTAGTCACCACCCAATCAGTCCCGGTGTCAGCACGGAGTCACCACCCAATCAGTCCGGTGTCAGCATCGAGTCACCACCCAATTAGTCCCGGTGTCAGCACGGAGTCACCACCCAATCAGTCCCGGTGTCAGCACGTAGTCACCACCCAATCAGTCCCGGTGTCAGCACGTAGTCACCACCCAATCAGTCCCGGTGTCAGCACGTAGTCACCACCCAATCAGTCCCGGTGTCAGCACGGAGTCACCACCCAATCAGACCCCGGTGTCAGCACGTAGTCACCACCCAATCAGTCCGGTGTCAGCACGGAGACACCACCCAATCAGTCCCGGTGTCAGCACGGAGTCACCACTCAATCAGTCCGGTGTCAGCACGTAGTCACCACCCAATCAGTCCCGGTGTCAGCACGTAGTCACCACCCAATCAGTCCGGTGTCAGCACGTAGTCACCACTCAATCAGTCCCGGTGTCAGCACGTAGTCACCACCCAATCAGTCCCGGTGTCAGCACGTAGTCACCACCCAATCAGTCCCGGTGTCAGCACGGAGTCACCACCCAATCAGTCCCGGTGTCAGCACGGAGTCACCACTCAATCAGTCCGGTGTCAGCACGGAGTCACCACTCAATCAGTCCGATGTCAGCACGTAGTCACCACCCAATCAGTCCGGTGTCAGCACGTAGTCACCACCCAATCAGTCCGGTGTCAGCACGTAGTCACCACCCAATCAGTCCCGGTGTCAGCACGTAGTCACCACCCAATCAGTCCGGTGTCAGCACATAGTCACCACCCAATCAGTCCGGTGTCAGCACGTAGTCACCACCCAATCAGTCGCGGTGTCAGCACGTAGTCACCACCCAATCAGTCCCGGTGTCAGGACGGAGTCACCACCCAATCAGTCCTGGTGTCAGCACGGAGTCACCACCCAATCAGTCCGGTGTCAGCACATAGTCACCACCCAATCAGTCCGGTGTCAGCACGTAGTCACCACCCAATCAGTCCGGTGTCAGCACGGAGTCACCACCCAATCAGTCGCGGTGTCAGCACATAGTCACCACCCAATCAGTCCGGTGTCAGCACGGAGTCACAACCCAATCAGTCCCGGTGTCAGCACGTATTCACCACCCAATCAGTCCCGGTGTCAGCACGTAGTCACCACCCAATCAGTCCGGTGTCAGCACGGAGTCACCACCCAATCAGTCCCGGTGTCAGCACGTAGTCACCACCCAATCAGTCCCGGTAGCAGCACGTAGTCACCACCCAATCAGTCCCGGTGTCAGCACGTAGTCACCACCCAATCAGTCCCGGTGTCAGCACGTAGTCACCACCCAATCAGTCCCGGTGTCAGCACATAGTCACCACCCAATCAGTCCGGGTGTCAGCACGTAGTCACCACTCAATCAGTCCCGGTGTCAGCACATAGTCACCACCCAATCAGTCCCGGTGTCAGCACGGAGTCACCACCCAATCAGTCCCGGTGTCAGCACGGAGTCACCACCCAATCAGTCCCGGTGTCAGCACGTAGTCACCACCCAATCAGTCCGGTGTCAGCACGGAGTCACCACCCAATCAGTCCCGGTGTCAGCACGTAGTCACCACCCAATCAGTCCCGGTGTCAGCACGTAGTCACCACCGAATCAGTCCCGGTGTCGGCACGGAGTCACCACCCAATCAGTCCCGGTGTCAGCACGTAGTCACCACCCAATCAGTCCGGTGTCAGCACGGAGTCACCACCCAATCAGTCCCGGTGTCAGCACGTAGTCACCACCCAATCAGTCCGGAGTCAGCACGTAGTCACCACCCAATCAGTCCCGGTGTCAGCACGTAGTCACCACCGAATCAGTCCCGGTGTCGGCACGGAGTCACCACCCAATCAGTCCCGGTGTCAGCACGGAGTCACCACCCAATCAGTCCCGGTGTCGGCACGGAGTCACCACCCAATCAGTCCCGGTGTCAGCACGGAGTCACCACCCAATCAGTCCCGGTGTCAGCACGTAGTCACCACCCAATTAGTCCCGGTGTCGGCACGGAGTCACCACCCAATCAGTCCCGGTGTCAGCACGTAGTCACCACCCAATCAGTCCCGGTGTCGGCACGGAGTCACCACCCAATCAGTCCCGGTGTCAGCACGGAGTCACCACCCAATCAGTCCCGGTGTCAGCAAGTAGTCACCACCCAATCAGTCCCGGTGTCAGCACGGAGTCACCACCCAATCAGTCCCGGTGTCAGCACGTAGTCACCACCCAATCAGTCCCGGTGTCAGCACGGAGTCACCACCCAATCAGTCCCGGTGTCAGCACGGAGTCACCACCCAATCAGTCCCGGTGTCAGCACGTAGTCACCACTCAATCAGTCCGGTGTCAGCACGTAGTCACCACCCAATCAGTCCCGGTGTCAGCACGTAGTCACCACCGAATCAGTCCCGGTGTCGGCACGGAGTCACCACCCAATCAGTCCCGGTGTCAGCACGTAGTCACCACCCAATCAGTCCCGGTGTCAGCACGTAGTCACCACCCAATCAGTCCCGGTGTCAGCACGTAGTCACCACCCAATCAGTCCCGGTGTCAGCACGTAGTCACCACCCAATCAGTCCCGGTGTCAGCACGTAGTCACCACCCAATCAGTCCCGGTGTCAGCACGTAGTCACCACCGAATCAGTCCCGGTGTCGGCACGGAGTCACCACCCAATCAGTCCCGGTGTCAGCACGTAGTCACCACCCAATCAGTCCCGGTGTCAGCACGGAGTCACCACCCAATCAGTCCCGGTGTCAGCACGTAGTCACCACCCAATCAGTCCCAGTGTCAGCACGTAGTCACCACCCAATCAGTCCGGTGTCAGCACGTAGTCACCACCCAATCAGTCCCGGTGTCAGCACGGAGTCACCACCCAATCAGTCCCGGTGTCGGCACGGAGTCACCACCCAATCAGTCCGGTGTCAGCACGTAGTCACCACCCAATCATCCCGGTGTCAGCACGGAGTCACCACCCAATCAGTCCCGGTGTCAGCACGTAGTCACCACCCAATCAGTCCGGTGTCAGCACGTAGTCACCACCCAATCAGTCCCGGTGTCAGCACGTAGTCACCACCCAATCAGTCCGGTGTCAGCACGGAGTCACCACCCAATCAGTCCCGGTGTCAGCACGTAGTCACCACCCAATCAGTCCCGGTGTCAGCACGGAGTCACCACCCAATCAGTCCGGTGTCAGCATCGAGTCACCACCCAATTAGTCTCGGTGTCAGCACGGAGTCACCACCCAATCAGTCCCGGTGTCAGCACGTAGTCACCACCCAATCAGTCCCGGTGTCAGCACGTAGTCACCACCCAATCAGTCCCGGTGTCAGCACGTAGTCACCACCCAATCAGTCCCGGTGTCAGCACGGAGTCACCACCCAATCAGACCCCGGTGTCAGCACGTAGTCACCACCCAATCAGTCCGGTGTCATCACGGAGACACCACCCAATCAGTCCCGGTGTCAGCACGGAGTCACCACCCAATCAGTCCCGGTGTCAGCACGGAGTCACCACTCAATCAGTCCGGTGTCAGCACGTAGTCACCACCCAATCAGTCCCGGTGTCAGCACGTAGTCACCACCCAATCAGTCCGGTGTCAGCACGTAGTCACCACTCAATCAGTCCCGGTGTCAGCACGTAGTCACCACCCAATCAGTCCCGGTGTCAGCACGTAGTCACCACCCAATCAGTCCCGGTGTCAGCACGGAGTCACCACCCAATCAGTCCCGGTGTCAGCACGGAGTCACCACTCAATCAGTCCGGTGTCAGCACGTAGTCACCACCCAATCAGTCCCGGTGTCAGCACGGAGTCACCACTCAATCAGTCCGGTGTCAGCACGGAGTCACCACTCAATCAGTCCGGTGTCAGCACGTAGTCACCACCCAATCAGTCCGGTGTCAGCACGTAGTCACCACCCAATCAGTCCGGTGTCAGCACGTAGTCACCACCCAATCAGTCCCGGTGTCAGCACGTAGTCACCACCCAATCAGTCCGGTGTCAGCACATAGTCACCACCCAATCAGTCCGGTGTCAGCACATAGTCACCACCCAATCAGTCCCGGTGTCAACACGGAGTTACCACCCAATCAGTCCCGGTGTCAGCACATAGTCACCACCCAATCAGTCCGGTGTCAGCACGTAGTCACCACCCAATCAGTCCCGGTGTCAGCACATAGTCACCACCCAATCAGTCCGGTGTCAGCACGTAGTCACCACCCAATCAGTCGCGGTGTCAGCACGTAGTCACCACCCAATCAGTCCCGGTGTCAGGACGGAGTCACCACCCAATCAGTCCTGGTGTCAGCACGGAGTCACCACCCAATCAGTCCCGGTGTCAGCACGGAGTCACCACCCAATCAGTCCGGTGTCAGCACGTAGTCACCACCCAATCAGTCCGGTGTCAGCACGGAGTCACCACCCAATCAGTCCCGGTGTCAGCACATAGTCACCACCCAATCAGTCCGGTGTCAGCACATAGTCACCACCCAATCAGTCCGGTGTCAGCACATAGTCACCACCCAATCAGTCCGGTGTCAGCACGTAGTCACCACCCAATCAGTCCCGGTGTCAGCACATAGTCACCACCCAATCAGTCCCGGTGTCAGCACGGAGTCACCACCCAATCAGTCCGGTGTCAGCACATAGTCACCACCCAATCAGTCCCGGTGTCAGCACGTAGTCACCACCCAATCAGTCCCGGTATCAGCACGTAGTCACCACCCAATCAGTCCCGGTGTCAGCACGTAGTCACCACCCAATCAGTCCCGGTGTCAGCACGTAGTCACCACCCAATCAGTCCCGGTGTCAGCACATAGTCACCACCCAATCAGTCCCGGTGTCAGCACGTAGTCACCACTCAATCAGTCCCGGTGTCAGCACATAGTCACCACCCAATCAGTCCCGGTGTCAGCACGGAGTCACCACCCAATCAGTCCCGGTGTCAGCACGGAGTCACCACCCAATCAGTCCCGGTGTCAGCACGTAGTCACCACCCAATCAGTCCGGTGTCAGCACGGAGTCACCACCCAATCAGTCCCGGTGTCAGCACGTAGTCACCACCCAATCAGTCCCGGTGTCAGCACGTAGTCACCACCGAATCAGTCCCGGTGTCGGCACGGAGTCACCACCCAATCAGTCCCGGTGTCAGCACGTAATCACCACCCAATCAGTCCGGTGTCAGCACGGAGTCACCACCCAATCAGTCCCGGTGTCAGCACGTAGTCACCACCCAATCAGTCCGGTGTCAGCACGTAGTCACCACCCAATCAGTCCCGGTGTCAGCACGTAGTCACCACCGAATCAGTCCCGGTGTCGGCACGGAGTCACCACCCAATCAGTCCCGGTGTCAGCACGGAGTCACCACCCAATCAGTCTCGGTGTCGGCACGGAGTCACCACCCAATCAGTCCCGGTGTCAGCACGGAGTCACCACCCAATCAGTCCCGGTGTCAGCACGTAGTCACCACCCAATTAGTCCCGGTGTCGGCACGGAGTCACCACCCAATCAGTCCCGGTGTCAGCACGTAGTCACCACCCAATCAGTCCCGGTGTCGGCACGGAGTCACCACCCAATCAGTCCCGGTGTCAGCAAGGAGTCACCACCCAATCAGTCCCGGTGTCAGCACGTAGTCACCACCCAATCAGTCCCGGTGTCAGCACGGAGTCACCACCCAATCAGTCCCGGTGTCAGCACGTAGTCACAACCCAATCAGTCCCGGTGTCAGCACGGAGTCACCACCCAATCAGTCCCGGTGTCAGCACGGAGTCACCACCCAATCAGTCCCGGTGTCAGCACGTAGTCACCACTCAATCAGTCCGGTGTCAGCACGTAGTCACCACCCAATCAGTCCCGGTGTCAGCACGTAGTCACCACCGAATCAGTCCCGGTGTCGGCACGGAGTCACTACCCAATCAGTCCCGGTGTCAGCACGTAGTCACCACCCAATCAGTCCCGGTGTCAGCACGTAGTCACCACCCAATCAGTCCCGGTGTCAGCACGTAGTCACCACCCAATCAGTCCCGGTGTCAGCGCGTAGTCACCACCGAATCAGTCCCGGTGTCGGCACGGAGTCACCACCCAATCAGTCCCGGTGTCAGCACGTAGTCACCACCCAATCTGTCCCGGTGTCAGCACGGAGTCACCACCCAATCAGTCCCGGTGTCAGCACGTAGTCACCACCCAATCAGTCCCAGTGTCAGCACGTAGTCACCACCCAATCAGTCCCGGTGTCAGCACGTAGTCACCACCCAATCAGTCCCGGTGTCAGCACGTAGTCACCACCCAATCAGTCCCGGTGTCAGCACGTAGTCACCACCCAATCAGTCCCGGTGTCGGCACGGAGTCACCACCCAATCAGTCACGGTGTCAGCACGGAGTCACCACCCAATCAGTCCCGGTGTCAGCACGTAGTCACCACCCAATCAGTCCCGGTGTCAGCACGGAGTCACCACCCAATCAGTCCGGTGTCAGCACGTAGTCACCACCCAATCAGTCCCGGTGTCAGCACGGAGTCACCACCCAATCAGTCCCGGTGTCAGCACGGAGTCACCACCCAATCAGTCCCGGTGTCAGCACTGAGTCACCACCCAATCAGTCCGGTGTCAGCACGGAGTCACCACCCAATCAGTCCGGTGTCAGCACGGAGTCACCACCCAATCAGTCCCGGTGTCAGCACGTAGTCACCACCCAATCAGTCCCGGTGTCAGCACGTAGTCACCATCCTATCAGTCCCGGTGTCAGCACGGAGACACCACCCAATCAGTCCCGGTGTCAGCACGGAGTCACCACCCAATCAGCCCCGGTGTCAGCACGGAGTCACCACCCAATCAGTCCCCGTGTCAGCACGGAGTCACCACCCAATCAGTCCGGTGTCAGCACGGAGTCACCACCCAATCAGTCCCGGTGTCAGCACGGAGACACCACCCAATCAGTCCGGTGTCAGCACGGAGTCACCACCCAATCAGTCCGGTGTCAGCATCGAGTCACCACCCAATTAGTCCCGGTGTCAGCACGGAGTCACCACCCAATCAGTCCCGGTGTCAGCACGGAGACACCACCCAATCAGTCCGGTGTCAGCACGGAGTCACCACCCAATCAGTCCGGTGTCAGCATCGAGTCACCACCCAATTAGTCCCGGTGTCAGCACGTAGTCACCACCCAATCAGTCCCGGTGTCAGCACGTAGTCACCACCCAATCAGTCCGGTGTCAGCACATAGTCACCACCCAATCAGTCCGGTGTCAGCACGTAGTCACCACCCAATCAGTCCCGGTGTCAACACGGAGTTACCACCCAATCAGTCCCGGTGTCAGCACATAGTCACCACCCAATCAGTCCGGTGTCAGCACGTAGTCACCACCCAATCAGTCCTGGTGTCAGCACATAGTCACCACCCAATCAGTCCGGTGTCAGCACGTAGTCACCACCCAATCAGTCGCGGTGTCAGCACGTAGTCACCACCCAATCAGTCCCGGTGTCAGCACGGAGACACCACCCAATCAGTCCGGTGTCAGCACGGAGTCACCACCCAATCAGTCCGGTGTCAGCATCGAGTCACCACCCAATTAGTCCCGGTGTCAGCACGGAGTCACCACCCAATCAGTCCCGGTGTCAGCACGGAGCCACCACCCAATCAGTCCGGTGTCAGCACGGAGTCACCACCCAATCAGTCCGGTGACAGCATCGAGTCACCACCCAATTAGTCCCGGTGTCAGCACGTAGTCACCACCCAATCAGTCCCGGTGTCAGCACGTAGTCACCACCCAATCAGTCCGGTGTCAGCACATAGTCACCACCCAATCAGTCCGGTGTCAGCACGTAGTCACCACCCAATCAGTCCCGGTGTCAACACGGAGTTACCACCCAATCAGTCCCGGTGTCAGCACATAGTCACCACCCAATCAGTCCGGTGTCAGCACGTAGTCACCACCCAATCAGTCCCGGTGTCAGCACATAGTCACCACCCAATCAGTCCGGTGTCAGCACGTAGTCACCACCCAATCAGTCGCGGTGTCAGCACGTAGTCACCACCCAATCAGTCCCGGTGTCAGGACGGAGTCACCACCCAATCAGTCCTGGTGTCAGCACGGAGTCACCACCCAATCAGTCCGGTGTCAGCACATAGTCACCACCCAATCAGTCCGGTGTCAGCACGTAGTCACCACGCAATCAGTCCGGTGTCAGCACGGAGTCACCACCCAATCAGTCGCGGTGTCAGCACATAGTCACCACCCAATCAGTCCGGTGTCAGCACGGAGTCACCACCCAATCAGTCCCGGTGTCCGCACGTATTCACCACCCAATCAGTCCCGGTGTCAGCACGTAGTCACCACCCAATCAGTCCGGTGTCAGCACGTAGTCACCACCCAATCAGTCCCGGTGTCAGCACGTAGTCACCACCCAATCAGTCCCGGTGTCAGCACATAGTCACCACCCAATCAGTCCCGGTGTCAGCACGGAGTCACCACCCAATCAGTCACGGTGTCAGCACGGAGTCACCACCCAATCAGTCCCGGTGTCAGCACGTAGTCACCACCCAATCAGTCCGGTGTCAGCACGGAGTCACCACCCAATCAGTCCCGGTGTCAGCACGTAGTCACCACCCAATCAGTCCCGGTGTCAGCACGTAGTCACCACCGAATCAGTCCCGGTGTCGGCACGGAGTCACCACCCAATCAGTCCCGGTGTCAGCACGTAGTCACCACCCAATCAGTCCGGTGTCAGCACGGAGTCACCACCCAATCAGTCCCGGTGTCAGCACGTAGTCACCACCCAATCAGTCCGGTGTCAGCGCGTAGTCACCACCCAATCAGTCCCGGTGTCAGCACGTAGTCACCACCGAATCAGTCCCGGTGTCGGCACGGAGTCACCACCCAATCAGTCCCGGTGTCAGCACGGAGTCACCACCCAATCAGTCCCGGTGTCGGCACGGAGTCACCACCCAATCAGTCCCGGTGTCAGCACGGAGTCACCACCCAATCAGTCCCGGTGTCAGCACGTAGTCACCACACAATTAGTCCCGGTGTCGGCACGGAGTCACCACCCAATCAGTCCCGGTGTCAGCACGTAGTCACCACCCAATCAGTCGCGGTGTCGGCACGGAGTCACCACCCAATCAGTCCCGGTGTCAGCACGGAGTCACCACCCAATCAGTCCCGGTGTCAGCACGTAGTCACCACCCAATCAGTCCCGGTGTCAGCACGGAGTCACCACCCAATCAGTCCCGGTGTCAGCACGTAGTCACCACCCAATCAGTCCCGGTGTCAGCACGGAGTCACCACCCAATCAGTCCCGGTGTCAGCACGGAGTCACCACCCAATCAGTCCCGGTGTCAGCACGTAGTCACCACTCAATCAGTCCGGTGTCAGCACGTAGTCACCACCCAATCAGTCCCGGTGTCAGCACGTAGTCACCACCGAATCAGTCCCGGTGTCGGCACGGAGTCACCACCCAATCAGTCCCGGTGTCAGCACGTAGTCACCACCCAATCAGTCCCGGTGTCAGCACGTAGTCACCACCCAATCAGTCCCGGTGTCAGCACGTAGTCACCACCCAATCAGTCCCGGTGTCAGCACGTAGTCACCACCCAATCAGTCCCGGTGTCAGCACATAGTCACCACCCAATCAGTCCCGGTGTCAGCACGTAGTCACCACTCAATCAGTCCCGGTGTCAGCACATAGTCACCACCCAATCAGTCCCGGTGTCAGCACGGAGTCACCACCCAATCAGTCCCGGTGTCAGCACGGAGTCACCACCCAATCAGTCCCGGTGTCAGCACGTAGTCACCACCCAATCAGTCCGGTGTCAGCACGGAGTCACCACCCAATCAGTCCCGGTGTCAGCACGTAGTCACCACCCAATCAGTCCCGGTGTCAGCACGTAGTCACCACCGAATCAGTCCCGGTGTCGGCACGGAGTCACCACCCAATCAGTCCCGGTGTCAGCACGTAGTCACCACCCAATCAGTCCGGTGTCAGCACGGAGTCACCACCCAATCAGTCCCGGTGTCAGCACGTAGTCACCACCCAATCAGTCCGGTGTCAGCACGTAGTCACCACCCAATCAGTCCCGGTGTCAGCACGTAGTCACCACCGAATCAGTCCCGGTGTCGGCACGGATTCACCACCCAATCAGTCCCGGTGTCAGCACGGAGTCACCACCCAATCAGTCCCGGTGTCGGCACGGAGTCACCACCCAATCAGTCCCGGTGTCAGCACGGAGTCACCACCCAATCAGTCCCGGTGTCAGCACGTAGTCACCACCCAATTAGTCCCGGTGTCGGCACGGAGTCACCACCCAATCAGTCCCGGTGTCAGCACGTAGTCACCACCCAATCAGTCCCGGTGTCGGCACGGAGTCACCACCCAATCAGTCCCGGTGTCAGCACGGAGTCACCACCCAATCAGTCCCGGTGTCAGCACGTAGTCACCACCCAATCAGTCCCGGTGTCAGCACGGAGTCACCACCCAATCAGTCCCGGTGTCAGCACGTAGTCACCACCCAATCAGTCCCGGTGTCAGCACGGAGTCACCACCCAATCAGTCCCGGTGTCAGCACGGAGTCACCACCCAATCAGTCCCGGTGTCAGCACGTAGTCACCACTCAATCAGTCCGGTGTCAGCACGTAGTCACCACCCAATCAGTCCCGGTGTCAGCACGTAGTCACCACCGAATCAGTCCCGGTGTCGGCACGGAGTCACCACCCAATCAGTCCCGGTGTCAGCACGTAGTCACCACCCAATCAGTCCCGGTGTCAGCACGTAGTCACCACCCAATCAGTCCCGGTGTCAGCACGTAGTCACCACCCAATCAGTCCCGGTGTCAGCACGTAGTCACCACCGAATCAGTCCCGGTGTCGGCACGGAGTCACCACCCAATCAGTCCCGGTGTCAGCACGTAGTCACCACCCAATCAGTCCCGGTGTCAGCACGGAGTCACCACCCAATCAGTCCCGGTGTCAGCACGGAGTCACCACCCAATCAGTCCCGGTGTCAGCACGGAGTCACCACCCAATCAGTCCGGTGTCAGCACGTAGTCACCACCCAATCAGTCCCGGTGTCAGCACGTAGTCACCACCCAATCAGTCCCAGTGTCAGCACGTAGTCACCACCCAATCAGTCCCGGTGTCAGCACGTAGTCACCACCCAATCAGTCCCGGTGTCAGCACGTAGTCACCACCCAATCAGTCCCGGTGTCGGCACGGAGTCACCACCCAATCAGTCACGTTGTCAGCACGGAGTCACCACCCAATCAGTCCCGGTGTCAGCACGTAGTCACCACCCAATTAGTCCCAGTGTCAGCACGGAGTCACCACCCAATCAGTCCGGTGTCAGCACGTAGTCACCACCCAATCAGTCCCGGTGTCAGCACGGAGTCACCACCCAATCAGTCCCGGTGTCAGCACTGAGTCACCACCCAATCAGTCCGGTGTCAGCACGGAGTCACCACCCAATCAGTCCGGTGTCAGCACGGAGTCACCACCCAATCAGTCCCGGTGTCAGCACGTAGTCACCACCCAATCAGTCCCGGTGTCAGCACGTAGTCACCACCCAATCAGTCCCGGTGTCAGCACGGAGACACCACCCAATCAGTCCCGTTGTCAGCACGAAGTCACCACCCAATCAGCCCCGGTGTCAGCACGGAGTCACCACCCAATCAGTCCCCGTGTCAGCACGGAGTCACCACCCAATCAGTCCGGTGTCAGCACGGAGTCACCACCCAATCAGTCCCGGTGTCAGCACGGAGTCACCACCCAATCAGTCCCGGTGTCAGCACGGAGTCACCACCCAATCAGTCCCGGTGTCAGCATCGAGTCACCACCCAATTAGTCCCGGTGTCAGCACGGAGTCACCACCCAATCAGTCCCGGTGTCAGCACGGAGTCACCACCCAATCAGTCCGGTGTCAGCACGGAGTCACCACCCAATCAGTCCGGTGTCAGCATCTAGTCACCACCCAATTAGTCCCGGTGTCAGCACGGAGTCACCACCCAATCAGTCCCGGTGTCAGCACGGAGACACCACCCAATCAGTCCGGTGTCAGCACGGAGTCACCACCCAATCAGTCCGGTGTCAGCATCGAGTCACCACCCAATTAGTCCCGGTGTCAGCACGTAGTCACCACCCAATCAGTCCCGGTGTCAGCACGTAGTCACCACCCAATCAGTCCCGGTGTCAGCACATAGTCACCACCCAATCAGTCCCGGTGTCAGCACGGAGTCACCACCCAATCAGTCCCGGTGTCAGCACGTAGTCACCACCCAATCAGTCCCGGTGTCAGCACGTAGTCACCACCCAATCAGTCCCGGTGTCAGCACATAGTCACCACCCAATCAGTCCCGGTGTCAGCACATAGTCACCACCCAATCAGTCCCGGTGTCAGCACGGAGTCACCACCCAATCAGTCCCGGAGTCAGCACATAGTCACCACCCAATCAGTCGCGGTGTCAGCACGGAGTCACCACCCAATCAGTCCCGGTGTCAGCACGTAGTCACCACCCAATCAGTCCCGGTGTCAGCACGGAGTCACCACCCAATCAGTCCCGGTGTCAGCACGTAGTCACCACCCAATCAGTCCCGGTGTCAGCACGTAGTCACCACCCAATCAGTCCCGGTGTCAGGACGTAGTCACCACCCAATCAGTCCCGGTGTCAGCACGTAGTCACCACCCAATCAGTCCGGTGTCAGCACGGAGTCACCACCCAATCAGTCCCGGTGTCAGCACGGAGTCACCACCCAATCAGTCCCGGTGTCAGCACGGAGTCACCACCCAATCAGTCCCGGTGTCAGCACGGAGTCACCACCCAATCAGTCCCGGTGTCAGCACGGAGTCACCACTCAATCAGTCCCGGTGTCAGCACGTAGTCACCACCCAATCAGTCCCGGTGTCAGCACGGAGTCACCACCCAATCAGTCCCGGTGTCAGCACGGAGTCACCACTCAATCAGTCCCGGTGTCAGCACGTAGTCACCACCCAATCAGTCCCGGTGTCAGCACGAAGTCACCACCCAATCAGTCCGGTGTCAGCACGTAGTCACCACCCAATCAGTCCCGGTGTCAGCACGGAGTCACCACCCAATCAGTCCCGGTGTCAGCACGGAGTCACCACCCAATCAGTCCCGTTGTCAGCACGGAGTCACCACCCAATCAGTCCCGGTGTCAGCACGGAGTCACCACCCAATCAGTCCCGGTGTCAGCACGGAGTCACCACCCAATCAGTCCCGGTGTCAGCACGTAGTCACCACCCAATCAGTCCGGTGTCAGCACGTAGTCACCACCCAATCAGTCCGGTGTCAGCACGGAGTCACCACCCAATCAGTCCCGGTGTCAGCACGTAGTCACCACCCAATCAGTCCGGTGTCAGCACGGAGTCACCACCCAATCAGTCCCGGTGTCAGCACGTAGTCACCACCCAATCAATCCCGGTGTCAGCACGGAGTCACCACCCAATCAGTCCGGTGTCAGCATCGAGTCACCACCCAATTAGTCCCGGTGTCAGCACGGAGTCACCACCCAATCAGTCCGGTGTCAGCATCGAGTCACCACCCAATTAGTCCCGGTGTCAGCACGTAGACACCACCCAATCAGTCCCGGTGTCAGCACGTAGTCACCACCCAATCAGTCCCGGTGTCAGCACGTAGTCACCACCCAATCAGTCCCGGTGTCAGCACGTAGTCACCACCCAATCAGTCCCGGTGTCAGAACGTAGTCACCACCCAATCAGTCCCGGTGTCAGCACGTAGTCACCACCCAATCAGTCCGGTGTCAGCACGTAGTCACCACCCAATCAGTCCCGGTGTCAGCACGTAGTCACCACCCAATCAGTCCCGGTGTCAGCACGTAGTCACCACCCAATCAGTCCGGTGTCAGCACGGAGTCACCACCCAATCAGTCCCGGTGTCAGCACGGAGTCACCACCCAATCAGTCCGGTGTCAGCACATAGTCACCACCCAATCAGTCCCGGTGTCAGCACGTAGTCACCACCCAATCAGTCTGGTGTCAGCATGTAGTCACCACCCAATCAGTCCGGTTTCAGCACGGAGTCACCACCCAATCAGTCCCGGTGTCAGCACGTAGTCACCACCCAATCAGTCCCGGTGTCAGCACGTAGTCACCACCCAATCAGTCCGGTGTCAGCACGTAGTCACCACCCAATCAGTCCGGTGTCAGCACATAGTCACCACCCAATCAGTCCGGTGTCAGCACGTAGTCACCACCCAATCAGTCGCGGTGTCAGCACGTAGTCACCACCCAATCAGTCCCGGTGTCAGGACGGAGTCACCACCCAATCAGTCCCGGTGTCAGCACGGAGTCACCACCCAATCAGTCCCGGTGTCAGCACGGAGTCACCACCCAATCAGTCCCGGTGTCAGGACGCAGTCACCACCCAATCAGTCCCGGTGTCAGCACGGAGTCACCACCCAATCAGGCCCGGTGTCAGCACGGAGTCACCACCCAATCAGTCCCGGTGTCAGCACGTAGTCACTACCCAATCAGTCCGATGTCAGCACGTAGTCACCACCCAATCAGTCCCGGTGTCAGCACGTAGTCACTACCCAATCAGTCCGGTGTCAGCACGTAGTCACCACCCAATCAGTCCCGGTGTCAGCACGGAGTCACCACCCAATCAGTCCCGGTGTCAGCACGTAGTCACCACCCAATCAGTCCGGTGTCAGCACGTAGTCACCACCCAATCAGTCCCGGTGTCAGCACGTAGTCACCACCCAATCAGTCCCGGTGTCAGCACGGAGTCACCACCCAATCAGTCCCGGTGTCAGCACGGAGTCACCACCCAATCAGTCCCGGTGTCAGCACGGAGTCACCACCCAATCAGTCCCGGTGTCAGCACGAAGTCACCACCTAATCAGTCCCGGTGTCAGCACGTAGTCACCACCCAATCAGTCCCGGTGTCAGCACGGAGTCACCACCCAATCAGTCCCGGTGTCAGCACGGAGTCACCACCCAACCAGTCCCGGTGTCAGCACATAGTCACCACCCAATCAGTCCGGTGTCAGCACGTAGTCACCACCCAATAAGTCCCGGTGTCAGCACGGAGTCACCACCCAATCAGTCCCGGTGTCAGCACATAGTCACCACCCAATCAGTCCGGTGTCAGCACGTAGTCACCGCCCAATCAGTCCGGTGTCAGCACGTAGTCACCACCCAATCAGTCCCGGTGTCAGCACGGAGTCACCACCCAATCAGTCCCGGTGTCAGCACGTAGTCACCACCCAATCAGTCCCGGTGTCAGCACGGAGTCACCACCCAATCAGTCCGGTGTCAGCATCGAGTCACCACCCAATTAGTCCCGGTGTCAGCACGGAGTCACCACCCAATCAGTCCCGGTGTCAGCACGTAGTCACCACTCAATCAGTCCCGGTGTCAGCACGTAGTCACCACCCAATCAGTCCCGGTGTCAGCACGTAGTCACCACCCAATCAGTCCGGTGTCAGCACGGAGTCACCACCCAATCAGTCCCGGTGTCAGCACGTAGTCACCACCCAATCAGTCCCAGTGTCAGCACGGAGTCACCACCCAATCAGTCCCGGTGTCAGCACGGAGTCACCACTCAATCAGTCCCGGTGTCAGCACGTAGTCACCACCCAATCAGTCCGGTGTCAGCACGTAGTCACCACCCAATCAGTCCCGGTGTCAGCACGTAGTCACCACCCAATCAGTCCCGGTGTCAGCACGGAGTCACCACTCAATCAGTCCCGGTGTCAGCACGTAGTCACCACTCAATCAGTCCCGGTGTCAGCACGTAGTCACCACCCAATCAGTCCAGGTGTCAGCACGGAGTCACCACTCAATCAGTCCCGGTGTCAGCACGTAGTCACCACCCAATCAGTCCGGTGTCTGCAGGTAGTCACCACCCAATCAGTCCCGGTGTCAGCACGGAGTCACCACTCAATCAGTCCCGGTGTCAGCACGTAGTCACCACCCAATCAGTCCGGTGTCAGCACGTAGTCACCACCCAATCAGTCCCGGTGTCAGCACGTAGTCACCACCCAATCAGTCCCGGTGTCAGCACGGAGTCACCACCCAATCAGTCCCGGTGTCAGCACGTAGTCACCACCCAATCAGTCCCGGTGTCAGCACGTAGTCACCACCCAATCAGTCCCGGTGTCAGCACGGAGTCACCACTCAATCAGTCCCGGTGTCAGCACGTAGTCACCACCCAATCAGTCCGGTGTCAGCACGTAGTCACCACCCAATTAGTCCCGGTGTCAGCACGGAGTCACCACCCAATCAGTCCCGGTGTCAGCACGTAGTCACCACCCAATCAGTCCCGGTGTCAGCACGTAGTCACCACCCAATCAGTCCCGGTGTCAGCACGTAGTCACCACCCAATCAGTCCGGTGTCAGCACGTAGTCACCACCCAATTAGTCCCGGTGTCAGCACGTAGTCACCACCCAATCAGTCCCGGTGTCAGCACGTAGTCACCACCCAATCAGTCCCGGTGTCAGCACGTAGTCACCACCCAATCAGTCCCGGTGTCAGCACGTAGTCACCACCCAATCAGTCCCGGTGTCAGCACGTAGTCACCACCCAATCAGTCCCGGTGTCAGCACGTAGTCACCACCCAATCAGTCCCGGTGTCAGCACGTAGTCACCACCCAATCAGTCCCGGTGTCAGCACGTAGTCACCACCCAATCAGTCCGGTGTCAGCACGGAGTCACCACCCAATCTGTCCGGTGTCAGCACGTAGTCACCACCCAATCAGTCCCGGTGTCAGCACGTAGTCACCACCCAATCAGTCCCAGTGTCAGCACGTAGTCACCACCCAATCAGTCCCGGTGTCAGCACGGAGTCACCACCCAATCAGTCCCGGTGTCAGCACGGAGTCACCACCCAATCAGTCCCGGTGTCAGCACGGAGTCACCACCCAATCAGTCCCGGTGTCAGCACGGAGTCACCACCCAATCAGTCCCGGTGTCAGCACGTAGTCACCACCCAATCTGTCCGGTGTCAGCACGTAGTCACCACTCAATCAGTCCCGGTGTCAGCACGGAGTCACCACCCAATCAGTCCCGGTGTCAGCACGTAGTCACCACCCAATCAGTCCCGGTGTCAGCACGTAGTCACCACCCAATCTGTCCGGTGTCAGCACGTAGTCACCACTCAATCAGTCCCGGTGTCAGCACGGAGTCACCACCCAATCTGTCCGGTGTCAGCACGTAGTCACCACTCAATCAGTCCCGGTGTCAGCACGTAGTCACCACCCAATCAGTCCCGGTGTCAGCACGTAGTCACCACCCAATCTGTCCAGTGTCAGCACGTAGTCACCACCCAATCAGTCCCGGTGTCAGCACGGAGTCACCACCCAATCAGTCCCGGTGTCAGCACGGAGTCACCACTCAATCATTCCCGGTGTCAGCACGTAGTCACCACCCAATCAGTCCGGTGTCAGCAGGTAGTCACCACCCAATCAGTCCCGGTGTCAGCACGGAGTCACCACTCAATCAGTCCCGGTGTCAGCACGTAGTCACCACCCAATCAGTCCGGTGTCAGCACGTAGTCACCACCCAATCAGTCCCGGTGTCAGCACGTAGTCACCACCCAATCAGTCCCGGTGTCAGCACGGAGTCACCACCCAATCAGTCCCGGTGTCAGCACGTAGTCACCACCAAATCAGTCCCGGTGTCAGCATGTAGTCACCACCCAATCAGTCCCGGTGTCAGCACGGAGTCACCACTCAATCAGTCCCGGTGTCAGCACGTAGTCACCACCCAATCAGTCCGGTGTCAGCACGTAGTCACCACCCAATTAGTCCCGGTGTCAGCACGGAGTCACCACCCAATCAGTCCCGGTGTCAGCACGTAGTCACCACCCTATCAGTCCCGGTGTCAGCACGTAGTCACCACCCAATGAGTCCCGGTGTCAGCACGTAGTCACCACCCAATCAGTCCGGTGTCAGCACGTAGTCACCACCCAATTAGTCCCGGTGTCAGCACGTAGTCACCACCCAATCAGTCCCGGTGTCAGCACGTAGTCACCACCCAATCAGTCCCGGTGTCAGCACGTAGTCACCACCCAATCAGTCCCGGTGTCAGCACGTAGTCACCACCCAATCAGTCCCGGTGTCAGCACGTAGTCACCACCCGATCAGTCCCGGTGTCAGCACGTAGTCACCACCCAATCAGTCCCGGTGTCAGCACGTAGTCACCACCCAATCAGTCCCGGTGTCAGCACGTAGTCACCACCCAATCAGTCCGGTGTCAGCACGGAGTCACCACCCAATCTGTCCGGTGTCAGCACGTAGTCACCACCCAATCAGTCCCGGTGTCAGCACGTAGTCACCACCCAATCAGTCCCAGTGTCAGCACGTAGTCACCACCCAATCAGTCCCGGTGTCAGCACGGAGTCACCACCCAATCAGTCCCGGTGTCAGCACGTAGTCACCACCCAATCAGTCCCGTTGTCAGCACGGAGTCACCACCCAATCAGTCCCGGTGTCAGCACGGAGTCACCACCCAATCAGTCCCGGTGTCAGCACGGAGTCACCACCCAATCAGTCCCGGTGTCAGCACGTAGTCACCACCCAATCAGTCCGGTGTCAGCACGTAGTCACCACCCAATCAGTCCGGTGTCAGCACGGAGTCACCACCCAATCAGTCCCGGTGTCAGCACGTAGTCACCACCCAATCAGTCCGGTGTCAGCACGGAGTCACCACCCAATCAGTCCCGGTGTCAGCACGTAGTCACCACCCAATCAATCCCGGTGTCAGCACGGAGTCACCACCCAATCAGTCCGGTGTCAGCATCGAGTCACCACCCAATTAGTCCCGGTGTCAGCACGGAGTCACCACCCAATCAGTCCGGTGTCAGCATCGAGTCACCACCCAATTAGTCCCGGTGTCAGCACGTAGACACCACCCAATCAGTCCCGGTGTCAGCACGTAGTCACCACCCAATCAGTCCCGGTGTCAGCACGTAGTCACCACCCAATCAGTCCCGGTGTCAGCACGTAGTCACCACCCAATCAGTCCCGGTGTCAGAACGTAGTCACCACCCAATCAGTCCCGGTGTCAGCACGTAGTCACCACCCAATCAGTCCGGTGTCAGCACGTAGTCACCACCCAATCAGTCCCGGTGTCAGCACGTAGTCACCACCCAATCAGTCCCGGTGTCAGCACGTAGTCACCACCCAATCAGTCCGGTGTCAGCACGGAGTCACCACCCAATCAGTCCCGGTGTCAGCACGGAGTCACCACCCAATCAGTCCGGTGTCAGCACATAGTCACCACCCAATCAGTCCCGGTGTCAGCACGTAGTCACCACCCAATCAGTCTGGTGTCAGCATGTAGTCACCACCCAATCAGTCCGGTTTCAGCACGGAGTCACCACCCAATCAGTCCCGGTGTCAGCACGTAGTCACCACCCAATCAGTCCCGGTGTCAGCACGTAGTCACCACCCAATCAGTCCGGTGTCAGCACGTAGTCACCACCCAATCAGTCCGGTGTCAGCACATAGTCACCACCCAATCAGTCCGGTGTCAGCACGTAGTCACCACCCAATCAGTCGCGGTGTCAGCACGTAGTCACCACCCAATCAGTCCCGGTGTCAGGACGGAGTCACCACCCAATCAGTCCCGGTGTCAGCACGGAGTCACCACCCAATCAGTCCCGGTGTCAGCACGGAGTCACCACCCAATCAGTCCCGGTGTCAGGACGCAGTCACCACCCAATCAGTCCCGGTGTCAGCACGGAGTCACCACCCAATCAGGCCCGGTGTCAGCACGGAGTCACCACCCAATCAGTCCCGGTGTCAGCACGTAGTCACTACCCAATCAGTCCGATGTCAGCACGTAGTCACCACCCAATCAGTCCCGGTGTCAGCACGTAGTCACTACCCAATCAGTCCGGTGTCAGCACGTAGTCACCACCCAATCAGTCCCGGTGTCAGCACGGAGTCACCACCCAATCAGTCCCGGTGTCAGCACGTAGTCACCACCCAATCAGTCCGGTGTCAGCACGTAGTCACCACCCAATCAGTCCCGGTGTCAGCACGTAGTCACCACCCAATCAGTCCCGGTGTCAGCACGGAGTCACCACCCAATCAGTCCCGGTGTCAGCACGGAGTCACCACCCAATCAGTCCCGGTGTCAGCACGGAGTCACCACCCAATCAGTCCCGGTGTCAGCACGAAGTCACCACCTAATCAGTCCCGGTGTCAGCACGTAGTCACCACCCAATCAGTCCCGGTGTCAGCACGGAGTCACCACCCAATCAGTCCCGGTGTCAGCACGGAGTCACCACCCAACCAGTCCCGGTGTCAGCACATAGTCACCACCCAATCAGTCCGGTGTCAGCACGTAGTCACCACCCAATAAGTCCCGGTGTCAGCACGGAGTCACCACCCAATCAGTCCCGGTGTCAGCACATAGTCACCACCCAATCAGTCCGGTGTCAGCACGTAGTCACCGCCCAATCAGTCCGGTGTCAGCACGTAGTCACCACCCAATCAGTCCCGGTGTCAGCACGGAGTCACCACCCAATCAGTCCCGGTGTCAGCACGTAGTCACCACCCAATCAGTCCCGGTGTCAGCACGGAGTCACCACCCAATCAGTCCGGTGTCAGCATCGAGTCACCACCCAATTAGTCCCGGTGTCAGCACGGAGTCACCACCCAATCAGTCCCGGTGTCAGCACGTAGTCACCACTCAATCAGTCCCGGTGTCAGCACGTAGTCACCACCCAATCAGTCCCGGTGTCAGCACGTAGTCACCACCCAATCAGTCCGGTGTCAGCACGGAGTCACCACCCAATCAGTCCCGGTGTCAGCACGTAGTCACCACCCAATCAGTCCCAGTGTCAGCACGGAGTCACCACCCAATCAGTCCCGGTGTCAGCACGGAGTCACCACTCAATCAGTCCCGGTGTCAGCACGTAGTCACCACCCAATCAGTCCGGTGTCAGCACGTAGTCACCACCCAATCAGTCCCGGTGTCAGCACGTAGTCACCACCCAATCAGTCCCGGTGTCAGCACGGAGTCACCACTCAATCAGTCCCGGTGTCAGCACGTAGTCACCACTCAATCAGTCCCGGTGTCAGCACGTAGTCACCACCCAATCAGTCCAGGTGTCAGCACGGAGTCACCACTCAATCAGTCCCGGTGTCAGCACGTAGTCACCACCCAATCAGTCCGGTGTCTGCAGGTAGTCACCACCCAATCAGTCCCGGTGTCAGCACGGAGTCACCACTCAATCAGTCCCGGTGTCAGCACGTAGTCACCACCCAATCAGTCCGGTGTCAGCACGTAGTCACCACCCAATCAGTCCCGGTGTCAGCACGTAGTCACCACCCAATCAGTCCCGGTGTCAGCACGGAGTCACCACCCAATCAGTCCCGGTGTCAGCACGTAGTCACCACCCAATCAGTCCCGGTGTCAGCACGTAGTCACCACCCAATCAGTCCCGGTGTCAGCACGGAGTCACCACTCAATCAGTCCCGGTGTCAGCACGTAGTCACCACCCAATCAGTCCGGTGTCAGCACGTAGTCACCACCCAATTAGTCCCGGTGTCAGCACGGAGTCACCACCCAATCAGTCCCGGTGTCAGCACGTAGTCACCACCCAATCAGTCCCGGTGTCAGCACGTAGTCACCACCCAATCAGTCCCGGTGTCAGCACGTAGTCACCACCCAATCAGTCCGGTGTCAGCACGTAGTCACCACCCAATTAGTCCCGGTGTCAGCACGTAGTCACCACCCAATCAGTCCCGGTGTCAGCACGTAGTCACCACCCAATCAGTCCCGGTGTCAGCACGTAGTCACCACCCAATCAGTCCCGGTGTCAGCACGTAGTCACCACCCAATCAGTCCCGGTGTCAGCACGTAGTCACCACCCAATCAGTCCCGGTGTCAGCACGTAGTCACCACCCAATCAGTCCCGGTGTCAGCACGTAGTCACCACCCAATCAGTCCCGGTGTCAGCACGTAGTCACCACCCAATCAGTCCGGTGTCAGCACGGAGTCACCACCCAATCTGTCCGGTGTCAGCACGTAGTCACCACCCAATCAGTCCCGGTGTCAGCACGTAGTCACCACCCAATCAGTCCCAGTGTCAGCACGTAGTCACCACCCAATCAGTCCCGGTGTCAGCACGGAGTCACCACCCAATCAGTCCCGGTGTCAGCACGGAGTCACCACCCAATCAGTCCCGGTGTCAGCACGGAGTCACCACCCAATCAGTCCCGGTGTCAGCACGGAGTCACCACCCAATCAGTCCCGGTGTCAGCACGTAGTCACCACCCAATCTGTCCGGTGTCAGCACGTAGTCACCACTCAATCAGTCCCGGTGTCAGCACGGAGTCACCACCCAATCAGTCCCGGTGTCAGCACGTAGTCACCACCCAATCAGTCCCGGTGTCAGCACGTAGTCACCACCCAATCTGTCCGGTGTCAGCACGTAGTCACCACTCAATCAGTCCCGGTGTCAGCACGGAGTCACCACCCAATCTGTCCGGTGTCAGCACGTAGTCACCACTCAATCAGTCCCGGTGTCAGCACGTAGTCACCACCCAATCAGTCCCGGTGTCAGCACGTAGTCACCACCCAATCTGTCCAGTGTCAGCACGTAGTCACCACCCAATCAGTCCCGGTGTCAGCACGGAGTCACCACCCAATCAGTCCCGGTGTCAGCACGGAGTCACCACTCAATCATTCCCGGTGTCAGCACGTAGTCACCACCCAATCAGTCCGGTGTCAGCAGGTAGTCACCACCCAATCAGTCCCGGTGTCAGCACGGAGTCACCACTCAATCAGTCCCGGTGTCAGCACGTAGTCACCACCCAATCAGTCCGGTGTCAGCACGTAGTCACCACCCAATCAGTCCCGGTGTCAGCACGTAGTCACCACCCAATCAGTCCCGGTGTCAGCACGGAGTCACCACCCAATCAGTCCCGGTGTCAGCACGTAGTCACCACCAAATCAGTCCCGGTGTCAGCATGTAGTCACCACCCAATCAGTCCCGGTGTCAGCACGGAGTCACCACTCAATCAGTCCCGGTGTCAGCACGTAGTCACCACCCAATCAGTCCGGTGTCAGCACGTAGTCACCACCCAATTAGTCCCGGTGTCAGCACGGAGTCACCACCCAATCAGTCCCGGTGTCAGCACGTAGTCACCACCCTATCAGTCCCGGTGTCAGCACGTAGTCACCACCCAATGAGTCCCGGTGTCAGCACGTAGTCACCACCCAATCAGTCCGGTGTCAGCACGTAGTCACCACCCAATTAGTCCCGGTGTCAGCACGTAGTCACCACCCAATCAGTCCCGGTGTCAGCACGTAGTCACCACCCAATCAGTCCCGGTGTCAGCACGTAGTCACCACCCAATCAGTCCCGGTGTCAGCACGTAGTCACCACCCAATCAGTCCCGGTGTCAGCACGTAGTCACCACCCGATCAGTCCCGGTGTCAGCACGTAGTCACCACCCAATCAGTCCCGGTGTCAGCACGTAGTCACCACCCAATCAGTCCCGGTGTCAGCACGTAGTCACCACCCAATCAGTCCGGTGTCAGCACGGAGTCACCACCCAATCTGTCCGGTGTCAGCACGTAGTCACCACCCAATCAGTCCCGGTGTCAGCACGTAGTCACCACCCAATCAGTCCCAGTGTCAGCACGTAGTCACCACCCAATCAGTCCCGGTGTCAGCACGGAGTCACCACCCAATCAGTCCCGGTGTCAGCACGTAGTCACCACCCAATCTGTCCGGTGTCAGCACGTAGTCACCACTCAATCAGTCCCGGTGTCAGCACGGAGTCACCACCCAATCTGTCCGGTGTCAGCACGTAGTCACCACCCAATCAGTCCCGGTGTCAGCACGTAGTCACCACCCAATCAGTCCCAGTGTCAGCACGTAGTCACCACCCAATCAGTCCCGGTGTCAGCACGGAGTCACCACCCAATCAGTCCCGGTGTCAGCACGTAGTCACCACCCAATCTGTCCGGTGTCAGCACGTAGTCACCACTCAATCAGTCCCGGTGTCAGCACGGAGTCACCACCCAATCAGTCCCGGTGTCAGCACGTAGTCACCACCCAATCAGTCCCGGTGTCAGCACGTAGTCACCACCCAATCTGTCCGGTGTCAGCACGTAGTCACCACTCAATCAGTCCCGGTGTCAGCACGGAGTCACCACCCAATCTGTCCGGTGTCAGCACGTAGTCACCACTCAATCAGTCCCGGTGTCAGCACGTATTCACCACCCAATCAGTCCCGGTGTCAGCACGTAGTCACCACCCAATCTGTCCAGTGTCAGCACGTAGTCACCACCCAATCAGTCCCGGTGTCAGCACGGAGTCACCTCCCAATCAGTCCCGGTGTCAGCACGGAGTCACCACCCAATCAGTCCCGGTGTCAGCACGTAGTCACCACCCAATCAGTCCCGGTGTCAGCACGGAGTCACCACCCAATCAGTCCCGGTGTCAGCACGTAGTCACCACCCAATCAGTCCGGTGTCAGCACGTAGTCACCACTCAATCAGTCCGGTGTCAGCACGTAGTCACCACTCAATCAGTCCCGGTGTCAGCACGTAGTCACCACCCAATCAGTCCCGGTGTCAGCACGTAGTCACCACCCAATCAGTCCCGGTGTCAGCACGTAGTCACCACCCAATCAGTCCGGTGTCAGCACGTAGTCACCACCCAATCAGTCCCGGTGTCAGCACGTAGTCACCACCCAATCAGTCCCGGTGTCAGCACGGAGTCACCACCCAATCAGTCCCGGTGTCAGCACGGAGTCACCACCCAATCAGTCCGGTGTCAGCACGTAGTCACCACCCAATCAGTCCCGGTGTCAGCACGGAGTCACCACCCAATCAGTCGCGGTGTCAGCACGGAGTCACCACACAATCAGTCCCGGTGTCAACACGGAGTCACCACCCAATCAGTCCCGGTGTCAACACGGAGTCACCACCCAATCAGTCCCGGTGTCAGCACGGAGTCACCACCCAATCAGTCCGGTGTCAGCACGTAGTCACCACCCAATCAGTCCGGTGTCAGCACGTAGTCACCACCCAATCAATCCCGGTGTCAGCACATAGTCACCACCCAATCAGTCCGGTGTCAGCACGTAGTCACCACCCAATCAGTCGCGGTGTCAGCACGTATTCACCACCCAATCAGTACCGGTGTCAGCACATAGTCACCCCCCAATCAGTCCCGGTGTCAGCACGGAGTCACCACCCAATCAGTCCGGTGTCAGGACGGAGTCACCACCCAATCAGTCCTGGTGTCAGCACGGAGTCACCACCTAATCAGTCCGGTGTCAGCACATAGTCACCACCCAATCAGTCCGGTGTCAGCACGTAGTCACCACCCAATCAGTCCGGTGTCAGCACGGAGTCACCACCCAATCAGTCGCGGTGTCAGCACATAGTCACCACCCAATCAGTCCGGTGTCAGCACGGAGTCACCACCCAATCAGTCCCGGTGACAGCACGTAGTCACCACCCAATCAGTCCGGTGTCAGCACGGAGTCACCACCCAATCAGTCCCGGTGTCAGCACGTAGTCACCACCCAATCAGTCCCGGTGTCAGCACGTAGTCACCACCCAATCAGTCCCGGTGTCAGCACATAGTCACCACCCAATCAGTCCCGGTGTCAGCACGTAGTCACCACCCAATCAGTCCCGGTGTCAGCACGTAGTCACCACCCAATCAGTCCCGGTATCAGCACGTAGTCACCACCCAATCAGTCCCGGTGTCAGCACGTAGTCACCACCCAATCAGTCCCGGTGTCAGCACGGAGTCACCACCCAATCAGTCCCGGTGTCAGCACGTAGTCACTACCCAATCAGTCCCGGTGTCAGCACGTAGTCACCACCCAATCAGTCCCGGTCTCAGCACGGAGTCACCACCCAATCAGTCCCGGTGTCAGCACGTAGTCACCACCCAATCAGTCCCGGTGTCAGCACGTAGTCACCACCCAATCAGTCCCGGTATCAGCACGTAGTCACCACCCAATCAGTCCCGGTGTCAGCACGTAGTCACCACCCAATCAGTCCCGGTGTCAGCACGGTGTCACCACCCAATCAGTCCCGGTGTCAGCACGTAGTCACTACCCAATCAGTCACGGTGTCAGCACGGAGTCACCACTCAATCAGTCCCGGTGTCAGCACATAGTCACCACCCAATCAGTCCCGGTGTCAGCACATAGTCACCACCCAATCAGTCCCGGTGTCAGCACATAGTCACCACCCAATCAGTCCCGGTGTCAGCACGTAGTCACCACTCAATCAGTCCCGGTGTCAGCACATAGTCACCACCCAATCAGTCCCGGTGTCAGCACGGAGTCACCACCCAATCAGTCCCGGTGTCAGCACCTAGTCACCACCCAATCAGTCCCAGTGTCAGCACATAGTCACCACCCAATCTTTCCCGGTTTCAGCACGGAGTCACCACCCAATCAGTCCCGTTGTCAGCACCTAGTCACCACCCAATCAGTCCGGTGTCAGCACGTAGTCACCACCCAATCAGTCCCAGTGTCAGCACATAGTCACCACCCAATCAGTCCCGGTGTCAGCACGGAGTCACCACCCAATCAGTCCCGGTGTCAGCACCTAGTCACCACCCAATCAGTCCGGTGTCAGCACGGAGTCACCACCCAATCAGTCCCGGTGTCAGCACCTAGTCACCACCCAATCAGTCCGGTGTCAGCACGGAGTCACCACCCAATCAGTCCCGGTGTCAGCACGGAGTCACCACCCAATCAGTCCCGGTGTCAGCACGGAGTCACCACCCAATCAGTCCCGGTGTCAGCACCTAGTCACCACCCAATCAGTCCGGTGTCAGCACGGAGTCACCACCCAATCAGTCCCGGTGTCAGCACCTAGTCACCACCCAATCAGTCCGGTGTCAGCACGTAGTCACCACCCAATCAGTCCCGGTGTCAGCACGTAGTCACCACCCAATCAGTCCGGTGTCAGCACGGAGTCACCACCCAATCAGTCCGGTGTCAGCACGTAGTCACCACCCAATCAGTCCCGGTGTCAGCACGTAGTCACCACCCAATCAGTCCCGGTGTCAGCACGTAGTCACCACCCAATCAGTCCCGGTGTCAGCACGTAGTCACCACCCAATCAGTCCCAGTGTCAGCACGGAGCCACCACCCAATCAGTCCCGGTGTCAGCACGTAGTCACCACCCAATCAGTCCCGGTGTCGGCACGTAGTCACCACCCAATAAGTCCCGGTGTCAGCACGTAGTCACCACCCAATCAGTCCCGGTGTCGGCACGTAGTCACCACCCAATCAGTCCCGGTGTCGGCACGGAGTCACCACCCAATCAGTCGCGGTGTCAGCACGTAGTCACCACCCAATCAGTCCCGGTGTCAGCACGGAGTCACCACCCAATCAGTCCCGGTGTCGGCACGTAGTCACCACCCAATCAGTCCCGGTGTCGGCACGGAGTCACCACCCAATCAGTCCCGGTGTCAGCACGGAGTCACCACCCAATCAGTCCCGGTGTCAGCACGTAGTCACCACCCAATCAGTCCCGGTGTCAGCACGGAGTCACCACCCAATCAGTCCCGGTGTCAGCACGTAGTCACCACCCAATCAGTCCCGGTGTCAGCACGGAGTCACCACCCAATCAGTCCCGGTGTCAGCACGGAGTCACCACCCAATCAGTCCCGGTGTCAGCACCTAGTCACCACCCAATCAGTCCGGTGTCAGCACGGAGTCACCACCCAATCAGTCCCGGTGTCAGCACGTAGTCACCACCCAATCAGTCCGGTGTCAGCACGGAGTCACGACCCAATCAGTCCCGGTGTCAGCACGTAGTCACCACCCAATCAGTCCCAGTGTCAGCACGGAGCCACCACCCAATCAGTCCCGGTGTCAGCACGTAGTCACCACCCAATCAGTCCCGGTGTCGGCACGGAGTCACCACCCAATCAGTCCCGGTGTCAGCACGGAGTCACCACCCAATCAGTCCCGGTGTCGGCAAGGAGTCACCACCCAATCAGTCCGGTGTCAGCACGTAGTCACCACCCAATCAGTCCCGGTGTCAGCACGTAGTCACCACCCAATCAGTCCCGGTGTCAGCACGGAGTCACCACCCAATCAGTCCCGGTGTCAGCACGGAGTCACCACCCAACCAGTCCCGGTGTCAGCACATAGTCACCACCCAATCAGTCCGGTGTCAGCACGTAGTCACCACCCAATAAGTCCCGGTGTCAGCACGGAGTCACCACCCAATCAGTCCCGGTGTCAGCACATAGTCACCACCCAATCAGTCCGGTGTCAGCACGTAGTCACCGCCCAATCAGTCCGGTGTCAGCACGTAGTCACCACCCAATCAGTCCCGGTGTCAGCACGGAGTCACCACCCAATCAGTCCCGGTGTCAGCACGTAGTCACCACCCAATCAGTCCCGGTGTCAGCACGGAGTCACCACCCAATCAGTCCGGTGTCAGCATCGAGTCACCACCCAATTAGTCCCGGTGTCAGCACGGAGTCACCACCCAATCAGTCCCGGTGTCAGCACGTAGTCACCACTCAATCAGTCCCGGTGTCAGCACGTAGTCACCACCCAATCAGTCCCGGTGTCAGCACGTAGTCACCACCCAATCAGTCCGGTGTCAGCACGGAGTCACCACCCAATCAGTCCCGGTGTCAGCACGTAGTCACCACCCAATCAGTCCCAGTGTCAGCACGGAGTCACCACCCAATCAGTCCCGGTGTCAGCACGGAGTCACCACTCAATCAGTCCCGGTGTCAGCACGTAGTCACCACCCAATCAGTCCGGTGTCAGCACGTAGTCACCACCCAATCAGTCCCGGTGTCAGCACGTAGTCACCACCCAATCAGTCCCGGTGTCAGCACGGAGTCACCACTCAATCAGTCCCGGTGTCAGCACGTAGTCACCACTCAATCAGTCCCGGTGTCAGCACGTAGTCACCACCCAATCAGTCCAGGTGTCAGCACGGAGTCACCACTCAATCAGTCCCGGTGTCAGCACGTAGTCACCACCCAATCAGTCCGGTGTCTGCAGGTAGTCACCACCCAATCAGTCCCGGTGTCAGCACGGAGTCACCACTCAATCAGTCCCGGTGTCAGCACGTAGTCACCACCCAATCAGTCCGGTGTCAGCACGTAGTCACCACCCAATCAGTCCCGGTGTCAGCACGTAGTCACCACCCAATCAGTCCCGGTGTCAGCACGGAGTCACCACCCAATCAGTCCCGGTGTCAGCACGTAGTCACCACCCAATCAGTCCCGGTGTCAGCACGTAGTCACCACCCAATCAGTCCCGGTGTCAGCACGGAGTCACCACTCAATCAGTCCCGGTGTCAGCACGTAGTCACCACCCAATCAGTCCGGTGTCAGCACGTAGTCACCACCCAATTAGTCCCGGTGTCAGCACGGAGTCACCACCCAATCAGTCCCGGTGTCAGCACGTAGTCACCACCCAATCAGTCCCGGTGTCAGCACGTAGTCACCACCCAATCAGTCCCGGTGTCAGCACGTAGTCACCACCCAATCAGTCCGGTGTCAGCACGTAGTCACCACCCAATTAGTCCCGGTGTCAGCACGTAGTCACCACCCAATCAGTCCCGGTGTCAGCACGTAGTCACCACCCAATCAGTCCCGGTGTCAGCACGTAGTCACCACCCAATCAGTCCCGGTGTCAGCACGTAGTCACCACCCAATCAGTCCCGGTGTCAGCACGTAGTCACCACCCAATCAGTCCCGGTGTCAGCACGTAGTCACCACCCAATCAGTCCCGGTGTCAGCACGTAGTCACCACCCAATCAGTCCCGGTGTCAGCACGTAGTCACCACCCAATCAGTCCGGTGTCAGCACGGAGTCACCACCCAATCTGTCCGGTGTCAGCACGTAGTCACCACCCAATCAGTCCCGGTGTCAGCACGTAGTCACCACCCAATCAGTCCCAGTGTCAGCACGTAGTCACCACCCAATCAGTCCCGGTGTCAGCACGGAGTCACCACCCAATCAGTCCCGGTGTCAGCACGGAGTCACCACCCAATCAGTCCCGGTGTCAGCACGGAGTCACCACCCAATCAGTCCCGGTGTCAGCACGGAGTCACCACCCAATCAGTCCCGGTGTCAGCACGTAGTCACCACCCAATCTGTCCGGTGTCAGCACGTAGTCACCACTCAATCAGTCCCGGTGTCAGCACGGAGTCACCACCCAATCAGTCCCGGTGTCAGCACGTAGTCACCACCCAATCAGTCCCGGTGTCAGCACGTAGTCACCACCCAATCTGTCCGGTGTCAGCACGTAGTCACCACTCAATCAGTCCCGGTGTCAGCACGGAGTCACCACCCAATCTGTCCGGTGTCAGCACGTAGTCACCACTCAATCAGTCCCGGTGTCAGCACGTAGTCACCACCCAATCAGTCCCGGTGTCAGCACGTAGTCACCACCCAATCTGTCCAGTGTCAGCACGTAGTCACCACCCAATCAGTCCCGGTGTCAGCACGGAGTCACCACCCAATCAGTCCCGGTGTCAGCACGGAGTCACCACTCAATCATTCCCGGTGTCAGCACGTAGTCACCACCCAATCAGTCCGGTGTCAGCAGGTAGTCACCACCCAATCAGTCCCGGTGTCAGCACGGAGTCACCACTCAATCAGTCCCGGTGTCAGCACGTAGTCACCACCCAATCAGTCCGGTGTCAGCACGTAGTCACCACCCAATCAGTCCCGGTGTCAGCACGTAGTCACCACCCAATCAGTCCCGGTGTCAGCACGGAGTCACCACCCAATCAGTCCCGGTGTCAGCACGTAGTCACCACCAAATCAGTCCCGGTGTCAGCATGTAGTCACCACCCAATCAGTCCCGGTGTCAGCACGGAGTCACCACTCAATCAGTCCCGGTGTCAGCACGTAGTCACCACCCAATCAGTCCGGTGTCAGCACGTAGTCACCACCCAATTAGTCCCGGTGTCAGCACGGAGTCACCACCCAATCAGTCCCGGTGTCAGCACGTAGTCACCACCCTATCAGTCCCGGTGTCAGCACGTAGTCACCACCCAATGAGTCCCGGTGTCAGCACGTAGTCACCACCCAATCAGTCCGGTGTCAGCACGTAGTCACCACCCAATTAGTCCCGGTGTCAGCACGTAGTCACCACCCAATCAGTCCCGGTGTCAGCACGTAGTCACCACCCAATCAGTCCCGGTGTCAGCACGTAGTCACCACCCAATCAGTCCCGGTGTCAGCACGTAGTCACCACCCAATCAGTCCCGGTGTCAGCACGTAGTCACCACCCGATCAGTCCCGGTGTCAGCACGTAGTCACCACCCAATCAGTCCCGGTGTCAGCACGTAGTCACCACCCAATCAGTCCCGGTGTCAGCACGTAGTCACCACCCAATCAGTCCGGTGTCAGCACGGAGTCACCACCCAATCTGTCCGGTGTCAGCACGTAGTCACCACCCAATCAGTCCCGGTGTCAGCACGTAGTCACCACCCAATCAGTCCCAGTGTCAGCACGTAGTCACCACCCAATCAGTCCCGGTGTCAGCACGGAGTCACCACCCAATCAGTCCCGGTGTCAGCACGTAGTCACCACCCAATCAGTCCCGTTGTCAGCACGGAGTCACCACCCAATCAGTCCCGGTGTCAGCACGGAGTCACCACCCAATCAGTCCCGGTGTCAGCACGGAGTCACCACCCAATCAGTCCCGGTGTCAGCACGTAGTCACCACCCAATCAGTCCGGTGTCAGCACGTAGTCACCACCCAATCAGTCCGGTGTCAGCACGGAGTCACCACGCAATCAGTCCCGGTGTCAGCACGTAGTCACCACCCAATCAGTCCGGTGTCAGCACGGAGTCACCACCCAATCAGTCCCGGTGTCAGCACGTAGTCACCACCCAATCAATCCCGGTGTCAGCACGGAGTCACCACCCAATCAGTCCGGTGTCAGCATCGAGTCACCACCCAATTAGTCCCGGTGTCAGCACGGAGTCACCACCCAATCAGTCCGGTGTCAGCATCGAGTCACCACCCAATTAGTCCCGGTGTCAGCACGTAGACACCACCCAATCAGTCCCGGTGTCAGCACGTAGTCACCACCCAATCAGTCCCGGTGTCAGCACGTAGTCACCACCCAATCAGTCCCGGTGTCAGCACGTAGTCACCACCCAATCAGTCCCGGTGTCAGAACGTAGTCACCACCCAATCAGTCCCGGTGTCAGCACGTAGTCACCACCCAATCAGTCCGGTGTCAGCACGTAGTCACCACCCAATCAGTCCCGGTGTCAGCACGTAGTCACCACCCAATCAGTCCCGGTGTCAGCACGTAGTCACCACCCAATCAGTCCGGTGTCAGCACGGAGTCACCACCCAATCAGTCCCGGTGTCAGCACGGAGTCACCACCCAATCAGTCCGGTGTCAGCACATAGTCACCACCCAATCAGTCCCGGTGTCAGCACGTAGTCACCACCCAATCAGTCTGGTGTCAGCATGTAGTCACCACCCAATCAGTCCGGTTTCAGCACGGAGTCACCACCCAATCAGTCCCGGTGTCAGCACGTAGTCACCACCCAATCAGTCCCGGTGTCAGCACGTAGTCACCACCCAATCAGTCCGGTGTCAGCACGTAGTCACCACCCAATCAGTCCGGTGTCAGCACATAGTCACCACCCAATCAGTCCGGTGTCAGCACGTAGTCACCACCCAATCAGTCGCGGTGTCAGCACGTAGTCACCACCCAATCAGTCCCGGTGTCAGGACGGAGTCACCACCCAATCAGTCCCGGTGTCAGCACGGAGTCACCACCCAATCAGTCCCGGTGTCAGCACGGAGTCACCACCCAATCAGTCCCGGTGTCAGGACGCAGTCACCACCCAATCAGTCCCGGTGTCAGCACGGAGTCACCACCCAATCAGGCCCGGTGTCAGCACGGAGTCACCACCCAATCAGTCCCGGTGTCAGCACGTAGTCACTACCCAATCAGTCCGATGTCAGCACGTAGTCACCACCCAATCAGTCCCGGTGTCAGCACGTAGTCACTACCCAATCAGTCCGGTGTCAGCACGTAGTCACCACCCAATCAGTCCCGGTGTCAGCACGGAGTCACCACCCAATCAGTCCCGGTGTCAGCACGTAGTCACCACCCAATCAGTCCGGTGTCAGCACGTAGTCACCACCCAATCAGTCCCGGTGTCAGCACGTAGTCACCACCCAATCAGTCCCGGTGTCAGCACGGAGTCACCACCCAATCAGTCCCGGTGTCAGCACGGAGTCACCACCCAATCAGTCCCGGTGTCAGCACGGAGTCACCACCCAATCAGTCCCGGTGTCAGCACGAAGTCACCACCTAATCAGTCCCGGTGTCAGCACGTAGTCACCACCCAATCAGTCCCGGTGTCAGCACGGAGTCACCACCCAATCAGTCCCGGTGTCAGCACGGAGTCACCACCCAACCAGTCCCGGTGTCAGCACATAGTCACCACCCAATCAGTCCGGTGTCAGCACGTAGTCACCACCCAATAAGTCCCGGTGTCAGCACGGAGTCACCACCCAATCAGTCCCGGTGTCAGCACATAGTCACCACCCAATCAGTCCGGTGTCAGCACGTAGTCACCGCCCAATCAGTCCGGTGTCAGCACGTAGTCACCACCCAATCAGTCCCGGTGTCAGCACGGAGTCACCACCCAATCAGTCCCGGTGTCAGCACGTAGTCACCACCCAATCAGTCCCGGTGTCAGCACGGAGTCACCACCCAATCAGTCCGGTGTCAGCATCGAGTCACCACCCAATTAGTCCCGGTGTCAGCACGGAGTCACCACCCAATCAGTCCCGGTGTCAGCACGTAGTCACCACTCAATCAGTCCCGGTGTCAGCACGTAGTCACCACCCAATCAGTCCCGGTGTCAGCACGTAGTCACCACCCAATCAGTCCGGTGTCAGCACGGAGTCACCACCCAATCAGTCCCGGTGTCAGCACGTAGTCACCACCCAATCAGTCCCAGTGTCAGCACGGAGTCACCACCCAATCAGTCCCGGTGTCAGCACGGAGTCACCACTCAATCAGTCCCGGTGTCAGCACGTAGTCACCACCCAATCAGTCCGGTGTCAGCACGTAGTCACCACCCAATCAGTCCCGGTGTCAGCACGTAGTCACCACCCAATCAGTCCCGGTGTCAGCACGGAGTCACCACTCAATCAGTCCCGGTGTCAGCACGTAGTCACCACTCAATCAGTCCCGGTGTCAGCACGTAGTCACCACCCAATCAGTCCAGGTGTCAGCACGGAGTCACCACTCAATCAGTCCCGGTGTCAGCACGTAGTCACCACCCAATCAGTCCGGTGTCTGCAGGTAGTCACCACCCAATCAGTCCCGGTGTCAGCACGGAGTCACCACTCAATCAGTCCCGGTGTCAGCACGTAGTCACCACCCAATCAGTCCGGTGTCAGCACGTAGTCACCACCCAATCAGTCCCGGTGTCAGCACGTAGTCACCACCCAATCAGTCCCGGTGTCAGCACGGAGTCACCACCCAATCAGTCCCGGTGTCAGCACGTAGTCACCACCCAATCAGTCCCGGTGTCAGCACGTAGTCACCACCCAATCAGTCCCGGTGTCAGCACGGAGTCACCACTCAATCAGTCCCGGTGTCAGCACGTAGTCACCACCCAATCAGTCCGGTGTCAGCACGTAGTCACCACCCAATTAGTCCCGGTGTCAGCACGGAGTCACCACCCAATCAGTCCCGGTGTCAGCACGTAGTCACCACCCAATCAGTCCCGGTGTCAGCACGTAGTCACCACCCAATCAGTCCCGGTGTCAGCACGTAGTCACCACCCAATCAGTCCGGTGTCAGCACGTAGTCACCACCCAATTAGTCCCGGTGTCAGCACGTAGTCACCACCCAATCAGTCCCGGTGTCAGCACGTAGTCACCACCCAATCAGTCCCGGTGTCAGCACGTAGTCACCACCCAATCAGTCCCGGTGTCAGCACGTAGTCACCACCCAATCAGTCCCGGTGTCAGCACGTAGTCACCACCCAATCAGTCCCGGTGTCAGCACGTAGTCACCACCCAATCAGTCCCGGTGTCAGCACGTAGTCACCACCCAATCAGTCCCGGTGTCAGCACGTAGTCACCACCCAATCAGTCCGGTGTCAGCACGGAGTCACCACCCAATCTGTCCGGTGTCAGCACGTAGTCACCACCCAATCAGTCCCGGTGTCAGCACGTAGTCACCACCCAATCAGTCCCAGTGTCAGCACGTAGTCACCACCCAATCAGTCCCGGTGTCAGCACGGAGTCACCACCCAATCAGTCCCGGTGTCAGCACGGAGTCACCACCCAATCAGTCCCGGTGTCAGCACGGAGTCACCACCCAATCAGTCCCGGTGTCAGCACGGAGTCACCACCCAATCAGTCCCGGTGTCAGCACGTAGTCACCACCCAATCTGTCCGGTGTCAGCACGTAGTCACCACTCAATCAGTCCCGGTGTCAGCACGGAGTCACCACCCAATCAGTCCCGGTGTCAGCACGTAGTCACCACCCAATCAGTCCCGGTGTCAGCACGTAGTCACCACCCAATCTGTCCGGTGTCAGCACGTAGTCACCACTCAATCAGTCCCGGTGTCAGCACGGAGTCACCACCCAATCTGTCCGGTGTCAGCACGTAGTCACCACTCAATCAGTCCCGGTGTCAGCACGTAGTCACCACCCAATCAGTCCCGGTGTCAGCACGTAGTCACCACCCAATCTGTCCAGTGTCAGCACGTAGTCACCACCCAATCAGTCCCGGTGTCAGCACGGAGTCACCACCCAATCAGTCCCGGTGTCAGCACGGAGTCACCACTCAATCATTCCCGGTGTCAGCACGTAGTCACCACCCAATCAGTCCGGTGTCAGCAGGTAGTCACCACCCAATCAGTCCCGGTGTCAGCACGGAGTCACCACTCAATCAGTCCCGGTGTCAGCACGTAGTCACCACCCAATCAGTCCGGTGTCAGCACGTAGTCACCACCCAATCAGTCCCGGTGTCAGCACGTAGTCACCACCCAATCAGTCCCGGTGTCAGCACGGAGTCACCACCCAATCAGTCCCGGTGTCAGCACGTAGTCACCACCAAATCAGTCCCGGTGTCAGCATGTAGTCACCACCCAATCAGTCCCGGTGTCAGCACGGAGTCACCACTCAATCAGTCCCGGTGTCAGCACGTAGTCACCACCCAATCAGTCCGGTGTCAGCACGTAGTCACCACCCAATTAGTCCCGGTGTCAGCACGGAGTCACCACCCAATCAGTCCCGGTGTCAGCACGTAGTCACCACCCTATCAGTCCCGGTGTCAGCACGTAGTCACCACCCAATGAGTCCCGGTGTCAGCACGTAGTCACCACCCAATCAGTCCGGTGTCAGCACGTAGTCACCACCCAATTAGTCCCGGTGTCAGCACGTAGTCACCACCCAATCAGTCCCGGTGTCAGCACGTAGTCACCACCCAATCAGTCCCGGTGTCAGCACGTAGTCACCACCCAATCAGTCCCGGTGTCAGCACGTAGTCACCACCCAATCAGTCCCGGTGTCAGCACGTAGTCACCACCCGATCAGTCCCGGTGTCAGCACGTAGTCACCACCCAATCAGTCCCGGTGTCAGCACGTAGTCACCACCCAATCAGTCCCGGTGTCAGCACGTAGTCACCACCCAATCAGTCCGGTGTCAGCACGGAGTCACCACCCAATCTGTCCGGTGTCAGCACGTAGTCACCACCCAATCAGTCCCGGTGTCAGCACGTAGTCACCACCCAATCAGTCCCAGTGTCAGCACGTAGTCACCACCCAATCAGTCCCGGTGTCAGCACGGAGTCACCACCCAATCAGTCCCGGTGTCAGCACGTAGTCACCACCCAATCTGTCCGGTGTCAGCACGTAGTCACCACTCAATCAGTCCCGGTGTCAGCACGGAGTCACCACCCAATCTGTCCGGTGTCAGCACGTAGTCACCACCCAATCAGTCCCGGTGTCAGCACGTAGTCACCACCCAATCAGTCCCAGTGTCAGCACGTAGTCACCACCCAATCAGTCCCGGTGTCAGCACGGAGTCACCACCCAATCAGTCCCGGTGTCAGCACGTAGTCACCACCCAATCTGTCCGGTGTCAGCACGTAGTCACCACTCAATCAGTCCCGGTGTCAGCACGGAGTCACCACCCAATCAGTCCCGGTGTCAGCACGTAGTCACCACCCAATCAGTCCCGGTGTCAGCACGTAGTCACCACCCAATCTGTCCGGTGTCAGCACGTAGTCACCACTCAATCAGTCCCGGTGTCAGCACGGAGTCACCACCCAATCTGTCCGGTGTCAGCACGTAGTCACCACTCAATCAGTCCCGGTGTCAGCACGTATTCACCACCCAATCAGTCCCGGTGTCAGCACGTAGTCACCACCCAATCTGTCCAGTGTCAGCACGTAGTCACCACCCAATCAGTCCCGGTGTCAGCACGGAGTCACCTCCCAATCAGTCCCGGTGTCAGCACGGAGTCACCACCCAATCAGTCCCGGTGTCAGCACGTAGTCACCACCCAATCAGTCCCGGTGTCAGCACGGAGTCACCACCCAATCAGTCCCGGTGTCAGCACGTAGTCACCACCCAATCAGTCCGGTGTCAGCACGTAGTCACCACTCAATCAGTCCGGTGTCAGCACGTAGTCACCACTCAATCAGTCCCGGTGTCAGCACGTAGTCACCACCCAATCAGTCCCGGTGTCAGCACGTAGTCACCACCCAATCAGTCCCGGTGTCAGCACGTAGTCACCACCCAATCAGTCCGGTGTCAGCACGTAGTCACCACCCAATCAGTCCCGGTGTCAGCACGTAGTCACCACCCAATCAGTCCCGGTGTCAGCACGGAGTCACCACCCAATCAGTCCCGGTGTCAGCACGGAGTCACCACCCAATCAGTCCGGTGTCAGCACGTAGTCACCACCCAATCAGTCCCGGTGTCAGCACGGAGTCACCACCCAATCAGTCGCGGTGTCAGCACGGAGTCACCACACAATCAGTCCCGGTGTCAACACGGAGTCACCACCCAATCAGTCCCGGTGTCAACACGGAGTCACCACCCAATCAGTCCCGGTGTCAGCACGGAGTCACCACCCAATCAGTCCGGTGTCAGCACGTAGTCACCACCCAATCAGTCCGGTGTCAGCACGTAGTCACCACCCAATCAATCCCGGTGTCAGCACATAGTCACCACCCAATCAGTCCGGTGTCAGCACGTAGTCACCACCCAATCAGTCGCGGTGTCAGCACGTATTCACCACCCAATCAGTACCGGTGTCAGCACATAGTCACCCCCCAATCAGTCCCGGTGTCAGCACGGAGTCACCACCCAATCAGTCCGGTGTCAGGACGGAGTCACCACCCAATCAGTCCTGGTGTCAGCACGGAGTCACCACCTAATCAGTCCGGTGTCAGCACATAGTCACCACCCAATCAGTCCGGTGTCAGCACGTAGTCACCACCCAATCAGTCCGGTGTCAGCACGGAGTCACCACCCAATCAGTCGCGGTGTCAGCACATAGTCACCACCCAATCAGTCCGGTGTCAGCACGGAGTCACCACCCAATCAGTCCCGGTGACAGCACGTAGTCACCACCCAATCAGTCCGGTGTCAGCACGGAGTCACCACCCAATCAGTCCCGGTGTCAGCACGTAGTCACCACCCAATCAGTCCCGGTGTCAGCACGTAGTCACCACCCAATCAGTCCCGGTGTCAGCACATAGTCACCACCCAATCAGTCCCGGTGTCAGCACGTAGTCACCACCCAATCAGTCCCGGTGTCAGCACGTAGTCACCACCCAATCAGTCCCGGTATCAGCACGTAGTCACCACCCAATCAGTCCCGGTGTCAGCACGTAGTCACCACCCAATCAGTCCCGGTGTCAGCACGGAGTCACCACCCAATCAGTCCCGGTGTCAGCACGTAGTCACTACCCAATCAGTCCCGGTGTCAGCACGTAGTCACCACCCAATCAGTCCCGGTCTCAGCACGGAGTCACCACCCAATCAGTCCCGGTGTCAGCACGTAGTCACCACCCAATCAGTCCCGGTGTCAGCACGTAGTCACCACCCAATCAGTCCCGGTATCAGCACGTAGTCACCACCCAATCAGTCCCGGTGTCAGCACGTAGTCACCACCCAATCAGTCCCGGTGTCAGCACGGTGTCACCACCCAATCAGTCCCGGTGTCAGCACGTAGTCACTACCCAATCAGTCACGGTGTCAGCACGGAGTCACCACTCAATCAGTCCCGGTGTCAGCACATAGTCACCACCCAATCAGTCCCGGTGTCAGCACATAGTCACCACCCAATCAGTCCCGGTGTCAGCACATAGTCACCACCCAATCAGTCCCGGTGTCAGCACGTAGTCACCACTCAATCAGTCCCGGTGTCAGCACATAGTCACCACCCAATCAGTCCCGGTGTCAGCACGGAGTCACCACCCAATCAGTCCCGGTGTCAGCACCTAGTCACCACCCAATCAGTCCCAGTGTCAGCACATAGTCACCACCCAATCTTTCCCGGTTTCAGCACGGAGTCACCACCCAATCAGTCCCGTTGTCAGCACCTAGTCACCACCCAATCAGTCCGGTGTCAGCACGTAGTCACCACCCAATCAGTCCCAGTGTCAGCACATAGTCACCACCCAATCAGTCCCGGTGTCAGCACGGAGTCACCACCCAATCAGTCCCGGTGTCAGCACCTAGTCACCACCCAATCAGTCCGGTGTCAGCACGGAGTCACCACCCAATCAGTCCCGGTGTCAGCACCTAGTCACCACCCAATCAGTCCGGTGTCAGCACGGAGTCACCACCCAATCAGTCCCGGTGTCAGCACGGAGTCACCACCCAATCAGTCCCGGTGTCAGCACGGAGTCACCACCCAATCAGTCCCGGTGTCAGCACCTAGTCACCACCCAATCAGTCCGGTGTCAGCACGGAGTCACCACCCAATCAGTCCCGGTGTCAGCACCTAGTCACCACCCAATCAGTCCGGTGTCAGCACGTAGTCACCACCCAATCAGTCCCGGTGTCAGCACGTAGTCACCACCCAATCAGTCCGGTGTCAGCACGGAGTCACCACCCAATCAGTCCGGTGTCAGCACGTAGTCACCACCCAATCAGTCCCGGTGTCAGCACGTAGTCACCACCCAATCAGTCCCGGTGTCAGCACGTAGTCACCACCCAATCAGTCCCGGTGTCAGCACGTAGTCACCACCCAATCAGTCCCAGTGTCAGCACGGAGCCACCACCCAATCAGTCCCGGTGTCAGCACGTAGTCACCACCCAATCAGTCCCGGTGTCGGCACGTAGTCACCACCCAATAAGTCCCGGTGTCAGCACGTAGTCACCACCCAATCAGTCCCGGTGTCGGCACGTAGTCACCACCCAATCAGTCCCGGTGTCGGCACGGAGTCACCACCCAATCAGTCGCGGTGTCAGCACGTAGTCACCACCCAATCAGTCCCGGTGTCAGCACGGAGTCACCACCCAATCAGTCCCGGTGTCGGCACGTAGTCACCACCCAATCAGTCCCGGTGTCGGCACGGAGTCACCACCCAATCAGTCCCGGTGTCAGCACGGAGTCACCACCCAATCAGTCCCGGTGTCAGCACGTAGTCACCACCCAATCAGTCCCGGTGTCAGCACGGAGTCACCACCCAATCAGTCCCGGTGTCAGCACGTAGTCACCACCCAATCAGTCCCGGTGTCAGCACGGAGTCACCACCCAATCAGTCCCGGTGTCAGCACGGAGTCACCACCCAATCAGTCCCGGTGTCAGCACCTAGTCACCACCCAATCAGTCCGGTGTCAGCACGGAGTCACCACCCAATCAGTCCCGGTGTCAGCACGTAGTCACCACCCAATCAGTCCGGTGTCAGCACGGAGTCACGACCCAATCAGTCCCGGTGTCAGCACGTAGTCACCACCCAATCAGTCCCAGTGTCAGCACGGAGCCACCACCCAATCAGTCCCGGTGTCAGCACGTAGTCACCACCCAATCAGTCCCGGTGTCGGCACGGAGTCACCACCCAATCAGTCCCGGTGTCAGCACGGAGTCACCACCCAATCAGTCCCGGTGTCGGCAAGGAGTCACCACCCAATCAGTCCGGTGTCAGCACGTAGTCACCACCCAATCAGTCCGGTGTCAGCACGTAGTCACCACCCAATCAATCCCGGTGTCAGCACATAGTCACCACCCAATCAGTCCGGTGTCAGCACGTAGTCACCACCCAATCAGTCGCGGTGTCAGCACGTAGTCACCACCCAATCAGTCCCGGTGTCAGCACGTAGTCACCACCCAATCAGTCCCGGTGTCAGCACGGAGTCACCACCCAATGTCCGGTGTCAGGACGGAGTCACCACCCAATCAGTCCTGGTGTCAGCACGGAGTCACCACCCAATCAGTCCGGTGTCAGCACATAGTCACCACCCAATCAGTCCGGTGTCAGCACGTAGTCACCACCCAATCAGTCCGGTGTCAGCACGGAGTCACCACCCAATCAGTCGCGGTGTCAGAACATAGTCACCACCCAATCAGTCCGGTGTCAGCACGGAGTCACCACCCAATCAGTCCCGGTGTCAGCACGTAGTCACCACCCAATCAGTCCCGGTGTCAGCACGGAGTCACCACCCAATCAGTCCCGGTGTCAGCACGTAGTCACCACCCAATCAGTCCGGTGTCAGCACGGAGTCACCACCCAATCAGTCCCGGTGTCAGCACGTAGTCACCACCCAATCAGTCCCGGTGTCAGCACGTAGTCACCACCCAATCAGTCCCGGTGTCAGCACGTAGTCACCACCCAATCAGTCCCGGTGTCAGCACATAGTCACCACCCAATCAGTCCCGGTGTCAGCACGTAGTCACCACCCAATCAGTCCCGGTGTCAGCACGTAGTCACCACCCAATCAGTCCCGGTATCAGCACGTAGTCACCACCCAATCAGTCCCGGTGTCAGCACGTAGTCACCACCCAATCAGTCCCGGTGTCAGCACGGAGTCACCACCCAATCAGTCCCGGTGTCAGCACGTAGTCACTACCCAATCAGTCCCGGTGTCAGCACGTAGTCACCACCCAATCAGTCCCGGTGTCAGCACGGAGTCACCACCCAATCAGTCCCGGTGTCAGCACGTAGTCACCACCCAATCAGTCCCGGTGTCAGCACGTAGTCACCACCCAATCAGTCCCGGTATCAGCACGTAGTCACCACCCAATCAGTCCCGGTGTCAGCACGTAGTCACCACCCAATCAGTCCCGGTGTCAGCACGGTGTCACCACCCAATCAGTCCCGGTGTCAGCACGTAGTCACTACCCAATCAGTCACGTTGTCAGCACGGAGTCACCACTCAATCAGTCCCGGTGTCAGCACATAGTCACCACCCAATCAGTCCCGGTGTCAGCACATAGTCACCACCCAATCAGTCCCGGTGTCAGCACATAGTCACCACCCAATCAGTCCCGGTGTCAGCACGTAGTCACCACTCAATCAGTCCCGGTGTCAGCACATAGTCACCACCCAATCAGTCCCGGTGTCAGCACGGAGTCACCACCCAATCAGTCCCGGTGTCAGCACCTAGTCACCACCCAATCAGTCCCAGTGTCAGCACATAGTCACCACCCAATCTTTCCCGGTGTCAGCACGGAGTCACCACCCAATCAGTCCCGGTGTCAGCACCTAGTCACCACCCAATCAGTCCGGTGTCAGCACGTAGTCACCACCCAATCAGTCCCAGTGTCAGCACATAGTCACCACCCAATCAGTCCCGGTGTCAGCACGGAGTCACCACCCAATCAGTCCCGGTGTCAGCACCTAGTCACCACCCAATCAGTCCGGTGTCAGCACGGAGTCACCACCCAATCAGTCCCGGTGTCAGCACCTAGTCACCACCCAATCAGTCCGGTGTCAGCACGGAGTCACCACCCAATCAGTCCCGGTGTCAGCACGGAGTCACCACCCAATCAGTCCCGGTGTCAGCACGGAGTCACCACCCAATCAGTCCCGGTGTCAGCACCTAGTCACCACCCAATCAGTCCGGTGTCAGCACGGAGTCACCACCCAATCAGTCCCGGTGTCAGCACCTAGTCACCACCCAATCAGTCCGGTGTCAGCACGTAGTCACCACCCAATCAGTCCCGGTGTCAGCACGTAGTCACCACCCAATCAGTCCGGTGTCAGCACGGAGTCACCACCCAATCAGTCCGGTGTCAGCACGTAGTCACCACCCAATCAGTCCCGGTGTCAGCACGTAGTCACCACCCAATCAGTCCCGGTGTCAGCACGTAGTCACCACCCAATCAGTCCCGGTGTCAGCACGTAGTCACCACCCAATCAGTCCCAGTGTCAGCACGGAGCCACCACCCAATCAGTCCCGGTGTCAGCACGTAGTCACCACCCAATCAGTCCCGGTGTCGGCACGTAGTCACCACCCAATCAGTCCCGGTGTCAGCACGTAGTCACCACCCAATCAGTCCCGGTGTCGGCACGTAGTCACCACCCAATCAGTCCCGGTGTCGGCACGGAGTCACCACCCAATCAGTCGCGGTGTCAGCACGTAGTCACCACCCAATCAGTCCCGGTGTCAGCACGGAGTCACCACCCAATCAGTCCCGGTGTCGGCACGTAGTCACCACCCAATCAGTCCCGGTGTCGGCACGGAGTCACCACCCAATCAGTCCCGGTGTCAGCACGGAGTCACCACCCAATCAGTCCCGGTGTCAGCACGTAGTCACCACCCAATCAGTCCCGGTGTCAGCACGGAGTCACCACCCAATCAGTCCCGGTGTCAGCACGTAGTCACCACCCAATCAGTCCCGGTGTCAGCACGGAGTCACCACCCAATCAGTCCCGGTGTCAGCACGGAGTCACCACCCAATCAGTCCCGGTGTCAGCACCTAGTCACCACCCAATCAGTCCGGTGTCAGCACGGAGTCACCACCCAATCAGTCCCGGTGTCAGCACGTAGTCACCACCCAATCAGTCCGGTGTCAGCACGGAGTCACCACCCAATCAGTCCCGGTGTCAGCACGTAGTCACCACCCAATCAGTCCCAGTGTCAGCACGGAGCCACCACCCAATCAGTCCCGGTGTCAGCACGTAGTCACCACCCAATCAGTCCCGGTGTCGGCACGGAGTCACCACCCAATCAGTCCCGGTGTCAGCACGGAGTCACCACCCAATCAGTCCCGGTGTCGGCAAGGAGTCACCACTCAATCAGTCCCGGTGTCAGCACATAGTCACCACCCAATCAGTCGCGGTGTCAGCATCGAGTCACCACCCAATCAGTCCCGGTGTCAGCACGTAGTCACCACCCAATTAGTCCCGGTGTCGGCACGGAGTCACCACCCAATCAGTCCCGGTGTCCGCACGGAGACACCACCCAATCAGTCCCGGTGTCGGCACGGAGTCACCACCCAATCAGTCGCGGTGTCAGCACGTAGTCACCACCCAATCAGTCCCGGTGTCAGCACGGAGTCACCACCCAATCAGTCCTGGTGTCAGCACGTAGTCACCACCCAATCAGTCCCGGTGTCGGCACGGAGTCACCACCCAATCAGTCCCGGTGTCAGCACGTAGTCACCACCCAATCAGTCCCGGTGTCAGCACGGAGTCACCACCCAATCAGTCCCGGTGTCAGCACGTAGTCACCACCCAATCAGTCCCGGTGTCAGCACGGAGTCACCACCCAATCAGTCCCGGTGTCAGCACGGAGTCACCACCCAATCAGTCCCGGTGTCAGCACGTAGTCACCACCCAATCAGTCCCGGTGTCGGCACCGAGTCACCACCCAATCAGTCCCGGTGTCAGCACGGAGTCACCACCCAATCAGTCCCGGTGTCAGCACGTAGTCACCACCCAATCAGTCCCGGTGTCAGCACGGAGTCACCACCCAATCAGTCCCGGTGTCAGCACGGAGTCACCACCCAATCAGTCCCGGTGTCAGCACGGAGTCACCACCCAATCAGTCCCGGTGTCAGCACGGAGTCACCACCCAATCAGTCCCGGTGTCAGCACCTAGTCACCACCCAATCAGTCCGGTGTCAGCACGGAGTCACCACCCAATCAGTCCCGGTGTCAGCACCTAGTCACCACCCAATCAGTCCGGTGTCAGCACGTAGTCACCACCCAATCAGTCCCGGTGTCAGCACGTAGTCACCACCCAATCAGTCCGGTGTCAGCACGGAGTCACCACCCAATCAGTCCGGTGTCAGCACGTAGTCACCACCGAATCAGTCCCGGTGTCAGCACGTAGTCACCACCCAATCAGTCCCGGTGTCAGCACGTAGTCACCACCCAATCAGTCCCGGTGTCAGCACGTAGTCACCACCCAATCAGTCCCAGTGTCAGCACGGAGCCACCACCCAATCAGTCCCGGTGTCAGCACGTAGTCACCACCCAATCAGTCCCGGTGTCGGCACGTAGTCACCACCCAATCAGTCCCGGTGTCAGCACGTAGTCACCACCCAATCAGTCCCGGTGTCGGCACGTAGTCACCACCCAATCAGTCCCGGTGTCGGCACGGAGTCACCACCCAATCAGTCGCGGTGTCAGCACGTAGTCACCACCCAATCAGTCCCGGTGTCAGCACGGAGTCACCACCCAATCAGTCCCGGTGTCGGCACGTAGTCACCACCCAATCAGTCCCGGTGTCGGCACGGAGTCACCACCCAATCAGTCCCGGTGTCAGCACGGAGTCACCACCCAATCAGTCCCGGTGTCAGCACGTAGTCACCACCCAATCAGTCCCGGTGTCAGCACGGAGTCACCACCCAATCAGTCCCGGTGTCAGCACGTAGTCACCACCCAATCAGTCCCGGTGTCAGCACGGAGTCACCACCCAATCAGTCCCGGTGTCAGCACGGAGTCACCACCCAATCAGTCCCGGTGTCAGCACCTAGTCACCACCCAATCAGTCCGGTGTCAGCACGGAGTCACCACCCAATCAGTCCCGGTGTCAGCACGTAGTCACCACCCAATCAGTCCGGTGTCAGCACGGAGTCACCACCCAATCAGTCCCGGTGTCAGCACGTAGTCACCACCCAATCAGTCCCAGTGTCAGCACGGAGCCACCACCCAATCAGTCCCGGTGTCAGCACGTAGTCACCACCCAATCAGTCCCGGTGTCGGCACGGAGTCACCACCCAATCAGTCCCGGTGTCAGCACGGAGTCACCACCCAATCAGTCCCGGTGTCGGCAAGGAGTCACCACTCAATCAGTCCCGGTGTCAGCACATAGTCACCACCCAATCAGTCCCGGTGTCAGCATCGAGTCACCACCCAATCAGTCCCGGTGTCAGCACGTAGTCACCACCCAATTAGTCCCGGTGTCGGCACGGAGTCACCACCCAATCAGTCCCGGTGTCCGCACGGAGACACCACCCAATCAGTCCCGGTGTCGGCACGGAGTCACCACCCAATCAGTCGCGGTGTCAGCACGTAGTCACCACCCAATCAGTCCCGGTGTCAGCACGGAGTCACCACCCAATCAGTCCTGGTGTCAGCACGTAGTCACCACCCAATCAGTCCCGGTGTCGGCACGGAGTCACCACCCAATCAGTCCCGGTGTCAGCACGTAGTCACCACCCAATCAGTCCCGGTGTCAGCACGGAGTCACCACCCAATCAGTCCCGGTGTCAGCACGTAGTCACCACCCAATCAGTCCCGGTGTCAGCACGGAGTCACCACCCAATCAGTCCCGGTGTCAGCACGGAGTCACCACCCAATCAGTCCCGGTGTCAGCACGTAGTCACCACCCAATCAGTCCCGGTGTCGGCACCGAGTCACCACCCAATCAGTCCCGGTGTCAGCACGGAGTCACCACCCAATCAGTCCCGGTGTCAGCACGTAGTCACCACCCAATCAGTCCCGGTGTCAGCACGGAGTCACCACCCAATCAGTCCCGGTGTCAGCACGTAGTCACCACCCAATCAGTCCCGGTGTCAGCACGGAGTCACCACCCAATCAGTCCCGGTGTCAGCACGGAGTCACCACCCAATCAGTCCGGTGTCAGCACGTAGTCACCACCCAATTAGTCCCGGTGTCAGCACGTAGTCACCACCCAATCAGTCCCGGTGTCAGCACGTAGTCACCACCCAATCAGTCCCGGTGTCAGCACGGAGTCACCACCCAATCAGTCCCGGTGTCAGCACGGAGTCACCACCCAATCAGTCCCGGTGTCAGCACGTAGTCACCACCCAATCAGTCCCGGTGTCAGCACGTAGTCACCACCCAATCAGTCCCGGTGTCAGCACGTAGTCACCACCCAATCAGTCCCGGTGTCAGCACGTAGTCACCACCCAATCAGTCCGGTGCCAGCACGGAGTCACCACCCAATCAGTCCCGGTGTCAGCACGGAGTCACCACCCAATCAGTCCCGGTGTCAGCACGTAGTCACCACCCAATCAGTCCCGGTGTCAGCACGGAGTCACCACCCAATCAGTCCCGGTGTCAGCACGGAGTCACCACCCAATCAGTCCCGGTGTCAGCACGGAGTCACCACCCAATCAGTCCCGGTGTCAGCACGTAGTCACCACCCAATCAGTCCCGGTGTCAGCACGGAGTCACCACCCAATCAGTCCCGGTGTCAGCACGTAGTCACCACCCAATCAGTCTCGGTGTCAGCACGGAGTCACCACCCAATCAGTCCCAGTGTCGGCACGTAGTCACCACCCAATCAGTCCGGTGTCAGCACGTAGTCACCACCCAATCAGTCCCGGTGTCAGCACGGAGTCACCACCCAATCAGTCCCGGTGTCAGCACGTAGTCACCACCCAATCAGTCCCGGTGTCAGCACGGAGTCACCACCCAATCAGTCCCGGTGTCAGCACGGAGTCACCACCCAATCAGTCCCGGTGTCAGCACGTAGTCACCACCCAATCAGTCCCGGTGTCAGCACGGAGTCACCACCCAATCAGTCCCGGTGTCAGCACGGAGTCACCACCCAATCAGTCCCGGTGTCAGCACGTAGTCACCACCCAATCAGTCCGGTGTCAGCACGGAGTCACCACCCAATCAGTCCCGGTGTCAGCACGGAGTCACCACCCAATCAGTCCCGGTGTCAGCACGGAGTCACCACCCAATCAGTCCCGGTGTCAGCACGTAGTCACCACCCAATCAGTCCGGTGTCAGCACGAAGTCACCACCCAATCAGTCCGGTGTCAGCACGGAGTCACCACCCAATCAGTCCCGGTGTCAGCACGTAGTCACCACCCAATCAGTCCCGGTGTCAGCACGTAGTCACCACCCAATCAGTCCCGGTGTCGGCACGGAGTCACCACCCAATCAGTCCCGGTGTCGGCACGGAGTCACCACCCAATCAGTCGCGGTGTCAGCACGTAGTCACCACCCAATCAGTCCCGGTGTCAGCACGGAGTCACCACCCAATCAGTCCCGGTGTCAGCACGTAGTCACCACCCAATCAGTCCCGGTGTCGGCACGGAGTCACCACCCAATCAGTCCCGGTGTCAGCACGTAGTCACCACCCAATCAGTCCCGGTGTCAGCACGGAGTCACCACCCAATCAGTCCCGGTGTCAGCACGTAGTCACCACCCAATCAGTCCCGGTGTCAGCACGGAGTCACCACTCAATCAGTCCCGGTGTCAGCACGGAGTCACCACCCAATCAGTCCCGGTGTCAGCACGTAGTCACCACCCAATCAGTCCCGGTGTCGGCACGGAGTCACCACCCAATCAGTCCCGGTGTCAGCACGGAGTCACCACCCAATCAGTCCCGGTGTCAGCACGTAGTCACCACCCAATCAGTCCCGGTGTCAGCACGGAGTCACCACCCAATCAGTCCCGGTGTCAGCACGTAGTCACCACCCAATCAGTCCCGGTGTCAGCACGGAGTCACCACCCAATCAGTCCCGGTGTCAGCACGGAGTCACCACCCAATCAGTCCGGTGTCAGCACGTAGTCACCACCCAATTAGTCCCGGTGTCAGCACGTAGTCACCACCCAATCAGTCCCGGTGTCAGCACGTAGTCACCACCCAATCAGTCCCGGTGTCAGCACGGAGTCACCACCCAATCAGTCCCGGTGTCAGCACGGAGTCACCACCCAACCAGTCCCGGTGTCAGCACGTAGTCACCACCCAATCAGTCCCGGTGTCAGCACGTAGTCACCACCCAATCAGTCCCGGTGTCAGCACGTAGTCACCACCCAATCAGTCCCGGTGTCAGCACGTAGTCACCACCCAATCAGTCCGGTGTCAGCACGGAGTCACCACCCAATCAGTCCCGGTGTCAGCACGGAGTCACCACCCAATCAGTCCCGGTGTCAGCACGTAGTCACCACCCAATCAGTCCCGGTGTCAGCACGTAGTCACCACCCAATCAGTCCCGGTGTCAGCACGGAGTCACCACCCAATCAGTCCCGGTGTCAGCACGGAGTCACCACCCAATCAGTCCCGGTGTCAGCACGTAGTCACCACCCAATCAGTCCGGTGTCAGCACGGAGTCACCACCCAATCAGTCCCGGTGTCAGCACGGAGTCACCACCCAATCAGTCCCGGTGTCAGCACGGAGTCACCACCCAATCAGTCCCGGTGTCAGCACGTAGTCACCACCCAATCAGTCCGGTGTCAGCACGAAGTCACCACCCAATCAGTCCGGTGTCAGCACGGAGTCACCACCCAATCAGTCCCGGTGTCAGCACGTAGTCACCACCCAATCAGTCCCGGTGTCAGCACGTAGTCACCACCCAATCAGTCCCGGTGTCGGCACGGAGTCACCACCCAATCAGTCCCGGTGTCGGCACGGAGTCACCACCCAATCAGTCCGGTGTCAGCACGGAGTCACCACCCAATCAGTCCGGTGTCAGCATCGAGTCACCACCCAATTAGTCCCGGTGTCAGCACATAGTCACCACCCAATCAGTCCGGTGTCAGCATCGAGTCACCACCCAATTAGTCCCGGTGTCAGCACGTAGTCACCACCCAATCAGTCCCGGTGTCAGCACGTAGTCACCACCCAATCAGTCCCGGTGTCAGCACGTAGTCACCACCCAATCAGTCCCGGTGTCAGCACGTAGTCACCACCCAATCAGTCCCGGTGTCAGCACGTAGTCACCACCCAATCAGTCCCGGTGTCAGCACGTAGTCACCACCCAATCAGTCCCGGTGTCAGCACGTAGTCACCACCCAATCAGTCCGGTGTCAGCACGTAGTCACCACCCAATCAGTCCCGGTGTCAGCACGGAGTCACCACTCAATCAGTCCGGTGTCAGCACGTAGTCACCACCCAGTCAGTCCCGGTGTCAGCACGTAGTCACCACCCAATCAGTCCGGTGTCAGCACGTAGACACCACCCAATCAGTCCCGGTGTCAGCACGTAGTCACCACCCAATCAGTCCGGTGTCAGCACGTAGTCACCACCCAATCAGTCCCGGTGTCAGCACGGAGTCACCACTCAATCAGTCCGGTGTCAGCACGTAGTCACCACCCAGTCAGTCCCGGTGTCAGCACGTAGTCACCACCCAATCAGTCCGGTGTCAGCACGTAGACACCACCCAATCAGTCCCGGTGTCAGCACGTAGTCACCACCCAATCAGTCCGGTGTCAGCACGGAGTCACCACCCAATCAGTCCGGTGTCAGCACGGAGTCACCACCCAATCAGTCCCGGTGTCAGCACGGAGTCACCACCCAATCAGTACGGTGTCAGCACGTAGTCACCACCCAATCAGTCCCGGTGTCAGCACGGAGTCACCACCCAATCAGTACGGTGTCAGCACGTAGTCACCACCCAATCAGTCCCGGTGTCAGCACGGAGTCACCACCCAATCAGTCCGGTGTCAGCACATAGTCACCACCCAATCAGTCCGGTGTCAGCACGTAGTCACCACCCAATCAGTCTGGTGTCAGCACGTAGTCACCACCCAATCAGTCCGGTGTCAGCACGTAGTCACCACCCAATCAGTCCCGGTGTCAGCACGGAGTCACCACCCAATCAGTCCCGGTGTCAGCACGTAGTCACCACACAATCAGTCCGGTGTCAGCACGTAGTCACCACCCAATCAGTCCGGTGTCAGCACGTAGTCACCACCTAATCAGTCCGGTGTCAGCACGGAGTCACCACCCAATCAGTCCCGGTGTCAGCACGTAGTCACCACCCAATCAGTCCCGGTGTCAGCACGTAGTCACCACCCAATCAGTCCCGGTGTCAGCACATAGTCACCACCCAATCAGTCCGGTGTCAGCACGGAGTCACCACCCAATCAGTCCGGTGTCAGCACGTAGTCACCACCCAATCAGTCCCGGTGTCAGCACGGAGTCACCACCCAATCAGTCCGGTGTCAGCACGGAGTCACCACCCAATCAGTCCGGTGTCAGCACGTAGTCACCACCCAATCAGTCGCGGTGTCAGCACGTAGTCACCACACAATCAGTCCCGGTGTCAGGACGGAGTCACCACCCAATCAGTCCCGGTGTCAGCACGGAGTCACCACCCAATCAGTCCGGTGTCAGCACATAGTCACCACCCAATCAGTCCGGTGTCAGCACGTAGTCACAACCCAATCAGTCCGGTGTTAGCACGTAGTCATCACCCAATCAGTCCCGGTGTCAGCACGTAGTCACCACCCAATCAGTCCGGTGTCAGCACGGAGTCACCACCCAATCAGTCCCGGTGTCAGCACGTAGTCACCACCCAATCAGTCCCGGTGTCAGCACGGAGTCACCACCCAATCAGTCCGGTGTCAACACATAGTCACCACCCAATCAGTCCGGTGTCAGCACGGAGTCACCACCCAATCAGTCCGGTGTCAGCACGGAGTCACCAGCCAATCAGTCCCGGTGTCAGCACGTAGTCACCACCCAATCAGTCCCGGTGTCAGCACGTAGTCACCACCCAATCAGTCCCGGTGTCAGCACATAGTCACCACCCAATCAGTCCCGGTGTCAGCACGGAGTCACCACCCAATCAGTCCCGGTGTCAGCACGGAGTCACCACCCAATCAGTCCCGGTGTCAGCACGGAGTCACCACCCAATCAGTCCCGGTGTCAGCACGTAGTCACCACCCAATCAGTCCGGTGTCAGCACGGAGTCACCACCCAATCAGTCCCGGTGTCAGCACGGAGTCACCACTCAATCAGTCCCGGTGTCAGCACGGAGTCACCACCCAATCAGTCCCGGTGTCAGCACGTAGTCACCACCCAATCAGTCCGGTGTCAGCACGAAGTCACCACCCAATCAGTCCGGTGTCAGCACGGAGTCACCACCCAATCAGTCCCGGTGTCAGCACGTAGTCACCACCCAATCAGTCCCGGTGTCAGCACGTAGTCACCACCCAATCAGTCCCGGTGTCGGCACGGAGTCACCACCCAATCAGTCCCGGTGTCGGCACGGAGTCACCACCCAATCAGTCGCGGTGTCAGCACGTAGTCACCACCCAATCAGTCCCGGTGTCAGCACGGAGTCACCACCCAATCAGTCCCGGTGTCAGCACGTAGTCACCACCCAATCAGTCCCGGTGTCGGCACGGAGTCACCTCCCAATCAGTCCCGGTGTCAGCACGTAGTCACCACCCAATCAGTCCCGGTGTCAGCACGGAGTCACCACCCAATCAGTCCCGGTGTCAGCACGTAGTCACCACCCAATCAGTCCCGGTGTCAGCACGGAGTCACCACCCAATCAGTCCCGGTGTCAGCACGGAGTCACCACCCAATCAGTCCCGGTGTCAGCACGTAGTCACCACCCAATCAGTCCCGGTGTCGGCACGGAGTCACCACCCAATCAGTCCCGGTGTCAGCACGGAGTCACCACCCAATCAGTCCCGGTGTCAGCACGTAGTCACCACCCAATCAGTCCCGGTGTCAGCACGGAGTCACCACCCAATCAGTCCCGGTGTCAGCACGTAGTCACCACCCAATCAGTCCCGGTGTCAGCACGGAGTCACCACCCAATCAGTCCCGGTGTCAGCACGGAGTCACCACCCAATCAGTCCGGTGTCAGCACGTAGTCACCACCCAATTAGTCCCGGTGTCAGCACGTAGTCACCACCCAATCAGTCCCGGTGTCAGCACGTAGTCACCACCCAATCAGTCCCGGTGTCAGCACGGAGTCACCACCCAATCAGTCCCGGTGTCAGCACGGAGTCACCACCCAATCAGTCCCGGTGTCAGCACGTAGTCACCACCCAATCAGTCCCGGTGTCAGCACGTAGTCACCACCCAATCAGTCCCGGTGTCAGCACGTAGTCACCACCCAATCAGTCCCGGTGTCAGCACGTAGTCACCACCCAATCAGTCCGGTGTCAGCACGGAGTCACCACCCAATCAGTCCCGGTGTCAGCACGGAGTCACCACCCAATCAGTCCCGGTGTCAGCACGTAGTCACCACCCAATCAGTCCCGGTGTCAGCACGGAGTCACCACCCAATCAGTCCCGGTGTCAGCACGGAGTCACCACCCAATCAGTCCCGGTGTCAGCACGGAGTCACCACCCAATCAGTCCCGGTGTCAGCACGTAGTCACCACCCAATCAGTCCCGGTGTCAGCACGGAGTCACCACCCAATCAGTCCCGGTGTCAGCACGTAGTCACCACCCAATCAGTCTCGGTGTCAGCACGGAGTCACCACCCAATCAGTCCCAGTGTCGGCACGTAGTCACCACCCAATCAGTCCGGTGTCAGCACGTAGTCACCACCCAATCAGTCCCGGTGTCAGCACGGAGTCACCACCCAATCAGTCCCGGTGTCAGCACGTAGTCACCACCCAATCAGTCCCGGTGTCAGCACGGAGTCACCACCCAATCAGTCCCGGTGTCAGCACGGAGTCACCACCCAATCAGTCCCGGTGTCAGCACGTAGTCACCACCCAATCAGTCCCGGTGTCAGCACGGAGTCACCACCCAATCAGTCCCGGTGTCAGCACGGAGTCACCACCCAATCAGTCCCGGTATCAGCACGTAGTCACCACCCAATCAGTCCGGTGTCAGCACGGAGTCACCACCCAATCAGTCCCGGTGTCAGCACGGAGTCACCACCCAATCAGTCCTGGTGTCAGCACGGAGTCACCACCCAATCAGTCCCGGTGTCAGCACGTAGTCACCACCCAATCAGTCCGGTGTCAGCACGAAGTCACCACCCAATCAGTCCGGTGTCAGCACGGAGTCACCACCCAATCAGTCCCGGTGTCAGCACGTAGTCACCACCCAATCAGTCCCGGTGTCAGCACGTAGTCACCACCCAATCAGTCCCGGTGTCGGCATGGAGTCACCACCCAATCAGTCCCGGTGTCGGCACGGAATCACCACCCAATCAGTCCGGTGTCAGCACGGAGTCACCACCCAATCAGTCCGGTGTCAGCATCGAGTCACCACCCAATTAGTCCCGGTGTCAGCACATAGTCACCACCCAATCAGTCCGGTGTCAGCATCGAGTCACCACCCAATTAGTCCCGGTGTCAGCACGTAGTCACCACCCAATCAGTCCCGGTGTCAGCACGTAGTCACCACCCAATCAGTCCCGGTGTCAGCACGTAGTCACCACCCAATCAGTCCCGGTGTCAGCACGGAGTCACCACCCAATCAGTCCCGGTGTCAGCACGTAGTCACCACCCAATCAGTCCGGTGTCAGCACGTAGTCACCACCCAATCAGTCCCGGTGTCAGCACGGAGTCACCACTCAATCAATCCGGTGTCAGCACGTAGTCACCACCCAGTCAGTCCCGGTGTCAGCACGTAGTCACCACCCAATCAGTCCCGGTGTCAGCACGTAGTCACCACCCAATCAGTCCGGTGTCAGCACGGAGTCACCACCCAATCAGTCCGGTGTCAGCACGGAGTCACCACCCAATCAGTCCCGGTGTCAGCACGGAGTCACCACCCAATCAGTACGGTGTCAGCACGTAGTCACCACCCAATCAGTCCCGGTGTCAGCACGGAGTCACCACCCAATCAGTACGGTGTCAGCACGTAGTCACCACCCAATCAGTCCCGGTGTCAGCACGGAGTCACCACCCAATCAGTCCGGTGTCAGCACATAGTCACCACCCAATCAGTCCGGTGTCAGCACGTAGTCACCACCCAATCAGTCTGGTGTCAGCACGTAGTCACCACCCAATCAGTCCGGTGTCAGCACGTAGTCACCACCCAATCAGTCCCGGTGTCAGCACGGAGTCACCACCCAATCAGTCCCGGTGTCAGCACGTAGTCACCACCCAATCAGTCCGGTGTCAGCACGTAGTCACCACCCAATCAGTCCGGTGTCAGCACGTAGTCACCACCTAATCAGTCCGGTGTCAGCACGGAGTCACCACCCAATCAGTCCCGGTGTCAGCACGTAGTCACCACCCATTCAGTCCCGGTGTCAGCACGTAGTCACCACCCAATCAGTCCCGGTGTCAGCACATAGTCACCACCCAATCAGTCCGGTGTCAGCACGGAGTCACCACCCAATCAGTCCGGTGTCAGCACGTAGTCACCACCCAATCAGTCCCGGTGTCAGCACGGAGTCACCACCCAATCAGTCCGGTGTCAGCACGGAGTCACCACCCAATCAGTCCGGTGTCAGCACGTAGTCACCACCCAATCAGTCGCGGTGTCAGCACGTAGTCACCACACAATCAGTCCCGGTGTCAGGACGGAGTCACCACCCAATCAGTCCCGGTGTCAGCACGGAGTCACCACCCAATCAGTCCGGTGTCAGCACATAGTCACCACCCAATCAGTCCGGTGTCAGCACGTAGTCACAACCCAATCAGTCCGGTGTTAGCACGTAGTCATCACCCAATCAGTCCCGGTGTCAGCACGTAGTCACCACCAAATCTGTCCGGTGTCAGCACATAGTCACCACCCAATCAGTCCGGTGTCAGCACGGAGTCACCACCCAATCAGTCCCGGTGTCAGCACGTAGTCACCACCCAATCAGTCCCGGTGTCAGCACGGAGTCACCACCCAATCAGTCCGGTGTCAACACATAGTCACCACCCAATCAGTCCGGTGTCAGCACGGAGTCACCACCCAATCAGTCCGGTGTCAGCACGGAGTCACCAGCCAATCAGTCCCGGTGTCAGCACGTAGTCACCACCCAATCAGTCCCGGTGTCAGCACGTAGTCACCACCCAATCAGTCCCGGTGTCAGCACATAGTCACCACCCAATCAGTCCCGGTGTCAGCACGGAGTCACCACCCAATCAGTCCCGGTGTCAGCACGTAGTCACCACCCAATCAGTCCCGGTGTCAGCACGGAGTCATCACCCAATCAGTCCGGTGTCAGCACCGAGTCACCACCCAATCAGTCCGGTGTCAGCACGGAGTCACCACCCAATCAGTCCCGGTGTCAGCACGTAGTCACCACCCAATCAGTCCCGGTGTCAGCACGTAGTCACCACCCAATCAGTTCCGGTGTCAGCACGGAGTCACCACCCAATCAGTCCCGGTGTCAGCACGGAGTCACCACCCAATCAGTCCCGGTGTCAGCACGTAGTCACCACCCAATCAGTCCCGGTGTCAGCACGTAGTCACCACCCAATCAGTCCCGGTGTCAGCACGGAGTCACCACTCAATCAGTCCCGGTGTCAGCACGGAGTCACCACCCAATCAGTCCCGGTGTCAGCACGTAGTCACCACCCAATCAGTCCCGTGTCAGCACGGAGTCACCACCCAATCAGTCCCGGTGTCAGCACGTAGTCACCACCCAATCAGTCCCGGTGTCAGCACGGAGTCACCACCCAATCAGTCCCGGTGTCAGCACGGAACCACCACCCAATCAGTCACGGTGTCAGCACGTAGTCACCACCCAATCAATCCCGGTGTCAGCACGTAGTCACCACTCAATCAGTCCCGGTGTCAGCACGTAGTCACCACCCAATCAGTCCTGGTGTCAGCACGTAGTCACCACCCAATCAGTCCCGGTGTCAGCACGTAGTCACCACCCAATCAGTCCCGGTGTCAGCACGTAGTCACCACCCAATCAGTTCCGGTGTCAACACGGAGTCACCACCCAATCAGTCCCGGTGTCAGCACGGAGTCACCACCCAATCAGTCCCGGTGTCAGCACGTAGTCACCACCCAATCAGTCCCGGTGTCAGCACGTAGTCACCACCCAATCAGTCCGGTGTCAGCACGTAGTCACCACCCAATCAGTCCCGGTGTCAGCACGTAGTCACCACCCAATCAGTCCCGGTGTCAGCACGTAGTCACCACCCAATCAGTCCCGGTGTCAGCACGGAGTCACCACCCAATCAGTCCGGTGTCAGCACGTAGTCACCACCCAATCAGTCCCGGTGTCAGCACGGAGTCACCACCCAATCAGTCCCGGTGTCAGCACGTAGTCACCACCCAATCAGTCCCGGTGTCAGCACGTAGTCACCACCCAATCAGTCCCGGTGTCAGCACGGAGTCACCACCCAATCAGTCCGGTGTCAGCACGTAGTCACCACCCAATCAGTCCCGGTGTCAGCACGGAGTCACCACCCAATCAGTCCGGTGTCAGCACGTAGTCACCACCCAATCAGTCCCGGTGTCAGCACGGAGTCACCACCCAATCAGTCCGGTGTCAGCACGGAGTCACCACCCAATCAGTCCCGGTGTCAGCACGTAGTCACCACCCAATCAGTCCCGGTGTCAGCACGTAGTCACCACCCAATCAGTCCCGGTGTCAGCACGGAGTCACCACCCAATCAGTCCCGGTGTCAGCACGGAGTCACCACCCAATCAGTCCGGTGTCAGCACGTAGTCACCACCCAATCAGTCCCGGTGACAGCACGGAGTTACCACCCAATCAGTCCCGGTGTCAGCACGTAGTCACCACCCAATCAGTCCCGGTGTCAGCACGTAGTCACCACCCAATCAGTCCCGGTGTCAGCACGGAGTCACCACCCAATCAGTCCGGTGTCAGCACGTAGTCACCACCCAATCAGTCCCGGTGTCAGCACGGAGTCACCACCCAATCAGTCCGGTGTCAGCACGTAGTCACCACCCAATCAGTCCCGGTGTCAGCACGTCGTCACCACCCAATCAGTCCCGGTGTCAGCACGTAGTCACCACCCAATCAGTCCCGGTGTCAGCACGGAGTCACCACCCAATCAGTCCCGGTGTCAGCACGGAGTCACCACCCAATCAGTCCGGTGTCAGCACGTAGTCACCACCCAATCAGTCCCGGTGTCAGCACGGAGTCACCACCCAATCAGTCCCGGTGTCAGCACGTAGTCACCACCCAATCAGTCCCGGTGTCAGCACGTAGTCACCACCCAATCAGTCCCGGTGTCAGCACGGAGTCACCACCCAATCAGTCCGGTGTCAGCACGTAGTCACCACCCAATCAGTCCCGGTGTCAGCACGGAGTCACCACCCAATCAGTCCGGTGTCAGCACGTAGTCACCACCCAATCAGTCCCGGTGTCAGCACGGAGTCACCACCCAATCAGTCCGGTGTCAGCACGGAGTCACCACCCAATCAGTCCCGGTGTCAGCACGGAACCACCACCCAATCAGTCACGGTGTCAGCACGTAGTCACCACCCAATCAGTCCCGGTGTCAGCACGTAGTTACCACCCAATCAGTCCGGTGTCAGCACGGAGTCACCACCCAATCAGTCCCGGTGTCAGCACGTAGTCACCACCCAATCAGTCCCGGTGTCAGCACGTAGTCACCACCCAATCAGTCCCGGTGTCAGCACGTAGTCACCACCCAATCAGTCCCGGTGTCAGCACGTAGTCACCACCCAATCAGTCCCGGTGTCGGCACGTAGTCACCACCCAATCAGTCCCGGTGTCAGCACGGAGTCACCACCCAATCAGTCCCAGTGTCAGCACGTAGTCACCACCCAATCAGTCCCGGTGTCAGCACGGAGTCACCACCCAATCAGTCCGGTGTCAGCACGTAGTCACCACCCAATCAGTCCCGGTGTCAGCACGTAGTCACCACCCAATCAGTCCCGGTGTCAGCACGGAGTCACCACCCAATCAGTCCCGGTGTCAGCACGGAGTCACCACCCAATCAGTTCCGGTGTCAGCACGTAGTCACCACCCAATCAGTCCCGGTGTCAGCACGTAGTCACCACCCAATCAGTCCCGGTGTCAGCACGGAGTCACCACCCAATCAGTCCGGTGTCAGCACGTAGTCACCACCCAATCAGTCCCGGTGTCAGCACGGAGTCACCACCCAATCAGTCCGGTGTCAGCACGTAGTCACCACCCAATCAGTCCCGGTGTCAGCACGTAGTCACCACCCAATCAGTCCCGGTGTCAGCACGGAGTCACCACCCAATCAGTCCCGGTGTCAGCACGGAGTCACCACCCAATCAGTCCGGTGTCAGCACGGAGTCAACACCCAATCAGTCCCGGTGTCAGCACGTAGTCACCACCCAATCAGTCCCGGTGTCAGCACGGAGTCACCACCCAATCAGTCGCGGTGTCAGCACGGAGTCACCACCCAATCAGTCCGGTGTCAGCACGTAGTCACCACCCAATCAGTCCCGGTGTCAGCACGTAGTCACCACCCAATCAGTCCCGGTGTCAGCACGGAGTCACCACCCAATCAGTCCCGGTGTCAGCACGGAGTCACCACCCAATCAGTCCCGGTGTCAGCACGGAGTCACCACCCAATCAGTCCGGTGTCAGCACGGAGTCACCACCCAATCAGTCCCGGTGTCAGCACGTAGTCACCACCCAATCAGTCCGGTGTCAGCACGGAGTCACCACCCAATCAGTCCCGGTGTCAGCACGGAGTCACCACCCAATCAGTCCGGTGTCAGCACGGAGTCACCACCCAATCAGTCCCGGTGTCAGCACGTAGTCACCACCCAATCAGTCCCGGTGTCAGCACGGAGTCACCACCCAATCAGTCCCGGTGTCAGCACGTAGTCACCACCCAATCAGTCCCGGTGTCAGCACGTAGTCGCCACCCAATCAGTCCCGGTGTCAGCACGTAGTCACCACCCAATCAGTCCCGGTGTCAGCACGTAGTCACCACCCAATCAGTCCCGGTGTCAGCACGTAGTCGCCACCCAATCAGTCCGGTGTCAGCACGGAGTCACCACCCAATCAGTCCCGGTGTCAGCACGGAGTCACCACCCAATCAGTCCCAGTGTCAGCACGTAGTCACCACCCAATCAGTCCCGGTGTCAGCACGGAGTCACCACCCAATCAGTCCGGTGTCAGCACGGAGTCACCACCCAATCAGTCCCGGTGTCAGCACGGAGTCACCACCCAATCAGTCCCGGTGTCAGCACGGAGTCACCACCCAATCAGTCCCGGTGTCAGCACGTAGTCACCACCCAATCAGTCCCGGTGTCAGCACGGAGTCACCACCCAATCAGTCCCGGTGTCAGCACGGAGTCACCACCCAATCAGTCCCGGTGTCAGCACGTAGTCACCACCCAATCAGTCCCGGTGTCAGCACGGAGTCACCACCCAATCAGTCCCAGTGTCGGCACGTAGTCACCACCCAATCAGTCCCGGTGTCAGCACGTAGTCACCACCCAATCAGTCCCGGTGTCAGCACGAAGTCACCACCCAATCAGTCCCGGTGTCAGCACGTAGTCACCACCCAATCAGTCCGGTGTCAGCACGTAGTCACCACCCAATCAGTCCGGTGTCAGCACGGAGTCACCACCCAATCAGTCCCGGTGTCAGCACGGAGTCACCACCCAATCAGTCCCGGTGTCAGCACGTAGTCACCACCCAATCAGTCCCGGTGTCAGCACGGAGTCACCACCCAATCAGTCCGGTGTCAGCACGGAGTCACCACCCAATCAGTCCCGGTGTCAGCACGGAGTCACCACCCAATCAGTCCCGGCGTCAGCACGTAGTCACCACCCAATCAGTCCCGGTGTCAGCACGGAGTCACCACCCAATCAGTCCCGGTGTCAGCACGTAGTCACCACCCAATCAGTCCCGCTGTCAGCACGTATTCACCACCCAATCAGTCCCGGTGTCAGCACGGAGTCACCACCCAATTAGTCCCGGTGTCAGCACGGAGTCACCACCCAATCAGTCCCGGTGTCAGCACGTAGTCACCACCCAATCAGTCCCGGTGTCAGCACGTAGTCACCACCCAATCAGTCCGGTGTCAGCACGGAGTCACCACCCAATCAGTCCGGTGTCAGCACGGAGTCACCACCCAATCAGTCCCGGTGTCAGCACGGAGTCACCACCCAATCAGTCCGGTGTCAGCACGGAGTCACCACCCAATCAGTCCCGGTGTCAGCACGGAGTCACCACCCAATCAGTCCCGGTGTCAGCACGTAGTCACCACCCAATCAGTCCCGGTGTCAGCACGGAGTCACCACCCAATCAGTCCGGTGTCAGCACGGAGTCACCACCCAATCAGTCCCGGTGTCAGCACGGAGTCACCACCCAATCAGTCCCCGTGTCAGCACGTAGTCACCACCCAATCAGTCCCGGTGTCAGCACGGAGTCACCACCCAATCAGTCCCGGTGTCAGCACGTAGTCACCACCCAATCAGTCCCGGTGTCAGCACGTAGTCACCACCCAATCAGTCCCGGTGTCAGCACGGAGTCACCACCCAATTAGTCCCGGTGTCAGCACGGAGTCACCACCCAATCAGTCCCGGTGTCAGCACGTAGTCAACACCCAATCAGTCCCGGTGTCAGCACGTAGTCACCACCCAATCAGTCCCGGTGTCAGCACGTAGTCACCACCCAATCAGTCCGGTGTCAGCACGGAGTCACCACCCAATCAGTCCGGTGTCAGCACGGAGTCACCACCCAATCAGTCCCGGTGTCAGCACGGAGTCACCACCCAATCAGTCCGGTGTCAGCACGGAGTCACCACCCAATCAGTCCCGGTGTCAGCACGGAGTCACCACCCAATCAGTCCCGGTGTCAGCACGGAGTCACCACCCAATCAGTCCCGGTGTCAGCACGTAGTCACCACCCAATCAGTCCCGGTGTCAGCACGGAGTCACCACCCAATCAGTCCGGTGTCAGCACGGAGTCACCACCCAATCAGTCCCGGTGTCAGCACGGAGTCACCACCCAATCAGTCCCGGTGTCAGCACGTAGTCACCACCCAATCAGTCCCGGTGTCAGCACGGAGTCACCACCCAATCAGTCCCGGTGTCAGCACGTAGTCACCACCCAATCAGTCCCGGTGTCAGCACGTAGTCACCACCCAATCAGTCCCGGTGTCAGCACGTAGTCACCACCCAATCAGTCCCGGTGTCAGCACGTAGTCACCACCCAATCAGTCCGGTGTCAGCACGTAGTCACCACCCAATCAGTCCCGGTGTCAGCACGTAGTCACCACCCAATCAGTCCGGTGTCAGCACGTAGTCACCACCCAATCAGTCCCGGTGTCAGCACGTAGTCACCACCCAATCAGTCCCGGTGTCAGCACGTAGTCACCACCCAATCAGTCCCGGTGTCAGCACGGAGTCACCACCCAATCAGTCCGGTGTCAGCACGTAGTCACCACCCAATCAGTCCCGGTGTCAGCACGGAGTCACCACCCAATCAGTCCCGGTGTCAGCACGGAGTCACCACCCAATCAGTCCGGTGTCAGCACGTAGTCACCACCCAATCAGTCCCGGTGTCAGCACGTAGTCACCACCCAATCAGTCCGGTGTCAGCACGTAGTCACCACCCAATCAGTCCCGGTGTCAGCACGTAGTCACCACCCAATCAGTCCCGGTGTCAGCACGGAGTCACCACCCAATCAGTCCCGGTGTCAACACGGAATCACCACCCAATCAGTCCCGGTGTCAGCACGTAGTCACCACCCAATCAGTCCCGGTGTCAGCACGTAGTCACCACCCAATCAGTCCCGGTGTCAGCACGGAGTCACCACCCAATCAGTCCCGGTGCCAGCACGTAGTCACTACCCAATCAGTCACGGTGTCAGCACGGAGTCACCACCCAATCAGTCCCGGTGTCAGCACATAGTCACCACCCAATCAGTCCCGGTGTCAGCACGTAGTCACCACTCAATCAGTCCCGGTGTCAGCACATAGTCACCACCCAATCAGTCCCGGTGTCAGCACGGAGTCACCACCCAATCAGTCCCGGTGTCAGCACGGAGTCACCACCCAATCAGTCCCGGTGTCAGCACGTAGTCACCACCCAATCAGTCCGGTGTCAGCACGGAGTCACCACCCAATCAGTCCCGGTGTCAGCACGTAGTCACCACCCAATCAGTCCGGTGTCAGCACGTAGTCACCACCCAATCAGTCCCGGTGTCGGCACGGAGTCACCACCCAATCAGTCCCGGTGTCGGCACGGAGTCACCACCCAATCAGTCCCGGTGTCAGCACGGAGTCACCACCCAATCAGTCCCGGTGTCAGCACGGAGTCACCACCCAATCAGTCCCGGTGTCGGCACGGAGTCACCACCCAATCAGTCCCGGTGTCAGCACGGAGTCACCACCCAATCAGTCCCGGTGTCAGCACGTAGTCACCACCCAATTAGTCCCGGTGTCGGCACGGAGTCACCACCCAATCAGTCCCGGTGTCAGCACGGAGTCACCACCCAATCAGTCCCGTTGTCGGCACGGAGTCACCACCCAATCAGTCCCGGTGTCAGCACGGAGTCACCACCCAATCAGTCCCGGTGTCAGCACGTAGTCACCACCCAATCAGTCCCGGTGTCGGCACGGAGTCACCACCCAATCAGTCCCGGTGTCAGCACGGAGTCACCACCCAATCAGTCCCGGTGTCAGCACGGAGTCACCACCCAATCAGTCCCGGTGTCAGCACGTAGTCACCACCCAATCAGTCCGGTGTCAGCACGTAGTCACCACCCAATCAGTCCCGGTGTCAGCACGGAGTCACCACCCAATCAGTCCCGGTGTCAGCACGGAGTCACCACCCAATCAGTCCCGGTGTCAGCACGTAGTCACCACCCAATCAGTCCCGGTGTCAGCACGGAGTCACCAACCAATCAGTCCTGTGTCAGCACGTAGTCACCACCCAATCAGTCCCGGTGTCAGCACGGAGTCACCACCCAATCAGTCCCGGTGTCAGCACGGAGTCACCACCCAATCAGTCCCGGTGTCAGCACGTAGTCACCACCCAATCAGTTCCGGTGTCAGCACGTAGTCACCACCCAATCAGTCCCGGTGTCAGCACGTAGTCACCACCCAATCAGTCCGGTGTCAGCACGTAGTCACCACCCAATCAGTCCCGGTGTCAGCACAGAGTCACCACCCAATCAGTCCCGGTGTCAGCACGGAGTCACCACCCAATCAGTCCCGGTGTCAGCACGTAGTCACCACCCAATCAGTCCCGGTGTCAGCACGGAGTCACCACCCAATCAGTCCGGTGTCAGCACGTAGTCACCACCCAATCAGTCCCGGTGTCAGCACGGAGTCACCACCCAATCAGTCCCGGTGTCAGCACGGAGTCACCACCCAATCAGTCCGGTGTCAGCACGTAGTCACCACCCAATCAGTCCCGGTGTCAGCACGTAGTCACCACCCAATCAGTCCCGGTGTCAGCATGTAGTCACCACCCAATCAGTCCCGGTGTCAGCACGGAGACACCACCCAATCAGTCCCGGTGTCAGCACGTAGTCACCACCAAATCAGTCCGGTGTCAGCACGGAGTCACCACCCAATCAGTCCCGGTGTCAGCACGGAGTCACCACCCAATCAGTCCCGGTGTCAGCACGGAGTCACCACCCAATCAGTCCGGTGTCAGCATCGAGTCACCACCCAATTAGTCCCGGTGTCAGCACGTAGTCACCACCCAATCAGTCCCGGTGTCAGCACGTAGTCACCACCCAATCAGTCCCGGTGTCAGCACATAGTCACCACCCAATCAGTCCCGGTGTCAGCACGTAGTCACCACCCAATCAGTCCCGGTGTCAGCACGTAGTCACCACCCAATCAGTCCCGGTGTCAGCACGTAGTCACCACCCAATCAGTCCCGGTGTCAGCACGTAGTCACCACCCAATCAGTCCCGGTGTCAGCACGGAGTCACCACCCAATCAGTCCCGGTGTCAGCACATAGTCACCACCCAATCAGTCGCGGTGTCAGCACGGAGTCACCACCCAATCAGCCCCGGTGTCAGCACGTAGTCACCACCCAATCAGTCCCGGTGTCAGCACGTAGTCACCACCCAATCAGTCCCGGTGTCAGCACATAGTCACCACCCAATCAGTCCCGGTGTCAGCACGTAGTCACCACCCAATCAGTCCCGGTGTCAGCACGTAGTCACCACCCAATCAGTCCCGGTGTCAGCACGTAGTCACCACCCAATCAGTCCCGGTGTCAGCACGTAGTCACCACCCAATCAGTCCCGGTGTCAGCACGGAGTCACCACCCAATCAGTCCCGGTGTCAGCACATAGTCACCACCCAATCAGTCGCGGTGTCAGCACGGAGTCACCACCCAATCAGTCCCGGTGTCAGCACGGAGTCACCACCCAATCAGTCCCGGTGTCAGCACGTAGTCACCACCCAATCAGTCCCGGTGTCAGCACGGAGTCACCACCCAATCAGTCCGGTGTCAGCACGTAGTCACCACCCAATCAGTCCCGGTGTCAGCACGTAGTCACCACCCAATCAGTCCCGGTGTCAGCACGTAGTCACCACCCAATCAGTCCGGTGTCAGCACGTAGTCACCACCCAATCAGTCCGGTGTCAGCACAGAGTCACCACCCAATCAGTCCCGGTGTCAGCACGGAGTCACCAGCCAATCAGTCCCGGTGTCAGCACGGAGTCACCACCCAATCATTCCCGGTGTCAGCACGTAGTCACCACCCAATCAGTCCCGGTGTCAGCACGTAGTCACCACCCAATCAGTCCGGTGTCAGCACGTAGTCACCACCCAATCAGTCCGGTGTCAGCACGTAGTCACCACCCAATCAGTCCCGTTGTCAGCACGTAGTCACCACCCAATCAGTCCCGGTGTCAGCACGGAGTCACCACCCAATCAGTCCGGTGTCAGCACATAGTCACCACCCAATCAGTCCCGGTGTCAGCACATAGTCACCACCCAATCAGTCCCGGTGTCAGCACGGAGTCACCACCCAATCAGTCCCGGTGTCAGCACGTAGTCACCACCCAATCAGTCCCGGTGTCGGCACGTAGTCACCACCCAATCAGTCCCGGTGTCAGCACATAGTCACCACCCAATCAGTCCCGGTGTCAGCACGTAGTCACCACTCAATCAGTCCTGGTGTCAGCACATAGTCACCACCCAATCAGTCCCGGTGTCAGCACGGAGTCACCACCCAATCAGTCCCGGTGTCAGCACGTAGTCACCACCCAATCAGTCCGGTGTCAGCACGGAGTCACCACCCAATCAGTCCCGGTGTCAGCACGTAGTCACCACCCAATCAGTCCCGGTGTCATCACGTAGTCACCACCCAATCAGTCCCGGTGTCAGCACGTAGTCACCACCCAATCAGTCCCGGTGTCAGCACGTAGTCACCACCCAATCAGTCCCGTGTCAGCACGGATTCACCACCCAATCAGTCCCGGTGTCAGCACGTAGTCACCACCCAATCAGTCCCGGTGTCAGCACGTAGTCACCACCCAATCAGTCCGGTGTCAGCACGTAGTCACCACCCAATCAGTCCCGGTGTCAGCACGTAGTCACCACCCAATCAGTCCCGGTGTCAGCACGTAGTCACCACCCAATCAGTCCCGGTGTCAGCACGTAGTCACCACCCAATCAGTCCCGGTGTCAGCACGTAGTCACCACCCAATCAGTCCCGGTGTCAGCACGTAGTCACCACCCAATCAGTCCCGGTGTCAGCACGGAGTCACCACCCAATCAGTCCCGGTGTCAGCACGGAGTCACCACCCAATCAGTCCCGGTGTCAGCACGTAGTCACCACCCAATCAGTCCCGGTGTCAGCACGTAGTCACCACCCAATCAGTCCCGGTGTCAGCACGTAGTCACCACCCAATCAGTCCCGGTGTCAGCACGTAGTCACCACCCAATCAGTCCCGGTGTCAGCACGTAGTCACCACCCAATCAGTCCCGGTGTCAGCACGTAGTCACCACCCAATCAGTCCCGGTGTCAGCACGTAGTCACCACCCAATCAGTCCCGGTGTCAGCACGGAGTCACCACCCAATCAGTCCCGGTGTCAGCACGGAGTCACCACCCAATCAGTCCCGGTGTCAGCACGTAGTCACCACCCAATCAGTCCCGGTGTCAGCACGTAGTCACCACCCAATCAGTCCCGGTGTCAGCACGGAGTCACCACCCAATCAGTCCCGGTGTCAGCACGGAGTCACCACCCAATCAGTCCCGGTGTCAGCACGGAGTCACCACCCAATCAGTCCCGGTGTCAGCACGTAGTCACCACCCAATCAGTCCCGGTGTCAGCACGTAGTCACCACCCAATCAGTCGTGGTGTCAGCACGGAGTCACCACCCAATCAGTCCCGGTGTCAGCACGGAGTCACCACCCAATCAGTCCCGGTGTCAGCACGGAGTCACCACCCAATCAGTCCCGGTGTCAGCACGGAGTCACCACCCAATCAGTCCGGTGTCAGGACGGAGTCACCACCCAATCAGTCCTGGTGTCAGCACGGAGTCACCACCCAATCAGTCCGGTGTCAGCACATAGTCACCACCCAATCAGTCCGGTGTCAGCACGTAGTCACCACCCAATCAGTCCGGTGTCAGCACGGAGTCACCACCCAATCAGTCGCGGTGTCAGCACATAGTCACCACCCAATCAGTCCGGTGTCAGCACGGAGTCACCACCCAATCAGTCCCGGTGTCAGCACGTAGTCACCACCCAATCAGTCCCGGTGTCAGCACGTAGTCACCACCCAATCAGTCCCGGTGTCAGCACGTAGTCACCACCCAATCAGTCCGGTGTCAGCACGGAGTCACCACCCAATCAGTCCCGGTGTCAGCACGTAGTCACCACCCAATCAGTCCCGGTGTCAGCACGTAGTCACCACCCAATCAGTCCCGGTGTCAGCACATAGTCACCACCCAATCAGTCCCGGTGTCAGCACGTAGTCACCACCCAATCAGTCCCGGTGTCAGCACGTAGTCACCACCCAATCAGTCCCGGTATCAGCACGTAGTCACCACCCAATCAGTCCCGGTGTCAGCACGTAGTCACCACCCAATCAGTCCCGGTGTCAGCACGGAGTCACCACCCAATCAGTCCCGGTGTCAGCACGTAGTCCCTACCCAATCAGTCCCGGTGTCAGCACGTAGTCACCACCCAATCAGTCCCGGTGTCAGCACGGAGTCACCACCCAATCAGTCCCGGTGTCAGCACGTAGTCACCACCCAATCAGTCCCGGTGTCAGCACGTAGTCACCACCCAATCAGTCCCGGTGTCAGCACGTAGTCACCACCCAATCAGTCCCGGTGTCAGCACGTAGTCACCACCCAATCAGTCCCGGTGTCAGCACGGAGTCACCACCCAATCAGTCCCGGTGTCAGCACGTAGTCACTACCCAATCAGTCACGGTGTCAGCACGGAGTCACCACTCAATCAGTCCCGGTGTCAGCACATAGTCACCACCCAATCAGTCCCGGTGTCAGCACGTAGTCACCACCCAATCAGTCCCGGTGTCAGCACATAGTCACCACCCAATCAGTCCCGGTGTCAGCACGGAGTCACCACTCAATCAGTCCCGGTGTCAGCACATAGTCACCACCCAATCAGTCCCGGTGTCAGCACGGAGTCACCACCCAATCAGTCCCGGTGTCAGCACGGAGTCACCACCCAATCAGTCCCGGTGTCAGCACCTAGTCACCACCCAATCAGTCCGGTGTCAGCACGGAGTCACCACCCAATCAGTCCCGGTGTCAGCACGTAGTCACCACCCAATCAGTCCGGTGTCAGCACGTAGTCACCACCCAATCAGTCCCGGTGTCGGCACGGAGTCACCACCCAATCAGTCCCGGTGTCAGCACGGAGTCACCACCCAATCAGTCCCGGTGTCGGCACGGAGTCACCACCCAATCAGTCCCGGTGTCAGCACGGAGTCACCACCCAATCAGTCCCGGTGTCAGCACGTAGTCACCACCCAATTAGTCCCGGTGTCGGCACGGAGTCACCACCCAATCAGTCCCGGTGTCAGCACGGAGTCACCACCCAATCAGTCCCGGTGTCGGCACGGAGTCACCACCCAATCAGTCGCGGTGTCAGCACGTAGTCACCACCCAATCAGTCACGGTGTCAGCACGGAGTCACCACCCAATCAGTCCCGGTGTCAGCACGTAGTCACCACCCAATCAGTCCCGGTGTCGGCACGGAGTCACCACCCAATCAGTCCCGGTGTCAGCACGGAGTCACCACCCAATCAGTCCCGGTGTCAGCACGTAGTCACCACCCAATCAGTCGCGGTGTCAGCACGGAGTCACCACCCAATCAGTCCCGGTGTCAGCACGTAGTCACCACCCAATCAGTCCCGGTGTCAGCACGGAGTCACCACCCAATCAGTCCCGGTGTCAGCACGGAGTCACCACCCAATCAGTCCGGTGTCAGGACGGAGTCACCACCCAATCAGTCCTGGTGTCAGCACGGAGTCACCACCCAATCAGTCCGGTGTCAGCACATAGTCACCACCCAATCAGTCCGGTGTCAGCACGTAGTCACCACCCAATCAGTCCGGTGTCAGCACGGAGTCACCACCCAATCAGTCGCGGTGTCAGCACATAGTCACCACCCAATCAGTCCGGTGTCAGCACGGAGTCACCACCCAATCAGTCCCGGTGTCAGCACGTAGTCACCACCCAATCAGTCCCGGTGTCAGCACGTAGTCACCACCCAATCAGTCCCGGTGTCAGCACGTAGTCACCACCCAATCAGTCCGGTGTCAGCACGGAGTCACCACCCAATCAGTCCCGGTGTCAGCACGTAGTCACCACCCAATCAGTCCCGGTGTCAGCACGTAGTCACCACCCAATCAGTCCCGGTGTCAGCACATAGTCACCACCCAATCAGTCCCGGTGTCAGCACGTAGTCACCACCCAATCAGTCCCGGTGTCAGCACGTAGTCACCACCCAATCAGTCCCGGTATCAGCACGTAGTCACCACCCAATCAGTCCCGGTGTCAGCACGTAGTCACCACCCAATCAGTCCCGGTGTCAGCACGGAGTCACCACCCAATCAGTCCCGGTGTCAGCACGTAGTCACTACCCAATCAGTCCCGGAGTCAGCACGTAGTCACCACCCAATCAGTCCCTGTGTCAGCACGGAGTCACCACCCAATCAGTCCCGGTGTCAGCACGTAGTCACCACCCAATCAGTCCCGTTGTCAGCACGTAGTCACCACCCAATCAGTCCCGGTATCAGCACGTAGTCACCACCCAATCAGTCCCGGTGTCAGCACGTAGTCACCACCCAATCAGTCCCGGTGTCAGCACGGAGTCACCACCCAATCAGTCCCGGTGTCAGCACGTAGTCACTACCCAATCAGTCACGGTGTCAGCACGGAGTCACCACTCAATCAGTCCCGGTGTCAGCACATAGTCACCACCCAATCAGTCCCGGTGTAAGCACGTAGTCACCACCCAATCAGTCCCGGTGTCAGCACATAGTCACCACCCAATCAGTCCCGGTGTCAGCACGGAGTCACCACTCAATCAGTCCCGGTGTCAGCACATAGTCACCACCCAATCAGTCCCGGTGTCAGCACGGAGTCACCACCCAATCAGTCCCGGTGTCAGCACGGAGTCACCACCCAATCAGTCCCGGTGTCAGCACCTAGTCACCACCCAATCAGTCCGGTGTCAGCACGGAGTCACCACCCAATCAGTCCCGGTGTCAGCACGTATTCACCACCCAATCAGTCCGGTGTCAGCACGTAGTCACCACCCAATCAGTCCCGGTGTCGGCACGGAGTCACCACCCAATCAGTCCCGGTGTCAGCACGGAGTCACCACCCAATCAGTCCCGGTGGCGGCACGGAGTCACCACCCAATCAGTCCCGGTGTCAGCACGGAGTCACCACCCAATCAGTCCCGGTGTCAGCACGTAGTCACCACCCAATTAGTCCCGGTGTCGGCACGGATTAACCACCCAATCAGTCCCGGTGTCAGCACGGAGTCACCACCCAATCAGTCCCGGTGTCGGCACGGAGTCACCACCCAATCAGTCGCGGTGTCAGCACGTAGTCACCACCCAATCAGTCACGGTGTCAGCACGGAGTCACCACCCAATCAGTCCCGGTGTCAGCACGTAGTCACCACCCAATCAGTCCCGGTGTCGGCACGGAGTCACCACCCAATCAGTCCCGGTGTCAGCACGGAGTCACCACCCAATCAGTCCCGGTGTCAGCACGTAGTCACCACCCAATCAGTCCCGGTCTCAGCACATAGTCACCACCCAATCAGTCCCGGTGTCAGCACGGAGTCACCACCCAATCAGTCCCGGTCTCAGCACATAGTCACCACCCAATCAGTCCCGGTGTCAGCACGGAGTCACCACCCAATCAGTCCCGGTGTCAGCACGTAGTCACCACCCAATCAGTCCCGGTGTCGGCACGGAGTCACCACCCAATCAGTCCCGGTGTCAGCACGGAGTCACCACCCAATCAGTCCCGGTGTCAGCACGTAGTCACCACCCAATCAGTCCCGGTCTCAGCACATAGTCACCACCCAATCAGTCCCGGTGTCAGCACGGAGTCACCACCCAATCAGTCCCGGTCTCAGCACATAGTCACCACCCAATCAGTCCCGGTGTCAGCACGTAGTCACCACCCAATTAGTCCCGGTGTCAGCTCGTAGTCACCACCCAATCAGTCCCGGTGTCAGCACGTAGTCACCACCCAATCAGTCCCGGTGTCAGCACATAGTCACCACCCAATCAGTCCCGGTGTCAGCACGGAGTCACCACCCAATCAGTCCCGGTCTCAGCACATAGTCACCACCCAATCAGTCCCGGTGTCAGCACGTAGTCACCACCCAATCAGTCCCGGTGTCAGCACGGAGTCACCACCCAATCAGCCCCGGTGTCAGCACGGAGTCACCACCCAATCAGTCCCGGTGTCAGCACGTAGTCACCACCCAATCAGTCCCGGTGTCAGCATAGAGTCACCACCCAATCAGTCCCGGTGTCAGCACGGAGTCACCACCCAATCAGTCCCGGTGTCAGCACGTAGTCACCACCCAATCAGTCCGGTGTCAGCACGGAGTCACCACCCAATCAGTCCCGGTGTCAGCACGGAGTCGCCACCCAATCAGTCCCGGTGTCAGCACGGCGTCACCACCCAATCAGTCCCGGTGTCAGCACGGAGTCACCACCCAATCAGTCCGGTGTCAGCACGTAGTCACCACCCAATCAGTCCGGTGTCAGCACGGAGTCACCACCCAATCTGTCCCGGTGTCAGCACGTAGTCACCACCCAATCAGTCCGGTGTCAGCACGGAGTCACCACCCAATCAGTCCCGGTGTCAGCACGTAGTCACCACCCAATCAGTCCCGGTGTCAGCACGGAGTCACCACCCAATCAGTCCGGTGTCAGCATCGAGTCACCACCCAATTAGTCCCGGTGTCAGCACGGAGTCACCACCCAATCAGTCCGGTGTCAGCATCGAGTCACCACCCAATCAGTCCCGGTGTCAGCACGTAGTCACTACCCAATCAGTCACGGTGTCAGCACGGAGTCACCACTCAATCAGTCCCGGTGTCAGCACATAGTCACCACCCAATCAGTCCCGGTGTCAGCACGTAGTCACCACCCAATCAGTCCCGGTGTCAGCACATAGTCACCACCCAATCAGTCCCGGTGTCAGCACGTAGTCACCACTCAATCAGTCCCGGTGTCAGCACATAGTCACCACCCAATCAGTCCCGGTGTCAGCACGGAGTCACCACCCAATCAGTCCCGGTGTCAGCACGGAGTCACCACCCAATCAGTCCCGGTGTCAGCACCTAGTCACCACCCAATCAGTCCGGTGTCAGCACGGAGTCACCACCCAATCAGTCCCGGTGTCAGCACGTAGTCACCACCCAATCAGTCCGGTGTCAGCACGTAGTCACCACGCAATCAGTCCCAGTGTCAGCACGGAGCCACCACCCAATCAGTCCCGGTGTCAGCACGTAGTCACCACCCAATCAGTCCCGGTGTCGGCACGGAGTCACCACCCAATCAGTCCCGGTGTCAGCACGGAGTCACCACCCAATCAGTCCCGGTGTCAGCACGTAGTCACCACCCAATTAGTCCCGGTGTCGGCACGGAGTCACCACCCAATCAGTCCCGGTGTCAGCACGGAGTCACCACCCAATCAGTCCCGGTGTCGGCACGGAGTCACCACCCAATCAGTCGCGGTGTCAGCACGTAGTCACCACCCAATCAGTCCCGGTGTCAGCACGGAGTCACCACCCAATCAGTCCCGGTGTCAGCACGGAGTCACCACCCAATCAGTCCCGGTGTCAGCACGGAGTCACCACCCAATCAGTCAGGTGTCAGCACGTAGTCACCACCCAATTAGTCCCGGTGTCAGCACGTAGTCACCACCCAATCAGTCCCGGTGTCAGCACGTAGTCACCACCCAATCAGTCCCGGTGTCAGCACATAGTCACCACCCAATCAGTCCCGGTGTCAGCACGGAGTCACCACCCAATCAGTCCCGGTTTCAGCACATAGTCACCACCCAATCAGTCCCGGTGTCAGCACGGAGTCACCACCCAATCAGTCCCGGTGTCAGCACGTAGTCACCACCCAATCAGTCCGGTGTCAGCACGTAGTCACCACCCAATCAGTCCCGGTGTCAGCACGTAGTCACCACCCAATCAGTCCCGGTGTCAGCACGTAGTCACCACCCAATCAGTCCCGGTGTCAGCACGTAGTCACCACCCAATCAGTCCCGGTGTCAGCACGTAGTCACCACCCAATCAGTCCCGGTGTCAGCACGTAGTCACCACCCAATCAGTCCCGGTGTCAGCACGGAGTCACCACCCAATCAGTCCCGGTGTCAGCACGGAGTCACCACCCAATCAGTCCCGGTGTCAGCACGTAGTCACCACCCAATCAGTCCCGGTGTCAGCACGTAGTCACCACCCAATCAGTCCCGGTGTCAGCACGTAGTCACCACCCAATCAGTCCCGGTGTCAGCACGTAGTCACCACCCAATCAGTCCCGGTGTCAGCACGTAGTCACCACCCAATCAGTCCCGGTGTCAGCACGTAGTCACCACCCAATCAGTCCCGGTGTCAGCACGTAGTCACCACCCAATCAGTCCCGGTGTCAGCACGGAGTCACCACCCAATCAGTCCCGGTGTCAGCACGGAGTCACCACCCAATCAGTCCCGGTGTCAGCACGTAGTCACCACCCAATCAGTCCCGGTGTCAGCACGTAGTCACCACCCAATCAGTCCCGGTGTCAGCACGGAGTCACCACCCAATCAGTCCCGGTGTCAGCACGGAGTCACCACCCAATCAGTCCCGGTGTCAGCACGGAGTCACCACCCAATCAGTCCCGGTGTCAGCACGTAGTCACCACCCAATCAGTCCCGGTGTCAGCACGTAGTCACCACCCAATCAGTCGTGGTGTCAGCACGGAGTCACCACCCAATCAGTCCCGGTGTCAGCACGGAGTCACCACCCAATCAGTCCCGGTGTCAGCACGGAGTCACCACCCAATCAGTCCCGGTGTCAGCACGGAGTCACCACCCAATCAGTCCGGTGTCAGGACGGAGTCACCACCCAATCAGTCCTGGTGTCAGCACGGAGTCACCACCCAATCAGTCCGGTGTCAGCACATAGTCACCACCCAATCAGTCCGGTGTCAGCACGTAGTCACCACCCAATCAGTCCGGTGTCAGCACGGAGTCACCACCCAATCAGTCGCGGTGTCAGCACATAGTCACCACCCAATCAGTCCGGTGTCAGCACGGAGTCACCACCCAATCAGTCCCGGTGTCAGCACGTAGTCACCACCCAATCAGTCCCGGTGTCAGCACGTAGTCACCACCCAATCAGTCCCGGTGTCAGCACGTAGTCACCACCCAATCAGTCCGGTGTCAGCACGGAGTCACCACCCAATCAGTCCCGGTGTCAGCACGTAGTCACCACCCAATCAGTCCCGGTGTCAGCACGTAGTCACCACCCAATCAGTCCCGGTGTCAGCACATAGTCACCACCCAATCAGTCCCGGTGTCAGCACGTAGTCACCACCCAATCAGTCCCGGTGTCAGCACGTAGTCACCACCCAATCAGTCCCGGTATCAGCACGTAGTCACCACCCAATCAGTCCCGGTGTCAGCACGTAGTCACCACCCAATCAGTCCCGGTGTCAGCACGGAGTCACCACCCAATCAGTCCCGGTGTCAGCACGTAGTCCCTACCCAATCAGTCCCGGTGTCAGCACGTAGTCACCACCCAATCAGTCCCGGTGTCAGCACGGAGTCACCACCCAATCAGTCCCGGTGTCAGCACGTAGTCACCACCCAATCAGTCCCGGTGTCAGCACGTAGTCACCACCCAATCAGTCCCGGTGTCAGCACGTAGTCACCACCCAATCAGTCCCGGTGTCAGCACGTAGTCACCACCCAATCAGTCCCGGTGTCAGCACGGAGTCACCACCCAATCAGTCCCGGTGTCAGCACGTAGTCACTACCCAATCAGTCACGGTGTCAGCACGGAGTCACCACTCAATCAGTCCCGGTGTCAGCACATAGTCACCACCCAATCAGTCCCGGTGTCAGCACGTAGTCACCACCCAATCAGTCCCGGTGTCAGCACATAGTCACCACCCAATCAGTCCCGGTGTCAGCACGGAGTCACCACTCAATCAGTCCCGGTGTCAGCACATAGTCACCACCCAATCAGTCCCGGTGTCAGCACGGAGTCACCACCCAATCAGTCCCGGTGTCAGCACGGAGTCACCACCCAATCAGTCCCGGTGTCAGCACCTAGTCACCACCCAATCAGTCCGGTGTCAGCACGGAGTCACCACCCAATCAGTCCCGGTGTCAGCACGTAGTCACCACCCAATCAGTCCGGTGTCAGCACGTAGTCACCACCCAATCAGTCCCGGTGTCGGCACGGAGTCACCACCCAATCAGTCCCGGTGTCAGCACGGAGTCACCACCCAATCAGTCCCGGTGTCGGCACGGAGTCACCACCCAATCAGTCCCGGTGTCAGCACGGAGTCACCACCCAATCAGTCCCGGTGTCAGCACGTAGTCACCACCCAATTAGTCCCGGTGTCGGCACGGAGTCACCACCCAATCAGTCCCGGTGTCAGCACGGAGTCACCACCCAATCAGTCCCGGTGTCGGCACGGAGTCACCACCCAATCAGTCGCGGTGTCAGCACGTAGTCACCACCCAATCAGTCACGGTGTCAGCACGGAGTCACCACCCAATCAGTCCCGGTGTCAGCACGTAGTCACCACCCAATCAGTCCCGGTGTCGGCACGGAGTCACCACCCAATCAGTCCCGGTGTCAGCACGGAGTCACCACCCAATCAGTCCCGGTGTCAGCACGTAGTCACCACCCAATCAGTCGCGGTGTCAGCACGGAGTCACCACCCAATCAGTCCCGGTGTCAGCACGTAGTCACCACCCAATCAGTCCCGGTGTCAGCACGGAGTCACCACCCAATCAGTCCCGGTGTCAGCACGGAGTCACCACCCAATCAGTCCGGTGTCAGGACGGAGTCACCACCCAATCAGTCCTGGTGTCAGCACGGAGTCACCACCCAATCAGTCCGGTGTCAGCACATAGTCACCACCCAATCAGTCCGGTGTCAGCACGTAGTCACCACCCAATCAGTCCGGTGTCAGCACGGAGTCACCACCCAATCAGTCGCGGTGTCAGCACATAGTCACCACCCAATCAGTCCGGTGTCAGCACGGAGTCACCACCCAATCAGTCCCGGTGTCAGCACGTAGTCACCACCCAATCAGTCCCGGTGTCAGCACGTAGTCACCACCCAATCAGTCCCGGTGTCAGCACGTAGTCACCACCCAATCAGTCCGGTGTCAGCACGGAGTCACCACCCAATCAGTCCCGGTGTCAGCACGTAGTCACCACCCAATCAGTCCCGGTGTCAGCACGTAGTCACCACCCAATCAGTCCCGGTGTCAGCACATAGTCACCACCCAATCAGTCCCGGTGTCAGCACGTAGTCACCACCCAATCAGTCCCGGTGTCAGCACGTAGTCACCACCCAATCAGTCCCGGTATCAGCACGTAGTCACCACCCAATCAGTCCCGGTGTCAGCACGTAGTCACCACCCAATCAGTCCCGGTGTCAGCACGGAGTCACCACCCAATCAGTCCCGGTGTCAGCACGTAGTCACTACCCAATCAGTCCCGGAGTCAGCACGTAGTCACCACCCAATCAGTCCCTGTGTCAGCACGGAGTCACCACCCAATCAGTCCCGGTGTCAGCACGTAGTCACCACCCAATCAGTCCCGTTGTCAGCACGTAGTCACCACCCAATCAGTCCCGGTATCAGCACGTAGTCACCACCCAATCAGTCCCGGTGTCAGCACGTAGTCACCACCCAATCAGTCCCGGTGTCAGCACGGAGTCACCACCCAATCAGTCCCGGTGTCAGCACGTAGTCACTACCCAATCAGTCACGGTGTCAGCACGGAGTCACCACTCAATCAGTCCCGGTGTCAGCACATAGTCACCACCCAATCAGTCCCGGTGTAAGCACGTAGTCACCACCCAATCAGTCCCGGTGTCAGCACATAGTCACCACCCAATCAGTCCCGGTGTCAGCACGGAGTCACCACTCAATCAGTCCCGGTGTCAGCACATAGTCACCACCCAATCAGTCCCGGTGTCAGCACGGAGTCACCACCCAATCAGTCCCGGTGTCAGCACGGAGTCACCACCCAATCAGTCCCGGTGTCAGCACCTAGTCACCACCCAATCAGTCCGGTGTCAGCACGGAGTCACCACCCAATCAGTCCCGGTGTCAGCACGTATTCACCACCCAATCAGTCCGGTGTCAGCACGTAGTCACCACCCAATCAGTCCCGGTGTCGGCACGGAGTCACCACCCAATCAGTCCCGGTGTCAGCACGGAGTCACCACCCAATCAGTCCCGGTGGCGGCACGGAGTCACCACCCAATCAGTCCCGGTGTCAGCACGGAGTCACCACCCAATCAGTCCCGGTGTCAGCACGTAGTCACCACCCAATTAGTCCCGGTGTCGGCACGGAGTCACCACCCAATCAGTCCCGGTGTCAGCACGGAGTCACCACCCAATCAGTCCCGGTGTCGGCACGGAGTCACCACCCAATCAGTCGCGGTGTCAGCACGTAGTCACCACCCAATCAGTCACGGTGTCAGCACGGAGTCACCACCCAATCAGTCCCGGTGTCAGCACGTAGTCACCACCCAATCAGTCCCGGTGTCGGCACGTAGTCACCACCCAATCAGTCCCGGTGTCAGCACGGAGTCACCACCCAATCAGTCCCGGTGTCAGCACGTAGTCACCACCCAATCAGTCCCGGTGTCAGCACGGAGTCACCACCCAATCAGTCCCGGTGTCAGCACGTAGTCACCACCCAAACAGTCCCGGTGTCAGCACGGAGTCACCACCCAATCAGTCCCGTTGTCAGCACGGAGTCACCACCCAATCAGTCCCGGTGTCAGCACGTAGTCACCACCCAATCAGTCCCGGTGTCGGCACGGAGTCACCACCCAATCAGTCCCGGTGTCAGCACGGAGTCACCACCCAATCAGTCCCGGTGTCAGCACGGAGTCACCACCCAATCAGTCCCGGTGCCAGCACGTAGTCACCACCCAATCAGTCCCGGTGTCAGCACGGAGTCACCACCCAATCAGTCCCGGTGTCAGCACGGAGTCACCACCCAATCAGTCCGGTGTCAGCACGTAGTCACCACCCAATTAGTCCCGGTGTCAGCTCGTAGTCACCACCCAATCAGTCCCGGTGTCAGCACGTAGTCACCACCCAATCAGTCCCGGTGTCAGCACATAGTCACCACCCAATCAGTCCCGGTGTCAGCACGGAGTCACCACCCAATCAGTCCCGGTCTCAGCACATAGTCACCACCCAATCAGTCCCGGTGTCAGCACGTAGTCACCACCCAATCAGTCCCGGTGTCAGCACGGAGTCACCACCCAATCAGCCCCGGTGTCAGCACGGAGTCACCACCCAATCAGTCCCGGTGTCAGCACGTAGTCACCACCCAATCAGTCCCGGTGTCAGCATAGAGTCACCACCCAATCAGTCCCGGTGTCAGCACGGAGTCACCACCCAATCAGTCCCGGTGTCAGCACGTAGTCACCACCCAATCAGTCCGGTGTCAGCACGGAGTCACCACCCAATCAGTCCCGGTGTCAGCACGGAGTCACCACCCAATCAGTCCCGGTGTCAGCACGGCGTCACCACCCAATCAGTCCCGGTGTCAGCACGGAGTCACCACCCAATCAGTCCGGTGTCAGCACGTAGTCACCACCCAATCAGTCCGGTGTCAGCACGGAGTCACCACCCAATCTGTCCCGGTGTCAGCACGTAGTCACCACCCAATCAGTCCGGTGTCAGCACGGAGTCACCACCCAATCAGTCCCGGTGTCAGCACGTAGTCACCACCCAATCAGTCCCGGTGTCAGCACGGAGTCACCACCCAATCAGTCCGGTGTCAGCATCGAGTCACCACCCAATTAGTCCCGGTGTCAGCACGGAGTCACCACCCAATCAGTCCGGTGTCAGCATCGAGTCACCACCCAATCAGTCCCGGTGTCAGCACGTAGTCACTACCCAATCAGTCACGGTGTCAGCACGGAGTCACCACTCAATCAGTCCCGGTGTCAGCACATAGTCACCACCCAATCAGTCCCGGTGTCAGCACGTAGTCACCACCCAATCAGTCCCGGTGTCAGCACATAGTCACCACCCAATCAGTCCCGGTGTCAGCACGTAGTCACCACTCAATCAGTCCCGGTGTCAGCACATAGTCACCACCCAATCAGTCCCGGTGTCAGCACGGAGTCACCACCCAATCAGTCCCGGTGTCAGCACGGAGTCACCACCCAATCAGTCCCGGTGTCAGCACCTAGTCACCACCCAATCAGTCCGGTGTCAGCACGGAGTCACCACCCAATCAGTCCCGGTGTCAGCACGTAGTCACCACCCAATCAGTCCGGTGTCAGCACGTAGTCACCACGCAATCAGTCCCAGTGTCAGCACGGAGCCACCACCCAATCAGTCCCGGTGTCAGCACGTAGTCACCACCCAATCAGTCCCGGTGTCGGCACGGAGTCACCACCCAATCAGTCCCGGTGTCAGCACGGAGTCACCACCCAATCAGTCCCGGTGTCAGCACGTAGTCACCACCCAATTAGTCCCGGTGTCGGCACGGAGTCACCACCCAATCAGTCCCGGTGTCAGCACGGAGTCACCACCCAATCAGTCCCGGTGTCGGCACGGAGTCACCACCCAATCAGTCGCGGTGTCAGCACGTAGTCACCACCCAATCAGTCCCGGTGTCAGCACGGAGTCACCACCCAATCAGTCCCGGTGTCAGCACGGAGTCACCACCCAATCAGTCCCGGTGTCAGCACGGAGTCACCACCCAATCAGTCAGGTGTCAGCACGTAGTCACCACCCAATTAGTCCCGGTGTCAGCACGTAGTCACCACCCAATCAGTCCCGGTGTCAGCACGTAGTCACCACCCAATCAGTCCCGGTGTCAGCACATAGTCACCACCCAATCAGTCCCGGTGTCAGCACGGAGTCACCACCCAATCAGTCCCGGTTTCAGCACATAGTCACCACCCAATCAGTCCCGGTGTCAGCACGGAGTCACCACCCAATCAGTCCCGGTGTCAGCACGTAGTCACCACCCAATCAGTCCGGTGTCAGCACGGAGTCACCACCCAATCAGTCCCGGTGTCAGCACGTAGTCACCACCCAATCAGTCCCGGTGTCAGCACGTAGTCACCACCCAATCAGTCTCGGTGTCAGCACGGAGTCACCACCCAATCAGTCCCGGTGTCAGCACGTAGTCACCACCCAATCAGTCCGGTGTCAGCACGTAGTCACCACCCAATCAGTCCCGGTGTCAGCACGGAGTCACCACCCAATCAGTCCCGGTGTCAGCACGTAGTCACCACCCAATCAGTCCCGGTGTCAGCACGGAGTCACCACCCAATCAGTCCCGGTGTCAGCACGGAGTCACCACCCAATCAGTCCCGGTGTCAGCACGTAGTCACCACCCAATCAGTCCCGGTGTCAGCACGGAGTCACCACCCAATCAGTCCCGGTGTCAGCACGGAGTCACCACCCAATCAGTCCCGGTGTCAGCACGTAGTCACCACCCAATCAGTCCGGTGTCAGCACGGAGTCACCACCCAATCAGTCCCGGTGTCAGCACGGAGTCACCACCCAATCTGTCCGGTGTCAGCACGGAGTCACCACCCAATCAGTCCCGGTGTCAGCACGGAGTCACCACCCAATCAGTCCGGTGTCAGCATCGAGTCACCACCCAATTAGTCCCGGTGTCAGCACGTAGTCACCACCCAATCAGTCCCGGTGTCAGCACGTAGTCACCACCCAATCAGTCCCGGTGTCAGCACGGAGTCACCACCCAATCAGTCCGGTGTCAGCATCGAGTCACCACCCAATCAGTCCCGGTGTCAGCACGGAGTCACCACCCAATCAGTCCGGTGTCAGCATCGAGTCACCACTCAATCAGTCCCGGTGTCAGCACGTAGTCACCACCCAATCAGTCCCGGTGTCAGCACGTAGTCACCACCCAATCAGTCCCGGTGTCAGCACGGAGTCACCACCCAATCAGTCCCGGTGTCAGCACGTAGTCACCACCCAATCAGTCCGGTGTCAGCACGTAGTCACCACCCAATCAGTCCCGGTGTCAGCACGGAGTCACCACCCAATCAGTCCCGGTGTCAGCACGTAGTCACCACTCAATCAGTCCGGTGTCAGCACGTAGTCACCACCCAGTCAGTCCCGGTGTCAGCACGGAGTCACCACCCAATCAGTCCCGGTGTCAGCACGTAGTCACCACCCAATCAGTCCGGTGTCAGCACGTAGTCACCACCCAGTCAGTCCCGGTGTCAGCACGTAGTCACCACCCAATCAGTCCGGTGTCAGCACGTAGACACCACCCAAACAGTCCCGGTGTCAGCACGTAGTCACCACCCAATCAGTCCGGTGTCAGCACGGAGTCACCACCCAATCAGTCCCGGTGTCAGCACGGAGTCACCACCCAATCAGTCCGGTGTCAGCACGTAGTCACCACCCAATCAGTCCGGTGTCAGCACGTAGTCACCACCCAATCAGTCCGGTGTCAGCACGTAGTCACCACCCAATCAGTCCCGGTGTCAGCACGGAGTCACCACCCAATCAGTCCCGGTGTCAGCACGTAGTCACCACCCAATCAGTCCGGTGTCAGCACGTAGTCACCACCCAATCAGTCCGGTGTCAGCACGTAGTCACCACCCAATCAGTCCGGTGTCAGCACATAGTCACCACCCAATCAGTCCGGTGTCAGCACGTAGTCACCACCCAATCAGTCCCGGTGTCAGCACGTAGTCACCACCCAATCAGTCCGGTGTCAGCACGTAGTCACCACCCAATCAGTCCCGGTGTCAGGACGGAGTCACCACCCAATCAGTCCCGGTGTCAGCACGGAGTCACCACCCAATCAGTCCGGTGTCAGCACATAGTCACCACCCAATCAGTCCGGTGTCAGCACGTAGTCACCACCCAATCAGTCCGGTGTTAGCACGTAGTCACCACCCAATCAGTCACGGTGTCAGCACGGAGTCACCACTCAATCAGTCCCGGTGTCAGCACATAGTCACCACCCAATCAGTCCCGGTGTCAGCACGTAGTCACCACCCAATCAGTCCCGGTGTCAGCACATAGTCACCACCCAATCAGTCCCGGTGTCAGCACGTAGTCACCACTCAATCAGTCCCGGTGTCAGCACATAGTCACCACCCAATCAGTCCCGGTGTCAGCACGGAGTCACCACCCAATCAGTCCCGGTGTCAGCACGGAGTCACCACCCAATCAGTCCCGGTGTCAGCACCTAGTCACCACCCAATCAGTCCGGTGTCAGCACGGAGTCACCACCCAATCAGTCCCGGTGTCAGCACGTAGTCACCACCCAATCAGTCCGGTGTCAGCACGTAGTCACCACGCAATCAGTCCCAGTGTCAGCACGGAGCCACCACCCAATCAGTCCCGGTGTCAGCACGTAGTCACCACCCAATCAGTCCCGGTGTCGGCACGGAGTCACCACCCAATCAGTCCCGGTGTCAGCACGGAGTCACCACCCAATCAGTCCCGGTGTCAGCACGTAGTCACCACCCAATTAGTCCCGGTGTCGGCACGGAGTCACCACCCAATCAGTCCCGGTGTCAGCACGGAGTCACCACCCAATCAGTCCCGGTGTCGGCACGGAGTCACCACCCAATCAGTCGCGGTGTCAGCACGTAGTCACCACCCAATCAGTCCCGGTGTCAGCACGGAGTCACCACCCAATCAGTCCCGGTGTCAGCACGGAGTCACCACCCAATCAGTCCCGGTGTCAGCACGGAGTCACCACCCAATCAGTCAGGTGTCAGCACGTAGTCACCACCCAATTAGTCCCGGTGTCAGCACGTAGTCACCACCCAATCAGTCCCGGTGTCAGCACGTAGTCACCACCCAATCAGTCCCGGTGTCAGCACATAGTCACCACCCAATCAGTCCCGGTGTCAGCACGGAGTCACCACCCAATCAGTCCCGGTTTCAGCACATAGTCACCACCCAATCAGTCCCGGTGTCAGCACGGAGTCACCACCCAATCAGTCCCGGTGTCAGCACGTAGTCACCACCCAATCAGTCCGGTGTCAGCACGGAGTCACCACCCAATCAGTCCCGGTGTCAGCACGTAGTCACCACCCAATCAGTCCCGGTGTCAGCACGTAGTCACCACCCAATCAGTCTCGGTGTCAGCACGGAGTCACCACCCAATCAGTCCCGGTGTCAGCACGTAGTCACCACCCAATCAGTCCGGTGTCAGCACGTAGTCACCACCCAATCAGTCCCGGTGTCAGCACGGAGTCACCACCCAATCAGTCCCGGTGTCAGCACGTAGTCACCACCCAATCAGTCCCGGTGTCAGCACGGAGTCACCACCCAATCAGTCCCGGTGTCAGCACGGAGTCACCACCCAATCAGTCCCGGTGTCAGCACGTAGTCACCACCCAATCAGTCCCGGTGTCAGCACGGAGTCACCACCCAATCAGTCCCGGTGTCAGCACGGAGTCACCACCCAATCAGTCCCGGTGTCAGCACGTAGTCACCACCCAATCAGTCCGGTGTCAGCACGGAGTCACCACCCAATCAGTCCCGGTGTCAGCACGGAGTCACCACCCAATCTGTCCGGTGTCAGCACGGAGTCACCACCCAATCAGTCCCGGTGTCAGCACGGAGTCACCACCCAATCAGTCCGGTGTCAGCATCGAGTCACCACCCAATTAGTCCCGGTGTCAGCACGTAGTCACCACCCAATCAGTCCCGGTGTCAGCACGTAGTCACCACCCAATCAGTCCCGGTGTCAGCACGGAGTCACCACCCAATCAGTCCGGTGTCAGCATCGAGTCACCACCCAATCAGTCCCGGTGTCAGCACGGAGTCACCACCCAATCAGTCCGGTGTCAGCATCGAGTCACCACTCAATCAGTCCCGGTGTCAGCACGTAGTCACCACCCAATCAGTCCCGGTGTCAGCACGTAGTCACCACCCAATCAGTCCCGGTGTCAGCACGGAGTAACCACCCAATCAGTCCCGGTGTCAGCACGTAGTCACCACCCAATCAGTCCGGTGTCAGCACGTAGTCACCACCCAATCAGTCCCGGTGTCAGCACGGAGTCACCACCCAATCAGTCCCGGTGTCAGCACGTAGTCACCACTCAATCAGTCCGGTGTCAGCACGTAGTCACCACCCAGTCAGTCCCGGTGTCAGCACGGAGTCACCACCCAATCAGTCCCGGTGTCAGCACGTAGTCACCACCCAATCAGTCCGGTGTCAGCACGTAGTCACCACCCAGTCAGTCCCGGTGTCAGCACGTAGTCACCACCCAATCAGTCCGGTGTCAGCACGTAGACACCACCCAAACAGTCCCGGTGTCAGCACGTAGTCACCACCCAATCAGTCCGGTGTCAGCACGGAGTCACCACCCAATCAGTCCCGGTGTCAGCACGGAGTCACCACCCAATCAGTCCGGTGTCAGCACGTAGTCACCACCCAATCAGTCCGGTGTCAGCACGTAGTCACCACCCAATCAGTCCGGTGTCAGCACGTAGTCACCACCCAATCAGTCCCGGTGTCAGCACGGAGTCACCACCCAATCAGTCCCGGTGTCAGCACGTAGTCACCACCCAATCAGTCCGGTGTCAGCACGTAGTCACCACCCAATCAGTCCGGTGTCAGCACGTAGTCACCACCCAATCAGTCCGGTGTCAGCACATAGTCACCACCCAATCAGTCCGGTGTCAGCACGTAGTCACCACCCAATCAGTCCCGGTGTCAGCACGTAGTCACCACCCAATCAGTCCGGTGTCAGCACGTAGTCACCACCCAATCAGTCCCGGTGTCAGGACGGAGTCACCACCCAATCAGTCCCGGTGTCAGCACGGAGTCACCACCCAATCAGTCCGGTGTCAGCACATAGTCACCACCCAATCAGTCCGGTGTCAGCACGTAGTCACCACCCAATCAGTCCGGTGTTAGCACGTAGTCACCACCCAATCAGTCCCGGTGTCAGCACGTAGTCACCACCAAATCAGTCCGGTGTCAGCACATAGTCACCACCCAATCAGTCCGGTGTCAGCACGGAGTCACCACCCAATCAGCCCCGGTGTCAGCACGGAGTCACCACCCAATCAGTCCGGTGTCAGCACATAGTCACCACCCAATCAGTCCCGGTGTCAGCACGGAGTCACCACCCAATCAGTCCCGGTGTCAGCACGTAGTCACCACCCAATCAGTCCGGTGTCAGCACGGAGTCACCATCCAATCAGTCCCGGTGTCAGCACGTAGTCACCACCCAATCAGTCCCGGTGTCAGCACGGAGTCACCAACCAATCAGTCCGGTGTCAGCACATAGTCACCACCCAATCAGTCCGGTGTCAGCACGGAGTCACCACCCAATCAGTCCCGGTCTCAGCACGTAGTCACCACCCAATCAGTCCGGTGTCAGCACGTAGTCACCACCCAATCAGTCCCGGTGTCAGCACGTAGTCACCACCCAATCAGTCCGGTGTCAGCACGGAGTCACCACCCAATCAGTCCCGGTGTCAGCACATAGTCACCACCCAATCAGTCCCGGTGTCAGCACGTAGTCACCACCCAATCAGTCCGGTGTCAGCACGGAGTCACCACCCAATCAGTCCCGGTGTCAGCACGTAGTCACCACCCAATCAGTCCCGGTTTCAGCACGTAGTCACCACCCAATCAGTCCCGGTGTCAGCACATAGTCACCACCCAATCAGTCCGGTGTCAGCACGTAGTCACCACCCAGTCAGTCCCGGTGTCAGCACGTAGTCACCACCCAATCAGTCCGGTGTCAGCACGTAGACACCACCCAATCAGTCCCGGTGTCAGCACGTAGTCACCACCCAATCAGTCCGGTGTCAGCACGGAGTCACCACCCAATCAGTCCCGGTGTCAGCACGGAGTCACCACCCAATCAGTCCGGTGTCAGCACGTAGTCACCACCCAATCAGTCCGGTGTCAGCACGTAGTCACCACCCAATCAGTCCGGTGTCAGCACGTAGTCACCACCCAATCAGTCCCGGTGTCAGCACGGAGTCACCACCCAATCAGTCCCGGTGTCAGCACGTAGTCACCACCCAATCAGTCCGGTGTCAGGACGGAGTCACCACCCAATCAGTCCCGGTGTCAGCACGGAGTCACCACCCAATCAGTCCGGTGTCAGCACGTAGTCACCACCCAATCAGTCCCGGTGTCAGCACGGAGTCACCACCCAATCAGTCCCGGTGTCAGCACGTAGTCACCACCCAATCAGTCCGGTGTCAGCACGGAGTCACCACCCAATCAGTCCCGGTGTCAGCACGTAGTCACCACCCAATCAGTCCCGGTGTCAGCACGTAGTCACCACCCAATCAGTCCGGTGTCAGCACGTAGTCACCACCCAATCAGTCCGGTGTCAGCACGTAGTCACCACCCAATCAGTCCCGGTGTCAGCACGGAGTCACCACCCAATCAGTCCCGGTGTCAGCACGTAGTCACCACCCAATCAGTCCGGTGTCAGGACGGAGTCACCACCCAATCAGTCCCGGTGTCAGCACGGAGTCACCACCCAATCAGTCCGGTGTCAGCACGTAGTCACCACCCAATCAGTCCCGGTGTCAGCACGGAGTCACCACCCAATCAGTCCCGGTGTCAGCACGTAGTCACCACCCAATCAGTCCGGTGTCAGCACGTAGTCACCACCCAATCAGTCCCGGTGTCAGCACGGAGTCACCACCCAATCAGTCCCGGTGTCAGCACGTAGTCACCACCCAATCAGTCCGGTGTCAGGACGGAGTCACCACCCAATCAGTCCCGGTGTCAGCACGTAGTCACCACCCAATCAGTCCGGTGTCAGCACGTAGTCACCACCCAATCAGTCCGGTGTCAGCACGTAGTCACCACCCAATCAGTCCGGTGTCAGCACATAGTCACCACCCAATCAGTCCGGTGTCAGCACGTAGTCACCACCCAATCAGTCCCGGTGTCAGCACGTAGTCACCACCCAATCAGTCCGGTGTCAGCACGTAGTCACCACCCAATCAGTCCCGGTGTCAGGACGGAGTCGCCACCCAATCAGTCCCGGTGTCAGCACGGAGTCACCACCCAATCAGTCCGGTGTCAGCACATAGTCACCACCCAATCAGTCCGGTGTCAGCACGTAGTCACCATCCAATCAGTCCGGTGTTAGCACGTAGTCACCACCCAATCAGTCCCGGTGTCAGCACGTAGTCACCACCAAATCAGTCCGGTGTCAGCACATAGTCACCACCCAATCAGTCCGGTGTCAGCACGGAGTCACCACCCAATCAGCCCCGGTGTCAGCACGGAGTCACCACCCAATCAGTCCGGTGTCAGCACGGAGTCACCACCCAATCAGTCCCGGTGTCAGCACGGAGTCACCACCCAATCAGTCCCGGTGTCAGCACGTAGTCACCACCCAATCAGTCCGGTGTCAGCACGGAGTCACCATCCAATCAGTCCCGGTGTCAGCACGTAGTCACCACCCAATCAGTCCCGGTGTCAGCACGGAGTCACCAACCAATTAGTCCGGTGTCAGCACATAGTCACCACCCAATCAGTCCGGTGTCAGCACGGAGTCACCACCCAATCAGTCCCGGTCTCAGCACGTAGTCACCACCCAATCAGTCCGGTGTCAGCACGTAGTCACCACCCAATCAGTCCCGGTGTCAGCACGTAGTCACCACCCAATCAGTCCCGGTGTCAGCACGTAGTCACCACCCAATCAGTCCCGGTGTCAGCACGGAGTCACCACCCAATCAGTCCCGGTGTCAGCACATAGTCACCACCCAATCAGTCCCGGTGTCAGCACGTAGTCACCACCCAATCAGTCCGGTGTCAGCACGGAGTCACCACCCAATCAGTCCCGGTGTCAGCACGTAGTCACCACCCAATCAGTCCCGGTTTCAGCACGTAGTCACCACCCAATCAGTCCCGGTGTCAGCACATAGTCACCACCCAATCAGTCCGGTGTCAGCACGTAGTCACCACCCAGTCAGTCCCGGTGTCAGCACGTAGTCACCACCCAATCAGTCCGGTGTCAGCACGTAGTCACCACCCAATCAGTCCGGTGTCAGCACGGAGTCACCACCCAATCAGTCCCGGTGTCAGCACGGAGTCACCACCCAATCAGTCCGGTGTCAGCACGTAGTCACCACCCAATCAGTCCGGTGTCAGCACGTAGTCACCACCCAATCAGTCCGGTGTCAGCACGTAGTCACCACCCAATCAGTCCCGGTGTCAGCACGGAGTCACCACCCAATCAGTCCCGGTGTCAGCACGTAGTCACCACCCAATCAGTCCGGTGTCAGGACGGAGTCACCACCCAATCAGTCCCGGTGTCAGCACGGAGTCACCACCCAATCAGTCCGGTGTCAGCACGTAGTCACCACCCAATCAGTCCCGGTGTCAGCACGGAGTCACCACCCAATCAGTCCCGGTGTCAGCACGTAGTCACCACCCAATCAGTCCGGTGTCAGCACGGAGTCACCACCCAATCAGTCCCGGTGTCAGCACGTAGTCACCACCCAATCAGTCCCGGTGTCAGCACGTAGTCACCACCCAATCAGTCCGGTGTCAGCACGTAGTCACCACCCAATCAGTCCGGTGTCAGCACGTAGTCACCACCCAATCAGTCCCGGTGTCAGCACGGAGTCACCACCCAATCAGTCCCGGTGTCAGCACGTAGTCACCACCCAATCAGTCCGGTGTCAGGACGGAGTCACCACCCAATCAGTCCCGGTGTCAGCACGGAGTCACCACCCAATCAGTCCGGTGTCAGCACGTAGTCACCACCCAATCAGTCCCGGTGTCAGCACGGAGTCACCACCCAATCAGTCCCGGTGTCAGCACGTAGTCACCACCCAATCAGTCCGGTGTCAGCACGTAGTCACCACCCAATCAGTCCCGGTGTCAGCACGGAGTCACCACCCAATCAGTCCCGGTGTCAGCACGTAGTCACCACCCAATCAGTCCGGTGTCAGGACGGAGTCACCACCCAATCAGTCCCGGTGTCAGCACGTAGTCACCACCCAATCAGTCCCGGTGTCAGCACGGAGTCACCACCCAATCAGTCCGGTGTCAGCACATAGTCACCACCCAATCAGTCCGGTGTCAGCACGGAGTCACCACCCAATCAGTCCGGTGTCAGCACGGAGTCACCACTCAATCAGTCCGGTGTCAGCACGTAGTCACCACCCAATCAGTCCCGGTGTCAGCACGGAGTCACCACCCAATCAGTCCCGGTGTCAGCACGTAGTCACCACCCAATCAGTCCGGTGTCAGCACGTAGTCACCACCCAATCAGTCCCGGTGTCAGCACGGAGTCACCACCCAATCAGTCCCGGTGTCAGCACGTAGTCACCACCCAATCAGTCCGGTGTCAGCACGTAGTCACCACCCAATCAGTCCCGGTGTCAGCACGGAGTCACCACCCAATCAGTCCCGGTGTCAGCACGTAGTCACCACCCAATCAGTCCCGGTGTCAGCACGGAGTCACCACCCAATCAGTCCGGTGTCAGCACGGAGTCACCACCCAATCAGTCCGGTGTCAGCACGGAGTCACCACCCAATCAGTCCCGGTGTCAGCACGTAGTCACCACCCAATCAGTCCCGGTGTCAGCACGTAGTCACCACCCAATCAGTCCCGGTGTCAGCACATAGTCACCAACCAATCAGTCCCGGTGTCAGCACGGAGTCACCACCCAATCAGTCCCGGTGTCAGCACGGAGTCACCACCCAATCAGTCCGGTGTCAGCACCGAGTCACCACCCAATCAGTCCCGGTGTAAGCACGTAGTCACCACCCAATCAGTCCCGGTGTCAGCACGTAGTCACCACCCAATCAGTCCCGGTGTCAGCACGGAGTCACCACCCAATCAGTCCCGGTGTCAGCACGGAGTCACCACCCAATCAGTCCCGGTGTCAGCACGTAGTCACCACCCAATCAGTCCCGGTGTCAGCACGTAGTCACCACCCAATCAGTCCCGGTGTCAGCACGGAGTTACCACCCAATCAGTCCGGTGTCAGCACGTAGTCACCACCCAATCAGTCCCGGTGTCAGCACGGAGTCACCACCCAATCAGTCCGGTGTCAGCACGTAGTCACCACCCAATCAGTCCCGGTGTCAGCACGTAGTCACCACCCAATCAGTCCGGTGTCAGCACGTAGTCACCACCCAATCAGTCCCGGTGTCAGCACGTAGTCACCACCCAATCAGTCCCGGTGTCAGCACGGAGTCACCACCCAATCAGTCCCGTTGTCAGCACGGAGTCACCACCCAATCAGTCCCGGTGTCAGCACGTAGTCACCACCCAATCAGTCCCGGTGTCAGCACGTAGTCACCACCCAATCAGTCCCGGTGTCAGCACGTAGTCACCACCCAATCAGTCCCGGTGTCAGCACGTAGTCACCACCCAATCAGTCCCGGTGTCAGCACGGAGTCACCACCCATTCAGTCCCGGTGTCAGCACGTAGTCACCACCCAATCAGTCCCGGTGTCAGCACGTAGTCACCACCCAATCAGTCCCGGTGTCAGCACGGAGTTACCACCCAATCAGTCCGGTGTCAGCACGTAGTCACCACCCAATCAGTCCCGGTGTCAGCACGGAGTCACCACCCAATCAGTCCGGTGTCAGCACGTAGTCACCACCCAATCAGTCCCGGTGTCAGCACGTAGTCACCACCCAATCAGTCCGGTGTCAGCACGTAGTCACCACCCAATCAGTCCCGGTGTCAGCACGTCGTCACCACCCAATCAGTCCCGGTGTCAGCACGGAGTCACCACCCAATCAGTCCCGGTGTCAGCACGGAGTCACCACCCAATCAGTCCCGGTGTCAGCACGTAGTCACCACCCAATCAGTCCCGGTGTCAGCACGTAGTCACCACCCAATCAGTCCCGGTGTCAGCACGGAGTCACCACCCAATCAGTCACGGTGTCAGCACGGAGTCACCACCCAATCAGTCCGGTGTCAGCACGTAGTCACCACCCAATCAGTCCCGGTGTCAGCACGTAGTCACCACCCAATCAGTCCGGTGTCAGCACGTAGTCACCACCCAATCAGTCCCGGTGTCAGCACGTAGTCACCACCCAATCAGTCCCGGTGTCAGCACGGAGTCACCACCCAATCAGTCCCGGTGTCAGCACGGAGTCACCACCCAATCAGTCCCGGTGTCAGCACGTAGTCACCACCCAATCAGTCCCGGTGTCAGCACGTAGTCACCACCCAATCAGTCCCGGTGTCAGCACGTAGTCACCACCCAATCAGTCCCGGTGTCAGCACGGAGTCACCACCCAATCAGTCCCGGTGCCAGCACGTAGTCACCACCCAATCAGTCACGGTGTCAGCACGAAGTCACCACCCAATCAGTCCGGTGTCAGCACATAGTCACCACCCAATCAGTCCGGTGTCAGCACGTAGTCACCACCCAATCAGTCCGGTGTTAGCACGTAGTCACCACCCAATCAGTCCCGGTGTCAGCACGTAGTCACCACCAAATCAGTCCGGTGTCAGCACATAGTCACCACCCAATCAGTCCGGTGTCAGCACGGAGTCACCACCCAATCAGCCCCGGTGTCAGCACGGAGTCACCACCCAATCAGTCCCGGTGTCAGCACGTAGTCACCATCCAATCAGTCCCGGTGTCAGCACGTAGTCACCACCCAATCAGTCCCGGTGTCAGCACGGAGTCACCAACCAATCAGTCCGGTGTCAGCACATAGTCACCACCCAATCAGTCCGGTGTCAGCACGGAGTCACCACCCAATCAGTCCCGGTGTCAGCACGTAGTCACCACCCAATCAGTCCGGTGTCAGCACGTAGTCACCACCCAATCAGTCCCGGTGTCAGCACGTAGTCACCACCCAATCAGTCCGGTGTCAGCACGGAGTCACCACCCAATCAGTCCCGGTGTCAGCACATAGTCACCACCCAATCAGTCCCGGTGTCAGCACGTAGTCACCACCCAATCAGTCCGGTGTCAGCACGGAGTCACCACCCAATCAGTCCCGGTGTCAGCACGTAGTCACCACCCAATCAGTCCCGGTGTCAGCACGTAGTCACCACCCAATCAGTCCCGGTGTCAGCACATAGTCACCACCCAATCAGTCCGGTGTCAGCACGTAGTCACCACCCAGTCAGTCCCGGTGTCAGCACGTAGTCACCACCCAATCAGTCCGGTGTCAGCACGTAGACACCACCCAATCAGTCCCGGTGTCAGCACGTAGTCACCACCCAATCAGTCCGGTGTCAGCACGGAGTCACCACCCAATCAGTCCCGGTGTCAGCACGGAGTCACCACCCAATCAGTCCGGTGTCAGCACGTAGTCACCACCCAATCAGTCCGGTGTCAGCACGTAGTCACCACCCAATCAGTCCGGTGTCAGCACGTAGTCACCACCCAATCAGTCCCGGTGTCAGCACGGAGTCACCACCCAATCAGTCCCGGTGTCAGCACGTAGTCACCACCCAATCAGTCCGGTGTCAGGACGGAGTCACCACCCAATCAGTCCCGGTGTCAGCACGGAGTCACCACCCAATCAGTCCGGTGTCAGCACGTAGTCACCACCCAATCAGTCCCGGTGTCAGCACGGAGTCACCACCCAATCAGTCCCGGTGTCAGCACGTAGTCACCACCCAATCAGTCCGGTGTCAGCACGGAGTCACCACCCAATCAGTCCCGGTGTCAGCACGTAGTCACCACCCAATCAGTCCCGGTGTCAGCACGTAGTCACCACCCAATCAGTCCGGTGTCAGCACGTAGTCACCACCCAATCAGTCCGGTGTCAGCACGTAGTCACCACCCAATCAGTCCCGGTGTCAGCACGGAGTCACCACCCAATCAGTCCCGGTGTCAGCACGTAGTCACCACCCAATCAGTCCGGTGTCAGGACGGAGTCACCACCGAATCAGTCCCGGTGTCAGCACGGAGTCACCACCCAATCAGTCCTGTGTCAGCACGTAGTCACCACCCAATCAGTCCCGGTGTCAGCACGGAGTCACCACCCAATCAGTCCCGGTGTCAGCACGTAGTCACCACCCAATCAGTCCGGTGTCAGCACGTAGTCACCACCCAATCAGTCCCGGTGTCAGCACGGAGTCACCCCCCAATCAGTCCCGGTGTCAGCACGTAGTCACCACCCAATCAGTCCGGTGTCAGGACGGAGTCACCACCCAATCAGTCCCGGTGTCAGCACGTAGTCACCACCCAATCAGTCCCGGTGTCAGCACGGAGTCACCACCCAATCAGTCCGGTGTCAGCACATAGTCACCACCCAATCAGTCCGGTGTCAGCACGGAGTCACCACCCAATCAGTCCGGTGTCAGCACGGAGTCACCACTCAATCAGTCCGGTGTCAGCACGTAGTCACCACCCAATCAGTCCCGGTGTCAGCACGGAGTCACCACCCAATCAGTCCCGGTGTCAGCACGTAGTCACCACCCAATCAGTCCGGTGTCAGCACGTAGTCACCACCCAATCAGTCCCGGTGTCAGCACGGAGTCACCACCCAATCAGTCCCGGTGTCAGCACGTAGTCACCACCCAATCAGTCCGGTGTCAGCACGTAGTCACCACCCAATCAGTCCCGGTGTCAGCACGGAGTCACCACCCAATCAGTCCCGGTGTCAGCACGGAGTCACCACCCAATCAGTCCCGGTGTCAGCACGTAGTCACCACCCAATCAGTCCCGGTGTCAGCACGTAGTCACCACCCAATCAGTCCCGGTGTCAGCACGGAGTCACCACCCAATCAGTCCGGTGTCAGCACATAGTCACCACCCAATCAGTCCGGTGTCAGCACGGAGTCACCACCCAATCAGTCCGGTGTCAGCACGGAGTCACCACCCAATCAGTCCCGGTGTCAGCACGTAGTCACCACCCAATCAGTCCCGGTGTCAGCACGTAGTCACCACCCAATCAGTCCCGGTGTCAGCACATAGTCACCACCCAATCAGTCCCGGTGTCAGCACGGAGTCACCACCCAATCAGTCCCGGTGTCAGCACGGAGTCACCACCCAATCAGTCCGGTGTCAGCACCGAGTCACCACCCAATCAGTCCCGGTGTAAGCACGTAGTCACCACCCAATCAGTCCCGGTGTCAGCACGTAGTCACCACCCAATCAGTCCCGGTGTCAGCACGGAGTCACCACCCAATCAGTCCCGGTGTCAGCACGGAGTCACCACCCAATCAGTCCCGGTGTCAGCACGTAGTCACCACCCAATCAGTCCCGGTGTCAGCACGTAGTCACCACCCAATCAGTCCCGGTGTCAGCACGGAGTTACCACCCAATCAGTCCGGTGTCAGCACGCAGTCAGCACCCAATCAGTCCCGGTGTCAGCACGGAGTCACCACCCAATCAGTCCGGTGTCAGCACGTAGTCACCACCCAATCAGTCCCGGTGTCAGCACGTAGTCACCACCCAATCAGTCCGGTGTCAGCACGTAGTCACCACCCAATCAGTCCCGGTGTCAGCACGTAGTCACCACTCAATCAGTCCCGGTGTCAGCACGGAGTCACCACCCAATCAGTCCCGGTGTCAGCACGGAGTCACCACCCAATCAGTCCCGGTGCCAGCACGTAGTCACCACCCAATCAGTCCCGGTGTCAGCACGTAGTCACCACCCAATCAGTCCCGGTGTCAGCACGTAGTCACCACCCAATCAGTCCCGGTGTCAGCACGTAGTCACCACCCAATCAGTCCCGGTGTCAGCACGGAGTCACCACCCATTCAGTCCCGGTGTCAGCACGTAGTCACCACCCAATCAGTCCCGGTGTCAGCACGTAGTCACCACCCAATCAGTCCCGGTGTCAGCACGGAGTTACCACCCAATCAGTCCGGTGTCAGCACGTAGTCACCACCCAATCAGTCCCGGTGTCAGCACGGAGTCACCACCCAATCAGTCCGGTGTCAGCACGTAGTCACCACCCAATCAGTCCCGGTGTCAGCACGTAGTCACCACCCAATCAGTCCGGTGTCAGCACGTAGTCACCACCCAATCAGTCCCGGTGTCAGCACGTCGTCACCACCCAATCAGTCCCGGTGTCAGCACGGAGTCACCACCCAATCAGTCCCGGTGTCAGCACGGAGTCACCACCCAATCAGTCCCGGTGTCAGCACGTAGTCACCACCCAATCAGTCCCGGTGTCAGCACGTAGTCACCACCCAATCAGTCCCGGTGTCAGCACGGAGTCACCACCCAATCAGTCACGGTGTCAGCACGGAGTCACCACCCAATCAGTCCGGTGTCAGCACGTAGTCACCACCCAATCAGTCCCGGTGTCAGCACGTAGTCACCACCCAATCAGTCCGGTGTCAGCACGTAGTCACCACCCAATCAGTCCCGGTGTCAGCACGTAGTCACCACCCAATCAGTCCCGGTGTCAGCACGGAGTCACCACCCAATCAGTCCCGGTGTCAGCACGGAGTCACCACCCAATCAGTCCCGGTGTCAGCACGTAGTCACCACCCAATCAGTCCCGGTGTCAGCACGTAGTCACCACCCAATCAGTCCCGGTGTCAGCACGTAGTCACCACCCAATCAGTCCCGGTGTCAGCACGGAGTCACCACCCAATCAGTCCCGGTGCCAGCACGTAGTCACTATCCAATCAGTCACGGTGTCAGCACGAAGTCACCACCCAATCAGTCCCGGTGTCAGCACGGAGTCACCACCCAATCAGTCCCGGTGTCAGCACATAGTCACCACCCAATCAGTCCCGGTGTCAGCACGTAGTCACCACCCAATCAGTCCCGGTGTCAACACGTAGTCACCACCCAATCAGTCCGGTGTCAGCACGTAGTCACCACCCAATCAGTCCCGGTGTCAGCACGTATTCACCACCCAATCAGTCTCGGTGTCAGCACGGAGTCACCACCCAATCAGTCCCGGTGTCAGCACGTAGTCACCACCCAATCAGTCCGGTGTCAGCTCGGAGTCACCACCCAATCAGTCCCGGTGTCACCACGTAGTCACCACCCAATCAGTCCGGTGTCAGCACGTAGTCACCACCCATTCAGTCCCAGTGTCCGCACGGAGCCACCACCCAATCAGTCCCGGTGTCAGCACGTAGTCACCACCCAATCAGTCCCGGTGTCGGCACGGAGTCACCACCCAATCAGTCCCGGTGTCAGCACGGAGTCACCACCCAATCAGTCCCGGTGTCGGCACGGAGTCACCACCCAATCAGTCCCGGTGTCAGCACGGAGTCACCACCCAATCAGTCCCGGTGTCAGCACGTAGTCACCACCCAATTAGTCCCGGTGTCGGCACGGAGTCACCACCCAATCAGTCCCGGTGTCAGCACGGAGTCACCACCCAATCAGTCCCGGTGTCGGCACGGAGTCACCACCCAATCAGTCCCGGTGTCAGCACGGAGTCACCACCCAATCAGTCCCGGTGTCAGCACGTAGTCACCACCCAATCAGTCCCGGTGTCGGCACGGAGTCACCACCCAATCAGTCCCGGTGTCAGCACGGAGTCACCACCCAATCAGTCCCGGTGTCAGCACCGAGTCACCACCCAATCAGTCCCGGTGTCAGCACGGATTCACCACCCAATCAGTCCGGTGTCAGCACGTAGTCACCACCCAATCAGTCCCGGTGTCAGCACGGAGTCACCACCCAATCAGTCCCGGTGTCAGCACGGAGTCACCACCCAATCAGTCCGGTGTCAGCACGTAGTCACCACCCAATCAGTCCCGGTGTCAGCACGGAGTCACCACCCAATCAGTCCCGGTGTCAGCACGGAGTCACCACCCAATCAGTCCGGTGTCAGCACGTAGTCACCACCCAATCAGTCCCGGTGTCAGCACGGAGTCACCACCCAATCAGTCCCGGTGTCAGCACGTAGTCACCACCCAATCAGTCCGGTGTCAGCACGGAGTCACCACCCAATCAGTCCGGTGTCAGCATCGAGTCACCACCCAATTAGTCCCGGTGTCAGCACGTAGTCACCACCCAATCAGTCCCGGTGTCAGCACGTAGTCACCACCCAATCAGTCCCGGTGTCAGCACGGAGTCACCACCCAATCAGTCCGGTGTCAGCACGTAGTCACCACCCAATCAGTCCCGGTGTCAGCACGTAGTCACCACCCAATCAGTCCCGGTGTCAGCACGTAGTCACCACCCAATCAGTCCGGTGTCAGCACGTAGTCACCACCCAATCAGTCCGGTGTCAGCACAGAGTCACCACCCAATCAGTCCCGGTGTCAGCACGGAGTCACCACCCAATCAGTCCCGGTGTCAGCACGGAGTCACCACCCAATCAGTCCGGTGTCAGCACGTAGTCACCACCCAATCAGTCCCGGTGTCAGCACGTAGTCACCACCCAATCAGTCCGGTGTCAGCACGTAGTCACCACCCAATCAGTCCCGGTGTCAGCACGTAGTCACCACCCAATCAGTCCCGGTGTCAGCACGGAGTCACCACACAATCAGTCCCGGTGTCAGCACGGAGTCACCACCCAATCAGTCCCGGTGTCAGCACGTAGTCACCACCCAATCAGTCCCGGTGTCAGCACGTAGTCACCACCCAATCAGTCCCGGTGTCAGCACGTAGTCACCACCCAATCAGTCCCGGTGTCAGCACGGAGTCACCACCCAATCAGTCCCGGTGCCAGCACGTAGTCACTACCCAATCAGTCACGGTGTCAGCACGAAGTCACCACCCAATCAGTCCCGGTGTCAGCACGGAGTCACCACCCAATCAGTCCCGGTGTCAGCACATAGTCACCACCCAATCAGTCCCGGTGTCAGCACGTAGTCACCACCCAATCAGTCCCGGTGTCAACACGTAGTCACCACCCAATCAGTCCGGTGTCAGCACGTAGTCACCACCCAATCAGTCCCGGTGTCAGCACGTATTCACCACCCAATCAGTCTCGGTGTCAGCACGGAGTCACCACCCAATCAGTCCCGGTGTCAGCACGTAGTCACCACCCAATCAGTCCGGTGTCAGCTCGGAGTCACCACCCAATCAGTCCCGGTGTCACCACGTAGTCACCACCCAATCAGTCCGGTGTCAGCACGTAGTCACCACCCAATCAGTCCCAGTGTCCGCACGGAGCCACCACCCAATCAGTCCCGGTGTCAGCACGTAGTCACCACCCAATCAGTCCCGGTGTCGGCACGGAGTCACCACCCAATCAGTCCCGGTGTCAGCACGGAGTCACCACCCAATCAGTCCCGGTGTCGGCACGGAGTCACCACCCAATCAGTCCCGGTGTCAGCACGGAGTCACCACCCAATCAGTCCCGGTGTCAGCACGTAGTCACCACCCAATTAGTCCCGGTGTCGGCACGGAGTCACCACCCAATCAGTCCCGGTGTCAGCACGGAGTCACCACCCAATCAGTCCCGGTGTCGGCACGGAGTCACCACCCAATCAGTCCCGGTGTCAGCACGGAGTCACCACCCAATCAGTCCCGGTGTCAGCACGTAGTCACCACCCAATCAGTCCCGGTGTCGGCACGGAGTCACCACCCAATCAGTCCCGGTGTCAGCACGGAGTCACCACCCAATCAGTCCCGGTGTCAGCACCGAGTCACCACCCAATCAGTCCCGGTGTCAGCACGGATTCACCACCCAATCAGTCCGGTGTCAGCACGTAGTCACCACCCAATCAGTCCCGGTGTCAGCACGGAGTCACCACCCAATCAGTCCCGGTGTCAGCACGGAGTCACCACCCAATCAGTCCGGTGTCAGCACGTAGTCACCACCCAATCAGTCCCGGTGTCAGCACGGAGTCACCACCCAATCAGTCCCGGTGTCAGCACGGAGTCACCACCCAATCAGTCCGGTGTCAGCACGTAGTCACCACCCAATCAGTCCCGGTGTCAGCACGGAGTCACCACCCAATCAGTCCCGGTGTCAGCACGTAGTCACCACCCAATCAGTCCGGTGTCAGCACGGAGTCACCACCCAATCAGTCCGGTGTCAGCATCGAGTCACCACCCAATTAGTCCCGGTGTCAGCACGTAGTCACCACCCAATCAGTCCCGGTGTCAGCACGTAGTCACCACCCAATCAGTCCCGGTGTCAGCACGGAGTCACCACCCAATCAGTCCGGTGTCAGCACGTAGTCACCACCCAATCAGTCCCGGTGTCAGCACGTAGTCACCACCCAATCAGTCCCGGTGTCAGCACGTAGTCACCACCCAATCAGTCCGGTGTCAGCACGTAGTCACCACCCAATCAGTCCGGTGTCAGCACAGAGTCACCACCCAATCAGTCCCGGTGTCAGCACGGAGTCACCACCCAATCAGTCCCGGTGTCAGCACGGAGTCACCACCCAATCAGTCCCGGTGTCAGCACGTAGTCACCACCCAATCAGTCCCGGTGTCAGCACGTAGTCACCACCCAATCAGTCCGGTGTCAGCACGTAGTCACCACCCAATCAGTCCGGTGTCAGCACGTAGTCACCACCCAATCAGTCCCGTTGTCAGCACGTAGTCACCACCCAATCAGTCCCGGTGTCAGCACGGAGTCACCACCCAATCAGTCCGGTGTCAGCACATAGTCACCACCCAATCAGTCCCGGTGTCAGCACATAGTCACCACCCAATCAGTCCCGGTGTCAGCACGGAGTCACCACCCAATCAGTCCCGGTGTCAGCACGTAGTCACCACCCAATCAGTCCCGGTGTCGGCACGTAGTCACCACCCAATCAGTCCCGGTGTCAGCACATAGTCACCACCCAATCAGTCCCGGTGTCAGCACGTAGTCACCACTCAATCAGTCCTGGTGTCAGCACATAGTCACCACCCAATCAGTCCCGGTGTCAGCACGGAGTCACCACCCAATCAGTCCCGGTGTCAGCACGTAGTCACCACCCAATCAGTCCGGTGTCAGCACGGAGTCACCACCCAATCAGTCCCGGTGTCAGCACGTAGTCACCACCCAATCAGTCCCGGTGTCATCACGTAGTCACCACCCAATCAGTCCCGGTGTCAGCACGTAGTCACCACCCAATCAGTCCCGGTGTCAGCACGTAGTCACCACCCAATCAGTCCCGTGTCAGCACGGATTCACCACCCAATCAGTCCCGGTGTCAGCACGTAGGCACCACCCAATCAGTCCCGGTGTCAGCACGTAGTCACCACCTAATCAGTCCCGGTGTCAGCACGTAGTCACCACCCAATCAGTCCCGGTGTCAGCACGTAGTCACCACCCAATCAGTCCCGGTGTCAGCACGGAGTCACCACCCAATCAGTCCCGGTGTCAGCACGTAGTCACCACCCAATCAGTCCCGGTGTCAGCACGGATTCACCACCCAATCAGTCCCGGTGTCAGCACGTAGGCACCACCCAATCAGTCCCGGTGTCAGCACGTAGTCACCACCGAATCAATCCCGGTGTCAGCACGTAGTCACCACCCAATCAGTCCCGGTGTCAGCACGTAGTCACCACCCAATCAGTCCCGGTGTCAGCACGTAGTCACCACCCAATCAGTCCCGGTGTCAGCACGGAGTCACCACCCAATCAGTCCAGGTGTCAGCACGGAGTCACCACCCAATCAGTCCCGGTGTCAGCACGGAGTCACCACCCAATCAGTCCCGGTGTCAGCACGTAGTCACCACCCAATCAGTCCCGGTGTCAGCACGGAGTCACCACCCAATCAGTCCCGGTGTCAGCACGGAGTCACCACCCAATCAGTCCCGGTGTCAGCACATAGTCACTACCCAATCAGTCCGGTGTCAGCACGTAGTCACCACCCAATCAGTCCCGGTGTCAGCACGTAGTCACTACCCAATCAGTCCGGTGTCAGCACGTAGTCACCACCCAATCAGTCCCGGTGTCAGCACGTAGTCACCACCCAATCAGTCCCGGTGTCACCACGTAGTCACCACCCAATCAGTCCCGGTGTCAGCACGGAGTCACCACCCAATCAGTCCCGGTGTCAGCACGTAGTCACCACCCAATCAGTCCCGGTGTCAGCACGGAGTCACCACCCAATCAGTCCCGGTGTCAGCACGGAGTCACCACCCAATCAGTCCCGGTGTCAGCACGGAGTCACCACCCAATCAGTCCGGTGTCAGCACGGAGTCACCACCCAATCAGTCCCAGTGTCAGCACGGAGTCACCACCCAATCAGTCCGGTGTCAGCACGGAGTCACCACCCAATCAGTCCCGGTGTCAGCACGGAGTCACCACCCAATCAGTCCGGTGTCAGCACGTAGTCACCACCCAATCAGTCCCGGTGTCAGCACGGAGTCACCACCCAATCAGTCCGGTGTCAGCACGGAGTCACCACCCAATCAGTCCGGTGTCAGCACATAGTCACCACCCAATCAGTCCCGGTGTCAGCACGGAGTCACCACCCAATCAGTCCCGGTGTCAGCACGGAGTCACCACCCAATCAGTCCCGGTGTCAGCACGTAGTCACCACCCAATCAGTCCGGTGTCAGCACGGAGTCACCACCCAATCAGTCCCGGTGTCAGCACGTAGTCACCACCCAATCAGTCCGTTGTCAGCACGTAGTCACCACCCAATCAGTCCCGGTGTCAGCACGTAGTCACCACCCAATCAGTCCCGGTGTCAGCACGTAGTCACCACCCAATCAGTCCCGGTGTCAGCACGTAGTCACCACCCAATCAGTCCCGGTGTCAGCACGTAGTCACCACCCAATCAGTCCGGTGTCAGCACGTAGTCACCACCCAATCAGTCCCGGTGTCAGCACGTAGTCACCACCCAATCAGTCCCGGTGTCAGCACGTAGTCACCACCCAATCAGTCCCGGTGTCAGCACGTAGTCACCACCCAATCAGTCCCGGTGTCAGCACGTAGTCACCACCCAATCAGTCCCGGTGTCAGCACGTAGTCACCACCCAATCAGTCCCGGTGTCAGCACGGAGTCACCACCCAATCAGTCCCGGTGTCAGCATGGAGTCACCACCCAATCAGTCCCGGTGTCAGCACGTAGTCACCACCCAATCAGTCCCGGTGTCAGCACGTAGTCACCACCCAATCAGTCCCGGTGTCAGCACGTAGTCACCACCCAATCAGTCCCGGTGTCAGCACGTAGTCACCACCCAATCAGTCCCGGTGTCAGCACGTAGTCACCACCCAATCAGTCCCGGTGTCAGCACGTAGTCACCACCCAATCAGTCCCGGTGTCAGCACGTAGTCACCACCCAATCAGTCCCGGTGTCAGCACGTAGTCACCACCCAATCAGTCCCGGTGTCAGCACGTAGTCACCACCCAATCAGTCCCGGTGTCAGCACGTAGTCACCACCCAATCAGTCCCGGTGTCAGCACGTAGTCACCACCCAATCAGTCCGGTGTCAGCACGTAGTCACCACCCAATCAGTCCCGGTGTCAGCACGTAGTCACCACCCAATCAGTCCCGGTGTCAGCACGTAGTCACCACCCAATCAGTCCCGGTGTCAGCACGTAGTCACCACCCAATCAGTCCCGGTGTCAGCACGTAGTCACCACCCAATCAGTCCCGGTGTCAGCACGTAGTCACCACCCAATCAGTCCCGGTGTCAGCACGGAGTCACCACCCAATCAGTCCCGGTGTCAGCACGGAGTCACCACCCAATCAGTCCCGGTGTCAGCACGTAGTCACCACCCAATCAGTCCCGGTGTCAGCACGTAGTCACCACCCAATCAGTCCCGGTGTCAGCACGTAGTCACCACCCAATCAGTCCCGGTGTCAGCACGTAGTCACCACCCAATCAGTCCCGGTGTCAGCACGTAGTCACCACCCAATCAGTCCCGGTGTCAGCACGTAGTCACCACCCAATCAGTCCCGGTGTCAGCACGTAGTCACCACCCAATCAGTCCCGGTGTCAGCACGTAGTCACCACCCAATCAGTCCCGGTGTCAGCACGTAGTCACCACCCAATCAGTCCCGGTGTCAGCACGTAGTCACCACCCAATCAGTCCCGGTGTCAGCACGTAGTCACCACCCAATCAGTCCGGTGTCAGCACGTAGTCACCACCCAATCAGTCCCGGTGTCAGCACGTAGTCACCACCCAATCAGTCCCGGTGTCAGCACGTAGTCACCACCCAATCAGTCCCGGTGTCAGCACGTAGTCACCACCCAATCAGTCCCGGTGTCAGCACGTAGTCACCACCCAATCAGTCCCGGTGTCAGCACGTAGTCACCACCCAATCAGTCCCGGTGTCAGCACGGAGTCACCACCCAATCAGTCCCGGTGTCAGCACGGAGTCACCACCCAATCAGTCCCGGTGTCAGCACGTAGTCACCACCCAATCAGTCCCGGTGTCAGCACGTAGTCACCACCCAATCAGTCCCGGTGTCAGCACGTAGTCACCACCCAATCAGTCCCGGTGTCAGCACGTAGTCACCACCCAATCAGTCCCGGTGTCAGCACGTAGTCACCACCCAATCAGTCCCGGTGTCAGCACGTAGTCACCACCCAATCAGTCCCGGTGTCAGCACGTAGTCACCACCCAATCAGTCCCGGTGTCAGCACGGAGTCACCACCCAATCAGTCCCGGTGTCAGCACGGAGTCACCACCCAATCAGTCCCGGTGTCAGCACGTAGTCACCACCCAATCAGTCCCGGTGTCAGCACGTAGTCACCACCCAATCAGTCCCGGTGTCAGCACGGAGTCACCACCCAATCAGTCCCGGTGTCAGCACGGAGTCACCACCCAATCAGTCCCGGTGTCAGCACGGAGTCACCACCCAATCAGCCCCGGTGTCAGCACGTAGTCACCACCCAATCAGTCCCGGTGTCAGCACGTAGTCACCACCCAATCAGTCGCGGTGTCAGCACGGAGTCACCACCCAATCAGTCCCGGTGTCAGCACGGAGTCACCACCCAATCAGTCCCGGTGTCAGCACGGAGTCACCACCCAATCAGTCCCGGTGTCAGCACGGAGTCACCACCCAATCAGTCCGGTGTCAGGACGGAGTCACCACCCAATCAGTCCTGGTGTCAGCACGGAGTCACCACCCAATCAGTCCGGTGTCAGCACATAGTCACCACCCAATCAGTCCGGTGTCAGCACGTAGTCACCACCCAATCAGTCCGGTGTCAGCACGGAGTCACCACCCAATCAGTCGCGGTGTCAGCACATAGTCACCACCCAATCAGTCCGGTGTCAGCACGGAGTCACCACCCAATCAGTCCCGGTGTCAGCACGTAGTCACCACCCAATCAGTCCCGGTGTCAGCACGTAGTCACCACCCAATCAGTCCCGGTGTCAGCACGTAGTCACCACCCAATCAGTCCGGTGTCAGCACGGAGTCACCACCCAATCAGTCCCGGTGTCAGCACGTAGTCACCACCCAATCAGTCCCGGTGTCAGCACGTAGTCACCACCCAATCAGTCCCGGTGTCAGCACATAGTCACCACCCAATCAGTCCCGGTGTCAGCACGTAGTCACCACCCAATCAGTCCCGGTGTCAGCACGTAGTCACCACCCAATCAGTCCCGGTATCAGCACGTAGTCACCACCCAATCAGTCCCGGTGTCAGCACGTAGTCACCACCCAATCAGTCCCGGTGTCAGCACGGAGTCACCACCCAATCAGTCCCGGTGTCAGCACGTAGTCACTACCTAATCAGTCCCGGTGTCAGCACGTAGTCACCACCCAATCAGTCCCGGTGTCAGCACGGAGTCACCACCCAATCAGTCCCGGTGTCAGCACGTAGTCACCACCCAATCAGTCCCGGTGTCAGCACGTAGTCACCACCCAATCAGTCCCGGTATCAGCACGTAGTCACCACCCAATCAGTCACGGTGTCAGCTCGTAGTCACCACCCAATCAGTCCCGGTGTCAGCACGGAGTCACCACCCAATCAGTCCCGGTGTCAGCACGTAGTCACTACCCAATCAGTCACGGTGTCAGCACGGAGTCACCACTCAATCAGTCCCGGTGTCAGCACATAGTCACCACCCAATCAGTCCCGGTGTCAGCACGTAGTCACCACCCAATCAGTCCCGGTGTCAGCACATAGTCACCACCCAATCAGTCCCGGTGTCAGCACGGAGTCACCACTCAATCAGTCCCGGTGTCAGCACATAGTCACCACCCAATCAGTCCCGGTGTCAGCACGGAGTCACCACCCAATCAGTCCCGGTGTCAGCACGGAGTCACCACCCAATCAGTCCCGGTGTCAGCACCTAGTCACCACCCAATCAGTCCGGTGTCAGCACGGAGTCACCACCCAATCAGTCCCGGTGTCAGCACGTAGTCACCACCCAATCAGTCCGGTGTCAGCACGTAGTCACCACCCAATCAGTCCCGGTGTCGGCACGGAGTCACCACCCAATCAGTCCCGGTGTCAGCACGGAGTCACCACCCAATCAGTCCCGGTGTCGGCACGGAGTCACCACCCAATCAGTCCCGGTGTCAGCACGGAGTCACCACCCAATCAGTCCCGGTGTCAGCACGTAGTCACCACCCAATTAGTCCCGGTGTCGGCACGGAGTCACCACCCAATCAGTCCCGGTGTCAGCACGGAGTCACCACCCAATCAGTCCCGGTGTCGGCACGGAGTCACCACCCAATCAGTCGCGGTGTCAGCACGTAGTCACCACCCAATCAGTCACGGTGTCAGCACGGAGTCACCACCCAATCAGTCCCGGTGTCAGCACGTAGTCACCACCCAATCAGTCCCGGTGTCGGCACGGAGTCACCACCCAATCAGTCCCGGTGTCAGCACGTAGTCACCACCCAATCAGTCGCGGTGTCAGCACGGAGTCACCACCCAATCAGTCCCGGTGTCAGCACGTAGTCACCACCCAATCAGTCCCGGTGTCAGCACGGAGTCACCACCCAATCAGTCCCGGTGTCAGCACGGAGTCACCACCCAATCAGTCCGGTGTCAGGACGGAGTCACCACCCAATCAGTCCTGGTGTCAGCACGGAGTCAACACCCAATCAGTCCGGTGTCAGCACATAGTCACCACCCAATCAGTCCGGTGTCAGCACGTAGTCACCACCCAATCAGTCCGGTGTCAGCACGGAGTCACCACCCAATCAGTCGCGGTGTCAGCACATAGTCACCACCCAATCAGTCCGGTGTCAGCACGGAGTCACCACCCAATCAGTCCCGGTGTCAGCACGTAGTCACCACCCAATCAGTCCCGGTGTCAGCACGTAGTCACCACCCAATCAGTCCCGGTGTCAGCACGTAGTCACCACCCAATCAGTCCGGTGTCAGCACGGAGTCACCACCCAATCAGTCCCGGTGTCAGCACGTAGTCACCACCCAATCAGTCCCGGTGTCAGCACGTAGTCACCACCCAATCAGTCCCGGTGTCAGCACATAGTCACCACCCAATCAGTCCCGGTGTCAGCACGTAGTCACCACCCAATCAGTCCCGGTGTCAGCACGTAGTCACCACCCAATCAGTCCCGGTATCAGCACGTAGTCACCACCCAATCAGTCCCGGTGTCAGCACGTAGTCACCACCCAATCAGTCCCGGTGTCAGCACGGAGTCACCACCCAATCAGTCCCGGTGTCAGCACGTAGTCACTACCCAATCAGTCCCGGTGTCAGCACGTAGTCACCACCCAATCAGTCCCGGTGTCAGCACGGAGTCACCACCCAATCAGTCCCGGTGTCAGCACGTAGTCACCACCCAATCAGTCCCGGTGTCAGCACGTAGTCACCACCCAATCAGTCCCGGTATCAGCACGTAGTCACCACCCAATCAGTCCCGGTGTCAGCACGTAGTCACCACCCAATCAGTCCCGGTGTCAGCACGGAGTCACCACCCAATCAGTCCCGGTGTCAGCACGTAGTCACTACCCAATCAGTCACGGTGTCAGCACGGAGTCACCACTCAATCAGTCCCGGTGTCAGCACATAGTCACCACCCAATCAGTCCCGGTGTCAGCACGTAGTCACCACCCAATCAGTCCCGGTGTCAGCACATAGTCACCACCCAATCAGTCCCGGTGTCAGCACGGAGTCACCACTCAATCAGTCCCGGTGTCAGCACATAGTCACCACCCAATCAGTCCCGGTGTCAGCACGGAGTCACCACCCAATCAGTCCCGGTGTCAGCACGGAGTCACCACCCAATCAGTCCCGGTGTCAGCACCTAGTCACCACCCAATCAGTCCGGTGTCAGCACGGAGTCACCACCCAATCAGTCCCGGTGTCAGCACGTAGTCACCACCCAATCAGTCCGGTGTCAGCACGTAGTCACCACCCAATCAGTCCCGGTGTCGGCACGGAGTCACCACCCAATCAGTCCCGGTGTCAGCACGGAGTCACCACCCAATCAGTCCCGGTGTCGGCACGGAGTCACCACCCAATCAGTCCCGGTGTCAGCACGGAGTCACCACCCAATCAGTCCCGGTGTCAGCACGTAGTCACCACCCAATTAGTCCCGGTGTCGGCACGGAGTCACCACCCAATCAGTCCCGGTGTCAGCACGGAGTCACCACCCAATCAGTCCCGGTGTCGGCACGGAGTCACCACCCAATCAGTCGCGGTGTCAGCACGTAGTCACCACCCAATCAGTCACGGTGTCAGCACGGAGTCACCACCCAATCAGTCCCGGTGTCAGCACGTAGTCACCACCCAATCAGTCCCGGTGTCGGCACGGAGTCACCACCCAATCAGTCCCGGTGTCAGCACGGAGTCACCACCCAATCAGTCCCGGTGTCAGCACGTAGTCACCACCCAATCAGTCCCGGTGTCAGCACGGAGTCACCACCCAATCAGTCCCGGTGTCAGCACGTAGTCACCACCCAAACAGTCCCGGTGTCAGCACGGAGTCACCACCCAATCAGTCCCGTTGTCAGCACGGAGTCACCACCCAATCAGTCCCGGTGTCAGCACGTAGTCACCACCCAATCAGTCCCGGTGTCGGCACGGAGTCACCACCCAATCAGTCCCGGTGTCAGCACGGAGTCACCACCCAATCAGTCCCGGTGTCAGCACGGAGTCACCACCCAATCAGTCCCGGTGCCAGCACGTAGTCACCACCCAATCAGTCCCGGTGTCAGCACGGAGTCACCACCCAATCAGTCCCGGTGTCAGCACGGAGTCACCACCCAATCAGTCCGGTGTCAGCACGTAGTCACCACCCAATTAGTCCCGGTGTCAGCACGTAGTCACCACCCAATCAGTCCCGGTGTCAGCACGTAGTCACCACCCAATCAGTCCCGGTGTCAGCACATAGTCACCACCCAATCAGTCCCGGTGTCAGCACGGAGTCACCACCCAATCAGTCCCGGTCTCAGCACATAGTCACCACCCAATCAGTCCCGGTGTCAGCACGTAGTCACCACCCAATCAGTCCCGGTGTCAGCACGGAGTCACCACCCAATCAGCCCCGGTGTCAGCACGGAGTCACCACCCAATCAGTCCCGGTGTCAGCACGTAGTCACCACCCAATCAGTCCCGGTGTCAGCACGGAGTCACCACCCAATCAGTCCCGGTGTCAGCACGGAGTCACCACCCAATCAGTCCCGGTGTCAGCACGTAGTCACCACCCAATCAGTCCGGTGTCAGCACGGAGTCACCACCCAATCAGTCCCGGTGTCAGCACGGAGTCACCACCCAATCAGTCCCGGTGTCAGCACGGCGTCACCACCCAATCAGTCCCGGTGTCAGCACGTAGTCACCACCCAATCAGTCCGGTGTCAGCACGTAGTCACCACCCAATCAGTCCGGTGTCAGCACGGAGTCACCACCCAATCTGTCCCGGTGTCAGCACGCAGTCACCACCCAATCAGTCCGGTGTCAGCACGGAGTCACCACCCAATCAGTCCCGGTGTCAGCACGTAGTCACCACCCAATCAGTCCCGGTGTCAGCACGGAGTCACCACCCAATCAGTCCGGTGTCAGCATCGAGTCACCACCCAATTAGTCCCGGTGTCAGCACGGAGTCACCACCCAATCAGTCCGGTGTCAGCATCGAGTCACCACCCAATCAGTCCCGGTGTCAGCACGTAGTCACTACCCAATCAGTCACGGTGTCAGCACGGAGTCACCACTCAATCAGTCCCGGTGTCAGCACATAGTCACCACCCAATCAGTCCCGGTGTCAGCACGTAGTCACCACCCAATCAGTCCCGGTGTCTGCACATAGTCACCACCCAATCAGTCCCGGTGTCAGCACGTAGTCACCACTCAATCAGTCCCGGTGTCAGCACATAGTCACCACCCAATCAGTCCCGGTGTCAGCACGGAGTCACCACCCAATCAGTCCCGGTGTCAGCACGGAGTCACCACCCAATCAGTCCCGGTGTCAGCACCTAGTCACCACCCAATCAGTCCGGTGTCAGCACGGAGTCACCACCCAATCAGTCCCGGTGTCAGCACGTAGTCACCACCCAATCAGTCCGGTGTCAGCACGTAGTCACCACGCAATCAGTCCCAGTGTCAGCACGGAGCCACCACCCAATCAGTCCCGGTGTCAGCACGTAGTCACCACCCAATCAGTCCCGGTGTCGGCACGGAGTCACCACCCAATCAGTCCCGGTGTCAGCACGGAGTCACCACCCAATCAGTCCCGGTGTCAGCACGTAGTCACCACCCAATTAGTCCCGGTGTCGGCACGGAGTCACCACCCAATCAGTCCCGGTGTCAGCACGGAGTCACCACCCAATCAGTCCCGGTGTCGGCACGGAGTCACCACCCAATCAGTCGCGGTGTCAGCACGTAGTCACCACCCAATCAGTCCCGGTGTCAGCACGGAGTCACCACCCAATCAGTCCCGGTGTCAGCACGGAGTCACCACCCAATCAGTCCCGGTGTCAGCACGGAGTCACCACCCAATCAGTCAGGTGTCAGCACGTAGTCACCACCCAATTAGTCCCGGTGTCAGCACGTAGTCACCACCCAATCAGTCCCGGTGTCAGCACGTAGTCACCACCCAATCAGTCCCGGTGTCAGCACATAGTCACCACCCAATCAGTCCCGGTGTCAGCACGGAGTCACCACCCAATCAGTCCCGGTTTCAGCACATAGTCACCACCCAATCAGTCCCGGTGTCAGCACGGAGTCACCACCCAATCAGTCCCGGTGTCAGCACGTAGTCACCACCCAATCAGTCCGGTGTCAGCACGGAGTCACCACCCAATCAGTCCCGGTGTCAGCACGTAGTCACCACCCAATCAGTCCCGGTGTCAGCACGTAGTCACCACCCAATCAGTCTCGGTGTCAGCACGGAGTCACCACCCAATCAGTCCCGGTGTCAGCACGTAGTCACCACCCAATCAGTCCCGGTGTCAGCACGGAGTCACCACCCAATCAGTCCCGGTGTCAGCACGGAGTCACCACCCAATCAGTCCCGGTGTCAGCACGTAGTCACCACCCAATCAGTCCCGGTGTCAGCACGGAGTCACCACCCAATCAGTCCGGTGTCAGCACGGAGTCACCACCCAATCAGTCCCGGTGTCAGCACGGAGTCACCACCCAATCTGTCCGGTGTCAGCACGGAGTCACCACCCAATCAGCCCCGGTGTCAGCACGGAGTCACCACCCAATCAGTCCCGGTGTCAGCACGTAGTCACCACCCAATCAGTCCCGGTGTCAGCACGGAGTCACCACCCAATCAGTCCCGGTGTCAGCACGGAGTCACCACCCAATCAGTCCCGGTGTCAGCACGTAGTCACCACCCAATCAGTCCGGTGTCAGCACGGAGTCACCACCCAATCAGTCCCGGTGTCAGCACGGAGTCACCACCCAATCAGTCCCGGTGTCAGCACGGCGTCACCACCCAATCAGTCCCGGTGTCAGCACGTAGTCACCACCCAATCAGTCCGGTGTCAGCACGTAGTCACCACCCAATCAGTCCGGTGTCAGCACGGAGTCACCACCCAATCTGTCCCGGTGTCAGCACGTAGTCACCACCCAATCAGTCCGGTGTCAGCACGGAGTCACCACCCAATCAGTCCCGGTGTCAGCACGTAGTCACCACCCAATCAGTCCCGGTGTCAGCACGGAGTCACCACCCAATCAGTCCGGTGTCAGCATCGAGTCACCACCCAATTAGTCCCGGTGTCAGCACGGAGTCACCACCCAATCAGTCCGGTGTCAGCATCGAGTCACCACCCAATCAGTCCCGGTGTCAGCACGTAGTCACTACCCAATCAGTCACGGTGTCAGCACGGAGTCACCACTCAATCAGTCCCGGTGTCAGCACATAGTCACCACCCAATCAGTCCCGGTGTCAGCACGTAGTCACCACCCAATCAGTCCCGGTGTCAGCACATAGTCACCACCCAATCAGTCCCGGTGTCAGCACGTAGTCACCACTCAATCAGTCCCGGTGTCAGCACATAGTCACCACCCAATCAGTCCCGGTGTCAGCACGGAGTCACCACCCAATCAGTCCCGGTGTCAGCACGGAGTCACCACCCAATCAGTCCCGGTGTCAGCACCTAGTCACCACCCAATCAGTCCGGTGTCAGCACGGAGTCACCACCCAATCAGTCCCGGTGTCAGCACGTAGTCACCACCCAATCAGTCCGGTGTCAGCACGTAGTCACCACGCAATCAGTCCCAGTGTCAGCACGGAGCCACCACCCAATCAGTCCCGGTGTCAGCACGTAGTCACCACCCAATCAGTCCCGGTGTCAGCACCTAGTCACCACCCAATCAGTCCGGTGTCAGCACGGAGTCACCACCCAATCAGTCCCGGTGTCAGCACGTAGTCACCACCCAATCAGTCCGGTGTCAGCACGTAGTCACCACGCAATCAGTCCCAGTGTCAGCACGGAGCCACCACCCAATCAGTCCCGGTGTCAGCACGTAGTCACCACCCAATCAGTCCCGGTGTCGGCACGGAGTCACCACCCAATCAGTCCCGGTGTCAGCACGGAGTCACCACCCAATCAGTCCCGGTGTCAGCACGTAGTCACCACCCAATTAGTCCCGGTGTCGGCACGGAGTCACCACCCAATCAGTCCCGGTGTCAGCACGGAGTCACCACCCAATCAGTCCCGGTGTCGGCACGGAGTCACCACCCAATCAGTCGCGGTGTCAGCACGTAGTCACCACCCAATCAGTCCCGGTGTCAGCACGGAGTCACCACCCAATCAGTCCCGGTGTCAGCACGGAGTCACCACCCAATCAGTCCCGGTGTCAGCACGGAGTCACCACCCAATCAGTCAGGTGTCAGCACGTAGTCACCACCCAATTAGTCCCGGTGTCAGCACGTAGTCACCACCCAATCAGTCCCGGTGTCAGCACGTAGTCACCACCCAATCAGTCCCGGTGTCAGCACATAGTCACCACCCAATCAGTCCCGGTGTCAGCACGGAGTCACCACCCAATCAGTCCCGGTTTCAGCACATAGTCACCACCCAATCAGTCCCGGTGTCAGCACGGAGTCACCACCCAATCAGTCCCGGTGTCAGCACGTAGTCACCACCCAATCAGTCCGGTGTCAGCACGGAGTCACCACCCAATCAGTCCCGGTGTCAGCACGTAGTCACCACCCAATCAGTCCCGGTGTCAGCACGTAGTCACCACCCAATCAGTCTCGGTGTCAGCACGGAGTCACCACCCAATCAGTCCCGGTGTCAGCACGTAGTCACCACCCAATCAGTCCGGTGTCAGCACGTAGTCACCACCCAATCAGTCCCGGTGTCAGCACGGAGTCACCACCCAATCAGTCCCGGTGTCAGCACGTAGTCACCACCCAATCAGTCCCGGTGTCAGCACGGAGTCACCACCCAATCAGTCCCGGTGTCAGCACGGAGTCACCACCCAATCAGTCCCGGTGTCAGCACGTAGTCACCACCCAATCAGTCCCGGTGTCAGCACGGAGTCACCACCCAATCAGTCCCGGTGTCAGCACGGAGTCACCACCCAATCAGTCCCGGTGTCAGCACGTAGTCACCACCCAATCAGTCCGGTGTCAGCACGGAGTCACCACCCAATCAGTCCCGGTGTCAGCACGGAGTCACCACCCAATCTGTCCGGTGTCAGCACGGAGTCACCACCCAATCAGCCCCGGTGTCAGCACGGAGTCACCACCCAATCAGTCCCGGTGTCAGCACGTAGTCACCACCCAATCAGTCCCGGTGTCAGCACGGAGTTACCACCCAATCAGTCCCGGTGTCAGCACGGAGTCACCACCCAATCAGTCCCGGTGTCAGCACGTAGTCACCACCCAATCAGTCCGGTGTCAGCACGGAGTCACCACCCAATCAGTCCCGGTGTCAGCACGGAGTCACCACCCAATCAGTCCCGGTGTCAGCACGGCGTCACCACCCAATCAGTCCCGGTGTCAGCACGTAGTCACCACCCAATCAGTCCGGTGTCAGCACGTAGTCACCACCCAATCAGTCCGGTGTCAGCACGGAGTCACCACCCAATCTGTCCCGGTGTCAGCACGTAGTCACCACCCAATCAGTCCGGTGTCAGCACGGAGTCACCACCCAATCAGTCCCGGTGTCAGCACGTAGTCACCACCCAATCAGTCCCGGTGTCAGCACGGAGTCACCACCCAATCAGTCCGGTGTCAGCATCGAGTCACCACCCAATTAGTCCCGGTGTCAGCACGGAGTCACCACCCAATCAGTCCGGTGTCAGCATCGAGTCACCACCCAATCAGTCCCGGTGTCAGCACGTAGTCACTACCCAATCAGTCACGGTGTCAGCACGGAGTCACCACTCAATCAGTCCCGGTGTCAGCACATAGTCACCACCCAATCAGTCCCGGTGTCAGCACGTAGTCACCACCCAATCAGTCCCGGTGTCAGCACATAGTCACCACCCAATCAGTCCCGGTGTCAGCACGTAGTCACCACTCAATCAGTCCCGGTGTCAGCACATAGTCACCACCCAATCAGTCCCGGTGTCAGCACGGAGTCACCACCCAATCAGTCCCGGTGTCAGCACGGAGTCACCACCCAATCAGTCCCGGTGTCAGCACCTAGTCACCACCCAATCAGTCCGGTGTCAGCACGGAGTCACCACCCAATCAGTCCCGGTGTCAGCACGTAGTCACCACCCAATCAGTCCGGTGTCAGCACGTAGTCACCACGCAATCAGTCCCAGTGTCAGCACGGAGCCACCACCCAATCAGCCCCGGTGTCAGCACGTAGTCACCACCCAATCAGTCCCGGTGTCGGCACGGAGTCACCACCCAATCAGTCCCGGTGTCAGCACGGAGTCACCACCCAATCAGTCCCGGTGTCAGCACGTAGTCACCACCCAATTAGTCCCGGTGTCGGCACGGAGTCACCACCCAATCAGTCCCGGTGTCAGCACGGAGTCACCACCCAATCAGTCCCGGTGTCGGCACGGAGTCACCACCCAATCAGTCGCGGTGTCAGCACGTAGTCACCACCCAATCAGTCCCGGTGTCAGCACGGAGTCACCACCCAATCAGTCCCGGTGTCAGCACGGAGTCACCACCCAATCAGTCCCGGTGTCAGCACGGAGTCACCACCCAATCAGTCAGGTGTCAGCACGTAGTCACCACCCAATTAGTCCCGGTGTCAGCACGTAGTCACCACCCAATCAGTCCCGGTGTCAGCACATAGTCACCACCCAATCAGTCCCGGTGTCAGCACGGAGTCACCACCCAATCAGTCCCGGTTTCAGCACATAGTCACCACCCAATCAGTCCCGGTGTCAGCACGGAGTCACCACCCAATCAGTCCCGGTGTCAGCACGTAGTCACCACCCAATCAGTCCGGTGTCAGCACGGAGTCACCACCCAATCAGTCCCGGTGTCAGCACGTAGTCACCACCCAATCAGTCCCGGTGTCAGCACGTAGTCACCACCCAATCAGTCTCGGTGTCAGCACGGAGTCACCACCCAATCAGTCCCGGTGTCGGCACGGAGTCACCACCCAATCAGTCGCGGTGTCAGCACGTAGTCACCACCCAATCAGTCCCGGTGTCAGCACGGAGTCACCACCCAATCAGTCCCGGTGTCAGCACGGAGTCACCACCCAATCAGTCCCGGTGTCAGCACGGAGTCACCACCCAATCAGTCAGGTGTCAGCACGTAGTCACCACCCAATTAGTCCCGGTGTCAGCACGTAGTCACCACCCAATCAGTCCCGGTGTCAGCACGTAGTCACCACCCAATCAGTCCCGGTGTCAGCACATAGTCACCACCCAATCAGTCCCGGTGTCAGCACGGAGTCACCACCCAATCAGTCCCGGTTTCAGCACATAGTCACCACCCAATCAGTCCCGGTGTCAGCACGGAGTCACCACCCAATCAGTCCCGGTGTCAGCACGTAGTCACCACCCAATCAGTCCGGTGTCAGCACGGAGTCACCACCCAATCAGTCCCGGTGTCAGCACGTAGTCACCACCCAATCAGTCCCGGTGTCAGCACGTAGTCACCACCCAATCAGTCTCGGTGTCAGCACGGAGTCACCACCCAATCAGTCCCGGTGTCAGCACGTAGTCACCACCCAATCAGTCCGGTGTCAGCACGTAGTCACCACCCAATCAGTCCCGGTGTCAGCACGGAGTCACCACCCAATCAGTCCCGGTGTCAGCACGTAGTCACCACCCAATCAGTCCCGGTGTCAGCACGGAGTCACCACCCAATCAGTCCCGGTGTCAGCACGGAGTCACCACCCAATCAGTCCCGGTGTCAGCACGTAGTCACCACCCAATCAGTCCCGGTGTCAGCACGGAGTCACCACCCAATCAGTCCCGGTGTCAGCACGGAGTCACCACCCAATCAGTCCCGGTGTCAGCACGTAGTCACCACCCAATCAGTCCGGTGTCAGCACGGAGTCACCACCCAATCAGTCCCGGTGTCAGCACGGAGTCACCACCCAATCTGTCCGGTGTCAGCACGGAGTCACCACCCAATCAGCCCCGGTGTCAGCACGGAGTCACCACCCAATCAGTCCCGGTGTCAGCACGTAGTCACCACCCAATCAGTCCCGGTGTCAGCACGGAGTTACCACCCAATCAGTCCCGGTGTCAGCACGGAGTCACCACCCAATCAGTCCCGGTGTCAGCACGTAGTCACCACCCAATCAGTCCGGTGTCAGCACGGAGTCACCACCCAATCAGTCCCGGTGTCAGCACGGAGTCACCACCCAATCAGTCCCGGTGTCAGCACGGCGTCACCACCCAATCAGTCCCGGTGTCAGCACGTAGTCACCACCCAATCAGTCCGGTGTCAGCACGTAGTCACCACCCAATCAGTCCGGTGTCAGCACGGAGTCACCACCCAATCTGTCCCGGTGTCAGCACGTAGTCACCACCCAATCAGTCCGGTGTCAGCACGGAGTCACCACCCAATCAGTCCCGGTGTCAGCACGTAGTCACCACCCAATCAGTCCCGGTGTCAGCACGGAGTCACCACCCAATCAGTCCGGTGTCAGCATCGAGTCACCACCCAATTAGTCCCGGTGTCAGCACGGAGTCACCACCCAATCAGTCCGGTGTCAGCATCGAGTCACCACCCAATCAGTCCCGGTGTCAGCACGTAGTCACTACCCAATCAGTCACGGTGTCAGCACGGAGTCACCACTCAATCAGTCCCGGTGTCAGCACATAGTCACCACCCAATCAGTCCCGGTGTCAGCACGTAGTCACCACCCAATCAGTCCCGGTGTCAGCACATAGTCACCACCCAATCAGTCCCGGTGTCAGCACGTAGTCACCACTCAATCAGTCCCGGTGTCAGCACATAGTCACCACCCAATCAGTCCCGGTGTCAGCACGGAGTCACCACCCAATCAGTCCCGGTGTCAGCACGGAGTCACCACCCAATCAGTCCCGGTGTCAGCACCTAGTCACCACCCAATCAGTCCGGTGTCAGCACGGAGTCACCACCCAATCAGTCCCGGTGTCAGCACGTAGTCACCACCCAATCAGTCCGGTGTCAGCACGTAGTCACCACGCAATCAGTCCCAGTGTCAGCACGGAGCCACCACCCAATCAGCCCCGGTGTCAGCACGTAGTCACCACCCAATCAGTCCCGGTGTCGGCACGGAGTCACCACCCAATCAGTCCCGGTGTCAGCACGGAGTCACCACCCAATCAGTCCCGGTGTCAGCACGTAGTCACCACCCAATTAGTCCCGGTGTCGGCACGGAGTCACCACCCAATCAGTCCCGGTGTCAGCACGGAGTCACCACCCAATCAGTCCCGGTGTCGGCACGGAGTCACCACCCAATCAGTCGCGGTGTCAGCACGTAGTCACCACCCAATCAGTCCCGGTGTCAGCACGGAGTCACCACCCAATCAGTCCCGGTGTCAGCACGGAGTCACCACCCAATCAGTCCCGGTGTCAGCACGGAGTCACCACCCAATCAGTCAGGTGTCAGCACGTAGTCACCACCCAATTAGTCCCGGTGTCAGCACGTAGTCACCACCCAATCAGTCCCGGTGTCAGCACATAGTCACCACCCAATCAGTCCCGGTGTCAGCACGGAGTCACCACCCAATCAGTCCCGGTTTCAGCACATAGTCACCACCCAATCAGTCCCGGTGTCAGCACGGAGTCACCACCCAATCAGTCCCGGTGTCAGCACGTAGTCACCACGCAATCAGTCCGGTGTCAGCACGGAGTCACCACCCAATCAGTCCCGGTGTCAGCACGTAGTCACCACCCAATCAGTCCCGGTGTCAGCACGTAGTCACCACCCAATCAGTCTCGGTGTCAGCACGGAGTCACCACCCAATCAGTCCCGGTGTCAGCACGTAGTCACCACCCAATCAGTCCGGTGTCAGCACGTAGTCACCACCCAATCAGTACCGGTGTCAGCACGGAGTCACCACCCAATCAGTCCCGGTGTCAGCACGTAGTCACCACCCAATCAGTCCCGGTGTCAGCACGGAGTCACCACCCAATCAGTCCCGGTGTCAGCACGGAGTCACCACCCAATCAGTCCCGGTGTCAGCACGTAGTCACCACCCAATCAGTCCCGGTGTCAGCACGGAGTCACCACCCAATCAGTTCCGGTGTCAGCACGGAGTCACCACCCAATCAGTCCCGGTGTCAGCACGTAGTCACCACCCAATCAGTCCGGTGTCAGCACGGAGTCACCACCCAATCAGTCCCGGTGTCAGCACGGAGTCACCACCCAATCTGTCCGGTGTCAGCACGGAGTCACCACCCAATCAGTCCCGGTGTCAGCACGGAGTCACCACCCAATCAGTCCGGTGTCAGCATCGAGTCACCACCCAATTAGTCCCGGTGTCAGCACGTAGTCACCACCCAATCAGTCCGGTGTCAGCATCGAGTCACCACCCAATCAGTCCCGGTGTCAGCACGTAGTCACCACCCAATCAGTCCCGGTGTCAGCACGGAGTCACCACCCAATCAGTCCGGTGTCAGCATCGAGTCACCACCCAATCAGTCCCGGTGTCAGCACGGAGTCACCACCCAATCAGTCCGGTGTCAGCATCGAGTCACCACTCAATCAGTCCCGGTGTCAGCACGTAGTCACCACCCAATCAGTCCCGGTGTCAGCACGTAGTCACCACCCAATCAGTCCCGGTGTCAGCACGGAGTCACCACCCAATCAGTCCCGGTGTCAGCACGTAGTCACCACCCAATCAGTCCGGTGTCAGCACGTAGTCACCACCCAATCAGTCCCGGTGTCAGCACGGAGTCACCACCCAATCAGTCCCGGTGTCAGCACGTAGTCACCACTCAATCAGTCCGGTGTCAGCACGTAGTCACCACCCAGTCAGTCCCGGTGTCAGCACGGAGTCACCACCCAATCAGTCCCGGTGTCAGCACGTAGTCACCACCCAATCAGTCCGGTGTCAGCACGTAGTCATCACCCAGTCAGTCCCGGTGTCAGCACGTAGTCACCACCCAATCAGTCCCGGTGTCAGCACGTAGACACCACCCAATCAGTCCCGGTGTCAGCACGTAGTCACCACCCAATCAGTCCGGTGTCAGCACGGAGTCACCACCCAATCAGTCCCGGTGTCAGCACGGAGTCACCACCCAATCAGTCCGGTGTCAGCACGTAGTCACCACCCAATCAGTCCGGTGTCAGCACGTAGTCACCACCCAATCAGTCCGGTGTCAGCACGTAGTCACCACCCAATCAGTCCCGGTGTCAGCACGGAGTCACCACCCAATCAGTCCCGGTGTCAGCACGTAGTCACCACCCAATCAGTCCGGTGTCAGCACGTAGTCACCACCCAATCAGTCCGGTGTCAGCACATAGTCACCACCCAATCAGTCCGGTGTCAGCACGTAGTCACCACCCAATCAGTCCCGGTGTCAGCACGTAGTCACCACCCAATCAGTCCGGTGTCAGCACGTAGTCACCACCCAATCAGTCCCGGTGTCAGGACGGAGTCACCACCCAATCAGTCCCGGTGTCAGCACGGAGTCACCACCCAATCAGTCCGGTGTCAGCACATAGTCACCACCCAATCAGTCCGGTGTCAGCACGTAGTCACCACCCAATCAGTCCGGTGTTAGCACGTAGTCACCACCCAATCAGTCCCGGTGTCAGCACGTAGTCACCACCAAATCAGTCCGGTGTCAGCACATAGTCACCACCCAATCAGTCCGGTGTCAGCACGGAGTCACCACCCAATCAGCCCCGGTGTCAGCACGGAGTCACCACCCAATCAGTCCGGTGTCAGCACATAGTCACCACCCAATCAGTCCCGGTGTCAGCACGGAGTCACCACCCAATCAGTCCCGGTGTCAGCACGTAGTCACCACCCAATCAGTCCGGTGTCAGCACGGAGTCACCATCCAATCAGTCCCGGTGTCAGCACGTAGTCACCACCCAATCAGTCCCGGTGTCAGCACGGAGTCACCAACCAATCAGTCCGGTGTCAGCACATTGTCACCACCCAATCAGTCCGGTGTCAGCACGGAGTCACCACCCAATCAGTCCCGGTCTCAGCACGTAGTCACCACCCAATCAGTCCGGTGTCAGCACGTAGTCACCACCCAATCAGTCCCGGTGTCAGCACGTAGTCACCACCCAATCAGTCCGATGTCAGCACGGAGTCACCACCCAATCAGTCCCGGTGTCAGCACGGAGTCACCACCCAATCAGTCCCGGTGTCAGCACCCAATCAGTCCCGGTGTCAGCACGTAGTCACCACCCAATCAGTCCGGTGTCAGCACGGAGTCACCACCCAATCAGTCCCGGTGTCAGCACGTAGTCACCACCCAATCAGTCCCGGTGTCAGCACGTAGTCACCACCCAATCAGTCCCGGTGTCAGCACATAGTCACCACCCAATCAGTCCGGTGTCAGCACGTAGTCACCACCCAGTCAGTCCCGGTGTCAGCACGTAGTCACCACCCAATCAGTCCGGTGTCAGCACGTAGACACCACCCAATCAGTCCCGGTGTCAGCACGTAGTCACCACCCAATCAGTCCGGTGTCAGCACGGAGTCACCACCCAATCCGTCCCGGTGTCAGCACGGAGTCACCACCCAATCAGTCCGGTGTCAGCACGTAGTCACCACCCAATCAGTCCGGTGTCAGCACGTAGTCACCACCCAATCAGTCAGGTGTCAGCACGTAGTCACCACCCAATCAGTCCCGGTGTCAGCACGGAGTCACCACCCAATCAGTCCCGGTGTCAGCACGTAGTCACCACCCAATCAGTCCGGTGTCAGGACGGAGTCACCACCCAATCAGTCCCGGTGTCAGCACGGAGTCACCACCCAATCAGTCCGGTGTCAGCACGGAGTCACCACCCAATCAGTCCCGGTGTCAGCACGTAGTCACCACCCAATCAGTCCCGGTGTCAGCACGTAGTCACCACCCAATCAGTCCGGTGTCAGCACGTAGTCACCACCCAATCAGTCCGGTGTCAGCACGTAGTCACCACCCAATCAGTCCCGGTGTCAGCACGGAGTCACCACCCAATCAGTCCCGGTGTCAGCACGTAGTCACCACCCAATCAGTCCGGTGTCAGGACGGAGTCACCACCCAATCAGTCCCGGTGTCAGCACGGAGTCACCACCCAATCAGTCCGGTGTCAGCACGTAGTCACCACCCAATCAGTCCCGGTGTCAGCACGGAGTCACCACCCAATCAGTCCCGGTGTCAGCACGTAGTCACCACCCAATCAGTCCGGTGTCAGCACGTAGTCACCACCCAATCAGTCCCGGTGTCAGCACGGAGTCACCACCCAATCAGTCCCGGTGTCAGCACGTAGTCACCACCCAATCAGTCCGGTGTCAGGACGGAGTCACCACCCAATCAGTCCCGGTGTCAGCACGTAGTCACCACCCAATCAGTCCCGGTGTCAGCACGGAGTCACCACCCAATCAGTCCGGTGTCAGCACATAGTCACCACCCAATCAGTCCGGTGTCAGCACGGAGTCACCACCCAATCAGTCCGGTGTCAGCACGGAGTCACCACTCAATCAGTCCGGTGTCAGCACGTAGTCACCACCCAATCAGTCCCGGTGTCAGCACGGAGTCACCACCCAATCAGTCCCGGTGTCAGCACGTAGTCACCACCCAATCAGTCCGGTGTCAGCACGTAGTCACCACCCAATCAGTCCCGGTGTCAGCACGGAGTCACCACCCAATCAGTCCCGGTGTCAGCACGTAGTCACCACCCAATCAGTCCGGTGTCAGCACGTAGTCACCACCCAATCAGTCCCGGTGTCAGCACGGAGTCACCACCCAATCAGTCCCGGTGTCAGCACGTAGTCACCACCCAATCAGTCCCGGTGTCAGCACGGAGTCACCACCCAATCAGTCCGGTGTCAGCACATAGTCACCACCCAATCAGTCCGGTGTCAGCACGGAGTCACCACCCAATCAGTCCGGTGTCAGCACGGAGTCACCACCCAATCAGTCCCGGTGTCAGCACGTAGTCACCACCCAATCAGTCCCGGTGTCAGCACGTAGTCACCACCCAATCAGTCCCGGTGTCAGCACATAGTCACCACCCAATCAGTCCCGGTGTCAGCACGGAGTCACCACCCAATCAGTCCCGGTGTCAGCACGGAGTCACCACCCAATCAGTCCGGTGTCAGCACCGAGTCACCACCCAATCAGTCCCGGTGTAAGCACGTAGTCACCACCCAATCAGTCCCGGTGTCAGCACGTAGTCACCACCCAATCAGTCCCGGTGTCAGCACGGAGTCACCACCCAATCAGTCCCGGTGTCAGCACGGAGTCACCACCCAATCAGTCCCGGTGTCAGCACGTAGTCACCACCCAATCAGTCCCGGTGTCAGCACGTAGTCACCACCCAATCAGTCCCGGTGTCAGCACGGAGTTACCACCCAATCAGTCCGGTGTCAGCACGTAGTCACCACCCAATCAGTCCCGGTGTCAGCACGGAGTCACCACCCAATCAGTCCGGTGTCAGCACGTAGTCACCACCCAATCAGTCCCGGTGTCAGCACGTAGTCACCACCCAATCAGTCCGGTGTCAGCACGTAGTCACCACCCAATCAGTCCCGGTGTCAGCACGTAGTCACCACCCAATCAGTCCCGGTGTCAGCACGGAGTCACGACCCAATCAGTCCCGGTGTCAGCACGGAGTCACCACCCAATCAGTCCCGGTGTCAGCACGTAGTCACCACCCAATCAGTCCCGGTGTCAGCACGTAGTCACCACCCAATCAGTCCCGGTGTCAGCACGTAGTCACCACCCAATCAGTCCCGGTGTCAGCACGTAGTCACCACCCAATCAGTCCCGGTGTCAGCACGGAGTCACCACCCATTCAGTCCCGGTGTCAGCACGTAGTCACCACCCAATCAGTCCCGGTGTCAGCACGTAGTCACCACCCAATCAGTCCCGGTGTCAGCACGGAGTTACCACCCAATCAGTCCGGTGTCAGCACGTAGTCACCACCCAATCAGTCCCGGTGTCAGCACGGAGTCACCACCCAATCAGTCCGGTGTCAGCACGTAGTCACCACCCAATCAGTCCCGGTGTCAGCACGTAGTCACCACCCAATCAGTCCGGTGTCAGCACGTAGTCACCACCCAATCAGTCCCGGTGTCAGCACGTCGTCACCACCCAATCAGTCCCGGTGTCAGCACGGAGTCACCACCCAATCAGTCCCGGTGTCAGCACGGAGTCACCACCCAATCAGTCCCGGTGTCAGCACGTAGTCACCACCCAATCAGTCCCGGTGTCAGCACGTAGTCACCACCCAATCAGTCCCGGTGTCAGCACGGAGTCACCACCCAATCAGTCACGGTGTCAGCACGGAGTCACCACCCAATCAGTCCGGTGTCAGCACGTAGTCACCACCCAATCAGTCCCGGTGTCAGCACGTAGTCACCACCCAATCAGTCCGGTGTCAGCACGTAGTCACCACCCAATCAGTCCCGGTGTCAGCACGTAGTCACCACCCAATCAGTCCCGGTGTCAGCACGGAGTCACCACCCAATCAGTCCCGGTGTCAGCACGGAGTCACCACCCAATCAGTCCCGGTGTCAGCACGTAGTCACCACCCAATCAGTCCCGGTGTCAGCACGTAGTCACCACCCAATCAGTCCCGGTGTCAGCACGTAGTCACCACCCAATCAGTCCCGGTGTCAGCACGGAGTCACCACCCAATCAGTCCCGGTGTCAGCACGTAGTCACCACCCAATCAGTCCCGGTGTCAGCACGTAGTCACCACCCAATCAGTCCCGGTGTCAGCACGGAGTCACCACCCAATCAGTCCCGGTGTCAGCACGGAGTCACCACCCAATCAGTCCCGGTGCCAGCACGTAGTCACCACCCAATCAGTCCCGGTGTCAGCACGGAGTCACCACCCAATCAGTCCCGGTGTCAGCACGTAGTCACCACCCAATCAGTCCGGTGTCAGCACGGAGTCACCATCCAATCAGTCCCGGTGTCAGCACGTAGTCACCACCCAATCAGTCCCGGTGTCAGCACGTAGTCACCACCCAATCAGTCCGGTGTCAGCACGGAGTCACCAACCAATCAGTCCGGTGTCAGCACATAGTCACCACCCAATCCGTCCGGTGTCAGCACGGAGTCACCACCCAATCAGTCCCGGTCTCAGCACGTAGTCACCACCCAATCAGTCCGGTGTCAGCACGTAGTCACCACCCAATCAGTCCCGGTGTCAGCACGTAGTCACCACCCAATCAGTCCGGTGTCAGCACGGAGTCACCACCCAATCAGTCCCGGTGTCAGCACGTAGTCACCACCCAATCAGTCCCGGTGTCAGCACGTAGTCACCACCCAATCAGTCCCGGTGTCAGCACATAGTCACCACCCAATCAGTCCGGTGTCAGCACGTAGTCACCACCCAGTCAGTCCCGGTGTCAGCACGGAGTCACCACCCAATCAGTCCCGGTGTCAGCACGTAGTCACCACCCAATCAGTCCGGTGTCAGGACGGAGTCACCACCCAATCAGTCCCGGTGTCAGCACGGAGTCACCACCCAATCAGTCCGGTGTCAGCACGTAGTCACCACCCAATCAGTCCCGGTGTCAGCACGGAGTCACCACCCAATCAGTCCCGGTGTCAGCACGTAGTCACCACCCAATCAGTCCGGTGTCAGGACGGAGTCACCACCCAATCAGTCCCGGTGTCAGCACGGAGTCACCACCCAATCAGTCCGGTGTCAGCACGTAGTCACCACCCAATCAGTCCCGGTGTCAGCACGGAGTCACCACCCAATCAGTCCCGGTGTCAGCACGTAGTCACCACCCAATCAGTCCGGTGTCAGCACGTAGTCACCACCCAATCAGTCCCGGTGTCAGCACGGAGTCACCACCCAATCAGTCCCGGTGTCAGCACGTAGTCACCACCCAATCAGTCCGGTGTCAGGACGGAGTCACCACCCAATCAGTCCCGGTGTCAGCACGTAGTCACCACCCAATCAGTCCCGGTGTCAGCACGGAGTCACCACCCAATCAGTCCGGTGTCAGCACATAGTCACCACCCAATCAGTCCGGTGTCAGCACGGAGTCACCACCCAATCAGTCCGGTGTCAGCACGGAGTCACCACTCAATCAGTCCGGTGTCAGCACGTAGTCACCACCCAATCAGTCCCGGTGTCAGCACGGAGTCACCACCCAATCAGTCCCGGTGTCAGCACGTAGTCACCACCCAATCAGTCCGGTGTCAGCACGTAGTCACCACCCAATCAGTCCCGGTGTCAGCACGGAGTCACCACCCAATCAGTCCCGGTGTCAGCACGTAGTCACCACCCAATCAGTCCGGTGTCAGCACGTAGTCACCACCCAATCAGTCCCGGTGTCAGCACGGAGTCACCACCCAATCAGTCCCGGTGTCAGCAAGGAGTCACCACCCAATCAGTCCCGGTGTCAGCACGTAGTCACCACCCAATCAGTCCCGGTGTCAGCACGTAGTCACCACCCAATCAGTCCCGGTGTCAGCACGGAGTCACCACCCAATCAGTCCGGTGTCAGCACATAGTCACCACCCAATCAGTCCGGTGTCAGCACGGAGTCACCACCCAATCAGTCCGGTGTCAGCACGGAGTCACCACCCAATCAGTCCCGGTGTCAGCACGTAGTCACCACCCAATCAGTCCCGGTGTCAGCACGTAGTCACCACCCAATCAGTCCCGGTGTCAGCACATAGTCACCACCCAATCAGTCCCGGTGTCAGCACGGAGTCACCACCCAATCAGTCCCGGTGTCAGCACGGAGTCACCACCCAATCAGTCCGGTGTCAGCACCGAGTCACCACCCAATCAGTCCCGGTGTAAGCACGTAGTCACCACCCAATCAGTCCCGGTGTCAGCACGTAGTCACCACCCAATCAGTCCCGGTGTCAGCACGGAGTCACCACCCAATCAGTCCCGGTGTCAGCACGGAGTCACCACCCAATCAGTCCCGGTGTCAGCACGTAGTCACCACCCAATCAGTCCCGGTGTCAGCACGTAGTCACCACCCAATCAGTCCCGGTGTCAGCACGGAGTTACCACCCAATCAGTCCGGTGTCAGCACGTAGTCACCACCCAATCAGTCCCGGTGTCAGCACGGAGTCACCACCCAATCAGTCCGGTGTCAGCACGTAGTCACCACCCAATCAGTCCCGGTGTCAGCACGTAGTCACCACCCAATCAGTCCGGTGTCAGCACGTAGTCACCACCCAATCAGTCCCGGTGTCAGCACGTAGTCACCACCCAATCAGTCCCGGTGTCAGCACGGAGTCACCACCCAATCAGTCCCGGTGTCAGCACGGAGTCACCACCCAATCAGTCCCGGTGTCAGCACGTATTCACCACCCAATCAGTCCCGGTGTCAGCACGTAGTCACCACCCAATCAGTCCCGGTGTCAGCACGTAGTCACCACCCAATCAGTCCCGGTGTCAGCACGTAGTCACCACCCAATCAGTCCGGTGTCAGCACGGAGTCACCACCCATTCAGTCCCGGTGTCAGCACGTAGTCACCACCCAATCAGTCCCGGTGTCAGCACGTAGTCACCACCCAATCAGTCCCGGTGTCAGCACGGAGTTACCACCCAATCAGTCCGGTGTCAGCACGTAGTCACCACCCAATCAGTCCCGGTGTCAGCACGGAGTCACCACCCAATCAGTCCGGTGTCAGCACGTAGTCACCACCCAATCAGTCCCGGTGTCAGCACGTAGTCACCACCCAATCAGTCCGGTGTCAGCACGTAGTCACCAACCAATCAGTCCCGGTGTCAGCACGTCGTCACCACCCAATCAGTCCCGGTGTCAGCACGGAGTCACCACCCAATCAGTCCCGGTGTCAGCACGGAGTCACCACCCAATCAGTCCCGGTGTCAGCACGTAGTCACCACCCAATCAGTCCCGGTGTCAGCACGTAGTCACCACCCAATCAGTCCCGGTGTCAGCACGGAGTCACCACCCAATCAGTCACGGTGTCAGCACGGAGTCACCACCCAATCAGTCCGGTGTCAGCACGTAGTCACCACCCAATCAGTCCCGGTGTCAGCACGTAGTCACCGCCCAATCAGTCCGGTGTCAGCACGTAGTCACCACCCAATCAGTCCCGGTGTCAGCACGTAGTCACCACCCAATCAGTCCCGGTGTCAGCACGGAGTCACCACCCAATCAGTCCCGGTGTCAGCACGGAGTCACCACCCAATCAGTCCCGGTGTCAGCACGTAGTCACCACCCAATCAGTCCCGGTGTCAGCACGTAGTCACCACCCAATCAGTCCCGGTGTCAGCACGTAGTCACCACCCAATCAGTCCCGGTGTCAGCACGGAGTCACCACCCAATCAGTCCCGGTGCCAGCACGTAGTCACTGCCCAATCAGTCACGGTGTCAGCACGAAGTCACCACCCAATCAGTCCCGGTGTCAGCACGGAGTCACCACCCAATCAGTCCCGGTGTCAGCACATAGTCACCACCCAATCAGTCCCGGTGTCAGCACGTAGTCACCACCCAATCAGTCCCGGTGTCAACACGTAGTCACCACCCAATCAGTCCGGTGTCAGCACGTAGTCACCACCCAATCAGTCCCGGTGTCAGCACGTATTCACCACCCAATCAGTCTCGGTGTCAGCACGGAGTCACCACCCAATCAGTCCCGGTGTCAGCACGTAGTCACCACCCAATCAGTCCGGTGTCAGCTCGGAGTCACCACCCAATCAGTCCCGGTGTCACCACGTAGTCACCACCCAATCAGTCCGGTGTCAGCACGTAGTCACCACCCAATCAGTCCCAGTGTCCGCACGGAGCCACCACCCAATCAGTCCCGGTGTCAGCACGTAGTCACCACCCAATCAGTCCCGGTGTCGGCACGGAGTCACCACCCAATCAGTCCCGGTGTCAGCACGGAGTCACCACCCAATCAGTCCCGGTGTCGGCACGGAGTCACCACCCAATCAGTCCCGGTGTCAGCACGGAGTCACCACCCAATCAGTCCCGGTGTCAGCACGTAGTCACCACCCAATTAGTCCCGGTGTCGGCACGGAGTCACCACCCAATCAGTCCCGGTGTCAGCACGGAGTCACCACCCAATCAGTCCCGGTGTCGGCACGGAGTCACCACCCAATCAGTCCCGGTGTCAGCACGGAGTCACCACCCAATCAGTCCCGGTGTCAGCACGTAGTCACCACCCAATCAGTCCCGGTGTCGGCACGGAGTCACCACCCAATCAGTCCCGGTGTCAGCACGGAGTCACCACCCAATCAGTCCCGGTGTCAGCACCGAGTCACCACCCAATCAGTCCCGGTGTCAGCACGGATTCACCACCCAATCAGTCCGGTGTCAGCACGTAGTCACCACCCAATCAGTCCCGGTGTCAGCACGGAGTCACCACCCAATCAGTCCCGGTGTCAGCACGGAGTCACCACCCAATCAGTCCGGTGTCAGCACGTAGTCACCACCCAATCAGTCCCGGTGTCAGCACGGAGTCACCACCCAATCAGTCCCGGTGTCAGCACGGAGTCACCACCCAATCAGTCCGGTGTCAGCACGTAGTCACCACCCAATCAGTCCCGGTGTCAGCACGGAGTCACCACCCAATCAGTCCCGGTGTCAGCACGTAGTCACCACCCAATCAGTCCGGTGTCAGCACGGAGTCACCACCCAATCAGTCCGGTGTCAGCATCGAGTCACCACCCAATTAGTCCCGGTGTCAGCACGTAGTCACCACCCAATCAGTCCCGGTGTCAGCACGTAGTCACCACCCAATCAGTCCCGGTGTCAGCACATAGTCACCACCCAATCAGTCCCGGTGTCAGCACGGAGTCACCACCCAATCAGTCCGGTGTCAGCACGTAGTCACCACCCAATCAGTCCCGGTTTCAGCACGTAGTCACCACCCAATCAGTCCCGGTGTCAGCACGTAGTCACCACCCAATCAGTCCCGGTGTCAGCACGTAGTCACCACCCAATCAGTCCCGGTGTCAGCACGTAGTCACCACCCAATCAGTCCGGTGCCAGCACGTAGTCACCACCCAATCAGTCCGGTGTCAGCACAGAGTCACCACCCAATCAGTCCCGGTGTCAGCACATAGTCACCACCCAATCAGTCCCGGTGTCAGCACGTAGTCACCACCCAATCAGTCCCGGTGTCAGCACGGAGTCACCACCCAATCAGTCCGGTGTCAGCACGTAGTCACCACCCAATCAGTCCGGTGTCAGCACATAGTCACCACCCAATCAGTCCCGGTGTCAGCACGGAGTCACCACCCAATCAGTCCGGTGTCAGCACGTAGTCACCACCCAATCAGTCCCGGTGTCAGCACGTAGTCACCACCCAATCAGTCCGGTGTCAGCACGGAGTCACTACCCAATCAGTCCCGGTGTCAGCACGTAGTCACCACCCAATCAGTCCCGGTGTCGGCACGTAGTCACCACCCAATCAGTCCCGGTGTCAGCACATAGTCACCACCCAATCAGTCCCGGTGTCAGCACATAGTCACCACCCAATCAGTCCCGGTGTCAGCACGTAGTCACCACTCAATCAGTCCCGGTGTCAGCACATAGTCACCACCCAATCAGTCCCGGTGTCAGCACGGAGTCACCACCCAATCAGTCCCGGTGTCAGCACGTAGTCACCACCCAATCAGTCCGGTGTCAGCACGGAGTCACCACCCAATCAGTCCCGGTGTCAGCACGTAGTCACCACCCAATCAGTCCCGGTGTCAGCACGTAGTCACCACCCAATCAGTCCCGGGGTCAGCACGTAGTCACCACCCAATCAGTCCCGGTGTCAGCACGTAGTCACCACCCAATCAGTCCCGTGTCAGCATGGATTCACCACCCAATCAGTCCCGGTGTCAGCACGTAGGCACCACCCAATCAGTCTCGGTGTCAGCACGGAGTCACCACCCAATCAGTCCCGGTGTCAGCACGTAGTCACCACCTAATCAGTCCCGGTGTCAGCACGTAGTCACCACCCAATCAGTCCCGGTGTCAGCACGTAGTCACCACCCAATCAGTCCCGGTGTCAGCACGTAGTCACCACCCAATCAGTCCGGTGTCAGCACGGAGTTTCATGACACGGAGCATTCCGCCACAGGTGTGTATTAACAGTGATGTTATGGAGCAGAGTAGGCAGGCAATCACATTAAAATACTCCCAGAGACAGCTAAATGCATCAATTGTCCCTTCATATATAATTATTCTTTATATGGAACAAAATGAGTGATTTGACCATACACATGGGATTTAGGTACAAGTTGAATAACAAAGTATCTTTAAAATAATATAAAAATGTGGAATTGAATATCACAATGGAGAAATTTAATGATCAACCAATGTAGCATTAGTATTTCAGGTTTAGAAAGGTCTTTCAGCAGCAATTATAAACCAAGTTATACCTCATTCAAGGGTTTTTGACAGAGACACTAATAGTGTGCAAGGATAAGGCAAGTACTATTCCAGCACAAACAGAATGATCATTGATGCTGAAGGCTTTCGGGCTGTTTTGGGACAGTAAAGTGAAGTCACCAAAGTGCCAAATGACCATAGGCTGCTTTCCCCTTTGAGGGGGAGAGCTGACTGGTGGTGATTTAACCTGAGGATCACCACACCTCAGGCGAGGGGCAAGGCTGAGAAGGGGGTGCCTTCATGAATAACCAGAGCTTGTACGGATATTGTACCCGCGCTGTTGGCCTCGCTCTGCATCATGAACCAGCTGTTCAGCTAACTGAGCCAAACCAGCCCCCATGTATCCACTAGGCCCAACCTAAACTGCCATTGGTATGACGTTAGGCCTGCCAGGCAGTTTCTCCACCCCCCCCCCCCCCCCCCCCCCCCCCCCGCCTCTCGATGTACAGGGGATAGATCTATAACAGGGGATAGGCTGGATTTTTGCTGAGTTGGGGAGAGCCCATGAACCTTTAAATTGGTGGCAAGGTCCATATTCCGGGATTCCTGACCACATTCTCAACAACCAACATTTTCACCACTGAGGGCTGGTGCAGGTCACAAACCCACACCCTGCACTCTCAGCCTAGCCAGTTCCAATACAGGGATAGGCATCTCCTAGCCCTGTGCAATTTTCATGGAATTGGGGTATGCAGCACGGGGTACATGGGACAGGGTTGATTATAGTCCTCGTGTGGCTCGAGGCGTATGCACTCCCTCGTTAACTATGGGGCGGGGACTGTTGTGTGTATTTGGTCAGGCTGATTAAAACAGGCCTTTAGAGAGAAAGGATCAGTGAAGCCTAACCGGGTCCTGTATGTATATACGTTTCTGTTGTGAATAAAGCAGTACTTTATTTTTACTTGGCTGGCTCCATTGCCTTTACTAAAATAGAACCTTTCCGGATGGGTGAATATGTGTAAATATCATGCAATCTTGTGTTCTTGTTAAAGAAGCTGATTTACACTTCTGATCAATTGCAAGGTCAAGTGAAGGTTTTTCCCCTTTCACTATTCTTACTCCATTTGTACTCCAAAGATGTCATACAGTACTTCAGATTTTCCCACATTGCCACAGAATTACGCAGTGCAGAAGAGGCCCTTCGGCCTATTAAGTCTGCACCGACACGTGAAAAACACCTGACCTACCTACCTAATCTCAGTTATCGGTACTTGGCCCATAGCCTTGAATGCTAAGGTGTGCCAATTGCTCATCCAGCTACTTTTTAGTGGACGTGAGGCAACCCGCCTCTGTCACCTTCCCAGGCAGTCCATTCCAGACCGCTGCCACCCTCTGAGTTAAAAAGGTTTCCCTCACATCCCCCCTAAAACTTCTGCCCTCACCTTGAACTTGTGTCCCCGCATGACTGACCTTTCAACTAAGGGAAACAGCTGCTCCCTATCCAGCCTGTCCATGCCCCTCTTAACCTTGTAAACCTTGATCAGGTCGCCCCTCAGTCTTCTCTGCTCCAACCAGAACAACCCAAGCCTACCCAACCTCTCTTCATAACTTAAACATTCCATCCCAGCCAACATTTAGTTCATTGAATTGTCACCTAGTTCTTTCTCCAGGTAGCCTATATCCTCCAGCAGTCTTTCATAATTCTCATTGCAGTTTCGACACTCTGTCAATAAGCTTTCATTAGTCAGAACGTAACACAACCACAGAATTTCCCACCCTTATTTCATGTTTTGAGAGAGATGCAGCCAGTTAAATAATTGACACATGACATTTTCAAGGAGGGTGGGAATTAGGAGTGCATAGTTAAGGAACAGCATGTGAAATATATTTGACTTGCTTTCACACATGCAGCACATAAAAAAAAAGAAATAGCAGACACGTGGAAAGTAAACCGACAGTCAAGGAGAGAACAGTCAGTTAACTTTGCAGATCCGTACCACTCTGTAGAGATGTACGAACTCGAAACATTGAATGTTGCTCCACAGATGCCGACAGACCTGCTGCGTATTTCCAATGTCCGCCGGATTTGTTTTCGCATTTTGCTTTTTAACCATATTGTTTGTCCTTTATTCTTCAAATCAAAGCTAATCCTGCTTAATTGGCAGTTCTAACTATGGCATAAACTTGTAAATTGTAACATGAAAGAAATCGACACTAAATGGTGTAATGACCCACTACAAATCTCTCTTCAAATACAGTCCTGTTTAATTTATTTCCATTGTCCTTTGGTCAGTGTAATACATCACATCCTGAATCAATAAAATAAACAAAATAGTTCTGATCATCTCCTAAATAACTCAGAATCCATTTAAGAATTTATAATTGTACAGCTGATTTGGCGTATAAATAAATTCCTGCTTTGTTTTTTCAAATTGCATACTAGTCATTGATTCCTATATTGATTCCTATCTGTGCACAAACTGTTGTGAAATTTTGGGACCATTTCCCTGATCAACTTATTTGAAGAGAGGCAAAGAAGTGCCTAGCTAAAAATATATGTACTACAGCACAATTGCTTCACTCCTTCGTTATGTAAGATCTCACTGTGCCTTTAGTGATATTGTCAGCTTTTACACTTCATGCGCCAGCAGCAATATTAATGTACGTGGCTTTTCTTTTCAACCCCACCACTAATTTTGTGACAAAGAATGCAACAATTTCTTTTTAAGCTGGACTGCACAAAAATAATAGGGTACCTCAGCAACTTAATTGAATTTCAGCATCATCAAATTACAAAAGCTTTTCTAGTGGAGTTAGAACAGCTTAAACATAAACCATGCTTGCATTTACATATAAGCTCTGTGATCAGTGGCATGCACAGATCTGAAGACGGAGGTCAACCTGCATCACTGTCCATTTTGGAGGGAATTTCACTTGATTCTTGTCAGCTGAAACTCAGAAGCATGTATCAGCGCGTTTGTTTCCTCAGGGAAAGCAATTGATTTTCTAATGAGTGAGCACTGGCTTTTGATGTAAGGCATGGGGTATATGTTACCTGTGATATGTGGTCAGTAAGTCTCTCAAAGTATGATGAAAAACTGAAGTGCTACGAAAAGTACTGAACACCACAAAGTGCAAATTAATTTTTTAAAAATTGGTTTACATAAATAGCAGAATCACTGCTGGATTGTTTTTTTTCATGTACTTAACACGCGCATTTCCAAGTACAGCTTCTAAAAAGAGCATAGCTCAGAATATTATAAATAAGTTACAATATTTATTCAAGTCCACACTGCTTTTGAGTCTGAGTTAATTCTTGATATGTGCTGCATTCACATTACAGATCATTACACGTGACATTATGGAGTACTCACGGACAAACCTAGCTCAGTTCATTTGAAGTGACCTTCTTGTATTCGTTTTGTAGTAAGGTTGAAAGTGAGCCAAACCACTGTCTGGAAATGAGATACTGAAATAAAAAACAATGCCAAGAAATCAGGTAAGGCTCATCTTACAATGAAAAAAAATGTAATATGGTAGCTATGGGGCGGGATTCTCCCGCACTTGGCGCGATGGCCCAACGCCGGAGCCAAGAATGGCGCGAACCACTCCGGCATCGGGCCACCCAGAAGTTGCGGAATCCTCCGCACGTCCGGGGGCTAGGCCGGCGCCGGAGGAGTTGGCGGCGCACCAACTGGCGCATGCGCAGAACCGTCGGCGTGGTCCTGCGCATGCGCAGGGGAGTACTTCTCCGCATCGGCCATGGCGGAGCCTGACAGAGGCCGGCGCATGGGTAAAGAGTGCCCCCATGGCACAGGCCCGCCCGCAGATCGGTGGGCCCCAATCGCGGGCCAAGCCACCGGGGCCCCCCCCCCCCTGAGGCCGGATCCCCCCGCGCCTCCCCCCCCCCCCCGAGGACCCCGCTAGACGGCCGACAAGCCAGGTCCCACCGTGATGGACCATGTCCATTTCACGCCGGCGGGACTGGCCTAAAACGGGTGGCAGCTCGGACCATCGGGGCCCGGAGAATTGCCAATGGGGGGGCCACTGCCAACAGCCCCCGACCGGCGCGGCGTGATCCCCGCCCCTGCCCGAAAACCGGCAGCGGAGATGTCGGCAGCTGGCGGCGGGGCGGGAATCACGCTGCCCCCCGGCGATTCTCTGACCCGGCGGGGGTCGGCGAATCCCACCCATGGTGCCTGTTCATGAATCAGCATGGATAGAATTATATAATGAAACATTATCTATTTAAACAGGCGCTATAGTCGACCAACAGTTAATATAACTATGGCAGGTCATTCCGAGGCTCTTATTCTGAATTACTGCACCAGAAACACATGACTCTGTCTCCCATTCTAACTGTAGCAATCACAAAGCATCAGGTATGGATCACACACACACATTTACAAAATTGGCAACACATGGACAAGGCCGTTTTTCCCATTGCTGCGGTATCACTAGTGCCACTTTCGAACACGCATCATTGTACCTCTCCTCAGTCTGATAAGAAACCAATGAATCCAATTAGGAGAATCCACAAGGTTAAAACCTCCTGGGTTCACTGCTTCATTGCAAACAGGTGCAACAACCTGTCTCTCAGCAAAGTAAGCTGCTGCATGTGTCTATATTCAAGAATTGACAACAGACTTATATTGCCTCTGGTGGCATAAATTCCCAGCAAACCAGTGACAATCATTCTTGCTGGCATTGTTGATCTGATGCTGATGCTGCCTTCAAACCTCATAGAGGCCAAGGCTGCATTCTTATACTTAGGTCTCCATGTTCCCTCTAGGCCGAAATCCTCCACTCTCGTTTGCGGCTGGGATTTTCTGTGTTGTTTTTTTCCGGATTGGACCTGGGGGGGTGGCGGGGGGCAGCGGGGTGTCAGGAAGGAAAGGAGAGGAGGGGTTGGGGATGCTGTGGGAGATCCGCTGGTTGTGTGTTTGCGGGGTGTCTCGTCTGAGGTTTGGTCTGGGTGTTTAAATCGTTACTCTGGAGTTAGAGGTGATTTTCTTTTTGTCCTCTAACTCTTTCAGAGTAACTATCCGGGTAAAAGTGGCAGAACCATCCAAATTTACCGATTTAAATCGCTTCTGTCGAATCACTCCCAGTCCAGCACAATTGTCCAGGGGAAGTGAACACTCCTGGACAATTGCGGTGTAAACTCTTACGTGGGAACTTTCTGTAGAGATTCTGCAACGCATTACTGTGGTACCCCCATCCCCCCCCACCGAATGCGACACCGGGGAACGTATGGGGCCTTGTAATTTTTTTAATCGGTAAAGATTTGAGCTATGCTAATTTGCAAGCTGTGTATATGTTAATATCAGCTATGTCTTTCTAGCCACGGTCTATTCTGCAATTTGACAGATCAGGGGCTGGATTCTCTGGTCGCTGATGCCGAAATCACTTTCGCTGATCGGCCGGAGAATCAAAGTTCCCGACCAAATCGGAAGTGGCGCCTCTTTCCCGATGCTCCGCCCCCTCCAAAGCGGCGAACTCAGAGAGTACGGCGGGCGACGTATCGACGGCCTGACATTGCCTGAGGCCCGCCCCCCCCAATGGTCCACCCCCGACCGGCCGAGTTCCCGACGGCGTCGGTCGGGTGTGGTCTCATCCTTCGGGAACTCAGCATGGCGGCTGCGGACTCAGTCCAGTGCCGCCACAGTCGGGGGAGGGCCGATCCGCGAACAGGGGGGACTTTATCTGGGACTGGTGGCACTGTGGGGGGCTGGTCCGGGGCACGTGAGCCAGCCAAAGGGGGGGCTATTTCGCGGGCTGGGTCCCCGAGCAGCCGGTGCCATGTAGCACGGCACGGCCATTGCAAGCCACTGCCGTGTGCATGCACGCCCACGGACCCGGCAATTTTCCGGGGCAGCTAGAGCCCGATGTTAGCCCCTGGACAAACGGAAGATGCTGTTTTACGCCATTTTTACTGTCGTAAAACGGCACCATTCACGCTCCGGAGTGGGGGACATAGCCTCAAAATCGGGGAATCCAGCCCAGGACTGTGTGAACAATCCCAAACTTTAGTGCTTCATATTTCAACACTGTGCTCAGAAGAATTATAATTCCCGTCGATGGAGAAACATATTTTGTTCTTCATGGCCACAAATTATAAGAGAATTATGACTGTTGATAAATGTTCTAACTTACCACAATTAAATATTCACATATCCAGTCAGCTAGTCTTTTTGAAAGGAGAATACTTGTTAGTCGTACGTGAAATGCTGCAGCTTTTCAGCAGCATCAGATGTATTTTTGGACATGTTACCTTTTTCAATAATTCAAAACCGCATTTATTATCTGTCTAGTTCAGAGCATGTTGGAGGGCACCGTGCTCCGACGGAGAAGAAACCGACTTAGTTAAACAGGAAACAGGGGAAATGAACCGGAGCAGCATCCTGTCTACACAATGAAGAATGTTGCTTCGCTTAGGTCAGTTCTAAATTATTACCTAAAACCTCTTTCAGTTTTGCTGATAATATACACCCTTCTGTAACATAGGTTGCTTAAAATCTCGATGGAACATAATGCAAAATAATTATTTCTATCTTTGTGATAATATTGACTCTATTACTGTATTTACATATGCCTTTATTGCTTATTAACTTAGGTTACTATATAAATGTTGATATGTGACAGATCCTGCCAGATGCAAAGCAAATCTCTACAAGAACTGAGCTTTACATAAAGTTCTATTGTGTCCATCTTGTCTGACCCAGGAAGATTTATCCGAGCATAACACACAAGCATATGAATCAAAGGAAAAAATGCAGATGGACTATTCTGATAATCACTTGCACTCATCATATACATAGAACATACATACAGTGCAGAAGGAGGCCATTCAGCCCATCGAGTCTGCACCGACCCACTTAAGCCCTCACTTCCACCCTCCCCCATAACCCAATCACCCCTCCTAACCTTTTTTAGTCACTAAAGGCAAGTTATCATGGCCAATCCATCTAACCTGCACGTCTTTGGACTGTGGGAGGAAACCGGAGCACCCGGAGGAAACCCACGCAGACATGGGGAGAACGTGCAGACTCCGCACAGACAGTGACCCAGTGGGGAATCGAACCTGGGACCCTGGCGCTGTGAAGCCACAGTGCTAATCACTTGTGCTACCATGTTGCCCACAATGACATTAACCCTTTACACTAACCCAGTACTGGCACAAAAGAAATTTTATATTTCAATGAAGTTCAAAAATAATAGGTTTTGGTTTATATTTTTTGTGTTTAATCAATTAATGTCATTATTTATTTATTTTTCGTAGCTAACTAATTGGCTTAATTTTGCATTTAGTCCTTGGTTGTATCCACTTCAGACCAATCGAGTGTAATCATTACAGCAGCATTTAACTAAAAGGGCTACATTTACATTAGAAAGCACTGAATGATCATCTGCTTTCAGAGCCAATAGTCTTTGCAGTATCCAGTGCCTTCAGTCGTTCCTTGACATCAAGTAGAGTGAAACAAATTGACTGAAGACTGGGAACTATGATGGTGGGGACCTCAGGAGGAGGTTGAGGTGGACTACCCAATGCAACTTTTACCAGAAGGTGGTTGCAGGTACTTCAGACTTGATATTTATCACCAACATGATGGCTTCCCCCATCACTGAAGATGATAATACATTTGGAACCTCCTCCTGGTACCCCACCAGCCTCCAAATTCAAAGTATCATCCGTAGATAGTTCCACCAACTTCAGCATGATGCCACCTGTTATGGGTCAGGGACTAGAAAACTCCAAAGTATATCATGGAGTTCACCTGATCTACAAATGTTTATTAATTTTGGTTACGGGGAGCACAAGGGCCTTCAGGTGTTATTCAACAGAGGCCTAAAGCAGTTTTAATCAAAAACAAAGGCGGGATTCTCCGAGCCTCTGAGACGAAATCGTGCTTGGCGCGGGGGCGGAGAATGGGGCTTCAGATCTGCGATCAGGTCCGAGGGCGGGACACAATTCTCCGGCAACCGGAGAATCGGCGGCAGTCGTGCGCGCGTGGTCGATGCGGCGCCGGTCGGGGGCCGTTGAAAGAGGTCCCTGCGGCGATTCTCCACGGTTGACCAGCTGAGATCCCGCCAGCGTGGTTCTAACATGGTTCCACCCGGCGGGAGCTCGGCGTTACAGCTGCGGTGGCCGTCCTGGTGGGGTGCGGGGGCATCAATCTCCGGAGGGGACCTCCACGACGGCCAGGCCCGTGATCGGGGGCCACCGATCGGTGGGCGCACGCGATCTTGGGCGCCTACCTTCTTCCGCGCCGGCCCCCTGTGTGGCTCTGCCAAGTTGCGCGGTGCCAGCGTGGAAGCGGCCGGCGCGCAGATGCGCGGACCCACGGCCGGCAGTGCAGGTCCACGTACGGCAGCTGGAGCAGCATGGAGCACTCCAGCACCATGCTGGCCTCCTGTGGGCCGCGGAATCGCTGGGCCAAGAGGCCCGTTGACGCCGGGGTGAAACACTCCGGTGTTTACGTCAGCGTCAACACTTAGCCGCGTTTTTGGAGAATCCCGGACAAAGTTTATTCTATGAATTTAGCTAACATTTTTATAAACACACATATTAGGCATTTTTATCAACTACAAACATAACCCCACACAGCTACAGTACTCTATATATAACCCTTAATAAATTTCCCCCTTAAACTGTTCCAGTTTAAGAACAAGATCCCATAAACCAGAAAACCCTTTTCAAAGGTGTGGCCCAGCACATAGCACTCAAGTCCTGGTTTATAATCATAGAATTTACTGTGCAGAAGGAGGCCATTTGGCCCATCGAGTCTGCACCGGCTCTTAGAAAGAGCACCCCACCCAAGGTCCACACCTCCACCCTATCCCCATAACCCAGTAACCCCACCCAACACTATGGGCAATTTTGGACACTATGGGCAATTTTAGCATGGCCAATCCACCTAACCCACACATCTTTGGACTGTGGGAGGAAACCGGAGCACCCGGAGGAAACCCACGCACACACGGGGAGAATGTGCAGACTCCGCACAGACAGTGACTCAAGCCGGGAATCGGACCTGGGACGCTGGAGCTGTGAAGTAATTGTGCTATCCACAATGCTACCGTGCTGCCCATGTTTTAGATGCTCTTGTGTCCTTTCCACAAACAGCAGGTTTGAATTCCTTCCAGAAAACAATTATTTCTCTTCAAGTTATCAAGTAATCTGGAACAGCTTTTAAAATGCAGAGAGAGACAAGACAAGCCTTCTGTCTGAGTCAAGCAGCCAAATGTGAAAACGAAAGCAAAAAACTCAGAGCCACAAAACAGCCCCAAACCAAAGGGAAAGTAAAACTCAGAGCCAAAGCCCAGCTCCCCCCACACAGTGACATCACTGAAGTCATGTGATAAGACAAAATATTTCTTAAAGGGACACTCCCATGACACACACCAAACACATATTCCCCTCACTCCCTCATTCAGCATTCCACAGGGACCATTCCCTCTGGGATACCCTGGTCCACTCATCCATCTCACCCTCTTCCCTCAGCATCTTCCCATTCAATTGCAGAAGGTGCAACACTTGCCCCTTTACCTCCTCCCTGCTCACCATCCAAGGGCCTAAACACTCTTTTCAGGTGAGGCAGTGCTTCATACGCACCTCGTTCAATCATGTCTATTCCATTCACTGCTCCCAATGTGGTCTACTCTACATCAGGGAGGCTAAACACAGGTTGGGTGATCGCTTCGTAGAACACCTTTGGTCCGCCCGCAAGCAGGACCCAGACCTTCCTGTCGATTGCCATTTCTACTCACCGTCCTGCTCTCTTGTCCATGTGTCCTTTGTCGGGCTGCTGCAAAGTGAAGCCCAGCGCAAACTGGAGGAACAGCACCTCATCTTCTGATTAGATATACCTAGCATGCCTGCAGACTCCTCATTGGTTCTGTGGATTGAGGGTAATAGTAGAGTGAAGGATATACTGGGCCATGAGATTACAGTCAGATTGTGGTTGAATACAATTCTGCTGCTTCTGCTGGCTCATAGTGCCTCATGATGTCCAGTTTTGAGTTGACAGATCTGGTCGCACAAAGGTGGAGCTGAGTGCAACAAGACTGAGTGCTTAAATTTAAGAACTTGGTAAGTGAGAGAATTCAGTGCAGTGAGGGAAGAGGTGCTGCCTGGCATTGTACAAAAAAGGAGTGGTCGAAGAGAGTGAGCTGGAGTCAGTGAGACCCAAGAGCTGAATCCTGGAAGCATTTGATAGGTCTGCAGGTAAGCGATTTGTGTGTTTTGAATCATCGTTTCACTCTAAATGGGGACTGTAGTTTAAAACGGTACTGGGGAGATATAAGTATTAATTTAAACTTGTTAAACTCCACAATATAAATACATGTAATGTTTGAGTGATGTTCTAAACTCGAAACTTAATCAGTTAAATAAAAATAAAATAAAAATGGCAGGGCAGGTGATGTGTTGCACCTGTAGCATGTGGGAGCTGGTGGATACCTTTGTGATCGCCTGTAACCACATCTAAAGTAAATATTTGCAGCTCGAGGGAACTTCAGTTCAAAGTTGATGCACTGAATTGCAAACTTTGGGCCCAGAATACGTGATGGAGGGAGAGAATTACCTGGACACTTTGCTCCATAAAGCAGCCACACTCCTTTGTTAGGTACCTCAGATTTTGTCCATGGTCAGGGACAGGAGGGTTTGACTGTAAGGTAGGCAGGTATAGGGATCCAGAAGGTAGCAACGGAGGAACCTCAGCCCTTGCAGTTGTCCAAAAAGTTTGATGTTCTTGCAGCTTGTGTGGGCATGAGCAGGGAGAATGAGCAAACTGACCACAGTACCCATCCTGCAGAGATTACATACAGATTGTAGTTGAATACAATTCTGCTGCTTCTGCTGGGGGAACCAGAACTAATGTAGTTGTTATAGAGGGCAGTATAGCTAAGGGGAATATATACAGTTCTCTTCAGCAGGGTGTGAGTCCCAAAGGCTGCGTTGCCTGCCATGGTGCCAGGGTTAAGGTGTTTCTCCTCAGGGATGGAGAGGAACTTAGAGTGGAAGGGTTGGGATCCCATTGTCATGGTCCACATGGGTACTAAAGACATAGGTTGAATGGAGAAAGAGGTTCTGCTGAAGGAGTATGAGCAGCTAGAGACTACATTAAAGAGCAGATCCACAAAGGAAATAATCTCTGGTCTACTACCTGAGCCATGAGCAAATTGGCGTAAGGTAAATAAGATCAGGGCATTGAATGCGTGGTTCAAATATTGATGTGGGAGAAATAGGTTTTGATTTATGGGACACAGGTACTGTGGTACTGGGGAAAGAGAGAGCTATATCATTGGTATGGCCTTCGCCTGAATTGCACTGGGACCAGTGTACTGGCAAATTGTATAACTAGAGTTTTAAACTAAATAGTTGGGTGGGGGAGGGCGCGTTCACTGTGATGGAAGATTTGGAAAGCTAAAGAGAAAGGACAAGTCAATAGTGCAGGGTAATGATGTGGTTAATGAAAACTAGAGAGTGCGAGGGAGAGATAGAGCATACACAAATAAGAGTGCACCAACAGATAAGGTCAGAATAGGAAAATGGTAAAAAGACAGAATTAAAGGGTTCTATCTGAATGCACACAGCATTTGTAACAAGATGGATGAATCGATGGCACAAATGTAAATAAATGATTATGATATGATAGCCATTAAAGAGACATGGTTGCAAAGTGACCATGTCTGAGACCTGAATATACAAGGGTATTTGCCATTTTGTAAGGACAGGAAGAATGAACAAGGAGATGGGGTAGGTTTGTTAATAAAGGGATAAGATCAGTACAGTAGTGAGAAATTCTCTTTGGATGGAGGATCAAAATGTAGAATCAATTTGAGTGGAGATAAGAAAAAGGAAAGAAGTCACAGACAGGCGTGGTTTATGGATCTCTTAACAATAGTTGCACTCCAAGATTACATATAAATCAAGAAATAATGGGGAATTATAAGAAAGGCCCTGCAATAATTATGGGAGAGTTTAATCTTCATATAGATCGGACAAATCAAATTTGCAAAGGTAGTCTGGAGGATGAGTTGATAGCGTGAATTTGGGACAGTTTCAGAGAACAATACATTCTGCAACCACAAAACAAAAAAGAAGTAAGAACAATGCAGCACAGGAACAGGCCGTTCGGCCCTTCAAGCCTGCACCGACCATGGTACCTGCCAAAACTAAAACCGTATGCACTTAAGGAGTCCGTCACGTATCTTTCCATTCCCACCCTATTCATATATAACCAGCCAGGGAACAGGCAATGTTTGGCCTTGTAATGCGTAATGAGATAGGATTAATGACCTCATCGTAAAGGATCCTCTTGTTAAGAGTGATCATAATATGATGGAATTTCATTTTCAATTTGTGGGTGAGAAATTTGGGACTGAAATCAGTGTCATAAACCTGCATTAAGACAATTGCAGGGGGTTGAATACAGAGGTGGGGAAATGGACTGGGAAAACAGTTTAAAAGGTAAAATAGCTGTGGCAGACATCTGAACAAAGATTGAGAAAGAAAGACTCAATAAGAATGATGCAACATCCGTGGCTAACTAGTAAAGTTAGGAATGGGTTGAAATTGAAAGAAAAAGAGATGCAGGTTAGGTGGATGGGCCATGTTAAATTGCCCCTTAATGTCGACAGTTGTGCATGTTAGGTGGGGTTACGGGGATAGGGCAGGGGAGTCGGCCTAGGTAGGGTACACTTTCTGAGGGTTGGTGTAGAATCGCCGGCCCAAATGGTCTGCACTGTAGGAATTGTATGGTTCTAAAATATGTACAATGGTGCAAAGGTTAGAGGTAGGCCAGGAGATTGGGAAAACGTGTGAAACCAGCAACGGATGGCTGAAAAAAGAAGAAAAAAATTAGAGTGTGAGAGAAAATTAGCAATAAATGTAAAAAAAGACAGCAAACGATTCTACAAGTATATAGATACATAGAAGATAGGAGCCGGAGGAGGCCTATTGGCCCTTCGAGCCTGCTCCGCCATTCATCACGATCATGGCTGATCATCCAACTCAATAGCCTAATCCTACTTTCTCCCCATAGACTTTGATCCCATTCTCCCAAGTGCTATATCTAGCCGTCTCTTGAATGCATTCAATATTTTAGCATCAACTACTTCCTGTGGTAATGAATTCCACAGGCTCACCACTCTTTGTGTGAAGAAATGTCTCCTCATCTCTGTCCGAAATGATTTACCCTCAATCCTCAGACTGTGACCCCTGGGGCGGGATTCTCCGCAATCGGCGCGATGTCCGCGTACCGGCGCCAAAAATGGCACGAATTAGTCCGGCATCGCGCCGCCCCAAAGGTGCAGAATTCTCCGCATCTTGAGGGGCCGAGCCCTCACCTTGAGGGGCTAGGCCTGCGCCGGACTGATTTCCGCCCCGCCAGCTGGCAGGAAAGGCCTTTGGTGCCCCGCCAGCTGGCGCGGAAATTATTTTGCCGTGCGGCGCATGAGCAGGAGCGTCAGCGGCCGCTCACGGCACCCTGTGCATGCGCAGTGGAGGGGGTCTCTTCCGCCTCCGCCATAGTGGAGACCATGGCGAAGGCGGAAGGAAAAGAGTGCCCCCACGGCACAGGCCCGCCCGCGGATCGGTGGGCCCCGATCACGGGCCAGGCCACCGTGGGGGCATCCCCCAGGGCCAGATCATCCCGCGCCCCCCCCCCCAGGACACCGGAGCCCGCCCGCGCCGCCTTGTCCTGCCGGTAAGAGAGGTGGTTTGATTCTCGCCGGCGGGACAGGCATTCCAGCAGCGGGACTTCGGCCCATCGCGGGCCGGAGAATTGCCGGGGGTGGGGGCCCGCCAACCGGCGCGGCGCGATTCCCACCCCCGCCGAATATCCGGAGAATTCGGCAACTGGCGGGGGCGGGATTCACGCCAGCCCCCGGCGATTCTCCGACCCGGCGGGGGGTCGGAGAATCCCGCCCCTGGTTCTGGACACATTCATCATTGGTAACGTCGTCCCTGCATCTACCCTGTCTCTTTGCATTAGAATTTTATAAGTCTCTATGAGATTCCCCCCTCATTCTTCTGAACTCCAGCGAGAACAATCCCAACCTAGTCAATCTCTCCTCATATGAAAAGGAGGAGAGTAACAAAAGTGAGTGTTAGTCTCTTTATGGATGAAACTAATAATGAGAAACAAAGAAATAGCAGAGCCTTTGAACAAATATTTTGTATCTGCCTCCCAAGTAGAAGACACAAAAAACAACCGAAGAAAAACAAGGGGTAAAGAGCAGGGCAGAACTTAAAACAATCATGATCACTAGAGAAAATGTATTCGGAAATCTAATGGGGTTAAAGGCTGAAAGATCCATGGACCTGCTGCCTGCGTCTTCGAGTCTTAAAGGAAATGACTGCAGAGATAGGTGAATTAGTTGTAATCTTCCAAAACTCCCTAGAGGTCCCAGCTGTTTGAAAAACTGCAAATGATACCTATTATTCAAGAAAAGAGGGATGCAGTAAGTAGGAAACCATAGGCCGGTTTGTCTTTTTTTTTCTTTATTGTTTCATGGGATGAGGGCATTGTTGTCAAAGGCAACATTTGTCACCCAACCCCAATTGCCTTTGAACGGAGTCAATCACATTGCTGTGTGTCTGGAATGTGTAACGACTGAGATTGGAGGATAGCGCAGTTTATCTAGCCCCACTACTCAGCAGGTCGCACCATTAGTTTAAAATTTTAATTCACTCAATAAATTGGTTAATTATTTAGCTTCACTACTGTTAGACCCAGAATAAAACACTTCAACCACGCTTCTTTCAATAAACTTGAATAATTGATTTATTATAAAACAAAAATTGTAACCTGTGCGCTTTATAACATAAAGGATAAAGTTCACAGGGTTTTGACAATGTTGATCTGGAGCTCCTCATGTGAAGAAGAGTCGCTGGTCCCAGTGTCTATCAGGAGGTTCTCATCACTGGAGCTTTGATGTGGAGGAGAAGAGAAAGCTGGATCAATTCTTCTTCTCTCAACTTTGCAGCTTTCCAAATGCAGCTAAGTAGTACTCCGAGATGAGGATTCTCTGGCTGCAGTTTGATGACCACGCATGGAATTTCAGGCAAGGTAAGGAGAGAGTGAGTTAGTGTAGCCTCCCTTCTCAGCTCATTCCCCAAAACTGAGCTAAAAACCAACAGGTTCAAATCTTAAAGCTGCTCTGTTACGAGATTTCCAGTAAATCACCAGTCCTTTGCTTTCAAACCAGATTTTTCCTCCATCAGTTAAAATTGTTGTCGTTCAAACAAACAAACAGCTCCCCCCTCACCCTTTGCAAGAAAAGGCATTCTTGTTAACAGTCCAAGATGAACTCATGGGGTGGGATTCTCCGTCCCGCCGCACCCGCTTTCTGGTGTGGCGCGTCCCCACTGGAAACGGGATTCTCCATCGCACAAGCCGGCCAATGATGTTCCCCAGTGTGGGCACCCCCACGGCATCGGGAAATCCGGGGGCATGAGTGTGCTGATGGCAAAACTGAGGATCAAGCCGACGGAGAATCCAGTCCAAGGTGTCCAATTAATACTGCGTGAAATTCTCCATTTGGGAGACTACAAGTGCTGACGCTGGGACTGAATTGTATACGATTCACGTTCCCATTGGGGGCACTACTTCTGGAGCAATTCAGGAAATGCTAATGGGCCAGTACTCTGCTGGCGTGAATTCCGAGCAATTCCCGGCCCACTGGGCATTCTAACCACCGAGACCGGAGTTAGTGGCAAAGAACCTGGCAGCTGGAGCTGTTTTTGAGGGCTCCACTTACCACACTCACTGCAGCCACCAAGGTGGCTCAGAGAAGACCTGCCCCCCTGAAATCGGGAGTCCGTGGTGGACCGCGCTCCATGCCTCTTCCCCAGCCTGCACCCCTGAACACTGCCTGGGATGTGGTGGCAGAGGCAGCCAGTACAGCTCGTCGCACCAGAATGACACAGCTGGAGATCCGGAGCTTCACTGGTGAGTCCTCTGCCTTGAGGGAGGGTTTTGTTGACCGCGGTGCAGGTGCCCTCTGGTTGGGGGTGACTCCTGCTGATCCCTTGCTTCCACTGCAATGGGGCAGCACTTCTGAGGAGTGCCAACTCTTGGGGGGCTCCTGGTTGAGTTTGGTCCTTAATGATACAACTGGGATACGAGGGTATCCAGAGGGGTGGCCTTGGTGGGCTCTCAGATGACCAGAGGCTTTCTGAGCATTTAAAGGACTTAGGCAGCACTCAGCAGTGTGCGCAGCCAGGAGCCTATATGTAGCACCAGAGGGGTGCGTTTAAAAGACAGACTACAACAATGGTTGCCTGGGCCAGGCCACCCCAATCCCGAACGACCCTGATCCACGGACCCATCACCAAGTTGCTTCCTGCTATTGCCCTTGGCCAGGGCAGCCAACCCCTCAACAAACTCAACAGTTTTCAATGGTTTTTCAGTGTCTTTTTAGCCTCCATCCCACTCTGCAGTCATGGTGCCCAGTCCACATTTGTCAATACTTGTAGTAGCTCATGCCCAGAGACATCTGCCTGAGGGGAGTGAAGCATCATGGAGGGGTGGAGCATACTGTGTCCAAAAGGCATTTGATAAGGTGCCATATAAACAATTACTATGCAAGATAAAAGCTCATGGTGGGCGTGATATAATAGAATGGATAGAGGATTGACTAACTAACAGGAAACAGAGGGCACGATATTCCCAAAAGGGAACAAAATCCCTGAGCGAACGGGTTTAGCCACTTGGTTCCCGGTACTCGCAGTGCCAAGAAACACATGGCTATTCAACATGACTCGCTTTGAATAAGAGGCCTGAATGGGGAGCACGCGGCCGAGGCCGCACATAGCCGCGTTTTGTACAATGGGGAGCTCCACTTGCTAGAACTCTCCATTGTACTGAGAGATTGGGAAGCCATTTAAAAATTGTGTCCCGATCTCTGAGGCCCCAAAAAGTATCCCCGACCTCCCTCCTCAGCCCAAACTCAACGTGGGAGGCGCGCACGCCCGCCCCCCCCCCCCCATACCGTACCCCCCACCAACACCCACACCGGGCAACCCCAGCCCAATCGCAAGGCTCACAAATTGCCAGCATGTCACCCTGGAAGTGCCCATGCCAGCTGGCAGTGCTACCTAGGCACCTGTGCAGTGCCAGGCTGACACCCAGGTGGCATTGCCAGGTTGCCACTGCCAGGGTACCCAGGTGGCACCAGTAATGCCAGGGTACCACCCTGCTCAAAGGACACGCAGCTGGGGGCCTCTGATCCCCTTGGAGACCCTCACGAGTGCCATTCCGGCTGGTCATTTGTGTAGAAGATTGTAGTTTAGTCGGGCAGTATGGTCGGCACGGGCTTGGAGGGCCGAAGGGCCTGTTCCTGTGCTGTACATTTCTTTGTTCTTTGTTCTTTGTTTGGTCACTGTTTGTGGTGACCAGCACCAAGTGGCACTCGCCCAAGGTCCCCGAGGCAAAGGGACTGAATCCCAAAGCCTCAGGGACCTCGGGAATCTACACATTTGAGTAAAGCTTACTGCCTCACTCTAATATGCAGATTTGCTAAAAGGTGATTCCACCCATTGTGGGCGGGATTTCCCTTGCAACATCTCACGAGATTGTGTTGAATCCCGGGATCTCCCGGCTTACACCGGCCACGCTGCACTGCGGCGAACTGCTTTTCCGGCGCAGCGAGGCCGTAGGATTGTGCCCACAGAGTAAAGATAAATGAGACTTTTTCAGAGTGGCAAACTGTAACTCGTGGACTGCCGTGAAGGTCGACGCTGGGGCCTCAAATTATTTATTATCTATGTTAATGTATTTGATGAAGGAGCTGATTGTATTGTAGCCACATTTGTAGACCATACAAAGATAGGGAGGAAAGCAAGTTGTGAGGGGGATATAAAGAGTTCTCAAATGGATATAGATAGGCTAAGTGAGTACGCAAAACAATTGGCCGATCCAGTATACTGTGGGAAAAGTGAGATTGTTCACTTCGGAGAATCGAAAAGCAGAATATTATTTAAATGGAGAGAATGCATAATGCAGCCGTAAAGAGGGATCTAGGTATCTTTGTACATGAATCACAAAAAGTCAGCATGCAGAGATTTTTTTTAAAAATATATTTTTATTGACATTTCTCATATTTATAAACTGTTGTATATATACACATCACATTTTTCTCACCTGCGCTAATTTCCTTTATTATACAGAGGTTTTGTTTGTCCTTCGTTTAACTGACCCTACGTGCCTTTCATTGCCCACTGGATAGGTCTATGGTTCCTCCCCCTTCCCCCCCCCCGCCTCTCCCTCTCTCGCCCGTGGCCAGGCCCATTCCTCACCCGGTGGATCCTGACCTACCCTTGAGGCGGTCAACCCAAATTCGTCGCCCACCTGAGAGACTTGACTTATGAGCCTGTTAGCACATTGGACTCACTGAACTGTTTTACAGTACTGTTAACGAGCTTATTTTTCTTGTCGTTCATTGTTCCAGAAGTTTTCTCTCGTCGTTTGCTGATTGCATTTGTTCTGTTATTGGTACAACGTCGTTGTTCTGTTGCACCTGACACCTTCCTCTGTATATAGTTTAGCCTCATGTACATGTTGTAAATATTGCACACACATACTCAGATGCACTCACCACACATTTCTATTTATTATCATGTCAGCACATATCCTTTGTGAAAGGGGGGGATGTCATGATATCCACATCAGCATATCATGGTGCAATCACACACACACTGATGGACAGGCAGTTGGGCCAACCAGCACACACATAACATCGCAGCCAATCACCAGTGAGAGCACACGCACTATAAAACAAGGAACACCACAGTTCCCGCTCATTCTACCAGGAGATATAGCTGGCGAAGCACGTACCCAAGCTAGTAGTTAGTTGTTACCATTGATTAGACAATATCAGTTCAGTGGTCTCTCTACTGCAACTGAAATGTCAGCCTAAATTGTACACTGGCTTTAGAATGGTTTCACAGTTCGGCGCAACATTGAGGGCCGAAGGACCTGTACTGCGCTGTAATGGTCTATGTTCTATGTAATAAAACTGAGTTGTACCATCTACAGCCATGTTGGATCATTTGTGCATCAGAACACCCAACACGACAGAAGTGTTTTATTTGGAGCTGTCTCATTTCCTGTCCTTTTGCGAGCCTCCACTTCCTCGTCAGTTCGTCTAGTGTTGCCAGTCTGTGCCCTATGTAGAAGTCCCCGACCGTCAATGTGCCCCGTCCCGCCTCCATCTTTTGAAAGTGGTATCTAGCATGGTTGGGGGGAATCTGTGATTGCCACAGATGGGGGCCATGGGGGACATTTTAGTTATCCCGAAGTGTTGTCTGAGCTAGGTCCATGTTCTCAGCGTGGCCGCTACCACTGGGCTCGTTGTGTATCTTGTTGAGGAGGATGGGAGTGCTGCTGTGGCCAGGGCCCGGAGTGTCGTTCCTTTACAGGATGCCTCCTCCATTTGTACCCAATCTGTGTCGGGTTCTTGTACCCATCCCCTCACTCTTTCTGCCGTTGCTCCCCAGTGGTAGTATTGTAGATTTGGTAAGGCCAAGCCCCCTTTGATTTTCCTTCTTGCAGTGTCTTTTTTGGGATTCTCGGGTTCTTACCCCCCCCCCCCACACAAACGCCATGATTAGACTGTCTACGTTTTGGAAAAAGGCCTTGGGGATGAAGTTCGGAATGGATCTAAACAGGAAGAGGAACCTTGGCAGTACGCTCATCTTGATCGTCTGCACTCTCCCCGCCAGGGAGAGTGGGAGTGAGCCCCACCTTTGAAGGTCTCTTCTTACTTCCTCCACCAGGCTGGTCAGGTTCCACTTGTGGATCTGTGTCCAGTCTCTGGCTATCTGGATCCCCAGGTAACGGAATCTGTTCTGGGCCGTTTTGAACGGGAGCCCCTCCAGCTCTCTCCCTCCCCCGTTTGGGTTCACTGGGAATGCCTCGCTTTTGCCAAGGTTAAGTTTGTAGCCCGAGAAGGTTCCAAACTATTTCAGTATTTGCAGTATTGCCTTCAGTCCCTTCGAGACATAGAGGAGCAGGTCATCTGCATCGAGTGAGACTCTGTGCTCTCTGTCTCCTCTCCGGATTCCCTTCCAGCTTTTTGCATCCCACAGGGCTATCGCCAGGGGTTCGATGGCTAGCGCGAACAAGAGTGGGGACAGGGGGCAGCCCTGTCTTGTTCCTCTCTGCAGCTGGAAGTATTTAGAGCTGGTGGTGTTAGTTTGGACGCTTGCTTTGGGAGCGTTGTACAGGAACCTCACCCAGGCGGTGAACCCCACTCCTAGCTCAAACCGTTCCAGTACCTCGAGGAGGTATTTCCATTCGACTCCGAAGGCCTTTTCTGCGTCCAGGGAGACGATCACCTCTGGTGTTCTCTCTCCAGAGGTGGTCATTATTACGTTCAGCAGCTGCCTGATGTTCGCTGTGAGCTGCCTACCCTTGACAAAGCCAGTTTGGTCCTCTGCGACCACCTCTGGTACACAGCCCTCCAGCCTTTTGGCCAGGACTTTTGCGAGTATTTTCGCATCCACATTCAGCAGTGAAATGGGTCTGTATGATCCGCATTCCGTCAGGTCTTTATTTTTTTTGGGTTTCAGTGAAATTGTGGCCTACGCTAGCGTTGGGGGCAGGGTGCCCCTTGCCAGTGAGTCCGCGAACATGTCCCTTAGGTGTGGGGCCAGGACTGGTGAGAATGTTTTGTAGCAGTCCGCCGGGAACCCGTCGAGTCCCGGTGCCTTCCTCGTCTGCATGGAGCTGATGCTCTCCATGATTTCTCCCAGGTCTATTGGTGCTTCCAGCTCCCCCCGTCTGTCTTCCCCCACCACTGGTAGTTCCCGCATCCCCGTTGGGGGGCTCGGAGGTGTACAGTCCCCGGTAGAAGGTCTCAAATGCCCGATTGGCCTCCTTTGGCTCTGTTACCAGTCTGCCTCTGCTAGCCTTTACCTGTGCTATTTCCCTTGTGGCTGCCTGCTTTCTCAGCTGGTGAGCCAATAGGCGGCCAGCCTTGTCTCCGTGCTCGTAGAAGGTTCCCCGTGTTGACGGAGTTGGTAATCCGCTTTCCTAGTGGATAGCAGGTTAAAGTCCATTTGCAGCGTTTTCCTCTCCGCCAGCAGCCCTACGGTCGGGGCCTCGGAGTATTTTCTGTCGACTTCCAGGATGGAGTCCACCAATTGTTGCCTGGCCACCCTCTCTTCCCTATCTCTGCTTGCCTTGTAGGCTATGATCTCTCCTCTAATCACTGCCTTCAGTGCCTCTCAGAACGTGGAGGGTGAGACCTCCCTGTTTTGGTTGTTACTCACGTAGTCGCCTATGGCCCGCGATGTTTTCTGACAGAAGGCCTTGTCGGCCAGGAGGTCCATGTCCAGCCTCTATGTGGGGCGCTGGGCACGGCCTGTCTCCAACCTCACATCCATATAGTGTGGAGCGTGGTCAGAGATAACGGTTGCGGAGTACTCCGTTCCCGTGATCCCTGGAAGCACCGATTTCCCCACTGCAAAGAAGTCGATACCGGTGTATACCTTGTGTACTTGTGAGAAGTATGAAAATTCCTTCTCTCCCGGGTGCAGGAACCTCCATTGGTCCACTGCCCCCACCTGCTCCATAAATGCTCCTAGTTCCCTAGCCATGCCAGTCTTTTTCCCTGCTCTGGGGTTTGATCATTCGGTCAGTGGGTCCTGTACACAGTTAAAGTCGCCCCCCCATGATCAGTCGGTGGTGTCAAGGTCGGGGATTTCTGCCATGGTCTTCTTTATGAATTCTGTGTCGTCCCAGTTGGGAGCATACACATTTACCAATATGACCGGTGCCCCTTCCAGGACACCGTTGACCATGACGTACCATCCCCCTGGGTCCGTAACTGTCTTGGTTTCTGTAAACCTTGTCCTCTTACTAATTGATATTGCTACTCCCCTAGCCCTCGTCCTGTAGCATGAGTGGTATGTCTGTCCCACCCAGCCCTTCCTTACCAGCCATCGGTCCTTTTCCCTCAGGTGCGTCTCTTGTAGGTAGACTATGTCTGCTTTCAGGCTTCTTAGGTGGGTGAAGACTCTGGATCTTTTGACCGGGCTGAAGAGTCCCCTTACGTTCCAGGTAACAATCCTGGTGGGGGGCAGGATGCGCCCCTGCCCTCCGGGGTTTCCCTTTGTTAGGGGGCCGTACAAAATGGCCGGGTTCACTGCTCTCACCATGAAGTCGGGCCCAGGGCTCCGGGGTTTCCTTTTGTCCAGGGGACACCGAACATGGCTGCCAGCTATGTGTACGCCACGTGGCTGCGCCTCTGCACTCCAGGGTCTCCCTTCGTCCTGAAGCCCTCCCAGTGTCTGTTTGTGGCACCGCCTTGGTTCCTCGCTCTGCTCCATGCCTGCCGAGGCCTGTGTTCGTGCTGCTTATCTACCTCATCCTTCCCTTTGCTTCTCTTTTGTTCTGCGTTCTCCCCCCAACTCCTCTCCCCCCCTTAGTCCCTGTTCCTCTGTCGTCTCCCCTGTGTTCTTCCTCCCTTCTGCCCTGCCCCCCCTTCTCTTTGTGCCAGGCACTCCCTCTCCCCTGAGAAGCGCGCCGCGGGCCTCCTTTCTTCCTGCCCTCCCGCGTTAGCCCTCCTCGCTAGCACGGTGGCCCCCCTCCCAGCACTTGTCCTGTTCTGGTCCTGTTTTACCTTCCTTTTGCTAGCCCATGTGTCACCCTCCTGTCCGCCTTTTTCACCCTCATTCACCTTGCTTCGCTCCCCCCCATTGCATTGAGAGGTGGAACGAGCCCAGGAACGAGTTAGCACAGTCCCGCACAGTGCACCAAACCCGTGTGCACAGTTCGTGATCTTATTGTCTCTGTTTGCGGTCTGCCCGCTGCTCTTTGTTCTGATTATTCCTTTCTTTTCCATCCCCGTCGCTTTCATGATGGCCGTTGTGGCTGTCCCTCCCCCAGTTTGTTAGCTCCAACGAACTCCTCCACTGCCGCTGGGGTGTTAAAAAACATCTCCTTCCCCTCAAATGTCACCCAGAGTTTGGCCGGGAATAACATCCCAAATTGCACATTACTTTTGTAGAGTGCTGATTTGGCCCTGTTGAATTCAGCCCTTCTTTTGGCCAGGTCAGCCCCAATGCCCTGGTACACCCTTATGGTCTTCCCTTCCCATGTGCTCGCTTTCATCTGCCAGGCCCACTTTAGGATTTTTTCCCTGTCTTGGAACCTGTGCAGCTTCACGATAATCGCTCTGGGCTGCTCCCCGGCTTTGGGCCTGGGTCGGAGCGACCTGTGCGCCCTGTCGATTTCTGGGGGGTTTGGAATCTTCTCCCTTCCCACTAGCTTGCCCAGCATTTGGGTGACGTAGCCTGTTGGATCTCTGCCCTCCATCCCCTCTGGCAGACCCACTATTTTAACATTCTGCCGCCTGAACCTATTTTCCTGGTCCTCCACTTTCCCTCTTAGGCTCCCCTGGGTCGTTACCAGCCTTCTCACCTCGGTTTCCTGAGTTACCATCCTGTCGCTCTGGTCTGAGGTGGCCCTCTCCAACTCCTGAACAGTTTTTGATGTGTTGGGTACTCTGCTACACAGACGAACCAACACGGTTGCGAATGGTACAACTCAGTGTTATTACTAACATTTATTTACAGTGCTAAATTGGTTACTGAGGTTCGATCATAACCCTAGAATCTGTGGACCTATTCCTAATACTATCTTGTAGTGGCACTCAGCACATGGTGGATGTCTGAGTGGCTTGCTATGAGCTCTGTGCCTTGAGCTGTCTCCTGCTGGAATGCCCAGGAAGTGTCGTGTTCCCTATTTTGTATTGTGCATGCCCTTGTCTGTGATTGGCTGTGGTGTTGTGTGTGTGTTGATTGGTCCATTGATCTGTCCATCAGTATGTATGTATGTTTGTGCTATGGGGCGAAATTCTCCGGTATCGGCGCGATGTCCGCCAACCGGCGCCAAATACGGCGCTAAATCAGTCCGGCATCGCGCCGCCCCAAAGGTGCGGAATCCTCCGCATCTTGGGGGGCCCAGCCCTAACCTTGAGGGGCTAGGCCCGAGCCGGACTGATTTCTGCCCCGCCAGCTGGCGGGAACGGCCTTTGGTGCCCCGCCAGCTGGCGTGGAAATGACATTGCCGGACGGCGCATGCACGGGAGCGTTAGCGGCCGCTCACGGCATCCCCGCGCATGCGCTGTGGAGGGAATCTCTTCGGCCTCTGCCATGGTGGAGACTGTGGCGAAGGCAGAAGGGAAAGAGTGCCCCCACGGCACAGGCCCGCCCGCGGATCTGTCTGTGCCTTCCTTTTAAAAACGATTTTTTAAATAAAAAGGGATTTTTTTTTTCTTGAAAGTTTTTTTTTCCACTTTAAAATAGTTTTTCTTTTTAAAAAAAAAAATTTCAGGAGAGGAACAAGGAAGGTTGAATTTAAAAATTCTTATTTTGTTCTTGTGATCCTCTCCGTGCTCCAACTTTCAGGCCGTTTCTGAGCGATCCCCACTCCTCCACGTGCAGCTCACCGGGACCAGTCTCCCCTTTTTTTTTTCTCTGCCTCTCCAGCTCCGTGGATCGGAGCTATGGCGCCTGGGCAGGGCCGAATTCGCGGGGCCTAATGAATTTTTTTTTGTTGTTGAAAATTCCCCGGGAAAACCCCCCCAAAAAGCCGTGATTTCGTGGCTGTGCGGGAGCGTCTTTGCTGCGGCCACTCAGTTCGCGATCCCAGCATGCAGAGATGAGGAGGAATTTCTTCAGCCAGAGGGTGGTGAATCTGTGGAACTCTTTGCCGCAGCAGGCTGTGGAGGCCAAATCACTGAGTGTCTTTAAGACAGAAATAGATGGGTTCTTGATTAATAAGGGGATCAGGGGTGATAGGGAGAAGGTAGGAGAATGGGGATGAGAAAAATATCAGCAATGATTGAATGGCGGAGCAGACCTGATGGGCCGAGTGGCCTAATTCTGCTCCTATGTCTTATGGCCTTATGGTCTTATAAGTACAGCAGGTTATTAAGAAGGCAAATGGAATGTTGGTCTTTATTGAAAAGGGAGTGTAAATGTAGGGGAGCCTTCCTAAACCATACAGGGCATTGGTGAGACTGTACCTAGAGTATGATATACATAGTTGGTCTCCTACCTTAAGGACATATATGCTTGCATTAGAAACAGTTCTGAGAAGATTCACTTGGCTGATTCTTGGATTGATTAGCTGTCTTTAGGGAAAGGTTGAGCAGGTTGGGCCTGTACTCATTGGAGTTTAGAAGAATGAAAGGTATCAGTTGCTGAGGGGGCTTAGCAGGGTAGATGCTGAGAGGATATTTCCGCCCATGGGACAGCTAGAGGGCACAGTCTTAAAATAAAGTCTGCCATTTATGATACAGATGAGGAGGATTTTTTTCTCTCTGATGGTCATGAGTTTTTGAAGTTATCTTCCACAGAGAGCAGCGGAGCTGTGTCGTTGACTATATTTAAGGCTGAGTTAGATAGATTTTTGATCTGCAAGAGAGTCAAAGGGTCATGGGGACCAGGCAGGAAAGTGGAGTTAAGACCACAATCAGGTAACAGTTACATAAGTGAAGAAAGGTTTTCCCCTCTTGGTTCTCTTATCACTACTGCAGGCTTAGTAGCCAGCTATGTCATTTAGGATTCGGTCAGTAGTGGTGTTACCAAGCCATTCTTGGTGACGAACACTGAAAACCCCACCCAGAGTACATTCTGCGACCTCACACTGCCAGTGCTTCTTCAAAGTGCTGGTCAACGTGAAGGGATACTGATTCATCAGCTAACGGTGAGCAGTAGCTGATAATCAGCAAAAGGTTTGCTGGCCCATGTTGGACATGATGCCATCAGACGTCACAGAATCCGGAGACCCTCAGGGCCACGTCATCCCAACTGCATGTTACTGTTTCACCCCCTCTGATGGATCTGCCCTGCCAGGGTTGGTGAAGGAATCGTCTGGACATTGGCTGACAGGGACGATTTGATGAGCATGACCATATCAGGCTGTTGTTTCAGTCTGTTTGACAGCTCCCTCTTAGTTTGGGCCGAAATTCTTCAACGTCAATGAGGAGAAAATTGCAGTTTCGACTGGGGTTGTTGTATCTTTGTAATTTCTGGTGCCCAGGTCCATGCTGTGTTGTCTGTCTCTTTTATTCTTCTTTGACTTTTCTGAGGTAATTTGAAAGAACTGAATGGTTTGCTCAGCCATTTCAGAGAACAGTTAATTTGGCAGTAGGCAACTAGCTAAAATGTTGTTCCAGTAACATTAAAAAATAATTCTGTTGGGTCTTTGAGAAAATTAAGTCAAAATATGCGAGGAAATGCTGTTGCTACATTCTGGTGTGGAATTGTTATGGAAGCACATGATGGCTCGCACGAAACGTTTAACATTTTTAAAATATTAAACCAGGAACAATTCAGATTTTCTATGTATTTCTTTTGATATGTGGTGAACAATCCCAAGTAAAACAATATTAAACATTGATAATAAGGCTGATTTATTCTTTTTGCCTTTTCTACTGACCTGGGAATCACTGAAGCGGCACATGTTCTCAAACATCCTGATTGCCATTTTAAGACTTAATCAGATAAAGTGTTTGTTTGTGATATCACTGACCAGCATTACTTGACATAACACTTCTTAGACAAAATTGTAACTAATACAGGTTAGTTAACAGTTATAGACTCACTGTTGGGGGGTCCCTGGGCTACCCACACCCCACCTTGTACGGGCAGGGCACCCCGGGCCCGCTCCCTGGTGCAGGCACAATGCCAGCTTGACATCTTGGCACTGCCAGCCTGGCACCCTGGCAGTGCCCCTGCCAGCCTGGTAGTGCCACATGGGCACCTTAGCAGTGCAAGGCTGTAACCTAAGTGGCACAGCCAGGGTGCCCTGGTGACACTGCTAGTGCCAGGCTGCCAGTACCAAGGTCCCATGTGACACCAGCAGTGTCAGGCTGCCACCCCGCCCAGACGTTGATCTCCCACAGGCCTCCGATCGCCTGGAAGACCCCCCCAGGTACCGTTCCACCTAGTCCCCGTTTGTGGAGAACAGTGCTGAATGGCGCCTGGCTGTGGTCTACTTAGTGAGGCAGATAGATGCTGAATGGCCGTTAGATCTGGTGTCAGCACGGCTAAGTGGGATCTTAAACTAGTTAGATCTCGCAAGGCGTAATGGTCATTGGGAATCCTGGGAGAGGCCTCTCCCAGGACTTACTAGCTGCGTCCCGTCCTGATTCCAGCAGGACGTGGCTGTAGATCATGCCCAAAGGATCACTTTGTAACAGAAACATCAACAGTTATCTGAAAACATTAGGTAATAAGCCATAAAATTAGTCAAACATCCTTACAGGCATAAGAAATTTCCACACAAAAGAGGTGACTTTATTGGACACAAATATCTTGGAAAGACTAATCATAGATTATCATAGAATTTACAGTGCAGAAGGAGGCCATTCGGCCCATCGAGTCTGCACCGGCTCTTGGAAAGAGCACCCTACCCAAGGTCAACACCTCCGCCCTATCCCCATAACCCAGTAACCCCACCCAACACTAACGGCAATTTTGGACACTAAGGGCAATTTATCATGGCCAATCCACCTAACCCGCACATCTTTGGACTGTGGGAGGAAACCGGAGCACCCGGAGGAAACCCACGCAGACACGGGGAGGATGTGCAGACTCCGCACAGCCAGTGACCCAAGCCGGAATCGAACCTGGGACCCTGGAGCTGTGAAGCAATTGTGCTATCCACAAGGCTACCGTGCTGCCCGCTAATTAATGTTGCTGCCCATAACTAATGTTAAATGTCAGTGCACAATATCAAAAATTATTGCAACTCTTAGTAACGGCTTGATAAAAACACTTGCTGAAAAATGTCCTACACGTGACCTTATAAGTTCTGTAGTTTCAGAAAATAGTGAAAAAATATTTTTAAAAATCGAAATATGTTAGTGTAGTCATTCTGGGCTGTGAAAATAATTACAAAGCTTTGGGACTTGATTCCTTAGCGCTTTAAAGTGGGTGCAATTCCGGCAGTGCACAGCAATGGTGAGGTAGAATGGAAAGGCCTGAGGACCAAAGCAAAATTGACCTTGGGCCTGATCAGAGTTCATCAGGCAAACTGCAGGACACCAATAAGGGGTCCTGATGAAGTGAAGCTCATCATGGATTTATGAACTTCGGGCCACACCAAGACCTAGATTTGAGGATGGGGGCGAGGGTGGGCCTGCAGCAATGACCTGCAATTGTTTTATTGAGCCAGGAGGAGATGAAATCCTGTTCCTCTACTAAAAATGTTTCAATCATTGATGCCTTTTCTGAGCATCCTTCAGTAGAAACCTTTAAAGAATGCTCATTAGGCCGCTCAGAACCCATAAATAGCATTTTGAGCTTGAGATGCGTAAGCTCTGGCTAATGCAAATTAATTTATGAGTGGGCATTTGGAATAAGCACACTCATTTCAGGCAGTCACCAGAGCTTCGTAAAAAAAAGACCCCAGCAAACTTTGGACTGCTATGAAATGTAGAATCCAATGGGGGAGAAACAGGAATGCACGGTTGGACCGAAATGGTTTATTTAGGTATACACAAAATTACGAGCAAAGAACTCCTCTCCCTAAATGTTGTACCATCAATTCACTGCAAGACGATGAGAACGAGTGAACAGAGGCTTTAATAACCGAGAACTTGCCTGCCTGTGAGTTCAGTAACAATGAGTGCCGCCCACAGGCGGCCAGGTCTATATACAGCCCGGGGTGGGGGGGGGGGGGGGGGGGGGGGCGGAGCCAGAGGCGGAGCCCACCGGGGCTCCTGTACAATACATGGTGGTAGATCGTATTACTATTTCCTGGTCATAGGCCACAGGACTATACAGACAGGGTAGATCATATTACCATTTCCTGGCCATAGGCCACAGTACTAAGCAGACAGTTTATACTATGGTGAATACATTCACCACACTAAAGGACCACCCTCCCCAACCTGCACCCAGGTCGGGGTTTCTAATCCTGAGAGGTTCCTCCTTGTTAAAGGAAAAGCCCGCCCTCAATTACCAGGGAGTTCATACTCTTGAGGTAAATGTGGGGAATCTAATTGTGGATAGTCCGTGGCCCCTAAGGGGGTTCGTAACACTGGACCATTGTGCTGATTACCTGATTACACAGGGGGCCTCTGCCTTGCTGAATTGTTTATTGTTGCAACCATTTTATCCCCATAAAACTGGCACAATGATGTTAAATTTAGACCCAGATGCTTCAAGATTAACAAATACACTGAGAAAACATGGAAAAATACTCTGTAAATTGCAGTATTCAATAATAAAACTCACTTTAGAGCAGATTTAGAGTTTCTGCCTTCCTTACACCTGAAACTGGAAGGATGCCAAAGGCTCATGGTCTGAATGTGTCATCGCTTTCTGTAATGCATAACTAGTATTTTATATCATTGGTTATGCATTACTTGACAAGTAAGACGTGCTTGAAAACATGTCCTAGGTCTCCAAACAAAAGACATTTTTATATTTGCTGTCTTGTCAATTATTATACAAAAGGATCTAAACTATTTTGTGGTTCTTAGTCACCATTTATAGAAAAATAAGCTCTAAACAGAAAAGTATAATGATCAAGGTATGGAATAAATCAGCTACGTTTGTTTTCAAAAATAAATGCACTGCGGGACCTTGTTTTGATGCACTGCATCTACCTCACCCCATAGACATGTCTAATTGTTGTGAGCCTGAATTCCATGCTTGACAGGTAATGGCAGCTTTTTGTTTGTAGGTTTTCCAATTTAGTGTCAATGGATGATATTTTGTCAGAATGGTAGTAATTTTCCTTGCCATTCAGTTTTCATTTTAAATTGGCAATAAGATTATGGCAGGAGGTATTTAATATGTACAAATATTATGCAAATTGAGTTTTAAGTTACAAAGTAGACCTGAGTGAGAGCTCATTAATGCAGTATTTGGTTCCAGTAGAAGTTGTGAGGGCAAGAGATGGATGGAAGTCTAATTCACTCATGGTGGCTGTGGAGTGGAAAATGCATATATGAAAGAAGGTGAGCCCAGAACCGGGGGCGTCATTCTCCGCCGGCGGGAGTCTCCGTTCTGCCGGCGCCCGGGGGTTTCCCGACGGCGTGGGGCTGCCCCACAATGGGAAACCACATTGACCGGCCGGCGTTACGGAGACTCCCGCCGGCCGGTCAGCGCAGAAATGTGGCGGGGCGGGTAGGAGAATTTCGCCCCTGGATTCAAATCTGTGGCCCTTGAGCGCATCAGGAACGCAGGTGTCAAAGGTGCACCTGAACTGAGAGCGCACATAGAAATAAATAAGTATGATCTGATAGCCATTACAAAGACATGGCTGCAGGAAGACCTGCTGGATTGGGACCTGAATATTGAAGTGTGCAGAATATTTACGAAGACAGGGTGCAAGGAAAAGGTGGACATGTTAGCGGAATGACTTCAGTTCAGGAAACTAGGACATAGAAATGGATAGGTATGGATAGGTTGGAGATGAGAAATGGTAAAGGTAAGAAATCACTTGTAGGAGACATGTATAGACCCCCCTAACAGTAACCACATAGTAGGGTGAAGTATAAAGCAAGAATAATTGGAGCATGTCAGAAAGGCATGGTGATAATCATGGGAAATTTTAATTTACATATGGACTGGAAAATTCAGATGGGCAAAGGTAGCCTAGATAAAGAGTTATTTAATGTTTTCGGGATAGTTTCTTAGAACAGCATGTTCTGGAGCCAACCAGAAAGCAGGCTATACAGGACCTGGTATTGTGCAATGAGATGGGAGTAATTAATTATCTCATAGTGAAGGTGCCTAGGTAGCAGCGACCACAATATGATTGAATTTTACATTCAGTTTGAGGTAGTGAGGAGTGGGTCTGAGACTGTTTTTAAACTAAACTAAGGACAATTTGAGGGCATGAAAACTGAGCTGGCTAAAGCGAATTGGCAAATTAAGTTAAAAGATAGGTCAATAGAGATGCAGTGGAAGACATTTAATGGGATATGTCAGAATTCACACAATAGATCCAATGATTAAGAGAAATTCCAAGGGATGGACACACCATCCATGGTTAACTAGAAAGGAATAGTATCGAATAGTATTAAATGTAAAGAAAAAGCATATAATTGTGGAAAGACAGATGGCAGGTCAAAAGATCAGACAGAATATAAGGAACAGCAAAGGATGGCTAAGAAGTTAATAAAGAGGGAAAATTAGGGTATGAGAGAAAGCTATCCAGAAATATAAAAATATAAAAAAATACTTTTTATAAATATTTTAAAAAGAAAGAGTTAACAAAGGGAGCTTTGGTCCTATAGAAAGTGAGTTTGGAGAATTGATAATGGAAAACAACGAGATGGCAGATGAATTGAACAGGTATATTGCATCCGTCTTCACTATGGAGGATACAAGAACATCCCAGAAGCAGCCATAAATCAGGAAATGGAAGGGAGGGAGGTGTTCAGGAAAAATACAGTTAGCAGCGAAGTGGTACTGAGTAAATTGTTGGAGCTACGAACTTGCGAGAGCCCAGGTCCTGATGGATTTCATCCTAAGGTCTTAAAAGACATATTTAGTGAGATAGTTGATGCATTGGTTTTAATTTTCCAAACCTCCCTAGATTCAGAGAAGGTCACATTAGTTTGGAAGATAGCAAACATAACTCCATTGTTCAAAAAGGAGGGAGACGGAAAGCGGAAACATCAAAACAGTTAGTTTAGCATCTGTCGCAGGAAAGCTGTTGGAAGCTATTAGTAGAGTGGTCCTAGCAGGGCACTTGGATAAGCTCAAGTTAATCAGGCAGAATCAACATATTTTTTTGAAAGGGAAATAATGCTTGACCAGTTATTAGAGTTATTTGAGGAAGACACATGTACTGTGGATGAAGGGGAACTGGTGGATGTACCGTACTTAGATTTCCGGAGGTGTTTGATAAAGTTTCACATCAAAGGGCATTGTGGAAAATAAAAGCTCATGTTATGGTGACACAGCACCAGGAATCTGGGTTTAATACTGCCCTTGGGTCACAGTGTGGAGTTTTGCGCTTTCTTCCTGTGTTTGCGTGGGTTTCCTGCGGGTGCTCCGGTTTCCTCCAGAGTCCAAAGAGGTGCAGCTTAGGTGGACTGGCCACGCTAAATTTCTCCTGAGTGTGCAAAGATGTGCGGGTTAGGTGGGGTTATGGTGATTGAGTGGGCCTAGGTAGGGTGCTCTTTCAGAGGTCAGTGCAGATTCGATGGGCTGAAGGGCCTACTTCTGCACTGTAGGAATCCTATGGTTCTATCATTACAGGAGGTAACATAGTGGAATGGCTAGGGATTGGTTGGCTGAAAGGAAGCAGAGAGTAGACATAAATTGATCTTTTTGAGGTTGGTAAGATACAACCAGTGATGTGCCTAAGGGATCAGTACGGGGCCTCAACTGCTTACAATTTATATAAATGTCTTGGATGGAGGGCTTGAAAGAATGGATGCCAAATGTGCTGGTGACACAAAGATAGTTAGGAAATTAAGTTGTGAAAAGGACTACAAAATAATGTAGATAGGTTAAGTGAGTGGGCAAAGATCTGGCATACGGTGTATAATGTGGGAAAATGTAAAATGTCCATTTTGACAGGAAGAATAACATATCTAAATGGGGAGTGGTTGCAGAGCTGTGAGGTGCAGAGGGATCTGGGTGTCCTACTGCATGGAACTCAAAAGGTTAGTATGTAGGCCTAGCAAGTAATCCGGAAAGCTAATGAAATATTATCATGAGGGGAATTGGATACAAAATTCGGGAGGTTATGCTTCAGTTGTACAGGGCACTACTGTGAGATCATATTTGGAGTACTGTGTACACTATTGCTCACCTTAATTAAGGAAGGATGTAAATGTATTGGAAGCAGTTCAGAGAAGGCTTACCAGACTAATATCTGGAATGGGTGGGTTGTCTAATGAGAAAAAGTTGGGCAGACTAGGCTTGTATCCGCTGAAGGTTAGAAGAGTAAGAGGCGACTTGATTGAAACATATATGCCGGAATTCTCCACTCCTTGGGATTCTCAGTTCCCGCTTGGCAGTGCTCCCCCGCCCATGGGTTTCCCAGTGGCATTGGGGTGGCTTCAATGGGAAATCCCATTGATAAGGGGTGGAAAGAGAGAATCTTGTCACCAGTGAATGGCGCGTTGCTGGGAAACACACGGCTGGGGATCGGAGAATCCAGCACATAGGATCCTGAGAAGTCTTGACAGGGTAGATATGGATGTGGAAGGGAAGTTTCCACTTGTGGGAGAATCCAGAACTGGGGGTATATGTTTAAAAATGAGGGGATGCCCGTTTAAAACAGAGATGAGATAAAATTATTTCTCTCCGAAGGTCATGAGTCTTTGGAACTTTTGTGAGGGCCACGAAGAATCCAGCACGAGTTTTAAGGATACAAAGAAATAACATTTATTTACAATAACATATATATATACAACAGCAGCAGCAACTTCGCTTGCTGCTCACTCCTTCCTGCTGGTTCCAAACTGGCCAGCGTTATTTATTCAGGGAGTCTGCTAATGATTTCTCCGCCCCCCCCCCCCACCCCCCCAAATCGGGGAAGCTCATACTCCCACAGGATTGTGGGATTGTCATTAGTCCCTAGCCAATGGTAAGCAGGCAGGTTATAACATCCCTCCCCCACAAAGTCCAAGGAATCCACCGAAGACCCTGGTGAAGGAGGGTGTCGGACTCGTTTTGCCGCAGGTCGGACACTATTTGCACGAGGCGCTGGATCGGGCGGCGTGTAACGAGACTGAGACCGGCGCTTCCGTGATGAACGGCGTAACGGTTGTACATCCACGGCCCGTGGGCCCGAGGATTTCCCCTCTGATGCGTCCTGTGTCTCCATCTCGGAGTCAGAGTCTGCTGCCTCCGTCATCTCGGCGTCTCTATCTCCGCGCGGTTCTGTAACGACCTGCACAGGCTTTGAGTGAGGCACCAGAGGAAGATTGTGAGGACTACTTTCCATTGTCTCTGGTCTCTGTGGCTGTAGAAATGAGCTCCAGGGGCGGGGAATCTTTGGAAGGGATAGTCTTCTGGACCGAACGTGGTCTACATGTTTGCGCTGGAGACGGCCCTGGGCTTGCACCTGGTAAGATATAGGGCCCGTTTGACGAAAGATTACGCCAGGGACCCACTGGGCACCACAAGCAAAATTCCGAACGAACACTGGGTCACCGGGCGCAAACTGCCGAATCAGCCGATGCTGAGAAAAACCATGTTCTCAGGCGTAGTCGCCGCAGGTTCATCCACATGGAAGGTACGGCCCCTGGGCTGGTCCCAGTTTTGGTCGGAACAACGGCACCTCTGGCGCCCCCAGGACCGGCGTCCGCGACGGGGTCGGCGCCTACAAGTCTGACACGGACATGGCTCCTCATCCATTGGTTCTGGAGAAGGCTCCCTTCGGGGAGGAATGTCCGACGGCCACTGGCGTCGATCCAGACGTCGTCTCGCCCAAGGTACCGCAGGAGTGCGAGGGGACGTTTTCGGACGGCAGGGGTTGCGCCCCAAGGCATGCACCTCCATTCCCTGTAGCTCCTGCACTCCTCGTCTGCACGCTCTCGGGACAACTATTTGAATGGCCTGTTGAAAAGTCAATGTTGGCTCAGCTAACAGCTTTCTCTGGGTAGCCGCATTGTTAATACCCCAAACCAAACTGTCGCGTAACATTTCTGACAAGGTCTCACCATAGTCACAGTACTCCGCAATCCTGCGTAGCCTGGATGGAAAGTCGCCAAAGGATTCTCCTGGGGTCCTCTCAGCGGTATTAAACCGGTAACGCTGGACTATCGTGGATGGGGTTTGGTTAAAATGTTGCCCCACTAAATTCAAAAGTTCATCAAACGTTTTGGTGTCCGGCGCAGCTTTTTCATAGAATTGACAGTGCAGAAGGAGGCCATTCGGCCCATCGAGTCTGCACCGGCTCTTGGAAAGAGCACCCTACCCAAGGTCAACACCTCCACGCTATCCCCATAACCCAGTAACCCCACCCAACACTAAGGGCAATTTTGGACACGAAGGGCAATTTATCATGGCCAATCCACCTAACCTGCCCATCTTTGGACTGTGGGAGGAAGCCGGAGCACCCGGAGGAAACCCACGCACATATGGGGAGGATGTGCAGACTCCGCACAGACAGTGACCCAAGCCGGAATCGAACCTGGGACCCTGGAGCTGTGAAGCAATTGTGTTATCCACAATGCTACCGTGCTGCCCCACGCGCTGGGTACGTAAGGCTCCTAATCACCCCAAACGTATGCGGGCCGCAGGCAGTGAGCAATATGACCATCTGGCACTCGTTTTCGGTGATATTGTTTGCCCGGAAATAGTAACGCATCCGTTGTGCATACTGGTTCCAGCTTTCCAGGAAAGGAGAACCCTGAGTATTAGGAGGACACAGGATAGGAAAGAGGGGGAGGAAGGCAACACAGGGACAACCAGGTGATGGAGATGGGTCGGTTGGACCTTAGAGATAGGTGATGAAGCTACCTGGGAATGACCGAGACCCAATATCTCAGGAGACTAACTCTCCAGGCAGATGGCTACAGACATCAGCACCCCATCATCAAAATGTCACACCACACAGCACTGCTCGCAATGCCCTACCTATGCTCATCAAAGCCATTGGGGCCCTGAACTTCTGCACTTCTGGCTCCTTCAAATGTTCAGCTGTGGACCCTATTGACACCTCAGAAACAGCTGCCCACAATATTGCATCTTGCTGGTCAATGATGCTGTCTTTTCCACAGCTGGACAGCACATTAATTTGATGACAGACTGGCCTCACAGGGTCAGAGGGCACTGGATTAGCGCATTATTCATGGTGTGGCTATCAAGGCAAGAAGAGACCGGCCATTAAGATATAGTAACAGGAATGGCTACTATTCCCTCAACACCTAAGCAGCCTCAGACCGCAAGAAGACATTCTTCCATATGTACCTGTCCCCCTCCCTGTGCCCTGTCCCCTGCCTGGGACACATTTTAGCTGTGGTTCTCCTCTGCTTCTGGTCAACTGACCTGGGTTTTTCTGCTGCTTCCTTATGCACAAGCGCAATGGGCCTATAAAAATGTAAAAATGCTGACCTATGCTCCTGGTCTGCACATGTACAAAAGCTCCAAGGCCCGTCGTGAGTTGAAGTTCTCAACCTTTTTCCTGACAAATCTAATCTCATCTTTCAGCTCTTGGTCCGTAACCCTGTAAATCACAGCATCTTAAGGGCATATTCAAGAGTTTTGAAACGTGATAAAATATTCTGCCTCTGCCACCCCTTTCAGGCAGCAAGTTCCAACAAAAATTACTCCGCAACTTCCCTCAATTCAATGAACCTCTCTGCTGACAAAAATAGGTTCTTTCTACTTTATTGTTGTTTGTGGGAGTTGCTGAGTGTAAATTGCCATTTGTAATAATCCTCACAAGACCCACGGGGACACCCCAATTGACCTCCCCATGGGACTCGTGGAATATGAGCTACCTGCTAAGGGGCGGAGGCCCATAAAAGTGGGCCCGGACTTGGAGTGGTGAGATCAGTAGTCCCGATTGGGACCTTGGGACTGTAAGCCATGTTGTGGTCTTTATTTTTGTTGTTGAATTAAACTTCTTTTGGATTTACCTTCCTGGGCCTCCTGAACTTTTATCCCTGAGTTAGCGCAGCAACTACACTTTAAAAACACCTAATTGATTATGAAGCACTTTCAAATATCCCGGGGTCATGGAAGGCTCCACATAAATGCAAATCCTTTTTATTGCTCAGTAATTACAGAGCTGCAAAAGCTGGAGACTGAGTGAAATATGTCTAATATGCTATAACACCATTAAAATTAAGTAATTGAGTATAAACGTTTTGTCGTGATAACATAAACCCAGCAATAAACACATCTTAATGACACTTTGCATAATAGAATAATCCAATTCCACCTTCAACCTTCATGAGAGGTTGAAATCCATCCATGAAGAGAAAAGACAAATTAAAAAATAGAATATCCAGGCGTTGCTAATCTTGTTGAACCCACTCCTCCATAAGTAGGGAGAAACAGAGAAAAGCAACTGTTTCAATTCCACTAGCAAGATGTTCTGGATCAACCATCTCTCCACCGCACCCTCTCCAACTCAAACAATAATGTGCACCTTCAATTACTAAGAATTATTCAGTGAGTATTTCTCTGTCCTGTATTGCTGGATCTTGTTCCGATGAGACACGTCTGAAGTTGTATTGGGCCACACAGTTTGGATGCCATGCTCAGATTATCAGGATGTGCCTCTTTAAAAGGATTAAACTTTAGTTTCCTCCTCCAACTTCCCTGACAGTTCAAGGGAACGTTGGCCGATCATCAAATTCCCCATATCTAGGAAACAATACCGAGAATCAGCTCTCACTGGCCAGCCATGTTAACTGGCTCGTTAATCTTAAATCTTATGAGTTACATTCTTCCATTTCCATCAAATTCCACATGCTCCTGTCTTTTCTTCTGGTGCATTGTAGGCTCCCTGGACTGAGATTCTTTTTTAAAATCTATCTAATGATGGTTGTAGGGATTCTGGATTCCTTGTGCCTCTCATGAAGTCATTTTCATAAAGAACTTGAATGCAGGGACTTCTAGGATCTATGGCCAGAGTTTTCTCAGGCCCTTGGAGATGGGCTTGGGAATAGGGGAACCAAGCATAACGGGTAATAAATTTGTCGGGTTGGTTTGCCAATGAGTTCCCGCTTCCGGCTACTAATGTTTGGAGGTTTGGGGGAGGGGGTGCAGGGGCAGGCTCTGGGTCCATGTTGGCAACCTGCACATTTGAGGCGGAAAACCTCCGCTATTTAAATTTGAACTTGTTGGGTTGTCTAAAGTGTTAAGTGTTTGCTCAAATACTTATACTAGGTTTCTCATCCCATCGATCTTTGCTAATGTTCTCATATAAATATGCACCAATAAATGAATTTGGAACAACTTAAAGAACTTGCGTTTGAATCAGGATTTCCAGTGAATCATCGTGGTTTATTATTTTTATATTCTACTGGACCAAAGCCCTGTTCATTATCAAACACAATGGAATAGATTGTCACCTGTCAACACTCTGGAAGAATGTTGTACGTCATTCACCAGCTTCACTCTAACTGTCACCAGCTGACATATTTATCCATGGCACAAGTTGCAACAAAAGCAGATTAAAGGGTTTATGAAAGTTGATGTGGAGCTGGAGGAGCTGAAGGCTGAAATTCAATTGCCCAAGCATTGGCATTTCACCGCTATTTAAATGAGGCCTGATATAATCCTCAGGAGATCCACGGGGATGACCCAATTGATCTCCCCATGGAACCGGTGGAGTACAAGCTCCCCCTCTGAGGGGCGGAGACGGAGGCCTAAAAGGGGGCGCGATAATTCCCTCAGATAAAAACCAGCCCATGACGGAGCCGGAATCTCAGGATGGCGCCGCCTGGGACATGGACTATTACTTTGTTAATGTATTTCCTAGCGGGAGTCGGAAATAAACTATTTTTGACTCTCCTTTTCGGCATTCCTCATTGACTACAGTAAGGCCCAAGGATCAATTCCCACAATTCTCCATGTTGAGATTGCTCCCTGTATCCATTTGGTGCTTGAAAACTAACCAAACTGATTCTCTAATCCATTGTACTTCTTCCAATTAGAGATGAGAAACTCGTTAATTAGAACCTCTTCAATAGATCATGTAACTTAAGATGCTCATTGCATACTTATGTCTTTGAATTAAGCAATGCAAATTTAAACCCATTTATTTGGCTGCTATTTTCACAGAGGATTTAATCATTTTCTACGGGATTGTTCGTTGGCGGGATCCTCCATTTCGCCTGCAGGCCACCCATGCCCGTTGGTTTCCCAATGTTGTGGGATGGCCACAATGGGAAACCCCATTGGCCAGCTGCTGCAATGGAGGATCTCGCTGCCGGAAAACAGGGCTGGCGGGACAGAGAATCCGTGCTTCCATTTAAATAATGGTGAAATGAATTTTCTACATATAAAACATTTGTATACCAATCTTCACACTTATATGAATACATAACCAGTGCTGTGTGTCAATAAGCTGTCCAGCAGCAGTAACAGTCCATTTATTTCAGGATCCCTAAATCTTGACTCTTGATAACCTGAGTGCCCCTAAACAAGTAGGGTATATCCTTCTGGGGAGAGAGTGCACATTCTTTATCAGACAAACAGAATCTCCACCTGGAAGTGTCAATACGTGACCCTGGAGAATAATATTGAGATAGTTTAACCATGGGTTGAACTCTTCGCTTCGCAGGAAACATGAGGCGGGATTCTCCGACCCCCGCCGGGTCGGAGAATCGCCGGGGGACGGCGTGAATCTCCGGAGCCGGGGTTTTGGCGCGGGCGGGAATCGCGGCACGTCGGTCGGCAGCTGCCCCCCCCCCCCCCCGGCGATTCTCTGGCACCAAACACTCCGGCGCCGGCCTAGCCCCTGAAGGTGAGGAGGATTCCACACCTTTGGGCGGCCCAACGCCGGAGAGGTTCACGCCACTCCTCGGCGCCGGAATGGCCCGCTCCGCCGGTTCGCGGGGAATCCCGCCCATGAATTGCGATCGGGCGGAGAATCGGGGGTACTCCAAAAATCGAGCATGTATTAATCTCAAAATCCTTCCAACATATACCTATGGCAGGTGGTAAGAATGGGAAAGATTCCTTATCAGCCATGTGATAGAAATAGAATTGGACCACCACTATCCATAGCTCCTGGCTCCTTACTGAGGGAATGAGCAGTTGGCTAAATGGCTGGTCTGGATCAGATTATTGCTAACAGCATGGGGTTCAATCCCGATTGTGGAAGGGTTGGATTCAGGATCTGTCTCCTTGCCCTACCCGTGGTGGAGGCTGTGGTGCTGGTGGGTTGGACCTGCGCAGAGAACCGAAGAAGAAACCATGTCAGATGTCCGCCTGACAAATAAAAGTTGATGTTTCTTTTATTCAATTTAAGGGCTTGGTTTCTGAAAGTTATAAAAAGAATATAGCAAAGACACATGCATTTGATGCAATGAGTAAGTTATAAAAATAATTGGAGAGATGTTCCTCTTCTACAACATACGACTCTTCCTTCTCCTCATGTTTAAATGTGAGACAATTATGAATCAAATAAAGGCATTTTAAAAATGTTTTAGAGTACCCAATTCATTTTTTTCCAATTAAGGGGCAATTTAGTGTGGCCAATCCACCTAGCCTGCACATCTTTGGGTTGTGGGGGTGAAATCCACGCAAACACGGTGAGAATGTGCAAACTCCACACAAACAGTGACCCAGAGCCGGGATTGAACCTGGGACCTCGGCGCCGTGAGGCAGCAGAGCTAACCCTCTGCGCCACCATACTGCCCTAAATAAAGGCATTTATGATGCCAAAGAAGTAATGTTGTTCACAATGTGGAGCAATAACATAATGCACACATTTGTATGTCCCAGTCTTCATTATGGCAAATGCAGTTGAAATCATCACAGGCAGAATCATCATTGTTTGTCATTTGCTGATACCTAAGATCTCACAACAGCAGCATTAGAGTCAGATCAATTTATACAAGACTTAACCTATATTTATGCACATTCTAAACCTAGCATCAATGTAACCAACCTTTACTCTACTACACGTGGCATAAGGTATTACAAATATCGCTACTTGACCTTATTATGAAACACATAGCTTAAGCATCCTCTTTGAATGTATTTACACATGGCTGTGTCTGTCACAACATTTAACTGCAAACAGGTAAACCACATCCTTCCCATTGTATCTACATAATATTCATCTTAAGCATCCTATTTGCGGACATTCATGCATGCATAGTTTAGGGCTATAGATAGTCCTTAACAGACTTAGGCCTAAGGCCTCGACCAAGCACCATAAAGAGCTGGGGAAAGAGTGCATTCAAATAGTTGATTAGGGATGGAGGCAATTTTTGAAACACCGATAAGATTTCTGATTTTTCCCAGAAGTATCTAAAGGCCCAGGACATTATTGCTCCATCTGATCTTCCAATGGTTATTTGCCAAATAAACTAGTTCATGAGTTGCATTCCAACCTCCAGCTCCCAGATTTGTGAATAGCCAAGAATTTGTTCGTATGAGTAACAAGGATTCATTAACTTCCCATACACCACACTTATCTAGAAAATGTCTCATTGTTTAAAAAAAAAATTCCAATTAAGGGGCAATTTAGTGTGGCCAATCCACCTACCCTGCACATCTTTGGGTTGTGGGGTAAGACCTACGCAGACACGGAGGTGGGGGGGGGGGGGGGGGGGGGGGGTGGAATGTGCAAACTCCACACGGAAAGTCGAACCCGGGTCCTCGGCGCAGTGAGGCAGCAGTGCTAGCTACTGTCCACTGTGCTGCCCGAAAACTTGCATCTTAATTTCTGGTCAGTTTTATTATTGAATGTAATTAGTAGTGTATCTGAAAAAAGTAATCATCTGATTCTTACTGTAATATCCCTCAAAGGCCTCCAGGGTGTGAATGACTAACTTCCCCGTGGTCCTTGCGGAGTACGAGCACCCTCGTTAGGGGCGATGGAATTTCCATATTAACCTCTGTATAAAAGGTCGACCAGTAAGGTATCGACCAGAACAAGAACCTGGTAGGGATCTACCAGGCTGTGTACATATTGTGTTGTAAATAAAACAATGTTTCTCTATTTTACCCGATGTGGACTCCCCATGTCCCTATTAAAGTTACAACTCCTGGCTTTTTAAGATTAGTATTTTATCTTTCACGATAGTTCCTATGTATACATGGATCTTTATGTTCAAGAACTTGTTTGGATAATCTGCCCTTGTAGCAGTATGTGAAAGGGACTTGCACCAAATAGTGTACAAGTTCTCAAGGAAATGTGAAGTTATTCACTTTGGGCATGAGAATAAAAAAGCTGAATATATTTTTAAAAGGTGAGAAACTTGTATGAGTTGATGTCCAAAGAGAATTGAGAATACTCATACAAGGAACACCGAAAGATGGCATGAAGATGAAGCAAACAATTAGGAAGGCAAATGGCAAGTTGGCCTTCATTGCAAGGGGATTGAAGTGCAAGAATAAATTATTGCTACAATTGTGTAGGGTTTTGATGAGACTACATCTGGAGTACTATGAGCAGTTTTGATCTCCGCATTTAAGAAAGGACATAATTGCATTGGAGGCAGTTCATCAAAGGTTCACTAAATTCCAGTCCAAAGATGTGGGGCGAAATTCTCCCCCAACGGCGGGATGCCCGCCGACTGGCGCCAAAGCCGGCGCCAATCAGACGGGCATCGCGCCGGCAAAAAGGTGCGGACGTCTCCGCATCTTTGGCGGCCTAGCCCCAACATTGAGGGGCTAGGCCGACGCCGGAGGGATTTCCGCCCCGCCAGCTGGCGGAAATGGCATTTGTTGCCCCGCCAGCTGGCGCGGAAATGCGGCGCATGCGCGGGAGTGTCAGCGGCCGCTGCGCAGTGGGGAGAGTCTCTTCCGCCTCCGCCATGGTGGAGGCCGCAGCGGAGGCGGAAGGGAAAGAGTGCCCCCACGGCACAGGCCCGCCCGCGGATCGGTGGGCCCCGATCGCGGGCCAGGCCACCGTGGGGGCACCCCCCGAGGTCAGATCGCCCCGCGCCCCCCCCCCCAGGACCCCGGAGCCCGCCCACGCCGCCTGGTCCCGCCGGTAAATACCAGGTTTGATTTACGTCGGCGGGACAGGCAATTCCTGGGCGGGACTTCGGCCCATCTGGGCCGGAGAATCCAGCGGGGGGTCCCGCCAACTGGCGCGGCCAGATTCCCGCCCCCGCCCAATCTCCGGGAGCGGAGACTTCGGCGGGGGCGGGGGCGGGATTCACGGCGGCCAACGGCCATTCTCCGACCCGGCGGGGGGTCGGAGAATGACGCCCGTGGATTGGCCATGCTAAATTGTCCCTTTGGGTGGGGTTGCAGTAATAGGACGGGGAATTGTGCTGAGGTAGTGTGGTCGTCAAAGTGTCAGTGCTGACTCGATGGGCCGAATGGCCTCCTTCTGTACTGTAGGGATTCTATGATTCTATGATTCTATTCTATGATTCTAAATTAGTTCCTGGGGTAATGGGGCTGTCCTATGATGAGAGGTTGAATAAATTGGGTTTCTGTAGAGTTCAGTGAGATTGCTTCTCATTCTTCTAAACTCCAAAGAATAGAAACCTAATTTATTCGACCTCTCATCAAAGGACGGCCCCATTATCCCCGGGACTAATTTAGAATCATAGAATAGAATCATAGAATCCCTACAGTGCAGAAGGAGGCCATTCAGCCCATTGAGTTTGCACCGACCCTCCAAAAGTGCACCCTAGCCCTGGCCCACTACCCCACCCTATCCCTGTAACCCCACCTAATATTTAGGCACTAAGGGGCAATTTGGCATGGCCAGTCCACCTAACCTGTACATACTTGGACTGTGGGAGGAAACCGGAGCACCCGGAGGAAACCCACGCACACACGGGGAGAACGTGCAAACTCCATACAGTCACCCAAACCAGAATTGAACCAGGGTCCCTGGCACTGTGAGGCAACAGTGCTAACCACTATGCCACCGTGCCACCCTTATTTGGCAATTTCTGTACAGTACCACCTTCATTTACCAATCTTTTTAAACATTGTCCCTTGTCTAATCATTAATCTGTGCGATCCCTGCAACTAATGCTGGTCGGCACCAGTACCTTTTGGTCTACCGCTTGACCACTGATGCCATTGATGACAGAGTCTTCCGCTCCCTTGTTAAATTTCTCCACCTCACCACCCATCTCCCACCCCACCCCGCCACCCACTGCCCACCTTCTATAGAATTCTTAAGATATAGCTATTCATCTACTTCAATCATACAGCCATTCCTGGGTTCATTGGCCAATAACAATACCTTGATCAGAGCTGACCTACCTGGTTTAAATTCAAAGGAAAGTTGGCAGTTTCCTGGTGCATTGTCCGTGACAACACCTATACCAATCAGAGTCCACTTTCTAACTAATCAGCAGTCCCTTCTCTCGTAGCATAAACCGCTGTTTTAGATTTGGTCATTCCTGTGAATCTTTCCTCATGAGTGCAAGATGAAAAGCTTCCTAGATTTACAGTTATCTATTTCAATGTGGAAGATGAGATCCAAAATGTTCCTGTCTATCGTAGTGAAGCATGATTGCCATTCAAAAGAACAACGCAGGGAAGACATTTTTGAAAGAAATTATTTATGGCCAGTCAGAATCATGATATTTGCACATGCTATGACTATCTGTAACCTTTCCGGAGCTAAACATACATCAACAGGCAAGTCCAAAGTTGATAGACTGGAGACAGTGGGGATCTGGTGATGGATTATTACCCTAGAGGCTCGTTTTGAACAGATTCCTCTGGAAAACCTCCCTGTGCCCTGAATTCCATTTCATTATATTAGTAGTTTTTTGTTTAATAAGTAGTCCACAGGGAACTTAAATAATATATGCTAAAAATCAATTTTTGCTTGAAGCATTGTCATTTACAAAAATGGACGGCAGCACCAAATACTTTATAAGATGCTAGTTGCTTATTGATGTGGTAGCTTTAAAATGTAAAGGTGTGAGGAATTCAACAATGAAGCTACTAAATTGAAGTTATATTATTTATGGTAGGAAACTAATGATGAATGACCTTTTCGAACATGTTCTTCATAATCTCAAGCTCTCGGTCTAAGGTTTATTTGCAATAAGGTTCTGCTGAATTTACATTTCACTTCTCAGTAAATACATTGCATCTTTAAAAATACAATCTAGATGTCAATCCAAGAAAGAATTAATCTGAAACTCCTTTTTTGTTCAAAAACATGTATAATGATCCATAGTGTAAGAACATGCCCAGTGTTTCCAATCGTTTATTCTTTTGTTTTACTTTCAAAGCAGGCGCAAGATCCCATCATTTGAAAAAAAAAGCTAAAACGGCACAGGTGGGGAACTTTACAGCAAAGATGTGTTGTAAATAGCCACTGTGTTCGCATGACTGGTCTTGTAAGTTAAAAATACTTGTATGAGCATAGAAACTAGACTGTTGCAGTCTGAATTCTTGAAGCAAAAATTGGGGTGTGTTCATGTTGAAAAAGTAAGTTCCTAGTGGTAGTGCATTAGTATTATTTAATAGTTTAAGCATATTCCAGCTATCTAATGTTTTACACTTTACAGGTTACGCTGGATGGGAAAATATATTTACACTTAATTTATCCATCACTAAAATCTATAGTTTTGTTCTGGTTTAAGGCAAAGTTTGAAATGTGCTTGTCCTATTAATTTTTCTCTCAGCTATTATTCATTCCACCTTATAAATAAATAGATCCAGTAATTGAACTATCTTGACATTATTCGAGGAATTAAGGGCTATGGAGAGAGAGCGGGTAAATGGAGTTGAAATCAGCCATGATTGAATGGTGGAGTGGACTCGATGGGCCGAATGGCCTTACTTCCGCTCCTATGTCTTATGGACATAGAAGGAATTGAGATTGTATAGGATTATGATATTAAGTTCTATATTTAAGAAACATTCATTACAATATATATTCTTGGGCTTCTGCTGGTGGCCATGAGCTGATTGGTCGCACACAAGGAGGCTCCCTGCTTGGAGGAGTTGGTTTTGGCCCTTTCTACCCAGTTAATGGATGATATTTGTGCTAAAAGTGCAATGTGAATGAAGGATGTTGGTTTCTCGCCCAGAGTGGAACGTTAGTGGGGTTCCACCCCCTGGCAAAAGACGGTAAAAGCTCTGGCTCAAGAGTTGGAGGACACGAGTGGTGCAGCACCGCTGGAGAAAATGGTCATCGTCGTCTGCCACATTGCCTGTGGAGCAGTTGATGGACTTTACCAAGGGGGAGTTTTGGCAACGGCAAAAAGAGATGCAGGAGGACTGGTCCTGGGTGATTGAGGGGGTCGTAAACCTTCTTCGCAGGATTCTGGATTTGGTGGAGAAGCTCCTGGAATCGCAAGGTGCAGCTATCCGAGATGTGGAAAGGGCCGTGTTGGATCATAGCGACCAGATTGTGTCATTGGAGGCAGAGATGGCGATGCTGGAGGAAGCTTGCAAGGTGCTGAAGATGAAGGTGGTCGACCAGGAGAATCGGTCCAGGCGGCAGAATTTGCAAATTGTGGGTCTGTCGGAAGGTGTGGAGGGTACACAAGCCATGGGCTACATTTCAAAGATGTTCGAGAAGTTGGTTGAGGCAGGGGTCTTCGAGAAAGCCCCGGAGATGGATCGTGCCCATCTACATGTCACTATGACAGAGGCCGAGAGCTGGAGAGCCACCGCGGGCGGTGATTGTGTGTATGCACAAGTTGCAGCAGAAGGAGAAGATTCTGAGGTGGGTAAAGGGACCTCAAGACTTTAGTTGAGAGGGAATTGGATACGGATTCACCAAGACATTGGTGCCGACCTGGCCAGTTAGCAGGCAGGGTTTATACGTTCATAAGATATAGGAGCAGAAGTAGGACATTCGGCCCATCAAGTCTGCTCCGTCATTCTATCATGGCTGATATGTTCCTCATCTGTTACCTACAATTCTACAGGCCCAGAGCAGGATTGCAAAATCAGCCAGAGCACTTCCTCCCTAGAACACATGAGCTAGGAGTAGGAAATGTAGCCTCTCCAGCCTAAACACTTTCAATGTGATCATGGATGATCCCATCATGGCCTCAACTCCACTGTCCTGCCCATTCTCCAAAACCTTTCAACCCAAAACCAATTAAAAATCTGTCTAACTCCTTCTTAAATATACTCACTTTCCCAGCACCCATCACACTCTGGGGTACTGAATTCCAGTGATTCACAACCCTTTGGGAGAAGTAGTTTCTCCTCAAATCTGTTTCCAATTTGCTACCTCTTATACTAAGATTATGACCTCTCGTTTTAGAATGCCCCACAAGAGGAAGCATCTGCTCCACATCTACTTTATCCATACCATTTAACATCTTGTATACCTCGATTTGATCTCCCCTCATACTTCTAAACTTTAGGGAATTGTGGTGAGCCAAGTGTCATAATATCCACTCATGTGATGCAGACAGGCAGTGATTGACACACAGGATAACCAATGAACACACATGACACATAACAACCAATCACCAGACAGGACACCACCACTATAAAGCACACAGGGCATTAAGACTCTCGCTCGCTCTACAGGACACAGCTACTGAGATAGTAAGAGTGCACAAGCCAGTGAGCACTATCACCATGAGGTAGAGAGTTAGTCTGGTCAAGCCAGTAGGAGTTATCAGTTAGATCGATAGAGTGTCAACTCACAGCAGACTAGATACAGCAAACAGGAAGTTCAATAAAACAGTGTTGGACCATCTCCTGTGTCAGAAGCCTGTTTCTAGTTTCACTGCATCCAGTTGCAGTCACGTTGAACCAACTTACTTAACGCATCATGGTACCAGAGTGCTATTAATCCTAACGAACCTACCTCGAGTGCATCTGCAACGACCAGCAAGTAGCCATCCAGCAGCATGGAAAAGATCCAGCCTCCTTCGCGACTTAACACATCACCACGTATGGCTGTTGTATATAATATTGTATTTACTCACTGTTACTGTTGTTGTGTTGATGTTGTTGTCGGCTCCGCCTGTGGTTCCGCCCCTCTGAGAGGATATATAACCCATCGATCCGGGACAGCCTCTCAGTGCAGGAGAAGCTACTGGTGGACACATTCTAGCTGATTAAAACCACCGTTCTTGTTCACTACCGTTTCGACTGGATTGATTGTATTCAGGAATATAGACCTAAACTGTTCAATTTCTCCTCAGACAGACCCCTTGGGCGAAATTCTCCGTTGTCGGCGGAAACTCCGCCGATCGGCGCAAAAAACGGCGCAAATCCCACTTGCGTCACGTCATAAAAATGGGCCGATAGTCTGCGGCCCGAAATGGGCTAGCAGCGACGTAACGGGATCCGTGCTTGCGCAGTGGTTCACGCCGTGCAGCGTCATACGCGCTGCACGGCGTGACGGCTCATAAGGCCGCGCAGCTCCCCCCCACCCGACCGGAACAGCCGACCGCAACACCCGACTTGATGGCTGGCCGTCGCTCAGCCCCGAGGTTCGAGTCACGCGATGTGGAGGCGCTCCTGGATGCGGTGGAGCAGAGGAGGGACGCCCTGTATCCCGGGCACGGCCGCAGAGTTGCCCCACGCCACAGCCGGCGTCTGTGGAGGGAGGTGGCAGAGGCCGTCACCGCTGTGGCCCTAACACCACGGACAGGCACCCAGTGCCACAAGAAGGTGAATGACCTCGTCAGAGCAGGCAGGGTGAGCGTCCCCCATATCCCCTCTCCCCCAAATCCCCCCTCCCCCATATCCCCCCTCCCCCATATCCCCCCCTCACCCATATCCCCCATATCCCCCCTCCCCCATATCCCCCCCTCCCCCATATCCCCCCTCCCCCATATCCCCCCTCCCCCATATCCCCCCTCCCCCATATCCCCCCTCCCCCATATCCCCCATATCCCCCTCCCCCATATCCCCCATATTCCCCCCTCCCCCATATCCCCCCCTCCCCCATATCCCCCCTCCCCCATATCCCCCATATCCCCCCTCCCCCATATCCCCCCTCCCCCATATCCCCCCTCCCCCATATCCCCCATATTCCCCCCTCCCCCATATCCCCCAAATCCCCCCTCCCCCATATCCCCCCTCCCCCATATCCCCCATATCCCCAAGTGAATCCAGCCCTAACCTTAACCTCTGCAATGCACGCGCAACCGATGGCGTGCATTCATATACCTGCCTAACACTGTTGCCTTTTACCCCTGCCACCACCACCACCCCCCCCCCCCCCCCCCCCCAGGAGAAGCGTGCACACAACAATAGGGAGCATGTGAGGACTGGAGGAGGGCCCGCTGATGAGAGGCCACTGACCGTACACGAGGAAAGGGCCCTGGAACTGGCTGGCGGACCTGAGGACCGGGAGGTTGCTGATGCAGAGGTCGGGGCCCCACGAGCAAGTGAGCCACCAACAGCCCGTCCCCATATCCCCCCTCCCCTATATCCCCTTCCCCCGTATCACCTGATCACTGCCTGATGTCTAACCATGCATGCTTCATTGTGTATCGCAGGACCAAACGACCAGGCACCCATCCCCGCAGATGTAGACCGCCCGCAGGATGCCCCTCGGAGACCACGGGAGACGGAGAGACCCGCACCCTCCAGCATGCGACGCCCGCAGGATGCCCCTCGGAGACCACGGGAGACGGAGAGACCCGAACCCTCCAGCATGCGACGCCCGCAGGATGCCCCTCGGAGACCACGGGAGACGGAGAGACCCGAACCCTCCAGCATGCGACGCCCGCAGGATGCCCCTCGGAGACCACGGGAGACGGAGAGACCCGAACCCTCCAGCATGCGACGCCCGCAGGATGCCCCTCGGAGACCACGGGAGACGGAGAGACCCGAACCCTCCAGCATGCGACGCCCGCAGGATGCCCCTCGGAGACCACGGGAGACGGAGAGACCCGAACCCTCCAGCATGCGACGCCCGCAGGATGCCCCTCGGAGACCACGGGAGACGGAGAGACCTGGAGCAACAGGGAGACGACACCCCCGTCACGTGCGGGAGCGACCACCCAGCGATGAGGGGGGCAGCCACAGGCCCCCGTCACATCCGAGCCAGGACACCACTACCCAGGACACCACTATCCAGGACACCCCTACCCGGGACACCACTACCCAGGACACCCCTACCCGGGACACCACTACCCGGGACAGCACTACCCGGGACAGCACTACCCGGGACACCACTACCCAGGACACCCCTACCCGGGAAGACGAAATACCGGACAGTGACTCAGAGTGGATGGGTGGAGACGAACCCCCACCCCAAAGTGCCATGGACTCAGAGTGGGACGAAGAGCACGACACAACGCCACTGCTGTCACCAACACCCTCCACCATCGCAGAAACACTCACCACGGCTGGGCACTTTAGTGATGAGGCGTCTGGTACACTCACTGGTGCGCACAACACAGCCGTCCCGGTACAGCAGGTGGAGGTAGGAGCAGCAGAGGGACCGGGCGGTCGGTGGGCAGCCCAGGCCAAGCGAACATCTGCCGCCCAGATGGATCCCGGGTTCCTGCAGTTACCACACCCACACATAGATCCGATGCAACCACCGACACGGAGACGAGCGAATAGGGTGACGGGTGGCTTGCGGCGGCTGCGGTCGCAGGTGGAGGAGTCCACCCGCGTCCAAGAGCTGGGAGTGGTCCCGGTCATGCGTGCCACCCAGGCTGACACCGCACGGGTGGCGTCCGCGGTGGAGGCAATGGGTGCGACGGTGTCAGACATGGGGAACGGTTTGCGAGGCCTGGGGCCTTCCGTGCAGGCGGCGTCTGTGGCCCAGGAAATGGCTGCCCTCTCACAGGAGGCCATGAGCCAGTGCCAGCGCCAGATGGCAGAGGCGCTCAACGCCATAGCCCAGTCTCAGCAGGCCATGGCCCAGTCTCAGCAGGCCATAGCCCAGTCTCTGCAGGCCATGGCCCAGTCTCTGCAGGCCATGGCCCAGTCTCAGCAGGCCATCGCTGAGGGCATCGGCGCCAGTGGCCATGTGCGAGCTGGCGTCGCACTGTCGCAGACAGGGTTCGACAACCCCCTGGGCTCCATGGCTGCAAACCTGCAGACCCCTGTCGATACCAGCACGGGCCTCCAGGACTGGCAGCGCCAGATGTCGGGGGCGCGTCGGATGGCCAGTCCGTTCGCATCCCCCACCCATGTAGAGGCCTGGGGGCCATCGGGCACCCCGAGGGAGGAGGAGGTGGTGTGGTCCGTCCCGGCTCCCTCTGTAGGGGAGGTCCCGGTACACCGCGACACCTCGGACTCCCCCCCTTCCGTCCCAGGTGCATCGGGTGGGCAACGGGCAGGACAGGCTGGCAGCTCGCCATCCCAGTCGCCCGGGCCGCAGCCTGGCCCATCTAGGCCAGGACGCCCCAGGAAACGGCCGCCAAAGGGATCCAGTGTCAGAGGGCAGGAATCACAGGAGTCCACCTCCAGTTCTGCTGTACCGTCTGGGGAACCACGTAGACGTAGACAAAGGGCCCGTAAGGCCAAACAATTAGACACTGAGTAAGTTGGCACGGGTGCAGGGCACAGATGAGTTTTAGGCGCTAGGGCACGTGCATGAACTCCTTTGGTTATTAAAGTCAATGTTACACCTACCGAAGCTGCCTTTGTGCTCTATCCAAAGTGTGCGGGGGTGTCATGTACGTTGAGCGCAAGTGTGTGTGTGAGGGGTGGTCTTACCTCAGCCCCAGGTGAGTCTGCCCCCTTCCCCCTGGGCCGCCATCAACATCCCCCGGGCAGAGGACGGGACCGTGCGCTGCAGTGTCACAGCCGCATGCAGGGATGGTCCGGGTGGATGGTGGTACTGTGGCCATGGGTCAGACATAGTCCAACGATGTAGAGCCAGGAGCTCATCGGAGGCGGGTTGTCATCATTCTCCATGGCCTGCGATAGACACGCGTCCACCCGCAACTGGGTGAGCCCGGCCCGTTGTGCCGCCGGTGGATCGGCAATTGTGAGTGGGGGGGTGGTGTGCATGCGGGTGGGGTGTGTGGGGTTGGGGAGGGGGGTGAGGGTGCTGGGTGGGTGGATGGGTGGGGGGTGTGGGTGGTCGGCTGTTGTCATGGTGTGCGGTCTGTGGCCATACTACCCGATTCCCACGCCCATCTAGTCAGTGAAGCGGGCGTCTATCAGTCTGTCCCGTGCCCGCTGGGCCAGCCGGTAACGGTGGACAGCCACCCGTCTGTGTCTACCCCGTCTGCCCTGACCATTGCCCCCATCCCCCTCATCTGGGGAGGACTGGGCCTCTTCCTGCTGCTCCTCCACTCCGCCCTCCTCTGCCTGCGGCACATCGCCCCTCTGCTGGGCTATGTTGTGCAGGACGCAGCACACCACAATGATGCGGCCGACCGTATCTGACCGATACTGGAGGGCGCCCCCAGAGAGGTCCAGGCACCTGAAACGCATCTTCAGCACGCCAAAGCACCTCTCTATCACTCCCCTTGTCGCTACATGGGCATCATTGTAGCGGTTCTCCGCCTCATTGCGTGGCCTCCGTATAGGCGTCATCAGCCACGATCGCAATGGGTAGCCCCTGTCGCCCAGCAACCAGCCCCTCAGCCGGGGATGGCGTCCCTCGTACATGCCGGGGATGGATGACCGCGACAACACGAATGAGTCGTGTACACTGCCTGGGTGACGGGCGCAGACGTGCAGGATCATCATGCGGTGGTCGCAGACCACCTGTACGTTCATCGAATAGGTCCCCTTCCTATTAGTGAACACGGCCCTGTTATCTGCAGGTGGCCGCACGGCGACGTGCATCCCATCGATCGCGCCCTGGACCATGGGGAACCCGGCAATGGCAGAGAAGCCCACGGCCCGGGCATCTTGGCTGGCCCGGTCCACGGGGAAGCGGATGTAGCGGTGCGCCATGGCATAAAGGGCATCTGTCACTGCCCGGATGCACCGATGCACCGATGTCTGCGATATGCCGGACAGGTACCCACTCGGTGCCTGGAATGACCCCGTTGCATAAAAGTTCAGGGCCACCGTAACCTTGACGGACACGGGGAGAGGGTGTCCCCCGCCAGTGCCACGCGGTGACAGGTGTGCCAGCAGGTGGCAGATGTGTGCCACGGTTTCCCGGCTCATCCGGAGTCTCCTCCTGCATTCCCGGTCCGTGAGGTCCTGGTATGACTGCCGGGGCCGGTACACACGGGGCGCCCTCGGGTGCCTCCGTTGCCGTGGGGCCGCGACGTCCTCCTCCCCCTCCTCGTCCTGTCGGTCAGGTGTCCCTCCAGCCTGGGCGGCTGCCGCCTGCCCCTCTGCGGCAGCCTGCGCCGCCTCTCTGGCACGCTCCTCCTCCTCCTCCTCCTCCTCCTCATCCAGGGCAACATAGACATGAGCGGCTGCCACCACGGCGGCCAACATCGCTGGATGATCTGAAAACATGACGACCTGGTGGGGGGGAGGGGAACGACGACATGTCATCATTGCCCATATCCCCTCCTCCCCCCAGCCAGGTGGCATGGACCGCATGGGTCCAACTGTTGGAGGCTGGCACCTGGCCAGGTGGACCAACTCATTTGTCCTCCCATCACCCACCCCGGCACGGACCCCCCCCCCCCCAACCTCCACCCCGGCACGGACCCCCCCCCCCAACCTCCACCCCGGCACGGACCCCCTCCCCAACCTCCACCCCAGCACGGACCCCCCCCCCCCAACCTCCACCCCGGCACGGACCCCTTCCCCAACCTCCACCCCGGCACGGACCCCCTCCCCAACCCCCAACCTCCACCCCAGCACGGACCCCCTCCCCAACCTCCACCCCGGCACGGACCCCCTCCACAACCCCCAACCTCCACCCCGGCACGGACCCCCTCCCCAACCCCCAACCTCCACCCCAGCACGGACCCCCCCCCCCCAACCTCCACCCCGGCACGGACCCCCTCCACAACCCCCAACCTCCACCCCGGCACGGACCCCCCCCCAACCTCCACCCCGGCACGGACCCCCCCCCCCAACCTCCACCCCGGCACGGACCCCCTCCCCAACCCCCAACCTCCACCCCGGCACGGACCCCCTCCACAACCCCCAACCTCCACCCCGGCACGGACCCCCTCCCGGCACTCCCCCGGAGCCCAGCCTACTCTAACCACCCCCCCCCCCCCCCCCCCCCCCCCCGCCGCACACACACACAAGCCGAGACACACCTCTCCTCAGGCAATCAGTCTGCGGCCACGCCATTTCCTGCCCAGAGCCAACCCCCCAGGCCGTCACTTACCTCCTCGCTGGTCGGCGTGAGCCTGGAGCACCGGGTCACGCCGATGAAAAGGAGGTTTGATTGACGTCGACGTGAACGGTCATCACGTCGACGGGACTTCGGCCCATCCGGAAGGGAGAATATCGGCAGGCTGAAAATCGGCTGCCTTGCGCAGACCCGTGACATTCTCCGCGGCAGCGGCGCCATTAACGCCCCGCCGACTTTTCTCCCTTCGGAGACTTCGGCGGGGGCGGGGGCGGGATTCACGGCGGCCAACGGCCATTCCCCGACCCGGCGGGGGGTCGGAGAATGACGCCCCTCATCTCTGCAATCAATGTAGTGAACCTCCTTTGAACTGTCTCCAATGCCACTACAATTTTCATCAAATAAGGGGACCAAAACTGTGCACAATACTCCAGGTGGGTCTTAACAATACCTTGTATAGTTGCAACAACACTTCCTTATCTTTATACTCAATTCCTTTTGCTATAAATGCCAAGATTACATTTGCTTTCCTTATTATCTGCTGCACCTGCATGCTTGTTTTCTGTGACTCATGCACGAGGCCACCCAGATCCCTCTGCACGGAGCACCCCAAAGTCTCTCCCCATTTAGAAAATAAATTGCCTTTCCATTTCTCCGATCAAAATACATGACCCCACACTTTTCCATGTTAAACTCCATTTGCTACATTTTGTCCCACTCTCCTAACCTATCTACATCCATTCATAAGATTCTTATTTCCTCACTGCAACTTACTGTCCCAACTATTTTTGTGTCATCTGCAAATTTGGCTATAGAACTTTCTATCCCTATATCTAAGTTTTTTTATGCATATTATAACTAGCTGGAGCCCAAGGACCGAACCCTTGGCACTCCACTAGTTACATTTTGCTATCCAGAGAAGGACCCATGTATCCTGACTTTCTGTCTCCTGTCCATCAGGCAGACTTCTATCCAAACTAATAAATTATCCCTAATCCCAGTGATCTCACTTTAATAAGATTAAGGCGACACTCTTTCGGAGCAAGGTCCAGTTTGCGATGTTGTACCCGGCCAAACTTTGAGTGACTTTCAAGGGCAGGGAACGTTGCCGACGTTGGCGGAAGAACAAAGAACAAAGAACAAAGAAATGTACAGCACAGGAACAGGCCCTTCGGCCCTCCAAGCCCGCGCCGACCATACTGCCCGACTAAACTACAATCTTCTACACTTCCTGGGTCCGTATCCTTCTATTCCCATCCTATTCATATATTTGTCAAGATGCCCCTTAAATGTCCCTATCGTCCCTGCTTCCACTACCTCCTCCGGTAGCGAGTTCCAGGCACCCACTACCCTCTGCGTAAAAAACTTGCCTCGTACATCTACTCTAAACCTTGCCCCTCTCACCTTAAACCTATGCCCCCTAGTAATTGACCCCTCTACCCTGGGGAAAAGCCTCTGACTATCCACTCTGTCTATGCCCCTCATAATTTTGTAGACCTCTATCAGGTCGCCCCTCAACCTCCTTCGTTCCAGAGAGAACAAACCGAGTTTATTCAATCGCTCCTCATAGCTTATGCCCTCCATACCAGGCAACATTCTGGTAAATCTCTTCTGCACCCTCTCTAAAGCCTCCACATCCTTCTGGTAGTGTGGCGACCAGAATTGAACACTATACTCCAAGTGTGGCCTAACTAAGGTTCTATACAGCTGCAACATGACTTGCCAATTCTTATACTCAATGCCCCGTCCAATGAAGGCAAGCATGCCGTATGCCTTCTTGACTACCTTCTCCACCTGTGTTGCCCCTTTCAATGACCTGTGGACCTGTACTCCTAGATCTCTTTGACTTTCAATACTCTTGAGGGTTCTACCATTCACTGTATATTCCCTACCTGCATTAGCCCTTCCAAAATGCATTACCTCACATTTGTCCGGATTAAACTCCATCTGCCATCTCTCCGCCCAAGTCTCCAGACAATCTAAATCCTGCTGTATCCTTAGACAGTCCTCATCGCTATCCGCAATTCCACCAACCTTTGTGTCGTCTGCAAACTTACTAATCAGACCAGTTACATTTTCCTCCAAATCATTTATATATACTACAAACAGCAAAGGTCCCAGCACTGATCCCTGTGGAACACCACTGGTCACAGCCCTCCAATTAGAAAAGCATCCCTCCATTGCTACCCTCTGCCTTCTATGGCCTAGCCAGTTCTGAATCCACCTTGCCAGCTCACCCCTGATCCCGTGTGACTTCACCTTTTGTACTAGTCTACCATGAGGGACCTTGTCAAAGGCCTTACTGAAGTCCATGTAGACAACATCCACTGCCCTACCTGCATCAATCATCTTAGTGACCTCCTCGAAAAACTCTATCAAGTTAGTGAGACACGACCTCCCCTTCACAAAACCGTGCTGCCTCTCACTAATACGTCCATTTGCTTCCAAATGGGAGTAGATCCTGTCTCGAAGAATTCTCTCCAGTAATTTCCCTACCACTGAAGTAAGGCTCACCGGCCTGTAGTTCCCGGGATTATCCTTGCTACCCTTCTTAAACAGAGGAACAACATTGGCTATTCTCCAGTCCTCCGGGACATCCCCTGAAGACAGCGAGGATCCAAAGATTTCTGTCAAGGCCTCAGCAATTTCCTCTCCAGCCTCCTTCAGTATTCTGGGGTAGATCCCATCAGGCCCTGGGGACTTATCTACCTTAATATTTTTTAAGACACCCAACACCTCGTCTTTTTGGATCACAATGTGACCCAGGCTATCTACACCCCCTTCTCCAGACTCAACATCTACCAATTCCTTCTCTTTGGTGAATACTGATGCAAAGTATTCATTTAGTACCTCGCCCATTTCCTCTGGCTCCACACATAGATTCCCTTGCCTATCCTTCAGTGGGCCAACCCTTTCCCTGGCTACCCTCTTGCTTTTTATGTACGTGTAAAAAGCCTTGGGATTTTCCTTAACCCTATTTGCCAATGACTTTTCATGACCCCTTCTAGCCCTCCTGACTCCTTGCTTAAGTTCCTTCCTACTTTCCTTATATGCCACACAGGCTTTGTCTGTTCCCAGCCTTTTAGCCCTGACAAATGCCTCCTTTTTCTTTTTGACGAGGCCTACAATATCACTCGTCATCCAAGGTTCCCGAAAATTGCCGTATTTATCTTTCTTCCTCACAGGAACATGCCTGTCCTGTATTCCCTTCAACTGACACACTCATCAAGGAGCATGGGTTGGGGAAGGGCTAATGTTGGGAGGTTTTATGGCTTTTATGTATATACAAGTTTTGTAATTGATTCTCCGTGAATCGGCGCGATGGCACGAAACCGGCGCCGAAAACGGTGGGAATCACTCCGGCGTCGGGCCCCCCGAAATGTCGCAAATTCTCCGGCCCCGAATGGGCTAGTCGCGACGTGATGACATTTGTGATGGCGTCACCCGTCACGGACGCGCGCGCCGTCAGTGATGCCGCGCAGCGTCACTGCACAAAAGATCCCCCCCCCCCGGAGACCCGACACAATGGCTGCCCTCCGCGCAGTGCCAAGTGAGGCCCCCCACTGCCTGCCCCCCTTTCCCCCTTCCCCCATATGCCCCCTTCCCCCATATCCCCCATATCCCCCCTTCCCCCATATCCCCCTGCCCCCATATCCCCTTCCCCCATATCCCCCTTCCCCCATATCCCCCTTCCCCATATCCCCCTTCCCCCATATCCCCCCTTCCCCATATCCCCCCTTTCCCCATATCCCCCTTCCCCCTTATCCCCCCTTCCCCCATATCCCCCTTTCCCCATATCCCCCTTTCCCCCACATTCCCCCTTCCCCCATATCCCCCCTTCCCCCATATCCCCCCTTCCCACATATTCCCCAGGGACACACCAGGCGGACGCCGCCCACATCCAGTGCGAGTGTGGTGATGCCGGCGGGCCACAGCCGGGGGCAGCCACAGCAACAGGCCCCCGTCGCAGCCGACCCAGGACACTGACGCCCAGGACACTGACGCCCAGGACACTGACGCACAGGACACTGACGCACAGGACACTGACGCACAGGACACTGACGCCCAGGACACTGACGCACAGGACACTGACGCCCAGGACACTGACGCACAGGACACTGACGCCCAGGACAGTGACGCCCAGGACACTGACGCCCAGGACACTGACGCCCAGGACACTGACGCCCAGGACACTGACGCCCAGGACACTGATGCCCAGGACACTGACGCACAGGACACTGATGCCCAGGACACTGACGCACAGGACACTGACGCACAGGACACTGAGACACAGGATATCGACACACAGTACCCTAACACACAGGATCCTAACACGCAGGACACCGACGCCCAGGACACTGACGCACACGACACTCACATATAGGGGACGGATGGACAGGAATCACCATTCCAGGGGACCCCGGACTTCGGGTCGGATGAGGAGCACGCCATTACGCCACTGCTGTCTCCTACACCGTCCACCATCGCAGAGACACTGACCTCGGTTGGGCACTTTAGCGATGAGGCATCTAGGACACTAACTGGTGCGCACAACACAGCCGTCCCGGTCCAGCAGGTGGAGGCAGGAGCAGCCGTGGGCCGGGTGGTCGGAGGGCAGCCCGGCGCAGGCAACCATCCGCCGACCAGACGGGTCCCGGGTTCCTGGAGTTACCACACCCACCCATAGACCCGATGCAGGCACGGACCAAGGGACGGCCGAAGGGGGTGACGGCCGGCTTGCGGCAGCTGCAGACAAAGGTGGAGAAGTCCTCCCACGTGCAGGAGCAGGTAGTGGTGCCGGTCATGCGTGCCACCCAGGTTGACACCGCACGGGTGGTGTCCGCGGTGGAGGCAATGGGTGCGGTGGTGTCAGACATGGGTCGCAGTATGCAAGGTGTGGGGCTTTCGTGGTCCAGGACATGGCTGCCCTCTCACAGGCAGCCATGAGCCAGAGCCAACAGCAGATCGCAGAGACGCTCAACGCCATGGCCCAGTCTCTGCAGGCCATCGCTGAGGGCATCAGCGCCTTTGCCCAGGTGCTGGCCGGCGTCGTCCAGACACAGACAGGGATGGCCAACTCCCTGAGCTCCATGGCTGCAAACTTGCAGACCCTTGTTGATACCAGGGCGGGCCTCCAGGACTGGCAGCGCCAGGTGTCGGGGGGGCGTCAGGTGCTCGGTCTGTTCGCATCCCCGACCCATGTAGAGGCCCAGGGGCCATTGGGCACCCCAAGGGCGGAGGAGGTGTTGGGGCCAGTTCCGGGTCCCCCTGTAGGGTCCCGGAACACCTCGGACTCCCCCCCCCCACTTCCGTCCCAGGTGCATCTGGTGGGCAACGGGCAGGACAGGCTGGCAGCTCGCCATCCCAGTCGCCCGAGCCGCAGCCTGGCCCATCTAGGCCGGGCCGCCCCAGGAAACGGCTGCCAAAGGGGTCTCTAGTCACAGGGCAGGAATCACAGGAGTCCACCTCCAGTTCTGCTGTACCGTCTGGGGAATCACCTAGACGTAGTCAAAGGGCCCGTAAGGCCAAAAAATTAGACACTGAGTAAGTTGGCACGGGTTCAGGGCACAGATTATTTCTGGGGCTAGGGCACGTGTATGAACTGTTTGTTATTAAAATCACTTTCACACCTACAGAAGCTGCCTTTGCGCTCTGTCCGATGCTTGCGAGGGCGTGGTGTGAGGTTAGCGCCAGTGTGTGTGTGAGAGGGTGATAGAACGTCGGCCTCAGGTGAGTGTGACCCCCCCCCCCCCTGCCCCCCCCCCCCCCCCCCCCTCCCGGGCAGACGACGGGACCTTGCGCTGCAGTGTCACGGCTGCATGCAGGGACGGTCCGGGTGGAGGTTGGTACTGTGGCCATGGGTCAGACATTGTCCAACGATGTAGAGCCCAGAGCTCATCGCAGAGCGGGTCGTCATCATCCTCCATGGTCTGCAATAGACACGCTTTCACTGGCAACCGTGTGAGCCCGGCCCGTTGTGCCGCAGGTGGATGTGCAATGGAGGGGTGGTGTGCATGCGGGTGGGGTGCGGGTGGTTGGTGTTGGGTGGGCGGGGTGAGGGTGGTTGGTGTGGGGTGAGGGTGGTAGGCTGGTGCCGTAATGTGCTCTCTGTGCCCTTACTCGGTGATTCCCACGCCTCCCTAGTCCGTGAACCGGGCGGCTATCAGCCTGCCCCGTGCCCACTGGCCTAGCCGGTAACGGTTGGCAGCCTCCCGTCCATGCCCAGCCCGTCGATCCTGACCATTACCCCCACCCTCCTCATCTGGGAAGGTCTGCGTCTCGTCTTGCGGCTCCTCCTCTTCCCCCTCCTCTGCCTGCAGCACATCGCCCCTCTGCTGGGCTGTGTTGTGCAGGACGCAGCAGACCACAACGATGCGGCCGACCCTATCTGATGGGTACTGGAGGTCCCCTCCAGAGCGGTCCACGTGCCTGAAGCGCATCGTTATCAGCCCAAAGCACCTCTCTATCACACCCCTGGTTGCTGCATGGGCATCGTTGTAGCGGTTCTCTCATCGGTCTGTGGCCTCCGTATAGGCGTCATCAGCCACGACCGCAACGGGTGACCCCTGTTGCCCAGCAACCAGCCCCTCAGCCGGGGGGGTGGTGGGGGCGGTGGGGGGGGGTGGGGGGGGCGTCCCTCAAACATGGTGGGGATGAAAGATTGTGCTAATGCACGCACCTGCTCCAGCTCCCCCAGGGCAACATGTAGAAGTACGGTTCCCGCCACAGCGGCCATCATCGCTGGGTGATGACCAAACATAACGGCCTGCAAGGGGTGGGGGTGGGGGGGGGGGGGGGCGGAGGGGTGGATAGACGACATGTCACCTTCCCCAAACCCCCCCTCTCCTCCCCGGCACGCACCGTCCCAAACCCCCCCCCCCCTCTCCTCACCGGCATGCACCCTCCCCAACCCCCCCGCCTCTCCTCCCCGGCACGCACCTTCCCCAACCTCCACCCCCCCCTCCCCTCTCCTCCCTGGCACGCACCCTCACCAACCCCCCCCCCTCTCCTCCCCGGCATGCATCCTCCCCAACCTCCACCCCCCCTCCCCTCCCCACCCCGGCACGCACCCGCCCCAACCCCCCCTCTCCTCCCCGGCACCCACCCTCCCCAACCCCCCCTTTCCTCCCCGGCACCCACCCTCCCGAACCCCCCCCTCTCCTCCCCGGCACGCACCCTCCCCAACCCCCCCCTCCTCCCCGGCACGCACCCTCTCCATCACACACCCTCTCCAAGCCCCTCGCCCCTCCACCCTGCCCCTCCCCCCAAGCCCTTCCCCCCCAGCCCCCCCCCCCCCCACCCCCCCCCCCCCATCCCCTCCAGCCTCTCCCCTCTCCCGGCACGCACACTCCAATGGTTCCTGCGACCCCAACCCCCCCCCCCCACCTGCGGCAGTGCCGTCACTTCTCCGGCGGCCGTACCATGCCGACCCTTACCTCCGCGCTGGCCGGCGTCAACCATCACGACTGGTTGACGCCGTTAAATAGGTGGTTTGACTGACGCCGGGCGTGACCCGTGGTCACGCCGGCGGGACTTCGGCCCATCCGGCTCGGAGAATTGGGGCGGCCCCGGGGCCCGTTGCGTCGCGCCGGTCCTCGACATTCTCCGAGACGCGCGGCGCGATTCACGACAACGGGGTTTTTGGGGGGCCGGAGAATATCGCGGGGTGGCCAGGTGGGGTTTCTGCCACCCCCCCGGTGATTCTCCAACCCCCCGGGGGGGGGGGGGGGGGGGGGGGGCTGGAGATTCCCGCCCATGTTGTTTTCTCTTGCACATTTTGCTCTTGTACTGGTTTTATGGAGGGATATGTACACGCAATATTTGTAAGCATTCTGTTGTCTTTACCACATGTTGGTTTTGCATTCCTCTGGGCTGACGTGGGCGTCACAGTAGCACAGCTCCATGGTCCCCGGCTTGGGTCCCTGTCTGTGTGGAGTCTGCACGTTCTCCCTGTGTCTGCGTGAGTTTCTTCCAGGTGCTCCGTTTCCTCCCACAAGTCCCGAAGGATGTGCTGTTAGGTAATTTGAACATTCTGAATTCTCCCTCAGTGTACCCGATCAGGCGCCGGAATGTGGCGACCAGGGGATTTTCACAGTAACTTCATTGCATTGTTAATGTAAGCCTACTTGTGACAATAAAGATTATTATTATTATGAGGGGATACAGAGTTTTGGGTTACGTGCTGCTGCTGGAGCAAGTGGTGGGGGGAGGGGTTTGGTAAGTGAAGCCTGGGGAGGTACACTTTGAAAGAGTAAGCTGATGGAAGCAGAGTGGGGAGGGGTAGTTTGGGCGGTTTAAGGTGGGATCCTTTGTGTGGATCTCCAGGTGGGAGTTGCCATGCTAGCAGTATATGCAAGTAAACGGAAGCAGCGTGGGGAAGGGGGCTGTAGCTGGTAGCCAGGTAACGGGGGGGGGGGGGGGCTGCAAAATGGTTAGAGGGCGGGGATGATGGGGGAGTGGGGTGAGGTTGGGAGAATGGTGGAAGTGAGTAGGGAAGAATGCTGGTGATGAAGATGATTTTTTGGTTGGGTTGAGGATAGGATGGAGGGGGCGGCCATTTTGGGTGAGCCCAGGTTAGAGGGGTGCCGGATGGTTAGGCGGGATCTGTGCTAGGTGGGGATAGTGGATCTTAGTAGAGGGGAGGGGGTCAGAAACCCACTGGTGAGGACAGTAACATGGAACGTGCGAGGTCTAAATCGTCCGGCTAAACAGTCCCGGGTGTTCGCGCACCGAAAAAGTTTGAGGTGAGATGCGGTTTTCCTTCAGGAGACACATCTGTGGATGAAGGACCAGATGCGGTTAAGGAAGGGACGGGCGGGACAAACGTTCCATTCGGGGTTTCACTCTAAGTCGAGGGAGGGTTACGATCCTGTTTCATAAGAAGGGGGCATTTGTGGTGGTCAGGGAAGTGGGGGACCCGGGGGAGGGGGGGGGGGTGGTTTGTGATGGTGAGGGGGGGTCCTGGCTAGGGTGTTTTAGTTCATGTATATGCGTCCATTGGGACAACACAAATTTTGTTAAAAAGTGCTAGCATCCATCCCAGACTTGAATTCACATCAGCTGATAATGGGGGCGATTTTAATTGTGTGTTGGACTCCAGGATGGATAGGTCCAGCCTCAAGTCAATGGCCAGGTTGGGGATGGCAAAGGAGCTGGGGGAATAATGGATCAGACAGGGGGGTGGACCTGTGGAGGTTTACGCATCAGCACGCCTGTTGGAACGTGTTGCTGCTCATCGAAGGCCCTCCCGCAATGCTCCTCCCCCAATGGGCCGGGTTCCCGACCGCACGGTTGCCGTGTAGCCTGAGCAGTCGGGAACCCAGCGCGGCGGCTGCGGCCTGTGTCCAGCACCGCCAAAATTGTCCAGAATCCGTGCTGCTGGCCAGGGGGGCTTCCACGAGGGCTGGGGGGACTGGTGGGGAATGGCCAGAGGTGGCCTGTGGGGTCGCATTTGGTGGGTCACGTCCGCGCACAGCCGGCACCATGTTGTACAGCGCGACCGCTGCAGTTTGGCGCCGTGTGCATGCGCGGCCAGGGATCCGGCCGTTGTCCGGCCATTTTTGTCACGGGAGCCGGGATCGGTGAGAGTTCACCGCCAATTTTGGCAACGTAAAATGCCTGCGAATTCTCCGTTTCAGCCGGCACTTAGCCGCTGAAATGGGGAACCCAGCCCAATGTGAGTAGTCTCCTTCAACTACTTTGCTCTTTTGGCGCAGCGAGGATATGGTAGGGTCACACCTGTGTCCTAAGCTTGGCATGATATGCAGACGGTGTAATGTTTTAAACTGAGTCTCCTTCATTCTATTACAAACTGATTCAATTGGCATTTTCCCATATATTGCCACAAGTAACCTCAACAATATTCACTGCAAAGTCTTTTTCCCATGACCGCAGACTGCCGATTACACTCACACTGGATCTAGAACATAAAGTGTCATAAAACTTGCTGATTAACTGCTTAGTTTCCACGGATTTTCGGATCTTTTCCACCGGGGAGACATAAGTGTTGAAATGCAAAGATGTCTTATTAAGGATAAAGTCTCTGAGTTGTCGATATTTGAAAAGGAATATCTTGAGATTCATATTGTTGACATAGTTACTCAAAAGATAACAAAGTACCATTAAACGTATCACCCAGCGTCCAAATACCTCTATCCCTCCAGATATTGAATCCATGGTTCTTAAGACCTGGTGGAAAATCCAGATTTCCCTGAATGGGAGAGAGAGCGGAGATTAAATTAGATCTTTCTTCCAGCTCACGGACCATCCTCTGCACTCTCAGAGTGTTAATGATAAGAGGATTTTCATACATTGCAGACACAGCCGTGAAATCCCTGAGAAACAACAGGGCCTGTAAAGAGGAAACAGATTCAGCTCAATATCAAGCCAAATGGAGGAAGGTGTCGGGTTATTCACCCTGGGGTAACACGGACTGCAACTGGATGCAGCTGTACTGTAAAGTAGACACCAAACTTAGATGTTAGTTCAATATGTTTTATTGAGAACTTCTGGAGCAGTGCACACAGCTTGCTGTGGATTAACATTCTACTAATCTAAGTGTGCTAACTATAACTAACTAGACCAGACTAGCTCTGAGCCATGTGTAGAAGGTGCTAACTGATATATACACCCTGACTGTCACTACAGTTGTCACCAGTGGAAAGAGGCAGAGTGCTGATGCCTCGTGTGTTTTATAGTGGGAAGCCCCCTCTAGTGTTCTGCCTGGTGATTGGTTGTGTTCTGTCCTGTGTGTTGATTGGCTGTACTGGGTGTCTGTCACTGCCATTCTGTGCATGAGTGCACATCATGACAGAAGGGTCCTCTCTGACCCATTCCCGTATGAATTTACGATGACAAGCAAACTGATACATTTTAATATTTGGCACCTCCAACCCCTCCTCCTTGAACTGAGAGCTAAAGTTTGGCTAGTTTTGAACAATGTTTTTGTTCCAAATGAAAGAACTGAGCACCCCATTAATTTCCAATCAGACCTTCGCAGAAAGCAAGATTGGCAGCATCGAAAAGGATACAATAACCCAGTGATATGGTACCCAGTCATGCTATCAGTAAGGTGGTCCCACTTGATAGACCCAAGTAAGGGGGAAAGTTTTGCCCCTTATAAATGTCTGAAAAGGAGGGTAACAAAAATACCCTAATAAGTAACCCTGAGAGGGAGCATATAAATGGGAAATTAGCAAAGAGAGGAGGTCTCCCTCGAAGCCACCCCAGAGGCATAGCCTCACACTTTGTAAAATTGCTTTTATAACTCGAGCAATAGCAGGAATAGAAACATCCGGCTTAGATTCAAATCGCAACACATTATCCATGTATAGCATCATCTTATATTACTTTCCTCCAATGAATAGCCTAAATACTGAAGGATCCTGTCCAATTGCCTCTGACAGGGGCCCAATAGCCATTGCAAACAATAACTGGGATAATGGGCAGCCTTGCCTAATCCCTTGCTGGAGACAAAAATGATCAGGTCTACAACCACTAGTAAGAACGGCCGCCAGTGGACTTTTATAAAGCACTTTTATCCACTAAACAAACTCCCCTCCAAATCTGAACTTCTGCAATGTATAAAATAATTAATTCCACTCCATCCAGTCAAAAGCTTTCTCTGCGGGCAGCACGATGGCGCAGTGGATAGCACTGCTGTCTCACGGCGCCGAGGTCCCAGGTTCGATCCCCGCTCTGGGTCACTGTCCGTGTGGAGTTTGCACATTCTCCCCGTGTTTGCGTGGGTTTCGCCCCCACAACCCAAAGATGTGCAGGTTAGGCAGATTGGCCACGCTAAATTGCCCCTTAATTGGAAAAAATTAATTGGGCGCCCTAAATTTATTTTAAAAAAGCTTTCTCTGCATCCAAAGACATCACAAAACCATCTAACGTCTGCTTTTGAAAGACCTGAATGATATTTAATAATCTCCTGACATTATTACATGAATTTCGCCCTTTATGAACCCAGTCTGATCGTTCTGGATGATCAAAGAGAGAATTAACTTCAGGCGCTGCGTCCATACCCAGACAACAATTTCAAATCTACATTCAAGAGCGAGATTGGCCAAGAGGATGCGCACTCTTCAGGATTCTGACCTGCCTTCAAAATTAAGAAAATATTTGCTTCATAAAGCGCCTGCAGCTCCAGGCTTCCTCCAAAAGAGTGGTTATACATCCCAATCAAAGGATCCATTAGCAATTCCTTTTAAAATTCACATCCAAAATCATCAGACACGGGGCCTTACCAGATTGAAGCACCCTCAGGGCCAGAGCCACCTCCCCCTAGAAATGGGAGCATTCAGGATTGAACTTTGGTCATCAGAAATTATTGGGTGTTTAAGGGAGGAGAAGGAATGCTCCGTAAGTGTCAATGCATCCCCAGACTGGTCTGTTTCATATAAGTCGCCATAAAAACCTTTAAAAGCCTTGATAATGTCCGCCCTCCTAACCATCCTATTACCCTTGGAGTCTGGCACAGAGGGAATAGCCCCAGAGTAAGCTCACTTCCGAGTAAAAAAAGCCAGGTATCTACACAGTCTGTTTCCAAACTTATGTAACTTTTGTTTGGCAAACTTTAAACGCCTCTTAGCATGTTGAGTCAACACAGAGTACAGTACCATTCAAATTGCATTCATTTCTTTCAGCAATGAAATGGCTAGGATTCCAGCCAGACTCCCTCTCAGTTTCAGCTAATTTTACTTCCAAACGGCACTGTCCTCTAGCATCTTATGCCTTTTGTTGGCCGGACACGAAATGACCAAACCTCTAGCATTGGCCTTGCAGGTTCCCCCATAGGATTGAAGGGCTCATATCAATTGAGAGGGAATTGACTGAGTAGAAGAGATCAAATTCAACGTTAAGCTATGAGATACATTTATGAACCCTGAGCAAAGACGGATCAAGGGTGTGATTCTCTGGCCAGCGACGCCGGAAATGCGATTGGGCGGAGAATCGCGCATGAGCTGAAAATCAAGGCCGGAACTGGATGCCACGCTCCGGTGTCTTGACAGTGAATGCATTCTATGCCAGAGTAAAGGCCATTGGCATATCATTAACGGGCCCGACCCGACATTCTCTGGGCCTCCCGTGATGGCCGCCTTCGCCAGGTGGACGTTACGACGGCGAGGTTTACTTGTGGTATTTAAAATCGGGAAACTGGCACTGTGGCTGATGAGAGTGAGAGAGGAGGTAAGAAATAATCCCAAAGGCGCAGCCGCAGGATGCCAATCCTGCCGCTCGCTCGGGGGCGTCTGCCAAGACTGGGGGGAGAAATCTATGAATTTAATGTTTTGGTTCTATGTGATCAACTTGATAAAGTGGCTGATCACTGATAGGAAAAGGATGTGTGCTCATAATCACTGTCCCAATATGTTAAGCTAGACCTCTCTTCTGACTAACACCTTGTTACATTCAGAGCACTGAGTGGGTTTTCTCTTTGCATGTGCTTAGAATTTACAGTGCAGAAGAAGGCCATTCGGCCCATTGAGTCTGCACTGGCTCTTGAAAAGAGCACCCAACGTAAGCCCACATCTCCACCCAGTAACCCAGTAAGCCCATCTAACCTAATAACTGCAAATTACTGCGGATGCTGGAATTTGAAACGAAAGAGAAAATGCTGGAAAATCTCAGCAGGTCTGGCAGCATCTGTAGGGAGAGAAACGAGCTAACGTTTCGAGTCCGATGACTCTTTGTCAAAGCTAACAGACAGAGAAAGCGGGAAATATTTATACTGTGGAGTGAGAATGAAAGATGAGTCATAGCCACAGAAACCCAGGGAAACCGGGTGCTAATGGCCACAGAAACCAAGGGGAAAGAGTGCCATCTAACCTTTTGTACACAAATGGCAGTCCCATCTAACCTTTTGTACACAAAGGGGGAAACCCACACAGACACGGGGAGAAAGTGCAAACTCCACACAGACAGTCACCCGAGGCTGGAATTGAACTCTGGACCCTGGAGCTGTGAGGCAGCAGTGCTACCCAGTGTGCCACAGTGTATCATTAATCCGTCATTCTTGCAGAAAGCTTTGTCATAGTAGGGACACCGATAGGATTGCACCAATGTGGTCTCAGTGTGCACACATAATTTCCATTGCTGACAATATATCTGGCTGAAATATGAACAAATCTTCCCTTTTTCTCTTCTGTAGGTCTGTTTATGACTATTAAGCACAAAGGTTTTGTAATAGAGATTGCATTTGAAAGTTCATTCACTGCTGTGTATCAGTAGATGTTTCTGCAGGGGAAGTGATTCTGAAACAAATCCTTACTCTCCTCGCAGTGGTTTCTCTTCCAAGTGTTGCTTTTTGTGGTTCGTATACATATTTCCCTGACTAAATTATTTTCCTCAAAGTTTACATGTTTCGGGTTTGTCCTTACTAAGGATAATTTTATGTATAGCCACGTGTTCAAACTGCTTGAAAGATGAGTTCCCTTTTGCGGTGTCCACCACTCTCAGGAAAAGACTGTTTCATATGTCAAACCGGTGAAGTCTTCTGCTTTGATAACCTGCACATTTTAACAAAACAATTTGCACTTTTCCGTTGAGCTGGACATGGCGTTTGTGACTCGATGAGCATTTCCATAATGTAGGAACAGTTTTCAATGTATCTGACTATGATAGGCCACGTGTTGATGCGACTAATGAGTTCTCCTTGTCTGTAACTTGAGCTGATTGAGCAGATTGTCTGCATCCTGAGTCTAAGAGTGCATAACTGTAACATCCTTAAATTTAAGATGGCAAATTTGATTTGGACTGCCATAGCTGTGGCTTTATCCAAGGGTAAATCATCAACCCCATGGGGAGACATTCCCTAATTCATTGAATTGAAATATTTTCAGTTAATTGGTCATGTATTATGGTTCGTGTGTCTAATTTGCATGTAGAATCCAATTCCTGCTACACTGCCACATATTGTTTAATGGGCTCACCATTTCCATTTCCCTGGGATCTCTGACAGAATTAAATCATTTGAGCATTATACTTTTATTTGGCCACTAAGTATTTCGAGAGAGAGAGAGAGAGATGGAGCACACTTATTGCTATATTATACATAGATCTATTTTCAGTAAGTTGTTCAAATATTCGCTGGTCTTCTGATCCAGGACAAAGTGCAAGTATTGCCTTCTTGTGGATCACCGCTACATCTGGATGGTCCATTACTATAGCAAGCAAGCAGGTCTTGAACCCTGAATTCAATGGTTGCCATGACAAGTGAGGATCTCACAATGATTTGGAATTGATGAAGTGAAACTTTTTTCAACAATCCTTGTCACTTTTATAACATATCCACTGGATTGCAGATGTCTGAATTATCTCAGAACAATGCAGAGATGGCACTAGTTCCCAAGCAGGTTTCTTTCCAATACCTTTCCAATATCTTAAAACATCTCAGAACTCACAGGATTTTTACTTGTACTTGGTGTCAGCCAGAATCCAGGCCTTCTCTGGGATGTTCCGTTTTAATTTGCTCTCCAGCCCCACCTGCAGGCCTAATCCAAGAAGTACAGTTATATACACCTGATCACTAACTAAACAAACACTGATCATTGAACATTACAAAAATATTTAAATACGCTTGACTGCTTACATTAAGCATATTTACTGTTGTGTGATGTCTTGAAATACCCTTGACAGCCCAGCAGGTTCAAACTGAGGTCAGAAAAGAGGAAATGTATGACACAGAGATGGCTAGATTTCTGTGGGCAGCTTTCTTTGGGGTCACCAGTAAACACCGTTGCTTCATCATTGACAACAAAATTAAGCCTATTTCATTTTCAATTGCAGTTTCTATAATTTAGATGTTAAACACAGAATGGTTAACTTTTATCCCATTTTATTTATTAAATTTAAAGAAAAGCATCCAAAATTGATGCATTTCCACCATTTTATTACAAGATCAGTGAATAATAATAATCAAAAAGGATATTCAATTCATTTTTCAATGCAAGGTGCTCCGATTTCCTGCCATCATGAACCTGCCACTAACACACCATCATTTTCTCGCAGAACCCTTATGAGCCAAGGTTTTGAACCCAGAGAATGGAGGCTGCTGAGAGGTTGAGAAATACAATCTGCAGCTAGCTAATGAGCAGCATCACTTTTCAGAAAGATGATAGAAGAAACACTGGCCTCAGAGGTGTTGCATCAGTCGAGATGCTGCTGCCAGAAGTGTGGGTCACAAATAACTGCGAGAGACTGGGACACTCCATGGGAGGGTGGTATAACCTTTCCAAAGATGTGCAGGTTAGGTGGATTGGTCATGCTAAATTGCCCTTAGAGTACAAAAATGTTAGGTGGGGTTACTGGGTTACGGGGATAGGATGGATGTGTGGGCTGAGGTAGGGGGCCCTTTCCAAGGGCCAGTGCAGACACGATGGGCCGAATGGCATCCTTCTGCACTGTAAATTCTATGCAATTCTATGATTCCAGAAAGAGGGCAGATGCTATCAGCAGAATCACCATCACCCCAGGAACTGCCAAATACTGGAGGAGTGCAGTGAACTCCGAAGACAGTACATATTTTCTATAACTCATTCAGCTTCTGCCACATCCATATAAATGGTGTTTGAACAGATTAAGGGAGGCACACAAATGCCAGACAGAATTGTTGTGTGGAACGACAATTCTAATTAAACACTTAAAACTGATCCTTGTATTTAATTGGCTTTGTCTTGCTCAAGAACATTCTTTCATCATGTACCCGCAGTTCTCCATACTCATTATCTTGCCTTTACCTACATTAAATTAAGTTTGCTTTTCTTCAGGCCATTTATTTAATTGATCCAGACTTTCCTCAATGCTGTTTATCATCTCTTGTAACAACCGCATATCAACTGGTAACATCTCTGTAAATATTAGATCATTAGGAGAAGTAACGTGAACAATGTAGAGCCCAGAAGGGTCTGAAGAACGAGTGTGTAAGATTGATAACCCCTTAGTTTGGAATTAAGTTTGGTCTGCAAATACTTCTTTGGCTTGTAAGACACATTGCAGCAAGTGGGAAACATGAATAGAAAATGGAAAATACAATATACATTGAACAAGCTGAAATTAAAGTAGCATTATGAGTTTATTTTATAATGTCAAACATTCAATTCACTCTCAATCTCCTACTGTTGCTTAATCGTGACTTTTATTTCAGGATTTACTGTTTTCTGTAATGGCATGAAGTATGACTCTTGACAAAATCTGTTTATTTGCAGAGTAAATGAACAGCAATCTACCAAATATTTATTAGGGAGGATAAAGACCGTAAATTTTTTCTTTCTTTGTTTTATGTAAACCAATAGTTTATGATACAATGCAATCATGAGCATTTCATCCGGCACTAGAGCAAGTATTAGATTCTCCAAGTACCTATAATTAACTTTATGTTCAACATTCTTAGCATTGCTTTCGATTATCTGGTGTACTTAGGTATTGCCCTAAAGCCATTTCCTTCAGCATCATTGTGAAATAATAGTGAACAACTATGTCTAAAGCAAACAGTATAGCAGTGAAACACAACCAATGCCATGAGCAAGCTACCTCTGAGTCATAAATGGCAGCTTTGGCTCACTGGTAGTATTCTGGCTGCTTAGACCGTTCTGGACTCAAGCCCGACTCCAGCACCTGGAATCAAGGCTGACATGCCAGGGCAGTATGGAAGGAGTGCAGCATTGTTAGCGGAATTGTCTTGCTGTTAGATGTTAAGTCGAAATTTCGATGACAATATTCAAAGAGATGGGGAGGAGGGGGGCTTCTCCCCAATTTTCTGAATACCATTTATAACTGCACATCATTAAACTAGATTATTTGGGGCAGCACAGTGGCACAGTGGTTAGCACTGAGACTGCGGCACCGAGGACCCGGGTTCGAATCCCGGCCCTGGGTCACTGTTCGTGTGGAGTTTGCACATTCTCCTCGTGTCTGCGTGGGTTTCACCCCCACAACCCAAAAGATGTGCAGGTTAGGTGGATTGGCCACGCTAAATTGCCCCTTAATTGGAAAAAAAATTAAAATAATTGGGTACTCTAAATTTATTTTAAAAAACAAAAGAAAACTAGATTATTTGACTATTAATTTTGCCGGAAAATTGCTGTGAACATATTTGTTGCTGTTTCCCAACAGTACAAAGCGACTTCACATCAAAAGTACTTTATTAGCTGTGATCCACTTTGGGATGTCTTGATGGTCTATATTTATACTTGTGATGAATGTAAGAAATTGTCCTATTTTATATATTTTTTGCAGTAATGCTATTAAAACCTGGGTTAAGATGCAGACAGTCGGTATAACTGCTAAAGCTGCGATTAAGGTATTGTAAAAGAGAAGTAATCACTGATTTGCAGATGAAGTGTCCTGCTAATAGATCTTGAGAACCATTTACTTGCTTACAGATAGCGAGCTAATGAATATTGTTCAGGTTTGAAGGATCCCTGCAGTGTAGATAAGTTATGAGGAGGATTGTGTTTGGTCCTGGCTAAACAGGTCAAGGGATAGCTTGTAAGAAGAGACAAAAGAATGCCCTTTGCTTTGGGCATGGATCATGTAGTTAATGAAATGAGCCAGGTCTGTCTGAAGAGCCAGTTGAACCTAGAACTCTCATCTGAACAGAGGTGTTTCAGTTTGGTTGAATGGTTCTCTCTCCAAGGATTCTGCAGAGAAAGGCAAATCGAAACCTAGTTGTTAACTTTATTTCAAGTAGGACTTCTGGTTGCGGCTATGCGGAGCTAAGTCGCACGTTCGGCAGCTCCCGCTAAAAACAAACTTTTGGGTTCTTTTTGGGGCCCGTAACGGCGCTTGTTCGATGTTTCCTGGTGTGGGAAGGCGACAGCAACATTCCCCCGATAGTGTATGGATTGGACCAGGAGTGGGGCGATTAAAAAAGTGGCATTGAAGCAAAGAAAGGTGCGAGGGAGGAGGACCAAGACGGTGGTGGGCAGAGACCAGGCAGCGTGGAGGCAGTGGGCGCAAGAGCAGCAGGAGCTTCTCCAGCGCTGTTTTAAGGAACTGAAAGCAGAGCTGCTGGAGCCGATGAAGGCTTCAATCGATAAGCTGCTGGAGACCCAGGTGGCCCAAGGGGCGGCGATCCAGGAGGTCCGTCAGAAGGTCTCAGAGAACGAGGACGAGATCCTGGGCCTGGCGGTGAAGGTGGAGGCACACGAGGCGCTCCACAAGAAATGGCAGGCGAGGTTCGAGGAGATGGAGAACCAGTCGAGGCGGAAAAACCTGCGGATCCTGGGTCTCCCAGAGGGGCTGGAGGGATCGGACGTGGGGGCCTACGTGGTCACCATGCTGAATTTGCTGATGGGAGCAGCGGCCTTTCAGTGGCCCTTGGAGCTGGAGGGGGCCTACCGAGGGCTGGCGAGGAGGCCCAAGCCCAGCGGTGCTGATGCGGTTCCACTGGTTTCCTGATCGAGAGTGTGTGTTAAGGTGGGCCAAGAAGGAGCGGAGCAGCAGGTGGGAGAACGCGGAGGTCCGGATCTACCAGGATTGGAGCGCGGAGGTGGCGAAGAAGGAGGCCGGTTACAACCGGGCGAAGGCAGTGCTGCACAGGAAGGGGGTGAAGTTCGGTATGCTGCAGCCGGCGCATCTGTGGGTCACCTATATGGATTGACACTACTATTTCGAGTCCCCGGAGGCGTGGGCCTTTGTTCAGGCCGGAAAACTGGACTCAGACTAAAGGTCGGGAATAGGGGGTCGCGGTGGAGGGATGGTTGGGGATTGTTGTGTTGTGTTTCGAGGGGGGGTTCTTTGTTTTTTTGGGGTTGATTGGGCATTGGTTTGATTAGGTCCGCCGGGTGGGCTCGTGGGGGGGCGGGGTAGGTAAACTGCTTGCGGGGTTGATGGTCGGTAGGGGAGATGGGGCCCCGAGGGGCGGGGGGGGGGGCTAGTGGGACTGGGCCTGGAAAGGGAGCTGCGCCGGGGAGGCGGGGCCGTGCGAGTGGAAAGCGCGGGCTTTTTCCCGTGTTTAGGGCTGAAGGGGCGGGGCCGGAGCTGGGAAGCGCGGGCTTTTTCCCCCATGCTAGGAGTGGAATGGATGAGATCCTGCTGGTGGACAAGTGGGGGGGGAGGGGAGGTTCCACACCGGGGGGGGTCGATGGAGCGGCGGGAGTGACCAGGGTCAGCAGGAGTCAGCTGACTTATGGGAGTGCAATGGGGGAGGGGGGGGACCGGGTTGCTGCTGGAATGGCCAAGGGGGAGCTGGAGTTGGTAGAGGAGATCGGGGCGGGGTCTGCCGCTGTGGGGAACGGGTCGTGCGGGGGGCGCGGGCACGTGGCTGGCCTAGGAAGGGCTAAGGCTTGTCGGCGGGGGAGGGGGGCGGGTAGCCCTCTGATTCGGCTGATAACCTGGAATGTAAGGGGACTGAATGGGCCGGTCAAGCAGGCCCGGGTGTTCGCGCACCTGAAGGGGCTGAAGGCGGATGTGGCCATGCTTTAGGAGACGCACCTGAGGGTGGCGGATCAGGTAAGGTTGAGAAAGGGGTGGGTAGGGCAGGTGTTTCATTCGGGTTTGGATGCAGAAAATCGGGGGGGTGGCGATCTTGGTGGGGAAGAGAGTGTCGTTCGAGGCGTCGAGCATTGTGGCAGACAATGGCGGTAGGTATGTGATGGTAAGTGGCAAGCTGCAGGGGGAGCGGGTGGTGTTGGTCAATGTATACGCCGCGAATTGGGACGATGCGGGCTTCATGCGGCGTATGCTGGGCCGGATTCCGGACCTGGAGACAGGGGGCCTGAACATGGGGGGAGATTTCAACACGGTGCTGGACCCGGCATTGGATCGCTCCAGGTCTAGGATGGGCAGGAGGCCGGTGGCGGCCAAGGTGCTGAAGGGGGTCATGGACTAGATGGGAGGGGTGGATACATGGAGGTTTGCGAGGCCGGGGCCAGGGAATTTTCATTCTTCTCCCATGTCCACAAGGCCTACTCCCGGATTGACTTTTTTGTCATGAGCAGGGTGCTGATTCCGAGGGTGGAGGATACGGAGTACTCGGCGATAGCCATTTCTGATCATGCTCCGCACTGGGTGGACCTTGAGTTGGGAGAGGAGAGGGACTAGCGCCCGCTGTGGCGCCTAGCGGTGGGTTGCTGGTGGACAAGGAGGTGAGCGGGCGGGTCTGGAAGTATATAGAGAGGTACCTGCAGGCTAATGACAATGGGGAGGTGCAAGTAGGGGTGGTCTGGGAGGCGCTGAACGCGGTGGTCAGAGAAGAGCTGATCTCCATTAGAGCACACAAGGAGAGGGGGAGAGGAGAGAGAGGTAGAAGTTGGTGGGGGAGATGGTGAGGATGGATAGGAGGTACGCGGAGGCCCCGGAGGAGGGATCGCTAAGGGAGCGGCGTAGCCTCCAGGTTGAGTTTGATTTGTTGACCACCAGGAAGGCGGAGGCGCAGTGGAGGAAGGCGCAGGGGGTGGTATATGAATACAGAGAAAAGGCGAGCCGGATGCTGGCGCACCAGCTTCGGAAGCGAGAGGCAGCTAGGGAGATCGGGGGAGTTAGGGATGGAGGAGGGAGCACGGTGCAAAGTGTGGTGGGTATCAATGGGGTCTTCAGGGACTTCTACGAGGAACTGTACCGGTCTGAGCCCCCACTGGAGGAGGGAGGGATGGGTCGCTTCCTGGACAGGCTAAGGTTTCCGATGGTGGAGGAGGGGCAGGTGGCGGGGTTGGGGGTGCCGGTTGGGTTGGAGGACTTGGTCAAAGGGATAGGGAACATGCAGGCGGGGAAGGCACTGGGCCGGATGGGCTCCCGGTTGAATTTTACAAGAAGTATGTGGACCTGCTGAGCCCGTTGTTGATAAGGACCTTTAACGAGGCAAGGGAAGGGGGGCTCTGCCCTCGACAATGTCTAGAGCGCTGATTTCCCTGATCCTGAAGCTGGACAAGGATCCCCTACAGTGTGGGTCATAATGGCCGATCTCACTATTAATTGTAGATGCAAAGTTGCTGGCAAAGATTTTGGCCATGAGGATAGAGGACTGTGTGCCGCAGGTCATACACGAGGATCAGACGGGGTTCGTGAAAGGGAGGCAGTTGAATACTAATGTACGGAGGCTCTTGAATGTTATAATGATGCCGGCGATGGAAGGGGAGGCGGAGATAGTGGCGGCGATGGATGCGGAGAAGGCCTTTGATAGGGTGGAGTGGGGGTACCTGTGGGAGGTGTTGAAAAGGTTCAGGTTCAGGGAGGGATTCGTCAGGTGGGTAAGGCTGCTGTATGAGGCCCCGGTGGAGAGTGTGGCCACGAACAGAAGGAGGTCAGAGTATTTCCGGCTACACCGGGAGATGAGGCAGGGGTGTCCCCTGTCCCCCCTGCTCTTTGCGCTGCCGATTGAACCCCTGGCCATGGCGTTGAGGGAGTCGAGGAAGTGGAGGGGGCTAGTGCGGGGTGGGGAGGGACATCGGGTGTCGCTCAATGCGGATGATTTGCTGCCAAATGTGGCGGACCTGGTGGGGGGAATGCCGGAGGTGACGAAGGGCAAAATTCTCCGGAAACAGCGCGATGTCCGCCGACTGGCGCCCAAAACGGCGCAAATCAGACGGGCATCACACCGCCCCAAAGGTGCGGAATGCTCCGCATCTTTGGGGGCCGAGCCCCAACCTTGAGGGGCTAGGTCAGCGCCAGACGAGTTTCCGCCCCGCCAGCTGGCGCGGAAATGACATCACCGGGCGGCGCATGCGCGGGAGCGTTAGCGGCCGCTGACAGCTTCCCACGCATGCGCAGTGGAGGGAGTCTCTTCTGCCTCCGCCATGGTGGAGACCGTGGCGGAGGCGGAAGGGAAAGAGTGCCCCCATGGCACAGGCCCGCCCGCGGATCGCTGGGCCCCGATCGCGGGCCAGGCCAACGTGGGGGCACCCCCCGGGGCCAGATCGCCCCGTGCCCCCCACAGGACCCCGGAGCCGGCCCGCGCCGCCTTGTCCCGCCGGTAAGGTAGGTGGTTTAATTTACGCCGGCGGGACAGGCATTTTAGCGGCAGGACTTCGGCCCATCCGGGCCGGAGAATCGCGCGGGGGGCCCGCCAACCGGCGCGGCGCGATTCCCGCCCCCGCCGAATCTCCGGTGCCGGAGACTTCGGCAACCGGCGGGGGCGGGATTCACGCCAGCACCCGGCGATTCTCCGACCCGGCGGGGGGTCGGAGAATCTCGCCCGAGGATCCTTAGGGAGTTTGGAGATTTCTCCGGGTACAAGCTTAATATGGGGAAGAGCGAGTTGTTCGTAGTGCGCCCGGGGGACCAGGAGAGGGGGATTGGTGAGCTCCCACTAAAAAGGAAGAGAGGAGTTTCAGGTATCTGGGGATGCAAGTGGCTAGGAGCTGGGGGGCCCTACATAAGCTTAACTTCACGAGGCTGGTGGAGCAGATGGAGGAGGAGTTTAAGAGGTGGGACGTGCTGCCACTCTCCCAGGCGGGTAGGGTGCAGTCAGTTAAAATGATGGTGATTCTGAGGTTTTTGTTCCTGTTCCAATGCCTCCCCATCCTGATCCCTAGGGCCTTCTTCAGGTGGGTTAACAGGAGCATTATGGGGTTTGTGTGGGCGCAGAAGACCCTAAGGGTGAGACGGGTGTTCCTGGAGCGGTGCAGGGATGGGGGGGACGGGGGTTGGCGCTGCCTAACCTCTGTGGGTATTATTGGGCCGTCAACATGGCAATGGTGCGTAATTTATCCTTACAGCATAACAAATTGAAAATAGTTAGGTTCTCATCTGGTACCATGACATACTGGCCGGGAATTTCCCCGGCCCCCCTCCACAGCATGTTCTCCAGCAGTGCAAATGGCTTGCCACTGGCTGCCGACGGGATCTTCTGGTCACACCAACGTCTATAGTGTTTTGGGTGGCTCCCCTTTTGGTGGGACTGGAAGGTCGCACCGGCAGGAAGGGCGGGAAAATCCCACTCACAATTTATTGCTTGTCTATTTCTTTCAGGACTCAGGGTGAATCCGAATTGTAACCGGGGAGATCACCTACACGTTTTATCTACCAATTCACACTTTCTGTATCGCACTTTCTGCCCCTCCTGCTCCTGACTGCACTGGGCATTAATTTAGGGGAAGCATCACTGAATACTAAGCGCTGCCCTTGCACTTTACAAATCCATGCTGGACACATCCTGCCCATTGCTAATTCCCTTTTGCATTCGTATTCAAAATAGTGGGCTTCAAATCGAGCCATGTGAATGTACATTATTCCCGCCCCACATCTTGGAGATGCACAGCTATGTAAGGAAAAATGTAACAATGTAATCGGAGACTTCAATCTTCTGACTTTACTACCCCTCCCCTGCATGCAACAGCCCGACCCCCACCTCCACCCTGCCTGGCTCCATATATCCTGTTGCATTAATATCGGGGCCATTATGCGATATAGATATGTTGAGCGGGATTCTCCGACCCCCCACTGGGCCGGAGAATCGCCAGGGGCGCCGTGAATCACGTCCCGACGCCGGCTGCCAGATTCTCCGGTGCCGCTTTTTTGGCGGGGGTGGGAATCGCGTTGCGCCGGTCGGGGACCGTTGGCAGTGGCCCCCCCCCCCGGCGATTCTCCGCCCCGCGATGAGCCGAGTGGCTACCCGTTTTCGGCCAGTCCCGCCGGCGTAAATCAAACCAGGTCCGTACCGGTGGGACCTGGCTCTGCGGGCGGCCTATGGAGTCCTCGGGGGAACGTGGGGGATCTGGCCTGGGGGGGGGGCCCACGGTGGCCTGGCCCGCGATTGGGGCCCACCAATCCACGGGCGGGCCTGTGCGTGGAGGTACTCTTTGCCTCCTCGCCGGCCGCTGTAATGGTCCGCCATGGCCAGCGCGGAGAAGACCCCCCCTGCGCATGTGCTGGGATGACGCCAGTACACGCTGGCGCTCCCGCGCATGCGCCAACTCACGTCGGCCGGCGGAGGCCCTTCGCCGACGTTTGGTGCGGTGCCAAGCCCTTCGTCGCCGGCTGGCGCGCGCCTACCCTGCCAGCCCAGCCTAGCCCCTGAAGGTGCGGAGGATACCGCACCTTTCGGGCGGCCTGACGCCGGAGTGGTTCACGCTACTCCTTGGTGCCGGTTCGGCCCGCCCCGCCGGGTAGGGAAGAATCCCGCCCGTTATGTATCAGGGAATACGTCCCTGCTGGTCCTGCTTGATGTGATGCATGGTAACATCAACAGAGTGTTTGTGCAGGCTTTGGGAAGATCACCAACTTTAATCATATGAGCAACACCCTGAATACAAGAATCCAGGCTGTGGGCACCTCAATTCCTTTTCTCTTTGCGGCAACAAAGAAATATAACAGGAGAGAACCCTGGTGACGAGGATTGATACAGGAAAAATCATTGGAAAGAAGATTTTGTCAACTAACAGTGGGACAGCATCGGGAGCAATGGAAGATTCCCGGGAACGGACTTGCACGCACACAGAGGTTGCGAAGCACTGTCGCCAATGTGAAGGTTAAAAAATGTTTCGACTGCAAAAATGAATAAGAAGATTGACAGTCGGGGAAGACTTGCTTGCTTTGAAGTGAATAGGGTCTGAGCTGGGTGACAGCATCTGTGGCAAAGCTACACAGGCTGCAAGAAACAGGACTTAATTCCACCATTGTAGTCAGAAAGAAGGTGAAGCATTTTACAGTTTGTAGCATCTTTAAGAAGGTTGACTAAATATTGCAAATTTGATGCAACGCTTGATGATACTCTTCGAGACCGTCTGATTTGTGGACTCCGCAGTGAAGCTATTCAGAGGAAGCTGCTGTAAGTGTTTTAAATCTATAAGCTGCTGTGGAAGTTGCCTCATCTATGGAGTTTGCAACAAGAGAAGTTTCACAGATAGGGGCTGGAGCAAAGATCCACAAAATGGACACCACAAGAACCAAGGATGCAAAAGTACAATCACATCACCGTTGTACATAGGCTGGCAAGGCAATTCTGGAGTAAAATGGATACGTGCAATAACTGTGGCAAGAAGGGACACATTGCCAAGGCATGTTGGACTCAGAAAACATCTTCTGCACCAAGAAGGTGCACGAAGAAAATCACTGCTAAACAATCTAGTAAAATTTACCATTTCGTGGATGAAGCTCAAGATCGCTCAAAAGCGACTGCAAGAGCAAAAGTTAAGTGTTTTGTCAAGGCAGAGAGCTCAACAATGCTTTTGGGCATATCCAAAACATGATGGTCGTGAAATTTAAATGGAAGTGGATACGGGTGCATCTGATACCTGAAATAATTTATCAAAAGTTGAAGTACTTTCCTTTAAAAAAATTTGAATTTGATCCTGAGGACATGCACTAAAGAGGTTGTACCATTGAAAGGATGTATTATAGTGAAAGTAGAAGCAAATGCACAGATGGCAGAGTTGCCTCTTCACGTTGTCTGTGAAAACTTTCCTGCTCTATTTAGCAGAGCATGGTTGGCTAAGATTAGGCTTAACTGGGAAACAGTCAATCAGTTAGTGGATTCAAAGAGCAACTTGCAACACCTTCTGAAGAAATGCAAGAAGATGTTGGAAGATTCCCTAGGCTCTATAACTGGAGTTGAGAGACACCTAAAAATCAAGCCAGACAGCACACCTGAATGTCTCATAGCTAGAACCATACCAAATGCCATTAGGCCTAAAGTTGAAGAAGAACTAGGAAGATTTGGATGAACAGGAGTCATTGAACCTGTTGCTACAAGTGATTGGGCAACACCAATCATTCCTGTATTGAAACACGATGGCTCAATGAGTATTTGTGGAGATTTTAAAGCTATTATTAACCCAGTATTGTGTGCAGATCATCATCCACTGCCGCTGATTGAACATTTGTTTGCTGGACTTTCCGGAGGACAGAAATGGAGTAAAATTGGTCTTTTACAGGTATATCTGCAAATGAATGTGGCTGCAGAATCACAGCCACTCCTCACCATTGTGACACACAAAGGTTTGTTGAGTTACAGAAGACTTCCCTTTGGAATAACATCTGCGCCTCTTTTTCAAAAATTCATGGATCAAGTTTTAAGTGGGTTGCATGGAGTGCAATGTTATTTAGATTACATACTCATCACAAGTTCAAATGAACAGGAACAGTTAGAGAATTCGGAAGGTACCCTGAAGCAGTTCAGAGCCACAACCTGAGAGTTAAAAAGGAAAAGTGCAACGTTTTCAATTATCCATAAATTACCTTGGTCATATTACCAACAAAGATGGTTTACTCAAGGAGCCAAAGAAAATGTCAGCAATCTTAGAAGCACCACATCCTCAAATTGTGACACATTTAAGGTTGCTTTTATGTTTGATCAATTATTATGGTAAATATGTGCAGAATTCAGCTTTATGATTTAAGCCTTCACACACGTTGCTATGTATCAAATAGGCATGGAACTGGTCATAAGAATGTGAAAATGCATACAAATAAGTAAAAGAAGCTTTACTGAAGTCAAAGCTGTTGGTTCATTAGAATCCCAAGATGAAGGTTGCGACTAACTTATGATGCCTATGGGTTTGGTGCAGTCGTCTCACACACGATGCCTTCAGGAGAGGAACGACCGATAGCATTTGCTTCAGGCACCTTTACTAGCGCAGAAATGAATTACGATCAGCTAGAAAAAGAAGCCTTGAATATAATTTTTGGTGTAAGACGGTTCCTTTAAGGGCATAATATTACTCTTTGGACCGATCAACAACCATTGACTACAAACCTCGGGCTGTATAAAGATATAACCTCTTTGGCAGCTAGTAGATTGCAAAAGTGGTTACTGTTAGGCATATGAACAGACGGGGTGTAGAAGGATACAGGCGGTTGGTCCAGATAGGACACGTGATTGGCGCAGGCTTGGAGGGACAAAGGGCCTGTTCTTGTGCTGTATTGTTCTTTGTTCTTTGATATTGTCGGCACACACTTACGATATCCAATATCACAAATCAGAGCAGCATGCCAATGCTGATGCTTTATCACAATTGCGTTACAAATTAAGCATGACCCCGAAGAACACTTTGTCAATATTTTGTATTTCTCTGTAATGTTACCATGGTTACAATATGAGGAGAGATTTGACTTGTAAATTTAATTGAAGATTTTTAGGATCTGGAAAGAAATCAATAGGCTAGATAGATTGAAACTTTTTCTGCTGGTGCAGGACTCCAGGACAAGGGGACATGTCCTTAAAATCATTCAATAGTGAAGTTCAGAAATACTTATTCGCACACAGTGCATGGCAGATCATGGGGCTGGATTGTCCCAAAATGGAGCTATGTCCCCACACCAGTGTAAAAACGCTGGAGTTTTACTCTGGTGAATCCTTAAAAATATTAGCAGCTATTCACCTACCTGTAGGGGGCTGGCAGGGCCCCGGAGTGCTTCTCGCAGCTTCAGCTGCGGATATGGGCCCCCGCACGTCAGGTTCCAAGACCGCGCATGCGCTCGGCGCCAAACGCGATGGCGGACTCAGCTGGGGGACCTGGACGAGGAAAGAAGGTCCCAACGATTAGCCCCGTGCCGTTAGATATAACCCGCCCGACCGCCACCCCGGCCGCCCATAAGGCCGCCCCCCCCCCCTCCACCGGTCCTTGATCCCCCCCACCTCCCACCACGCCGGCCGCAGACTGATTCCGCAGCCACCACCCGAGATTCCCGACTGGCCAGACGTGGTTAGAACCACGTCGTCGGGAACTTGGCCAGTTTTGCCCGGAGAATTGCTGGGGGGGGGGGCTCTGTTAATGGCCCCTCCCCCAGCCGTGCCGCGTAATCCACGCGCGAGCAATTCTCCGAGGACCGAAGAATCGTGGGAGCGGTGCCGGCTACAATTCCCGCGTGAACATCGAATCTCCGCCCCTGCGCCAAATGCGATTTCGGCACGTGGCTGCGGAGAATCCCGACCCACATTTCTGCACCTTCCCTAAAATGGTCTATTTCTACTTCGATCATATGACCTGACTCCACCAGAGCCTCAGCTGAAACCCTCATTCATCCCCTTGTTACCTCTAGACTATTCAAGCACTTTCCTGATCAGACTCCCATCATACTCGCACCGTACATCCAAGGACGTCGAAAACTCTGCTGCTCAAGTCCTAACTCATATCATCCATCATCTCTTGCTCACTGACCTATCCCTTGTGAAGCAAAGCATTGATTTTAAAATTCTCATCCTTATTATAGATAATAGAACAATACAGCATAGGACAGGCCCTTCGGCCCTCTGTGTTGTACTGAGCTTTGTCCAAAACCAAGATCAAGTTATCCCACTCCACTGTCATTCTGGTGTGCTCTATGTGCCTATCCAATAACCACTTGAAAGTTCCTAAAGTGTCCGACTCCACTATCACAGCAGGCATCCATTCCACACCCTAACCACTCTCTGAGTAAAGAACCTACCTCGGACATCCCTCCTATATCTCCCACCCTGAACCTTATAGTTATGCCCCCTTGTAACAGCTACATCCACCCGAGGAAATAGTCTCTGAACGTCCACTCTATCTATCCCCCTCATTATCTTATAAACCTCTATTAAGTCGCCTCTCATCCTCCTCCGCTCCAAAGAGAAAAGCCCTAGCTCCCTCAACCTTTCCTCATAAGACCTACCCTCCAAACCAGGCAGCATCCTGGTAAATCTCCTTTGCGCCCTTTCCAATGCTTCCACATCCTTTTTCCTACCAAAATGAATCGCCTCGCACTTATAAGGGTTAAACTCCATCTGCCATTTTTCGGCCCAGCTCTGCATTCTATCAATGTCTCTTTGCAGCCTACAACAGCCCTCCACCTCATCCACTACTCCACCAATCTTGGTGTCATCACCAAATTTACTGACCCACCCTTCAGCCCCCTCCTCCAAGTCATTGATAAAAATCAAAAATAGCAGAGGACCCAGCACTGATCCCTGTGGTACACCGCTGGTAACTGGTCTCCAATCTGAACATTTTCTATCCATCACCACTTCTATTACTCCTTCAGTTACTTACCCAATTGGCCAAATTTCCCTCTATCCCACACGTCCTTACTTTCTTCATGAGCCGACCATGGGGAACCTTATCAAACGCCTTACTAAAATCCATGTATACGACATCAACTGCTCTACCTTCATCTACACACTTAGTTACCTCCTCAAAGAATTCAATCAAATTTGTGAGGCAAGACTTATCCTTCACGAATCCGTGTTGACTATCCCGGATTAAGCTGCATCTTTCCAAATGGTCATAAATCCTTTCCTTCAGGACCTTTTCCATGAACTTACCCACCACCGAAGTAAGACTAACCAGCCTATAATTACCAGGGTCATTCCTATTCCTTTTCTTGAACATTCGCCATTCTCCAGCCATTCTCCAGTCCTCTGGCACGATCCCCAAAGATCAAAGCCAAAGGCTCTGCAATCTCATCCCTTGCCTCCCAAAGAATCCTAGGATATATCCCATCTGGCCCAGGGGACTTGTCGACCCGAAGGTTTTTCAAAATTGCTAATGCATCCTCCCTCAGAACATCTACCTCCTCCAGCCTACCCGCCAGTAACACACTCTCATCTCCAAAAATATGGCCCCTCTTCTTGGTGAACACTGAAGAAAAATATTCATTCAATGCCTCTCCTATCTCTTCTGAATCCATGCACAAGTTCCCACTATTATCCTTGACCAGCCCTAACCTCACCCTGGTCATTCTTTTATTTCTCACATAACAGTAAAAAGCCTTGGGGTATTCCTTGATCCGACCCACTAAGGACTCCTCATGCCCCCTCCTAGCTCTCCCAAGCAACTTTTTTAAGCTCATTCCTTGCTACCTTGTAACCCTCAAGTGACCCAACTGGACCTTGTTTTCTCATCCTTACATACTCTTCCTTTTTCCTCTTGACAAGACAGTCAACCTCTTTTGTGAACCATGGTTCCCTCACATGGCCATTTCCTCCCTGCCTGACAGGGACATACCTATCAAGGACACACAGTATTTGTTCCTTGAACAAGCTCCACTTTTCATTTGTGCCTTTCCCTGACAGTTTCTGTTCCCATCTTATGCTCCCTAATTCTTGCCTAATCGCATCATAATTACCCCTCCCCCAATTATAAACCTTGACCTGCCGTATGGCCCTATCCCTCTCCATTACAATAGTGAAAGACACCAAATTGTGGTCACTATCTCCAAAGTGCTCTCCCACAAACAAATCTAACACTTGGCCTGGTTCATTACCCAGTACCAAATCCAATGTGGCCCCACCTCTTGTCGACCTATCCACATATTGTGTCAGGAAACCCTCCTGCACACACTGTACAAAAACTGCCCCATCTGAACTGTTTGACCTATAGAGGTTCCAATCAATATTTGGAAAGTTTAAAGTCACCCATGGCAACTACCCTGAGACCTCCACACCTACCCATAATCTATTTTGCAATTTCTTCCTCCACATTTCTATTACTATTTGGGGGTCTATAGAAAACTCCTAACAACGTGACCGCTCCTTTCCTATTTCTAACTTCAGCCCATATTACCTCAGTAGGCAGATCCCCTCGAACTGCCTTTCTGCAGCTGTTAAACTATCCTTGATTAACAATGCTACTCCTCCACCTCTTTTACCACCTTCCCTACTCTTACTGAAACATCTATACCCCGGAACTTCCAACAACCATTTCTGTCCCTGTTCTAACCATGTCTCCGTAATTGCCACAACATCGTAGTCCCAAGTACCAATCAACGCTCCAAGTTCACCTACCTTATTCCAGATGCTCCTTGTAGACACACTTCAACCCACCTTCCTGTCTGCCGGTTCACTGCTGCGACCTTGGTACCCTCCTCAGTACCTCACTACTCTCAACACTGGCATCTGAACTACAGCTTGTTTTCCCATCCCCTTATTATTATGTCTCTCCATGTCCTCGTCCTTCTCCAACCTCCTCCAGTGCCTCAGAGATGCGTGAACACTTCCAATTCTAGCCATTGTGCATCACCAATTTACTCACTTGTCTATTAGTGACTGTGTCTTCAGCTGCTGAGTTGCTAAGTTCTGGAATTCCCACTCGAAGCTTCCCTGTCTCTCATCCCTGACCTTTTTAAAAACACACATCTTTAACAAAATTTTGGACATCTGCCTTAATATCACTTTATGTGAGATTCTATCATATATTTTTTGATAATGCTCCTGTCAAGCACCTCGGGACATTTTACAATGTTAATGTCACTTTATAAACACAAGTTGGTGTTGTTGTCAATGAATGGCACCCTCTCCAACAGAAAGAAGTAGATGCTAGCTCAATTAGGAATTTACAATTTTTGTCATCCGATGGTGACAAAGCAGGTGGATGGAGTTAGGATACAGAGAAATCATGATCTTACTCAAGGCGGGCTTCCGGTGGCGACATGTAGGTGGAGATCGCATGTTGGGTGGTTCCCGCCAGAGTTCTTGTTTCTTTGGCCAGTTTCACCTAGTTTTGAGGGGAATGTATTTGTGAGCTGTCTTCAGTAAAGTCATGGGTGTTAGAGGATATCAAAAACCCAATGAAAGAATACGACATGAAAACAAACGAGTGCTAGTCCGTCAGCGGGCCCGCATATGGTACAGAGTTCTGAGGGAGGAAAGATAGCGGGAGCGGGTTCTCTGTGCAGGCACCCATTATGATGGACACACTGCCCCAGGTGATGGCGGTGGAGTTTGAGTGGCAGTTTGCTAAGCATTTTGAGCATCATGGGAAGGATAATCAAATACATGCCCCCCCTCAAATAATCGGTGTAAGAAGCGCTGGCCCTGATGAAGAAGGCTCTTGGGAAGTCAGAGATGGTGCGATAGCATGGTGAGGTATTGAAGGGGGTGGAGGAGGCATTGTCGCGGCACAGTGACCACTTCGCCTCGCTGGGAGAGGAGCGGCTGAAGTTGAAGGAGAGTAACAAAGGGCTGAGAGCCAAAGTGGATGACCTGGAGAACAGGTCACGGTGGCAGAATCTTCAGATTGTGGGGCTGCCCGAGCTGGAATGCCCAAGGTCGACGGAGTACACTTTGGGTTTGTTCACCAAATTGTTGGGGAAGGAGGAGAATACCTCCCTCTTTGAGCTGGATAGGGCTCATCGGTCGCTCCGGCTGAAGCCAAAGGCAAATGATCCACCGAGAGCTGCGAGAGTCTGTTTCACAGCTATCAGAGGAAGACGAAGGTCTTGAGATTGGCCAAGAAAATCGGGAGGTGAGGTGGGAAGGTAGTGGTATTCGGATATACCATAATGTCACGGTGGAGCTGGCAAGCAGGCAGGCGACCTTTAACAAGACAAAGGCAGCGCTTTATAAGAGTGGTGTGCGGTTCGGGGTGGTCTACCCAGCGAAGCTGAGAGTTACGTATAACTCCAAGGGCCATTTCTTTGAGATGCAGAGGAGGCGGAGGCATTTGTAAGGGCTGAAGGACTGAACTGAGTTTGGAATTTGATTTCTCATGTTATGGTTGGGAGGGGATGGTTTGGGGACAGGCAATAATGTGTTGGGGCTTTTTTCCCCTTTGCTTGGTGTTTAATATGTTTGGTTGTTCAGAAAGGTTGGGTGGGGGTTTCTCTGTTGGTTTTTGTACTAGGTATGTGGGGGGGAGGGGGCTGTGGCGGAGGTCACCTGGCAGCAAACTTAAGTTAGCTAGTGAAAGGGAGCAATGTGAGGGGAGGGGCTGCGCTGGCTGAGCCTGTGTGCACAGGCCTAGGAGGTGTGAATGGTGGGGGATGGGGAATATGCAGAGAGGAGCGGTTTCGAGGAGAAGTGGTTTGGGGGTTTCTGGGATGGGGGAGGGAGAGGTGCATTTGGTTGACGGTGACTCGGGCAGGTCTTGGTCAGGGGCTATTTTGGGTGGCGGGCCTAGGAAGTTGGCGGAAGAGCATGTATGCCCCGCGGGGTGGTTATGGTTGATCGTAGGGGGAGGTGGGTGAGAGAGGGTGCTGAAGGCAGTGTTAAGGGGCATAGATGGATAGAGAGGCAAGAGAGGAGTGGCAGTGGCTGGTGGGTGAAATATTGGAACTTGATGGGAAGTATATGGAGGATCACACTCTGGAATCTTTGGACAGTAGAAAGGAACTGCAGACGCAGTTTGACCTTTGTCCATAGGGAAAGTGGTACGCCAGTTAAGGCGGGCAAAGGGTATAGTGTACGAGTATGGGGAGAAGGCCAGTCGCTTGCTGACGAGACCGTTAGGTGGCTTCCAAAGAGATTGTTCAGGTCCGGGATGGGGTGAGGGGGCTGGTGACTGTGACGGAGCAGGTCTTGTCCCCGAGGATGAGTCGGGTATGAGAGAGTTTTGGGGGGGGCTGGAGTGTCCCATGGTGGAAGAGGACAATAGGGCAAGGTTGGAGGAGCCAGGTTCAGACGACGATAGGGAAAATGACGATTATGTGGGGCTCAATAAAAATCATCGGGGACCGGATGGGTTCCCCGTGGAATTTCCTAAGAAGTTTTCAGACAGGCTGGCACCGCTGTTGGTGGAGATGTTTGAGGAAATAATAGCTCGGGGGGGCGCTTCCAGAAATGGGACAGCTTTCAATTTCACTTTTGTTAAAATGTGGAATGTGGGGCGTATCGGCCAATATCCCTGTTAAATGTGAACACTGAGATACTTACCAAAGTGTTGGCACTTAGGCTGGAGGAGAGCCTCCCGCAGTTGATTGGGGAGGATCAGAAAGGGTTTGTAAAGGGTAGGCAGTTGTCCTCGAATATTGGTTTTTTACTACACATGATGCTGTCCCCATCAGAAGGAGGTGGTGGTGGCGCTGGATGCGGAGAAGGCGGTTGATCGAATAGAGTGGAGTTATTTGTTTGCGGTGTTGGAATGGTTTGGGATTGGGCCTAAGTTTGTGTCGTGGGTCAGATTGTTATGTAAGGAACCGAAGGTGAGTGTTCGTACGAATGAGGTGAATCCGGGATATTTTCAGCTGCATAGGGGAATGAATCGGGGGTGTCGCCTGTCTCCCCTTTTGCCTGTGCTGATGGAGCCCTTGGCCATTGCACTGAGGAGCGTGGTTAAGTGGAGCGGAATAGTTAGGGGGCGGGGTTGGAGCATTGGGTGTCCCTGTATGCCGCTGACCTTTTGTTGTATATTTCCGACCTGGCTCCCCTGGGTGGGGGATATAGTAGGGCTGCTCAAGCAATTTGCGGCTTTTCTGATCTCCCCGCCAGGGATGGGAGAATTGGGGGGAATTGCCGTTTCATGTGGCGACTACTCACTTTAGGTACTTGGGGGTGCAGCAGGTGGCTTGAGATTGGGCCCGGCACCATAAATTGAATTTTACAAGCCTGGTGGGCAGGGTCAAGGCAGATTTGTTGAGACGGGATAGCCCCCTCCTATCATTGGCAGGCCGAGTACAGGCGGTAAAGATGAATGTTTTGCAGCGGTCTTTATTTTTATTCCAGCATTTACCGGTCTTCTTACTGAAAGAGTTTATTATGGGGATGGAATGGTTAATTTTTTTGTTTGTCTGGGCAGGTAAGGTAACGAATACAGCAAAAAAAAATCAGCACTCCCAATGTGTCTGGCATTTTCGGGCTAATTTTCACTTTCATTGGTTTTAGAAGATAAGTAGTAGTGCACTGGAACAGAAGTAGAATGAATGCTCTGATGCGCTCCACCAGGGTAAGTGAAATTTCTATTCACTCCAAGCTCACATTCACCTTGGGGCATCAGACAGTTTAAGGGTTAGAGTTTGCACGGATATCAAACATAACTAGCAGATGGAACATCCTTACTGGGGATGGCTTAGCAGACGCAACAAGATGCGTTCATGCTTCTGAACTGTCCTTTCATCCATAGTGCTCACACTCAATCCATCTATTTTCATGCAGGATACGCTCTCTCACAACATAAGGGAGAGAGCAAAGACTGGAGGGGGGCCCCTGAGCTGAGGGCACTCCTCTCTCACAAGAAGCAGGCGGCAGGGTTGATTGGACATTCTTGCAGAATGTTCCTGCAAGGAAGGTGAGATTCGGACACCCCCAGATAACTAGCGAGGCTTCATCCAGTTTCCATTGGTCACATGTGGACAATGACCGCCAGCGACCTGTAAACTTGGAGCCTTCCGAGTTGATCACTAATTATCTCTTCTCTTCATTCCCGCTGCCAGCAAGAAAAGGTGGAGGCAGAGTTTCAGCAAGTGCCTGAGCAATGTGCCCAAACCACATCCAATGAGGAGGCATAGGAACACAGGAACAAGTGTTGGCCATTCAGCCCCTCCAGCCTGCTCCACCATTCAGTGAGATCATGGCTGATCTGTGACCTAACTTATATACCTGCCTTTGGCCTATATCCCTTAATACCTTTTCTGAATGAAAACCTATCTGTCTCAGATTTAAACTGATCTAGCTTCAGCTGCTTTTTGTGGGAGAGAGGTTCAAACCTCAACCCTCTGAGTGTGAAGTGCTTCCTAATGTCTCTCCTGAACGGTTTGCCCCTAATTTTTAGACTGAGCTCCCTAGTTCTAGAATCTCCAGCCAGTGGAAACAATTTATCTTTATCTACCCTGTCCTTTCCTGTTAATAGCTTGAAGACTTCAATCACCTCACCCCTTAACCTTCTAAATCCCAGAGAAAGCAGGCCTGATTTGTGTAATTTATCCTCATAACCTAACGGTTGAAGTTCAGATATTATTTTTGTAAACCTACATGGCACTCTCTCCAACGCCAATATATCCTTCCTCGGGTGTGGTGTCCAGATCTACTCAGTACTCGAAGTGGGGTTTAACCAGGGTTTTGTAAAGCTGCAGCATAACTTATGCCTCTTTATATTCCAATCCTCTAGATTTAAAGGTCAGCATTCCATTAGCCTTCTTGATTACGTTCTGCATTTGTTCATGGCATTTTAAAGATCTATGCACCTGAACAACCAAATCTCTTTGGATATCCATTGAATTTAGCTTCATATCATCTAGAAAGGACCCTGATCTACAATGTTTTGGTCCAAAATGGATAACCTCACACTTGCTCACATTGAAATCCATTTGCCACAGTTTTGCCCATTCACACAGCATATCAATATTCTTTTGTAATTTTCATAGAATTTACAGTGCAGAAGTAGGCCATTCGGCCCATCGAGTCTGCACCGGCTCTTGGAAAGAGCACCCTACCCAAGGTCAACACCTCCACCCTATCCCCATAACCCAGTAACCCCACCCAACAAAGTTAAATCAACGATCATTTATTATATACAGCAATAAATACTTATACAATAATCCTACTTCTAGACTACTACCTACCACTAAAGGCCAATAGTTAACTTTGGTGATGGCCCACCAGGTCAGGGAAACGAATGATCTATCGAATTGGGTCTGGCCTGCGGGATTCAAAAAGGCTGGTACGAGTCGATAGTCTGGAGCACCTATCTGGTAGCGATCGCTGGAGTAAGACTTACTTGTTTCCTTTATCGAAGGGTCTCGAAGGTTGCGAGCAGGAAGAGAAGGGTCGATCTGAACTTGGCCCCTATTTTTATAGTCCCTAGGGGCTTCCCGCCTCTCGGGGCGGACCTCGTACCTGGTTCCAAGTGATTGGACTTGGTCCCAATCACTGGGTTCGATATGCTCCAATAATGGGGCGATTCCTTGATCGGGGGGTGGTCGTCTACCTTCCTTTGTCACAGCCACTGCTGGCGCCGAAAGGTCTGGATCGGCTTTATGTTGCTAATGTGGAGCAATTGTTCCCGGGGATGGCTGCTTACTATGCAGATGGCTGGGTTGTTGTGATGTTAATGGCTGCAGGTATCGGTCTGGGCCGACTTCCCCAGAGCCGAATACACTGTTTTGCCTGCAGCTGTCCGTTTGAGTCCTCTTGGCTGATTTTCCCATCAGCCTCTTTCGTTCGCCATTTTAGATCGGGGTTTGACCATTCTAATCGGGAATCAGCCATTTTAGGTGGCTACACTACTGTGCTGTCATCTACATTGTTTACAATGCCATTGAACCTGGTGTCATCGGCAAATTTGGATATGTCTTTATCATAGTTTTATATCATTATCCAAGTCATTAATGAATAATGTGAACAATTGAAGCCCTAACACAGATCATTGTGGGACACCACTAGTCATATAAGAAAATAGCTTCCAATGACCTCTTAAACAATGGCAGCGCATCCGCGACTGCGGGTTTCCCTACGGCATGGGGTGGCAACAATGGAAATCTAATTAGCCGGCTGCCTGAACGGAGAATCCCGTTGCCAGCAAGGGTGTGTTGCGCAGGAAAACGCAGTTGGCGGACCCGAGAATCCCGCCCAAGATTTTTTTGCCTGAGAACAGAACAGAGCTTTTTGAAAAGGTAAGACTCTGCAATCTGATTAATAGAACATAGAACATACAGTGCAGAAGGAGGCCATTCAGCCCATCGAGTCTGCACCGACCCACTTAAGCCCTCACTTCCACCCTACCCCGTAACCCAATCACTCCTCCTAACCTTTTTTAGTTACTAAAGGCAAGTTGTCATGGCCAATCCATCTAACCTGCACGTCTTTGGACTGTGGAAGGAAACCAGAGCACCCGGAAGAAACCCACGCAGACACGGGGAGAACATGCCGACTCTCCCATGCCAGATAGTGACCCAGCAGGGAATCGAACCTGGGTCTCTGGCGCTGTGAAGCCACAGTGCTAGCCACTTGTGCTACTGTGCTGCCCGTGATTCCTGGAGGATATCTTTCTCAAAGTGGTTTATCCAAGACATCTCTTTACAGTAAGTATTCCTGAGACTGCTAACTGTATTTAAATGTGGATCGTGATCTGAGATGGGTTTTCCTTGAGCGGTGATGAAAGATAGTATTTTGGAATTAGTGCTTTGTTGTCATTGTTTAAGAGATAATTGTAAGCTATTTTCTTGTGTGTTGTTGAAGATATTTTAATCATGTGTAAGTAATTAAGTTTGTTCTAATATACCATATCCTTACTTGTGCATTGAATCACCCCTGGAGGAAAGTATCCAGTGAGGGCGAGATCCAGATAGCGATGTCTCGTGAGATCTCGTTAGATCTTGTGAGGTATTCTGAGTGTTGTAAATTTTGCGAGAGGCCTCTCACGAGATTTAACGCTTGTCCCGTCATTGAGTCGGGCATGAAGAGGCTGTTCAATCATGTCCAATGTCTCTAGTGATCTACCCCCCAGCGAACCCTCTTAATATAAAAAAGTCCATTAGCCCAAACGTTTGCTTTAATTGCACCTCTGTCTCCAAAAAGCCTAGCTATCTTTCAAACCAGGATTTTTCAAAACATGACTGCAGTAGTCACATACACACTATCCCAGACTTTTAACCCTTTTTGTCCCAAAAACATACAATACAATATATCTGAAACTTTGATATTCATCAGACCTAGCAATCCATACTGGCTCTCTCTGATTTATTGAAAATTTTCGAGGTGTTCAGTTACCCTATCCTTGATTATAGACTCCAACAATTTCCCCACCACAGATGTTAGTCTGAAATTCACTGGTTTTCCTTTTTCGCCATTCTTAAAAAGCGACCAATATTGCTGTGCTGAACGCCTCCCAAATGCCCAGAGACACATCCTCCATTGTTTATTTCTAATTTACTTTTCAAACTGCGTCATTCTCAGGTGAAAGCTAAAACGGCACTGCTGACTTTCACCCGTAAGACCGTTTCCAATCTCCCACTATCACCCACCAAGTTCCTCCCATCCTCCGCCGTACTCACCTTCCTCCTGTCACTATCCAACTTCCTCCCTGTTACCCTTGACCCCATCATTATCCATGGGGATATTCCTGTTCTCCTCCTTGTCATGACTAACGCACGGTCAATTCCAGCCCCACTTGAACTGAAGTCTCAACACAGATGAACTTTGATATAAAATAACCGAGGTCCTTGGTTGAGCCCAATAAATTACAAGTCACCAGGTTTGTAACTTCAAAACACAAATAACCTTTTATTATATATAGTATAATAATTAAACAGACAGGAAATGTAACTGATTATCTGTTACCCTTTCCCAAACCCCCCTCCCTAACTTGCCCCACACTCTCTACACACATACACAGACAAACAACACAGAGGGGTAAGAATGGTGGAAAGGGAAAAAAATAGAAATAAAAGGATAGGGAGCTTTGATGCACTGGGATGACATTCAGTCAATGTCTTTCTCAAGTTCAGGTTTTGGTTTGGTACTTCTTCTTTCTCATTTTGAGATGGTTTTCTCTGGCACGATTGTCTACTTTTTCTGCAGACTTAGCATCATTTCAGGTTCATGAAAAAAGGATGTGCCAGGCATTCACTGCCTTCATAACAGTAAAGCAGTTCTTCCATTCCAGCGAGAGAGAGACAGAGATCTCGATCCTTTCACTTCCGAGGTCTAAACACTTCTCTCAGAAAGCATCATACAGAAACCAATTACTGACCATTGTCACGGCAGACCACTGTCCCTGACCAACCCACCAGTTTCCAGTTCACCAAATGCAGCACCCTTAAGAGTATTGAAAGGCAGAGGGATCTGGGTGTAAAGGTCCACAGGTCACTGAAAGTGACAATGCAGGTGGAGAAGTAGTCAGGAAAGAGCATACGGCATGTTTGCCTTCATCGGTCGGGGCATTGAGTATAAAAATTGTCAAGTCATTCTTCAGCTGTATAGAACCTTAGTTAGGCCACTCTTGGAATATTCAATTCTGCTCACCACTACCAGAAGGATGTGGAGGCTTTAGAGAGGGTACAGAAGAGGTTTACCGAGATGTTGCCTGGTATGGAGAGAATTAGCTTTGAGGAGAGGTTGGATAAACTCGGTTTGTTCTCACTGGAATGATGGAGGTTGAGGGGCGACCTGAACAAAGAACAAAACAAAACAAAGAACAGTACAGCACAGGAACAGACCCTTTGGCTCTCTAAGCCTGCTCTGAGCATGTGGCCTATCTAGACCAACCGCGTATATGCTTCCCTACCCTGTCCGTTCATTTGTCGATCTAGATAAGTCTTAAAGGTCGCTAACGTATCTGCCTCAACCATTTCACTTGGCAGTGCATTCCAGGCCACCACCACCCTCTGTGTAAAATACTTCCCCCGCTCATCTCCACTGAACCTATCCCCCCTCACTTTGAATTTGTGCCCCTTGTAATTGTCATTTCCCCCTTGGGAAAAAGCCTCCAACTGTTCACCCTATCTATGCCGCTCATAATTTTATAACCTTCTATCAGGTCGCCCCTTAGCCTCTGTCTCTCGAGGGAGAATAATCCCAGTTTATTCAATCTCTCCTCATAGATAATACCGTCCATACTGGGCAACATCCTGAACTCTCCAAAGCCTCCACAACCTTCTGATAGTGTGGTGACCAGAATTGGACACAGTATTCCAAATGTGGCCTAAGCAACTGTAACATAATTTGCGAGCTTTTATACTCGATACCCCATCCGATGAAGGCAAGCGTGCCATATGCTTTCTTTTCACCATTTCCAATCCTGTTCTGCCACTTTTAAGGAACTTTGGACCTGCACGCCCAGGTCTCTCTTGTGTGTTTATGCTCCTGATAGTTCTGCCATTTATTTTCTAGCTCCCACATAGAGGTCTAGAAAATTATGAGGGGCATGGACAGAGTGGATAGTCAGAAGCTTTTCCCCAGGGTGTAGAGTCAATTATTGGGGGACATATGTTTAAGGTGTGAGGGGCAAAGTTTAGAGGAGATGTGCGGGGGGACGTTTTTTACACAGAGGGCAGTGGGTGCTTGGAATTCATTGGCAGAGGAGGTGGTGGAAACAGGTACGAAAGTGACGTTTAAGGGGTGTCTTGACAAATACATGAATTGGATGGGAATAGAGGGATACAGACCCCAGAATTGTAGAAGGTTTTAGGTTAGATGGGCAGCATGGTCAGCTCAGGCTTGGAGGACCGAAGGGCCTGTTTGTGTGCTGTAACTTTCTTTGGTTTTTTTTTGTTGAACTAACTCCCTCCAAACTCGGTGCCAAGAGTCTGGCTTCTCCTTTCCAAAATATGTATTTATATGTATAAATATATATGTATTGTGTATTTATTGTATATCCTAGGTTTTTCATGTATGGAATGATCTGCCTAGACTGTACGCAGAACAATACTTTTCACTGTACCTCGGTACATGTGGCAATAGATCTAAATCTCAGATACAAAAGCTGGGAATACAGTGTTCTGGCAAGCAGCCTGTTTCAGCCTTGAGTCTTCTTCTTAAAGGCACATCCCAATTATGGGTCCATGGACCAAAAATAATAAAATAAAATACATGGGAAATAAACAGGAAGGACTCTTATACCCTGAGCCCTTTAATGTTGATGTCCCCATGCCCTTTGTCAATCTGACCCTTCCTCTTTTGAAGTATATTGATTGAGATTTTGCAGTTTGAAGAATTATGCAGCAAAGTTACAAAATAATACATCCCATAATTAGGAAGAAGGAAAAAAATAGTTTGGTAACATGAGTACAAAGTGGAACAGGAGAAGGACATCACAATCGGCTTGATCTAATCATTAGGCAGGATTCGGTATTCATATAGCCCCACCAGAGACCAAGAGATAGACAGGATAAATTTATCAAAATGTGGCAAAACGGTGCACCTTCTCCCACACTCACAGGCCCATAACCACCACAAAAAAAATCAGGATAGGTCTCCCGTGCCATAGTCGGGTGCGCACCAACATACACCCACCTCGGCTCCAGCAGCACCAAGGACACCACCAATCCATCACATTGTCCTCTCTTCAGATACCAGAACCATCTGCATCCATGTGGAAGCCAAGAGTAGATTCGGTCTTACAGAAAAAAATGAAAATGCAAGAAAACCCCAGTCCTAAGGGGAGTTATATATGTGCCACACAACACAACTCAATTTAAGCGAGGACTGAAGTAACCCTACCAACCCAACCACCCACCGCTCTCCCCCAGCCTAGTTCCACTCATCCTTCCCAAAACCAAAAAGAGCAAACGTGTGCACAAATCCCGTCCACATAATCCCTCAGCCAAGACAACACCTTTGATGGCAGCCACATCCAATACTGGCCTTGGGTGGAAGTTGCACATTCTCCCCATGTGGCCGTTTTTGATTTTTGATAATTTTTGATCGTGACTTAAGTGGGCAGCACGGAAGGACAGTAGTTAGCACAGTTGCTTCACAGTGCCCGGGTCCCAGGTTCGATTCCCCGCTGGGTCACTGTCTGTGCAGAGTCTGCACGTTCTCCCCGTGTCTGTGTGAGTTTCCTCCGGGTGCTCCGGTTTCCTCCCACAGTTCAAAGATGTGCAGGTTAGATGGATTGCCATGCTAAATTGCCTGTCAGTGTCCAAAGATGTGCAGGTTAGGTGGATTGGCCGTGATAAATTGCCTTTTAGTGTCCAAAGATGTGCAGGTTAGGTGGGGTTCTGGGATTATAGGGGTAGGGCAGGGTAGTGGGCCTAGGTAGGGTGCTCTTTCAGAGGGTAAGAGCAGACTCAATGGGATGAATGGCCTCCTTTTGAACTGTACGGTTTCTCTGGTTCTATGGACTAAAGGATGAGCGGAGCCCGAGTCGCAGAAACACGACCGCTCCCGCGCTCACATTATGTGACACCCCCGTTTCCCTTCCTGAGGCCACATGCACTTTTACTTTTCAGGACTTCCTACATGTGACTATCTGATAACTTTTCAGCTATGATCCTGCAGGATCCATGTGCCTCCCCTGAATATTACTGTGCCCTCTGCAATACAATACCATGACTTGAACCCCTGGACCAATTTCCTCAAGTGACTGACAACAACTTGTCCACCTGCCATTGCCCTGAAGCTCGCCAGGTGCACGCCCCATCTATACAGTCATGAAACGAATCCTTCTAATTATCCGGCTGCAGGGCATTTAATTTGGAGAGAGAATGTAATTCCAGTAAATTGGCCGTTTAGTGAACATTCATGATATGCAAATAATTGCAAATGTGGTGCATAACATTGGGCATCAGCAAACTCGACCTGCCGTTAATCGGCCACAAAGTCAGGACAGCAAAATTGGGGCTGGTTTAGCACTGGGGCTGGTTTAGCACAGTGGGCTAAACAGCTGGCTTGTAAAGCAGAACAAGGCCAGCAGCGCGTGTTCAATTCCCGTACCAGCCTCCCCGAACAGGCGTCGGAATGTGGTGACTAGGGGCTTTTCACAGTAACTTCATTTGAAGCCTACTTGTGACAATAAGCGATTTTCATTTCATTTCATTTTATTTCAAAACTGACTGTAAAAGTTTTCAAGTTGCGTGGGAGGGTGAGCTATGAGAAGGATGCAGAGATCCCTTCAGTGTGACTTGGACAAGTTGAGTGAGTGGGCAAATGAATGACAGCTGTAGTATAATTTGGAGAAATGCAAAGTTATCCACTTTGGTGGCAAAAACAAGAAGGCAAACTTTTATCTGAATGGCCATAAATTAGAAGAGGGGAATGTGCAACGAGACCTGGGTGTCCTCGTACACCAGTCACAGAACGTAAGCATGCAGGTATAGCAGGCGGTAAAGAAGGCAAATGGTATGTTGGCCTTCATACCAAGAGGATTCGAGTACAGGAGCAGGGATGTCTTGCTGCAATTATGCAGGGTTTTGGTGGGGCCACACCTGGATCTCGATGGTGGGTGTGTCCACAACCAGGGGACATAGTCAAGGATACTGGGTAGTTCATTTAGGACAGAGATGAGAAGAAATATCTTCACCCAGAGAGTGGGAAGCCAGTGGAATCCGTTACCACAGGATGTATCTGAGGCCCAAACTTATGGGCAGTATTTAACTAAACAAATTCCCACAGCGAGCGTGTTTAGTCGTGTGTTTCCCGACACTCACAGTGCCGAGAAACACACACTATAACACTGCATTCTCATTAGAAAGGTGGCCTCAGCAGGGAACGTGCAGTTGAAGCCACAAATAGTCTTGTTTTGTGCACTGAGGAGCTCCTCAGTGTAACAAGAGATTGGGACTCAATTTTTAAATGGCAGTCCAAGTGGCACCAGCAATGCCAGGGTACCACCCTGCCCAAAGGGCATGCACCTGGAGGTCTCTGATCCCCTGGGAGACCCGCCGAGTGCTGTCCCGTCTGGTCCCCATTTGTAGAAACCAGTACTGAATGGCGCTCGGCCAAGGTGCCCGAGACAAATGAGATAGATTCCACACATCGGGTACCTTGGGAATCCGCACATCAGAGAGAGACTAGCTGTCTCACTTTAATATGCAGATTTGCTAAAATGTGATCCTGCCCATAATGGGCAGGATTTACATCGCAATGTCTCGTGAGATCGCGTTAGATTTGAGCGTTGTGAGCCGGGTAGATCCCAGGAATGGCGTCTCCGGGATTCTATCAGCCACACTGCACCGCGGCGAGCTGCTTTTTGAGTGCAGCATGACCATAAAATCGTGCCCACTCTGTTTCCGAGAAGCAGCTGGATATAGCACTTGGGACTATGGAGATCAAATGATACGGGGAGGTGGGGGGGGGGGATTAGGCTGTTGAATTGGATGATCAGCCATGAACACAATGAATGGCGGAGCAGGCTCGAAGGGCCGAATGGCCTCCTACTGCTCCCATTTTCTTCGTTTCCATGTTGCTAATCCAAGCCGACTAAAATTTCAGTTTTACCAAATGTCTAATTGGCTGCTTGATGCTGAAAAATATGGTCTCCTAATTGTACATCTAACAAAATGTTTGTTCCCCTGCTACCACTGTAAATTTTTATTGAGCTACACTATTGTTTCCCTTTTAAAATTTTTTAAATATTTAACCACTTTTAGTTTACCCAAATCAGCGCGTCAGTTACATTTATCAAGCCAACCATTACATCCCAATAAGTACAATAGTTACATTATTTTTTTCCCTTTTACAACAACTAAACATCTTTTATGGTAGATCAATTGATTTTTGTAATTAATGAAGTCCAGCAGCAGACAAATTGGACAATATTATTTGCTTTTCTCTTTATCAGCAAGTAGTTCACTTGTAACTGCAAAGCAGCCCACTGGTCTGGAAGAAAGCAGATGTTTTGTTCTTGCTGTTAATCCTATTTATTACTCTGTTGTGACCTTACTGATAAAAATAAATTAGTTTGGGCCATTTATGTGACTTTCAGAAGGTGAATAATTCAATCGCTGGTATGCATCTAACTAAATGCCGCAAGAAAATGTCAACAAATCATTCTTAAAACAAATGCAGAAATATAGTTTGCACAAGAACTAAGATGCTCAGTTTTATTTCACGGTACCATTTTGTTGACTATAAATAGTTAAGCAACTTGCTCAGATCTGAACTGATAATAGCATATGTGCTGAGTTACATGGTCATTAGGTTAAATAATCCTGTTGACTTTAATTTATACAGCATTTAACTACAGTGCATCGACTCGTTATGTTATAACTAACTACTATCACTGCTGCCGCACTCCATAATACATTGCATCCTTGTAACTTTTACATTTGTCGTTAAAAAATATTGCTGAACATAGACAATTTTAAAATGAGAAAGGCGCATTGCTTGAGTGATCGACTATTATTCACCACTGCCACAGATGAACAAATCTTCAACTTTTCAAAACTAATGACAATTATGAGATTCAATTAACGCATTTAAAATATATATAATTCTAGATGGTTATCAGGCACACCATTCCACCCCCACTTGAAATAAATAGTGAAACAAAAGAAACATCATGAAATATGTACATGTGCTGATAAAGCCATTTAAATCTTGATGGAAGGTTTAATTAGTGTAATGAACACAGATGTTTTTGGCTCCTATTTCATCCCAGGAAATTGTGTAGTGAAGACATTAATTTCATGAAGACATAGTTAACAATTTTACATTGTGCTGTAATCAGACAGAACAAGGGGCAAATTACAAACCAGTTCCCATCAATCAAACCGCTGACATCTGAAAAGTGAGCAGCTGCTCGACAGAGAAAGGTCACAGTTCATCTTGGGTAAACTGTATCAATAAAATACACTTAAATCTGTAATAATACTTCGTAACTTATTATACTGGGTTACAAAAGCAGGTCGGATATTTAAAAGACAATCCATTGAAGTTTCAAACATTTATTTTATTTCATGTTGGGATGCATCAAATTCCAGAAATATTGAGCAAAAATGAAATCATTAGGATCACCTAGCCTTAAGGAATTGATTACATTTTGATTTTTTTTTTTAAATTGTGAAATATAATGCCACATATTACTTTCAATTGATAAATAACCTGTCCTTAATTTGCTTCCAGTCTGAAGTCTTCGTGTCAAAACTTGAATAGAATTTCCAGGCAAGCGAGAGGCAGCACAGAATATATGATGAGCTTTTCATTTTAAAGTTGAGCTCTAAACGATGAAACAAGACCAAAGCTTTTTCTTTCTCTGAAATGCACTTGATAGGATTCCCTTTTCGAGGCCTCCACAATTTGAAAGAAACAGTGTCCCTTTTGTTTGGTTTGTACCTTATGTGGTGTTTTCAAAACTTTGCTCAACATGTCTTCACAGCTCTCCCCTTTAGCACAATGCACCTCAAACTGCTGCTGTCATGTTTGCTTATATTTTTATTCAACAAATCAAATGTACATATAAGTAGATCATAATTTGTAGCCTGTGTATGGTTTTCAATACAGGGAATGATCATTATGCAAATCTTATTGCTTTGCATTTATAATATTTGTGTTAATAGAAAGCACTCACAAAGCAAGTATAAAATGGATAGGTATAAGAGATGTATATCTCTTCACTATAACAGCAGACCTTAATATTGATAAAATCGCGGTGCCAAGGACCGTGTTTGATCCCGGCCCCGGGTCATTGTTCGTGTGGAGTTTGCACATTCTTCCCGCGTCTGTGTGGCTCTCACCCCCACAACCCAAAAAGATGTGCAGGGTAGGTGAATTGGCCATGCTAAATTGCCCCTTAATTGGAAAAGAAAAAGAATTGGGCACTCTAACTTTATTTTAAAAATTGATAAAGGCACCCTCAGCATTAGTTGGTCATTTTCATTTCTTCAATCAATATTAATTGCTGCCTTGCTCAATAGCGTGGCTAGATTAATACTAAGTACAAAAACTGTTTTGTCCGATCAGTTTAAGGGAAATAAGAGATTGTGCTGAATTTCATTTGGGAGTGTTGCGAGCAATTGAAGGAAGAAAACCAATATAACCTCTATCTTTGCAGACTTAGGAGGAAAAGGCACAATATTTTAACACATCCTGTTCCTTCAAGTTGTAGTACCCACTGAGTGACACTTATTTAACCAATTTCCTTAAAATAATTGCTTCTTTAGTATATTTCATGTGTTCTATTTTAACAATAAAGTCAGTATTCACATAGTGAACCCTGTAACAAACTCGTTCCGCTTTTGTTATGTTCAAATATTATGGCCTGGAATTTTTGGTGAATGGTGGAGCTGCTGACCTGAAAGAAAGTTGTCCACAGTCACCTCTGTGATGTGGATTCCCCCCTTTCCTGGCTATGGCAGTTTGCATTCAGTGCCAAGTCAAGGGGATCTCCAGGATTCCAGCAACAAAGATGTCATCAAGCAGCGTAAACAACCTATCACATTGAAGTATTCTCATACACAGCAAAACAGGAAGCTAAAAGCAATAAATGTTTCATATTTAATTAGTAAAATAAATGATTAGCATATGCACATAGTATTAACGTAGAAGCAAAAATATCGCGAACAAACTTTTTAAATATGTAATTCGAAGTGATTTTTAAATATCATAATGGAAAAAATTGACATTCCACAAAAAATTAAATTAAATTTTCAGGGCTGTTCAACCGTAATTAAGTACTTAACGCACAATTTAAAAACCTAGTTGCACCTCATTGAACAAGGTGTAACTTTTTTAATGGCTATTACAGTGAGGTACAAGTGAAAGCTTTTCTGCCCAATGATTTCTACTTCATTATAGTCCGGTGGTGGGGTGGGGGCTTCAACTGTGCACTGTGTGGAGAAGCATCGAATAATTGACATTCTGGATTTCCATGTGTGTGTGCACCCGAGAATTTGCTGCCAGTTTCAGAGGCATAAGAACAGCAAATATTGACCATTTCACTGGCTTGATTCTCCGGTTCCCCAGCTGTGCATTTTCCTGGCGGCAGGATTCTATACTCCTGCCGCTGGTCACTGGGATTCCCCATTGAAAGCACCCAACACACCCGGGAAACCTGCGGGCAGGGATGCGCTGCAGGCGGGAAAATTAAGTCGCAACGACACGATAATCCCGGCCACTGTCTTTACTATCACAAAAAACACCAGGCGAAATATTCTGCGCACCACCCCCTGCCGTGTGTTTTGCGGTGGCAAAGACAGCCTGCCACTGGCCATTCTGTTGTCAAATAGGTTTCCTGTTGAATTCACCCCCCTTACCCCCCCCTAACTTCAGTACACTTCACTATAGAACCTATGGACGGCACGGTGGCATAATGGTTAGCACTGCTGCCTCACAGCTCCAGGGACCCAGGTTCAATTCCAGCCTTTGGTGACTGTCTGTGTGGAATTTGCACTTCCTCCCTGTGTCTACGTGGGCTTCCTCCAGGTGTTCTGGTTTTCTCTCACAGTCCAAAGATGTGCAGGTTAGATGGATTGGCTATGCTAAATTGTCCTTAGTATCCAAAAGTTTAGGTGGGGATACTGGGCTACGGGGGGGTGGAGCCGTGGCCTTAAGTAGGGTGTTCTTTCCATGGCCTGGTGCAGACTCGATGGGCTGAATGGTCTCCTTCGCTACTGTAAATTCTATGAATCTTTTTTATAAATAAATGTAAAGTAACCAATTCTTTTTTTTCAATTAAAGGGCAATTTAGCGTTACCAATCTCCATATTCTGCACATCTTTGTGGAGGTGAGACCCACGCAGACACGGGGAGAATGTGCAAACTTCACACGGACAGCAACCCGAAGCGGGGATCGAACCTGGGTCCTCAGCGTCTTGAAGCAGCAGTGCTAACGACTGCACCACTTTGCCGCCCTAATGATTCTACTTCAATTCAAATTATGCAAATAGTAAAAGCAGATCAGAAAATATTTTTGGATTCAATTTAATTAGGGACACACTTGCAAGTTTTGACGTGGAAATACAAATCTATTCGTCTGGAAATACTAAAACATGTGAAAGCTCAGGGAAAAGGCCAGTAATATCAAGGAAATCATGTTGAGGCTTTGAAACACTTGTGACACTAATAAAGATTATTAGATTATTATTAAGAGATAATTTGGGGTGCTGACTGTGAATGAATAAGTAATTATAATGTGATGTGATTCGTAACTAAAGCACAAGTAGAAGAGTTCCATTTCTCTTGCATTCCCTTTCCTTTAATGCTTCAATAATATTTCCCTTTATGTCATGTATTGTTAAAATTTTATCTGTTGAAGGGGGGAAACTGCACTTCGTGTTAATTTAAGATAACCCTTTCAACGTCAGTCACCAATGACAATTTTTATTTCACTATCCTTCAATATAAAAATAAAAACTGTAAATTTGAGGGGAAAAAAATGACACGGTTTTGTTCTCGTCATTTCTTTGACCGTTTGGTTTCTTTGTGGCAGAGCATTTACCAGCCAGAGATTACTTCTCATTCTGTAGCCAGACTACTGAGATGCAAACCCCATTGTAAAAGTCTGAGCTTTGTTTTGAATAGGCTGTCCAGATTCGACCCTGCCCCATTCATAATGACAGGGCAATTAAAGGGGAACTGACAACCATTTATAAAGGTTACAAACATCTTCGTTTTCTCCAAGACTATAACATCTGGCTTATCTATCACCACTAACAGTGGGCGTATTATCATTTTCTGATAAAGGTGAAGCATATTCTGTAAATTCACTGACTAGACGAGCACAAATCATGTTGGCAATTTGTTACATATTTTCGTGCTCTCATAACCAGTTCATTGTACAAACAGCGTTACAACTGTAGAGGTAAAATAGCTCGATGGCTGTCATTTGTGGCATCACCATAAACGTGCCCTTTTTTTCATTTTATTAACCGTTCTGCTGTGCATGCTGACAAGAGATCCTGCACAAACTGTAAACCTCCTTTCGTTTGCACAGCCGTCAATAAAAAGTATCGTTCAGGTTCTCTCAGTACATTTTGCTGGTTTCAATTTTTCAGTGGTATTGTCTTCTGTCGGTAAATTGGAGGAAAACTCTTCTCGTTTTGTTTAAAATATCTTTACCTGATGGTGTGTTCCACTTTTTGATCAGGATCAAAACTCTATCTGAACTGGGCTGTCACACATCAGTAACACATACTTATCTGTTTATCTACAAAGTAACCATTCTGAGTAGCAGCATCAAATAAATGTTCTTGCATGCAATGGGAGAGGTAACGGGCTGCATTTTAAAGGGTGGGGGTGGGGGGGGCACAAAAATGGCTTGCTCCCCCACACTGGAAGCCGCCCTGCTCCATGCAAGCCCACCCCGCAGCCTTAATACACCACGGGTGAGTTAATTGGCTCATGCTGGGACATCCACCCCCTCATTGGGAATAAGGTTCAGTCCGCAGGAGCTGCTGGCCAATCCAATTGACCGACAGCTCCACCAGTCCCAGAAGTTCAAATGGCTCAGTAGTGGGTGCTGTCAGGACTGCAACAAGTCCCAAGAAGAAGACCCCTTGGATCTTGGAGTGAGGTAAGTCCGTCATAGAGTCATAGATGTTTACAGCATGGAAACAGGCCCTTTGGCCCAGCTTGTCCATGCCACCCAGTTTCTATCACTAAGCTAGTCCCACTTACCCGCATTTGGCCCGTATCCCTCCATACCAACCCTGCCCATGTAACTGTCTAACTGTTTGTTAAAGGATAAAATTGTACTCGCCTCTACCACTACCTCTGGCAGCTCGTTCCGGACACTCACCACCCTCTGTGTGAAGAAATTTCCCGTCTGATCTCTTTTGTATTTCTTCCCTCTCACCTTAAACCTGTGCCCTCTAGTTCTAGACTCCCCTACCATTGGAAAAAGATGTTGACTATCTACCTGATCTATGTCCTCATTATTTTATAGACCTCTATCAGATCACCTCTAAGCCTCCTACTCCAAGGAAAAAAGTTGCAGCCTATCCAGCCTCTCCTTATAACTCAAACCATCAAGTCCTGGTCGCATCCTCGTAAATCCAGGGTAATGGGTGAGGATGGTTTTGGCCAGTTTAGGATAGGGGGCAATGGGGTGGGGCAGATGTGTTTTGGAAAGCAGCCGGATGGATGGAAGGTTATTTTTTAAGGGGACTCCCCTGATGCACAAAGGGTGTTTCTTCCCCTGGAAGACATTGCCCCCACTGCCTTCCCACCCTTTAAAAAAAACTTTCTTGGAAAAAGGGACTGCCTGCTGCTGTGCTCCCCCTCGAATGTCTGTCCACACTAACTGTATTTTGACATGGGCGACGTATTATCAAGGTTTATTGTCTTGTTAACAAGCTCAAATATTTATTTACATATGGCAGGCGGGCAGGCTGCTGACTTCAGCATCCGCCCATCTACTCTGTTATAGGAGGGGCAGTTCAGATGGCGGGCTGGGCTCCGAACCTGTTTTATGTGCCCCCCACCCCCCAACACCCTCCCCCCCCATTTCAGAAGCTCAATGTCTCATCGGGTATATTCCAAGATCATTTCTGGTTCATGCAACACCTAATTGCACTTTATGATTGAGAGTATAATACTGGTTCAGACATTATAGGATCAAACTGGACTTCTTAAATGAGGAATGTTTTCTTCTGGTTTAGCACACAGGGCTAAATCGTTGGCTTTTAAAGCAGACCAAGGCAGGCCAGCAGCACGGTTCAATTCCCGTACCAGCCTCCCCGAACAGGCGCCGGAATGTGGCGACTAGGGGCTTTTCACAGTAACTTTATTGAAGCCTACTTGTGACAATAAGCGATTTTCATTTCATTCATTTCATTTCATTTCTTGTTCAAACTGAGTCAATGTACGCTTGCAAGAATAAATTCATGGTCAATCATGAGAATTCCAACCACCACCCTTGCCTTATTTCTCTTCATCGAGTATCAGGTGTGGAAAAAGGCTAAGATTTGTTTTAAACAAAATGATTACAGATTTGCTGAAGCTTTATAATTCAATCCAGTCACCCTTTTAGTTTAGTTTTGTTATCTCATTTTAACTAGGCTGCAAATGATTAGCATTAATTTCTCAAGTTGACTTCATCTCTCCTCATGGCACTGGGCACATCATGCCACAATTTTACTGCTTGAAGGGGTTCTATGCTCAAATCATGGACACAAATTTTCAAAACTTTGTCAGCTACAAAACAAATCGAAAACCCCTCTGGGGCATTCCAAGGGAAACGGTACAAAACAGTCTTGCTCAGTCCACAAGGCATGAAGAGCACACAGAATAAATAGGCTTGCAATAAGGGAGGAAACTGGAAAATGGGGGCGTGCTGATAGTGAGACGAGATTTGGGACAGCACAGTAGCATTGTGGATAGCACAATTGCTTCACAGCTCCAGGGTCCCAGGTTTGATTCCGGCTTGGGTCACTGTCTGTGCGGAGTCTGCACATCCTCCCCGTGTGTGTGTGGGTTTCCTCCGGGTGCTCCGGTTTCCTCCCACAGTCCAAAGATGTGCAGGTTAGGTGGATTGGCCATGATAAATTTCCCTTAGTGTCCAAAATTGCCCTTAGTGTTGGGTGGGGTTACTGGGGATAGGATGGAGGTGTTGACCTTGGGTAGGATCCTCTTTCCAAGAGCTGGTGCAGACTCGATGGGCCGAATGGCCTCCTTCTGCACTGTAAATTCTATGAAATTCTATGATTTAAAATCACCTCCACTCAAACATCTCCCTCAGAGACACCCACAGCTACAGAAAGCTGCTGGATGCATCATGCGGACCTCCCAAATTCCACCCAAAATCCACTATTTGTACCCAAATGCAGATTTGCTATTTGTGGTCCACTGGTTGTGGCAGTCGTACATTTTATTTACATGTATAAACATTATAATGCAGATCTGAAACAAAACATGTATAAATGAGCTTGAACGCCATTTCACTCAAATTCAGGAGTATCAAATCTGTTAGCTCCAAGGACAAGGCAAATTGACCTTCAATTAAAACCCAGGAAACTCAACCCTGTTTGAACTGTTACTTCTGATATGCTGGTTTGTCTTGTTTGATGTCTGTAGGTCACAAAGTTGCAAAAATGATTGTTTTTCGAGCTGCTGCTCCATTCATGAATAAGTCTTAAGTCAGAACATACAGATCTGAGGAACAGTAACTTGAGATATATGCAAAACAATGGGAACATTGTTTGAAATATGATATGCGGCCCTGGAGACTCCAGAATACATATCTGTCTCACCCATGAAGACAAAAGCTTGACACCCCTGCACAGACTGGTTATCAGTGCTATGCCTGACATTCCCCTGATGTTGATAGCTTTGTGAATGGTTCTGTTCAGCAAATAAAACATTACTACTACTCCATTTAATATGTCACATGGAATTAAGATTTGCAGGCTCAATGTAACATTCCACAGGTTGCAACTCCACAATTCCCCAAGGACTCCCACCAACATTATCTCAAATAAAAGTATTGGGAGTTTTGGGAATTACATGGACACATCGTGTATCTTTTTAACCACTAAGAGGGGGGTTTGAGTGTGAGGGCTGGGACTTAAAGCCTCAAAGAGTAGGGTCGGGAAAGAAGCCTGGCATGATCCCACTGTGAAGGAAACATCGTTGGTTTTAAGGGATTTATATTTGTATTGGTAAACATTAGAAATAAGGGGCGATATTCTCCGACCCCCCGCCGGGTCGGAGAATCGCCGGGGGCTGCCGTGAATCCCCCGCACCGGAGATTCGGCGGGGACAAAAATCACGCCGCGCCGGTTGGCGGGCCCACTCGCTCGATTCTCCGGCCCGGATGGGCCGAAGTCCCGCCGATAAATTACAAGGCAGCGTGGGCGGGCTCCGGGGTCCTGGGGGGGGGCGCGGGGCGATCTGACCCCGGGGATGCCCCCACGGTGGTCTGGCCCGTGATCGGGGTCCACTGATCCGCGGGCGGGCCTGTGCCGTGGGGGCACTCTTTCCCTTCCGCCTCTGCAACGGTCTCCACCATGGCGGAGGCGGAAGAGACTCTCTCCACTGCGCATGGACGGGAAACTGTCAGCGGCTGCTGACGCTCCCACGCATGCGCCGCCCCGACATGTCATTTCCGCGCCAGCTGGCGGGGCAACAAAGGCTGTTTCCGCCAGCTGGCAGGGCGGACATCCCTCCGGCGCCGGCCTAGCCCCTCAATGTTGGGGCTCGGCCCCCAAAGATGCGGAGCATTCCGCACCTTTGGGGTGGCGCGATGCCCGTCTGATTGGCGCCGCTTGGGGCGCCAGTCGGCGGACATCGCGCCGTTTGGGGAGAATTTTGCTCCAGGTATAGTTTTATGAGTATGTGTCTGTGCCTGGAAGGGTAAAGCCAATAGATAGATTAATGCTACACAAAGATGTTTAAATGTGTGGGGGGTTCCAACTGTGGAACCCCCTACACATGTAAGGCATGAAGAATAAATAATAATATAATAATCTTTATTAGTGTCACAAGTTGGCTTACATTAACACTTACATGTGGGTCGGCGGAGCGGGGAATCCAGCCCCATGGTGCTTTGAGCCAGGTTGGGCGCGATTCTCCACTCCCACGCCGGTTGGGAGAATCGCCTGGGCTGCCAAAATTTCCGGGGACGCCGGTCCGACGCCCTCCCGCGATTCTCCCAAGCGGCGGGAACGGCCCAGTCGAGTTTCGCGGGCCGCAGGCCGGAGAATCGCCGGAGACACCCAAAATGGTGATTCTCCGGCACCCCCGCTATTCTCAGGCCCAGATGGGCCGAGCGGCCAGGCCAAAACGGCGGGTTCCCCCCGGCGGCGTCCACACCTGGGGCGAAATTCTCCGTTATCGGCGGAAAGTCCGCCGATCGGCGCAAAAAACGGCGCAAATCCCACTTGCGTCACGTCATAAAAATGGGACGATAGTCTCCGGCCCGAAATGGGCTAGCAGCGACGTAACGGGATCCGCGCTTGCGCAGTGGTTCACGCCGTGCAGCGTCATACGCGCTGCACGGCGTGACGGCTCATAAGGCCGCGCAGCTCCCCCCCACCCGACCGGAACACCCGACCGCAACACCCGACTGGATGGCTGGCCGTCGCTCAGCCCCGAGGTTCGAGTCACGCGATGTGGAGGCGCTCCTGGACGCGGTGGAGCAGAGGAGGGACGCCCTGTATCCCGGGCACGGCCGCAGAGTTGGCCCACGCCACAGCCGGCGTCTGTGGAGGGAAGTGGCAGAGGCCGTCACCGCTGTGGCCCTGACACCACGGACAGGCACCCAGTGCCACAAGAAGGTGAACGACCTCGTCAGAGCAGGCAGGGTGAGCCTCCCCCATATCCCCCCACCCACATATCCCCCATATCCCCCCTCCCCCATATCCCCCCTCCCCCATATCCCCCATATCCCCCCTCCCCCATATCCCCCATATCCCCCCTCCCCCATATCCCCCTCCCCCATATACCCCATATCCCCCCTCCCCCATATCCCCCATATCCCCCCTCCCCCATATCCCCCATCTCCCCCCTCCCCATATCCCCATATCCCCATATCCCCCCTCCCCCATTTCCCCCATATCCCCCATATCCCCCCTCCCCCATATCCCCCATATCCCCCCTTCCCCATATCCCCCCTCCCCCACATCCCCATATCCCCCATATCCCCCTCCCCCATAGGCCCCATATCCCCCATACCCCCCCATATCCCCCATATCCCCCCTCCCCCATATCCCCCCTCCCCCATATCCCCCATATCCCCCCTCCCCCATATCCCCCATATCCCCCTCCCCCATATCCCCCATATCCCCCCTCCCCCATATCCCCCATATCCCCCCTCCCCCATATCCCCATATCCCCCATATCCCCCCTCCCCATATCCCCCATATCCCCCCTCCCCATATCCCCCATATCCCCCTCCCCATATCCCCCTCCCCATAGCCCCCATATCCCCCCTCCCCCATATCCCCCATATCCCCCCTCCCCCATATCCCCCATATCCCCCCTCCCCCATATCCCCATATCCCCCTCCCCCATATCCCCCATATCACCCCTCCCCATATCCCCATATCCCCCCTCCCCCATATCCCCCATATCCCCCCTCCCCCATATCCCCCATATCCCCCTCCCCATATCCCCCATATCCCCCCTCCCCCATATCCCCCATATCCCCCATATCCCCCTCCCCCATATCCCCATATCCCCCCTCCCCCATATCCCCCATATCCCCCCTCCCCATATCCCCCATATCCCCCTCCCCCATCTCCCCCTCCCCATATCCCCCATATCCCCCTCCCCCATATCCCCCATATCCCCCCTCCCCCTTATCCCCCATATCCCCCCTCCCCCATATCCCCCATATCCCCATATCCCCCCTCCCCCATTTCCCCCATTTCCCCCATATCCCCCCTCCCCCATATCCCCCATATCCCCCCTCCCCCATATCCCCCCTCCCCCACATCCCCATATCCCCCATATTCCCCATATCCCCCTCCCCCATAGGCCCCATATCCCTCATACCCCCCCATATCCCCCATATCCCCCTCCCCATATCCCCCATATCCCCCCTCCCCCATATCCCCCATATCCCCCATATCCCCCCTCCCCCATATCCCCCAAATCCCCCCTCCCCCATATCCCCCATATCCCCCCTCCCCCATATCCCCCATATCCCCCCTCCCCCATATCCCCAAGTGAATCCAGTCCTAACCTTAACCTCTGCAATGCACGCGCAACTGATGGCGTGCATTCATATACCTGCCTAACACTGTTGCCTTTTACCCCTGCCACCACCTCCCCCCCCCCACCACAGGAGAAGCGCGCACACAACAATAGGGAGCATGTGAGGACTGGAGGAGGGCCCGCTGATGAGAGGCCACTGACCGTGCACGAGGAAAGGGCCCTGGAACTGGCTGGCGGACCTGAGGACCGGGAGGTTGCTGATGCAGAGGTCGGGGGCCCACCAGCAAGTGAGCCACCGACAGCCCGTCCCCATATCCCCCCTCCCCTATATCCCCTTCCCCCGTATCACCTGATCACTGCCTGATGTCTAACCATGCATGCTTCATTGTGTATCGCAGGACCAAACGTCCAGGCACCCATCCCCGCAGATGCACACCGCCCGCAGGATGCCCCTCGGAGACCACAGGAGACGGAGAGACCCGCACCCTCCAGCCTGCGACGCCCGCAGGATGCCCCTCGGAGACCACGGGAGACGGAGAGACCCGGACCCTCCAGCATGCGACGCCCGCAGGATGCCCCTCGGAGACCACGGGAGACGGAGAGACCCGGACCCTCCAGCATGCGACGCCTGCAGGATGCCCCTCGCACACCACGGGAGACGGAGAGACCTGGAGCAACAGGGAGACGACACCCCCGTCACGTACGGGAGCGACCACCCAGCGATGAGGGGGGCAGCCACAGGCCCCCGTCACATCCGAGCCAGGACACCACTACCCAGGACACCACTGCCCAGGACACCACTACCCAGGACACCCCTACCCGGGACAGCACTACCCAGGACACCCCTACCCGGGACAGCACTACCCAGGACACCCCTACCCGGGAAGACAAAATACCGGACAGTGACTCAGAGTGGATGGGTGGAGACGAACCCCCACCCCAAAGTGCCATGGAGTCAGAGTGGGACGAAGAGCACGACACAACGCCACTGCTGTCACCAACACCCTCCACCATCGCAGAAACACTCACCACGGTTGGGCACTTTAGTGATGAGGCGTCTGGTACACTCACTGGTGCGCACAACACAGCCGTCCCGGTACAGCAGGTGGAGGTAGGAGCAGCAGAGGGACCGGGCGGTCGGAGGGCAGCCCAGGCCAAGCGAACATCTGCCGCCCAGATGGATCCCGGGTTCCTGCAGTTACCACACCCACACATAGATCCGATGCAACCACCGACCCGGAGACGAGCGAAGAGGGTGACGGGTGGCTTGCGGCGGCTGCGGTCGCAGGTGGAGGAGTCCATCCGCGTCCAGGAGCTGGGAGTGGTCCCGGTCATGCGTGCCACCCAGGCTGACACCGCACGGGTGGCGTCCGCGGTGGAGGTAATGGTTGCGACGGTGTCAGACATGGGGAACGGTTTGCGAGGCCTGGGGCCTTCCGTGCAGGCGGCGTCTGTGGCCCAGGAAATGGCTGCCCTCTCACAGGAGGCCATGAGCCAGTGCCAGCGCCAGATGGCAGAGGCGCTCAACGCCATAGCCCAGTCTCTGCAGGCCATGGCCCAGTCTCAGCAGGCCATGGCCCAGTCTCTGCAGGCCATGGCCCAGTCTCAGCAGGCCATCGCTGAGGGCATCGGCGCCAGTGGCTATGTGCGAGCCGGCGTCGCACTGTCACAGACAGGGTTGGCCAACACCCTGGGCTCCATGGCTGCAAACCTGCAGACCCCTGTCGATACCAGCACGGGCCTCCAGGACTGGCAGCGCCAGATGTCGGGGGGGCGTCGGATGGCCAGTCCGTTCGCATCCCCCACCCATGTAGAGGCCTGGGGGCCATCGGGCACCCCGAGGGAGGAGGAGGTGGTGTGGTCCGTCCCGGCTCCCTCTGTAGGGGAGGTCCCGGTACACCGCGACACCTCGGACTCCCCCCCTTCCGTCCCAGGTGCATCGGGTGGGCAGCGGGCAGGACAGGCTGGCAGCTCGCCATCCCAGTCGCCCATGCCGCAGCCTGGCCCATCTAGGCCAGGACGCCCCAGGAAACGGCCGCCAAAGGGATCCAGTGTCAGAGGGCAGGAATCACAGGAGTCCACCTCCAGTTCTGCTGTACCGTCTGGGGAACCACGTAGACGTAGTCAAAGGGCCCGTAAGGCCAAACAATTAGACACTGAGTAAGTTGGCACTGGTGCAGGGCACAGATGAGTTTTAGGGGCTAGGGCACGTGCATGAACTCTTTTGGTTATTAAAGTCAATGTTACACCTACCGAAGCTGCCTTTGTGCTCTGTCCAAAGTGTGCGGGCGTGTCATGTACGTTGAGCGCAAGTGTGTGTGTGAGGGGTGGTCTTACCTCAGCCCCAGGTGAGTCTGCCCCCTTCCCCCTGGGCCGCCATCAACATCCCCCGGGCAGAGGACGGGACCGTGCGCTGCAGTGTCACAGCCGCATGCAAGGATGGTCCGGGTGGATGGTGGTACTGTGGCCATGGGTCAGACATAGTCCAACGATGTAGAGCCAGGAGCTCATCGCAGGGCGGGTTGTCATCATCCTCCATGGCCTGCGATAGACACGCGTCCACCCGCAACTGGGTGAGCCCGGCCCGTTGTGCCGCCGGTGGGTCGGCAATGGGGGGGGGTGGTGAGCATGCGGGTGGGGTGGGTGGGGTTGGGGAGGGGGGTGAGGGTGCTGGGTGGGTGGATGGGTGGGGGGTGTGGGTGGTCGGCTGTTGCCATGGTGTGCGGTCTGTGGCCATACTACCCGATTCCCACGCCCATCTAGTCAGTGAAGCGGGCGGCTATCAGTTTGTCCCGTGCCCGCTGGGCCAGCCGGTAACGGTGGACAGCCACCCGCCTGTGTCTACCCCGTCTGCCCTGACCATTGCCCCCATCCCCCTCATCTGGGGAGGACTGGGCCTCTTCCTGCTGCTCCTCCACTCCGCCCTCCTCTGCCTGCGGCACATCGCCCCTCTGCTGGGCTATGTTGTGCAGGACGCAGCACACCACAATGATGCGGCCGACCCTATCTGACCGATACTGGAGGGCGCCCCCAGAGAGGTCCAGGCACCTGAAACGCATCTTCAGCACGCCAAAGCACCTCTCGATCACTCCCCTTGTCGCTACATGGGCATCATTGTAGCGGTTCTCCGCCTCATTGCGTGGCCTCCGTATAGGCGTCATCAGCCACGATCGCAATGGGTAGCCCCTGTCGCCCAGCAACCAGCCCCTCAGCCGGGGATGGCGTCCCTTGTACATGCCGGGGATGGATGACCGCGACAACACGAATGAGTCGTGTACACTGCCTGGGTGACGGGCGCAGACGTGCAGGATCATCATGCGGTGGTCGCAGACCACCTGTACGTTCATCGAATAGGTCCCCTTCCTATTAGTGAACACGGCCCTGTTATCTGCAGGTGGCCGCACGGCGACGTGCATCCCATCGATCGCGCCCTGGACCATGGGGAACCCGGCCACGGCAGAGAAGCCCACGGCCCGGGCATCTTGGCTGGCCTGGTCCACGGGGAAGCGGATGTAGCGGTGCGCCATGGCATAAAGGGCATCTGTCACTGCCCGGATGCGCCGGTGCACCGATGTCTGCGATATGCCGGACAGGTCCCCACTCGGTGCCTGGAATGACCCCGTTGCATAAAAGTTCAGGGCCACCGTAACCTTGACGGACACGGGGAGAGGGTGTCCCCCGCCAGTGCCACGCGGTGACAGGTGTGCCAGCAGGTGGCAGATTACAGCCACGGTTTCCCGGCTCATCCGGAGTCTCCTCCCGCATTCCCGGTCCGTGAGGTCCTGGTATGACTGCCGGGGCCGATACACACGGGGCGCCCTCGGGTGCCTCCATTGCCGTGGGGCCGCGACGTCCTCCTCCCCCTCCTCGTCCTGTCGGTCAGGTGTCCCTCCAGCCTGGGCAGCTGCCGCCTGCCCCTCTGCGGCAGCCTGCGCCGCCTCTCTGGCACGCTTCTCCTCCTCCTCCTCCTCCTCCTCCTCATCCAGGGCAACATAGACATGAGCGGCTGCCACCACGGCGGCCAACATCGCTGGATGGTCTGAAAACATGACGGCCTGGTGGGGGGAGGGGAACGACGACATGTCATCATTGCCCATATCCCCTCCTCCCCCCAGCCAGGTGGCATGGACCGCATGAGTCCAACTGTTGGAGGCTGGCACCTGGCCAGGTGGACCAACTCATTTGCCCTCCCATCACCCTCCTCGGCACGGACCCCCTCCCCAACCTCCAACCCAGCACGGACCCCCCCCAACCCCCAACCTCCACCCCAGCACGGACCCCCTCCCCAGCCTCCACCCCAGCACGGACCCGCCCCAACCCCCAACCTCCACCCCGGCACGGACCCCCCCCAACCCCCAACCTCCACCCCAGCACGGACCCCCTCCCCAACCTCAACCCCAGCACGGACCCCCTCCCCAACCTCCACCCCAGCACGGACCCCCTCCCCAACCTCCACCCCAGCACGGACCCCCTCCAACCTCCACCCCGGCACGGACCCCCCCCAACCCCCAAGCTCCACCCCAGCACGGACCCCCTCCCCAGCCTCCACCCCAGCACGGACCCCCCCCAACCCCCAACCTCCACCCCGGCACGGACCCCCCCCATCCCCCAACCTCCACCCCAGCACGGACCCCCTCCCCAACCTCCACCCCAGCACGGACCCCCTCCCCAACCTCCACCCCAGCATGGACCCCCTCCCCAACCTCCACCCCAGCACGGACCCCCTCCCCAACCTCCACCCCAGCACGGACCCCCTCCCCAACCTTCACCTCAGCACGGACCCCTCCCCAACTTCCACCCCAGCACGGACCCCCTCCCCAACCTCCACCCCGGCACGGACCCCCCCCAACCCCCAACCTCCACCCCAGCACGGACCCACTCCCCAACCTCCACCCCAGCACGGACCCCCCCCAACCCCCAACCTCCACCCCGGCACGGACCCCCCCCAACACCCAACCTCCACCCCAGCACGGACCCCCTCCCCAACCTCCACCCCAGCACGGACCCCCTCCCCAACCTCCACCCCAGCACGGACCCCCTCCCCAACCTCCACCCCAGCACGGACCCCCTCCCCAACCTCCACCCCAGCACGGACCCCCTCCCCAACCTCCACCCCAGCACGGACCCCCTCCCCGACCTCCACCCCAGCACGGACCCCCTCCTCAACCTCCACCCCGGCACGGACCCCTCCCAACCCCCAACCTCCACCCCAGCACGGACCCCTCCCAACCCCCAACCTCCACCCCAGCACGGACCCCCTCCCCAACCTCCACCCCAGCACGGACCCCTCCCCAACCCCCAACCTCCACCCCGGCACGGACCCCCCCAACCCCCAACCTCCACCCCAGCACGGACCCCCTCCCCAACCTCCACCCCAGCACGGACCCCCTCCCCAACCTCCACCCCAGCACGGACCCCCTCCCCAACCTCCACCCCAGCACGGACTCACTCCCCAACCTCCACCCCAGCACGGACCCCCTCCCCAACCTCCACCCCAGCACGGACCCCCTCCCCAACCTCCACCCCAGCACGGACCCCCTCCCCAACCCCCAACCTCCACCCCGGCACGGACCCCCCCCAACCCCCAACTTCCACCCCAGCACGGACCCCCTCCCCAACCTCCACCCCAGCACGGACCCCCTCCCCAACCCCCTCCCCAACCTCCACCCCAGCACGGACCCCCTCCCCAACCTCCACCCCAGCACGGACCCCCCCCAACCCCCAACCTCCACCCCGGCATGGACCCCCCCCAACCCCCAACCTCCAGCCCAGCACGGACCCCCTCCCCAACCTCCACCCCAGCACGGACCCCCTCCCCAACCCCCTCCCCAACCTCCACCCCAGCACGGACCCCCTCCCCAACCTCCACCCCAGCACGGACCCCCCCAACCCCCAACCTCCACCCCGGCACGGACCCCCCCCAACCCCCAACCTCCACCCGAGCACGGACCCCCACCCCAACCTCCTCCCCAGCACGGACCCCCTCCCCAACCTCCACCCCAGCACGGACCCCCTCCCCAACCTCCACCCCAGCACGGACCCCCCCAACCCCCAACCTCCACCCCGGCACGGACCCCCCCCAACCCCCAACCTCCACCCCAGCATGGACCCCCTCCCCAACCTCCACCCCAGCACGGACCCCCCCCAACCCCCAACCTCCACCCCGGCACGGACCCCCCAACCCCCAACCTCCACCCCGGCACGGACCCCCCCCAACCCCCAACCTCCACCCCAGCACGGACCCCCTCCCCAACCTCCACCCCAGCACGGACCCCCCCCCCAACCCCCAACCTCCACCCCGGCATGGACCCCCCCAACTCCCAACCTCCACCCCAGCACGGACCCCCTCCCCAACCTCCACCCCAGCACGGACCCCCCCCAACCCCCAACCTCCACCCCGGCACGGTCCCCCCCCAACCCCAACCTCCACCCCGGCACGGACCCCCCCCAACCTCCACCCCAGCACGGACCCCCTCCCCAACCTCCACCCCAGCACGGACCCCCCCCAACCCCCAACCTCCACCCCGGCACGGACCCCCCCAACTCCCAACCTCCACCCCGGCACGGACCCCCTCCCGGCACTCCCCCGGAGCCCAGCCTGCTCTAACCAACCCCCCCTCCGCCGCACACACACACACACACACACAAGCCGAGACACACCTCTCCTCACGTAATCAGTCTGCGGCCACGCCATTTTCTGCCCAGAGCCAACCCCCCAGGCCGTCACTCACCTCCTCGCTGGTCGGCGTGAGCCTGGAGCACCGGGTCACGCCGATGAAAAGGAGGTTTGATTCACGTCGACGTGAACGGTCATCACGTCGACGGGACTTCGGCCCATCCGGGAGGGAGAATATCGGCAGGCCGAAAATCGGCTGCCTTGCGCAGACCCGTGACATTCTCCGCGGCAGCGGCGCCATTAACGCCCCGCCGACTTTTCTCCCTTCGGAGACTTCGGCGGGGGCGGGTGCGGGATTCACGGCGGCCAACGGCCATTCTCCAACCCTCTGGGGGGGCGGAGAATGACGCCCAAGGCCGCTGCAGTCGTGGGCGGTGCGTGAACGCTGGGGGGGGGCGGCCTGTGGGGGGGCGAGGTGGGATCCTGCACCGGTCTTCACCTGGAATGTGGGGTGGCCTGCGATCGGTGCCCACCGATCGTCGGGCCGTCCTCTCTGAAGGAGGACCTCCTTCCTTCCGCGGCCCCGCAAGATCCGTCCCCATCTTCTTGCGGGACGGACTTAGAGAGGACTTAGGGACTTAGAGATTTCCTAAGCATTTCCCCATTTAGAAAATAGTCTATGCCTAAATTCCCCTTTCCAAAGTGCATAGCATCACACTTTGCACAGTGGTTAGCACTGCTGCCTCAGAGTGCCAGGGACCCGGTTTTGATTCTGACCTCGGGTTACTGACTGTGTGGAGTTTGCACTTACTCCCTATGTCTGTGTGGGTTTTGTCCGGGTGCCCGGGTTTCCTCCCACAGTGCAAAGATGTGCAGGTTAGGTGGATTGGCCGTGCAAAATTGCCCTTTGTGTCCAAAAAGCTTGGGTGGGGTTACTGGGTTACTGGGATTGGGTGGAGGTGTGGGCTTGGGCAAAGTGCTCTTTCCAAGGGCTGGTGCAAACTCGATGGGCCGAATGGCCTCCTTCTGCACTGTAAATTCTATGATTCTATGAGTTGTGAGTGTGAGAAATGGATTCTGTGCAGAGGTTGGAAGAACAACATTTGTGGAGCATGACTGTGAGACATGGGCTGAGATAGCACAAAGTTTTTGTGCTGTTCAGATGGCGTTGTGAGGAGCTGCTTGGACTGAGATGAATGAGCTGCAGGGGAGTGGTGTGCAGGAGATGCGGTTTCTGGGGGTGGAAGGGTATTGGCACCTGATAATGTTATGTCACTCACCTGTCATGCACTCCTGAGATCCTGGATCCCCTTCCAGCCACATCTATTTATGCCATTTAGTCTCCTCCTCCCATCCTTGAGAAACATCATACAAGGAGCCACTCAGTCCCTCGAGCCTGCTCTGCCGTTCAATAAGATCATGGCTGATCCAATAGTAACGTCAAATCTGCATTCTGCCTACCCCAATAGCCTTTCGCCCTCTTGCTGAGCAAGAATCTATCCACCTTTACCTTAAATATATTCAAAGACTCGGCTTCCACCACCTTTTCAGGAAGAGGGTTCCAAAGACTCACGGTCCTCCGAGAGAAAAAAACTCTGCTCATCTGTTTTAAATGGGAAACTTCAAACAGTGACCTCTATTTTAAGATTTCCCACAAGAGGAAATATCTTCTCCACATCCACCCTCTCAAGACCCCTCGCGATCTTCAAGGTTTCAATCAAGTCACCTCTTATTTTTCCAAACTCCAGTAGATATAAGCCTAGCCTGTTCAACCTTTCTTCTTAAGGCAACCCATCCATTCCAGGTATTAATCTGGTAAACCTTCTCTGAACTTCTTCCACCATATTTACATCCTTCCTTAAATAAGGTGACCAATAGTGTGCACAGTACTCCAAATGTGATCTCACCGGTGCCCTGTACAACTGAAGCATAACCTCCCTTTTGCACCCAATTCCTCCCGCAATAAATGATAGCATTCTATTAACTTTCCCAAATGACTTGCTGTACCTGCCTTTTGTGATTCATGCACTAGGACGCCCAGATCCCTCTGCACCTCTGAGCTCTGCACTCTCTCACAATTTAGTTAAAATGCTTCTTTGTTATTCTATCTTCCAAATGGACAATTTCGCCTTTTCCCACATGGTACTCCATTTGCCAGATCTTTTGCCACTCACCTAACCTATCTGTATCTTTTTGTGTACTCCTTATGACCGTAACACCTCATTTCAGTTTGTCACATTCTGTAAAAGTGTGAGGTGGGGTGGGGGTGGGGAGCTTTCCTAGGCCTCATTTCAGTTGCTCTGCTTGCTGAAGCCTCAGTCACAAGTTCAGCCATTCTGATCCCTGCCGGGGCCGCTGACTAGAAATCCATCCATTGGTCAACTCGATGTGCAATCCTGCCTGCTCTCTCAAGTGGGGGAAACCGGAAGCAGGATGTTAATGCAGTGGCTGAGTTAAAGTGGCACAGCAAAACCCACTTCAATTCTATGTGCGGGTCCCGTCCCCCCGTTACAGCCGCCCAATCATTCTGGCCCCACCCTCCCTCGATGTGCGCAATTATGTTAATATTCTGCCTGCAGGACCAATGAAATAATTTTTGACTGGCAGTATGCTGTGCACTTTCACCATTCTATTCCTTATGATTCGTTTCCACTCCTTTGCAGCAGTCTCCGCCTATTAACTTGCTCAATATTCATGGACTTAACTGTGAAATCTTCATTTTGGTTGTTTTAGTCTATTATGAAGGGAAACTGAGAAAATGACTATTCAAGCATGTGTAATGAAGTATGGGGCATGTCGTGTTGGGTGTTCTGGTCTACAAACAGGTCAACACGGTTGGAGATGGTGTAACTCTATTTTATTAACAACTCAACTGTAATAACACACTGTAAGCTTGGGTATGTGCATTACCAGCTTATCTGTGGACCCTGTCCTATCACTATCTAGGTGAGGCACTCAGCACATGGTGAATGTCTGTGATGCAGGCTGTGAGCTCTGTGCTCTGAGCTGGCTGATGCTAGAATCCGTGGGAACTCTGTTGTCCCCTGTCTTTATAGTGCGTGTGCTCTCACTGGTGATTGGCTGCGATGTTGTGTGTGCTGGTTGGTCCTACTGTATGTCCATCAGTGTGTCAGTGTGTGTGTGATTGCACCATGATATGCTGATGTATATCATGACAGGGCATATACACATGGGCATTTTGAGATAGCAGATTTCCTCAGCTGGTTCCTGCTGGTTGAGCAACATTGAGCAGTAGAGTCCCGTACCGGCCTCCCCGAACAAGTGCCAGAATGTGGCGACTAGGGGCTTTTCACAGTAACTTCATTGAAGCCTACTTGTGACAATAAGCAATTATTATTATCATTTTGTTAACTTGAATCAAACTGAAGATTTACCCTTCCTTCCACAGAAACACTAAGTTAAACTCACTTAAATCTCTACCTTATTTCTAATATCCAGCAATACAAACATACTTCACTTCAAACTATCTTTGCTTCTTGCCAGTTTCCATTACATTTATGCGATCATTATTATTTTCACTGGTGCAAAATGATATTGCTGTGAGCAATGAAGATGATCTTAATGACTGCAGAATGAAAGTGTAAGGAACATCCTTCACCAGCCTCCCTTAGCAGAAATTGGGTAGGAGAGATATTAAAATCAGGATGGTCAACTTACTGATCTGCTCCTGAAATGTTTAGCCTCGTATGGCCAACATTGCCTTTGGTAAGCAGGTGAGCTTCTACATTGGCCAATAATACATCAACCCAGATCCAGGGAGATGTGTCAGGGCCCCTTCTTCCACAGGATATTAATTCCTTTGACAAAGAGTCATCGGACTCGAAAAATTAGCTCTTTCCTCTCCCTACAGATGCTGCCAGACTTGCTGAGATTTTCCAGCATTTTCTCTTTTGTTTCAGATTCCAGCACCCACAGTAATTTGCTTTTATCCAGTGGATATTAATTCAGCCTGATCCTCAAAATGGACTGGACCTCTCACAGCGTAGATCAGGTGGCCAGTCTGCATGGTATGCAGGCCGAAATCCCAATAGTTAAATCACCCCGATGCAAAAAACAATGGATTATATCAATAAAAATAGTTCAGTTGAACAACATGGTACAACACTGTTCTTAAATACGTAGTCAAGGAAATTACTGCTGTTGATGTTCACTGACAAATCTTTCATGCATTTATCTAGCCTTCTTCTGCCTACAATTTCAACAATGTCATTAATCCCCCATCCCGATCCCACCCACCATCTGCCCCCCAGCCACCTCTTGTTTATTTCAAATGGCTGTGGTAAATCAGACCACAAGGGCACGTAAAGAAACGTAGGGGGCGATTCTCCGGTATGGAGGCCAAGTGTTCGCGCCGTCGTGAACGCCATCGCGTTTCACGACGATGCGAACAGGGCCCGGGCATGACCTATTCTGCCCCCCACAGGGGGCCAGCACGGTGCTGAAGCGGTTCACGCCGCTCCAGCGTCCTTGGCGCCGCGCCAACCCGCCCATGCGCAGTTGGGGAAGCCCAATCCTGCGCATGTGCAGTTGGGCCACGCCATGCTGCGCATGCGTGGGGAACGTCTTACGCATGCCGGCCCCTCACCAACATGGCGCCTGTGTTCTGGGGCCGCGCGCAGAAGGAGGTAGGCCCGGGGGGGGGGGGGGGAGAGGCCGGCCCGCCAATTGGTGGGCCCCGATCGCGGGCCAGACCCCATCGGAGGTCACCCCGGTGAAGGAGCCCCCCTCCCTCCCCCACAGGCCATCCCCCTAGCATTCCCGCAGAGTTCCCGCCGGCAGCGACCAGGGGTGGCTGGCGCCGGCGGGAACCTGTCGTGCCGTAGCGGCCGCTCGGCCCATCCGGCCGGAGAATTGCCGCTCGTCGGCTCTCTGAGCGGCCCGGTGCGAATCACGCACCGCTGGTTTCCAGGGGGTGGGAGAATCGCGTGCGGGGGTTGGGGCGGTGTGGCACGATTCGCGCGGCGCCCCGGCGATTCTCCCACCCGGCGTGGGGGGGGGGGGGGGGGGGGGAAATAGCACCCGTAGTCTCTTCACCTGCTTATTTTTTGCCAATGAAGTTTTACAGGGAAATACTCAACGCACCGCAATGTAAAGAAACTGACATCAATCAAAAATCCTCCAAAATACTGATTATTAATTACATGTTACTTTTCAGAAATAACTTTCAAAATTCAACTGAGAGTTTCAGCAAGCATTTCTATCCAATCGCCATCTGCTCCAATGATATACTCCGCAATGCCAAGATTAGGAGTTTCTTTAATTGATGAACTAATAATTTACTGATTACAGGGCCATGCTTAAGATCTGTCACACTCTTTTGGATCCATTTACATGCCCATCTTTCAGGTGAGATATTAGACTGTCTGTCCTCTCAGATGAGTGTAACACTGATTCCAAGAAGAGGAGCGGAGGAACTGTGGTATTCCAATTCATATTTAGCCTTCCGTCAACGCCGCTAAACAATTTATTTGCTCTTGGTCACATTGCTGTTTGCGGGAGCTGCTGTGTCAAAATTGGCAATTACATTTTCTACTTTACAACAATCACTAGACTTCAGAAAATACACTATTGACGGTAAAGTGATGTGGTAGAGACTGACTGTGAAAGGGGCAATAAAAATCTTTATTTCTTTCAAATGAAAGTCTAAATGGTCAATTAAATCACAAAAGTTGAAATAGCTTCAATTCGGATAAAGAAATAAGTCATGCAGCGATGCTAGGAGAAGATTCTATCCCCAGGTTAAAGCAACATTATCTGCTTCATGGCATCTCATGCTAATGCAACTCCGTATCTGACAGAATTGCACTGAGGCCGAGATTTTTGCTCTCATGATGAGTGCGCAGAATCACAAATTTCTCACTCAGAGTCCTACTCAGGAAACTCTGCCCCACAAGATTTTCGCTCTGGGGACCACTGTGGTGGATGCAGGATGGAATTGGGTTCCCGGACCCGGGAAGGAACAGATGTGTAGGCAGGCCCTACATGGAAAACGTGTCGGGGTGTAAAAGAAGCAAATGTTGTTATTGCTCGGAGACATCAATCAGGTGCGATTTAATGGCTGTGTTGCACTTCAGCGAGAGCATGGCGAGGCAGTTAGATCGCAGGAGAGCCCAAAAACGAGACCGTGCTGGGTGGCGATCGGTTTGCGTGAAAATGTTTACTTTCTTCATTGTTTGTAAATTTAAACGTATGAAACACAACAATTGCTTCGGGCCCTGCCGCTGTTGGAGCATTGCTACCTTACACAAATCTGATTGATCTCCTAAAGTTACTGCAGTAAGAAACAGATTAAATTGTTGTTTAAATGCATACCAATCCACATTACCATGAAATCTGAGAATCACTGGTGGCTTCAACGACTCCATGTAGTTCATTCGTGTAGCCTGAAAAATCTTCAAATCCCTGTGGACTTCATGGCAGGCTTAGTGTTTTTTTCTCAGTGTTTAATACCATCCAGCCCTGGTACCATATAATGTTCTTGTCAGATGGCCTGATTTATATTACAAGAACACTTGTAGATAAAGCTATAAATGATTTATTAATATAAACTGTGGGTCAAATATATACAAATCAACAGATGAATAACAGTATGAACATGCATACACCACTATCTCTCTTTCAGCTCCCTGGTCAGTCTGAGGTCACCTGACTCTAACATTCACTTACATACTAATGAGACTCCTAGTGGGCAGTCGGTGATCATAACATCGCTGCACTACCGACACAGCCATAATATTACTGCACTACCGACCTCACGTGATCTACAAACCTCCCAGGGAGACTGCAGCCGGGCATCGTTCAATATTGGTCCACACAAATATGGGCCAGTCGGATGGCACCCAGGGGTCTCTTGGCCCATTGGAGACCCCTGGGTGGCCAGTGATAGTGCAGGGTTGCTCCCTAGCCCTTCCCCTGGAATGCAAGCACCTTGGCACTGCCCAACTGGCACTGCAAAGGTGCCCATGTGGTACTGCCAAGCCGGCAGGAGCATTGCCCAGGTGTCAGTGTGGCAGTGCAAGGGTGCCCGCATGCCTGGGTGACACTGCCAAGGGTGAGGGCCCTAGGGGGGCCATGCCCATTAAAGGAAGGTGGAGGGTGAGGAGTGAGCAGCAGATACATAGGGGCCTCTGGGAGATTGGGGTTGTGATGGGTGGGGGTCCTGGAAGGGGAAGCCTGTAAGTGGGTGTGGGGGGCCTGAAGAGGGGGGACCCCAGGGGCCCCACAGCTGTGGGTCTGGTTTAGCACACTGGGCTAAATCACTGGCTTTTAAAGCAGACCAAGGCAGGGCAGCAGCATGGTTCAATTCCCGTACCAGCCTCCCTGAACAGGCGCTGGAATGTGGCGACTAGGGGCTTTTCACAGTAACTTCATTTGAAGCCTACTTGTGACAATAGGTGATTTTCATTTTGATTTTTCCATTCTCACTTAGGCGTGTGGGATAGTGCCCAAGGGTGGTGTGTGTAGGGGACGCATAAGCTCACTTAGAGATTGGAGCACCCTTTGAAAATGGCGGCCTGATCTCTGCGTTCACCTCCCAGTGCTGAACAAAAATTCTAAGTGTGGGCTAAACCGGTGAGAAATTCTTGAGGGCCCAAAGTGACTTATCGTTTGTGGGAGACTCATAGAATCATAGAATTTACAGTGCAGAAGGAGGCCATTCTTCCCATCGAGTCTGCACAGGCCTTTGGAAAGAGCACCCTACCCAAGCCCACACCCCCACCCCATCCCCGTAACGCAGCAGCCCCACCCAACCTTTTTTTGGCCACTAAGGGCAATTTAGCATGGCTAATCCACCTAACCTGCACATCTTTAGACTGTGGGAGGAATCTGGAGCACCCGGAGGAAACCGTCTTAGACACAGAAAGAACGTGCAGCCACAGACAGTGACCCTGGAGCTGTGAAGCAACTGTGTTAACCACTGTGCTACCGTGCTGCCCCACTTACTCGCCGTAGGAGCCGGCAGGAAACTCTCTGAAAAACCCGCCACAAATGAACTGAGAAATTTTCCCATTAAAATCCGCCCCTGTTATCAAAGAATTTATAGCAGAGCATGTGGAAAATAATGACAGGGTCGGACAGTGTAGGCATACATTTGTGAAGGCAAAATTAAGCTTGACAAATCTACTGGGATTCTTTGAGGATGTAACTAGTGGAATTGATGAAGGGGAGCCAGTGGATGTGGTGTATTTGGACTTTCAGAAGGCTTTTGACGTAAAAGAAGGCATAAAAGATTTGCGTGTAAAATTAAAGCACTTGAGATCAGGGATAGTGTATTGAGATGAATAGAAAACTGGTTGGCAGACAGGAAACAAAGAGTAGGATTAATGGGTCTTTTTCAAAATGGCAGGCAGTGACTAGTGAGGTACTGCAGAGATCGGTGCTGGGACCCCAGCTAATCCATAAATGCTGGCCTAACCAGTGATGCCCACATGCCTGGTAAATGAATAAAAAAGAACAATATATATTAATAATTTGGATGAGGGAACAAAATGTAATATCTCCAGATTTGCAGATGACACCAGGTTGTGTCGGAGGGTGAGCTGTGAGGAGGATGCAGAGATTCAGTGTGATTTGGACAAGTTAGAATGACAGATGCAGTATAATTTGGAGAAATGCGAGGTTATCCACTTTGGTAGCAAAAACGAGAAGGCAGAATTTTATCTGAATGGTCATAAATTAGGAGAGGGAAATGTGCAACGAGGACTGGGTGTCCTCGTACACCCGTCACTGAAGGTAAGCATGCAGGTATAGCAGGCGGTAAAGAAGGCAAATGGTATGTTGGCCTTCACAGCGAGAGGATTCAAGTACAGGAGCAGGGATGTCTTGCTGCAATTATACAGGGCCTTGGTGAGACCACACCTGGAATATTGTGTACAGTTTTGGTCTCCTTTTCTGAGGAAGGATGTTCTTGCTCTCAAGAGAGTGCAGTAAATGTTTACCAGACTGATTCCTGGGATGGTGGGACTGACATATGATGAGAGATTGAATCAGTTAGGGTTGTATTCGCTGGAACTCAGAAGAATTAGGGGGATCTCATTGAAACCTATAACATTTTAACAGGACTAGACAGGGTAGATGCAGGAAGAATGTTTCCGATGGTGGGTGAGCCCGGAACCAGCGGTCACAGTCTGACGAAAGGGGGTAGACCATTTAAGACAGAGATCACAAAGGATTTCTTCACCCAAAGAGTGGTCGGCCTGTGGAATTTGTTATCATAGGAAGTGGCTGAGGCCAAACATTGCATGTTTTCAAGTAGCATTTAGATATAGTACTTAGGGCAGCACGGTGGCGCAGCGGTTAGTGCTGCTGCCTCACGACACGAGGTCCCAGGTTCAATTCCGGCTCTGGGTCACTGTCTGAGTGGAGTTTGCACATTCTCCCCGTGTTTGCATGGGTTTCACCCCCACAACCCAAAGATGTGCATAGGTTAATTGGCCACGCTAAATTGCCCCTTAATTGGAAAAAATGAATTGGATAATCTAAATAAAAAAGAGGATATAGCACTTAGGGTGAAGGGGATCAAAGGATGTGGGGCGAAAGCGGGATTAGGCTGTTGAGTTGGATGATCAGCCATGATCCTAATGAATGGCGGAGCAGGCTCAAAGGGCCAAATGACCTCCCCCTGCTCGCAACTTCTATGTTTCTATCCACTATTGTCCATCTGACCTTGTTGTTTATTATGGTAGATAGGTTGAAGCTGGTTGTCATATCTACAAACTTTAACAGATAAATACTCCAATTCTTGTCCACACCTTCAGGCCCATGGCTACCACTTTCCCGGGCTAATGGGAAAATTACAACTGGGAGTGTTGGCATCTTCCAGTATTCAATGCGTATATCAAACTTTCTTAAAACTATTAAATATTGACCACACCTTGTCGGATTCTAACAATTCTTTTTTTTTGGATAATTATGTCCATAAATTGCAGTCGAATTGATCATCCCTCTTGGTATTGAAGTCAGTTACATACAGTTACGAAGATAATTTAGTTCCTGTCATAACCCACACAGGTGTTAAGAAGTGGCAATGATTAAACTCCCCACAAGCCTCACTGAATACAAGCTCCTGAATCCTAAACCAGGTAGAGGTAAGCTTCTGTATAAAGTTGGCCAGTTTGGGTACCGACAAAAAGGAGAGACCCAGTGTGATCTATCATGCTGTGTAAAAAATAGTTATTGTAAATAAATCTTTATTTCCTTCTGTACCTCAGTGTGGACTCCCTTCAGTGTCTCCTAAATTTCCAATCTTACTTCTTTCTAGTAAAGACAAGGCCAAGCCACACCTTGCTTCCTCTTGGCTAGAGCAGTGACCAGAGTCCACATCTCCACCTCATTCTTCCATTGTTTCAATGGTTCCAATTCCGAAAAGACTGCTGGGTAATCATAGATTCTGATCTTGCAGCGTGACTCAGCCATTGCACCTTAAAAGCCGCCGGGAACATTACTTTTGTCAGAAACAGGGATCACTTTCTGTTTTCTTTATCTTCTCACCTGAGGGGGGTCAAGGTTAATCCTCTGCTACCATGTAAAATAGGTGAATATCTATTTACTGAATTAGGCAGCGGTAGACATCCTGCTTTATTGTGACTATAGTCCAGCACAAATACTGGCTTCCACTCACGCTTTCTGGACCCTCTCCCTGTCCAGAAGTCAACCCCAAGTGAGGAAAGATCCAGTTCAAGCTTCAATGAGCATCATCTGCTCTCAATTCACTCTGAAAAAGGATCTGGTTTATTCCTAAAGGGACCTGCATTTCTATCATTGTCACTTTGTATTTAGGGGAAGCCTGCAATGTCCATAAACCCCCGAGCCTTCTGTGTCAGCTACCACACATCCATTGGGAAGTTGATGTCCCCCATCCCCCACCCGAGAAATGAGGACATTTATAACTACCTTGATGCACCAGTGTACCAGATGTGCTGCAGAGGGCTGCACCTGACCCCGGAAAGAATTGGCAGCATAAAAGTTCAGAGCCACTGTGACCTTAAGCACCACTAACAGGGCACTGTGATCGGCAGACTGTGGCGTCAGGCCCGGTTGAACCATCGCACCCATCTCTGTAATCAATTCCGGGGTCAATCTTAGCCTTCTGCTGCACTGCTTTTCTGTAATATCCTGATATGACCTCTGCAGTCAATATATGCTTGCCACGGGGCAAAGCCTTGTTGTCCTCCTCTTCCTCCTGTTTGGTGCATACTGTGCTGCCTGTAATCCAGGCTTTGTCCCCTCTCTCTGTATGCATGTTGCTTCTGCTGACATGTCTCTAAGGCACAGATATGTGAGGGCAGCTTTTGGCAGGCATGGCTCCTATAAACACCCATTCCACCCCCCCCCCCCCCCCCCCACTTCCTCTGCCATGCCCCCAAGAATGAAAATCCGATGGCCTGCGACACTTTTTCCCTTGTCAGGTTGGCTGAGCTGGGAATTTTCCAGACACTGCACTCCCAACCCAGAAGCAAAGATTCAGGGGCTTGGTCCTCCGGTCCCCCAGTCCCATGTTTCTCGGCTGCGCGCCATTCCCTGTGGCAGGATTCACTATTCCCACCGCTTATCAATGGGATTTCCCATTGAAGCTATGGGGATATGCTGCCAGTGGGAACAGTGAATAGCAACGGCTGGGGAATTCCAGCCCAGGCCTTTGTTCCTGCTGTGAAAAATATGTATTTAAATCCCCCAATTCCTCACCCCCTCACCCACCACACACATTTCCCATGCCTCATCCATGCCTCCACCCACCCCCATACCCTTTGTAATCTCTATTCCAACCTATGCCCCTCCATGTCCTTATGGACCCTCACACCCTCCATTTGAACCTATGCCTTCTATCAACCCTCCATGACCCCTCATGCCCTCCATGCCAACTTATGGCCCCCACCCATCATAGCCCTTTATGCCAACTCATGCCAACCTTTGACCCAATCCACCATTCTTTGCCCTTGCACCCTCCATACCAACACATCCGGTAGCCACCGTAAGCAGATCTAGAGACCAATGGTGAAATGAAATAAAATGAAGCCTTAAGTGTCTTTTAATGATTTCACTATTTTTAAAAAATCACTCTCGTTGGTAAAAAATCTATTTACTACATTTAAATTCTTTTAACCACTTAATCCCATAAAATAACAAGTATTGTGTTCACGGGCCAGACCAAATAACCAATTGGAGCTGTCAGTCAAATCGCGAACACACAGGCACCCTACTGTGACAATGGTAGGTTGTGAAATCAGTCTTGCAGCAAAAAGCCCTCTGGCTTAAATCAACTGACAGAGTGAAATAACAAGCGCTCTTGTTGTTTGACTGATTACTTTTAATTTAATAGACAGGAAATAAAAAATCTCCTGACAGTTTGAAAGTTTCCAAGGGTTTTGACAGTTCCCTTGGCAACTTGACAGTCCCTTGACAGCTCCCTTGACATCTTGATAGTTTCCATAAAGTTTACAGTTCCTTTGACAGATTGACAGTTCTCTTGATGGTTGGCTGCCTTGCAGGCTGCGCAAATGGTGGTCAGTGTCTTTCCGTGCCTCTCTTTCCCTGGTACCTGTTTCACAATTTTAAATACCACAAGTGAACCTCACCATCGGTAATTACTCCTGGTCAAGGAGGAGCATCACTGGAGGCCCGAAAATTTCCAGGTTGCACCCGTTAATGATATGCCAACGGCATTTACTGGAATGCATTCACCCGCTGTCAAGGCACTGGAGCATGGCATTCCGTCAGGCACCGGAGCCGGCCTCGATTTCTGGCTGACGCGCGATTCTCCACCTGATTGCATTTCCTGCTTCCGGCGTCTGTGGACGGAAAGTCCAGCCCCAGATCTTTGTATCTACTAAATGAGTTAGTTATTGGAAAAATCAGCTTAGCTATTGAGAATTCAATTAGTACAGACAGATTGGCTAATTCCCAGTACCAAGTTGCTCCTTTGGCCCTGACCCTAAATTTTATGATTCATTTCAACGTAACATTTATTACTCCATCTTTCAGCACATCAGAAATCCTGTTCTTTGCAACTATAAAGTGGGCAGGGACACAGAAATCCCTTTAATGTCTTGGAATAAGGTATGTGTTTCTGTTTCAACTTGAAGGTGCAATGTTTATAAATGGGAAACATTAAAAAGGACACTTTAAAGATCATTGCCTCTAATTGCTCGATTTTATAAAGAAGATTTTATGGCTGAATGAAATTACCCTCATTCTCAGCATCATGTGTGGGCATTCCCTTCTGTTGCTTTATAACAGCAATATGCTGCTAAATAGCATATACTTTGCAGCAAAGATCAACATTAATATGGACATCAGTGCTGATGCACAGAGCAATAGACAACATGTTGCTCCTATTGTTTGAAGCAGACTTTGGCAGAGCAAAAAAGTCTGATAGTTTTATAAAATGCGTCTTTGACTACTTCAAGCTGAAAGCTGCCTTAAGGGGAGAAAGTAGACAAAATAAAAACAAAATCACAAGGGAGCCAGTCTCACTGAATGTCATTTGAAATAATCTCTCTAAAACTTAATGAGATAAAAGATTTGCATCTTAGTCTGTAGACTATTGAACCTGGATTGTGATGCAGCTGGGCCCAATGTGTATGGGGCCAATGGATAGTTAAGGCAGTTGAGGTTGGAGGTGGGAAGTGCGGAGGGGAGAGTAGTGTTCATTGCACATTTGCCATGGTTACCACTCCACTCCACTTTTAACTCTTAGCAAAAGACAGTCAGGAAGGCAGCCCGGCCAAGCAGAACCCTGGTTTACTTAACATGCAGAAGTCATGGTTAGTCGATGCCATTGGCACTGCAACACAATTTTAACATCCAGCAGTGTGATGGGAGTGTTCTGAATAGTATATTTCCAGTTTCATGAGGAAGGAGACAATGCTGTCTCTAATTTTGGGATATGAGGTGGATAAGTGGAACACATTTAGAGGGAAAGCATTTCCCAGAAGGAAAAAAGAGTTCGGACCAGTAATCTTATTTCCCAGTGTTTACTGATGTCCCATTTTAAGTTGTACAAGACCAGTTTGGACCAGTATTCTTATTTTCACATTTTGCTATTTTGTCTTTCTGGTTTGGGGAAAAGCAATGATCATATCATCGGGTTTCGAATGATTTTGGCAAATGACGAGCTCTAATCAAGAATAAAAAAATATTTAACTGAAGGAGGGCTACCTTCAATGAGTTGAAAAGGTATCTGGCCCAGGCAAATTGAAATTAAAATTGACCAGCGAAGCAATAATTGAACAATGGGAGGCCTTCAAAGAGAGGATCGTTTGGGTAGAGGATAGACACATTCCTATGAGGTGGAGAGGAAAGGGATCAAAGCTAGAATTCCCTGGATCACTAACAATATAGAGACAAAAATGAGACCAAAGAAGGAGGCTTATGATAATGACAATGTTGATAATATAGCAGAGAACTAATTTGAATATAGAAAGTGCAGGGGGGGGGGGGGGGAACTTAAAAGGAAAAAAGAGGGGCAAAGAAAGAATGCGAAATTAGGAGTTTATATAAAAAGATATGTAAAAGTCTTTCACAAACACATAAATAGTAAAAGGGCGTCAAAGGAAGCGTGGGACCAATTAGGAATCAAAAAGGTCTTCTTGGGGAGGCTGGGAACATGGCTGGTGCACTTTACACCTACCTTCACTGGAGACGAGGATTTAGCCAAAGTAGCAGTAAAGGAGGAGGCTGCAGCAATATTGGAATTAAAAACAAATAGATGAAGAGAACGTGCTTAACAGTTTGGCAGTTCTCAATGTAGGAAAGACACTGGGGCAGAAATGAATTGATGTGTGCAGACCTGTCTTGATTTCCCCGGGAGGGAACACCATGGATCACTATCTGCACCGTCCATGCATCATTAAAAATGCAGAGATGGATTCATCCAAAAACTACAACCAAGGTCAGTCCAACACTGACAGTGGGGAAATGGTCAAAGACACTTCTCCGGGACAGAATCACTTGCCATTTGTAAGTATGGATTAATAAATGAAAGACATTTATAAATTCATTTATGAAGCATCAGAGAGCATTGATGAGGTTGATGGTGTGTACATGGACATTCAAAAAGTGATTGACAAAGCATAACATAATAGGCTTGTTAGTAAAAAACAATGACTATGTGATTAAAGGGACAGCAAGGGGACAAAATGTAGAGTATTGATGAACTGTTGTTATTTTTAGACTGGAGGGAAGTATACAATTTTGCCCCCAGGGGTCAGTATTGGGGCCATTGCTCTTGTTGATGTATTAATGAGCTGGGCTTGGGCTTGCAGGATATAATTTCAAACTTTGCAGATGGAATGAAACCTGGAAATGTAGTAAATAATGAGGAAGCTGGTAGCAGACTGCGAGAGGACATCGGCAGACTGGTAAAAGGGGGAGAACATGGCAGATGAAATTTAACGCAGAGAAATGTGAAGTGATGCATTTTGTTGGGAAGAATGAGGAGAGACAATATGAAGCAAATGGTACAATTTTAAAGGGGGTTGGGGCACAGGGAGATCCAGGAATCTTTGCAGGTGGCAGGAGAAGTTGAAAAGGCTGTTAGAAAATCTTATGGATTCTGTGGCTTTATTAATCGAGAAACAGATTACAAAAGCAAGGAAGTTGTGCTTTATTAAACTATTTATTAAACACAGGTTTGGCCTCAGCTGAAGTATTGTGTTCAATTCTTTTCACTGCACATTTGAAAGGATGTCAAGGCCTTGAAAAGGGTGCGCCGGGGATTTGTTGGAGTAGTGGCAGGGGCAAGGGACCTCAGTTATGTGGAGAGTCTGGTTGAAACTGGGCTTGTTCTCCTTCAGGTAGGGAAGGTTCAGAGGAGATTTGGTAGTTGTATTCAAGATCACAAATTGTTTTAAGAGAGCAATGTTCTGGTGGTAAATAAATAGGTCACCAGATTTAAGGCGATTGTCAAAAAAACCCAGAGATGACATGAGGAATTTACTGTGGTCACCGCGGTTATATGTATAAATGCAGCAAAAAACGCCTGCAAAGCGACAGGTCACTCACAACAACTGAAATCAATGAGTGATTAATCAATTTATTTTGGTTGAGGAAGGAATACTCGCCAGAATGCCAAATTAACTTTCCGCTCTTTTTCGATTAGTTCCTTCAATGGGATCTTGCACATCCACCTGAAGCAGGGATTAAACATCACATCTGAAGGATGTCACCTCCTACCATTCGAAATGAAATGAAAATCGCTTATTGTCACAAGTAGGCTTCAATGAAGTTACTGTGAAAAGCCCCTAGTCACCACATTCTGGCGCCTGTTCAGGGAGGCTGTTATGGGAATTGAACCGTGCTGCTGGCCTGCCTTGATCTGCTTTCAAAGCCAGCGATTTAGCCCTGTGTTAAACAGCCCCAGTATCCCATTCTCCCTCAGTATTGCATTTAGGTGTCAATCCAGATCAGAAATATCCACCTTTTTTGTTGTTCATGGGCCATATCCTTGTGTACAGCTTTGTAAGCTGCACACAAACATGGAGCGAGATTCTCCCCCACCGGGTCGGAGAATCGCCGTGGGCCGTCGTGAATTCCACCCCCGCCGCCCGCCGAATTCGCCGAAGGGAGAAAAGTTGGCGGGGCGTCAATCGCGCCGCACGCCTCGGAGAATGGCACGGGTGGGCGCGAGGCAGTGGATTTCGGGGCTGCCGATATTCTCCCGTCCGGATGGGCCGAAGTCCCGCCGACGTGACCCATGGGTCACGTCGGCGTAAATCAAAACACCTTTCAATTGGCGTCAGCCAGTGCTCAAGGTTGACGCCGACCAGCGTGGAGGTGGGTGACGGCCTGGGGGGTTGGCCGCTGGAGAGGTGATGGCGTGGCCGCAGTCTGTATGTGTGGGGGAAGGTGTGTGTAGGGTTGTGTGTGTGTGTGTGCTGCGGGGGGGGGGGGGGGGGGGGGGGCGAGGGGGGGGGTTAGAGGGGGTGGGCTCCGGGGGAGTGCCGGGACGGGGTGGAGTGCCGGGGACGGGAGGATGACTGCCGGGGAGGGGGACGGGGGACGGGGGGTCCGTGCCGGGGAGGGGGATGGGGGGACGGGGGGTCCGTGCCAGGGAGGTGGCCCGGGGGGGGGGGGGGGGTCCGTGCCGGGGAGGGGGACGGGGAGGTGCATGCCGGGGAGGTGGCCGGGGGGGAAGGGGTCCGTGCCGGGGGGGGGGGGGGAGGAGCATGCCGGGGAGGGGGGATGCGAGGGCAAGTGAGTTGGTCCACCTGGCCAGGTGCCAGCCTCCAACAGTCGGACCCATGCGGTCCATGCCACCTGGCTGGGGGGAGGAGGGGGTATGGGCAATGATGACATGTCGTGTGTGTGTGTCCCCCACAGGCCGTCATGTTTTCCGGTCAGCCAACGATGTTGGCCGCCGTGGCGGCAGCCGCTAATGTCCATGTTGCCCTGGATGAGGAGGAGCGTGCCAGAGAGGTGGCGCAGGCTGTTGCAGAGGGGCAGGCGGCAGCCGACCAGGCTGGAGGGACACCCGCCCGACAGGACGAGGAGGGGGAGGAGGACGTTGCGGCCCCACGGCAACGGAGGCACCCGAGGACGTCCCGTGTGTACCTGCCCCGGCTGTCGTACCAGGACCTCACGGACCGGGAATGCAGGAGGAGACGCCGGATGAGCCGGGAAACCGTGGCACACATCTTCCACCTGCTGGCACACCTGTCACCGCGTGGCACTGGCGGGGGACACCCTCTCCCCGTGTCCGTCAAGGTTACGGTGGCCCTGAACTTTTATGCAACGGTGTCATTCCAGGCACCGAGTGGGGACCTGTCCGGCATATCGCAGACATCGGTGCACCGATGCATCCGGACAGTGACAGACGCCCTATATGCCATTGCGCACTGCTACATCCGCTTCCCTGTGGACTGGGCCAGCCAAGATGCCCGGGCCGTGGGCTTCTCTGCCGTTGCCGGGTTCCCCATGGTCCAGGGCGCGATCGATGGGATGCACGTCGCCGTGCGGCCACCTGCAGATAACAGGGCCGTGTTCACCAATAGGAAGGGGACCTATTCGATGAACATACAGGTGGTCTGCGACCACCGCATGATGATCCTGCACGTCTGCGCCCGTTACCCGGGCAGTGTACACGGCTCATACGTGTTGTCGCGGTCATACATCCCCGGCATGTACGAGGGACGCCATCCCCGGCTGAGGGGCTGGTTGCTGGGTGACAGGGGCTACCCATTGCGATTGTGGCTGATGACGCCTATATGGAGGCCACGCAATTAAGCGGAGAACCGCTACAATGATGCCCATGTAGCGACAAGGGGAGTGATAGAGAGGTGCTTTGGCGTGCTGAAGATGCGTTTCAGGTGCCTGGACCTCTCTGGGGGCGCCTCCAGTATCGGTCAGATAGGGTCGGCCGCATCATTGTAGTGTGCTGCGTCCTGCACAATATAGCCCAGCAGAGGGGCGATGTGCCGCAGGCAGAGGACGGCCGAGTGGAGGAGCAGCAGGAAGAGGCGCAATCCTTCCAAGATGAGGGGGATGGGGGCAATGGTCAGGGCAGACGGGCTAAACATGGGCGGGTGGCTGTCCACCGTTACCGGCTGGGCCAGCGGGCACGGGACAGGCTGATAGACGCCCGCTTCACTGACTAGATGGGCGTGGGAATCGGGTAGTATGGCCACAGACCGCACACCATGGCAACAGCCGACCGCCCACACCCCCCACCCATCCACCCACCCAGCACCCTCACCCCCCTCTCCAACCCCTCCACCCCACCCGCATGCACACCACCCCCCCCATTGCCGATCCACCTGCGGCACAATGGCCGGGCTCACACAGTTGCCGGTGGACGCGTGTCTATTGCAGGCCATGGAGGATGATGACAACCCGCTCTGCGATGAGTTCCTGGCTCCACATCGTTGGACGATGTCTGACCCATGGCCACAGTACCACCATCCACCCGGACCATCCCTGCATGCGGCTGTGACACTGCAGCGCACGGTCCCGTCCTCTGCCCGGGGGATGTTGATGGCGGCCCAGGGGGAAGGGGGCAGACTCACCTGGGGCTGAGGTAAGACCACCCCTCACACACACACTTGCGCTCAACGTACATGACGCCCCCGCACGCTTTGGACAGAGCACAAAGGCAGCTTCTGTAGGTGTAACATTGACTTGAATAACGAAAGGAGTTCATGCACGTGCCCTAGCCCCTAAAACTCATCTGTGCCCTGCACCCGTGCCAACTTACTCAGTGTCTAATTGTTTGGCCTTACGGGCCCTTTGACTACGCCTAGGTGGGGTTCCCCAGACGGTACAGCAGAACTGGAGGTGGACTCCTGCGATTCCTGCCCTCTGACACGGGATCCCTTTGGCGGCCGTTTTCTGGGGCGTCCTGGCCTAGATGGGCCAGGCTGCGGCCCGGGCAACTGGGATGGCGAGCTGCCAGTCTGTCCTGCCCGTTGCCCACCTGATGGACCTGGGACGGAAGGGGGGGAGCCCGAGGTGTTCCAGGACCTCCCCTACAATGGGAACCGGAACGGGCCCCAGCACCTCCTCCTCCCTCAGGGTGGCCGATGGTCCCCAGGCCTCTACATGTGTGGGGGATGCGAACGGACTGGCCATCCGACGCCCCCCCGACATCTGGCGCTGCCAGTCCTGGAGGCCCGTGCTGGTATCAACAGGGGTCTGCAGGTTTGCAGCCATGGAGCTCAGGGGGTTGGCAAACCCTGTCTGTGACTGTGCGACGCCGGCTCGCACATGGGTAATGGCGCCGATGCCCTCAGCGATGGCCTGCTGAGACTGGGCCATGGCCTGCTGAGACTGGACCATGGCCTTCAGAGACTGTGCCACGGAGTTGAGACCGTCTGCCATCTGCCGCTGGCACTGGTTCATGGCCTCCTGTGAGAGGGCAGCCATGTCCTGGGCCACAGACGCAGCCTGTACGGAAAGCCCCAGGCCTCGCAAACCGCTCCCCATGTCTGACACCGTCGCACCCATTGCCTCCACCGCGGACGCCACCCGTGCGGTGTCGGCCTGGGTGGCACGCATGACCGGCACCACTCCCAGCTCCTGGACGCGGATGGACTCCTCCACCTGCGACTGCAGCCGCCGCAAGCTGGCCGTCACCCTCTTCGCTCGTCCCAGGTTCGGTGGCTGCATCGGACCTATAGGTGGGTGTGGTAACTCCAGGAACCCGGGATCCATCTGGGCGGCAGATGTTCACATGCGCCGGGCTGCCCTCCGACCGCCCGGCCCCTCTGCTGCTCCTACCTCCACCTGCTGTACCGGGACAGCTGTGTTGTGCGCACCAGTGAGTGTACCAGACGCCTCATCACTAAAGTGCCCAACCGAGGTGAGCGTCTCTGCGATGGTGGAGGGTGTTGGTGACAGCAGTGGCGTTGTGTCGTGCGCATCGTCCCACTCTGAGTCCATGGCACTTTGGGGTGTGGGTTCGTCTCCACCCATCCAATCTGTGTCACTGTCCTGTATTTCAGTTTCCTGGGTAGTGGTGTCCTGGCTCGGCTGTGACGGGGGCCTATGGCTGCCCCTCTCGTCGCTGGGTGGCACACGCCTGTGTCGCCGCACCCGCATGAGACGGGGGCACCATCTCCCTGTTGCTCCAGGTCTCTCCGTCTCCCGTGGTCTCCGAGGGGCAGCGTGCGGGCGTCGCATGCCAGCGGGTCCGGGTCTCTCTGTCTCCAGTGGTCTCCGAGGGGAATCGTGCCGGCGTCGCATGCCAGAGGGCCCGGGTCTCTCCATCTCCCGTGGTCTCCGAGGGGATCGTGCGGGCGTCGCATGCCAGAGGGTCCGGGTCTCTCCGTCACCCGTGGTCTCCGAGGGGCATCATGCGGGCGGTCTGCATCTGCGGGGATGGGTGACTCGACATTTGCTCCTGCGATACACAATGAAGCATGCATGGTTAGACACGCAGGCAGTGATCAGGTGATATGGGGGAGGGGGATATGGGGGAGGGGGGATATGGGGACGGGCTGTCGGTGGCTCACTTGCTGGTGGGCCCCCGACCTCTGCATCAGCAACCTCCCAGTCGTCAGGTCCGCCAGCCAGTTCCAGGGCCCTTTCCTCATGTTCGGTCAGTGGCCTCTCATCAGCTGGGCCTCCTCCAGTCCTCACATGCTCCCTGGTGTTGTGTGCGCGCTTCTCCTGTGGGGGGTGGTGGCAGGGGTAAAAGGCAACAGTGTTAGACAGGCATATGAATGCACGCCATCGGTTGCGCATGTATTGCAGAGGTTAAGATTAGGGCTGGATTCACTTGGGGATATGGGGGAGGGGGGATATGGGGGAGGGGGATATGGGGGATATGGGGAGGGGGTATATGGGGGAGGGGGGATATGGGGGAGGGGGGATATGGGGGAGGGGGGATATGGGGAAGGGGGGATAAGGGGGGTATGGGGAGGGGGGATATGGGGAGGGCGATATGGGGGATATGGGGAGGGGGGATATGGGGAGTGGGATATGGGGATATGGGGGATATGGGGAGGGGGCATATGGGGGAGGGGGGATATGGGGGAGGGGGATATGGGGGATATGGGGGAGGGGGGATATGGGTGATATGGGGGAGGGGGGATAAGGGGGATATGGGGGAGGGGGATATGGGGGTTATGGGGAGGAGGGATATGGGGGATATGGGGAGGGGGATTTGGGGGATATGGGGAGGGGGAAAATGGGGGATATGGGGGAGGGGGATATGGGGGGGATATGGGGATGGGGGGTTATGGGGGAGGCGGATAAGGGGGATATGGGCGAGGGGGATATGGGGGATATGGGGGCTCTGGGGGAGGGGGGATATGGAGAGGGGGATTTGGGGGAAGGGGGGATATGAGGGATATGGGGGGGGGGTATGGGGGATATGGGGGAGTGGGGATATGGGGGAGCGGGGATATGGGGGAAGGAGGATATGGGGGATATGGGAGAGGGATCTTGGGAATATGGGGGATATGGGGAGGGGGATATGGGGGAGGGGGGATATGGGGGATGTGGATATCGGGCAGGGGGGGCTCACCCTGGCTGCCCTGACGAGGTCATTCACCTTCTTTTGGCACTGGGTGCCTGTCCGTGGTGTCAGGGCCATAGCGGTGACGGCCTCTGCCACCTCCACAAATGCCGGCTGTGGCGTGGGGCGACTCTGCGGCCGTGTCCGGGATATGGGGGATATGGGGGAGGGGGGATATGGGCGAGGTGGATATGAGGGAGGGGGGGATATGGGGATATGGGGGATATGGGGGAGGGGGGGATAAGGGGGATATGGGGAGGGGGGATATGGGGGAGGGGGGATATGGGGGAGGGAGGATATGGGGGATATGGGGAAGGGGATCTGGGGAATATGGGGGATATGGGGAGGGGGATATGGGGGAGGGGGGATATGGGGGATGTGGATATCGGGCAGGGGGGGGGGGCTCACCCTGGCTGCCCTGACGAGGTCATTCACCTTCTTGTGGCACTGGGTGTCTGTCCGTGGTGTCAGGGCCACAGCGCTGACGGCCTCTGCCACCTCCCTCCACAGACGCCGGCTGTGGCGTGGGGCGACTCTGCGGTCGTGTCCAGGATACAGGGCCTCCCTCCTCTGCTCCACTGCATCCAGGAGCGCCTCAATGTCGCGGGACTGGAACCTCGGGGCTGCGCGGCGGGCAGCCATCCGGTCGGGTCTTCTGGTCGGGTGGGGGAGCAGCGCGTCTTATGAGCCGTCACGTGAACCACGTGAGCCAGCGCGGATAGCGTCACGTCGCTGCTAGCCCATTCCAGGCCTGAGACTTTGCGACGTTTGGGGCGGCGCGATGCAGGTAGGATTTGCGCGTTTTGGGCGCCGGTCGGCGGTCATCGCGCCGATATTGGAGAATCCCGCCCATGAAGTAGATTAGTTTGAATATGCGTTAATTAACTGTTACTTCTTGTCACGTTCAATGGTTCTGTGTTTGATTATGCGAGTCTGTTGACTATTGATGTTCACTGTGCTTGATTAGTTAAGCCAGCGTGTGGACTCAGAGAAAAGCAGACAAAGCTGATAAAAGAGCCGGATGCCAAAGCTGTAATATGGAGTAGACATTTTAAAGCATTGTGAATAAAATCTGTTACACATCTCTGCAGAGGTCTGAGGTATAAAACATACAACAAAGTGGCAATGAAGATGATTGAGAAAAGTTTAAATTTACCAACTCCTGCACCTTTCCTTTCTTCACCAGCCAATAAGGCAACAACACTAAAAACGCCACTTTTCAAACCTCCTGTCATACCAGCAAGTAAGAATGAGATTCAAATTGCACTGAGTTGACCAGACTTCAATGATTGGATTGTAAGGTCTGAGGGTTGTATGGAGTCACAGATTGGACAATCTTGTCCTGGACTTTGCGCTGAACTCCTGTGACTCCATAACATTCTGACATGAAACATTTTTTTTTTTTAACTACGAGTGTTTTTCCCCACACATAATTTATCATAAATTAAACAAAGATTAATTTTTATTTTGCCACATGTTACCTGCACCTTGACACTGAGAATTTGATTGAGGAGTGGAGGTCTTGTGGTGCAGTGGATAGCATCTCTACCATGAAGCCAGAAACTCTGAGTTTGACTCCACCTCAGACCTTGATGGTCAAGGGAGGTGGGTTTGTGGTGTGTCCAGTAGGTTGATTGTCAACCTGTAAATCCTTCCGATACGCTTATGGCAGGAAGTAAATGTGAGAGAGTTTCCTGGTCAGCCAGAACGGTGTGTAGCTACAGTGCAACAGCCTCCTCACTTTAAAAGACTCCATGTGCAAGCTTTTGCTGGGGCCAGTTAGCTCAGTTGTGGACTGGCTGGTTTGTGATGCGGAGTGGTTCAATTCCCGAACCGGATGATGTTTTCCATAAAGGTCTAGCCATCTCAGCCTTTTCCCTTGCCCGAGGTGTGGTGACCCTCAGGTTAAATTGCCACCAGTCAATTCTCTCTCAAAAGGAGAGAGCAGCCTATGGTCCTCTGGGACTATGGTGACTTTCATGAGCAGTGACCTCACTTTGAGAGACAGCTGCAGAGAGATCGGGGAGTAAACGTTAATGGTGTTGAAGGTGTAAGAGCATGCCATTGACCAACAAGGGATTCATAGGGTGGTTGTAACAAGTGTACAAACAGATGGGCAGCAACATTTTATGATTAGATAATAGGAGACATCCCATTAAGGGAGGAAGGTAATTGAACTCATAAACACTCGTCCACAGGTGATGTAGCTTCACGTCTTCCAATTTGCAATTTGATAGTGCTTGGATACGTGTTGCTGTTAGTATTTTGGTTCTTTTCAGACTTTTCTTGGATAATTCTTCCTGTATGTTTTGGGTTAGATGGTTCCAATCTTAGCCATTTTCCCTTGCTGCCAAACAGACAGAAGAGCAGTTTTGGGGTAGCATTACCTGCTACTGAACTTTAACCTCGCCTGCTCCTTAGCCAACAGATCCCGTTTACAAAACGAATTGTAAATTCCTTTAAAAACCCCTTTGGCATTGACACTTCCAACATACATATTTATTACATTACTGTGTCAGCACTTGAAGCTTTTAATCATACATTATAATTGGTTTACAGCATATGCCCCTGGGCTAAGATTATTGTGATACTTTTAAACACTATTGCAGTAAATTAAATGTTAAAGGCTTTCATTAAGTCTAAACAAACTTCAAAATTATTTATATTGTACAATAGACATATACTTCACAAATTTAAACATGTTTGTGCCTGATCGATATTGACACATTACATACATTCTAAAGGCCCCATATTTGTTTCTGCTACTGCTTTTTGTCAGAGATATAAAAAGTCTGAATACAATTATCCTTACTATCGCTTCTTTTCATCAACAAGTTTCACATTAAGCAGAGAAACAAGACACTGTCGTTGGTATTGTTCGTCAAATGTTTTTTCTCTCCTCTATTTCCGTCCTCTGTCCTCTCTTAGACACGTTTCTTTTTGTTAGGAATGGTTCTGTGGCGATTGGTGCCATGCACGGTGTCACTGTTTGCCAATATAATGAAAGTAAAATACAGCGGATGTTGGAAATCTGGGGGGAAAGATCAGAAAAGACCTAGCAGGTCTGGCAGCATCTGTGGCGACAGGAACATAGTTAACGTTTCGAGTCCGTAGGCCTCTTCTTCAGACTGTTATCCAACACTGAAAGGGAAATGCAAATTTCCTCCTGCCTGACAGCAATCAGAAGCAGTGGAAGTAAAATTCCAAAAGAACTTACCAGACCATTTCTGCTCGATTTCTGCCCGCTTCCATATTAACCTTGTGGTTTGTTTGTTTTCTGTGTCTGAGGCAATTATCGGAAGCATAATCTGCACAACGCACAGGAAGCCAGTTGGCAGTTTTTATTAACAGAGAGGCATTTCATTCATGAATGTTCAGGTGGGAGCAGCACGGTGGCGCAGTGGTTAGCACTGCTGCCTCATGGCACCGAGGTCCCAGGTTCGATCCCGGCTCTGGGTCACTGTCCGTGAGGAGTTTGCACATTCTCTCCGCGTTTGTGTGGGTTTTGCCCCCACAACCCAAAGATGTGCAGGGTAGGCCACTCCAAATTGCCCCTTAATTGAAAAAAATGAATTGGGTACTCTAAATTAAAAAAAAAAGAATGTTCAGGTGGTCTGCAGAATGCCTGCAGAATCGTGCAGGCATTGGGTCCTTAACCAATAGCTTTAAGATCCTGGATAGAATGGTTTCAGCCCAGAAAGAGGCTATTTGGACTGCTGTGCCCACGCTGGTTCTCTGCAAGAGCAACTCAGCTAGTCCCACCCCCCCCTATCCTTTCCCCAGAGCCCTGCAATTTCTTTCTATTCAAATAATTATCGAATTCCCTTTTGAAAGCCACAATTGAAGCTGCCTCTACCACACCCTCAGGCAATGAGTGCATTCCAAATCCTAACCACTCGCTGTGTAGCTAAGCTTTTGCTTTGGGTCTTTTGCCAGTCACGTCAAAACTGGTTCTTGACCCTCCCACCAATGGGAACAGATTATCCCTATCTCTGTCCAGCGCCCTCATAATTTTGAACGTCCCTGCAGAATTTCCTCTTAATCTACTTTCTTCTGTAAGGAGGGGTTCGCCTATGGGTAAGCAAACTGGGAGTTTTGCGCATTGTGGCACTGCACCAATAGGAGTTTTCTTTCAACATCTGAACCCGTGAAGTCAGCATTTCTGTCCTCCTCATTTTGATGTGTGTACAGCACGCATTGCACGGGCACACATGCGCACACATATAAATGAAGAATTGCAGATTACCAAATAGGAGCAGGAGCACTCGGGTATTTTAGCCTCCCTAAGCCTGAGGAGCTAATGCTGATACCAATCCATTGAGATTGCCTACTTCGCAAAGGAGAAGAATTAAACCTGAGACCGACAGAGTAATATTAAATATTATCCAAACCATTTTAAAATCACCCAAAATTAATTTGTCAGCACTCCCATCTCTTTAGCTGCCAATGCATTTCTGTTGTACCAGCTAAATTACACTGGGCACACTTGCTTCCTCCAGAATTGGTTCCCATCTTAAATGAGCAGACAAAGACACATCCATCATCCATCTATATGAGATGTAGGAGACCCTATAGTACCCACTGTATGCAACCCATTTCACCCAATTGCCACACAAAGGCTCCGTCATGGCAGGACCTGCCATGGTGGATGTGGCGGGCCAGCCAACAGTCAATTGACTTCTGCGGCACCATTGAATCCTGCCAATGGACGGGATCAGAAGATCCTGCAGAAAGTTACTACATATTGGAGTATCACCTGTTAATCTGAGGAGTCCACTGTCAAATCTGATTGGCAACAAGGTTCAAAGTGCACAAAGGATTGCGAGGTTTTTTGTTACTTTGGCAACATGACAAAGACCTGTTTTGAGTTTGCTATTTTGAATAGTTCCCATTATAGGTCTGGAGGGTGCAGGAGGAGCTCACCTGTGACACAAAATACATCTGGTACATTGAAAGGTTGTTAGCCAGCTTTTGATTCCTTTGTTGTTGTTATTTACAGCATGGAAGGAGGCCTTTCAATTCCACACCGGCTTCCAGAAGAGCTACCCAGCTAGTCCCATTCTTCAGCCTTATCTCCGTAGCCCTCTAAACTAATCCTTTTCAAATATGTATCCATATCTCTTATGAAACCTCCTATGGAATCCACCTCAACCACTCTCCAAGGCAGCACGTTCCAAATCACAACAACTCGCTGAGTAAAGAAGTTTCTCCTCATCACACCCCTAGCTCTCTTGCTGACCATCTTGAAATTGTGACCCCTAGTCACTGACCAACTAGTGGAAACAGAATATTCTTCTTTACCCTGTCAGAATTGTTCATAATTTTGAACACCTGGGGCAGCACGGTAGCACAGTGGGTAGCACTGTTGCTTCACAGCGTCAGGGTCCCAGGTTCGATTCCCAGCTTGGGTCACTGTCTGTGCAGTGCCTGCACGTTCTCCCTGTGTCTGCGCGGGTTTCCCCCGGGTGCTCCAGTTTCCTCCCACAAGTCCGAAAGACGTGCTGTTAGGTGAATTGGACATCCTGAATTCTCCTTCTGTGTATCCGAACAGGCGCCGGAATGCAGCGTATTTCATGCGCTTTTCACAGTAACTTCATTGCAGTGTTAATGCAAGCCTACTTGTGACAATAAAGGTTATTATATTCTTATATTACTCAATAAGGTCACCTCTTAATCTTCGCTGTTCCAAGGAAAACAAGCCCAATTTCTCCAATTTTTCCTTGTACCTAAAATTTCTCATTCTGATATCATTCTAGTAAATCTCCTCTGCACTCCCTCTAGGCCTCTAAGATCCTTCCTTAAATAGGTTATCCAGAACTGAACACAATACCTCAAATGTGGTCTGACCAATGATTTGTAGAGGTGCAGCATCACTTCCTTCCTTTTATGTGCTATGCCTCTATTTATAAACCCAAGGATCCTATAAGCCTTCTTAATAACTATTCCAACTTGCCTGGCCACTTTCAGAGAATTATGCACTTGAACCCAAGGTCTTTCTGCTCCTGTATTCTCCTCAATGTTGTTCCATTGAGTCTATATTGTCTTCCCATGTTTCTTCTACCAAAATGCACTTCCTCACATTTTGCTGCATTGAAATTCATCTGCCAGGTGTCTGCCCATTTGGCGAACTTGTCAATGTACCTCTGAAGTCGCTCAGCGTCATCACCACAATTCACTGTTCTCCCTAGCTTAATATCATCTGCAAATTTCGAGATTTTTTCCTCAACACCCACCTCTAAATCATTGATATAAATCAGAAAAAGCAAGGGTCCCAACACTGAGCCCTGGGGAACACCACTTTCAACTGATCTCCAGTCTGAGAAATGGTCATCTATACCTGCCATCTGTTCCCTATCTCTTAGCTAACTTCTGATCCATGCTGCCAAGTACTCATCAATCCAAACATTTTAAATTTGCTAACCAGCCTACCACGTGGCACCGAATCAAATGCTTTCGTAAAGTCCAAATATACAACATCCACGACACTACCTTCATCCACTGCCGGTGTCACCTCTTCAAAGAACTCATTACATTTGTCAGACATGACCTGCCCTTGACAAAACCATGTTGACGGTCTGGTATTAACTTATTTTTCTCTAAGTTTATATTGATCTCATCCCGCATTATGCCCTTCAACAGTTTTCCCACTATTCATGTCAAGCTAACAGATCTTGTAGTTTCCTAGGTTATCCTTTGCCCATTTCTTAAACATCTTTATACCTGCTTTAAAATACTAATATTGAATCCACTGTTGAAATTTAAGATTTGGAAATTTAAAATTTGGATCCGAATCTTGTGGCACGGTGGCACATGTGTTAGTACTGCTGCCTCACAGCGCCAGGGACCCGGTTCAATTCCGACCTTGGGTCATTGTCTGTGCGGAGTCTGCACGTCCTCCCCATGTCTGCGTGGGTTTCCTCCGGGTGCTCCGGTTTCCTCCCACAGTCCAAAGATGTGCGGGTTAGGTGAATTGGCCAATGATAAATTGCCCTTAATGTCCAAATTGCCCTTGGTGTTGGGTGGAGGTGTTGAGTTTGGGTATGGTGCTCTTTCCAAGAGCCGGTGCAGACTCAAAGGGCCGAATGGCCTCCTTCTGCACTGTAAATTCAATGATAATCTATTCAATTAATCTAATTGATTAATCTAGGACAAAGGTTCGGCACAACATCGTGGGCCGAAGGGCCTGTTCTGTGCTGTATTTTCTATGTTCTATGTTCTATGTATGTCTGTGCGAAGTTTGCACGTTCTCTCAGTATCTGCGTGGGTTTCCTCCGGGTGCTCCGTTTTCTCCTACAGTCCAAAGATGTGCCGGTTAGATGGATTGGCCATGCTAAATTGCCACCTAGTGTCCAAAGGTGTGTCGGTTAGATGGATTGGCCATGCTAAATTGCCCCTTTATTGGCCAAAGGTTTGATGGGGTTATGGGGATAAGGTGGGCTTGTGGGCCTCGGTAGATCTTTTAGAGGGCCGGTGCTGAATCGATGGGCCGAATGGCCTCCTTCTGTACTGTAGGGATTCTATGATTCTTCAATGATTCTTGCATTTCTGTTGCTCAGTTTTCACATTATAGTTCAAGGTCTTTTCTCATGTCACCTGACCAGCGACCGATGCACAGCTGGATTTTCTGCTCCCACTAGTTCAGCAGTTATAATGTGGCCATTTAGGTTAATGCACATGAATGGAAGCAAGAGAACTTTATTTAGAAAACCACTAATGCATCACCACCCCACAACAGTGAAACAAGGGAATACTTTATAAAGTAATTTAAGCCCACTCACTTCCTTGCTTACCACAGAAAAGTTATTATAACTCAATGGTGGGAGGAGAGGTAAATATCTTCATAGATATCAATGCTATGAATGAAGACATTTACAAGTTTGCACCCTGAGTTACATAACTCTGTGTGTACTGCCCCATCTTCCATTCTCTACTTATATTTCCCATTAAGAGTTCAAAGGATTTAGCAGCAGGTTGATATTTTCAATTGTAACATCTAATGCAGGTACCCTTATTAGCAATAATTGTTCTAGTTGTTTGCTTTTCTTCAATTACCTCAGACGAGCATTGTCATTCCAGTTCTTATTGTCTGCCGCTGCCAGAAGAGAGGAGAAGACAATTTAGAAAGGGGGAGACAAGGAGAGAGTGACATAGGACAATTGGGGCAGAGAACAATTCAAACATTAATTTTTCTTGTTGAAATTTGGAAGGATTTTTACTTTCAAATATATATCACAATATGTGGAAAAAACTGGACTATTTCAATGGAAAAGTTGCTGTGTTATAGATAATGCCGTTTCATGATCACTTTAATTACATTTGAGAAATTTGCGATATGCACATTTAATTGCAAATCACATTACAAACAAAAATTAAATAAACCATTGCCAGTGGTGCAGAGAAAGATGATGAACGTCAGCTAATCAGTTGCTTTATATCTGTCACAAAATGAGGATAGGATCTTCTGCTGGTAAATATATTTGATAATTTATTTCAAACCACTTAAACAGAGCAAGAATAGTACCCCCTTCCCCCAAATAGGTTTTGCAACATTGCCAATACCTTGGTACAAAAGGCCTGCTTGTGAACTTCTCTGCCTTTCAATTACCCTGAAGTTCCTGCCAGGCTTGACAAAATGATTGATGAGATTTAAATAGAGAGATTCACATGACTTCCTGGGGAATGAGTGATACATTCTTCAGACCTGACAACATGGAGGGGAGAATAACTTGCATTAAGGACTGTCGCGTTAAAATGGAATGGCAATAATGATCATCCCATGCTTTTAGAATACTTGCTTTATTAAACCCTCTTACTTACCGTTTATAGATTTGAATATCTCATTGTGGAATGGCTTGAGCTGCTTCGTTAAATTCAGAGGCACTTATTGTGTTTCAAAGTTCAAGGCAAAACCCAAAGCCACATCACACCACTAATTAAATTTGTTAATCAGATAATGCTCAGCCATAAATTACAACAAAAAGCTATTACAATGGTATTGTCTTGCTGTCAGCTTGATTTTCCTTGCCAACTATTGCAGCTTCTACAGAATTATTTTTTTGGCGAGCTTGCATTAACACTCCATTAATTTTACCAATGAAAGGATATTTTCTCAAAAGAAAACTCAAGTTTTTGATGTGATAAACCTACTTAAAATTGGAAAATGCTACTTATCTTGCCATAGTTAACCTTGGTAATGGAAAGGGGCACCATATCTCCCCCAAAACAGTCGCAATCAAAGACTAAGCTCACATTCTATACAAATGCTTCTCATTGTACATATCTATTAACTGTCAAATTTGTCAGCAGCAATCAGCATGATAGAAAAATGTTCCACGTTAAACTTTAACAGTAAAATTTAAGGAAATAAATGCACCATTGTTTAAGACTGCTACACTTCAGCTTCCTGGTATCAGCTCAAAATCGCTACAGAACACTAGCTGAATTTATTACAGGATTCTCGTTACAGTATTCGTAGACTTCCTAGGAGTTTAAACTTTGATTTAAACAAATTATGGAAATCTTCCCTTCAAAGGATTATGAAAATCACATTTAATGAAACGTTTCCATTGCATTTATTCCTCATATGATGTTAATTTACTTCTCATATGATGTTATGTCTTAAGGTAGAAGAAAGAACCAGCTTGTATGCCATATATAACACGTACCGTGTTATATAAGGCATACAAGCTGGTTCTTTTTTCTTCCAGAATTGTATCACCATTTGTTCAATCCTACTTCCCAGTCGGGAAATACATTTCCTAAGTATGTGTTCAGCAAACTATTGCAATAAACGATAACAATTCATTTGTTGCAGAAGTCTTTGTTGTAGTGAAGTGAGTATTTGTTAGAAAATTAAACTACCAAAGAACGTAAATTGATAATTCAGTACATTTTCTAATGTGACCATCTTTTTATACAATGCAACACAGCATCCTGACCTGGAAACATACCACGTCCCTTTATTGTCCACTGTGTCAAATTTCAGGAATTCCCTACCTTGTAGCATTCCGGTAGTACCTTTATCGCATAGGCTGCAACGGTTCAACAAGGTGGCTCACCATCTTAAGCGCGGTTAGAGATTGGCAATAAATGCTGGCTTTGCCATCAGCACCCACATCCTGTGAATAACTTTTTTAGAATATTGGAATTGAAGTTAACAATTGAACAAAAGTAATAAACCAAAATACAATTTCAGGAGAACAGGAAAGGTGCTTGCTGTTGAGACTAGTTCATTCACTGGATCAGCCCACAACATGTTCTAATCTCAAAACTGAGTTTATATTCAATCTGGAAACTGATACTGTACAAAATCGAATTAGGGCAGCATGGTAGCATAGTGGTTAGCACAGTTGTTTCACGGCACCAGGGTCCAAGGTTCAATTCGAGGCTTGGGTCACTGTGCGGAGTCTGCACATTTTCCCCGTGTCTGCGTGGGTTTCCTCCGGGTGCTCCGGTTTCCTCCCATAGTCCAAAGATGTGCGGGTTAAGTGGATTGGTCATGCTAAATTGCCCTTAGTGTCCAAAAAGGTTAAGTGGGGGTCACTGGCTTACGGGGATAGGGTAGATACGTGGGCTTGAGTAGGGTGCTCTTTGTAAGGGCTGGTGAAGACTTGATGGGCCGAATGGTCTCCTTCTGCACTGCAAATTGTATGGTTCTAACTCAGTTTCTAGCGGAAACGGAACCACGGCATTGAAATAATTTGATATCAATTGGGATTAAATTTATAATCCTGCTCAGAGAAGATATAAAGAGGCCAGTGCCAGTCTTGGAATTATTCAATGGCCGCAGGAGAAAGTTGTCCCTTGATATTGGGCATAGGACACTTTCTTCAGTCTGAGATTCACTTTATAAACAAGTCGGTTTCTGTACCTGCCTTGCTAATGCTTGGTGCTGACAGTATGTAGGGAGTGGAAAGGTTTTATTCTGATACACAGGTAGTGCTGGCCTTGAGAAATTCAATAATCAATATGCTATTTACTGGCTGCAGTTAACAAAGTCAGTGTAATTGGTACAAAGTCCATACAATGGTAAGAACTAATGTGACCCTTAAAAAAATGTGATCTTAGAGTACAACTGCAAAGCACAAACAACATACATTCACACCACAGACCTCATGCTTTCAAGAAGTTATGGTTTGCCAGATCTTTCAACAAATGCTTAGTGGAACCACCGGTTGCTGATGGCCACGAGGGCCACATACAGTCATTTCTGGCTCCAGTTCAGTGTTCTAACGTAGCAAGACTTTCAAGAATGTTCTTTTTTGACTGTAAGATAGGGTTAGGTGCAACAAACTCAACCACAGGCTTCATAATCTAAGCATAGGTCAAAATAGCTACATTCCAACATCCATTATAGGCTTTTCAAACAATCTCTGTTGTATACTTTTTGAAAACATAATGCAGCTCGTGCATCAGCGAGAGAGTGCAGGTACGGCAACACATCATTTTAATGACACCTCAACTCCATGTAATGGATTATTATTTTTACTATAATTTAAGACTTTCATACTTCTGGATTTAAAGACTAAAGTCATTTCAAACGTGTAAGAGAGGTACAAGTTCTGCTTTTTCTCAAATTTTGGTCGGGATCATAGAGTGTTTCGTATCACTCTATCACATTTTAGGTTCGCTTTTATTACTTTTGAACATTAGTGCACTTCCATTGCACTAAAGAACTGAACGTCAACCTTTCAATCATGAATCCACAGTGGCAGCTGATATTCTCATGGTTATTTGCCAGTTCCCTGTGATAGAAACCATAGATGAACCACCATTGATGGGAGAGATGCAACAAGCAGTCAAATGGATGAAAAACAACAAAACATACGGCCCGGATGGTTTTTCAACTGAGGTCTTCAAAGCTGGCGGACATTTTCTCACAGCAAGATTTCATGCACTCATCCTATGGATTTGGGAGGAGAAGAACCCCCCTCCCCCCCCCCACCCCACCCCGCCCCCCCCCCATTTCCCTCGACTTCAGAAATGCAACAAGTCTAACTATCTTCAAGAAGGGGGATAAATCATACTTGTCCACTTGTCCACGAGAGGGAAAATCCTGACACATATTCTCCTGAATCGCTTACTTCCAGTGACTGTTGTAATTCTCTCAGAGACATGGTGGGGCTTTAGATATTCCAGCGTTACCTTTGATATGGAGTGCGATTCAGCGGCCTCGTCGCCCGACTTGGCATCGTTACGAGACTGTTGAATTTCGGGAGAGGCCCCTTGCGTGATTTGCGACGCTCAAAATGCCTCATGAGATTTAACGAAACCTTCACGATCTGGATCTCGCCCTCACTGAGTCATTTGGCTCATTTACATATGCGTTTGCAGGACTTTCCTGATGCCTCGGACCTAACGGCTGGTCTTGGGAGACCTCGCCAGGGCGCCATTTAGTACTGGTTTCCACAAACGTGGGCAAGTTGCAATGGCACCTGGAGGGTCTCCCAGGCCAATGGAGACCCCCGGTTGGTCAGGGACAAGGCAGGGTGGTACCCTGACACTCCTTCTGACACATGGGTACCTTGGCACTGGTGGCCTGGCACCCTGTGGATTGTTCTCCAGAGATATGGGGCGGAATTCTCCGTTCCTGAGGCTAAGTGCCGGCGCCAACGGAGAATCACGACGGGAAAATCGGCGCAAAGCCCTCACTGCTTCTGGTACCGGTGAGGGGCTACCACCAGCGCCACGTGGAACACCCGTGGATCACGCGTAAAGCGGCTGGAGAATCGCTGGGTCCCAGGCCACACATGCACAGGGCTAACGACCTACACCGGTCGCGCCGGAAAATATGGCGCCAGCCATGCTGGCATCCTAACCTGCCCGCCTCGACCCTACAGCCCATACCCTGGCCACCCCCCACAACTCCCCCCTGCCATAGCAGAAGCCCCCCCGGCCAGCGGCATGGATCCCGGATGAGTTTGGCGGTGCTGGATACTGTCCGCAGCCGGCACACCAGGTTCCCGACCGCTGGGGCCACTCGTGGCCCACGCCGTTGGGAATTCGGCCCAGCAGGGTCAAAGCATTGCAAACCGGTGTCAAACCAGCACCTGCCCCGAATCCGGCTTTGGTAGCCATTCTCCGCTCAATTGGCGATCCTGGTTTTGGCGTCAGGCTACGGAGAATTCCGCCCATGGTAGTCGGAAAAACTGCAATTACTTCATAATGATATAACTGGAACTGCCTTGAGTGAGGAATCTGAAATGACACCCTCACATCTGGACAGGTGTCAAGCAAGAGTGTGTGACTGTCCCCATACTGTTTACAATCTACCAATCATCAAAGATCAGCTGCCCTTTGGTGTCAATATGAAATATCATCAAAACTCCCAATCACTTCCACACCCAAACTAAACTAACCAGAGTGGATATATTTTTTCTACACTTTGTGGATAACTGCAGTGTTGTTACTGTTGCTAACTTTTGGTTGGTTCTTAATTTGGCTCTATTTAATCACGTTTGCTCAAGAGTCGCCAGGTATCGTTCGACACCGCCACAAGGTTCAGAACCGAATACTGATCAATGACTCGATACACCAGTTAGTACGTTCAAAAGCAATGCTCATTTATTTACACACAGTCAAATCTACTCATGCATAAACTCTACAAACTAAACTACCACTATTACTGAGGCCTATACTTAGTTTCGGGCGCCCACTCAGGCAAAGGAACAATGGTCGTTGCTCGGTTCTGAGGCTGTTGGGTTGAGCTGTTTACAGGGTAGCAACTAGGAGCGTCTATCTCGTAGCGTGCATTGACTTGGAACTTACTTGGTCTGATGCAGCTGCTAGGCTGGTCTCTCTCTTCGCTGAGAGCCAAAGCCAAAGGAGGAAGATTCTCCCTTGGGTGATACCTCTTATACTGCAAAGGGCTTCGCGCTCTTTTGGTCGGGCCTTGAACTTGGCCTCAACTAATTGGGTCTTTCCCAATCATCGGTATCAATTTTCCTCCAATAGAGGGGTGGTTCCCTGATCGCTGGGCGTGTCCTGGTGACTGTCAGTCAGCTTTGTCTTAGCTTCTTCTGGCGCCGGGGAGTCTGTCCTAACATTGTGTATCGAAATGCTTCACTTTTGTCCCCGGAGATGGCCCATTAGTATGTAAATCGTTTGGTAGTTTCTGTCCTGTCTGAGCATTTAAGGTTCTAATCAACAGACAGAGCTTGCACCTGCTTGTTTCTTAGCATTGTCCAATTTTCCCTGCAGTCTTTGCAAGTGTCCATTTTGTAATCGGGACGTGGCCATCCCAGATGGCTACACACTCTCCTTGTGATCCTCAACGCGAAGCGTGAAGGATCACATTACCATGGCGTCTTCATCCTCTGATTCCCAGGGCACCCATGCTTAGGCTCTACACTGTCCTATCCTATGCAACACAATTTTACCTAAACCATTTTAAATACATTCATTATCAAAAAATTCTACGGGGCGCTATGACATTAATACTTGCATTACAGGAAAATAAAAAACTGGAACCTCTAACTATTCTCAATAAACAATCCTCATTCAAACAATCCAAAAATACAAACAATCCAAAAATAATCTATACATCTTAAACTGTACAAAATAGCAGCACACAAATTTATCTGGCCTGGCAGTCAGACACAGAGGTTTATATCACTTTATACCATAGAATACATGAAACAAAATGGATGCTCTTTAATCCGTCCCAATGGCTTCGGGGGTCAGGTGAAATCCGAAAATGGGGGACCTAAATCTGTATACCGGGGTGCGAGAGCGATATGCTCTGTTTCGCCATTTCCTGACTCTAAACGTTTGCACGACACTGCAAAGTATCGCCAGCACTAAGAGTGCTTCGACTACATATGAGAGTGAGTACCAGGTGATAAACTTATTACACCAGGTCGGGGTATTGCTAGCTGTCGCGGGTCTAGTTATCTCGGGGTTCCGTGTATTACAGGGGTGAGAGTCATTTACGGTTTGTGTGGTAGGGGTCAGGGGGGTAGCGTCCGCGCGCAACTGAAGGGATCCCGCTAAGATCCATGTGAACACGAAGGCTGTCTTCATCTTTGTCGGACTTCTTTGTCTTCCTCTGTGGTTCCTGGGTTTCTGGAGTTCTGTGAACACAAGCATAATTTCTGTTATTATCTTGCTTAAGATCTCGTATGTCTGTCTGTCTGTCCTTTATTGCCAATTTCCCTTTAAAATTGATCACCATCTGTGACTCCCTCATTTAAAAAAAAATTGAATATTTTGACTAGACATCTAAGAAAAATACTGCCGTACTGCGAGCCGTCTCGCAGTCTGTGTGATTTACCATCCCAGTGTTTGAGGATATGAATAGCATAGGGAAGCAACCTAAGGGTTGCCAAATCCAAACAAAAGATTTTTGAACATAACGAGTATGGGCCACGGCGGATAAGAAACGGGTGGAATCCCTGGGTAGGACGGTAATCAATGCCGTATGTGCTCTACCCGAGCGTAGCTGACCAGAGGGGGGTCCTCAGGCAGGGCGGGGACCAATGCTGTTTCTCCACTGTCTGAGCAAACGGCAAGAACGGGTAAGAATGTGGTCGCTGTGGGGGTCTGCCTCTCGAATTAGGAGAGCAACTATGAGTCGGGTTCTGTCGACAGACTAGTTCCTCTGAACTATTGTCTGGGACAAACTTGTACCTTTAACAAGGTTCTGGTGACAAACTAGTTCCTCTGAACTATTGTCTGGGACAAACTTGTTCCATTAACAGCCGGGGGCCGTTAAAGGAGTGGTGACATGGGACCATGAAAAACTTTCCGCGTTTACACACAACACTTAACGATAACACTAACGAACAAACATTCAACAAACATGGTGCAGGTTCCATCAGAAAGGACACTGTATCTGTCCATCGGTTCCTTTTTTCTCCATCATCTGGACACCTCACTGCTCAATAGTGAACAGGGTCACAAAGGGATTGGTTTGGTGGGAGTCAGGCTCTAAGTCATCATCTTCTCCCGGCTGCTAAACTCTTGTCTGTAGTAACCGTGCTAAAGCTGCTTGGGGCGAATTGGGGTCTATCTCATCGTTCCGGATGAGACTGAACGAATTGTCTCGGTGCCAGAGTCGTGTGTCGAGATTGGAGCTACTATGCTTCAATCCGTAAACATCAAGGCAGTGAGCCTTGAGGGGCTTTGATATAAGTGATCTCAAATGGGTCGGTAGAATCATGCTCAGATTCACTGGGAGTGGGGCCTGGTGCAGGGTGTAGTCATCACGTGGTGTGCTGTGGCTGTCGTCATCGTGATCGCTGCTGGAAGGGAGGGGAAGGGAGAGGCGGAGTCATGCCTCTGGGGGCGGAGTTGAAGTCGTGTCTGAGGGCAGGCTGGAGTTGTTGGGGGAGGATAGGAATACGTCATCTGTGGGCGGGGCGTGATTGTCTGCTGCTGCGAGCAGGATGTGGTGTGTGTGGTTATTCTGTGAGCAGTAAGCCTTGAGCTGGTTTATATGAAACCACAAAGACTTACCATTGGGATAGGTTATTTTGTATACTGAGGGGCTGACTTTGTCCGAAATGGGGTACGGTCTGGAAAATTTTGGGGCGAGGAATGAACTGGGGTTGTAAAGGGAATGCATGACTTGTTGCCCTACTGTAAACTCAGTGGCGTGTACTGTTTTGTCGAAACAAGCCTTGCTCTGTTTCTTCCTGGTTCCAAGTCGCAGTGCTGCGGTGAGTTGGGCTGCCTTTATGTTCTGTACTAGTTGTGTAACCGCATTTTCATGTGTGAGGGCTGTAACTGCGGGGATGGCCAAATCCAGTCCTAGTAAATACTCAGTGCCTTTCATAGGGCGTCCGGTCATGAGGGTGTGGGGGGTGTAACCGGTGGATGTAGATACTGTGTTTCTTACAAACATTAAAGCAAATGGGAGAACTGAATCCCAGGTGCTATTATTTTGCTGTACCATTTACCTGAGGGTGGCTTTCAATGTCCTATTCATTCATTCTACAATACCACTTGACTGGGGGAGGTATGCGATATGGAACTTTTGTGTAATTCCGAAAACCGTGAGGACGTTTTTCATTGCACGTCCGGTGAAATGGGAGCCTTGGTAGGACTCTATACTGTGTGGGAGGCCCCACCTTGTAAAGATGTGGTGTGTTAATATTTTAGCCGTTGCCTTGGCCGTATTAGTTCTTGAAGGAAATGCTTCCACCCATTTTGTGAAGGTGTCTATGACCACCAACACATACTTGTAACCATTTCTGCATGGGGGTAGGGGTCCTCTATAATCCATTTGGAGATTTGTCCAGGGTCCATTAACAGGGCGGGTATGGCTAAATTGAGCCTTTTTCGCATATCTATCCGGATTGTTCTGGGCACAGATTAAACAATTCTCTACGTAGTGTGTGACATCGGTTTTTATATCAGGCCACCAGCAAAGCGGTCTGAGGTGGGCGAGGGTGGGTTCAATTCCTTGATGTCCATGATTGTCATGGAACTGACAAATGATCTGGTTCCTGTCCTGGCTGGGAACTATACAAATGCCATCCTTTAAAATCACACCGTCGTGTGTGGTGATTGCGTTTTTAAACTTGTCGTACGGGGCTGGGAAGGTTCCCTTTAAAACGTCCCTGAGTTTCTCGTCCTCTTTCTGGGCCTTCGCTAAATCCTGAATATTGGTCTGTGAGACCTGAACTGCGTGTACTGGGGTGCTCTCGGGGGGGGGTTCCAAAAATAACCATGCCTGGAGCCTGCCTTCGCTCGGGCATCTGCTTTAACGTTACCAGGGGGGGAAGAACGGTGATGACTGCGAACCTTAATTATCCCGTATTTCCTATCCTTCGCTGTCTCGAAGATATGGCGGAGTAATGGGGCTGAAGGTCGGGGTTTACCGTCCGCAGAAACAAATCCTCTTTTTTCCCAGAGTGGTAGGAACTCTGTCAAACTATTGCAGCCATACAAGCTGTCTGAATAGATGTCTGCTGGAGTCGGGAACGAGTCTGGGTGGTCTACAATATACGCAATCGCTGCCAGCTCTGCTGCCTGCGAGCCTAAGTGTCCTGGCAACTTCAAGGAAATTTCATCTAGAGCGCGTCCCTGCGCGTCCTCTACATATATACCTCAACCGCTAATTCTGTTTCCGTTTAACACTGTGGATGAGCCATCCACATAAATCCTGAGGCGTGCGCACGTGTCCGTGGGCTGGGGTCTCTGGGGTGTACTATCTGTTTTCCTTGGGGGTGTTTTGGGAATAAATGGGCCTGTGTTGTGTTCACTGGTGATGATCTCACATTCGTGAGAGGTGCCTGCATACTGCAGATTATCGGCAAGGAATAAGTGGGTTTTGGTTCCCTTTACCATGATGTCCCGTCGCTGTAAAAGAAGGGTCCAACGGGCTGCGCGGATTTGGCTGACTGTGCCATCTTTAACTCGGCCGTCTAACAATAGCTGTGTCGGTGTGTGTTCTGTGAGGATGGTGATGTGGTTGAGTCCTGTAATGTAGGCGAAGTGTTGTACTGCCCAAAAAACAGGCAGAAAATCCTTGCTCTACGGGGTCCAACATGCGTGAGGCGTATGCTCCGGGGCGTAACTGGTCGTGGCGTTCCTGGAAGAGCACGGCCGAAAGGGTTCAGTCGGTGCTTGCTACCTCGATAGCGTACGGGGAATGTGGGTCTGGGACCTGTAGTGTGGGGGCTGTGCTGAGTGCTCTTTTTAAAGCATCCACGGCATCTGTATGCTGTGGAAGCCACTCCCAAGGTACCTGCTTCTTGAGAAGTTCGGAAAGGGGCGCTGCTTTAGTGGGGAAACCGTCAATATGGTTTCGGCAGTAGCCAACCAGTCCTAAAAATGAACGGAGGGTTGAGACATTGTGGGGAAAGGACAATTTGACGATTGAGTCAATTCTCTTGTGCTCGATCTCGCGTTTACCATGAGTGATCACTGTTCCCAAGTAAATCACTTTTTCTTTCTGAATCTGGGCCTTCTTGGGGTTGACTTTACAACCAATTTCTTTTCGGAGTGCGAGGAGTTCGGCGGGAAGCAAAATGTGCTCTCCCTTTGTGTCTGTCTGTAGTAACAAGTCGTCTACGTACTGGACCAGACAATCGGGGCGGGAAAATGTTGCTAATCCATTTGCCAGCTGTCAGTGGAAAATGGAAGGGGAGTTGTGGAAGCCTTGTGGAAGGCACGCCCACGTGTATTGTTGCCCTTGGAATGTAAAGGCGAATTTGTACTGGCACGCTTTAGCCAATGGAATGGACCAGAATCCATTGCTAATGTCCAAAACCAAATTTTTTTTTGACTGGAGTCCCTGTTTGAGCATGGTCTCGGGACTCGTGGCTACGGTGGGGGCTGCTTTGGAGATTTCTCCCTCTGCTTCCTGGGTAAATCAGTACTGCTTCTGGGATTTAGGGTCGGGACCTGTAACATTCACAAAGCCAGTCAGACTGCCACAGTCGTGCTTGTGCTGTGCAAATGCTGCTTTGTGTTCCTGCAGATCTGCCCTAACCTGTTTGTCTCCCCTAATGACTCGAGGGTCGAACCAGAAGCCTCCTACTGAGCCAATCCTATTTACGTATTCTCCTACTGTGAGCGTGGTGGGAGCTCATGCTGCCTTTGCCATTTTCCATACACACTTGTTCACTGGGTCACAAGAAAGGTTATGGAGCTCATGAAGTCGATCCCAAGGATATGTTCTGCTGTCTGGGACAGATCAACTAAAACTACGGGGTGCTTGGTTGTGATGTTCCCTATCTGTATTGCTATAGGGGCTGTGATGTGTCACTGTTGTAAATGGCCTGTAAAACCGCTGAGTGTAATGGTGTCTGTTGTGGGCCACGTGTCTCGCTGGAACATCGTGGAGGAATTGAGTGTGGTGCGGGACTCTCCTGTGTCCCAAAGAAATTCTACGGGTTGTCCCCGAACTTTGCCTGCTACTACCGGACTACCGGACTTGTCCCAAAGGGTGTCGCAGACGCAAGTTGGGGAGCCCGAACACCGTCAGTCGGTGCCGTTCATGTCTGTACTCTTTGAACGGGCGCTAACGCTATGGGTCGGCTTTGCCCTATTCTTGTTTAGGGTGCTTGTTTGTTGGTTTCTCTGCTGCTTCTGGGGCGCGTTGCACTCTCGTGCAAAGTGTCCTAGCTGTCCACAATTATAACATTCCTGAGCTTAGGGCTGGGGTTGGCTGTTCCTGCCCTCATTTACCCATGCGGGGTTCTGGTGTGCTTTAACTGGGTTCATTCCTACCTGTTGTTCATCGGGTGTTATAAATGCGGATTTGCCTGCAATTGATTGCTCCCAAGCGCGGGACAATCTTTTCAAAACCCATTTTTCATTGTGGGCCTTATCTGAGGGGTCATAATTTGCGCAAGCTTTTCGTCCTGCTACTGTGGCGTGGGAGACGAGAATTCGGGTCCATTTGGCCATATTATCTGGGGACAAATGGGCACGGGCTAACTCTCCAAAAACTGTGGTAAAGTGAATCCACAAGCATCCAGCAAATGCTGTTGGATGCTCTGTCTTCTTCTGCCTACACTTATTTAGGCCTTCTACGGGGTCTCCTCTGTTAAAGACGATCGCATCAAGGATCGCTGTGTGCATCCCTTGGAGTGTGCCTCCTCCTACATTCTGTGGGTCAGGAAGGGCTGCTACGACTGAAGGGTCGAGGCTTAAAACTGTGAGCTTCACTTGGTCCTTTTCGTCCAGGCCGTACATGGTTGCCTGTTGTCTGAATTTCGTGAAAAATTGGTGGGGGTCTGAAGTGGGAAGGAACGGTGTAATTTTTCCACACGGGTCCCGTAATTGGGTCACGGTTAACGGGTTGTGTAAAGGAAATCTTCTTCTCCTTCTCCTGCGGCCCTGCGGTGTGTGGTCACTGGATTCATGGGGGTGTGTTCTGCCTGTTCGGTTGGGGGTTGGGGCGCTTTCCTTTTCTGGGGTTTTTCCTGCGCACATGTCCCATGTACGTATCTATGGGCAGTCTCGTTCAATTCCTGCTAATCGGGGCCGTTTTCTTGATTGAATTGGAGACCCAATGTACTCTGAAAGCCATTTTGCACGGACAGCAGAGATTGCAATTCTGCAATTTGCTTCCGGCACTTTACGTGGTCTACTGAGCTCTGCCTTTGTTCCGTCATGGAAGTATGGAGTGCTCGTAGGGCTGCTTTTAAATCATTGCACTGTTTCTGCAATTTCTCAACTTGCTGTTCTGTTTCTTGGTCTTACCAAGACCGCACGTTAATTGTCCTGGTAGGCCTTATCGTATTGTGTCTGAAATCTGTTCAAATGCGCGAGACAAGACTGATGTGCCCTCTTGGCATCATCCAACTCTCTGTCCCTTGCTGCTAACTCTCTTTCAGATCTCGATTCTCTTTCTCTACCTCACTCACGTCTACCTCACTGGTTCTGTCTCTCTCCTCTATCTCTCTACGGAGCGTCCTAACGAACTCCTCTGTGCCTCGCAATTGTGCCAAACAGGACACGTTTGCCATCGGATTGAGAGCTTTTCCCAAGCTCTTCTTGTGGATCTCTGACAGGTTCTCCCACCAAGTATGTCCTATACTCTAGGGTCCTGTTTCCTCATTATCACAAAATTCACTCCAAAGGGGCCATCCTTTCCCTTTGAGATATTTCCTGATCTCTTCTTCCCAAACGGGACACTGTCCTACTCTACTGGTCGCTGCGACCTCGAATTCCTGGGGGTTCATTAGGCGTTCCATTGCCTTCATTGCCATTCTCTCTACTAGGATCTCTAACGAATTTGGAACAGGGGTTGATAAAGCGGTGATGTAAACACGGGTATGGCTTACGCTAATTTCCGGCCTCCAAAACTCCCGACAGGTTTTCGCAACAAAATCTCTCAGGTTTACCTTATATCCCTTTTAAAACGCATGCACTAACACACTTCCGAATCTCAGAGGCTTGATCAGTACTGTTTTGACGCTTGTGGTTTTTCTGTTCCCAATTGGATTCTCAATTCAAATTTCGGATTATCTCGGAGTGGTTAGGCCACTTGTAAATTGAATCCCGGCAGAGTCACCGGTAAATGTTGCTAACTTTTGGTTGGTTCTTAATTTGGCTCTATATAATCACGTTTGCTCAAGAGTCGCCAGGTATCTTTCGACACCGCCACAAGGTTTAGAACCGAATACTGATCAATGACTCGATACACCAGTTGGTAAGTTCAAAAGCAATGCTCATTTATTTACACACAGTCAAATCTACTCATGCATAAACTCTACAAACTAAACTACCACTATTACTAAGGCCTATACTTAGCTTCGGGCGCCCACTCAGTCAGAGGAATAATGGCCGTTGCTCGGTTCTGAGGCTGCTGGGTTGAGCTGTTTACAGGGTAGCAACTAGGAGCGTCTATCTCGTAGCATGTGTTGACTTGGAACTTACTTGGTCTGCTGTAGCTGCTAGGCTGGTCTCTCTCTTCGCTGAGAGCCAAAGCCAAAGGAGAAAGATTCTCCCTTGGGTGATACCTCTTATACTGCAAAGGGCTTCGCGCTCTTTTGGTCGGGCCTTGAACTTGGCCTCAACTAATTGGGTCTTTCCCAATCAGTCGTATCAATTTTCCTCCAATAGAGGGGTGGTTCCCTGATCACCGGGCGTGTCCTGGTGACTGTCAGTCTGCTTTGTCTTAGCTTCTTCTGGCGCCGGGGAGTCTGTCCTAACATTGTGTATCTAAATATTTCCCTTTTGTCCCCGGAGATGGCTCATTAGTATGTAAATTGTTTGGTAGTTTCCGTCCGGTCTGAGCGTTTAAGGTTCTAATCAACAGACAGAGCTTGCACCTGCTTGTTTCTTAGCATTGTCCAATTTTCCCTGCAGTCTTTGCAAGTGTCCATTTTGTAATCGGGACGTGGCCATCCCAGGTGGCTACATCACCCACTCTGCTTCGGATTTGCAAGCGATTCTCAATATTCAGTTCTGTAGAACTTGGTCTGTCCTGTTGCAAAAACAAAACCCACAACTGATCAGCCAAATATTCCACCTCTCATATACGTTGAAAGAGAGATACTGGGATATGTTGAGCACTTCCCATATCATGGCAACCACCTCTCTCTAAAGACAACATTGATGAGGAGATCCAACACCCAGATCAGCTGCACCAGTTCAACCTTCTACAAACTATGGTAACGCCTGTTTGACAGCAAAGACCTCTGCAAGTCAACAAAAGTCTGAGTGTGCAGAGCAGTTGTCACCACATTCCTGTACTGCAGTAAGACTTGGTCTGTGCATCAACAACACATAGGAATGTGAGAAAATTCCATCAGCAATTCCTCTGCCGTATCGTCCAGATTCAAAGGGAAGACCAGCGATCAAACATTAGTGTCCTTCTTGAAGACATCTCGACAAGCATTCAGGCAAAACTTCTGAAACATCAACTTCGATTGCCCGTAAACTGTGTTCAAATAGCTAAAAACCATCTCTCCTACCAGGTCCTGTCGTCTCACATCTCAATGGGCCAATGTTCTAGGGGTGTACAAAGAAAGTGCTTCAATGGGACTCGGAAGCAATCTGTGAAGCATGGCAGCATTGACATTAATGAATGGGAGGAGCTTGTTAACAAGAAGAAATGAAACTGGACAGACCACCCAGGATTGATCTCAGCACCAGAAACGGCAACAGCACATCCAACACTGTCGACCCTCCAGAGTTTTCCTTGCTAACATCTGGAGGCTCGTGTCAAAATTGGGAGAGCTGTCCCACAGAGTAGTCAAGCAATAGCAAGAAATAGTCATACTCATGGAATCATACATTACAGACAATGTCCCAGATACCACCATCACCATTCACTGGTATGTCATGTCCCAGCGGCAGGACAGACCCACCAGAGGTGGCGGGCACAGTAGTGTACAGCTGGGAGGGAGTTGCCTTGGAAGTTGGCAACATTGACTCTGAACCTCATGAAGCCTCATGGCACCAGGTCAAACATGGGCAAGGAAACCTCCTGCTGGTTACCACCTACTGTGCTTCCCTTAACTAATGAATCAGTACTTCAGGTGATATCAAGAAACGGCCGAGGGCTCTGGACACTGCAATGACTATGGACCCTGACAACACTCCAGCAATAATACTGAAGGCTTGTGCTGCAGAATTAGCTACACTCTTAGGCAAGCTCTTCTAGTAAAGCGACAACACTGACACATGCCCAACAATGTGGAAAATTGAGTTGAAGTTCTGGGGCAACATTCTCTGACCCTCGGCCGGGTCAGAGAATCGCCGGGGGCTGGCGTGAATCCTGCCCCCGCCGGTTGCCGAAGTCTCCGGCACCAGAGATTCGGCGGGGGCGGGAATCGTGCCGCGCCGGATGGCGGGCACCCCCGCTCGATTCTCCGGCCCGGATGGGCCGAAGTCCCGCCGATAAATTGCCTGTCCCGCCGGCGTAAATTAAATCACCTACCTTACCGGCGGGACAAGGCGGCGTGGCCGGGCTCCGGGGTCCTGGGGGGGGGCGCGGGGCGGTGGCCTGGCCCGCGATCGGGGCCCACCGATCCGCGGGCAGGCCTGTGCCGAGGGGGCACTCCTTCCCTTCCGCCTCCGCAACGGTCTCCACCATGGCGGAGGCGGAAGAGACTCCCTCCACTGCGCATGCGTGGGAAACTGTCAGCGGCCGCTGACGCTCCCGCGCATGCGCCGCCCCGAGATGTCATTTCCGCGCCAGCTGGCGGGGCAACAAAGGCCGTTTCCGCCAGCTGGCGTGGCGGAAATTCCTCCGGCGCCATCCTAGCACCTCAATGTTGGGGTTCGGCCCCCAAAGATGCGGAGCATTCCGCACCTTTGGGGCGGCGCGATGCCCATCTGATTGGTGCCGTTTTGGGCGCCAGTCGGCGGACATCGCGCCGTTTCGGGAGAATTTTGCCCCAGAGGTGAGAGTGACACCACTTGACAAAGGCAGCATTTGACTGAGTGCCCTAGCAAAACTGGAGCCAATGGGAATCAGCAGAAAAGTTCTCCGCTGATTGGCATCATACCGAGCACAAAGGAAGATTGTTGTGGTTATTGGACGCCAATCATCTCAATCCCAGGACATTGCTGCAGGAGTTTCTCAGGTGGGTGTCTGAGGCCCAACCATCTTCAGCTGCTTCATCAATGAGATCCGTCATAAGGTCGGCAGTGGGGAGGTCAATTGATAATTTCACAATGTTTAGCATCAGTCACAACTCCTCAGAGTGGAACATTTGTTTCTATAGGCCTGGACAACATTCAGATCTGGATTGATAAGTGCCAAGGAATAGCTTGCACTATACAAGTGCCAGACACTGACCACACATCTTACTTGCCACTTACAAGCCAGATGATGTCCAGGTCTTACTGCATGTGGGAATGGACTGTTTCAGTATCTGAGGAGTCGGAAATGGTACTGAACATTGTACAATCATCTGCGATCTTCCTGAGGAACTCCTGCAAAGATGTCCTGGGACATGATTGAATGTGTGTGAATGATAGTTAGATAGTAACTGGATGAGTGCTTTACCATCTATTTTATAGCTTAAATTATAACAATAACAGGACTTTCCAGATACTTCTCTCTAATGCAATTATTGTTATGATTGGATTGATCCAAGGTGACTTATAGGGCAGAATTCTCAGGCCCTGACACCAGTGGGCGTTGTGGGGAGGATGGGAAAATTTGTAGAGCAGTTGACATTTAATGACTCCCAATTTGCCCACCCTAGTTGCGATAATGCGCGGCACTGGCGGGAGTAGAAAATCCCAGAAACTGGGCCTGGTTTTTCCGGCCCTGCGCCAGGTCGAAGAATCCCCGGGGGGGGGCGCAAGAATCGTGCCAGGCCTCCCCGATGCCGGCTCGACGATTCTCGGACGCCCGAGGGATCGCCGCCGTGCTGGTCGGGGGCCGTTGAAAGCGGACCCTCGGCAATTCTCTGGGCCTTGACGGGCCAAGTGCCCGATGAGTTTGGCCGAGTCCTGCCGGCGTGGGTCACGTATGGTCCCACACGGCGGGACCTGGAAGTTCTGTCTGCGGGGCCCGTCCTGGTTGGGGGGGGGGCGGAAATCCAACCCCAGGGGGGCCTCCACGGTGGCCTGGCCCGCGATCGGGGCCTACCGATCGGCGGGCTGGTTCTGGGGGGACCTATGTTCCTCCGTGCCGGGCCCCTGTAGGGCTCTGCCACATTGCCCGGGGGCGGCGCGGAGACGGGAACCCACTCGCATGTGCGAACTCACGCCGGCCGTAGCACCTTTGCGCGAACTCGCCTGGAGCAGCGGAGACCACTCCGGCGCTGACCAAGCCTCCTAGGAAGGGGAGCATACCTGACAATCGAGGACCATTGACGCCGGAATGGTTCACGCCGCTTTTCACGCCAGCGTCAGAACTTGGCCGCGGGATTGGAGAATCCCGGCCTCTATATTCTGTGCTGTATCTCATTTATGCATTAGACATATTTCAACATCAGAAATTATACATTAGGGTGTCAGCCTTGTAAATCAGGACGTCTTCTAGCCTCCTTGTTGCCTGGGGATGCCATTGGAAAATGCCAGGGTGTGATCATCCTGATATACACATATAGGTAAGATAAAGTCGCCATAGTGCCAGATGACCATAGGCTGTTTTCCCCTTTGAGGGGCAGAGCTGACTGGTGGTGATTTAACCTGAGGATCACCACACCTCAGGCGAAGGGAAAGGTTCAAAAGGCAGAGGCTTCTTGAATGACCCCATAACACACATATAGCAGCCCGTTGGCCGCTTGGTAGTACAGAACTTGATTATTGCTGAATAAAAAGACATGCTGTCGAAGTTTACTATCTTGCACTCATCGGGACAGATTTGTGAGAATACCAATTCTAAAGGAAATGAGAAGGGAGTGCTGACTCATTGGCAAGGGCAAACTGATTGGTCGAGGTGTTTCCATGGAAAATGCACCAGGGAACAATTAACGTCCAAGCTTTGTTTAAATTAAACCAGCAGGTCGACTCTGATTGGTCATGGAATTGCCATCGGGAATAAACCAGGGAATGGCTGTCGTGCAACTTTTGTTTCATTGGAAAGTCTCAGCAGGCCATACAGAATGTGCGGTGAGAGACAGATTGGGTGGGATTTTCTGATTTTTTTCAAAGTGTTGCCGCGAGCGAGGAACGCAGGGAAGCCCACCAGCTGCCTTGACAGCTTTTGCAGCCATGCTTTTGGACACTTGAAGGAAAAAAATGGAAGTGACGGGTCCCATGACGCCTGCTGATCAGGGGTCGGATGGGGGGGTGGGGGGGGGGGGGGGGGGGAGGGGGCGCTCAATCAGCCATCACTTTTGTTTTTAAAAGATCCCCGGCTGGATTCTCCGTACCCCATGCTGAGATCTCGTTTGGCGCCGGGGCGGAGAATCCAGTTTCACGCATGAAATCAGGACCGGCTCCGGTTCCACGATTCTCCGGCTCCTGAAATGCGGCGTGCTCGGGGAGTATGCTGCACCGCGTATCCACCATCTGCGACAATTGCTTGAGGTTCACCCCGCTATTCTCCGCTCCCGACCGGCCAAAGTCCCGACAGCGTAATTCTAATCTGGTCCTGCCGTTCGAGATACACGCGAGGCAGTTGTGAATCAGTCTGCGACCGCCATGGTCAGCAGTGTGCCGATTGGGAGGGGGCCCCTCATATGGGACTGGGTCTTTATTGTGCGCGTGGCCAATCGGAGGCACTATTTTCCCGGTCCAGGCCCGCGGTCTGTGTCCGCCATGGAGCACGGCGCGGCCACTGGAGGTCGCTGCCGTGCACATGCACGGCTTCTGACCTGGAAGTGCGGGGGGCCGTATCGGCAGCTGGAGCTGCGAGCTCAACGATGGCTCCCTGCTAGCCCCCTGCAAGGCGGTGTATCTGTGGCCTTTTGAAGCTGTTTTTCTGGCGTAAAAGACCACAGTTTTCACGACGGCGTGGGGACATTGTCCCTGAAACGGAGAATCCAGCCCCCCTTTTTAAAGGGTGCCCAATGTTAAAAATTAAAATAGAAACAGGAACACCCTGGATCCCGACTCCAATGGACACGGAACCATCCCTCCCCCCCACCCCCGACAGAACCACCCCCCTTTGGTCCTGCCATGGAACGGCCCCCTGGCACTACCCCAGTTCTTCCTGGGCATGCCAGGGGAAAGTTCTAGGGCAGTACCCAGAGGCAGTGCCAGGGTACTACCCGAGCATGACCCTCTCCCCCCTGAGGGCTGTACTCACCTGTATACTTTGGTAGGTTGTACTCGTCAGGTATACTTCATGTGGGACCCACCGCCAATGTGAATGGAGAGCTTAATGTAGAGGGACAATGAGGCATAAATGCCTGAAGCGTATAGTCTGGATCCCCGTTACGTCATTGGCGGGGAAATCCCGCCGGCATCCAAGACATTTAGGGTTTTCCACTCGATTCTCTGCCCCCTCTGCTAATGAGAGCGGAGGATCCCCCCCTCACAGTGTTATAATTTCAGGTTTGTGACCTTTCCTCAGAATTGCAACATGTTATGGATGTAACATGCTTGAAGCAACTCCAAGTGGAGGGAAAGGAGGGAGGGTAGAGAAGAATAAAAGGGAAGGTCTGTAATATGTGGAAGGCAGGAGTTATTTTATGAAGAGCAATACCATTAATGCAACAGCTCTCCAGTAAAACGGGATCAGTGTTAATGATCTGAAATTGATCTGAAATCAATGTTGGGTCCAGAAGGCTGTAACATGCCTAATTAAAATGAAATGTTGTTCCTCCAGCTTCACTACAACAGTATAGGAGGCTGAGACTAGAGAGGTCGAAGCTGGAGTGGAAGCGAAAATTAAAATATGGCAAATGACAAGAAGCTGTGGGTCCTGCTTGTAGAGTAACAGAGATGACCAGAAACGTGATCACCCATTCTGTGTTTGGTCTGCATAGTGTAAAGAAGCTTGCATCCTTGAACACTGATAAAATTAACAAAACTTTGCACCTTACCAGAGAAGGGGGGAGGAGGTCAGGAGACCAAACATTTGTTTGCAGAGGTTGTCTTTTATGACCATCTTCAAAGAGGAGAGGGAGGTCACGCAATTTAAAGAGGCAGCAGAAAACACACCCACCAATCATGAAGCAATAAACCCCAAGGAAATGCATGAGGCCAGATTTGAAGAAGTGCAATCACAGAGGATTGGACGGTTAGAGGAGGTTCCAGAAATAATCAGCAGATCAATGAACACCAACTACGAAGTCACCATTGAAAAACTATGCTGCCTTTAGAAAATAGTCACCATCCAGCTGCGGACACAATGGAGGCAAACCTGTGTTGGTAACTAAATGATGGTGACTGGAATTCTCTGGCCGTTCGCAGGCAGTGGGATTGTCTGGTCCTGCCAGTAGCGAACACCAGCCAGTTTCCCAACAGCGTGGGGTGGCTTCAATGGGCATTCCCATTGACAGCAGTGGGAGCAGGGAGTCCCGTTACCAGCGAACAGTGCGCCACCTCCCGGTGCTGAGAAACAAACAGCTGGGTGGCTGGAGAATCCCGCGCAGTGTTCCAATGGAGTGAGAATCTCACCTTTTACCTTAGATCCCACACTGAACCCCAGGACACAGCAGAAGAAATGCTTCTGAACCAGGCGGTTCAATTTTTTGAGGAGAAATTCGACATTAAAAATAAATCCATGTACTGGTTTTCGAAAGTAACATTGTTTTTTTTCAAGACAAGTCCAAACATTTCAACATAATGAAACCCTATCATTTACTTTGTCAAAGATAATTTATTGCCCCATATTCTTTCGGAGCAGATTGCACACATTCCTCACAACTGATTTGTTACTTTAGGCCGCAACAATTTAATTTGGAGATTTAAGAAATTTTTTGAACAGCAAATGATCAAAGTGGACAACAAAAAATTGAAGCGTCATTGATACATAAATTGTCAACGAAGATGTGTCCCGTTAATCATGTCGATGTTTCAATAACAACAAAACAATTCTCTTATTAATGTAAACCGATCTATGTGAGATTAGTAAAATCTTTGAGCAAGTATCCTTGAAGGCTTCCAAGAATCGTTCTCTTGTGAATGAAATGCTTCTCTCCAGCGTTGAAGATTGGAATTCGATGGTTATATGTAACGCTACACTGCTGAGTTCCTTAATTTTTTTAAACAATTTTCTGGATCGGTGATACAGGTTTCATGTTTTAAAAGTTGAGTGACAGATTGAACTGTTTGCAATATTTTAAGGCCACAGCGATGCTGTTGAGTTAGAAATAATTTGAGTAAATAAAGAAATAATCTATCATTTGAAGAAATCTCTTTTTAGCAATAGGCAGGAAAGTGCAGGTCAGATTTACCTTTAGATACCAAATACTGAACTCTTGGCCTTGCTAACACACAGTTAGTGATGCTGCCACAACGCAAGCAGATTTAAAGCAACAACCTTGAAACGCAAGGCACTAAGCCAGTTGCATTGGTTCTTGCAGTTGATTGCATCCTAAGCATAGGCTTACATTCTTACACCTCACTTCTGTCAAATGTCCACTATGATCTTTCTGCCTGGTGCACTCTAACCGCCAACCTCCGTGACACCATATTTAATTTCAAATAACCCAGAGCCACCACTTGGAAATATCTGAATACCCTTATATGACTTACTTCCCCACCTCTGACAAAAATGGTATGACAGATAGCCAGGCCCCAAGCAAGAAATGTTGAGACCTCCAGGCTCCTACATTCTTGGAAAGCTTCACGCTACTTCATGGCACACCTTAGTTCACGCGGAATAATTGTCAATAAAGCCCAAAGCAATTTTTTTCCCCCCTTTGTTATTACAAGTATATGTTGGCACCCACTATTGTCCCCTGCTGTTTAATTCATCACCTGGACAGAAACTTCTGCAAGTGATTTCAACATCAGTAGGCAGCACCATAACAAACTTCACTGAGTGACTTGACGGGAAACATCCACCCTGCACCCCCCCTCTCCCCACCCCCACACACAGGAATTTTCAGCACTGAGATAGCTACAGGATTATTAATCAAATCAGTACAGAAAATGGACACAGTATTGACATTTGTTTGAGCTGTATTTAAAATAACATAGGAATGAAGGCATTGCGTAGTCCTGTACTGGTATCATCAGAAGTGTTACCTATTTGCTTTTAAAATAACTGAGGCAAAGTGCAATTTATCACTAATCATTGCCTTGGTCAAAGGGCTGATAACACTATTCAAAACAGTGTTCTCCAACAGAAATCACCGACTAGCCCAGGTATGAATAGGATGACACATTTGAGCCATGTGCAGTAATTTCCATGCAAAACACGTTAAACAAAATGTAGATAATTATACATTACGCGCATATTCAATTAAATATTTACCATTCAGTGCAAAACTTTGCAGTCATTTGGTTCATCAAAATGTGAAACTCTAGTTTTAATTTATCAGACACATCACATCTTTGTGCAGCTTCTCAGCTTTTGCAGTTGTGAGTAGCAGTTTAATTTTATCAGTGATTGCGGAGGATGTGACTTGCACAGTACGACCCACCCTTGTGCTTAATCTCGACTGTTGGTAGATGCTGCTTTCCCTTTGCCATAATGTGCCCCGATGGAGCTGTTCACCGATGATTAGACTTGCTTTATTACTCTGATCTAGACTGATTATTCTTATTGGTCAAACTGACCAAAATAACCAACCCCATGGCCACACAATATTGTTGGCCTGTCCATGGCAGAGAAGTATGGTATTTTCAGCCATGTGGCACACCATTTTAGCAAATAGCCAGTCATGTCGGCAGTAGAGCGCACACAAAACCATTTGCACACTTGGCATTTTATCTTACTTTTACCAATAAAGGCACAAAAACAATAAAGCATGCATGCCTCTGAATATGAGTATTGAGATTGGCCATTTTTCTTCAGTAATGTGGCTGATGTTGCTAAACTACAGTGTGTCTTAACCCATATACGGTGGTCAAATGACTGCAAGTCTGTTTCTTTAAACAATCAATATTTATTTACATGCACTTGATGTTATGCTTATACAATCATACTCTCAACATAAATTACATTACAGAGCTTGTTCATACAAGCCAAGTACCGGATAGATATTGGCCTTTATCTGTTATCCTGAATCTTGTAGTCCTCAATGTTTGGTCTGTTCCTAGCTCTGGTCTTCCTTCTGTTGGTTGGGTGATGGTCTTCCTCACATTGGTCGGTGAAAGTCACCGTTGTTCGGTTGCTGCTGTATAGAGAGCGATCGTAGGGTTGCACAGCAACTTTTTTCCTTGTAGATTTCACGCCCTTTTGGGTGGTCTCAGATGGGCCACCAATCAATCGATCAGGTTTCGATGATCGATAAAATCCAATCAAGGTCCGCCAGCTTGATGGTGGGGCGTGCCCTTACCGGCCATGTCCGTAGGGGGCCGGGGCACGTAGGCCCTTCCAAATAAGAAGGCAGGCACCGTTGTGTCTGTTAGAGAGTGAAATTAACATGCAAGTCCTATTGTCCCGGGATGGCCTGGAGATGGCCTTTTTCTTGTGTGTTGCAAGAGTCTGGGCTGCAGCTTTAGTGTTTATTTGAGCTGCCACCTGCTTGTCCTCGAACTTGGCCACTTCTCCCAGCATCCTTTGCAGGATACCATCTTAGGTGGGCACACTAAGCATTTAAGGGATATTGATAGATGGTTTAAACAGAAATTACTGGATTGTGAGCAAGCAGTATAATTGAATTTGAGAAAAGCAATACCAGTTTAATATTAGTTCAATGAACAGAGGTACCTCCACTCTGGGACATGGCCCCATCAATTGCCCAACTGCTCCACTATCTGATGAGATACTGCACTAAGTAATTAATTAGATCTCCAGGCCATTCTTGCATACACAACAAAATAGAAGCACCTTTCCGCTAATTAATCAAGTCACCATCTCACTTGGGAATCATTTGAATAGGGCCACCCGATGCATGTTTCAGAATGAATAATTAAAAAATTAAAAATGAATGAAATACATAGGATATTTTCTTAAAAATAACCCTCAACAAGTTAGCAGAATTACAAACAATACAGAGGAAATGAAAAAATGAAAATCGCTTATTGTCACAAGTTGGCTTCAATGAAGTTACTGTGAAAAGCCCCTAGTGGCCACATTCCGGCACCTGTTCAGGGAGGCTGGTACGGGAATTGAACCGTGCTGCTGGCCTGCCTTGGTCTGCTTTAAAAGCCAGCGATTTAGCCCAGTGTGCTAAACCAGCCCCAGAAGCCCCAGGATACCCGACAACCAGCTAAAAAGTAAATTTATTTTTTGTTGTTTAATATTTAGTCTTCCAACCATATTAACAATTTTCTTAATATTTATATTTCATTTAGAATTATTTCAATTTAAAACCAACTATCTTTTTCCAAGCTGCAGTATAGTTCACTCAACAATTTAAACCTTTAAATTCGGATCTACTAGTATCTGAACTCATGACCTTTCATGCATACGTTCCATCTTTAGATCAGTTCAAATAATAATTGTGATTGAACCCTTTGCTGAGGGTACCAATGTCCGCTCAATCTTTACCACCTGCCAGTGTAATTTGGAAAGTATTAGAAGTTGAAGAAGTCCCTGACTAGAAGCACAATGACCTTCATTACAAAAGCACCTATTACTGTTATTTCTAAATACTTGCTACTTCTAATTGCCTTTTATAAAACTATATTTTGTACTGAAATTAAGCTGAACGAAACCCATGTTTGACAATCTGCTAATGGTGAGTACAAAAAAAAATCATTCAGGCGACACAAAATAATCAAGTGCCATTCCAGGTCAATTCCTCTGCTGGCTGTGTGAAACTCTGACATATTTACGCTGTGGGAGCAATACATTTTTCCAATATCTATGTTTTGCCTGATGACATGCGGTCTGACATGCGCTTCAGCACTTACAAGGAAACCAGCCGATCTTTCACAACTAGATTATTACCGAGATTTCCACCTTATAGCTAATGAAGACATGTGCACTTTCTAAGTACTGGGATGGTCGGTCTTGTTCCCAGTAAATTACAAAATCTTTCAACTAAAATTTAGAATTGTGGAAGGCTGCCATGTATAACCAATAGCATACTGACAAGTGATAGATGAACGCCACATAAGAAAGCAGTGAAACTATCCATCATCATCATTATCCTTTGTTGTATCAAGACCCACCTTACGCAGGTGATGAAAGTTTGGGTTAAAATGCCATTACGAAAAGAAGCCTGGTACCTCTCCAGTTTCCCTAATCCCACATATTAACTTACCGTAAACTATAACTCCATCAATAGAAACAGGATTTTAATTGAAATGTTTGACTTGTTTCTCAATTAATCCTTTCAAAACCATCATAAACTTAATGAAAAATGATAACAGGTAATTGTGTCCTAGGAAATGAAACTAGGAGCAATAATAGTCCCCGGGTATTTGTAGCATTTGTACAGTTCTGAATATTTAACTGCTGATCGTCAATTCTGTCCCAGTCAGATTTTATCCTTTGTTTATCTTGCAGCTAATAACCATTTATTTAGCGTATTAAAATTGCTCTAAATACACAAGATGGTTTACTGTAACAATTACAAGTAGCCTGAAGCATTCATTGTTGATGGTAAGGTCTCTATTCTGCTTCACACCATCAAAGTCTAAATAGAAGACGTTAGTTATTAGCCAGGACTGGAATTGATGTTTGCCTCCGGCTATGGGTTTGAGTTCAGAGGTCAAACAGCTCATCAATAGTTTATAAAAAAAGATTAGTATATTTAAGGGATAACAGGTCCATTTTAAATATTATTCTACAGTCACAAATAAAATGCTCAATACAGAATAGAATTTGATTAAAACTATTAAAAGCGGTATAGTTCAAATTGGCTGATATCAACTGTAAGGAACATTAATGCTCCAAAAGTCAAAAAACGAATGATTGGAAAATCCTCTTGTTTCCCCAAAAGTAAAAACAAGTCAAAAGACAAACTGACTATTTTGAAGTATGATAAATATTTTTTGGAATTAAGGGAGCTGTGGGAAACTGGCTTTATTAAACAATTGTTTTGTGATGATTTATGCTTCATTTATCTTCCATCCACACTTGCCTGGTGAAGATGATGGTGGACCTTTCCCCTGAGCCACTACACTTCATGTGGTAAGTGTACTCTCACAATAGTACTCAGTAGAGAAGGTCCCAATTTTGACCCAGTAATGGTGAAGGAATATGTCAAGCTCAGGACAGTGTGAGACATGTAAAGGGAACTTGGAGAAATTGTGGAGAGAAGCAAAAGTGCAGAATGGAAAAAAGGAACTTGAGAAAGCAATGGGAATTTGAAAAGTCGACAAGCAGGACACTGATGAAGCACATTAGTAAAAAGTAGTCAAGCATGGCTGCCATCACTCTTCAATGAGCACATTACTGTATTCTCGGCCAGTGGTTAAAATTCTTCACTGTGGATGGAGTTAAGTATGTTACTGAGTGTTAGGAGACAATGGCTCAGAATGTTCCCACCATTACAGGCAAGGAAAGCTCACTGGTCATTACGCTTACAGCTGCCTACAGATATTTTGCAAGCTTTTACATCACAATTTATATTCACCAGGTGTCTGATACCATAAGGCCATAAGACATAGGAGCAGAATTAGAACATTCGGCCCATCGAGGTACTCTGCCATTTGATCATGGCTGACTTATTTCTCATGCCCATTCTCCTGCCTTCTCTCCATAACCCTGATCCCCTGATCCCCTTCCAGTGTGCTGCCCTCTACAAGGAAACTGGAACCTGTGCGAATTGCACAAACAACAGCATGTCCCTTCATCTCATTAGATTGAACAATCCTTATGCGGCACACAGAATTTTAAACAGGAATTATAAATTAAAATATTTAACATTATTATGTAAAACCATGTACAGAAAACAGAATAAGAAGAAAGACAGAAAGGCGGAACTAAGGGAGAAAATTAAAAGAGACAGAAAAATGTCAACAATTTTTTCCCCAATAATAATTAAAAATTAAAAACTGAAGGAACGCTATGCCACATTTGTAAAAAAAAAATCAATGTCATACAACTTGTTTGTCAGTAATTAAGAGATATTATGTTGTCAAAGAAACGCTCATACTGGCATAGACAAGCCCAAAGTATTTTTTGTGGTGCTCAATGGGTATCTTGTGGGTAAGTACCACAAATTCATGCCCTCCATTTTTTTGGATATCATATTTATAGATGATGTACTGTTAGGGTGAAACTAGTGGAGGTATGGGGCAACAGGACAACAATTTTGTGATTTCTGCATTTAACTGCATATTTGCAGATTCTGGGAGTTGCTGTCTGATTTACTTCCTAATAAACTCACCATTATTCTTGAAATAATATCTGGGCCATGAAATAAATGATTGTGTCTTTAATTAATAGAATTTTTGTTTAATGTGAACCTTTTAATGTTTCAAATCATTTCAGTATTATTCCTTTGCAACTCTGCACTCCTATTGTATTAAATCGTTAATCTCACATTTTCACAGGATTTGGGTATCACAGGAAGGGCCAGCAGTTATTGCCCACCTCCAGTTGCTCTTTAGAAGGTGGTAGCGGGTCTTTTTTTACAAATCGCTGCAGTCCATGTGGCGAATGTACATCCACAAAGCTGCTATTTGACCCTGTGGCAATGAAAGAGTAGTGATTTACGATGGGCCGAATGGCCTCCTTCTGCACTGTAAATTCTATGATTCTATGATTCTATATATATATATGGGACAGGACACATACAGATGGTGATGCAGGCTCTGGAACATTGTGTGATAGGTAAGATTCTGTTTGACTATGTCAGGCTGTTGGTTGTGGAACAACATTGACAATTTTTGCACCTCTGTCCAAGTGTTAGGGTGGATGAATTTCTATGGTCAACTGCATTGGGTGGTCTTTCCTGATTTAGTACCTCGGCCGCAGCTGAGGTTCCGGTCGTTTTTTCGTTTTAGCGATTTTGATATGACTGAGTGACTTGTAAAAGCAGTTCAGTCAAGAATGTCATTGTGGTACTGGAGTTATATAAAGGTCCAAAAAAGGAAGCCATCTTTCCTTCCCTAACGGTAATTCATGAAACTAGTTGGGTTTTATAATAAGGTCATAGCTTTACGGGCACCCACTTATTTATTTCCAGATTTTGGCCAGAATTCTCCGGTTCAATATTCCCGCCGGCAGCCCACCCCCGCCAGTGGGCTTTGCAGCGGCGAGGGGTGGTGACAATGCAAAATCCCATTGACAATCAGCAGGAAGATAGAATCCTGCCACAAGAGAACAGTGTGCGGCCGAGAAGCACGCAGCTGACGGAACGGAGAATCCGCCCATTGTTACACTGAATTCCCATTTCCAAACTGCTGTGGTATTCACTCAGGAAAAAGATAATGTTGTGGAGGAGAATGCTGAGACCCAGGCTAATAGAATAGATGGCATTGAGGTACGTAGGGAAGAGGTGTTGGCAATTCTGGACAGGCTGAAAATAGATAAGTCCCCGGGTCCTGATGGGATTTATCCTAGGATTCTCTGGGAGGCCAGGGAAGAGATTGCTGGACTTTTGGCTTTGATTTTTATGTCATCATTGGCTACAGGAATAGTGCCAGAGGACTGGAGGATAGCAAATGTGGTCCCTTTGTTCAAAAAGGGGAGCAGAGACCATCCCGGCAACTATAGACTCACGTCTGTAGTGGGTAAAGTCTTGGAGGGGATTATAAGAGACAAGATTTATAATCATCTAGATAGGAATAATATGATCAGGGATAGTCAGCATGGCTTTGTGAAGGGTAGGTCATGCCTCACAAACCTTATCGAGTTCTTTGAGAAGGTGACTGAACAGGTAGACGAGGGTAGAGCAGTTGATGTGGTGTATATGGATTTCAGCAAAGTGTTTGATAAGGTTCCCCACGGTAGGCTATTGCAGAAAATACGGAGGCTGGGGATTGAGGGTGATTTAGAGATGTGGATCAGAAATTGGCTAGCTGAAAGAAGACAGAGGGTGGTGGTTGATGGGAAATGTTCAGGATGGAGTTCAGTTACAAGTGGAGTACCACAAGGATCTGTTCTGGGGCCGTTGCTGTTTGTCATTTTTATCAATGACCTAGAGGAAGGCGCAGAAGGGTGGGTGAGTAAATTTGCAGACGATACTAAAGTCGGTGGTGTTGTCGATAGTGTGGAAGGATGTAGCAGGTTACAGAGGGATATAGATAAGCTGCAGAGCTGGGCTGAGAGGTGGCAAATGGAGTTTAATGTCGAGAAGTGTGAGGTGATTCACTTTGGAAGGAATAACAGGAATGCGGAATATTTGGCTAATGGTAAAGTTCTTGGAAGTGTGGATGAGCAGAGGGATCTAGGTGTCCATGTACATAGATCCCTGAAAGTTGCCACCCAGGTTGATAGGGTTGTGAAGAAGGCCTATGGAGTGTTGGCCTTTATTGGTAGAGGGATTGAGTTCCGGAGTCAGGAGGTCATGTTGCAGCTGTACATGATATGCCCGCATTTGGAGTATTGCGTACAGTTCTGGTCACCGCATTATAGGAAGGACGTGGAGGCTTTGGAGCGGGTGCAGAGGAGATTTACCAGGATGTTGCCTGGCATGGAGGGAAAATCTTATGAGGAAAGGCTGATGGACTTGAGGTTGTTTTCGTTGGAGAGAAGAAGGTTAAGAGGAGACTTAATAGAGGCATACAAAATGATCAGGGGGTTGGATAGGGTGGACAGTGAGAGCCTTCTCCCGCGGATGGAAATGGCTGGCACGAGGGGACATAGCTTTAAACTGAGGGGTAATAGATATAGGACAGAGGTCAGGGGTAGGTTCTTTACGCAAAGAGTAGTGAGGCCGTGGAATGCCCTACCTGCTAGTGAACTCGCCAACATTGAGGGCATTTAAAAGTTTATTGGATAAACATATGGATGATAATGGCATAGTATAGGTTAGATGGCTTTTGTTTCGGTGCAACATTGTGGGCCGAAGGGCCTGTACTGCGCTGTATCGTTCTATGTTCTATGTTCTATGTGGTGGGATTTGAACTCAAACTCCCGGGATTATTAGGCCAGATCTCTGGATCACTTGGAGCAGTAATAACCACCAAGGAACAAAATACACTGCTCCTGGTAACCGTGCTAATGTGCTTTGTGACTTTGCTCCCATATATCAGATTCACTCTAAATTCACATCACACAGTCAGGATATGATATAAATCACTTTATCCTGTAGGATGAAAAAGGTTACATGTTCCTATGGCCTTGATTTTAAACCAATGTGCCCAGTGAGCATGGCAGTGGCAAACACTTAAAATCAACTCACTGCCTCGTTGCTGCCAATACATCACCAGTGTCATTTTGGCTGTGATGCTGACTCAATTTGGAAACACTCCTCCTGGAAGTAGACAGCTGCCTCCACTTCATTGACTCAATGTGGTTTGAACTCCAAGAGTAAAACTGCACAGCATAGACTTCACCAACTGACTGACATAATTAGAGGGTGCAATTGAAGGGCCACCACCCGCAGGCACATTGGGCTACCCCTCCCCACCTACCCCCCAGCACGAGCCCTCCACCACACACTATCATTTTTGTTGTCCTAATGAAAATAATCCCAATTGTTCATCATTGTAGCAAGGAATCCTTCCAAAGTAATTGCTACCAGCCAGTTGACACTGCAGCTTCATGCCATTACTGTTTAATTGTAGTGAGTGCCAGTAATTCAATATGTGAAGTGTTTTGAGACCCTGGAATGTGGTACAGTTCTATATCAATTCAAATATTATTTAAGCAGCTGATACTTGAGTGATCCCTGCTATATGGCCCTACAACATTACATTTGGTAGAGCATAACAGATGGTTGATTATCCCTGGAAGTCTTCGTAACCTGTTAATATACCTGAGTCATCGCCCTGTTTGACCTTAAGCTTGCTCATATACTACTTCACCGTTACAGAGAGCTGATTCTCACAGAGCACCCATCACCTGAGATAGTAACCATTTTTAGTCATATAGCCCCTCAGCCCTTCCAGGCGAGTCTCTCTGCCTTACCTGTTGAAATTGTGTCTGTGCTCTAACAAAAAGTGCCATTCCCTTGTGTCGCTGTTCTATGGTGGCCCTTCAAAATGCATCACTGACCGTGGATAAAACTTAATACTTCTTTCACTCTTGCTGGTTAAAGATAGACTTCAGAAGGATGATGGGGGATCTCATCGAAACTTACAGAATACTGAGAGGCCTGGATAGAGTGAATGTGGAAAGGATGTTTCCACTAGTAGGAGAAACTAGAAACCAAAGGCACAGCCTCAGACTGAAGGGACGATCCTCTAAAACAGATGAGGAGGAATTTCATCAGCTGGAGGATGATGAATCTGTGGAACTCATTGCCGCAGAAGGCAGTGCAGGCCGAGTCACTGTCCTTAAGACAGAGATAGATATATTCTTGATAAAGAAGAGAATCGGGGGTTATGAAAGGCAGAAGAATGAGGCAGGCTCGATGGGCTGAATGGCCTAATTCTGCTCCAATGTCTTTTGGTCTTATGGGGCGTCATTCTCCGACCCCCTGGCCAGGTCGGAGAATGGCCGTTGGCCGCCGTGAATCCCGCCCCCGCCGAAGTCTCTGGTACCGGAGATTGGGTGGGGGCGGGAACCGGGCCGCGCCGGTTGGCGGGACCCCCCGCTCAATTCTCCGGCCCGGGTGGGCCGAAGTCCCGCCCAGAAATTGCCTGTCCCGCTGGAGTAAATCAAAGCTGGTATTTACCGGCGGGACCAGGCGGCGTGGGCAGGCTCCGGCGTCCTGGGGGGGGGGCGCGGGGCGATCTGACCCCGGGGGGTGCCCCCACGGTGGCCTGGCCCGCGATCGGGGCCCACCGATCCGCGGGCGGGCCTGTGCCGTGGGGGCACTCTTTCCCTTCCGCCTCCGCCACGGCCTCCACCATGGCGGAGGTGGATAAGACTCTCCCCACTGTGCATGCGCGGGAAACTGTCAGCGGCCACTGATGCTCCCGCGCATGCGACGTATTTCCATGCCAGCTGGCGGGGCACCAAACGCCATTTCCGCCAGCTGGCGGGGCAACAAACACTATTTCCGCCAGCTGGCGGGGCGGAAATCCCTCCGGTGCCAGCCTAGCCCCTCAATGTTGGGGCTCGGCCCCCAAAGATGCGGAGCATTCCGCACCTTTGGGCCGGCGCGATGCCCGTCTGATTGGCGCCGTTTTTGGCGCCAGTCGGCGGACATTGCGCCGTTGGGGGAGAATTTCGCCCGTGGTCTTATAAAGCTAAGGCATTTTTGGAGAAGTAGGAATAGTCAGATCAGTATTCAATAGGGTGGACTAGTTTCCTAACTACATTTCACCACTTTTAGCTGACTTAGATTTAGATTTATTGTCACATGTACCGAGGTACAGTAAAAAGTATTGGGCGGGATTCTCTCACCCCAGGGCTGGGCCGGAGAATCGCGCGACCGGCGCAAATCATGCCACGCTGCCCCGACGCCTGGACGCGATTCTCTGGAGAACGGACAATCGCGCCATTGGCGCCGGCGTGGTTGGGGGGCTGCCCCCGGCGTTTCTCCGAGTCCCGCCGCCGCCGTTCTAACCTGGTCTTACCCGGTGGAACCTCGGCGTGGAAGGATCCGGGAGCGGCCTGTGGGGGGTGGATCCTCCGCTCAGGCCTGACCTGTGATCGGGGCCCACCGATTGGTGGGCCGGCCTCTCGGGCTGGGGGCCTCCTTTGTTCCGCACTGGCCCCTGTAGCCCTACGCCATGTTGCGTCGGGGCCGGCGCGGAGAAGGGAGACACCGCGCAGGTGCGGAAATCGCGCAGGTCCCACTGCGCATGCGTGGACTTGCGGCGTCCATCTGACGCCGGGATCAGCAGCTGGATCGGTATGGGTTGCTCCAGTACCGTGCTGCCCATCTATAGGGGTCGGAATTGCTTCTCCTAAGGCCATGTTGATGCCGTCGGCGTCAATTCTTAGCCTCAGGATCAGAGAATAACTCCCATTTTTTTGCGTACAGTCCATGCATGAAAAAACATAGGACATACGATAAATACACAATGTAAATGCATAGATTTAGACATCGTGAGAAGCATACGTTGAATAGTGCTAACAACAGTCGAGACGATGCGTTGAGAAATCAGTTCAGTCCATACAAGGGTCATTTAGGAGTTTGGTAACAGCGGGGAAGAAGCTGTTTTGAATCTGTTAATGCGCGTTCTCAGATTTTGTACCTCCTGCCCGATGGAAGAGGTTGGAAAAGAAAATAACCCGGGTGGGAGGGGTTTTTGATTTTGTTGCACGCTTGCCCAAGGCAGTGGAAGGTCCAGACAGAGTTAATGCATGGGAGGCAGGTTTGCGTGATGGACTGGGCTGTGTTCACGACTCTCTGTCAGTCTCTTACGGTCTTGGGCTGAGCAGTTGCCATACAAAGCTGTGATGCAGCCAGATAGGGGCCGGGATTCTTCGAGCCTCCACGCCGAAATCGCGCTCGGCGCAGGGGCAGAGAATGGGGCGTCAGACCCGCGATCGGGTCCGACGCCTTCCCGCAATTCTCCAGGAAAGTCCAGAGTGATTTGCGCCCGTTTTCTTGCGGACGTGGGGACATAGCCCCATTAGCAGAGAATTCCGCCCGTGGTAAATGAGCTGGACATGATTTAGGGCTCTCGGGGGTTGGAAATCCTCAGTTGACGAAAAGGGAAGATGTATCATAAGAACTACTGTGGAAGGTTCCATCATGAGAACGGATGTAATGGAGACAAAGAAACTGGGAGAATGGAATGGAGTCCTTCTAGGAAGCAGGATATGAGGAAATGTAGTTGAAGTAGCTGTGGGAGTTCATGGGCTTATAACGAATATTTGATAGTAGCCTATCTCCAGAACTGGAGACAGAGAAGTCGATAAAGGGAAGGCAAATGTCAATAATGGACCACGTGAAGGTGAGAGAAGGGTGGAAATTGGAAGCAACGTTGATGAAGTTTTCCAGTTCTGGGTGAGAGGAGGTTGGTGATGGATGGCATGTTTTGGGTCTCTGTTCAAGGGAGAGGCAAAGGTAAAGACGGCATAGCCCCAGATGGCCATAGGCTGCTTTTCCCCTTTGAGGGCGGGAACTGACAGGTGGTGGTTTCATCTGAAGATCACCACATCTTAAGCGAGGGGCAACGTTGAGAAGGCGGGCATTCAGGAATAACCACTCACCTGATGAAGGAGCTGCGCTCTGAAAGCTGGTGATTCGAAACAAACCTGTTGGACTTTAACCTGGCGTTGTAAGACTTCTTACTGTGCCCACCCCAGTCCAACGCCGGCATCTCCATTTCATGAATAAGCTCATGAATTGAACCTGCGCTACTGGCCTTGTTCTGCATCACTGCATCTCGCCCACTAAGCTAAGCCGACCCCCCAGCAGAGAGCTCTCAAACTATTCTGGTCAGGGATGGAGAGAGATTGGACATTGACAGTGCAGAGAAAGTGGTTCCAGCCAGGAAACTGAAAATGATTGAACTGACATTGGGCACCAGAATAGTCATAGATGTAGGTGGAAGCAGACTAGACATGGGGAGAAAAGATAGAGTTAAGATAAGGAGAAATAAGTTCAATGGGGCCGGAATAAACTGGAGACTACCAGGACAATCTTGTTTATGGATTTTGGGAAGCAGGCTGGATGGGATTGGGGGACAATGAGATGGGAAGGTGCGGAGGAAAGGTCTCCAGAGCTGGTGAGGTGAGTGATAGTCTTGGAAATAATGTCTTAATTCTCGGTGGTAGGGTCATGGTCCAGGGGGATGTGGGAAGAAGTGTCAGAGAGTTGGCGCTCAGCCTCTGCAAGATAGAGGTGGGTACTCAAGATAACATCAGCGGCACCCCTGTCCGCAAGTTTCACAACAATGTCAGGGTCACAGCTGGCAAAACAGAATGCAGCAAGTTCAGGCGGAGATAGATTAGAGTGGATGACGAGTGCAGAGAAATTAAGATAACTGATGTCAGAGATACACAAATGCAACCTCACCAGTCTGACAGAGGAAATAAAAAAGGACCTGCAAAGATGGAACACGCTCCCACTCTCCCTCGCGGGGAGAGTCCAGACGATCAAAATGAACGTGCTGCCCAGGTACCTCTTCCTACTTAGATCTATCCCGATCTACATCCCCAAGACCTTTTTCAAAGCACTAGACAAACTAATCATGGCATTCGTATGGGGGGGGGGAAGAATGCTAGGATCCCAAAGAAGGTCCTACAAAAAATCCACCGGGGGGGGGGCTAGCTCTCCCAAACCTACAATTCTGCCACTGGGCGGCGACGGCCGAGCAAATAAGGGGATGGATCAAGGAGCCAGAAGCCGAGTGGGTGCGCGCGAAAGAGGCCTCTTGTAAGGGGACCTCCCTCTGGGTCCTCGCCATGGCAGCACTCCCATCCCCCCCAAAAAAACACTCCAGCAGCCCGGTGGTGATAGCCACCCTCCAGTCCTGGAACCAACTATGGCAGCAATTTGGCCTGACCAAAATGTCAGACAAAGCTCCTGTTGTGTTGGGTGCTCTGGATCCGTGGATCACATACAGGCCACCAACACTTAAAATAGTGCAACACTATTTTATTAAGTCAGAAACTGTTGAACATACTTTCACTGTGGGTTAACACAACGTTAGATTAAACTAAAGACCTATGCCTGTCCTAACCAGTCTATGCACTCAGCACATGGTGAAGATCTGTGCTGTAAGCTGTAAGCTCGGTCCTTCTGAGAAGCTGCATCCCGAATGAGCGGGAACTCTGATGCCCTCTGTCTATATAGTGAGTGTGCTCTAGCTGGTGATTGGCTGCGGTGTTGTGTGTGTTGATTGGTCCCGCTGTGTGTCCATCAGTGTGTGTGTCTGCACCATGATATACTGGTGTATATTATGACATCCCCACTTTTATATAAAAATGTATGTGTGTGGCAATAAATAATGTGTGGTGAAAATGTTCCTAACTACGTGTGGGGTGCAAAGACATATTTACAGGACTACGTACATGAGAACTAAGCTATTTACATGGGAAGGTGCCTGGTGCAGAGAAGCAGTATGCAACAAGAGTAACGAGATAGGCACTATATACAAACCAGGGAAACGATCAAACAAAGCAACGAAACAATTCAGAGAGTCCATAAATTCGAAAAGTTCATAAATTTAGTCTCTGAGGTGGGCGACGAGTTCTGGTTGACCGCCGCAAGGGTGGATCGAGAGACGCCGGTTCAGGAGCGGGCTGGACTGCGTCAAAGTCAGGGGGAGGGTCAGCAGGAGGGTGAGGCGACGCTGTAGGATCACGTGCCGAGCGTGGAATGAGACGAAGGGCGCGTCGATTGCGGCGCAGAATAGAGCCATCCGATAGACGAACCAGGAAAGAGCGGGGGGCCACCTGCCGAAGGACAACAGCGGTTGCAGACCAGCCACCATCTGGAAGATGGACGCGGACGTTGTCATCTGGAGCCAGAGCAGGGAGATCAGCTGCACGGGAGTCATGAGCTGCCTTGTACTGTGCACGAGACAGCTGCATCCGGCGAAGGACCGAACATGGTCGAGGTCTGGGACATGGATGGACGGCACCGTTGTCCTCAGGATGCGACTCAGGAGTAATTGGGCTGGCAACAGGCCAGTGGACAGTGGGGCGGAGCGATAGGTCAGCAAGGCAAGGTAGAAATCAGACCCAGCATCGGCGTCAACCTGGCAGACAAATCTCGCTGGGTCACATGGAGTGTTGACTGCCCTGGAGAGAGCATCAGCAATGATGAGGTCCTTGCCTGGGGTGTATCTAATAGCTGGAAGTCGTATCGCCGGAGCTTGAGAAGAATACGCTGGAGGCAAGATGTCATGTCGTTCAAGTCTTTCTGTATTATATTGACCAGCGGGCGATGGTCAGTCTCGACGGTGAATTGAGGAAGTCCGTAGACATAATCGTGAAATTTAACTACACCGGTCAGAAGGCCCAGGCACTCCTTTTCTATCTGCGCGTAGCGCTGCTCCGTGGGGGTCATCATACGTGACGCATATGCAACGGGGGCCCATGATGAGGCCTCATCACGTTGAAGGAGCACAGCCCCAATGCCGGATTGACTGGCACCTTCAAAATTTTGGTCTCCTTTGCTGGATCAAAGAAGACTAAGACCAGGGCCATGGTCAGTTTTGCCGTGAGTTCCCTCCATTCGCGCTCGTGGGCAGGGAGCCATTGGAAGTCTGTTGTGTTCCTGACCAGGTTCCTGAGAGCCGTGGTATGAGAGGCGAGGTTAGGGATGAATTTCCCTAAAAAACTGACCATGCCCAGAAATCGGAGGACCACCTTCTCGTCCTCTGGTGTTTTCATAGCTGTGATGGCAGCTACCTTGTCCGCATCCGGCTGCACACCCAGTTGGGAGATGTGGTCCCCGAGGAACTTGAGTTCCGCCTGACCAAAAGAGCATTTGGCCCTGTTGAGGCGGAGGCCATGCTCATGTATACGTCTGAATACGCGCTGGAGGCGACTAACGTGCTCCTGCGGGGAGGTGGACCAAATGATTATGTCATCGACATAGACGCGAACACCTTCAATACCTTCCATCATTTGTTCCATAATCCTATGGAACACTTCTGATGCAGAGATGATCCCAAACGGCATCCTGTTGTAACAATATCTTTCAAGGGGGTGTTAAATGTGCAGAGTTTCCTGCTGGATTTAATGAGCTGGATTTGCAAAAATCCTTTTGAGGCGTCGAGTTTGGTGAAGAGCTTTGCGCGAGCCATCTCATATGTGAGCTCTTCGCCCTTGGGAATTGGATAGTGCTCTCTCATAATATTGCGATTTAGATCCTTGGGATCAATGCAAATTCTCAATTCGCCGGAAGGCTTTTTTACACATACCATGGAACTGACCCAGTCGGTCGGTTCCGTGACTTTGGAAATCAAGCCTTGGTTCTGGAGGTCCTGCAGCTGCTGCTTGGGGCGGTCCTTAAGGGGTGCTGGGACCCTGCAAGGTGCGTGCACCACAGGCGTGGCATTCGGTTTTAATAAGGTCTTGTAGGTGTACGGGAGCGTGCCCATGCCCTCGAAGACGTTGTGGTACTGGTTGATAATGGCGTCGAGCTGCGCCCTGAAGTCAGTGTCCTGAAAGGTAGACGCGTCAGCAGGAGAGAGAGAGTGAACTCTCTGAACTAGGTTCAACAGCTTGCATGCCTACGCGCCAAGCAGGGATGGTTTTGAGGAGCCCACGATTTCAAAGGGAAGGATGGCTTTGCGTGACCTGTGCGTCACTTCAAGTTGGCATGAGCCGCTGGCAGCAATGGCATTGCCATTATAATCTAATAGCTGGCAGGCTGATGGGAGGATGGCTGGTTTGACACAAAGGCTTTGGAGGTCAGGCTGCGCAATAGATTGGCGGAGGCACCGGTGTCCAGGCGGAATTGTATTTGGGACCGGTTGACCGTAAGGGTGGCACACCACTCACCGTCTGGATCAATGCTGTATACCGATAGAGGCTGGATTCTTTGCTTCGGGGACACCCTGTTTTTGATACTGACTCGAAAAGGCGCCTTCGGATCCTCGGTGTCAATATCGGGTAGCAGGTCCGAATCGGGCTCGGTGACCGTGGGTTGAATAGCCCGGACATTCCTGCGAGGCTGGCTGGAGCGACGAGAGTTGGCAGACTGAGCTGATCTGCATAAAGCAGCATCGTGGCCAAGTTTGCCACATCGCAGGCATCGTCGGGGTTTGGCAGGACTTTGCCGCTTTAAGTGGGCGGAGCCACAGTTGCCGCACGTTGTAGCGTCAGTACGTTCGCTGTGCCACTGCGCATGCGCGGTGCGGTTGTACGTGGTGCGCGCCTGCGCAGTACGTTCGTCGACGTCGCTGTCCCCTCGTTCGGTGCGCACAAGCGCGGGAGTCCGTGAAAAGCGCGCGAAATGGCCGCCCTCATCCAGGCTGAGGCCCTAGAGTTGCTCGATTGCTTGGACCCGTTCTGCCTCGTGGGGACCTTGCCGCGCCGTTTCAGCCGCTTGGATGTGGGAATACCGACTAGTGGCGTGTTCATGTAGCACGCAGGTCTCAATGGCAATCGCTAGGGTGAGCTGCTTTACCTTGAGGAGCTGCTGGCGTAGGGGGTCCGACTGAACACCAAAAACGATCTGGTCGCGTATCATGGAGTCGGAGGTGGACCCATAATTACAGGACTGTGCAAGGATGTGGAGGTGGGTGAGAAAGGATTGGAAAGGTTCATCCTTACCCTGCAAACGCTGTTGGAATACATAGCGCTCAAAACTTTCATTCACCTCGATGTCGCAGTGACTGTCAAAATTAAGGAGGACCGTCTTGAAATTTGATTTATCTTCACCATCAGCAAAGGTGAAAGAATTGAAAATGTGGATGGCATGGTCCCCGGCTGTGGATAGGAAGAGAGCGATCTTCCTGGTATCTGAGGCAGCATCCCGGACTGTGGTTTCAAGGTAGAGCTGGAAGCGTTGTTTGAATATCTTCCAGTTGGCCCCTAGGTTACCGGTGATGCGGAGCGGCGGCGGCGGGCGGACGCTGTCTATTTTGCAGGATGGCTGTATGCTCGTGGAAGGCAGATCACTTGCAGGTAGGTCTAAGAAATTCTAACATCCCTCAACTACTGGTACCATGATGTGTTGGGTGCTCTGGATCCGTGGAACATATACAGGCCACCAACACTTAAAATAGTGCAACACTATTTTATTAAGCTAGGAACTGTTAAACATGCTTTCACTGTGGGTTAACACGATGTTAGATTAAACTAAAGACCTATGCCTGTCCTAACCAGTCTATGCACTCAGCACATGGTGAAGATCTGTGCTGTAAGCTGTAAGCTCTGTCCTTCTTGTAAGCTATGAGGAGCGATTGAATAAACTCGGTTTGTTGTCACTGGAACGAAGGAGGTTGAGGGGCGACCTGATAGAGGTATACAAAATTATGAGGGGCATAGACAGAGTGGATAGTCAGAGGCTTTTCCCCAGGGTAGAGGGGTCAATTACTAGGGGGCATAGGTTTAAGGTGAGAGGGGCAAAGTTTAGAGTAGATGTACGAGGCAAGTTTTTTACGCAGAGGGTAGTGGGTGCCTGGAACTCACTACCGGAGGAGGTAGTGGAGGCAGGGACGATAGGGACATTTAAGGGGCATCTTGACAAATATATGAATAGGATGGGAATAGAAGGATACGGACCCAGGAAGTGTAGAAGATTGTAGTTTAGTCGGGCAGTATGGTCGGCACGGGCTTGGAGGGCCGAAGGGCCTGTTCCTGTGCTGTACATTTCTTTGTTCTTTGTTCTTTTGTTCTGAGAGGCTGCATCCCGAATGAGCGGGAACTCTGATGCCCTCTGTCTATATAGTGAGTGTGCTCTAACTGGTGATTGGCTGCGGTGTTGTGTGTGTTGATTAGTCTTGCTGTGTGTCCATCAGTGTGTGTGTCTGCACCATGATACACTGGTGTATATTATGACAGCTCCCATCTGCAACAACCATAGGTTCACACCAGCGCTGACTGACGCCACTTTTAAAAAGTGGGGATAGGACAGAGGGATACTGACAGTCAGGGACCTACATAAGGACGGCAGGATCGCAACACTGGACGGACTGACAGAGAAATTCCAGCTAGCCAGGGGGAACGAGCTAATGTACCTGCAACTCAAAAACTTCCTACGAAAGGAAACAAGGATGTACCCACAACCACCACGACAGACATCACTGGAAGAGTTACTGGACGCAAACATCCTAGATAAAGTGAACTGTAGCAACATGTATGACCGACTCGTAGAAAGGGCCGACGCCGTACTGGACGCAACAAGAAAGAAATGGGAGGAAGACCTGGGGATTGTAATAGGGTGGGGTCTCTGGAGCGAAGCACTGCATAGGGTCAACACCACCTCCACGTGCGCAAGGCTCAGCCTGACACAGCTAAAAGTGGTACATAGAGCCCACTTAACAAGAACTCGTATGAGTAGGTTCTTCCCGGAGGTGGAGGATAGATGTGAACGGTGCCAAGGAGGCCCGGCCAACCACGCCCACATGTTCTGGTCTTGCCCCAGACTTGCGGGTACTGGACAGCCTTCTTCGAGGCAATGTCCAAAGTGGTGGGGATGAGGGTGGAGCCATGTCCGTAAGTGGCAGTCTTCAGGGTATCAGACCAGCCAGATGTATTCCTGGGGAGGAGGGCGGACGCCCTTGCCTTTGCCTCCCTGATCGCCCACCGTAGAATCCTGTTCGGCAGGCGGTCAGCAGCACCACCCAAAGCTGCAGACTGGCTGTCCGACCTTTCGGAATCTCTCCAAATGGAGAAAATCAAATTCGCCACCCGCGTGTCAGATGACGGCTTCCACAGAACGTGGGAGCCATTCACCCAATTGTTCCGATACTGTTTGTGGCCAACGAACAATCAGAATAGCCAGGTAGCCAAGAATCAGGGGAAAGTAGCCGAGGCGGGAGAGGGAGGGATAGACCGGGGGGGGGAACAGTTAAACCTAAGAGAAAAAAAAGGCAAACCATAGGAGAAGAGGAGGTGGGCAAGGGGGCTGAAGGGGGGGGAGTGGGGTAAGAGGGAGGAGACAGGGAACAATAGAGGGGAACCAGAGAGGTGGTGGGGGGGAGGCAAGGGAATGACAGCCAGAAGGAGAGCATGGGAAACAATAACAAACTTGGCATCTACAGGAGCAGAGATCAAGGAAAATATGGGCGAAAGACTGGACGAACGGCCGAAGCGGAGGTGAATGCGAGACGACAACGGCAACGAAAACCGTCCGGGAGAAGCGAACGGCAACACCAACACCAGATCCATTCGCGTATTGCCCTCTGTAATTGTTCTGTATTCGTTTCCCCGGTGCCCAAATGTATATGTACCCCCGCCCCCAGTTTCCCTCCCCCCGCCACACACAGATGCCTACTTATGTGTTAAAAATAATATTGCCAATTGTACAGAGTTGCTGTTGAGTTAGCACATAATACCAATACCCTACCAGTTATTTTATTGTAATTTTTTTTTGTCAAAGTGTTCCCTTCTTTTCTATGTATATATATATATACTTTATTTTGTGTACATAACGGTAAAGATACTTTGTTCAAAAACCCAATAGAAAAAAAGATTACTGCTGTCACGCTGACCATTCCCAATGAAAAGATCAAGAGCAGCTAAGACTAACTTACTCACTTACAGAAGCAGCAGCAGAGCCTTCCTAACATGGAATAAAATAACCCTTAGTATCTTTTGGTTACCTGCAGGCAGAGCCATGCAAAGGTTTGCCCTCTGATTCTGCACAAGCTGTTTACTTTCTTATTTGCTGTTAGAGTAGCAGCGTGGGATTAATTGGACAGCTCCTACAAAGAGTTGGTACTGAGTCGATGGGTCGAAAGTTTCTTTCCGCGCTGTATGATTCTATGATGCTAATGAACTTTGAAAATACATGTATTCAACCTTGTTTTCACCATTATAATTTTCACCCAGAAACTGTGACTGAGACCTCTGGTATTTACGTATTTTTGTTAAATTACACCTCACACTCAGTGTATGATCCGTTGAAGAGCTCCGACTTACTTACTAATCAGAGACCAGCACCAATTGCTGAGCAGCATTTGTTTACTGAGAGCCATTCTGTGGCATGTAGACAGCATGCCCAGAACTTCAGCTGGTCAAGAAGTGAAAGCCATCAAGTGTGGAGGACCTTAAAACACTACATGGAAGGGAACTGAGAACCTGTATCCTCAGTGATAAGGAAAGAAAGTTAGGCTAGCACAGGAATACAATTACACGTAAGAACACAAGCAAGCTAACAGGCTTACAATTGGCAGAACCAGTAAAGATGTTCGGATATAATAATAAACTTTATTGTCACAAGTAGGCTTACATTATCACTGCAATGATTCACATTCCGGCGCCTGTTCAGGTACACGGAGGGAGAATTCAGAATGTCCAATTCACCTAACAGCACGTCTTTCGGGACCTGTGGGAATAAACCGGAGCACCCGGAGGAAACCCACGCAGACATGGGGAGAATGTGCAGACTCCGCACAGACAGTGACCAAGTCGGAATCGAACCTGGGACCCTGGCGCTGTGAAGTAACAGTGCCAATCACTATGCTACCGTGCCGCCCACATGAGATATGTGAGATACCTTTAGCATAAAACCTTGTTGAGTATTGTCAAGTGATTAAAGTATAAAGTATCACATACTTCTTGGAAGTATTTAAACTAAATTGCATGTGAATAAAAATCATGGCCATCTTTAGTAGTAAATATGCTGAAGAGGCAATGTACGCAAGCTTTATATGTTACTTGTAGTCATGTTAATTGTTGAGAACCGATTTTCTGATCGAGTTTGATGCTCCACATGCGTGAGGTGAGCTGTGGCTTTATATGAAGTGTCTATCTGTCACAATTGATAATCACCAGAAAATTCAGAAGCCAAAGAATTGCCGCCAGCTATTCAGGAGGCAAACTTCTCAGAACAGTGATTGAACAAAAGTATTTGACAGCTGTAATTTAGATAATCTGACTTGTGGTTCACTGACAACTAGTGCACTTAATTCTTATCTAACACTTGAGTGTTGCCTCTCCCTTAATACAAACTTCATCCCTCAGTCCTCACAAGGTTCAAGCTGAATACCATGTGGTTCATAGTTTGCCGAAGTATTCGGATGATTGCAAGAAAATGCTTTGCAACTTTCAGGAAAACAAAGGTGGTTTTAAGCGATTTTTATTTGTAAACGTTCAAAATAAGATATAGTTTTAAGTGGGTTTAATTTAATGTTTCTGTGCCTGTGAGGGTCGAACCTATAGTTAGATTCATGCTGGACAAAGATAATTGTTTGGTTAATTTCCAACTATTGTGCTTAAAGAGGGCTACGGTGTGAAGGCTATGGTGTGAAAAATAAAGAAAAGGCATAAAGCATGTGGGTGCTGCTTAGCAACTTGGGCCTTGTAATGTGGAGAAGCTTTTAAGTTTTAGTTTAGCTAATTTGATTGCAGTTGGAGAAAGGTAGTGAGAGAGAAGACAGCTCTCACAGCTCTGCTAGAAGTAGTTGGGTTAGACGACTAGAGTGGAACATCTCAGCTATTTGAGAAGAAAAACCACATCATAGAGTAATGGTGAAGAAAACAAATGCCGAGATCTGAAGAGCCGCTAGTTAAGGAAACTAGAGACATGAAGGGATGTTTCCAAGAAGTCTCAAGTTAATGGAACAGATAAGTGCTCAGTAAAGACAGACAGAGCTGAGAAGAAAGCTGAGACGTCAGAATGATATCTGAAGCGATTTTCAGGTTTGTGAGATTTCACGAGTCTGTGGAACGTAAGTTGAAATAAGTATGGAAATCAGTGGCTGGATCTCAGAGTTTGTGTCAAAGCAATTAAGGCAAAGGAAAGATAAACAGGGGTGGTGTAAAATCCTGACTGGATTAGCTGTTAAACGTGGAGTGGAGGCTTGGGTTAAAAGAGTCATTTGTAAACCCTGGACCGCATGTTACAATGCAAATGCTAAGGGAAAGCATTATTGTGGGAGAAGATTTTAAAGCATGTTTTTGGGAGTGGAGTTTGGAAACTCTCCTGTGACAATCATCTAGGGGAATTAGGAAGAATTAAAACGCAGACACTAACTTAGGTTGAGAGCAGAGTGTGAATATTTGACCACAGCCAATCTTTGTGCTTAAAAGGGACTTTGTGTTAATGAGGCCGTTGTAGCTTAAGATTTACTTTCTTTTTTTTTATTAAATATTTTATTGAAAATTTTTGGTCAACCAACACAGTACATTGTGCATCCTTTACACAATATTATAACAACACAAATAACAATGACCTATTTCATAAACAAAAAATGAATAAATAATAAATAACAAAAATGAAAACTAGCCCTAATTGGCAACTGCCTTGTCACAAGTAACACTCTCCAAAAATATAATTTAACAGTCCAATATATAATTATCTGTAGCAACGACCTATACATACTATACAGTATATATTAACAACCCTGAGAGTCCTTCTGGTTCCTCCTCCCACCCCCCTCCCCCCCCTACCCTCCCGATCCTGGGCTGCTGCTGCTGCCTTCTTTTTCCCATTCCGTCTATCTTTCTGCGAGGTATTCGACGAACGGTTGCCACCGCCTGGTGAACCCTTGAGCCGACCCCCTTAGGACGAACTTAATCCGCTCTAGCTTTATAAACCCCGCCATGTCATTTATCCAGGTCTCCACCCCCGGGGGCTTGGCTTCTTTCCACATTAGCAATATCCTGCGCCGGGCTACTAGGGACGCAAAGGCCAAAACATCGGCCTCTCTCGCCTCCTGCACTCCCGGCTCTTGTGCAACCCCAAATATAGCCAACCCCCAGCTTGGTTCGACCCGGACTCCTACTACTTTTGAAAGCACCTTTGTCACCCCCATCCAAAACCCCTGTAGTGCCGGGCATGACCAAAACATATGGGTATGATTCGCTGGGCTTCTCGAGCACCTCGCACACCTATCCTCCACCCCAAAAAATTTACTGAGCCGTGCTCCAGTCATATGTGCCCTGTGTAATACCTTAAACTGAATCAGGCTTAGCCTGGCACACGAGGACGACGAGTTTACCCTGCTTAGGGCATCTGCCCACAGCCCCTCCTCGATCTCCTCCCCCAGCTCTTACTTCCCATTTCCCTTTTAGTTCATCTACCATAGTCTCCCCTTCGTCCCTCATTTCCCTATATATATCTGACACCTTACCATCCCCCACCCATGTCTTTGAGATCACTCTGTCCTGCACCTCTTGTGTCGGGAGCTGCGGGAATTCCCTCACCTGTTGCCTCGCAAAAGCACTCAGTTGCATATACCTGAATGCATTCCCTTGGGGCAACCCATATTTCTCGGTCAGCGCTCCCAGACTCGCGAACTTCCCATCCACAAACAGATCTTTCAGTTGCGTTATTCCTGCTCTTTGCCACATTCCATATCCCCCATCCATTCCCCCCGGGGCAAACCTATGGTTGTTTCTTATCGGGGACCCCCCAAAGGCTCCAGTCTTTCCCCTATGCCGTCTCCACTGTCCCCAAATCTTCAGTGTAGCCACCACCACCGGGCTTGTGGTGTAGTTCCTCGGTGAGAACGGCAATGGGGCTGTCACCATAGCCTGTAGGCTAGTCCCCCTACAGGACGCCCTCTCTAATCTCTTCCATGCCGCTCCCTCCTCCTCTCCCATCCACTTACTCACCATTGAAATATTAGCGGCCCAATAATACTCACTTAGGCTCGGTAGTGCCAGCCCCCCCCTATCCCTGCTACGCTGTAAGAATCCCTTCCTCACTCTCGGGGTCTTCCCGGCCCACACAAAACCCATGATGCTCTTTTCAATCCTTTTTAAAAAAGCCTTCGTAATCACCACCGGGAGGCACTGAAACACAAAGAGGAATCTCGGGAGGACCACCATCTTAACCGCCTGCACCCTCCCTGCCATTGACAGGGATACCATATCCCATCTCTTGAAATCCTCCTCCATCTGTTCCACCAACCGCGTTAAATTTAACCTATGCAATGTGCCCCAATTCTTAGCTATCTGGATCCCCAGGTAACGAAAGTCCCTTGTTACCTTCCTCAACGGTAGGTCCTCTATTTCTCTACTCTGCTCCCCTGGATGCACCACAAACAACTCACTTTTCCCCATGTTCAATTTATACCCTGAAAAATCCCCAAACTCCCCAAGTATCCGCATTATTTCTGGCATCCCCTCCGCCGGGTCCGCCACGTATAGTAGCAAATCGTCCGCATACAAAGATACCTGGTGCTCTTCTCCTCCCCTAAGTACTCCCCTCCACTTCTTGGAACCCCTCAACGCTATCGCCAGGGGCTCAATCGCCAGTGCAAACAATAATGGGGACAGAGGGCATCCCTGCCTTGTCCCTCTATGGAGCCGAAAATATGCAGATCCCCGTCCATTCGTGACCACGCTCGCCACTGGGGCCCTATACAACAGCTGCACCCATCTAACATACCCCTCTCCAACACCAAATCTCCTCAACACCTCCCACAAATAATCCCACTCCACTCTATCAAATGCTTTCTCGGCATCCATCGCCACTACTATCTCCGTTTCTCCCTCTGGTGGGGCCATCATCATTACCCCTAACAACCTCCGTATATTCGTGTTCAGCTGTCTCCCCTTCACAAACCCAGTTTGGTCCTCGTGGACCACCCCCGGGACACATTCCTCTATTCTCATTGCCATTACCTTGGCCAGGACCTTGGCATCTACATTTAGGAGGGAAATAGGTCTATAGGACCCGCATTGTAGCGGGTCCTTTTCCTTCTTTAAGAGAAGCGATATTGTTGCTTCAGACATAGCCGGGGGCAGTTGTCCCCTTTCCTTTGCCTCATTAAAGGTCCTCGTCAGTACCGGGGTGAGCAAGTCCACATATTTTCTATAGAATTCGACTGGGAATCCATCCGGTCCCGGGGCCTTTCCCGCCTGCATGCTCCTAATTCCTTTCACCACTTCTTCTACCTCGCTCTGTGCTCCCAGTCCCACCCTTTCCTGCTCTTCCACCTTGGGAAATTCCAGCCGATCCAAGAAGCCCATCATTCTCTCCCTCCCATCCGGGGGTTGAGCTTCATATAATTTTTTATAAAATGTCTTGAACACTCCATTCACTCTCTCCGCTCCCTGCTCCATCTCTCCTTCCTCATCCCTCACTCCCCCTATTTCCCTCGCTGCTCCCCTTTTCCTCAACTGGTGTGCCAGCAACCTGCTCGCCTTCTCCCCATATTCGTACTGTACACCCTGTGCCTTCCTCCATTGTGCCTCTGCAGTGCCTGTAGTCAGCAAGTCAAATTCTACATGTAGCCTTTGCCTTTCCCTGTACAGTCCCTCCTCCGGTGCTTCCGCATATTGTCTGTCCACCCTCAAAAGTTCTTGCAGCAACCGCTCCCGTTCCTTACTCTCCTGCTTCCCTTTATGTGCCCTTATTGATATCAGCTCCCCTCTAACCACCGCCTTCAACGTCTCCCAGACCACTCCCACCTGGACCTCCCCATTATCATTGAGTTCCAAGTACTTTTCAATGCACCCCCTCACCCTTAGACACACCCCCTCATCTGCCATTAGTCCCATGTCCATTCTCCAGGGTGGGCGCCCTCCTGTTTCCTCCCCTATCTCCAAGTCCACCCAGTGTGGAGCGTGATCCGAAATGGCTATAGCCGTATACTCCGTTCCCCTCACCTTCGGGATCAATGCCCTACCCAGCACAAAAAAGTCTATTCGCGAGTAGACTTTATGGACATAGGAGAAAAACGAGAACTCCTTACTCCTAGGTCTGCTAAATCTCCACGGGTCTACACCTCCCATCTGCTCCATAAAATCTTTAAGTACCTTGGCTGCTGCCGGCCTCCTTCCAGTCCTGGACTTCGACCGATCCAGCCCTGGTTCCAACACCGTATTAAAATCTCCCCCCATTATCAGCTTTCCCATCTCTAGGTCCGGAATGCGTCCTAGCATCCGCCTCATAAAATTGGCATCATCCCAGTTCGGGGCATATACGTTTACCAAAACCACCGTCTCCCCCTGTAGTTTGCCACTCACCATCACGTATCTGCCCCCGTTATCCGCCACTATAGTCTTTGCCTCGAACATTACCCGCTTCCCCACTAATATAGCCACCCCCCTGTTTTTCGCATCTAGCCCCGAATGGAACACCTGCCCCACCCATCCTTTGCGTAGCCTAACCTGGTCTATCAGTTTCAGGTGCTTTTCCTGTAACATAACCACATCTGCCTTAAGTTTCTTAAGGTGTGCGAGTACCCGTGCCCTCTTTATCGGCCCGTTCAGCCCTCTCACGTTCCACGTGATCAGCCGAGTTGGGGGGCTTCCTACCCCCCCCCCCTTGTCGATTAGCCATCACCTTTTTCCAGCTCCTCACCCGGTTCCCACGCAGCTGTATCTCCCCCAGGCGGTGCCCCCCCGCCCATCCTCTCCCATACCAGCTCCCCCCTCTCCCCAGCAGCAGCAACCCAGTAATTCCCCCCTCCCACCCCCCCCGCTAGATCCCCCGCTAGCGTAATTACTCCCCCCATGTTGCTCCCAGAAGTCAGCAAACTCTGGCTGACCTCGGCTTCCCCCCGTGACCTCGGCTCGCACCGTGCGACGCCCCCTCCTTCCTGCTTCTCTATTCCCGCCATGATTATCATAGCGCGGGAACCAAGCCCGCGCTTCTCCCTTGGCCCCGCCCCAATGGCCAACGCCCCATCTCCTCCACCTCCCCTCCTCCCCCCATCACCACCTGTGGGAGAGAGAAAAGTTACCGCATCGCAGGATTAGTACATAAAACCCCTCTTTGCCCCCCACATTCGCCCCACCACTTTGTTCGAACGTTCTTTTTAATAACCCGCTCATTCCAGTTTTTCTTCCACAATAAAAGTCCACGCTTCATCCGCCGTCTCAAAGTAGTGGTGCCTCTCTCGATATGTGACCCACAGTCTTGCCGGTTGCAGCATTCCAAATTTTATCTTCTCTTTATGAAGCACCGCCTTGGCCCGATTAAAGCTCGCCCTCCTTCTCGCCACCTCCGCACTCCAGTCTTGATAAACGCGGATCACCGCGTTCTCCCATTTACTACTCCGAGTTTTCTTCGCCCATCTAAGGACCATTTCTCTATCCTTAAAACGGAGGAATCTCACCACTATGGCTCTGGGAATTTCTCCTGCTCTCGGTCCTCGCGCCATCACTCGGTATGCTCCCTCCACCTCCAACGGACCTGCCGGGGCCTCCGCTCCCATTAACGAGTGCAGCATCGTGCTCACATATGCCCCGACGTCCGCTCCCTCCACACCTTCAGGAAGACCAAGAATCCTCAGGTTGTTCCTCCTTGCGTTGTTTTCCAGTGCCTCCAACCTTTCCACACATCGTTTCTGATGTGCCTCCTGCGTCTCCGTCTTCACCACCAGGCCCTGTATATCGTCCTCATTCTCGGCTGCCTTTGCCTTCACGACCCGAAGCTCCCGCTCCTGGGTCTTTTGTTCCTCCTTTAGCCCTTCGATCGCCTGTAGTATCGGGGCCAACAGCTCTTTCTTCATTTCCTTTTTGATCTCTTCCACACAGCATTTCAAGAACTCTTGTTGTTCAGGGCCCCATGTTAAACTGCCACCTTCCGACGCCATCTTGGTTTTTGCTTGCCTTCCTTGCCGCTGTTCTAAAGGATCCACTGCAATCTGGCCACTTCCCTCTCCTTTTTCCATCCGTATCCAGGGGGGATTCCCTTCTGGTTTACTGCACAGTGTTTTTAGCCGTCAAAATTGCCGTTGGGGCTCCTATCAAGAGCCCAAAAGTCCGTTTCACAGGGAGCTGCCGAAATGTGCGACTCAGCTGGTCATCGCCGCACCCGGAAGTCCAAGATTTACTTTCTAATCATTAATCTTAAAATCTGTGTGCAATTCTTAAACTAAGGGGGAGTAAAGGAATATTGTATAATAATCCCATTTTTCCATCCTTAATATATGATTTTTCTTGTTGTTGAAAATAATTAGCGGTCCTGTGACTCTGTTCCTCCATGTTTTATAAGAAAATAATAAAAGTTATGGGGCTGTATTCTCTGTCTGTGTGATCCTCCGTTTCGCCGGCACCGCACTCATGTCCGCGGATTTCCCAACGGTGTGGTGGTGCCCACAATGGGAAACCCCATTGGTTAGCTGGCGGGGCAGAGGATCCTGCTGCCGGCGGGGGCACGTTGCACCAGAAAATGGGTGCGGCAGGATGGAGAACCCGCCCACGGTCTTTTGAGCTAAGGTTGCATTCTGTGATATTCCCGTTGTGATGAATGTAGGAATTTCTGATATTTTGTATGATATGTCTTTGGTACAGTAAGGGTTAAAAGCCTGGGTTAGTGTGTGTATGACTGCTGCAGTGATGTTTTTACAAATCCTGGTTAGCAAGACAGCTAGGCTTTTTGAGAGCCAGAGGTGTAACTAAAGCATCATAAAAGATTTGGGTTAATAGATTTTTGTTTATATTAAGACACTTAATTAAGTCGCAAAAAGTCGGTTTACAGGTGCAACAGGTGATTAAGAAGGCGAATGGAATTTTGTCCTTCATTGCTAGAGGGATGGAGTTTCAGACTAGGGAGGTTATGCTGCAATTGTATAAGGTGTTAGTGAGGCCACACCTGGAGTATTGTGGTCAGTTTTGGTCTCCTTACTTGAGAAAGGACGTACTGGCACTGGAGGGAGTGCAGAGGAGATTCTCTAGGTTAATCCCAGAGCTGAAGAGGTTGGATTACGAGGAGAGGTTGAGTAGACTGGGACTGTACTCGTTGGAATTTAGAAGGATGAGGGGGGATCTTATAGAACCATATAAAATTATGAAGGGAATAGATAGGATAAATGCGGGCAGGTTGTTTCCACTGGCGGGTGAAAGCAGGACTAGGGGGCATAGCCTCAAAATAAGGGGAAGCAGATATAGGACTGAGTTTAGGAGGAACTTCTTCACCCAAAGGGTTGTGAATCTATGGAATTCCTTGCCCAGTGAAGCAGTAGAGGCTCCTTCATTAAATGTTTTTAAGATAAAGATAGATAGTTTTTTGAAGAATAAAGGGATTAAGGGTTATGGTGTTCGGGCCGGAAAGTGGAGCTGTGTCCACAAACGATCAGCCATGATCGCATTGAATGGCGGAGCAGGCTCGAGGGGCCAGATGGCCTACTCCTGCTCCTAGTTCTTATGTTCTTATACTTCCCTGCAGTGTAGTTAATTAGAGATACTGGGCTGAATTCTCCATCGGCAGGATCCTCCATTTCGCTTCAGTTTTATGTTTTGTGGCTGGAAGGCAAGCTGAGACATTACTGAAGAAAAACAGCCAGAGATTCTGCATTGTTCTGACAGGGTTCAAGGTCTATCTTTTCCAACAGTCTCAAAAGACATCTCTTTATAGCAAGTATTCCTGAGTGCTAACTGTATTTAAAAGTGGATTAGGATCTGAGATGGTTTTGTTGTTTGAATGAAAGTAAAGATAGCAGTTAAGGGTTATGGTGTCACTGTATTAATTAGCATTATTTAAGGGGTAATTGTAAGCTACGTTCTTGTGTGATGCTGAATATTTGAATACCGCATTAGTAATAAAGTGTGTTTTAATATACCATATCCCTACTTTTTTGTGTAATTACTCCTGGAGCGAAGTATCCTTTCCTCACAGTCTTACTAAATTAAAATAAAATATTGGGGTTTCTGTCCAGTATCCTAGCCACATTGGAGTCTGGTCTGGGATCATAATACCGTCCAGTTATAACATCAACTGGGAGCACAACACAACTGCCATCGTTTTGAAATGCTGGTGTACGGAGATTTTAACCATTGTTCTCGAAGCCAATCTAAAGCCACAGGAAGCCATCCATACCTGCAGCCCACACCCCTGGAATGAATTTAAAAAACAAGTGGTAAGCAAGCAGCAAGTGTAGGTCCTGGCAGAGGGGAGGGGAGGAAAGTTCAACAGGGATGGTCTATGATGGGGTTGAAGGTAGGAGTGATTTAAACAACTAAAAGACAAAGTTACAAGGCAAAAGCTGTGGTAATAGGTAAGCAAGGAAACAATAGATGGGCCTGGAAAAGCTGTGAATGGCATCAACAGAATCATCACCAGCTATCCAAAAAGTGGGAGCAATGGTTGTGATCCAAAAGAGTTAAATTCTGTATTGAGTCCATGTTATGCTTTAAGGGGGTTTCGCTTTTACTCACAGTAGAGACAAAGGATAATCATATTGTCACACTGTAGGTTACTTAACCAGTTGTCAGACTTTGTTTACAGAGGTGATGCCTGCTCACAGTCGAAGATGAAAGTTGGGAAAATCTCCCAAGTGCCTCTGATGTCACAACTTAATCATGTGACACACTACACAGACAGCGTTGCTTACAATACATAACAGCACCCCACCCCCCTTTACTCCTGCAGTGTGACAACAAATATTAACTTACATTTTTACTCATGGTGAAGAGTGAATGGTAAACCAGGCGGCACAGTAACACAGTGGTTAGCACTGTTGTTTCACAGTACCAGGATCCCAGGTTCGATTCCCGGCTTGGGTCACTGTCTGTGCGGAGTTTGCAAGTTCTCCCTGTGTCTGTGTGGGTTTCTTCCGGGTGCTCTGGTTCCCTCCCACAAGTCCCGAAAGACGTGCTGTTAGGTAATTTGGACATTCTGAATTCTCCCTCTGTGTACCCGAACCGGCACCGGAATGTGGCGACTAGGGGCTTTTCACAGTAACTTTATTACAGTGCTAATGTAAGTCTACTTGTGACAATAAAAGATTATTATTATTTAACCAGGTATTATTAATATACAATTTTTTATATGTACATATAAACACGTTGGTATAAGAGTATTCTAGGTGGACACTGGCTTCACTTAGGCACAATCCATCATTCAGGAGTCTTTGTTTTCACACTCTCAATCATCTGTTCCACACTTGGCTCAAGCACATCAACTATTAAATTTGAAACAAGAGAGAAAATGCTGTAAAATCTCAGCAAGTCTGGCAGCATCTGTAGGGAGAGAAAAGAGCTAAAGTTTTGAGTCCGATGACTCTTTGTCAAAGCTAACAGACAGAGAGAGTGGGAAATATTTATACTGTGGAGTGAGAATGAAAGATGAGTCATAGCCACAGAAACCCAGAGAAACCGGGTGCTAATGGCCACAGAAACCAAGGGGAAAGAGTGCTAGTGGCAGTCCCTAGAGAGGACAAAAGGTGTGAAAGGTCAAACAGCAGAGAAACTAACATCAGAGGGTGAACTGTAGATGTGGGGGAGGGGAAGGGGAGCACAGAGGAGAAAGGTGGATAAGATTGCGAGGGGGGGGGGGAATTTAAACGTATATTAAGAAAGAAAGAAATGGTAAAAGACAGTTAAAATGAAATAAAAACAAATGGGTCGGGATGGGGTAGAGCTGATCATCTGAAGTTGTTGAATTCGATGTTGAGACCGGAAGGCTGTAGTGTGCCTAACCGGAAGATGAGATGTTGTTCCTCCAGTTTGCATGGCGCTTCACTGGAACACTGCAGCAGGCCAAATAAATTTGGTTCTTCTTCAGCTTCTACAGGTGCTGTTGATTCGCTGTTGTAGAAGCTGAATTCAATTCAGTCATGATCATAGGTCCAGATATTTCACAACCTTCAGTGTCCCATGTTGGCCTTTCAGATACCAAGTCTACAAATTCTCTTTTCGAAACGAGGGTTTGATCTGTGTGACTCCTCCAAATTCGGTTTGCACTGTGTGAAAACTAGGCTCTGTCTTTGTGAGTATTGTGCCAGATACCCATTTCTCACTTGAAGAGTAGTTTCTTGTTAAAGCTCTTTCTCCTTCCTTGGGGTGGCAGGTTGGCATAGTAGTTAGCACTGTGCCATGGACCCAGGTTCAATTCCAGCCTTGGGTCACTGTCTGTGTGGAGTTTTTATATGTTGGATGCCATTGTTTCGAAGGTAGCCCACAAATCCCTTTGAAGTGAACTGAGTCCCGTCATCGCTAGCTGATTGTTCCTGCTTGCAAACCATGCAAATAGTTCATCCAGATGTTCGATTGTCTTTTCAGTAGTCATCAAATTCATTATTTTGGTTCTTTATTTTGGCCCATTAAGAATATGCATCCACTAAGACAAAAAACTATATCCTTCAATTAGTCATGTGAAATCAATATGTACTCTTTGTCAAGGTTGCTTTGGCCAATCCCAAGGGTGAAGTGGTTCAAGAGGTGGAGTATTTTGTATCCGAACACAAAATTGATACTGACCTACTTTATCTTCCAACTGTGAGTCTCGTCCCAGCCACCAGATAAAACTCCTTGCAAATTCTTTCATATGTACAACTCGTGGATGTCCTTCGTGGAGTTATTCCAGTATACCACTACACAAGCCTGGAGGAATGAATACTCAGATTCCCCATATAAGTATTCCGTTCTGTACCATTAATTCAAGTTCTCTTTTTGGATATGGCTTGAATTCCAGATTCCTTCTCTATTCATCTAACGATATACCTTTTAATATGATGTTCACGGCGTTTCCTATCACCAGGTCTGACCTCATGTGTCTTTGTACTTGGGATGTAGTAATATCCACCTGGGAAAAGCGCACATAGTTTACATAGTTTTCTTGTGATTAGCTTCGACCCACATTGGTAAACATTAGCATTCGCATGTTGCTCCAATCTTCTGTATTTAATCTCATAATTATGCACTGTTAAGATGAGGGACTCGCAGGTAGAGATGGTATTCCTCTGTATGGACCAAAAGTCGATGTCAAAGACTGTTAATGAGGTAAAATACAAGTAGTGGTGAAATCATCTGACTCCAAATATCATACTCAAGGCTTCCGTTTTCAATTGAGCATAATTCTGTTCAGCGCTTGCCAACGTTCTCAAAGTGAAAGCTATTGGTCTTCCATCTCCATTTAGCATTATATGAGTGGCAACAGCACCTATCCCATAAGCCGATGCATCACATGCAAATTGTAAATTTAACTTAGGGTTGAAATGAACTAGGGTGTGGCCGTGAGTGTGGCACTACCAGACTGGCAGGGGCACTGCCAGGGTGCCAAGCTGGTAGTGTGAATGTTCCCAGGTGCCCAGGTGCCAGATAGGCACTGCCAGAGGTCGGTCCTGGGGGATCTTCATCTCGAGGTCCAGGACTGAGTTGTTTTCTTCTGACTGTTTTACTGGAAAAACACCTTCCTTGCCAACTGATAAGTTTTCAAGGGTTTTGTTTTTATTCAAAATAGAGACCAAGGATTACTAGGTTGCCACACCATGGGCTGGATTCTCTGTTCCTGAGGCTAAGTGCTGATGCTACTGGAGGATCTGTGGGATTGCATAATGGGAAAATCGGTGCAAAATCCTCACCGATTCCGCTACCAGTGAGGGGCTAGCCCGGCGCCGCGTGAAACATCCGCGGAACACATGGAAAACGGTTGGAGAATCGCCGGGTCCCATGCTGCACAGGTGCAGGGCTGACAAGCTGCAGCCACGCATACGCCTACACCCCCTACAGACGCGCCGGAAAATATGGCGTCGGCCGTGCTGCACTGCGTACCTGCGCACCCCGACCTCACAGCCCACCTCCCGTCCATCCCCCACTATTCCCCCCCCCCTTCCCGCCCCTGGCAGAAGCACCCCGGCCAGCGGCACAGATCTCGGCTGAGTGTGGCAGCGCTGGACACTGTCTGCACGCCCCCCTTCTCTCTCCACAGCCGGCACGCCAGGCTACTGACCGCTGGGACCACACGTGGCCCGCGACATCAGGAACCCGGCCCATTGGAGGCGGAGCATCACGGGTGGCCGGTTAATGACATACCAACAGGGTTGCAACTTGCATGCGTCCCGATGATGCCAGTTTGGAGGGGGCGGAGCATCGTGACCTGACACCAAATCAGCGCCTGCCCGATTCCGCCGTCGGGCAACGGAGAATCCTGCCCCATAGGTTATTTACTCAGTTGTCGGTCATTATTTGCAGAGGTGCTACTTGCCCACAGTGTAAGGTGGAAGAGGGGAAAAATCTCCCAAGTGCCTCTGATGATGCCGTCACATAATCATGTGACAACTAGCCAAGCGGAATTGGGACAATACTGTAATAATCCACAGGAGGCAGGGGTACCGTCACTACACCAGTATTTATTTGCAATGACTATATCCAAGGGCAGCTCCAAACAGTGCTGCTAGCATTCCAGTCAAAAGACTGGTTCACAAAGCCTACACAGGTGCTTATATGGGCCCCCTCAATGAGCTATCATTGAGGGAGCTCATACTCCAATTGGCCAAGCAATAATGCCAATTGGAGGTCATTACAAATACATAACAGTCCAGAAGATTGTAAAGGACATAATGGAAAGATGTGTTACTATTCTATTGAGCTTCATTAGAACTGTGTAGTTGGCTGAGGACAGGTCGGTTGGAGTGGGAGCTGGGCAGAGAATTGCAATGACAAGGAACTGGAAGCTCAGTGTTTCACTTGCAGGCTCGATGGGCAGGATGCGCCGGCCTCCCAGCAGCATGTTTCTCGATGGCAGGAGGACACGTGCCATTGGCCGGCGGCAGGATTCTCTGTTCCCATTGCCAGCAATGGAATTTCCCATTGAAGCCACCCCACCCGCGGGCGGAGGTGTCCTGCCGACAAGAGGAATGCAAATGTTTGAGGCTTGTCAACTTCTCTCCTTCATGAAAACCAGAACTTCCATCTGGGCTTCAGTCAAGATTTCAAAAATAAAAGCCTGTTCCCTCGTAGACAGAAAGCTTCAGATGAGCACACATTCTCTATTGGTTTACGCTGGCGTGAGGAGCGACGCCCAGGTGCGAGTTCCTCTCCTTTACCATGCTAATTTATGCATTGGAGAGAACTCGCAGAATTCCGTCAGAAACTGCCCGCTCAAAAGGTGCTTTCATAGAATCTCTACAGTGCAGAAGGGGACCATGTGGTCCATCAAGTCTGCAGGAACACTCTCACAGAGCACCCTATCTAGGCCCATCCCCCCACCCCATCCCCATACCTCAGTAACACCACCTAACATTTTTGGCACCAAGGGACTATTTTGCATGGCCAATCCACCTAACCTGCACATCTTTGGACTGTGGGAGGAAACCGGAGCACTCGGCGGAAACCCACGTAGGCACGGGGACAGTGTGCAAACTCCACACAGACAGTCATCTGAGGCCGGAATTGAACCCGGGTCCCTGGTGCTGTGAGGCAGCAGTGCTAACCACGGAGCCACCATGCTGCCCGCTTTCTGCCGTACAAAAGAGGAAGTGAAAGCACTTAATTGCTTTTGATGTGGTGAGGAACTGGCAATCATAGCAAGAGTGTTTATAAACATTGTGGTTAGCATCAGAGCAGGGTATTTGAGATGCATTCAAGAATGAAGGGAAGGATAGGTCAACAACCGACCAAGCACCTGCCTCTGGTGTAATAAAATTGTCAATCACTGGCTAATGTAATGTATTTCTGTGTGAAATTGAATGGAAGATTTGCATTTGAACAGGTGTCAAGGGTTTTGAAGCCCTTTAGAGCATACTTGGCTTTCGAGGAAGCCTCTGGCACTTGTAACAGCTGCTGATTTAAACACTTTTGTCTGAGGCACCATATGTTAGGGAAGGGGAAATGAAAATGCAGTTACTTTTCACCCTATTGCCTGGACTGTTCTTCAGCTTTCAGGCAGGGGTAACTGATAGAGGTCTCGGGAGGGGTTTCTGATGGGGATCTGATGGGAAGTCTCTGTTGGGAGTCTCTGATGCGGTCTTTTTTGGGGTCTCTGTTGGGGTTCTCTGTTGGGAGTCTCTGATGGGCATCTCTGTTGGGGGTCTCTGATGGGGGGTTCTGATGGGGTCTCTGTTGAGGGTCCCTGTTGGCAGCTCTGATGGGGGTGTGATGGGAAGGTCATGCATGCATGCTGTGGGGGAATGGGGGGTTGACCCGCTATCCGTGTGGCATGTGGGACGATTCCCCCAGTTGTCAATGGTTGGTGATGGCAAGATTTTCATTGTAGAGGTGAGGGGGGGCATACCAATGGACTTTGTGGGGGGGCACCTCGGTTATACACTGAACCCCTTGACACATTGCGGGGTCTGCCATATCAGGGTCACGATTGGGCAAACTTGCACCAAATCCTGCCTGGAGGATTTCCCGCTGTGGGGGTCAGTGCATAATGGGGGTGGTGGGGGTGGCAGGGGGGGGGGGGGGTGTTGGAGACACAAGCTTCAAGCCTGTTAATCAAATCAAAATGGAAGCAAATCACCAATTTGCATCCTCCTGCTGGTGCGGGGTGGGTAGCGCGCTGAGGCCGTTGGTGGGGGAACGGAGAATTGCAACGGGTTTGGTATCGGGGACCAAATCCGTTTTTCCCTCCATGCCCTATTCTCCACCTGATCGAGAAAGCTGATACCAGTGTTGGGCAATGGAGAATCCCACTGCTATTGGCACATGAGGCAAACAACACATGTGCTTATGTCTTTGTGTAGCTGGCTTTTCATGGAACCTCTCCCCAGCCTGTTGCCAGAGGCTATAGCTTGTGGGGAGCCACTCCACATCAAGCATGGCTGACCAGGAGCTTCACTTCCACTCTGGCCACCTGCCACAGGTGGCAGATTGATAGTAAACTGGCTTCGCCACATTATGGACCAACCTTCCATGGCCAATAAGGAGTGGGACTGAGGGACAGGGACGCTATCCACAGCACTACAGGACCTCCCCCTTAAGAAGTAAGGATTAAGTAAAATACAATTCTTTGGTGACAAATTCTGCATACAAGTGATAGTCACCATCTTGTACCTGTTAGTGTATCAAATAATTACGCTGGATTGTCTACGTCATATGCCTTGCAATTGTCTCGGGGATAATATACATCGATTGCAAAGTTGGAATCTTTGAGATATACATCCTGAAAACATAAGTTTGGAAGAGCACCCTCTGCTGTATCAGACATATGTTAAACAAAAGCAAAAAGACATTTCTGTACCTGATAGAAGTATAACAAAGTTAATATGGGGGAATTTAACTTTAATCTAAATAATTAGACCAAGGAGATTATATATAATTTCAAACAATTTAGTAATATTTTTCCACCTAATGTTTATCAAGATTAAAGTTTTTTTTAAAAAGTAAATTGTTTACAGCAAATGAATATATGCCCTATAATCCTGTATAATGTTTTCATTCAGTTGTACAATAGAAAATTCATTTGAACCATACTTTAAAAGAGTGTACATTGAGCATGGCACAGAATGATCAGTAATGATTAGGTTAAGTTGAAAAGTTTAATGACAATGAAAAGAAAAAAGAAAATTTCCAGAGACCAAACAAAAATAATACATGAAAGCTCACCTTCTGTAAATTGTAATGGATTTTGAAAATGTAAAAGTGAAGTATGTAATATAACCGATAGTTTTATCCTTACATTCCACTCCCATAGTATAGTCTCGACTTCTAGCGACACCTCTTGCCATTCAGCCCCACTGGTCTATATTGGTATTTCTGTTCCACATGAGACTCCTCCCACCCTCTTTTATCTGATCCCATCAGCATATTTGTCTGCCCCGTTCTCCCTCACATATTTATCTGGTTTCCCTTTAAGTGCATCAAAACTATTCACCCCAAATCCTCTCTGTGGCGGTGAGTTCCACATTCTAACCACACTGCTCAAGAGGTTTCTCCTGAAGTCCTGGTTGGATTTATTAGTGAGTAACATCTAATAATGACTGCTGGCTTTGGATTTTCCAACAAGAAAAAACATTCTCTCTGGGCCTCAGCATCCTCAGAGTGACAATCAGTGTTGGATTGCCACTCCGCTTCCAGGTTGTTTTTAAATTTTAGTGTACCCAATTCATTTTTTCCAATTAAGGGGCAGTTAAGCGTGGCCAATCCATCTACCCTACACGTCTTTTATTGGGTTGTGGGGGCGAAACCCAAACAAACACGGGGAGAATGTTCAAACTCGACACGGACAGTGACCCAGAGCCAGTATCGAACCTGGAACCTCTGCGCCATGAGGCAGCAGTGCTAACCACTGCAACACCGTGCTGTCCTTGCTTCCAGGTTTTTTGAATGAATTTTTTCCCAGCCTGTCTCGCCAAACGTTCCAACTTAGGCTGGGCGAGATCCAAGGAAGGCAACATGTCATCAGGGCCAGGCATTGAAGGCCAGCTCTGTCAAAGCGAAGGAAGCTGTGCCACCTTTCTATGGCATTAGATATTGTAAACCAGGAAAGTTAAAGGCCCATTGAAGTCTAAAGGTCCTTAGAAGGCCAGGGAGAAGGTAAGTGTATAAGGTATGAGGTAGAATTTAGGGGTGGGGTGGGAGGATGGGGCAGTGAGAAGGAGGATGTGGGGAAAAGGACAGTAGGAGGAGGTCGGGAGGTGCCAGACCTTGCAGGGGATGTATGGCCTTGGGTCAGATCAGTTTGGGCCTCGGGGTGGGGCGGGGGGTGGGGTGCTCAGTCGAGTCAGACAAGTCAAGCCTGGCAGGATTGGAGTTGGGGTGTTAGAAAGAGTCCCGAAAAGGTGAGGGAATCCAATTGAATGTGTATTTCCTGTTGAGGGGTGTCGTCCTTTGGGGGTGGGGGGAGTCCTGTGTTGGGGTTTATATTCTGGGGGATGGGGGTGGGGAGTTCTGTGGGTCTGTACAATAGTTATCCAGAAGTTAGAAGAGCTTTTACTTCTAACTTCTTCTGGGTAACTATTGACATAACCCAGTCAGAACCATGCAAAGTTTGCGATTGAAGTCGTACTTCCCGTTGGTTCCCTGTGCAGGGCAATTTCCATTTAAACCTTACCTGGAAATGTCCCAAAGGGGATTCCCAACTCATTTTTGAGATATCCCTGTCCCACAATACGACACCCTATTACCTTTCAGACTCTTTCATTCGTACATTATCATAGAATTTACAGTGCAGAAGGAGGCCATTCAGCCCATCGAGTCTGCACCGGCTCTTGGAAAGAGCACCCTACCCAAGGTCAACACCACCACCCCATCCCCACAACCCAATAACCCCACCCAACACTAAGGGCAATTTTGGACACTAAGGGCAATTTATCATGGCCAATCCACCTAACCCGCACGTCTTTGGACTGTGGGAGGAAACCGGAGCACCCGGAGGAAACCCACGCACACACGGGGAGGATGTGCAGACTCCGCACAGACAGTGACCCAAGCCAGAATCGAACCTGGGACCCTGGAGCTGTGAAGCAATTGTGCTATCCACAAGGATACCGTGCTGCCCAAGGCTACCGTGCTTCATTATTTTGAAGACAATTAGGTCATCCCTCATTCTTTCTATTTTTCTGGAAAAGAGTTCCAGCTTGTCCAGTCCTCCCCAAAAAAATACTGGTTGTAGACTTGCTTGGCTCCTCCACCATCATTGTAAGCGCATCAGCATATGACATCTGTATTCTGGCTACAGGAGCCTGGTTGGGATGAGAAACTCAGCACATCAAGAATCACTGATGTTAGCTCATCATAAGTGCTATGCAAGAGGGATTATTGGCCACAAAATTCCCTCGCGCCTGTAGTATTGGCACTACCAACCTTCGGCTTGCAGTTGTCCCACACACTGTTTTGATGTGGATGTTAAAATGGTGCGGCAAAGGTATGAAAATTAGGCAGACTATGAATCCAGTCAGCAAGCAACACTGATTTGATGCCGGGGCTTTCACCTTCGATCTCGCCGCTGATGTCCACTCTTAAACATGTGCAGCTGAACAATCGATCAACTGCAGGAAGGATCCCCACCAAAGCTACTTCGAGGCATTGGCAGCTACTTCCAAGTTAATTGAAAATTGATTTATACTGGCTCTGTCTGACTTGGTTGAAGGACTATTGCGCGGGACTCTCTGGCCTCCCAACCATCTGTTTCGCGGCAGCGTGAGGCAGCACACCATTCGCTGGCAGTGGGATACTCTGTCCCGCCGCTGTCAATGAGAATACCAGGCCTCTGCGAAACTCGTGGGTGCGGATACGCTACCGGCGGCACCAGATAATCCCTCCTACAGCAAACGGCCGGAGAAATCTAGCCATTGTGTTTATTAAAGCTGATTAAAGTTGGTGAAGTAAATGGGGCTACACATGATGAAGACTGCTGATTCTTATTTCAAGAGTCCTGGTCAAACCACTTGCTCCCAGTCATGGTGCTGTCCTAACCATCCACCTTGGCATGCAGCATGAAAGAGAGATGCCAGTTTCTAGTTCCAATAGCAACTGCACTCTTGTTGAAGACGGAAAGTATCAAAGAATCACAGAACTGTTACAGCACTGAAGGACGTCATTCAGCCAACTGTGTCTATACGGATCTCTGAATGAGCAATTTACCTACTGCCATTCTCCCACCTTCTCCCTGTAACTCTGACATTCTTCCTTTTCAGAAAACAATCAAATTCCATTTTGAATGCTTTGATTGAACCAGCCTCCACCACACTGTCAGACAGTGAATTCCAGAACTTAACCACTAAAGGTTAAAAGATTTTCCCTCATGTTGCTTTTGCTTCTTTTGCCAATTAGCTTAAATCTGTGCCCTCTCGTTTTCGATCCTTTCATGAATGCAAACAGTTTCCCCCTATCTACTCTATCCAGATCCCTCAAGATTTTGAAAACTTCCATCAAATCCCCTCTCAATCTTCTCCTTGGAAAACAGTCCCAGCTTCTCCAATCCATCTTCATAACTGAAGCTCCTCGGCCGGGATTCTCCGAGCCTGTGCCGGGTCGGAGAATCGCCAGGGGGGTGCGAAAATCCCGCCACGCCGCTCTGCTGCCGGGCCGCCGGTTCAACGGCCCTCACAGCAATCCACGCTCTCAAAGGGCCGAATTCCGCCAAGTCCCGTCGGCGTTGTTTACATATGGTCCTACCCAGCGGGACCTCGATGTTCTGGCTGTGGGGGCCGTCCTGGTGGGGGGTGGGAGGAGCCGACTCCGGGGGGGGGCCTCCACGGTGGCCAGGCCCGCGATCGGGGGCAACCGATCGGCGGGCGCACTAATTCCAGGGGGGGCCTATCTTCCTCCGCGGCGAGCCCCTGTAGGGCTCCGCCATATTTCCCGGGGGCCGGCGCGGAGACGGCCATGGCACGCATGCGCGGACCCCCGCCAGCCGTGTAGGACCTGCGTTCGGTGCCGGAGCAGCACACAGCACACGGGCGCCGTTCTAGCCCCTGAGGAAGGGGTGACTGCTTGGGCCTGGAGGCCCGTTGACACCGGCATCGCCCGCGCCGCTTTTGACTCCGGCATCATCCCGATTGCGGAGAATCCCGGTCCTCATCCTTGGAATCATGCTCCCTCATCTTTTCTGCACTCTATCCAAGACTTGAAATCTTTCCTAAAGTATGGCATCAATCCAGAACTGAACGTGATACTCCAGCTGAGACTGAACCAGTGCCTTACGGAAGTTGAATATAACTTCCTTGCTTTTGTACTTTCTTTCCATATTATTTAAACCCTACGATACTATATGCTTCATTAACCATACTCTCAACCTGTTCTGCCACTTTCAATGACTTATATACAGATACACCCTGGTCCCTCTGCACCTGCACTCCATTTAGATATGCACCCTTTATTTAATGCTGTCTCTCCATGTTCTTTCAACCAAAATTAATCACTCCACATGTCTCCACTACTAACCGTCCGCCAGCCCAATAAACATCCTTTAACCACTGCTGTCTCCTTCCTATCACTCAGCCAATTTTCCATCCATATTGCTACTTTTCTTCCATGAGCTATAACTTTCTCACAATTCTGTTATGTGGCACTGTATCAATTGCCTTTTGGAAATCCACATCAATTATTAATTCCCTGATCAACTCTGTTAACTCATCAAAAAAAAATCAAGCAGGGCGGCATGTGGCGCAATGGTTAGCACTGGGAATGCGGCACTGAGGACCCAGGTTCGAATCCCGGTCCTGGGTCACTGTCTGTGTGGAATTTGCACATTCTCCCCGTGTCTGTGTGAGTTTCACCCCCACGACCCAGAGATGTGCCGGTTAGGTGGATTGACCACGCTAAATTGCCCCCTAATTGGAAAAGAAAAATAATTGGCTACTCAAAATTTTTTTTTTTAAACTCAAGCAAATTATTTAAATTGATTTTTCCTAAAGAAACCTGTGCTGGCTATCCTTAATTAATCCGTATTTCAATATATGACTATTAATTTTGGCCAAAATTATTGGCTGCAATTCTCTAAGCAAAATTAAAGTATTGTCACCAGCGGGAAAATTGGTGCGTTTCCCGCTGGGCCTGGCAGTGCTAACGAGATGTTATTCAATGGCACCTGAAAGCTTTTTGGAGAGGGGCGGGTTTTGAATTGGCGTTGAGCGGGGCCTAAACGTGCTGACAGGTTCTGCTCCTCAGAGATCGGGGAGCCCTTTTTCAGAATAACACTGCAGTCCCTCAGTGTCACTTTCAGGCTTCCCCTTAGCAATGGCAACCTGAGACCATGGACTCCAAGGGGGGACAAGGGGGGGATACTCTCTCTACACTTACCTCCATAATGCAAAGGGGGGGTCCTTCAGGGGAGATGGGGGGGGGCTCAAGCTGAGCTGGAGGGACTCAGGTCGGGGGTCTTTCCCGGGATGAAGGTCTTGTGGCAGGTCTCCCTCTCTAGCTTTGAAAATCATTAAACTATCTTTCAGCATGTCAAATTATGGTTAAAAGTCTTCCCTCTCGATTGAGTTGGCAAAGAGACGAGCGGTGTTCGGGCGGGTGAAGGCGGCACTGTACAAAAAGGGGGTGCGATTTGGTATGGTGTACCCGGCGAAGCTGAGGGTAATGTATAACGCCAAAGACTTTTATTTTGAGACAGTGGAGGCGGCTGATTACCTCGTTCATATGGGGAGGGAAGGTGGCCAGAGTGAGAAAGGTGCTGCTAGAGAAGGGAAAGCAGGAAGGGGGTTTGGGTCTTCCGAACCTGATGTACTATTACTGGGCGGTGAATGTGCAGAAGGTGCGCAGCTGGGTCAGAGGGGTTGATTCCCGGTGGGTCAGAATGGAGGAGAGTTTGTGCAGGGGTCGGGATTGAAAGCACTAGCAACAGCGCCGCTCCCGATAGCTCCAGGGAAATACTCAGGGAGTCCGGTAATAATAACTTCATTGAGAATCTGGAAGCAGTTTCGCCAACTTCGGGTTGGGGGCAGGATCAAAGGAAATGCCGATTCGGGGGAACCACAGATTTGAGCCAGGGAGGTGGGATGGAAATGTTCGGAAATGGGTGGAGAAGGGGATTAAGGCGCTAAAAAACTTGTTTCTTAAGGGTCGGCTTGCAGGATTGAAGGAGCTGGAAGCGAAGTATGGACTGGAGCAGGGAGAAATGTTTAGATACATGCAGGTTCGAGATTTTGCCAGGAAGGAGATACAGAGCTTCCCGGAGGAGCCAGCCTCCACATTGCTGGAGGAGGTGTTGACGACAAGGGGACTGGAGAAGGGGGTAGTGTCAGTGGTGTACGGAGCTATTTTGGAAGAGGATAAGGCACCACTGGAAGGGATCAAAGTAAAATGGGAGGAAGAGTTGGGAGAGGTCACAGATGAGGGGGTCTGGTGTGAGGTGCTCCGGAGGGTAAATGCCTTCACCTCATGTGCGAGGTTGGGGCTGATACAGCTGAAGGTGGTATACACAGCACACCTCACGAGGGCGAGGATGAGCCGATTCTTTAAAGGAGTAGAAGATATCTGTGAGCGTTGCGGGGTGGGGGGGGGGGGGGGGGGGGGGGGCGCTAATCACGTTCATATGTTTTGCTCCTGTCCAAAGCTAGAGGATTACTGAAAGGAGGTTTTAAGGGTAATTTCCCAGGTGGTGCATGTGAAACTGGACCCCGGTCCCCAGGAGGCCATATTCGGGGTGTTGGACCAGCCAGGGTTGGAAACGGGTGCGGAGGCAGATATCGTAGCCTTCGCTTCATTGACCCCTCAGAAGGCGGATCCTGTTGGGATGGAGAGCAACCTCTCCACCCTGTGCCCTGGCGTGGCGGGGGGTCCTGTTGGAATTCTTGACTTTTGAGAAAGTTAAGTTTGAACTGAGGGGAAGGATGGAGGGGTTCCACAAGTCATGGGCATTATTCATTATGCACTTTCAAGAACTGGATAACATCGAACATTAGTTGGGGGGGATGGGTGGGAGGGTTGGGAGGAGGGGGGCTGCATGTATTAAGGGTGACTATGGGTAATCCCTGATTCCTTTCTGTCATTTGTTTATGTAAACATGCGGGCTAATGTTTAAGGGTTGGTGGGAGGATGGGATTGTTGTTATTGTGATGGGGATTGACATATTTGTTGCTGATTATTGTTTATTGTTGGTGGGTGAAAATTTGGGAGAAAATGTGAAAAAGGAGGAGAATAAAAATATTTTTTAAGAAAAAAGTCTTCCCTCTGTCTTCCCAAAGTTACATGTGGTCTTTCTAGGAAGCACGTCAGAACTAAGACACAACCCCTTTTAAAAATAACTGCAGTTAGAAATAACACCTACTCAAAAGGGGAAGCACTTCAGAGTTAATGGACAGTGAAGAGCTATAAAAACAAACAAAGCAAACCCACCTTTGAAATAACCTGGACCTATCAATCAAGTGGCCTGTAAAAGGTAATGGACCATTAACTTGAATGTAAACGATGCAGTTAAAGTTTTAAGGTTTCTCAGTATGTCCAGAGGTTCGAAAAAGTTAAAGGCGAATGAAGTTGACTGTGAAAAAAGCACTTCAAAGTTTTCCAATACCTCACAGGGAAGACTTTCACCTTCATTTGATAGATCTTTGAACTTTGGCATGCTCAGAGAAACATCAAGGGGTTCCAACACATCAGAGGGAGGATTTTTAATGACTACTCGACATGCTAAAAGAGAGTTTAATGATTTTCAAAGCTACAGAGGCAATAGCTGCCACACGGCCCCCATCTGGGAAAGACCTCTGACCTGGGTCCCTCCAGCCCAGCCCCCCAATCCTCAACTCCCCTGAAATACGCACCCCCCCCCCCCCCCGCCCCCCTCGCAGCTCGGTGAGTAAGTGTAGGGAGGATACACACCTCCTTTCCACCCCTCAGAGTCCAAAACACTGCTTGTCAGGATCAGGGGAAATTGACGCCCGCGGGACTTTCAGCTGGGGGGGGGGGGGAGTAACCGTAAGCTCGGAGCATCCGGCCTAGAACCCGGTTATTATATTTAAATGCATGTAGATGAGCTGTAACCAGCTCTCGCCCAATTCCACAGGCCATTGTGAATCCCGGCTGGGGCTAGCGTCCCTGGAGAATCGTCCTCATTGTTTCTAGATATTTTCCCCCACTGGGGGTAAACTGGCCTATAGTTACTGGCCATCTGTTTACACCCATGTTTGAACAACATTTGCAATTCTCCAGCCCTCTGACACTACCTCGAGTTTAAAAGTATGGCCAGTGCCTTCACAATGTTCACTCTCGCTTGCCTCCGTATCTTTGGATGAATGAGCATGAAGTGAATACTTTGTTGGCCTTGTCAAAGAGAATTAATTGGTACCAGGCAGGAACTTCCCTCTCCTTGACAGAGATGCTTGGTACATTTAATTTTAAACATTTCCTCGTTAACCAGACAATAAGAAGTTAGCACCTGGTTAGAAAAAACAATTAAGAAAAAATAATTTCTGTATCTAAGCAGCCATTTGTCTAGAACAGAAAAGGCATTAAACAAATATTTTCTACCTGTCTTCACCACAGAAGACACAAAAATCTCCCAGAAATCATGAGGTACAGCATCCAATGAGAATGAGGAACTTAAATAAATTAGTCTTAGTAAAGTAACAGCATTGAAGAAATTAAGGGAATGAAAAGTCACCAAATGTCCAGAACCTCTGATTCTTTATATTGTGTTATCAAAGAGATGGTGGTTTTGATCTCCCAAAATTCCATAAACTCGAGAATGGGCACCATGGATTGGAAGGTAGCAAAGAAAAATCTATTATTAGGGACAAGGTAACAGAGCACACAAAATGTGATTGGGAAGAGTCAACAAAGATTTATGAATGGGTTCTCATGTCGTATTTTGAGGTTGTAACCGGCAGAGTAAAAAAGCGAGTTCCAGTGGATGTAGTGTATTTGGATTTTCAAAAAGCATTTACAATCTGTATCAATGATTTAGATGAGGGGACTGAGCGCGATGTATCCATGATTTCTGATCACAAGATAGGAAAGTAAGCTGTGAGGAAGACGCAGAGATCTGCAAAAGGATTAAAGCAGCTTAAGTTAATGGGCAAGAACGTTGCATATGGAATATGAAGATTATCATAGAATTTACAGTGCAGAAGGAGGCCATTCGGCCCATCGAGTCTGCGCCGGCTCTTGGAAAGAGCACCCTACCCAAGGTCAACACCTCCACCCTATCCCCATAACCCAGTAACCCCACCCAGCACTAAGGGCAATTTTGGACACTAAGGGCAATTTATCATGGCCAATCCACCTAACCTGCACATCTTTGGACTGTGGGAGGAAACCGGAGCACCCGGAGGAAACCCACGCACACACGGGGAGAACGTGCAGACTCCGCACAGACAGTGAACCAAGCCGGAATCTAACCTGGGACCCTGGAGCTGTGAAGCAATTGTGCTATCCACAATGCTACCGTGCTGCCCTGCTGGAAATATGAAGCTATTCACTTGGATAGGAAAAATAGAAAAGCAGTTTTTTTTGAAGGGTGGGAGACCTGGGTGTCTTGAAGTAGAAAGTTATAATATGCAGGTACAGCAAGCAATTTTGAAGGCAAATAGTATGTAAATCTTTATTCCAAAGAGATTGGAGTATAAAAGTAAAGATGCCTTACTGAAACTGCATTGTGTATTGGTGAGATACAGTTTTAGCCTCCTTACCCAAGGAAGGGTATACTTACTGTAATAGTTCGCATGGGGCCTACGGGGTGGGAATGATGATCTTCTCCATGGTCCTTGCGGAGTACACCCCCACTAGGGGTGGGGAATCGTTATTAACCGCTGTATAAAACGTCGGCCAGTAAGGCACCAACCTGTGAGGAACCCGGTAGGGATCTACCGGGGGGCTGTATGAATCGTGTTGTGAATAAAACTTTATTTCTTTATTTTACATGGTGTGGACTCCCCGTGTCCTTATTAAACTTACCTTAGAGGAAGTGCAACAAGGATTAATTAGGCTAAGAACTGGGATAAGTGGGGTTGTACAATGTGAAGACACTGAATACTTTAGGATTATACACCCTGGAATCAAAAATAAGAAGAAGTGATCCAATTGAGATTCTCATGGGGTTTGAGAGGGGAGATGCTAAAATGGTGGATAGAATCTATTGCTCTTGCTGGTGGTGAGCTTGCAGGTGGGGAGAGCGTGTAATTAGACAGGATGGCGTTGTACCGGAACACTACTGCCTTCCCGCCTCTGCCAGAATTATGTCTTGGGTGAGAAACCCAATGGTTGACCTTCGCCCCTGACACACCCCCTCCCCTCCCCACCACAACTGCAAATTAATGACCAGTTAAAGGTCTCATCCTGCTGGTATTTATCCAGCTACAGGTGAGCTTGTCGCAATACAGCATGCAAGGCAGCTGAAACTGTGCAGTGAGCTCGTCATCTCATTGGGAGGGGTGGGTTGCCCCTCAGTGTGATGATATGTGAACTATCATCTGTGTATATAATGTAATAACCAAACTGTAGATAAACATTAGTGCCTGTATGTATAAATTACAATTCTAGCATCCGACCACAGATGGCGTGGGGACAGGAGAATGTTACTGGAACACAGGCACATGTGCAGCAGAACATGGATAGTAGGATAGAGTCCAGTCAAAAATCGAGTAGCTCCTTAGTCATTAGTAATTAATACTAGTTTATAATAATTATTTGTATTTAGCCGTAGTATCCAACTGTACTTATCGTTCACATCATAGAAACCTTTCTAGTGTTTAGTTAGTTGATAAATAGTTTTGTTCTTTAACAAAGCCATATGTTCTCTAATTGATTTAACCATAAAGACATCGCTATCCGTGAACATAGAGAACATTGCACTCAGTTAAAGACATATAAATTCTTACCAAAATCAGGGAGGGGGGTTCACTGAGAGCCACCCAGATGCCCTTGCTGCAACCCCCTTGCACCCCTGTCACTGTAACCTCTACCACCACGAATGCCTGCCTTCACATTATTTACCTGTGGCCTGGGTCGCTCAGTGTTCCGGGAACTCTGGTGCCTGTCCTTTCAGCAGCAGCAATGTCCTCCACAATGGTGTTGTTGAGCGCAAGAGCTGTTGGCCTCTGTTTGGCTTGCAGGCCTTGCTAGGCGGGATTTCCAACCCTGGAATTTTGGATCAAGGGAAGGCCGGCTGCTGGCCTCCCAACTGGCTGATTGGCTGGTGGCTTGGTGAGTCTTCCCCATGAAAGGCCAATCAGTGGGCAGGCAGATCTTCAGTCCCAGCAGTTGCACTGGGAGTTGTCACCATTGAGGAAACTCAAAGTGGGGTCATGGATAATCGGGGCCAATCAGGCAGGCCCTGTTAGGGCTGATTTCAAGACCAGGGGAGGTTCTTCAGTTTCAGGGATGGGGGGCTGGTGGGCGCTTATGCTTAAGGAGCCCTCTGCAAGCACAGGATGCACAAATAGAAGGGGCAAACCCACTCTGAGAGAGCAGGGAGTTACTGATCAACGTCCCCAGGTGGTGACGTGCCTATGCTCCTCTGGCAAAATGATCAGAAAAATACCAGATGGGAAGAGTACCTCAAATGTCCATTTAATGGCCACTTAAGGGCTTCAATTGGTGTCAGAGTAGCAGATCACCCCATCACCTACCCACCACCTACTCTGCTGCTGGTAAATTACCAGCAGACACAACCTCCCAGCCCTGCTTCCAAGCATGGCGGGGCACAAAACTCTGGCCATCGGGTAGCGATTGATAGATCTTTGCATAACAAGGGAACCCAGCGATTAGGGAAGGTGGAGTTAAATGATCAACCATGATCTTATTCAATAGTGGAACAGGATTGAAAGGGGAAATGACCTATTCCTGGCTCCTATGTCTTATATTCCTATGAGTGTAGCTTACTGAAGAAATGCTGTCCCATCATTGGCAGCATGCCTTACAGTGGTCGGTCATCATTGAGCACCAACATATGACTCTGTAAGTTAAGGCCACTTCCTCTCATGGATACTGGAAGCCTCCCCTGCTTTACTCACACTTAATAGCAACAGAATCTCCACCATCCATAGTCATTGGGTCACTGTCTGTGCGGAGTCTGCACGTTCTCCCCGTGTCTGCGTGGGTTTCCTCCAGGTGCTCCGATTTCCTCTCACAGTCCAAAGATGTGCGGGTTAGGCTATGCTAAATTGCCCTTAGTGTCTAAAAAGGTTAAGTGAGGGTTACTGGGTTACGGAGATAGGGTAGAGTCGTGGGCTTGAGTAGGGTGCTCTTTGTAAGGGCCGGTGCAGACTTGATGGGCCGAATGGCCACCTTCTGCACTGTAAATTCGATGATTTTATGATTGTCTCAGACCAAGTCAGCTGTATTACTCTTTATGTGTTATGTACAAAAGAAAAATGATTTCCCTCACTGCAATCTGTAAAAATATTCTGGTTAAGTTCGTTCACAGTTTGTTCAATTCATTCTGGAATTTCCGAGTAACATCCTCCTCCTCCTCCTCCTATTCCACTTCACAGGAATTTATGGCAATGTTGTTGTTTTCATTCACCTTAAGATGCATGCATAGATTTAGAAAACATTAGAAGAAATAATTTTCTTTGCATCTGCAACCCTAGGCCTTGTTGCTGCTTCTCTTCCCGCACTTATTCCCATAGCTAGCCTGCCCCTAGGCCACGGGACAGCCAATGTTACAAAATTGTATTGGTTGAGGCCCACGTTAGAAATCACCCCACAGATTTTCCTCGATTAATTTAAATGAGGAGAAATCACGCGAGCTCCTTCGCAAGGTGAGCACTCCAATTGGTCCAATTTTTCTATTTGCTGGGCCCAATGATCCAGGGCACCTGATCTTGAATCCAAAAAGGACTCCCTTGAATCACATCCCTTCAAATACATTGATGGTATAAATTGTTTTTACCTTAGGTCATCAAAGTCTTACTTAGCTAACCCAGAAATTTCTCCTGTGAACAGGATCACAGAAGCGCAGAAAAGGCCCTTCGGCCCATCGAGTCTGCACCGACGCATGAAAAACACCGGACTTGCCCACCTAATCCCATTTGCCAGCACTTGGCCCATAGCCTTGAATGTTATGACGTGCCAAATGCTTATCCTTTTTAAAAAATAAATTTAAAGTACCCAATTCAATTTTCCAATTAAGGGACAATTTAGCCTGGCCAATCCACCTACCCTGCACATCTTTGGGTTGTGGGGGCGAAACCCACGCAAACACGGGAGAATATACAACGGACATCCACACGGACAGTGACCCAGAGCCGGGACCGAACCAGGGACCTCAGCGCCGTGAGGCTGCAGTGCTACCCTCTGCGCCACCGTGCTGCCCTGTGCTTATCCTTTTTAAAGGAGGCAACCCACCTCTGCCACCCTCCCATTCCAGACCGTCACCACCCTCTGGGTAAAAACATTTTTCCTCAAATCCCTCCTAAACCCCCTGCCCCTCACCTTGAACTTGTGTCCCCTCATTACTGACCCTTCAACTAAGGGGAACAGCTGCTCCCTATCCACCTGGCCCATACCCCTCATAATCCTGACACCTGGTGAAGTTCTAACTTGACTATGTTCTAAAAAAAACTGAAGGAATGCTTAATCTCTGTGTCTATTTTTGGAACAAGTCTATTATTTTAAAATGACTCAAAAATAACACAGACTCTTGCAAAAATATTCCTACACAAACTAAGATTTCAAACATGAAGTGATTTTTATCTATAAGTTAAACAGTTTGTTGGCTATTCAGGTTCATCAAATAATGTTATTAAAAGACAACCTATAAAAGGTGAAGAAATAATAGATTCTTTCAAAATCTGCAGGTTGAAATCACCTGCCAGAACTGGCATGTAAGAGGAGATGCATAATCATTTTCCCCTAATAACAGTAATACTTGATCATATCTCAAAATGGACTGGAGAAATGTTATGGCTGGAAAATGCCCAGTCCTTAGTAAGTGATGAAAAATTGAGACTTCTTTGCAACCAGAGATTGAACTCCCTCCAAAAGTGACAGACAAGTAGCGTGTATGTGTATGTTAGAGTTCCTGTTTACATTGTAATATCATTTACCTGCTTGAGTACCACGTGAAGATGAACTACAATCTTTTTTTTTAATAAAATAAATTTAGAGTATCCAATTCTTTTTTTTTCCAATTAAGGTGCAATCTAGCCTGGCCAATTCACCTACTCTTCACATCTTTTTGGGTTGTGGGGGCGAGACCCACGCAGACACGGGGAGCATGTGCAAACTCCACACGGACAGTGACCCGGGGCCGGGATCGAACCTGGGACCTCGGCATTATGAGGCAGCAGTGCTAACCACTGCGCCAACATGCAACCCTCAAGTGCAATCTTTTTGAATCTGTACACAATGTGTCCCTGAAAACTGTGAAGCAGAATGGCTATCAAGTTTTTTAAAAGTATTATCTGAGCAGTTAACAGAAGTCAGCAGTAAATAGAGAAAACAATAAAGTTTTTTAAAAATTAATTCATGGGGTGTGGGCATCATTAGAAAGGCCAGAATTTATTGCCCATCCCTAATGTTCCTTGAACTGATTGGCTTGCTTGGCCATTTCAGAGTCAACCATATGGCTGTGAGTCTGGAGTCACATGTAGGCCAGACCAGGTAAGGATGCCAGATTTCCTCCCCAAAGTGAACAAGATGTATTTTTTACAACAACTGACAATGGTTTCAAGGTCACCATTAGACTCTTAATTCCAAATTTTTAGTTGAATTCAAATTCCACCATCTGCCGTGGTGGGATTCAAACCGGATCCCCAAAGTGATGCCCTGGGCCTCTGGAATATTAGTCCAGTGGCAATACCACTGTGGCACCACCAGTAGAAATTGATACTCTGAGAAAGTGATCATGAACGTTTCCATGAACTGCTGCTGTCCTGGTGAAAATGGTGCCCCAGAACTGGTGTTGGGAAGGGAATTTCTAGATTCTGACCCCAAAACAATGGCGAAAAGGTGATATATGTCCAACACTGATTATAATAATAATCTTAATTAGTGTCACAAGTAGGCTTACATTTAAAAAATATATATTTTTTATTCGCCCCCTTTTTCACATTTTCTCCAAAATTTACACCCAACAATAAACAATAATCAGTAAAAATGCAATGTCAATCCCCAAATCAATAACAACGATCCCATCCTCCCACCAAACCCCAAACATTGGCCCGCATATGAACATAAACAAATGACATAAAGAAATCAGGAATCACCCATAATCACCATTAACATACATAGTCCCCCTCCCCCCCCAACCCTCCCAGCCCCCAACCACCCTAATGTTCGATGTGATCCAATTCTCGAAAGTGCGTAATGAATAACGCCCATGAATTGTAGAACCCCCCCATCCTTCCCCTCACTTCAAATTTGACCTTTCAAGCGTTAAGAATTCCAGCCGGTCCCCCCGCCATGCCAGGGCACAGGGTGGAGAGGTTGATCTCCACCCTAACAGGATCCGCCTTCGGGCGATCAACGAGGCGAAGGCTACGACATCTGCCTCCGCACCCATTTCCAACTCTGGCTGGTCCTACACCCCGAATACAGATTTCAGGACTAATTACAGAGTTGAAGAATCTGAGTGTTTTCACCATTGCTAATGTTTTATATCTTTGTGAACTATCAGAGCAAATTATTCAATCATTTATCAGTCTTTAAGTAAACAATATATTCTTGCTGTTTTACATTTCCTGTCCACTAATTTTCATTCATACACTCCAACATTCATATTGGTTTACTTTGATGTAACATTCTGCATTTACCGTCTACATATTATTTAATATTTACAGATTTTGACATAATCCCCTTTTCCACCTTCTTGACCTTGTCTAACCTTTCCTCTTAGTTATAACCCCTTCAAGCTGGAGTCAGCCCTAGCTGTTGCTTTGCTCTGTGCCCTCATCAATAGAAGCACAGCTTTTTGTAGCATAATCGTCAAAATGAATGAATCTATTATGAAGCCTTAAGGCAGATTCTGCAAACTTACGTTGAACTATGCAGACTGCATTTCATAGCACCCCATTACTGTAATTTTTAAATTGCTTCAGTGCATTCTTTGGACTTGGTGATATCTGATCCAAATTTCAAAAATCTTTAACTGCATCCTTCATCTCAATTGCTTTCCCTATTTTACTGTCATGGCAAGGTAATTGCCAAGGTTTGAAATAGCAAGGGGCCCCGGCTTACCTCGCTACTAACTATACTTTGCCCTTACCTAATAATAGGGAAGTACAAAGCCTGAATGAATTAAAATCAATAAAGGGACCTTGTTTGGAGGAGAGGAAAAGAGGGAGACTCGCTGCTTCTCGCCCTCTTACACATCGGGCGCGATTTAATGGACAAAAAGAGTCCTGTTTTGGGCACATTTCGTGGGGTGGTTCCTGGTGCTTGCAGCGCCAAGAATAACCCCGCAATTAAATGGCACATTGCTCCTTTTTCAGGCCTCGACAAGGAATGCCCCACCAAGGTTTCACTTAGACTAATTTCCTGCACTAACGAGCTCAGCTCACCAGTATAGGGAGAGATTGGGGCATCATCCGATCTCTCGACTCCCCCCCCCCTCCCCCCCCCACCACATCGCGAAGCCTCACGAGATCTCGTTAGATCTCGCAAGGCGTAACAAGCATCATAAATCTTGTGAGAGGCCTCTTGCAAGATTTAACGGCCCCGTCGCACCACCAAGTCAAGTGCAATAAGCCCGGTAGTTCGCGCCTATAATCTTAATTATATTCCAATGAATATTTTCAGTACATTCTTACTCCATTGTGACCAATGTCAATATAAATGAATTAATGGCAGTTTGAGTAATTTCAAGATTTATATTTATTTAAATAAATTTAGAGTACCCAATTCTTTTATTTTCCAATCAAGGGGCAATTTAGCGTGGCTAATCCACCTAGCCTGCACATCTTTGGGTTGTGGGGTGAAACCCACGCAAATACGGGGAGAATGTGCAAACTCCACACGGACAGTGACCCGGGCCAGGATCGAACCCAGGTCCTCTAGACCTTGAGGCAACAGTGCTAGCCACTGTACCACCGTACCACCATTTCAAGATTTTTATGATACATTTTATGGTTGAATTAGATAATTGTCTGTGTGTTGTCAAAGATGCAAAAGAGTGAACACCTGGGGCGAGATTCTTTGAACCCCCGCCCGGGTCGGAGAATAGCCGGGGGCTGGCGTGAATCCCGCCCCCGCCGGTTGCCGAAGTCTCCTGCACCGGATATTCGGCGGGGGCGGGAATCGCGGCGCGCCGGTTGGCGGGCTCCCCGCTCAATTCTCCGGCCCGGATGGGCCGAAGTCCCGCCGCTAAAATGCCTGTCCCGCCGTTGTAAATTAAACCACCTACCTTACCGGCGGGACAAGGCAGCGCGGGCGGGCTCCGGGGTCCTGGGGGGGGCGCGGGGCGATCTGGCCCCGGGGGGTGCCCCCACGGTGGCCTGGCCCGCGATCGGGGCCCACCGATCCGCGGGCGGGCCTGTGCCGTGGGGGCACTCTTTCCCTTCCGCCTCCGCCACGGTCCCCATCATGGCGGAGGCAGAAGAGACTCCCTCCACTGCACATGCGCGGGAATGCCGTCAGCGGCCGCTGACCCTCCCGCGCATGCGCCGCCCGGAGATGTCACTTCCGCGCCAGCTGGCGGGGCACCATAGGCCTTTCCCGCCAGCTGGCGGGGCGGAAATTTGTCCGGCGCCGACCTAGCCCCTCCAAGTTGGGGCTCGGCCCCCAAAGATGCGGAGGATTCCGCACCTTTGGGGCGGCGCGATGCCCGTCTGATTTGCGCCGTTTTGGGCGCCAGTCGGCGGACATCGCGCCGTTTCCGGAGAATTTCGCCCCTGATTCAGGTACATGCACAGCATGCTGATTTTATGGCCTTTACCAATGTGGCAGATAGTCTGCTCACCGTTAACAATAAAAAGTGTTTCCTGTCACCATTGAAGACTAAAGAGGCTGTATAATGTTCCAAGTCCAAACCCCGCATGGTCAAATTTCTAAGCCTTTGTTCACACGTTCAAATCATTGACATATAAAATCCCACTACAGATTCCTGGAAAACACCACTTATTACATTGAGTAATCAGAGTATGTTTCCTTTATTCCTACTCTCTGTCACCAATTTTCCAACTAGTCACCAATCCATGTTACAAGGTTGCTCGAATTCCTCCTATAAATGTATTAAAGTCGGTTGGCTGAGGAACTGGGAGCCAGTAAATATATCCAAAGATGAGCGTTGGGCAATGTGGGAGCTGATGGTGTAGCGATACTGTCACAGGACTAGCAATCCAGATGGCCAAGCCAATGCTCTGGAGATGTTGATTCAAATGCCACCATGGCAACTGGTAAAATTTAAATTCAATTAATACATTTGGAATTGAATGCTAATTGATTGTTTTAAAACCCCCCACTGGTTCTAAGGTAATCTGCTTTCCTCGTCTGGCCTACAACTGGGTTGATATGGCCGAGTAAGCCAAGGGTAATTAGGGATGGACAAGAACACTGGCCTTGTCAGTGATGCTCATGAAAAAATTAAGAGATAAAAAATACTTCTGCCGCCCTGTTGTGGATTAGCCAAAGTTGTTGATGTTTGTGATGGGCTGAAGAGAGCAACGGTGACAGGCAGGGACATTGTTGGGGATCTTCGAGGCATTGCAAACCCTTAAAATGCAAACTGTATGGTTTTGAACAGCACTTGCGCCAAAGCAGATAAGCAACTGCACATGCAACACAGACGGTTTTCACACTTTAAAGAAAAGATAGGAATCTACTACATTTCTCTTATGCTTCAATGCCAATATGAGCTTCAGGAATGCTCTGTTTTAATGTCAAAACACAGCGTTGGTAAATCAGAGATAACAGCTAGCTGAAGCAGAGGAAGAGGGCTCATGAACAATCAGCAATTTATTTTAGGACAAAGTTCTTTTCACCAGATTATTGTGAACAACAAAATCACAAACAACAGGGGGAAGCTTGTACATCTACAATATACCTCTATCGGAAGGTGAGGGAACAGTGGCAGAGATTGTCATTGCTTCAATTCGTGTTGGAGATTATCTCCCCTGAGATTTATATCATCATAACCCCCTGCAAAAGAAACATGATATTTTTGATTTATTATCAAGACTCTGGAAATTATGTTGCTCCTTGATGTTTTTATCATCACATTTTACCTGCCCGAACATGAACCCGACAGCATTTTCGAACAAACTATGCTTCTGCATAACCTCACACTTCAAGTACAGATAACATTTGAAAATTTGTATCAAGTAACTTTCACTCTTGGCACGTCAGTTAAAAAAATGGACATTTTCAGCATTAAATTTTATTCAGTATATTTTGTTTCTTTAATGAAGATAATATTACGATACAACTGATAATATAAAAACGTCACTAAAATTGCAAAACAATTGCCCCTGTGAAAAAAGCAATATGTAGTTCTCATTGCCGGTGTTGTATATTTACATTGCCGTTCTCTTGCTAGCTTCCTGCGTTATATTTTTATGACTTATTTCTCAGGAATCTCTGATTTTAATTGCATCACATTCAACACTCTTGTTTGCCACATGAATTGACCAATTTCGAAGCTTTAAGATCTCTTCTTGATAGATAACTGTGATGAAGGTGAGTGCCCAGCTAGGTTTTAACTTTCACTGATAGTCAATGACAGGACTGATGCATGCGCAGCCCATGAGATACTGCTATTTATTACTTCCTTCCCTTTACAATTGGGTCAGAGTGCAAAGATAAAAATTATGGTGATCAGAAAGTCTTTGTTCACAACCAGATGTTGGAAAAACAAATCAAAGAATCAATGCCTTTGAATTCCAACAGCTTAACCCCAGCCGGTGCTACATGTGTGTCAGGTTCTGATTAGGCAAGCACTCCGCCATAATCTCTAGTGCTGACACTTTAAGTATAATGTGTGGAACACCTTCTCTGTCAAATAATATATCTGGAAATAATTATATTGAATAACTGTAATTTTGATTTTATTTCTCGTCCAAAATTAAAAAACCCCTGCACCAAAATACCGTCTGATTCACAATCATTTGTCAAGGCTGCTGTTGACAATTAGTTTATTTAGTGCCTATCAGCTTCCATGTCAAACGAGGACCTCCTGATACTGTGAAAAAGTTTCCTTTTTGCTGAGGCTTTCACCATCCCTCTTGAATTATTTCTACAATTGCAAAATATAGTTTCAGTAGCAAAACAATTGAAACACCCTGAAGATATCTGAGTGAGAGTATGTAATATAATTGCAATTTAATTTTGTTTGCTGCTGGAAGTTCTTTTTCTCATGTAATATTAATTGACCACACTATCTCTGATGTGTTTGTATTGTTTGTTAATTATAAAGGACAGTGAGAGCGGTAAAGAAAAAGTCTTTCAGGCCAAACGTTTCCTAGGAACTGAATGCCAAACAATTAGCAAGCATTTTAGCAATACTGGAAAATAAGAGTAGTAAAGCTACATCATTTATATAATGCCTTTAATGTAGTAGAACTTACTACTGTTGTAATATGGGTTATTTAGATGTCTCAATTATGAGATTGTGATACTTGTATGTTTAAATATGGATCGTTTATTGTTAGACTTTAATTATTTACAGATCCCAGATTACTGGCATGCACGATGTTGCTTCCAGAGTGTTCTCTCTGGACTGTTCTTTGAGTCTATTACCATGTAACGCTATACATCATACCATGGCCAGTGCTATTCTGCAGTCCTATGTAAATATTTGCTCTGCTAAGCTGCTTTACAATTACACTGGCATGCAGGCACATAATGCAACAGCTACCACAGGGAGTGGTTAAAATGAATATTGTTGATGAATTTAAAGTGAAGCAAGACAAGCATATGAGGGAGTACGGAATAGAGAGTTACAATGACAGATTTAAATAAGGAAGGTGTGAGGAGGCTCGAGCAGAGCTGCTTCACAATGGCCTTCCTTCCAACATAAGGTCAGATGTCGGAATGTTCACTGTTCAGCACCATTCGCAAGTCCTCAGACACTGAAGCAGTCCATGGGCAAATGCAGCAAGACCCGGACAATATTCAGGCTTGGGCTGACAAGTGACAAGTAGCATTCACGCCACACAAGTGCCAGGGAATGACCATCTCCAATAAGAGAGAATCAAACCATCACCCCTTGACATTCAATGGCATTAACATCACTGAATCCCCCACTATCAGCACCCTTGGAGTTACCATTGACCAGAAACTGAACTGAACTAGCCATATTAATACTGTTGATAAAGGGGCAGGATGGTGGCGCAGTGGGTTAGCACTGTTGCCTTAAGGCGCCAAGGTCCCAGGTTCGATCCCGGCACTGGGTCACTGTCCGTGTGGAGTTTGCACATTCTTCCCGTGTTTGCATGGGTTTCTCCCGCACAACCCAAAGATGTGCACTCCAGGTAGATTGGCCACGCTAAATTGCCCCTTAATTGGAAAAAATGAATTGGGTACTCTAAATTTAAAAAACAAAAATACTGTTGATAAAAGAGCAGGTCGGAGTCTAGGGATCCTGTGGCGGATAACTCGTCTCCCCAAAGCCCACCACCTACAAGTCACAGGTCAGGAATGTAATGGAATACTCTCCACTTTCCTGGATGAGTGCAGCTCCAACAACACAAAAGAAGCCCGATACCATCCAGGACAAAGCAGCCCACTTGATTGCTCCCACTACCAGAAACATTTGCTCCCTCCATCACTGACGAACAGTGACAGCCGTGTGTACCTTCTACAAGATGCATTGCAGTAACTCACCAAGGTTCCTTAGACAGCACCTTCCAAAACAACAACCACTGCCACCTGGAAGGACAATAACAGCAGTTACCTGGGAACCCCACCACCTGGGCGTTTCCCTCCAAGTCACTCACCACCCTGACTTAGAAATATATCACTGTTCCTTCAATGTCGCTGGGTCAAATTCCTGGAACTCACTCCCTAATAGCACCCGTCGATGTACCTACCCCACATGGACTGCAGCCGTTCAAGAAGATAGCTCACCAACACCTTCTCAGCGGCAATTAGGAATGGGCAGCCAATGCTGGCACAAGAGGGCAAAACCCACATCCCATAAAAGTGAATAAAAATAATAATAAATAAATAAACACCCGTAGGGCTTGGCCTGTTTGTGTGCCCTATATCCTGGGTGAGGTCTCTTGGCTTTTCACGCTGGCGGGATCTTCTGGTCCTGCTGATGGTGCAAAATCCCCCCCCCCAGTTCAAAAAGCTTATTCACGATACAGATATACTCACGTGCCAGGTCCTCAACCTGGTAGGAGTGGAACCTGCAACTTCAACAACTATGGTGGGCAGAGGAATTGCTTCTCCCTTTAATATGGAATTTTGAAACATATTTTTCAGCGTCCTGGGTCGAGGGTGCCCAGGGTGGCACTGTCAGGAATCGGGCCTGATGGGGCCTTACCAGGTAGGGGGTGGTGAGGGGAGTTCCCAGGGGCCTCGCCAAGCTTGGGCAAACAAAACGCATTTTGCAAAGAACAGATGGTGCAAAACACTTGCACGTTTTTCTTAAACATCATAGAACAAGTAAATTGAAATCAAAGCAAAATTGCAGATGCTGAAAATATAAACAGAAAATGCAGAGCACGCCACAGGAGCTGTCTGGTCTGTTGAACAATCCGGGGATTTCTGTTATAAATGAGTAATGCCGATAACTTATCAGACCACTGCTTACCAAGAATCCATCCACTTCTGCCTTAAGAAGATTCAAAGACTCTGCTTCCACCACTTTTACAGGAAGAGAGTTCCAAAGACCCGCAACCCTTTGAGAGAATTTTTTTTAACCTTGGGCGGAATTCTCCCCCCCCCTCGCCGGGTGGGAGAATCGCCGGGGCGCTACGCAGGTCCTGCCACGCCGCTCCGGCACCCGCACGCGATTCTCCCACCCCCCCCCAAACCGGCGCGGCGAGAATCACGGCTGGCCGCTTGCAGCCAGATTGGCCGAGCGGCCTGCCCAACACGACAGGTTCCTACCGGCGCTGTCCACACCTGGGGCGAAATCCTCCGGAAACGGAGCGATGTCCGCCGACTGGCGCCCAAAACGGCGCAAATCAGACGGGCATCGCGCCGCCCCAAAGGTGCGGAAAGCTCCGCATCTTTGGGGGCCGAGCCCCAACATTGAGGGGCTAGGTCGGCGCCGGATGAATTTCCGCCCCGCCAGCTGGCGGAAAAGGCCTTTGGTGCCCCGCCAGCTTCTCAGCTTGCCTTCCAACCAGAGATTAACTCTGAGCCTCAACACCTGACTGCTTCAGCACTTGCCTCCTCCCATTAACTACATCATCTTACTAAATTGAACACACGTCTCTAATTAACCACTCCGCAGGGAACCCTCTTAATATAAATAAAAACACATTAGCCCAAACTTTTATGATGCATTAATTGCACTTCTGGATCCAAAAAGCCTAGCTGTTTTGAAACCAGGATTTGTAAAAACATTATTGCAGCAGTCATACACACACTAACCTAGGCTTACTGCCTTTACTGCACCAAATACATATAATACAATATATCTGGAATTCCGACCTTCATTCCACCAGTTACAACTCCCAGAAGCTCAGTTTCAAAATCAACCTCCACGTGGAAATAATTTCTTGCATGAAAAGAGCCTGGTGAAAAATTTATTTTTATTAGCCTTTTTTTAAATGAAAGGAAATGCTTTCAAAAAGCAAATGATTGTAAATCAATAGTAGCGATTGGAATCCTATCATCACATCAGTTTCAAAATCCTGTTGTGAGGTATCTTAAGAATAGTGACTCGAAACTGATGTGAAGATGACAGATATGAAAATGACGGCAAATATCCACATCATTTTGTTCAGAGAACACAGGTGTTGGCAACAGTGGGTTTGTAAAAAAAAAAAAGCACGTAAAAAGATTCCAGGTGAATTTAAGATAAGAACAATATATAAAAGAAGGGTTAGCCGACGCAATACCCTCAGCAAAAATAAAGACAAAGCCCTCTCCCTTGATGTGTGGATAACAGTGTATATGATTCCATGTGTTATGCTGCGTGCTAAATACATTGGAAGCACAAATGACAAAATTGTTAAATATCTGCATGAGTCAGTGTATTGTTAAATGGCATAATCGGTCATTGTAACAGTCTGCCCGATAGCTACACTCCACCCTGGAGCACAGAAATAAAAGCTGAAACAGACAACTTCTGAAACATCAAATATTAGGGTAGTCACTTGGAAGTACAGACTTGAATATTGGTGATAAAAGAGACTTGCTGTTGAAGCTTTTCATCTTGCACTCATCAGGTCAGACACAAGAATGCCAAATCTCAAAGGGAGCAACGATGTGAAAACAATTGAGAGAAGGGTACTGATCGGTTGGCAAGTGGACTCTGATTGGTCAAGACGATGCCATGGGTAATGCATGAAGGAACCGTTGTCCCCATGCTTTTATTTAATTCAAAAAAATGTGCAATGCCTTGATATGTTCTTGTTTTCTGCAGAGGACAGCTCTTGATAGCAGGCTAGCATTCTCACGAGATTCCACCGTTTCATCCCAATGCCACGTCGTGCCCATTGACATGGTTGAATCATGACCCACAGCTCTATTTTGCATGACATCACTCCTGGAATGAGGTATCTTTTCCTCCCAATCTTACAAAATTAAAATAAAATATTGGTGTTTCTGCCCAGTATCCTAGCAACTGTCTGGTCTGGTCTGGGATCGTAATACCTGAAAAATTCACTGGATTCTGGGAGTGGCTGGATCTTTAAGCATACCTGCTTTATGGCAGCTAGTGCTGTAAAAACTGAGTTGTAGAGTAAGACCTTCGCCGAGGCTGGACTTCTGATAACTCCCTTTATTAAAGTAACAAAATGGGTGGCAGCCATGGCTTACAGCACTTTCATCCCAACGCGGGGACCTACGGAGATGCTAATCTAGGTTGGGACTGAAAGTTTTAAGCTCCCACCATGCATCTCCTATTGGGTGAGGCTCTGCCTGCTCAATACGTGAATTCATATTCCACGAAGCCCGCGGGGAGATGGTTTGACAATCCCCCGTGTTCTTCACGGCCATCATAACATCCTTCTCTCCCTTAAGTCCATTTCCCCCTCAGTGAGGAGGTCCCTTCAACCTCTTCATGAGCGGCTTGAGGTTTATTGAGGGTGGAAAGGGATTTGGAGGTGTGAATCGGATTGGTGATCTTTGATGCTATAGGGAGCCCTGAAGATTTACCAATACAAATTCCTCCTTGGTGTCTGCTAAAGTCGGAACACCAGATTCCTCTCCTTCATCTCAGAAACTGCACCCTCTTCATCAGGGGTGACAGACACAGGGATCTCTATGGGTGGTAGACCGACACTGGCGATGGCCATTTCTATGGCCGATGGTGAGGCTGGCACGAGGATGGACTCCCTACTTCTAAGGTGGTACAAGTGTTTCTTCAAGACCTTATCCTGGACCTTCACTTTGTAGGATATGGGCCTCGTTTTCTCCAATGTGCTTCTGAGGACCCAACTGGAACCATCTTCAAAGTTGCTTACATCGACTAGGTCATCAGTCTTGAATATTCTTTCTGAATTCACAGAATCATAGGGCGTAGCTCTCCCCAAAAATCTAAGGGCGCGATTTAACCATATAAACATTGACTTGGACCAAGCCCAACAGGATGCCCGGGCAGTAGGATTCCCTGCCATCTCCAGGATGCCCCAGGTCCAAGGGGTAATAGATGGAACGCATGTTTCCTTGTGTGCACTGGAGCTTCAGGGAGTGCCCTTCATCAACAGGAAGGGGTTTCACTCTCTGAGCGTTCAATTTATGTGCGACCATTACCTCCGGATCATGCACGTGTGTGCACGCATCCCAGGGAGTGTGCATGACAGCTACATCCTGGGGCAGTCGGGCATCTAGCGGGGTGTTTCCCTGCAGCTGCAGCGCCGAGGACATCCTGGCATTGCTACCAGGGTGCCAGTTTGACACTGCCAAGGTGCCTGGGTGCCAGAGAGAGTGCCACCCTGTCCTGTCCCCGACCACCTTGAGGTCTCTAATGCCCTGCGAACCCCCCCCCCCCCCCCACACACAAACAATGTGCCATTATCACTGATCCATGTTTGTCGAAACCAGTACTAAATCGAGCCCTGGCGAGGTCTCTCAGGCGTGGCTGTCAGATGTCGGGCACCGGGAGGATCCCACGAACGCATGTTTGAATGAGCCTTCTGGCTCATTTAAATGTGCGGATCTGGATCACGCCCAGTGAGGCCGAGGTATAGATCACGACGTCTCGCTCACAAGGTGTGTTGTGCATTGTAAATCTTGCAAGAGGCCTCTTGTGAGATTCAACCACAACGCGGCTGCTAAATTGCACCCATAGAGCCCAGAAACCCCCCGGCAATGTCTGTGTGCACTTCCACCCATGGCCTGCCGGGCCATTCCCATGTGTCTAGGGAGGCCGAAGGAAGAAGTTTCTCGTTTTCCTGGCATAAATCGCACTGCTTCACCAAGTCTGTGATGTTCGAGTGCAGACCGGCCCACCAGACATAGCTCCTGGGAAAATTGGACGACAGCAGTTGCCATTTTACTTTTTCGAAGGCCTCCAGCTGAGGTGCCTCCCAAGACCATTTCTGGTACTATCGCAGTAGAATGTGTCGCGGAGACAGCAAGTGAGCCAAATTCAGATAAACCTCTCTTAAAAATTGACTAATCCCAGAAAGGATATCAATTCCGTGGTGTTTCTTGGAGTTGGCACTTCCTTCATGGTCCTGACATTGTCCTCCACTGGACATAGCCTTTTTTTGGCCACCCGATCGTCCGAATAGGTCATTTTGCTCGCTTGGAAAACCCATCAAGTACAAATGCATTTGAAAATTGCACCAAGACCTCATCTAGGTTTGCCAGGTGCTCCTATTCTCATGTCCCTGTGATCAAAACATCATCCAATTGCACCGCCCCTTTGGATAACCCTTGGAGTATGTTCTCCATGACTCATTGGATTATGGTGCATGCTGGCGAGACCCTGAAGGGCAAGCGAGTATACTCTTTTTAAAAATATATATTTTTATTCAGATTTTTTACATATTTTCAACAAACCCCCCCCTTACAGAAAAACGAAAAACAAAGAACACATAAATAAACATCTTACAACTACATCACGAATTCCCACAATATACAAACCCCCCATTAAGCAATGCTAAACACAGTAGTAAACACAAAGTACACCGCACGCCCAGAACATATGGGTGTGATTTGCTGGGCTCCCCGAGCACCTCACACACCTGTCTTCCACCCCAAAGAACCTGCTCAGCCTCGCCCCTGTCATATGCGCTCTGTGAAGAACCTTAAATTGTATCAGGCTAAGCCTGGCGCAAGAAGAGGAAGAATTTACCCTACCCAGGGCGTCCGCCCACGGACCCTCATCTATCTCCTCCCCAAGCTCCTCCTCCCATTTACCCTTTAGCTCCTCCACCGAGGTCTCCTCCTCCTCCTGCATCTCCTGGTAGATCGCCGAGACCTTTCCTTCTCCAACCCACACTCCGAGAGCACCCTATCCTGGATCCCGCGTGCTGGAAGCAGCGCGAAGTCCCTCACCTGCCGTCTTACAAACGGCCTTACCTGCATGTACCTGAAGGCATTTCCGGGGGGAAGCCCAAATTTTTCCTCCAGTGCCCCAAGGCTCGCAAACATCCCATCTATAAACAGGTCCCCCATCCTTCTAATTCCTGCCCTGTGCCAGCTCAGGAACCCTCCATCCATTCTCCCCGGGACGAACCGATGGTTCTCTCGGATTGGGGATCAAACAGAAACCTCTACCTCACCCCTGTGGCGTCTCCACTGTCCCCAAATTTTCAAAGTCGCCGCCACCACTGGACTCGTGGTGTATCTTGTCGGCGTGAGCGGCAGCGGTGCTGTCACCAGCGCTCTCAGACTCGTGCCCACACAGGACGCCATCTCCAGACTCTTCCACGCCGCCCCCTCCCCCTCCATTACCCACTTGCGTATCATCGCCACATTGGCAGCCCAGTAGTACCCACACAGATTAGGCAACGCTAACCCTCCTCTGGTCCCTGCTCCGTACCAGAAACACCCTTCTCACCCTCGGGGTCTTTGGCAAGCGAATATTCTCATAGAGACCCTTATACGTGTTGATCTTGATGTATTTGCAGGAAGGTTCGTCCAATTCGAGCTGAAGATATGCGTGGCTCATAACTAACTCAGTGAACGCCTGTCCACCTGCTAGTTTGGCATATAGGTCTTCTTCTCTCAGCATGGGGTACCTATCCAATTTGGAAACCTGACTGACCTTAAACTTATAATCCCCACAAAGGTGAACAGATTTGTCTGGTTTAAAGATGACGGGGCTGACTGGTGCTGCCCACTCTGCAAATTGCACAGATCTTATGACACCCAAACTTTCCAGGTGCTCAAGCTCGGTCTCTACCTTCTCCAACAGGGAATATTAACCCGACTTGCTCTAAAATATTTAGGCACAGCATTGGGGTCGTCTTTGCTCTGGTTCCTCAACCCCCCCGCCCCCCCCCCCCCCCCCCCCCGCCCCATCCCCACCCCCACCCCAGCCGTTCCCCCTGGCACTCTGCCTAATGCCAGGATTTGTTGGCCATGGAAGAAGAGTTCATAAGGTGGTTCAACTGGCTGATAATCACCTTGGCAATCCTTCCACCACTATTCCCCCCAAAGGGGAAATAAGCAGTGTGCGTGGGAGTGAAGATGCACTTAAAAGAAATAGGAGCAATGAATGGATTTGTTTTCAACACAGTGAGGTTTTGTGATCTGGAATGCATTGCCTGAAAACATGGCGGCCGCAAATTCCCAGTAACTTTCAAAAGGAAATTGGATCTCGACTTTAAAAACAGAAAACTTTGGCAAGTGGGGAAAGAGCACGTGAATGGAGTTATTTGCTAGCCTTTTCAGAAAACTAGTGTCGGCATGATGGGCTGAATGGTCTCACTCTGTGCTGTATAATTCTATGAACCTATGCTCTAGTGAAGTGTATGGTTGGCACTGATCTTTGCAATGCACTGATATCAAGCATGTCAATGTTTACATGATCATGAACTTTAGCACCAGCGGTGAAACCACCTGGAAATTGTGTTCTTACACTGCAAGTGTAGCTTTCAAACTTTATCATTGGAGCTTAAGAGGAAATTTGACAATTAACCTTTACTTCCCACGACTAAGAACAGATCACTACCTCTGGTGTTGTAACCATCAGGCAACTCACTGGCATTGGTGCCCCAATGATCTGAACATACCTGGAGGCCATCTGTGTTCAGTTGTCCACCAGCTACTCAGGATACGGGACAGATGCAGAGACCTACTCCAGTTCCTACGTTCCTATACCCCAACTCTTAAGTGAACAGTGTGACCATAACTGCCTGTTTGCACCACTCCTAAAATTGCAAATGTTAGTTTAATATCACTGGCGCATAACACTAAGACTGATAGGTTAATAGATCTGCACACGAGAATAAAAAACAAAGGGTAATAAATAATGAAAAGCAATGGGCAGTTAGGTTGTAAAGGAAATCTGAAGGCAATCAGACAAAGCTGCCAGAAAACGTGCCCATATCAATGCAGTCAAGACTGGGGTGAAAATTCTCATCTTCAACAAGATAAAATGCACAGGATAGAAATGATATAACATCTGATATTGCATTTTTAAAAATTTGTTCATGGGATATAGACAGCACTGGCTACACCAGTATTTATTGCCCATTCCTAATTGCCCTTGCGAAGGTGGTGGTGAGCTACCTTCTTGAACCTCTGTCATCCATGTGGTGTAGGTACACCCACTGTGCTGTCAGGGAGGGAATTCCAGGATTGTGGCCCAGTGACAGTGAAGGAATGGCGATCCAAATCAGGACGGTGAGTGGTTTGGAGGGGAACACCCAAGTGGTGGTGTTTCACATGTGTCTGCTGCCCTTGTCCGTCTAGATTTTAGCAGTCATGGGTTTGGAAGGTGCTGTCCCAGGAGGCATGGGGAGTTGCTGCAGTGCATCTTGGAGATGGTACACACGGCTGCTGCTGTACGTCAGAGAAGGAGATAGTGAATATTTGTGCATTGGGTGTCAATCAAGCGGTCTGCTTTGTCTTGGGGATGGTGTCAAGCTTCTGGAATGTTGTTGGCGCTGATCTTATCCAGGCAAGTGGAGAGTGTTCCATTACACTCCTGGCTTGTGCCTTATTGATGGGAGACATGGTCAACCAAATCAAATTAGAAGATTTAAAATTTGGGTACATGTTATGAGTCATGAGTAGGATTTTTGACAAATGATTTTAGTCATGTTTATTATTCTTCCAGGCTTTCATAGAATTGTCTTCTTTCTCAATAGCTTGATATAGTTTGCTGGACTGGACCTGCCTCCACATGATATAGAAATTTTGGCAGGACTGTTCCAGATTCGTACCATTCTTGTGATCAGGAGGATCTCTAGGTTCCAACACGGCACATCTCAGTAATGTGTCCCCTGCTGCAATGTTATGACATTTGCCAAATAATTGGCTGACAAATAGGGACAAATGGGCAGGTTGTGGAGTAGGGTCACAATGTAACCATTGGCAGCAAGGCCAATAGCATTCTCTGTCGCAAGTGGGAGCGATGTTCAGCAGCCAGATCAGGAGGGAAGCACTGGAGCTGCCTGCCACCTGCAGCAGGGGAGCGGCTGAGAATCGTGAGGTCCATGGCAATTGGAGACATGTTGTGGGTCCCACCGTCAGGACTGGACAGCAATGCAGGAGGAAGTTGCATGCTCTCAGGGCAGCCAGCACCGTGCCTCTGGCACCAGCTCCCGTCCAACACACCTGTAACTCCCCCCCCCCCCCCCCATCACCTGGAGGGGGACCGAACCCCAGCTGCTGGACGTGTGGACACTCGCCACCCTATAAAACATGCCAGCACCCATATCGCCCGCCATGGTCGGGTGCCCTGGCACAAAAGCCACCAGCTTCCCACCGCCTGTGCTGCACCTGTCTGACTGCCTAACACTGCGTGCTCTCTGTCTCCCCCTCCCTCCACCCCAGGAGAAGGCAGTGCAAAACCACAGAGCGAGAGAAAGAAGACTGGAGGGAGACCACTGAATCCGTAGCCCCTCACCATCACAGAGCAGTGGGCACTGTACCTCCTCGGCGGGCTGGGAAAGAGAGCAGTCGTTGAGGTGGAGGTCGTCATCGGAAACCCAGTGAGCCCCGCTGAGTTGCGGTATCCCAAGCATGGCACAGCCCCCACACTACCCCAACCCGCGATCAATCATGCATCATATCTTGAATCTTGCAGAATCACCTGGTGACAAGGCGGGCCACCCTGGTGTCCCCCGACCCCGACCTCAACACCAAGCAGATTCCAGCGAGGGGTCGGCAATGGACAGCAACGTGAACCCTGAAACGCCAGGCTGAGACACCCTGGAGCACCAGTCTGGTGATGACATTGACTTTCCGTCACAGCTGTCACCAACACCTTCCACCATCCCATAGACACTCACCTCGGTTGGGCATGTTAGTGAAGAGGCTCCTGGGGCACTATCTGGAGATGCAGGCACATAGCTGGGGACTGCATGAGGGGCAGTCAGCAACCAGCCTGTGCCTACAGGTGCAGTTGGAGAGGCCTAACCACCTGTAGCTGCAGGAGGCGGTGCCGACCGTACATGCCACCCAGGCCATCATTGCACGGGTGGACGCCTTGAGGCAAAAGGTTCCACCATAGGTCAGGATGTCTAAGGCCTGCAGGTGGTGGACAAGGCACAGGACAAGGCTTCCCTGTTCAAGGCAGCTATGTACCTGGGCCACCTAGACATTGCTGCAGTGCCCCAGAGCTTGGCCCAGTTACAATGGGATATGGCTGTGGGCAGCGATGGCATTGCCCAGGCGCTGGCTGACTTGAGCCAGTCCCAGGGGAGGTGACACAGCCATTAAGTGATGTGGCAGAGTTCCAGAGAGAGGTGGCTCAGTCCCTGTGCTCCATGGCCGCAAGCATGGAAACTCAGGCCTCCAGGACCCGCAACACCAGGTGGCGGGAGAACCCCAGGAGGTCGCTCTGGTCGCAGCCACATCCCAAGGAGTAGCCCAGGGGCCATGGGACACCCCGAGGGAAGAGGAGGTGATGGGGCCTATGCTGGTGACTCCCATAGGGGATGTGCTGAACATCACAGCGCCTCAGACTCCCCCCCCCAATCCTGATCCTGGGGCTTCCAATGGGCAGCGACAGAACAGGGTGACATCACTTGGGACACGCAAGCAACTGCTGGGTCCATCCAGGCCCAGTGACTCCAGAGGATAGTGGCCAAAAGGGACATAGGTCATAGGACGGGAATCACAACAGGCCGCCCTTTCTCCTGATATACCGCCTGGGGATCCACCTAGACATAGGGCTAGATTCTCAGTTTCAGAGACAAAGTCCCCACGCCGTCATGTAAAGCGTGGTCTTCTCCACCAGAAAAACTGGCGTCAAAAGGCCACAGATCCACAACCCTGCAGGGGGCTAGCAGGCAGCTGTCGTGGAGCTCACATCTCCAGCTGCCGATACGGCCTCCCGCACTTCTGGGTCTGACGCCGCGCATGTGCATGGCGGCGACTTCCAGCGGCCGCGCCGTGCTCCATGGCGGACTGAGACCACGGAAGTGGACCGTGGAAATAGTCCCTCGGACCGCCTTCACAGTAAAGGCCCAGTCCCAGTCCCATATGAGGCCCCCTCTGCCCTCCGATCGGCCTGCCCCCGACTATGGTGGCCGCGGACTGAGTCCACAGCCGCCACATGGGTATCACGGACGGTGGGACCATGAGTGGTCCACACCGTCAGGACTCCGGCCAGTCGGGGGGGAGAATAGCGGGGCAAGCCACTGACAATGGCCTCCGGTGGTGGATACGCGGCTCGGCGTACCCCCCGAGTACGCCACTTTTCAGGGGCGGAGAATCTCCGAACTGGCGACGGTCCCGATTTCATGCGTGGAGCTGGATTCTCTGCCCCGGCGCCGAATGCGATTTCGGTGTTAGATTGTGGAGAATCCAGCCCATAGCGTTAGGGCTCAGAAAGGTAGACACCGGTTAAGTTGGCACAGTTGCAGGACAGGATTGCGTTAGGGGCTAGGGCACAAACTGTTATCGAGATGTTCACCTGTCATGTTGAAAATAAATGCCTGTGCACAAAAGTAGGGGGGGGGGAACCAGGTCAGGCCCGTTAATGATATGCCAATGGCATTTAATGTATGTGAGGAATTGACGCCGCTGCCAAGATACCGGAGCATGGCATTTCGTCGGGCACCTGACACTGGCACAATTTTCGGCTCACATGCAATTCTCCACCCAATCGCAATTAGTGATTCCTGCATCACTGGATGGGGAAACTTGCCCATCATCTTTGGCAAGACTGGAGGACAGGAAGGGTGACATATTGTTGTGTCCAGGGAGGGCAAATGTTGTTGTAGGCCCAGGCAGGCGATGGTACCATGCTGAGTGCGTGAGAGTGAGCGTGCGTGTGAATGAGTGTGTGTGAATGAGTGTGTGTGTGTGTGACTGAGTGTGTTTGTATGTGAACGAGTGTGTTTGTGTGTGAATGAGTGTGTGTGAATGAGTGAGTGTGTGAATGAGTGAGTGTGTATGTCTGTGTATGTGTGAATGAGTATGCATGTGTGAATGAGTGTGTGTGTGAATGAGTGAGTGTGTGTGAATGAGTGTGTGTGTGTATGTGTGTGTGTGAATGAGTGTATGAGTGTGTGTGTGTGAATGAGTGTGTGTGAGTGAGTGAGTGTGTGTGTCTGTGTGTGTGTGAATGAGTATGTGTGTGAATGAGTGTGTGTGTGTATGTGTGTGTGTGAATGAGTATGTGTGTGAATGAGTGTGTGTGTGTGAATGAGTGAGTGTGTGTGTATGTGTGTGTGTGAATGAGTGCATGTGTGAATGAGTGTGTGTGTGAATGAGTGAGTGTGCATGTCTGTGTGTGTGTGAATGAGTGTGTGTGTGAATGAGTGTGTGTGTGTATGTGTGTGTGAATGAGTGAGTGTGTGTGTATGTGTGTGTGTGAATGAGTGTGTGTGTGAATGAGTGAGTGTGCATGTCTGTGTGTGTGTGAATGAGTGTGTGTGTGAATGTGTGAGTGTGTGAATGAGCGCCTATGGGTGCGATTTAATGGAAAGCTTTTTAAGTGTGGTAGTGAGCGGGAACTGCTGTGAACTTCCCGATGCTTGACCTGGCGAGACTGTCATTGGTATCAAATGTTAATTGGTCCACTTAACGAGGACCCACAGGCTTCACGCGGCGAATGATGGTCCCATCAGCTGATTCGCCAGGACAGTGCCCATCAGCTCCCAAAAAGGGGGAGCAGCACTTAAACAGATGCCACAGAGCAAATCCCACATGGCTCACAGCCATGCCACTGAGGATCTCCACGATTCGGGGAGGCTGGCCTGGCCAGATTGTTGGATGCTGTCGAGATCAAACAGGATGCCCTGTTCATTCGAGGGTCTCGGCGGGTCAGCCACAGGGCAGCTAGTGCCGCTGGCAGGAAGTGGCAGCGACCAGCCCGAGGAGTGTCATCAAGCGGACCTGCACTCAGTGCTGAAACAAGATCAATGACCTCCACCAGGCCAAATGGGTGGGTTGGCACCGGCCCTGCCAGGCATCCCCCCCTCCATGAACCTGGCACACACCCCGCCCAGCACCGTACTGACTCATCCCCCCCCCACTGACCACATGGCCATTCTCTCATAGGATCCTCATCTGATGATGCCGGCCATCCGGGATGGTCCCCCCCCCCCCCCCTCCCATGACAACTCCTCAGAGGGAAGCTCCGAGGAGACCACCGTATTCACGACACAGCTGCCATCCCCACCCTTCACCGGCAAAAAGACACACACCTCGGTCAATGGGCAACAGTAGTGGTCAGGCTTCTGGCGCTCATTCTGGTGAGCACCCACAGTTACTGATGCACATCAGCTGAAGGCAGGAACGCCCAGCTGAGCCAGCAGTCGGAGATCTGCTGGATCCCAGGGCCCAGCTGGGTCCAAGTCAGAGGCTGACCCTCTGGACCAGGCTTACCCAGAGCTGATGCAGTCGATAGGTTGCAGCCACGATATTCAGAGGGGGATATCAGCGACACTCCAGCAGGTCCATAGCGATTGGAGGAGTCTCAGAGGCTATGGGCGCAGGGGATAGCGCTGGCAATCCGTGGCACCAAACCAACACTACTAGGGTGGTACCACAGTGGAGAGCCTGGGGCACGCCACGGCAGCATGATGAAGGAGTCCAAGCCACGGCTCAGTCACTGATGGCCATGGCTGAGCACCTCGGTAGCGTGCCTCAGTCGTTGCGGAGCATGTCCCAGTCACAGGCTTGCCGAGGCACTCCAGAGGATGTCCCGCTCGCTGGGGGACGTATTCCAATTGAAGGTGGACATTGCGGGGGTGCTCCACAACATGTCCCAGTCACCGAGGAGCATCGCCAAGGGTCCGACACCGTGCTGCAGACATTGGGGAGCCGCCATGATTGGCAGAGCCACATGACAGAGGGGCAGCCGGGGCTCAATCCAGCTGTCACCCCCCCCTCCCGAGGTGAACCACTAGGCCCTATCGGCACCGACCAGGAGGAGGGCCACTGGGAGCCAACCCGGAGTCGCTCGAGGGAGTGGTGACGGTGGCCACAAACTCCCCGAAGTTCTCTACCCCTGACAATAGCGTGTCTCGGAATCAACACCCGAACAGGGTGGCACAATGGGGCATGTGCCCAGGGCCCACAGGGGGGCCGCCAGGGGCATTGAAGGCCACAGGATGCGGACGGCAGCAGGCTGCCTCCACGTTAGCAGTGCCACAGTGCCAGGCTGGCAGTGCCAAGGTGGCTGTGTTCATGGGGGAGGGCCAAGGGACCACCCTTCCCTGTCCTGAACACCTAGGGACTTCCAATGGCCGGGGAGGCCGCCCCGGGTGCTGATCCATCTGGTCCACCTAGATGGAAAAACAAGAATAAAAACCCTTGGCATACAAAGCAGGGTAGTATCCAGGCACCTTGGCATTGGCAGCCTGGCATCCTGGCAGTGCTACCAAAGCATCTTGGCATTGGCAAGGGTCGGGCTTGGGGACCTCGCCAATGAGAGGGAGGGATGAAGGGGGGGGGGTTCCGGGGCCTTAAAATTGGGGGTGGGGGGGGGGGGGGGGTGGGCCTGAAACAGGATGTTGTCGTGATTAGGGCATCTGGACTAAATGTCGTCCAGATCTGCAAGGAGCTGGTCCTGCTGGAGAAATCAGGTCGCCAGTGTAAGAAATCTGCTCAAGTGTGGCTTCGACGAGTAAAGGTTTCCCGAGCCACAAAAAAACAGCAAAGTGCTGGTGAATAGTGGGGTGAATCACGGTGCTTCAGTCACCGAGAAATATCCCGCCAATCGCACCCAGAAGCGGACTCTGTTTTACATCGCTGAATCTCGTCCGAGAGAGTGAGTGAGTGAAGATGTGTAGAAGTGACAGAGTGAGTGAGAGTACATGTGGGAGGGAGGGAGGAGTGCGTGAGAGAGAGAGAGAGGGAGAGAGTGAATGTTTGTCTTCCTTATTCCCCCTCTCCGGTTTCCCATTCACTCTCACCACCACACACCACCACACACCAACACACCCCCACTCACAATGGCGGTGGGCGAGTAATAAACACCCTGAGGTTTGGAATGAGCTAGACACACACACATACACACTCATACACATTGACCACATATAATGATTTGACCATCTCACATTTTGGTCACTTTTATTAATTACTCTTCTCTGTATGCCAGGGTGCCAGGTTGGATACTACCCAGAGGTCTCTAACGGCCTCCGAGGCCCCCCCAGGGATGCCTTTGATCCACATGGACTCTTCTCTAATTTAAACATATATTGTTAGGATAAAGTGTTATTTTGTGCTCAGGAATTCATTCTTTTCTTAATACCTTAACTTTGAAACTTTGAACTTAACTTTGAAAAAAATTCTGGTTGTTGTTGTGCCAAACCTAATCTTGCCCAAATTAGCTCATCGGTGCCTTGAGTGGGAAATAAATATTACTATGGGCCCCGAGCGGAAACAGTGAACGAGCCTGATCTAAAGGAAACTCTTCTTACAACTGGAATACCTCGAGTATCACCAGTACTGCTTCCTCAGTCTGTGGCGGGTCTGCACTCGATTTGTCCACAAATGTATGCATCAGCAATTGAAATTAAAAACTCTGAAACTATTATCTGCTTCCAGAAGACAAAAATGCACTAGAACTTTGTAAACCAATTTTAGTTTGGCGAACTACCTATATAAATCCAACAAAAAATAGAGTCAGGTCGATTTGAAGTGTTGCCAATTTGGAAGACTGATTTAGATATATACATAAATTAATTGGAGAACCTCATTGCGATTTTCCACATTACAGCCAAAAGACAGAGGCACTCTCTTAGGGTCAGGGAAAGAGACTAAGGTCGAAGACTAAGAATGGGGTGCGTGTGTCTGGGGAGTATATGTGTGTTTGTGGGTGGTGAGTGTGTAGGTAGTGTGTGTCAGCTGTGTGGACAATATGTGTGGTGTGTGTGTGGGGGGATGAATGTATGCAAAGTGAGTGTGGGGAGAGTGAATCTGTGTATTTGTGGGTGATGAGTATGTGTGAAGAGTGTGGGAAATGTGGGCAATATATGTGTGGTGTGTGTGTGTGTGGGAGTGAATGTGTGTGAGGTGAGTGTGGGGGGAGTGAGTCTGTGTGTGGTGAGTGTGTGCGAATTGTGTGGGGTGAGTGTGTCTGAGGTGCATGGCGCGAGTGTGTGTGGGGTGTGTGTATGGGGTGACAGTGTGTGTGGGGGGAGGTAGTGGTGAATGTGTGTATGTGTTTATATGTGGGAGGGTGAGTGTGTGTGTATGAGGTAAGTATGAGTGTGTGTGTGTGTGTTGAGTGTGTGAAAGAGGGGCGAGTGTGTGTGAGAGAGAGGGGTGAGTGTGTGTGTGAGAAAGGGATGAGTGTGTGTGAGAGAGAGGGGTGAGTGTGTGTGTGAGAGAGGGGTGAGTGTGTATATGAGAAAGTGGTGTGCGTGAGAGAGAAGTGTGTGTGAGAGAGAGGTGAGTGTGAGAAAGGGGTGTGTGTGAGAGGGGTGAAAATGAGAGAAACGTGAGTGTGTATGAGAGAGAGGGCGCATGTGTGAGAGAGGGTTGAGTGAGTGTGTGAGAGAGGGGTGAGTGTGTGAGAGAGATGGGTGAGTGTGTGTGAGAGAGAGGGGTGAGTGTGTGTGGGTGTGTGTGAGAGAGAGGGGTGAGTGTGTGTGTGAGAGAGGAGTGAGTTTGTGTGTGAGAGAGAGGTGTGCATGAGAGAGAGGTTTGTGTGAGAGAGAGGTGAGTGTGAGAAAGGGGTGAGTGTGAGAGAGGGGTGAGAATGAGAGAAAGGTGAGTGTGTATGAGAGAGAGGTGAGTGTGTGCGAGCATGTGTGTCTGAAATGAGAATCTAGCTCTCCTGCAGCACTCTCAGCATTAAATGAATTTCTATTAAAATGACAAAAAAAGGTAAAACTTAGAAGTATTTGTTAAATAGCAGAACATTTTAATTATAATAAATGTGTACAAAAAAGACAGAGAAGCATCTTTTAAGCTTGTTTTTGTGTGTTTGAACTTACTGCGCAATAGTAATAATTTTTTTGTTTTAAAAAATAAAGTGCCTGCGTCCATTCTAAGTGCTGGCCAGAAATGGCAGGTTCAGTCCCACACTGGGAGGAATGCAGAAAGAATATTGGCCAACAGTTAAAATAGTCAGCAGTTAATACAGAAATAATTTTGTAATTAAAACAGCTATAGTTTTGTGTAACTTGTAGTAGAACTTGCCTTTTCAGAATTGGCTTGTTCAACCATCAAAAGAATTGCTGCAGATGATCTCATCTGACCTCGTCAATATTCTGAGGCTGCATTCCTGTCACCTCTCCCAGTTGGAAGGAAGCCAAAGGTGAATCATTGAGAAAATGGGAATATTACCCCCTCAATTCCTGAAATAACGTGCTAACAGGAGAGATGAACACACAAAATGGCAACAAGGGGAAAACTCCAAGAAAGCTTAAGATTTTCCAAGTGAGAGAAAGATTCTGTGTAGAGAAAGCTAATTGGGGACAAGTAGAGGGAGACACACAATATAGTCCTTCTAAGAACAAAGGATCCACCCCATCCACAGGTAAGAAGGATGTCCAGGAGGCAGCTATTTTTGGGAGAACACAATTTAGGAAATAAAAGAATTTGGTCAGGAAAAGATTCACCAACGTTAGGGAAACTATAAACATTTAATTCAGCTACCACATTAAATGAATGGAAAATGTTTGAAAGGATGGGTGGCGCCGGGGCAATCGGAGGGGGGTGGGGTGGGGAACCAGCTGGTGCCAGGTCCCTGAGGGAGCCTGTGTCTTGGCGGCCGTCGGGGTAGTACTGCGGGTTCGCATGCAGCAGCTGTACCCTTTCAACCAACGCGTCCGCCTTGTGAAGCCGCACGTGCTTGCGGAGGAGGACGGGTCCTGGAGATGCCAGCCGCGTTGGGAGCCCGGATGTGGACTTCCTGGGGGAGGCAAGGAGACGTTCATGGGGGGTTGCATTAGTCGCCATGCAAAGTAGCGATCAGATGGAGTGGAGCGTGTCGGGGAGGACCTCCTGCCAGCGGGAGACCGGGAGAGTTTTAGATCATAGGGCCAGCAGGACGGCCTTCCAGACCGTCCCATTCTCCCTCTCCACTTGCCCATTTCCCCGGGGGTTGTAGCTGGTTTTAGCTCGAGGCAGGACCCTTGCTGAGCAGGAACTGACGCAGCTCATCACTCATAAAGGAGGATCCCCGGTCGCTGTGGGCGTAAGCGGGGAAACCGAACACGGTGAAGATGCTATTGAGGGCTTTGATGACTGTGGCAGATGTCATATCGGGTCATGGGATGGCGAAGGGGAATGTGGAGTATACATCGACCACGTTCAGGAAGTACGTGTTTCGGTCAACGGAGGGGAGGGGCCCTTTGAAGTCCATGCTGAGGCGTTCAAAGGGGCGGGAGGCCTTCACCAGGTGCGCACGGTCTGGCCTGTAGAAGTGCGGTTTACACTCCGCGCAGACCTGGCAGTCTTTGGTGACCGCCCTGACTTCCGCAATGGAGTAGGGTAGGTTGTGGGCCTTTATGAAGTGAAAGAACCGGGTAACTCCTGGGTGACAGAGACCATCGTGTAGGGCCCGGAGTCGGTCCACTTGTGCGCTGTCACATGGGCCTCGGGATAGGGCATTGGGGGGGTTCATTGAGCTTACCGCGACGATACAAAATCTCGTAATTGTAGGTGGAGAGCTCAATCCTCCACCTTAAGATTTTATCATTTTTGATCTTGCCCTGCTGTGTATTATTGAACATGAAGGCAACCGACTGTTGGTCAGTGAGGAGGGTGAGTCTCCTGCCGGTCAGGCAATGCCTCCAAAGCTGCACAGCTTCTACGATGGCTTGGGCCTCCTTTTCGACAGAGGAGTGCCGAATTTTGGAGGCATGGAGGGTGCGGGAAAAGAATGCCACAGGTCTGCCTGCCCAGTTGAGGGTGGCAGCCAGAGCGACGTCTGATACATCGCTCTCGACCTGAAAGGGGAGGGTCTCGTCGACCGCGTGCATCGCGGCCTTGGTGATGTCAGCCTTGATACGGTTGAAGGCCTGGTGGGCCTCAGCCGTCAGGGGTGTGTGGAATGAATGAGTGGGCAGGCCTTGTCGGCATAGTTAGGGACCCACTGGGCATAATAGGAAAAGAACCCTAGGCATCGTTTGAGGGCCTTGGGGCAGTGGGGGAGGGGGAGTTCCATGAGGGGGCGCATGCAGTCGGGGTCGGGCCCTAGAACGCCATTTTGCACAACATAGCCAAGGATGGCTAAGCGGTTGGTGCTGAACACGCAATTCTCCTTGTTATACGTGAGGTTCAGGAGTTTGGTGGTGTGGAGAAATTTGAAAAGGTTAGCGTCGTGGTCCTGCTGGTCGTGGCCGCAGATGGTGACATTATCTAGGTACGGGAAGGTGGCCCGCAGTCCGTACCGGTCAACCATTCGGTCCATCTCCCGTTGGAAGACTGAGACCCCATTAGTGACGCTGAAAGGAACCCTAAGGAAGTGGTAAAGGCGGCAGTCTGCTTCGAACGCAATGTATTGGCTGTCTGCCTTGCGGATGGGAGCTGGTGGTAGGCAGATTTCAGGTCCACTGTAGAGAAGTCCCGGTACTGTGCAATCTGATTGACCATATCAGATAAGCGTGGGAGGGGGTACGCGTCGAGCTGCGAGTACCGATTGATGGTCTGACTGTAGTCAACAACCATCCTGTGTTTCTCCCCAGTCTTTACAACTACCGCTTGGGCTCTCCAGGGGCTGTGGCTGGCCTCAATAATGCCTTCCCGCAGTGGCCGCTGAACGTCCAAACTGATGAAGGTCCTGTCCTGGGCACTGTACCGTCTGCTCCTGGTGGCGACGGGTTTGCAATCCGGGCTGAGGTTTGCAAACAGGGAAGGTGGGTCGACCTTAAGGGTCGTGAGGCCGCATACGGTGAAGGGTGGTAGGGGTCCGCCGAAGTTTAGAGTTGGACTTTGGCGGTTGCACTGGAAGTCCAGGCTGAGTAGCAAGGCAGTGCAGAGGTTGGGGAGGACGTAGAGCCGGAAGTTGCTGAACTCTATGCCCTGGATGGTGAGGGTGGCGATGCAGTACCCCCGGATTTCCACGGTGGCGGCGGCGGTGGCGGGCGATGAGTGGCCAGATGAGATGCCCGATGATCAGGGGTCCTGAGGCACCGTCCAAAATGACGGTGAAGATTGCGGCGCCCATGGGGCGCACATGGTGGGCGGCGTTAAAGATGGCGGCGCCCATGGGCCGCACGTGGTCTGATGGGGGGACGATGGCGGTGCCCATGGGCCGCACGTTCGCTGCGGGGATGAAAATGGCGGCGCTCACGGGTCGCACGTGGGGGGTGCAGGAACAATGGGCCTGGATACAGCGGCGTTCGACTGGGCCTGGCACACCCTAGCGAAATGTCCCTTCTTCCCGCAGGTCTTGCAGATTGCACTCCGCGCCGGGGTGCTTTGGCTGCCCGCAGAAATAGCACTTGGGCCCCCCCGGAGTTGGCTGGCTGCAGCGCGGCACAGGCTTGGGGTTGGCTGGGGGCGGCCGCTGGTGGCGCCCACGATGTCCATGAGGAGAGCGCCGTGCGGTCAGGGGCGTACGATTGTACATTATGGGAGGCTATCGTTAGTGAGGTCGCGAGTTGCTTGGTCGCCGCGAGGTCGAGCGTACCCCCTTCTAAGAGGCGCTGGCAGATGTACGCCGACCCAGTGCCCGTAACGAAAGCGTCCCTGATTAAGAGTTCAGGATGTTCAACGGCCGAAACTGCCTGCCAATCGCAATTCCTCGCCAGGACGTGCAGGGCACGCCCAAAATCGTCCAGTAACTCACCGTGGAGTTGTTGCCACGTGGACAGGAGGTGCCTGGTGTAGAGTTTGTTGATCGGCCAGATGTAGTTCCCTTTCAGAAGTGCCATGGCCTCAGTGTAGTTGGGCGCATCCCGGATAAGGGGAAAAATATCGGAGCTCACCCGTGAGTACAGGATCTAGAGTTTCTATGCTTCTGAGGGTTGTTCTGTCGCTGATCCGATGTAGGCTTTAAAGCAAGCTAGCCAATGGTCGAAGGCTGACGTGACGTTGTCTGCTTGAGGGTGCAGCTGTAGGTGGTCTGGCTTGATGCGTACTTCCATCACTGTAAAATCTCTGCTTAATAAATTGATGCACTATCAATTACGATGAGACAAGGGTAGAGAGTAATTGAGGCTTTATTAAGCAGAGATGTGTTGCCTCCTGCAGCTGCTACCGAAATGGCAGCAGCTCGGTGTGCACACACATTTATACTCTGCCTACTGGGTGGAGCCAGCAGGCAGGGATCTACCCCCGTACCTGTAGTACAGGAGCCTTACTGTATTACCTCTAATACACGTATTATACAAACAGTGGTGACTACCACACCAGTCCACTATGGAAAGAATGCCAATTGACATGGGAGATGCAATTGATTCTTCAGTGACTCATGGATTCAGCAATAGAGGGGCAGTAGAGAGAACGGTTGTGTTTTGTTGACTGCGGTTGATCTGAAGTCAACTTTCTGAGCAGCTCTGAAGGTAGAGATGCCAGATCATGGTAAGTGAGTGCCATCAACTGAAGAGTATGCTTTTCAGAGGTCAGAGGTTGTTTCAGACTGGTCTCAGGCAGATAATAGCTGTTTAAATATGGCGACAGAGAATATCCCCCTAAAACTTCAGAAGATTGAGCGCTCCATGGAAACTGTTCAAAACATTCCCTGCCCTGATTCAAGTGGAAGGAATGAATGGATCAATGCACTTAAAACCTTGTTTTAACAAGTCAATAGTTTACGTAATGAAGACTTGGCTGCATTTGTGTTCCTTAATCTTACCTCAAAATAGTCAATTTTCAAAGGAAACAAGCACATGCATCTTCCCAAAACAGTAACATGGAACTGTAACAGAGACATTTTGTGAACTTTTAGCAGAGAAGGCAGCCCATGTTACAATGTCTTGCATTGGTAAAATTCATTTGGAAGCAATGGTTTTTTATGGATAGATAGATCCAAATTCCCTTCCTTCAGATCTACGGCGATTAACTCAATCCTGGGCACAGTGCCTGAATAATTATGCGTAGAGCAATCATCTTGAACTCATCCTTTTGTAGGAACTTGTTTGGATTTCTGAGCTCTCAGCTTGATCACAATAGTTATGAAGTGGGAAGAATTAGAGTACCCTCCTTTCTTTGTAAATGGAAATACCCCGAATTAGAATTGGCACCCTTGAAAGTTTAGGAAACATGTCCCCAGTGGTTTCCAGGATTCTAGCACCAACATTGATAGCTTCCCACACACAGGATGAGAACTGGCACAAACAGTTCCTCTACCACAGTGTCTGCTGTCAAAGCCATTTGGTTTAAACTTTCGACACACCACTTGAAAGGATAGACTAGGACTTGTTCTTTAATGCTTGTTTTAATTTTTAAATCTACTTTCTCACCTCCCTGCTGCCCTCCCTCCCATCAAAATAAAAGTTTGGCTGTCTGAGACAAGTTGGCAACCCATTTCTAATAATAGGGTGGAGGAAAGATCCTTATTTATCCAACACCTGGAGGAAGGGTAAGTGCATGGCTGAGAAATAAAGAAAATTAGATTTAAGTGAAACTTAAGGAGTAACTATTTCACATTTATACATGCTAATTTATGGATCAGGCTGCCATCTAGTGCAGTGAATGCGGAAAGGCTTCCGATTAAATTGTTTGAAATTCTGGTTCCGTTTGGCCTCTTTTTGTCCACCTTTGTGTGTTTAGTGCAGTAAACTATACGTAATCTGGGGCTAAATTTCCTGAGTATGCAATTTGAAATTTGCCTCTGCACTTCATAACGAAAAACATTTCACTACTGCACGCACTTTGTTACAAGATGTAAAATGTTTGGCTGTTGAAGTTTGGTTTATAATAAGCATTGAGCATTTACACTATTGTCAAATTGTCAATACAAGTATCAGCCGGCACATTTTCTTAAAACTCTTCTGTACTTTACAAAAATTCTTCAAAATGAGTGTGATTCAATAATATCCCACAATTGAATGCTGTATCTCTGCCTCACAAAAAAACGTTTAAAATCTACTGCAGGACTGGAATCATTAAATTTATTATGACACACATTTTAAGCCTTTGCTGAGGATGCTTAAACCTGAAAACACACTTGCCCCTAATTGGTTCTTATCCATCCCACTTCAATCCAAAACAGACGATTAGAGTCCCAAGTGTTGCAATTTTAATAGATAGCAAAAATTGCCTTCAAGTTTTCAGTTGCAAACTTTATCCAAACCCCACCCCTGCAATTAGATACATTTGTGCATCATTTACAATGGCTGGAATTCTCTGGCCGTAGGGATTCTCTTTTCCCACCGGCAGCGCACCCCTGCCTGGGGGTTTCCCAGCGGGGTGCGGTGGCTTCAATGGGAAATCCCACTGACAAGCAGCGGGAAGAGAGAATCCCACCACCAGCGAACAACATGCCGCTGAGTAACACGCGGCTGGGGGACCAGAGAATCCAGCCCAAAGAGTTTGATGATAGGAAATTAAGTGCTGCAGTGATCAAAGCAAAATGAATGAGTGCAGTCCAGGGGTGACCAGTCTGAAAAAGACTAATAATGTAAGCCTAAGATTCCATGGTGTTCAAATAAATGCACATATGTTTTGATTCAATATACTTTCAATATACTGTCGGGATTTTCCCGCCCCGAGGCCGGAGGTCCTGCCCGAGGTCAATGGACCTTAAATGGTCTATCAAATATTCCGTCCCACCCGTGACGATTCCCATCGTGGGCAGGACTGGAGAATTGTGAGATGTATGTTCACAAATATTCCCAACTGGATATTTTTTTCATATAAATCCACCTACCCTGCACATCTTTGGGTTGTGGGGGCGAAACCCACGCAAACACAGGAGGAATGTGTAAACTCCACACTGACAGTGACCCGGAGCCGGAATCGAACCTGGGACCTCGGCGCCGTGTGGCAGCAATGCTAACCACTGTGCCACCGTGCTGCCCCACAACTGGATAATTTTTAAGAAAGTCAAACGTGCTTATACTGCTTTATTGGCTGCTACAAATCTAGTTTTCCGTGACTTTTTTAAGTGCACAGCTTCTAAATTGCAAGTAGCACCTTGAAGAGTTGCTGCACCTACATCAATATGATTAGCATTAATGCAACCAGAAATTAATATGCAAATAAAATCAAAATGTTACTTAAGTAACTAAATAAGAGCTTTCAATCTATGGAGATAAATTGCCTGAATTTGAATGGAAGGAAATATACCTATTCTGGTTGTTGTTCAATTGTCAAAAATCTACAACGGGATCCTGCCAAAGATGTTCGTCAACAAAATCATTGAAGTTTTAAATGACAGAAAATTAATAACTGATAGAAAACCTGCCGAGAGGATTAATTGACGGGTAATGAATGAAGAATCCAATGGGGAGATATCATAAACGGTTTCTACTACCCAAAAAAGGCTTCATATGGACAGAAAAGTAAATTATACACAAGGCAAGTCCTCTTCTAAATAAAACAATTACGCTGCATTTTTCCGTGTAGTTGATAATCCTCTAATAAAATTACATTTTCTGACTTTGTGAGAAAATAGTTAATTCACAGAATCACAGGATTGTTACAGTGCAGGAGGAGGCCATTTGTCCATCGCATCTGCACCGGCTCTCTGGAAAACATTCAGGCATTTTCTGAAAAGAGCAATATTCGATCCACATTATTACTTACAAATTCATGAATCCGAAATCAATTCCATATTTATTCAGCAAAAATGGTTCACAAATCCTTCCAAATCTGACATCCATTGTGCATATTCCCTACATAAAGCGAACAAAGAAAAGGCTTTGCGGAACACTTTCACTCAGTCCGCAAGCATGACACTGGCCTTCCTGTCACTTGGCATTTGAACTCACCATCTTGCTCTCATGCTATCATTTCCGTCCTTGGCCTGCAGCAATTTCTACCAATGAAACTCAAAGCAAACGGAGGAACAGCATCTCAACTTCCGATTAGGTACTGTACAACCTTCCGGACTTAACATTGAGTTCAACACCTTCAGACCATAACCTGTATTCTCCATGTTGACTTTTTCCACAGCCCCCTGCCTCATAGGACCAACTGTAACTTGTTTTGCTTTCACAGAGTGCTAACCCTTGTTCCACTATTAATACATTCTGCTACCTTCCCTTCGTGCCATTATTTGCACCTTCTAGTCTTTAACACCACCATTCACATTCCCATTGTCTTGTTTCCATGACATACTTTTTAGTCTTCTCTGAGCTATCCTTGATCTTCTATTCTGCTCCAGCTTCTCCATCCCCTTCACCACTATAGATCCCATCACATTTCTATACCTCTTGAGCTGTGAAGAAGAGTCATATGGACTTGAAACATTCATTCTGTTTCTCTCTCCACAGATGCTGCCAGACCTGCTGAGTCTTTCCAGCATTTTTTGTTTTTAGAACAAATAAATTGGCCTTCCAGAGAACTAATTCCAAGAACATCTTTGGGACATGGATACTCCAAAATGAGTTCATTAAAATCCTGCCATCATAGTTCCATAAGTAATTCTTCAACATCAGTGCACTGAACTCTTATATAAGGAGCCTCCATCATCATTTGAGGGAGTGAGGATATCCCATGGCAATGATAAACCATCTGGGAATGTGGAGAACACCATCATCCTTGAGGGCTAAGAGTCTAAGATCCACTCCTTTGATATACTGATAACCTTTGGTAAGACACTTAGAGAACCACTTCCAGATTGCAACATTATCAACAGAAAATCTAAGGAGCACCACAGCAACGTATCTGCAATGGCAAATAGTTGTTGCCTTTTCTCATACCCACCATGCCACATGTGGCATGTTAAATTGCAATCGTGCAACAGGTGCTGTTAATCAAGCAGGTTGACTGCTTACATATTAGACAGAAACTAGTCATCATTCTCCTCACAATTCTGGGATGCTTCCACTCAGAACTCATCAGAATCCTCTAAAGCCGTGTATTTGAAGATGGTTGGGCCAGAAAACTATTCTACCGTTGACAATGAGCTATCTCATCAAGATGGGGCCGAGTGGGGAAATCTTTGTTTCACTAATTGTTTACTTGAAAAGCTATAACTTTATTTTTTATTAACCTCCTCACATCCCTGACACTGAAGCCTTTCTTACTTCATTCAAGTCTCCAGCCTGTGACAGGACCTCCAGCGCAACATTAAATTCCGTCCATAGATTTTCACCAGAAAATAGTTGTAACTACAACCCATATTCAATTAGGTTTGATACATATATTCAGCATCATCTCCTATTGAATCACAATATATCATTGAGTGCAAACACTGAGTTGACGCAGCCAATTTTACGATAAATTTAATTATCTAGCAAATTGACATAAAGCTGATGTAAAAGAGAGGCTTGATTTGTGTCTCTTTCACATCACAAAGTGAATAATAATAATAATTTTTATTGTCACAAGTAGGCTTACATAGGGGGTGATTCTCCAAGCCCCGCGCCAGGCAGGAGAATCGCCACGACGCCCCGACTCTGGCGCGCGATTCTCCGAGGTGCGAAGAATCGGCGCCATTTGTGCTGGCGCGTTTGGTGCAGCGCTGGCCGCGGGCCGCTGGAATTGGCGGGGCTGCCGATTTTCCGGCCTGGATGCGGCGAGCGGCCGCGCGGATCCGACAGAGTCCCGCCGGCGCCATTCACCCCTAGTCGCTGCCGGGGGGGGGGGGGGGCGGCCTGTGGGGGGGGGTTCCTTCACCGGGTGGGCACCTCCGATAGGGTCTGGCCCACGATCGGGCCCACCGATCGGCAGGCCGGCCTCTCCCCCCCCCTGGGCCTACTTTCTGGCACGGCCGGCCCCTGAACACTGACGCCATGTTGAGTCGGGGCCGGCGCGCTAAAGAAGTCCCCCGCGCATGCGCAAGTTGGCGTGGCCCAACTGCGCGTGTTGGTGCGGCGCCCATTTGGCGCCGGGAAAGGAGGCTGGAGCGGCGTGAACCGCTCCAGCCCCGTGCTTGCCCCCTGTGGGGGACAGGATCGGTCGTACCCGGGCCCGGTTCACGCCGTCGTGAAATGCGACGGCGTTCATGACGATGCGAACACTTGGGCTCCATATTGGAGAATCACCCCCATTAAAACTCCAATGAAGTTACTGTGAAAAGGCCCTAGTCGCCACATTCCAGCGCCTGTTCCGGTAACATTGAGGGAGAATTCATAATGTCCAAATTATCTAATAGCACATCTTTCAGGACTTGTGGGCGGAAACCGGAGCACCCGGAGGAAACCCACACAGACACGGAGAGAACATGCAGACTCCGCACAGACAGTGACCCAAACCGGGAATCGAACCTGGGACCCTGGAATCACATAAAATGAATTACTTTAAAATGCATATATGCACTGTTATATGGGTAAACATGGCTGCTATTTGCAGACAGTAAGAACTGACAAATAGAAATGAGAAGAACATTCAATTAAACTGGTCTTGGTGATTTGGTTTGAGGGAAAAATAATGGTCAGGATGCAGACAAAACAGTTCCTCTATTAAATGTACCATGGAATCAATCTGATTAACCAGTTGGGGTGGCAGTTATCTCTGCTGGTGTAGAAACTATATTATGGTATGTCGGCTCATCTGGAACACACTGCTCCGAATCAAAACATTGTGGGTGTAAAAGATGCCAGATACAGAGTAAACTATCTAGGCTGGCAATTCAGCACATTGGTAAGGAGCAGATTGTCAAAGGAGATGCTTTCTTTATGAGACATTAAACTGAAGTCTCCCCATCTTATTCAGGTAGGCATAAAATATTTTGAGATTTATTATTTTGAACAGAGAATTTTACCAGTGTCCTGACCATTCTGGCCTCAGCAACATCGCTAAAACAGATGAACATTTCATGACTGTTTGAGGGCATTCTGCTGTGCACAAAATACCTGCTGTATTTGCCTCTGTAATAACAGCAACAACAATTTATTGACTATGAAGAATTATGGGAGATCCTAGGATTGCGAGAAGTTATCTATAAATGAAATATATTTCTTCAATAATAATAATGTAATCTTTATCAGTGTCACAAGTTGGCTTACATTAACACTGCAATGACGTTACTGTGAAAAGCCCCTAGTCGCCACACTCTGGCGCCTGTTCGGTACACTGAGGGAGAATTCAGAATGTTCAATTCACCTAACAGCACGTCTTTCAGGAGTTGTGGAAGAAACCGGAGCACCCAGAGGCAACGCACGCAGACAAGAGGGAACATGCAGACGCCGCACAGATAGTGACCCAAGCCGGGAATCGAACCCAGATCCCTGGCGCTGTGAAACAACTGTGCTAACCACTGTGCATAGTCCTGTAAAGGAAAATCAAGGACAGTTTCTTCTTTGAAATGTTAATACTTAAGAGATTTTAAAAATCTCTCAACAGCCAATTTATAATCTGTAGGAATGGGACTCCACAGTTTAAATTGTTCCCTTTCTGGGCTATATAGGTTGGTTTGTAAAATAAATCTCATTACAAAAGTACTTACACTGAAGTGACAGCATAAAATGTACAATTGCATCAACTTCATTAAACTTACAGGAGTTTGAGGGCAAGATGTCATTTTTGCAAGGTAAAAGGTTCCGCGTATACCACACGCACCACAACTTGCTAAGATATTTACATACAGCGAATTACATTTACAGTAAACTTGCCATTACTTTGGCAACAACTTCTGGGCCATTAGATCTTCAAGTTGATAAATAATTTTGCTTTGCGTTACTCGCATCTGTGGATCTCTAATTTTGGCGCCATTTTTATGTTGGATACGCTTCAAATTGTGAATTTATATTTTCCTGTAATGTGAAGAGCATATTCAAACAAATATGTTGTTCAGAATTGGATCAGAGAGACCAAAATGTGGCTTGTCTCGATAAACAAAAACATACTTTGGAGCTGTATCAAATGTGAAATACAGACATAGATTCCTTAATGAGTTTCAACAGCAAGCTCAAACATGACCTTCTTAGTTTGCATCTTTTATATGATCAGAAGTTTTGTATTTCATGCCAAAAATGTGCTGTGAATTTTAAATCCCAACTCATTAAAATTGAACATTTTTTTTCATCAAGAGTAATGGGACATAAACAGGGCTTCCTCAGTTACAAAACCATTTGGTTTTTACTGTAAATTAATAGCATCTCCTGTAATTTTGAATTAATCCCAAGGAATAAAACAGTATCTGCTCAGAACCAACTTGAACTAATTGTAAGCTTTTACTGGAAAACGTAATTTACTCCAAAAATGTTCTGTTTGATCTGCTCATTCAATCCAGGGAGGCGTGCAGGAGCAAATCATACCTATTTACCCTGGAGCAACATTTAAAAGAAATGTATCCTTCATATTGTTTCTGTCATAATATACACCAGTATATCATGGTGCAGCCACACACTGATGGACACACAGTGGGACCAATCAACATACACAACACCGCAGCCAATCACCAGTGAGAACACACGCCCTATAAAGATAGGGGGCATCAGAGTTCCCGCTCAATTGAGGAGCAGCTAGCAAGGAGCACAGAGCTCACAGCCTGCAACACAGACATTCACCATGTGCTGAGTGCATCAACTGGTTAGGACAAGGCAAAGGTCTTTAGTTGAAGCTAGTATCGTATTTACCCACAGTTCAAGTATGTTTAAATAGTTAACCTTTTAATAAAATAGTGTTGCACTACTTCAAGTGTCGGTGACCTGTATGTGATCCAGAACACCTAACACATCAGTTTCCATTGGAACACATCATCTTAAATTGGCTCTTCCTTCACACTTACTACTTAGCTTAATATTTGCAATCACAGGACACCTAGTGAGTACAATGTTGTCTGTAGACCCAATTGAGTCATCACAGACTTTGTAATATCACCCCAAAGCTTCTTTCATTCTGGGCCTCATTTGCCAAATTTGTAGGAAGAGTAAAGAAATGGATCAGTATTTGGTTTTGACATTTTGTAATATATGATACAATAAATCAATATATTTTACCTACAGATTTCCACAGCCCCTTTTTACCAACTAGCGGGCTGTACACGAAGGCAACATTTTGTAAATCATACTTCATCAAATTCATTAGATGGCACTTGGTATTGCTTGTAAACTTCTAAATGACCAACTGACTTAGATAGACACCATTAGCAATGTGAAAATCAATGCTTTCTTGTCAATTCTGTTCTAAATTCAAAATGTCCGAACTTACATCAGCTGATTTTGCCAATTTGCAATATTTTCTACAATCTAAAGAAAACAGAATTTCATCATGTGCGGCGCTTTAGTAAATAAGCACATTTATAAATGAAATATTGGGCACCACGGTGGTGCAGTGGGTTAGCCCTGCTGCCTCACGGCGCCGAGGTCCCAGATTCTCAAGGCTCTGGGTCACTGTCCGTGTGGAGTTTGCACATTCTCCCCTTGTTTGAGTGGGTTTCGCCCCCACAACCCAAAGATGTGCAAGGTAGGTGGATTGAACACGCTAAATTGCCCATAATTGGAAAAAAGTGAATTGGGTACACTAAATTTATTTTTAAAAATAAATAAATGAAATATCTCACTACAGCGACAGTGAAAAGTACAACTTTATTAAGTTTGGTTGGTCGATTCCTACCTCAATTCGAAATCCATTCAAACCATCAGGACAGATTGCACTAATGACACCAAAAGTAAGGAAGGGACATTGACCAACAGCCTTTAAGTATCCCCCAGATAGATGAAGACATCAGAACGACTGCAACATCACAGTAGTTTCACAGGCAGAATTTATATGTTATCCTACTGTCCGTGTGAGATACCCTCAATTACAACTCGAGAGAGATGATTGGTAATACAAAGGCTTTAATTAGCAGAGAACCAGACAGCTGCCGAGAAGTGTGCTCACTGCACACTGCCCACCATACATTACCTTATATATGGCTCCCTGGGGGGGCGGAGCTGGAGGCGGAGTCCCCCAGGGTTCCAAACCTGGTCTTAAAGGGATCATGAAATTAAAGGTACAGTTATCATTCATCACATTCACCCCCTGTTTTAAAAAAACGCATAGTCCGTCGGGGGTGAAGTGGAATTACATGTCCAGTTTTTTGGGTGGTCTGATTGTCCGTGTTGACCTTCTCAGCTCCGGCGGTGGTGCGGGGGGCACGGTCGTCTTCAGTGGGGGTATATCCGGGAGCACGGTGGTCTGAGCCTTTGCCCATGTTGGAGCAGGGGGGGTATCCGGGGTGCCGAGGGTTATTGGTGCCGGCGCCGGCGGGGGGGAAGGGGACGCTAGGGGGGGGGGAGCTGTTGGGGTCGGCAGCAGGTGCGGGGAGGGGAGCGTCAGTGGGAGATCCAGCGGGTGCCAGGTCTCGCAGGGAAACTGTGTCTTGCCTTCCGTCGAGGTGCGCCTTCCGTCGAGGTGCTCAACGTAGGCGTGTTGAGGGTTTGCATGCAGCAGCTGGACCCTCTCGACTAGAGGGTCCGTCTAATGGCTCCTCACGTGCCTCCAGAGTACAACTGGTCCCGGAGTCGTCAGCCAACGTGGAAGCGAGACCCCAGAGGTGGACTTGCTGGGGAAGGCAAACAAACGATTGTGAGGGGTCTTGTTCGTGGCCATGCAGAGGAGCGACCTAATGGAATGTAGGGCATCGGGTCAGACCTCCTGCCAGCGGGTGGTTGGGAGACTTCTTGACCGTAGGGCTAGAAGGACAGCCTTCCAAACTATCGCATTCTCCCTCTCCACCTGCCCGTTTCCCCGTGGGTTATAGCTGGTCGTTCTGCTCGAGGCGCTGCCCTTGTTGAGCAGATACTGACGCAGCTCATCGCTCATGAACGATGTACCCCGTTTGCAATGATATAGGCAGGGAAACCAAACAGGGTGAAGATGCTGTGCAGTGCCTTGATTACGGTGGCCGAGCTCATATCGGGGCAGGGGACAGCGAATGGGAAGCGGAAGAATTCGTCGATGTCAGTGAGGAAATAAATGTTGCGGTTGGTGGACGGAAGGGGCCTTTCGAAGTCCACGCTTAGTCGCTCAAAGTGCCCAGAGGCTTTCACCAGGCGAGCCTTGTCTGGTCGGTAGAAGTGCGGTTTACACTCCGCACAGATCTGGCAAGCCTTGGTCATGGCCTTGACCTCCTCGGTGGAGTAAGGTAGGTTGCGGGACTTGATGAAATGAGTAAGCCGGGTGACCCCCGGGTGACAGAGGTCATCGTGGATGGCCCGCAGACGGTCTTTCTGTGCGTTGGCGCATGTGCCGCAGGACAGGGCATCTGGGGACTCATTGAGGTTCACCAGACGATATGTAATATCATACGTGAACTCTCCACCTCAAAACTTTATCATTTTTTATTTTGCCCCGTTGTGCGTTATCGAACATAAAGGCGACCGACCGTTGGTCGGTGACGAGGACGAACCTCCTACCAGCTAGTTAGTGCCTCCAGTGCCGCACGGCCTCCACAATGGCTTGTGCCTCCTTCTTGACTGCAGAGTGCCGTATTTCCGAGGCGGTGAAGGTTCGGGAGAAAAAGGCTAATTGACTGCCTGCCTGGTTGAGGGTAGCAGCCAGGGCGACGTCTAATGCATCGCTTTCTACCTGGAAGGGGATGGTTTCGTCCACCGCGTGCATGGCGGCCTTGATGATATCGGCCTTGATACGACTGAAGGCCGAGCGGGCCTCAGCCGTCAGGGGAAAAACCGTGGTCTTAATGAGTGGTCGGGCGTTGTCCGCATATCTGGGGACCCACTGGACGTAATAGGAAAAGAGCCCCAAGCACCGTTTGAGTGCCTTGAGGCTACGGGAAAGAGGAAGTTCCTTTAGGGGGCGCAGGCGGTCGGGGTCTGGGCCTAGGACCCCGTTTTCCACGACGTAGCCGAGGATGGCTAGTCGGGTTGTGTGAAAAACGCATTTGTTGTAGGTCAGATTGAGGGCCCGGGTGGTCTGGAGGAACTTTCTCAGGTTTGCGTCGTGATCCTGCTGGTCATGGCCGCAGATGGTGACATTGTCCAAGTACGCATATGTAGCCCGTAAAACGTACTGGTCCACCATTTGATACATCACCCTTTGAAAAACGGAGACCCCATTTGTGTCGCCAAAAGGGACCCTGAGGAAGTGAAAAAGCCGGCCGGCTGCTTCGAAGGCCGTGTAGGGGCGGTCCTCCGGGCGGATAGGGAGCTGTTGGTAGGCGTATTTTAGATCAACCGTGGAGAATACCCGGTACTGGGCGATCTGGTTAACTGTTTCTGCTATGCGGGGAAGGAGGGAGGTACGCATCGAGTTGCGTAAAATGGTTTGTGGTCTGACTATAGTCCACCACCATTCGTTGCCTTTCCCCAGACCGGACTACCAATACTTGTGCTCTTCAGGGGCTGTTGCTAGCCTCTATGACCCCTTCTATCAGTAACTGCTGAACCTCTGACTTGATGAAAGTCATATCTTAGGCACTGTACCGCCGACTTCTGGTGGCGACGGGCTTACTGTTGGGACTGAGGTTCGCGAAGAAGGGGGGTGGTGCAACTTTAAGTGTCGCCAGGCTACATACCGTGAGTGGGGGCAGGGGTCCGCCGAACTTCAGTGTCAGGCTTCGGTGGCTACACTGAAAGTCGAGACCAAGCAGCAGGGGGGCGCAGAGGTGAGGGTGGATATAAAGTTTGAAACGGGCGTATTCGGCGCCCTGGATCGCGAGGTTCGCGACACAATACCCCGTGATTGGACTGAGTGGGACCCAGATGCAAGGGCGATAGTTTGGGAGGCGGGATAGGTGCGCAAGGAGCCACGTCTTACCGTTTCTGGGTGAATAAAGCTCTCCATGCTCCCGGAGTCGGAAAGGCAGGGAGTGTCGCGCCAGGTAATTTGGACCAGCATCATGGAGTTCCGCAGGTGCTTTGGCCGTGATTGATCAAGAGTGATCGCTCCCAGTTGCGGGTAGTCAGAGTCCTCAGTTGAGTCGGACTCACAAAATGGCCGCCCAGAGTTACGAAACGGCCTCCGCCGTCGGTTGCACATGTCGGATTTTGAAGATGGCCACCGCGAAGATGGCCACCCCATGACTCGCACGAGGCCGATGATGTGTCAGAAGGGGGCGTGTCCGGCCGGCGCGCAGCCGCGTTGCGGGGCCTGTGGGCCCGGGAGCTCGATTTTTGGGCCCGATGAGATTTTTGTTTCTGGACTTTGGGCCCAGCTAGGCTGACCTTTGCGAAATGTCCCTTCTTTCCTCAGTCATTGCAGATAGCGGAGCCGGCTGGGCAACGCTGACGTGGGTGCTGGCCATGTCCACAGAAATAGCATGGTATGCCCTCAGTGTGAGCGGGTCGCCGCGCGGCGCAGGCCTGCAAAGTGGCCGAGTCTGGAGGGGATCGAAAGGGGTTCGCAAGGTCCGCGGAGTACATGCGGAGATTATGGTGGGCCGCTTCCAGAGAAGAGGCGAGCGTTACCGTGCCTTGGAGGTCCTTTGCTCCGTCTTCGAGGAGTCGCTGCCTGATGTATGTGGATCGTATACCGGACACAAAATCATCTCGAATGTGCAAGTTCATATGGACTTCTGCTGTCACCTCCTTGTGGTCGCAGTTCCTAGCGAGCGCAGTGAGTCTCTCCACATACTCATCCAACGTTTCCCCGGAGCGCTGCCGGCAGGTCGAGAGCAAATGCCGGGCGTGTACCTCGTTTATTGCCTTAACGAAGTGCTTCTGCAGGATTTTGACTGCCGTTTCGTACGTGGTGGCCTTTTAGATTACGGAGGAGAGTCTGTGACCCACCCGGGCATGTAGCAAGCTCAGCTTGTGAGGTCCGTCGACTGGAGTGTCTGAGGAGTTCAGGTAGGCCTCAAAACACCCGAGCCAGTATTAAAAAATTTCAGCGGCCTCCGGCGACCGAGCGTCCAAATTGAGCTTCTCCGGCTTTAGACCGCTGTCCGTCTTGATGTAGTCTGGTAATTAAATTCAGATACCCTCAATTACAACTCGAGAGAGATGATTGGTAATACAAAGGCTTTAATTAGCAGAGAATCAGACAGCTGCCGAGAAGTGTGCTCACTGCACGCTGCCTACTGAACATTACCTTATATATGGCTCCCTGGGGGTGGGGGGTGTGGGGGGGGGGGGGGGGGGGGGCGCGGAGCCGGAGTCCCCCAGGGTTCCAAACCCGGTCTTAAAGGGATCATGACATTAAAGGTACAGTTATCATTCATCACACCGTGATCAGTGTATTTTGTATATGAGGTGCGTGCTTTTTTTTACCATCAGAGTTATTGGGCGTGGTTTAACCACCACATTGCGCCCAGCGCGAATCGGGACCCTCTGGGTGAATACCGGGAAAGGCCAAAATCGAGATTCGCGCCGGCTGGGATCCGGTTTGCAATTCGCCCGGCCCGTTCCCGATGGCGAGTCCCGGATCTCGCCCAAAGAATGTGAGAGTATCTTTAATCCTCATTTGCATATATTCCAATCTCAATAAGGAGATTGAAGTTGAATGCAGTGGTCTCCCGGGAATTACTCGACTCGCCAGCAAGAACTCACACGGCTGTCATTTAGTATTCCTTTCTAAAAATGTGAAACGGGCGGATGAGGAACTGAGGAGGTGAGTAGCCAATTCCATTTCCCGGCATGCAGCTCAAGGGCACTGGAGTTGCTGGCGCAGTACTTGAAGGGGACTGGACTTGGTCAGGGGGCTGAAGCGTTCCAAGTCGGGGGATCGCCCCTGTGCGAGGGGGCGAGGGGTTTTGCGTCTGTGAAGCCTTCAAACCACCTTGAAATATGGAGACCCATAACAGGGGCAGCTACAGCTGCAGTCTGTCTGTCCTACCAAACTCTCCCAGGATAGAGCCCTTTTGCGGCTTCTATCCTGAAAGTCAATTTCACCCTTTGACTGTGAGCAGCCTCTAGCTTCACAGCTGAAGGCTATTTCAAATAAGGAATTAGATTTGTTAGCTGTGATAGTACTTCACACTCCTCAAATTTCAAGTGCCTCCTCAAGGGCACCCATGCCGTGTCTGAAAGATGATTAGTGCAAAAGAATGTCAAGCAAATTGTGATGCCCGAACAGTGTGTCTGAACTCTAGGAGCAGATAGCAAAAATAAAACAGTAAAGAGCAAGGGTTCGGCACTGTGGATCTTCTCGTGACCAAGGGGTAAGTGTGTGGATCGGGGAAGAGACCGGGGCACTACACTGAGACTTCACAGCGCCAGGGTCCCAGGTTTGATTCCCGGCTTGGGTTACTGTCCGTGCGGAAGCTGCACGTTCTCCCTGTGTCTGCGTGGGTTTCCTCTTGGTGCGCCGGTTTCCTCCCACAGCCCAAAGACACACAGGTTAGGTGGATTGGCCATGCTAAATTGCCCTTAGTGACCAAGAAGGTTAGGAGGGGTTATTGGGTTACGGGGATAGGGTGGAAGTGAGGGCTTAAGTGGGTTGGTGCAGACCCGATGGGCCAAATGGCCTCCTTCTGCACTATATGTTCTATGTTCTATGGTCTGATGCCCCCGGCAGAGGTCTGTGGTCTAGGGGCTCCTGGTATGGCTGGGTGTGCAGAGCAAGGTTTGTTAGCACAACTGGCTCGCTGGATGGCACTCTGAGAGAAGGTGGGACACGTATGGGTGGCGGAGGCTTGGGGAATTTGAGGGTCCCATGGTGGAAGCCCTAACACATTGTTGGTCTCTCTCCTTCTTCAATTCCTTACAGAAATAATGATGTCTGTGCTGGTTTGAATCCCATGGAGGCCACCCTCGCTCTGCTTGTGGCAGACAAGGCAGGCAAACGCCAGAGAAGGCAGGAACAATGACGCAGGCTGATGGCGGCACCCCGTGTGTAGGGGGCCACCACACATCCTGAAGAGCAGGCCACCCATCCGGCTGAGGAGGAACCCAGAGGGGAGGCCAGCGATGATGCGGCACCTATGCCACGCCCTCGTGGACCTGGCAATCCGGAGGAGGAGGACACTAGCTCCCAGTGGCCGTGAAGGTCACCGCAGCCCTCAATCTTTTTGCTACCGGGTCATTCCAGGGCTCGAGCAGGGACCTGTGTGGAGTATCACAATCTGCAGCCCACAGGTGCATCTGGGAGGTGATGGATGCTTTGTTCGCGTGGGCATCCAACTATATCACCATTCAGCTGGACCACAAAGATGCCCAGGCTGCAGGATTTGCTGCCATCGCTGGGATGCCCCAGGTCCAGGGAGCTGATCAATAGCACCCATGTTGCCAGGGCATCAGGGAGAGCCCCACATTAACAGGAAATGGTTCTACTCCCTGTATTTTCAGATTGTGTGTGACCACTCCACCATGTCATGCACATGTGTGCCCGCTACCCAGGGAGCATCCATGGCAGCTACATCCTGGGGCACTCGGAGAACTCCGATGTCTTTGAGGACCCAAGGGCTGGCTCGTGGGGACAAGGGATATCCACTGAGGTCATGGCTGATGACGCCAGTGCAGAGGTCCAAGACCAAGGCAGAGACCCGATATAACAAGGCCCACGCTGCCTCCTGTGCTGTCAGTGAGCAGTGCATCAGACTACTGAAAGTGCAATTGCGATGCGTGGACTGCTTTGGTGGTGCACAGCAGTACACCCCCTAGAGGGTCGACCGCTTTGTGGTTGTCTGCTGTGCCCTCCACAATCTGGCACAGCAGCAGGGCGACATGCTGGAGGAAGAGGAGGAGGGACATGCAGCCTCATCTGGGAAGAGGAGGCGAACCAGGAGATGTTGGAGGATGAGCCCAAAGAGGAGCCAGAGGATGGGGGATGGGGTGCCGCTCGGGTCCGCCATGCCCAGAGGACCACGGAGGCCTTCATCGTCTCCAGATTCTCTTATAATTCTGAATTCACCAAATGATCAAGAGATAATCTTTTCATGGCAGAGAGAACAACATTAAACCTGCTCTGTCTAGCTTCAGCTCCAACACTGAAAACAAAACTAAAACACGCCCTGCAGCAAACAGCCTTAAGTGAAAGTAAAAAGCTGACAGACAGCCCAGCTCCACCCACTCTATGAAATGACTGCAGTAGTAAACACCCATTTCTTAAAGGTACTCTCACTACAGATATTTATATACACACCCATTTATAAACACCCATTTCTTAAAGGTACTCTCACATGACACCTCCCCCCAAGAGAACCCCCCCCCCCATCAACTTCAAGATGGTTTCATTTTTCACCTTTTCACTATCCGTTAAGAAATGCACACAGTAAATATACTTTTTTGTTTAAAAAAACAACACACGCAAACAGGTACAATAATATAGTCAATTTTTGTTCTTCATCGTCTCCAGATTCTCTTATAATTCTGAATTCACCAAATGATCAAGAGATAATCTTTTCATGGCAGAGAGAACAACATTAAACCTGCTCTGTCTAGCTTCAGCTCCAACACTGAAAACAAAACTAAAACACGCCCTGCAGCAAACAGCCTTAAGTGAAAGTAAAAAGCTGACAGACAGCCCAGCTCCACCCACTCTATGAAATCACTGCAGTAGTAAACACCCATTTCTTAAAGGTACTCTCACTACAGATATTTATATACACACCCATTTATAAACACCCATTTCTTAAAGGTACTCTCACATGACACCTCCCCCCAAGAGAACCCCCCCCCCCCATCAACTTCAAGATGGTTTCATTTTTCACCTTTTCACTATCCGTTAAGAAATGCACACAGTAAATATACTTTTTTGTTTAAAAAAACAACACACGCAAACAGGTACAATAATATAGTCAATTTTTGTTCTTCATCGTCTCCAGATTCTCTTATAATTCTGAATTCACCAAATGATCAAGAGATAATCTTTTCATGGCAGAGAGAACAACATTAAACCTGCTCTGTCTAGCTTCAGCTCCAACACTGAAAACAAAACTAAAACACGCCCTGCAGCAAACAGCCTTAAGTGAAAGTAAAAAGCTGACAGACAGCCCAGCTCCACCCACTCTATGAAATCACTGCAGTAGTAAACACCCATTTCTTAAAGGTACTCTCACTACAGATATTTATATACACACCCATTTATAAACACCCATTTCTTAAAGGTACTCTCACATGACACCTCCCCCCAAGAGAACCCCCCCCCCCCATCAACTTCAAGATGGTTTCATTTTTCACCTTTTCACTATCCGTTAAGAAATGCACACAGTAAATATACTTTTTTGTTTAAAAAAACAACACACGCAAACAGGTACAATAATATAGTCAATTTTTGTTCTTCATCGTCTCCAGATTCTCTTATAATTCTGAATTCACCAAATGATCAAGAGATAATCTTTTCATGGCAGAGAGAACAACATTAAACCTGCTCTGTCTAGCTTCAGCTCCAACACTGAAAACAAAACTAAAACACGCCCTGCAGCAAACAGCCTTAAGTGAAAGTAAAAAGCTGACAGACAGCCCAGCTCCACCCACTCTATGAAATCACTGCAGTAGTAAACACCCATTTCTTAAAGGTACTCTCACTACAGATATTTATATACACACCCATTTATAAACACCCATTTCTTAAAGGTACTCTCACATGACACCTCCCCCCAAGAGAACCCCCCCCCCCCATCAACTTCAAGATGGTTTCATTTTTCACCTTTTCACTATCCGTTAAGAAATGCACACAGTAAATATACTTTTTTGTTTAAAAAAACAACACACGCAAACAGGTACAATAATATAGTCAATTTTTGTTCTTCATCGTCTCCAGATTCTCTTATAATTCTGAATTCACCAAATGATCAAGAGATAATCTTTTCATGGCAGAGAGAACAACATTAAACCTGCTCTGTCTAGCTTCAGCTCCAACACTGAAAACAAAACTAAAACACGCCCTGCAGCAAACAGCCTTAAGTGAAAGTAAAAAGCTGACAGACAGCCCAGCTCCACCCACTCTATGAAATGACTGCAGTAGTAAACACCCATTTCTTAAAGGTACTCTCACTACAGATATTTATATACACACCCATTTATAAACACCCATTTCTTAAAGGTACTCTCACATGACACCTCCCCCCAAGAGAACCCCCCCCCCCCATCAACTTCAAGATGGTTTCATTTTTCACCTTTTCACTATCCGTTAAGAAATGCACACAGTAAATATACTTTTTTGTTTAAAAAAACAACACACGCAAACAGGTACAATAATATAGTCAATTTTTGTTCTTCATCGTCTCCAGATTCTCTTATAATTCTGAATTCACCAAATGATCAAGAGATAATCTTTTCATGGCAGAGAGAACAACATTAAACCTGCTCTGTCTAGCTTCAGCTCCAACACTGAAAACAAAACTAAAACACGCCCTGCAGCAAACAGCCTTAAGTGAAAGTAAAAAGCTGACAGACAGCCCAGCTCCACCCACTCTATGAAATCACTGCAGTAGTAAACACCCATTTCTTAAAGGTACTCTCACTACAGATATTTATATACACACCCATTTATAAACACCCATTTCTTAAAGGTACTCTCACATGACACCTCCCCCCAAGAGAACCCCCCCCCCCCCATCAACTTCAAGATGGTTTCATTTTTCACCTTTTCACTATCCGTTAAGAAATGCACACAGTAAATATACTTTTTTGTTTAAAAAAACAACACACGCAAACAGGTACAATAATATAGTCAATTTTTGTTCTTCTTCCTCCAACTGAAATCCTTCCTGATTGACAGTCTCTTTGAACAAGAAGGTCTCTACACGATCCATCCATTTCTCTGCACCTCGGCATTTCTCTTTAAAGTCAGATACTTTAGTTAAATCTGATCGCAGAGTCCCTTGTAATTCTCCAACACGAGGATTGATTATCACAGCTTTCAGGCCGTGAAATGCCTGTTGAAAGTCCGCTGTCCACTGAAATTTTGATGTTTCTTCAGCAAGTCCATCAGTGGAGCAATCACGCTACAAAGCTTTTGCACAAATGTTCGATCAAATCCACTCATGCCAAGAAATAACATTATTTCCCTTCGTCTTGAGGATATTGGAAACTCCTCAAGAAAAGTGACTTGGGCTTTTCCAAATTCATTTTTGGCTAGGTTTATCACCAAACCCGCCTCCTGAAGTCAATCGAATAACTCCATCAGATGTTTCAAATGTTCTGTCCATGTCTGGCTGAAAATTACCAGATCATCGATGTATACCGCACAATTGGGTAATCCTGAAACAACTTTGTTAGTTAACCGTTGAAATGTGGCTGGGGCATTTTTCATGCCAAATGGCATGAGATATACCATCTGGAGTCACAAAAGCTGAAATCTCCTTCGCCCTTTCGGATAAAGGTACCTGCCAGTAACCTTTAAGTAAATCCAGTTTGGAAATAAAAGCTAATTGTCCCACTTTCTCAATGCAATCCTCCAAACATGGGATAGGATAAGAGTCCGTTCTTGTAACTGCATTAACCTTTCTATAGTCCACACACAACCGTTGGGTACCGTCTGGTTTTGCTACCATCACTATGGGTGAGCTCCATTGGCTGCAACCCACTTCAATTATGCCATTTTTAAGCATACTCTCAATCTCTTTGTTAACCTTGCCAATTTTAAAGGGTTACATCTGTATGGATGTTATTTGATTTGAACAGCATTTCCCACATCTACATCATGTATAACCATTTTAGTACTTCCCAATTTAGCTCCACAAATATGCCCATGTGATATCAATAACTCTTTCAGGTCAGTTTGCTTTCCTCTGGAAGGTAACTCAATAATTTATCCCTATTTTTAAGAACATCCTCATTTTCCAATTTAATTTGAGATATGTCAGATTCACAGTCATCTGCATTTGGTTCGTCACTTTGAGTTAAAATCATTAAAATCTCCTCCTTTTTCTCTCCTTCCCTTTCAAAGTACCTTTTAAGCATATTCACATGACACACTCGGTGAGTCTTCCTTCTATCTGGTGTTTTTACCACATAATTCACCTCACTTAATTTCCTTTCAATCTGATAAGGTCCACAAAACCTTACTTTTAAAGGCTCACCTACCACTGGCAACAACACTAAAACTTTATCTCCACTGGCAAAACTATGAACTTTGGATTTCTTGTCCGCTACCCGTTTCATCACATTTTGTGCAACATTTAAATGTTGTCCAGCCAATTCCCCTGCTCTATTTAATTGTTCCCTAAAATTTGACACATAATGTAATTTCCGATTTCTCACTCACCAATTTTTCCTTAATCAATTTAAGTGGTCCTCTTACCACATTACCAAACATTAGTTCAAAAGGACTAAATTTGGTTGACTCATTAGGTGCATCCCTAATTGCAAACAGTACAAATGGAATTCCTTTATCCCAATCCTCTGGATAATCTGAACAATAAGCCCTCAACATTGTCTTTCATGTCTGACGCCACCTTTCTAATGCTCCCTGCGATTCTGGGTGGTATGCAGATGATTTAAATTATTTTATTCCTAAGCTATCCATAACTTCTTTGAATAATCTTGAGGTAAAATTTGATCCTTGATCCGATTGTATTTCTGTGGGTAGTCCATATCTAGTAAAGAATTTAAGTAACTCCTCCACAATCTTTTTAGCTGTAATATTACATACTGGAATGGCCTCTGGAAACCTAGCAAACATATCCATTATCGTCAAAAGATATTGATTCCCACATTTTGTTTTAGGAAGCGGTCTTACACAATCAATTAGGACCCCTGTAAAAGGTTCCTCAAATGCTGGAATGGGTATTTAGGGCGCTGGTTTTACCACTGCTTGAGGTTTCCCTATCACTTGACATGTGTGACATGATTGACAAAATTTAACTACATCTTTATGAAGTCCAGGCCAACAAAAATGTTTTTGGATTTTAGTTTGAGTTTTCCTTATTCCCAAATGACTTCCCACTAGTACCTCATGTGCAACTCTCAACCCCTCCTTTCTATACCCTAGCAGCAATATTACTTGATGAACTTCTTCCCACTTTTCATCCACCTGCATCTGTAAAGGTCTCCATTTTCTCATCAAGACATCACTTTTACGGCAATAACACTCTGGTATACCCTCAGATTCCTCTTCCGTGTATGCTTTCGGATACATCCGATTTATTTTACATCTTTCTGTTGTAACTCTGCCAATTTTCCTGAACAAAAAATATCCGCCTCATCCTCCACCTGTTCTTGTTCTTTTTCAACCATCTGATCAAAAATCGTTTCTGATAATTGCACTTCAACTTCATCTTCACTCTTTGATTTCTCATATTGTCTTAACCTGTGACTTTGCGACCTTGTTACTACACAATCCGGAAAAATCCCAGGATATTCGTCCTTCAACACTTCAGTTGTCTGATTTTCCACTGGCTTATCAACCACAGTAGGCATCACTCCCACCTGAGATCCAGCTGTATCATTACCCAAGATAAACTGTATTCCTGGACAAGATAGTTTCTCTATTACTCCTACTACCACTTCACCACTCTTAACTGGACTTTTCAACCTTACCTTATATAATTGAACATGACTCCTCTCACCCTGAATTCCATATATTACCACCTTTTCTGGCAATGTTCTTCCCAAACTACATAACTCCTCATCTCTTACCATTAAAGATTGTCCTGCTCCCGTATCTCTTAAAATTGTGACTTCTTACCTGGTCCTCCTGATACACATGAGTAAACGTTACCCACACAAGTAAATTCTTTAAAGAGATCTGGCACCTTCTTATCAATCACCTCTTGATCAGGCTGTACAATCTTTTGCACCTCCGTCGCTTCACTTGGGCTTTCCTTTATCACTTTCACAAACCCCACTGTCTTATCCTGTTTTACAACATCAGCCTTCCCAGTGCTTTTCTTCAACCACCAACACTGCGACTTTACATGTCCTAAATTATTACAGTGAAAACATTTTAAACTTTTCATTCCTCTTCCACCCGCCTGGGTTTCTTTTTTAATCTGAGGTATGTGTAATGGGTTAAGATACATTGCAATAAATTGTCTCATTTATGTTAAGTATCCAATGATTGACACTGATATGTAAAGGGGCTTCAGGTGGCCCTTGTGTCAGGTGATGTGTTGTTAGAGTTTTGTGCAGAGACTGTGGAAGTAAAATAAATGGTGTTTGGTGAAAAGGAACAGGACTTTTGACTCTTCATACAACGGTAAATAAAACGTATAACAATGGTAGCAGAGGATGGTTGTTGTGCAAATGTGAAGGTTTGAAAGATACAACTTTTCCTGATCAAACCAAGGAGTGAGTGAGAAGGAAAAAAAAAGATACATGGCTGAACCCAGGATAAAGATAGCCGGATATGACTATCCCCCCTTATTTTCTGAAAGGGAATCGTACGACCAATGGAGGAGTGCAGTAGTTATGTGGATTAAGGTAACTGCCTTAGGAAAGAGAAAACGAGGTATGGCATTGGCTCTTTCTCTACCTTATGAGAGTAAAATCCGAAACAAAGTGCTTTCTGAGCTGGAATTGGAAGAGTTAGACTCAGAAGAAGGTCTGGAGGCTCTATTACATTATATGGATAAGATTTACAATAAAGATGACTTGTTAAGTGCGTATGAAGCATGGTCGGAATTTGATAAGTTCAGGAAAATAGAGGAATTCTCCATGGAAGACTATATAATGGAATTTGCCAGACTATATAAAAAGCTGCAGAAACACAATCTGGAATTTCCACAGTCTGTGTTGGCCTTTAAATTACTTGACTGTGCTAGAGTGAGCAACATGGATAGGCTCCTGGTTTTGACAGGAGTTCAGTTTACGGATGAGGATACTTTATTCGATCAGATGACAAAAGCTTTAAAGAGGTTTCTGGGGAAACATTCGATTCCGATGGCTCTGATGACTCAAATAGGTCAGTCTGCTGTAAAGCAGAATATGGAAGATACACTACTGACAGGATGGCGAAATTGTACGGCTATGAACAGGGCCCAAGACTATGGAAGGAGATCGAGACAAGGAAATTATGAAGACAGAAACCCAGTTAGAACTTACAATAGGAAGATGAACCCCAGGAATGCACGGGGCATGATAATCGATGTTTTCGATGTGACTCTCAGTACCATTATGTCTTCAACTGTCCAAAACGTTAAGATAGGGGCGTCATTCTCCGCCGGCGGGAGTCTCCGTTCTGCCGGCGCCCGGGGGTTTCCCGACGGTGTGGGGCTGCCCCACAATGGGAAACCACATTGACTGGCCGGTGTTACGGAGATTCCCGCCGGCCGGTCGGCGCAGAAATGTGGCGGGGCGGGTAGGAGAATTTCGCCCAGAGTGTTTGAAGTGACACATGACATGGAAGAATCAGAAGAGGAAAAAGATAGTGTTCAGAGAGAAGACATTGTCCAATTAACAAGCAGTTTTACGCCGGTAATGAGGGTGTTGGTTGCAGAGTACTTCAATTTTGCTGTATTGGGCAGTGGCTGCACATCTACTGTGTGTGGAATTGACTGATTAAAATGTTACCTTGGACTCCTTGAATGCTGACAGTCGTAACAAGGTTAAGGAATTTGAAAGTTCCACAAGTTTCAGGTTTGGGGATGATAATACTCTGAAGTCACTGAAAAGAGTGGTGATCCCTTGCAATATTGCCAAAGTGAATCATTTCATTAGCACGGATGTTGTATCAAGTGAGATACCTTTGCTTCTGAGCAGACCGTCGATGAAGAAAGCACACGTGAAACTGGATATGGAACAGGATAAGGCAACAGTTTTTGGAAAGATGGTGGACTTACAATTTATACACAGTCGGGACACTATTGTATTCCATTACTGACAAATAATATTTCAAGTGGAGTGGTTAAGGATGTGTTAATGGCAATTGAAAATGGGACTTTCGCTGATAAAAAGCTTGTTGTATTAAAACTGCATAGGCAATTTGCACATCCGTCTCCTCGGAGGCTGAAAAATGTATTAAAGGATGCAGGGGTAAGGGGTGAAGACTATACTAAACTGGTAGAACAGTGAAGTTTGTAGAAAGTATAGAAGGACACCAGCACGACCGATAGTAACCCTACCTTTGGCCAGGGATTTTAACGACATTGTGGCTGTGGACCTTAAGATCTGGGATAAGGCCATTTTTCTGAAAGGACAAATACCAAAAGTTGGTACAAAGATGACATACTTGCCTGAAGGGTCTAGTCAATGGAAGGATGCAATTGTTATTAGAGCAAAGAAGGCTACTGGAAAGTATAAATATTGGTTTAATGTACAGCATTCAGGGGAGGGAGTTAAGACAATGGATTGAGAACCGAAGTTCAAAAATGGAGGGCACAGAAACGCAGTGCCAGTTCAGATAGTACATCGGTTAGTGAACAGGTCCGCAGGAAAAGGTCGAGAATTTTGAAAGGACATCCCACAGCAGAAAGGAAAGATCAAGCAGTAGCAGTCTAGAACAAGTTACCAGGCAGGGGAGGGGACGTAGTTTATCAAGGTCTCGGAACATGAGTAAGACACGAATACTAATAGGAGTAGAAGCCCACATGCACGTAAGATTTTGGTGGCTTCAAATAAATTAGATGAAGAGTTATCAAAGATGCTAAACAGCAAGAACTGCATAGTTGGAGTGAATTTGGAGTATACACGGAAGTACCGGATAGGGAACAAAGAGTTCTGTCCCACAGATGGATTTGCACAGAAAAGGTTCTTCCGGATGGAACTTATAAGGCAAAGGCCAGGCTTGTGGCAAGGGAATTTGAAGAAAGCTTAGAAGATCAGGATTTAAGGGTAGATTCACCTACAGCAGGAAAAGTTAATTTTAAAGATCTTCTTTTAGCCACAAAGGCATAGGAATGCAAATCTATAGATATGAAAGTTGCCTTCTTGCCAGGGCATCAGCTCCAGAGAGACATTTTTCTCCGTCCTCCTAAAGAAACAGCTAACACAGAAGGGGTATTCTGGAAGTTGAACAAATGTGTATGTGGTTTAAATGTTGCATCTAGAGTCTGGTATTTTTCGGTAAGGTCAGTTTTGTTAAAGTTAGGCTGTTGCCAGTTGAAAGTAGGTCCGGTAATGTTTTACTGGCACTAGAAAGGGAACCTTTCTGGCATCTTTCTGATGCATGTCAAATAATTTTTGTGGGGTGGGACGAGTGATTTTGAAGCTTTTGTAATCTCTGGTTTGAGGAAAGAAGTCAGGGTCAGAAGTCAGGCTTCCGGTGCATTTAATTATATTGGACTGGAAATCGGACAGACTAAGTTAGGGGCACCTTTTCGTCAGCAATCTTATTTGGAAAGCATCAGCCCAATAGTAATTAGTCATTGGCCGGGTTTCACAAAAAGATGCAAGGTTTCAAAGATGGAAAAAGAGCAAATGCGAAGTTTAATTGGGCAACTGAATTGGTTAGGTAGATAGACTAGACCGGACGTGCGTTTTGATGTCTTAGAATTGAGTACAAAAATGAATGATCTCAAAGTGGAAGACATAATAAGAGCAAATAAATCGTTCGGCCAAACTAAAAATGCTGGAGTGTGTTTTGAGGTTCCGGTTTTAGGTGACCTTAGGTACTTGAAACTCATAGTTTATAGTGATGCGTCCTATGCAAATCAAGCACAGGAGGTTTTATAATTTTCCTCTTGGGGAACAATGGTAAATGTTGTCCTCTTGTGTGGGAAACAAAGAAAATAAGGAAAATGGTCAAAAGCACTTTCGCTCCTGAGACGTAAAGCTTTGTATAGGCGGTGGATATGGTTTTTTATCTATCTCAGATATTGATAGAAATGTAACTTTTGGATATTGTTTCTGTGACTTTAAAAAATAATAATTTGAAAAAAGAAGTGGGGAAGTGTGTTTTTGAGTTTCTTTAAATTTTGTTTTCACCTAATTATTTTTTTCTCCAAGGAAGGGCAGACTGTTAAGTAATGGGTTAAGAGACATTGCAATTAGTTGTCTCATTTATGTTAAGTATCCAATGATTGACACTGATATGTAAAGGGGCTTCAGGTGGCCCTTACGTCAGGTGATGTGTTGTTAGAGTTTTGTGCAGAGGCTGTGGAAGTGAAATAAATGGTGTTTGGTGAAAAGGAACAGGACTTTTGACTCTTCATACAACGGTAACTAAAACATATAACAAGGTACACTCTCTTTATTATCTCCCATCAGATCACCTTTACCTTTACCACTTGAGTATTTCTCATGTCCCCAGTTTCTATCCCTCACAGGCTGAAACTGATGTCGGAAACCAAGCTTTGATTTATGAACTAATTCATAATCAGCTGCCATTTCTGCTGCTAACCTTGCAGTTTTGACCCTCTGTTCTTCCACATGAGTTCCCACTACATCAGGAATTGAATTTTTAAACTCCTCCAAAAGTATAATTTCTCTGAAAGTTTCATATGTTTGGTCTATTTTCAAAGCCCTTAACCTATCAAACCTCCACCTATCAAAATTACTTTGTTTGAGCCTTTCAAACTCCATGTATGTTTGACCAAATTCTTTCTTTAAATTTCTAAACCTTTGTCAGTAAGCTTCAGACACTAGTTCCTATTGTTGCAGGGAAAAAGTCAGCCTGAGTCAGAAGTTTGAATCGCAAGACAGGGTTTATTGTCTGAAGCTCCAGGGAGAACAGCGGGCCAGCGTTAAAAGACAGCATGGTCCACACTGAACTCAAAATACATACAGAAAGGCTTTATCTTATATAGTACAGATTTCTTACACGTTTTGGCGGGCTTTTGGGTTCATGCATATTTACAGCTTTACCCTGCAGACATGATTAGGTTAGTTTCAGTGGGCCATTACCGGTTCCCACTTCGCAGCCCATTCATTCATGATTTCATTCATTCATAGTTTTTCACGGGCTTCCTGGTTCTGACGTCAATACCATGCATTTTAATAGGATTTATTTAGGTTCACAATAGAGCTCCCTTTAACTAGATTAAATGGTGATGGCTTTTGGGTGGCGGTTGAGATATGTTCCGGGTTTCATAATGAGGTGTTAAATGCAGGCTTTGTATTGATTGGGAATACTTTTATTGTCCTGATAGGATCTGTGTCTGTGGTTTTGAAGTGTGGTCTTTCTGTGCTGTCCATCTGATTTAACCCTTTGCCTGCCTGATTCTGGTACAGTGTCAGCCATGATTTATGGTCTTGATCCGTTGTCCCAAATTTTCCCCTTACAATATGCACCTAAGATGGATTTTATCACCTCCTCATACATCCCAGATACGTCCTCCGGTAGTGATGCAAACACTTCACTAGCTCGACCTACCAGCTTTGTTTGAATCGGTAATACCCACATGTCCTGTGGCCATTTCATTTGATTAGCCACATTCTCAAATGAAATGAAAAAGGCTTCTACCTCCTTCTCGTCAAACCTTGGGCAATGCTTGGACATATTTAAATTGATTCCCACCAAGCCTTTGACTTTGACACTCTTTCTCACTATCCTCATCACTATCATCTAACTGTACGTTTCCCTTTACGTCTGCCAATTTTAACTGACTGTCATGTTTCATGGCCATTTTCTGAAGCTCAAACTCTCTCTCTTTATCTTTTTCCCTGATCTGTACCTCCCTTTCTCTTTCTTTTAGTTCTGCTAGGGCTCTTCTTTCTTTTCTCCTTTCTTCTTTCTCCTTTTATTTTTCCTCTCTCTCTCTTTCTTTTTCCTCTCTCTCTCTTTCTTTTTCCTCTCGATCTCTTTCTCTCTCTCTTTCTTTTTCCTCTCTCACGTATTCAAGCTGCTTTAATTCTTTCTCATGTTCCATTTGTTTAATTCGTAACTGAATTTTGCCATTTCCAATGAGTCAAACTGTACCTATAAAGGCAACTTTAAATGCTTCGCCGCCACCATAATTACCTTTTTGCATTTTGTCAGGTATTGTTAACTGCAATGTTTTTGCCAAATCTAACAGTCTGCTTTTAGTCCCTGTCCGTAACGTACTGTGTGTGACCATCTCCACCCCCAAAAACTTCAGAGCCTCTGAAAGAGCCATTGTCCACAACACACTCCCCAGTTAAACGAGAATACCACACCTGATAAGCAACCATAATATGCTCACCCCTCACTGTCTTTAAGTTCACTAAGCCAATCCAATATATAGACTTTTATCCCAGACGAGCCCCCAATTTGTTATGGGCCAGGGATTAGAGAACCCCAAAGTGTATCATGGAGCTCACCTGATCCACAACTTTTAATAGATTGTGGTATGGGAAGCACACGGCGCCCTCTACAGGTGTGGTAGAGCAGAAATGGAAAAGTATTCTAAAAAACAAAACAATGTTTATTCTGTGAACTCAAGTTAACCTTTTTAAAACATACAGTGAACATCTTAGCAACCATCAATTCAAATACAACCCCCAAAGAATACAACACTAAGTAATCCTTAATAACCTCCCAAACAACATCCAGAAGACAAAAGAAACACATTTTAACAGAAGCACATTAGGTTTACATTCACTACTGAGAACATGTATAATTCTGAATTCACCAAATGATCAAGAGATAGTCTTTTCATGGCAGAGAGAGCAACAGTACACCTGCTCTGTCTGGCTTCAGCCCCAACACTGAAAACGAAACTAAAACACACTGCAGCAAACAGCCTAAAATGAAAGTGAAAAGCTGACAGACAGCCCAGCTCCACCCACTCTCTGACCTCACTGCAGTAGCAAACACACATTTCTTAAAGGTACTCTCACTACAGATATTTATATACACACCCATTTATAAACACCCATTTCCTAAAGGTACACTCACATGACAGAGGAAACCAGAGCACCCGGAGGAAACCCACACAGACACGGGGAGAATGTGCAGACTCCGCACAGACAGTGAGCCAAGCCGGAATTCGAACCTGGGACCCAGGAGCTGTTAAGCACAGAGCTAACCACTGTACTACCGTGCCGGTAAGGTTTGTTGTAGTTGAGTTTCCAGGAGGTTGGTTGTCAGGTGGATTTGAACTCATGACAGGTGGTGGAGAGCCCTTCTCCCACTTTCAAGGTCCATTACCTTGGCTGCTTAGTTGACTGCAGCAGGTCCTGACTCTGCAAATCGAAGCCAAGGAAATGTTCTCTAGAATTTGGGATTTTCATTCCAGCGTGGCGGGGATCTCTACAGGTTGGGCACACCATCACTGGAACAAATGTGGAGGCTGTCACGTGTGAAGACGGGCAGTGCTCAGGCACTGTGTCCAAGATATTTTAAAAAGCAATAAAACAAATAAGAATTCTCCAGCCCTCACCCTCCCTCATTCCCCCACCCCAAACTCCCCATGCCCTATCAATGTCAACAAATGACACATTAGGCTGCTCTACTTACTGCCCATGGTCCCTCACACCCTCCATGCCAACCTTTGTCTCTCTATCCACCCCATGGCGTTTCCCCCTGCAAATTTAGTGCCAACCCATGCCAGCCTAAGCCCCTCCCAACCCCACCATATTTGCTCTTATACAATACCAACCCATTAATCAAAAGGCAGATCTCGGGACCCATGCTCTGAGATTAAATAAAACACATTTCTAAGTGTCTATTGCAAGATTTTAGGCAGATTCTCCATTGCCCAACGCTGTTAAAGGGGGTCTGATAGGAATCTCTGATGGGGGGTCTGTGATGGGGTGCCTCTGATGGGGATATCTGTTGGGGGTTTGATGGGGCACTGGGTGGATCAGTTGGGGTGGGGGGGTCGTGTCACCCTCATGGGTGTGTGCGCTGGTGGGGGTGACCCATTATTCCCGTGTTGGGGGAGGGGGGAGGATGCCCCTACTTTCAGTGGAGGGTGGGGCAGTATTGCATTGTGGGGAGGAAGGGGGTCCATTGCCGGATCTCTCTATCTGGCCGCCCACTCAAAATTGTGGCCCAATACCTGAATGCCGACGTAATCTGGCAAACTCTCCTCCATGCACAAATTAGCACGGTAAAGGCGAGGAAAGCACACCTGGGCACCACTCCTCATGCCAGCGGAGAGTAGTAGCATGTCTCTGCTGGCCAGCGCACTTAATATCCAGAACGGAGAATCCAACCCTTTATTTCAAAATGTTCTCATTCATAAAAACCCAATCACTACATTTTCATTCCTGCACCTACATCCTAATAAAATCAAATTTTGAACTCAAGTGCTTAATCTCACATAAAACAAACATTGGTACTGTTAGTTCCATTTCAAAGACTTTATACCCACTTGGAACTGTGAATAAAACTGCAAAATGGAAGGCACCATACTGTGACAATGGAAGGTTGTGAATTAGTCATACAATTTGATTTTTGATTTGATTTATTATTGTCACATGTATTAGTATACAGTGAAAAGTATTGTTTCTTGCATGCTGTACAAACAATGCATACCATACGTAGGGAAGGAAGGAGAGACTGTAGAATATAATGTTACAGTTATAGCAAGGTGTAGAGAAAAGATCAACTTAATACGAGGGAGGTCCATTCAAAAGTCTGATGGCAGTAGGGAAGAAGCTGTTCTTGAGTCGGTTGATACATGACCTCAAACTTTGGTAATTTTTTCCTGACGGAAGAAGGTGGAAGAGAGTATGTCCGGGGTGCGTGGGGTCCTTAATTATGCTGGCTGCCTTTCTGAGGCAGCGGGAATTGTAGACAGAGGCTGGTTTGCGTGATGGATTGAGCTACATTCACAACCTTTTGTAATTTCCTGCAGTCTTGGGCCGAGCAGGATCCATACAAAGCTGTGATGCAACCAGAAAGAATGCTTTTGATGGTGCATCTGTAGAAGGTGGTGAGAGTCATAGCTGACATGCCAAATTTCCTTCGTCTTCTGAGAAAGTTGAGTCGTTGGTGGACTTTCTTAACTATAGTGTCGGCATGGGGGGGACCAGGACAGGTTGTTGGTGATCTGGACAACTAAGAACCTGAAGATCTCGACCCTTTCTACTGCGTTCCCATTGATGTAGACAGGGGCATGTTCTGCACTACGCTGCCTGAAGTCGATGACAATCTCCTTTGTTTTGTTGATATTGAGGGAGAGATTATTGTCGTCGCACCAGTTCACCTGATTCTCTATCATTCCTGTACTCTGTCTCGTCGTTGTTTGAAATCCGACCCACTACTGTGGTGTCATCAGCAAATTTGAAAATCGAGTTGGAGAGGAATTTGACCTCACAGTCGTAGCAGTATAAGGTGTATAGTAGGGGGTTGAGGACTCAGCCTTGTGGGGCACCGGTGTTGAGGATGATCGTGGAGGAGGTGTTGTTGCCTATCCTTACTGATTGTGGCCTGTGGGTTAGAAAGTTCAGGATCCAGTCGCAGAGGGAGGAACTGAGGCCAAGTCCACAGAATTTGGAGATGGGTTTCACAGGAATGATGGTGTTGAAGGCTGAGCTGTAGTAGATAAATAGGAGTCTGACATAGGTGTCTTTGTTATATAGGTGTTCCAGGGTAGAGTGCAGGGCCATGGAGATGGCGTTTGCTGTGGACCTGTTGCAGTGGTAGGCAAACTGTAGTGGATAAAGGTAATCTGGGAGGCTGGAGTTGATTCGTGCCATGACTAACCTTTCGAAGCACTTCATGATGATGGATGTCAAAGAGACGGACGATAGTCATTAAGGCACGCTGCTTGGCTTTTTTTTGGTACTGGGATGATGGTCGTCTTCTTGAAGCATATAGGGACCTCAGATTGTTGTAACGAGAGGTTGAAGATGTCTGCGAATACCCCCGCCAGCTGATCTGCGCAAGACCTGAGTGCGCCAGTGGCTTTCCGTGGGTTGACCTTCGAGAAGGCTGCTCTGACGTCTGCAATGGTGATCTCAGATACAAGTTCATCCGAGGCTTCTGGGGTGGAGGGTTTGCTCTCGCTGACCTCGTGATCAAAGAGTGCATAGAATGCGTTGAACTCATCAGGGAGGGATGCATTGGAGCCGGTGTTTTACATGCCTTCATCTTATAGCCAGTTCTGTCTTGCAGACCTTGCCGTAGTTGGCGGGGGTCCGTGTAGGACTCGAGCTTGGTCCGGTACTGTCTTTTGGCATCTTTGATGGATCTCCTGAGATCATATCTGGCTTTCTTGTATAGGTCATGGTTGCCTGACTTGAACGCCTCAGACCTAGACTTCAACAAGCAGTGGATATCCCTGTTCATCCAGGATTTCCGGTTGGGAAACACGTGGATTTGTTTCTTTGGCACACAGTCTTCTACACACTTACTAATGAAGTCAGTTACTGTAGTAGCATACTCGTTCAGGCTAGTCGCAGAGTTTTTAAATACTGACGAGTCCACTGACTCTAAGCAGTCCCGTAGGAGATCATCCGATTCCTCAGACCAACAATGCATGACTTTCTTTGACGGATTCTCCCGCTTCAGTTTTTGCTGATTAGCCGGGAGCAGGAGCACAGCCTTGTGGTCAGATTTGCCAAAGTGTGGGCGGGCGATAGAGCGGTAAGCATGTTTGATATTTGTGTAGTAGTGGTCCAGGATGTTTGGGCCTCTAGTGGAACAGGTGATGTATCGGTGGTAATTTGGTAGTAGGCTCTTGAGCTTGGCCTGATTGAAGTCCCCAGCTACAATGAACAAGGCCTCGGGATGTTTCGTTTCAAGGCTATTTGTGGTGGTGAATACTTTGTCCCGTGCAATTTTCACATTTGCATGGGGTGGGATGTAAACTGCCATTAGGATAACGGAGCTGAATTCCCGCGGAAGGTAGTAGGGGCGGCATCTTAGCGTCAGGTATTCTCGGTCCGGGGAGCAGAAACTCGCCAGTGTTGCTACATCTAGGCACCAGGAGGTGTTGATTAGGAGACAGACCCCACCTCCCCTAGCCTTGCCTGAGGCCGCTGTATGGTCCATCGGTGGATTGAGAAGCCCTCTGGTTGTAGGGCACAGTCCGGTGAAGCAGGAGTGAGCCATGTCTCCGTCAAACAGAGCACACAGCAGTCCCTCAGTTCTCTTTGAAAAGTGAGTCTGGCTTTAAGTTTGTCGAGCTTGTTTTCTAGAGATTGGACATTAGCTGGGAATGAGCTAGGCAGAGGGGCTTTGAGGCCGCGTTGTTTCACTCTCACCTACAGGCCTGCACGTTTTTCATGCTTCCTGGAGTGACAGCTTTTTTTCGAGCCAAGAAGGCGGTGAGAGTATGCGGTGTTAAGGGTATAGTTGTGTCCAATGAGGTTCTTCACCCTGGTCGGTGTGTGGATGGAGGATTTGTTGCCTTGCTTGTGATTCCTGCCTCGGAAGATGGATCTGCGTGGTTGAGCGTTCCGGGTCGCTGTCGGGCTGTGGTTTGTCTTCACAGGTCGGTGGATGTCCAGACCACCCCCCCGGCATGGACGGGGTGAAGGCCGGTAAGTGTATGACGTCTCTGGGGTCGCGGTTGCGGATGAGGCGATGGCCGAGTCTGTGTTGGGGTCCGCAGGGTCCTTTCCAGATCGCGGTTATTGTGATATGCATCACTATGAATACACGGGGGGGGGGGGTTAATGTGGATACACTGCGACTGGGTAGACACTAGAGGGAGCTCCAGAGACGTCATGACATGCAGACATACAGCTAATGAACATTTAGATAGGACACAACCAATGAGCAGTCAAGACACCCAGAGGTGACACTACCACAAGGGGGCATTACACAACCCATATATAAGGACAGGGCACACATGCTTTATCTCTTTCCACAGGCGACACTTAGAAAGTAGGACAGGGGCCGATCAGAAGCATCACACCCACCACGTGGCTTAGAGCAGACTGGCTAGTTAGACTGAGTTACTATAGCAAGATTAGCAGGAGAGTCAAACTCATAGAGAACTGTGCTAATGGTTCAATAAATCACAATTAACTTACTTCAAAGTCTGGAGTATCTTTTGGTCAAAGCTGCATCGAGTTGCAGCCTGTGTTATCCAAGAGTACATAACACAACAGCAGTCTGGAATGCCAATTCTGCTCTGGAAGATCAATGCCAATCCAGTTAATGGACAGGTGAAATAGCAAGCTTTTTTAGAAAACACTTGAAACATTTTTATTCAATGATTCAAAAGGCAGAAACTTTTAATGAATTGACAGCTTGACAGCTGCCTTTGACAGTTCATTTTGACACTTTAAACAGTTGCTTTTGACAGTTCCTCTTGACACTTTTGACAGTTTGAATGATCTTGACAGTTAATGAGTTTATACACTTTTACAGATATCCATGTCTACTTTTAACAATTCCAAGGGGTATCTGACTTTCCCCAAAGAACACCTGACCTCCCCAAAGGTGTCCCAGAACGATATCCAAAGGGGTGTCCTTCCTCTCCTAAAGGGTACGTTACCTCTCCAAAGGATGCGGCCAAGTTCAGACCTGCTCCTGCACATAATATTTCACACTCCTGGCTAATGAAAATCAAACATGGGTGGAGACTGCTGCAGTTTTATACATGCAACTTCCTTCGGGTAATGTCCATGCACAAATTCTGTCCCAGGCCCATTGCTGCCCTCATGAAAATGGTGAGTCCTGTGTTCCTGGGCAGAACCTTTGGATTTTGTCCTTTTCCACCATTTTAGCAACAACACTGTTGTGAAAATCCAAACCCTTATGTTTGTCATTTGACACTTTGAAATGTACCCAATCTGTGTTTGAATGAGAGACCATCATCATAATACAATGGGAGGTGGAGAGGGCTCCTCTCACATTCACCTAACATACACTAAGTTTCAATGTGTCTTTTATCCATGGTGAATCAGAAAGACCAGAATGTTATAGTCCCTCTGTTGACTTTCCATCCTTAAACAAAGTGATGTGTGAGTTTCCCAGATTGCTGTAAATGTCCATATTTAATTTAGAATTTGCTTGAGTTTTAGGACTGTCTGGAGCTGTTACTGCCAAAAGTTATGTGATTGTCAGCGGGCAATCTGTTTTCATTCAAAATTGTGAATTTTTGTCTGCAAGTTCATAATATATTGGAGCATGACAGTAGGTCGTAAAATACTGCACAAATATTTAGTAAACTATTTGTAAATCAACTTTCAAGTATATATTTTTTTAATTGCCATGGTCGTCCGCCCGGATCCGCGCTAAGCACAACAGGGTGCCTGGATCGCGCCCTTCGTCTTTTCCATTGTTCCCTTCATTCCAGTGTCGGCCAAAGGTGATCCCCAGCATCCAGCAATGGTGCTGACATAATTTGACGTAGCAGCCAATCTCATTGAAGAATTTTCACACACAGCAAACTAAAAGTAAAAAGTCCTGACCATCCTTCACTTTTTAGTCATTTTACAGATGGCGAAATGAACACTGGAACATACACATGGGATTAAGGTAGAAGTTACAATATCATGAACACAGTTTTACAAACATTTTTGTATTAATCATAAGGGAAAAATTTGCAGACTCAATGGGCCAAAGGCCTCCTTCTGCATTGAAGTGATTCTATGAATTAGCATAATCTTAAATCTGCAAGTGAGATTTAAAAATATAAATTATTCCTTACAGATTTGGAATCCCTGTCAGTCCCTGGTAATGACACACTACATGCTGCTTATCCTTGCTTGCCTCTGTTGTGATTTTGTCTTCTGTTTATTTAAATAATCTTTTTCCTGTTTCGAGGTCCTTTGATCATATAAATCTCGGATCATTTAATTTCACCTGCTCAGTGACATTTTGACATGTATTTTTATGTGTTTTAGTAGATATTAACTAATGCTAATTGACGACATTAAACAATACAATCTATGCAATAAATCTTGCATGCAAGGTATGCAACATAGAGAGACAAGAGATCGAAAGAGGAAGTGAATCACCAATATCTATATAGCTGCCTTCTTACAGTTTGCATACAATAAGCACACAGTAACTGCTCTTCAGGTCTACAGATTCCTGACGCCAAATCGACAACTATCGCTGCCTATCAGCATGGTAGTTAGGAAGAGAAATCATGGCCCTGTATTTATAATCACAAGGTGTTTTTCTTTTTTGTTTCCATTCCAAATAACCTGGAAGAGGCAAAAAGAAAACAGCTGAGGAGACCATTGTTAGAGGTAAAAAAGAATGGGTGTGCGTCATAGCAGGTGCAAGAAAACAATGGATATCTGGTACAGGACGTGAAAGATCATCAGACAAAACTGTACGTTCTGTTGTGTGAATATTACAGTTTACAGGGATATCAATTTCTAAAAAATGCTGGGGGATTGTGTGTACTATTTTTGAAATAATGTTTTCAAAGCAACTACTCAGACACCTGCGGTACACTTGACAGTGACGAAGAGAAGGAGTCACACTGTATTTAGTGTGAGCACTGAAATGGAATTGCTTACAGCTTTGATATATTTCTTTCATCAGCTTGAAGGAATGGTTCAAATCAAATCTAAAAAGGCAGCTTTTAGCTGACACCCATGCTACAGAGTGCAGGAAAAGTAAAGAGCTAGTTGTTGAAGGGGCACTTAGTATCTACGATTTCTCCATGAGAGTTTCTTTGAAGCCCATTGTTTCAAGGAGCAGGAATTTGGATTACCTCTTATCAGCTAGTGTAATTTTTTTGTGTATCAGGCATGACAAATTAAAGTGATGAAACTGTGCAATTTGAGTATTATATGCTCATAATAGATCTACAGCCATAGAGGCACCATTGTTTTGTTAGTATACCCTCAGTGTCATCAGTACTGGAAGAAAAATAAAAAGTGGTCTTTAGTTTCAAAGCTGTTAATAAGAGAGCACTAGCTTTAACTTTCACCAGACTTGATGTGGCTAGTATTCAGGAAAGTATTGTGTCCATTTCCACAAATGCAGGGATGTTGGTAAAACGCTGTCTGCTTCCTTCACTAAGGAACTGCTCATTGCTGTCAACACTGCAATTTGCTGTTATTATGTCTGTCATCTTTCATTGCTTCATTGAATTTCAATAATTTGCATATTCACAAAGGGCTCTGACAAAATGCAAGAGGCTTTGTTTTTAAACGGGATTCTTTGAACAACTCTTCAAGTTAACACCACCAGCAACAGCAGGGCCAAAAACAAAGAAAAATTAACCATTTGATAGTTGCAGGCGTTTTGGTTTTTTTTTAATCATCTTTCTTTCCTTCCTTATTATCCTAATCCCTAGCATGGCATCATGCTCGAGTTTGTTCCATGCACAATGGTAGCCCTTGTATCATACCTGAGTGACTACTTGAGCTTAGAAAAAAAAGGACGTGCATTTATATAGCACCTCTTGTGACCTCAGGAGGTCCCACAGCACTTTTTCAGCCAATGACGTACTTTTGAAATGTAGTCATTGTTGCAGTGTAAGAGATTGTATATGTGTGAGAAGTATTTTGACCCTAGGGGTTCGTCACTTCAGACACATAGTTAAGTGTTTCCAAGCAAGGATTTCTAGTGAGTGGCCAGCAGTGGGAAACATGCCCAATTAGTTTCCCCCATCGTTACAAAAGTGTTCCACAGCCTCACCTTGCCTCAGGAGAAATCAGTGCTGTAAATTTTCTCTCCCAGAAGAATTATTCAGCCTTTTTCAAAGATATTACAAATTAAAGATTGCTTTTTGCTTCTGTATTTGTTTTTTTATTCCCCCCAACTTTGAGCTGCGCCTGATTAGATTTTGTTTTGAAGATCCAAAGATTTTGAAAGCTGAGACAAATCTTTCAGCACCCAAAGATTAATTCACATAAAAGTTTGAGACAATCTGCTGCATTGAAAGGAATTTCTAGGTTAATAACTTAATTACAGGTTTAATTCCCAAAGCATCTACAGTAGATGAAAATACCGTATTAATGGTATCTAAGGAGCACAGTGAAATCCTCCCCCCACCACCCCCCCCCCCGCCCCCGGCTAGGCTAATTTTTAAATGCTGACAAAACAAATTCAGATATCATCAGCTCCTACTTTCAGTTTTTGAACAACAAAAACTTGTAGCTTCAGCAATAGTTTAGTGCACCGGGAATGGTAGAAAAACTCACAACAGAGAATAAATCAAACAGGTAAAGAACTAAGATGGTTACCAAATACTGCCGCTGAGGAATACTTTTCAAGAACGTTGGTGAAAGATCCAAGTAACACACTTCAGGGCCTTCAGTCTCCTTGCAACTCATTTATATATCCCATTGTTCACTGAATTAAGGAGAATCACTATCAGGTACAGTAAGTGTTAAAACGTTTGGTACATTGATTTAACGATTAGAGGAATGCAACACATAAAGTAGTAGTGCTGTCAATAGATGTCAGATAGTAGGAAATACTAATGCAATGACTCAAAGCAGAACAAATCCAAGTCAGTGTTTTTGGTGTGTGGCTTTGAAATGCTGACAAAAAATAAAATCACATTCGCCCATTAGCTCCACATGCATTTTGCTCGTTTTAGCCATCACCTCTTGCCCAGCCTTAATTTTCAAACAGTTATGACTATCACAAAAGCATTAGTTAAAGTTGTGGCCAGATGTTCTAATGTTTTACGGCTATGTGTTGGAGGTGTGTGAATATTTAGCATGGCATTAAGGTAATCTGCAATCTTTCAACAAAATGAAAAAATGGCAAGAAATGCCATGCCAAATGCTAGAGTCTCCAGGTTGCTGACATGCAACAATGTGGGCTGACAAAAGGTGATAAAAGGTATGCATCTTGCTTCATTAGTGGACGTATAGTCACTCCACGGGTGGTCCTCCATTGCAAATATTTCACTGATGGGCACAGGGGCAAACCTTTTACAAGTTGTCGGAATTCCTTCTGGAATAAAGCAATACTGCAACTCAAAGCCAGTTGGCAAGCAAGCAACTGGGGTGAGGACACGAAATGAATGAAAATGAAATGAAAATTGCTTATTGTCACAAGTAGGATTCAATGAAGTTACTGTGAAAAGCCCCTAGTCGCCACATTCCGACACCTGTTCGGGGCAGTTACGGGAATTGAACCGTGCTGCTGGCCTGCCTTGGTCTGCTTTCAAAGCCAACAATTTAGCCCTGTGCTAAACAGCCACTGACTGAGGAATGGGACGCCGTTGGCATTATTTTGGTGATATGTTTGTGACAAATTCTAATGTGCCATTGGTATTTTGCATAGGTCTCATCTAACAATAAACACAAAATAGCTCTTAACCCTAAAATAAGCTGGAGGTTATTGTTGTCGATGTTTATTTATCATTATATATGTCTTCACTTTGCCTGGATCAATATGTCCAATCTTTATAAAATCACCCATCATTAAACACCACAGCTTCTGGATATTCCCAGTGCTTCATATTAAATTTTAAAAAAGTAATTTCACCTCCGACACTTGGGACAAAACAAATAACAATAATAATAATCTTTATTGTCACAAGTAGGCTTACATTAAAACTGCAATGAAGTTACTGTGAAAAACCCCTAATCACCACATTCCGGCGCCTGTTCGGGTACACGGAGGGGGAATTCAGAATGTCCAAATTACCTAACAGAACGTCTTTCGGGACTTGTGGGAGGAAACCGGAGCATCCGGAGGAAACCCACGCAGACACAGGCAGAACGTGCAGACTCCACACCGACATTGACCCAAGGCGGGAATCGTACCTGTGACCCTGGCGCTGTGAAGCAACAGGGCTAACCACTGTGCTAGGTTCCAGAGACACAGCAAACATCAGGCTAAAATGGCCTATCATTACAGTTGGGCATGATGAAAAATAACAAAGACTATCATCCTTCCTCAATACCCCATTCCTTTACCAATATCTGGAAAGAAGGTGGTGAGTTTGAATCTCAGCTCTTGAAGGGAACAAGCTGCAAGTTTAGTAACTAGAGAAATCATTAGGTCTAATTACACAGAATATACAAGAAGGAAGCAGGTCATTCAGCCCAACTGGTGTTTGTACTCCACATAACTCTCAGCCCATTCTATCTATCTCACTCAGCCTTTCAACATTCCTTTATAGTCATTTCTTTTCTCAGTTATTTGTATAATTTCCTGCTAAAAGCATCTAAACTATTTACCTCAACTAATTCTTGTGGTTACAAGTTATATATTCTAACCACTCTCTGAATAAATACATGGGCTGGATTCTCTGGGCCCCCAGCCGTGTGTATCCCGGTGGCGAGCCATTCACTGGCCGCTTGTCAATGGGATTTCGCAATTAAAGCCCCTGTTCAATCTGTTATTTGAGAGAGAGATTGCCATAGGGACTCTAAACCTAACATTTATAATACTGCTGATCCAGAAAGTTTAAACAAACTATAGTTACAGTACTAATGACCTATAAAATGAAGAGTTGTGCGTTATTTTGATATTTGCTGAGATACCTGTTAGTAAATTACTATCCCTGCAATGTCTGCATCGCTTTGTCAGAAACAATTTACTATCTAAATCAATAAATTTGTTTTTATTTCATGATCATATCCTCATCTTTTTCACCAAATGAAAATATAAACAAATTCCTTTGGACTCCAAAATTTGGTCATTCTATCAGAATTTCCAAGAACAAAGGGTTTGCAGAGTTTACTTTAACTTTAAAAAGAGCAATTTATTTCTGTAAGGAGGAAATATATAAATGAATGCTCAATAAGGTAGCATTATATCATTAACGTTTGACATTACAACATATAGGTTGTGTTGTATAAACTCTTCTTTCAAACATCTGCATAACTCTGTACTTACCCCTGTTTGGGCGACATGGTAGCACAGTGGTTAGCACTATCACTTCACAGCTCCAGGGTCCCAGTTTCGATTCCCGACTTGAGTCACAGTCTGTGCGGAGTCTGCACATTCTCCCCATGTCTGCGTGGGCTTCCTCCGGTGCTCCGGTTTCCTCCTACAAGTCCCAAAAGACATGCTTGTTAGGTGAATTGGACATTCTGCAATGTCCCTCAGTGAACAGGTGACAGAATGTGGCGGCTAGGGGCTTTTCACAGTAACTTCATTGCAGTGTTAATGTTAGCCTACTTGTGACAATAATAAAGATTATTGTTATTATTATTCTGAACAATTTGTATCACGATATTGGATGCAATTTGACTTTTGCAGGAGGACACTTCTTGTAGTGTGCCTTTCCTAAAAGCTTACTGAATCTCTTTCCATTATTTTCTTTTCAGAGGAGATGTACCGGGTAAGTGAACTTGATGATGTTCTATCCCTCAGCCGGGACCTCATCATGACTGATAGTGTTATATTCTGAATTATTTGTCCACTGCTGGATAGTCATACTGTTGCCCATACAGCATGGGGTCAGGGCTGTGGTGATGTGCATCAATGTAAATACATGTAGGCTAGCTAAACACTAGAGGGAGCACTAGAAATATCACACACACACACTCAACCAATAGATCAGTTAGATAGGACAGGACCAATGGACACTCACGATACACAAGGAGGTGACACGACCACAGGGTCATTATATGGGCATTACACCAACCCATATATAAAGGACACCACACACATGACCTGCCTCTTTCCAGTGGAGACAGTCAGTGAGTGCAGACAAGGGTTGATTCAATATTACACCCACCATGTGGAATTCAGCAGCTGATTAGTCAGTCTGGGTAGCTATAGTAGGATTAGCAGTAGTGTCGAACCCGAGTAATAGAAGTGTAAATAGTTTAATAAACGTGTTGAAGTTATCTCCACGTCTGAACCTTCCTTTGTCAAGTGCACCACAAGGATACCGCTTATGTTACACCTACAACATAACAAATCATGGTACCAGGAATGAACTGTTTCAATCCAGATAGCCATTCCTCAGCGTACAGTGACAACCAGCAATACCCAGGCAAGATGTTCGAGATCCGGGTTCCGAGCAGCTCCGGTGCCACGGCGATCTCCGTGAAAACTGGCGGGTATTCCGGCAAATATTTTAATTCTTCCTGGTAGCAGCCGACCTGGAAGACCTGGCCGATGCTGAAAAGACAGAGCTTCTCCTCACCATCGCCGGTGCCAGAGCAGAAGAAATCTTTTAAAAATTCAAGTTTTCCAAGGGGCAAAACAGGAGTGACTTCCAGGCAGTCCTGGACAAATTCGGCAAATACTGTGAGGAAAACACACTCCAACCAGCAAGAAAAGGTAAGAGAAACGCCAGTACTCACCACGAGGCCGAGATCCCGGAGCAGAGAACAGTTTTGATCGGCGGCCATCTTCTTTAAGAGACTGCACTTGCGCAGTTGTGAGACGCCGCGCATGCGCAAACACGAAAACGGCCCCCGGTAAAGGAACAGCGATCTGCGCATGCGCAATCGCTTCCTACGCGTTACGTCACGCGTGTCATGACTTCCGAGGCCCCGGACCACGCCCATTTAAAGGGGAAACATCCCAAATCAAAGAAAAAATCTTTTAAATCTGTAAAATAACCTTCTTTCACCTGGAATGACAGCACAATGCTTCAAATTGAAGCAGGAAATGAAATTAACCTCCGAAGAACTCTGCAACAAACAGTGACCTACGCCCAAACCGATGATTCTGACCTTGAATACTTCGATACCGACCTTTACATTTTCTCTGGACCTCGCGAGCACAATGCCAGCTCCGACGCAAACAGTGATGATATGGTCTTAGAAGACAATGACTCAGATGAACCTTTCACCTTGGGAGGATACCCCAGGACCAAATCCAAACCGCAACTAGACGTGTTGCACATTGGCGACCCCCGTATTGAATCCGACGCAGACGCGGATTCGTTTTTCGGATTTGAGGATCTTCAGCCCACCAGATATGACATCCCAACTCGTGAGTGCAGGATGATGCTGCAGCCTGAAACCAAGAGACAGAGAGCGGTACAAGCCCAAAGAGAGCGGCCTGCTGCCACACAGAGCGTGGTCCACGCACCGCTCAGCATTCCCGTCTCTACGAAAGAAGACATGCAAGACTCCACACCGCAGTCCTTGCATGAACAAGAAGTGACTCCAGTGTCACAAGCCTCCACAGTGAGCTCGTGGACAGACTCCACAATTGCAGAAACACAAGACTGCAGAGCGCAGTCCTTGCACGAACAAGAAGTGACTCCAGTGTCACAAGCCTCCACAGCGAGCTCGTGGGCAGACTCCATGATAGAGAAAAGCAAGACTCCAGAGGGCAGTCCTTGCACACACAAGACGTGACTCCAGTGTTACAAGCCTCCGCAGCGATCTCGTGGACAGCCTCCACGATAGAAGCAACGAAAGACTCCGACGCGCAGTCCTTGCAAGAACAACACCATGAGGGTCTAGCAACCTCCTCTGACCAACTAGCGGCAGACGATGCAAGTCTGCCATGCTCAAGTACACAGCAAGAAGACTATGACAGTCTACCACGCTCGAGTGCACAGCAGGACGGCCATGATGGTCTATCATGCTACAGTGAAGAACAAAGCGACAATGACAGTCTAAGCCCAAATGAAGGACAACAGCAAGACAATGACAGTCCACCCACATTGTTTGCACCACCAGATGAAGACTCTGACAATTTACCCAACCCAAGTGAACAACAAGCATCTACTGAGGCTCTACCCACGGTATATGAGACGAGTGACAACAGCATCTCACTTCCCATGCAAGATGTGCAAAGTGACAGACCTCAGCTAGTGTGTATAGAGGCACTCGACAATCACTGTGAGACCACTGGTGACTCCGGTGACATCATGATACTTCCACCCTCATTTGCTCGAACCTCTCCACAAGTCAATGCATTCCTGCATGATCCAATTCCAGACGTGCAGCTTCAAGAAATCTTAGCTGACTTCAGTGAACCTGCTAAGACTCCGGAAGGGGAACATCAACAAACCAACACTGACTCAGTTAAAACAGACCAAGCTCCAGATGGGGAGCAACCAAACGCCGACTCTGATTCATGTAAGCCGGACTTTACTCCAGATAGGGAGTGCCACAACCTCAGTGATGGCACGATCAGGGTGACAGCAGATGCCACAACGACAGGAGATGGATCAATTAACAATTACACTGGGTCAGTAATAACAAGCAGCGGCTACAGTCCAAGAGGAATACTCCAATATTCACCACAGCTATATCCACACATTTTTTCCACACCAGCAGTTCAGCCAAAGACAGCTCATGCTGGACAAACCCAGTATTCAGGCATGCAGCAGCCAGCAGTCTATGCAGCATATTCTCAAACAGGCCAGCACGACGGATTGCCCATGAATGGAATCAGGACCGAAGGAGGACTACCGCAAGTGCAATCTGCACTACAGGCTGAATGCCTTAGTTACAGCCCAGGATTTGCTGCACCCCAGCCTGGCCAGACGGCATATTCCTATCAGATGCAAGCCATTAACAGGTATTTATGCGAGCAGCAATTCTGTTTCCAATTCGACAAGCTTCAATGGTTCTCAGCAGGATCACCCTTCCAACACAGCACGTGGCCAGAACCAGTATGTACAGTCTTATCCAACTTCAACATATGGCACATCCATGACCTCAAATGATACTGTTGATGGTACCTCTTCAACGTCAACGACTTATCAGCTACAAGATGCCATCCGACAGCACCATCACAAACATCGGAAACAAAAGACTCCAAATCAGACAGCGAAGTGATTTGACCACTTCTTGGTTCCTGTGGCACAGGGACGTTGATAACCAGGAGAGACATTTGACCATGATGATTGATGGTTTTTGGTCTCACATGAATGATTTGGACTTATTGTTTAATCACTGTTTTCATGACTTGTATATACCTTACATTATCTACCCGTTCTTTGTTCAATTTTCTCAAAGTGTGCAGAAAATATGTAACATATAAAAAAGGGGGATGTGGTGATGTGCATCAATGTAAATGCATGTAGGCTAGCTAGACACTAGAGGGAGCACCAGAAACATCACACACACACACACTCAACCAATAGATCAGGTAGATAGGAAGTGACCAATGGACATTCACGATACACACGGAGGTTACACGACCACAGGGGGGCATTACACCAACCAATATATAAAGAACACCACACACATGGTCTGCCTCTGTCCAGTGGAGACAGTCAGTGAGTAGAGACACAGGGTTGATTCAATATTACACCCACCACGTGGATTGCAGCAACTGGTTAGTCAGCCTGGGTAGCTATAGTAGGATTAGCAGTAGTGTCGAACCCGAGTAATAGAAGTGTAAATAGTTTAATAAACGTGTTGAAGTTATCTCCACGTCTGAACCTTCCTTTGTCAAGTGCACCACATGGAAGCCGCTTATGTTACACCTACAACATAACAAATCAGCCAGCAATGCACCAACCAGAGTACCAGGATCAATGAGGGACCCAGGCCACAGTTGAGTGAGGGTGGGATTGGGCTGATGAGATGGGGATGTGAGACAGGTAGGAGAGAATGAGCAGTGTCATAATATACACACAAGTATATGATGGTGCACAGACAGACAGTGAGTGACACAAAGGATGACCAATGAACATACAGAACACAGCAGCCAATCACCAGACAGGACGCGGCCACTATATAACCAGGGGGCACTAGTTTTCCCGCTCTCTTGGGATGCAGCCTCTGAGACAGTCAGAGCCTGTGAGCAACAACGAGAACATCCACCATGTGGTAGTAAGATAGTCTGGTCAGGTTAGCCTCAGGTCTCCAGTCAACTCAGCATAGTGTCAACCCACAGTTCAAGCATGTTTAATAGTTAAGAGATTAATAAAATAGAGTTGCATTTCTTCAAGTGTTGGAAGCCTGTCTCTCTCTCTGCTACAGTAAATGCAGTCCTCGCAGACCCAGCTTACCCAACACATCATGGTACCAGTGAATTATGTTTGAGTTTGACGGACCCACCTTGAGATAGTCTGCCTTTGTCCAGCGATCAGCCATCCGGTAACATGCACAGCGTCCGCCCTCCCCCGCCGCTCCGCATCGCCGGCAACCTCGGTGCAAACTGGAAGATTTTTAAGCAGAAGTTTCAGCTGTATCTTGAAGCCATCGACCTCGAGGCCGCATTGGATAGCAGAAAAATTGCCCTCTTCCTCTCTACAGCCGGGGACCACGCTATTCACATTTTTAACTCCCTCACCTTTGCTGAAGGTGAGGACAAGACAAAGTTCAAAACAGTCCTGCTGAAGTTCGACAGCCACTGTGACATCAAAGTCAACGAGAGCTTTGAATGCTATGTGTTCCAGCAGAGGCTTCAGGTAAGGATGAACCTTTTCAGTCCTTCTCAACCCATCTCCGTATCCTCACGCAATACTGCAACTATGGCTCCACTTCCGACTCCATGATCCACGACCAGATCGTTTTCGGGGTCCATTCCGATCGCATTCGGCAGCAACTCCTCAAAGTTAAGCAGCTCACCCTCACCATCGCCATCGAAACCTGCGTCCTACATGAGCATGCTAATGACCCGTACTCCTATATCAAGGCGGCAGAGACGGCGCGGCAAGGCCCCCATGATGCGGAGCGGGTGTGGGCTGTAAAACAGCTCCAGGGCCTGATGAGGGCAGCCATTTCGCGCGCTTTTCCCGGGCTCCTGCGCATGCACGCAACGACCGAGGGGATGGCGAGGCCGAGGATCGAAATGCGCATGTGCGCGCATCTTTCGACCGCACCGCGCATGCGCAGTGGCGCACGGAACGTCCTGACGTCGGCGTCATGACGTGCAACAACTGTGGCTCCGCCCACTTAAAGCAGCAATGTCCCGTGAAATCTCGACGCAGTTTCCAGTGTGGCAAGCTTGACCACTACGCAGCCCTGTGCAGATCTGCTCAACTGCCCACAACACAGCGATCCCAGCCGCAGCGCAGGAACATCCGGTCAGTGCAGCAACCCGTTGCAGACTCCGACTCCAACATGGTTCCAGATCCCGACACCAAGGATCTCACATCCCCATTCCGGGTGGGCATCATCACCAAGCATACAATGCTTTCCAAAAAATAGGCTAATCCACTCCCAGTGCTGAGCATTGATCCGGACGACGAGTGGTATGCCACCCTTCCGGTCAACGAATCTCGCATACGCTTCAAGCTGGACACCGGCGCTTCAGCAAACCTCATTTCGAAGTCTGACTTGGATACCATTAACGTCAAGCCGAGCATTCTTCCATCGGCCTGCCAGCTCATCGACTACAATGGCAATGCCATTGCTGCCAGTGGCTCATGCCAGCTTGTGGTTTCTCAATATTCCTCAAGAGCAACCCTACGTTTCGAAATAGTAGCATCCAACAAAGCCTCCTTGCTCGTGCTCAGGCCTGCAAAATCCTGAATTTTGTGCAGCGGGTTCACTCCACGTCGAGGCATCAGCCTCGCCAGGTGCCAACTTTCAAACCCAATTAGATGGCATCATAGCACGATACCACAGTGTCTTCGAGGGTATGGGCACACTCCCCTACACATACAAGATACTTCTGAAACCGAATGCCACACCCGTGGTTCATGCACTGCATCGGGTGCTGGCACCCCTTTCGGACTGCCTCAAGCAGCAGCTGCAAGACCTCCAGGACCAGGGCGTCATTTCTAAAGTCACGGAACCCACGGACTGGGCTAGCTCCATGGCTTGTGTCAAAAAACCGTCAGGGGAACTTCGCATTTGTATCGACCCCAAAGATTTGAATTGTAACATCATGAGGAAACACTACCCCATCCCTAAGCGAGAAGAGCTCACTAGCGAAATGGCTCACGCCAAGTTATTTACGAAGCTAGATGCCTCCAAGGGGTTTTGGCAAATACAGCTAGACGCATCCAGCCGAAAGCTCTGCACCTTTAACACCCCATTTGGTCATTACTATTACAACTGGATGCCCTTTGGCATCATCTCCGCCTCGGAGATGTTCCACCGAATAATGGAGCAAATGATGGAGGGCATCGAGGGGGTGCGAGTGTACGTCGATGACATCATTGTCTGGTCCACAACTCCTCAGGAACACATCGATCGCCTCAAGCGAGTGTTCCATAGGATCCACGAGCATGGCCTCCGACTCAACAGAGCCAAGTGCTCATTCGGTCAAGAAATAAAGTTCCTCGGCGACCATATTTCGCAGTTCGGTGTGCAGCCAGGCGCAGATATGGTGTCGGCGATCAATGCTATGAAGACACCGGAGGACAAGAAGGCGGTCCTCCGCCTCCTAGGGATGGTCAACTTCCTTGGGAAGTTGATCCCCAACCTCGCATCTCACACCACAGCTCTCCGCAATCTTGTAAAAAAAAACATGAGCGAGAGTGGCGTGAGCTCAGGGCGAAACTCACCAAGGTCCCGGTCCTGCCGTTTTTCGACCCTGCCAAGGAGACAGAGTTCTCCACTGACGCAAGCCAGGCTGGCATTGGGGCAGTACTCCTCCAGCGTGACGAATCCTTCTCCTGGGCCCCAGTCGCATATGCATCTAGAGCCATGACCCCTACTGAGCAGCGATATGCTCAAATCGAGAAAGAGTGCCTGGGCCTCCTCACGGGGATTGACAAATTCCATGATTACGTGTATGGACTCCCCAAGTTTACGGTCGAAACGGACTACAGGCCACTGGTTCACATCACACAGAAGGACCTCAACGATATGACGCCACGCCTACAGCGTAGCCTCCTCAAACTCCGACGCTATGATTTCGACCTGGTCTACACCCCGGGCACACTTACCCCTGGACGAGACAAAGGAGAAATGTGAGGAGGAGCTAGGCAGAGAGATAGCGGGAGGACTCCGGATCGAAGCACTGCACAGGACAAACTTCACCTCCACGTGCACAGGGCTGAGCCTAACGGAACTAAAGGTGGTGCACAAGGCGAACCTAACCAGGACGAGAATGAACGGGTTCTTCCCAGAGATGGAGGATAAATGTGACTGGTGCATGGTAGGCCTGGCCAACCACGTGTTCCCAGACGTATCAGGTATTGGGCGTCCTTCTTCGAAGCCATTCCCAGGGTTGTGGGGTGAGGGTGAAGCCTTGTCCATTAGTAGCAGTCTTTGGGGTATCAGAGAAGCCAGAGCTTTTCATGGGGAGAGGAGCTGGCGCACTGGCCTTTGCCTCCCTGATAGCCCGTCGGAGACTCCTGCTTGGCTGATGATCGGCAGCACCACCCAATCCTGCAGGTTGGCTGTCCGGCCTGGCAAAATGTCTCAAGTTAGAGAAAATAAGATATGCCATCAGAGGATCACAAATTGTGGAAGCTGGTCACCAATTTGTTCCAGGACATGTTTGCAACCAGCGTCCAGTGAAGTAGGGAGGAGGGGGAGAAGGAGGAAGGGGAAGCTGGAGAGGTCACAAAATAAGGAAGAGAAAGGGCGAGGGCGGAGGGCAGGATGGGGGGGGGGGGGGGGGGGGTTTGGGGAACAGTAGGAGGGAGGGGGGAGGCATGGAGGCGGGGGGGAAATAAAAGCACCAAAAGGAAATGCATGGCAGGTAGAAGAGGAGAGAGCCGCAAGGGTGACAGGGCACCAAAAAGAAAGAGTCCATCCAGCAGACATGCCCCCTCGCCCGCCCCCTCCAGCATGGCTGAGTGCCAGGAGGCAACCAGGGCGGGGGGACAGATCGCACAACAGTAATCTCCCACCATCGGGATTCCCAAACAGTACCCGCCCCCCCCCATAACAATAAAGCAGCTTCTTCTCAGGGAAGCGCAGACAGCTACCTGCCCCACAACACCGAGCGGGTCGCTGTCTGCTCCAGCAAGCACTCAGCAGCACTTTCTTTGTAAATTACTTTTGTCTGTATCGTGCTCAATTGCCTTCTGACCATAGCCAAGACACCCCGAGCTCCACATATCGAGAGGATACATCCTATGTGAAATAGCAAAAACTACAGTTGCTGTAAATTCTTGTAGATACACGTTTTGATTTTGTCTTGTGTAATGTATGATATGAAATGTCAAATCTCCAATAAAAACATATGTAAAAAAAAAAACCTCCCATCCTACTTCTTTGTAAAAAGCCAACAGCTTTGCCAAAATAATGGGGGGGGGGGGGGGGGGGGGGTTGCCGAGACAGGTACACGCGAGCAGCCTGGGCTTGCTTCTGCCACTTGGTCTCTGCACCGCACATTTCATCAGTGGCACAGTTGAAATCAGAAACTCAGCGTGTGAGATAACTGTGAGACTTCCAGTCTACAGCATGACACAGTGCTCTCTGAACAAACTGTGTACCACCTCATTGCCTCCGATGCTAGATTTTCAAAGCAAGGGTAGTTGCTGGTATTTATACTGACCTGTAGGGCAGGTCAAACGTCTTGACCCCTCTCATCCTGTTGTTTGTACATGTATTGCTGTTTGTGCTTCTGGGGCCTTTCACTATAAGGTGTGTGCTATTTGGCTTGGGGGAACTAGCGGTCATTATGATTTGAGGTTAAAATCAGCAGGTATGTGCAATTAGAGGTCACATTTCTGTTCCCTGCAGACCCTTTGCCCCAGATTGACATTCATTCCAAAACTCATTAGTACCTGCCATATAAGATTAGGTGTATGGAGGACCATTCACGCTGACACAATGACATAAGAAAGCACCATCATTTGGCTGTCTTAAAGGCAAGTTGTATTATTGGAACAATCCTGCTTGTTAGAGTTTGAAGGCTCAGTGTTCAACAGCCTGAGACTTATTAAAAGTGATTTTTCTAAATCACCAAATCAACAATAGATTATTTCAAGAGTAAAGTAAATCAATGATTGGATTAAACAAAGCGGTAGGATTAATATATATATATCAAGTAGGTGGACAAGAATGCAGCACAGTGGTTAGCACTGTTGCTTCACAGCTCCAGGGTCCCAGGTTCGATTCCTGGCTTGGGCCACTGCCTTTGTGGAGTTTGCACCTTCTCCCCGTGCCTGCGTGGGTTTCCTCCGGGTGCTCCGGTTTCCTCCCACAGCCCAAAGATGTGCAGGTTAAGTGGATTGGCCGTGCCAAATTACCCTGAGTGTCCAAAAAGGTTAGGTGGGGTTGCTGGGTTGCGGGGATAGGGTGGAAGTGTGGGCTTGGGTGGGGTGCTCTTTCCAAGGGCTGGTGCAGACTCGATCGTCCAAATGGTCTCCTTCTGCACTGTAAATTCTATGAAAAGGTATGACAGATTTGAATTATGATAGTCTACAGGAAAACTCATATTATATTCAAAAGTAATGTTATAAAATTTTAATCATTAGTTCATAAATCAAAATGTTAAGCATGTTGTCAATATAACTCTTAAAGGGTCAGAGTAGGCACAATCAGCCAAATGGCTTCCTGCTGTGCTATACCATACTAATATCCATGACAATCCTGTGTGATTACAAGATGGGCCTACCTGGAAGAGAGATGACAGTGATTTAAGCACTAATACAAAAGTAAAATATGGCAGATGTTGGAAATCAGAAATAAAAACAGAAAATGCTGAATGCATACAGCAGGTTCAAGCAGCATCTGTGGAGAGAGAATTAACATTTCAGATTGATGTCAACCCTCAGGCTGATTAATATTAGCATCAGTAATTGTGACCACTGGATTGTCCTTAGAAAAAGATCACAGGCCGGATTTTTCGGCCCGGATAGGATGGGACCGGGCAGAAAATGGCTGCCAAGTTGCGCAGCTGGAATTCCTGCCTCCGTTTCTGCCCTCTCTCAGCTTCCCAACGATAGGGGCGAGGAGCGGGCGCCAGAAGATCTCCACTCCTATTAAAGGCCTGGAGTATTTCATTGTAGGCTCATTAAGAGTTTGTCCCCTGCCTGGTGTCAGACCAGCTGCATGGAGGCCAGAACGTGTCATGGAGGGGGGGAAAGTTTCAAAAGGAATGTAAAAATGTTTTAATATTTTTGAGGGGCTTACCCCTTTGGAGTTAAAGTTCCAATACAGGTCAAAGCATTAAGAACTTTACCAATTCAGCAGATTGTCACATTGACATCGGAGCAGTGACTATGGTTGTTCGGACTTCAGAAGAGCACCAGGAAGGGTGCAGCTGGAAACGGGTGCTGCGTCCTCAGAAATTGAGGCCACTGGAGGTGAGAAGCAGCAGCCTGATCAGGAGGGGGTAGATCGCCCAACATCAAAGCCCTAACGCATGGGACAAGGGCCATGGAGAAGGAGGCACTGTACTGAGCACAGGATCTACTGGCAGAGATGAAGACACCTGCAGATGACAGTGGACCAGTAGCAAAAGAGATTGTGGCTCTCTAGACAGATGCTTGCAGACATCTGTGCCCTTGTCAGCTGCCAGCATTACCCCGGCTTCTGGTATAATTACAGTGGGGGTAGAGGCGGGGCTGGAGGGCGGGATGGCCATCAGCTGGATTTTACATTCCCCCTCCTACTGACCTTCAAATATTGGTGGAGGAACGTTAAATGCAGCCCACAGACACTACTCCTGTTTCCCATCTCCAATGGGGGGATCTAGTCCACTAACTTCATTAATGTCCTATAGACATTCTAACATTTTGGTAATTCTAGACCCACAGTAATGTGTTGACTCTTCGCTACCTCCTGAAATGCTCCAGTGCCAGTGGTGCCTTGTCTTGTATACCTGATGATGACTCACTTTCAACTTCTCAAGAACAATTATGGATGGGCAATAAATAATTTGCCAGCAATGTCCAAATCCTACAAACGAATAAAAATAGCAAAGCTTTCATAATATTGGTGTGTTAATAATTGCTTTTATAAATTGTTGACTGGTGCTTTTTCTTTTGGCTTGTTGCTGCACTAAATTGCATGAAATTACATGCATTCCTCAATAACATTACCTTTAGTTATAAATGGGAATGCACAGGAATATAACAGAATATTTGTTCAACAGTTCCCGACTGGCAAAGAGCATTAATTATTTAATAAAATAATGATTGGTACAACCTCAGAAATACCATTTATGACTTAAATATGGGCCAGTGGTACGTCAAGTTTCGAAGTACCAATTAACTCAAAGATGAAGTAGTGCTATTTAGATGGTTTAATTAATTTTTTGCAACTCTAACCAATATCTATGGCGAGTTACGTTTTGAAGTTTGAAGCCCCCTGTATTTGAAAATGTCTGGATAAAAATGTTCCATAAATCATCCCACCCAAGTTGCAATAAGAATGAATTCTTGGTTTTAGCCCTCAAGCAGTAGATACTTATTGAATCACTACACAGGTTATAAACAGGAAAAGGGCGAGCAAAGGAACTAGACCCTGACATGTGCATCCAGACTTTTGATCCTCTTTTTCCTGTTGGGCAAATTCCATTCCACCCCCACCTGCTTGCCATTTCACTTCTCATCTGTCATGTTGTTAAACTGAGATTGAACCTACCTTCGTTGGGAAGAAAGAGTTAAAGATAACATGCATCCAAAGAACAGTGACTCAAAACAAATATCACAAGTAGTTCACTCGGATGTTGCCAGATCAAGAGTCAATTCGAAAGGAATGGTTACTCACTTGGGCAAATGCCGAAGTACAAAGAACAATGAAAAGTACAGCACAGGAACAGGCCCTTCGGCCCTCCAAGCCTGCGCCGACCATGCTGCCCATCTAAACTAAAATTTTCTACACTTCTGGGATCCGTATCCCTTTATTCCCATCCTATTCATATATTTGTCAAGATGCCCCTTAAACGTCACTATCGTCCCTGCTTCCACCACCTCCTCCGGCAGCGAGTTCCAGGCACCCACTACCCTCTGTGTAAAAAACTTGCCTCGCACTTCTCTTCTAAACCTTGCCCCTCGCACCTTAAACCTATGCCCTCTAGTAATTGACCCCTCTACCCTGGGAAAAAGTCTCTGACTATCCACTCTGTCTATGCCCCTCATAATTTTGTAGGCCTCTATCAGGTCGCCCCTCAACCTTCTTCGTTCCAGTGAGAACAAACCAAGTTTATTCAACCTCTCCTCATAGCTAATGCCCTCCATACCAGGCAACATCCTGGTAAATCTCTTCTGCACCCTCTCTAAAGCCTTCACATCCTTCTGGTGGTGTGGCGATCAGAATTGAACACAATACTCCAAGTATGACCTAACTAAGGTTCTATACAGCTGCAACATGACTTGCCAATTCTTATACTCAATGCCCCGGCCAATGAAGGCAAGCATGCCGTATGCCTTCTTGACTACCTTCTCCACCTGTGTTGCCCCTTTCAGCGACCTGCGGACCTGTACACCAAGATCTCTCTGACTGTCAATACTCTTGAGGGTTCGACCATTCACTGCATATTCCCTACCTGTATTAGACCTTCCAAAATGCATCACCTCACATTTGTCCAAATTAAACTCCATCTACCATCTCGGCGCCCAAGTCTCCAAACAATCTAAATCCTGCTGTATCCTCTGACAGTCCACATCGCTATCCACAATTCCACCAACCTTTATGTCATCCGCAAACTTACTAATCAGACCAGTTACATTTTCCCCCAAATCATTTATATATACTACGAACAACAAAGGTCCCAGCACCACTAGTCACAGCCCTCCAATCAGAAAAGCACCCTTCCATTGCTATTCTCTGCCTTCTATGACCTAGCCAGTTCTGTATCCACCTTGCCAGCTCACCTCTGATCCCATGTGACTTCACCTTTTGTACCAGTCTGCCATGAGGGACCTTGTCACAGGCCTTACTGAAATCCATACAGACAACATCCACTGCCCTACCTGCATCAATCATCTTTGTGACCTCCACGAAAAACTCTATCAAGTTAGTGAGACACGACCTCCCCTTCACAAAAACGTGCTAATACGACCCCTTGCTTCCAACTAGGAGTAGATCCTATCTTGAAGAATTCTCTCCAGTAATTTCCCTACCACTGCCGTAAGGCTCACCGGCCTGTAGTTCCCTAGATTATCCTTGCGACCCATCTTAAACAAAGGAACAACATTGGCTATTCTTCAGTCCTCCGGGACATTACCTGAAGACAGTGAGGATCAAAAGATTTCTGTCAAGGCCTCAGCAATTTTCTCTCTTGCCTCCTTCAGTATTCTGGGGTAGATCCCATCAGGCCCTGGGGTCTTATCCACTTAATATTTTTCAAGACGCCCAACCCCTCGTCTTTTTGGATCTCAATGTGACACAGGCTATCTACACACCCTTCGCCAGACTCAACATCCACCAATTCCTTCTCTTTGGTGAATACTGATGCAAAGTATTAATTTAGTACCTCACCTATTTCCTCTGACTCCACACATAGATTTCCTCCCCTGTCCTTCAGTGGGGCAACCCTTTCCCTGGCTGCCCTCTTGCTTTTTATGTATGTGTAAAAAGCCTTGGGATTTTCCTTAACCCTATTTGCCAATGACTTTTCGTGACCCATTTTAGCTCTCCTGACTCCTTGCTTAAGTTCCTTCCTACTTTCCTTATATTCCACACAGGCTTCATCTGTTCCCAGCCTTCTAGTCCTGACAAATGCCTCCTTTTTCTTTTTGATGAGGCCTACAATATCCCACTTTATCCAAGGATCACAAAATTTGCCATATTTATCCTTCTTCCTCACAGGAACATGCCGGTCCTGAATTCCTTTCAACTGACACTTGAAAGCCTCCCACATGTCAGATGTTGATTTACCCTCAAACATCCACCCCCAATCTAGGTTCTTCAGTTCCCGCCTGATATTGTTATAATTAGCCTTCCCCCAATTTAGCACATTCACCCAAGGACCACTCTTATCCTTGTCCACCAGCACTTTAAAACTTACTGAATTGTGGTCACTGTTCCCAAAATGCTGCCCTACTGAAACTTCTACCACCTGGCCGGGCTCATTCCCCAATACCAAATCCAGTACAGCCCCTTCCCTAGTTGGACTATGTACATATTGTTTTAAGAAGCCCTCCTGGATGCTCCTTACAAACTCTGCCCCGTCCAAGCCCCTAGCACTAAGTGAGTCCCAGTCAATATTGGGGAAGTTGAGTCTCCCATCACAACAACCCTGTTGCTTTTATTCCTTTCCAAAATCTGTCTACCTATCTGCTTCTCTATCTCTCGCTGGCTGTTGGGTGGCCTGTAGTATACCCCCAACATTGTGACTGCACCCTTCTTATTCCTGATCTCTACCCATATAGCCTCGCTGCCCTCTGAGGTGTCCTCCCACAGTACCGCTATGATATTCTCCCTAACCAGTAGCGCAACTCTTCCGCCCCTTTTATCTCCCCCTCTATCCTGCCTGAAACATCTAAATCCTGGAATGTTTAGCTGCCAATCCTGTCCTTCCTTCAACCAGGTCTCTGTAATGGCAACAACATCATAGTTCCAAGTACTAATCCAAGCTCTAAGTTCATCTGCTTTACCTGTTATAATTCTTACATTAAAACATATGCACTTCAGGCCACCAGCAACATCTCCCTGTCTGCTCTTCCTCAGAGCCATAGTGGCCCTATTTCCTAGTTCTCCCTCAAATTTTTCACCTTCTGACCTATTGCTCTGGTGCCCATCCCCCTGCCATAGTAGTTTAAACCCTCCCGTGTGACACTCGCAAACCTCGCGGCCAGGATATATATGCCTCTCCAGTTTAGATGCAACCCGTCCTTCTTATACAGGTCGCACCTGCCCCGGAAGAGCTCCCAGTGGTCCAGATAACTGAAATCCACCCTCCTACATCAGCTGTTTAGCCACGTGTATAGCTGCTCTATCTTCCAATTTCAAGCCTCACTGGCATGTGGCACAGGGAGTAATCCCGAGATTACAAACCTTGAGGTCCTGTCTTTTAACTTTCTGCCTAGCTCCCTGAACTCCTGCTGCAGGACCTCATCCCCCTTCCTGCCTATGTCGTTAGTACCAATATGTACCACTACCTCTGCCTGTTTGCCCACCCCCTTCAGGATGCCCGCTCCCTGTTTGGAGACATCCTGGAAACTGGCACCAGGGAGGCAACATACCATGCTGGAGCCTCATTCACGTCCACAGAAGCGCCTATCTGTGCCCCTGACTATAGAGTCTCCTATGACTATTGCTCTTCTGCACTTTGTCCCTCCCTGCTGAACATCAGAGCCAGCTGTGGTGCCACTGCTCTGGCTGCTGCTGTTTCCCCTGATAGGCTATTCCCCCCTGACAGTATCCAAAGAACCTGTTCGAGAGGGGGACAACCACAGGGGCACTGACTGCCTGCCCCTTCTGGTGGTCACCCATTTCTCTGCCTGCACCTTGGGTGTGACCACATTGATATAACTGCTATCTATGATGCTTTCAGCCACCTGCATGCTCCTAAGTGCATCCAACTGCCACTCCAGCCGAACCATGCGGTCTGTGAGGAGCTCCAGTTGGGTGCACTTTCTGCCGATGAAGCCATCCGGGACGTTGGAAGTGTAAATCACTAATCGTGAATTTGAAAATGAAGATATGGACTAAAGTGAAAACAAACACAGGATACAATACAGTAACAATACAGAAAACAAACACAATGCACATACAGTAAACACCATTTGCATATCCTTAGCGGGCCCGACCCGGTATTTTCTGGGGTCTCCACGATTCTCCTCCTCCAATGGGCCGAGTTCCCGACTGCGCATTTAACTTATGCTTTTAAAAATCATGAAAGCGGCATGGTGGCTGATGAAGGAGGCAGAGGAGGTAGTACACAGAGATGCACGTCTCTGAGCTGCTGGGCTGGACACTGGTCAGGCTGGCTGGGGTGGTGGGCGGGAGGGGGTAACAGGCCGAGCGGTTGGAGCAGCCTCCTACAGGACTGAGACGGTGCCCAGGCACAGACCGCCATTACCATGGCCATCTTGCTGCGCACCCACTGACCACCCATCTTGGGCCCTGGTTCTATAGGGTCAAACCGGCCGAGTGTGCCCTCGTCCCTATAACTAAACTGTGCACTGCACCTGCTCCAACTCAACTGGTGTCTACCTTTCTGGCCTTACGGGCCCAAATGCTACATCTAGGTGGTTCCCCAGATGGTACAGCAGGAGTGGAGGCAGCTTGAGGTGATTCCTGCCCTGGGACCTGGGTCCCCGTTGGCAGGCACTTCTGGGGCAACCGGGCCTGGATGAGCCCGGCTGCCGATCGGGTGTCCCAGGTGTTGTGGTGCCGCCCTGTTCTGCCCACTGCCCATGTGATACATTAGGGACAGGAGAGTGGGGGGCAGAGTCCGAGGTGCCTGGGCAATGCTGCCGACGTTCCAGCCGTGGCTCGCTGTGACTGGGCCACGCTCAGGAGCGCTGCTGCAATGTCCAGGTGGCTCTGGCACATGGTTGCATGTGAGACGGCAACCCTGTCCTGAGCCTTGGCCAGCGCCTGCACAGAATGCCCCATGCCTTGGACACTGATCCATAGCCATGACCATCAGCCCCAATACCTCTACCGCGGACACTACCCGTGCGGTGTTGGCCTGGGTGGCATGCAACTGCACTTGCAGGTGCTGGATGCTTGCCGACAACCCCCTATGTAGTCCTTGGCTCTGCGACTGCATCTCCATAATCAATGGGACTGTCTGTTCCAGAAGCCTGAGACCCATCTGGACGGTAGCTTTTTCCTGGAGTCAGCCTGCCCTCTGACCATCCACCCCCTCGGGTACTTCTACCTTTGCCTGCTGTACCAGGTCAACTGTGTGGTGAGGACCAGAGAGTGCCCCAGGAGCCTCTTCACTCACATGCCCAACTGAGGTGAGTGTCTCTGGGATGGTGGAGGGTGTTGGAGACAGCTGTGAAGGGAAATCAGTGTCATCCTCCGACCAGAGCTCCGGGGTCTCCTGGGTCTTGGGCGGAGGGCTGGTGTCCGAGCTGCTACCCCCCGTTACTACTCAGCTCACGGGAGTGCTCCGGTTGTGGCACTGACTGGGGGAGGGGTATGCCAGATGGATCCGCCCCATCCCCAGCAGGTCCTGCAAAACACAAGGCAAGGCGCATGATTATACCGCGTGCCGGGGGGGGGGGGGGGGGCACGTGGGTGAGGGTGCTGTTTTGTGGGGGGGGGGAGGTTGACATACGTGTCATGGGGAACAGCAGCTAAGCAGGGTCTCACTTCCTCGCCCGCAGTCGAGCTCCACCTCGGCGACCTCCCTTTCCTCCGGGCCGCCGACCACGTCCAGTGCCCTCTGCTCAGCCATAGTGAGGGGCCGCAAGTCCGGCGGTCTCCCTCCTGTCATTTCCAGCTCCCGGCAGTTGTGCGTGGCCTTCTCCTAGAGGGTGGTGTTAGGGGGAGGGGGGGTGGCACAAATGGTGGCGGCTGGCAGCCTCCTTCCCGGACCGGGGTACAGGGTCACCCTCCTCTCCTCCACGGTGTCCAGGAGGGTCTCCAGATTGGCGTCTGTGAAACACGGGGCTGGACGTCTTACTGCCATCTTGTTGGCTGGGATGGTGTGTGTGGGAGTGCAGTGTGTATATGTGGCTGCAGCTTATCGGCCTCTTGAGTGTCAATCTCGGACCCGGCGAGTCCTGCACCATTTCTCATTAGAATCGATTGTATTCCACATGTATGTTCCAAGATGGTGCCGGAGCAAGGCGACTCTCTGCGAGCTCTCCCCAACAGATCCACTTTTTACTTAAATTATACTCGTTCTAATCTTTTAAAAATTATTTCTAAAACTAACATTATTACTAACCTCTCTCTTTTATCTTCTCTTGCAAGCTTGAACATCCTCCGAGGCCCTTGGAGACCTGTTGACACAACCCGACCTGACCTCCGCGACCTGGAAGAAGATCGGGCCCAAACCGGAAGTGAATCCCCGGCCTCGATTTGGAGCCGTTCCGGACCTCGGAGCTCCCAACCCGGCCTAACTACCGATGCCAGCCCCCGGATCGCCCTGCCCAGTCCCCGGAGCTCCCGACCCGACCCCCGGTAGCAAGACCCAGCCCAACGCGACCCCGAGAGACCCGCCCCGCGACCCAACGCAGAGAAGCCCGCCCAACAACCCGACCTACCAGGTGATGGAAGAAAGAAAAATCTACGTGGAGGCCCGACCGGGCCTACTTCAAGGTCTGATCCCAGGAGTGCCCAGGGAGGGAACAGACCATGGGACCCAGCCCAACCTGCCTCAGGAAGCCCCTGCCCATGACCCAGGACCCCCAAAGCGGCGGAGACCCCGCGCGAGGACCCAAACGTGCTGCAAGGTATTCCCACGTCCGCAGTATGCCGGGACCCATCCGGATCGCAAACTCGCCCCACTAGCAACCCCTCTACATCAACCAGCGCCCGGGACCCTGCCAGCCGTGACCCCAGATACGTAACAGCGCCTTGGTCCCCGCCAGCGCCCTAGACCCCGCCAGACGCAACCACCTAACTTCCACAAGAGCTGACGTCTCCCATCAGATCCCAGGATTATCCAGCAGCAGATGCCAACCAAGGAAGCGAGGGAAACGCGGTGGTCTGCAGGTTAGACTGAAGCAACGCGGTTTCAAGAGCCCTCTCCCCAGCATACTCCTGGCAAACGTCCAAGCGATCGAAAACAAGCTGGATGAACTTAACGCCAGACTTACCTCTCAGAGGGATGTAAGAGACTGCTGTGTGCTCTGTTTTACAGAGACATGGCTCACCCCCGCCTCACCGGACTGTGCCATACAACCTGAAGGCTTCTCAATTCACCGGGCGGACCGCACGGCATCATCAGGCAAAGCGAAGGGCGGAGGGGTATGCCTCCTCATCAACTCCTCTTGGTGCTTGGATATGGCGAACCTGGTCACCTACTGCTCCTCAGACCTGGAATACCTGACCGCGAAGTGCCGCCCATATTATCTTCCACGTGAGTTCACTTCAGCCATTATCACAGCGGTCTACATCCCACCCCAGGCAGAAGTGAGGAAGGCGCTGGACGAACTACACACAGTTATAAACAACTACGAAACAGAACACCCGGAGGCCTTGTTCATCGTGGTCGGAGACTTCAACAAGGCCAACCTCAAGTGTGTACTGCCAAAATTCCACCAGCACATCTCCTGTCCCACCAGGGCGACAACCCTCTTGACGACTGCTACTCAAAAATCAAGGGCGCCTACCGTTCCATCCCCCGGCCGCCCTTTGGGAAATCAGATCAGAAGACGGTGCTCCTTCTCCTGGCATACAAGCAGAAACTCAAGCGGGAGAATCCAGCTAAAAAGGTTGTGCAGTGCTGGTCCGAGGAGACAGAAGAGCTCTTATGTGACTGCTTAGAGACAGTGAACAGGTCCATATTTAAGAACTCAAGGGAGAGTATCAAATTGAAGGAAAAAGCATACAAAGTAGCAAAGATTAGTGGGAGACTAGAGGACTGGGAAATCTTTAGGGAGCAACAGAAAGCTACTAAAAAAACTATAAAGAAGAGTAAGATAGATTATGAGAGTAAACTTGCTCAGAATATAAAAACAGATAGTAAAAGTTTCTACAAATATATAAAACAAAAAAGAGTGGCTAAGGTAAATATTGGTCCTTTATAGGATGAGAAGGGAGATTTAATAATGGGAGATGAGGAAATGGCTGAGGAACTGAACAGGGTTTTTGGGTCGGTCTTCACAGTGGAAGACACAAATAACATGCCAGTGACTGAGGGAAATGAGGCTATGACAGGTGAGGACCTTGAGAGGATTGTTATCACTTATGAGGTAGTGATGGGCAAGCTAATGGGGCTAAAGGGAAGTCTCCTGGACCTGATGGAATGCATCCCAGAGTGCTAAAAGAGATGGCTAGGGAAATTGCAAATGCACTAGTGATAATTTACCAAAATTCACTAGACTCTGGGGTGGTCCCGGCGGATTGGAAATTAGCAAACGTGACACCTCTGTTTAAAAAAGGAGGTAGGCAGAAAGCGGGTAATTATAGGCCAGTGAGCTTAACTTCGGTAGTAGGGAAGATGCTGGAATCTATCATCAAGGAAGAAATAGCGAGGCATCTGGATGGAAATTGTCCCGTTGGGCAGATGCAGCATGGGTTCATAAAGGGCAGGTCGTGCCTAACTAATTTAGTGGAATTTTTTGAGGACATTACCAGTGCGGTAGATAACGGGGAGCCAATGGATGTGGTATATCTGGATTTCCAAAAAGCCTTTGACAAGGTGCCACACAAAAGGTTGCTGCATAAGATAAAGATGCATGGCATTAAGGGGAAAGTAGCAGCGTGGATAGAGGATTGGTTAATTAATAGAAAGCAAAGAGTGGGATTAATGGGTGTTTATCTGGTTGGCAATCAGTAGCTAGTGGTGTCCCTCAGGGATCAGTGTTGGGCCCACAATTGTTCACAATTTACATAGATGATTTGGAGTTGGGTACCAAGGGCAATGTGTCCAAGTTTGCAGACAACACTAAGATGAGTGGTAAAGCAAAAATGCAGAGGATACTGGAAGTCTGCAGAGGGATTTGGATAGGCTAAGTGAATGGGCTGGGGTCTGGCAGATGGAATACAATGTTGACAAATGTGAGGTTATCCATTTTGGTAGGAATAACAGCAAAAGGGATTATTATTTAAATGATAAAATATTAAAACATGCTGCTGTGCAGAGAGACCTGGGTGTGCCAGTGCATGAGTCACAAAAAGTTGGTTTACAGGTGCACCAGGTGATAAAGAAGGCAAATGGAATTTTGTCCTTCATTGCTAGAGGGATGGAGTTTAAGACTAGGGAGGTTATGCTGCAATTGTATAAGGTGTTAGTGAGGCCACACCTGGAGAACTGTGTTCAGTTTTGGTCTCCTTACTTGAGAAAGGACGTATTGGCACTGGAGGGTGTGCAGAGGAGATTCACTAGGTTGATCCCAGAGCTGAAAGGGTTGGATTACGAGGAGAGGTTGCGTAGACTGGGACTGTACTTGTTGGAATTTAGAAGGATGGGGGGGGGATCTTATAGAAACATAAAAAATTATGAAGGGAATAGATAGGTTAGATGCGGGCAGGTTGTTTCCACTGGCGGGTGAAAGCAGAACTAGGGGACATAGCCTCAAAATCTGGGGAAGTAGATTTAGGACTGAGTTTAGGAGGAACTTCTTCACCCAAAGGGTTGTGAATCTATGGAATTCCTTGCCCAGTGAAGCAGTAGAGGCTCCTTCAGTAAATGTTTTTAAGATAAAGATAGATAGTTTTTTGAAGAATAAAGGGATTAAGGGTTATGGTGTTCGGGCCGGAAAGTGGAGCTGAGTCCACAAAAGATCAGCCATGATCTCATTGAATGGTGGAGCGGGCTCGAGGGGCCTACTCCTGCTCCTAGTTCTTATGTTGTTATGAATATGCTACCACCGTCACAGACTTCATCAGCAAATGTGTGGACGACTGCGTGCCAAAGAAAGCAGTACGTACGTACGAGATTGACTCCCTACTGAAGGACAGATCTGAGGCGTTCAAGTCAGACGACCCTGACCTATACAAGAAATCCAGGTACGACCTCCGCAAAGCCATCCCAGATGCCAAGAGAGAATATCAAACCAAGCTAGAGTCACAGACAGACTCTTGGCGGTTGTGGTAAGGACTAAACAACATAACGGGCTACAAAGCGAAGCCGAGCAGTATCTCTGGCAGCACCGCACACCTCCCTGATGAACTCAATGCATTCTATGCTCGGTTCGAGCAGGTAACCAACAATCTGCTGTCGAGTGCCCCAGAAGCCCATAACTCACCCATACCCACCATCACAGCTTCCGAAGTCGGATCGGCCTTCCTGAAAGTGAACCCTCGGAAGGCGATGGGCCCGGACGGGATCCTTGGTCGTGCACTCAGAGCCTGCGCGAACCAGCTGGCAGAGGTATTCGCGGGCATCTTTGACCTGTCCCTACTCCACTCTGAAGTCCCCACCTGCTTCAAGAAGACCACCATCATACACCGCGGTACCAAAGAATAACCAGGCAACGTGCCTCAATGACTACCGTCCGGTGGCCCTGACTTCAGTCGTAATGAAGTGCTTCGAGGGGTTGATCATGAAGCGCATCACCTTCATACTCCCAGCATGCCTTGATGCACTGCAATTCGCATACCGTTGCAACCATCCACATCAGACGCCATTTTCCTGGCATTAGACATCCATAGAGCATCTCGAAAACAAGGACTCCTACATCAGACTCTTATTTATTGACTACAGCTCCGTCTTCAACACCATAATCCCAGCCAAGCTCATATCAAAGCTCCAAAACCTTGGACTTGGCTCCTCACTCTGCAACTGGATCCTCGATTTTCTGACCAACAGACCACAATCAGTAAAAATGAACACCAACACCTCCTCCACAATAGTCCTCAACACCGGGGCCCCGCAAGGCTGTGTACTTAGCCCCCCTACTCTACGCTCTGTATACACACACGACTGCGTGGAAAAACTTGGTTCCAACTCCATCTACACGTTTGCTGACGATACGACCATAGTGGGCCGGATCTCGAATAACGACGAGTCAGAATACAGCCGGGAGATAGAGAACCTAGTGGAGTGGTGTAGCGACAACAATCTCTCCCTCAATGCCAGCAAAACTAAAGAGCAGGTCATTGACTTCAGGAAGCAAAGTACTGTACACACCCCTGTCAGCATCAACGGGGCCGAGGTGGAGATGGTTAGCAGTTTCAAGTTCCTAGGGGTGCACATCTCCAAAATCTGTCCTGGTCCAGCCACGTCGACGCTACCACTAAGAAAGCACAACAGCGCCTATACTTCCTCAGGAAACTAAGGAAATTCGGCATGTCCACATTAACCCTTACGAACTTTTACAGATGCACCATAGAAAGCATCCTATCAGGCTGCATCACAGCCTGGTATGGCAACTGCTCGGCCCAGGACCGCAAGAAACTTCAGAGAGTCATGAACACCGCCCAGTCCATCACACGAACCTGCCTCCAATCCATTGACTCCATCTACACCTCCCACTGCCTGGGGAAAGCGGGCAGCATAATCAAAGATCCCTCCCAACCGGCTTACTCACTCTTCCAACTTCTTCCATCGGGCAGGAGATACAGAAGTCTGAGAACACGCACGAACAGACTCAAAAACAGCTTCTTCCCCACTGTCACCAGACTCCTAAATGACCCTCTTAAGGACTGACCTCATTAACACTACACCCTGTGTGCTTCATCCTATGCCAGTGCTTATGTAGTTACATTGTATATGTTGTGTTGCCCTATTATGTATTTTCTTTTATTCCTTTTTCTTCCCATGTACTTAATGATCTGTTGAGCTGCTCGCAGAAAAATACTTTTCACTTTACCTCAGTACACGTGACAATAAACAAATCCAATCCAATGGTGCCGATGCTAGCCCCTTAACAGTAGCTGAATTGTTCCTGGTGCAACGCCAGTTTTGCTGTCGTGGAACTCCACGAATCCTGCATCAGCATCAACACTCTCAGGAACGGAGAATCCCGCCCTAAAGATTTCAATCCTATAATTCCAGGAGTTTCCATTCAGAACGTTGGCATTCAAACATAAACACGATTATTTGCTGCCCTTTGCTGTTGATCTTTGAGTTTAAATCAGGCCATTAAACACGCTTTCAGGTAATGCTATTAACAAGAAGTATGGAGATTTTAATGGTTCACACCAATCCACTTTCCTGTTCCAAAGGACAATGCTGCTGAGCTGCTTTTATTTACAAAGGAAAGCCTTTGGTTGCTGTGCAGGATTCTTTATATTGCTAATCGTTTCGGTGCACTGGTCTGCGCTGTCCTATTCAAATATCGAACACCCTCCTATTCGACCGGCTCCAATTAGAGCTCAGTAATGACTGATGTTCTGAAAAATTAAATTACAATCTGTTTGTCGTCTACGGTGATGCATATTGATTTGCATCTGGGACTGGTTTTAGAGATGATTTCAAGTGGTGGTGATATATAAGAGTAGTTGCACATTTCTTGAACTATCTGACGTATCCCTCTTGTGAAAGGGCAGTCAAAGCATTCTTACGTTATTTTGTGAAAGTGTCCAAGCATGCCCTTCATGAATATTCAAATAATAGGATAATGATGCAAATGAGGCAGCACAGCTAGTCTTCTGTATTGTCCTCATTGCTGCCAAATTCGGGGAAATAGAATGAGAGCGGTGTTGGACATCTTGCTGGCTGTGAAAAGCATGTTTCTAACAAAAAGTACTTTGTGACCACCAGTGAATGCACCATTGAAGCTTTTTTTCAATAAAATTTGCTTGACATGTTTCATCTTGTATGAGTTCACTCCTTTGACTAACACCCAGCTCTGGAGATTTAAGCGACTCCCAGAAAATATATATATTTAAAATAACATATTGGGATCAATGGATAGAAAAGGTATGAAGGATACTTGTTCTTCTCCAACTGGGGATATGGTGGCACACGTGGTTAGCACTGTGGCCTCACAGTGTTAGGGACCATCCTCAACCTTGGGTGACTGACTGTGTGGAGTTTGCACTTTCTCCCGTGTCTGTGTGGGTTTCCTCCGGGTGCTCTGGTTTCCTCCCACAGTCCAAAGAGATGCAGGTTAGGTGAGGTAACGGGGATAGGGCATGAGTGGGCCTAGGTAGGATACTCTTTCAGAGGGTCAGTGCAGACTCAAAGGGCCGAATGGCCTCCTTCTGCACTGGAGGAATTCTATAGTTCTATTTCAAGCAGTGGATACTTCAGCACAGTGACGACATCACAGCCCCGAAAGTGCAAGGCTCTCCTGGTGTAATGAAGTTAAGGGAGAAAGATGGATAGAGAAAGGACATGTAGCCAATTTGTAGAAAGCTGTGTTTCACACCAAGAAAAACATCAATCAGGGGCTGTGCAAGCTGGACATTACACGTCTCATTGCAAATCAACGGTTAATATGAGGTTCCAAACTCTACCTTCACCTAGCCCAACGGCAGGACAACTAGGCCATTGGCCTAGTCTGCTGGAGTTAGATTCTCATCACACAAATGCTGATTCAAAGTTTCTGACTTTCGTCTGTTAAAAGAGACTTGCGGTACAAAGTTCAGATAAATAGCATGGTTTGGGTGCAACCGGGTATCCTTCGATATCCAAAATATCATCCGTGACCCATGCACGGGGCAAGCCGTGCCAGCCAGCGGAAATATACAGGGCAGCCAGAACATGACATGAATCAGAATTTGAAACTAACAGTGGCACTTTGGAGCTCACGCTACAGCTGATTTTTACCCTTAACCTTGGAATGGCAGGAAGAACCACCCACTTCCCACCCCCAGTTGTTCCATTTAAAGAAATCAACAACTACTTTCAGGATATTTTATGGTTCATTTCCTCTGATTCTACAAATGCTTGATGCTTTCTCAAGCTGTTTCTAGTTACAGAAATTGAAAGGGACTGGTAGGGCTGGCACTTAAGTTTTTACTGATATCAAGGTTTCTACACAAATCAGTTGTTCCCAGACATTGATGTGCTAATAGACCTTCCCCTTGGAGATGTGGAGAATGAACAGAGGCTAGACAGAGCAGGACAAGATACTCAAAGAAGGAGGAGGAAGGGGAAGGGGAAATGGGCTTTTGACAGGAGATCATACCCACCCTGGGTGTTCAGGAGGTAAATGTCACCTGAAACTCAGCAAATCATGATGGATGGAATCTTCCTGCCCCTTTAAAGGCAGAGGCACAGGGAAAGTATCAGAGTGCCCTGTCTGGACAGCTCTCTGATGTGATCCTTCCTCAAGGTGAATTTCCCAGAGTGGGAATCGAGTGCTGGCTCCACAAGGTGAGCAGTCAATCAATCTAATTAAGACCCCAACCAAGGGTCATTATCCCACACTTGGAACTTTCCCACACTTGGAACCAGCATTGGGCTGGTTTAGCACAGTGGGCTAAACAGCTGGCTTGTAATGCAGAACAAGGCCAGCAGCGCGGGGTCAATTCCCGTACCGGCCTCCCCGAACAGGCACCGCAATGTGGCGACTAGCGGCTTTTCACAGTAACTTAATTGAAGTGACAATAAGTGATTATTATTATTACTAGCATCAGGAGACCCACCTGCTTGATCCAGAGCCAACAACTACTCATGGCAGGAGGTTAGAGAGCTACGGGAGTCTCCTCTCAAACCCCCAGTGAAGGAGCTGCAAGGCAGCAACATCCACAGCGGTGACCACAATCATTCCCATGCAGGGCTTCCCCTTCCACACTGAGGCCGTGTCACTTCTGGGCCTTTTTAAAAAAACAGGATGTTCTGTAATCATAACAGAGTACCTCCATTTTGAGGCGCTCAATTATGCTCACCTACCCCCTTCAGCACTCACCTCCCCCAGTGGCCGTGTTGCTGGCTGTCCATCGCTGCAGACGCTCTCATTAGGACTCCTACATCAAAGTCCTGACACGTGTCCTTAATTGGTCCATGAACGTGAAAGTGGCCTGTTAATTGACTGCCACCTGTAAATCTGTGGTGCCATACAGACAGCAGACAGCAGTGGAAAATTGCCCAGATGTGTCCTGTACACAAGAAACTGGACAAATCCAACTTGGCCATTTACCGGTCCATCAGTCTACTCTCGATCATCAGTCAAGTGAGGGAAGGGGTCGTCAGCAGTGTTGTCAAGCAGCACGTATTCAGCGATAACTTGCTCACGGACGCTCCGTTTATGTTCCGCCAGGGTCACTCAGCTACTGACCTCATTATGGCCTTAGCTCAAACATGGACAAAAGAGCTGGATGCCAAGGTGAGGTGAGAGTGACTGCCCTTGACACAGAGGCAGCATTTGAATGAGTATGGCATCAAGGAGCCCAAAAGCTAAACTGGAGCCAATGGGATTCGCGGGTGGGAAACCTTCATTGGGGAGAGTCATGCCGAGAACAAAGGAAAATGGTTGTGGTGGTTGGAGTTCAGTCATCTCTGCTGCAGGGCATCACTGCAGGAGTTCCGCAGGGTAGTGACCTGGGCCTAACCATCTTCAGCTGCTTCATCAATGACCTTCCTCCCATCATAAGGTCAGAAATGATGATGTTCGCTGATGACTGCACATTCATTATAATTCATGACTTCTCAAACAATGAAGCAGTCCATGTCCAAATACAGAAAGACCTAGACAATATCCAGGTTTGGGCTGACTAGTAACATTCTTGCTTCACAAGTATCAGATAATGACCATCTCCAACAAGAGAGGATCTAACAATCACCCTTTGACGTTCAATGTCATTACCATTGCTGAATCCTCCACTATCAACATCCGGGGGTTACCATTGACCAGAAACTGAACTGGACTGGCCATATTAATACTGTGGCTACCAAAGGTGAGAAATCCTGCGTTGAGTCACCTTGTGACGCCCCCAAAACATGTCCACCATCTATAAGGCACAAGTCAGGAATGTAATGAAATATTCTCCACTTACCTGGACGAGTGCAGCTCCAACAACACTCAAGAAGTTTGACACCATCCAGGACAAAGCAGCCCATTTGATTTCTACCCCTTCCACAAGCATTCACTCCCTCCATCACCAACGAACAGTGGCATCCGTGTGTACCATCTACAAGATGCACTGCAGTACCCTGCCAAGGTTCCTTAGACACCACCTTCCAAACCCACGGTCACTACCAACTTGAAGGACAAGAGCAGCAGATACCTATGAAAACCACCACCTGGAACTTCAACTCCAAATCACTCACTACCCTAACTTGGAAAAAAAGCGCCATTCCTTCACTGTCGCTGAGTCAAAATCCGGGAACTCCCTACCTAACAGCATAGTGGGTGTACCTGCACCTCAGGGACTGCAGCGGTTCAAGAAGGAAACTACCTTCTCAAGGGCAACTAGGGATGGGATATAAAATGGCTGGTTGAGCCAGCGATGCCTGCATTGTGTAAAATGAATTTTAAAAAATTAAGGTCAGGAAGCAGAAATGGTCCAGATTTTCAGTTTTCCCCCCCAAGTATCAGCTGTTGCCCAGTTGGTACCTTATCTTGCATCCGCGCCACTAGGTGCTGGGTTCAAAACCTGTTCCCAGGCTTGAGCACAGAAATTAAGGCTGACATTTCAGTGCACTACTGAGAGAGTGTTTCACTGTCAGAGGTGCCAACCTTCGGGTGAGACAGTAAAGCAAGGTGCCCCCTACCATCGAGGGTAAATGTAAAAGATCCTAAGGTGCTATTTCAAAAAAGACAGGGGAGGGTATCCCTGCTGCCGTAGCCAATACCTATCTCTCAAACAACATCACAAAACAGGTTATCTGGTAAATATTATTTGCTGTTTGTCGCAGTTTGCTCTGCGCTGATTGGCTACTCTGTTTCCTGCATTATAACATTGCCAACACTGGCTGTAAAGTGCTTTGAGGTGTCCAGTGGTGATGAAAATTGCATCTCTTTCTTTATCGTTTATGTTGAGAAGATTCAGTCCAATGTGTCAAATGTCTCCTCTTTATTGAACAGGTCCTCACTGAAATCTGCCACTTGTTGCTGACACAACTGCAATCCCAGCGCAGGGCAAAGTTCACACTGGCAGTGGCTCTGAAGATGACCATGATGCTGAACAGGTCCATTTTGGTCGATAAAACAGAATGGCAGAATATTTTTTAAATGGTGAGGTGTTGGGGGGGTGCAAGTATCCACAAGGACCTGGGTCTCCTTGTTTATGGGTCACTAAAAGTTAGCATGCGGGTGCAACAAGCAATTAGGAAGGCGAATGGTACGTTGGCTTTCGTTGCAAGGGGATTTGATTACAGGAGTGAAGATGTTTTGCTGCAGTCATATAGAGCATTGATGAGACCTCACCTGGAGCATTGTGCCCTGTTTCGGTCCCCGAAGGAAGGAGATACTTGTCATTAAGGGAGTGCAATGGAGGTTCACTAGCTTCATCCCTGGTATGGTGGGATTGTCTCATGAGGAGAGATGAGTGTTTGTATTTCCTAGTGTTTTGAAACTTACAAAATTCTTGCAGGGTGTGGCAGGGTGGATGTTGATGAGATGTTTGCCTTAGCTGATGAGTCCAGAATCAGGGGACAGAGCCTCAGAATAAGGAACAGGCCATTTAAGACGGAGATGAGCAGGAATTTCTTCACTCAGAGGGTGGTGAATCTTTGGAATTCTCTATCCCAGAGTGCTGTGCAAGTTCTCCCATTCAGCATGATCAAGATAGAAATCAATCGATTTCTGAAGACTAATAACATCAGGGGATATGGAGATAGTGAGGAGAAAGTGGCATTGAGATCGATGATCAACCAAGAGCTAATTGAATGGTGGAGCAGGCTCAACCGCCTGAAAGGCCTACTCCTGTTCTTATGTTCCTATGTAATGTATTTGGCTCCTTACAGACTGGAAGGGGAGGTAATTTAACATATTTGGGAGATATTTGTTGTTTGATTTACGACACATTTTCATAGGCTTTGAGATGCTAAAGTCAGTAAAACGAGATGGTAATGGCTATCACCTCCGCTTTACCACTCAAAATAATCACCAGCATTGGAGTCAGCCTCCTTGAAAGCCTGCCACTGCACTTCATTGGAGGCCTGTGATCGTGGTTAACCTTCCCACTCCGTTTTCACCGATTTTCACCCAAGCCCAACTGTATTTAAGACAGTCAGTGTAAAAATGGTAGAAAGGGCAGCAGAAACCACATTGAAAAAAGCCACATTGTTTGATGGAACTGAAAGGTTTGCCTACATATCAATTTTAATTATTTGATACTCTGGCGGTACTGTCAATACTTTGCCTGCAATAGTTAGTGAGCTCTGCGAAAAGCATTCCTGTGGATTGAGGACATGGATCATTCAACGAGAATCTCTCTGCTGCACTCTTTTCAAAAGGAGGATGAAAATATGGAAAATGATCGATTGGAAGGCTTACATCATCACAGAAGACACGCACATACCAACCCACCAGTATTTACTGACCCAAAACGTTGTACTTAGATTTTATTTGGACACCACTGTGCTTCCCTCCTGTGAGCTTCCAGGCCCATAACCCCCGGCTTCCACCTTTGTAGCATCACCAGTCTTGGTCCCTACCTCAGCTCAACTGTTACTCAACCCCTCATCCATGTCCTTATGACCTCTGCACTTGACTCACACAATTCTCCTCTGGTTCGCCTCCCATCTTCCACCTTCCATAATCTGAAGCTTATCCAAAACTCTATTGCCTACATTCTAACTTGTTCCATACACCCAACATTCCTGTGCTCGCTGACCAATTGGCTGCCAGTCCAGCAATGCCACAATTGTAAATTCTCAACAGCGTTTCCTAATCCCTCCACATATGGCCTGATCCCCCCATCTCCATAAACTCATTCAGCTTACAGCATTCAGGGAGCTCTGAACCCCTCCAATTCTCTGCTCTTGTACATTTTCCATTTTAATCGATTCATCAATGGCATGGTAGGCACGGTAGCACAGTGGTTAGCACCGTTGCTTTACAGCACCAGGGTCCCAGGTTCGATTCCCGACTTGGGTCACTGTCTGTGCGGAGTCTGCACATTCTCCCCGTGACTGCGTGCGTTTCCTCCGGGTGCTCCGGTTTCCTCCCACCAGTCCCGAAAGACGTGCTGTTAGGTGAATTGGACATTCGGAATTCTCCCTCCGTGTACCCGAACAGGCGCCGGAATTTAGCGACTCGGGGCTTTTCACAGTAACTTCATTGCAGTGTTAATGTAAGCCCACTTGTGACAATAAAGATTCTGAAGAAAAAAAAATCCCTTCAGCTGTCTATTCCCAAAACTCTGAAATCCTCTCCCTTCGGGCTGAATTTTACCATAAGTTGTCAGTGTCAGGCCCTGACTGAAAACCAGCTTGTATCTCTCCAGGTGCACTGCAGAATTTTCAGATGAGATTTTCTGGCACTTAGTGCGCAGAAAATCTGAGGACATGTTTTGTGCTCTCATTCGGGCGGGGCGGGACCTGATGGAGGTGACAAGGCCAGTTCCACAGATTGGGGCGCCAGTTTTAAAGGACACCCCATTCAGCGACGCAATAACATTCCCCCACGACATGGAGGAGGCCCCCCGCCATGCAGGTATCGGGGGATCTCTTCCCCCACCCCACCTTCCCCCACCACCATGATAGTATTGTGGGCACTCTTCCCCTCAGCCATCGCTCTATCCCCTCACAGCCAATAGCCCACCCACTTCACAGGCAAATCACCCGCCTCCACATCAGAGGCATCAGCCCTTTCCCCGCCCCCCCCCACACTACTCATAAGGGTTCCCCAGGGGTTCCGCCCCTGCCACTGGCCACGGGCACAGGTTGGCACTGCCAGGTTGACACTGCCAGCCAGTGGCAGTGCTGACCCATCCCAAGGGGCAGTGCTGATCTGTGTCAAAGTCAGTGCCAGGACACTGGCTACGCATGTCCCTCTCCACCTGGGGGCTATACATACTTGACGCCACTGGTGGGATCCCCTTGACTGAATCCCATTCTTCTAAAGCTGTTGTAACTCACACCAATGTGACCAATATGAAGATTGAGTGAAGGGAAGGGATCATGAGGCCCGTTCATTATATTAAAATGCATTTAAATGAGATTCCCGCTCTTTGTGGGTGGGAACCTTGATACATCACCAGAGAGGGGTGAGGAAAATTGGGAAAAGAAATTTAGCCGGCGAGAATTTCATTTCCTGACTCTCGTGGGATTTTGTACCTCCGTTGACATTTATGCTCGCGGTTAACACGGGCTCAAAATTCCACCCCATGGCCGGGATTCTCCGCCCTGACGCCGGTTTTGCCATTCTCTGGCGCTGTTTTTCAGTCGCCAGCGGGATCGCCAACATGCCGGTCGGGGGCTGTTGACAGCCCCCCCCACGGTGATTCTCCGGGCCACGATGGGCCGAGTGGCCGACAAGTTTGGCCGAGTCCCGCCGGCGTGGCTTACTCACCTCCCATACGGCGGGACCTGGAATGTGAGTGTGTGGGGGCCGTCCTGGAGGGGGGCGGGGAGATCTGACCCGGGGGGGGGGGGGGCCCCACAGTGGCCTGGCCCGCGATCCGGGCCTACCGTTCGGCAGGCGGGCTGGTTCCGTGGAGGCCTACGTTACTCCGCGCCAGGCCCCTGTGGTGCTCCGCCATATTGCCTGGGGGCCAGCGTGGAGAAGGGAACCCCCGCGCATGCGCCGAATTACACCGGCCGTTCCACGCAGGAGTGAAAATGCACCGGCCGTTCCGCGCATGAGTGAAAATGCACCGGCCGTTCCGCGCCAGCTGGAGCTGAGGGGACGACTCCGGCGGCAACCTAGCCCCGTAGAAAGATGAGAATTCCTTACTTTCGGGTGCCGTTGACACCGGAGCCGTTGGCGCCGGATTTCACGCCAGCATGGGGACATAGCCCCATTATTAGAGAATTTCGCCCTATATCTCTCTTCCTCTCTCTTCTTATCTGAGACACTCCTTAAAAGCAGAAATTTGCTTTGTGGTTTGCTGTCAAATTTTGTTTGATAATGCTCCTGTTAAGCGGCTAAGGATAGTTCATTACAATTGGAATGATTTATCAACGCAAATTGTTGTTGGGCAGATGCAGGTGAGTGAAGAGCCATTGCCATTCCCATTTGGAGAACAATGTCCAGTCAAAGTCCAACTTCCAGAGATGAATGAGTGAGGGGGGACATGCACCAAATATCAGAACCGCAGGAACACACAAATTGTCGAGATGAAGGGGCGCTAAATGTCAGAGAATGATCATTGACAACAGGTGATGGAATTAATTGTGACATGTTCCCATGGGGCCTTGTAAAGATAAGGAAGGGGAGAGGGTCTCAGTGGTTGTGGTCCAAACATTCCGTGGGGGATCCAAAGGAGTAGTCCTGCTTTTAACATGTCCTTCAAGCAAAATCAAGCAGATTTGAAAACCTTCCCTGTTTGTCTTCTTCTGGCCCCAAATCTTCTTCTCTGCCATCTTCACCTGGTGGGAAAACTAGGACAGTTTCCCAACCAGGCTATCAAGTTAAAAATGCAGTCAGGTCCTGATAATGTAATCAGGACCAAACATGCCAAGCTACATAAAGAACCTCACCACAGCTTTCAGCGACTGTCCTTGCATCTGCTCAGTCAAGCAGGTTAAAATCTCAACCTGTCAGATTAAGGCAGCTCATGGACAGGTAAGTAAATGGGATGATTTAACTGCCCACCAGCCCAGTTTCCTCTGGGTGGGTAGGCTTAAAATAGCCTCTACTTGGCAATAAAAAGCATATAAAGTATGTCTTGTGATTTCTATGCAAGAAAAACACTGTTAATCAAAAGATCATTAAAAAATATCAAAGGCATTGACTCAGATAAAATCATACATTGAGCTAATATTTGGAATATTTACTATTTTGCGGAATGTCTTATATATAAGAAAAGCTTTTGTAAGTCACATCACTCTTAAGTTGGATAACAGAGATATATTTGGCATGTTGCACAGCTTATGATTGAACCAAACATAATTCTTCACAGGAAACAAATGAATTGCGAGGTCACAGTTCTGCAACACGCAGTAAATAATGTTCTATGGCATTGACGAGAGTCCATGATTTTAAGTGACTTAATACTTCTGTGATTTATATATATTATGGAAGGAAGCAGTAACTATTTATTTGCCTGATCAGTTGATTTAGAATGTGCACTAACTGAAGAATGTGTTCCTCTCTCTCCCCCTCTCATTGGCTCTCATGTGAATTCGTTTAGTTTCTTCCAAATGCTGTTGAATGTATCGTTTCATATTTCAGTGCAACAAGGTTACATATTAGTAAGTGATTAACAAACCATTAACACGTTATTTCTTGTGTTTCCTTCATGATTTCTTTTTCAGCAACTTACCCATGACGGGAGTGGACAAAGGAACAAGGACTCCCTTTCTGGCAATAAGTTCACAATACTGCACAGCACTGCAAAAATTTGGTTCCAACTCCATCTACAAGTTTGCTGACGATACGGCCATAGTGGGCCGGATCTTGAATAATGATGAGTCGGAGTACTGAAGGGAGATAGAGAACCTCGTGGAGTGGTGCAGCAACAACAATCTCTCCCTCAATGCCAGCAAAACTAAAGAGCTGGTCATTGACTTCAGGAAGCAAAGTACTGTGCACACCCCTGTCAGCATCAACGGGGCCGAGGTGGAAATGGTTAGCAGTTTCAAATTCCTAGGGGTGCACATCTCCAAAAATCTGTCCTGGTCCACCACGTCAACACTACCACCAAGAAAGCACAAGAGCGCATATACTTCCTCAGGAAACTAAGGAAATTCAGCATGGTTCACATTAACTCTTACCAACTTTTACAGATGCACCATAGAAAGCATCCTATCGGGCTGCATCACAGCCTGGTATGGCAACTGCTCGGCCCAGGACCGCAAGGAACTTCAGAGAGTCATGAACGCAGCCCAGTCCATCACACAAACCTGCCTCCCATCCATTGACTCCATCTACACCTCCCACTGCCTTTGGAAAGCGGGCAGCATAATCAAAGACCCCTCCCACCCGGCTTACTCACTCTTCCAACTTCTTCCATCGGGCAGGAGATACAGAAGTCTGAGAACACGCACGAACAGACTCAAAAACAGCTTCTTCCCTACTGTTACCAGACTCCCAAATGACCCTCTTATGGACTGACCTCATTAACACTACACCCCTGCATGCTTCATCCGATGCCGGTGCTTATGTAGTTACTATGTATACCTTGTGTTGCACTATTATGTATTTTCTTTTCTTCCCTTTTCTTCCCATGTATTTAATGATCTGTTGAGCTGCTCGCAGAAACATATTTTTCACTGTACCTTGGTAGACATGACAATAATAAAATCCAATCCAATCCAGGGGCCAACTCTACAGGTGTGATTCAACGGAGTTGTAAAGTATTTTTAAAACAAAACAATGTTTATTCTATGAATCCAGTTAACATTTTATAAACACACAGTAAACATTTTAGCAACTATCAACTCAAATACTCTACAATACTCTGTAAGTAACCCTTAATCTTTCCTAGTGTCATGTGAGAGTACATTTAAGAAATGGGTGTTTATAAATGGGTGTGTATATAAATATCTGTAGTGAGAGTACCTTTAAGAAATGGGTGTTTACTACTGCAGTGATCTCAGAGAGTGGTTGGAGCTGGGCTGTCTGTCAGCTTTTTACTTTGGTTTTTGAGAATGCTGCAGGGTGTGTTTTAGTTTAGTTTTCAGAGCTGGATAGCTGCAGTCATAGCTAGAAGGTGTATGAAACTCTCTCTGTAATCTAAAGACTGGACATCGATCCTGGTGATTTAAAACGAATAACGACTTTAACCTGATGTGCTTCTGGTAAAAGATGTTTTAAGTCGTATGGATGTTAAAAAGGAAAGGTTAAAGCTTTACTTTGTGTTGTATTCTTTGGGGGCTGTATTTGAATTGATGGTTGCTGAGATGTTCACTGTATGTTTTAAAAAGGTTAACATGAGATCATAGAATAAACATTGTTTTGCTTTAAAAAATACTTTTCCAGTTCTGCCATACAACACCTGTAGAACATAGAACATAGAAAAATACAGCACAGAACAGGCCCTTCGGCCCACGATGTTGTGCCTGTAGAGTGGGCTGTGTGCTCCCCATAACACAATCTATTAAAAGTTGTGGGTCACAACTATGATACACTTTGGGGTTCTCGAAACCCTGGCCCATAACAAATTGGGTGCTCGAGGGGGATAAAAGTCTATTTATTGGATTGGCTTAGTGAACTTAAAGCCAATGAGGGGTGAGCATATTGTGGTTGCTTTTCAGGTGTGGTATTCCAGTTTAAGTAGGGAGTGTGTTGTGGACAATGGCTCTTTCAGAGGCTATGAAGTTTTTGGGGTTGAGATGGTCACACGCAGTACCTTACAGACCGAGACTAAAAGCAGACTGTTAGATTTGGCAAAAACATTGCAGTTAACATTACTTGACAAAATGCGAAAAGATGAGGTAATTATGGCGGTGGCTAAGCAGTTAAAATTGCCTGAGATACAGTCTGACTCATTAGAAATGGCAAAGATCCAGTTGCAGATTAAGCAACTTGAACATGAAAAAGAATTAAAGCAGTTTGAATATGCAATGAGAGAAAAAGAAAGAGAAAAGGAGATACAGATTGGGGAAAAAGAAAAGGAGAGAGAAGAAAGAAACAAAGACAGAATAACCCGAGCAGAACAAAAAGAAAGAGATAGAGAGGAAAGGGAAAAAGAGAGAGAGTTTGAACTTCAGAAAATGGCTATGAAACATAACAGTCAGTTAAAATTGGCAGACGTAAAGGGAAATGTACAGTTGGATGATAGTGATGAGGATAGTGAGAAACAGCGTCATAGTTGAAGGCTTGGTGGGGATCTATTTAAATATATCCAAGCATTGCCAAGGTTTGATGAGAAGGAAGTGGAAGCCTTTTTCATTTCATTTGAGAAGATAGCTAACAAATGAAATTGCCACAGGACATGTGGATATTACTGATTCAAACAAAGCTGATAGGTAGGGCTAGTGAAGTGTTTGCATCACGACCGGAGGAGGTATCTGGGACGTATGAGGAGGTGAAAAAATCTATCTTAGGTGCATATGAACTAGTGCCTGAAGCATACAGACAAAGGTTTGGAAATTTAAGGAAATAATTTGGTCAAACATACATGGGGTTTGAAAGGCTCAAACAGAGTAATTTTGATAGGTGGATAAGGGCCTTGAAAATAGACCAAATGTATGAAGTTCTCAGAGAAATTATACTTTTGGAGGAGTTTATAAATTCATTCCTGATGTAGTGAGAACTCATGTGGAAGAACAGAGGGTTAAAACTGTGAGATTAGCAGCAGAAATGGCAGATGATTATGAATTAGTTCATAAATCAAAGCTTGGTTTCCAACATCAGTTTCAGCCTGTGAGGGATAGAAACTGGGGACATGAGAAATACTGAACTGGTAAAGGTAAAGGTGATCTGATGGGAGATAATAAGGAGAGTGTACCTCAGATTATAAAAGAAATCCAGGAGGGTGGAAGAGACATGAAAAGTTTCAAATGTTTTCACTGTAATAAACTAGTCCATGTAAAGTCACAGTGTTGGTGGTTGAGGAAAAGCACTGGGAAGGCTGATGTGGTAAAACAGGATAAGGTTTGTTAAAGTGGTAAAGGAAAGCCCAAGTGAAGCAAATTCGGGAGCCGTTCGGAGGAGGAGGAGCAGTCTCTGTGTGAGTATAAAAACCTACTTTAACCCGGGGATCGCGGCCTAGTTTCGGGAGCCATTCGGAGGAGGAGGAGCAGTCTCTGTGTGAGTATAAAAACCTACTTTAACCCGGGAATCGCAGCCTAGTTTTGGGAGCTGTTCAGAGGAGGAGGAGCAGTCTCTGTGTGAGTATAAAACCTACTTTAACCCGGGGATCGCGGACTAGTTTCAGGAGTCGTTCGAAGGAGGAGGAGCAGTCTCTGTGTGAGTATAAAAACCTACTTTAACCCAGGGATCGTGGCCTAGTTTCGGGAGCTGTTCGGAGGAGGAGGAACAGTCTCTGTGTGAGTATAAAAACCTAACGGTAACTTCCTGTTTTCCACTTTTCTTTTCAAAAGTGACGTCAGAGGGAAGCTGTGATCTGATTGGTTGATAGCAAATCTGCCCCAAATTAAAAAAAAAACACAGCTAAACTCGTAAACTTAAATTAAACTAATTAATTAATTAGAGATGGCTGGTCAGGTGATGTGCTTGAGCTGCTTGATGTGGGAGCTGGCAGATCCCATTGCGAGCTGCAGCGACCACATTTGCAGTAAGTGTTGGCTGCTCGAAGAGCTCCAGCTCAGAGTTGATGAGCTGGAGTCTGAGCTTCAAACACTGAAGCACAACCGGGAGAGGGAGACTTACCTGGACACTGTGTTTCAGGAGGCAGTCGCACCTGTCAGAGTAAGTAGTTTAAATCCTGCCAGTGGCCATGGACAGCAGGGTGTGACTGCAAGTAAAGTCAGGTAAAAGGAACCAGCAGTCAGGAACTCAGGAGCCTCAGCCCTTGACCCTATCCAACAGGTACGAGGCACTTGCTCCCTGTGTGGATGGCAAACAGGGCTGCAGGAAGGATGAGTCAGCTGACCAAGGCACCATGGTTCAGCAGGCCATTCAAGGGGAGGGAGTAAATAGGCAAGTTGTAGTTGTAGGGGATTCTATTATCAGGGGGATAGATAGTATCCTTTGTGAGCAGGATAAAGAGTCCCGGATGGTATGTTGCCTGTCCGGTGCTAGGGTGCGGGACATCTCTGACCGGCTTGAAAGGATACTGGAGAGGGAGGGGGAGGATTCAGTTGTTGTGGTCCATGTCAGTACCAACAACATAGGCAAGTCTAGGAAGAGGACCTGTTTAGAAATTAAAAAGAGATAGGATTCAAATTAAAAAACAGGTCATCAAGGGTCATAATCTCCGGATTACTGCCCGGCCACGTGCAAATTGACATAGGGAGTCAAGAATGAGGGAAGTTAACACGTGGCTGAAAGACTGGTGTGGGAAAGAGGGGTTCCTTTTCATGGGACACTGGCATCAGTTTTGGGACAGGGGGGACCTATACCGTTGGGATGGTCTCCTCCTGAACCGAGCTGGGACCAGTGTTCTGGCGAAAAGAGTAAATAGGGTGGTCAATAGGACTTTAAACTAAAGATTGGGGGGGGAAGGGAAAGTCAGGGAACCAAGAGGTGAAGTAATCAGTGGGAAGCGTAGCTGCTTAGGAATACAAAAAAGCACGAAAAGACAGAACTCAGGAGAGGTTACGATAGTTCCCATCCCACAAAATATGACATAGTGTATGGAAAGGCTCAGTAAACCAAGGTCCACCACACTAAGAAAACAAAAAGGGATGGTCAATAGAGAATTAAAGGTGCTATATTTAAATGCGCGCAGTGTACGGAACAAGGTAGATGAGCTTGTGGCCCAGATTGTGACTGGCAGGTCTGATGTGGTAGGCATCACAGAGACATGGTTGTAGGGGGTTCAGGACTGGCAATTAAACATCCAGGGATTCACAACCTATCGAAAAGACAGAGAGGTGGGCAGAGTGGGCGGGGTTGCCTTGTTAATTCGGAATGAAATTAAATCAATAGCACTAAACGACATAGGGTCAGATGATGTGGAATCTGTGTGGGTAGAGTTGAGGAACCACAAAGGCAAAAAAACCATAATGGGAGTTATGTACAGGCCTCCTAACAGCGGTCAGGACCAGGGCCACAAAATGCACCACGAAATAGAAAGTGCATGTCAGAAAGGCAAGGTCACAGTGATCATGGGGGACTTCAATATGCAGGTGGACTGGGTAAATAATGTTGCCACTGGACCCAAAGAAAGGGAATTCATTGAATGTTTACAGGAGGGCTTTTTGGAACAGCTTGTGATGGAGCCCATGAGGGAACAGGCCATTCTGGACTTAGTGTTATGTAATGAGCCAGACTTGATAAAAGATCTTAAAGTAAGGGAACACTTAGGAGGCAGTGATCATAATATGGTAGAATTCAGTCTGCAATTTGAAAGAAAGAAGGTAGAATCAGATGTAAAGGTGTTACAGTTAAATAAAGGTAACTACAGGGGCATGAGGGAGGAACTGACGAAAATCGACTGGGAGCAGAGCCTAGTGGGAAAGGCAGTAGAACAGCAATGGCAGGAGTTTCTGGGAGTAATTGAGGACACTGTACAGAGGTTCACCCCAAAGAAAAGAAAGGTTATCAGAGGGGGATTAGGCAGCCACGGCTGACAAAGGAAGTCAGGGAATGCATCAAAGCAAAAGAGAAAGCCTATAATGTGGCAAAGAGTAGTGGGAAGTCAGAAGATTGGGAAGGCTACAAAAACAAACAGAGGCTAACAAAGAGAGAAATAAGGAAGGAGAGGATCAAATATGAAGGTAGGCTAGCCAGTAACATTAGGAATGATAGTAAAAGTTTCTTTAAATACATTAAAAACAAACGGGAGGTAAAAGTAGACATTGGGCCGCTCCAAAATGACGCTGGTAATCTAGTGATGGGAGACAAGGAAATAGCTGAGGAACTAAATAAGTACTTTGCGTCAGTCTTCACAGGATAAGACATGAGTAATATCCCAACAATTCAGGAGAGTCAGGGGGCAGAGTTGAATATGGTAGCCATCACAAAGGAGAAAGTGCTAGAGAAACTAAGAGGTCTAAAAATTGATAAATCTCCGGGCCCAGATGGGCTACATCCTAGAGTTCTAAAGGAGATAGCTGAAGAAATAGTGGAGGCGTTAGTTATGATCTTTCAAAAGTTATTGGAGTCAGGGAAAGTCCCAGAGGATTGGAAAATCGCTGATGTAACCCCTCTGTTCAAGAAGGGAACAAGAAAAAAGATGAAAAATTCTAGACCAATTAGCCTAACCTCGGTTGTTGGCAAGTTTCTACAATCCATCGTTAAGGATGAGATTTCTAAATTCTTGGAAGTGCAGGGTCGGATTAGGACAAGTCAGCATGGATTTAGTAAGGGGAGGTCGTGCCTGACAAACCTGTTAGAGTTTTTTGAAGAGATAACAAATAGGATAGACCAAGGAGAGCCAATGGATGTTATCTATCTTGACTTCCAAAAGGCCTTTGATAAGGTGCCTCACGGGAGACTGCTGAGTAAAATAAGGGCCCATGGTATTCGAGGCAAGGTACTAACATGGATTGACGATTGGCTGTCAGGCAGAAGGCAGCGAGTTGGGATAAAAGGTTCTTTTTCGGAATGGCAACCGGTGACGAGTGGTGTCCCGCAGGGTTCAGTGTTGGGGCCACAGCTGTTCTCTTTATATATTAACGATCTCGATGACGGGAGTGGGGGCATTCTGGCTAAGTTTGCCAATGATACAAAGATAGGTGGAGGGGCAGGTAGTATTGAGGAGGTGGGGAGGCTGCAGAAAGATTTAGACAGTTCAGGAGAGTGGTCCAAGAAAAGGCTGATGGAATTCAACGTGGGCAAGTGTGAGGTCTTGCACTTTGGAAAAAAGAATAGAGGCATGGACTATTTTCTAAACAGTGACAAAATTCATAATGCTGAAGTGCAAAGTCCTAGTCCAGGATTCTCTAAAGGTAAACTTGCAGGTTGAGTCCGTAATTAAGAAAGCAAATGCAATGTTGTCATTTATCTCAAGAGGTTTGGAATATAAAAGCAGGGATGTACTTCTGAAGCTTTATAAATCACTAGTTAGCCCCATTTAGAATACTGTGAGAAAATTTGGGCCCCACACCTCAGGAAGGACACTGGAGCGGGTCCAGCGGAGATTCACAGGGATGATCCCAGGAATGGTAGGCCTAACATACGATGAACATCTGAGCATCCTGGGATTATATTCATTGGAGTTTAGGAGGTTGAGGGGAGATCTAATAGAAACTTACAAGATAATGAATGGCTTAGATAGGGTGGATGTAGGGAAGTTGTTTCCATTAGCAGGGATGATCCCAGGAATGGTAGGCCTAACATACGATGAACATCTGAGCATCCTGGGATTATATTCATTGGAGTTTAGGAGGTTGAGGGGAGATCTAATAGAAACTTACAAGATAATGAATGGCTTAGATAGGGTGGATGTAGGGAAGTTGTTTCCATTAGCAGGGGAGACTAGGAGCCGGGGGCACAGCCTTAGAATAAAAGGGAGTCACTTTAGAACAGAGATGAGGAGAAATTTCTTCAGCCAGAGAGTGGTGGGTCTGTGGAATTCATTACCACAGAGGGCGGTGGAGGCCGGGTCGTTGAGTGTCTTTAAGACAGAAGTTGATAAGTTCTTGATTTCTTGAGGAATTAAGGGCTATGGGAGAGAGAGCGGGTAAATGGAGTTGAAATCAGCCATGATTGAATGGTGGAGTGGACGCGATGGGCCGAATGGCCTTACTTCCGCTCCTAAGTCTTATGGTCTTAAAAGATTGTACAGCCCGATCAAGAGGTGATTGATAAGAAGTTGTCAGATCTCTTTAAAGAATTTAATTGTGTGGGTGAAGTTTACTCATGTGTATCAGGAGGAGCAGGTAAAGAAGTCACAATTTTAAGAGATATGGGAGCTAGTCAATCTTTAATGGTAAGAGATGAGGAGTTATGTAGTTCGGGAAGAATGTTGCCAGAAAAGTTGGTAATATGTGGAATTCAGGGTGAGAGGAGTAATGTTCCATTATATAAGGTAAGGTTGAAAAGTCCAGTGAAGAGTGGTGAAGTGGTAGTAGGAGTAATAGAGAAACTATCTTGTCCAGGAATACAGTTTATCTTGGGTAATGGTATAGCTGGATCGCAGGTGGGAGTGGTGCCTACTGTGGTTGATAAGCCAGTGGAAAATCAGACAACTGAAGTATTGAAGGACAAATATCCTGGGATTTTTCCGGATTGTGGTGTAACAAGGTCGCAAAGTCACAGGTTAAGACAAGAGGAGAAATCGAAGAGTGAAGATGAAGTTGGAGAAACCATTTTTGATCAGATGGTTGAAAAAGAACAAGAACAGGTGGAGGATGAGGCGGATATTTTTTGTTCAGGAAAATTGGCAGAGTTACAACAGAAAGATGTAAAATAAATCGGATGTATCTGAAAGCATACACGGAAGAGGAATCTGAGGGTATACCAGAGTGTTATTGCCGTAAAAGTGATGTCTTGATGAGAAAATGGAGACCTTTACAGATGCAGGTGGATGAAAAGTGGGAAGAAGTTCATCAAGTAATATTGCTGCTAGGGTATAGAAAGGAGGGGTTGAGAGTTGCACATGAGGTACTAGTGGGAAGTCATTTGGGAATAAGGAAATCTCAAACTAAAATCCAAAAACATTTTTGTTGGCCTGGACTTCATAAAGATGTAGTTAAATTTTGTCAATCATGTCACACATGTCAAGTGATAGGGAAACCTCAAGCAGTGGTAAAACCAGCACCCTTAATACCCATTCCAGCATTTGAGGAACCTTTTACAGGGGTCCTAATTGATTGCGTAAGACCGCTTCCTAAAACAAAATGTGGGAATCAATATCTTTTGACGATAATGGATATGTTTGCTAGGTTTCCAGAGGCCATTCCAGTATGTAATATTACAGCTAAAAAGATTGTGGAGGAGTTACTTAAATTCTTTACTAGATATGGACTACCCACAGAAATACAATCGGATCAAGGATCAAATTTTACCTCAAGATTATTCAAAGAAGTTATGGATAGCTTAGGAATAAAATAATTTAAATCATCTGCATACCACCCAGAATCGCAGGGAGCATTAGAAAGGTGGCGTCAGACATGAAAGACAATGTTGAGGGCTTATTGTTCAGATTATCCAGAGGATTGGGATAAAGGAATTCCATTTGTACTGTTTGCAATTAGGGATGCACCTAATGAGTCAACCAAATTTAGTCCTTTTGAACTAATGTTTGGTAATGTGGTAAGAGGACCACTTAAATTGATTAAGGAAAAATTGGTGAGTGAGAAATCGGAAATTACATTATGTGTCAAATTTTAGGGAACAATTAAATAGAGCAGGGGAATTGGCTGGACAACATTTAAATGTTGCACAAAATGTGATGAAACGGGTAGCGGACAAGAAATCCAAAGTTCATAGTTTTGCCAGTGGAGATCAGGTTTTAGTTGTTGCCAGTGGTAGGTGAGCCTTTAAAAGTAAGGTTTTGTGGACCTTATCAGATTGAAAGGAAATTAAGTGAGGTGAATTATGTGGTAAAAACACCAGATAGAAGGAAAACTCACCGAGTGTGTCATGTGAATATGCTTAAAAGGTACTTTGAAAGGGAAGGAGAGAAAAAGGAGGAGATTTTAATGATTTTAACTCAAAGTGACGAACCAAATGCAGATGACTGTGAATCTGACATATCTCAAATTCAATTGGAAAATGAGGATGTTCTTAAAAATAGGGATAAATTATTGAGTTACCTTCCAGAGGAAAGCAAACTGACCTGAAAGAGTTATTGATATCACATGGGCATATTTGTGGAGCTAAATTGGGAAGTACTAAAATGGTTATACATGATGTAGATGTGGGAAATGCTGTTCAAATCAAATAACATCCATACAGATGTAACCCTTTAAAATTGGCAAGGTTAACAAAGAGATTGAGAGTATGCTTAAAAATGGCATAATTGAAGTGGGTTGCAGCCAATGGAGCTCACCCATAGTGATGGTAGCAAAACCAGACGGTACCCAACGGTTGTGTGTGGACTATAGAAAGGTTAATGCAGTTACAAGAACGGACTCTTATCCTAGCCCATGTTTGGAGGATTGCATTGAGAAAGTGGGACAATTAGCTTTTATTTCCAAACTGGATTTACTTAAAGGTTACTGGCAGGTACCTTTATCCGAAAGGGCGAAGGAGATTTCAGCTTTTGTGACTCCAGATGGTATATCTCATGCCATTTGGCATGAAAAACGCCCCAGCCACATTTCAACGGTTAACTAACAAAGTTGTTTCAGGATTACCCAATTGTGCGGTATACATCGACGATCTGGTAATTTTCAGCCAGACATGGACAGAACATTTTGAAACATCTGATGGAGTTATTCGATCGACTTCAGGAGGCGGGTTTGGTGATAAACCTAGCCAAAAATGAATTTGGAAAAGCCCAAGTCACTTTTCTTGAGGAGTTTCCAATATCCTCAAGACAAAGGGAAATAATGCTATTTCTTGGCATGAGTGGATTTGATCGAACATTTGTGCAAAAGCTTTGTAGCGTGATTGCTCCACTGATGGACTTGCTGAAGAAACATCAAAATTTCAGTGGACAGCGGACTTTCAACAGGCATTTCACGGCCTGAAAGCTGTGATAATCAATCCTCATGTGTTGGAGAATTACAAGGGACTCTGCGATCAGATTTAACTAAAGTATCTGACTTTAAAGAGAAATGCCGAGGTGCAGAGAAATGGATGGATCGTGCAGAGACCTTCTTGTTCAAAGAGACTGTCAATCAGGAAGGATTTCAGTTGGAGGAAGAAGAACAAAAATTGACTATATTATTGTACCTGTTTGCGTGTGTTGTTTTTTTAAACAAAAAAGTATATTTACTGTGTGCATTTCTTAATGGGAAAAGGTGAAAAATGAAACCATCTTGAAGTTGATGGGGTTTTTTTTTTCTCTTGGGGGGAGGTGTCATGTGAGGGTACCTTTAAGAAATGGGTGTTTATAAATGGGTGTGTATATAAATATCTGTAGTGAGAGTACCTTTAAGAAATGGGTGTTTACTACTGCAGTGATTTCATAGAGTGGGTGGAGCTGGGCTGTCTGTCAGCTTTTTACTTTCACTTAAGGCTGTTTGCTGCAGGGCGTGTTTTAGTTTTGTTTTCTGTGTTGGAGCTGAAGCTAGACAGAGCAGGTTTAATGTTGTTCTCTCTGCCATGAAAAGATTATCTCTTGATCTTTGGTGAATTCAGAATTATAAGAGAATCTGGAGACGATGAAGGCCTCCGTGGTCCTCTGGGCATGGCGGACCCGAGCGGCACCCCATCCCCCATCCTCTGGCTCCTCTTTGGGCTCATCCTCCAACATCTCCTGGTTCGCCTCCTCTTCCCAGATGAGGCTGCATGTCCCTCCTCCTCTTCCTCCAGCATGTCGCCCTGCTGCTGTGCCAGATTGAGGAAAACAGAAAAATATAGAAATAAAATGGATGTATCAGAAAGCATACACGGAAGAGGAATCTGCGTGTATACCAGAGTGTTATTACCATAAAAGTGATGTCTTCATGAGAAAATGGAGACCTTTACATATGCAGGCGGATGAAAAGTGGGCAGAAGTTCATCAAGCAGTATTGCCGGTAGGGTATAGAAAGGAGGTGTTGCGAGTTGCACGTGATGTACCAGTGGGAGGTCATTTGGGAATAAGGAAAACTCAAGCTAAAATACAAAAACATCTTTATTGGCCTGGACTACATAAAGATGTAGTTAAATGTTGTCAATCATGTCACACATGTCAAGTGATAGGGAAACCTCAAGCAGTGATAAAACCAGCACCCTTAATACCCTTTCCAGCATTTGAGGAAGCTTTTACAAGGGTCCTAATTGATTGCGTAGGACCGCTTCCTAAAACAAAAAGTGGGAATCAATATCTTTTGACTATAATGGATGTGTCTACTAGGTTCCCAGAGGCAATTCCAGTACGTAATATTGCAGCTAAAAAGATTGTGGAGGAGTTACTTAAATTCTTTTCTAGATATGTATTACCCACAGAAATACAATCAGATCAAGGATTGAATTTTACCTCAAGGTTATTCAAAGAAGTTATGGATAGCTTAGGAATAAAACAATTTAAATCAACTGCGTATCATCCAGAATCGTAGGAAGCGTTAGAAAGGTGGCATCAGACATTAAAGACAATGTTGAGGGCTTATTGTCTCGATTATCCAGAGGATTGGGATAATGAAATTCCATTCGTACTGTTGGCAATTAGGGATGCACCTAATGAGTCAACTAAATTCAGTCCTTTTGAACTAAATTTTGGACATGAGGTAAGAGGACCACTTAAATCGATTAAGGAAAAATTAAGGAAAAATTGGTGAGTGGGAAATCAGAACTTGCATTATTGGATTACGTGTCAAATTTTAAGGAACGATTAAATAGAGCAGGTGAATTGGCTAGGCAACATTTAAAAGTTGCACAAAATGTGATGAAACGGGTGGCGGACAAGAAATCCAAAGTTCATAGTTTTGCCAGTGGAGATAAAGTTTTAGTGTTGTTACCAGTGGTAGGTGAACCTTTAAAAGCTAGGTTTTGTGGACCTTATCAGATTGAAAGGAAATTAAGTGAGGTGAATTATGTGGTAAAAACGCCGGATAGAAGAAAAACTCACCGAGTGTGTCATGTGAATATTCTTAAATGGTACTTTGAAAGGGAAGGAGAGAAAAAGGATTTAGAACATCATAATACAATCAGAGTGAATATTGATTTATGAGAGGGAAATTGTGTTTAAAAAATCTATTAAAGTTCTTTAAGAATGTTACAAGCAGGATGGATAAAGAGAAACCAGTAGATGTGGTGTACTTGGATTTCCAAAAGGCATTTGAGTTCCGACAATGTGAAAAGAAAATTCAACACTGTATGCTCAAATAATTATCTGTATTGCCTTATTTTTTTTTAAAAACGGATTTCTTGCTGGACTAAAAGACGACTACCGGACCACTGGGTTGGCCCTTTGTCAGAGACCACCACTTCCTTGTAATCACAAAGACATGGAGGCTTGCACATCCATCCTCATTGTGCATAGAGAGCTATTAACAGATGTATACCACAAATGGGACTGTCCAGACTAATTTCAAAGAGAATGACAGGGATATCATTTGCATCCGATAAGTTCACCTTGCTAGCAGAGTCAGTTGTTCTGTCGAGACAATGGTTTCCAAAACACCAGGGGCGAAATTCTCCCGAAACGGCGCGATGTCCGCCGACTGGCGCCCAAAACGGCGCCAATCAGACGGGCATCGCGCCGCCCCAAAGGTGCGGAATGCTCCGCATCTTTGGGGGCCGAGCCCCAACATTGAGGGGCTAGGCCGACGGCGGAGGAATTTCCGCCCCGCCAGCTGGCGGAAACGGCCTTTGTTGCCCCGCCAGCTGGCGCGGAAATGACATCTCCGGACAGCGCATGCGCGGGAGCGTCAGTGGCCGCTGGCAGTTTCCCACGCATGCGCAGTGGAGGGAGTCTCTTCCGCCTCCGCCATAGTGGAGACCGTGGCGGAGGTGGAAGGGAAAGAGTGCCCCCACGGCACAGGCCCGCCCGCGGATCAGTGGGCCCCGATCGCGGGCCAGGCCACCGTGGCGGCAACCCCGGGGCCAGATCGCCCCGCGCCCCCCCCCAGGACCCCGGAGCCCGCCCACGCCGCCTTGTCCCGCCGTTCAAAAGGTGGTTTAATCCACGCCGGACAGGCAATTTATCGGCGGGACTTCGGCCCATCCGGGTCGGAGAATCGAGCGGGGGGGCCCGCCAACCGGCGCGGCCCGATTCCCGCCCCCGCCGAATATCCGGTGCCGGAGACTTCGGCAACCGGCGGAGGCGGGATTCACGGCAGCCCCCGGCGATTCTCCAACCCGGCGGGGGGTCGGAGAATCACGCCCCAGATCCTCAACACAGATGGCAACTTGCTTCAACAACTAATGGCTGAGACATTATCAGTCCTGAAATCAAGGCCAGTTCCAGGCGTTGGATAAACATCCCATTTGAAGCCATCGTGAAGAAGGAAGGTCACATGACTCAAGTGACCATTTTGAAATCTCTACATGCCTTTGAGAATTAAGAACTGGTCAGTGTGCTGAAACATCAAGCCACAGAACCACCAAGAAGCAAACCCCCTAAAGCCAGAACAGCAACCTGTACCTCGAAACTTGGGACTCTGCTGGAAGATTTCACGCCATCTCCCACAGAACCGAACTAGCCGGTGATTTTGGAAATCACAAGGTTTCAGTGGTTTTTGTACTGTAAAACTCCTTTTCTCCATCTCCCCACCCTCCCCTTTACTGACTGCGTGTGGAGCAGGACATTGGGAACACTCCTCTGGGTTTCTTGAATATGAAATGACTAACCTCCTGATTCAATTCTAACTCAAGTTTGCAGCGGATTATTAGCAAATTAAATCACAAAACCGAAAAATTGAGAAAACATATCACTGCCTATTTTTAAAAACTAATTCAAAATACCTTCTGCTTACAAACACGAATAAGTGCAGTTTGTCTGTGTCTCTCCTGTCCTGAACAGTGCCACATAAACAACTACACACGATAGGCAGTAGTGTAGTGGTATTGTCGCTGGACCAGTATTCCAGAGACACAGGTTAATGCTCTGGGGACCCAGGTCCGAATCACACCACGGAAGATGGTGAAAATTGAATTGAATAAAAATCTGGAAATAGAAGTCTAATGACGATTGTTGGAAAACTAATGTCACTTAGGGAATGCTGTCTATGACTGGTGTAACCCTAGGTGTGAGACGAGATCCACATCCACAGCAATGTGGTTGACTCTTAAATGCCCACTCAAGGGCAAATAGGATGGGCAATAAATACTGGTCTAGCCAGCGATGCCCACATCCCATAAAAGGATAAAAATGGGGCTGGTTTAGCACAGGGCTAAAGAGCTGGCTTTCGAAGCAGACCAAGGCAGGCCAGCAGCACGGTTTAATTCCCGTACCAGCCTCCCCGACCAGGCGCCGGAATGAGGCGACTAGGGGCTTTTCACAGTAACTTAATTTGAAGCCTACTTGCGACAAAATGCAATTTTCATTTTCATTTAATTTTAAATGGGAGCTCATTCTGCCCGATGGATGCATTGATTGCAGATTGGGAAACTGCCAATGAAACACCACTAATCAAGAAAGGAGACCGACAGAAAGCAGAAACTAGACAGTCTGGATAGGGGGGTGTTTAGCATAGATAGAGGTGGGATAACCAATGGGAAATGGAGACAGGGATAAATGGGGAATTTTCATTTTGGCGAACTGTAACTAGTGTGGTGTCATGAGTTTTGCTCATCTATTTACAATCTATTTTAATAATGAAAGGAAGGTGCGTATTCTCGCCAAATTTGCTGGCGAGACAAAATATAAGTTACAAGGATCGTATAAAGGCCAGAATTTAGTGACCTCGCCACAGACACGTTTTGTGGAGGGGGACATTTAATGTAGTTGTGAGGATGGTGGATAGGGACACCGCCGCTCTCCTACATCTGCTCTGATTAAATCTTAGGAGGAAGGTTTGTGGACAAACTTCCCATATTCCACCACCAATTGAGGCCCGAAAGTGGGCAAATAACACCCCCTTAATGTCCGGATCCAGCCAATACTGGTGTTACCCCAATGACAGGTGAGGCCTCACCACACAGGAAACCCCAAAAAATCAAAGCCTGACACCGTTGCTTGAGGACTTCCAGTGGTGTCCCTCATTCAAAGTCACTTTGTGCATCTAGAAGAGGTGGGCCTGCTGATAGCCAAATGACTGGCATTGCTGAAGACTCCCCTCCCCTTTCTCTCCCCCTCCCATGGACGCCTACCTTCCCCCACCAGCCATCACTCAAAAGTGGCACAAGTCCCTCAGTGATCGTGAGCCTCCGGTGGGTGCACTACTGGCAGCTGCCACCAGTCCCCCAATGGGGCTGCTGAGCTATAAAGAGCTGCTGGCCTGTGGTTAAGAGAGTGCACAAACATTTGGCAGATGAAGATAATGTGGGAAAATGTGAGGTTATCCACTTTGGTCAGGAGGAAGGAAAAACAAATATTATCTGAATGGAGAGAGACAGAATGCTCCATTAGAAAGAGATCTGGATGGCCTCGTACATAAATCACAAAGGTCAGTGTTTTTCAGCCCCATTGTGGCAGGACCCACTACAGGAGATGCAGTGGCCCAGACGAAAGTCTATCAACTTTCTGCAGTACCAGATGATCCCAGCAGTGAGCAGGGTCAGAAAGCCCCACTCAAAAGGTTCGCAAAAGGCAAGTAATTAGGAAGGCAAATGAAATGTTGACATTTATTGCAAGGGGGGTGTAGTGTAAAAGTAGGGAAGTCTTATAAGAACTGTACAGGACTGGGGGAGACCAGATCTGGGTACTGCATATGGTTTTGATCTCCTTAGTTAAGGCAATTCAGACAGTGTTCACCAGGTTGGGTTTCATAGAATCATAGAATTTACAGTGAGAAGGAAGCCATTCGGCCCATCGAGCCTGCACCGGCCCTTGGCAAGAGCAGCCCATTTAAGCCCACACCTCCAACCCAGTAACTCCACCCAACCTTATTGGATGCTAAGGGCAATTTATCATGGCCAATCCACCTAACCTGCACATCTTTGGACTGTGGGAGGAAACCGGAGCACCCGGAGGAAACCCACGCATACACGGGGAGAATGTGTAGACTCCGCAAAGATAGTAACCCAAGCCGGGAATCGAACCTGGAGCTGTGAAGCAACTGTGCTAACCAGTGTGCTATCTTGCTGCCCTTCTGGGGTGAAGGGGTTTTCTTATGAGAAAAGGTGAAGCAAGTAAGAACAAAGAACAAAGAACAAAGAAATGTACAGCACAGGAACAGGCCCTTCGGCCCTCCAAGCCCATGCCGACCATACTGCCCGACTAAACTACAATCTTCTACACTTCCTGGGTCCGTATCCTTCTATTCCCATCCTATTCATATATTTGTCAAGATGCCCCTTAAATGTCCCTATCGTCCCTGCTTCCACTACCTCCTCCGGTAGTGAGTTCCAGGCACCCACTACCCTCTGCGTAAAAAACTTGCCTCGTACATCTACTCTAAACCTTGCCCCTCTCACCTTAAACCTATGCCCCCTAGTAATTGACCCCTCTACCCTGGGGAAAAGCCTCTGACTATCCATATATCTGACTATATCTGACTATAGACTAAGGTCTATACTCATTGCAGTTTAGACAAATGAGACGTGATTCTACTGAAACACACAAGGTTCTGAGGAGGTTTGACAGGATAGATGCTGATAAGATGTTTCCCTTTATGGGCGAATCTAGAATAAGGGTCTACTATTTAAGACTAAGGTGAAGAAAAATGTCATTCCTTCACTCAGAGCGTCATTAGTCTTTGGAATTCTCTTCCCCAAAGAGCAATGGTGATTGGATCATTCAATATACTCAGGACTGACTGAGACAGACTTTTGGTCTGCTGTAGGGAGTCAAGAGTTATGGGGGCCGGCACAAGAATAGATTTCAAGCCACAATGAGATCAGGAATTATCTTATTGAATAGCAGAGCATGCTGAATAGGCTAAGTGGCCTACTCCTATTTCCTTTGCACTTAGGTTTTCTTTATCTTAGGCCTTTAAGTGACCAAGTGGGCTTCAATTGTCCTTTGGTGGGAAGATCTCCCTCAACCTTCCCGCCCTCTGACTGGAGCATAAAGAGCTGGAAAGGCACCCTACTCAACCTACCATCTCTTCCAATTCAACACCCACCCCGTGGACCAGATTAAATTCGGCCCTTATTGCCACAATTTATCTGCAAATGCATTTCTTGGATTGGTTGTTGCTGTATTTCCAAAGAGAGTGTTTAATGTGAGCTTAGTTGAAAAAGAAAGACAAAGGAATTAAAATAGATTTCCTGAACAATGCACTGCTAATTGTTCTATTAATATAAATCTTTCGAGATAATGCTTTGAGTGTATTAACTAACCTTATTTTTCATGTTTCCTTGATCAACAGTCAAACACTTGTGCCATGTCCCTTTCAGTTTCAGCCGATATTTTTCTCAAGAGAACTTTAAAGTAATCTTCTCCTTGGCTCAGTGCACTTACTCAGCGAATAGCTGAGACAAAATAGATGGGGAAGCTTGTGGTTTTGATATTGGTCCTGCTGAATTATCTTGCATGGGCTCGGGTGGCAAAGGGATGATCATTTAACCTTTATTCCTTGGTTTGGGAAAGGAAATCAGCAGAGTTCCAATTTCTATTTAGCCAAGCATGTGCCCGATGAGGCAGAAAGCTGGATGCTGTGTCCCAGCACTAACCGTGAGACAGAAGCTCTGGGTGTGTGGTCAAGCGAAGGAATTTCCACATTGGGAATTATCTCAATACTAGTGTTTCTAACACCCATTGACCCATTGAGTGAGATGTAGGCTGAACATGGTATGCAGGTCACTGGAAAGGACAAAGTATGGTGATGTAGAGGTCAGGGGCGGGATTCTCCGGTCCTGGGGCTAAATGTTGACGCCGTCGTAAATGCCGGAGAGTTTTACGAAGGCGTCATCTGGCCCCTAGGATCAGCGATCCTGCGCTGCACAGCGGACCAGCACGGCACTGGACAGACTCACGCTGCTCCAGCTGCCGATCGGGCATCAGCATGGGCGTTGCAGGTCCACGCATGCGCGCCACGGCCAGCACGAGTTCGCGCATGCGCGCCACGGCCAGTGCGGGTTCGCGCATGCGCGTGGGTTGCCGTCTCCGTGCGGTCCATTTGCAACATGGTGGAGACCTACATGGGCCCGGCATGGAGGAACATCGGCCCCCACCTGGATAAGACCGCCCACCGATCGGTCGGCCCCGATCATGGGCCAGGCCATCGTGGAGGCCCCCCCCGGAGTCGGATCCCCCCCTCTCCCCCACCAGGCCCACCCCCTGCAGCATGAACGCCGAGGTCCCGCCTGGTAGGACCACACGAGAACGACGGCAGCGGGACCCGGCCGAACTCGGTGGGCACTCGGGCCATCGCGCGGAGAGAATCGCCGGGTGGGGGGGCGGGTTGAGCGGCCCCCGAACGGTGCCGCGCCGACCATGCCGGCGCTAATGGTGCAATTCTCTGGTTGCCGGAGAATCGGTGGACCGGCGTCGCGTGATTCACCCCCCCCCCCCCCCCCCCCCCCCACCCCCGGTAATTCTCCGACCCGACGTGGGGCCGGAGAATCCCGCCCCTGGTTTCTGGCCTAGTTCTGTTAGCAGAACACAGGCAACTTATAAATGGGGGCCAATTGAACAGGAAACACAAACTTCTCCCAGCGTGGCTCGTGAGAAAGTGTGCCACTTCTCCCAGTCCACTTCTGATGGGCAGTCAAGGTGTATCCACAATGCCGTGGGAACCTGCCTCTTCCATGTCAATTAGATGATCTCCCTTGACTCTAAAAATATGGTGGAGTCAGATAGGAAGAGTGAAGGACAGAGGAGGGAATACGGTCTTGGACCCAGCAGGGGTGAACGGGGTGTTTAAGGAGTTCTATAGTCGGCTGTATGAGTTGGAACCCCCAGCTGGGATGGAGGGGATGAGGCAGTGTTTGGAAGGGTTGGAGTTTGCGAAGATGGAGAAAGGGTTGGTGGAGGGGTTGGGAGCCCCGATCGGGATTGCAGAAATAATTGAGGGATTAGATATAATGCGGTCAGGCAAGGCCCCGGGCGGATACCCTGTGGAATTTTATACAAGGTTTTCTGGGATGCTGGGTCCGCTGCTGGTGAGGGCATTTAACGAGGTAAGGGAACGGGGTGTCCTTCCCCCAACAATGCACCCGGTTTCCCTGGGTTTCTGTGGCCATGACTCATCTTTCATTCTCACTCCACAGTATAAATATTTCCCACTCTCTCTGTCTGTTAGCTTTGACAAAGAGTCATCGGACTCGAAACGTTAGCTCGTTTCTCTCCCTACAGATGCTGCCAGTCTTGCTGAGATTTTCCAGCATTTTCTTTTTCGTTTCAGATTCCAGCATCCTCAGTAATTTGCTTTTATCCAGTGTTTAACTCACTGCCACCTCTCTTCCAGGATTGCCTACTCTGAAGAAGTACTGCTCTTCTCTCCAACAGGATTTCCGTTTGTCCCTCCCTCACTATCCAACTTCACTGCTTTCCATTTCTCTCTTAGTGTTCGACAAGGTATTTACCAAGACTCGCTTCCACAGCCATATATCCTTCCTCAGTGACTGTCTTTGTCTCCGACTTACCCCACGGGAATTTCAACTTAAATTCCACCCTGCATGTAACCACCAGGATTACAGGTACCTCCAGGATATACAACATTCTTCCAACTGCTGCTCTCGCCACGCTCAGTGCCATGCACCGCCACATGAAGACACCCAACATCTCTCGCCAGCAGCACCAGCTTACTCTCTCTCAAAGCTGTCCCTGTCCCCAGTTTCATTTCATCCTTCGCATCATTCCACGTCTTAACAAGAATCTTTTCCTGTTTCTTACAGATGGTAAGAAACGCAAGCTTCAACAGCTCATCAACACCACAGCCCATCCTAGGCCCTCCACCGGTCCCAATCCCTCGTACCCTATTTCTCCCAGTATCAACACCACAGCCCATCCTAGGCCCTCCACCGGTCCCAATCCCTCGTACCCTATTTCTCCCAGTATCAACACCACTGCCCATCCCAGGCCCTCCACCATCCCAATCCCTCGTACCCTATTTCTCCCAGTATCAACACCACAGCCCATCCTAGGCCTTCCATCGGTCCCAATCCCTCGTACCCTATTTCTCCCAGTATCAACACCACTGCCCATCCCAGGCCCTCCACCAGTCCCAATCCCTCGTACCCCATTTCTCCCAACCCCAGCCCTTGCCGCGTGTTCACCATACCCTCTGACCTTCCCCTCTCTGAGGCTGAGCATGCTGGTCTCAGCAAAGGACTCAGCTTTGTACCCTTACGTTCCCATCTCAATGAATTCCGGGCTTGACATGATATTGAACTCTTCATTCGCCACCTTCGTCTCCGTGCCCACTTCTTTGGGCAAGAATCCTCCCCCCGTTCCACAGATCCTTTCATGTGCCTCCAACATTCTGCCTTCAAGTGGAACCCCCCCCCCCTGCCGGGACAATTACGTGCCCTTGATCTTTCATTGAGAACTGTCGACGGAACATTGGCGGTCTTAATTTTTCTGCCCCCCTCACCCATTCCAACCTCTCTCCTTCCGAACTTTCTGCTCTTCAGTCCATCAGGTCTAACCCTGACTTTGTCATCAAACCTGCCGACAAAGGGGGTGCTGTTGTTGCCTGGCGCACTGACCTCTACCTCGCAGAGGCTGAGCGCCAACTCTCCGATACTTCCTCTTACTATCCATTATCTCCAACACGGTTACCGACACATTTCCTCCGGATGCCTTCCCCTACGGCTTCCAACCTCATAGACTCCCAACCCCGGACAGCCCGCTTTTACCGTCCCAAAATCCACAAAAAGGACTGTCCCGGCAGGCCCATTGCGTCAGCATGCACTTGCCGCACCAAACTTATTTCCTCTTATCTTGACTCCATCCTCACTCCTCTGGTCCATTCCCTCCCCACCTACATCCGGGATTCCTCTGATGCCCTGCGTCATATTGACAGCTTCCAGTCCGCGGGCCCTGTTGCTAACTTGCTGCTGTCTCTTAGTTTGGCTCTGTTTAATTATGTTTGCTCAAGAGTCGCCAGGTATCTTTCGATACCGCCACAAGGTTCATAACCGAATACCGATCAAAGACTCGATACACCAGTTAGTAAGTTCAAAAGCAATGCTCATTTATTTACACACAGTCAAAGCTACTCATGCATAAAACTCTACAACCTAAACTATCACTATTACTAAAAGCCTATACTTAGCTTCGGGTGCCCATTCAGTCAGAGGAACAATGGCCGTTGCTCGGTTCTGAGGCTGCTGGGTTGAGCTGTTTACAGGATAGCAACGTGGAGCGTCTATCTCGTAGCGTGTGTTGACTTCGAACTTACTTGGCCTGGAGCAGATGTGGCGGGTCTCTCCTCACTGAGAGCCAAGGCCAAGAGAGCGATCCTCTCTTGGGGAATCCTTTTTATACCCAAAAGGGCTTAGCACGCTTTTGGGCAGGCCTTGAACTTGGCCCCAATTAATTGGGCCGTTTCCCAATCGTTCCTATCGATTTTCCTCCAATAGAGGTGTGGGTTCCCTGGTTGCTGGCCGTATCCTAGGTGGCCGTTGGTTTGCTTTGTTTTAGTCTCCTCTGGTGCCGGGGTGTCTGTCTTAGCATTGTTTACCTAAATGTTACCTTCTGTTCCCGGGGATGGCTCATTAGTATGTAGATGGTTCTGCAGTACTGGTCCTGTCTGAGAGCTACAGCTCTAATCAACAGACAGACCTTGCACCTGCTTGCTTTTTCGGTATTGTCCAATTTTACCTGCATTCTTTGCAAGTGTCCATTTTGTAATCAGGACGTGGCCATCCCAGATGGCTACACACCCTCCTTGTGATCCTCAACGCGAAGCGTGAAGGATCACATTACTGCATCGTCTTCGTCCTCTGACCAAACGGTGCACCCATAATCAGTCTTTACTTTGCCCTATCCTATAAACACAATTTTACCTAAATCATTTTAAATACATACATTATTATGAAACTCTACGGGGCGCTATGACATTAATGCATGCATTACAGAAAAATAAAAAAACTGGAACCGCTAACCATCCTCAATAAACTATCCTTATTCAAACAATCAAAAATAATCGACAACATTTTAAATGTACAAAATAGCAGCACACAAATTTCTCTGGCCTGGCAGTCAGACACAGAGGTTTACATTTCTTTATTAACCGAATACATAAAGAAAAACAGATGCACTTTAATTCATGTCAAGAGGTTCGGGGGTTTGGTGAAATCCGAAAATCGGGGACCTAATCCTGTATACCGGGGTGCAAGAGCGATAGGCTCTCTTTCGCCATTTCCTGACTCTAAGTGTCTGCACGACACTGCAAAGTATTGCCAGTACTAAGAGTTTTTCTACTACATACGATAGTGAGTACCAGGTGATAAACTAATCACACCAGGTCGGGGTATTGTTTGCTTTCGCGGGGCTAGCTATCTCGGGGTTCTGTGTATTGCAGGGGTGGGAATCATTCACAGCTTGTGTGGTAGGGGTCAGGGAGGTAGCGTCCGCACGCAACTGAAGGGATCCCACTAAGATCCAGGTGAACAAGATGGAGGTCGACTTCAATGTTCCGTCTTTCTGTCTTCTTCTTTGTCTTCCTCTGGGGTTCCTGAGGTTCCGGAGTTCTGTGAACACAAGCATAATATCTATTATTATCTTGGTTAAGATCTCGTATGTCTGTCTGTCTGTCCTTTGTTGCCAATTTCCCTTTATAATTGGTCACCATCTGTGATTCCCTCATTTTTTTTAAAACCAAATATATGGGACAAGACATACGAGAAAAATACTGACATAGTGCGGGCTGTCTCGCAGCCTGTGCAATCTACCAGCCTAGTGTTTTAGGATGTAAATAGCATACGGAAGCAACCGAAGGGTTGCCAAAACCAAACAAAAGAATTTTGAACTGAAAGTGCCAAAATGGGATGCGTATGGGCTGCGGCGGGTAAGAAATGGATGGAATCCCCAGGTAGGACGGTGATCAATGCCGTTTGTGCTCTACCCGAGCGTAGCTGACCAGAGGGTGGTCCTCAGGCAGGGTGGGGACCAGTGCCGTTTCTCCACTGCCTGAGCAACCGGCAAGAACGGGTAAGAATGTGGTCATCGTGGGGGCTGCCTCTCGTGATCGAATCAGGAATGTAGCTATGAGTAGTGTCTGTCGACAAACTAGTTCCTCTGAACGGTTGTCTGGGGACAAACTTGTTCCATTAAACTGGTATCTGTTGACAAACTAGTTCCTCTGAACTGTTTTCTGGGGACAAACATGTTCCTCTAACGGGCATTGGGCATTAAAGGAGTGGTGACGTGGGGCCGTGAAAACTTTTGAGTTTACGAACAACACTGAACATTAACATTAACGAACAAACATGGTGCAGGTTCCATCAGAAAGGACACCGTATCTCTCCATTGGTTCCTTTTTTTCCCCATCATCTGGACACCTCACTGCTCAATAGCGAACAGGGTCGCAAAGGGATTCGTTTGGTGGGAGTCAGACTCTACGTCATCATCTTCTCCCGGCTGCCAAACTCTTGTCTGTAGTAACCGTGCTAAAGCTGCTTGGGGCGAATTGGGGTCTATCTCATAGTTCCGGATGAGACTGAACAAATTGTCTCGGTGCCAGAATCGTGTGTCGAGGTTGGAGCTACTAGGTTTCAATCCGTAATCGTCGGGCGGCGGATCTGGGTCAGGGGCTTTGATGTATGTAATCTCGAAGGGGTCAGTGGAATCATGCTCGGATTCGCTGGGAGTGGGGCCTGGTACAGGGAGATAATCGTAACGTGATGTGCGGTGACTATCGTCATCGTGATCGCTATCACTGTCGCTGTCGCTGCTGGTTGAAGGAAGGGAGAGGCGAAGTCGTGCCTCTGGGGGTGGAGTTGAAGTCGTGTCTGAGGATGGGTTGGACTGGTTGGGGGAGGGTAGGAAAACGTCAACTGTGGGCAGGGCGTGCTCGTCTGCTGCTGCGAGCAGGATGTGGTGTGTGTGGCTATTCTGCGAGCCATAAGCCTTGAGCTGGTTTATGTGAAACCACGCAGACTTACCATTGGGATATGTAATTTTGTATACTGAGGGGCTGACTTTGTCTGAAATGGAGTACGGTCTGGAGAATTTAGGGGAAAGGAATGAGTTGGGGTTGTATGGGGAAAGCATCACTTGCTGCCCTACTGCAAACTCAGTGGCGTGTACTGTTTTGTCAAATCAAGCCTTGCTCTGTTTCTTCCTGGTCCCAAGTCTCACAGCTGCTGCGAGCTGGGCTGCCTTTATGTTCTCTAACAATTGTTGAACCGCATTTTCATGTGTGAGGGCTGTGACTGCGGGGCTGGCCAAATCCAGTCCTGATAAATACTCTGTCCCTGTCATGGGGCGTCCGGTCATGAGGGTGTGGGGGGTGTACCTGTGGACGTGGATACCGTGTTCCTTATAAACATTAAACCAAATGGGAGAACTGAATCCCAGGTGCTGTTATTCTGCTGTACCATTTTCCTGAGGGTGGCTTTTAATGTCCGGTTCATCCTCTCTACAATACCACTTGACTGGGGGTGGTAGGCTATGTGAAGCCTTTGTCGAATGCCGAAAATCGTGAGGACGTTTTTCATTACACGTCCTGTGAAATGGGAGCCTTGATTGGATTCTATACTGCGGGGGAGGCCCCATCTTGTAAAGATGTGCTGTGTTAGTATTTTAGCTGTTGACTTGGCCGTATTAGGTCTTGATGGAAATGCTTCCACCCATTTTGTGAAGGTGTCCATGATCACCAACACATACCAACCATTTCTGCAAGGGGGTAGGGGTCCAATATAGTCTGTCTGGAGATTTGTCCAGGGTCCATTAACGGGGGGGGGGGGGGGGGTATGACTAAGTTGAGCCTTTTTTGCATATCTGTCCGGATTGTTCTGGGCACAGATCAAGCAATTCTCTATGTAGTGCGTAACATCGGTTTTTAAATCAGGCCACCTGCAGAGCGGTCTGAGGTGGGCTAGGGTGAGTTCAATACCTTGGTGTCCATAATTGTCATGGAACTGACAAATGACCTGGTTCCTGTCCTGGCTGGGAACTATATAAATGCCATCCTTTAAAATCACACTGGCATGTGTGGTTATTGTATTCTTGTATTTATCATACAGGGCTGGGAAGGTACCCTTTAAAACTTCCCTGAGTTTCTCGTCCTCTTCCTGTGTCTTCACTAGATCCTGAATATTGGTCTGTGCGACCTGAACTGCGTGTACTGGGGTGCTTTCGAGGGGTTCCAAAAATAACCGTGCCTGGAGCCTGCCTTCGCTAGGGCATCTGCTTTAACGTTACCGGGGGGGGGGGGGGGGAAGAATGGTGATGACTGCGAACCTTAATTATTCCGTATTTCCTATCCTTCGCTGTCTCTAAGATATGGCGGAGTAATGGGGCTGAGGGTAGGAGTTTACCGTCCGCATGTAGTAGTAGATGGTTCTGCAGTACCGGTCTAGTCTGAGAGCTACAGCTCTAATCAACAGACAGACCTTGAACCTGCTTGCTTTTTCGGTATTGTCCAATTTTCCCTGCATTCTTTGCAAGTGTCCATTTTCTAATCGGTGCGTTGCCATCCCAGATGGCTACAGCCCCAACCGCATTCTATTCACCATGGATGTGCAATTCCTCTACACTTCCATCCCACACCAGGGTGGCCTGAGAGCTCTTTGCTTCTTTCTCGAAAAGAGGCCCAGACAATTCCCATCCACCATCACTCTCCTCCGCCTGGCTGAACTCGTTCTATCTTTCAACAACTTCTCCTTTAACTCATCTCACTTTCTCCAAATCAAAGGTGTAGCAATGGGTACCCGCATGGGTCCTAGCTATGCTTGCCTTTTTATGGGGTATGTGGAACTTTCCTTGTTCCAGGCCTATCCGGGCGCCCTCCCACAACTCCTTTACCGATACATTGATGACTATTTTGGTGTCGCGTCATGCTCTCGCCTGGACCTGGAAAAATTCATCAACTTCGCTTCCAGTTTCCACCCTCCATCACTTTCACCTGGTCCATCTCAGACACTTCCCTTCCCTTCCTTGATCTTTCTGTCTCCATTTCCGGCAATAGACTATCCACTAATATCCACTACAAGCCCACTGACTCCCACATCTATCTGGACTACAGCTCTTCGCACCCTCCACCATGTAAGGACTCCATCCCTTTCTCTCAACTCCTTCACCTCCGTTAAATTTGTTCCGATGGTGCCACTTCCCAAAATGGTGCTTTGAAAATGTGTTCCTTCTTCCTCAACCGTGATTTCCCACCTACAGTTGTGGACAGGGCCCTCAACAGTGTGCGGTCCATTTCCACGCCACTACCCTTGCCCCCTCCACTCCCTCCCAGAACAAGGATAGAGCCCCCCTCATTCTCACATTTCATCCCACCAGCCTCCGTATGCAAAGCATAATCCTCCGTCATTTTCGCCAACTCCAGCGTGATGCCACCACCAAACACATCTTCCCTTCACTCCCTCTGTCAGCATTCCGCAGAGACCGTTCCCTACGAGACATCTAGTCCATTCCTCCACCATACCCAGTACCTCTCCATCACCTATGGCACCTTCCCATGCAATCGCAGAAGGTGTAACACCTGCCCCTTTACCTCTTCCATGCTTAACATCCCAGGCCCAAAACACTCATTCCAGGTTAAGCAGCATTTCACTTACATCTCTTCCAATCTGGTCTCCTGCAATCGCTGCTCCCAATGTGGTCTCCTCTATATCGGAGAGACCAAACGCAGACTGGGTGATCGCTTTGCTGAGCATCTTCGGTCTGTGCGCATTCAGGACCCTGACCTTCCTGTTGCTTGCCATTTTAACAAAAGACCCTGCTCCAATGCCCACATGTCTGTTCTTAGCCTGCTGCAATGTTCCAGTGAAGTGCAACGCAAACTGGAGGAACAACATCTCTGTGGTGAATATATTGCTGTAACAATTCACCATGTGCATATCTGTATTACGCTGTTGCCCATGTGGGCTCCACCTACGGACCATTGTAAGGTATTATCTATGATGTAGCATGTTGGGGCCTGTGTGGGCTCCTCCCCTGGCTCCACCCCTTGAGGGGAGGTATAAAGAGCAGTCGCCCTGTAGGCGGCTCCCATGAACAGGTCAGTCGTAGGCAGGCACTGTTCTAGTTGATTAAAGCCACAGTTTACTTCGACTCCTGGTTTTGTGTAAATTGATGGTTGCATCAATCTCATCTTCCGGTTAGGCACGCTAGCCTTCCGGCCTGAACACCGAATTCAACAACTTCAGATGACCAGCTCTACCCCACCTCGACCCATTTGTTTTCATTTAATTTTAACAGTCTTTTACCATTTCTTTCTTTCTTGATATACATTTAAATTCCCCCCACCAATCTTATCCACCTTTCCTTCACCTTTCTCCTCTTTGCTCCCCTTCCCCTCCCCCACATCTACAGTTCATCCTCTGATGTTAGTTTCCCTGCTGTTTGACCTTTCACACCTTTTGTCCTCTCTGGGGACTGCCATTCGCACTCTTTCCCCTTGGTTTCTGTGACCACTAGCACCCGGTTTCCCTGGGTTTCTGTGGCTATGACTCATTTTTCATTCTCACTCCACAGTATAAATATTTCCCACTCTCTCTGTCTGTTAGCTTTGACAAAGAGTCATCGGACTCGAAATGTTAGCTCTTTTCTCTCCCTCCGGATGCTGCCAGACCTGCTGAGATTTTCCAGCATTTTCTCTTTCGTTTCAGATTCCAGCATCCGCAGTAATTTGCTTTTAAGCAGAGGCAATAAACTGTGTGTGGGGGCGGGGGGGGGTTAGGCTACTTTGTGTTTAGGGTAGGTGGGATTAGTAAGAGATGGAGAGATGATTTTTGTACTAGTTTATATTTGTATTTGTACCGTGTACTGTTATAAAATTATAAATGCCTTAATAAAATGCTTTTTTAAAAAAATATGGTAGAGTCATGACCTGAAATCACTGCCACTCACACCAGTGTACTGCCACTAATAAACGGTCCATGCCGCCAATAACAGTGGTGAATCCTCAGTTTAGTCGAGAATTCAAGATGGCTGCCAAAAAGATTTTCAAAATAAACAACATTTTAAAAAAAAAATCTTGCTTTCAGTTTGTTTCATTACTGACCTCATTATTATAGAGGAAAGCATAGATGCAGAAATCTTGAGAGAAACTGGGAGGAGGTTTCGCACATGAATTATGAGGAATGTGAAAGAATTCAAACCAGAATCAGTCTACGGCTATCCATTAATCCATTATTTGATGCTAATGAATTGCAAACTTATACACAATTCAAATTGGTGAAAAGTTAGGATTCTGAGCACAAAACCCATTGAAGATATATCAAAACAATTATTTGGGATAATATTCAACTAAAAAGCTCCTTGTCCTGGAGAGGATTTATCACTTTTTGCCCTGGTTGCATCTGATTTTAATGGTATGATCTTGGGCCAGTTTTGTTGCGTTCCAGATCATTTGAAGTGGTTGTTATAATTTGTGAGTCCCTTTACCGACCATGAATTGCGATGTGGGATTGTACAATAACTCCGCATTAGCATTCGAAATTTCAGTGACTCAAGGGTATTATTATGTTCTCGCATAAGTCAGTAAAATTCTTATTCTTCCTTCGAGGTTATGCAAAGGGAATGAGTTCAGATTTTTAGGTGCCTGCTCAAAAGCGTCTCTCACAGGAATGGAAGTGTTTGAACCATATCCTGAAAAATCAGTTTCTACGTTTGCAATCCTAATAAACCACAGTGCAGAAACTGGTCAACTGTGTCTCTGCAAAATGTAGCTACTAAAAAACACAACACTGTCACCAGCTGTGGAAGATCTGATAGAATGCACTGCAGTTTGGTCATGGGCAACCCATGCATGCCTTTTTTTAAACCAAATTTGTGAACTCGATACTGCAATTAATGCAGAATAGTCCAGTTGGTGGATACTAGGAAAATTGCAACTAACAGTTCTGCAAGTTTAGTAAATTTAAGAGCAATTCTGAGTGTTGGAATGGAGATAATAATGGAATGGAACACCAGGGAAATGGCGTTATTGACTAAAAAATGGCCTTTTTCACCATTTCTCTCTGGAACCCCATAGTCCATAACTGAGGATACAGAATGAGGCAGGAAGAACACTCACCTCATAGCTTAATATTCTTTAATTCCATTAGAAAGCTTTTGACCAAGTTTCACATTGACGATGGCTAAGACAAAGGAGATAATTTGACTTAGTATTGTAGCCATCTGGGATGGCCACTTACAAAGGATCCTGGGAAATATGGTCTCCTGCAAAGGACCCTGGGAAATATGGTCAACCCAGGACTCAGACTCTCAGAGCTTATGTATATTCGGAACTCAGATAACTAGACGCTAGAAACCCCCAGCAACTTTGCATTCTAATGGCCCATTTCCCCAGAACAAAAGACCTGTACTCAGATAACAGATACAGAAACAGACTCATCGGCGCCACTCCCTTTGCTCAGGGAGCCCAAAAAGCCAAGGTCAATGACCGCTCAGGACACGCCCCGCCATCAAGGCACCCGCCCCTTTATTGGCCAAAATCGAAGGCAGTAATCAAAGCCTGCAGAATTATTGGGTCCAAAGCTAAGGACCGCCCCAAAGAGCGCGAAACCCCAGACGGATAAAGACAGACACTGCCATATGTTCAGTCTCTCTTGACCCCGGCGCTCGGTCTCTCTTGGCTCCGACCTATGCCTAAAATCAAGTATAGCATCACGACCAGAAGACAAGTTCAAGACCAACGATCGCTACCAGACGATCTGCCCAGCAGAAATGAAGTCGCTTCTCCAGACCCAGCCACGCAAGATCCGAACAAAGGCCTTGTTCCTCTGCATAAAGCCGGGTGCCTGAAGTTAAGTACAGGTTGTTGTAGTGTTAGGTGTAATTTAGCTTGTAGTGTTTTATGTTGCATGTCGAAGTAATTCTGGTGAGTAAATAAACTATCATTGAACTTGAACTAACTAATTGGTTGTTTGGTCTTTGATCGATATCCGGTATAACCTTGTGGTGGTATCATTTGATACTTGGCGACTCTGAAAAGCAATATCATCATTAATAACTGTCAAATCAGTATCCAGTTAAAAAGAGCAACATTATTGGCGTCTCCGGTGCGTATTGGCAACATTATTGGCGACATCTGACGGGATTCGACCAAGAAGTGATTTTATCACTCCGAGAGAACCCACAAAACTTTGCATTAGAACCCCAATTGAGAAAAGTGAAAGAAACCACAAGTGTAAGGCCTGTATCGATCAAATCTCCAAGATTCGGAAGTGTGTATTAACCTGCATGTTTACTAATTGGGATATAAGGTAAACTCGTTAGATTTTGTTGCGTAAAACTATCGGGAGTATTGTGAACCGGAAAATAACGTAGGCCATACCCGCTGTTCGAATCCCCGCCTTATTCCCCCGTCCCAAATTAATGGGAGGAAAAGAGATAATAGAAGCAATGGCAGCAAAGGCAATGGAACGCCTAATGATCCCGGAGGAACCTGAGGTCGTAGCAACCAGTAGAGCAGAGCAGTGCCCCACATGGCAAGAGGGATTGAGAAAGTATTTGAAGGGGAAAGGATGGCCCCTTTGGTCCGAGTTTTGTTCAAATGAAGAGTCAGGTCCAGGAAGCATGACAATCCTGGTGGGACAACCTAACCGAGGTACATAAGAAGAATGCAGTGAACGTTCGTAAGACGATGGCAATCGTGTCCTGTTTGGCACAATTGCGAGGCACGGAGGAGGTCGTGAGGACGCTCTGCAGACAGCTAGTTGAGAACGAGGAGAAGAATGAGGAAAACTTTAGTTAATGTGAGAAAAGTAAGGAGCAACTCCGGGAACAGTTGGCAGCTAAAGATAAAGAGATGGTTGATGTCAAACGGGCACACCAATCTTGTTTAGTTCATCTTAGCAGCTTTCAGACCCAGTACCATAAGGCCTACCAAGATACACCGCACAATTTTGATACGAGAAGAGACAGAACAGTAGGTAGAACAGCTAAAGAAACAATGCGCAGATTTGAAGGCAGCTTTACAAGCGCTCCATAGTTCCACAATGGAACAAAGACAGAGTACAGTAGATCACGCCAAATGTAGGTAACAAATAGCAAAGTTACTGTCACTGCTTTCAGTGCAAAACGGCTTCAGAGATACCTTTGGACTGAATTTAGATCAGAAGAATGGCCCCAGTTGGCAAGAACTAAATGAAACCGCCCATAGATATGTGAAGGATACAGAAAATCAGAATAGAGCCCCCAGGCCCGGAAAAGGAAAGCACCCGCACCACCAACTGCACAGGCAGCACACACCCCCATGAATCCAGACACCACACAGCGCATGTCACAGGATCGCGAGGAGCCCGATTTCGTTTACACCACCTCACTAACCATCACCCAATTGAGAGATGCCTGTGCCAAAATGGAACCATTTCAACCCACAGCTGACCCGCATAATTTCTTTGAGAGAGTACGACAGCAAACAGTTATGTACGGTCCAGACGAACCGGAGGAAGTTAAGCTTATAGTCATGAGCTTATAGTCATCGTTAGCTCAGCTTTACCAGAAACCCAGAATGTAGGAGGAGGAGGCCGCCAGGAGATGAAGGCAGCTATTTTAGACGTGATTGGATGCAACAGAGGAGATCCAGTAGAAGGTTTGAACCGATGTAGACAAAAGAAGGGAGAGCATACGACTGCATACGCAGGTCGCCTTTGGATCCATTTTAAAGCGGTATTGGGGAATTGAACCACACAAACTGAGGTAACGACAACACAACTAAATGGGCTCGTTCTTTAGTGTCCCACGCCACAGAAGCAGGTCAAAAAGCCTGTGTAAATTACGACCCTGCAGACGCCACACATAATGAAGTTTGGGTTTTAAAGAGACTCTTCAGAGCTTGGGAACAATCCCTACATAGAAAGGCAGACCAGGAGAAGGCAGAAGCAAATATGCACCCAGTTAGAACTAACCAGGGACCCGCAAGGATAAACGAGGGTAGAGGAGAAGTCCAATATCCCAGGGAACCATACCAAGGGAGCAATACACCAGAGAGCCTGCTCCACCGTACGTGCCCCGGGGGTCATGTTACAACTGTGGGCAGTCAGGACAGTTCGCCCGAGATTGCAGGTGACCCCCACCACCAGCTAGACTAGCACCCAGATATGAAAGATAACACCACACACAGCAGCTACAAGGTCCCAGCTGCCCCATGCAAACTGTGAGCGCTTAACCGCCACTTCTCATGGCAGGGACACCTCAGCAATGCCACTTCATTTCTGTTTCTCTCCTCCTCCCTCTCTTCTTCGGTCACACTACACCGACTCCATATGCTAGTTACACCCCAGGCCAAATGTGATTGCGGCTAACAAATATATAAAACTGGCCGCCCCGAAATTCAGCTGGTTAAGATAAGCCTCAACCTCCCATGGTTGTGATTTATTAAAGACTGGTCGGAGAAATTGTCCGCCCACTCACCGCATCGGGATTCACAAGCTACGGGATTCCTTGCACTTAAACAGAACTTTTTTTCCCCAGATGCCTTGTCTCTAAAATGGTTATTTCAAAAAGAAAATGAGGGACTCACACGTGGTGACGATTCTAATGGGTACTTGAAGTTGAAGAGAGAAAGACAAATAAAACGAGATGTTAACCAACGACAATAACAGATATATGCTTGCACCCCCAGGAAATGCGAAGAACGAAGAACAAATGGACAAGGTGAAGACAGGACTGATGACCTCCAGTGTGATCATCGCAGGACTCCTACAACTGCGCGCGTTGACAGCCTTTGTACCCCACACCACACTGTCCCCGGAGATGACCATACAATATGAGACCCCTCGCCCGGACACCACACCTCACATGAAAATAAACACTGATACCCCTATATGGTGCGAAAACATTGTAAAATGGTATTCCCTTTCCTATACAGTAGAAGCCCTTTTGGTAATAACAATACTCTGCAATATCGTTCAGACACTTAGACTCCGCAAATGGCGAAGGAGAGCCTCCCGCTCCCCGATATACACACTCCGAGCCCCTTTCCTTGGAATCCAACAAACCCCACAAACCTTTTAAACCTTTTTCACTGACAAAATAAAAATATTGTACTTCTTCTATGACTGTAATAGATTAAGTAGAGATGTGATGCTGCTGTTTATTTCTTTAAAATGTTTGTATTGTACATAAGTTCCTTTTTGATATTTGCCAGCAGCATGAGAGTAGATTAGGTAATGATAGTTAGAGGTCCCTTGTGTAAATAAGTTAAATGTGTAATGATTAAATGTTTTGTAGTGGCCCCTTAAAGTTTATGAATTTATGATGTGTTGATAAAATTTGGTAAATGCTCCAAAAACATCGGACAGAGTAGTGTGGACCCTATCCTTGACCACGGGTAACCGGCACACCAAGGACGGATGAGGATTAACAGTGTGATCCACCACGCCTCGCATTCAGGATCAAAAGGATGGGATGTCAGGCACCTGGGATGGACACTGACAAAGGATCCTGGGTAATATGGCCAGCTGCAAAGGACCATGGGAAATATGGTCAACCCAGGACTCAGACGCTCAGAGCTTATGTATATTGGCATCTCAGACAACTAGACGCTATTGAAACCCCCAGCTACTTTGCATTCTATTGGCCCATTTCCCCAGAACAAAAGACCTGTACTCAGGTAACAGATACAGAAACAGACTCATCGGCGTTACTCCCTTTGCTCAGGGAGCCCGAAAAGCAAAGGTCAATGACTGCTCAGGACACACCCCACCATCAAGGATCCCGCCCCTTTATTGGCCAAAATCGAAGGCAGTAATGGAAGCCTGCAGAATTATTGGGTCCAAATCTAAGGACCGCCCCAAAGAGCGCGAAGCCCCAGACGGATAAAGAGAGACACTGCCATGTGTTCAGACTCTCTTGGCCCTGGCGCTCGGTCTCTCTTGGCCCCGACCTACGCCTAAAACCAAGTGTAGCATCATGACCAGAAGACAAGTTCAAGACCAACGATAGCTACCAGACGGCTGAGCCCAGCAGAAACGAAGTCACTTCTCCTGACCCAACCACGCAAGGTCTGAACAAAGGCCTTGTTCCTCTGCATAAAGCCGGGTGCCTGAAGTTAAGTACAGGTTGTTGTAGTGTTAGGTGTAATTTAGCTTGTAGTGTTTTATGTTGCATGTCAAAGTAATTCTTGTGTGTAAATAAACTATTATTGAACTTGAACTAACTAACTGGTTGTTTGGTCTTTGATCGATATCCGGTAAAACCTTGTGGTGGTATCATTTGATACCTGGCGACTATGAAAAGCAATATCATCATTAATAACTGTCACATCAATATTCAGTTAAAAAGAGCAACATTATTGGCGTCTCCGGTGCAAATTGCCAACAGTATGATAGCGCAAAACAGGTGACAACAAATCGGCAGCTCGTTTTGGATCTGTCCTGCAGTCAGTAGAAATAAAAACTATGCATTTTAAGCCAACACAAAGTTAAAAAGCCACACAAAGAATTGAAGAACAGGCTCTAATCTGTGGGCAGCAATCAGGATGGCAACTGGTGCCTGCCACTCACTATTATTTGAATCCTGAAACACAATTTGGAACGGGCCTCATTGTTCTGTCTTTGTGCGTGGGTCAGAGGTGTTTCATTGATTTTTTTTCCCGTTCCCAACGATAACCAACATTCCTGGCTATTGTGAGCAAATTAAGAAAGAATTTGGTAACTAGACCAATAAAAGACAGGTTTACATGGTTCAATGGATGCAATCCTGCATGTTTATAAACATCTAGCTATGATTGACAGCCCATGATCACACCAAAAGCAATTAAGTGCTTTCTGCTATGAAAAGGAGGAAATTAAAGCTCTTAACTCGTAGGTGTTTATAATGTTGCTGTTAGTTTTGCAGCAGGCTACTTGAGATCCATTCAAGCGTGAAGGGAAATGAAAATCATCAATGTGGCTGCCTGGAAGCTGTCAATTACAGGCTACTAAAAGCTATTTCCTTTTGAAATGAATAGAAGCTTTCCAGATCAAATGATTTGATGGGGTTTAAAGCCTTGTGATATCATTTTAGTTTTCCATTAGGTTGCAGCAGCTGGTTCCTATACATCAGGGTGGCACAACGGTTAGCACAGCTGCCTCACAGCACCAGGGAACTGGGTTCGCTTCTGACCTCGGATAACTGTCGGTTTGGAGTTTCCTCATTCTTCCCATGCCTGCGTTGGTTTCCTCTAGGTGCTCCAGATTCCTCCCACAGTCCAAAGATGTTCAGGTTAGTTGGATTGGCTATTCTAATTGCCCATTAGTGTCCAAACGATAGCTGGTGTTATGGGGATAGGATGGGGAGTTGGGCCTAGGTAGGTGCACTTTCGGTCGTTGCAGACTTGATGGGCTGAATGGCCTCCTTCTGCACTGTAGGGATCCTGTGATTCTATGATCTGCCTGAGGTAGCAAGTGAAAGGCAAATGTGAGTGAAAAAGTAGTGATTTCTTTCCCTGTTTCTGCCTGGACTGCTCTTTAGCTTCCAGGCAGGGATGAATGATTGTGGGGGTAGGGGTTCTCTGCTGTGAGGGGTTTCTCTGCTATGAGGAAGGGATGCTCTGCTATGGGGTGTGTGCAGGCTTTGCATTATGGGGAGCGAAGCCCTCCGATGAACTTGAGGGGCATCTACCTTAAATACTTACCCCCTTAGCCCACCGCAAGGTCCACCGCGTCAGGGCCATGCTGGGAAATACTTGTACCAATCTACGTGAGCATGAATCTTGACCCAGAGGGCTGGAGAATCACGGAGGTGTGGAGAATTTGATGTCCAGCCCATTAATAGGATGTAAATGGGTCATTTTGACCTTTTAACATCCTCCCGAAGGTGTGGGGCGCAAACCTCATTGCCACCGCAGGCAGGGAAACAGAGCATCGGAAATGGATCAATGACTGGTGCCAATCCCGTTTTTTTTCTCCGATGCTGGATTATCGGGAACTTCGCTACCGACAGAGGGTGTCAGTGAATCCAGCCCGTGGTGTAACCAATGCCCTGTATATCTGAACAATAACCTTTCTATTCTTGTATTCAATTACCCTTCAATCAATGATGACATTCTGTTAGTTAATTACTTGCTGCACCTGGATACTAACCGTCTCTGATTCATGCACCAGAACAGCCAGATCCCACTGCTTCTCAGATCTCTGCAATCTCTCACTATTTAGATAATATGTTTATTTTGTAGATGTCCTACCAAAATGGATGTCCTCACATTATACTCCATTTGCCAGATCTTTGTCCACTCACTTAATATATCCACAATCCTTTATAGTCTTCTTATGTCCTCTTCACAACATACTTTCTGGCCTATCTTTTGGCATCAGCAAAGTTAGCAACCATACTATTGGTCCCTTCATTTATAAATAAATCATTTATAGGAATTGTAAAGAGTTGAGGCCTCAGCCCTGTTAACCAATCAATCTTCTATCCATGTCAATATGTTACACCCCTACATCTTGAGCTTTTAATTTTCACAATAATGTGTGATGTGACAACTTATCAATTGCAATTTGAAAGAACACTGGTACCAGATGGTCCAGGTGTAGACCATCTTACAGCCCCAACTTTCCCCAATATTGGTGCCAGTGCCCCACAAACTGGAACCCACTTCCCCCACACCAGTCTTTGAACCGTGTATTCAGCTCTCTAATTTTGCCATTCCACTTCACTAAATTGTGCCCTAATACCAATACATTCCTTTTTTCTCCCTACCCCCCACCACCACTTGAATGGCTTCCTGTACCACAATGCTATGGTCAGTTTGCTAATCCACCATGCAGCCTCCTATCTCATCCAAGTGTCATGCGAGTGTGCCTTTAAGAACTGGATGTTTCAGCAATGTACCTTTAAAAAAACAGTGATGTCATAGAGTGGGTGGAGCTCAGCTCAGTTTAGCCATATTTCAGTTTGGCTTTGCAGTTTAAAAAATGCCTGGCTGGTTTTGCTAAGAGCAGTTTAAAAGTAGAAAGCCAGTTTGAGACAGCAGCTTGAGAAGTTCTGGTTTGCTATGATCTGCTTAGAAGGGAGAAAGCCAGGTTTGAGAAGACAGCGTGGGTGTGTCTGTGGGTTTCCAGAGAGCTGCATGAAGAAAGCAAGGTGCTGGAGCTGAAGTCACCCAAGCTAATATATCTCTGCCATTCTACAGAAAATATATTTTTCCTTTAACCTGATGTGACACTGTTTATAGGTGTTAAGTCTCTTGAAAGTTTGAAGGAACATTTTAAGGAGTTATTTACTGTTGCAATATTTTCTGAGTTATCTTTGTAGTAAGGGGTGTTAAGAGATCCAATGTTTATTTAAGATGTTAAGCTGAGTTCATGGAATAAACAGTGTTTTGTGTTTAAAAACCCACGTGTCCATAATTGTAATCCCACACCTAGGGAAAAAGCCGTGTGCTCGGAAAAGCAACAAATCCATTAAAGAGGGAGGTTGGTTGAACTCCAGGATACATTTTGGGGTTCTGAAAATGCCTTGCCCATAACACAAGCAAGCTAAAAAATACTTTTTAACCTGCCTCACTCTGTCATATCCTCTTATCCCTGACCACTGACCAAATCAGAAGACCGTATCGTAAGTAGTTTGACTGCCTCCTGGCACAAAGCACCCAGGTAACATGCCCCATCCCTGATGTGTTGCAGTGTCTGCAGCTCAGCCTCCAGCTCAATTACTCTGAGTTGATGTTCCGCGAACCACAAACTCTGCAGGCATGTTTACCCTGGATCACAATGTATCCAGAAGCTCCCACATGTTGCAACCTTGACACATCACCTGTCCTGCCATGCTTAATGAGTTTCAACCAATTATTCAACCATATTATTCGCTTACCTATGTTGCATTTTTCTATATTTTATTAACTTTCCTACCAATTTGCATACTATTTAAACCTTAGGACTGAAGCAGTCCATAGACATTTATTTACCAGATACGCACCAAACAGCTCGCTCCTTTCCCTGCAGGAGAGTAAGAACCAATACCTGCAGGGTGAGAACAGTAGAAAAAGCAAAAGGAAATTAACCCCCTCATCAAACACCTCACTAACCATACTCTCAGGTATGCACTCCATTCCTCAGCTGTACTCGGTTGCCATAGCTGCACTAAAGAACCCTGAATTCATAGTAAACTGAACGAGGACTGGAGAAACCAGATTCAACCAGTTAGCTGATTAACTAGCAGCTCTCTCAGCAGAGTGTGTTTACCTGTGTGAGGCTGGAGTCTACTTACACAGTACTTTCCAGTTACTGCAAATTTCAGACCAGACTAGATTTTTCAAGAACAACATTAGCACTTTAAACTCCCCGCTCACCATTCTCCCAGGTTTGCACTCACTTCCTCAGATGCATTCATTTTAAATTCAGAAGAACTCCAGTAAGCCCATCCCATCACCTTCTCATAAATATCACTACCAGTATGTCCATGGATCTGGTACCCGAGACATAGATTTCATAGAATTTACAGTGCAGAAGGAGGCCATTCGGCCCATCGAGTCAAAGTTTTTGTCAAAGTCTGCACCAGCCCTTGGAAAGAACACCCTACTTAAGCCCACACCTCCACCCCATACATAACCCAGTATGCCCACCTAATCTTTTGGATGCATGGCCAATCTACCTAACCTGCACATCTTTGTACTGAGGAAACCGGAGCACCTGGAGGAAACCCACGCAGACACAGGGAGAACATGCAAACTTCACACAGACAGTGACCCGAGGCCGGAATTGAAACAGTAGCTTTGAGGCAGCAGTGCTAACTCATGTAGGTCCAAAACCAGTATTTATTTATCATCCAGGGGCAGCACGGTAGCCTTGTGGATAGCACAATTGCTTCACAGCTCCAGGGTCCCAGGTTCGATTCCGGCTTGGGTCACTGTCTGTGCGGAGTCTGCACATCCTCCCCGTGTGTGCGTGGGTTTCCTCCGGGTGCTCCGGTTTCCTCCCACAGTCCAAAGATGTGCAGGTTAGGTGGATTGGCCATGATAAATTGCCCTTAGAGTCCAAAATTGCCCTTAGTGTTGGGTGGCGTTACTGGGTTATGGGGATAGGGTGGCAGTGTTGACCTTGGGTAGGGTGCTCTTTCCAAGAGCCGGTGCAGACTCGATGGGCCGAATGGCCTCCTTCTGTACTGTAAATTCTCTCTCTCTCTCTCTCTGATCCATAGCTTTAAGTGGCTGCTAAATTAGGTTCTACGAGGCCTACTAATGCAGTTTTGATGGGTTATTCTTGGCTTTCTACACTTCCCTCTTCCATTCAATGGCCATCTCAGAGTTAACATAACTATCGGCGAACTTGCGCATGACCTAGCTACCTGAAAAGCGTTTGCTTTTCAAGTTGCCTTGTTAAAAATCACATTGTTCTTTCTCTGATTATGTTGTCATTAGTTTATCTGTTCAGCTGATCCAGAGTATCTTGCAAAAAGCATTTGATGTCAAAACTGCCAAGCTCCTACTTTGTAGCCTGTGCCAACACCAGGTTTCAGTGGCCTATAGCAGGGCAGATAAGATATTGACTATTGTAAAGTCAAATCTTTGTTCTAAGGGATAGTTTAGTATTTCTGAAGATGCTATCCAGTTTGCTAAAAGCACTTACTGCTTTACCAACTGGAGCTGATAACTCTCGTCCAATGTTAACATTACTGCACATTGTACCAAATAAATGAAGCAGTCTACTTTCTGTTTTGTCTCTCCTCTGAGTTAGATTTTAGTGTTGATATGCACATCAGGGTTCCAACTTTCATGGTCTTTGATTCCATGATCTATAGTCCAAACGGTGCCATGTTTTCTTTGCTTTGCTTCTATTTCTGTTGATAGGGCTGCAAGATTCAGAGGGACAATTTTCACCCTGCCTGCCTGCTGTCAGGCAACTCGTCCATTCTTTAATTTAAAGAATCAGGCGCCGCTGACTTTAACAGGGCCCTATTGCAATTTCAACTGAATGCCTGTGTGAAGGAAGTCATTGGGCGTAATTCTCCAGCCTCATTGCGCTCTAGTTCAAGTGTAACAAGGCCGGTGAATAGCGGGAGAAGCCGAAAACGAGAACCGTACCAGGCGCTAAACGGTTTGTGATCGTTCCCATAGGCGAAATAGGGATCTCACCGTAGCGTGATGAGAAACCAATTATCACCACTTAAGCCCCATTTCCATACAATCAACAAGAGCGACCCCAAATCTAACGGCCTGCCATCATTCAGCGGCCTCCCCAACAGGTGCTCACGCTGGCGACAATTAGTACTTCTTTTTTAAAATGTGAACCTGGCGGAAAGGTGGGGAGCCGAGGAGGTGAGTAACCATCCTTTCTCACAGGCAAAGTGACCGGGGGTACTGGGTTTGCCACCCCAGTGCTCGGCGGGGGTGGGGGACCTCCGCAGGGATGGGCCGCCATGAAAGGGTGGGATGGAAGCGCATTGGTGGGGGGGGGAAACCGCTCACGGCATCACCATGCCAAACCTGAATCATGTTTACCCATTCCGGGGCAACGCCTGTCCATGCCCATCTGCCCCACGGATCACTCATACACTTCAGCTGCGTGGCTGAAGGCTATTGCTGATAGGGAATTGGCAATCGTGGTTAAGTGAGCACTTCACAGTTGCCCTCAGTGATCCTCAAAATGCCTGGTACTCCTAGATCTACCACTACGTCTAGGTGTTTCCCCAGGATGCACATCTAAGGTGGAGGCAGCCAGCTGCTTACCTCCTCCCATGGCCGTTGATGCCCCTGGCGGACATCCTCTGGGGGCTCTCAGGCCGGAGGGCCCCGGCTCAATTGTTGGCAGCACAGATGTGAGGTGAGAGTGACTGCCTTTGACATCAAGGCAGCATTTGACTAAGTACGGCATCAAGTAGCACTAGCAAAATTGGAGTCAACAAGAATCGTGGGGAAACTCTCCGCTGGTTGGAGGCATACCTGGCACAAAGGGAGATGGTTGTGGTTGTTGTAGGTCAATCACCTCAGCTCCAGTACATCACTGCAGGAGTTCCTCACGGTAGTGTCTGAGTCCCAACCACCTTCAGCTGCTTCATCAATGACCTTCCACCCATCTTGACATGAAAAGTGGGGATGTTCGCAGATGGCTGCACAATGTTCAGCACTATTCACAACTTCTCAGATACTGATGCAGTTCATGCTGAAATGCAATAAGATCTCATTGCCTGGTACTTGTGTGGCGTAAATGTAACTTGCCCCTTGTCAGCAAAGCCTGGATATTGTCCAGATAATAATAATAACAACAATATCCAGGCTTGGCTGACAAGTGGCAAGTTACATTTGTGCCACACAAGTACCAGGCAATGACCATCTCCAACAAAAGAGGATCGAACCATCACCCCTTGACATTCAAAGACATTACCATCACTGAATCTCCCACTACCAACATCCTGGTGGTTACTATTGACCAGAAATTGAACTGAACTAGCCATATAAATACTGTGGCTACCAGAGCAGGTCAAAGACTCGTGTGGCGATTGGCTCACCTCCTAACTCCCCGAAACCTGTCCGCCACCAAACCACCAGTCAGGAGTGTGATGGAATACTCTCCACTTGCCTGGATGAGTGAATCTCCAACAACACTCAAGAAGCTCAACACCAGCTGGGCCAAAGCAGCCCGCTTCATTGTGCCCCTTCCACAAATATTCAATCCTTCCACCACCAAAGGACAGTGGCAGCCATGTGCGCCATCTACAAGATGTACTGCAGGAACTCACCAAGAATCTTTAGGTTGCACCTTCCAAACCCACAAACATCTAGAAGGACAAGAACAACAGATACCTGGGAACACCACCACCTGGAAGTTCCCCTCTAAGTCACTCATCACCCTGACTTGGAAATATATCGCCGTCCCTTCATTGTTGCTGGGCCAAAATCCTGGAATTCCCTCCTTAACAGCACTGTGGGTGTAATGTGCTCCCCAAGGACTGCAGCGGTTCAAAAAGGCATCTCACCTCCACCTTCTGAAGGGCAATTAGGGATGGGCAATAAATGCTGGCCTAACCCCCGATGCCCACATCCAGTAAAATGAATAACGCAAAGCGATGAGGTGGCGTGCAAAACACCCACCTATTGAACAAATGGAGCTCTCTAATCAACATCTCGGCCATAGACACCCCTTTTGCTTTTCACAACTTCTTTCATAGAATTGACAGTGCAGAAGGAGGCCATTCGGCCCATCGAGTCTGCACCGGCTCTTGGAAAGAGCACCCCATCCAAGGTCCACACCTCCACCCTATCCCCATAACCCAGTAACCTCACTAAGGGCAATTTTGGACACTAAGGGCAATTTAGCATGGCCAATTCACTTAACCTGCATATCTTTGGATGTGGGAGCAAACCGGAGCACCCGGAGGAAACCCACACAGACACAGGGAGAATGTGCAGACTGCGCACAGTTGTTGCTGCAGTTGTACCGGGCCTTGCTGAGGCCCCCCCTCTGGAGTATCGTGTGCAGTTTTGGTCTCCTTCTCTGAGGAAGGATGTTCTTGCTCTTGACAGAGTGCAGCGAAGGTTTACCAGACTGATTCCAGGGATGGCGGGACTGTCATATGAGGAGCGATTGACTAGGTTGGGATTGTTCTCGCTGGAGTTCAGAAGAATGAGGGGAGATCTCATAGAGACTTATAAAATTCTAACAGGACTAGACAGGGTAGATGCAGGGAAGATGTTACCAATGATGGGTGCGTCCAGAACCAGGGGTCACAGTCTGAGGATTCAGGGTAAACCATTTCGGACAGAGATAAGGAGACATTTCTTCACACAAAGAGTGGTGAGCCTGTGGAATTCATTACCACAGGAAGTAGTTGATGCTAAAACTTTGAATATATTCAAGAGGCGGTTGGATATAGCACGTGGGGAGAATGGGATCAAAGGCTATGGGGAGAAAGCAGGATTAGGCTATTGAGTTGGATGATCAGCCATGATCGTGATGAATGGCGGAGCAGGCTCGAAGGGCCAAAAGGCCTCCTCTTGCTCCTACCTTCTATGTCCCTATGTATCTATGTAACTGCCCTGGTGATATCCAGGGCTCCCTCCCTCCTGTGGTGACAAAGCAACTTAGAGGCATGGAAACTCTCAGCACAACTGGGCCTTCTTGCGGGCATTACAAGCCTGCTTCTCCTGCAAAGACAACAGAGAGCACGATAAGACCCTGCTGCCCTCTATGGCCATTGTCAGCTGCTCCTATTTTAGAAGCTGCATGTCCTCTACAGCATTCTGCTTCTGAGCCATTCTGAGGGGCCAGCAAGTACCCTGAGCGTACACCCATTCCAGATGTAGCATGTGCCCACAGGCTCCTCAGCTAGTGTGTCTGCTGGAGACTGAATACGCAGAGGCTTGTCTCAAATGTTTGGCTTACAATCACTTTGGGAGTAACTCAGGTCATTGAACCTCTTCCTACACTGGGGCCATTTTCTGTGTGTCACACTCTGCTGACTGTGTCAGTTGCCTCGACTAATGTCTGCTTGGTTTGGGTGGGTTGCCTCCGTCTGCCACCCTCTGGGAAGACTGCCACCCTCCCCTCCACCCCCTCATACCTCGAGAAGTACCTCCAGGGCTGCAACCACAAATTGAGGGTTTGTTCTATCCCGGGATTTCAGGCCCTTGCTTCTCCCGAGCAACCTTTCCATTATTAGGCATTTTAAAATAACAGCAGACACAGCAAGGCTGCCATAGCTGTTGTGTTATGCTTCTTCATGGAGCATAAGCTGCTTCCTTGATGTATGCTCTGACAAAGGAAGGTTCAGACTTGGAGATAGGTTTAACACATTTATTGAACAGTTAACAATTCTCCTACTTGGGTTCGACTCTCCTGCTAATCTTGCTATAGTAACTCAGTCTAATTAACCAGTCTGCTCTAAGTCATGCGGTGAGTGTAATGCTTCTGATCGGCCCCTGTCCTTCTCTCTGAGTGTCACCTGTGGAAAGAGAAAGAGCATGTGTGCCCTGTCCTTTTACATAGGTTGCCCCCTTGTGGTAGCGTCAATTCTGGGTGTCTTGACTGCCCATTGGTCGTGTCTTATTCTATGTGTTCTTCAGCTGTATGTCTGCATGTCATGATGTCTCTGGTGCTCCCTCTAGTGTTTACTTAGTCTTGGTGTATTTACATTAACCCCTTGTGTATTTACAGTGATGCATATCACCACATCCCCCCTTTTTTCATGTTACATATTTTCTGTGCAGTGTTAAAGAAAATTGGACAATACAGGCAGATAAGTGATGACATGTACAAATCATGATGACAGTGATGATTGCACAATACCAAATAATATATATGAGTCCAAAGTTCATGAATTTATATGGTCGAGTGGCGTTCTTGTTTTATTATTGAAGTGTCGATGTTAATGTTGTCATTTCCTTGTGAATGCCGTCAGTGTTCCGGTGCTTAAGGAACCAAGAAGTCATCAGGAGGTGTGCAAATGGTCTGATTCAGACTCTTTTTTTCTATGCGCGTGGTAGCGATGCAGTACGTCATCCGTGTTGTCCGATCCGGACTGCTTCTTGTGATTGCGATATTGATGCTGTATGTCAGCTGCCTTGAAAGCCGGTCTGCTCGTTTGTAGTGTAGCAAACATGAAATTGTAAGATGCGTTATCATGCCATGGTATATCTGTACACTTGCCATTGGCTTGAGCTGTGCTGTCACAGAGCTGTACCATGTCGTTCGTACCAGTCGTTGTTCCAGTGTTGTTGTTTTTGCCATGCTTGTTGTTGATGTTGGTGCCTTTGGTTCGCTTCTTGTTGTTGTCTTTGTTGTTGTTTTTGTAGGTTTTGTTGTTGTGTTTGTTGCGCTCAATGACCACACTGAGTGGAGAATTCGAGTCCTTCACAAAGTTACTTGTGTCAGTGTCGTTTGTGGCATCTGCCATCATCTTTGGCTTGTCGATTCTCCCCTTCTGGAGACCTCTCTGGTTCACCTGAATCAGCTTTGGTTTCTTGACACTCCCCGTCCGGACTCATTTCAGGTTCACTTGAAGCATCTGAGGTGTCACTTGAATAATCTGAGGTGTCTTGATGCTCCCCGTCCGGAGTCAAAACGTTCAGGAATGCATTTTCTTGTGGAGAGGCTCGAATGGATGAGGTTTGAATTAACGTGGTGTCACTGGAGTTACTAGTAGCCTCATTTTGATTGTCGTGTGCCTCTGTACATACTAGCTGAGATCTGTCAGTCTCGCTGAGATGTCGCACATCTTGTATGGGAATTGTGAAACCTTAGTCACTTGTTGCACACACAGTGGGTAGACCTTCAGTGCCTTCTTGTACGTTAGATGAGCTGGGTAGACTGCCGAGTCTTCTTCTGGTGGCTCAAATAATCTGGGTAGACTATCTTAGTCTTTTTGTTGTTCACGTGAGCGTGGTGGACTGTCATAGTCTTGCTGTGCACTTGAGCATGGCAAACTTGCATCGTCTGCTGCTGGTTGCTCAGATAAGGTTGTCCATATATCTATCCAATGACCATTTGAATGCCCTTAGTGTTGGCAAGTCCACTACTGTTGCAGGTAGGGCATTCCACGCACTTACTACTCTCTGAGTAAAGAACCTACCTCTGACATCTGTCCTATATCTATCTCCCCTCAATTTAAAGCTATGTCCCCTCGTGCTAGACATCACCATCCGAGGAAAAAGGCTCTCACTGTCCACCCTATCAATCCTCTGATCATCTTGTATGCCTCAATTAAGTCACCTCTTAACCTTTGTCTCTCTCACGAAAACAGCCTCAAGTCCCTCAGCCTTTCCTCATAAGATCTTCCCTCCATACCAGGCAACATTCTGGTAAATCTCCTCTGCACCCTTTCCAATGCTTCCACATCCTTCCTATAATGCGGCGACCAGAATTGCACGCAATACTCCAAATGCGGCCGCACCAGAGTTTTGTACAGCTGCAACATGACCATAAGACCATAAGACCATAAGACATAGTAGTGGAAGTAAGGCCATTCGGCCCATCGAGTCCACTCCACCATTCAATCATGGCTGATTTCAACTCCATTTACCCGCTCTCTCTCCATAGCCCTTAATTCCTTGAGAAATCAAGAATTTATCAACTTCTGTCTTAAAGACACTCAACGTCCCGGCCTCCACCGCCCTCTGTGGCAATGAATTCCACAGACCCACCACTCTCTGGCTGAAGAAATTTCTCCTCATCTCTGTTCTAAAGTGACTCCCTTTTATTCTAAGGCTGTGCCCCCGGCTCCTAGTCTCCCCTGCTAATGGAAACAACTTCCCTACATCCACCCTATCTAAACCATTCATTATCTTGTAAGTTTCTATTAGATCTCCCCTCAACCTCCTAAACTCCAATGAATATAATCCCAGGATCCTCAGACGTTCATCGTATGTTAGGCCTACCATTCCTGGGATCATGCGTGTGAATCTCCGCTGGACCCGCTCCAGTGCCAGTATGTCCTTCCTGAGGTGTGGGGCCCAAAATTGCTCACAGTATTCTAAATGGGGCCTAACTAATGCTTTATAAAGCTTCAGAAGTACATCCCTGCTTTTATATTCCAAGCCTCTTGAGATGAATGACAACATTGCATTTGCTTTCTTAATTACGGACTCAACCTGCAAGTTTACCTTTAGAGAATCCTGGACTAGGACTCCCAAGTCCCTTTGCACTTCAGCATTATGAATTTTGTCACCGTTTAGAAAATAGTCCATGCCTCTATTCTTTTTTCCAAAGTGCAAGACCTCGCACTTGCCCACGTTGAATTTCATCAGCCATTTCTTGGACCACTCTCCTAAACTGTCTAAATCTTTCTGCAGCCTCCCCACCTCCTCCATACTACCTGCCACTCCACCTATCTTTGTATCATCGGCAAACTTAGCCAGAATGCCCCCAGTCTCGTCATCTAGATCGTTAATATATAAAGAGAACAGCTGTGGCACCAACACTGAACCCTGCGGGACACCACTCGTCACCGGTTGCCATTCCGAAAAAGAACCTTTTATCCCAACTCTCTGCCTTCTGCCTGACAGCCAATCGTCAATCCATGTTAGTACCTTGCCTCGAATACCATGGGCCCTTATTTTACTCAGCAGTCTCCCGTGAGGCACCTTATCATTGGCCTTTTGGAAGTCAAGATAGATAACATCCATTGGCTCTCCTTGGTCTAACCTATCTGTTATCTCTTCAAAGAACTCTAACAGGTTTGTCAGGCACGACCTCCCCTTACTAAATCCATGCTGACTTGTCCTAATCCGACCCTGCAATTCCAAGAATTTAGAAATCTCATCCTTAACAATGGATTCTAGAATCTTGCCAACAACCGAGGTTTGGCTAATTGGCCTATAATTTTCCATCTTTTTCCTTGTTCTCTTCTTGAACAGAGGGGTTACAACAGCGATTTCCCAATCCTCTGGGACTTTCCCTGACTCCAGTGACTTTTGAAAGATCATAACTAACGCCTCCACTATTTCTTCAGCTATCTCCTTTAGAACTCTAGGATGTAGCCCATCTGGGCCCGGAGATTTATCAATTTTTAGACCTCTTAGTTTCTCTCGCACTTTCTCCTTTGTGATGGCTACCAAACTCATGGTGACCTCATGGCTCCGAAACTCAATCCCTCTACCAATAAAAGCTAACACACCGTAAGCCTTCTTAACAACCCTCTCAACCTGGGTGGCAACTTTCAGGAATCTATGTACATGGACACCGAGATCTCTCTGCTCATCCACACTACCAAGAATCTTACCATTAGCCCAGTACTCTGTCTTCCTGTTATTCCTTCCAAAATGAATCACCTCACACTGTTCTGCATTAAACTCCATTTGCCATCTCTCAGCCTAGCGCTGCAGCTTATTTATGTCCCTCTGTAACTTGTAACATCCGTCTGCACTGTCCACAACTCCACCGACTTTAGTGTCATCTGCAAATTTACTCACCCATCCTTCTACGCCCTCCTCCAGGTCATTTATAAAAATGACAAACAGCAGTGGCCCCAAAACAGATCCTTGTGGTACACCACTAGTAACTGGACTCCAGCCTGAACATTTCCCATCAACCACCACCCTTTGTCTTCTTCCAGCTAGCCAATTTCTGATCCAAACTGCTAAATCACCCTGAATCCCATGCCTCCGTATTTGCTGTCGTAGCCTACCGTGGGGAACCTTATCAAACGCTTTACTGAAATCCATATACACCACATCAACTGCTTTACCCTCATCCACCTGTTTGGTCACCTTCTCAAAGAACTCAATAAGGTTTGTGAGGCGCGGCCTACCCTACACAAAACCGTGTTGACTATCTCTTATCAAATTATTCCTTTCCAGATGATTAATCATGCTATCTCTTGTAAACCTTTCCAAGATTTTGCCCACAACAGAAGTAAGACTCACTGGTCTATAGTTACTGGGGTTGTCTCTACTGCCCTTCTTGAACAAGGGGACAACATTTGCTATCCTCCAGTCTTCTGCCACTATTCCTGTAGACAAAGATGACTTAAAGATCAAAGCCAAAGGCTCAGCAATCTCCTCCCGAGCTTACCAGAGAATCCTAGGATAAATCCCATCCGGCCCAGGGGAATTATCTATTTCCACACTTTCCAGAATTGCTAACACCTCCTCCTTATGAAGCTCAAGCCCTTCTAGTCTAGTAGCCTGAATCTCAGTATTCTCCTCGACAACATTGTCTTTTTCCTGTGTGAATATTGACGAAAAATATTCATTTAGCACCTCTTGTTCATGGTCTTGTTCATGCAAGAACTGCGCTCTGGAGTCTTGCGTTGCTTCCATCGTGGAGTCTGTCAACGAGCTCGCTGTGGAGGCTTGTACCGCTCTCTCTGTGGAGTCTGGCATTGTTCCCTGTGTGGAGTCATGCAGTGGTCTCGCTGTGGAGTCTGTCATCACTTTCTGTGCGGAGTCGGGGACTCTCTGTGGTGCCTGGACAATCCTCTGTGTGGAATCGGGGACTCTTTGTGGTGCGTGGAGCACTGTTCGTGGTCCATGGACCACTGGTGTGGCGTCAGGCCGCTCTCTGTGGGCTTGGACGTCGCTCTGTCTCTTGGCGTCAGGCCGCTCTCTGTGGCCTTGTACCGCTCTCTGTCTCTTGCCTTCAGGCAGCAGCAGAATCCTGTACTCACGGGTCGGGATGTTGTCTATGCTCGGCTGAGGATCCTCAAATCCGAAGAACTCATCCATGTCTGTGTCGGATTCTGTAATGTACACATCATCTCGCTGCAGTTCGGATTTGGTACGGAGGTCACCACGTCCAATGATGAAATCATCTTCTGAGTCGTAGTCTTCAAGGACCATATCATCACTTTTTGTGTCGGAGCTGTCATTGTGCTTGCTATGTCCAAGGAAGAAATCAATGTCTGAGTCATAGGACTAGTCAAGGACTAAATCATCTCTTAGGGCGGTGCTAACTGCTTGTTTCAGGGTTCTGCGGAGGTTACTTTCAGCTACTGGTCGAAGTTCAGGCATTGTGCTGTCGTTCCAGGTGAAAGAATTGTGTTTTCTGGCTTTAAAACTGTTTTTCACCTTTTTGGGACATTTCCCCTTTAAGTGGGCATGGTCCGACGTCATGACACTTGTGCCGTAGAGCGTAGGAATGGATTGCGCATGCGCAAATCGCTTTTCCTTTACCGTGCGCTCTTTGCACAACTGCGCATGCCGGTTCACGTCTTCTGGGGAACTGCGCATGTGCGTCTCCTTTCTCAAGATGGCTGCCAATCAAAACTGCTGTTTTCTGCATTTGCAAACCTACCTTTGCCTCGTGGTGAGTATTGGCACCAGTTTGACCGATTTCTTCTGTTGTGTTGACCTCGCAGTAGTTTTTAAACTTGTCCAGGACTGTCTGGAAGTCTCGCTTGTCTTGCCCTTTGGAGTACCTGAAGGAGTTGAAGATTTCTGTTGCACTTTCACCCGCAATGGTGAGTAGAAGCTTTATCTTCTCAGCATCGGCCCCGCCATCTAGATCGGATGCTGCCATGTAAATCTCAAATCTCTGTTTGAACGCACGCCAGTTGGCACTGAGATTGCCGTGGTACCTGAGCTGCTGAGGAACCGGAATCTCGAACATCTTGCCTGGGTGCTGTTGCTGGTAGTCACAGATCTTGCAGAGTTGAACTATATAGATTCAACAGGCACTCACTGGTACCATGTTATGCTTCTTCATGTAGCATAAGCTGCTTCCTTGATGTATGCTCTGAAAAAGAAAGGTTCAGACTTGGAGGTAGCTTTAACACATTTATTGAACAGTTAACAATTCTCCTACTTGAGTTCGACTCTCCTGCTAATCTTGCTATAGTAACTCAGTCTTACTAACCAGTCTGCTCTAAGCCATGCAGTGGGTGTGACGCTTCTGATCTGCCCCTGTCCATCTCTCTGAGTGTCGCCTGTGGAAAGAGAAGGAGCATATGTGCCCTGTCCTTTTATATGGGTTGCCCCCTTGTGGTAGTGTCACCTCTGGGTGTCTTGACTGCCCATTGGTCATGTCCTATTCTATGTGTTCATTAGCTGTATGTCCGCATGTCATGATGTCTCTCGTGCTCCCTCTAGTGTTTACTTAGTCTTAGTGTATTTACATTAACCCCTTGTGTATTTACAGTGATGCATATCACCACAATGGCCTGCTTAAATTATACCTCACTTGCAAAGTATTCCCCCCCCCCCCCAACCCCCCCCATTCTAGTTCCAACTGTCTCTCATTGGCCACCAAAGCCGTCTGCAAACCAATTAAAGAGGAAACTCAGGGCTGTGGCTGTGTCCCCTCAGCGGTGGGTTCGGGGTCAGAAATAGTTCTTATGTTCATCCCCCCTCCCCCCCAAAAAAAACACCACCTCCTAGCAGGGAAAGAAGATCCTGCCCTGGGCTTCTGAACTCTCAGTGCACCCCAATCCCGAGAAATTACCATCCCGCCATTTACCTTAGCACCGGGGCCTTCGACGGAAGAAGAAAAGAGGCCAGTTGTCCCTTTATGTCCAGTTCAGGCAGGTAGCTGGCTGGTAAGTTGTGAAGGTGGCCTGGCTGTTAATATTGACTGGACCTTCCACGCTGATTCGGGGGAAGGTGACCTCTGATCTGTGAGTTGAAATCTGAGCCTCTCGTGAACCCTGTCATCCACTTGATTGTAGATTCTCAATTTCCCCACATGCAATGGCACCATTTTATCTCTGGTTTCTGTAACCCTTACTTCTGGACGTTTTTCTTCTTGTTCAGACCTTTTCGGAACTTGTTGAAAGTGTCCTACCCGACCGTTGATTGTGCATTTTTCCTGTCATCGGGCCATATTGGCCACTTGCAGCTTGGCCTTGGTTTCTGCCATCTACTTCTTCTAAGCTTTATTCTTTTGTTCAAACTTTTGGAATTCTTCTTTGTCTTCATTGAGTTTTGCTTCTTCAGCCCCATTACCCAAAGTTTTTATAGGTTTTCTTTAGAAATAATTTACCTAATTGAAATTATTAATTGAATAAAGTATTAGAGGTTCCTAGTATCTAGTTTACACCATTCCCTGGTCTGTTGTTCAACTAATCTGGATGTTCTTTACTCCAGTCAAATGGAAACTACTGGAAAACGGCACGCTTTTCCATGTTCATTACCTTTGGCCTTTGCTTTATCCTACTTCACATTTATTCCTAGGTATTTATATCTTTTGTTTCTTTTATCTGCACATAAACCTGTATTAAGTGCTGGCACAGTGAATGGAATTTCAATTATTTATTGCCTCAAGCTTAGACAAACTGGGCAAGTGTTGAAGGCCCTCTGTACCAAATCCCCACTTCCCACTCCATTTACCATCCACTTAGTTAGTATCTCGATCTAAGGTTACTCTCTGTGCTCAGGGTCAAGGGAAGCAGATTCAAACTTCCAAAAGGGAATCGGATAAATAATTAAAGGGAAAAGTTTGCAAGACTGTGGGCAGATTGGGATCCTATAAATTAGTTCTTTCAAAGCAGAGCCCCATGGGGCTTTAGCGACCTCCCTTCAACGCTGTCGCATTCTGTCATTCTGTGATCTTGCTTCTTTTGTTATTCTGATGCTTTCCTGCCAATCTCTCCCTTCATTCATTGTATCCTTTCTCCTGGATGCCGACATCTTCCATTTTCCTATTTTTACTTTCTCCTTCGATGATGGACAGTGATGACATTTTCTCCCTTGCCCTTTTGCAGTAAATTTCTGCTTTCTTCTTTGTGTCTGGCCGGATTTGCCCTTCAATCTTCAGTATACTCAGAGTCAAATCAGTGCTGGAAAGTGTTTCAGCATTTTAAATGACTGTTCGATTCTGAGCCTTTCGATCTCTGTGCAGAGGTGGTGTCAGGCCTAATTCAAAATTTTTACACACGTTGATCAAGCTCTTGTGGGTTGCATTTAAGGAGAGATTAGCAAGAAATTCTTTGGATAATTTTAGAGTGTAACTGGTGATCGGAAAAGAACAGACATCACCTGCTACTTTGTACTGTCTTTGCTTTCCAGTATATTAGCATTAGCTTGTGCCACCTAGTGGTCAAAGCACGTCAAAGTTCCAGCTGCCCTAAATTATCTCCCTGGAAATTCCATAAGGATTCTCCTAATCTCCCAGTGTAACTTCAGCAGATCGTTGGAACCTGAGAGAAACAGCGTAAATGGCCTTTCACATTCATTCTGGAGGATTCTGCCGATTCTCTGCTGACGTTATGGTGGGAGATAGGGTGAACTCTGCAGGCACTCAACCCCGTGATGCTGTAAATGCTATTTATTTTGTCTGACTTATTATTTATGGCGAAATAACTTCAATTTTAAAAGAAAGAGTACTTTTGGAATATCTAAAATTGAAGGCACCCTTGTTATCTCCCAGTTGTCTTTACTTCCGGGCAACTGGCTGTTAGACTAGACACAGACATTATGGGCTGGATTCTCCGTTCCTGCGTCGAAGTGCTGACGCAAACGGAGGATCCGTGGAGTTCTACAATGGAAATATTGGTGCCACACCCGCACCGATTCCGCTACCGGTGAGGGGCTAGCACCGGCGCCGCGTAAGGCACCCGCGGAACACGCAAAAAACGGTGGGCAATCCCCAGGTCCGTGCTGCACATGTGCAGGGCTGACAAGTTGCAGCCGCGCGTACACTTACAACCCCCACACATGAACCAATCGCACCAGAAAAGATGGCGCTGGTTGTGCTGGACCACGTACCCATCCACCCCGACCCCACCGTTCACCTCCCGGCCACCCCGCAGCCCCAGCGCAAGTCCCCTGGCCAGTGGCACTGCTGTCGGCGACGTATTACAATGCTGGACACTGTCCATACGCCCTCTCTGTCTCTCCACAGCCACCATACCAAGCTCCCGACCTTTGAGAGCACATGTGGCCCGCACCATCGGGAACCCGGCCTAGCGGAGACAGAGATTGTGGGTGGGTCCGATAATGAGATGCGAACATGGCAACTACACACGGCGCGTGGCGCAATAAAGCCAATTTAGAGGGGGCGGAACATCGCGAGCCAGCATCATACCGGACCCGGCGATTCTCCCACCATTTTACGGGTGTTTCACGTGCCGCCGGTAGCGGAATCGGTGCGGGTGTGGCGCCGATCTTTCCGTTGTGGAACTCCAAGGATCCTCTGTTGGCCTCAGCACCTAGATGCAGGAATGGAGAATCAAGCCCATTTGTGTTCTCGAATAACTTGGATATTGCATTATTCCTCACTGTGTATCATTATGCATTTTGCATAATGCTAATCTGCTTTGTAACGTATGAAACTAACCACAGTTTGGGTATTACCGTATAAAGAGGCATATTGTCAAAGACTTCTGCTTTGCATTCATCAGCACCGATACAACAATGCCAAATTTCAAAGGAAGGACCAATTTACACTGCACAAGAAAAGGGTGCTGATTGATTGGCAAGATGAGTCTGGTTTGTTGAGGCGTTGCCATGAAGCATATAACAGGGAACTATTGTATTCCATGAATTTAATTTTAAAAAGGTGCAATGCCTGGACATGTTCCTTTTGCCTGCTGAGGATGGATGCCTGGATATGAATATATGTAGTTTCTGGCAAGTGTAAGTGAGCCACATTGTGAGCCTGACTGATAATCTTAAATTGGTTATTAGTGTAATTCTTAGCACACTCAGGACTGTTCAGCAAGTGCTGTCCAATCACATTTAATGTTAGACTCCTGCATTTTGCAAGCAAAGGGAATGGTTGAGTGTGGTCAGTATTTTGCCTGTTGCGAAGAGCCAAAGGCGTGTTAAGAATTGCATTAACAATTAAGGTTATCAATCGGACTTGCAATTGATTGGCAAGGTGAGTCTGGTCTGCAATGTCGCTTATTTAGGTTTGCTAGAAGTTACATAAATTCATACACGGGGCCGGAATCTTCCAATATTGGTACAGAGTGCTGTTTGAGACAGGAAATCCCATGTACAGCTTTTAGACTGCACAGCCCCACTTTTCCCACCACATTTTGCAAAACATTGTGCAAAGAAAATCTCCCGGTGTGGCCCATGTTGCACACTTAGAATGGGCACCCCGATCTGAATAAAAAACATACATCCCCTCCTCCACGGTTAAGTGGAACCTGCCAACCCAACACACACAAATGCAACTCCCCCCACAGAAAAGGGGAACCCCCTCCAACACACACAAGGGCAACCTAATCCCCAAAGGACGTGGAATCCTTTTTCTGCCCAAAGGGCCTCCCTGGTACTGTCCCCCACCCCCCCAGGGGCAGGAATAACTGGGTCTTTTTCTGATTTGCAGGCAGTGACCATAGGGATCTGTGCTAGAACCCCAACTGTTCACATTATCTATTTAATGATTTGGATGAGGGAACAAAATGTATTCTGCAGGATCCTCCGTTGGCAGGATCCTCCGCTTCTCCGGCAGCACACTCACGCCTGCAGCTTTCCCGACGGGTTGGGGTAGCCACAATGGGAAACCCCATAGGCCGGCTGCGGGAATGGAGAATTCCGCTGTCGGCGAGGGCATGCCGCGTAGGAAAATGGGACTGGCGGGACTGAGAATTCCGTGCATTATCTCCCAATTTGCAGATGGATGCAGAGATGCTTCAGCGGGATTTGGACGGGCTGAGTGATTGGGCATATGCATGGCAGATGCAGTATAATGTGGATAAATGTGAAGATAGCCACTTCGGTAGCAAAGATAGGAAGGCAGATTATTATTTGGATGAGTGTAAATTGAGAGAAGTGGATACTCAGCAAGACCTTGATGTCCTCGTGCATAAGTCACTCAAAGTAAGCACGCAAGTACAGCAGACTGTAAAGAAAGCAAACGTATGTTGGCCTTCATAGTGAGAGGATTTGAGTATAGGAATATAGATGTTTTACTGCAATTGAATAGGGTATTGGTGAGGCCACACCTGGAGTATTGTGTGCAGTTTTGGTGTCTTTACCTGAGGAAGGGTGTTCTTGCTATGGAGGGAGGCCAGGGAAGGTTCACTCGGCTGATTCCTGGAATGGCCGGAATGTCATATGAAGAGAGACTACATTGTTTGGAATTATTTCTTTGGAGTTTAGAAGTGTGCGTGGGGATCTCATAGAAACTTACAAACTTCTAACAAGATTAGACAGGGTAGATTCAGAAAGAATTTTCCCGATGGTGGGGGATTCCAGAACTAGGGGACATAGTTTAAGAATAAGGGGTAAAACTTTTAGGAATGAGGTGAGGAGAAATTCTTCACCCAGAGAGTGGTGAATCTGTGGAGTTCGCTATTACAGGAAGTAGTTGAGGCCAAAACATTGTATAATTTCAAGAAAAAGTTAGATATAGCTCTTGTGGCTAAATGGATCAAGGGATATGAAGGAAAGGTGGGATCAGTGTATTGAACTTGATGATCTGCCATGATCAGAATGAATGGTGAGTAGGCCCGAAGGGCCAAATGTCCGCCTGCTTCCATTTTCAATGATTCTATATTCCTAATTCCAGGAGAAAGTGCCAGGATGCTGCCCGGGCATGTCTCTCTCCCCTTGCAAAAGCAGTTGTAAACATCACCAACGTGACACCATGCCGGCAAAGGGGAAATTTCTAAAACGGAGGGAACATAAGACAGAAAAGCCCTTTGCTTATATTTTAATTTATTGAAATGAGGTCTCCCACCTTTCTGGGTGGTGACCTTGTTATGTCACTGGAGAGGGATGGGGAAAATCAGAAAACGAGATCTTGCTGGTGGGATTCTCATTATCTGAGTCTCACAATATTTTATGCTCACTATGAACATGGATGCAAAATCGCAGCCAAGGATCTGTCCTCTGCAGATAAAAGGAACAAGCCCAGCCATCGCAACATTTATTTGCTAAACATAAACTTGGGGGGATAATAGTTTACTGGTGCATTCACCATGGCTAACCCTTGACAAATCAGAGTCAACTTGCCAACCAATCAGCACTCTTTTCTCATGCAGTATAGCTTGTTGCTCCCTTTGAAATTTGGCACTCTTGCATCTATTCTGATGAGTGGAAGGCAGAAAGCTTTGAAAGCATGTCTCTTTTCTCAGCAATGCTTAAATACCATTTGAAAGATGGTGGTTGCCAACTGATTGACATAGTACCCAAAATCTTCCGTCCGCATTCATGGCTGGGATTATCGAGTGCCGCTGACAGTGAACGGAATTTTGGCTGGAACGCAAATTCTTCCATCCTCACTCACAATGCATCCCGCCACAGATAAGACCGGAAAATTGGGGCAAGTATGTGGCAACAGCTTGTTACAACCTTAGAGATCAAAGCTGTTCATGACATGAGATCAAAGACATCTGGGTCTGCAGCTTTTCCACATGACTAATTTTTAATTTTAGTTATGCCGTCATGTAGAGACACAGAACAGTAGTCTATGTTTCCCACATGGATTAAGAGACAATTGGGCAATGGAAGTAAATTTGTGTGAAGAGATTATAGAGAATGACTGGTTAAGGTGTGACTGCGGTGACACTGTATGTTAAGGCTTCTCAAAGGTTTTATGACTGTCAATTACTTTCATGTTATATCATGCACTGCATTCTATGCATTTGGTATTACCATACATGGATGCTCCCTTAACTCAGTAAGATAATAGTTCTCCGCATGCATTAGTTTCAACTGATGACTTAAGGATTAAGAAAGCAGGGGCGACATGTGGTGCAGTGGCTAACACTGGGACTGCGGTGCTGAGGACCCGGATTCGAATCCCGGCGCTGGAGTTTGCACATTCTCCCTGTGTCTGCATGGGTTTCACCCCCACAACCCAAAGATGTGCAGGTTTGGTAAATTGACCCTTAATTGGGAAAAAAAAATTTTTTTTAAGGATTAAGAGAACAGAAAGTGCAATTTGATCAATGGATGTACCTGCATTATAGTCTATTGACCCGGCAGTTAACAGATCAAACTCTCCTGAAAAAGAGTCTTTACCTGGACCTTAACCGAGGCTTGATCCTTTTCCACTACTTTTTGTTTTTATTTTAGGATTCCCGACATTTGCTATTCATTTTCCCTTCATACAGAGTGTACTTCAACATTATTTGCACCAGTAATGATCACCTACATCAAATGCTGCACTTTGTATTGACCAGTCAGTCAGTGAGTAGTGCTCAGCAAGTGCATTTATATTATACAAAACCTGTGGCCACGTTGGCAGTTTCCTGGTGCAAGGGGTTGGAAGCGATTAGCTGGAAGCCGATGGAATACCAATGTTTTGCTCAAACATGTAGTTGGCAAGGTACTGTTTGATACCAGGACTTCCCTGGAACTGGTCTCAACGAATTTGGCAAGTTTACCTTCTAGTAGTATAGAACCTGACTGAGAATTGTGACTCAGGAACTGGCAGCAATTGCACAGCTTTTGCATGACATAGAAACAGCCAACGTGGCTTTTTGTGCATGGTGTGTGGTATCTGACTACAATGTTAAAGGCTTTCAATGAATAGCTAAGCAATAAATCAAACGCGGTATCTCCAATGGATCCCTAGCTAATGAGTCTAATCTCTTTGAATTCACATTCCTGAATTTGTATTTGATAAAAGGGCCAAACCCGAAACACCAACTTCTAATTTCTCGTCAGACACGGCTGGACCACCTGAGTGTTTTAGCAGTTGATGTTTGTGCTCGTTAAATTTATATCCTTGTTTCAATGCAATTGAAGAAAAAGTACTTCAATCTGTGACTCTGTTCTGCCCTTTGAGGGCCAGTTTAATTCAATCGGCTGGATGGCTGGTTCGTGACATAGCTAGAACCAGCAGCGCGGGTTCAATTCCCGTAACGACTGAGGTTATTCATGAAGGCCCAAACTTATTCCTCGCCTGAGGTGTGGTGATCCTCAGGTTAAATCGCAACCAATGAGCTCTCCCCCTCAAAGGGGAAACCAGCCTCTGGTCATCTGGGACCATGGCGACTTTATTTACTCTGCCCTTTTGTGCTATTGCCTCCCAAATCCTTTCTCATCATTCACGGAACTCCATGTTTGTGACCCTCCATCAGGTTTCCACTTACAGTAATGGAACAGCTCTTATCAATGTCACAAATGACATCCTATATGACTGTAACAGAGAAAAGCCCATCCTCCTTGTCCATCTCTACCTGTCTGCAGCCTTTGACAGAGCTGGACCATCACCCTTCAACACCACTGCACTGCCTCCCAGTTGGACCAGGCCCCAACAGTCATGCTCAGAAATCTCAGAACTTCTCTCCTCGTTGATGGTATTGGAAACTCCCCAGTAGCTTTTGTTTTCATATTCCGTGGAGCCATCTGACCATGCCCAATTGTATGGCCTAAGAATATGACTTGAGCTGACGCAAATTCACTTTCAGCCAAGTCTACCACCAATCCAGCCTCCTATAATCAATCAAACAATTCCTTTAAATGTTCAAAATGCCCCTCCCATATTTGACTGAACACTACCAAATCGTCGATGTACACTGCACAATTATTTATTCAAGAAATGACCTTGTTGGTTAATCTTTGGAATGATGTGGCACATTTTTCATTCCAAATGCTTAACTTAAAACTCAAACAGACCACTTGGCATTTCAAAAGCCGAAGAAACTTCCTTCGCCCTATCTGACAAAGGTACTTACCAGTATCTTTTAAGTAAGTTAAGTTTGGTAATAAAATCCCTTTGTCCCACTTTTTCAACACAGTCTTCCAAATGAGGAATAGGATATGAATCTGACTTCATACCAGCATTGACTTTTCTATAGTACACACACAATCATTGGGTTCCATCTGGTTTTGGTACCATCACAATAGGTGAGCTCCAATCACTGCAACTCACTTCAATGATATCATTCTTAAGCATGCTTTCAATCTCCTTTTGCACCTATGCTAACTTTAGTGGATTGAGCCTGTATGGATGTTGCCTAACTGGAGTAACATTTCCTACATCTACACCATGTATAATTACTTTTATACTTCCTAATTCATTCCCACTTATAGCTCTATGTGACTGTAAAAACTCTTTCAGGTGACTTTGATTTTCCTCCGGAAGTTAATTTAGTAATTTATCCCAATTTCTTATCACTTCTTCATTGACCAATCTAATTTGAGGAATGCCAAATTCAAAATCATCTGGATTTATCTCTTCTCCCTGAGTTACAACAATTAACGCCTCCTCCTTCTTTCCTCCTCTATCAACATACCTTTTGGGCATATTATCATCGCATACCTTGTGAGTTTTCCTTCGATCCAATAATTGATCTTACTCAATTTCTTTTCAATTTGATATGGCCCACTACATCTCGCTTTTAATGGTTCACCTGCCATTGGTAATAATATTAATACTTTTCCCCACTAAAACACTATGATCATTTGATTTCTTATCCAACTCTTTTTTCATTACATGCTGTGACAATTTTAAATGTTTTCTAGCCAACTCACCAGCCCGAGTTAATCTCTCCCTAAAGGTTGACACAGCCCAACAATGTAGTCTCAAAACGCTGACTCACCAATTTCTCTTTGATCAATTTATGTGGAATTCTCACTTCATGACCAAAACTCAATTCAAATGGACTGAATTTAGTTGATTCATTGCATGCAACCCTTATTGCAAATAGTACAAATGGAATTCCTTTAACCCAATCCTTTGGATAATCCTCAACATGGTCTTTAAAGTTTGATGATACCTTTCCAACACTTTCTGTGATTCTGGATATATGCAATAGAGATAAATTGCTTTATTCCCAAGCCATCTATAACTTCAACATAAAATTGGATCCCTGATCTGATTGGCTTTCTTTTGGTAGTCCAGATCTGGTAAAATAAAAGTTCAGTTAAATCCTGTACAACCCTCTTAGCTGTAATGTTTCCTAATGGAATGACCTCTGGAATTCGAGTAGACACATCCATTATCAAGAAATACTGATTCCCACATTTTGTTTAAGGGGTCCCATGAAATCAATTAAGGCCCTAGGGGTCCTCAAATGCTGGAATGGGTATTAAGGGTGCAGGTTTGATTACCACTTAAGGTTTTCCTATTACATGACATTTGTGAGACGTACGGCAAAATTCAACTACATCCTTTTGCAGTCCAGGCCAATAAAAATGTTTTTTTAATTTTTGCTTGAGTTTTCCTTACTTCTAAATGACCCCCTAATGGAATCTCATGCGTTACCCTCAAAACTTCCTTTCTATAACCCACCGGTAGTACCACTTGATGCATCTCTGCCAATTCTTATCAGTCTTAATATGCAAAGGTCTCCAATTTCTCATTAATGCATTATTTCTAATATATTAACACCCTGGTATACACTCAAATTCCATTTCTATACATGCTTATGGATACTGCTTTATTTCGGAATCTTTCTGCTGTAATTCTACCAGCTTGCTTGAACTAAAGATATCCATGTCATCCACCATCTGCCCTTGATCTTTATCAACCATCTGGTGAAAGATTGTTTCTGATAACTGAACCTCAGCCTCCCTATCTGTACTTGAGTTCTCCTCCTCCTGTCTCAACCTGTGGCTTTGTGATTTTGTCGCCACACAATCAGGAAACACTCCAGGATATGCGTCTTGCAACAACACCTCAGTTGTTTGACTTTCTGCTGGCTTTTCAGCCACAGTAGGCATCACTCCCATCTGTGATCCAGCTATATCATTACCCAGGATAAATTGCACCCCTGGAAAAGGTAATTTTTCTATTAGTCGTACCATCACATCACCACTTTTCACCGGACTCTCTAACCTGACCTTACATAGTGACACACTATTCCTTTCACGACTTATTCCATATATTACTGCTTTTTCTGGTAATAATCCTTCCGAACTACATACCTCTTTGTCTCTCACCATTAAAGATTGACTTGCTGCTGTATCCCCTAAGATCTTAATCTCCTTACTTCTCCACCTTGTACATATGAGTAAACTTTAACCTCAAAAAATAAAATCTTTAAAAAGATCTGACACTGCTCATCCACCAAGCTCTGTACAGGCCGTTTATTAACATCTCTTCTGCTGGAACCATGGGCGGGATTCTATCACCCCACGGCCCCCTACAAGGGGCCAGCACAGTGCTGGAGCGGTTCACGCATGCGCATTGGCGTCCTTCAACGCGCGGCCCCGACATAACATGGCGCAGGATTACAGGGGCCGGCGCGTAGGAACTGAGTCCCCCAGCCAGAGTGGCCGACCCTCCGATCGGTGGGCCCCAATTGGAGGGAGCCCCCCTCCCCCCCACAGGCCGCCACCCGACCCTTCCACGCTGAGTTTCCTCCGGCTGAGAGCAGATGTGGACGGCGCCAGCGGGACTTAGCCTTTCCACAATGGCCGCTCGGCCCATCCTGGCCCGCGAATCAGCAGGTTGGCCGCATAGAGCAGCCCGCGATCGGCGCCGCGCCAACCACGCCGGCACCAATGGCGCCGATTCTCCGCTCTGCGGAAAATCGCGTGCCGGCGTCGGGGCGGCGTTGCCCGGTCGCGGGGATTCTCCGGCCCGACCCAGGGCTGGGAGAATCCCACCCCGTGACTTTTTTTTCCCCTCTTTAATAAACTCGGCTGGCTACTCTTGTTTCTAGAAGTCTATCTTCCCAGTACTTATCTTAAGCCACCAACACTGCGATTTCATGCGTCCAACTTTATTACAATGAAAACATTTGAGTTTTCTTATCTGTATTCCACTATCATAGGTTTCCCTTTTAACCTGAGGTAAACTCTCCTTACTATCTCCAACTAGACCTCAATTGCCTTGCCCACCTGCCAATTCATAATTTCCCCCAGTTTATATCCCTCACAAATTGAAATTGATGTTGAAACCAGACCCTAAATTACGAACTACTTCAAAATGATCTGCCATTTCCGCTGTCAGTCGAACAGTTTTAATCCTTTGACCTTGTACAGGAGTTCTCACTGCTGTACGAAGTGAATCTTTAAATCCTTCCAAAATAATCATTTCCCTCAGAGCATCATGCATTTGGTTAATATTCATGCTCTTATCCCCCCATCAAAATTATTTTGTTTAATTCTTTCAAATTCTATATATGTCTGATCTGGTTCTTCGATTTCTAAACTTCTGTCTATAGGCTTCGGGCACTGGCTCATGTGCACTTACTATGGCTTTTCTCACCTCATCATAATCTGTATGTACGTCCTCTGATAGTTATGCAAACACTTCATTAGCTCTACCTACCAATTTTGTTTGAACCAATACTACCCACATGGTCTTTGGCCAATTCAATTGTTTAACCATTTCTCAAATGAGATAAGAAAGCCTTCCATGTATTTCTGATCAAACCTGCCCAGTGTTTGCATACATTTAAACATATCCCCACTAGGCTCTTGACTAGAAAGTATTCCTCTAGACTTTCCTCAACTTCTGCCATTAACTCCAAAATGTTTACGTTGTTTTATTCCTTTTTTCCTTTTCAACACCCTCTCCATTTGTGAGATTCAAATTCTCTCTCTTTACTCTTTTCTCTTTACATTGCCTCTCTCTCTCCCCCTTTCTTTTTCTTCTGTCATTGTCTTTTTCTCTCTTCCTTTCTGATTCAAGCTGTCTCATTTGTAATTGAAGTTTAGCCAAATCCCGAGACTGTCGGCTGGATACACCGTTTTTGAGACTAAGTGTTGACACCAGCGGGGGAACTGTGGTGTTTTACGACCAAAAAATTGACGCCGGACCCTCACCAATCCTGCGACCGGTGAGGGGCTAGCAGCCGCGCTGAGTAAATCTTCCAGCTCCCAAGATATAAACGGCTGGAGAATGGGCGGGTCCATGGCCGCGCATGCGCACGGCGATAAACTGCAGCGGCCGCGGCATAAAACATGGCGCCGGTCGTGCGTAGACCCGACCTGCTGGATAGTGCCACCCTGGCCACCCCCTGGCCACATCCTGTCTACCCCCCACCAGCCCCCCCCAGCCCTCATGAAAGCCCCCCCCCCCCCCCGCCCCCCCCCCCCCCCGCCGGTCAGCAGCATGGCTCCCGTCTGACTGTGGCAGGGCTGACACAGTCCGCAGCTGCCACACTGGGTTCCTGATCGCTCAGACCACAAGTGAACCACGCCATCGGAAACTCGGCCTATCGCGGGAGGGTTTTCAGGCGATGCTCCAACGCTGCTCCAACGGCGTGCGGCGCGCAATGCGATGACGCCAGTTTGGCGGGGACGGAGGATACAAAACCTGCGTCAAACCGGCGCCGTCCCCAATTTGGGCGTCAAAAGGGATTCTTTGCCCGATCGACGATTATAAAATTGGCGTCGGGAACGGTAAATCCCGCCCTGTGTCTCTGGCAAATTTAAGTGCTGAGCTATCGCTTATATTATCTCTACCTTCCTTGCCTCTCCAGGTAAAATCAACTGCAGCTTGTTTGCCAAATCCAAAAGTTTTGTTTTTACTACCCTTTGTACACCACTCGGACAGGCCTCTTCCACACCAAGGAAAATGTTTGCAATTGAAAACGTCATTTTCAGTCACTCCCTATTTAAACTGTAATACCTGAAAGAAAGCACCCGTTCCACACACACTCACTGTCCAAGCCAAACAAGGAATTATACTTTAAAATCCCAAACAGACCCCAATTTTATTACAATCCGAGACCAGACCGAACAGTTGCGAGATGACCAGACAGAAAACCCGATATTTTATTCAATTTGTAAGACTGTGAGGAAAGGATACTTTGCTCCAGCCGTGATTTCATGCACAAATTGGGATATGGTATATTAAAACAAAACTTTATTGCTAACACAGAATTACTAACTTTAACATCATAAAGGCCACGGGCAGGATTCTCCGTCGCAGAGACTTAGCGCTGACGCCGGGACTGAATTGATGGTGTTCTATGACCACGAAAGCGGCGCCGGTCCCGGAGTAATTCAGGATCCGTTCATGGGCTAGCACCAGCGCCACGTGGAACCGCAGCAGTTTCAATGCAAAACGGTGTCCGATTCGCTGGGTCAGGAATGGCACTCAAGAGGCTGACAAGCTGCAGCCGCATATAAGCACTCCACTCCCGACACACATTCATTCCAGTCAACCAGGTGGCACCCTGAAGAGCGGTACCCCGTTTTGCAGATGCGAAGCTTGAGTCCCTGCTGGATGCCCTGTTCCCCGGGGTAGGACGGAGGATGCCATCCGCCGCCATGCACCAGGCCTAGGCGCAGGTGGCAGAGGCAGTGAGTGCCGTGGGCCCAACCATCAGGAACGGCCAGCAGTGCTGGAAAAAGCTGCACAACCTCCTCAGGGCGGCCATGGTGAATAGCCAGCACCATGCCCCTGGCACCAACCCCCGCCCCACACAGCCGTTAGCCTCCCACCCAGAGGGCGAACGAACCCCACCCATTGACACCTCACTCTGCACCACATGCCAACACCCATAGTGCCCGCCATGGCCGGGTGCCCTGCCCACACAGACCACCAGCTGCCCACCCCCTGTGCTGCCTGTGTCTGACTGCCTAACACTGCATTTTCTGTCCTCCCCCGCCAGGAGATGGCACGCAAAACCGTAGGGAGAGAGAGAGCAGACTGGAGGGGGCCCACTCAACCTGCAGCCCCTCACCGTCACGGAGCAGCAGGCATTGGATCGGGTTGGTGGGCCCCGAGAGCGGGCAATCACCAAGCTGGAGATTGGCATCGGGGAACCAAGTGAGCCCCAGCTGAGTTGCGGTGTCCCTACGGCTTGCGTGGCACCACACCCACATGACCGCACCACCTCTCCACCACCCCAACACCAGCACCCCACCACTTCCACACCTCCCAACCCGGGATCCAATCATGCGTCATGAATTGTGGCTTGTAGGATCCCCTGGCGACGAGGCAGGATCTTCTGGTGCCCCCTGACCCCAACCCCAGGTCACATCGCACAACGAGGCGGGACTGGACAACGATTCGAGCCCCCTAACGCCAGCCCGCGACATTCCGGAGCACCAGTCCAGGGACGACACCGACGTTCCATCACAGCTGACTCTAACATCCTCCATCATCCCAGAGATACTCACCTTGGGAATTATGGAGAAGAGGCTCCTGAGGCACTATCTGGTGTGCACCACAGACATGCAGCGGTACATCAGATGGAGATAGGAATCACCAAGGGGGCGGACGAACCCCGGGGACTGGCTGCCATCCAGATAGGCCTCGGGTTTCTGGAAAGGGCGGTCCCACCGATGCAGGAGATGCGGACACAAAGCCAGGGACTTCAGGAGGCAACCATCCAGCACCTGCAGGTGCAGTTGGAGGAGTCCAACAGCAGGAGGTGGTGCCAACCATGCGTGCCACACAGGCCAACATTGCACGGGTGGCGCCTGTGGTAAAGGCCTTGGGTGCAAAGGTATCGGCCATGGGGCACACTGTGCGGGTGGTGGCTGAGGCACATGACAGGGTGGCCCTGTCACAGACAGCTATGTAGTGATGCTCCAGAGCTTGGCCCAGTCACAATAGGTTATTACTGTGGGCGGTGATGGCATTGCTCGGATGCTGGTTGACCTGGGCCAGTCACAGAGGGACGTGACACGTTCTCAGAGGTACGTGGTCCAGCCTCTGTGCTACGTGGCCACGAGCATTGAGACCCTGGTCGAGACGAGAGCAGGCCTGCAGGATTGGCAGTGCCAGGTGGCGGGGGAGCTCACTCTGGCTGTACCTCCGCCCCAAGGTGTAGCCCGGAGACCATCGGGCAGCCCGAGGGAGGAGGAGATGCTGGAACACCACAGCGTCTCAGACACCCCCTCTCCCTCCCATCCCTGACACATCCAGTGGACAGCAGGCAGAACAGGCTAGTACCACGCCACCTGCGACATCCGTGAGACTGCCGGGGACATCTGGGCCTGATCGCTCCAGAGGACGGCCGCGCAAGGGGATCTAGGCCACAGGATGGGAATCGCAGCAGGTCGCCTCGACTCCTTATGTAGCGCGTGGGGAACCATCGAGGCGTAGCGTTCGTGCGTCAGGCCAGAAAGTTAAACACCAGTTACATTGGCACCGATGTAAAATACAGGATAGCATCGGAGGGTGGGGCACAAACCTGCAGAAACATATTCACCTGTTCAACATAAATACTTGTTCACAAATATTCCAACCGACCTCCGTGCTCTGTGGAGAGCTGTGAATGATGGGCTGCTAGGCTCGGCTGGGCTGGCTGCAGAAGGGTCGGGAAGGGGGGAGAACGGGGGGTGGGAAGGAATTTTCATCGGCCAGACCCCCTAGTCGGTGAACCTGGACACGGCCTGCCGTTCATCCTCCTTCTCCAGCAAGTTACCCCTCTGCTGCGCGATGTTGTGGAGAACACAGCAGGTCACCACAATGTGGGAGACTCTCCTTGCGCTATATTGGAGGCCTCCACCAGAGTGGACAAGGAACCTGAACACTATCTTCAGGACGCTGATGCACTGCTTGATCTCAGCCCTGGTCCGCACTACGGGGCGCGGGCTCTGGGTTGGTAGGCCTGATACCCAGGTAGCTTTATCCTGGCACATTTGACAATTCCTGACACCATTAAGGCGCAACTCCAGGTAAGGGTCTGTGGCATCTGGATAGGTGCCAGCAGCTGCGGCCGCAGCGGATAACACCTGTCATCCAAGAGCAAACCCCCCACCCGGGGTTGGACCTCGACGGTGTCAGGAACCATCGAGTGTGCCAGGATGAAGGTACCGTGCACGCTGCCTGGGTATCGGGCACAGAAGTGCATGAGGTGTATCACGTGGTCGCACACCAGCCGAATATTCATGGGGTGGTACCCCTTTTGGGGTCAGCCCAACAGGCCAAGGAGGACATGGGATTGAGGGGCCACATCAGGCCTCATGTGAATCGGCAGTGCCTGTTATTCGAGGACCTGCCGGACCGGACTTGTCGAAGATTCCGGCAGAGCAGGGGGACCGTAAGGCACATCTGCCAGATCATGGCACATCTGGAACTGCAGGGATATGGGGGAGGTCACCTGCTCTTGGTTGCCGTCAAGGTGATGGTTGCCTTGAGCTTTTCCGGCCAGCCCTTCACGCACCATTGCTTGTAGGGGGACATGCGTCCTGTCGATATCTCCCTGGACCTGGGGCATCCCGGCGATGGCAAGGAACTCGGCTGCCCGGGCGTCCTGATGGGCTCGGTCCACATAGAAGTCGATATATTGTGCTGACCGGGCACATAAGACCTCCGTGACACCTGTGCATCGAGGTCTGCGAGATCCCAGACAGGTCCCCACTCGGTGCCTGGAAGGATTGCATGGCCAATGCACTGGTAAATCTGCCAGCTTTTTCAGGGACATCTGTTTGGTTCACAGGCAAAAATTTTCTGCAACTAAACTGCTTGGAGAGCATCTGCTTGTCTGTTCACAGACAGATCAAAACTAAACTGTATTGAGAGCACAATGTCTTGTATGTTCACTGTCAAGATGTGGAAGGTATTAAGAATTTGGGTCCATAAATGGGATCCGAGATGCAGCAAGAAATTTAGAGCTTACAAATATTGCTAGCAGCAGACTCAGAGGGATATGCCCACACCTGCTGAGTCATATGGTCCCATTCAGCTTTAAATTCATTAGGGAATGCATAAGGTGATTTTACCCCAAGATCCATTGTCTTTTGGGACATTCCTGCATGGCCAGTCACTATCCTATTACAGAGTCTGATGATCCATTTGTCCATTCTTGGAAAGTTAGTTGCATATGAATGGCATTGCTCTGTTCTTTTGTGTAAACAGGAGTGGGTAATCAAGCACCCCAATTTCAGTTGATTAAGTTTCAGTCTGGAAATTCCAGAGGAGGCCTTTGTTCAAACAGAACTTAGAGAGAGAGAGAAAGTCAATTTGCAGAGAAGAAAAAGGACATAAGCCGCCATCGAAGAGGTCATGGAAAAAAACCACAGAGACAGTGCCACAGCCACAGAGCTTTGGAAAAGGGTTCTGAACGAATGCCCCTCACAGAAGAAATATTGCTTCCGAAATGCAAGTGTTGCCTTTGCCTGTATATGTAAGTGGAGTGAGAGCTGTAATTTCATGCAAAGTGTTGTTTGATGGGAACTTGTGTTAAGGTTAAGAAACTGCATATAATCTGTCAGTGAAGTAAAAGTTTACATATTGTTTTTTGTTCTTTTGTTTTTAATAAAGTTGTCAATAAAATGACCAAGCCCTATTTCTTATATTACCACTCCTGAAACAAATCAATCTTTCTGCACAGTCTTAAAACTTAAAAATAAGTTACAAGTCTGGTTCCGTATCTTAGCCATTGTTGAGGGCTGACCAGGCATCCACAACATCACATCCTAATCTAATAACCAAACTTAAAAAACAACACCTGCTTCAGCCCTTGGTTCCTCCCATTAACTACATCATCTTACTAAATCTAAACACAATGGGCACCCGTTTTCCGGTGCAATGTACCCCCGCCGGCAGCGGGATCCTCCGTCTCGCCAGCCGGCCAATGGGGTTTCCTATTGTGGGCACCCCGTGCTATCAGGAAATCCGCGGGCGTGAGTGCGCTGCCGGCGAAATGGAGGATCACGCCGACGGAGAATCAAGCCTAATGTCTCTAATAATCTACTCCCCAGGGAACCCTCCTAATATAAACAAAAGTTAATTAGCCCAACTTCAGCAAACAATATCCATGGCTGGATTGAATTATAATCTTACTTCTACAATGCTTTAATTGCACCTCTGTCTTCAAATAGCTTAGCTGCTTTTCAAACCAGGACTTTTAAAAACATGATCGCAGCAGTCATATACAAACCCAGGCTTTTAGCCCTTACTGCACCAACCATATAAAATACAGTATATCTACAATTCCTATGGTCATCAGTTTGACAACGTAGCACCAGTTTCCATATGTTTGCTGATGACTCAACAGCTCTGCACTCTCTACATTGCCAGACTGCATGACTGAGATCTAGCACTTGATGAGCAGAAATTTTACAACCAAATATTGGGAAGGCTCAAGTCAGTCCCCACCACAAAGTCCATTCCCTAACCACCAAGTCCATCCTTCTCCCTAGCAACTGTCTGAGGCTTAACCAGAATGTTCACCAGCTGTTACATGTGGCCCAAAGATGAGCTTTCAGCCACATAACTGTGCCATCACTAAGATTATTACTATCACTATTTCCACATTGATCTGACTTCAACTCCGTCTCAATTGATCTTGATTATTCCAATGCACTCCTGCCTAGTCCCCCAAATTCTACCCTCCATAAAACTGAGGTTATCAAAACTCAGCTGCCTATGTGGTAACTCACACCATGTTCTACTCACCATCATCCCTATGCTCACACTGTCGAACATTGGCTCCCATTTTAGTAATACATCAATTCTGAAGTTCACATCCTTGTTTTCAAATCCTTCCATGGCCTTAACCTCCCGATTCTTGTAATCCTCTCCAGCCCCACAACCCTCCATAATATCTGCATTCATCTAAATCTGGCCTTCTGGCTTCTCTATTGGTGTTCAACTGCAGTGGCCCTAAATTGTGGAATTCCCTCCCAAAACCACTCCACCTCACGATCTTCCTTTATGACATCCCTTGAAACCTACCTCTTTGATAATGAGCTCCTTGTGCCTGTTGTTGGAGGTGAGTGTGGAGAAGATAAGTGTTGTGTTTGGTCCATTGTACTTTATGAAGTAATTCACCAAACACTTCGATATGTCTAAACGAGGATCCTTTTCTTGTGGCTTGTGGTAGGGTGGCAATCTGACAGAGCACGTTATCATGGAGTCTTGCTACTCCTCTGGAACTTAAACTTAGCACTGACCAATTACATGTACATCTTATTACCCTCTCCTTCTGCTGAAGATGGCTGGATGTGCTTCTCTTTATAGCTGGGTCTAGGTCACATGGCTTTGGTCTGGAGACCAAATGGTGTGCCTGTACCGCCACCTGCTGGTTGGAGGTCTCACACAATCCAACTGTGATATAGCCCATAAGCCTATCACCACAGCAAGGATCAGGGCCAGGATTCTCCCCTACCCGGCGGGCCGGGGCGTCCTGGCAGGATGTAGTGGCGGGAACCACTCCGGCGTCGGGCCGCCCCAAAGGTGCAGATTTTTCCGCACCTTTAGGGGCCAAGCCCTCACCTTGAGAGGCCTACGCTGATGTGGTTGCTGTCCCGCCGGCTGGCGTGGAAGGCCTTTGGCGCCACGCCAGCCAGGGCCGAAAGGGACTTTGCCAGCCGGCGGAAGTCCGCGCATGCGCGGGAGATCAGCGGCTGCTGACGTCATCCCCGTGCATGTGCAGGGGAGGGGGTCACTTCCGCGTCAGCCATCGCGGAGGCTATGGCCGACGTGGAGGGAAAAGAGTGCCCCCACGGCACAGGCCCGCCCGCGGATCGGTGGGCCCCGATCGCGGGCCAGGTCACCGTGGGGGCACCACTGGGGCCAGATCACCCCGCGCCCCCCTCAGGACCCCGGAGCCTGCTCCCGCCCCCGGTCCCGCCAGTAAGGTAGGTGGTTTAATTCCCGCTGGCGGGACCGGCATTACAGCAGCGGGACTTCGGCCCATCGCGGGCCGGAGAATCGCCGGGGGGGGGGCCAGTCGACCGGCGCGGCGCGATTCCCGCCCCCTTCTGAATCTCCGGGGCCAGGGAATTTGGCGGCCGACGGGGTCGGGATTCACGCCGCCCCCCCTACAATTCTCAGACCCGGCGGGGGGTCGGAGAACCCCGCCCAAGGAATTTAAGAAGACTGTTTGCACTTTAGAAAAGATGCCAGAGGTTATCTTTACATGCCAGGATGATCCTGAAACCTGCTGGAGTTTTTAGCAATCTATATTTTCCACCATGTCCTTTCAAGTCTTCATCCCTTGGACTTAAGGGCGTGTAGATGAGGTTCAGAGCAGGAGCAATGAACAGGGTGAGAGAGCAGACTAGATGAGATGGAGATGAGGGCATGATTGAGCAAATCAGTAGCTGTAGAAATGTTGTGGTGAACAGAGGGCCAAAGTGTAGACAGTTGGGATTTTGATAAATGAAGGTATAAGAGATTGGGTGATAGTTTTATCTAATCTGGCTGGATCTACAATGGAAGGTCAGAAATGAGGTATAGAAGGGAGATGTGGGTGGATAGCAATACAAGGAAATCATCAGAGGTGGCCTCTCCAACTCTTTGAATAGACATTCTACCCCGGCTCCTTCGAACATCCCTGAATCCTCTCCACGAGTCTCCAACCTCCTCCACCACCAGATTCCTCCAATCATTCTCCTGAAGCCTCCAAGATTCTCTCCCTTGCCTGTAACCCCTGACCTTACCAGACTGACCCTCTCCCCATCTCCAGGATCCAACCCACCCAGAAGTGGAGCCTCCATTCTCATCCTGAGGTCAGTAATCGCATTTCCCCCAGGATGAGACTTCCGCCACTCCAGATTAGACCGATCTGGTCCAGCAGCCTCTTCTCCAGTATTCTCTGGTCATTTGGAATTCAAGCCTAATCAGGTTAACCTCTGGGTGAGGAACCTGGCAGGGACAACAGACAGGCGCACTGTGGACGTAAAGCACAATAGAACGCAGGGAAACACAGAGTTACAGATCTCCTGTGCATGACCAGGCCTCAGTGAGTCCAGAAGTTAAAAGTCCCACCACAAACATAACCCCACCTCCCACCAGGCCCACAGAGTGGAAGCATAAATTAATGTTCAATCGTGCAGAAAGCCGATTTTTACTAAATTAATTTATCTGGGATGGGAGTTTCACTGGCTAGGCCAGCCTATGTTAGCCCACCCCTAATTGGCATTGTGAAGGTGGTGGTGAGCTGTCTTCTTGAACCACTGCAGTCCATATGGGGTAGTACAGCCACTGTGCTGGGAGAGAGGGTGTTCCAGGATTTTGACCCTGCGACAGTGAAGGATCGGCGATATATTTCCAAGTCAGGGTGGTGAGTGACTAGGAGGGGAACTTCCAGGTGGTGGGGTTCCCATGTATCTGCTGCACTTGTCCTCCTGGATGATGATGGTCCTGGGTTTGGAAGGTGCTGTGGAAGGAGCCTTGGTGAGTTCCTGCAATGTATTTTGTAGATGGTACACGCAGCTGACACTGTGCATGGGTGGTGGAGAGAGGGAATCTTTGTGGGAGGGATGTCAATCAAATGGGCTGCTTTGTCCAGGATGGTGTCAAGCTTCTTGAGTGTTGTTGGAGCTGCACTTATCCAGGCAAATGAAGAGTATTCTATCACACTCCTGACTTGAGCCTTGTAGCTGGTGGGCAGGTATTAGGGAGTAGGGAGGTGAGTTACTTGCCGCAGCATTCCCAGCCCCTGCCCTGCTCCTGTAGCCACAGTTCAGTTTCTGATCAATGGTAACCCCCGGATGTTGATTGTGAGGGATTCAGTGATGGTAATGCCATTGAATGTCATGGGGTGATGGTTTGATTCTCTTATTGGAGATGGTCACTGATTTTGATTTGATTTGATTTATTATTGTCACATGTATTAGTATGCAGTGAAAGGTATTGTTTCTTGCATGCTGGACAAACAATGCATATCGTACATAGGGAAGGAAGGAGACTGCAGAATATAATGTTACAGTTATAGCAAGGTGTAGAGAAAAGATCAACTTACTACGAGGTAGGTCCATTCAAAAGTCTAATGGCAGTAGGGAAGAAGCTGTTCTTGAGTCGGCTGGTACGTGGCCTCAAACTTTTGGTATCTTTTTCCTGACGGAAGAAGGTGGAAGAGAGTATGTCCGGGGTACGTGGGGTCCTTAATTATGCTGGCTGCCTTTCCGAGGCAGCGGGAATTGTAAACAGAGTCGATGGATGGGAGGCTGGTTTGCGTGATGGATTGAGCTACATTCACGACCTTTTGTAGTTTCCTGCAGTCTTGGGCAGAGCAGGCTCCATACCAAGCTGTGATACAACCAGAAAGAGTGCTTTCTATGGTGCATCTGTAAGAGTTGGTGAGAGGTGTAGCTGACATGCTAAATTTCCTTTGTCTTCTGAGAAAGTAGAGTCGTTGGTGGGCTTTCTTAAGTATAGTGTCGGCATGGGGGGACCAGGACAGGACTGCCTGGCACTTGTGTGGCGTGACTGAGACTTGCCAATTGTCAGCCTAAGCCTGGATATTGTCCAGGTCTTGTTGCATTAGCACATGGATTGCCTCTGTGTCTGAAGAGTCACAAATGGTGCTGAACATTGTGCAATCATCAGCGAACATTCTCATTTCTGACCTTATGCTGAAAGGAAGGTCTTTGATGAAGCAGCTGAAGATGGTTGGGCTGAGGACACTATCCTGCAGCGACACCTTGGGACAGAGATGACTGACCTCCAGTAACCACAACCATCTTATTTTGTGCCAGGTATGACTCCAACCAGTGCAGAGATTCACCCGATTCTCATTGACTCCAGTTTTGCTAGAGCTCCTTGATGCCATATTCAGTCAGGGGCAGTCACCCTGCCTTGAAGTCAGGGTCAGTCACTCTCACCTCACCTCTGGAGTTCAGCTCTTTTGTCCATGTTTGAACCAAGGCTGTAATGAGGTCAGGGGCTGAGTGACCCTGGCAGAACTCAAACTGAGCATCAGTGGGCAGGTTATTACGAAGTAAGTGCCACTTCATAACATAGTTGATAACCTCTTCCATCACTTTACTAATGATCAAGAGTAGAGTGATGGAGCAGTAATTGACCAGGTTTGTTTTGTCCTGTATTTTGTGAACATGATGTGCCTGCAATTTTCCACATTTCTGGGTAGATGCCAGTGTTGTAGCTGTACTAGAACAGCCAGGCTAGTAGCACGGCACGTTCTGGAGCCCAAGTCTTCAGGCTGACTGAATAATGTCAGGGCCCATATCCTTTGCAGTATGCAGTGCCTTCAACCATTTCTTGATACCACGTGGGGTGAACCAAATTGGCTGAAGACTGATATCTGTGATGTTGGCGACCCCTGGAGGAGGCCGAGATGGATCATCCACTTAGCACTTCTGGCTGAAGATTATTGCAAATGCTTCAGCCTTGCCTTTTGCACAGATGTGCTGGGCTCCTCTATCATAAAAACATAGAAAATAGGAGCAGGAGGAGGCCATTCAGCCCTTCGAGCCTGCTCCACCATTCATTATGATCATGGCTGACCCAACTCAATAGCTGAATCATGTCCCCCCCCGCCCCCCATTTCCTTTGGGCCCTTTCGCCCTAAGTGTGATATCTAACTGCTTCTAGAAAACATACAGGGCTGGATCCTCTGTTCCTGAGGCTGAGTGTTGACGCCAGCGCAGGATTCGTGGACTTCCACGACAGTAAAACTGGCTCTGCACATGGACCGATTCAGCCACTGTTAAAAGCTAGCACCGGCGCCACGTGGAAGACACTCGATTCCAATGAGAAACGGTGCTGAATTCGCCGGATCCGAGGTTGACACTCAGGAGGCTGACAAGCTGCAGCCGCATACATATTTCACTCCCCACTCACACTCATCCCAGCCAACAAGATGGCAGTGAGGAGAGTGACCCCAAGATTCACCGACGCCGAGGTGGAGACCTTCCTCAACGCGGTGGAGGAGAGGTGGCTGACCCTGTAACTCGGCCTGGGTAGGAGGCTGACAGCCACCACCATTCGGGATGCTTGGGCGCAGGTGGCAGAGGCGGTAAGCAGCGTGAGCAACGCCAGCCTGACCAGCCAGCACTGCCGGAAAAAACTGCACGACCTCCTCAGGACGCCCATGGTGAGTAGGCAACACTGTGCCCCTGGCACTAACCCGCATCCCACACACCCGTAATCTGCCCCCTCACCCAGAGAGGAGCCGAACCCCAACCCTACACCAGAAGCCAGAACCCATACCAGCCGCCATGGCCGGGTGTCCTGGCCACTGAGGCCTGGCACTGATACATGCAAATTAACGAGCCGTCATTGGTCGAAAACACCACAATGCACAATACATGGCAGATGCAACCAAGCCAGGGTCCATGGATTTCTCAACAACTCATCCTAGGGTCAGTAATACTGTGAGTCAACCAATCTCACTGAAACTTGTCTCTCTCTCACAAGGGACTCCAGTCTTCTCCTTCAAAGATCTAACCTGGGAATTATCTCCGAACGACGTTCCAGCTCTGAATGCATCAACAATGGGCCACCTCACAGGGTTTCGATCCCAAAGCCTGAGATTTGGTTCCCCTGGATTCCAAGTATACAGCATGCACCAACTCACAAGCACAATTTCAGATTTTTGGCTGCGCTGAGGAGAACACTTATACCCCAAAGGGATACCTTTGCCCCAGCATAACACAGAGTCACAAACTTTTGACTGTCTTCGTGAAATTTCAGAGCTTCTCCTGAGCCCGCCTCAATAAAAGTCTGCGATCCACAGCCCTTTCCCTTTTTGGAACCTTTTTTCACATCTCTCTTTTAAATGAACTGGACCTGTCCCTGTTCCCTCTCTGGGATTCTCCCTTTGGGGCCTCTCGCTGCCCGCTGTCTAATCTTTCATGGTTCTCCGATCTTGGCCAACAGGCCTGGGTTTTCAAACCAGTTCCTTATGCACAAGTGGACTTGGCCTAAGAAAACATAAAAATGCCAATCCATGCATTCTCAACCTGCTCACGGGCTGCACATGTGCAAAAACTCTGAGGCCTGCCTGGAGTTCATATTTGCAATCTTCACACTCTCCAACAAGGTAAGTTTGGATTTCATAACAGAAATGACCTCTTTTTTTCCTGACAGAATTTTGTCATATTTCCTTTGTCATCTCAGTTCATTGAAATGTTGAATCTTCAATGCCTTTGCAGTCTTCAATCCAGCAGTGAACGACCAGGTTGGAACAGTCTCCCACTAAGGCGGAGATCATTCCCCTCCTGATGGTCCTCCATCGAGTGCTTTGAGGCAGCAACAAGTTCCTCAGAGTCTCCTGGGTTCTTCCTCTCTGGTCCCAGATGGCCCAAAGGACAATGTTCTTCAGTCTTCTATCTTAGATCAGTCTTTCATTGAAAACTCTTGGTCGTCTTTGCTGCTCTGTCGTCCTGCAGCCTACACTCTACTCCCCAGCAAAACTGATGAATTAGATTTGTTTATTGGATTGGATTTGTTTATTGTCACATATACCGAGCTACAGTGAAAAGTATTTTTCTGCGTGCAGCTCAAACGGATCACTTAGTACATGAAAAGAAAAGAAAATACATAATAGGCCAACACAAGGTACGCAATGTAAATATCTAGACACCAACATTGGGTGGAGTATACAGGAGCATAGTATTAATCAGGTCAGTCTATAAAAGGGTCATTTAGGAGTCTGGTAACAGGAAGAAGCTGTTTTTGAGTCTGTTCATGCGTGTTCTCAGACTTTTGTATCTCCTGCCTGGTGGAAGAAGTTGGAAGAGTGAGTAAGCCAGGTGGGAGGCGTCTTTAATTATGCTGCCTGCTTTCCCAAGGCAGCTCGAGGTGTAGATATAGTCAATGGATGGTAGGCGGGAGGCAGAATTGCTGTCTTATTTTGTAGAGGATGATGTCCTACCAGATGCAGAAGAAAGCCTTCATGTCTCCGAGACGTGCCCCTTAAGAGACTAGAATACTGTGGGAGATTGAATCTCCCAGGACAATGACTTGGAAGGGGTAAGAGTCGGAGTTGGAGCTGAGTAGAATCTGGAGTTGTAAAATGGAGAGAATAGAAATACAATGTAAATAGTTAAAGATGTGTAGCGGATTTGGGATGGCCACGTCCTGATTAAAAAATGGACACCCGCAAAGAATGCAGGGAAAATTGGACAATACTAAGAAACCAGCAGGTGCAAGCTCTGTCTGTTGATTAGAGCCTTAAACGCTCAGACAGGACAGAAACTACCAAACGATCTACATACTAATGAGCCATCTCCGAGGACAAAAGGGAAACATTTAGATACACAATGTTAGGATAGACTCCCCGGCGCCAGAAGAAGCTCAGACAAAGCAGACTAACAGTCACCAGGACACGCCAAGCGATCAGGGAACCACCCCTCTATTGGAGGAAAGTCGATACAACTGATTGAGAAAGACCCAATTAATTGAGGCCAAGTTCAAGGCCTGCCCAAAAGAGCACGAAGCCCTTTTCAGGATAAGAGGTATCACCCAAGGGAGAATCTTCCTCCTTTGGCTTTGGCTCTCACCGAAGAGAGAGACCTGCCTAGCAGCTGCATCAGACCAAGTAAGTCCCAAGTCAACGCACGCTACGAGATAGACGCTCCTAGTTGCTACCCTGTAAACAGCTCAAGATCGCAGCACCAGCAGTAGAGTAGGACAGTGTCCCGTTTTGGAAGAAGCGATCAGGAAATATGTCAAAGGGAAAGGATGGTCCCTTTCGAGTGAATTCTGTGATAATGAGGAAACAGGTCCCGGGAGTATAGGACATACTTGGTGGGAGAACCTGTCAGAGATCCACAAGAAGAGCTTGGGAAAAGCTCGCAAGCCGATGGCAATCGTGTCCTGTTTGGAACAATTGCGAGGCACAGAGGAGGTTGTTAGGATGCTCCGTAGAGAGATAGAGGAGAGAGACAGAACCAGTGAGGTAGATGTGAGTGAGGTAGAGAAGGAGAATCGAAATTTAAAAGAGCAGTTAGCAGCAAGGGACAGAGAGGTGGATGATGCCAAGAGGGCACATCAGTCTTGTCTCGCGCATTTGAACAGTTTTCAGACACAATATGATAAGGCCTACCAGGACACGCAACGTGCGGTCTTAGTAAGACAAGAAACAGAACAGCAAATTGAGAAATTGCAGAAACAGTGCAACGATTTAAAAGCAGCCCTACGAGCACTCCATACTTCCACAACGGAACAAAGGCAGAGCTCAGTAGACCATGCAAAGTGCCGGAAGCAAATTGCAGAATTGCAATCTCTGCTGTCCGTGCAAAATGGATTTCGGAGTACATTCGGACCCCAATTAGATCAAGAAAACGGCCCCGATTGGCAGGAATTGAACGAGACTGCCCATAGATACGTATATGGGACATGTACGCAGGAAAATCCCCAGAAAAGGAAAGCGCCCCAACCCCCAGCCGAGCAGGCATAACACACTCCCATGAATCCTGTAACCACACACTGCAGGGCCACAGCAGAAGGTGAAGCAGATTTCCTTTACACAACCCCGGTAACCGTGACCCAATTACGGGATGCGTGTGGAAAGATTATACCGTTCCTTCCCACTTCAGACCCCCACCAATTTTTCGTGAAAGTCAGACAAAGGCAACGATGTACGGCCTGGACGAAAAGGAGCAAGTGAAGCTCACAGTTTTAAGCCTTGACCCTTCAGTCGCAGCAACCCTTCCCGACCCACAGAATGTAGGAGGAGGCACACTCCAAGAGATGCACAAAGCGATCCTTGATGCGATCGGCTTTAACAGAGGAGACCCCGTAGAAGGCTTAAATAAGTGTAGGCAAAAGAAGACATAGCACCCTACAGCGTTTGCTGGATGTTTGTGGATTCACTTTACCGCAGTTTTTGGAGATTTAGCCCGTGCCCATTTGTCCCCAGATAATATGGCCAAATGGACCCGAATTCTAGTCTCCCACGCCACAGAAGCAGGATGAAAAGCTTGCGCAAATGATGACCCCTCAGATGAGGCCCACAATGAAAAATGGGTTTTGAAGAGATTGTCCCGTGCTTGGGAGCAATCAATTGCAGGCAAAACCGCATTTATAACACCCAATGAAGAGCAGGCAGAAATTAACCCCAGTTAAAGCGCACCAGAACCCCGCATGGGTAAATGAGGGCAGGAACAGCCAACGCCAGCCAAAATCTCAAGTATGTTATAATTGTGGACAGCTAGGACACTTTGCACGAGAGTGCAACGTGCCCCAGAAGCAGCAGAGAAACCAACAGACAGGCACCCTAAACAAGAATAGGGCAAAGCGGATCCATAGCGTTGCACCCGTTCAGAGAGTACAGACAGGAACGGCACCGACTGACGGTGTTCGGGCTCCCCAACTTGCGTCTGCGACACCCTTTGGGACAAGTCCGGTAGACCGGTAGTAGCAGGCAAAGTTCGGGGACACCCCGTAGAATTTCTTTGGGACACAGGAGGGTCGCGCACCACACTCAATTCCTCCACGATGTTTCAGCGAGACACGTGGCCCACAACAGACACCATCACACTCAGCGGCTTTACAGGCCATTTACAACAGGGACACATCACAGCACCTGTAGCAATACAAATAGGGAGCATCACAACTAAGCACCCCATAGTTTTGGTTGATCTGCCCCAGACAGCAGAACATATCCTTGGGATCGATTTCATGAGCTCCCATAACCTTTCTTTTGACCCAGTTACCAAGTGCAAAGGCAGCACGAGCCCCCGCCACGCTCACAGTAGGAGAATACGTAAATAGGATTAGCTCAGGAGGAGACTTCTGGTTCGACCCTCGAGCCATTAGTGCAGACAAACAGGTTAGGGCAGGCCTGCAGGAACATAAAGCAGCATTTGCACAGCACAAGCACGACTGTGGCAGTTTGGCTGGCTTTGTGAACGTTACAGGTCCCGATCCTAAACCCCAGAAGCAGGACAGATTTCCCCAGGAAGCAGAGGGAGAAATCTCCAAAGTGATGGAGAGTTTGTTGGATCAAGGCGTACTCCGATCAGTAGCCTCCACAAACAACGCACCGATTTGGCCCGTCAGGAAACCGGATGGATCATGGCGACTGACCATTGATTACCGGGAAGTGAACAAAGTAACCCCAGCAGCAGCCGCCACCATAGCCACGAGTCCCGAGACCATGCTCAAACAGGGACTCCAGTCAAAAGATTTTTCGGTTTTGGACATTAGTAATGGATTCTGGTCCATTCCATTGGCTAAAGCGTGCCAGTACAAATTTGCCTTTACATTCCAAGGGCAACAATACACGTGGACGTGCCTTCCACAAGGCTTCCACAACTCCCCTTCCATTTTCTACCGACAGCTGGCAAATGGTTTAGCAAAATATTCCCGCCCCGATTGCCTGGTCCAGTATGTAGACGACTTGTTTCTACAGACAGACACAAAGGGAGAGCACATTTTGCTTCCCGCCGAACTCCTAACACTCCCGAAAGAAATTGGTTGTAAAGTCAACCCCAAGAAGGCCCAGATTCAGAAAGAAAAAGTGATTTACTTGGGAACAGTGATCACTCATGGTAAACGCGAGATCGAGCACAAGAGAATTGACTCGATCGTCAAATTGCCCCTTCCCCACAATGTCTCAGCCCTCCGGTCATTTTTAGGACTAGTTGGCTACTGCTGAAACCATATTGACGGTTTCGCCACTAAAGCAGCGCCCCTTTCCGAACTTCTCAAGGAGAAGGCACCTTGGGAATGGCTTCCACAGCATACAGATGCCGTGGATGCTTTAAAAAGAGCACTCAGCACAGCCCCTGCACTACAGGTCCCAGATCCACATTCCCTGTACGCTATTGAGGTAGCAAGCACCGACCAAACCCTTTCGGCCGTGCTCCTCCAGAAACGCCACGACCAGTTACACCCCGTAGCATACGCCTCACGCATGTTGGACCTCATAGAGCAAGGATTTCCTGCCTGTGAAAGGCACCCGCTCGCAGTTTTTTGAGCAGTACAATACTTTGCCTACATTACAGGACTCAACCCCATCACCATCCTCACAGAACACACACCGACACATCGATTTTTAGACGGCCGACTTAAAGATGGCACAGTCAGCCAAATTGGCGCAGCCCGTTGGACCCTTCTTTTACAGGGACGGGACATCACAGTAAAGAGAACCAAAACCCACACATTCCTTGCCGATAATTTGCAGTATGCAGGCACCCCTCACGAATCTGAGATCATCACCACAAAACACAACAGAGGCCCATTTATTCCCAAAACACCCCCCAGGAAAACAGATAGTACACCCCAGAGACCCCAGCCCACAGACACATGCGCACCCCTGAAGATATATGTGGATGGCTCATCCACAGTGTTAAATGGGGAGAGAATTACTGGTTGCCGTATATATCTAGAGGACGTGCAGGGATGCGCCCTAGATGAAATTTCCTTAAAGTTGCCAGGACACTTAGGCTCGCAGGCAGCAGAGCTGGCAGCGATTACGTATATTGTAGACCACCCAGACTCGTTCCTGACTCCAGCAGACATCTACTCAGACAGCTTGTATGTCTGCAATAGTTTGACAGAGTTCCTACCACTCTGGGAAACAAGAGGATTTGTTTCCGCGGCCAGTAAACCCCTACCCACAGCCCCATTATTCCGCCATATCTTAGAGACAGCGAAGGATAGGAAATACGGCATAATTAAGGTTTGCAGTCATTACCATTCTCCCCCCCCTGGTAACGTTAAAGCAGACGCCCTAGCGAAGGCAGGCTCCAGGCATGGTTGTTTTTGGAACCCCGCCCCCCCGAGAGCACCCCAGTACACGCAGTTCAGGTCTCACAGACCAACATTCAGGATTTAGCGAAGGCCCAGAAAGAGGACGAGAAACTCTGGGAAGTTTTAAAGGGAACCTTCCCAGCCCCGTACGAAAAGTTTAAAAATGCAATCACCACACACGACGGTGTGATTTTAAAGGATTGCCTTTATATAGTTCCCAGCCCGGACAAGAACCAAATCATTTGTCAGTTCCATGACAATCATGGACACCAAGGAATTGAACCCACCCGAGCCCACCTCAGACCGCTTTGCTGGTGGCCTGATTTAAAAACCGATGTCACACACTACGTAGAGAATTGCTTAATCTGTGCCCAGAACAATCCGGACAGATATGCAAAAAAGGCTCAACTTAGCCATACCCGCCCCGTTAATGGACCCTGGACAAATCTCCAGATAGATTATATCGGACCCCTACCCCCGTGCAGAAATGGTTACAAGTATGTGTTGGTGGTCATAGACACCTTCACAAAATGGGTGGAAGCATTTCCGTCAAGAACTAATACGGCCAAAGCAACGGCTAAAATATTAACACACCACATCTTTACAAGATCGGGCCTCCCACGCAGTATAGAGTCCTACCAAGGCTCCCATTTCACCGGACGTGTAATGAAAAACGTCCTCACGATTTTCGGCATTAGACAAAAGTTCCATATCGCATACCACTCCCAGTCAAGTGGTATTGTAGAACGAATGAATAGGACATTGAAAGCCACCCTCAGGAAAATGTTACAGCAGGATAACAGCACCTGGGATTCAGTACTCCCGTTTGCTTTAATGTTTTTAAGAAACACGGTATGTACATCCACCGGTTACACCCCCCACACCCTCATGACCGGACGCCCCATGAAAGGCACTGAGTATTTACTAGGACTGGATTTGGCCATCCCCACAGTTACAGCCCTCACGCATGAAAATGCGGTTACATAACTAGTACAGAACATAAAGGCAGCCCAACTCGCAGCAGCATTGAGACTTGGAACCAGGAAGAAACAGAGCAAGGCTTGTTTCGACAAAACAGTACACGCCACTGAGTTTACAGTAGGGCAACAAGTTATGCTTTCCCTTTACAACCCCAGTTCATTTCTCCCCCCAAGATTTTCCGGACCGTACTACATTTCGGACAAAGTCAGCCGCTCAGTATACAAAATAACATATCCCAATGGTAAGCCTGCGTGGTTTCATATAAACCAGCTCATGGCTTACGGCTCACAGAATAACCACACACACCACATCCTGCTCGCAGCAGCAGACGAGCACGCCCCGCCCATAGATGAAGTATTCCTACCCTCACCCAACCACTCAAGCCCATCTTCAGACACAACTTCAACTCCGCCCCCAGAGGCACGACTCCGCCTCTCCCTTCCCTCAACCAGCAGCGACAATGATAGCGATCATGATGACGACAGCCACAGCACACCATGTTACGACTACGCCCCTGCACCAGGCCCCATTCCCAGCGAATCTGAGCATGATTCTACCAACCCATTTGAGATCACTTATGTCAAAGCCCCTGACCCAGGCCCATCGCCTGACGATTACGGGTTGAAGCATAATAGCTCCAACCTCGACACACGATTCTGGCACCGAGACAATTCGTTCAGGCTCATCCGGAATGATGAGATAGATCCCAATTCGCCCCAAGCAGCTTTAGCACGGTTACTACAGACAAGAGTTCGGCAGCCGGGAGAAGATGATGACTTAGAGTCTGACCCTCACCAAATGAATTCCTTTGCGACCCTGTTCGCTATTGAGCAGTGAGGTGTCCAGATGATGGAGAAAAAAGGAACCGATGGACAGATACCGTGCCCTTTCTGATGGAACCTGCACCATGTTTGTTCGTTAGTGTTATCGTTAAGTGTTGTGTGTAAACTTGGAAAGTTTTTCATGGTCCCATGTCACCACTCCTTTAACGGCCCCCGGCTGTTAATGGAACAAGTTTGTCCCAGACAATAGTTCAGAGGAACTAGTTTGTCACCAGAACCTCGTTAAAGGTACAAGTTTGTCCCAGACAATAGTTCAGAGGAACTAGTTTGTCTACAGAACCCGACTCATAGTTGCTCTCCTAATTCGAGAGGCAGCCCCCACGACGACCACATTCTTATCCGTTTTTGCCGGTTGCTCAGGCAGTGGAGAAACGGCATTGGTCCCCGCCCTGCCTGAGGACCCCCCTCTGGTCAGCTACGCTCTGGTAGAGCACATACGGCATTGATCACCGTCCTACCCGGGGATTCCACCCATTTCTTACCCGCCGCGGCCCATACGCACCCCATTTTGGCTCATTACGTTCAAAACTATTTTGTTTGGTTTTGGCAATCCTTAGGTTGCTTCCCTATGCTATTTACATCCTCAAACACGGGTAAATCACACAGGCTGCGAGACGGCTCGCAGTACGGCAGTATTTTTCTTAGATGTCTAGGCCAAATATTCGGTTTTAAAAAAAAATGAGGGAGTCACAGATGGTGACCAATTATAAAGGGAAATTGCCAATAAAGGACAGACAGACAGACATACGAGATCTTAAGCAAGATAATAACAGAAATTATGCTTGTGTTCACAGAACTCCAGAAACCCAGGAACCACAGAGGAAGACAAAGAAGTCCGACAAAGATGAAGACAGCCTTTGTGTTCACATGGATCTTAGCGGGATCCCTTCAGTTGCGCGCGGACGCTACCCCCCTGATCCCTACCACACAAACCGTAAATGACTCTCACCCCTGTAATACACGGAACCCCGAGATAACTAGCCCAGCGACAGCTAGCAATACCCCGACCTGGTGTGATAAGTTTATCACCTGGTACTCACTCTCATATGTAGTCGAAGCACTCTTAGTGCTGGCGATACTTTGCAGTGTCGTGTAAACGTTTAGAGTCACGAAATGGTGAAGGAGAACATATCGCTCTCGCACCCCGGTATACAGATTTAGGTCCCCCATTTTCAGATATCACCAGACCCCCGAAGCCATTGGGACGGATTAAAGAGCATCCATTTTGTTTCATGTATTCTATGTAATAAAGAAATACAAACCTCTGTGTTTGATTAGAACCTTAAATGCTCAGACAGGACAGAAACTACCAAACGATCTACATACTATTGAGCCATCTCCGGGGACAGAAGGGAAACATTTAGATACACAATGTTAGGACAGACTCCCCGGCGCCAGAAGAAGCTAAGGCAAAGCAGACTGACAGTCACCAGGACAGGCCCAGCGATCAGGGAACCACACCTCTATTGGAGGAAAATCAATACAACTGATTGAGAAAAACCCAATTAGTTGAGGCCAAGTTCAAGGCCCGACCAAAAGAGCGCAAAGCCCTTTTTAGTATAAGAGGTATCACCCAAGGGAGAATCTTCCTCCTTTGGCTTTGGCTCTCAGCAAAGAGAGAGACCTGCCTAGCAGCTACATCAGACCAAGTAAGTCCCAAGTCAATGCACGCTACGAGATAGACGCTCCTAGTTGCTACCCTGTAAACAGCTCAACCCAGCAGCCTCAGAACCGAGCAACGGCCATTGTTCCTCTGCCTGAGTGGGCGCCTGAAGCTAAGTAAGGCTTTAGTAATAGTGGTAGTTTAGTTTGGAGAGTTTATGCATGAGTAGATTTGACTGTGTGTAAATAAATGAGCATTGCCGTTGAACGTACTAACTGGTGTATCGAGTCATTGATCAGTATTCGGTTCTGAACCTTGTGGCGGTGTCGAAAGATACCTGGCGACTCTTGAGCAAACGTGATGAAATAGAGCCAAAATTAAGATCCAATCAAAGAGAGCAACAGATGTAAGGTGGAATTCTCCCAAGCCCTCTCTGTTGGGTTCAGTGGCAGGTTGGGGAGGGGGTGGAGAATTTGGTAGGAGGCCCCAAAATTAGTTTTAAACCAGTGTGTATTTAAAGCGGGACCATCCACAAGTGCCCGCCAGGGTGGATCAGGAAACACGCAGGAGGCCTGCATGAACTTTATTTGCATCCTTCTAATGGGATGCAGATGACGGTCCGACCACACATGCCCGATTCTCCGCAGTGCCAGTGGGACTCAGCTGAACAATGCCTGGTGGCTCCTCCAGAGTACCGGATTGTGGCCTCAATAAACCTTGGACCTTGGAACACCACAGCAATGGGTAGAAAGAGCATCTGCATGTGGATCATCCAGAGCCGGTGCCCAGGACGGAGGCCATGTTCCAGCCTCCGAATGTTCCCGGGGATCCATCTTCATTTTCGGGAGATCCGCCTTCTTTCTTCAATAGTGGGTCAGTGACATTGGGCACATTTTCAATATGGCGCCTGGATAGGATGACGGGCTATGTACCATCAGGCCTGTCCCACCACGGAATACGGTGCAAAACACCAGTTGAATAATTAATTAGGAAGATTTGGTATTTTGTTCCCGCCGGCCTCTACAGCTGGAACACTCCAAGTAGCCAAACCCCGCCAGAGGACTTAGTCCGCAGATGGGTGAATTCTGTCCATACTTTTGTGTTGTTATTAAAAATGAGACAGTGTACTTGTGGGGAGGTGTAATATAAAGGGTTAACCGTGTGGTGATGTGCATCAATGTAAATGCATGTAGGCTAGTTAGACACCAGAGGGAGTACCAGTGACATCACACACATACACTCAACCAATAGATCAGGTAGATAGGACACGACCAATGGACATTCACGATACACACGGAGGTGACACAACCACAGGGGGGCATTACACCAACCCATATAGAAAGGACACCACACACATGATCTGTTTTTTCCAGTGGAGACAGTCAGTGAGTACAGACACAGGGTTGATTCAATATTACACCCACCACGTGGATTGCAGCAACTGGTTAGTCAGTCTGGGTAGCTATAGGAGGATTAGTAGTAGTGTTGAACCCGAGAAATAGAAGTGTAAATAGTTTAATAAATGTGTTGAAGTTATCTCCACGTCTGAACCTTCCTTTGTTAAGTGCACATAAGGAAGCCGCTTATGTTACACCTACAACATAACAAATCATGGTACCAGGACTGAACTGTTTCAATCCAGATAGCCATACCTCAGTGTACAGTGACAACCAGCAATGATACCCAGGCAAGATGTTTGAGATCCGGGTTCCGCTGCAGCTCCAGTGCCACGGCGATCTCCACGAAAACTGGCGGGTATTCCGGCAAGTGTTTGAAATCTTCCTGGTAGCGGCCGAATTGGAAGACCTGATCGATGCTGAGAAGACAGAGCTTCTCCTCACCATCGCCGGTGCCAGAGCAGAAGAAATCTTTTAAAAATTCAAGATCTCCAAAGGGCAAAACAGGAGCGACTTCCAGGCAGTCCTGGACAAATTCGGCAAATACTGTGAGGACAACACACTCCAACCAGCAAGAAAAGGTAAGAGAAGCGCCAGGACTCACCTCGAGGCCGAGATCCCGGAGCAGAGAACAATTTTGGTCGGCGGCCATATTTCTAAACGGACTGCACTTGCGCTGTTGCGCGAGAAGCACGCAGAACGGGAAGGTCCGTTTGCGCCTGCGCAAGACACCGCGCATGCGCAATCACGAAAACAGCAATCGGTAAATGAACAGCGAACTGCGCATGCGCAATCGCTTCCTACGCGCTACGTCACATGCGTCATGACGTCAGAGGCCCATTTAAAGGGGAAACGTCCCAAATCAAAGAAAAAATCTTTTAAAGCTGTAAAACAACCTTCCTTCACCTGGAATGACAGCACAATGCCTCAAATTGAACCAGGAAATGAAATTAACCTCCGAAGAACCCTGCAACAAGCAGTGACCTATGCCCAAACCGATGATTCCGACCTTGAATACTTCAATACCGACATTTACATTTTCTCTGGACCTCGCGAGCCCAATGCCAGCTCCGACGCAAACAGTGATGAGATGGTCTTGGAAGACTACGAGTCGGGCGAACCTTTCACGTTGGGAGGCTACCCCAGTACCAAATCCGAACTGCAACTAGACGTGTTGCACGTTGACGACCCCGACGACGAATTCTTCTGATTTGAGGATCTTCAGCCCAGCAGATAAGACATCCCAACTCGTGAGTGCAGGATGATGCTGCAGCCTGAAACCAAGAGACTGAGAGCGGTAGAAGCCCACAGAGAGCGGCCTGCTGCCACACAGAGCGTGGTCCACGTACCGCTCAGGGTTCACGACACTACGAAAGAAGACACGCAAGACTCCACAACGCAGTCCTTGCATGAACAAGAAGTGACTCCAGTGTCACAAGCCTCCACAGCAATCTCGTGGACAGACTCCACAATTGCAGAAACGCAAGACTCCAGAGTGCAGTCCTTGCACACACAAGACGTGACTCCAGTGTCACAAGCCTCCGCAGCGAGCTCGTGGATAACCTTCACGCTAGAAGCAACGCAAGACTCCGACGCGCAGTCCTTGCAGGAACAAGGCCATGAGGAGCTAGCAACCTCCTCTGACCAACTAGCGGCAGACGATGCGATTCTGCCATGCTCAAGTAAACAGCAAGAAGACTATGACAGTCTACCATGCTCCAGTACACAGCAGGACGACCATGACGGTCTATCATGCTATAGTGGGGAACGAAGCGACGATGACTGTCCAAGCCCAAATGAAGGACAACAGCAAGACAATGACAGTCCACCCACATTGTTTGCACCACCAAATGAAGACTCTGACAATTTACCCAACCCATGTGAACAACAAGCAGCTACTGAGGATCTACCCACGGTATGTGAGACGAGTGACGACAGCATCCCACTTCCCATGCAAAATGTGCAAAGTGACAGACCTCAGCTAGTGTGTACAGCGTCACTCGACGATCACTGTGAGACCACTGGTGACTCCGGTGACACCATGATACTTCCACCCTCATTCGCTCGAACCTCTCCGCAAGTCAATGCATTCCTGCATGTTTCGACTCCAGGCATGCAGCTTCAAGGAACCTCAGCTGACTCCAGTGAACCTGCTAAGACTCCGGACGGGGAACATCAACAAACCAACACTGACTCAGTTAAAACAGACCAGACTCCAGATGGGGAACAACCAAACGCCGACTCTGATTCCGTGAACCGGACTTTATTCCAGACAGGGAGTGCCGCAACCTCAGTGATGGCACGCTCAGGGTGACAGCAGATGCCACAATGACAGGAGATCGATCACTTAACAATTACACTGGGTCAGTAATAATAAGCAGCAGCTACAGTCCAAGAGGAATACACCAATATTCACCATAGCTATGTCAACACATTTCTTCCACACCAGCAGTGCAGCCAATGACAGCTCATGCTGGACAAACCCAGTATTCAGGCATGCAGCAGCCAGCAGTCTATGCAGCATATTTTCAAACAGGCCAGCACTACGGATTGCCCACTAATGGAATCAAGACCGAAGGAGAACTACCGCAAGCACAATCTGCACTGCAGACTGGATGCCTTAGTTACAGCCCAGGATTTGCTGCACCCCAGCCTGGCCAGACGGAATATTCCTATCAGATGCAAGGTTCTAGTTTCACACCATCCCCAGGTATTTATGTGAGCAGCAATTCTGTTTCCAATTCGACAAGCTTCAATGGTTCTCAGCAGGATCACCCTTCCAGCACAGCATGAGGCCAGAACCAGTATGTACAGTCTTATCCAACTTCACCATATGGCACATCCATGACCTCGAATGATACTGTTGATGGTACCTCTTCAACGTCAACACCTTATCAGCTACAAGATGCCATCCGACAGCACCATCACAAACATCGAAAAAGAAAGGGACTCCAAATCAGACAGCGAAGTGATTTGACCACTTCTTGGTTCCTGTGGCACAGGGACGTTGATGGCGTTCATAACCAAGAGAGACATTTGACCATAATGATTGATGGTTTTTGGACTCACACGAATGATTTGGACTTGTTGTTTAATCACCTTAACCTATCTACCTGTTTTTTGTTAAATGTTTTCAAAGTGTGCAGAAAATATGTCACATATAAAAAAAGGGAGGGGGGTGGTGATCTGCATCAATGTAAATGCATGTTGGCTAGATAGACACTAGAGGGAGCACCAGTGACATCACTCACACACACTCAACCAATAGATCAGATAGATAGGACACGACCAATGGACAATCACGATACACACGGAGGTGACACGACCACATGGGGGCATTACACCAACCCATATATAAAGGACACCACACACATGATCTGGTTTTTCCAGTGGAGATAGTCAGTGAGTACAGACACAGGGTTGATTCAATATTACACCCACCACGTGGATTGCAGCAACTGGTTAGTCAGTCTGGGTAGCTATAGTAGGATTAGCAGTAGTGTCGAACGTGAGTAATAAAAGTGTAAGCAGATTAATAAACGTGTTGAAGTTATCTCCACGTCTGAACCTTCCTTTGTCAAGTGCACCACAAGGAAGCCGCTTATGTTACACCTACAACATAACAAATCAAACAGATGGGATATGCTAATGTATGGTGTTGATGACGATGTACCATTGATATCAGCCAGTCATCTTTTATTGAGTCTCTCTTGAGAGGTCTGAACACCATGCCTAGGAACAACATGGCCACTCTGTAACCTGTTTAGAAGTAGTACCAACAAACAAGTGTTAAGCAGATCCCAGAGTATGACAGCAGTCTGCCTACTAACCATGTACTACATCTAGAGCCCCCCCATAAAGGCACCAGCTCCGAACATTGAAGGATAATCTGAAGTATCAAGAGTGCTGTTGGGAATGCAAATATCCTGCAACTTGAATAATGATGCTAGTTTGAGATTTCTTCCAAGTGTAATCTTAATTTTAAAAAAAACCACTTTGGGGTGAAAGTTATCATTTAAACCTGCCAACAATATTTTTCATGAACACTGGAGCATGGCAGCATGGTAACACAGTGGTTAGCAAAGTTGCTTCACAACTCCAGAGTCCTAGGTTCGATTCCTGGCTTGGGTCACTGTCTGTGTGGAGTCTGCACTTTCTCCCCGTGTGTGCGTGGGTTTCCTCCGGGTGCTCCGGTTTACTCCCACAGTCCAAAGGTGTGCGGGTTAGGTGGATTGGCCATGCTAAATTGCCCTTAGTGTCCAAAAAGGTAAGTGGGGTTACTGGGTTACGTAGATAGGGTGGAGGTGTGGGCTTGAGTAGGGTGCTCTTTCCAAGGGCCGGTGCAGACTCAATGGGCCAAATGACATCCTTCTGCACTGTAAATTCGATTAACTAAAATCTTAAAGAGCTTGCTGATGGATGAAAAATGCACAAAAATATAAATGCGGCATTCAATGCAAAGTGAATTGAAGGTGGAAATTATAAAAACACACATCTGTCAGAGTGTAAAGAGCACAAGAGCAGACCAATAACCTTCAGCTCAGACCATTAGAACACACTTATTCAGTTGCCTGGAGCAGTGTATGTAATTAAAAATGTTTTTGCGGAGTCTTTGCACAATCCTCGTCAGGATGTCTCGAGTTCATTTCCCATTAGTTAGTCATGTGACAAAGTATCTGGCAAACAGTTGGAAAAGGGACAGCTTCAATGATAAAGCTGGCAGGAGAAGAGAATTATCTGTCAAATCAGGCAATTCCTATATACAAGGTAGGCAGCACATCAATACCCGGAAGTGTATTGAGTTCAACTTTGAGGGCCAAAAGGAAGGGCAGCCCTGCTTTTTTTGTCTCAGCGTAATTGAGTGAGAGTACACTCTTTATTATGTCTAACCCTGTACCAGAAAGGAAATGCAGCAGATATTATACACAGCTTTTTTTTTTAAAGAGAGTAGCGAGTATTCCAACATGCTAAGCCTAAGTCAACTCTTGATTGCAGAGAACTGTTGTATATGGGGATTGACCATGCTTCTTGTGATATTGCATAAAACGTTAGTATCAGGGAATATGATTGCTTCAGTAACATTCTTAGCTTGGCGTCAATGCCACTGTTACTAACCTAAAGTGCTTGGTGTATTTCAACTCATTTATGCATTAATAAATCTTTTCTTGCCGTTCGAGATTCGACTGGATGTTGCCCAAAAAAAAGTTAATTTCCTGTCCTGATTACACAAGAGCTCATAGTTTACATTATAAATTATTGCAATAAATCACAGGCTGTTGCTTAAGAGATGACAGGCAGTGACAAACTTCACACCTCGATCAATCTCTTATCAGATTATTGACTTAATGTCAGACTTTTGTACTACATAGCAGACCTATACATCTTTTAACATATATTGACATAGGCTGGTCCATTTAAATGAGGCCTTAAAGTAAATTAAATTGCTCACTGAAAAGGAATTGAGGAACTAGTTGGATACAAAGGGATGAATAGATGGACGGGCCCCTGAAAATGAGCGTGGGGATCGCGGTGCACAGTCAGCACATGCCAGTTCCTTGCGTTGCAGGCAACATGTTGAATTCACGCTGTTGGTTCTTTTACATGGAGTCAGCACTACCCGCACTGTTTATTGGGTGCACACATCAGCAGGAGATCCAATATTGCAAATGACGAACATTCCTCCAGGACCTCAGGACAAAAGTCAATGCTGACTCTCCAGTGCCCCTTTCAGATGGAATGTTAAAACAAGGCCCTGTCTGCCCTCTCAACTGGCTGTAAATGTCCCATGGCACCATTTTGAAGAAAAGGAGAGCTATCCCTGGTATCCTGGACACCATTTATCCGTCAAAAATCAACGCAAAGAAAGTTTATCCGGTCATCTTCACATTACATATAGGCTGGAGGGGTGGGTTTAGGTGCAGACTCAGTGGGCTGAATGGCCTCCTGCACTGCAGGGATTCTATGATTGTATGATTACTGTCTGTGGGGGCTTGATGTGAGCAAATTGGATGCCATGTTTCCTTCATTACAACAGTAATTCAATTTTAAAATTGGCTGTAAAGCCTTGAGATGCCAGATGAAAGGCATTATATACATGTTGTGACATACAAATGTACCGCATGTGAAGAGTTAATGTCATGTTAAAACTAGCCACTAGATGGAGCGAAGGGACAGTATTATAAAAGGCACTGATTCATAGGCTTTTGGGAGAGAGTGGAGTAGAGGTAGAGGAGATAGAATAAAGTTATAGTTAGAATATAGAGATAGTGTGAGTGAGTGTAGTTTAACAATCTATTTGTTTACCATAGGAATAAGTATCGAACTCTAAATCAAGTAGTGTAAATAAAGTTAGTTTAGTTCATGGAAAGAGCTTCAAGTTTCTTTGTGAACACTGCGCTTTCCATCCTGAAGTCAACCTCACAAAGATCACCACACATGTAAGTCTTTATTTTCTTGTCACTTAAAGATAGCCTATACGCCTTAAGAGAGATGCATTGTAGCTGCAAGAAATGACAGAAGATTTTTTTCAAAAGCCAACCTGAACTATGATTTTAATCGCTGAAGATGCAAGGGAACAAATACCTAAGCTTTCAGACAAGGCGGGTGATACCTTGATGGAAGTGATGGAGAGGAGAGAGATCCACAGGGGGAATCGTGCCCTCAGGGCCTATGTACAGGAGGCAGCAGGAAGAAGTAGCAGCAAAGACCAAAGCAAGATGCATTGATTCAAGATCATGGACGCGGTGCAGGAAGAAGTTTAATGATCTGACACGAGTAGTCATGATGAATTAATTAATCTTTAAGTGATATATCCAATTAACAGCATCACCAGGAACATTCACCACTCAATGTTTACACTCCATCATCCACCTACCAATAATCTCTATCAATCAGAACTCAACCTAAAATTCATATGCTTTATCTGCCTCTCACACACTTAGCACCACTGCAAGGCTTGTACCCACAATTCATAGTTCACGCACATCGACAGCTATTCAACTATGATAGCTGTAGTGATCTGTACATCTGTACATACACCTGCACATACAACAGGGACTACAGACAGATGTAACAGCCACATCATCACTAGAGGGCAGCATCAGAGACGGGTGTAAAGGATCCAGCCCAAGGGAGGATCCGCCTCTTTCAGAAGCACAGGGCTAGTGAGCAGCAGCAGACAGAGACAGCTCAGCATAGGCAGTTTACCTTAGCTTCACTGGTCATACCTCTTGACTGTATTATATCTAATTAAGCTCTGGAAACAGAACAAACCCACTGAATAAAGTATTCGTGTTAACTGGAAGTCTACAATCTTTATTCAGACGTAGAGAATAACATGATAGCCACATCACCCAACCACATTGCAGGATGCTGACACTCTTCCCTCTTTCTTGCAAGAGAAGTTGGTGCGTAACAGCAGGAAAGAACAACATGAGAACAAATGCACCAGTATTTTTTAAACCCAGTGGGCAGACTGTGCAAGCTATCATGGTAAGGGGCATCACTGAGACTGACCTTTAATGGGTTTGGAGAAATCAGTGATGAAGGTATCTGCATAACCAATCCTCCATTCTCTCATCCCAGTTTCCCCTCATCTCACAATCTCCTGATTCACAAATTGCAGATAGTGTAAGCATAGATTCTGGAGAGATGGTGATTTAGTGGTAACATCATTGGACAAGTAATCCAGAGCCCAGGCTGACACTCTGGGGATGTGGGTTCAAATTTCACCATGGCAACTGGTGGAATTTAAATTCAATTAATAAATCTGGATATAAAATCATCTATCTATCATTGATAGTTGCAAACGCCGATCTGGTCATTAATATCCTTTAGGGAAGGAAATCTGGCTCCAGACCCACAGAAATGTGATTGACTCTTAACTGCCCTCTGAAATGGCCCAGCTCGCCACTCAATTCAAGGGTGATGGAATACTGGCCTTGCCAGTGATACCCACATCTCTTGAAGGATAAAATAAACACCCTTGTCACAACCCAACCATTGTCCAGTTTTCACTTCCGACACCCATGAATTGAAACCATCCCTGTCAATGGAGGAAGTGGAAAAAGACAGTGGAATTGAAGAGATGCCATCACTCAATCTCACTCACCAGCTCAGAGAACCAGGGGCGGGATTCACGCCGCCACCCGGCGATTCTCCGACCTGGCGGGGGGCGGGGGGGGGGGGGGGGGGGGGGGGGCGCGGAGAATCCCGCCCATGATGTATGTATTTCAAAGGGCAGCATTGCATTGGGATCTACATGTGACAGGGTAGGTCAAGAGGAGAGCACAGATTCCAGCTTGTCAGAGGGCAAGGTTTCACATGTGTTTTTTTGCAAAGGCGCCAGATGAAGATTTTGATTGGTCAACTTACAAAAGGCAGCTGATGGGTGTAGATAACCAAATGCTTGGTGCTCTGGAAAGCCTGCCAGAAACCGGTGTTCAATGTCACGCACCATAGAGGAGTCCAGCACTAATTTGACACTGGGTTTACAGAGCTTGGAGCAAATCTTCTCCACCATTAAATAGATGGTCACCTCCACCTGCACTGCTGTGGAACCATCATAATGCGGTGTCTGATGTCTGAAGCCACATCTTCCATCACAGCACCAATAGTTTCCATCAAAGCATGAGTGCTGCTGTGAAATCTCAAACTTCTACCATCATAACTCTAAATACCACGGTTCCAAAAGCTTTCTCTGGCAATGTGGCGGTCCATCAATCTGCCCTCCAACATACGAATGCTGAGGTAGTGGTTCCACGGAACACAAACCTGTTATCACCTCTCAGGAGGACAGCGTACCTGCTCCCGCCTCTGCCACTCCGGCGACACATCAGCCAGCCAGTATAGACTGCTGTGCCCCAGGCCAAGATGGTACAGCCTGAAGCCGAGGCTTCAAAGCCCACAGCTGCTGGAGGTTGACTTCCCAGGCCTTCTGCAGCCTCCTCAACTGGAGGTCAGCAACCCTACACCATCGGTGAAGTAGCTTGTAGGAGCATCTGGGAGAGGCAAAGGCAGACGGAGGGCAGGTACTAAGGATTTGCGCAAGGATGATTAGTTGGTTTTTTAATGTAAATCATGTTATGAGTAAATATATAAATTTAGATTGAAATGTTCATTTTCTGGTCGCTATTACTTTTGTGTTATCAGAAAGAGGATGGTCAGAGGAGAGAAAGGAGCATGTGACTGTGGGTGAATGGAAGGTGCGATTGAAGTTATTTGTTAAGGAGGATCCCTCTGGAACACATTGGGAGATCACCAGGTTTCACCTGGCAGTTTCCCCCCAGTTCAGGCCCTCCTGATGTGGAACAAAAGGCCATGTTAAGGAAGTAGCCACTGAAGCAGCTCAATGAATCTCCCTCTGGACAGCCAATATGCCAACTTCCCACTGCAGGAAAGGTTGCATTGATGGAAGAAGACATCACCCAATCCCCGCTTCCTGCACCTTCCTGCAGCTTCCCGCCTCCCAGCCTGTCCCCAAAGTGCCCAGGAAAATTCCGGCAATAGAAATACAGAAAATTTATGACACAGAAGGAGGCCATTTACCCCATTCTGTGCTGGTCCAAAAAGAGTTAATTAGACTACGTTTAATTTCTAGCTCTCAAGCGGTAGCCTTGTAGGTTATGATACTTCAAGCATATATAACCAAACATTTATTAAATGCCAGGAGGGTTTCTACCTTAACTGTACTTTCAGGCAATGAGTTCCAGATCCCCACCTACCCCCATCCCACCCATTGATTGAAAATATTTATTCTCAACTTCCTTCTAATCCTTTACTCAGTGGCAGCCTTCTGTCTCATGAGGCGCTAATTTGTGGTCAACTCCATGTTAAACATCTCCTGGTGTGGCTCAGGAGCCCGTCTCTGGCATGGCAGTCTCTGCTACCTTTGTTGCTAGGAAAGTGCACAATTCGCTGGCCTGTTTTCTCCGGGCCTTCTCCTTGGCCAGCTGAGCTTTATGTATCTGTTCACCTCTTCCAATGCCCTTCCAAACACTAAGCCTTCAGAGGTCATGGCCATTGGGAACTGTCTCCCAGTTTTCAATGCCAATAGCCATCATCTTCATATCTCACTTGCAGATACCCTTCTAGTGGAGGTGTGGATGCTCAGGAGGCCCAGTTCACCGTAGAGAAGGTATTTATGTATATAGCCTTCATCCATCCAATGAACATGCCTGAGACAGCGCAGATGTTGTTGGCTTAGCAATGAGTGTATGCTAATTGATTAGTATGTTCAGGACCTGGCAATTGGTGACCTTGTCCTGCCAAGAAATGGCAAGGACATACCTGAGGCAGTGATGATGGCAACATTTTCACCTTTTCTTCTGCCTAGCATAGGTTGTTCAAGTCTCACTATTTCAGGTGAATATGTTGAGGATGTGGTCTGAGGAAAATACCACAAAGCTTTCCTCACAGCTAAAATGCTCCATTCCCGGCAACATTCTTATAAATGTCCTCAGCACCTACTCCAGTGCGACCACATCTTTCCAGTAATGTGATGACCAAAACTGTAAACAGTATTTTAGCATTGGGCTGACTAGTGTTTTATGCTGTCCTTGCACAACTACCCTGCTCTTATAGTCTATGCTCTGGCCAGGGTTCCCATCTTCCTTCAGGGAGAAACGGATGTACAGGTGGGCTCAATCTCTCATTGCTGCCTCCTGTTATGTGTGGCCTTCTCTGTGAAGAAAGAAAGAAGGGTGTTAGTAACAGCCTTGTAAGCTATCTTGAGAATATGTTGAACATTGTGCAGGTGTTAGATGTGAGATATGGGCAAATGAGGGTTGCCGTAAGAGTATGAGGTGCAGGGTGTGCGAGTAGAAGTGTAACAAAATGGAATGAAGTGTAGCGCAGTGATTAGAGGAGAGTAAAGTTAAGAAGGAGAGGGGTATGTTACAAACATTTGAGCTTCAGGTGATCTTTGTTTGAGGAGACAGTAGATGATGGAAGATAATACCCTTATCTGGTGAGGCCATTAAATTTTACAAGGTTTGCAAGTCCTTGGAGGTAACCTCCTTATATTGATGTCCTCAGCAACATGGTCCCATGGTAGTGGAGGTGTTGCATGTCAAACTTTCTTCTTCATGAGGAGTGGGAAGCAGGGAGGGATCTCTTTCATCCTGCCAATGTGTGAACCGGGGAATGTAATGCTGTATCTGAGAACATGTGTCCTCTCTGGACTTCTTGCAGCTATTTTCCAACTCTGAGAGTTTCCCTGTCACAACCATAGTGGATAACCTTTTGAAGAGATGCGAATGTGGTATAATGTGCAAGTACCTGATGGAGTGGGAACAATTAACATCCTTGTGACCTTGCAGAATATGAGCTCCCCCATTAAGGGGGCAGGGGACCTCTAAACAATGTTTAGTTGTAAGGTATATAAAGCCGGCGGGTTGGGCACTGGCAAGGCAGATCCAGTTGGGATTTACCATCTGATGTATATAATAGTGATTGTAAATAAACTAAGTTTCTTTGAACTACTCAATGTGGACTCCTTCGTGGCCTTATAAAACTGGCAGTGAAGGTCAAACTGGATAGCTATCAATGCTGCTGCACCATCGGGTAAGCTAGCTCCCGATCCCTGTTGGATAAAGGTTGGATTTCTCTTTTCATTATGCCTCTGTTCGGATGATTAGATGTCTTTTACATCAGCTTGGAAGACTGGAATCAGTATGCTACTTCTTCAGGGCCAACAATATTATGGAGAACAATCATCACAGTCATCTTGTTGGCTGCCTGTGGCGCGCATACGTTCAGAGTGAGACGAAGCCTTACCTATCCAGCGACGGCCAACATTCAAACCTTCGACCAACTAGCAACTAGTGGGACCTACTAGTAACTCCATCGGTTACTATGCGGAGCAGACGAGCCAGAGATCCCGGCGTCCTGGAAGAGGTAGGCATCAGCCTAGAGCCCATGCCTTCCAACTGGAAGAACTTGACGAAGATGACTGCATGCATGGTGGCCCCCATAAGGATATTGGTGCAGTTAAATGGGCATTCGCTGGACATGGAACACTGGTGTGGCAGATTCTGTTGTGGGACGGAGGTCGTGCAACTCCATTAGACATGGCAAACAGGACCACTCCGCATGCCATGGCCAGGGTGGCCCCAGCTGAAATGCTGATGGGGTGTAGGCTTCGAATCTGCCTTAATTTGATTTTCCTGGACAGAGGTGAGAATGTGCACCACAACCAGGAGCTGCAAAGGCGTTACCTCGATCGGCATCGACCACCTCGACGATTTGTACCAAGTCATTCGGTGAATATTCAAAACTTTGCCAACAGCACCAAGTGGGTCTGCGGAACCATTTTCTGCCAGACCGGGCCAGTTTCCTGTCAAGTACAAGTCCACGGTCGGATCATGCAAAAGCCCCTTGATTATATTCGGTCCAGGTGCTCTCTTCTTCGACAGATTCCTCGTGTACACAACGTCCTCATCTAGCTGCTCTGATACCGGAGCAGTGTGTAATGGGGCACTAAGGGGGGTCAAGACCTGAGGTGAGAGGTCATGGATACCGATTCAGAGATGGAAACTCAATGATAATCTTTATTATTGTCACAAGTAGTCTCACATTAACACTGTAATGAGGTTACTACGAATATCCCCTAGTCGCCACACTACTGCGCCTGTTCGGGTACACTGAGGGAGAATTCAGAATGTCCAATTCACCGAACAGCACATCTTTCGGGACGTGTGGGAGGAAACTGGAGCACCCGGAGGAAACCCACGCAGACACGGGGAGAAAGTGTAGACTCCGCACAGGCATTGACCCAAGCGGGAATCGAACCTAGGACCCTGGCGCTGTGAAGCAAAAGTGCTAACCACTGTGCTACCATGCTGCCCACCAAGCATCGGGAAGCTCCAATGGGGAGTCAATAGTTTAGCCTCCATGGCATTCAAAGCGGAGGTGGCCTTCGCCTTCCAGATTTGCACCGCCTAATCTGGCACCTTGGGTACGCGATATCCAACCAGGCACAAAGAGAATCTGGTGCCTTCCTTCCCCACAGGCACCGGAGGATTCTTTGGACTTTGGTGGGGTGGGGTGGGATGTTGTAACCCACAAGTACGTTATGGAGTGGAAACAATTAACTTCCCCTTGAACTTTGCAGAATATGAGCACCGCCATTAAGGGGTAGAGGACCTCTAAACAATGTATAGTTGTAGGGTATATATAGGCAACAAGTTAGGCACCAGCAAGGCAGACCCAGTTGAGATCTATCGTGTGATGTATATCATAGTTATTTTAAATAAACAACGTTTCTTTGAACTGATCAGCGTGAACTCCTTCGTGGCCTGATAAAAGAATGTCTTTAAGTGGTGTTTATCAAGCTTGATTTTGTACCTACCCCAATATAGGCATCCATCCAATAACAACGCCAGCAGTGTTGGCTGTACACCTGACCCATTATAAGTGAGGTCTTAAAACAAATGTCTCATTCTTTCGCAAACATGAATAGGCATATATAGGCCACACCCAAACCTTTCTGTATAGGCACAGCCCAGTTGTGAGGCATTTAAAGAAAGTTAACCTTAAGGTTGTCCGTAAAACTGAAGCGCCGCCCGATGGTCATTAATGGCATTGACAATAAATATATGGAATAATTTATCCTCAAGTCAGTGTATGATCTTGCTGAAAGGTTTGCGTGAATGTGCAACTGTGTGTGGTCGCACTGTGGCATTGCACAGTCTCTTTGATCAGTCAGATTGGCAAATTAATGTTCACTATTTCTTTAATCAATCACAATAACATTGCATAGAGTGTTGTGCAGCAACAGATCAGTTGTTACCAATGGCACTTTTTTCTGAGTGCTGGGAGTTATTCCTATTGGACTCCTATTTGGACTTTGTAAAACTCCCATCCTAACTTCTTATTTTCCCAAGCTTACTAAAAGTAACACAACAGGAGATTAATTAAAAATGTAAATGTCGCCACAGTCCCAGAGGCTGCTCTCCCCTTTGAGACTGGTTGTGGTTTAACCTGAGGGTCATCACACCTCAGGTGAGGGGCAAGGGTGAGAAGGTGGGGCTGGTACGGGAATTATACCCACCCTGTTGGTGTCAGTCTGTATCACAAACTGATTCCTGGGTCTTCCGACACCCTGTAAATCGCCACCTCTGGACTCAGCGCCACCCTTGTTTTTAACACCGTGGACATGACATCTGCAAACCCCTGCCAAAATCCCCTAAGCTTCGGACATGCCCAGAACATGTGGACTTGGTTCGCCGGTCCTCCCGCACATTTTGCACACCTGTCTTCCACCCCAAAGAATCTGCTCATCCAGGCCACTGTCATGTGAGCCCGATGAACGACCTTAAATTGTATCAGGCTGAGCCTGGCACATGTTGTGGACGCGTTGACTCTACTCAACACGTCCGCCCATAGACCATCCTCTATCTCTCCTCGCAGCTCCTCCTCCCACTTGCGCTTCAGCTCCTCAGTCTGCGTCTCCTCTGACCCCATAAGTTCGTTGTAAATGTCCGAGACGCGCCCTTCCCCTACCCACCCTCTGGAAACTACCCTGTCCTGAATGCCCCTTAGCGGTAAGAGCAGGAAGGTTGACACCTGTTTACGTAGGAAGTCCCGCACCTGCAGATACCTGAATTTGTTCCCCCTCGCCAACCCAAACTTCTTCTCCAGCGTCCTCATACTCGAAAAGCTCCTCTCTATAAACATATCCCCCATCCTCTCAACCCCTGCTCTCCGCCATATCCAGAACACCCCATCCATACTTCCCGGGGCAAACCGGTGATTATTACAGATTGGGGACCAGACCGATGCTCCCTCTGCTCCCACATGTCTCCTTCATTGCCCCCACACTCTCAGGGCCGCCACCACCACGGGGCTGGTGGAGTACCGTGCCGGCGGGAACGGCGGAGGCGCAGTTACCAACGCCCCCAAACTGGCACTATTGCACGAAGCCGCCTCCATATGCTCCCATGCCGAGCCCTCCCCCACCACCCACTTCCTGATCATGGCTATGTTCACCACCCAGTAATAGTTACTAAAATTTGGCAGCGCCAGCTCGCCCTCTCCCCGACTCCGCTCAAACATTACCTTCCTTACTCGCGGGGTCTTGCCCGCCCAAACAAAGCCAGAGATCACTTTGTTGACCCGTTTAAAAAAGGACCGCGGAATAAAGATGGGGAGACATTGAAACACGAACAGGAATCTCGGGAGGACCGTCATCTTCACCGTCTGCACCCTCCCAGCTAATGACAACGGGAGCGCGTCCCTTCTCCGAAATCATCCTTCATTTGATCTGCTAGCCGGGCCAGATTTAATTTATGCAACCAGTCCCATTCCCGCGCCACTTGAATGCCTTGGTACCTAAAGCTTCCCCCTACTAATCTAAACGGCAGCTCCCTCAATCGCCTCTCCTGTCCCCTTGCCTAGATCGCAAACATCTCACTTTTCCCCATATTTAGCTTATACCCCGAAAACCGGGCAAATTCCCTTAGAATCCTCATGATTTCTTCCATCCCCTCTAATGGGTCCAATACATACAGAAGCAGGTCATCTGCATAGATGTGAAGATGTGCAATCACAGGGATGTGATTGCACCACAGAGGGGATTCACCAGAATGTTGCCTGGGCTGGAGCGTTCCAGCAATGAAGAGAAGCTGGTTAGGCTGGGGTTGTTTTCTTTAGAGCAGAGAAGGCTGAGGGGGGACCTGATTCCATAGAATCCCCACAGTGCACAAGGAGGCCATTTGGCCCATTGAGTCTGCACCGACTCTCCAAAAGTACACCCTATCTTTCTACCTTCCTTTAAGACACTCCTTAAAACATGTTTCTATGATCAGGTTGTTGGCCAAGAGCTGCCCTAATCCCCCATTTTGTGGCTCACTATTCAATTTTGTCTCTGGTGAAGTGCCCTGTGGTATTTTATTATATTAGTGGCATTATATAAATGCAAGTCGTTGTCGGTGATTTCATATTATTAACTTAAGTGACACTTAAGTTGTATTTTTAAAAATTACATTTAAACATTTACTTATAACTGCATTTTAATCACATACATTAGCCAAGTAAAGTGTTTTGGTTAATCCTGAAGATACAAATTTTTTTTTACAGCATTTAATACATTTTAATTTGCATAGAAGGAAATAGACTCAGAAGCAAACAAAAGTAATTTTGAAATATCTCAAAGGTTAAACATAAAGCATTTCAAAAGGAGTAATTGTTCACTCAAAACCACTATTGGTTATTCTCAGCGAACATTTCAATGTTTATTCAGCTAGGACTCTTTGAAGACATAATCTAAACTGCAACCAATTTTTGGCACTGCAAACTAATAATATAAAGACCATATCAATATTTCATGCAAAATTGTACTCACACCCTTTCCTATGTTTATGATACGTTGGGAAGCCTACTTTACTCAAGGGTGTAACTTACTGGTGATGTGAGCAAACCAGATGGGCAGTTCCATTGGTGGAATGTGATCTTGTACAACACAAATGGGATTGTCATGATTTGCATCCAACATTAAAATCATAACATTTCACAAAATGCTGGAATTTGTGCCTACTCTTCAAGTAATCACACTGCATCTCATTTGCTCACTATTACCTGTTGCTATTATTATTGCTTGGCTCGAGTTCTTTAAAGTGTTTTTGGAAGCTGGGTAGACTGCCAACATTCAGTACCAGAGATTGACAGGATGCAGATTCCCGTTTGTCATTTCCTACTGGGTGATTTCCTGATCTTGGACCTGGTGTCAAAGGAGGCCTTGGGCAGGAACTAAGAATTTCCCACAAAGGGAGGGAATATCAGAAAGTAAGTAACCCCGCCTTCTTTGTGATCCTTTTAGTCAGTTACTAAGAGGTATAAGTTGGGGTCAGGGCACAGATTGCTTGCCCATATAATAGCGCTTATGTACATTTTAGTCATGCATAGTAGCCAAGGATGGTAGGAGATCAAAAAGGAGTATATAACAACTAAACAAGGAAGAAGGAAGTTTTTAATGTTCAATTGTATATTCATTATATCTGTACATATGGCATTTATATTAGTGCATGAGCTATTCAAAACTAGATTGAACTGTAAGCATTTTTCCGAAGCAGCACAATATCAAATCTCTCTTTGTTAGCGGAAGTTAAATTGTTTCACAATAAACATCAAATTGTCCGGATTAAATCTTCCATGACTTATAAAAGTGAAGGTGACTCACCTGGAAGGCTGGGAAATAAAACATTTTTACTTTATGAAACTCAAACAAAAAACAAGCCTGAAAACTGTTTTTAAAGGGTTAAATACGAAGCATTTCAAAATAAGTTACTGATCATCCTAAAACTCCAATGATCATTCGTGCTAAAGATTTTAATATTTATTTTGATAGGATTCCTTGAAGTCAAAACCTAAATTGTACAACCAGGTTTTGGCAAGGCAAACTATTAAAATGGTGATTCCTTCAATGTTTTTGTCAGTCTTATTCAACGTTTCTGCTCTTAACAGTGAGGGATTTTTTAAAAAGTAGCAGAAAAGGAATTTGACCTCAGTGATTTTTTTTTCATGATGGAACAGCCTGAGGGTTAGAAAAGTGAAACTCTCAGGAAGTAGCAAAAGGCAAGCTGAAGGACCTTGGTGATGACTGGCCTATGTCGGAATTGTTACAGGTATTGGCCAATGGGTTGGTTCATTAGTTATTTTTGTGTTTATTACCATATGAATTTTGCTTCAGGATTATTTCATAGGATTGATGAAGATAACTGTTGAACGGACTTTGGAAAATAATTAGGGGTACACTTATTTTTCTTTGGAGAGATTATGAAATAAGTGCTTTTGAGTTACGTGCATAAGTGAGTTCAAAAGGCATCTTGACAAACACATAGATAGGATGGGATAGAGGGATATGGCACAAGGAAGTGCAGAGGGTTTTAAAAATGGTTGGTACAGGCTAGGAGGGGCAAAGGGCCTGTTCCTGTGCTGTATTGTTCTTTGTTCTTCGTTCTTTGTTCTTTGAGTTCATTCAAAATTTGAGCCAATCAACATGCCATGCCTGCCTACAAAGCAGCATCGCTGCCTTTTTTAAAAAGAAACTTGCAGTTATATAACACCATTACATGCTCATAATGCTTTAATGTGCTTCCTAACCAACTAGTTTTTTTCTATAGTGTATTCATTCTGTAGGCAAACACAACAATCGATATGAACACAGCAATGTCACACTAACAGCAATGAGATAAATCTATTGATCTGTTCTTGATGGTTTTGATTGAGGGATAAGTATTGCTCAGTTCAATAGAAAGCTCCCTTGGTTGCCTTTGAAAAGTGCTATGAAATCTTTTATATCCCTCTGAAGAGGCTGTCAGAGCCTCATACAAAAGACAGACATCTTTGATAACACCTCATTACACCACTGAAGTGTCATTCTAGATTATCCACTTAAATCCAGGAGTGGACTTTGAACACAACTTTCTGACTCCGTCAACTGTCAGACTACTGATGCAACTTAACACATACATTGATTGGATATGATGGACTGGAGGCATTCCTGAGAGATAAGGTTATAAGGGACTGTATAACCTTCAGCTGTTCCTGTCTTCCCAAAGGACATAAGAACATAAGAACTAGGAGCAGGAGTAGGCCATCTGGCCCCTCGAGCCTGCTCCACCATTCAATGAGATCATGGCTGATCTTTTGTGGACTCAGCTCCACTTTCCGGCCCGAACACCATAACCCTTAATCCCTTTATTCTTCAAAAAACTATCTATCTTTATCTTAAAAACGTTTAAAGAAGGAGCCTCAACTGCTTCACTGGGCAAGGAATTCCAGAGATTCACAACCCTTTGGGTGAAGATGTTCCTCCTACACTCCGTCCTAAATCTACCTCCCCTTATTTTGAGGCTATGCCCCCTAGTTCTGCTTTCCCCGACCAGTGGAAACAACCTGCCCGCATCTATCCTATCTATTCCCTTCATAATTTTATATGTCTCAATAAGATCCCCCCGCACCCTTCTAAACTCCAATGAGTACAGTCCCAGTCTACTCAACCTCTTGTCATAATCTAATCCCCTCAACTCTGGGATCAACCTAGTGAATCTCCTCTGCATTCCCTCCATTGCCAATATGTCCTTTCTCAGGTAAGGAGACCAAAACTGAACACAATACTCCAGATGCGGCCTCGCCAACACCCTATACAATTGCAGCATAACCTCACTAGTCTTGAACTCCATCCCTCTAGCAATGAAAGACAAAACTCGATTAGCCTTCTTAATCACCTGTTGCACCTGCACACCAACTTTTTGCGACTCGTGCACCAGCACACCCAGGTCCCTCTGCACAGCAGCATGTTTTAACATCTTACCGTTTAAATAATGATCCATTCTGCTGTTATTCCTCCCAAAATGGATAGCCTCACACTTGGCAACATTGAATTCCATCTGCCAGACCCTAGCCCATTCAACTAACCTATCCAAATCCTTCTGCAGATTTCCGGTATCCTCTGCCCTTTTTGCTTTACCACTCATCTTAGTGTCGTCTGCAAACTTTGACACATTGCACTTGGTCCCCAACTCCAAATCGTCTATGTAAATTGTGAACAACTGCAGGCCCAACTCTGATCCTTGAGGGACCCCACTAGTTACAGGTTGCCAACCAGAGAAACACCCAGTTATCCCCACTCTCTGCTTTCTGTTAGTTAACCAATCCTCTACCCATGCTACCACTTTACCCTCAATGCCATGCATCTTTAGTTTATGCAGCAACCTTTTGTGTGGCACCTTGTCAAAAGCTTTCTGGAAATCCAGATATACCACATCCATTGGCTCCCCGTTATCTACTGCACTGGTAACGTCCTCAAAAAATTCTACCAAATTAGTCAGACACGACCTACCCTTTGTGAACCCATGCTGCGTCTGCCCAATGGGACAATTTCCCTCCAGGTGCCCCGCTATTTCCTCCTTAATGATAGATTCCAGCATTTTCCCTACAACCGAAGTTAAGCTTCCCGGCCTATAATTACCCGCTTTCTGCCGACCTCCTTTTTTAAACAGTGGTGTCACGTTTGCTACTTTCCAATCCTCTGGGACCACCCCAGAGTCTAGTGAATTTTGATAAATTATCACTAGTGCGTTTACAATTTCCCTCGCCATCTCTTTTAACACTCTGGGATGCATCCCATCAGGGCCAGGAGACTTGTCTACCTTTAGCCCCATTAGCTTGCCCAATACTGCCTCCTTAATGATTACAATCATCTCAAGGTCCTCACCTATCATATCCTTATTTCCATCAGTAACTGGCATGTTATTTGTGTCCTCCACTGTGAAGACTGACCCAAAAAACCTGTTCAGCTCCTCAGCCATTTCCCCATCTCCTATTATTAAATCTCCCTTCTCATCTTCCAAAGGACCAATATTTATCTTAGTCACTCTTTTTTGTCTTATATATTTGTAGATGCTTTTACTATCTGCTTTTATGTTCTGAGCCAGTTTACTTTCATAGTCTACCTTACTCTTCTTTATGGCTTTTTTAGTAGCTTTCTGATGTCCCCTAAAGACTTCCCAGTCCTCTAGTCTCCCACTAATTTTTGACACTTTGTATGCTTTTTCCTTCAATTTGATACTCTCCCTCACCTCCTTAAATATCCACGGTCGATTTTTCCCCTTTCTACCATCTTTCTTTTTTGTTGGTATGAACCTTTTCTGAACACTGTGAAAGATCGCTCGGAAGGTTCTCCACTGTTCCTCAACTGCTTCACCATGAAGTCTTTGCTCCCAGTCTACCTTAGCTAGTTCTTCTGTCATCCCATTGTAATCGCCTTTGATTAAGCACAAAACACTAGTGTTTGATTTTACCTTGTCATCCTCCAACTGTATTTTAAATTCCACCATATTGTGGTCGCTCCTTCCAAGAGGATCCCGAACTATGAGATCATTAATCAATCCTGCCTCATTACACAGGACCAGATCTAGGACCGCTTGTTCCCTTGTAGGTTCCATTACATACTGTTCCAGGAAATTATCCCGGGCACATTCTATAAACTCCTCCTCAAGGCTGCCTTTACCAACCTGGTTAAACCAATCGATATGCAGATTAAAATCTCCCATGATAACTGCTGTACCATTTCTACATGCATCCGTTATTTCTTTGCTTAGTGCCTGCCCTACCATCCTGTTACTATTTGGTGGCCTATAGACTACTCCTTTCAGTGACCTTTTCGCCTTACTATTCCTGATTTCCACCCAAATTGATTCAACCTTGTCCTCCATAGCACCAATATCATCCCTTACTATTGCCCGGATGCCATCCTTAAACAACAAAGCTACACCATCGCCCTTACCATCCATTCTATCCTTTCGTATAGTCTGATACCCTTGGATATGTAACTCCCAGTCGTGACCATCTTTTAACCATGTTTCAGTAATGGCCACTAAATCATAGTCATTCACGATGATTTGCGCCATCAACTCATTTACCTTATTTCGTATACTACGAGCATTCAGGTAATGTACACTTATGCTGTTTTTTATGTCTTTGTTATGAATCCTAACACCTTGATCAGTAACTTTTCACAATTTATTTTTCCTCTTACCCTTTCTCCTAATTTTCCTTGTCTTTGAACCCATATCTCTACATAATAACCTGTCACGTAACCTGCTGCCTTGATCTCCATTAACCATTATACTGTCCATAGCTTTACAATTCCCTTCCCCCCAACTTGCTAGTTTAAAGTCCTTGTGACCAACCTATTTATCCTATTCGCTAGAACACTGGTCCCAGAATGGTTCAGGTGAAGACCGTCCTAACGGTACAGGTCCCTCCTGCCCCAGTACTGATGCCAATGCCCCATGAAATGGAATCCCCCTTTCCCGCACCACTCCTTTAGCCACGTGTTAACTTCTCTAATTTTCTCAACCCTATGCCAATTGGCACGTGGCTCGGGTAGTAATCCAGAGATTATAACCCTGGAGGACCTGCTCTTTAATTTAGTCCCTAGTGTTTGATAATCCCCAAACAGGTCCTCTTTCCTAGTCTTACCTACGTTGTTAGTCCCAACATGGACCACAACAACTGGATCCTCCCCCTCCCTCTCCAAAATCCTTTCGAGCCGATCAGAGATGTCCCTCACCCTGGCACCGGGCAGGCAACATACCATGCGGGACTCTCGATCTGGCTTACAAAGGATGCCATCAATCCCCCTATTCAGTCCAGCCATATTCAACTAATTAATTAATTTAAATTTAAAAAAAAAAATTTCCTTTATAGAACCTCAAGGATAAACCCGAACACCAACAAAAACACAGCCCTCTCTGGCCACTCACTCGAACTCAGTCACTCACCTAAACTCAGATGCACTCTGTTCCAATCAGCACTCCGTGACTAAAGGCACTCCTGCCACACCTTTTGTGCACTCACCTCTCCCAGCACTGTCCCGGCTCTCTCCTCCCGCGCTTTTTAAATCTCCCGGCTCTCGCCTCCGGCGCTGTTTTCGCTGTCCTGGCTCTCTCTTCTCGTGCGTGTTTTCGCTGTCCTGGCTCTCTCCTCCCGCGCTTTTAAAATCTCCCGGCTCTCTCCTCCGGCGCAGTTTTCACTGTCCCGGCTCTCTCCTCCCGCGCTTTTTAAATCTCCCGGCTCTCTCCTCCGGCGTTGTTTTCGCTGTCCCGGCTCTCTCCTCCCGCGCTTTTTAAATCTCCCGGCTCTCTCCTCCGGTGCTGTTTTCGCTGTCCCGGCTCTCTCTGCTCCCGCGCTGTTTTCGCTCTCAGTCATCTCCTCAGTGGCAAGTCAGAGTTGTTACAGAGCTTGTGCTGATGTTCAATGTAAAATTTAAATCTCATCTGCTGGACTCACCTATGTAATGTTTCCAAAAGGCAATTTCAACTGCTGAAAGAAAACACTGATTGTTTGACTGCCTGAGTTGACCTGACCCATCTGCAACTGTGAGTCATTCAAGTTACTAGAATCTTCCTGTTATAACCTGCCTGCTTACCATTGGCTGGGGACTAATGACAATCCCACAATCCTGTGGGAGTATGAGCTTTCCCAATGAAAGGGGCGGAGAAACCATTAGTAAACTCCAAGTATAAATAAAGCTGGCCAGTTTGGAACCAGCAGGAAGGAGTGTGCAGCAAGGGAAGTTGCTGCTGCTGTTATATATATATATATATATACACACACATATATATACACACACATATATATATATATATATGTTATTGTAAATAAATGTTATTACTTTGTATCCTTAAAACTCGTGCTGGATTTTGCGTGAACCTCACAAAACTGGCGACGAGGGTTAAAGTGAATAGCCGTCGACACTACTGAAACCACCTCCCTGGATTTTTGTTGGATATAGGTTGGAAGTTGTTTTCTATTATACCATGCCTCTGTACGGACGTTTGGATGTTTTTGATGCTGCGCTGGAAAGCTGGAACCAGTAAGCACAATGGATGCGTTACTATTTCTGGGCAAACAATATCACCAGAAACGAGCGCCAGGTGGTCATATTGCTCACCGCCTGTGGCCCGCATACGTTTGGGGTGATTAGGAGCCTTACATACCCAGCTGCGTCGGACACCAAAACGTTTGATGAACTTGTGAATATAGTGGGGCAACATTTTAACCCAACCCCGTCCACGATTGTCCAGCGTTACCAGTTTAATACCGCTGAGAGGACTCCTGGAGAATCCCATGCTGATTTTCTATCCAGGCTACGCAGGATTGCGGAGTACTGTGACTATGGTGAGACCTTGTCAGAAATGTTACGCGACCGTTTGGTTTGCGGTATTAACAATGCGGCCACCCAGAGAAAGTTGTTAGCTGAGCCAACATTGACTTTTCAACAGGCCATTCAAATAGTATTGTCCCGAGAGAGCGCAGAACGAGGAGTGCAGGAGCTACAGGGAATGTCCCCCCACACTCCTGCGGTACCTTGGGCGAGGAGACGTCCGGACCGACGCCAGTGGCCGTCGGACATTCCTCCCCAAAGGGAGCCTTCTCCAGAACCAATGGATGAGGAGCCATGTCCGTGTCAGACTTGTAGGCGCCGACCCCGTCGCGGAAGCCGGTCCTGGGGGCGCCAGAGGCGCCGTCGTTCTGACCGAAACTGGGACTAGCCTAGGGGCCGTACCTTCCATGTGGATGAACCTGCGGCGACTACTCCTGAGGACGTGGAGACAGAGGATGACTGCCGGCAGCTGCATTGTGTGGCAGCTCCCCGTGTGGCCCCCATTAAGGTGACAGTGCGGGTCAATGGTCACCCGTTTGAGATGGAGTTGGACACTGGCGCAGCAGTCTCCGTGATCACCCAGGGGACATTCGACCGCATCAAGCAGGGTATACAGACCCTTACATTAACCGACTCACAGGCCAGGTTGGCCACCTACACGGGGGAACCACTGGACATTGCAGGAACTACAATGACCCCTGTTGTTTTTGGACGCCAGGAGGGGCGTTTCCCACTTATCGTGGTGCGCGGCCATGGGCCCAGCCTGTTGGGTCGGGACTGGTTGCGCCATTTGCGGTTGCAATGGCAGCACATCCTCCAAACAGTTTCTGAAGGGTTGACTGAGGTGCTAGGATGATACCTAGATGTATTCCAGCCTGGTTTGGGGAAAATAAAAGGGGCGGTAGCCCGTATCCAAGTCGAACCAGGAGCCACGCCGCGCTATTTCCGGGCGCGCCCAGTGCCTTACGCTTTGCTCGAGAAGGTAGAAGGGGAGCTCACTCGTTTGGAGAGTCTGGGTATTATCAGGCCCATCCATTTTGCTGACTGGGCAGCACCAATTGTACCTGTAATGGAGCCAGATGCCACAGTTTGCTTGTGTGGCGACTATAAACTTACAGTGAATACAGTTTCCCGACTCGACCGGTATCCAATGCCTCGCATAGAGGATCTCTACGCGAAGCTTGCAGGCGGACTCTCCTTCACAAAATTAGATATGAGTCACGCCTACCTACAGTTGGAGCTGGACCCTGCCTCCCGACCATATGTAACGATTAATACACACTGGGGCCTGTATGAATATACACGGTTGCCCTTTGGAGTATCCTCTGCCTGCGCAATTTTTCAACGTGTTATGGAGGGCATTTTGAGAGGTTTACCACGTGTTGCGGTCTACTTAGCTGACGTTTTGATTACAGGGACGTCGGAGCAGGAACATTTGGAAAGTCTGGAGGCTGTCCTTAGACGCTTTTCGGAGGCTGGAGTCCATTTACGTCGCACAAAGTGCGTATTTCAGGCAAAGGAAGTAGTTTACCGAGGTTATTGGGTGGACCGCGAAGGTTTGCACCTCTTCGCAGAGAAGGTGCGTGCAATTCAACATGCCCCCGCCCCGACTGACACTTCGCATCTTTGTTCTTTTCTCGGTCTCGTAAACTATTACGGGAAGTTCCTCCCCAATCTGGCAACTACGCTGGCCCCTTTGCACCTTCTGCTAAAGAAAAATCACACCTGGGTTTGGGGTCAGCCGCAAGAAACCGCTTTCCGGCGGGTAAAGCAACAATTGTCGTCGTCTGGGTTACTAACCCACTATGATCCTGGAAAGCCTTTGCTCATCACATGTGATGCATCCCCGTATGGTATTGGGGCCGTCCTGTCCCACAAGATGGAGAACGGGGCCGAGCGACCGATAGGCACCCATTTCACTATCGTGACTGATCATAAGCCTCTGCTGGAACGTTTCAGAGAGGATAAGCCAATACCGCCCATTGCTTCTGCACGGATCCAGCGCTGGGCTTTGTTGCTTGCTGCATACGAGTATTCTCTGGAGCACAAACCAGGAACGCAGATAGCTAATACCGACGCACTGAGCCGATTGCCTTTATCGACCGGCCCCATGTCGACCCCCACGACCGGTGAGGTGGTTGCAACCCTAAATTATATGGACACCTTGCCTGTCACGGCATCAAAGATCCGTGAGTGGACCCAGACGGAGCCAGTCCTGTCAAAGGTTCGGCACATAGTCCTGTATGGTGGGCAGCATACACAGCTCCCAGTCGAGTTGCGGGCATTTTCCTCCAAGCTGTCAGAATTCAGCGTGGAAGACGGCATCCTCTTGTGGGGGACGCATGTGATTGTCCCGGAAAAAGGCCAGGAGCTGATACTAAGAGACTTGAACAATGGGCATCCAGGCGTGACCAAGATGAAAATGTTGGCCCGGAGTTATGTCTGGTGGCCAGGCCTCGACACCGACATTGAGAAGGTGGCCCAAAACTGCTCCATTTGCCAGGAGCATCAGAAGCTTCCGCCGGCCGCGCCCCTTCATCACTGGGAATGGCCAGGGCGGCCTTGGGCACGCTTGCATGCAGATTTCGCAGGCCCTTTTCAAGGATCCATGTTCCTTCTATTAATCGACGCCCAGTCTAAATGGCTAGAGGTGCATAAGATGCTGGGGACAACGTCCTGCGCAACAATTGAAAAGATGCGTTTCTCTTTTAGTACGCATGGCCTCCCCGAGGTGCTGGTCACGGATAACGGCACTCCATTCACGAGTGAGGAGTTTGCGAGGTTCATGAAGATGAACGGCATACGCCATATTCGCACTGCCCCTTACCACCCGGCTTCAAATGGGTTGGCAGAGCGCGCAGTGCAGACATTCAAAAGAGGCCTAAAGAAGCAGTCTTCCGGATCAATGGACACGAGACTGGTTCGCTTTTTGTTTACGAATAGGACCACCCCCCCATGCGGTGACTGGGGTAGCTCCCGCAGAACTCCTAATGGGCCGGAGACTTTGCACCCGCATTAGTATGGTTTTCCCGGACATTCGCGCAAAAGTACGCCGCACACAAGAACGGCAGGGACAGGGATTTTCTCGGCAACGGCCGATTCGGCAGTTTGCGCCCGGTGACCCAGTGTTCGTTCGGAATTTTGCTGGTGGTGCCCAGTCGGTTCCTGGCGTAATCTTTTGCCAAACGGGCCCTATATCTTACCAGGTGCAAGCCCAGGGTCGTCTCCAGTGCAAACATGTAGACCACGTTCGGTCCAGAAGATTATCCCCTCCAAAGATTCCCCGCCCCCGGAGCTCATTTCTACAGCCGCAGAGACCAGAGACAAGGGAAGGTAGTCCTCACAATCTTCCACTGGTGCCTCACTCAAAGCCTGCGCAGGTTGTTACAGAAACGAATGGAGATAGAGATGCTGACATGATGGAGGCAGCAGGCTCTGACTCCGAGATGGAGACACAGGACGCATCAGAGGGGGAATCCTCGGGTCCACGGGCCGTGGACGTACAACCGTTACGCCGTTCATCAAGGAAGCGCCGGTCTCCATCTCGTTACACGCCGCCTGATCCAGCGCCGCGTGCAAATGGTGTCCGGCCTGCGGCAAAACGAGTCCGACGTCCTCCTTCGCCAGGGTCTTCGGTGGATTCCTTGGACTTTGGGGGGGGGGGAGGGATGTTATAACCTGCCTGCTTACCATTGGCTGGGGACTAATGACAATCTCACAATCCTGTGGGAGTATGAGCTTCCCCAATGAGGGGGGCGGAGAAACCATTAGTAAACTCCAAGTATAAATAAAGCTGGCCAGTTTGGAACCAGCAGGAAGGAGTGTGCAGCAAGGGAAGTTACTGCTGCAGTTATATATACATGTTTATATATATATGTGTGTGTTATTGTAAATAAATGTTATTACTTTGTGTCCTTAAAACTCGTGCTGGATTCTTCGTGGCCCTCACAAAACTTCCAATGTGGATTACAAGCAAGACATGCCTCGAGAACCTCCTGTGGAATTTCTCATCTACTAATGCCAGTGATTACCTTCAAGGGTGGACTGAAACCTAAAATGGCTGCCACAATTTGCATCAATGTGGAGATGCCAGCGTTGGACTGGGGTGAGCACAGTAAGAAGTCTTACAACACCAGGTTAAAGTCCAACAGGTTTTTTTCATTCACCTGAGGAAGGAGCAGTGTTCCAAAAGCTAGTGTTTGAAACAAACCTGTTGGACTTTAACCTGGTGTTGTAAGACTTCTTACTGTGCTCACAATTTGCATCACCACACATTCCCTCCTGTCAGTGGAGAGGTGGAGAATCTACTGTGACAATGCTACCCTGTGGTTGTTGATGTTTTCTTCCTAGCCCATCAGATGGAAGAATGGACCATTCAGAAGCGATGACTTGGATATTAAAAATTAATCACTTAGCCATAACGCAACAGCCAAAATTTGTCCAGATGTAAACTAATTAATTACCTTCCATGGAATACACAATCATCATGGAGAGAGAGGTCATGTGATCGATGTATTTTATGTTTGCCCTATGTATTTTCTTTCCATGTACGGAATGATCTGTCTAAGCTGTTTGCAGAACAATACTTTTCAACTGTACCTCGGTACACGTGACAATAAACAAATCCAAATCCAAAGAAGTATGTCAAAAATGTATTAAAAAAAATAACAGCACTTCTGTATATTACAATGAATGAATAACATTCTGAAGTATCTTATGAAGCAGTGTTTTAATATCGACAATAATTCAATGTTGAAGGAACTTAGTGATAAAGCCTGACTTAGAAGACAAGTCCTCTGTGCTTTTGGTTGTGAGTCATAAACCTCTTACTTGTCAGATTCCTTGTCGGAAATTCAATATCTCGTCACATTGTGTATCACAAAATCAATGCCCTTCCAATCTTCTGCCACATGATGCTGTAGGATAACTGCTCTGGAAGCAATGCGGCGCTGTTAAAATGAGAAAATTAATTTCAAGAAATGATGAATAACCAACGGATTGGAAGATCAGGTGGATCAGTCTGCCCGGGCAGGTGGGTCAGGCAGGAAGGTCAGGTGGGTCAGGCTGGAAGGTCAGGTGGGTTTGGCTGGAAGGTCAGGTGGGTCTGGCTGGAAGGTCAGCAATCATCAGGCTGGAAGGTCAGGTGGGTCAGGCTGGAAAGTCAGGTGGGTCAGGATGGATGATCAGGTGGATCAGTCTGCCCGGGCAGGTGGGTCAGAATGGAAGGTCAGGTGGGTCAGGATGGAAGGTCAGGTGGGTCAGGATGAAAGATCAGGTGGGTCAGGATGGAAGGTCAGGTGGGTCAGGATGGAAGGTCAGGTGGGTCAGGTTGGAAGGTCAGGTGGGTTAGGCTGGAAAGTCAGGTGGGTCAGGATGGAAGGTCAGGATGGATGATCAGGTGGATCAGTCTGCCCGGGCAGGTGGGTCAGGATGGAAGGTCAGGTGGGTCAGGATGGAAGGTCAGGTGGGTCAGGATGAAAGATCAGGTGGGTCAGGATGGAAGGACAAGTGGGTCAGGATGGATGATCAGGTGGATCAGTCTGCCCGGGCAGGTGGGTCAGGATGGAAGGTCAGGTGGGTCAGGATGGAAGGTCAGGTGGGTCAGGCTGGAAGGTCAGGTGGGTCAGGATGAAAGATCAGGTGGGTCAGGTTGGAAGGTCAGGTGGGTCAGGCTGGAAGGTCAGGTGGGTCAGGCTGGAAGGTCAGGTGGGTCAGGTTGGAAGGTCAGGTGGGTCAGGCTGGAAGGTCAGGTGGATCAGTCTGCCCGGGCAGGTGGGTCAGGCTGGAAGGTCAGGTGGGTCAGGCTGGAAGGTCAGGTGGGTCAGGATGGAAGGTCAGGTGGGTCAGGCTGGAAGGTCAGGTGTGTCAGGCTGGAAGGTCAGGTGGATCAGGCTGGAAGGTCACGTGGATCAGGCTGGAAGGTCAGGTGGATCAGTCTACCCGGGCAGGTGGGTCAGGCTGGAAGGTCAGGTGGGTCAGGCTGGAAGGTCACGTGGATCAGGCTGGAAGGTCACGTGGATCAGGCTGGAAGTTCAGCAAGGATCAGGCTGGAAAGTCAGGTGCATCAGGCTGGAAAGTCAGGTGGGTCAGGCTGGAAGGTCAGGTGGGTCAGGCTGGAAGGTCACGTGGATCAGGCTGGAAGGTCACGTGGATCAGGCTGGAAGGTCAGCAAGGATCAGGCTGGAAAGTCAGGTGCATCAGGCTGGAAAGTCAGGTGGGTCAGGCTGGAAGGTCAGGTGGATCAGTCTGCCCGGGCAGGTGGGTCAGGATGGAAGGTCAGGTGGGTCAGGCTGGAAGGTCAGTTGTGTCAGGCTGGAAGGTCAGGTGGATCAGGCTGGAAGGTCACGTGGATCAGGCTGGAAGGTCAGCAAGGATCAGGCTGGAAAGTCAGGTGCATCAGGCTGGAAAGTCAGGTGGGTCAGGCTGGAAGGTCAGGTGGGTCAGGCTGGAAGGTCACGTGGATCAGGCTGGAAGGTCAGCAAGGATCAAGCTGGAAGGTCAGGTGGGTCAGGCTGGGGGGTCAGGTGGATCAGGCTGCCCGGGCAGCAGCTAAAGGATGACAGGCAGCATCTGGGTCTTCACAGGCACCAACTCCCAGAAGCTGCCAACCACAAGCATCTCATTCATGTGAGAAACAGTAACCTCCCACCATCTATACTGAAGAAATGGCTGCATATAATTATACCACTATTCCTAGTCAATATAAAAATGATCATATCCTCCTTCTGAGTCCTCATCCTAGCTTGCTTTCCTACCTATCCTTGTATTAGCAGTAAATTTAGCCACAGTACAGTTGGTCCCATCATCCAAGTCATCCAAGATCGTAAAGCACATCTCTGCGGCACTCCATGTGAGAGTTTGCCAACTTGAAAATTATGCATTTATCCTGACTCTCTGTTTCCTGTTAGTTGGCCAATCCTCTATCCATGCTAACATACCACTCTCACACATTGAACCCCCCCCCCCCACCCGCTGAGAATCAGGCCTGGCAAGGTATGGCAGGTGACTGGCAAGGAGTTTAAGCACAAAGTTTGCCTTTTTAGCACAGAATTTGTCTTGAGTTGAGTTAGCTAATCTCAGCTGTGCGGGGGGTGGGGGTAGCATTATGGGATAGTACAGTGATCCTAACCTCAGCTGGTCTACCTATCCAGTGACATCTGCTAAAAATTGCGTGTGTGGGGATATTTGGCAAGGGTGGGCTTGGGCCCCACTGTAATGTTTTCTACAGGAGCAAATTGGAACAGAAAGGAACAGCTTTCAAATGAGGTAATACTTCCAACAGTTCTGCAATTCTATAGGAGATTGCTTTGAGGTGATACTTATTCATTGGCCAGATTACATCCATTTACCATTGTTTATTTCAATTGTCATTCAGAATTCAAGCCATCAGAAAGAAATTCAACCAGGTCAAAGCTTCAGCCACATGAAAGACAAATGCAAGCCGGAAACATTGGCTGGAATTCTCTGGCCGTTGCGATTCCCTTTTCCCGCCGGCAGCGCAGCCCCTCCCATGGGTTTCCCGGCGACGTGGGTTGGCTTCAGTGGGAAATCCCATTGATAAGTGGTGGGAAGACAGAATCCCGCCTCCAGCGACTGGTGCGTCACCGAGGAGCACACTGCTGGGGAAGCGGAAAATCCAAATCATCATTTCCGAGCCTTCAAAAAATAAATTATATTAAAGCATGTAACATATAGAGTTTCACATTTGTATTAGTATTGCACCAGTATCCTATCAATTTTCAGAACGGTGCAACCCTTCAGGCAAACAATTAACAATAAACCCACAAAAGTATCATTTGTTTTCATTATACATTCATGGAATGTGGGGATAACTGGGAAAAGTAAGCATTTCTCGCCAATCACTAAATGCCCATGAGAACGTGGTGATGAGCCACCATCTTAAAACTGCAGCAGTCCGTGTGATGCAGGTACATCCACAGTGCTGTTCGGATGGGAGTTCCAGATTTTTGACTCAGTGACATTGAAGAAATGGCAATATATTTCCAAGTCCTGATGGTGTGTGACTTGGAGGGGAACTTGCAGGTGTTGTTCCGATGTACCTGCTGCCCTTGCTCCTCTGTCTGGTAGAGGTTGCATGTTTAGAAGGAACCTTTTAAGGAATGTTGGCAAGCTGCTTCTCTGCGTTTTGTGTATAGTACACCCTCCTACCACTGTGCACCACTGGTAGAGGGAGTGAATGTTTGATGTGGCGCCAATCAAGTGGATAACTTTATTGTGCTGGATGGTCTCAAGCTTCTTGAAATTGTTAGAGTTGCACTCACTCAAACAAGTGGAAAATATTCCATCACAGTCCAGACTTGTATCCCACAGCATGCACGCATGAGGGTGACCATACACCCTCCCATACTGACCCTCTTATCGATCCCCCCAGCTCCTCACCTCATCAAAAGGAGATAAGTGGTTTCACTTCCTCTTATTCACAGCAGAAAGCACTTAGCTCCTTTTTATGTCGTGAGGACCTGTCAATCATAGTAAGAGTGTTTATAAACATTGCAATTAGCATCAAAGCAGGGTAATGGAGATGCATCCAAGCGTGAAGGGAAAGATTGATAACAATCCACCAAGCACCTGGTCTGGACCGTTGAAACTGTCAATCGCTGGCTCGTAAAATGTATTGCTGTGTGAAAATGAATGGAAGATTTGTATTTCATCGGCTGTCAGGAGATTCAAAGCCCTTTCAGGTGTACTTGCTTTGAAAGAAGTGTCTGACACTTTTAACAGCTGCTGTTTTAAGTACTTTTGTCTGAGACAGCAGATGTTAGGGAAGGATAAGTGAACATGCAGTGATCTTTCACTGTACTTCCTGGACTGTTCATCAGCTTTCAGGCAGGGGTGATTGATGTGGGTCTCTGATGGGGTCTCTGAAAAGGATCACTGATGGAGAGTCAGATGGGGATCTCCGATGGGAGGTATGATGGGGGTTCTGATGGGGGACTCTAATAGGGGGGACTCTGCTGTGGGTGACTATTAGGGGTCTGATGGAGCTGACTGATGGTGGGGTCTGATGGGGGTGTCGGTAGGGGAGGAGATAGGGTCACTCTCATGCATGCATGCTGTGGGGAGTGACCCTTTATTCCCATGATGGGGGAGGGGGAAGATGCCCCTAATTGTCAGAAAGGGGGCAGGATTTTCACAGTAACTTCATTTGAAGCCTACTTGTGACAATACGCGATTTTCATTCATTTCATTTCATTTTCATTTCATTTTCATTTGCATTTTGGGGGAGGGGCATCTTCCAATTGACTTTGGGGGGTACCTCAGTTATGTACTGACCCCTTCACCCACCTCACATCCATCGTATCAGGACCACGCCTGGGAAAACTTGCACCAAAGCCCATCTGGTGGATTACCCACTGTGTGAGTGGGTGGATAATGGGGGGTGGGGGTGGGGTGGGGGGGAGGGGGGGGGGCAGAGGCGTTGAACGGGCTTCCATCCCCCCACCAGCGTAGGGTGGGTAGCGCACTGAGGCCAAAAACAGTGGGTCAGAGCATCCCAACAGGTTTTCCACCCAATTGGGAATTCCGATCACGGTATTGGGCAATGGAGAATCCATCCAATGTCTGAAGTGGAACTGTACTGATGAATCACCCTTTCCAATGTTGTGGGTCTAGCTGCTTCCAGCATTTTCTACTTTCACTGCACAGTTGATATGGATGATTCTTACCACATAAAAATATTTTTTTTACGTGGGGATTGTAACTGTACACGAGTTTCCTGTGAATGACTCGAATTTCTACCGTGTTAGATTGCTAAACGTCGCCTACCATAAAATAAGGAATTGATTTTAGTCACACACCATCCCCCTCCTCCACTCCAAACCCCTTCTTCCTCACACACCAAAAGACTGAACACTATCAGGCAGATGTTATGATTAACGTTCTTAGCAAAAAGCTCCACGTGACACGAATACTAATCATAAAATCAGGGGCAAAGGTGAGCATATCCAAATCATGGCTTGCCTAATTTTCTGTCTAATTACTGTTAATGGAGAGAACATGAAGTGAGTCGTGAATCAGGCATACTACTCACCCATTTATTCTGCTTCTGCCACATAAGTCTTGTGCCCTGGGAATGCTGCACTGTTTTACGCCTGGAGCTTTTATTCCCACTCACAAAATGTTGTTCCCGTACAGATCATAAAATCATAGAATTTACAATGCAGAAGGAGGTCATTCGCCCCATCAAGTCTGCACCGGCCCTTGGAAAGAGCACCCCACCCAAGCCCACGCCTCCACCCCATCCCCTTAACCCAGTAACACCCACCTAACCATTTTGGACATGAAGGGCAATTTATCATGGCCAATCCACCTAACCTGCACATCTTTGGACTGTGGGAGGAAACCGGAGCACCCGGAGGAAACCCACGCGCACACGGGGAGAACGTGCAGACTCCGCACAGCCAGTTACCCAGCAGGGAATCGAACCTGGGACTCTGGCGCTGTGAAGCAACTGTGCTAACCGTTGGGCTACCGTGCTGCCCGATTCAACGCTAATTTCCCATTTCGCATCATCTGTGGAATACAATTAATCCTGGGTGTCTCTGTAGAGTCAGGCTTAAAGAGTAACGCAATGGCATTGCACACATTCATTCATTTCTTGAAGTAGATTTATTTTTGAAGGTGAACAGCTTGTGGTGATACCAGCTGACTGAGATAAACTGAAACTGATAAACGAACTGATGAGGCAGAGAGCCTGACCATGGGTGCTGTAATCTCATTGGAAGAGATCGTACAAGTTAAGTTGGATATGCAATCAGGCAAGGCACCAGGCCTTGATGGATTGCAATCAATGCTGTAAAATAAGTGATCCTGGATCTTAGAGGTGGGTTAGAATAATTCCTTCTGTTGCACATCTATAACTTCTAAGCCCTGAAGCAAGAGTGTTTGGCTATGTGTCTGTGATGACTGCATTAGAAAAAGAACAAAACTTTTTTTTGTCTCTTTTTAGCATTAACCGAAAATGTACTGTGAAACAAATTTATTTAAAGGTCGGTCCCATCTCCAGAACTCTAATATTGTATATCATGCAATGTGATCTCGAATTTGCTTTGACTAATTCCCAAATTAAACACACACTCTCTGAGAGAATGGCTTGCACTTTGAGGCCTGACGCTGAGCCGACAGAGTCTCTGAAATTCATCAGTAAAACGATGGCTGTGATTTGCAATAAAGCAATGCCAAACTGTTGCAACAATTTTTGAAAGATGTGTTCTGGGTGTAATTTAGCAGACCTGTTAGCCAGGGGCACAAATCCTGTCACAACCGCTAAATATCACGAGAGGCCAAAAATGGGATTTGCGCCAGCGAGATTTCAGAGAGTGGCCTTCCCGGGTCCATCCCGATGATGCAACCCGGATCACGCCCAGGGAGAGTGTGAACATGATTAACATGAATTTGAATCCATTATCATCTACTTGGTGGACTTAAGGTCGCACCTTCAGCCCTCATCAAATCTACCCACCCACCAGGCATGACGTCATGCCGGCGTGATGACTCCTGCTTTTTCCTGTACCATGACCTCCGAGAGGGAGGAAGGAGGTGAGCACCATTGTCTCTACTGAGTACCAGGGAGTCCAAGGGGACTGAGGCTGCTGGGCAGCTTTGTGGGGGAGTGGGGGGGGGGGGGGGGGGGGGGCGGGATCAGGGGTGTTTGGGCATGGCAGTAATGAGATCTCTGAATTATGCACCCTGACGAAGAAGGGTGCCCATTACCTCGGACAGAAAGCAATTGTACCCTTTAACGCATGTTCCTGACACTAATTGGCCATTCAGAGTTAACCATGAGCAATGTCAGCTTCCCATCGTCTCAAAGTCAAGGAATGGGATGAATCCTCAGAGTTCAGGGCTCAAAGCATGGTAGCACAGGGTCAAGAGGCAGTGGGGTTGCTTCTCGGCCAGAACCCCAACGCCTGTCAGTCAAGATCCAGCAGCACCCAAAAGGTGGACATAATCGTCCTGTTGACCGTGGTCACTTGGGTGAGATAGCACACGACCCTCCAGTAAGAACCCACAGTGGTAGTGAGCTTGAGGGAGAGGAAACCCAGATGGAAGGCTACAGGTGAATTTAAGTGGGCGACGGCATGGGCCAGTCAAGTTCTGGAGATGGGAGGGCACCTGAGCTGTGAGTGTGCGATCGCTGCCGGTGAAGCTCTGGGATTGGCTTCTTTCAGGTCAGGAAGGCCAATGGGTCAGGAGAGAGGATGATGGTCAGCAGCTGCAACACCAACCAGGCTCTCTCTCTTCCTATCATCCCTCACAGGATCCCGAGCGATATCGGGATGGAGTCAGTGGAGTCAGGTGTCTTACTAATCACTGCGCTGGAGGAGCACAAACTCCAGCAGCAACAAGCAGTGGGTCTGAGGACAGATCCTGCAGAAAAAGACAAGAGGGCCACAGGGCAGGAGGCTGCACGAGCCATGCAGGGGACTTGAAGGCGCCAAAGAGGACCAAGTGTCTATCGGACCTGTATGTCCCTCATAGAGCTGTGTGACACCATCTGCCATCAAAGACTCCACCTTATGAAGGAGATTGTGTGGCAACTATGCCATATCCTTGGGGTCTTGGCACCATGTGGGAGGACAGCCCCTCCCTGTGGCCATCAATGTCATGGCAGCCCCAACTTGTCTGCCGCAGCGTTCTTCCAGGGCTCCATGGGGGACCTCTGTGATATTTCACAGACATCTGCCCATAAGTGCAGCCGTGAGGTGACGGATCCACTGTATGCATGGAGTCTGGACTACATCCAATTTGACCTGGATCAGCTTCAGCAGGACGAGAGAGTGACAAGGTTTGGGCAGATAGTTGGTCTGCCACAGGTGCAGGGGGTGATAGACTGCACCCATGTCGCTCGTCGCGCCCCGTGGCACCAGAGAGTTCCCTTTGATAACCGAAGGGGTTCCACCCCCCCCCCCCCAGTGTCCAGCTGGTGTGTGGCCATCAGATGCATTTCATGCATGTGAGTGCCCATTTTCCAGGAAGTCGAGATGACAGATACATCCTCAGCCAGTCGCAGCTCCACAGCAATTGCTCACAGTCAAGCCAGGAGGATGGCAGCTAAGACGGCAGCTCCACGATTCCCTGAGGGGGCCCTCACAAGAATGTTGGATGCCATGGAGCAGAGAAGAGCAATTATCTACCCTCAGACTAACCAGAAACTCTTCAGCATGGTTGTTCATCCTGCCTGACAGATGGTGGCGACACTGGGCAGTGCCAGCAGCCTAACCAAGGAGACGGGCGTGCAGTGTCAGAAGAAGACGACAGACCGACTACAATCAGTAAGGGTAAGTGCTCCCTGTCTCCTCTTGGCACTCCAACCTTCCATAACCTCCAGGACTGGCAATGCCAGGTGATACTGAGGCTTCTGCAGCTCACTCCAGCCAGCCACCGCTCCCCCCTGCAGGGCCCTGTCTTTGTGTCCTTGTTCTTGCTCCTCCCCCCCGCACCCCCCATTGTTTATTCTGGCTGGTCCCGTCCTCCTCTACCTCCCCTCTCCCTACCCTCCCTCCCTTCCTCCCTCTTCCTCATCTTTGGTGTCATAGCCCGCTCGTCTCGCTTTATTGGCTGTTGGCTTCAAACAGGTCCTGGAACAAGTTGGTGAATGGTTTCCATGTCTTGTGGAAGCCCTTCTCTAACCCTCGGATGGTGAATTTGATTTTCTCCTTTGTTTAGCGACCCTCCAAAGTGGCTGCATGAGGTGCCATCTTGTTCCTTGTTGCCATCTGTGGCCTGTTGAAGCCACTCTAGAGCCCTTCCCCTCCCCCGTTGTTTTGTTCCCCCTGTGGTCTTGCTTCCTCCCTCCTGCTAACCCCCACCCCACTGTTGCTCTCCCCCCTTTCTATTCCCCCCTGCATCTACCCCCCTCCTGCCAGATGGTGTCCCCCCCATGATTAGTCTGTTGGTGTCTATGTCGGGAATTTCTGCCATGGTCCTCTTTACAAATTCCGTGTTGCCCCAGTTGGGCGCATGCAGGTTCACCAGGACCACTGGTGCCCGTCAAGGACACCACTGACCATGACGTACCGTCCTCCTGGGTCTGTAACCGTCTTCATTGTGTTAAATACCATCCTCTGGCAAAGTAGTATGGATACCTCCCTAGCTCTCGTCCCTTAACATGAATGGTACGTCTGTCCCACACATCCCTTTCTTATCCGCAATCAGTCCTTGTCTCTCAGGCGGGTTTCTTGGTGGAAGACTATGTCAGCTTTCATACTTTTCGGGTGGGCAAAGACTCTGGATCTTTTCACATGGCCGTTAAATCATCTGATGTTCCAGGTGACTATTCTGATGGGATCTTTTTGTCCCCTTCCCCTCCTGTAGGATCAACCATTCTTTCCTGCACCCCTACACTCGGGGTTTCCCTTTGTTAGGGGGCCGACCAAAATGGCGGCGGACACCGTACTCACCATGAGGCCGGGCTCCTGTGTTCTGGGGGTTCCCTTTGTCCAGTGCCGCCAACTGTGTGTACACCATGTGGGTGAGCCTCTGCACTCCAGGGTTTCCCTTTGTTTAGTGACCCTCCAAAGTGGCTGCATGAGGTGCCATCTTGTTCCTTGTTGCCACCTGTGGCCTGTTGAAGCCACTCTAGAGCCCTTCCCCTCCCCTGTTGTTTTGCTCCCCCTGTGGTCTTGCTTCCTCCCTCCTGCTCACCCCCACCCCACTGTTGCTCTCCCCCCTTTCAATTCCCCCACCTGCATCTACCCCCTAGTTTTCCATCCCTTATTGCTGTATCCCCCCCTCGCCAGGTGCTTTCTCCCCAGTGGTAGATGCACTGCCCCCCCCCCCCTTCACTCATACCTCCTGGTGCTAGCTTTCCTGCTCGTGTGGTGGCCCCCCTCCTGGGGTCGGCCTGACTCCCGCCCACGCCCGCTATGTCAGTCTTCCCTCTATTTCCTCCTCACTCTCTCCTGCGTTCTGCTGCACTCACCCACTCCTTTCCACGAACTAGTTCCCCAGTTCAGAACAAGTACGTGCAAATTGTCTTTTAGCTTTCTCAAACTCCTCTGTGTCCGCCTCATCGCTGCCTCCTCTGTGCTAGTCTACTCCGTTCTTTTGGCTGAACCTGTCCACATCCGCAGGGGCAATAAAATAATGTTCCCCGTCCTGGTATGTTACCCAGGGTCTGCTGGGTACAGCATCCCGAACTTGATGTTGTTCTTGTATAGGGCCGACTTCGCCCTATTAAGCTTCATAGTTCACAGGACAATACCATTTATTTCTATGATTGAACAGCCATTGGCACAGGGTATCCCTGTAAATTAGCTTACCGTAAACTGGACGATCCAACATGTGCCATCAAAATTAGGCATGAATTATAGCAGCCAATAGGAAACTGAAGTTGTTAACACTATGGCTTGGAACCAGATGATGAAGATTGATAAACTTTTCAACATGATCATGTGACTGGCGTTACTAGCTGGAGGATTTGACTATCGCAGAAACATGTTATGCGGGCTCAAAGTGTTACCATTTATTCAATACATGAAGCTTATGCATTGAAGGTCAGTTTTATTATTGTATCTCACTGGCAAGACTTAAAAGAATGTTTCAAGTGACCCTGAGGTGGAGTTAATATACACAAAAAGCATATGAGTTGAGTTTCTGGAAACATCATCGGGGACAATGCCAAATGGGAGACCTGGGTAATAGTTCTACGAAGGAACTTGGAAGCATTTGTGTGAAAAGGGCAAATGCTCGAATTGATTGGAATGATCTGCCTGCGATAAGATGCCAAGGGACAATGGTATCCCCTCTAAATATGGCTGCTCGCAACTCACCTCTAGCAAAGACAGAGAGACTGCAACATGCTAGTTTGCTGCATTTGCACCACTTGACAATACAAAATGGAGGCACAGTAATAAGAATAATCACCTGATGAGGAAGAATTGGATGAATGTGAATGTCAGAATGTGACAAAAGTAAGGAGTGTCATGAACAATGAGAATCACCTTCTGCCTCAGAATGACTGTTGATTAGAGCTCAGGCCGACGTGATACCCCAGAATCCGGGCTCCACCTCCACATGTAGAACCCCTGAAATAGTGCTGAACACCAACCTGCAAAACCTTTCCTGCTTCGGGCAAGCCCAAAGCATATGCACATGATTCACAGGGCCCCTCCCACATCGCTCACAGACACCGTCCACCCCTTCGAACAGCCGGCTTATCCAAGACTTTGTCCGTTATTTCCAGCTGTGTCAGCCGAATGGATAGTAATTGCGATGAACGGTTACTGCCTTATCATCATGTAAGGTGATGTCCCCTTTAAGACCAGGCTTGGAACCCTGGGGACTCCGCCTCTAGCTCCGCCCATCTGGGAGCCATACAAAAAGGCCTGCCTCATGGTCTGTATAGCAGTCAGCTCTCGTCCAAATCTGTAGCATAGTTGTTAGCCTAATAAAGCCTTCTTTACAGTTTAATCTCTAAGCATCATTATTGAGGGTACCTCAATTTATTAGGCTAAACTAGATTCAGGATGGACGCAGGCCTAAAACCAGAGAAGCTCAATCTGGAAGCACGAACGCCGGAGGCAAAGGAAATTTTTAAATACTGGCTGCGGTGCTTCGAGGCCTACCTGGACTCTGCAGAGACTCCCATCCTGGGGCCACGCAAGCTGCGTCTACTCCACGTCCGGATGAGTCACAGAATCTCCGCCACGCTCGAAAAGGCGACGATTTATGAGGAAGCGATTGAGTTGCTCCGCAAACGGTTTGTCAAACCCGTCAATGAGGTGCACGCCCGGCATCTGCTCTCTACCTGCCGGCAGCGCTCGGGGGAATCGCTAGACGAGTTTGTTGAGAAACTCACCGCGCTGGCCAGGGACTGTGACCATCAGGATGTGACAGGGGAAGTCCATATGAACCTGCACATCAGAGATTCTTTCGTGTCCGGCATCCGCTCGACCTACATCCTGCAGCGACTGCTCGAAAACGGGGCAAAAGACCTCCAGGAGACGCTAACGCTCGCCTCCTCGCTGGAGGTGGCCCGACATAACTTGGGTACGTACCCCGCGGACTCTGCCAGCCCCCCCCGGACTTCCTCAGACTCGCCCGTAGTACAGGCCTGCGCCATGCGGCGACCCGCTCACCATGGGGGCACACCTTGCTTCTTCTGCGGGCAGGGCCAGCACCCACGCCCACGCTGCCCAGCCCGCTCCGCGATCTGCAGCGACTGCGGGAAGAAAGGGCACTTTGCGAGGGTCTGCCTGGCCAGACCCAGGGGCCAGAAAAACAAAGAACAGCCAGCCCGAAAATCAGGCTCTCAGGCCCGCAGGCCTCGCAATGCTGCTGCGCACCGACCCGACACGTCCTCTTCTGACGCGTCATCAGCCTCGTGCGAATCATGGGAGCGGCCATCTGGTCGGCGGCCATCTTCTCGACCCGACACGTGCGACCAACGGCAACGGCCATTTTACGACTCCGACTACCCGCGACTGGGTGCGATCACCCTCGATCAAACTCGGCCAAAACACCTGCAGAACTCCATGATGCAGGTCCAGGTCAACGGGCACGACACTGCATGCCTCTTCGACTCCGGGAGCACGGAGAGCCTTATCCACCCTGAAACGGTAAGGCGCTGCTCCCTACGCACCCATCCCACATCCCAAACCATAGCCCTCGCATCTGGGTCCCACTCGGTACAAATCACGGGGTACTGTATTGCGGATCTCTCGATCCAGGGTGCCAAATACACCCGTTTCAAATTTTATATCCTCCCTCACCTCTGTGCCCCCCTGCTGCTCGGACTGGATTTCCAGTGTAGTCACCGAAGCCTGACACTGAAGTTCGGCGGACCCTTGCCCCCCCTCACGGTGTGCTGCCTTGCGACACTGAAAGTCGCAACCCCCTCGCTATTCGCTAACCTCACTCCCGACTGTAAGCCCGTCGCCACCAGGAGCCGGCGCTACAGTGCCCAAGATATGGCTTTTATCAAGTCAGAGGTCCAGCGTTTACTGGGAGAGGGGGTCATCGAGGCTAGCAACAGCCCTTGGAGAGCGCAAGTGGTGGTAGTCTGGTCCGGGGAGAAGAAACGGATGGTCGTGGATTATAGCCAGACCATAAACCGATTCACGCAGCTTGATGCGTACCCCCTTCCTCGCATCGCGGAAATGGTAAATCGGATCACCCAATACCGAGTCTTTTCCACGGTCGACCTCAAATCTGCCTACCACCAGCTCCCCATCCGACCAAAAGACCGCCTCTATACTGCCTTCGAAGCAGCCGGCCGGCTCTTCCACTTCCTCAGGGTCCCCTTTGGTGTCACAAATGGGGTCTCCGTCTTTCAAAGGGCGATGGACCAAATGGTGGACCAGTACGGTTTGCGGGCTACATACCCGTACTTGGACAATGTCACCATCTGCGGCCATGATCAGCAGGACCATGACGCTAACCTCAAAAAGTTCCTCCAGACCGCCCGAGCCCTTAACCTGACCTATAACGAGGGCAAATGCGTTTTCCACACCACCCGGCTGGCCATCCTCGGCTATGTCGTGGAAGACGGGGTCCTAGGTCCCGACCCCGACCGCATGCGCCCCCTTAAGGAACTCCCTCTCCCCCGCAGCCTCAAGGCCCTCAAACGGTGCTTGGGGCTTTTCTCCTATTACGCCCAGTGGGTCCCCAAGTATGCGGACAAAGCCCGCCCACTCCTAAAGACCACCACTTTTCCCCTCTCGGCTGAGGCTCAATCGGCCTTCAACCGCATCAAGGCCGACGTCATCAAGGCCGCCATGCACGCGGTGGATGAAACCATCCCTTTCCAGGTAGAGAGCGATTCATCAGACATCGCCCTGGCTGCTACCCTCAATCAAGGAGGCAGACCAGTAGCGTTCTTCTCCCGAACCCTCACCGCCTCCGAGAGTCGACACTCTGCAGTCGAAAAGGAGGCACAAGCCATTGTGGAGGCTGTGCGGTGCTGGAGACACTACCTCGCCGGTAGGAGGTTTACCCTCGTCACCGACCGACGGTCGGTCGCCTATATGTTCGATAACACGCAACGGTCCCGCGGCACATGCGCCAACGCGCAGGAGGACCGCCTGCAAGCCATCCACAATGACCTCTACCACCCGGGGGTTACCCGGCTCGTCCATTTCATCAAGTCCCGCAACTTATCTTACTCAACCAAGGAGGTCAAGGCCATGGTCAGGGCCTGCCAGGTCTGTGCGGCGTGCAAACCACACTTCTATCGGCCAGACAAGGTTCGGCTCGTGAAGGCCTCGGGCCCCTTTGAGTGACTGAGCGTGGACTTCAAGGGGCCCCTCCCGTCCACCAACCGTTATGCCTATTTCCTCACCGTGATCGATGAGTTCTCCCGTTTCCCATTCGCCATTCCCTGCACCGACATGACCTCAGCCACGGTGATTAAGGCACTACACAGCATCTTCACCCTGTTCGGTTTCCCTGCTTATATCCACAGCGACCGGGGTACATCATTCATGAGCGATGAACTGCGTCAGTATCTGCTCAGCAAAGGCATCGCCTCGAGCAGAACGACCAGCTATAACCCACGGGGAAACGGGCAGGTGGAGAGGGAGAACGCGACCGTGTGGAAGGCTGTCCTTCTGGCCCTGCGGTCGAGAAATCTCCCAACCACCCGCTGGCAGGAGGTCCTACCCGATGCCGTACACTCCATTAGGTCATTCCTCTGCACGGCCACAAATGAGACCCCTCATGAGCGAATATTTCTCTTCCCCAGGAAGTCTACATCCGGGGTCTCGCTTCCACCTTGGCTGACGGCTCTGGGACCTGTTCTTCTCCGGAGGCACACAAGGAGCCATAAAACGGACCCCCTAGTTGAAAAGGTCCGCCTGCTCCACGCCAACCCCAGTTATGCCTACGTGGAGTACTCCGACGGCAGGCAAGATACGGTTTCCCTCCGGGATCTGGCGCCCGCTGGATTCTCCACCACAGACGCCCCTTCCCGCGCCGCTCCCCTGCAGGACCTGTCGCACCCTACAACACACCCCCTTCCGGCCCTACCACCCGTTGGTGAGCCCCCCCTTGCGACCCTTTACACACCCCGCCGGCGCCGGCTCCGCTACCCCCGGCCCTGCCTAGTTCCTCTGCCCCGACCCGGACCGAAGCTCCGACCGCTGTGCTCCCGGATGTGCCCTCAACCGGGACGTTCGTGCCCGCTGCACCACCGCCCGAACTGAGGAGATCGAGGAGGACGATCCGGCCGCCGAGACGGATGGACCTATGATGTCATTTCACCCCCGCCGGACTCCTTTTTAAACAGGGGGTGAATGTGATGAACGGTTACTGCCTTATCATCATGTAAGGTGATGTCCCCTTTAAGACCAGGCTTGGAACCCTGGGGACTCCGCCTCTGGCTCCGCCCATCTGGGAGCCATACATAAAGGCCTGCCTCATGGTCTGTATAGCAGTCAGCTCTCGTCCAAATCTGTAGCATAGTTATTAGCCTAATAAAGCCTTCTTTACAGTTTAATCTCTAAGCATCATTATTGAGGGTACCTCAGTAATGAAGTGAATTGTGAATTGAATTGTGAACCACAAAAAAGGGGTTGATCTGCATTGCAGCTAATGATATATTTTTTTTCTTTTTTAATAAATTTAGAGTAACCAATTAATTTTTTCTAATTAAGGGGCAATTTAGTATGGCTAATCAACCTACCCTCCACACTTTTGGGTTGTGGGGGCAAAACCCACGCAGACACGGGGAGTATGTGCAACTCCACACGGAGAGCTGGGATTGAACCTTGGACCTCGGCTCCGTGAGACAGAAGGGCTAACCACTGTGCCACCATGCTGCCCTCGCAGCTAGTGAAGTTAGGGCACAGTTGGTGGAGCAGCGCTTTCACTTTCAGTGACTCCCTCTACCCTTTACCTGAAAAGTCAGTACCAGCTCCTCAGCATTAACAGTCTTTTGGTTCCCCTTCACCAACCCACTGATTCTGCATTTAAGAAAGAACATTCAGGAAACCTTTATGTTAATGACTTTCAGAGGTGACAAACTAAGATGCCAATGAGAAAATACTATAAACCAAATTGTACGCATAATAAAGTTGATTTTAATTCCGAATGCAACATTTTAGTGGATTCGTTTCTTGCCCAAGTGATCAACCCACGAGAGCATTTCTTGAAATAGGTTTTGGCAATTCTCCTGCAAGATGCATCACCAGTGCTGTCAACAGTGAACTCCATTCGGACCTCCGGTGACGGCGGGCAGGAAGCAGCCGCACACTGGAGGGCTCCCGCTCGGGAATAGAAATTTTGGGGTTTTAAAGCCCGGTTGCGGGGGCAATGGAGGCTGAAAAGGCCATAAGAAGGCACAGGGAGGAGAAATGTCCAAGTGTGGGAAAAAAAAACGGCCATGAAAAAGGGGGTTAATGAAAGTCCGCCGGTGAGTGGAAAAGTCAGCGCAGGAATTGTAAGGAAAGCTGAGGCTGGAGCAGCAGGGGAGGCCGCATCGCTCACAGTAGAAGAAATGACCACGGTGATGGCTGTGGAACTTGAAAAACAGTTCACAAAGCACATGGAAGCGATGAAGAAGGAGATGGGGGCAGTATTGAAAGTGCTGGTAGAGGAGGCGATTGCCCTGGTGAGGGCGGCGGTATCCAGTGCAGCGGCGGAGGTGCGGGAGCAAGGTGAGACACTGAAGGAAGTGGAAGAGGCATTATCGCAGCACAGTGATCAACTCACCTCGATGGGGAAGGAGCTGCGGAAGGTGATAGAGACCAACAAAGGTCTGCGAGCCAAAATGGAAGAACTGGAAAACAGATGCAGGCGGCAGACATTGAAGATCATGGGTCTGCCCGAAGGGGTGGAAGGCCCGAGGCCGACGGAGTATTTTGCCACGATGTTGGCGAAGCTATTGGGAGAGGAGGACGATCCCTCCCGATACGAACTGGATCAGGCTCATAGGTCGTGGTTCGTAGAGGCCTATACCAAAGGTGAGTGAGCCACCAAGAATAGTGACTGTTCGTTTCCGTAGGTACAGCGTGAAGGAGAAGGTCCTGTTCTTGGCAAAGCAGAAGCGGGTGGTGCAGTGGGCTGGAGCTGGTATACATATACACCAGGACTTTACGGTGGAGCTGGCGAGGAGGCGGGCTGCCTTCAGCCGGGTGAAGAAGGCACTGTACATCAGCAAGGTGCAGTGCAGCATAGTATTTCCAGCTAAGTTGAGGGTGACCTACAAATCCAAGGACTTTTATTTTGGGACAGCGGAAGAGTTTGCGAAGGCAGAAGGACTGTGGCAGAATTGAGAAATTGGACTGAGAGCGGGTCGTGTACCGATGTAGCCTCATGTAAATTTATTTTTTCACTGCGTGTTGGTGTATGTACTAAACGAGTCAACGCTGTATATTTGGACCAGGGAAGAGTTGGGACTTTCATTTACAATGATGGTTCATTGAGGTTTGGATGTGTATGTTGGGGTTGTGTGCGAAAGGGGATTTCTTGGTTTTCCTGGGACCTGGGAAGGGGAAGGAAACCCGGGCGGGGGCCTCCACGCTGGCCGGTTTAAGCCGGCCAGTGAACGGGAGTGAGGTGGGGGGAGGGGCTGCGGCCATCGGAACCTGGCAGAACAGGTTTTGGTGAGTCTAGCCGGGGTGAAAAGTTGGGGGAAGGAACCGAGGTTGGGAGGAGGAGTTTACAAGAGGAAGTGGAGGGGAGGAGTCTGGGAGAGGGGTGGGGGGTGTCTACAATTCATGGGTGCCATTCACGGTACTCTTTTGGGGATTGTAGTAGTCGGTATTAGAGGTATTACGATACCCTGTAACGCTGTAAGACCATTGTTGTAGGAGGTACTGTTTTCATCAAGTCTGCCTGCTGGTTCCACCCAGCAATGCGGTGTATAAGAGCCCGTGTCTCTCATCGAGGACGCAGACGATTTTGAGGCCGCAATGAATCTGCTGAAAGGATACTATATTCGCCCTGTAAACCAGGTCCACGCCCGACATCTACTAGCGACGAGGCGACAAATCCCTGGGGAATCGCTGGCGGAGTTCTATCGTGCACTTCTGGTGTTGGGGAGGAACTGTAACCGTCCATAAATTTTGGCCAGCGACCACACAGAACATTTGATCCGGGACGCATTTGTTGCAGGTATGCTGTCCTCCCAAATCCGCCAGCGATTGCTGGAGAAAGAGACACTAGGCCTCAAGTAGGCACGGGCCCTTGCTAGCTCCCTGGATGTGGCCTCCCGAAACGTCCGCACTTACGTCCCCGACCGTGCGGCAGCCCCTTGGGCAGCGTGGAACCCCCCCCCCGCAACCGACTCCGATGCATCCCCCATCCCTCCACAAGCTTGTGCTGCGAGACTGCCAGGCAACTGGGGGGCCCCGCTGCTATTTGTGCAGGCAAGCCAAGCACCCCTGACAGCGCTGTCCGGCCCGCTCATCCCTCTGCAAAGGATGCGGCAAAAAGGGCCACTTTGTAGCGGTATGCCAGGCCCAGGCGGTCGCTGCGGTCTCCGGAGGCGAATCGGGACAGCCACCACAACCCTCTCCGCGGGCCATGTGCGGCCAGCGGTCGCCGCCATCTTCCTCCTTCAGAGCCACGTGTGGCCTCCGGGCGCCGCCATCTTGTCTCTCGGACACCACATGTGATGGATGGGCGCTGCCATCTTGTGCACCCCCAGCCATGTGTGAAGAGTGGGCGCCGCCATCTTGGCTGGACTCTCAGGACCCCGACTCGGATGACCACACACCGCCCGAGGAGAACATCCAACTTCTGCCACGACTAGCCTCGGTGACCCTGGACCAGTCTCGGCCCCGAACACTCTCGACTGCAACAACGACCGTGCTCATCAATGGGCATGAAACATCCTGTCTGATCGACTCTGTATGAAGCTTAACCTTTAAATTCGGTGGAACTATACCCCCTCACTGCCTGCAGCCTCACGACCCTCAAGGTCGATCCACCTTCCCTGTTTGCGAACCTCACCCCGGATTGCAAACCCGTCGCCACCAGGAGCAGACGGTACAGTGCCCAGGACTGGACCTTTATTAGGTCGGAGGTCCAGCGATTACTGAGGGAAGGTGTAATTGAGGATAGCAACAGTCCCTGGAGAGCTCAAGTAGTGGTTGTAAAGACCGGAAAGAAGCATAGGATGGTGACCGATTATAGCCAGATCATCAAAGGTATACGCAACTTGACGCGTACCCTCTCCCCCGCATATCCGATCTGGTCAACAGGATCGCACAATACAAGGTCTTTTCCACGGTGGATCTAAAGTCCGCCTACCACCAGCTCCCCATCCGCCCTAGCGACCGCAAATACACTGCATTCGAAGCAGATGGGTGGCTCTACCACTTCCTAAGGGTTCCCTTCGGTGTCACGAATGGAGTCTCGGTTTTCCAACGATGGACCGAATGGTTGACCGGTTTGCGGGCCACGCCTCCGTACCTCGATAATGTCACCATCTGCGGCCACGACCAGCAGGACCACGACACCAACCTCCGAAAATTCCTCCATACCGCAAAAATCCTTAATCTCACATATAACAAGGATAAATGCGTGTTCAGCACTGACCGCCTAGCCATCCTCGGCTAAGTAGTGCGAAATGGAGTTTTAGGCCCCGACCCTGAACGCATGCGCCCCCTTATGGAGTTCCCCCTCCCTCACTGCTCCAAGGCCCTGAAGCGCTGCCTGGGATTTTTCTTTTATTATGCCCAGTGGGTCCCCAACTATGCGGAGGCCTGCCCGCTAATCCAATCCACAGTTTTTCCCCTGTCGACAGAGGCCCGCAAGGCCTTCAGCCGCATCAAAGCGGGCATCGCAAAGGCCACGATGCGCGCCATTGACGAGTCTCTCCCCTTCCAAGTCGAGAGCGACGCGTCCGACGTAGCTCTGGCGGCCACCCTCAACCAAGCGGGCAGACCCGTGGCCTTCTTCTCACGCACCCTCCACGCTTCAGAAATCCGCCATTCCTCAGTTGAAAAGGAGGCCCAGGCCATAGTAGAAGCTGTGCGGCATTGGAGGCATTACCTGGCTGGCAGGCGATTCACTCTCCTCACTGACCAACGGTCGGTGGCCTTCATGTTCGATAATGCACAGCGGGGCAAGATAAAGAACGACAAGATCTTATGGTGGAGGATCGAGCTCTCCACCTCCAACTATGAGATCTTATATCGTCCCGGGAAGCTAAATGAGCCTCCTGATGCCCTATCCCATGGCACATGTGCCAATGCAGAAGTGGACCGCCTCCGAGCCCTCCACGAGGACCTCTGCCACCCGGGGGTCACTTGATTCTTCCATTTCATTAAAACCCGCAACCTACCCTACTCCATCGAGGAGGTCAGGACAGCCATCAGGAAATGCCAAATCTGCGCGGAGTGCAAGCCGCACTTCTACAGGCCAGAGAAAGTGCACCTGATAAAGGCTTCCCGTCCCTTTGAACGCCTCAGTATGGACTTCAAAGGGCCCCTCCCCTCCACCGACCGCAACACGTACTTTCTGAACGTGATTGACGAGTACTCCCGGTTCCCATTCGCCATTCCGTGCCCCGACATGACCGCAGCCACCGCCATTAAAGCCCTCCACAGTATCTTTACACTGTTCGGTTTCCCCGCCTACATACACAGCGATAGGGGGTCCTCCTTTATGAGCGACGAACTGCGTCAATTCCTGCTCAGCAAGGGCATTGCCTCGAGCAGGACGACCAGTTACAACCCCCGGGGAAACGGACAGGTAGAGAGGGAGAACGCAACGGTCTGGAAGACCGTCCTACTGGCCCTACGGTCCAGGAATCTCCAGTCTCCCGCTGGCATGTGTCCACCCGGATGCCCTCCACTCTATCCGGTCACTGCTGTGTACCATGACCACCCAAACACCTCATCAACGTCTCCTTGTCTTCCCTAGGAAGTCCTTCTCCGGGACCTCGCTCCCAACCTGGCTGGCAGCTCCTGGACCCATCCTGCTCCGCAAACACGTGTGGGCGCACAAGTCGGACCCATTGGTCGAGAGGGTCCATCTCCTCCACGCTAACCCTCAGTACGCCTATGTGGCGTACCCCGACGGCCGACAGGATACGGTCTCCCTACGGGAGCTGGCGCCCGCTGGATCCCCACACACACCCCCACCACCAAACCCACCTTCCCTCCCACCGGCGCACCTCGCAGCCGCCCCCTTCCCAGGTGGATCGGTGCGCCCACTAGGGGTGATGCCGAAGCCATGCTCCCGGAGCCACAGATGCCCGAGCCGGCGCCTGCATCACCACCGAAGCTACAACGATCGCAGAGGACGACCAGGGCCCCTGATCGACTAATTGCTTCATTCCGAACTGTAAATAAATTTTGTAAATAGTTGCGATGTAACGAGACAAAACCACTGTACTGATGTATACCGGGTACCTCCATAACCTTAACCTCTACCACTGTGTAATGCGAGGCCACCACCCCCGCCGGACTCTTTTTTTAACAGGGTTGAATGTGGTAGTCGGTATTAGAGGTATTACTCTGTAATGTTGTAAGACCATTGGTGTAGGAGGTACTGTTTTCATTGGTTAAGCCTGCCCACTGGTTCTAGCCCAGTAAGGCGGAGTATAAGAACCCGTGTCACCCCAGCAGCTGCCTTCTGTACCTGCGCTGCTGGGGAAACATCTAGTGTAATAAAGCCTTCAATTGTCTCCAATGTTCGCTTCTGGAGTTATTGATCGAGCATCAGGGATTGGATGGCATTGAATATTAGTGGGGTGGGGGGGGCGTTGGGGGGGTGGACTATATATGTCAACGGTGACCAGGGGCGATTCCTGATTCCTTTTGTTTTTTCCTTTTTTCCTCCTTGGGAGGTTTAGTTTTATTTGATGCTTGTATTGTCAGGTGGGCCATTGTTTGGGGGTTGGTGGGAGGATGGTATCATTGTTGTTGGTAGGGGGATTGGCTTTGTATTTGTTATCGTTTCCTGCTTGTTGGTGGGGTGTAAATTCTGAAGAAAATGTGAAAATGGAGAATAAAAATATTTTACAAAAAAAATAACAGTCAACTCCACTCAGGCCACAAGTTAAACCAGGACACATGATTTAAACAGCTCAGAGACACATCTGCTAACCTGTGACCAATTAAACAAATAACTATCAAAACAAAAATCCATGAATTCCCCCGCTCCACGAGTGCATAATCCAAAAGTAATTTTTGTTCCGCAAACACATGCAGAGCTCAGAGTAAATGACTGTGGTCTAGTTTGAACCCAATGTGATCGTTTGGGGCTTCTACATTGTCAGTCACGCAAAGCAGAACATTTTCTGTAGATGTTTCTTGCAGTGAACGACAGGCAGGTGGCACTAAAGTGCAAATGAAAGAAGAAAATGTTAATTTACTAACAGACACTGTTTTCTTCTCCTGGTTTGACTGGAAACAGGAAGGAAGGGAGGGAGAGAGGGAGGGAGGAAGGCTTGCATTTAGTGTTTTTCACAAAGCCCACCTGAGACTGGGTTATGCTCCGTAGTGCCCTGGCAAGGTCCACTTGAGACTGGGACATGCTCTGCAATGGCTACGAAAGGTCCACCTGCGTCAAGGACACGCCCCCTAGCGACTGGGGTATGCTGTCGAGGCGCTCAGCCATGGCCGTCAATGGCTGGGCAATGCATTGGACACCACCATTCATCGTGCTGACATCATGTTTCAGGTGTTCTACTATGGTCACCACCTTAGAAGTGTTGGCCTCAGCGCCACACCTTGCCGATGCAATCTCCTCCGCCCGTAGCCTTTGGGACTCCTCCAATCGGCTATGGACCTGCTGGAGTGTTGCTGGCAGCCCCCTCTGAATCTCACGGTCATACCCCATTGACTGCATCAGCTCCAGGATAGCCTGGTCCAGAGGCTCAGCATCTGACTTGGACTCAGCTGGGTCCTGGGATCCAGCAGATTCCGACTAGTGTCTCACCTGTATGTTCCAGCCTCCACCTGATGTGCATCTGCAACAGTGTGGTCCTCACCAGATTGTGCCCCAGAGGTCTGCCCACTACTTTCGCCCACCCAGGTGTGTGTCTCTGCGTTGGTGGAGGATGGAGAGTGGTGATGACAGCCATGACCCATCAATGGTGGCATCTTCGGAGCTCTCCTCCAAGGTGGCAATGGGGGGGGGGGGCACTCTAGATGGACCAGGGCCATTGATGGAAATCCTGCAGGAGAATGGACGTGGTCAATCAGAGGGAGAGATCATCATCCTGGAATGAACAACTCACTTGTGACTGGTCATCTGCGTGGGGGCCGATGGATCCTCACCACTGCGGCATAGGCCAATCTAGATGACGGTGACCGATCTGTCCTCAGCCACCCCAGCAACCTCCAGGGCCAGTTCCTCGGAGGGGCTGAGGACCCTGAGGTCCGGCACTCCGCTGCCCATCTCAGCCCTTTTCTGCCTGTTGTGGGCCAACTTCTCCTGCGTGGACACAGAGGGGGCATTGTGAGCTGTGCACTTCATGCATCGTGGGTGGGGAGGGGCATGGCAGGAGACAGGCGGGTGCACCACTGCTGGGCATTAGTGGGGTGTGATGGTGGATGCCAGAGTGTGCAGGGGCACGTCGCGGTATTGTGCATGGGTGGAGGTGATGCCAGCTGGAGGGTCGTCGGGGGTGGGATGGGGCTCCAGGGGTAGCAGGCGGGACCCATGCCGGGGGCCAATACCAACTCACCATGCAGCCCGGTGGAGATCTTTGAGCTTCTTGCGGCACTGGGTGATGGTCCTCCTGGTGATGCTCCCTGAGTTAACTGCCGATGCCACTGCCTCCCAGGCAGCACTGTGGCTGAACCTCCGAGCTCCTCAGGTGAACAAGATATCCCAGCTGGACCCCACCTCGTCTATCAGTCTGGCCAGGTCGGCAACCCCGAATCGTGGAGCTGGTCTGTGTGGTGGCATAGCTGCATGCTGTGTGGGGTTTGCTCTGCGGGATCGGTTTAAGTGCTGCTCCCCCTCGGTAGCGGGGAGCTTCCGGGCACAGTTCAGGCAAATTAGCCAGCAAGACAGTCATTTGCGGCATGAAACCAGTGGGGCATCATTCAGTGCCCTAATTAACGTTAGATACCAGTGACGGCCTCGCTGGATCGGCTGTCGGTAAACACCCGGTATTTCCCCTTCGCTATCGCACTTAGAAACCTTTTCATTGGATCATGCCCGTTATTATTAACATTTGAATTATTAATTTTATTATAACATTTTATTCAAATACTAATATTAATTAGGTGGATTGGCCATGTTAAAAGTGTCAGTGACTGTGCAGGTTAGGTGTGGATATGGAGATTGGTGTGGATTCAATGGGCCGAATGGCCTCCTTCTGCACTGTATGAATTCTGTGATTCTATGAAAATGCTAACTGAATTAAGTAAATGTTTTAAGTGAGTTGCCAGTTCAGTTATAGAGCTAAATTCTCCCAAACTGTGACAAGTGTCATTTGAGGCGGGTTTCACGGGGTGATTCCCGTCGGGTGTTTGGGCATGATCCAGATTGGTGTCACCCACACTTCGTCATTTTTTTTGGAGTTTGGGGAAGTTCTCCCTGAAAAATCCCATACTTAGGGCTGGATTTTACGTCCAGCAATGTCGGAATCGGGAAGTGCGATCGGGCGGAGAATCACGCGTCAACTGAAAATCGAGGCCGACGCCCGACAGAATACCAAGCTCCGGCGCCTCGATAGCGGCATGAATGCGTTGCACGCCACGCGCGAATGTGGGCATGCAAATTGCACAGTGAATACCGTTGGCATATCATTAAAGGGCCCGACCTACCAACTACCGGGGGCCCCCGCGATGCTTCGCCGCGTCAAGAGGAATTACCGATGGTCAGGTCGACCCACCAGCTTCCGGGGCCCCCCGCGATGCTTCGCCTCGTCAAGAGGAAGTACCGATGGTCAGGTTCACTTGTGGTATTTCGAACCGGGTAGTTTAATGGCTCATTTAAATATGTTGATGTGGACCACGCCCAGCAGGATCAGCATCGGGCACAACACTTTGGGGAAATCAAGCCCATAATTCATATAAAGGGGCCCCAGTGATGTTTAATTCAGAAATGTTGTAGGTTTTGGTAGCGAGGAGTGTGAGCCTACCATCCAACTAACAATGGTGGAAGACCTCAACACATCTCATTTCATGGTCATGACCCTGACACAGCTCGTGAAGTCAGTCCATTGTATCTCAAATATCTCCACATCCAGAATCTCCATGGCTTTCTCCTCATACAGAATGAAAAGTTGCAGTTTTGCTGAGCTCTCTTCTGCCTGCATGGACTGCCTTGTTTTGTGTAGCTCCCTATTGCATACAAATAGAAAAGGGCTTAGTTCGAAAAGAGGACTCTGAGAAAATAAATGTGTGCTTTTCAACTCTTCAATGAATGTACGCATTTATATACATGTCAGAGTCATGGCACCTCCTACTGAAAACCATGACATCGATATCTGAAAGATAAAGTTGTATGCCTGCATGCATGTGCACACGTGTATCTGTGGCTGGAATTTAATTCCTCCCTTTCACCATTAATAAAGGTGCCAGGGGAGCCATAGAATCAGCAGAGAAGACAGATGGTCGTGGGGTGAGGGGTGCCCGGTTTCCCAACTCCCACTGACTCGGTCAGGAACAGGGAGAGCTGTGACAGCCTTCCTGCCCGTAGCCCAATTGAGGCCTTACAATTGCACGTTAATGACCACTTAAGGGCCATACAGCACACATGGAGACCATTCACTGAAAGCAGGTGGCCTCCTATTCAAGCAACCTTTGCCGCATGGAGGGCCTTTCCTACTGGAACTCTACCCTCCACAACATATTCTCCTGCTCAATGAGGCAAGCTCTGGTGAGCCCAACCAACCTACATGCACTCTGGGGCCTCCTACATGCAGCCCCAGCTGTTAGTACAGAAGATCTGCTGGCCCTCCAATTGTCCTGCAGCTCTTGGAGGCAGGTCCTCCACCCTTAAAGGCACAGATGCCCCGATGGATGGCCTGATTGCCACTGACTGCCATCAAAGCTTCCAAAAATAGCCATGGCTCTGTTGCCCTGGAATTGCCAACCGTTGGATATTAAATTCAACCTTGTACCTAAAGGAGTTTACTGGCTCCCCTGAAAAAACATGGGGATCTTTGGGAATGTCATAAACGAGGAGGGGCAAAATAAGGAGCTCTAAATAAACCTACATGGGGCAATGGAGAAAGATGATGTCCATGTTACCAGTCCACCCAGTGTAAATCAATATGTATCATTTAGATACTTTTTTGCTTGTTGACAGTTTAATATATACATCTTGAGAAGGCAGCAATAGAATGATGGGCAACAGCATGAATTTGCATTCAGAGAAATTGACACAAAGCTCTTTATTTTCTGATTTAATCGTGCAGCAAGTTGAAGTGTGATTCACCAGTAGCCAAAGTTGTGAAGCAAGGTTCCGTATACCTTGACAACCATGTGTAGCCTGATGTGTTGGGTGTTCTGGATCACATACAGGTCACCAACACTTGAAGTAGTGCAACACTATTTTATTGAAAGGTTAACTGTTTAAACATACTTGAACTGTGGGTAAATACTATACTAGCTTTAACTAAAGACCTTTGCCTTGTCCCAACCAGTTGATGCACTCAGCACATGGTGAATGTCTGTGTTGCAGGCTGTGAGCTCTGTGCTCCTAGCTAGCTGCTACTCAAATGAGCGGGAACTCGGATGCCCCCTGTCTTTATAGTGCGTGTGCTCTGACTGGTGATTGGCTGCGATGTTGTGTATGTTGATTGGTCACACTGTGTGTCCATCAGTGTGTGTCTGCACCATGATATACTGGTGTATATTATGACATAGCCCAGCAATGTTTTTCCTCACCTGCTCTCAGTTTAGGACCACAGGGTAGACAACATTAACTCACATCAACTCCATCCCCTCTATCCTCAGGCCTCAACGAAATATTAGGCAGTGTACCTTGTCTCTCTGCAACCGTATCCCTCCCTTCATTGCAAGATAACTTTAAGGATATCAGCAGTGTTTTAGAACTGTTCCTATTGGATGGCGAGCCCAGCCTATTATGTTGCTGTGTGCTGGCAATGTCAAACATTTATTATAAGGAACGAACATGACATTGCATCATTGGGTTAGCAGGAAGTACCGCTGATGAACACAGCCCTCAAATATTAGCCGTCCTTGTTTTGCTGTGTAGACATGCTGGTATCTGCTCAATGCTGTTTCCATGCTCATTGAAGCAGGAGATGAGGGATTTAACATTTTTCTGTTTCAGTCAACTGCAGGGTGCGAATGCCCTGTACATTGTTTTAAGAATTCTGTTACACTGCTACTAAATAAACATAGCTACAGAATCTCTCAACACTGCTGCTATTTAGCATTGTATTAAAATAATAGTGAATGTTAATCCTTTTCTTCGCATTAGTGATACCACCAATGTTTTATGGCACAGCTTCTAAAAGGTAATGCTCATTAATATAAATTGGCAAATGTACCAACCTAATTTAAATATTTTCCAAAATGACACATGAGCCTGTGATAATGATCGTTTAGGATGCTGACACATTGTTCCATTCTACTGCTATCTCAAAGCGGAGAATAGAATTGCATTAACACCAAACGCATAGAAAACCTGCAGCGAAAATCAATATGATTTTCAGAACATCAGTAACAGCAGCAGTTCTGAAAAAGTATATAAATGAGCTTGAGCCTCTGCATTCATTATAACATTCAAGGCCTTATTGCCGGTTGACTGCTCTTAGCATTTTTCTTATTCTACCCCAAGCTGAATGGGTTCCCGTCCCAATTTGTACCACTTTTACAGCAATCATGAAATATAACATGCAGTCAGGCTAACGTTATGAACCAGAAGTATGTTTAAATAATACTATAAATAGTAACTACAAGCAGTTTTTACAATAATCTCACATTGTGCTACTGTACGCTGTACTGTACCGGCGGCACGGTGGCCGTGGTTAGCACAGGGACCCGCATTCAATTCTGACCTTGGGTGTCTGTGTGGAGCTTACACTTTCTCCCCGTATCTGTATGGGTTTCCTCCGGGTGCTCCGGTTTCCTCCCACTGTCCAAATTCCCCCTAAGGTTGCCATCTAACCAAATTGGAGCAGTGTTCCGTGAGAAGCAGAATTAGCCGGGTGTTTCCCAGCACTCACAGTGCTGAATAGCATCTGGGTATCTATCAATTCGGGGCCTCAGCAGGGAAATCCCCGCCGAGGCCGCAATTAATCCCGTTTCCTGCACTGAGGAAATCTGACAAACCCCAACACGACCCCCAAATTCTCAGCTCACTTATGAGGGGGTCCTTGGGCCCCCTGCACCCCACCTCAAATGTTCAGGGCACCCCAGTATCTGATCCCAGTCACAGACAAAATACCAGCCTAGCACCTTGCCCCTGTCACTCAGGCAGTGCCCATGCCAGCTGGCAGGGCCACCTGTGCACAACAAAGAACAAAGAACAAAGAAATGTACAGCACAGGAACAGGCCCTTCGGCCCTCCAAGCCCGTGCCGACCATACTGCCCGACTAAACTACAATCTTCTACACTTCCTGGGTCCGTATCCTTCTATTCCCATCCTATTCATATATTTGTCAAGATGCCCCTTAAATGTCCCTATCGTCCCTGCTTCCACTACCTCCTCCGGTAGTGAGTTCCAGGCACCCACTACCCTCTGCGTAAAAAACTTGCCTCGTACATCTACTCTAAACCTTGCCCCTCTCACCTTAAACCTATGCCCCCTAGTAATTGACCCCTCTACCCTGGGGAAAAGCCTCTGACTATCCACTCTGTCTATGCCCCTCATAATTTTGTATACCTCTATCAGGTCGCCCCTCAACCTCCTTCGTTCCAGTGAGAACAAACCGAGTTTATTCAATCGCTCCTCATAGCTTATGCCCTCCATACCAGGCAACATTCTGGTAAATCTCTTCTGCACCCTCTCTAAAGCCTCCACATCCTTCTGGTAGTGTGGCGACCAGAATTGAACACTATACTCCAAGTGTGGCCTAACTAAGGTTCTATACAGCTGCAACATGACTTGCCAATTCTTATACTCAATGCCCCGGCCAATGAAGGCAAGCATGCCGTATGCCTTCTTGACTACCTTCTCCACCTGTGTTGCCCCTTTCAATGACCTGTGGACCTGTACTCCTAGATCTCTTTGACTTTCAATACTCTTGAGGGTTCTACCATTCACTGTATATTCCCTACCTGCATTAGCCCTTCCAAAATGCATTACCTCACATTTGTCCGGATTAAACTCCATCTGCCATCTCTCCGCCCAAGTCTCCAGACAACCTAAATCCTGCTGTATCCTCTGACAGTCCTCATCGCTATCCGCAATTCCACCAACCTTTGTGTCGTCTGCAAACTTACTAATCAGACCAGTTACATTTTCCTCCAAATCATTTATATATACTACAAACAGCAAAGGTCCCAACACTGATCCCTGTGGAACACCACTGGTCACAGCCCTCCAATTAGAAAAGCATCCCTCCATTGCTACCCTCTGCCTTCTATGGCCTAGCCAGTTCTGTATCCACCTTGCCAGTTCACCCCTGATCCCGTGTGACTTCACCTTTTGTACTAGTCTACCATGAGGGACCTTGTCAAAGGCCTTACTGAAGTCCATATAGACAACATCTACTGCCCTACCTGCATCAATCATCTTAGTGACCTCCTCGAAAAACTCTATCAAGTTAGTGAGACACGACCTCCCCTTCACAAAACCGTGCTGCCTCTCACTAATACGTCCATTTGCTTCCAAATGGGAGTAGATCCTGTCTCGAAGAATTCTCTCCAGTAATTTCCCTACCACTGAAGTAAGGCTCACCGGCCTGTAGTTCCCGGGATTATCCTTGCTACCCTTCTTAAACAGAGGAACAACATTGGCTATTCTCCAGTCCTCCGGGACATCCCCTGAAGACAGCGAGGATCCAAAGATTTCTGTCAAGGCCTCAGCAATTTCCTCTCCAGCCTCCTTCAGTATTCTGGGGTAGATCCCATCAGGCCCTGGGGACTTATCTACCTTAATATTTTTTAAGACACCCAACACCTCGTCTTTTTGGATCACAATGTGACCCAGGCTATCTACACCCCCTTCTCCAGACTCAACATCTACCAATTCCTTCTCTTTGGTGAATACTGATGCAAAGTATTCATTCAGTACCTCGCCCATTTCCTCTGGCTCCACACATAGATTCCCTTGCCTATCCTTCAGTGGGCCAACCCTTTCCCTAGCTACCCTCTTGCTTTTTATGTACGTGTAAAAAGCCTTGGGATTTTCCTTAACCCTATTTGCTAATGACTTTTCATGACCCCTTCTAGCCCTCCTGACTCCTTGCTTAAGTTCCTTCCTACTTTCCTTATATGCCACACAGGCTTCGTCTGTTCCCAGCCTTTTAGCCCTGACAAATGCCTCCTTTTTCTTTTTGACGAGGCCTACAATATCACTCGTCATCCAAGGTTCCCGAAAATTGCCGTATTTATCTTTCTTCCTCACAGGAACATGCCTGTCCTGTATTCCTTTCAACTGACACTTGAAAGCCTCCCACATGTCGGATGTTGATTTGCCCTCAAACATCCGCCCCCAATCTATGTTCTTCAGTTCCCGCCTAATATTGTTATAATTAGCCTTCCCCCAATTTAGCACATTCATCCTCGGACCACTCTTATCCTTGTCCACCAGTACTTTAAAACTTACTGAATTGTGGTCACTGTTACCGAAATGTTCCCCTACTGAAACATCTACCACCTGGCCGGGCTCATTCCCCAATACCAGGTCCAGTACCGCCCCTTCCCTAGTTGGACTGTTTACATATTGTTTTAAGAAGCCCTCCTGGATGCTCCTTACAAACTCCGCCCCGTCTAAGCCCCTGGCACTAAGTGAGTCCCAGTCAATATTGGGGAAGTTGAAGTCTCCCATCACCACAACCCTGTTGTTTTTACTCTTTTCCAAAATCTGTCTACCTATCTGCTCCTCTATCTCCCGCTGGCTGTTGGGAGGCCTGTAGTATACCCCCAACATTGTGACTGCACCCTTCTTATTCCTGATCTCTACCCATATAGCCTCACTGCCCTCTGAGGTGTCCTCTCGCAGTATAGCTGTGATATTCTCCCGAACAAGTAGCGCAACTCCGCCTCCCCTTTTACATCCCCCTCTATCCCGCCTGAAACATCTAAATCCTGGAACGTTTAGCTGCCAATCCTGCCCTTCCCTCAACCAGGTCTCTGTAATGGCAACAACATCATAGTTCCAAGTAGTAATCCAAGCTCTAAGTTCATCTGCCTTACCCGTAATGCTCCTTGCATTAAAACATATGCACTTCAGGCCACCAGACCCACTGTGTTCAGCAACTTCTCCCCGTCTGCTCTGCCTCAGAGCCACACTGTCCCTATTCCCTAGTTCTCCCTCAATGCTCTCACCTTCTGACCTATTGCTCCCGCGCCCACCCCCCTGCCATACTAGTTTAAACCCTCCCGTGTGACACTAGCAAACCTCGCGGCCAGGATATTTATGCCTCTCCGGTTTAGATGCAACCCGTCCATCTTATACAGGTCACACCTGCCCCGGAAGAGCTCCCAGTGGTCCAGATAACGGAAACCCTCCCTCCTACACCTTGGCAATGCCAGGCTGACACCCAGGTGGCACTCCCAGAGTTCCAGGCTGGCAGGGCCAGGGTGCCACCCTGCCCAAAGGGAAAGCATCTGCAGGCCTCTGATCCCATTAGGAGCTCCCCCCCCCCCCAAGTGCCGATCTCCCTGGCCCCTGTTTGTGGGGAGTGGCACTGAATGGTGCTTGCCCAAAGTCTCCAAGATGAAGGGTCTAGATCCCAAGCCTCAGGTAGATCAAGGCAGTGCATATTACAGTGAGACTAGCTGATCCTGACCACAATGGGTGGGGTTCAGGTCGTGACGTCTCGTGAAGTAGGCGTTAGATCACGCGAGACATTGCGAGCCGGGTAGATCCCAACATGGACCAGGTACTTAGGGGGGTCTCCCATGTGATTGAGGGGCCCTGGGTTGTCGGGCTCTGAGCAGGATGGTATCCTGGCACCCCCGATGCTACCCAGACACCCTGAAAGTTCCAGGGTGCCCATGTGGCACTGCCATCCTGGCACCCATCCTGCTGGGTGTCAGGCTGGCAGTGCCAAGCTGCCCAGGTGGCATTTTGCCCACATCAGGGATTGGACCCGGGGGTGCCCTACCCCTATGAAGTGGAGTGCAAGGGGCTCAAGGACCCCCTTAGGATGTTGGGGAGTCTGGAGGCCATGGTTGGGGGGGGGGGGGGGTTCAGAGATTGGGCACCATTTAAAAATAGCACCCCAATCTCTTCCTGCACTGGCGAACGGAGCACGATAGTGCAGGAAATGGGACTAAGTGCAGCCTCGGTCGGATGTTCCTCGCCGAGGCCCCAAAATTTAACAGGGTTCCATTTAATAGTAGGGTCATTCTCGGTGATGCAGGGTGCCTCGAAACACCCGGCTAAATGCGGCCAACATGGGACTCTGTTAAATTTCCGTTACATCGCGCCCAGTGCCTTCAGTGGTCCCAACGTTTAATTGGAGGAAATTTCTGTTCACCCACTACCGGATGCTGAATAAGCAGTCTGATAATTTCAGAGGAGCGGAGGAGTTAAGAAAGGTGATAGCGAGGAAGAGCTGAGTGGCATCAATGCACGCATGAAAACTAACACGGTGCATTCAATGATGCCATCGAGGAGCAGTGTGGAGAGGAGAAGGAAGAGGGGGCCAAGGATAGATTCTTGGGGACACCAAAGGGAACAGTGTGGCTGCAGAAAGAGAAGCTGTTGCAAATCGTGCTCTGGCCATAATTAAAACATGAAGAACATAACCAAACTAATCCAGCTCCACGCCCAGCTGGAGAACAGTGCAGAGGCGTTTGAGTAATGCAGAGCGATCAACGATTTCAAACACTGCAGGCAGATCGAGAGGGATGAGAAGGGATAGTTTTCCTTCATCACAGTCAAATAGGATAACATCTGTGACTTTCTCCCAAGCCAAAGAAGGAGGTATTGGGAGGTACAAAAAGCTTGGTCGAAAGATGGAGGAGGGGGCCTGAAAGAGGGGAAAAAGCAATTTTAGGAAAAAATGTCAAACTGGTGCAAAAGGGAATACCTTGGGCTGAATTTTAACTTCCAAAACATGGGTGCATTCAATGTGAGTCAAAGATTAAAATGTACAACATCTGGAACAGAGGGCGGGATTCTCTTAGCCCAGGCCGGGCTGGAGAATTGCCGGGACAGGCGCGAATCGCGCAATGCCGTCCCGACGATTCTACGGAGAGCGGAGAATCGGCGCCATTGGCGCCGGCGCGGTCGGCGAGCGCCGGTCGGGGGATGCACTCCGTGGTCCCCCCGGCAATTCTCCAACCAGAATGGGCCGAGCGGCCACGCAAAAAAAATGGACTCCCGCCGGCGCCGTTCACACCTGCTCTTACCCGGCGGGACCTTGGCGTGCATGCATCCGGGGGCAGCCTGGTGCGGGGGGAGGGGGGTCCGACCCCAGGGTGGGGGGGGACCTCCGCTGTGGCCTGGCCCGTGATCGGGGCCAACCGATCGGTGGGCCGGCCTCTCGGGCTGGGGGCCTCTTTTGTTCCGGGACGCCAGTCCCTGTAGCCCTACGTCGTGTTGCGTTGGGGCCGGCGCGGAGAAGGGAGCCACTGCGCATGTGCACATTGACGCCAATCCCACTGCGCATGTGCGCATTGATGCCGGCCCCACTGCGCATGTGCGCATTGACGCCGGCCCCACTGTGCATGTGCGCATTGACGCCGGCCCCACTGCGCATGTGCACATTGACGCCAATCCCACTGCGCATGTGCGCATTGACGCCGGCCCCACTGCGCATGTGCGCATTGACGCCGGCCCCACTGCGCATGCGCAGACCCGTGGCACCCATCTGATGCCGGGGATCGGCAGCTGGAGCGCCGTGAGTCGCTCCAGTGCCATGCTGGCCCCCTGTAGGGGTCAGAATCGCTGCTTCTGAGGCCATGTTAACGCCGTCGAGAAACGCGACCGCGTTTACGATGGCGTCAACACTTAGCCTCAGGATCAGAGAATCCCGACCAGGATCTCAACTTGGTCACGCCTGGTTTTAATGAGAAGCAGGTGAAAAGCTCAGGAGAAGTGGGGTGTTCATTTCAATATTGTACGGAGGCTGTGTGGCTATGTTTTAATCATTGTTCTGTTTTAAACCCAGGGAACCGTGTTCCTGGGCCACAAGAAATTCCGCAAACTACAGGAGGTGAGAAGGGTTGAGTGTGGTAGATGTCTTATTGTGCTGCCTGTGGGCAAAGGACCGTTCCCTGCAGACTTGACAAGTTACCCAGTAAAGCCTTCTCTCAATGGGATATCTCTGTTTCCCTATCACCCCGCCCCCCCCACTCCCATCGCATTTCCAAAACTCCCACCCACCCACTCCAGCCATCTTTCTGCGCAACTATCAACAGAAACATACACCTCACCCCCCACAACTACTCCTCCCCCCCCCCCCCCCCCCCCCCCCGCCGATTACTCTGTGTGTGTGCGCGTGCACGTATAATGGAGTCGGAAGTTGCGAACATTCCTCCCTCGGGTTTTGAATGTGAAATAAATTAGCTTTCAGAGTCAATCATCATGCGAGTTTGCTGCGGGTTATTAGTAAAGGGTGGCACAGTGGCACAGTGGTTAGCACTGCTGCCTCACAGCGCTGGGGACCGGATTCAACTCCGACCTCGGGTGACTATCTGTGAGGTGTGTGCACGTTCTCACCTTGTCTGCGTGGGTTTTCTCCGGATGCTCTGCAAAGATGATTCTGGATAGGAGCGAAAGCAACAGGGTAGTTGTTATGGGGGACTTTAACTTTCCAAATATTGACTGGAAACGCTATAGTTCGAGTACATTAGATGGGTCCGTTTTTGTCCAATGTGTGCAGGAGGGTTTCCTGACACAGTATGTAGATAGGCCAGTGAGAGGTGAGGCCATATTGGATTTGGTACTGGGTAATGAACCAGGACAGGTGTTAGATTTGGAGGTAGGTGAGCACTTTGGTGATAGTGACCACAATTCGATTAAGTTTACTTTAGTGATGGAAAGGGGTAGGTATATACAGCAGGGCAAGAGTTATATCTGGGGAAAAGGCAATTATGATGCGATGAGGCAAGACTAAGGATGCATCGGATGGAGAGGAAAACTGCATGGGATGGGCACAATGGAAATGTGGAGCTTGTTCAAGGAACAGCTACTGTGTGTCCTTGATAAGTATGTACCTGTCAGGCAAGGAGGAAGTGGTCGAGCAAGGGAACCGTGGTTTACTAAAGCAGTCAAAATACTTGTCAAGAGGAAGAAGGAGGCTTATGTAAAAATGAGACACGAAGGTTCAGTTAGGGCACTCGAGAGTTACAAGTTAGCTGGGAAGGACCTAAAGAGAGAGCTAAGAAGAGCCAGGAGGGGACATGAGAAGTCTTTAGCAGGTAGGATCAAGGATAACCCTAAAACTTTCTATAGATATGTCAGGAATAAACAAATGACTAGGGTCATTTGTAGGGCCAGTCAAGGACAGTCGTGGGAAGTTGTGCTTGGAGTCCGAGGAGATAGGAGAGGTGCTAAATGAATATTTTTCGTCAGTATTCACACAGGAAAACGACAATGTTGTCGAGGAGAATACTGAGATTCAGGCCACTAGACTAGAAGGGCTTAAGGTTCATAAGGAGGAGGTGTTAGCAATTCTGGAAAGTGTGAAAATAGATAATTCCCCTGGGCAGGATGGGATTTATCCTAGGATTCTCTGGGAAGCTAGGGAGGAGATTGCTGAGCCTTTGGCTTTGATCTTTAAGTCATCTTTGTCTACAGGAATAGTGCCAGAAGACTGGAGGATAGCAAATGTTGTCCCCTTGTTCAAGGAGGGGAGTAGAGACAACCCCGGTAACTATAGACCAGTGAGCCTTACTTTTGTTGTGGGCAAAATCTTGGAACGGTTTATAAGAGATAGGATGTATAATCATCTGGAATGGAATAATTTGATTAGAGATAGTTACCACGGTTTTGTGAAGGGTAGGTCGTGCCTCACAAACCTTATAGAGTTCTTTGAGAAGGTGACCAAACAGGTGGATGAGGGTAAAGCAGTTGATGTGGTGTATATGGATTTCAGTAAAGCATTTGATAAGGTTCCCCATGGTAGGCTACTGCAGAAAATACGGAGGCATGGGATTCAGGGTGATTTAGCAGTTTGGATCAGAAATTGGCTAGCTGGAAGAAGACAAAGGGTGGTGGTTGATGGGAAATGTTCAGACCGGAGTCCAGTTACTAGTGGTGTACCACAAGGATCTGTTTTGGGGCCACTGCTGTTTGTCATTTTTATAAATGACCTGGAGGAGGGTGTAGAAGGATGGGTGAGTAAATTTGCAGATGACACAAAAGTCGGTGGAGTTGTGGACAGTGCGGAAGGATGTTACAAGTTACAGAGGGACATAGATAAGCTGCAGCGCTGGGCTGAGAGGTGGCAAATAGAGTTGAATGCAGAAAAGTGTGAGGTGATTCATTTTGGAAGGAATAACAGGAAGACAGAGTATTGGGCTAATGGTAAGATTCTTGGCAGTGTGGATGAGCAGAGCGATCTCAGTGTCCATGTACATAGATCCCTGAAAGTTGCCATCCAGGTTGAGAGGGTTGTTAAGAAGGCGTACGGTGTGTTAGCTTTTATTGGTAGAGGGATTGTGTTTCGGAGCCATGAGGTCATGTTGCAGCTGTACAAAACTCTGGTGCGGCCGCATTTGGAATATTGAGTGCAATTCTGGTCGCCGCATTATAGGAAGGATGTGGAAGCATTGGAAAGGGTGCAGAGGAAATTTCCCAGAATGTTGCCTGGTATGGAGGGAAGATCTTATGAGGAAAGGCTGAGGGACTTGAGGCTGTTTTCGTTAGAGAGAAGGTTAAGAGGTGACTTAATTGAGGCATACAAGATGATCAGAGGATTGGATCAGGTGGACAGTGAGAGCCTTTTTCCTCGGATGGTGATGTCTAGCACGAGGGGACATAGCTTTAAATTGAGGGGAGATAGATATAGGACAGCTGTCAGAGGTAGGTTCTTTACTCAGAGAGTAGTAAGGGCGTGGAATGCCCTGCCTGCAACAGTAGTGGACTCGCCAACACTAAGGGCATTCAAATGGTCATTGGATAGACATATGGATGATAAGGGAATAGTGCAAATAGGCTTTAGAGTGGTTTCACAGGTCCACGCAACATTGAGGGCTGAAGGGCCTGTACTGTGCTGTAATGTTCTATGTTCTATGTTCCTCCCACAGTCCAAATATGTGCAGATTAGCTGGATTGGCCGTGCTAAATTCCCTTAAGTGTCCAAATGTTAGGTGGGGTTACAGGAATAGGTTGGGGAATTGGGCCTAGTTAGGGTGCACTTTCGGAGGGTCAGTGCAGACTTGGGCTGAATGACCTTCACCTGCACTGTAGGGATTCTATGATTCTATGAAAGTGGGTCACACAAACCAAAAGTTTGGGGAAACACGTTACTGCATATTTTAATAATAATTTAAAACACCTTCTGCTTACAGACAGGTGATGAGAGGAAATAAGTAGCATTGTCTCGCTTTTGTCCATAACAACGCTAAGACCATATTCACTCTAACTTTTGCTTCATGACATTGCTCATGAACATTTGGATATATTTGTACTTGAACCCAGATCTTTCTTTCTCCATCTTCTTTGCTGCTTTTCAATCAGTCACAGCAACTCTCAGTTTATGTCTCCGCTGTACCTATCATTTTGTCTCGAGTGGGCAGCCAGAGATCCTAATTCTTAATAGGTAGAGAGAAAACTCCTGGTGCAGACAGGCCTCTGCTTTTTCCCTCTGAGTTCTGCTAGCTTTATGATGGGAGACTGGAAGAATCCCCTGTGAGATTTAAAGACTATAATTAAGGGCCGAGAATGTCAATTTTCTGGTTGTTGAGAGGACATATTTTGTTTCCTTGTATTGTCAGACAACTGGTTGAGGGAGCACTACCCACATAAACATTGGTAGAATGTGGATATTAATCTGCAATGCCAACACAAGTAAAGTAGAAGAAGCAGAATTGAAACTCGTTTGCAAATCTTTTAGAAATAGGGGCGGGATTCTTCGTTGACTAACCCCGAAATCGGGAAATGCGATTGGGTGGAGGATAGGTCCCGATGCCGAAATCGCGGCGGGGGGCGATCTGACGCCAAATCGTAATTCTCTGTCACTCCGACAGTGGCGCCAATGCATACCGGAACACACATACAGCAAACACTGTTTGCATATCATTAGCGAGCCCGACCCAGTATTCTCCGGGGCCTCTGCGATTCTCCGGCTCCGATGGGCCGAGTTCCCAATGGCACGGTTCACTTGTGCTTTTAAAAACCGTGAAACCGGCGCCGTGGCTGATGAGGGAGAGAGAGGAGGTGGGACATGGAGACGAGCAACTTTGAGCTGCCGGGCTGGACACTGGCCGGGTTAGCTGGGGGGGCGGGCATACCAGGGTCGGGGGTGGGAGGGGGGTTGATGGGTGAATGGGCCGAGTGGCTGGGGTGACCCCCACAGGACTGGGGCGGTGTCCAGGCACGGACCGTCATTGTTGCGGCCTGCAATGCAGCCCTTTTTCCTGTGCACCCCACTCACCACCACCTTGGCCCTGGTTCTACAGAGTGACACCGGCCTATGAGTGCCCCCATCCCCCCAACCCCTGCATCCCACCCTTCGCCAACCTTCCCCCCCCCCCACCGGCTGTGACCCGTCGACAGGGCGTCAGTTAGCTTACCCAGGGCAACGGCCACCTTAGCCCCTACGGAGGCGCTGGAAGGGTGCCACAGAGCATAGGCATGGGCAGAGGCAGCCGCCAGTATCCCTGGCATCAGGGACGGGCGCCGGTGCCAGAGTCCCCACAGTGCCAGACAACGGTGGGGCCAGGGTTGCAGAGATGGGGGGGTACATGCGGGGGCAGAACCCGCAGTGACAACCGGGGCCACCGTGTAGCCTGTTGGACCTGGTTGGGCATGGGGTTACGCACCATGCTAACATGTCGGCCTTTCACCCCCTGCAGACAATGGCTATTGGAATACAACCAGCAATGATGGCCTTCCTCCTAATCGGCGCAGCCCTGGGGGATGCCCTGCGGCTGAACGAGCTGGAACTACTCAAGGAGGAGGAAGGTGCAGCAGCGGAGCATGCCGCAGCAAAACAGGGGGCAGCAGCTTAGGATGGCGCATGAGGCCTCTTGTGTACTGGCAGCGCCTGTCATCCGAGGACCTGCCGGATCCAGCATGCCGTCGAAGACTCCGGCTGAGCAGGGTGCCAGTGCGACATATCATGGCACCGCGGGGGTTCGCCATGGTGATTGATGGGATGCTTCTCCTTCTAACAGCACCTGTAGATGACAGGCCATTCTACACAAATTGAAAGGGGTTCTACTCGATGAAAGTGCAGCTGATATGTGACCAACAGCTGCGCATCATGCATGTCTGCGCCCGATACCCGGGCTGTATGCACGACGTCTTCATCCTGGCGCACTCAATGATTCCTGACATGTTCGAGACATCCCCCCAGCTGGGGGGTTGGCTCCTGGGCGACAGGGGTTATCCACTGCAGTTGTGGCTGATGATGCCTATCCGGCGGCCACAGACTGATGCCGAGACCCGCTACAACGACATCCATGCAGCAACCAGGGGTGTGATCAAGCGGTGCTTTGGCCTCCTGTAGATGCGGTTCGTTGCCTGGGCCACTCTGGAGGGGCCCCTCCAGTATGACGCTGGGAGGGTCACCCGCATCGTGGCGGCCTGCTGGGTCCTCCAAAGTATCGCGCGGCAGAGGGGCGTGTGCTGGAGGAAGAGAATGAACGCCAGTCCTCGACCAACAAGGAGGATGTGGAGGAGGATGGGCAGAACATGGGGCCCAGGCAGGCGCGGGAGACCGCACGATGTGTACACCGGTGCCAACACGCAGGGGAAGCTCTGATTGTCTACAGGCTCACCGTCTAGAGCGGGGGGAGGGAGGGGCAACTGGCCAGAGGCATGGACACCGCATCCACGATACCCCCCACCTGCAACCCTCTCCGTGATACATACCTGCCACACCACAGGGTGTGAGCCCTGGGTTGGCAGTAACAGCGGGGCAGCCCCACGGGATGAAGGATGATGACAATCTGTTCCGCGATGAGCTCTGGTGTTCCACATCATTTGGAACATCCAATTCCTGCCCAGGGTGGCACTTTCCACCGTCCACCTGGGTAATCCCTGCATGCGAACTGTCCATTCCATCACACAGTGCCATTGAATCCCTGGGTGATGGTGCTGGGGACAGTCGGGGGGGGGGGGGGGGGGGGAACCAGGCCACCCATAATGTCCGTCCATTCCCATCCCCCCGCACATCTCTCTGGGCAGCCATGCATCTCCCATACGCATTTGACAGAGCACCGAGGTAGTTTGTAACAGTGTGAAAAGGTTTTTAACATGAAAACATATAAACAGTTTTGCAGATTGGCACCCTGGCCCCTACCATTAAACTGTGCCCTGCATCCGTGCCAACTTAACTGGTGTCTAACGTTCTGCCCTTACGGGCCCTAACGCTATGTCTTTGTGGATCCCCAGAGCATTGTCTGTGCCACCACCTTCTGGGTCTCTGTCACATCAGCCAGTGACTGCGCCATGTCCCTCTGGGACTGGACCACCTCCCTCTGTGTCTGCGCCACTTTGGCCAGCGTCAGGGCAATGCTGCCGACGTTCCCTGCCATGGCCTGCTGTGACTGGGCCATGCTGAGGAGCGCTGCTGCGTTGTCCAGGTGGCTTCGGCACATGGTTGCCTGTGAGGTGTTGGCCTGGGTGGCATGCATGGTGGGTGTCACCTCCTGCTCCTGCACGCGGTTGGACTCCTCCAACTGCACCTGCCGGTACTGGATGCTCAACAACCCGTCATGTAGTCCCTGGCTCTGCGACTGCATCTCCACAATCGTTGGGACTGCCCGTTCGAGAAACCCAAAACCCGTCTGGATGGCAGCTAGTCCTTGGAGTCGGCCTCCCCTCCGACCGTCCGCTCCCTCGGGAGTTCCTACCTCCATCGGATGTACTGGAGAAACTGCGTGGCTAGCATCAGATAGTGTCCCAGGAGCCTCTTGACTAAAGTGCCCAACCAAGGCAAGTGTCTCTGGGATGGTGGAGTGTGTTGGAGACAGCTGTGACGGGAAATCCGTGTCATCCTTAAACTCGAGCTTCGGGGTGACCTGAGTCTCGGGTCGAGGGCTGCCATCTGTGGTGCTCCCCTTGTCACTGGGGGGGGGCTCCAGCTGTGGCATTGGCGGGGGATACCAGACAAACCTGCCCCATCACCAGCAGGTCCTGCAAGACACACGACAAGATGCATGATTAGACCGTGGACCAGGCGAGATTGGGGATGTGGGGGTGGTGTGCGTGGGGGGAGTGAAGTGTGTATATGCAGCTGCAGCATGTCAGCCTTATGAGTGTCAATCGTGAACCTTGCGAATCCGGCACCGTTTCGCATTAGAATTGATTGTGTTCCAAGTGGCGCAGTGCTAGCCCCTTCACAGTACCTGATTCGGTCCAGATGCAGCGCCAGGTTTGCCATTGTGGAAGTCCATGAATCCTGCGCCGGGGTCAATATTTACTCTCAGGAACGGAGAATCCCACTGAGGAGGTTTAGGGCATTCAGCCCCTTGAGCATACTCCACCAGTCAATAAGTTCATGGCTTCTCTGATTGAAGCCTTAATTCCACTTATCTGCTTGGCCCTAATAAACCTCGACTCCCTCGTCGATCAAATTCTATCGAAACCCAGTCTTGAAAATATTGAATGGCCAGCCTCTCATGCTCTCTGGGTAAAGAGAATGTGAAAGATCAATGATGCTGCGAGAGAAGAAATTCTGCCTGATCATCGTATTCAATGGCTCACCCCCCTCTACCTTTATATTACCCCATGAGAGGTAACATCCTCCCAACATCAATTCCCTTCAGAGCCCGATATGTTTCAAGAAGGACACTTGAATTTTTAAGAGATATACAATGAGGAGAGACCCAACCTGCTCAACGTTTCCACAGGAGACAAACCCCTTCATCCCAGAAATCAGCCGAGTGAACCTTCCCTTAATGGCTCGGTACAAAAAAAGTCAGATTATAATTTGTGGATCTGAAATCCACCCAGATGGTGCAGCAATTGGAAATGCTAATGACATTTCCGTTTTACTCCATGTCACCAATAAATAATGAAGGTTTATTCTATTGCTGCAGTCTGCTTATGTCTCTGTGCTAGAATCAAGAATGTGGTGACGACTCAATCTCACCAGTTAAAACACTTTAATGAAATGAAGAAGTTCTGACAGAGGTTAGAATTCTGAAAGTGTTATAATATTGTAGTGTCAATGAACATATGCATCCGATTTGTCGGCTGAATCAATCAAACGATAACACCCATTAATACTTTACAAGAAATGGCTTCTGTGTTGAATGGTGGAGGTTTGGGGGTGGGGAGGGGTAGTTGAGGCTGACAGGTATCTAAACTGAGAAAAATGTTTTTGCCAAGTGCCATGGCCTTGGAGCGGAATGTTGCTCTTACCACACGGATGTCAAGAATGAAATATGTTGAGGCTCGTGCCAACAAATGAAACATCTTGAGCTTAGTTTGAAAGATTTGGATTAAAGTGACAAATAATTTGGAAATTTTCAACTAAATATCACACTGGTTCCAAAAACAATTTATCACGAAAATTATGCCTCCAAATTAATTTCCACTTTCTCACTGCAACTAAAGGGGACAATTTTGAGCCTGCATTAGGTGTCGGTGAGAATAGCCATGTGGGCAGAATATTCGACGAGCGTCGGAAAACGAGATTCTCTCTGGCGAGATTGTGATTTCTGGGCCCCTCACGAGCGGAGTGATGAAAAATCTGTCGTGGAAGGCCGTGAACCTCATTTTAATACCTTATAATATCATGAGCAAGCCCACCTGCCGGGAAACATGGAGAGTTGGGGTGAGTGTGGGAGGGCACCAAGAGGTGTGTTGGGGATCTATGAGGTGACTGGGTGGGAGATCACCGTGGAGGTGAGAAGGGTGTGTGAAGGGGTGCAGCGGTTTACATCAGGAGGAAAACTTACCCTGTCCAGGACTGTTCCCCTGTCCTCCAATGCAGCGAGCTGGCACTCATTATTGTGGCCATTGCCTCCCTGGAAGGGGTGGTGACCTTGGTTGACGGACGTTTGCGGGAACGCGGGTAGAGGATGTCACGCCTCTACTCCACACCATTCAAGAGTTCGATAAGGGTTCCCTCTGAAAACCTTGGTGCTGTTTTCCTGGCAGCCAACCACCGCCCCCCCCCCCCTCCCCAAGCTGGACTTGGGACACGCGCTGGGGAGGGGTTTAAAAGGAGCACCCCGCTGATTGCAGAGATTACATTTTACCGGAGTGAGTAAATCAGAGGCAAGCTGCCACGAGCGTGGCGTGAATCCCGTGGGGGAAAAAAATTGTTAAAGGGGCTCACTTTTGGTGAGTTTTCCCGCCGGTGGTGTCGACGGGATCCTCACCGGAACCGACACTTTGAAAACATATGGCAAGGTTCCGCCCAAGGTTCCTTCACTGGTACGAAATCTGCCAGAAACCTGCTGTGCATCTCTAATGAGCACTGACCCAGGGAAAAGGCCAAGGCTGGGTTGGGCTGACCACATACCACCTGCTAGAACACCACTTCAAAGAGAAAAATGACGACCGTGTTATTGGAATGTAGTTTCATATTTAATTTGTTATTTTTTTATGATTTTGATGGGAATCAATTTAAGCAATGTTGCAGTATCCCATTTAATACTCATGTCTCAGTATCTAAACACTCCCCGGCCAGGTACAGGAAGCTGCTTATTCTTTGCTGCAACAATTTTTATCTTTATCATTTTGTTCTGACCTGAGCTGAGCATCTGGGCCAGTAAATCTGGGTGGAGATTTGCATCCAGGTAACAGATTCTGCCACATTTTCCTTCCATTGAAATGAATGAACAATCCATTGGTCGTATAAGAGGCAATCCAACTCAACAATGTCCTTTGCGCACTCTGCCCAAGCGATCCTTAATATCCAGTTGGCAAAGGCAAGGCAAAGGAAAGAACTTTAAAAGAGCAGCCCTGTAATATCCTGCATGGGACCTACGACATGGGAATGCTTGTCATTCCCGAGCTCCTTGCAGAGTACGAGCTCCCCCACTAGGGGCGAGGGTATCTCAATTACCCAGTGTAAATAAGGTAGGCCAGCAAGGCACCGACCCAGCAGGAACCCAGTTGGGGTCTATCGCGAAGTGTATATATATTGTTTGTAAATAAAACTTTGTGAGCCAGAGAAGATACAGCCAGAGTGAGACAGCAAAGAGTGAGTTTGGGAATTTGAATCTAGGTGGGAATTGAATCAAATCAAATCAGTAAGTCAGCTCCTTTTAAATTTCAGGAGTTTAAATTAATTTAAATTAATCTAGAATTGTGCAGTGTAGGTTAACAAGGGCTGCCCCACCCACTCACATAACTGGTTGGCAGTTAAGTGTCAGTCGCTTTAAAGCTACCTTGATCTAAAAGCAGGCAGGGGTGGGGAGTCAACTCAGGCCAATTTAAAAAGAGCAACTTGTAACTCACTCCCAGTGAGTTCTCCCAGTGAGCCAGAGAAGACAGAGCCAGAGTGAGACAGCAAAGAGTGAGTTTGGGAATTTGAATCTAGGTGGGAATTGAAGCTTGTGGGGGATGGAGGTGCTTTTTATCCCTGGTAAGTGACTGGTAAGTAGTGTTTCTGGTTTTTTTTCTCATTGGTATATTTATTTATTTTTTCTTCGTTGTTTTTTTTTGGGGGGAAATTGTAGTTGTTGAAGTTAACCAAAGGTTTAAGACATGGCAGGAGATCTCAGACCCATGTCATGCTCCTCGTGTGCGATGTGGGAGCTCAGGGACACGTCCACTGTCCCTGGCTCCTTCACGTGCAAGAAGTGTGTCCAGTTGCAGCTCCTGTTAGACCGCTTGACGGCTCTGGAGCTGCGGATGGACTCACTTTGGAGCATCCGCGATGCTGAGGACATCGTGGATAGCACGTTTAGCGAGTTGGTCACATCGCAGGTGAAAGGTACTGAGGGAGATAGAAAATGGGTGACCAAAAGACAGAGCAAGAGTAGGAAGGCAGTGCAGGTGTTCCCTGCAGTCATCTCCCTGCAAAACAGATATACCGCTTTGGATACTGTTGAGAGAGATGGCTCACCGGGGGAAGGCAGCAGCAGCCAGGTTCATGGCACCATGGCTGGCTCTGCTGCGCAGTTGGGAAGGAAGAAGAATGGCAGGGCTATAGTGATAGGGGACTCAATCATAAGGGGAATAGACAGGCGGTTCTGCGGATGCAATTGAGACTCCAGGATGGTATGTTGCCTCCCTGGTGCAAGGGTCAAGGATGTCTCGGAGTGGCTGCAGGACATTCTGGGTGGAGGAGGGTGAACAGCCAACTGTCGTGGTGCACATAGGCACCAACGATATAGATAAAAAATGGGACGAGGTCCTACAAGCTGAATTCAGGGAGTTAGGAGTTAAACTAAAAAGTAGTACCTCAAAGGTAGTAATCTCAGGATTGCTACCAGTGCCACGAGCTAGTCAGAGTAGGAATGTCAGGATAGATAGGATGAATGTGTGGCTCGAGAGATAGTGCAAGAGGGAGGGATTCAAATTCCTGGGGCATTGGAACTGGTTCTGGGGGAGGTGGGACCAGTACAAACCGGATGGTCTGCACCTGGGCAGGACTGGAACTGATGTCCTGGCGAGGGGGGGGGGGGGGGTGTTTGCTAGAGCTGTTGGGGAGAGTTTAAACTAATGTGGCAGGGGTATGGGAACCGATGCAGGAAGGTGGAAGGTAGTAAAACAGGGACAGAAACAAAAGGCAGTAAGGGGGAAAGTGTAAGGCAGAGAAGCCATAGTCAAAAATCAAAAAGGGCGACAGTACAAGGTACAGTGACTGAGGGGAGCTCAGTGAGTAGGACCAGGAATACCGAAAGGAATAAAACGGGAAGTAAAAACATTAATGTTAAACGATGCGGCAGGTTGTCAAATGAAGAAATGGGTTCAAAGACAAGGAAAATTAGGAGAAAAGTTAAGAGGAAATATAACTTAGGAATACTGATCAAGTTGTTAAGATTCAGAACAGAGGTAAAAAAGACAACATTAGTGTACTTTACCTGAATGCTCGTAGTATTCGGAATAAGGTAAATGAGTTGATGGCGCAAATCATCGTGAATGACTATGATTTAGTGGCCATTACTGAAACATGGTTGAAGGATGGTCACGGCTGGGAGTTAAATATCCGAGGGTATCAAACTATTCGGAAGGACAGAGTGGACGGTAAGGGAGGTGGTGTAGCTCTGTTATTTAAGGATGACATCCGGGCAATAGTAAGGGATGACATCGGTGCTATGGAGGATAAGGTTGAATCCATTTGGCTGGTAATCAGGAATAGTAAGGCGAAAAAGTCACTGATAGGAGTAGTTTATAGGCCACCAAATAGTAACATTATGGTGGGGCAGGCAATAAACAAAGAAATAAATGATGCATGTAGAAATGGTACAGCAGTTATCATGGGGGAATTTATGTCGATTGGTTTAACCAGGTTGGTAAAGGCAGCCTTGAGGAGGAGTTTATAGAATGTATCCGCGATAGTTTCCTAGAACAGTATGTAATGGAACCTACGAGGGAACAAGTGGTCCTAGACCTGGTCCTGTGTAATGAGACAGGATTGGTTCAGGATTTCATAGTTAGGGATCCTCTCGGAAGGAGCGATCACAATATGGTGGAATTTAAAATACAGCGGGAGGGTGAGAAGGTAAAATAAAACACTAGTGTTTTGTGCTGAAACAAAGGAGATTACAATGGGATGAGAGAAGAACTAGCTAAGGTAGACTGGGAGCAAAGGCTTTATGGTGAAACAGTTGAGGAACAGTGGAGAACCTTCCAAGCGATTTTTCACAGTGCTCAGCAAAGGTTTATACCAACAAAAAGGAAGGACAGTAGAAAGAGGGAAAATCAACCGTGGATATCTAAGGAAATAAGGGAGAGTATCAAATTGAAGGAAAAAGCATACAAAGTAGTAAAGGTTAGTGGGAGACTAGAGGACTGGGAAATCTTTAGGGGGCAACAGAAAGCTACTAAAAAAGCTATAAAGAAGAGTAAGATAGATTATGAGAGTAAACCTGCTCAGAATATAAAAACACATAGTAAAAGTTTCTACAAATATATAAAACAAAAAAGAGTGGCTAAGGTAAATATTGGTCCTTTAGAGGAGGAGAAGGGAGATTTAATAATGGGAGATGAGGAAATGGCTGAGGAACTGAACAGGTTTTTTGGGTCGGTCTTCACAGTGGAAGACACAAGTAACATGCCAGTGACTGATGGAAATGAGGCTATGACAGGTGAGGACCTTGAGAGGATTGTTATCACCAAGGAAGTAGTGATGGGCAAGCTAATGGGGCTAAAGGTAGACAAGTCTCCTGGACCTGATGGAATGCATCCCAGAGTGCTAAAAGAGATGGCTAGGGAAATTGCAAATGCACAAGTGATAATTTACCAAAATTCACTAGACCCTGGGGTGGTCCCGGTGGATTGGAAATTAGCAAACGTGATACCACTGTTTTAAAAAGGAGGTAGGCAGAAAGCCGGTAATTATAGGCCAGTGAGCTTAACTTCGGTAGTAGGGAAGATGCTGGAATCTATCATCAAGGAAGAAATAGCGAGGCATCTGGATGGAAATTGTCCCATTGGGCAGATGCAGCATGGGTTCATAAACGGCAGGTCGTGCCTAACTAATTTAGTGGAATTTTTTGAGGACATTACCAGTGCGGTAGATAACGGGGAGCCAATGGATGTGGTATACCTGGATTTCCAGAAAGCCTTTGACAAGGTGCCACACAAAAGGTCGCTGCATAAGATAAAGATGCATGGCATTAAGGGGAAAGTAGTAGCATGGATAGAGGATTGGTTAATTAATAGAAACTAAAGAGTGGGGATTAATGGGTGTTTCTCTGGTTGACAATCAGTAGCTAGTGGTGTCCCTCAGGGATCAGTATTGGGCCCACAATTGTTCACAATTTACATAGATGATTTGGAGTTGGGGACCAAGGGCAATGTGTCCAAAAAGTGCAGAGGATACTGGAAGTCTGCAGAGGGAGTTGGATAGGCTAAGTGAATAGGCTAAGGTCTAGCAGATGGAATACAATGTTGACAAATGTGAGGTTATCCATTTTGGTAGGAATAACAGCAAAAGGGATTATTATTTAAATGATAAAATATTAAAACATGCAGCTGTGCAGAGAGACCTGGGTGTGCTAGTGCATGAGTTGCAAAAAGTTGGTTTACAGGTGATTAAGAAGGCAAATATAATGTTGTCCTTCCATTGCTAGAGGGATGGAGTTTAAGACTAGGGAGGTTATGCTGCAATTGCATAAGGTGTTAGTGAGGCCTCACCTGGAGTATTGTGTTCAGTTTTGGTCTCCTTACCTGAGAAAGGACGTACTGGCACTGGAGGGTGTGCAGAGGAGATTCACTAGGTTAATCCCAGAGCTGAAGGGGTTGGATTACGAGGAGAGGTTGAGTAGACTGGGACTGTACTCGTTGGAATTTAGAAGGATGAGGGGGGGATCTTATAAAAACATATAAAATTATGAAGGGAATAGATAGGGTAGATGCGGGCAGGTTGTTTCCACTGGCGGGTGAAAGCAGAACTAGGGGGCATAGCCTCAAAATAAGGGGAAGTAGATTTAGGACTGAGTTTAGGAGGAACTTCTTCACCCAAAGGGTTGTGAATCTATGCAATTCCTTGCCCAGTAAAGCAGTAGAGGCTCCTTCATTAAATGTTTTTAAGATAAAGATAGATAGTTTTTTGAAGAACAAAGGGATTAAGGGTTATGGTGTTCGGGCCGGAGAGTGGAGCTGAGTCCACAAAAAATCAGCCATGATCTCATTGAATGGTGGAGCAGGCTCAAGGGGCCAGATGGCCTACTCCTGCTCCTAGTTCTTATGTTCTTATTTTTCCTCGGAGGGGACTCCCTGTGACCTTATTAAAACCCCTTTATACAGTACTGTGACATTTTCAATTCCTTGCACCCGCTATGAGGAAGATTTTTAATTATCTTGTTTTGAGGGCCCACTTCATTCCTTTTGTCTATTTTTAAGTTTTCTGTAATGTGATCTACAATGAACTCTAGCTTTGTCCATATATCTTGCCACTGAGCTCCAGTGCTCTCATTTGTACAATGGGGCTATCCCAGTGTTAAAATTAGTCACAGAGTTTGTGAGTGGAGAGAGTTTATGGGTGGAGAGAGGTGGATGGGGTACAGTGCCAGAGCGATGATTTTTATGGTGGATGAACAATCCCGTTGCTTGACTCATAGTTGACATGAAGGATGAATGTTCACATGGTCCATGTTCGGCAGTAATGTTTCATGCATTTCAGATTCTGCTCTTGTGATCACCATCACAGAAGGTCTAGATTTGAATAGGGTTGTACCCTTTTGAAAGTAATTTTCATCATAGTTTCTTGTTCAAAACCTGCATGAGTGTTTCCTCTGCACTAGGTGTGATGTAAACATAAGCATGTTCTACATCAATCTGCATTTCCCATTTTGCTCCACTTTGGAAAGAAACTCAACTAGTAACAATGTGTTCTAATTCAAACTATTATCATACTGACTAAGGATAATAGATTTTTAAAAATCATAATAGTGTGGAGTCCATGTGTAGCAACAGATTAAACAGCAGCAGAACTGTTGCTTCCTGTCATGAGGTAAGTAAGATTAATTGATTCTTTTGCAAAGAGAAGTTGCTAAAGTGTTTTCCAAATCTTTCTGCAAATATGATTATTGATTATGCTGTCTCCATGATAGATTGGTTGCACAGTGTGTATAATTTCAATTTATTAATCATTGTCGCCTCCCCTGCTTGCTCACTGGGTAAATGCACTGCCCGTTCCATACAAACTATGGTAAAGGTTAGGTCTGTGCTGAGTTAGCTGGCATTAGTCGGTCGATTAGGAGTGTAATAATTAACATTAAGGCCTGAAATTTTACTTACCCGACCCTATGAGAGCTGGGGAGGTTGGTAAGACCTGGGGAATCTGGAAGTCAGAATTCGCTGTACACTGTGAGTTTTCGAAGGGGAACTCATCAGTGGAAGCTGGAGAGCAAGGAGGCTCATGGCCAGCTCCTGGTGGTGGCGGAATCCTATGGACGAAGGGATGGTGATCGGCATGGGCATTGTGCAGGGGGTGTGGGGGGGTAAGGGAGGGTGTCGATTTCAGAGACGGGGTTGGGGGAGTTCATTTCAATGGTGGGTGGCCAGAGAGATGCTGGATGAGGTCATATGCTTCATGGGGCAGGGAGTGGTACCCAAATGTTTGGTCAGGATTTAATCAACAGCATAGAGACCCCAGTATAATAATAATTCAACAGAACTGCGACACAATAGTTCCAAAGGGACATTCCTCAACCAAAGTGAGGACCTGTAGGTCTAACCTTACAGCCAAACTGTCATTACCAACACGACACAATCTTCTCAACAAGGAGAAGAAGAACCAACAAGGAAATGGGAGTCAAATGTCCCTCCAGCATTTTAAAGTCGCCCATGAAGACCTATATCCACCAACCACCCTTTGGCAATGGCGTCACTCGATTCTGCCATGATTAAGACAAAGAAAATACAAAAACATCTTTTTCGTAAATTAAAAAAAAAAATTTAGAGTACCCAATTCATTTTTTCCAATTGAGGGGAAATTTAGCATGGGCGATCCACCTAGCCTGCACATTTTTAGGTTGTGGGGGCGAAACCCACACAAACACGGGGAGAATTACGCAAACTCCACACGGACAGTGACCCAGAGCCGTGGTCGA